>NW_026137909.1:1224371-3788682 GCF_019393585.1 Leptopilina boulardi
AAAAAAAAACTGTTGTTCCATAAACCACCGTATTCCTTGGTTTCCCCCTGACATTTCCTTTACTAATTTTAATTTTAAAAACTCTGGGTACCCATGCCATTTGTAAGGTAACACATAGGTACCCCCTTTATAATGAACTATTGGGAAAGACTTTATGTAGCGTTTTGCCCCCAACCTTATAATGGCTCTAGAAGGAACCTGTAACAACAAAATTTATTGTTTACAGTATATTTAAAAAAAAAATAATAATAATAATACTAATAATAATAATAAAATTAAAATCACTTACTACATGAAGCTGTTTATTCTCCAGCTTATAGTACACCTCTTCAATCTTGTAAACTCCTGTTGGTCCTTGTCGTTTATATTCCTTAAGTAACTCTTGTCGCATACTGACGAACCGAAGAGGAGGTGGCAATTCAATTTCTTCCTCCCCAAGTTTCATGAAGTACATTTCTTTAATTCTTTTAAATCATCATTTAATTCGACTTTTCTCTTCACAGCTCTCACACTTGCACTACTTTCACCTTTTTCGAGACAATCAGTGTCTCTTAAAACATTTCTTATGACATTCGGAGACAAAATTCCCCCCTCACAAATAGAGTCTAAATTGAAATTTTCAGCAGCCATTTTTTTTTAACAAAAATAAATTTAAAAAACAAACTAAAACACTTAGAATTTTTTTTTTTAGAAAACTTGGAAAAATTTTGAAATTTTCAAGTTCACTATATAAGAAGCAAAACAGTACTGACCTTTTCTTACACTAGCCAGTCAACTCATCCTTGTACTTTCCTAATTTTTTTTTTAGTCATTTTTCCCCACCTCTTGCATTTTTCTAATTTTTTTTTAGTCATTTTTCCCCACCTCTTGCACTTTTCTAAATTTTTTCTCTACCTTTTGTCAAACAATAGACTAAAAAAAAAAAAAAAAAAAAAAAAAAATAAGAAGAATACTATATTCTTTTAACTTGTAACCATTTAAGAAATTTATGACTTTACCTAACTGGATCCTAAATTCTTTTAGGTAATATGAACGCGCAAATTACGAAAAGGATAAATTCTCCAGTGACAGACTTGGAAAATTTAGCCATCGAATTTTCATTTTCAAAACCCGTATATTCAATACCGGAATTGAGTAACCAAGAAATTGCAACATGTTCCATAGAACATAAAAACGATTATTTGGAAGTGTCCATAGAAAAACAATTAGATGTCAAAGACACAAAAAGAAAGCTAGCTCTAGTAATGTTAAAAAGATTATATGATAGATATGATTTCAATAACATTGAAACTGATATAGATGAGTGGAGCGATAAAGTCCAATTAATTAAATGGGAATCTTCCTGCGAGCGATGTTTCGAACGATACCATGTGGCGAAAAATTGCTTTAGTTTTAAAAGAAATAAAAAATACCCAGATTAGAATTAAGCCAAAATTTGTTGTATATCTAAATATCATTAACATCATTAACTCTGTATTCATGTCAAAACTTCGAATGCTTCTCGTTTTTCTCTTAAAGGAGGGAGGGATGTATAGATGTATATCTATATATATATATATATAGTACAATGCCTATTCATAAATTATACCTGTTTTCAGGAAGGAAAAGTAGTAAAATTTTTTTTCTATTTCTATACCCTTCCTCCTCTATGTCATGGATGTATAAAAAAAATATATATATAAATACATTTAGTATTTCCAAGCATTAAAAAATCAAATATAAAATTTACTTAACGTACATATCTATTATAAATTTTACTGTGTGGAATGAGTTTCTTTATATGTAAGTTTTAAAATAACTCATTGCAAAATCTTGATAAATCTTAAATCATTGTATTTTTTCCGATATCTTAAAATAAAGCTATTTCATATAAATCAATGTATAATCAAATCGATAGTTTGTCGTATATGTATTCTCTATGTATAATTATTAAATCAAATCGATAGTTTGTCGTATGTGTGAAAAAGTTTTTTTTCAAAATATATTCGTATATGTATTCTCAATGTATAATTATTAAATTGATAGTTTGTCGTATATGTATTCTCTATGTATAATCATTAAATCAAATGGATAGTTTGTCGTATGTGTGAAAAAGTTTTTCTGAAATACATTCGTATATATATATAAACTTGTAGTTTAACTTGGTGTGAATAATGTATGAAGTCACATTATGTGTATGTGATATTTTAATTATGTTCCTCTAAAATTTTACGCATGATCAAAATTGTAAGTGACATTTCCCTTAAATTATTTAAGTCTTCTTAAAAATGAATTCGTAAATTATTCAATTTCATTTTTAATTTCCGAATTTTAAAGGGGGGAGGTGTCACGTCACCGTAACTTTTATATTCAAAATTATAAGAATTCTTTTTTTTTTTTTTTTAAATCAATACTAAGCTGAATGTCTCTGCGACTAACACCCGTGTTTTTGTTACGCATCTAAAATACCTTTCACTTAATTGTAAACTCCCGCCCCTTTGTCGCGTGGCCAAACATCTTTTCTTTTATGTATAAAGACCCTTGCGTTTTGTATCGTTCTACGTTCACATATTGTATTTCTAAAAATATACAATTAGAAGCGAGAAACTCAGTATTACCTTAAAAGGGCATAAATGAGTGTCCCTTTCTAACAGCTACGATTCACCACGTAGACTTTCTCTTTCTAAATTCTATAATATAATCAGATATACCACCCCTGTAGTGTTTCTCGCTTACACCTGCGATTTCATCGCAGTGGTGTGCTCTTTCTAAATTCTGTAATTTAATCACAAAAACCCTCGTTGTGGATAATAAAAAAGAAAGAGATAGTCTTAGCAATGCAAGCCAATGGAATCATATAGTCTCCCTTATGAAAAACTTGATATAAAAGGGCTACTTTTTTACGGAGAGTTCAGTTCGAAACTTCACCTCATCTACGTTATTTCTACTCGTCATTTTTGGATATCAGTGCCAGTTCATAGTGCTTATTACGGAATCTAGTCATTTGGACGATTTCTATAACGAGTAAATTCTAGTCAAGTGCCGTAAAATTCTACACAAAAGGAGTACTCATCTACCTAAGGACCTGTGATTTTCCATATAATTGGAAAATAACCATCTTTCCTTTTTGTGGAGGAATCTCATTGTGGGTCTTCGTCACGGCAATTCCGAACTCCGGACCTGTGGTCATTACCTGGGCCCGTCAACCTTCCTGAGGCATATAAATCTTTCTGGTACCAGCCTTTTATCCTGCCTAAACAGAAGACACCGCAGTGTCCTATTCATACATCTACTTCTAATTTAAAAGGTAAGTGTTTTTATATTTTCACCCCAATTTTCCTACATTTCTCATAACTCTGAAGTAACCCTTGGATTCCTTGTTTCAGTGGAATGCTGAACTCTTTTCCTTGGATTGGTTGCTTCGAGATTCTCTCTCTCATAAGAACAAAATTTCTCTTAAGTGTTTGTCATAAATAAAGATTTACCTTAACATTTAAAATATTTCTCTTTCTTACCTGTACCCTTAGCTCAGAGCCTTCTGCTCTGTAAATGAAACAGGAATTCACTGAATCACCGAAGCGGAATTAAAAAAAAATAAAAATATTATTTCTAAAGTTATTTCTTATTTTTGAGACGTAACACTACTCTGACATGAAGGTAGATATTTGCAAATTTGATACATTGGATTAATCAGCTAATAATGTATATGACATTCTGCAAGCTAACAAAAAAGTCTTAAGCCTTATGAAAGATGAGTGCAGTGGGAAAATCGTAACAGAATTTGTTGGATTGCGGATTAAAATGTACAGTCTTCGCGTTGAAGGTCAAGATTTCATAAAAAAAAGTTAAAATTATCAAGACAATACTTGTGAAAAAAACTATTACTTTTAGTGATTGTCTATTCATCTTAAAAAAAGTTCAAATTCAATCTTGCTTAATCGCATTAAGTATATTAAAAGCACATTCTTTTAACTTTTTTAAAAGTTAACGTTAACTTTTGAAGTAGTTAACATTAATTTTTCAAATAGTTAACTTTAACTTTTCTAATAATTAACTTCATCTTTTCAAATAGTTAACTTTATCTTTTGTAAAAGTAAACTTTAAGTTTTAAAATAGTTTCCAGTTAAGTGTGTATCCAGTAACTCTCAAATGTAGAATTATAAAATTCTTTCCTTTTATCAGTATGCAAGTTTTTAGGAACACGTTCATTCACAATGTGTAGATTCCATAGCTTCAGAAACATCTTTTCCACATTTACTTTTTACAGGAATAGCCTATGCATACTTAGAAAATATACCTAATAAGCATGTAAATATTTAAAAAGTTAAAGTTAACTATTTGAAAAGTTAAAGTTAACCATTTGAAAAGTTAAATTTATCTATTTGAAAAGTTAAAGTTAACTATTTAAAAAGTTAAAGTTAAATTTTTGAAAAGTTAAAAGAATGTGCTTTTAATATACTGAATGCGATTAAGCAAGTTTAGACAAGTTCCAACTTCATTGTTGGAGGAAGCACAAAAAAGTCGTTATAATCTACAAAAAAAAATTTTTATGCTTTTCACAGACTAGACATGTTTCAACTTGTATTTTTGAAAAGAACCAAAGGATATTTTATCCAAAGATGATGCCATTAATCTGAAGGAGTCTATAAATTTAGATTTGATATCATTTTTTTTGAACATGTTTAGTAAAACTTATGTACTTTTATTTATTTATTGAATGAAGACTAACTTCCCTTGAAACACAGTCGCGACAGCTTTTATAATGAAATGAGCATCATAACCACTAAAGTTATGAAAAAACTACAGGAATAGTTTTTGAAACCTGATATTTAAGATTGCAGACGAAATTCGTTAAGAATTGAATGGTGTTGAGATTGATCGTTGCAAGTATGTTGGACATACAACTACTATGAAAAGCTTGGTTTCCTTAACACCACCTCAACTTAACCGTGCTGAAAATTCAGGAGTTTTGAATGTGGAATTGAATACAAGAATGTCATTACAAGATGGATATTTTGATGTATCAATACCACTTGGTATGATTTTTGGTTTTGCTGAAGATTATAAAAAAATTGTTATGAATGCTAAACATGAACTGATTTTAATAAGAGCACGTAGTGATTTAAATTCTATTATTCAAATGGGCGAAAGTGCAGATGAACAGTTCAAAGTACAAATTAATAAAGTGGAATGGTTAGTGCCATATGTTTTAC
The DNA here is from genome assembly GCF_019393585.1 of Leptopilina boulardi. Classification (NCBI taxonomy): domain Eukaryota; kingdom Metazoa; phylum Arthropoda; class Insecta; order Hymenoptera; family Figitidae; genus Leptopilina; species Leptopilina boulardi. Next base: position 1,229,564 of record NW_026137909.1, read on the forward strand.
CATCTGATAATTATAAAATCAAATTATTGAAATTTATCGAGAAAGATTTACTAATATCAATGAGTTTTCGATCGTGGGAAATGTTTGAATATCCTTTAATTCCCTCAAGTACAAGAGTCATGTGGCAAATAAAATCGCCAACACAATTAGAAAAGCCTCGATATGTAATTGTTGGATACCAAACAGGAAGAAAAGATAAACGTAAAAAGTCTGCCAGTTATTTTGATCACTGCGACATTACAAATGTAAAACTCTTTTTAAATTCACAATCATATCCTTATGGAAATTAAAATTTTAATCAAAATCAATATTCTCTACTTTATGAGATGTATGCTAATTTCCAATCTTCCTACTATGGAAGAGATTCTGAACCCATATTGAAGCTTGACACTTTTAAATCATTGGCTCCTCTAATTGTTATTGATTGTTCAAAACAAAATGAGTTTCTCAAACGAACGTCAGTTAATGTACGTTTGGAATTTGAAGCTAGAAATAATATACCTGCTGAAACAACTGCTTATTGCCTCATCATACATGATCGCATTGTACAGTATAAACCAATCAGCGGTATAGTTAAGAAGATGTAAAGCAATGGAGGGGGTAAAATGAAAGTAGTGGGGGGTTGAACTGAGAGGTATATAACTTACGTTCCTGGGATAGAAATTTAATTCTATTCCAGGATGGAGTTCATCGTAGACGTTCAAGGCTTCAAGAAACCCTGCAACGATTTCATTTTCAAAGAGTTGGCTATACTTCCTCTTGAAGCTGATGCTCAACCTCGAGTGTATCTCTTTGGACCTCCATGTGCTTGGAATTCACTACCTGAAGATTATAAAAGTGGAAATCTCTGGCTAACAAACAATTATCATGGAATCCACTGGATGTCTGGAGATGTATCTTATGATGAACTGCGTACTATTATACAAGAAACATTACGAGGTGCAAAAACTATCTACACGAAAGGTGTTGAAAAAAAGCAGTGGTTAGAAAAATATTTGTTAAATGTACAAAATTTAGAAGATATAGACTGTCCAGTGATTAAAAATATTATAACTGAATCATTGTTAACTACATGTACGCATCATATTACTCAAACTAATCAATGTGCTGTAAACATTGTTATGATTCTTCGAAATTGGTTTCTGAAAGTATTAAATTAATTGAGAAATTTATCAGATGGCGTCGATAAAGTGGTTTGTACTTATACTACTTTAAAATCTTTTTATGAAAATTCTGAATCTTATGTATAATAAATTTTAAATACTTTATCTGAATAAATTAATTTATTAGTTTTTAAAAAATAAAAAAACGCCTATTTATTACTTGAACCTATACCTTAAGTATTAAGACTAATAATGAAGGTAAAATAAGAAAAGAAACCATTTTTTATGTAAATTAATACATTTATTTTTCTCACATTATGAATATTTATAATTTTATATTACAATTATTTTTTTTATTTTATAGTCTAATAATTTTTTTTTAATATTACTTATATTCAAATTCGATTACATTAAACTTTCTGTCTATATATTTAAATTGTAATTCTTGAGATTGCACGGCATTTTCAATCATTGTGAATGATGCAGGATCAGCTTCGAACAGCTTCGCGAACCTTGCTGGGAGAAAAGTGTTTAATGTAGTATCTAGTTCTGCTACAATCCTACATCCTAATTTTGTCTGCACCCTCTTTATTTTGGTTACAGTATATAAAGCATTTGGAGTCAACTCAGCAAGCGGTTTTGTTGGCAGGAAACTTTCCATTTGACCAATAGCGTTAAGTTTTTGTAAATCCATGATTTCTTTTTATATCTGTAAGCAGAAGTAAATGGAAAATTTTAATATAAAAATCAAAAATTAAGCTGTGAGGGGAGTGGGTTAAAAAAAGGAGTTAAAGTAGAATATATACCTTATAGAAGATGGAGTAGTGATGCTAATGCTAATTAAAAGTTCTCGAAATTAATCCATACTTTTCTAAAATGTTGTTACTGTTGGTGAAAGTCTAAAAATAAATTATTATTGAATTTAATAAAATAGTTTTTAAATTACAACGTTTTTAATTTTTGACTTTTGAAAAAAAAAATTTTTTTCAATGTACAATATTTATAAGTAGAATGCATAAAAGTTAACATATATATAATGATTTTTAAAGCTTTTTTGACGAGCTACACGCTGTTAATAAAAAATATTTTTTTTTAAATAACATTTGACCTTGAAATTCAAGGTCAAAATGTTAATTTACGTTTATCTCAAAATCGGATTTTTTAAAATTATTTTTAACTATCTCAATGGAAAGCTTGAATAATTTCCTACAAAACATGTAATTTTCAGAGTGGGATCTTTTAAAGTTTTTGAGATATTAATTAATTAATTAATTAATTAATGTTTATAACAAATGAAATATGTTACAAACGAATAAAGTTACCGTAATTCTGAAGTTAGTAATTGAAAGTTAACGTAATTCCGCATCCAACGAGCCCTATATGAAGTATTTTGGATAAGTAAATTGTTAATAAACAATTAGTTAACATTGCAATTGTTTATTAACAATCTACTTATTCAAAATACTTCATATAGGGCTCGTTGGATACGGAATTAGCTTAACTTTTAATTGGTAAGTTCAGAATTACCATAACTTTATTTGTTTGTAAAATATTTTATTTTTTACTAACAACAAGCATCCAAAAGCCCTATATGAAGTATTTTTGTCCAATTTTAGTTAAATAACAATAAAAAATGAAATATCTTACAAACAAATAAAGTTATCGTAAATCTAAACTTACTAGTTGAAAGTTAAGCTAATTCCGCATCCAACGAGCCCTATATGAAGTATTTTGGATAAGTAGATTGTTAATAAACAATTAGTTAACATTGCAATTGTTTATTAACAATCTACTTATCCAAAATACTTCATATAGGGCTCGTTGGATGCGGAATTAGCTTAACTTTCAACTAGTAAGTTTAGATTTACGATAACTTTATTTGTTTGTAAGATATTTCATTTTTTATTGTTATTTAACTAAAATTGGACAAAAATACTTCATATAGGGCTTTTGGATGCTTGTTGTTAGTAAAAAATAAAATATTTTACAAACAAATAAAGTTATGGTAATTCTGAACTTACCAATTGAAAGTTAAGCTAATTCCGCATCCAACGAGCCCTATATGAAGTATTTTGAATAAGTAGATTGTTAATAAACAATTGCAATGTTAACTAATTGTTTATTAACAATCTACTTATCCAAAATACTTCATATAGGGCTCGTTGGATGCGGAAATACGTTAACTTTCAATTACTAACTTCAGAATTACGGTAACTTTATTCGTTTGTAACATATTTCATTTGTTATAAACATTAATTAATTAATTAATTAATTAATATCTCAAAAACTTTAAAAGATCCCACTCTGAAAATTACATGTTTTGTAGGAAATTAGTCAAGCTTTCCATTGAGATAGTTAAAAATAATTTTAAAAAATCCGATTTTGAGATAAACGTAAATTAACATTTTGACCTTGAATTTCAAGGTCAAATGTTATTTAAAAGAAAAATTTTTTATTAACAGCGTGTAGCTCGTCAAAAAAGCTTTAAAACTCATTATATATGTGTTAACTTTTATGCATTCTACTTATAAATATTGTACATTGAAAAAATTTTTTTTTTTCAAAAGTCAAAAATTAAAAACGTTGTAATTTAAAAACTATTTTATTAAATTCAATAATAATTGATTTTTAGACTTTCACCAACAATAACAACATTTTAGAAAAGTATGGATTAAATTCGAGAACTTTTAATTTTTTGTTCGGACATTTCAGGAATTTTGCCTCATATCTGTAACAGTTATGCTATCTCCGGGCTTGTGTTCTGCATTATATGCCATCAGCCCCACTCTTCTTTTTTCTCCCACTTCTTTTCACTCCCACTTTAAAAAAAAACTGCACACGCATCTTCACTTTAACATAGTGTAAGCATCACCCTCTCTATTGAAAGAATGCGCACGCAAGTTGGACTGGAGGGGGTAGAAAATATATACATTAAGATATTTCTAGAAGTTAGTGGGCTATGGAGAAGGAGTAATACCATTTTTATTTATAAGCAAATGTAAAATTTTAATCTCAATACCCCTACTCTTATTTAATACATACTTAATATTTGCGCACGCAACTCTACATTTACAATATCTATTCTATTATTAAGGCTTACTTTTACCGTGACATGAGACAGTGAATGGACTTTAACCGAAAAGCAGCTCAGGGAACATCACATATATAGAATTGAAATTTTAAATTCACTGTGTAGAAGGTGGCGTCATCTTTTAGAAAATGTTCATACTAATATGCTTTTAACTTAAGGTTCACTTTTACCGTGACATGAGACAATGAATGGACCTTAACTGAAAAGCAGCTCAGGGAGCGTTACATATATAGAATTGAAATTTTAAATTCACTGCGTAGAAGGTGGCGCCATCTCTTAGAAAAATGTTAGTAACATCAATGCAAAGTTGTACTGTAGAATGTTATTGATTTACCCATTGATCATTTCAAAATATGTATATTCAAATACATATAATTTTTTTTTGTATTTAAATTTATTTATTTATTTAATAATTATTATATATATAAAATAATTCGAAAAGAAGGGTGTTAAATAAATGGATATATTTAAAATTAAAACGTATTTTTATTTATAAGCATATATACGTGTGTATGTACGTATATGTATGTGTATGTGTATGCATATATAATATTTTACAAAATTTAAATATTCTAAAAATATATATATGGGACGTTTCACGTCAACCGGATAATGTGTCACTCTTATGTTTTTGGGGTCGCTGATTACGAATCTGAAGTCAGATTTTAAAAATTTTCAAAATTCAATATGGCGGATCCAATATGGCGACCAAAATTTTTAAAAATTATCAGATTTGCTTGAAACTTGTTACTCGGGTATTTTTGGGGTCGATGATCAGGAATCTTACGTCAACTTTTAAAAATCAGGTCACAGGTCACGATTCTGATGTAAAAGTTGTTATAAATTCAAAATGGTGGAGCCAATATGGCGGATGAAATTGTAAAATTTGATTGCATTTATAAACTTAAATGTAATGAGGCTGATTTTTGAGGTTAAGGTTTTTAGAATTAAGGACAGTATTTGAAATTCAATTTGAGAATATTTGAAAGTTTTAGTTGTGCTTAAATTGTAAAAAAATGATATAGAAAAAATTTTTATAAAGGAAAGGAAAAATTTTAAGAAAGTAATTTGAATATTTAAAGGACGAGGTTCTTGGAGTTAAGGGTAGATGTTTCAAAATTTAATTTAAGGCTATTTAAAAGCCTTAAATTAGCTAAAATTATAAAAGATTTATGTAGAGTAAAATTTAAAAAATATTAAATTTCTATATTAAGGGGTAGTTTTGGGGATTAAGGGTAGTATTTTGAAAAATTACTTTTATGATATTTAAGATCCTTTAAATGAAGCCTAAATTTGTATGGAAGAAAAATTTAAAACAACTAATTGAATAATGTGAAAGGGGTGGTTTATGGAGTTAAAGGTGGCGAATCCATCCAATTTTTAAATATTTTATTAGCCATTTTGGAACCACCAATCTTATTTTACAAAATCCAGATTCAAATTCGTAGTCACCGACCCCAAAATTCCTCGAGTAACAAGTTTCAAGCAAATCTGATAATTTAAAAAAAATTTTTGGTCGACATATTGGATCCACCATTTTGAATTTTGAAAATTTTTAAGAACTGACTTTAGATTCGTAGTCAGCGACCCCAAAAACCCCCGAGTAGCAAGTTTCAAGCGAATCTGATTAAATTTTAATAAAAATGTCCGCCATATTGGATCCGCCATCTTAAATTTTGAAAATTTTTAAAATCTGACTTCAGATTCGTAATCAGCGACCCCAAAAACTCCCGAGTAACAAGTTTTAAGCAAATCTGATAATTTAAAAAAAAAATTTTGGTCGCCATATTGGATCCACCATTTTGAATTTTAAAAATTTTTTAAATCTGACATTAGATTCGTAATCAGCGACCCTAAAAACCACCGAGTAACAAGTTTCAAGCAAATCTGTTAATTTTTAAAAAAATTTTGTCGCCATATTGGATCCGCCATTTTGAATTTTTAAAATCTTACTATATATGCGTAATCAGCGACCCCAAAAACCCTTCAGTAGCAAGTTTCAAGCGAATCTGATCAAATTTTAATAAAAATGTCCGCCATATTGGATCCGCCATCTTGAATTAAAAAAATTTTTTAAATCTGACTTCAGATTCGTAATCAGCGAGTCCAAAAACATAAGAGTGACACATTATCCAACAAGTTGCAATTATTTTCTCAAGGAAATTAATACATTTGTTTGCTGAGTTAGTAAAAAAATTTGCAAAACACGGTACAGTAAGGACGCCATTTTGAATTTTTTAATTCGCCACTTTTTATTCGAAGCAGTATGAGCTGACGATTATTTTGAGCCGTAATAAGTTGATTTTCGTTGATTAGAATTTTGGATGGAGCTCTGGGCCGGTTGATGTGAAACGTCCCATATATATTTTTTTTAGAATTAAAACATTTCTCTTTTTTCTATATTTTGCAATACAGAAAAAAAGAAAATTATTATTATTTAAAAAATATATTTATAAAAAAAATATATAAAAAAAATTATTTATAAAATAAAAAAAATAATGTATCTTAATAATTATTTACTATGATTTTTGGGTTCGGTTCTTTTCCGAACCCATGGTAAAAGTGTGTTGCATCTCCCCAATGGGATTGCGGCATAAGTTGTCGCAGCAGCCGCTGCCGCCATGACGTGTCGATATCTTTTTGGCGGTGGCGGCAGCGTCGGGACTCGTCCTGGTGATGCTGATGTCAAGGGTTGAGGCGCACTGCTTCGGACTCATGGAAAAATTGTATTACGCTTCCCCAACGGTATGGCGGCATACACAGCAGCAGCAGCCGCCATGGCATCACCAGATCGCTTGCGTTTCACAGATGAAGATATTGTTGGCGATGATGGATTCTCCACCAATAGCCCCCACCTCGTTCTCCTAACCCTCTCAATTGTAAACTCCTCAGCTTTTTTTTGAGGGTCAATTACGGGGCTCTATAAATAAAATAATAATTTTTTATAATAATTGTAAAAATTAAATGAATATAATAATAATATTTAAAAATTAAATATTCTGTATAATAATTTTAAAAATTAAATATTTAAAAACTGTACTTTAATAGATGAAAAATTTCGATTATGAAATTAAAAAAAACTATTTATCAAATTTAATTTTGGAAAAAATATGTATATAAAAACAGTTTCTTTCTTAACTTACCTTTTCAGCTCAATTTGTTGTCAATCCCCATTCTGCGGGATTAATTGTTCTTAAGCATTGGACCCTGCGTCCATTCTCCATTCGCGTATTCTTCACTTTTTCATTTCTTGATTGGATATTATTATTATTGACTGCTGCCATTTTTTTAACTTTTTAATTATTTAAAATAATTAATAAAATAAGAATTTTTGAAAAAATTGGAACTTTTTATTTCTTATGGGGAAAAAAAGAATTTACAACAAACGTGTTGCTCAAATCGTGAAACTTTTAAAAGTGACACCCTTATATAAGATATTGGTGAAAAATCATCGTAAAATGAAGGGAGGTAAAAAAAAGTGAGGGAAAGTTGTGGAAAAAAGTATGCAAATTTTAAAAAATGTGGAATGTAGCTAGAAATTTTTATGACAGGGTATAGGTAGGTATGCAACAACCTTGATGCAAGAGGTTACAGATGTCAAGAAATAAGAAGTTGAAGAAAAAAAATATTTCTAACTATGTTGAGTTAAGGAAAATATTTATTTTAAAAACTTATATTTTTAAATATTTATGGGTCATTCCATGTGAAAAGGCAAATGGATTTGTCCACTCGTGGTTTAAAACAATCGCCAAGTCATAGGGCTTAAAATTTAGCATTTTTTATGTAGAATCGAATGCCGAGTGGCTGGTTTTGAAATTTTCAAAATACCGGCCATCACAGGCTGGAATGTGACATAAAAAAAGCTTTTTTTTTATTTAAATAGTCAAAACTTTTACATTTTAAGACCAAAATTATCCCAAACAACTACTTTTCATATTTGTGAGTTCACAGAATACAAACATATGGTCCAAACAAAAAATTCAAAATGGCGGATCCAAGATGGCGGATTAATTTTTGAAAATTCAATACATTCAACTGAATTCAGTTGAATGGTGTTACTCGGGGGTTTTCGGGGTCGCTCATTACGAATCTGTTGTCAGAATTGAAAAATTCAAAATGGCGGATCCAATATGGCGGCCGAAATAAAAAAATCGGTTAATTCGCTTGAAACTTGTTACTCGGGGGTTTTCAGGGTCGCTGATTACGAATCTGATGTTAGAAATAAGAAATTTTAAATGGCGGACCTAATAGCGCATAAGATTAATGAAAAAAACCATTAGAAATGTTTAAAACTTGTTACTCTGGAGTTTTTTAAGTTATAGATCACGAATTTGTATGTAGAGATTAAAGAAGAAAAAATATTACTAAAAAAATCGCTGAATGCGATTCAAAGGTCAGAATTCAATATGGCGGATGCAATATGGCAGAAGATTTTTTTTAAATCGATGAAATCAACTGAATGTTGCTACTCAAGGGTTTTTGGGGTCGCAGAATATAAATCAAAGGTCAGAAATAAATAATTCAAAATGGTGTATCCAATATGGCGCAAGCTTTTAAAAAAAATGACGCTGTTTATTAAAAATTTATAATAAAAATTTACAATGGTAAAATCTTAAAGAGCATTAAGCCCTTTTTAATTTCTGACCTAGAAAAAAAATTTGGTCAAAAATTGTTTGAGTTATGAATTTTTTTTGACTTTTTTCCGATTTTCATTTTCTGTTTCGGGCGGGTGAGCGGCTGGCTAATAAAAGTAAATAAAAAAATTTGCAATGAGCACACTTTGAAGAGCAATAATCCCTATTTTATTTCTCACCCAGAAAAAAAATTTGGTCGAAAATTGTTAATTTTAAGCAGTTTTGCTTAAGCTGTTCTCACGTAAATTTAATCGTATAGTTAATTTGACCATTCGAGTTATTTCGAGAGTATTATTAATTAATTATTATTTATTAATATTTATTATTAATTCTTTAATTCGAGACTTCTTGCTCATGCGTTTTTAGGTAGGATTGATTTTATTCAAGAGATTCAAAAAGCGCCCAACGGGATTAAAAAGTAGACATTCCAAGCTAATTTTTCCAATATACTAATTTTTTTTAAATTAAACCAATTATGGAGAGATGGGGTGGTCCGGTTGACAAAGAACGTCCCATATATATATATATGAGAGATTCTTTTTCAATCGCCCCAGCCCAAAAAGTCAATGTTCTGGGATTGGCTTCATACTTTGGTAAATTGTTGTCCTATATGATAGTAATAAATCCCTAAAATATAAACTCATTAAAAAAATATTTGTAGAAAGTAGAGGGGGTTGAAGTTTTGACGTTAAGGGTAACATTGTCATTTTCAAATCCGTATAACTATGACAAAAGTTAATGAATTTTAATTTATCTATAATGAATTTTAATGCATTTTTCACGTACTTTTCAAAAATGTATACAAAATTTAGAAAAAAAATTTTTTGACCCCTTTTTTTCAAAATCAACCCTTATTTTTCGTTTTTCACCTCTTCGGGTATTTTCTTTTTTTTTTTATTTTCATTGGAAAGCTGAGGTTTTTCCCATGAGCTATGTAAATATGAAAATGGGACAACAATAATTTTGTGAGAAACAGAATATTAAAGTAGGCGGTGCCGATAAGGGTGCAGTTAAGGGTAACACAATCATTTTCAAATCGGTATAACTATGACAAAAGTTAATGGATTTTAATTTATCTATAATGAATTTTAATGCATTTTTCACGTACTTTTCAAAAATGTATATAAAATTTAAAAAAAAAATTTTCACCCCTTTTTTTCAAAATCAACCCTTATTTTTCGTTTTTCACCTCTTCGGGTATTTTTTTTTTTATTTTCATTGGAAAGCTGAGGTTTTTTCCCATGAGCTATGTAAATATGAAAATGGGACAACAATAATTTTGTGAGAAACAGAATATTAAAGTAGTCGGTGCCGATAAGGGTTCAGTTCAGGGTAACACAATCATTTTCAAATCGGTATAACTATGACAAAAGTTAATGGATTTTAATTTATCTATAATGAATTTTAATGCATTTTTCACGTACTTTTCAAAAATGTATATAAAATTTAAAAAAAAAATTTCACCCCTTTTTTCAAAATCAACCCTTATTTTTCGATTTTCACCCCTTAGGGAATTTTTTTTTTTTTTTTATTTTCATTGGAAAGCTGAGGTTTTTTCCGATGAACTATGTAAATATAAAAGTGGGACAACAATAATTTTGTGAGAAACATAATATTAAATTAGGCGGTGCCTACCAAAATCCTGGAAGATGATCTTCAGGTGTACCCGTTATCGGCACCGCCTACTTTAATATTCTGTTTCTCACAAAATTATTGTTGTCCCATTTTCATATTTACATAGCTCATGGGAAAAAACCTCAGCTTTCCAATGAAAATAAAAAAAAAAATACCCGAAGAGGTGAAAAACGAAAAATAAGGGTTGATTTTGAAAAAAAAGGGGTCAAAAAATTTTTTTTCTAAATTTTGTATACATTTTTGAAAAGTACGTGAAAAATGCATTAAAATTCATTATAGATAAATTAAAATTCATTAACTTTTGTCATAGTTATACGGATTTGAAAATGACAATGTTACCCTTAACGTCAAAACTTCAACCCCCTCTACTTTCTACAAATATTTTTTTAATGAGTTTATATTTTAGGGATTTATTACTATCATATAGGACAACAATTTACCAAAGTATGAAGCCAATCCCAGAACATTGACTTTTTGGGCTGGGGCGATTGAAAAAGAATCTCTCATATATATATATGGGACGTTCTTTGTCAACCGGACCACCCCATCTCTCCATAATTGGTTTAATTTAAAACAAATTAGTATATTGGAAAAATTAGCTTGGAATGTCTACTTTTTAATCCCGTTGGGCGCTTTTTGAAATTCAAAATGGCGACTTAAATATAGCGCCTAAATGACATAAAAAACACAAAAAATCCACTAATATGATCTATATTATTGTTTAAAGCTTCACATATGACGATAAAAATAACGACAACATAGTTTACTTACAAACTGATAACGTATCTCCTTTCAAAATTCAAAATGGCGGATAAAATTAAAAATTGAGCTAGGCTGGTGAAAATTACAACTCGGGGGTTTTCGAGGTTGCTGGTTACAAATTTGATGTCAGTTTTTAAAAATTATAAATGGCGGATTCAAAATGGAGGACAAAAAATATAAAAATTGAGCTAATTTCGTAAAAATGTCTACATAGGGGTTTTTTTGGTCGCTGATTACAAATCCGATGTCAGTTTTAAAAAAATTTTAAATGGTTGATGACAAATCTCTATTTAAAATTCAAAATGGCGGATACAATTAAAAAATTAAGCTAGTCTTTTGATTATTAATTAAATAATCCTCACGTAATTTCCATAAAAAGTTATCTGGCGTTGTATTTGATAAGTTTAAATGGCACTTTTTTACGTTCAATATAAAAAAGTTAGATCAATTTTTTATATTTTGGTCCACCATTTTGATTTTTTAAAAAGTAACAATGAATTCGTAAAGATTGTCCTGAAAAACCCTTAGGTAGACATTTTAACGATTTTAGCTCAATTTTTTGGATTTTTGGTCAGCCATTTAGAATATTTAAAAAGTAACCGCAGACTCGTAATCAGTGACCCCGAAAACCCCGGAGTAAACAATTTCACGTGTTTAACTTAATTATTTAAATTTTGGGCTACTAATTTGAGTCCGACATTTTGAATTTTTAAAAACTAATAACGGACTTGTAATCAGCGGCCCCAAAAACACCCGAGTAACAAGCTTCAGGCGAATCTAAACGATTTTTCAATTTTTGTCCATCATATTGGATCCGCCATTTTGAGTTTTTGAAAACTAACACCGGACTTGTAATCAGCAACCCCAGAAACCCCCGAGTAACAAGTTTCAGTCAAATCTAAACGATTTTTCAATTTTTGTCCGCCATATTGGATCCGCCATTTTGGATTTTTGAAAACTAACACCGGATTCGTAATCAGCGACCCCAAAATAACTCGAGTAGCCACTTTTGTAAATTTACATTATCTTTTTAAATTTTTCTCATGTTAAATTTACCCGCCTTTTACTTTGTAGTTTTCTTTTTCTCCGCTAGGTGGTGACATCTAAGTTTACTCACTAGCGAGACGCATATGGAAATATATAAGTGTAGCATAGATTTAGGTTAAAATATTACGAATTTTTCGTAGACTTTTGCAGGTGAGTAGTGCTTTTGTGTTCTATACGTTTAAATTAGTTCTTTTCAGAGATATTCTGTTTCTTTCTTTCTTTTCTTTTTTTCTCTTCTTTATTTTCTTTCTTTTTTTCTTGTTTTTTAAATCTTAAATTTTTTTTTGCTTTTTTATTTTCTGGTTTTTTTTTGTTTTTTGAGATTTTTTCAAAGACATTTTTGGGAAAAAATAATCTTTGTCGAAAGATTATCTTTCCCGTGAACATTATTCTGATATGTACTGTTTATTGCTTCCTTAGTTTTTATGTATTTAAATACTTAAAAACTATTTTTGTTGTTCATTGTAGAATTTAGATATTCTTTTAGTTTTTGATATTTCAATATGTCAAAAACTAGGGAGTATTTAGACAGGTGATTCAATCCATTAGAAATACCAAATCATCGTGGAAAAGGTTTACGTCCAATTTCAAAAAAAATTCGTGAAAGGTTTCCTGATGCTCATGTCAATTCGAAGATATGTGCTAATTGTAGGCTTCAACTTGGAAAGCAAAATAATGCCTTTCATTCGAAACAATTTCATCCTAACAATATCAACTCACATAAAACCGTTGATACTGATATGATCAATAACAGTATCAGTGATTCAGAAACAGATGGTATTCCATTTGTTAAATCTTTTATACTTGAAGAGTTAGAAGATTTATTTTGTGGTTTGAAGGACAAATTCTTAAGCTTGCCTGCAAATGATCCTATATAAGATTCACGATTATTACCGTAGCTTCATTATCATGGAGCATTCGCAAAATAGCTACAGAATTTAGAACCTCACGTTATGGACATCAACTGACAGATCAAATTTAATAACGAGCAAATTATCGAACATCGAATTTGTTGATGAACTTTGCCAAAAACTAATTAAACTGAAACCACATTCATTCATATCTAAGCAGCAATCAATGTACCTTGAAGATAGGAAGCAAAATTTGAAAGAAGCAGGGCCGGGATTACGACTATCAATGCGGCTAAGTTAGCAATTATTGCTAATTAGCAAATATAACTTAACAAAATTTCATGACATTTGTAGGAAATTTATCCTACAATCACATTTTATTGCTATTTGGTAAAAAAAATTAAGTACAAGCTTATACAATAGAAATTAAAATCAAGTTAACCTAAAAAACGAGCAAATTGACACCAAAGTTTTGTCAAATTGCTCGAATTGATAGCAGTGAGCATGAAAACAATTGAAAGATTTCATGCAACATAACCATTTCAATTGCTTAATCATATACAGGGTAGCAAGAAAAATGTTAATCATTTATAAGATATTAATTATTATAAGTACAATAAAATAGAGGATTAAATAATAAATAATTAAATGAAAACGTAAAAGAATCAAAATGAAATAATTATTCAATTAAATATATTAAACCATAATAAAAAATAAATTATAAATAATCATAATAAAATGTTTCTCGAAAATATTATTATTATTTATTAAATAAAAATAATTATATTAATACTATCATATTAACAATATTTATGAAATGAAATGTTTAAAGTCTTTTTTTTTGAATTAATATAAAATCAAATGTTTCTATTCTTATCAATTAATATAGTTTTTAAGTGTGTATTTTTCTGTAAATAATTCATAGGTTAACCTAAATCTGTCAAATGATTAGAATTTTATCCAACACCCGGTAGCAATATTTTTTTCCAGCGTGAATATAACTGACATTGGCAACTAGCAGTTTGCTAACTTAGCAGTATTGCTTGTCGTAATCCCGGCCCAGAAGTATTGGTACTGTATGATTTTTCCGAGAACTATGCCTACATTGAGAGAAGAAAAGCACAGAATCCGTAATGTGACGAACGCCGGCCGTGTAAAATGAACTTACCAATTGAAAGTTAAGCTAATTCCGCATCCAACGAGCCCTATATGAAGTATTTTGAATAAGTAGATTGTTAATAAACAATTGCAATGTTAACTAATTGTTTATTAACAATCTACTTATCCAAAATACTTCATATAGGGCTCGTTGGATGCGGAAATACGTTAACTTTCAATTACTAACTTCAGAATTACGGTAACTTTATTCGTTTGTAACATATTTCATTTGTTATAAACATTAATTAATTAATTAATTAATTAATATCTCAAAAACTTTAAAAGATCCCACTCTGAAAATTACATGTTTTGTAGGAAATTAGTCAAGCTTTCCATTGAGATAGTTAAAAATAATTTTAAAAAATCCGATTTTGAGATAAACGTAAATTAACATTTTGACCTTGAATTTCAAGGTCAAATGTTATTTAAAAGAAAAATTTTTTATTAACAGCGTGTAGCTCGTCAAAAAAGCTTTAAAACTCATTATATATGTGTTAACTTTTATGCATTCTACTTATAAATATTGTACATTGAAAAAATTTTTTTTTTTCAAAAGTCAAAAATTAAAAACGTTGTAATTTAAAAACTATTTTATTAAATTCAATAATAATTGATTTTTAGACTTTCACCAACAATAACAACATTTTAGAAAAGTATGGATTAAATTCGAGAACTTTTAATTTTTTGTTCGGACATTTCAGGAATTTTGCCTCATATCTGTAACAGTTATGCTATCTCCGGGCTTGTGTTCTGCATTATATGCCATCAGCCCCACTCTTCTTTTTTCTCCCACTTCTTTTCACTCCCACTTTAAAAAAAAACTGCACACGCATCTTCACTTTAACATAGTGTAAGCATCACCCTCTCTATTGAAAGAATGCGCACGCAAGTTGGACTGGAGGGGGTAGAAAATATATACATTAAGATATTTCTAGAAGTTAGTGGGCTATGGAGAAGGAGTAATACCATTTTTATTTATAAGCAAATGTAAAATTTTAATCTCAATACCCCTACTCTTATTTAATACATACTTAATATTTGCGCACGCAACTCTACATTTACAATATCTATTCTATTATTAAGGCTTACTTTTACCGTGACATGAGACAGTGAATGGACTTTAACCGAAAAGCAGCTCAGGGAACATCACATATATAGAATTGAAATTTTAAATTCACTGTGTAGAAGGTGGCGTCATCTTTTAGAAAATGTTCATACTAATATGCTTTTAACTTAAGGTTCACTTTTACCGTGACATGAGACAATGAATGGACCTTAACTGAAAAGCAGCTCAGGGAGCGTTACATATATAGAATTGAAATTTTAAATTCACTGCGTAGAAGGTGGCGCCATCTCTTAGAAAAATGTTAGTAACATCAATGCAAAGTTGTACTGTAGAATGTTATTGATTTACCCATTGATCATTTCAAAATATGTATATTCAAATACATATAATTTTTTTTTGTATTTAAATTTATTTATTTATTTAATAATTATTATATATATAAAATAATTCGAAAAGAAGGGTGTTAAATAAATGGATATATTTAAAATTAAAACGTATTTTTATTTATAAGCATATATACGTGTGTATGTACGTATATGTATGTGTATGTGTATGCATATATAATATTTTACAAAATTTAAATATTCTAAAAATATATATATGGGACGTTTCACGTCAACCGGATAATGTGTCACTCTTATGTTTTTGGGGTCGCTGATTACGAATCTGAAGTCAGATTTTAAAAATTTTCAAAATTCAATATGGCGGATCCAATATGGCGACCAAAATTTTTAAAAATTATCAGATTTGCTTGAAACTTGTTACTCGGGTATTTTTGGGGTCGATGATCAGGAATCTTACGTCAACTTTTAAAAATCAGGTCACAGGTCACGATTCTGATGTAAAAGTTGTTATAAATTCAAAATGGTGGAGCCAATATGGCGGATGAAATTGTAAAATTTGATTGCATTTATAAACTTAAATGTAATGAGGCTGATTTTTGAGGTTAAGGTTTTTAGAATTAAGGACAGTATTTGAAATTCAATTTGAGAATATTTGAAAGTTTTAGTTGTGCTTAAATTGTAAAAAAATGATATAGAAAAAATTTTTATAAAGGAAAGGAAAAATTTTAAGAAAGTAATTTGAATATTTAAAGGACGAGGTTCTTGGAGTTAAGGGTAGATGTTTCAAAATTTAATTTAAGGCTATTTAAAAGCCTTAAATTAGCTAAAATTATAAAAGATTTATGTAGAGTAAAATTTAAAAAATATTAAATTTCTATATTAAGGGGTAGTTTTGGGGATTAAGGGTAGTATTTTGAAAAATTACTTTTATGATATTTAAGATCCTTTAAATGAAGCCTAAATTTGTATGGAAGAAAAATTTAAAACAACTAATTGAATAATGTGAAAGGGGTGGTTTATGGAGTTAAAGGTGGCGAATCCATCCAATTTTTAAATATTTTATTAGCCATTTTGGAACCACCAATCTTATTTTACAAAATCCAGATTCAAATTCGTAGTCACCGACCCCAAAATTCCTCGAGTAACAAGTTTCAAGCAAATCTGATAATTTAAAAAAAATTTTTGGTCGACATATTGGATCCACCATTTTGAATTTTGAAAATTTTTAAGAACTGACTTTAGATTCGTAGTCAGCGACCCCAAAAACCCCCGAGTAGCAAGTTTCAAGCGAATCTGATTAAATTTTAATAAAAATGTCCGCCATATTGGATCCGCCATCTTAAATTTTGAAAATTTTTAAAATCTGACTTCAGATTCGTAATCAGCGACCCCAAAAACTCCCGAGTAACAAGTTTTAAGCAAATCTGATAATTTAAAAAAAAAATTTTGGTCGCCATATTGGATCCACCATTTTGAATTTTAAAAATTTTTTAAATCTGACATTAGATTCGTAATCAGCGACCCTAAAAACCACCGAGTAACAAGTTTCAAGCAAATCTGTTAATTTTTAAAAAAATTTTGTCGCCATATTGGATCCGCCATTTTGAATTTTTAAAATCTTACTATATATGCGTAATCAGCGACCCCAAAAACCCTTCAGTAGCAAGTTTCAAGCGAATCTGATCAAATTTTAATAAAAATGTCCGCCATATTGGATCCGCCATCTTGAATTAAAAAAATTTTTTAAATCTGACTTCAGATTCGTAATCAGCGAGTCCAAAAACATAAGAGTGACACATTATCCAACAAGTTGCAATTATTTTCTCAAGGAAATTAATACATTTGTTTGCTGAGTTAGTAAAAAAATTTGCAAAACACGGTACAGTAAGGACGCCATTTTGAATTTTTTAATTCGCCACTTTTTATTCGAAGCAGTATGAGCTGACGATTATTTTGAGCCGTAATAAGTTGATTTTCGTTGATTAGAATTTTGGATGGAGCTCTGGGCCGGTTGATGTGAAACGTCCCATATATATTTTTTTTAGAATTAAAACATTTCTCTTTTTTCTATATTTTGCAATACAGAAAAAAAGAAAATTATTATTATTTAAAAAATATATTTATAAAAAAAATATATAAAAAAAATTATTTATAAAATAAAAAAAATAATGTATCTTAATAATTATTTACTATGATTTTTGGGTTCGGTTCTTTTCCGAACCCATGGTAAAAGTGTGTTGCATCTCCCCAATGGGATTGCGGCATAAGTTGTCGCAGCAGCCGCTGCCGCCATGACGTGTCGATATCTTTTTGGCGGTGGCGGCAGCGTCGGGACTCGTCCTGGTGATGCTGATGTCAAGGGTTGAGGCGCACTGCTTCGGACTCATGGAAAAATTGTATTACGCTTCCCCAACGGTATGGCGGCATACACAGCAGCAGCAGCCGCCATGGCATCACCAGATCGCTTGCGTTTCACAGATGAAGATATTGTTGGCGATGATGGATTCTCCACCAATAGCCCCCACCTCGTTCTCCTAACCCTCTCAATTGTAAACTCCTCAGCTTTTTTTTGAGGGTCAATTACGGGGCTCTATAAATAAAATAATAATTTTTTATAATAATTGTAAAAATTAAATGAATATAATAATAATATTTAAAAATTAAATATTCTGTATAATAATTTTAAAAATTAAATATTTAAAAACTGTACTTTAATAGATGAAAAATTTCGATTATGAAATTAAAAAAAACTATTTATCAAATTTAATTTTGGAAAAAATATGTATATAAAAACAGTTTCTTTCTTAACTTACCTTTTCAGCTCAATTTGTTGTCAATCCCCATTCTGCGGGATTAATTGTTCTTAAGCATTGGACCCTGCGTCCATTCTCCATTCGCGTATTCTTCACTTTTTCATTTCTTGATTGGATATTATTATTATTGACTGCTGCCATTTTTTTAACTTTTTAATTATTTAAAATAATTAATAAAATAAGAATTTTTGAAAAAATTGGAACTTTTTATTTCTTATGGGGAAAAAAAGAATTTACAACAAACGTGTTGCTCAAATCGTGAAACTTTTAAAAGTGACACCCTTATATAAGATATTGGTGAAAAATCATCGTAAAATGAAGGGAGGTAAAAAAAAGTGAGGGAAAGTTGTGGAAAAAAGTATGCAAATTTTAAAAAATGTGGAATGTAGCTAGAAATTTTTATGACAGGGTATAGGTAGGTATGCAACAACCTTGATGCAAGAGGTTACAGATGTCAAGAAATAAGAAGTTGAAGAAAAAAAATATTTCTAACTATGTTGAGTTAAGGAAAATATTTATTTTAAAAACTTATATTTTTAAATATTTATGGGTCATTCCATGTGAAAAGGCAAATGGATTTGTCCACTCGTGGTTTAAAACAATCGCCAAGTCATAGGGCTTAAAATTTAGCATTTTTTATGTAGAATCGAATGCCGAGTGGCTGGTTTTGAAATTTTCAAAATACCGGCCATCACAGGCTGGAATGTGACATAAAAAAAGCTTTTTTTTTATTTAAATAGTCAAAACTTTTACATTTTAAGACCAAAATTATCCCAAACAACTACTTTTCATATTTGTGAGTTCACAGAATACAAACATATGGTCCAAACAAAAAATTCAAAATGGCGGATCCAAGATGGCGGATTAATTTTTGAAAATTCAATACATTCAACTGAATTCAGTTGAATGGTGTTACTCGGGGGTTTTCGGGGTCGCTCATTACGAATCTGTTGTCAGAATTGAAAAATTCAAAATGGCGGATCCAATATGGCGGCCGAAATAAAAAAATCGGTTAATTCGCTTGAAACTTGTTACTCGGGGGTTTTCAGGGTCGCTGATTACGAATCTGATGTTAGAAATAAGAAATTTTAAATGGCGGACCTAATAGCGCATAAGATTAATGAAAAAAACCATTAGAAATGTTTAAAACTTGTTACTCTGGAGTTTTTTAAGTTATAGATCACGAATTTGTATGTAGAGATTAAAGAAGAAAAAATATTACTAAAAAAATCGCTGAATGCGATTCAAAGGTCAGAATTCAATATGGCGGATGCAATATGGCAGAAGATTTTTTTTAAATCGATGAAATCAACTGAATGTTGCTACTCAAGGGTTTTTGGGGTCGCAGAATATAAATCAAAGGTCAGAAATAAATAATTCAAAATGGTGTATCCAATATGGCGCAAGCTTTTAAAAAAAATGACGCTGTTTATTAAAAATTTATAATAAAAATTTACAATGGTAAAATCTTAAAGAGCATTAAGCCCTTTTTAATTTCTGACCTAGAAAAAAAATTTGGTCAAAAATTGTTTGAGTTATGAATTTTTTTTGACTTTTTTCCGATTTTCATTTTCTGTTTCGGGCGGGTGAGCGGCTGGCTAATAAAAGTAAATAAAAAAATTTGCAATGAGCACACTTTGAAGAGCAATAATCCCTATTTTATTTCTCACCCAGAAAAAAAATTTGGTCGAAAATTGTTAATTTTAAGCAGTTTTGCTTAAGCTGTTCTCACGTAAATTTAATCGTATAGTTAATTTGACCATTCGAGTTATTTCGAGAGTATTATTAATTAATTATTATTTATTAATATTTATTATTAATTCTTTAATTCGAGACTTCTTGCTCATGCGTTTTTAGGTAGGATTGATTTTATTCAAGAGATTCAAAAAGCGCCCAACGGGATTAAAAAGTAGACATTCCAAGCTAATTTTTCCAATATACTAATTTTTTTTAAATTAAACCAATTATGGAGAGATGGGGTGGTCCGGTTGACAAAGAACGTCCCATATATATATATATGAGAGATTCTTTTTCAATCGCCCCAGCCCAAAAAGTCAATGTTCTGGGATTGGCTTCATACTTTGGTAAATTGTTGTCCTATATGATAGTAATAAATCCCTAAAATATAAACTCATTAAAAAAATATTTGTAGAAAGTAGAGGGGGTTGAAGTTTTGACGTTAAGGGTAACATTGTCATTTTCAAATCCGTATAACTATGACAAAAGTTAATGAATTTTAATTTATCTATAATGAATTTTAATGCATTTTTCACGTACTTTTCAAAAATGTATACAAAATTTAGAAAAAAAATTTTTTGACCCCTTTTTTTCAAAATCAACCCTTATTTTTCGTTTTTCACCTCTTCGGGTATTTTCTTTTTTTTTTTATTTTCATTGGAAAGCTGAGGTTTTTCCCATGAGCTATGTAAATATGAAAATGGGACAACAATAATTTTGTGAGAAACAGAATATTAAAGTAGGCGGTGCCGATAAGGGTGCAGTTAAGGGTAACACAATCATTTTCAAATCGGTATAACTATGACAAAAGTTAATGGATTTTAATTTATCTATAATGAATTTTAATGCATTTTTCACGTACTTTTCAAAAATGTATATAAAATTTAAAAAAAAAATTTTCACCCCTTTTTTTCAAAATCAACCCTTATTTTTCGTTTTTCACCTCTTCGGGTATTTTTTTTTTTATTTTCATTGGAAAGCTGAGGTTTTTTCCCATGAGCTATGTAAATATGAAAATGGGACAACAATAATTTTGTGAGAAACAGAATATTAAAGTAGTCGGTGCCGATAAGGGTTCAGTTCAGGGTAACACAATCATTTTCAAATCGGTATAACTATGACAAAAGTTAATGGATTTTAATTTATCTATAATGAATTTTAATGCATTTTTCACGTACTTTTCAAAAATGTATATAAAATTTAAAAAAAAAATTTCACCCCTTTTTTCAAAATCAACCCTTATTTTTCGATTTTCACCCCTTAGGGAATTTTTTTTTTTTTTTTATTTTCATTGGAAAGCTGAGGTTTTTTCCGATGAACTATGTAAATATAAAAGTGGGACAACAATAATTTTGTGAGAAACATAATATTAAATTAGGCGGTGCCTACCAAAATCCTGGAAGATGATCTTCAGGTGTACCCGTTATCGGCACCGCCTACTTTAATATTCTGTTTCTCACAAAATTATTGTTGTCCCATTTTCATATTTACATAGCTCATGGGAAAAAACCTCAGCTTTCCAATGAAAATAAAAAAAAAAATACCCGAAGAGGTGAAAAACGAAAAATAAGGGTTGATTTTGAAAAAAAAGGGGTCAAAAAATTTTTTTTCTAAATTTTGTATACATTTTTGAAAAGTACGTGAAAAATGCATTAAAATTCATTATAGATAAATTAAAATTCATTAACTTTTGTCATAGTTATACGGATTTGAAAATGACAATGTTACCCTTAACGTCAAAACTTCAACCCCCTCTACTTTCTACAAATATTTTTTTAATGAGTTTATATTTTAGGGATTTATTACTATCATATAGGACAACAATTTACCAAAGTATGAAGCCAATCCCAGAACATTGACTTTTTGGGCTGGGGCGATTGAAAAAGAATCTCTCATATATATATATGGGACGTTCTTTGTCAACCGGACCACCCCATCTCTCCATAATTGGTTTAATTTAAAACAAATTAGTATATTGGAAAAATTAGCTTGGAATGTCTACTTTTTAATCCCGTTGGGCGCTTTTTGAAATTCAAAATGGCGACTTAAATATAGCGCCTAAATGACATAAAAAACACAAAAAATCCACTAATATGATCTATATTATTGTTTAAAGCTTCACATATGACGATAAAAATAACGACAACATAGTTTACTTACAAACTGATAACGTATCTCCTTTCAAAATTCAAAATGGCGGATAAAATTAAAAATTGAGCTAGGCTGGTGAAAATTACAACTCGGGGGTTTTCGAGGTTGCTGGTTACAAATTTGATGTCAGTTTTTAAAAATTATAAATGGCGGATTCAAAATGGAGGACAAAAAATATAAAAATTGAGCTAATTTCGTAAAAATGTCTACATAGGGGTTTTTTTGGTCGCTGATTACAAATCCGATGTCAGTTTTAAAAAAATTTTAAATGGTTGATGACAAATCTCTATTTAAAATTCAAAATGGCGGATACAATTAAAAAATTAAGCTAGTCTTTTGATTATTAATTAAATAATCCTCACGTAATTTCCATAAAAAGTTATCTGGCGTTGTATTTGATAAGTTTAAATGGCACTTTTTTACGTTCAATATAAAAAAGTTAGATCAATTTTTTATATTTTGGTCCACCATTTTGATTTTTTAAAAAGTAACAATGAATTCGTAAAGATTGTCCTGAAAAACCCTTAGGTAGACATTTTAACGATTTTAGCTCAATTTTTTGGATTTTTGGTCAGCCATTTAGAATATTTAAAAAGTAACCGCAGACTCGTAATCAGTGACCCCGAAAACCCCGGAGTAAACAATTTCACGTGTTTAACTTAATTATTTAAATTTTGGGCTACTAATTTGAGTCCGACATTTTGAATTTTTAAAAACTAATAACGGACTTGTAATCAGCGGCCCCAAAAACACCCGAGTAACAAGCTTCAGGCGAATCTAAACGATTTTTCAATTTTTGTCCATCATATTGGATCCGCCATTTTGAGTTTTTGAAAACTAACACCGGACTTGTAATCAGCAACCCCAGAAACCCCCGAGTAACAAGTTTCAGTCAAATCTAAACGATTTTTCAATTTTTGTCCGCCATATTGGATCCGCCATTTTGGATTTTTGAAAACTAACACCGGATTCGTAATCAGCGACCCCAAAATAACTCGAGTAGCCACTTTTGTAAATTTACATTATCTTTTTAAATTTTTCTCATGTTAAATTTACCCGCCTTTTACTTTGTAGTTTTCTTTTTCTCCGCTAGGTGGTGACATCTAAGTTTACTCACTAGCGAGACGCATATGGAAATATATAAGTGTAGCATAGATTTAGGTTAAAATATTACGAATTTTTCGTAGACTTTTGCAGGTGAGTAGTGCTTTTGTGTTCTATACGTTTAAATTAGTTCTTTTCAGAGATATTCTGTTTCTTTCTTTCTTTTCTTTTTTTCTCTTCTTTATTTTCTTTCTTTTTTTCTTGTTTTTTAAATCTTAAATTTTTTTTTGCTTTTTTATTTTCTGGTTTTTTTTTGTTTTTTGAGATTTTTTCAAAGACATTTTTGGGAAAAAATAATCTTTGTCGAAAGATTATCTTTCCCGTGAACATTATTCTGATATGTACTGTTTATTGCTTCCTTAGTTTTTATGTATTTAAATACTTAAAAACTATTTTTGTTGTTCATTGTAGAATTTAGATATTCTTTTAGTTTTTGATATTTCAATATGTCAAAAACTAGGGAGTATTTAGACAGGTGATTCAATCCATTAGAAATACCAAATCATCGTGGAAAAGGTTTACGTCCAATTTCAAAAAAAATTCGTGAAAGGTTTCCTGATGCTCATGTCAATTCGAAGATATGTGCTAATTGTAGGCTTCAACTTGGAAAGCAAAATAATGCCTTTCATTCGAAACAATTTCATCCTAACAATATCAACTCACATAAAACCGTTGATACTGATATGATCAATAACAGTATCAGTGATTCAGAAACAGATGGTATTCCATTTGTTAAATCTTTTATACTTGAAGAGTTAGAAGATTTATTTTGTGGTTTGAAGGACAAATTCTTAAGCTTGCCTGCAAATGATCCTATATAAGATTCACGATTATTACCGTAGCTTCATTATCATGGAGCATTCGCAAAATAGCTACAGAATTTAGAACCTCACGTTATGGACATCAACTGACAGATCAAATTTAATAACGAGCAAATTATCGAACATCGAATTTGTTGATGAACTTTGCCAAAAACTAATTAAACTGAAACCACATTCATTCATATCTAAGCAGCAATCAATGTACCTTGAAGATAGGAAGCAAAATTTGAAAGAAGCAGGGCCGGGATTACGACTATCAATGCGGCTAAGTTAGCAATTATTGCTAATTAGCAAATATAACTTAACAAAATTTCATGACATTTGTAGGAAATTTATCCTACAATCACATTTTATTGCTATTTGGTAAAAAAAATTAAGTACAAGCTTATACAATAGAAATTAAAATCAAGTTAACCTAAAAAACGAGCAAATTGACACCAAAGTTTTGTCAAATTGCTCGAATTGATAGCAGTGAGCATGAAAACAATTGAAAGATTTCATGCAACATAACCATTTCAATTGCTTAATCATATACAGGGTAGCAAGAAAAATGTTAATCATTTATAAGATATTAATTATTATAAGTACAATAAAATAGAGGATTAAATAATAAATAATTAAATGAAAACGTAAAAGAATCAAAATGAAATAATTATTCAATTAAATATATTAAACCATAATAAAAAATAAATTATAAATAATCATAATAAAATGTTTCTCGAAAATATTATTATTATTTATTAAATAAAAATAATTATATTAATACTATCATATTAACAATATTTATGAAATGAAATGTTTAAAGTCTTTTTTTTTGAATTAATATAAAATCAAATGTTTCTATTCTTATCAATTAATATAGTTTTTAAGTGTGTATTTTTCTGTAAATAATTCATAGGTTAACCTAAATCTGTCAAATGATTAGAATTTTATCCAACACCCGGTAGCAATATTTTTTTCCAGCGTGAATATAACTGACATTGGCAACTAGCAGTTTGCTAACTTAGCAGTATTGCTTGTCGTAATCCCGGCCCAGAAGTATTGGTACTGTATGATTTTTCCGAGAACTATGCCTACATTGAGAGAAGAAAAGCACAGAATCCGTAATGTGACGAACGCCGGCCGTGTAAAATGGGTGTCAGTATCCGTTCTTTAGTTTTGTTCAGTTGGTGTCGTTCATAGTTCAGATAATAAGCTCTAGCAGCGCGACAGCGGTGTGAACTAAGTTATACGGAATCTGTCTCATAGCGACCGACAGATACTGTACTTCTGAACAGTTCATATCTGTGTATAGTATCTATACTCAAGCCAAGTACAACATCCATTTCACATTTTAGTACGGCATCTATCACACAGTGACGCTGCTGCTGCTCTCAACTTGGTGTACAGATGCTGAACTTCTCCATTTCAGATTCCGTGCTTTTCTTCTCTCAGTGTACGTAATACAAAATGCTGCTCAAGCATTTCATTATAATAATGATCAATGCACTTTAATGCCAGTTGTTTATTACTATAATGATGGTAAAGAAATAAAACATAAAAGTCTTGTGTTTTTGTCTGACTGTTTAAAACATGATACAACAGCTGTTTATGTTGTTCAAGGACAATTGTTAAAAGAAATAAAAAAGAATACGAAAGTGAGTCGAGTTATTTATTACTCAGATGGTGCAAAACAGCATATTAAAATTCGGTACCAAGTGTCTAATTTATTAAAGCATAAAGAGAATTTTGGAATTCCAGCAGACTGGTATTTTCATGCAACGGCACATGGCAAAAATTCTTACGGTGGCATAGGGGCCATTTTAAAACGCGATGCTACCAGAGCAAGCCTACAAGCATTTGGTACTCAGTCAATTACAAATTCGACAAGTCTTTTTAATTGGGCAAAACAACATTTCTCTCAACTTGAGGTTATGTATTTTAGTAAGGAAATGCATAGAAGAGCAGAAATGCACCTCAAAAAACGCTTTTCTGATGCCAAAGCAGTTCCCAGCATTTCGACGCAACATGCTTTTATTGCACTTCTATCGAAAAAATTACTATTAAAAACACACTATTTTGCTGAAGATGGTATAATTTTTTAATAAACTTAAAATATGAAACAAGTAATTTTATTTCAATTTTTAACTTTTTAAAGTCATCCTTCAAAACTAATAATTAAATTTTATATGCTAAAAATTTAGGCCAAATTAGATCTGCCATTATAAATTTTAAAAAACTGATATTAAATTCGTAACCAGCGACTTCGAAAACCACCGAGTAGTCATTATCACAAGACTAGCTTAATTTTTTAATTCTATCCGCCATTTTGAATTTTAAATAGAGATTTGTCATCAACCATTTAAAAATTTTTTAAAACTGATATCGGATTTGTAATCAGCGACAAAAATACCCCTATGTAGAAATTTTTACGAAATTAGCTCAATTTTTTATATTTTTTGTCCTCCATTTTGAATCCGCCATTTATAATTTTTAAAAACTGACATCAAATTTGTAACCAGAAACCTCGAAAACCCCCGAGTTGTAATTTTCACGAGCCTAGCTCAATTTTTAATTTTATCCGCCATTTTGAATTTTTTAATTTTGAAAGGAGATACGTTATCAGTTTGTAAGTAAACTATGTTGTCGTTTTTTTTATCGTCATATGAGTTGGGGTGGTCCGGTTGACAAAGAACGTCCCATATATATATATATATACTAGGGGGCCATGCCCCCTGCGCGCTTCGCGCGCCAACCCCCATCCCCCTCCTTTTCCCCTCCCCCACCCCAAATTTAAAGGTTAAGATCGTTTCAAGACTCTGAATATAGCCTAAGTCCCCCCTCCCTTTTCTTCTAACCCCCTTCTCTTGACTTGCGGCTATATGCAGAGTCTTGGAACAGCGGCGGCAGCGGCTTCGCGCCCCAACCCCCACCCCCTCCTTTCTTTTCCCATGTATATATATATATATATATATATATATATATATCTATACCAAAATGAAACGTTATATTTTTGAAATCATATAGTACTCTACATTTTCCTTTATTTGCATTTAAATAAATATAATCTTTTGACTATTGGAATTACTCTTCAGAAAAATTTGTGAGCTAGTTTTAAAATTACGACCATGGATTACAATTTAGAAGTTAAATTTACTTACCACTTAAATATATTCTTCAAATTAAAAATGGCGGATCCAATATGGTGGACCAAAAATGGCAGATATTTTACAAATTATTCCGATTCGCTCGAAATTTGGTATTTGGGGGTTTTTTGGGTCGCTGATTACGAGTCTGGCGTCAGTTTAAAAAAATTAAAAATGGCGGATCCAATATGGTGACGGTACCCTGGTTACAGAAAGAAGGTCATATATATTTTAAATTTGAAATATATAAGATTAGTCATTTTTTCTCTCATTTTTTCGAGTCATATATTACAAGGCAGATTGTCTGCGTGACTATACTATAATGCAATATAAGATTAGTAATCCTTGACTTGAAAACCTTTTGTGTGTCAATTTTGCAATGGATCATATCAATTTAAAAGAATTCCATTCACTATGTAAGACTCCCTAAATTTACTTTTCTCATCAGCCATATTGGATCCGCCATTTTGAATTTTTTTAAACTGACGCTTGAGTCGTAATCAGCGACCCAAAAAACCCCCAAGTACCAAATTTCGAGTAAATCGGATCAATTTGTAAAATATCCGCCTTTTTCGATCCGCCATTTTCAATATGAAGAATGTGTTACCTGTGTAGCGGGAGAAAACTATGTCTTTTCCGACGTTACCGGGGGGGAGTTACTGTCCCTCCCGGTGACGTCACTGAGCGAGTGGGAAAATTACTTTCCCTCCCGGCGTTGTTACTGATAGATAGAAATGAAGAATTTCCTTTTTGTTTTATAATATAAATTGTTAATACTGACAGGTTATCAATTTACGAAAATTTAATTTGTAAACTTTCTACAAAATATTATTAAAGTTTCATTAAAAAATTAATAATTGTGTTTAATGCTTTATTAAATATTTGTACTTTCGGTATACGTGTGTTAGAAAAAATAGTATTTGCAATTCGGGAGAAAAATGATTCCCAGCTCGTGTGTTTCCAGTTCTCGTCTTCGCTCACAAGCACTCGCCTTCTGCTCGAGCGCTCGCTATACCTCGAACTGCAAACTTCACACTCGTGGAAATCAACCATTTTTCTCTCTAGATGCACAATATACTATTTTCATCTTTCTGTTTAAAAGTTACAAGTCTTCAAAATACACTGTTTAAATTTTTCAAAAAAATTCAACCTCCTTCCTCTCCTACAGTTTTTGAAAAAACCTAACAATACTTCGTGGTAAAACGACTTACCCCTAGGTCATAACTATGTGCAAGTTACAGCCCGATCAGATCAACTTTTTTTCACTCAGTATGCTACAGGAATTTTACGCCTAATATAAAATATAATATTATATAGAATTAAAAATTAGGAATATATCTTTTTTTTACTATTGTATTCGTAGTGAAAAATCGAATTAATGTGTTTTATTGGTAATATAAAATTTTAATTAGACAAAAAAAATTTCCTGGGAACCGATTCATGTGGGTTTCCTGGAGCGAGGAGACAAAAAATGACATTGGGTAGTGTCAGCTCCCACAAAATATTGATCGCCGAATAGATGTGAATAAATCTGGTCTATTTTATGGAAAATATTTTTAAAAAATTAATTTTAGAAAGTTTCCTGGGAGTCTCTTGATAATTTTTTCACGTGAGCTAGAAGTATATACTTTACAAATTTCTATTATGAGTCCATTCAATTGGTTAGGAAAATTAATTTTAATACTTTCAAGAGTTCAGATAAGATCGTTGCAAGCGATAAATTATTTTATCGTAATATTTCAATAATTTTTTTGCTACATGGTTCTCCGTTTTTTACCCATATTAAAAATGAAGTTTTATAGTTACAGATTCATATAAAAGAAAGTTCAGCTGCTACTATTTGCAACTTTGTTCTGAAAATTCATTTGAGTGACACAAAATAAAAAAAATGCAAAAGTGTATACAAGCGTTCCATAGTGCATTTGAAGACTTATATTGATTACTGTGTTAGAGTTATTAGAGCCAAAAATTACGAATCTGAAGTCAGTTTTCAAAAACCTAAGAAACCTTTAAATACAACGTTTCATTAAAATATACTTGATCCGCCATTTTGAATTTTTGAAAACTGGTCTCAGATTCGTGATCAGCGTGCCAAAAAACCTTTAAATGCCATTTTCCTATTTCATAAAACTTTATGTAAGCAATTTGGAGGAAGCAGTTTTGTTCAGCTAGATTTGCGTTCCAGACCATTGTGACTACGAAAGTAGTAATTTACAAACGATAGAAGGTTATTCTATAGTTAACACTAAAATCTTGACAACTTTTACACTCCTCAGGGTAAGTCCAATTATCCTTTTTTCTCCGTGTATTGTGTTTTCCTACAAAATTCGATGCTTCTTATTTTTTGGGAAAGTAAATTCCTTTACATTTCCATTTCCTTTACATAAAGCAACATGGTAACGATTATGTAATTTGATTTGACTTTGATTTCAAAATCAAATTTATTTTTACGAATTAATTTTTTTCTTTTATTGCAATTTGACGTCAAATTCAAATTTATTTTTTAATTGCAACTAAAAGATCAAATTTTAATTCATTTTTTCATTAAATTTGAATTTAACCTTAAATTGCAAAAAATTAATTAAAATTTGATTTTTAAATTTCAATAAAAAAATAAATTTGAATTTGACGTCAAATTGCAAGAAAAAATGAATTAAAATTCCATTTTTAAAATAAATTTAAATTTAACGTCAAATTGCAATAAAAAATGAATTCTTAAAATCAAAGATTTTGACATCAAAACGGAATTTGACTTTGACATCAAAGTAAATAAATCAAATTACATAATCGACACCCTCGTGGGGATCCCCATTTTGAATCTATCAGTCGAAAGATGACGTAATTCCGCATCTAACGAGCCGAATATAAACTATTTTGGATAAGAAGATTTTTTATAAACAATTCCAATGTTAGCTTATTGTTTATTAACAATGCACTAATATAAAATACTTCATATAGGGCTCAATGGATGCAAAATTACGTCCGAGTTCGATTGACAGCTTCAGAATTTCAATAACTTTATTTATTTGTAAAATGTTTCATTTTATATTGACATTAAGTATTAGTTATTAAAAATATCTCGAAAAATGATTATTTCTAAGTTTTCGTGTTGATAATACACGTTTTAAATTTTAAATAAAAATTTGAAAAAGAAAAGAAGGACCGACTTTAAAAGAAAATCAAAAAAATTTTGGATTTTTTAAAAAAGAGGTTAAATTTTGAATTTTTTCACCATTCGAAAGAGCAGGAAAAAACCTTTCAAAAATATATAGGTCTAATTTTTTTTCATTTAACACTTTAAAAGTTATAACTCTTCAAAAATTCACAGTTTAAATTTTTCAAGCACAATTAACCCCCTCCCCCTCCTACAATTTTTAATAAAACCTAACAATATTTTATGGTTAAAATTCCCACCCATAGGGCTAAACTATGTGTTAGTTAGAGCCCGATCCGACCAACTTTTTTTCACTTGTTAGTACGCTACAGAAATTTTTTTCCACATATACATATATAAAGTAAATAAGTTCAAGGATACCTTCAGTACATTTAACCCTCTATGCCCTTTAACTGTTATATGCATGTGACTGTAAATACTGTGCTAAATAGAGCATCAATATGTTTACGTCTGATAAGTGGAATCAAATATTTTCTAGTCATTTATTAAATAAATACAATTTTTTAACATATAATTTATTTAGTGATTTAATCTCGATAGAGTGTTCTGAATTGTTTATATTCTGTTGTATATTCTATTTTATTGACTTCATATTTATACACAGATGCAACACCGTTAAAACTAAAGGGTATTAGTCATGAAACGTACAACTTACTTGAGTGAGTAAAAAATTTTATTCACAATTTACAAAAACTGTATGAATAAATAGTTTTTCAATTTCAAAATTAATACTTTAACATCGTTATTAAAAATTTTAATTTAAGTAACTCTAATTTTAAAATTCTGTATTTTTTATTTATGAAAAGAGTTGAAGTGCTGTAATTTACACAAAATTTAGTGTTCAAAATAGAATAGTTTATTAATCAGTAGTTTTTATAAAATGACATACAAAAAATTTGATAAATAAAATTAAGAAAGTTGATGTTTACGTAAAATAATTGTACTTATGGGAAAAGCTTTATACTCATTGATTTACGAGTGTCGTTAAATTTTTATTTTCGATTTTTAATTGTAATAAGCTAATTTTATGACGCATAGACCAAAAATATAGGAAATTCTTAACAATACAATCGAGCTGAATATTTTAAAAATACCTTTTCGTGCACAATTAGATAAAAATTTTGAAAGTAATATATTAGCTAATTAATGTTTTTATCATTATTTCCCCCACAGGACCGAAACTGTCCTAAAGATTTATTTGAAATATTCGGAATATTTAATTGCAATGTTTAGTGAAAATTGTGGAAAGATTGAAATGTCTCACTTAAATAAATGTTTAGAGCGAAACTTTCCTGAACATTTATTTAATAGGGACATTTAAATCTTTACACAATTTTTAATAAAGATTGCAATTAAAAATTCCGAACATTTCAAATAAATCTTTAGAAAAGTTTCGGTGCTGTGGGGGTTAGTAGGTTCCTCTATTGAAGGACCTTTTTAGGGTTCCGTTCACGCAGTGAACCGAAACGGAACCCTTATGGTTTCACTTATGTCCGTCCACAAAATCATGTCCCCCCTAAAACCTAGCCATTTTAAACGATTGAGCTCAATCTTAGTATACATACGTATTTTTGCGAGTAGATTAATAAAGGAAAATTATAGCGAACCCGATTGGAATTGAACTGGACATAGCTATATTTCAAAAACTCGATATTTCGGAAAAAAGTTCAAAATTCCTTTTTATTTTAACTTTAAGAATCTTTAACTTTAAATAATTGTGAATGAAACCCTAGGTAAGCGAATGTAACTAGCACTTGACAAATTTTTTCAAGCTAATTTTTAAGAAAGCATTGTGATTAAATTAATCAAGATATTAAGATAATATCTTTTAGGACGCATGAATAAGTTTTAAAAATCATTTGTTAGAATTCTAATTTGTCAGAATTTATAATTGCTCAAATTTTTATTTAACATATGAGGCATTTTACGTGTAATGGCCTATGTTGAAAAATTGATTTCTCGAAAAAAGTTAAACTCTGGGAAATTGTTGTCCTACCTGATAGTAAGATATTCCCAAAAAAATTTTTGACTTTTTTGAAATTTTGGGGGAGATAGAGAGGAGTCAATTTTATCAGTTTTCCCTGACACCGCTTACTATTTGAATTTTTACTGTTTATAAATGCAATAAAAAAAATTTTGGCAGGTATGTTTTTTGAAGGTTTTTTCATGCTCTTTCCAATGGTGAATCTTGTTTTTTAAAAGTTTTGAATTTTGACCTTGACTTTCTACAATTAAACATAAATTTGCTATTTTCACTAAAATCGGTGCTTTTTTAAAAAATAAATAATTGCAAACGAAAGCTGAGATTTTTTCCGATCTGTATATAAATTTTCAGAATGCCAATTTTTTTTCGAGATATTAAATGTCAAAGATTTTAAGTCGGCGCGCGCGGCGAGACAGTTGACTCATATCGCGCCTCGATAGCTGTTTACACTGGCGCGTGCGGACATAAAATCTTTGACATTTAATATCTCGAAAATAAAAAAAATTGTCATTCTGAAAATTTATATGTAGATCGGAAAAAACCTTCCTATTGTAAATTTTCGTATGAGATCCCGCATAAGGTCACTTATGGTTTCTCATATGAGATACAAAATGAGATCTTACGAGAATCCTATATGGAAACTCATGAGACAAATCTCATGAGTGTCCATATTGAATTCTGTACAAGCTCTCACATAGGATCCGATATGAGTCAACTGTCTCGCCGCGCGCGCCGACTTAAAATCTTTGACATTTAATATCTCGAAAAAAAATTGGCGTTCTGAAAATTTATATACAGATCGGAAAAAACCTCAGCTTTCGTTTGCAATTATTTATTTTTTAAAAAAGCACCGATTTTAGTGAAAATAGCAAATTTATGTTTAATTGTAGAAAGTCAAGGTCAAAATTCAAAACTTTTAAAAAACAAGATTCACCATTGGAAAGAGCATGAAAAAACCTTCAAAAAACATACCTGCCAAAATTTTTTTTATTGCATTTATCCCTACTGAAAATCCCTGTATAAGATCTTGTATAATTTCCTGTACAGGATCAGCAACTGAACTTCTACAAGTTCTGACCAGTTCCTGTACACGAAAATGCAGACGAATTTGGAACAAGTTCATCTGTGAGATCTTGTACAAGATCTGGTGCAAGATCTTGTACAAGAAAGATACTTGTTCAAGAAAATGTACATGATCTTGTACAATTTCCTGTATAAGTACTTGTACATGAACACGCTCATGTTCTTGCACATGTATAGTTGTAAAATTTTTTTTTTAATAAAATTTGTGATTTTGATAATTTTTAACCACTAAGATTCGTAACTCATGCATGCTAAAAACTATTGCGCAGCTGTAAAGGTTAAAGTAAACTATTGCGCAGCCTTTGAAGTTTTTAGTTTTAAGTAAAGAAAAACATGAATTAACATGTTGCAAGAACATGGACGTGTTCATGTACAAGTACTTATACATGAAATTGTACAAGATCATGTACATTTTCTTGTACAAGATCTTGCACCAGATCTTGTACAAGATCTCACACATGAACTTGTTCCAAATTCGTATGCAATTTCCTGTACAGGAACTGGCCAGAACTTGTACAAGTTCAGTTGCTGATCCTGTACAGGAAATTGTACAAGATCTTGTACAGGGATTTTCAGTAGGGATAAACAGTAAAAATTCAAATAGTAAGCGGTGTCAGGGAAAACTAATAAAATTAACCCTCCTCTATCTATACCACAATTTCAAAAAAAATTTTGGGGATATTTTACTATCAGGTAAGACAACAATTTCCCCAAGTTTCACTTTTTTTCGAGAAATCAATTTTTCAACTTTTGACATTACACGTAAAATGCTTCATATTAGCCATTTAAATGAATTTTTATTATGTAGAATTAGTAGATAAAAGAAAAGAGAAGAAATTGTAAATAGTTATAAATATTTGAATGACATTATATTGGTTAAGACAAAAGTTAAAATTTTTTTTAGTTTAAAAATTAAAAATATATAGTATTAGATAAGAAATAAACTTGGAAACGAAATGATGTATTATAAATTTTACTAGCAAAATTAAACGCGCGTAAGCGCGCGAAATTAACGATGTACTTGTTTATTATAAAGAAATTAAAATTAATATTATCAATAATATTTTTAATTACATATAATAATTTAATTATTTAATTACATATAATAATAGTGAATATCTTTCGTTCATTCTGTCCACACCTGAAGTTAGTATTTGTTATAGGTCTTTTGTTTTTTTTAAATGTGTTGTTTGACATTATTTTGTGTTGGTTAAAATTTTTCAATGTTTTGGCATTGTCATTTGTGCGGTCGTATTTTAATTATTAAAAATTATAAAATTGTTAGAATCGTGCAAAAAAATTGTGAGGATTATGAGAAAAATTGATTCGATTGCTGTAAGAGTAAGCAGCATAAGTTGATGGTAAGTTTAATTTAAAATATATAATAATTTTTTCAAATTTCAAAAATGTATTTAATTAAATCACGATAATTTAATTAATTTTAAAAATAATAAAAAACATTTTATATTATTTATTTATATTATATTTATTATTTATATTATATATACATATAAATTTTTAATTTTGGCTAAATATTAAATTTAAATAATTTATAAATTATTTATTTTTTTATTTAAATTTATTAATAATAATTATTATTTATTATTAGGGTAACGGCACCAGTGAAAGAACATTTAAGGAAATGCATACTTTTATCATTTATTATTTTTGAATGCAGTTATTGAAAATTTTTTTACCAATTTTTTTCGATAGCTAATTAAGTGTAGAATGCGAAGGTCATATTTAATTTTCATAAATATAAGATGTTAATTAAAATTTTAATTAATAAGTAAAACATACCTATTTCACCAGTGAAAGAACAAATTGTCTAATGAAAGAATTTTCTGCATCCAGTGAAAGAACAATGTGAAATATATATTTAAAATATATTTAAGAAATATATTAAAACAAAGATAAAGTAATAAAATGTTTGTAATATACTAAAATAAAGGTAAATTAATGATAAATATGAATATTTTTTTAACTAAGTTTGCAGAATTTTATTTTTAATTGAAAATGCATTTATAACCAACAATCAATCATCTAGTTGCAATTTATTTTGACAATATTATTGTAACCTAACAGTGTTAACCTATTTGATTTTGTCATTTTTTTGTTTGACTTCAGACTATTCGTTGAAGGTGTTCCTTCATTGGATTGCATTGGAATCAGTGAAAAAACATTTCTGTTCTGTCACTAGTAAATAAAAAAAAACCCCAATGACGGAATTTGCTTTTCTTATGGCAAATTAATATTTTATTAGCTTTTAAATGAAAAGAAGTATTTCTAATACACAAGATAAATTTAGTTTAAAGAAGACCGACGATTTAAGGCAGTTTAAATTAGTTAAATGTGAAAAAAGAAATAACGTGTCAGAAAAGAGTTCTTATTGTTGAAGATAAAGGACCCCGCACGTTTTGCATGGAAAATGGCTTGCAGCCAATTTTTCTGAAACTTTGTAGTTTTGTAGTTTAAGGCCTCCTGAACAAAAAATGTTAATGGCAAAACTTAAAATAATGGACAGTTTTTTTGCTACAATGGCTCAAAGTTAAAAAACAATAGCATTATGGGCATAGACTTTTGTGAATTTAAAACTTTTAAAACTTAATTAAATCTGCTTAAAACTCGTTACTCGGGGGTTTTTGGGGTCGCTGATTACGAAACCGAGTTTTGTTTTTTAAAATTCAAAATGGCGGATCCAATATGGCGGACGACTTTCCTAGAATCTGATTGAATTCCCATGAAACTCATCACTCGGGGGTTTTCGGGGTCGCTGATTACGAATCCGAGGTTTGTTTTTTAAAATTCAAAATGGCGGATCCAATATGGCGGACGACTTTCCTAAAATCTGATTGAATTCACATGAAACTCATCACTCGGGGGTTTTCGGGGTCGCTGATTACGAATCTGAGGGCTGGTTTTCAAAACTCAAAATGACGGATCAAAAAAGGTCGATGATTTTAAAAAATAATCATTGCATTCTTTTGAAAATGGTTATTCGGGGGTTTCGGGGTCGCTTATTATGAACGTGAGGGCTGTTCTTCAAAGCTCAAAAAGACTGATCAAAAAAGGTCGACGACTTTTTGGAAAACCGCTTGAATTCGCTTGATTTAAAAGCCAATGACTCCATACTTAGGTACTTTGCCAAATTGTAATAGTTACAGTAACGTTAAAATCGTGATGGTATTGCAGTACTTCTCAAGAGTACGCTCTTTCTTTGCATCCCAGTCCTTCCGACTACATACTATCGAAACAAAAACGTAAGGTTCAGTATGTCCCTTTTCCGTTTTTTTTTTGGTTCACCTGGGCTTAATCTATCAGGTCCTGAAGAACCTTTAATCTGTACTTGATCGTGCGATTAATGTTGTTTTGAATGTCACAAGATTTTACCATCTTGGCAACTTCCTTCTTGATTTTCAGAAGAAACTTAGCTTCCTTTTTCCGAAATATAACGCATTTAACGCTGTTTTCGTTAATGATCTTGTTGTCCAAATCAGACGGAATCAGGCTTTAAGCGCTTTTTTCGCTGTTTACATTGAGAAGGCTTGACGTACTGCCTCTTTTGCTGTCACTATGATCTGTGGAAGATTCACAGTTTTACTTTCCCTACATTTCAGTGTCACCGGTTACCGCCCCCTCGCTAAGCGCTTATTCGTTTTATTACCCTGCAAGTATTTCTTAGAATTTTTAACATCGTTCATCTCATTGTCTTAATCCGTGTCAAGGGTAATTAGGAAATAATTGGGTATTACCACCTCGCCAGCTTGGACCCAGGATTCCCTTCGTTAGATACTCAGACGTTATTGCATTGTCCGATGTCCTTGCTTCCATGTCTTATGATACCCAATATCAGGTGAACTAAAAGTGCGGATCTCGAAGGACGATGCATCCCTTCTACAGTCAAAGTTAGAACCCAAGGCCCTATTCGCAAGATAGACACCAATCCGCCATTTTAAGTTTTGCCATTAACATTTTTTGTTCAGGAGGCCTTAAACTACAAAACTACAAAGTTTCAAAAAAATTGGCTGAAAGCCATTTTCCATGCAAAACGTGCGGGGTCCTTTGCAACACATTTTAAAAATTTTTTTTTTTTTTAATTTACGTGTTAACTCTCTAGGTATCTTAGATACTAAAGACGTAAATTAAATAAGGAACATAAAAATATATAATTTATAATACCAAATTGCTTATTACACTAATTAGAATGCAAAACATGAAATTTGTTCTTTCACTGGTGTCAGTTCCTTCACTGGTGCCGTTACCCTACCTATATAATAAAAAATAAAAAATTTTATTTAATGATAAATATTTTGATGATAAGAAATTTTTACAAGACCTTTACCGATATATGTTATATTAAAAATTATCAATTTAAATTTTAAATCGAAAATTTTCTTGAAGAATTTCTGAAAAATTATCGACAGAGAATCAAAAAAAAATCAATAAATATTTTTTTTTTATTTGATAAAAATTAAGGAATTTTTATTAACAATGTAATAATATTATGATAAATTAAAAATATTATTGATAATATTAATTTTAATTTCTTTATAATAAACAACTACCCCAGTGTGCACGTTATGTAACTGTTCTAGAACAAAAAATGTAACTTGTTCTATAACAAGTGTTATAATTTTGTTATAGAACAGTTCTGGAACTGTATTCTAGACCTGTTCTGCAACAGTTCTTCTGCCTCTGTTCTATAAGGAAGATGTAACATTCGTTCCAGAACATTTGTGTTTAATAAGTTCTTGAATTTTTAAGTAACGTTGTTACTGCAGCGTTCTAGAACAGTGTTACAAAAATTTAACATAATAGATCTATCACTGTATTTTAGATTTAACAAATATGTAACGAACAGCTGTTTTTTAAATGTGGTGCTACTAGAGAGGCTCAAGACTGTCAAAATAGAAATCTATAAAAACATTTAAAAAATCATTTCCGTAAAATATTCCCTTAATATCACTGGGAGAATACTCCCAATATCACTGAGCTATCATCGTGAAGCAGACATTTTGATCTACATTATATATCACAGGAATATTCCAAAAAATATTCCGATGATATTTATGTGACATACCGTGCTATTTGGGCACGGTTACTTTTTTTAAGTCAGGGAAATTTTACTCAAATAAACTACAAATTACAATTTTGCTTTTATTAAACTGATACAAAAAAAGTTCTATAATTCTAGAATATAGTTATAGATCGGTTACAAAATTGTTACAGAATTAAAATTTTACAAATTTATTTTGTTATCAAATTGTTACAAATTTGTTCTAGAACAATGATCTAGAACAATGTTCTAGAATTTTTATAGATCCTGTTACTGTTTTGTGCCCTCAGGGGGACGACAGTTTTACTAACCTGATCCTCACCAGTTCTAGAACAGTTACAGAACTGTTCTGTAACTTTGCACACTGGGAAACCTGTAATTTTGCGCGCTTGCGCGCGTTTAATTTTACTAGTTTATTATAATATTATTACATTGTTAATAATAATTCCTTAATTTTTATCAAATAAAAAAAAATATTTATTGATTTTTTTTATTCTCTGTCGATAATTTTTCAGAAATTCATCAAGAAAATTTTCGATTTAAAATTTAAATTGATAATTTTTAATATAACATATATCGGTAAAGGTCTTGTAAAAATTTCTTATCATCAAAATATTTATCATTAAATAAAATTCTTTATTTTTTATTATATAGGTAATAATAAATAATAATTATTATTAATAAATTTAAATTAATAAATAAATAAATAAATAATTTATAAATTATTTAAATTTAATAATTAATATGAGGCAAAATTCCTGAAATGTCCAAACAAAAAATTGAAAGTTCTCGAATTTAATCCATACTTTTCTAAAATGTTGTTATTGTTGGTGAAAGTCTAAAAATCAATTATTATTGAATTTAATAAAATAGTTTTTGAATTACAACATTTTTAATTTTTGACTTTAGAAAAAAAAATTTTTTTACAATGTACAATATTTATAAGTAGAATGCATAAAAGTTAACATATATATAATGATTTTTAAAGCTTTTTTGACGAGCTACACGCTGTTAATAAAATTTTTTTTTTAAATAACATTTGACCTTGAAATTCAAGGTCAAATTGTTAATTTACGTTTATCTCAAAATCGGATTTTTTAAAATTATTTTTAACTATCTCAATGGAAAGCTTGACTAATTTCCTACAAAATATGTAATTTTCAAAGTGGGATCTTTTAAAGTTTTTGAGATATTAATTAATTAATTAATTAATGTTTATAACAAATTAAATATTTTACAAACGAATAAAGTTACCGTAATTCTGAAGTTAGCAATTGAAAGTTAACGTAATTCCGCATCCAACGAGCCCTATATGAAGTATTTTGGATAAGCAGATTGTTAATATTAATATTAACAATCTACTTTTACAAAATACTTCATATAGGGCTCGTTGGATGCGGAATTACGTTAGCTTTCAATTGCTAACTTCAGAATTAGGGTAACTTTATTCGTTTGTAAAAT
This sequence comes from Leptopilina boulardi, assembly GCF_019393585.1. NCBI lineage: Eukaryota > Metazoa > Arthropoda > Insecta > Hymenoptera > Figitidae > Leptopilina > Leptopilina boulardi. The sequence goes on from NW_026137909.1 coordinate 1,269,765, forward strand.
ATTTTATTTGTTGTAAACATTAATTAATTAATTAATTAATATCTCAAAAACTTTAAAAGATCCCACTCTGAAAATTACATATTTTGTAGGAAATTAGTCAAGCTTTCCATTGAGATAGTTAAAAATAATTTTAAAAAATCCGATTTTGAGATAAACGTAAATTAACAATTTGACCTTGAATTTCAAGGTCAAATGTTATTTAAAAAAAAAAATTTTATTAACAGCGTGTAGCTCGTCAAAAAAGCTTTAAAAATCATTATATATGTTAACTTTTATGCATTCTACTTATAAATATTGTACATTGAAAAATTTTTTTTTTTCAAAAGTCAAAAATTTAAAACGTTGTTATTCAAAAACTATTTTATTAAATTCAATAATAATTGATTTTTAGACTTTCACCAACAATAACAACATTTTAGAAAAGTATGGATTAAATTCGAGAACTTTCAATTTTTTGTTCGGACATTTCAGGAATTTTGCCTCATATATATTATTCAATATTCCTAATTAATTAATTAATGTAATATATTTAAATATATATAAAATATACCTAATAATTTAAATTATATTTTAAGTAAAAATTATTAAAAAAAATTAATATTGAGTTAAAATTAAAAATTTATATGTATATATAATATAAATTTTTTTAATTATAATAACAAAAATAAATAAATATTTTGTGAAAATAAAAAAAAATTTAATTTGTAATATATAATATAAATAATAAATATAATATAAATAAATAAATAATATAAAATTTTTTTTATTATTTTTAAAGTTAATTAAATTATCGTGATTTAATTAAATAAATTTTTGAAATTTGAAAAAATTATTATATATTGAAGCATTCATAAGCTCTCAGTCCGGGGATTCTTAATATATTATGTAACTTCTTATTTTTATTTAATTAAATTTACGTGATACATCGATTCTGAGAAGCAAATGAGTTCAAACATGTGGTCGATAAATTGTAAACATAAATGTTTAGGGAAGTATCACCCACATTCTATTATCTTTAATGTAAAAGAAACAATGGTATTGTCAAAATTTAAAGGGACATTATATTCTTAATTTCTATTATTCAATATAATGAGACACGTGCTAACTATATTACCAGATAAGATCGTAAACACGTAGTAAAATTTATGAATGAAAATACGCTAGTATTTATCTTATTCTTTTTTTTTTGCTTTGCCAAATTCTATATCTATATTTTTATATTCTTCTCTTTTATTTTTAAGTTATTTGTCGCTTTTCAAACTAAATTAGAGGAATCTTTCCAATAATTATTTAGTTTTTTAGCTTTTGTTATTAACTTTTAAAATTCTTTTACTTGTTTAAACAATTGACTGTTTATCGTTTCAAAGAATTTTATGCTAAAGAAAATAATAATAATAATAAATAATAAATAAAGAATTCATTATTTTTATTTAAATTATGAAAATAACAATCAATCTGATAATATTGCTGCTTGTTTATAAAAACGATTGTGGGTCTTTCCTTATTACTTCTCTCAATTCTGAATAGAATAAAATTTACTTGGATTTAATTTAATATTTATAAACAAATAAAAATAAATATTAACACACCTTGGTTTAGTGATTATATCACTTGTTAATGAAGTTTGTATATTGGTTTTATAACTTTGAAAAATCTACAAAAAAAATATGAAATAAATTATTTAAAGATATTATAAACTTTACCTAACAAAACTTTTAGGGTTAGTTTCTCCTAACTCTATTTTTAAATTTTCTATTGTTGATATAAAAAGATTAAACTTTAATGACCTATCATAGTTCAACAATATATTGTCAAACTATGACGTATACATTAATTTTCAATGGATTTATCACTGAAAAACCCTACTAGATAATTAATTTAAATAAATTAATTATATCCTATTCTAGCTATTTCTTTGGGTTGTCAGGATCATCTCTATAGTTTAATCTTTCAAATTGTCATGTGGATCGCCTATTGCAATGCACATGGCATATAAGAATATTAAACAAGAATTACGATTTAATCTTTGATACCACTCTTGGACAATCAATAGTGTTGGTAGAGATCGTTAGAAAGCCCCTGACCATTGATTTTCCGTGGCTTGACTTAGAAGAATTGTTTGTTGATATTGTTGTTGTTTTGTTAAATAATAATTTATTTGATTAAAGATTTGGAAAGTCAGTCGTGTTGGTAGAAATCTTTCGAAAGCCCCTGACAATAGACTTTCCTCCTCGACAATTGTTAACTGTTAATTTGAGAAGAACCAATCGTATTGGTAGAAATCGTTAGAGAGCCCCTAACAATTGGTCTCTCAAATATAACAATTCAAAATAAATTTTATTTTTAATTACGATTTAATCTTTGAAATCTTTCTCGCCCAGAGATGCAGATCGTTTAGGTAGAGATCGTTAGAAAGCCCCCAACAATCTGCAACTCTCAAGTTTGAAAGACTTGACTTTGTAGATTTGTTACTCTGAAATTTCCTTATATTAAAATATAAAAGAAAGCTCTTACCAGTATAAACTGTTCAGATCAAAAGAGACAGAAACGTGCATTTACTCGGCTTATATAGTTGCGTCCCTACCCTTAATTTTCTGGGGTAAGTAAAATTCAAAATGTGCAAGTGTGTGAGTAAGGAATTTCAAATTGATTGAGCGAAAATCCGCGAGTTTCCCTCACCACTTTACGCAAGGCGCTTCTCCCATGTATTTCTTACCGACAATTTCTCCCTCTATTTGGATTTTTCGCGGCGTCTATTTTCGAATAGCCAATTACATTTAAATTATTTTCAAAGGACAGAGATATTTTTCTCTCTCTAATTCCGTTTCTAACGTTCGCCAAGAACAATGCCATTGTCTAGCTGTCAATCATTTTTCTCTAACTGATTTTCATTTTCTAAAAACTTTAATTTCTCAAAAAATAATGATTCTAAAATTATTTAACTTTTACCATTAATTTTTAAATAATTTTTACTTTAATGCAACATAAAATTTTATTCAGTTATTATTAATTTCAGCAATTTATAAAATAATTTTTATTATTTTATTTTCCAAATAATTTAAAGAAAAAATATAAAATAAATTTATTCTTTAAATAATAATCCATATAAATTATTTATTTATAAAAAAGAAACTTTGAATTTAAATTAAATTAATAATTCTCATAATTCGTATTTATATCTACCTTCTCTTTCTATTATTTTTCCTGTTTATGTTTTCATTGTGTTATCTAAAGATATCTTCTCTCTCATTCTATTATTTTCAGAAATTCAATTTATCTAGTTTTAATTTCATTACTTTGTATAATTTAATTTTTAACATTTATTCATTTATAATTTAAATAATTTATAAGTATTTTGTAATAAAATTTTTGACTATTGAAATACCATTTCAATGCCCCCTTAAACAAATGAATTCTTTTAACATAAAAGGAATTTTATTTGTTTAAAAAAAAAAAATTAATTTCAATTGGCAAAAAGATGGAGAGAAACAAAAAAAAATTTTTTAAAAAAGAAAAATTTAAAAAATTTGACTCCAAAATGCCCCCCTAAACGAATGAATTTCTTAATTTATTAATAAATTTATTCGTTTATAAAGAGAAAAAAAATTTTATTTAATTTATTTACACTGCTGAGCTATTATGCTCCTGGGGCTCTTATGGGTTCATCTTCAAATTCTTCCTCATCAAATTCCTCTTCCGCCTCATCGTAGTTCAAATACAACTCGTAAGTGTCTGGTTTGATTAATGCTAATTCATTTTCTAGTAGCCAATCATCTAGTGAGTATAATCGATCGATCTTTGCCCATCCCACATAATGGTGACTTACAAATTTTTTTATATAGAAATCCACTACCATGTTTTTTATAAATTCTTGGAATCTGGAATTTGTTCCAGACTCCCAAATCTGACGTCGTGGTGGGCATATATCACTTAAGGCGATTATAAGAGTAAATTTAGGGATAATTAAGAATTTGTATGTAATATGAAAGATGTTATTTTTTTTATATATGTATGCATATGTTCGTCAATATTGTATACCAACACTAGATCCTGCATACCCGTATTTATTAAAATAACGTAACCCCTTTCATAAATATCTATTGCTTGTTTGTATATAATAGGGACCATCACAATTCTATCGTTTATATTTGAGATCCTATATTGATCTTCTTTATCTTTATAAAAGTTGGAAATCTCCTTCTTCATTTCGATTAGCGTTTGTTCTCTCTCCATTAATTTGGCTCTTATGGATGATGGGTTGGTTGCGTTAATGATTTTCATTTTATACTTTTTTATATTTAAGACCATTTCAGGATATTGTTCATAACCTGTTACTATGTCATTTTCATTTATGTTTTGTTGTTGCATCTTGAAAAAAAAATAAGAACAAAAAAAATAATAATAATAATTGTAATCTTTAATTTTAATTAAAACATGCTAATAAAATTGAATAGGAGAAGGCAGATTTATAATTTATGAAAAAAAATAAAAAATAAAATATGTAAAAAAAAAAAATTTTATTGGATATAATCCGTCAAACGGATTATATTTGGGTATATCATACCGTTGATTTTTACAAATAGAGGAAAAGGTTCCTCTTCCTCTACTACATTACAATTTTTTTTGTTGTGGAACAAATATTGTTCAACATTTAATTTAACATTTTCTATTTTAGTGATTCTAGGTTTATTTTTTTTTAGTTTTAATATTTTATTTTTTTTTAGTTTGTTTTTTTTTATTAAATTCTTTTTCCTATTATTATTTTCTTTTTTTTTGTTTGTGTAGCCTTATTGGCTACATCAATAGTTATGATTTTGTTTGTGATGTGGTAGTCGGTGGCAGATATAGCTAGAGGACCCGCCTCCTCTGTTGCGCCATCGCACACAGTGCTGGTTGCCTGACTCTTTTTAATTACTAATGCCATCTATTGAGAGAGAAAGAAAAAAAAATAAAAAAAAATTTTCTTTTGTCTATTTAATTTTTTTTTTTTTTATTAATGCATGCAGTTTTTTTTACTTATTTAAAGTTTATTTTATTCCAATCAATAATAGTTATTATAATACTAATTTTATAATATATGTTAGCACTGTAGCATACCTCAAAAGTTAATCACAAACACAATTTCTTTTGACAATCACGAAATAGTACTGAATTAACCAAATGACAGTTTGTACACTACGATTTTATGAATTTATATTTTCCTACTTAATTTGATATTTCAATTTTCTTTTGATTATTTTTAATATATTAATATAATTGGTTTCTGTTATAATAAGCTAATTGACCAATTATATTATTTATTTGATTTAGGCGCTATTTATTTTAAATTTGAAAATATATAATTATTTATTTTGCATATGTATATATATTGTTATATTTTTTTTTATTTGTTAGTAACCATTATTTTTAATTATTTTATTTTTTTTTATTGTTTATTTATTTTTTTATTGTTTATTTATTTTTTTATTTTTTTTTTATATATACATTAAAGTCTATTTTAGTTGTTATTGTTTTGTCTTTATTGCATGCATTAAATCTTAGTGTCTCTATCACTTTTATATTTCCTCTTCATTCTTCTTTAATTCAAAATATACCACTACTTATCACTATTCACTTTATAATAAATTGTTTATTTTTAGTAATTTTTATTTGTTCATTGTTCACTTATTTACTGTTTATTATATTTTATTTATTAATGATTATTGCACTTAACACTTCTTTATTTATTGTATTTTATTTATTATATTCTATCTATATATTTTTTTAAGTCTTGACTATGGTACATTCCTTTTTCTATTTTAGTTTTCGAATTCCATAAAATATATGTTCCTGGTTTTACTACTTTTTTTATTTCGTAGGGACCTTCATATATTTGTAGGAATTTAGCTATTATTTTGTTTTCTTTATCCGACCTATTTAATAATTTAATGAGGACTTTTTCTCCAACTTTAAATTCCGTTAATTTATGCGAAATGTTAAATTTTTCTGCTCTTCTTTTACCTTTCTTGCAAATGTTATCGTATGCTAATTCTAATTTCCTATCATAATCCATATTTTTCGGAATCGGTGGAAAATTAAACCAATTTTCCCATGCTCTTTTAGGTTTTTTGTTAAGATGTAGTTCAACTGGTGTAAACTCGGTTGTTTCATGGTGGGTTTCATTAAAACAAGTTTCTATTATATTAATCCAATTCCACCAAGAACTATGTTTACCGTTAGTAAGGGTCCTAAAAAATCTCGATAACTCCCGATGTATACGTTCAACAATATTTCCTTGTGGATGTCTAATTGATGAAAATACCGGTTGTATCCCCTCTTCTTTTAGTTTACTAGTCCAAATCCCTAAAGTAAATTGAGTTCCATGGTCTGTTATTATTTTCTCCGGTTTACCGAATTTTTTAATATGGTGATTGAAAATTTTGTTTATCAGCGCTTTTGTGGTCATTTTTCTAATAGGATATAATTTCACATATTTACTAAACGCATCTATAGTAGATAGTATGTATTTAAATCCTCCCTTAGAAGTTGGTAATGGACCATAAAAATCTATCGATAAAATTTCACCTGGTTTTTTGGGTGCGTAGTTTCTCATTTCAGAAAAGTTTGTTTGATTAGAAACTTTGTTTCTCTGACATGAGTCACAACTTGTTATTCTATGTCTTATTATTTTTGCAAAATGTGGATAATAAAAATATTCATTTAACATACGAAAAACTCGCTGTGGACCGACGTGTCCATATATTTCATGCGTTTCATCAATTAAATCATTTATTATATTTTTAGTTAAGCATAATTTTTTATTATCTCCTACGACAAAATAAAGTACATTTTTATCGATTATATAACGCTTTGTTTTACCTTGTCTAACATCTGACATTCTTTGTTTTGAAATAGAATCATTATTTTGCTCCTCTATAATGTTTTTAAATTTATTTCGCAGTTGGGATGAAGGTCGTTTTGCTAAATTATATAGAAATAGTTTTCCTTCATGGGAATCTAGTCCTATGCCTGTTTCCTCATAAACTGGTGCTCTACTTAAAGTATCCGCTACGATGTTGTTCTTGCCTTGGATATATTCAATGTCGAAATTAAAATCCTGAATTGCTAAGATCCATCTCGTAATTCTATCGCTTAATAATTTACAACTTTTCACGAAAGATAACGCTTTGTGATCGGTTCTTATAACAATATAACAACCTAAAATGTATGATCTAAATTTTAATAAACTCCATACAATAGCTAATAGTTCTTTCTCTGTTGTAAAGTATGTAAGTTCCGCTCCTTTTAACGTACGGCTTGCGAAAGCTATAGGTGTTTGATTTCCGTCCTTATCTATTTGATATAACACGGCTCCTATCGCTACGTCGCTCGCGTCTGTTTGTAAATAGAACGGTTTCGATAAGTCTGGATAATTAAGAATAGTAAATTCGCAAAAAAGATTTTTAACTCGTTTAAACGCTTCTTCTTTTGACGAATTCCACTCCCATTTGTTTCCGATTTTTAATAATTTTAGTAGAGGGACTATTTCTTGCGCATAGTTTTTTGTGAATTTAGTATAAAAGTTTACTAAACCTAGAAATCCTCGTAGTTCTTTTAAATTTCTCGGTCGCGGAAAATCATGAATTGCTTTTACTTTTTCAGGATCCGGTTTTATACCTTCAGATGATAAAATATGTCCTAAAAATTTTATTTCTGGACGAAAAAAATGTGATTTCGCAAAATTTATAGTCATATTGTGTTTTTCCAATCTTCTAAAAATTTTTTCTAAGTGGTAAAGATGTTCATCGATATTTTGTGAAGTACACAGCATGTCGTCAATAAAAGTGATTACAAAGTTACCTATCCCGCATAATACTTGATCTAGCGCTCTTACTAATGCACTCGTACTGGTTTTTAGACCAAAAGGTACTACATTGAATACATAACATTTTCCTTCAATAATAAATCCCGTGTATTTTTTACTGTTTTCAGCCAACGGAATTTGCCAAAAACTACTGACTAAGTCCAATGAAGACATCACTTTCACACCACTACAACGTTGAAATAAAACCTCGGTAGTTTCCGCACGCTCGAATTCTTCAACTAAAATTTCATTTAATTTTCTCGCGTCTAGACAAAATCTTATCGTTCCATCTTTTTTTCACGCAGTACATATTGGACTTATAAATCTTGTATTCATTTTTTTCATAATATTTAATTTTAATAATTTTTCTAAATCTTGATTCACTCTATCCCTCAATTTAATTGGTATTGGATATGTTTTCTTAAAAAATGGTTTGTCATCTTTCACTTCTAATTCATGTTCATATATATTTATTCTACCCGGTTTTTTTGAGAATACGTGTTTATAACGCGATATAAGCTTGTAAAATCTTTCTTTTTGTTCTATATCTAGTAAAGTACATTCAATTATTTTTTCATTTATTTCTTCTTCAGTTAGCTCAAATTCAGAATGGGGATCATCATATGTTTTAATAGAAAAAACGTCATTAATTATGCCCGGATTTTCATTTTCTAAATCTAAAAATTGACTAAAATGAATGTTGTTATCATTGTAATTATTTATAATTTTATTTTGATTTTGAATTTTATTTTCAATTTCTTTTTCTGATACATTTTGATCATATATTATTTTCATTTTATTTATGCTTTCTTTTAGCATCTGCATAGACAATTCCTCCTTCCCTTTCATTACAACAATTACATCATTTTTATAATCAATCTTAGTTTTTAATATTTTTAACATATCTGAACCGATAATGCAATAGCAATTTAATTTAGGTACAATAATAAAAACAAATTGTCCTAACCAATCTCCCATTTTGAATTTTGCTAATATTTGAAGTTTAAGTTTAACTGGACGTGCTCCGGTTGCACCTACTATACTCATACCTACTATTGGTAGTTTTGGGCAATTTTCAAATACTTTAATATTTTCTTCATAAAAATTTTCTGAAATACAAGTTACTTGACTTCCCGTATCAATTAATGCTTTTACATTTATATTTTCTATTAAAAATTGAATTATTGGACATTTTCCTAAATGATCATGAATATTTACTTTTTGTTCTTCCAATAATTCTTCGCGTAAATTAGAAGGTAAAGATTCGACAAACTCTTTTCTATTTAAAAGTGTCATTGACCTCGGATTTGTATCTACAGAGTTTGTGTCAACAAACCCGAGGTTCACTAGTTTTCCGAACTAGTTGACGGTAATGACCAATTATTTTCTTGTTCATCTGAAGTATTTCTATCATTTTTATTACCATTATCGTTATTAGACTTTTTTTTATTAATTTTTCGCTGTTTAATATTTTGTTGATTTGAATTATTTACCGTGGATGATATTCTTTCATCTTGTCGCGGTGTGTTATTTGCATTTATTACATTTCCACTATTATAATTTGGACGTGAATAATTATAATTTTGATAATTGTTTTGTTTAAAATTATTATTTGGAAATTTATTACTTTCGAAACTATTATCACGGAATTCCATTTTATTTTGAAAATTTTCTTGTTTATTAACCCTTTCATTTTCTTGTTTATTGTTTTCTTGATATTTATTTTGATTGTTGTTTCCTTGATAATAATTTCGATTCGCATTTCCGTTAGGATTATATTTATTTTTATTTTGATTTCCTTGATATGTGGTTTGTTTATTTTGATAGCCTTGTTGGCTGTTTGAATTATTTTGAAAATTTCCAGTATTTCTATTTAAAAAATTTCTTTGAGAGTTTACTGGACCAACTTGGTCAAATTTTTCTAATAAATCTAACAAATTATTTACATCTTGAATACCTCTAACAATTATTGCGGTTTGAATATCCTCTGAGAAATGTCTAGAAATTTTCATAATAATTTCATTTTCTGAAGGTGGTGGAATTAAGTCTTTAGCTTTATTGATCATCTTTATCGCGTAAGCTGACCTTGATAATTTACCATTTGGGTTATAATTTCCAAATTGTAAATTAGTGCCTATTTTAAATCTAATTTCTTGATTCCAAAAACGATTTATAAATTTTTCTTTAAAATTATTATAATTATCATCTTCTGCCTTGACTAAATTCCACCATTCTTTAGAAATCCCATCTAAGCTAGCTTGTATAAAATACTTAAATTCTACATCATTTATCTCATTATAATTCATATAATCCTCTAACTCGCGTAAATAGGTTATTGGACGTTCTTGAGTACTGCCAGAAAATTTAGGTAATGGCATTTCTTTCATCCATGAACTTCTGGATGCTGAATCATTACTTTTAATTTTATTAACTTTTTGTTCTATTTTATATTGATTTTCTGTTATTTTTTTTATTTTTAATTCATTATCAGTTGTCATTATAAAATTTTCCTCAGTACTCAAGTGTATATCGTTTACTTTTTTTTTCAATGTTATCAATTGTTCTTGAGACATTCTCTATCGTCTCGTCGACATTGAGTCTAACATTCTCGCATACTCTTTTGTTTATATTTATACTAGTGTCTACTCTGTCATTTAGTTTGCTCATTAGTTCCACTATTTCGCGTTTATTCTGTTCGATTTTATTTTTAATTGTAGATCTATCTTTAGTACAAATATCAAAATTTTCTTTTTGTTGAGTTGCTACAGTTGCTAAACCCCTTTTAATTTTTTTTACACCTACACCCAATTCGGTCATGAAATTATCAAAATCTCTTTGAGTTTTATTTAAAATTGCTTTATCGTCTTCACTTAAATTTAAATCATCATCATCATCATCTTCATATTCAGTTACTTCTATTTGACTTTCATCAAAAATATCCATAAAACCCCAATTTTTTCTTTTCTTTTTATTTTTAGATGTATCTTTATTTTGATCTTTTTGTTTTGTCAAACAACACATTTAAAAAAAACAAAAGACCTATAACAAATACTAACTTCAGGTGTGGACAGAATGAACGAAAGATATTCACTATTATTATATGTAAAATAATAATTAAATGTTAAAAGCTTTATGTTTGAATTGTAATGTGACTATTTTTTAAATTTCAATTTCTTGATGTCTTTTATAAAACAAAAAAACTATGGCAAAGAAAGAAGGAATTGTCAATTTGAGTGTTAAAGATTTAAGTATTGTAGTTACTGAAGGACAAATGTTAAATAATAATCATATGTATGAATTTCAAAAGCTATTGGGAAGAAAGTCAAATTTATTTTATAATAAGCAAATTACTTTGTTTGTACAAACACTTTGATACGATAATTCTAATTGAGAAAAATAAGCGACACATTCAAATACTTTTTAGTGGTTCTTATAAATGTGTTCGTTGGATTTCGATGGGTTCTACGAATTGTGAACTTTCATTTTGTTACTTATACAGAAGGGACAATCTATTCGATGCATGTTCACAATAATTTAACTTTTTGTGTCGTATAAGAAATGGATTAACTGTCAGAATGAAATTTTTCAAAACAGTAATCTGAAACTTGAAATCCATAAATTAAATCAAGGAATCTAAATAAATGAATGGATTTTTAAAAAATGAAAAGTTATATTGTAATTTAAGTGAAATGTATTAAAAAAACATGTTCACATAAATATAAATGTGAAAAAGGTATAGATTCTATATAATTGTTTGATTATGTTACAATTCCAATTTTCATAATGATATTTCAGCAACATAAAATATTAAATAAATAATAAAAATAAATATAATAAATAAATACAAGAAGTAGTTACTAAAAAACTAGAATATATATATTAAATTGGGAAAATTATAAATATTAAAAACGTGTTTTAATGTCAAATTTAAAATTATTCATGTCATTTTTGCAATATTTACAAATGTCAAAAATAGACAATATTCATAATAAAGAAAAATCTTACTGGAATCATTTTGCGCAAGCGTGCTATTCCTTTTATAGATAGGGTCACTTTTCGTTAGAACAAGTCTCTTGAATTAGAAATTATCAAATTTAATTTTAAGTTTTTTATAAAAAATTAATTTTATATTAAATTAAGGCTAGTAAAATTTGAAAGAACTTAAATTTGTAAATCATTTGACAATAATTACAAAAATATGCAAAAAATGCAGTTAAACCCTTTTTTATCAGGAACAACGAAGTTGAAGTACGCAACATTTATGATAAACAATTTTTAAAGAAATAATTTTTTAAAATAAAAAATTAGGGTCAGTCGGGGTAAATCCGAACGGGGGGTAAATCCGAACGCTAATTATTTCAGCTTAATTAAAATTTTTAAAAATAAGTTCGATATGAGAATTTTTACCTCAGATCCTCTTGAAGAGATTCTAAGTATTATCCCATTTTTTGTTTGTTAATTAGCAACAGCATAAACAAAGATAACAAGTATTGCAAAAAAGATTGAAAATCAAAGATGACACTCTTTCAGTATTTTGTCTCGTATTTGAAGAAAAAGAAGCTAAAAATTCATTTTATTATTTATAATTGTTTGTTATGAATACTAGAACAGAAACTATATTTGATTTTTGCCTTCTGTAAAATTTTATTAATAATATCAGACCGTTCGTATTTACCCAAGAAAATTGGAAAACTGGGGTAAATCCGAACGGTATTTTTAATAATTTTTTTTTACATCAAAGCCACACAAAATTGTTTTTATTTGATTACACTATTATTTTAACATTATAAAAGTACATAGAAAAAAGTTTTTCTTTCTATACGTATCCTCGTTAGTAATTAATAAGCAGAAACTTAATCTCTGTTCTCTCGAAGGAGTGTTTCAATTTTTTTGCCAAATGGTTTGTTGAAAAAAGTTTTTCAGGATCTTAATAAAATTTGGTATTCTACGGTTTTTGGGGTCGCTAATTACCAATTTGAAGTCAGTTTTTCAAAATTCAAAATGGCGGACGAGAATTAAAAAATTCATTGGATTCGCTCGAAAATTGTTACTCGGGGGGTTTCAGGGTTAGCAAATTTGATCATTTTTAAAAATAAGTTTTAGGAAAGTACGCCATTTTGAATTTAAAAAATTTGACTTTTATTTTTGTATTTACATTCAATCACTCCAAAATACTTTCTGTACCAAGTTTTGCAAAAATCCGTTATGATTTGATAAAGTTATTGAAGGTTTTAATTGTGTAATGCATTTTAATTTTTAACCTGTTTGATTTTTGTATTTATATATGATGCATTATTACATAATAGGTTTATTATCGTATTTTTTTGAGTTTTTATATAAGTTTAACAATTGCAATACTTTAAATTTATTTTCCCTAAGATTTTTCTGAAATACAGTGGCGTTCGTATTTACCCCCATATTTTAGGAAAGTTGCAAAGTATCGAGGTAAATACGAACGCTAAGTTTCCTGCGATTGTAATTTATCAAAAATTTTTTCTACCCCATAAAATTGTTCTATGGAAGTAAAGTAACAACTTCATGCACCAGAATACCGGAAGTATTTTTTTTTAAAGAAAAAACTTATGTTAATGTTGAAACTTACTAAAAGCGTTCGGATTTACCCCAGTTGACCCTATATAATTTTTTGCCTAAAAATTTTTCCTTATAATTTGTTGATTAATGAAAACTAGAAGAAATATTTTTTAGGCAAAAAATTATAGAATTTTTTTTATAATTTGTTGATTAATGAAAACTAGAAGAAATATTTTTAAGGCAAAAAATTATAAATTTTTTTTATATTTTGTTGATTAATGAAAACTAGAAGAAATATTTTTTAGGCAAAAAATTATTGAATTTTTCATTTTATAAAATTATTTCTTTAAAAATCTTTTATCATAAACGTTGCGTACTTCAGCTTCGTTCAGGAACAAATAGTTAGATCATTGTGAACTTGCATCGAATAGATAGTACCTTTTGTATCGGTAACAAAATGGTAGTTCATAATTCTGAAAACCTAAAATAAAATCATAGAAATAATGACATAAGTTCTTTGTCAAGAACCAAAAAAGTTAGTTTTAATGACTGCTGTGATCGTGGTGGAGTTGTTATAACTTCAATACAATATACGAATGAATTAAGGGTTTTGATGAAAAGACTTCATACAAAATCAGTCCATTTAAAAAAATATAAGACTGTATAATAATAATTTTTATTGTGCATCTTTAAGGGGGAAAGTTATTGTGAATGTACGTTTTTTTCAAGATTGTTTTTACAAAAAAGTAGTACCTAAAATTTTTTGAATTGAAACATAGCATACCTTAAAGTGTACAGTATCAGCTATGTATATTGATTTTTTTAATTAAATTTATTGCAAAATGGCGACGTTACAAGTGTTCAAAGTTGGATCTTTGCTTTGACCCCTTGCAGCCTACAGGTCTCAAATCTCAACCAAAATCAAAAAATAATATTTTTATCGTTAAAGTACACAAATACGCTATGCATGGCGAAAAGAATACTAAAAAATGAATTTTTTTAAAATTCAGGACCATTTTGAAAACAAATTTAATTTTTTTATAAACAATCTACAAAAAAAACTGTTAAATTTTTTTTTTAAGCAGCTCGTCATGCAATAGCGAGTAAGTTAAAGAAGACTTTTGGTAAGTTTCATGAAAGTCGGTTAAAAATTGTCTGAGCTGCATTGCACGCCGCGCGAAAAATTACGTTTTGAGAAAAACGCGTTTAAAGTTTTCGATACAAAAAAGTACATAGTGTTTCAACTATAGCCTTGAAGACGTTATGTATTCGAAAATAACTACACAGGCCTGCATGGTTTTTTTATTTTTGATATTGAAGTCGTTCCCTATGTAATTTTGTGCGCTGAACACGATCCCGTGTCCCAAAATGGCCCAGCACGTCAGAATTTTGAGAAAAACGGGGGTAAAGAGCCCAAAAACCGTGTTTTTGGGTGTTTTCAAGAATTTTTTTCTCCTTAACCTGACGTGCTAGAAACTTCTACTAGGTCTTAAATTAAAGCTTAAAGTGTGCACTTTAAGACTCATATGCGCAAGTAAAAAAAAACTTAAGGGATTTTGAGAAAAGTGGGGGTAAAGGGCATCAAAAAAATTTTTTTACATACTTTATATCGGAGTGGTTTTTTATGTATTTTTGTGCGCTGAACACGATTCCGGGATCCAAAATGGCCTAAAGCGACAGGATTTTGAGAAAAGTGGGGGTAAAAAAATAAAAAAACGCGTTTTTTTTAATATTCCTCTCCTTAACCTAAATTATTAAAAAAACCCTAAAAACGCGTTTTTTTATTTTTTTAACCCCACTTTTCTCAAAATCCTGTCGCTTTAGGCTATTTTGGATCCCGGAATCGTGTTCAGCGCACAAAAATACATAAAAAACCACTCCGATATAAAGTATGTAAAAAAATTTTTTTGGGGCTCTTTCCCCCACTTTTCTCAAAATCCCTTAAGTTTTTTTTTACTTGCGCATATGGGTCTTAAAGTGCACACTTTAAGCTTTAATTTAAGACCTAGTAGAAGTTTCTAGCACGTCAGGTTAAGGAGAAAAAAATTCTTGAAAACACCCAAAAACACGGTTTTTGGGCTCTTTACCCCCACTTTTCTCAAAATCCTGACGTGCTGGGCCATTTTGGGACACGGGATCATGTTCAGCGCACAAAATTACATAGGAAACGACTTCAATATCAAAAATAAAAAAAAAGTCGAATTTTGCAGGCCTGTGCTATTTCACTTCAACCACGATTTACTATCAAATTAAGGGGTCGTGACACCTTTAAGGTTTCTTTTAAACCTGTTTTTAATGAATTTCTTTAAGACACAGGAATGAAGTAAACAAAATTTGGTTTCGAGAACTTTATTTGTTAACTTTTTAATTTTACGAAAATATATTTACACATAAAAAGAGTTTCAATTTGTTGCCTATAGAGGCTGCTAAATTTAGGCTCGTTTCTCTGCAGGTCAAATCGGTGGGCAAGATTCCGGTTATACCGTTTAATCTAGAACAAAAATTTAGTTTTTCTGAATTTGTAATAGATTTAGCATTAAAATACGTAGAATATTTTAAGAATATTAATTATTGTGGATTTTGCAGCTGTTTCAAGGAAAATTTCGATTTTTAGGGCTAAATTTTTTCAAAAAACCTATTGCCAAAAAAAAACCAAAAAAAAATCCGCTACGAACTCTAAAGCATTATTAAATGACGGTCAAAAAAAACTTTAGACGAAGTCAATTCGATCAAAACTATTCGATCTAGACTGCCCACCGTTTTGAAAAATATCATTTTGAGTAAAACTGACGATAGCGCTAACAAGCACTCGAACCACAAAAAAGCGGCAAGACAACAGAAAAATATTCACAAAGTGCTTTTGAACGCCATCTATTGATTTACGTGTATAATAAACAGGGGGTAAAATTCTTGTAGCTAAAAATGTGTACTTTCACCACAAAAAATATTGAGATGTTCTTTTTTGTTATTTTCGAGGTATTAATTAATTAATTAATTAATGTTAATAAAAAATGAAATATTACGCAAATAAATAAAGTTATTGCAATCCTGAAGGTACCAATTAACATCTGACGTAATTCCGCATCTAACGAGCCCTATGTGGACTATTTTGGATTAGAGAATTTTTTATAAACAATTGCCATGTTAGCCAATTGTTTTTTAACAATCCACTAACCCAAAGTATTTCATATAGGGCTCGTTGGATGCGGAATTTTGTCAACTTTCATTTAGTAACGTCAGAATTAGGATACCTTTATTGGTTTATAAAATATATAATTTTATATTAACATTAATTAATTAATTAACTAATATTTGGAAAATAACAAAAAAGGACATCTGAATATTTTTTGAGGTTTAAATGCACATTTTTAACTTTCAAAAAAAATAAATAATAAAAAAGACCGAATTAAAAAAAAATCAAAAAAATTGTTGATTTTCTGAAAAAGGGTCAATTTTTTAATTAAAAAAAATTTTTTTTCGCCAATCGAAAGAGCACAAAAACATTTGGAAAACATATTTCAAAATTTTTTTTATTTACTTATATACTCACATAGCACCGAAGATTTAATAAATATTTATTAAATATTTATTTTCAATGTTCGCAGTATTTAGAATAAAGGTTAAGTAAAGCTTCTGTAAATATTTAAATGTCCGCATTTGAGCAAATGTTTAGCGCGAACCTTGAGTGAAACTTGAAATCAAATATTCGTTAAAGGTTCGGCTCGAAACTTGAGTGAAGCTTTAAATTAAATATTCGTTAAAGGTTCAACTCGAACCTTGATTGAAGCTTGAAAAAAATATTCGTTAAATGTTTGCCCAGATAGCTGGATTTTAAAATTATATAATCATAAAGTATTAATTGTATTAATAATAATAATATAATTAAAATAATTATATCTTTAATTTGATCAGCTTAATGAATAAATTAATTTAAGAAATTTTAGTTTTCAAAAATGAAAAAAAAAATTTCTTAAATTAATTCTTAAGAAATTTTAGTTTTTAAAAATGAAAAAAAAAATTTCTTAAATTTAGGGACTCATACTTGATTAAGCAATTTTTTAGAGACTTTAAATAACGAAATTAATTTTGAAAATAAATTTGGGGAACCGGAGATCGAACACGGGTTCGACGAACGCAAACGCAATACCTAACCAACCGAGATATACTTACGAGCAACTATGATTGGAAAAAAAAAACTTGCTCTTAAGCTAGAAATAATTTTATTGGTTTTCGGAAAACGGTGAGGTAATTTAAAACTGGATTTTTTGTTTTGACAGTATATAACCAAACAAAAATTATCTTAAACATCGAAACAATTCGTGCCGTTTTCTGCAACCAATAAAATCACTTATAGCTTAAGAGCAAGATTTTTTTTTCCAATCATAGTTGCCTTTAATTAATTAATTTAAATATTCAATCAAGGTTCGAGCCGAACCTTTAACAAATATTTAATTTCAAGTTTCACTCAAGGTTCGCGCTAAACATTTGCTCAAGTGCGGACATTTAAATATTTACAGAAGCTTTACTTAACCTTTATTCTAAATACTGCGAACATTAAAAATAAATATTTATTAAATCTTCGGTGCTATGTTGGTAATATTTACAATTTTTAGTTAATTAATTAACTGTTAAGGTTAATAAAAAATTATATATTTTATAAACCAATAAAGGTATCGTAACTCTGACGTTACTAAATAAAAGTTGACAAAATTCCGTATCCAACGAGCCCTATTTGAAGTAGGTACTTTGGGTTAGTACATTGTTAATAAACAATTGGCTAACATGGCAATTGTTTATAAAAAATCCTCTAATCCAAAATAGTCCACATAGGGCTCGTCAGATGCGGAATTACGTCAGCTCTCAATTGGTTCCTTTAGGATTGCACTAACTTTATTTATTTGCGAAATATTTCATTTTTTAATAACATTAATTAATTAATTAATTAATATCTCGAAAATAACAAAAAAGGACATCTCAATATTTTTTGTGGTGAAAATACACATTTTTAGCTTTCAAAAAAAAATAAATAAAAAAAATAAAAAGGACCGAAATTAAAAAAAAATTCGAAAAAAGTTTAATTTTTAAAAAAATGGGTCAAAATTTGAATTTTTTGAAAATTTGTTTACACCATTCAAAAGAGCAGGAAAAAAACTTTAAAAAACATATGGGGCGGTCCACGCCATTCTAACATATCATCGACTTGGACATTTTTGATTTCGCTCAAATTTTTTTAACCTTTTTTTACTTATTGAAAAAGAGCTTCCTGATTTTTTTCCAATTTTTTTATAAATCCGTTTTCGAGATATAAATTTTTCAAAATTTTTGAATAAAAAAAAATTTTTTTTTTTGAAAGCTCATAACTTTATGATAAATGCACCAATTTTAATTCTTTTTTTCAAATTGTGTGTTTTTAAATGAACTTTTCAAAACTTTCATGCAAAAAATTTAAAAAAAATTATTAACCTTATTTTTTGTAATTTTAAGATAAAAATCTTATTTTTAAAAGTGTTTGTATATTTTGATTTTTTTTTAAAAATTTTCAAAAAAACTACTTCTTATAACACAAATTTTAAGCCTAGTCCGGTCGTGGGAAAACAATTTTTAATATTTTTTTCGAATTTTTCAAAATTTTTAAACATTTGTTTTTTACTCAAATATGATTTCTAATGTTTCAGTAAAAGAGTTAATTAATAAAAACTTATAAATGGAGGTAATTATAATAATAAACTTGTATTTGGAACTAAAATTTTGATCTTTTTTTTATCTAATTTTTTGACGTTTAAATATTTTGCAAGAATAATTCTCATTTGAGCTGGGAAATATCCGCATAGTTAAAGATCCAGCTTTATTTGTAATTGCACAATGAAATTGTTGTGTACCTTGAATAGTTTTTGCCTTTGTATATCGAAGATTAAGAACTTCGGTTGCTCTTTTGTAATCTTCGATTGAGGAAAATTTGAAATCAATATTTTGGAAACTACTCGAATTTTTAGCCCATTCATATAGTTTCTATGAAGTTGAAATTTTTTCATTAAATGGCAACTGAAGACTTGCACGTGCTGCTGCTCGTTTTACGGTACCTCCAACACTATCGCAAGGCCCTTTGCCATGATAACTCGGGAAAAAGTGCCATTTAGCATATATTTTAAAATCCTCTTCATGATAATAAAACGCAGTTCACGTTTTTTTAAAAATTATAACATGCTATATTAAAACTTTGAATCTAGATGTTAACAAAATTTTCTATTTTTCGGATCGAGCCCCTCAACAATTTAAAAATTTTTTAAATTTTGTTAATCTTTATTATCATGAAGAGGATTTTAAAATATATGCTGAATGGCAAGGCCCTTTGCCATGATAACTCGCGAAAAAGTGCCATTCAGCATATATTTTAAAATCCTCTTCATGATAATAAAGATTAACAAAATTTAAAAAATTTTTAAATTGTTGAGGGGCTCGATCCGAAAAATAGAAAATTTTGTTAACATCTAGATTCAAAGTTTTAATATAGCATGTTATATTTTTTAAAAAAACGTGAACTGCGTTTTATTATCATGAAGAGGATTTTAAAATATATGGGACGTTTCACGTCAACCGGCTCAGAGCTCTGCCCAAAATTCTAATTGATAAAAATAAACATGTAATACATCAAAATACTCGTAAACTAATACCCTATCAATTAAAGCGTGGCAGAATTGAAAATTCAAAATGGCGTCTTTGCTGTACCGATTTAAAGATGCTGGATTTGTGAAAAAGCGAATAAACATATTATTTTCTCCCTAAAAACAATGCATAAATGTCGGGCAAGGACATATTCTACTGTTAATTAGGTTGCTGATATCGATTCTGGAGTCCAATTTTCAAAATTCAAAATGGCGGATCCAATATGGCGGATGTTTTTTTGAAAATTCATTGAATTCTCTTGAAATTTGTTACTCACGGGTTTTCGGGGTCGCTGATTACGAATCTGAAGTCCGATTTTCAACATTCAAAATGGCGGATCCAATATGGCGGACAACTTTTTTAAAAATTCATCCAATTCACTTGAAATTTGTTACTCATGGGTTTTCGGGGTCTCTGATTACGAAGCTGATGATAGATTTTTGAAATTCAAAATGGCGGATCCAATATGGCGGATAACTTTTTTAAAAATACATCCAATTCACTTGAAATTCGTTACTCATGGGTTTTCGGGGTCGCTGATTACGAATCTGATGACAGATTTTTGAAATTAAAAATGGCGGATCCAATATGGCATTGAGAAAGGCCGATTGATATAATTTTGCATTGAGCAAAGATTGGGTGGCCTTGAAAAAGGCCGATTGATATGCTGTTGCAATGTGCAACGATTGGGTGGCCTTGAAAAAGGCCGATTGATGTAATGTAGCAATGTGCAACGATTGGGTGGCCTTGAAAAAGGCCGATTGATGTAATGTAGCAATGTGCAACGATTGGGTGGCCTTGAAAAAGGCCGATTGGTATAATTTTTCAAAATTTGCAACTCAATCAGTGTCAGTGTATTTTAATATTGAATGACTGCAAGAGGTTCAGATTTTTTCGAATACCTGAATATACGCAATTGTTTTTCTGGTGTTACAATAAATGAGTGGGCACTTTGAATTTTCGTAACAGCAGGTGCTTCAGAAAATCTCTTTGCAAGCGATCGTTTTACTCTATCATGTTGTGTTTTATTGTAAAAGAAAATATGACTAGCTTTCATGTGCTTCTTTGCAAAGTTATAAAGACTTTCTGCATTTAAAATTGCATTTTCTGGTTTGGCCTGTAAGCTCGCACGAGTGGCTTCTGTTTTCAAAGTAGCTCCTATGCCATCACATGATCCTTTTCCATGTGCTGTTGCATGGAAATGCCACTCTGCATCTACACCAAAATCTTGTTTGTGAAGAACAAGATTATTGATTTGAAATCGATTTTTATAGTGCTGCTTAGCCCCATCAGTAAAGTAAAAAATTTTACTTACTTTTGGGCAGACCTTTTTGATTTCAGGTATTACTATTTGTTGCATTAAATACACTGCAGCTGTGTCGTGAGTTGTGCTATCTGACAGTAATATAATGCTGCAGTGCTCTAGTTTATCTTCATGTTTATAGTAAAAAATGACGGGATGTATTGTGCACTGATCATTATTATAATGAAACGCTTGAGCCGCATTTTGTGCAACAAAACCATAATTTTCAGAGAAATCACACTGCAGAATAACCTCACCTTCTTCGAGATTATCTTTCTTATATTTGAAAAAGTTTGACTGATTCTTCGCAATAAAATGATGCGGTATAAACTTTTTCAAATCATCAGATATTTCAGTGGCATAATCTTCCGCGGAAAAATACAATTGCTTCAAAGTGCATCTATCGGTTGATTGCCAAGAACTTCAAATTATTTCAGAAACATTTTTCTTTTCTAAAATAGATGAAATTATTGAATGAAATTTTTCAATTCCGGGACATGACGAGCACTCTAAAAGGAAGCATGATGGTTCAGGATTTTGACATAAAATTAGTTTCAAACAATCGTTATAATCTCTGATAATGATGTCCATATCAATAGTCAGTTTTTCAAAGTTTGCAGCATCAATCAACATTTTGAAATTTTCGTGGATTACGCAAATGCACACACTGTGTGTACCTGAGGAACCAGCACAAACACAATTTTTTGGTCGCAACTCTGCAAACTTAGTCAACCCTATAGCCAATTCAGGATATTGTTCCTGAAAATTTGAATGTAAAACTTTGATGTCAGACAATAATAGTCTTTTTTGTACTTTTTCAGTTTTTCCATTCTCCTTAACAGAAACAGTGTCCTTCTTATTTGCCATTATGCGGCTATTTTGATCACATTGATAGTAGTCACGAACAGTCTGAACTGTTACTTCAGGTAACTTTTTACCAATTTTAGCATTAGGCGTTGCTAAAACTCCTTTTTCTTTTCTCAAAAGTTTTGCTTTTCTTGCTTGCCTTTCAGAACAACCAAATTCTAACATAATCTGTCGAACACTCCAACATTCGGGAGCTGCTGTAAGTATGGATAATCGTAGAGGATCATTCTGTGGAAGTGAAGAATATTTTTCCTTTAGTCCACATAAAAATTGTTCCAACTGGTCCTCCCTAGACAAACATTTTTTTTTAGTTTGTGGTTCTTCTATCTCGAGTGGATTCTCGATTGAAGAGTCTTGTCTACACTTTTTTCGGCATTGGCTACAAATTCTAGCGTTTTCAGCTATCTGAGGAAACTCTTTTAATAATTCTTTTGACATTTTTCTTAAATCTGACCCTTTATGTTTTTCTAGGTTAAGAGGATTGATGCACCTATCTGCATGGACGAAACCTGAAGAACATTGTTTTTTCCTCCCTGCCATAATGCAAAACTAATGCCAGAAAGATGAATTCAATGATGAGAAGAATAAATAAATGAAAAATAAAACTGTGAAAATTAACAAAAAAAAAGAAATTCTGAAAAAAAGGAATATTTGAAGAAGGACAGAAAAAAATAAAGAAAGATAGGAAATAAAAAGCTCTGAAAAGAACTGATTTATAAATTTAAAACTCGAAATATACCACCTACCTGCTTAAATGCACGAAAAAATCGTAATATTTTTATATCAAAACAAATCTGTATTTATATATTTCTCTCAGCATCTCGCTTGTGAGATAGGCCTGTCGTACCTATGAAGTCGCCACCTTGCGGGTATACAAAGAAGTAATGTGGAGCGCGCGAATTTTTGAAAATGATTTAGGCTTTATAGATAATAAAAATGAACGTTAAGATTAATCAACATAAAAAAACTTTAGTCAATATAATTTAAATAATATTTAATGCAAAATAATCATAATTGTTCCATTATTTAAATGATAAAACTTCTCAAATAAACAGATGCTGAATTGAAATTTTTATTTAATTATTGAAAATAAAATGTAGCAAATACAACAAAATATGAGAAATATTATAATGCAAGGTTAATTATGGTAATTTATTTATTTATAAATTTTTTATAAACAATCGGTCAACAGACATTTTTGAAGATAAAGATAGAGTAAAAGCGATGAGCTTTAAAATGTAAATCGAAACCCATGAGTCACGAATTTCAAGTGAATTGGATGAATTTTTAAAACAGTTGTCCGCCATATTGGATCCGCCATTTTCAATTTCAAAAATCTGTCATCAGATTCGTAATCAGCGACCCCGAAAACCCATGAGTAACGAATTTCAAGTGAATTGGATGAATTTTTAAAAAAGTTATCCGCCATATTGGATCCGCCATTTTGAATTTCAAAAATCTATCATCAGCTTCGTAATCAGAGACCCCGAAAACCCATGAGTAACAAATTTCAAGTGAATTGGATGAATTTTTAAAAAAGTTGTCCGCCATATTGGATCCGCCATTTTGAATTTTGGAAATCGGACTTCAGATTCGTAATCAGCGACCCCGAAAACCCGTGAGTAACAAATTTCAAGAGAATTCAATGAATTTTCAAAAAAACATCCGCCATATTGGATCCGCCATTTTGAATTTTGAAAATTGGACTCCAGAATCGATATCAGCAACCTAATTAACAGTAGAATATGTCCTTGCCCGACATTTATGCATTGTTTTTAGGGAGAAAATAATATGTTTATTCGCTTTTTCACAAATCCAGCATCTTTAAATCGGTACAGCAAAGACGCCATTTTGAATTTTCAATTCTGCCACGCTTTAATTGATAGGGTATTAGTTTACGAGTATTTTGATGTATTACATGTTTATTTTTATCAATTAGAATTTTGGGCAGAGCTCTGAGCCGGTTGACGTGAAACGTCCCATATGCGAAATGGCACTTTTTCCCGAGTTATCATGGCAAAGGGCCTTGCGATAGTGTTGGAGGTACCGTAAAACGAGCAGCAGCACGTGCAAGTCTTCAGTTGCCATTTAATGAAAAAATTTCAACTTCATAGGAACTATATGAATGGGCTAAAAATTCGAGTAGTTTCCAAAAAATTGATTTCAAATTTTCCTCAATCGAAGATTACAAAAAGGCATCCGAAGTTCTTAATCTTCAATATACAAAGGCAAAAACTATTCAAGGTACACAACAATTTCATTGTGCAATTACAAATAAAGATGGATCTTTAACGATGCGGATATTTCCCAGCTCAGATGAGAATTATTCTTTCAAAATATTTAAACGTCAAAAAATTGGATAAAAAAGGTCAAAATTTTAGTTCCAAATACAAGTTTATTATTATAATTACCTCCATTTATAAGTTTTTATTAATTAACTCTTTTACTGAAACATTAGCAATCATATTTGAGTAAAAAACAAATGTTTAAAAATTTTGAAAAATTCGAAAAAAATATTAAAAATTGTTTTCCCACGACCGGACTAGGCTTAAAATTTGTGTTATAAGAAGTAGTTTTTTTGAAAATTTAAAAAAAAAAATCAAAATATACAAACACTTTTAAAAATAAGATTTTTATCTTAAAATTACAAAAAATAAGGTTAATAATTTTTTTTAAATTTTTTGCATGAAAGTTTTGAAAAGTTCATTTAAAAACACACAATTTGAAAAAAAGAATTAAAATTGGTGCATTTATCATAAAGTTATGAGCTTTCAAAAAAAAAAAATTTTTTTTTATTCAAAAATTTTGAAAAATTTATATCTCGAAAACGGATTTATAAAAAAATTGGAAAAAAATCAGGAAGCTCTTTTTCAATGAGTAAAAAAAGGTAAAAAAATTTGAGCGAAATCAAAAAATGTCCAAGTCGATGATATGTTGGAATGGCGTGGACCGCCCCATATAGAACAAATTTTTTTTGTTCTTTCTGTCTAAAAGTTAAAAGTCTTTAAAAATTCACTGTTTAAATTTTTCAAAAAAATTTAACCCTTTCCCTCTTCGACAGTTTTTAAAAAAACCTAACAATACTTCGTAGTTAAATTACTCCCTACCGGAAGGGTGGTACTGGATTGGTACTGGGAAATTGGAACTGAGATCTCAGTACCAACTCAGTACTAATTTGGTGCATTTTGGTACTGAAATGGAACTGGGAAATTTACCTGCGAAAAGGGTCGAGTTACCGTTAATACCCTCATAAAAGTGAAAAGCGACTAGCTTTTTCAATATGTTTAAACTAAAACTTTATATTTATTTCAATATTATATTTGTTTTTCATGGATTTATATTATTTTCATACATTATTATGCATATGATATTTCCTTTGTCAGCTAAATTCAAAAATGATGTCCATTTTTTTATCAAACTTAAGGTATATGAGATAAATTATAACTTTTTTAAATGTAATTATTTTATGATAAATTTTAGATATTCATAATCTGGAAATATTAACAAATCTGAATATATATTTTTTTAAGTTGAGTTATTAAAATTACAAATTTTTTAAGCAATAAAACACGGGTTAAAATTTTAATCCTCCAACAAAGGACCTAGGGATCTATTATTCAAGGAGGGATTGCAATATAATTTCCAAACTTAACAGAAATTTTCTACAAACTATTATGTTTTTTTTTGCTGTTTTACACGTATATCATGAGAGACGGTTTGTTGATCTTATATACCTTTAAAACTATTGTTAAAGTACTTTAAAAATGTCTTCTTATGGGTTATCAGGTAGTGGTACTGAAGTGGAACTCAAGCCAAGTCCAATTCAGTACCATTCCAGTACCACTCTTTCGGTAGGGCTCACCCCAAGGGCTAAATTATTTGCAAGTTACAGCCCGATCCGATCAACTTTTTTTTCACTTAGTTCGTTACAAGAATTTTACCCCATGTATATTATGTTAACAACAAACAATTATTATATATTTAATTATCAAATAATATTTTATTTTATGAATAACAAAAATAAGTAATATTACTATTAATTTAATAGGAAAAAAGTTTATTTAAACGTTTTAGTTCTATAACTAAACAATTTTTATATCACAAATTTACTTTTAAGGATATCTGAAGAATCAGAATAGAATTTTACCAAAAATCAAATTTGACAAAAATTTTGGGAAAATATCCGCCGAGAATAACATCTATAAAGTCATACTTCCAATCCATCATCTGAGCAAGTTATGTGGCTTACTACCAATAAGACAAATTTCAATAAAAGGTGGCGAATATAATGGAACACTATCTAAAGCAGAAATCTTTTATGGGTAACAATAAAATAAATATTATTCTTCAAACATTAGTTTTGCCAATTTTTGATATTAGGCAATAAAAAAATTAAAATGTATTTAAGGCTGAAAACGAAATCTAGAGAGGGATTACAAGTAGGGGTATGTATTCATTTGACAAGTACCTAATTCGTCCAAGTGTCCTCAGATTTCTAATATTTATCCAAGGCTTAGTACTCTCACACCAAATGCACGGATATTTGGCTAAATGGCTTTGAATACCGTTTAAAGTATTGGTTAGCTTCAAATCAGTTGCAAGACCAATTTGACATATTAAGTGTTCACAATGCGGCTTGAATCTTGTTTCAGGAGCCAGTTTTTTCAAATTATCAACCAGCTGTTCATAATTGACATGCTTTGGAAGAGTTCTGGAATTTGAACTTCTTAAAGTTGACAAAATAGTGCGGCAACCATTGCAGATAGCATTTGGCATTATTGATTCATGTTCTGAATATTCCGTATAAACATTTTGACATATAATTTGTTTTAAGTCTTTATTCAGAAGTCTTGATCCTTTTGCAAAACATACATCGCACACTTTCGACCTATTTTCTTCGTGGAACTTTAAAAAGTTTGGCATTTTTATTGAAATGCTTTCATTTGAATGACTTTATAATAAGTCAAGCTGAGACAAGTTAATATTGGTTGAAAATCACTACTTTTTGTTTAAAACTGCATAAAATAAATGATCGAAGGCTGTCCGTTTATAAAGAGAGGAGAAAGGTGCTTATGTTTGTTTGTAGCGTTAGATAAGATACAAATGCATCAAACGTTTATTTTTTCTATTGACCTCGATGGATTTTTTGAACAGAGAGTTTTTTAACACTGTTGGGGTCATGCTAAAGGACTTTAGGTGCCTAATTCATGGTCATTTTTTTAACCCAAAACCCTTTCCTGGGAACCGTGTATAGGATTCTCGTAATATCTAATGTAATATCTCATATGAGAAACCATAAGTGATCTTATGCGCCCATTGAAAAAACTTGTACAGGATCGTGTACAGAATCTTGTGCACGATCTTGCACATGTTCATTCACTAGGTCATGTACAAGAGCAGCAAGTGAACATGTAAAAAGAATTGGAACAACGATCTTGTACGATCTTGTCCCCCATGGGACACGGGGTCAAGAGATAATGCCTGACCAGCACCGATGACGCAGAATTTCTTCCAGTCACCTGCCAATTGACAATGCGACCGACCTAAGTCACGATTGCCACTCTTGGTGAGAGCCGGGACCTTTCCAATCCCTGTAAACTCTGCATGTTTCCACCCGAGTTGAGTTAATGCAACTAACACACCGAATGCCAAAGATGTGTGCACAACGTGCTAACGCACGCTAACCCCAAGCGATGTGAGCTGTAACCACTGCCACCACGAATCCATACCCAATGCCTGGCGGAGACCTAACGGTGTCCTGGGCTTCAGACACGTCCCATGGTACCATTCTACTCAGGTATGAGCACCACTTTCCAGTATCCGGGGAACCGGAGGCCATACTGGCGGTCGGTTACCGTTTAAATACGACAACCTACACCACATATATGCCAAGACCAACCGGAATGTAGTAATTTCCGAAAAACTCGGAACTACTTCAGGTCAAGGCAAGCGGCAACACGTGCCGAAGCCACCATCCTTTACCATAAGCCTATTGGAACATCACGATTGAACCATTCGGCATTTTGGGATGCTTATTGACTAATGTTACAGAGGTTTGTTAATTGTTGGCAGCGGCGAGATTGATGCCAGAAAAACTCTAAAGCAAACCTCCTCAGACAATAACAGTTGCAGGTATAACACTATCATCACCGTGGCTTTTGGGACGCATTCTCAATTATCCGACTCGCACGGATCGCATTGAGGACGGACGAACAAATATTTGACTTGCATAAACGCCTCTGCACTGCCAGCCCCTAGCTGGGACTCCGCGCATGTATGAACAAAGAGTCTTTGTGACCAATGTTAAAAATTTCCACAAATTTTACAAAAATAAAAAAATTAACTCAAGATCATTTTCCTGAACTTGCGCACGACCTTATACAAGTACACGAGCATGGACTCCAGAACTTGATTTTTTTAGTTACCATGAATAAACATATGCATTTTCTTGTACATGTTCTTGCACAAAATTATTGTTCCAATTCTTTTTATATATTCACTTGCTGCTTTTGCATATGACTTAGTAAATGAATATGTGCAAGATTGAGGCACGATCATGCACAAGATCGTGTACACGATCCTGTACAAGTTTTTTCAACCGGGGACATTAAAATTGCGTAATTCTAGTATGGGACAGAGCCATGCTTGTGTAGAATAAACTGTAAAAAATTGGAGCAATAGGTCAAATAAATTTTTGTAAATCACCTGCGCTAGCATTTTTTTTGTTATAAACATTAATATTAAATATAAATAAAAAAAGAATCGATTCTAATTTTTTTCAACACTTTATGAGAATAAAACGATGTAAAAAGATTTAATGTGATTACACCGTCCGATAAGATTCAACATTTTTTGACCCACAAAAAAATCTAACATTTTCGGAAACTAGGAACAAAAAAAATTACCTATCTGGCCGTTTTGCTAGATCAAGTCGTTTATGGTTTTTATGGGTAAAAACAACCCCTAAATGAAAAGTGACAAGATATCTTTTAAAAATTATTAATTTTTTACAAAACTTGGTATCAGGCGGTTTTCTGGGTCGCTGATTATTAATCTGATGTCAGATTTTCAAAATTCAAAATGGCGGATATAAAAATAAAAAATTAATAACTTTTTAAAAATTTGATCGCTATATTAGATCCGCGGTTTTAAATTTTGAAAATCTGACAGATTAATAATCAGCGACCCAGAAAACCGCCTGATACTAAGTTTTGTAAAAAATTAAAAATTTTTAAAAGATATCTTGTCACTTTTCATATAGGGGTTGTTTCCACCCTTAAAAACCACAAACGACTTAATCTAGCAAAACAGCCAAACACGGTTTTTTTTGGGTCCTAGTTTACGAAAATGTTTGATTTTTTGTGGGTCAAAAATCGTGTCGGACGGTGTTATATTTTATTTTATAATAAAAAAAAATCCTGAAATAAGCTTCCAGAAAAGGAACATCCTAAACACCAGTCTACCTCCTTAAGTAATACAATTATTACTAAAAAGCTTTGACGGGTCGGCTGACGCATGTACGTCCTAAACTTACAATTAGCAACCGTTGACTGACTTCGCAACTATCTAATCTAACCTTACCTTCATGGTGGCCACTAAAGAGAGTACAAAAATTTCCCTGACTGGTCTCTGACTTTCCCTGACCTGTTCTGCCAAGTAATAAGTGTTTATTTAATTATTATCTATGTCAAGCTTAATGTTTTCTTCTAAAAAATCTTTATTATATTTCTAAACACAAATAAAAATATTAAATTTATTTTTTTGCATTATTTTTCACAAGATTTAAAGTTTTAACGTCATTTTTTGAAACGTAGCTATCATTTGACATTCATTAACAAGAGAGAAATTTTAAGGAGTTGTAAACTATTTGTAATATAAACATTTAAATAAGTCTTTTTATCTTAAAACTGAACATTTAATTTTTAATCAATTAACAATTTGATCTCTGATCAAACTTTAAAATAACTTTATAAAGTTTTTTAAAGACAAAGTTTTCTCATTTAAAAGCTCTTTTTTCTTTTTGGCTTTCGTAACAATATCCCTTTTTTGCTTTTCAACTTGTTGAAGTTCAAGTCCTCGACCCTTCACTGTAAAAAATTTTTTGTGGAAAATTCTCAAATAGTCTGTTGACGTAAAATACACCAAACATTTTGGGAATAATCCCCAATATTTATTGGGGAAAATTTTTTTCAAAAACTTCTGGAAAATTACCAAAAATTTTTAGGCAAAAATTTTCCTAAAAAATTTGTGGATTATTCCCTACGATTTTTTGGTGAATTTTCATCAACAGTTTTGTCAAATTACCTCATTACTATTGAATATTTCCCAAAAATTTTTGGTGAATTTTGCTGAATTTTTAGTGAAATTTTCTAATTAATGAATATTTTACACAATTTGTTGGTGAATCTTCACTAAAAGTTTCTTAATATTGCCTAATTATTATTGAATATTTCCCAAAACTTTTTGGTGAATTTTGCTGAATTTTTAATGAAATTTTCTAATTAATAATGAATATTTCACACAATTTGTTGGTAAAGTTTATTTAAAAGTTTCTTAATATTACCTAATTACCAAAAAATACTCTCGAAGATTTTTTGGTGAATTTCGCTTAAATTTTTGTGGAAATTTCCAATTATTAATAAATATGCCTTGTGATTTTTTGGTAAATATTCTTTAAATGTTTATAGAAATTACCCAATTACTGATGAATATTTCCTAAGATTTTTAAATGAATTTTATTAAAATTTTAGTGGAAATTGCCAATTAATAATAAATATTCCCAAAAATTTTAAAGTTAATTTTTATGAAAATTATTGAATATACCTTATTAATAGTAAATATTTTCCAAGAATTTTTGGTAAAAATTGCTTAAATTTTTGTGGAAGTTCCCAAATCATAATTAATATTTCCCTAAAATTTTTGTCTATGTAAAGAAATAAAAAATTAATTTTATTATTGAATTTAATGAAATTTTATTAATATAAAGAATTCTATATATTTTTTGTTATAAAATAAGAAATAAAAATATGATTTAATTATAACTTTTCTAAATTATGAAGTGAAGAAATTTTCGGTGAAGTCAACGATATTATCTATTACTTTTCCTGCTTTTTCATCTTTAGACATTTTCCTCCACCGTTTATGCCCGTCTACAGGATTAATATCCAATAGAATTCTGAACATTATTTAAAAGATTGAGATTTTTATTGACAATGAATTTTAAGAGCTCATTACTATTTAAAACAAACATACCTCTGAATAAATTCCAAAGACGACAATTTTTGTTCAGGATAGTTATATCCAAAAAAATAATACGAAATTGTTAGCAATAGAATTCCTTTTAAAACAGTCTGCTTCTAACACTATTTGCCCTTCAATAACTATAGTAGATTTACATTGATCATCATAAAGTGATGTACCTGCAAATATAATATAATTCATTAAAAGAAGTTTAATTGAAAAAGTGAAAATAAAATTGTCACAACTAGGATAAACCTTTTCTACTTCAACAAAAATTGTTAAAAATAAAATAATACCTTTTACTATCAATTCTGGCCGTGATGAGTTTGTTGTACTTTTTACGACTTCATCACATGCAAAAGGGTCCTAAAGATAAAAAATAGTCATTAGTAAATTGTTTTACATAGAAAATTTTAAGACTTTTGTATACTTACAACTAAAGTGTACAGCTTATCTTCCTTAAATTGAGTTGACAGAATGGGTAAAAATACTAATGTCGTAGCCATTTCACTAACAAAAATGTCATCTGTTGTTTTTGCTCTAGTTAAAAGTTCTCTCATGGGCCCAACAGCTGCAGGAAAAACTTTTTTTCCATTATATTGACCACAATAACTTTTAAAAAATAAGACGATTTCTGGAACCTTCATTTCTAAATTTCAATTCCACACCTCCTTAATATTTTTTCCATGTAATGTGTTTGCATGAGCGAGAAAGTATTTCTTTTCTTTTAAAAAAGGCCAATGATCTTGTAGTACATTCTCAACGT
Source organism: Leptopilina boulardi (assembly GCF_019393585.1). NCBI lineage: Eukaryota > Metazoa > Arthropoda > Insecta > Hymenoptera > Figitidae > Leptopilina > Leptopilina boulardi. Next base: position 1,301,979 of record NW_026137909.1, read on the forward strand.
CATTCCATTGACGATAGAATGTCATTTGTCCGAAAAGTTATTTATCAGAAATTTCAAATGTCAGAAAGTTTCTGAATTTTTTAAAGGCATTTCTGCAATAATAGAATGTGATGGATAAATAAAAAGATAAAGCCACTGTTACATTCTTTGACAATTATATTTATTGTACGAATAATTTGTAAATATTATTGTTAGTGTCAATAAAACATAAAAATTTAAGAAAAATGTCAATAAAAAAATGATTATATAAATAGAACAAAAGCAAATTAAAAATTTTAATAAACGATTATAAATTTAGTTAAATTAGTTATGTTGATTAGTCTATTATATTTGAAGTTAATTTTCATTTATTTAAAAAATTAAATTTAATTAATTAATAATTAATTATTTTATCCTTCATTAATCGAAGACAAAAGAATGAAACTTTTCTTTAGGACTTACAGTAAAATTAAAATCCATCAAGCCAGAATAGAGAGGCCTTCGAACAGTTTTAGATGAACAATCAACAAAATTATCAAATATTCTCTTTTACAAAAATTAACTTGAAATAAAATAACTTTTACGCAAACACCGAGTCAGTGCAGGGAGGCTTTTGAATAGTCTTCAATGGACATTCTAAAAATTCTAGAAATTACTTTTTGCCTCAATTTCTTTTTATTGTATAATTTCCTCAGGAAATTCTTTAATCTTATATTTATCAAGAAGAAAAAGAGAATAATTTTAATCAGGACTGTTAGAAAAATTAAAATCCATCAAGGCACAGAATTAAGATCTTCGAATAGTTTGACTGATTTGATTTGCATTAAGAGTTAATACACTTTATTCATTTTCAGTTAAAAATTTTAAAACACAACTTATGATTTTTTGCTTCTTAACTTCCCTTTCATCGCGTCAAAACACAAAATAAATTGCCTGTAAAAATTATTATATTACACATAAATTTTAGTTAAAGAAAATATTTGTAAATTTGCACAAACGTTCATCGAAGACTGTTCGAAGACCTCAATACTCTCCCACGATGGATTTTAATTTTTCTAACAGTCCTGATTAAAATTTTTCTTCCTTTCTCCTCCATCAATCAAAGGATACAAGTATTGACAAAGAAAATTACACTTTAAAACAAAAATGTATCCATTTACAATTTTTGGAGTTGTTTGAACGTTCATCGAATACTGTTCAAAGACCTCAATACTGTGCCTTGATGGATTTTAATTTTTCTAACAATCCTGATTAAAATTGTTCTCCTTTTTTCCTCGATTAAATGAAGGATAAAAGAATTTCCAAAGACAATTATACTTCTTATCGAAATCGTAATCTCTTAGAATTTTCGGAATTGTTCGAACGCTCATCGAAGACTGTTAAAAAACCTCACTACTCTGCCTTGATGGATTTTCTTTTATTTTAAGTCCTAAAGAACAATTTCATCCTTTTCTGCTTGATAAATATAAGATTAAAGAATTGCTTGAGAAAATCATACTCTAAAAAGAAATTGTGGTGAAAAATTATTTCTGAAATTTTTAGATTTGTCAATTTCATAATTATTTTGAATTTTTTTAAATATTTTAGTATTTAATTTATTATTATGTAATTAAAATAAATATAGATTTTATTATTTTACTTATTATTATTCTCAAATATTTAATATTAATTGTATTTTTTTAAATAAATAAAAATTAACCTTAAATATGATAAAATAATAAATATTATTGGTTTATCTAAATTTTTAATTGTTTATTGATATTTTTAATTTATCTTTGTTCTATTTATAAAATCATTTCTTTTTATATTTTTCTCAAACTTTTATATGTTTTGATGACACTAATAGTAATATGTACAAATTATTCGTACAACAACTGGAATTGTCAAAGAATTTAACCGCTGTTTCATCTTTTTTTTATCCATCATATTCTATTATTGCAGAAATGCCTTTAAAAAATTCAGAAACTTTCTGACATTTGAAATTTCTGATAAATAACTTTTCGGACAAATGACGTTTGTTATCTCGTTTATTAATCATTTGCCTTTTCGTTGGATAACTATCATTCATTAGGTCTTCTATACTTTCTGATGTAACTTCATTATTATCATTTTTATAATTCAGAAGTAAATTTTTCTTGCTACTTTGGGACTCACAAGTAAACCTGCGGAAGTGATAATCTCCGATTTTAATGAGACTTCATATGAATGTAGTACTCGGAAAAATAAGGGACCAGTATATTTTTATATCTTCCATCATCCACTTTAAAGGGAAGAAATCACCCCTTGAAATTATAGGGGTGTAATGTCATAATTAGAGGCTGTTGTCAAACTATTGCGAATAGCTAAACAGTAAATACCGCAATGAAAACATTAGAAATGAAGATAATTTTTCATAGAAAAATATTTTAAAAAATTATTGTTTAAACAATTACTTGAGATCTACAAAAATCATCAAATCTAATAACGTCATTCGATTCTATGGAAAAAATACGACAAAACTGTGTCTTGCAAAATTTTTTGTTATTTGAAGATTTCCGAAACAAGAAATAAACATTCTTTATTATTTATTATCATGCTTTTCAGATAATGAATACGTTGTGTTTTTAAATCATTTTATATTTCTCATCACTCTTTTAAAAAAAGTGTGCTTACTTTCAAACCTCAAAGTAAAAAGTTTTCTTAAGGGACCTAATTGCATTATTATTTCTGGATAATGTGTCACAAGTGGTGCTTTAGACGCAAGTTCACTGTAGGAAATAATTTTTTTCTTAAACCTAAGTATTTATTAATCATATCTTCTAAATAAGGAACATATGATTATGAATTTGTGGTACGCATACAATTTCCATTAATTTTAGTAAACAATACCAAACTGGTTTTGATCAGTTCTGGAATACTTAAAGTTTTCTATTCTAAAATTGTGTTGATCGTAAGAACACCAGTCTTTTGAAACAAAGTAACGAATAATAAGAGCCAGATCATAAGTTACAATTTCTTCTAACAAATCGTGGGCTAGACATGGTGGTAGTCCAAAGTAACATACATGAAACCATTGTAATAAATAAAAATTGAATTAAATTTAACGCCTTCGTGATGCTTTTCATTTCCTTTCTTTCGCAAAGATTCAAAATAAGATGCTTGATCTCTTTTTTGTTTACAATGGGTATAAAGTTCTTTCTTTTACTATATCTTCTTCATATTTATCATTATCTGCATCATTATCTTTATCATTATCTTCCTCATTATCTTCTTCTTCTTCGATTAGAGTTTCCAATTTCTTAGGTTTGGTACCTAATAGGTCTTTTCGAGTACATAAAATAAAATTTCAATTCCTATTTTTTCAATTTTCACCAAAAAATTCTTCGACATGTTTTTCATATACTTTTTTATGACAAAACTCCTTTTTTTACAAAGTAAGACAAGCTGAATATTGTTAATATTAAACCGAATATGAGCTGGTAAATTTCCTAAGGTGAAGTAAACTGCAAGCATTTTATACTTTTTACGTGCTGATCTAATAGGATTTACTATTTCAAAACTGTTTGTGTATAAAATTATTGAAATGGCTTCGCGATTTTCTGAGAAAAAGGGATTATTTTTAAACAGGTCTCCGTCAAAAAAATCTTTAAGAACATCTGTGTCATTTTTAGGGTATTCTAAATCTAAATTGTACGCTTTTCTACTAAACATAGCTTTAATTGAATCGATTATTGACACATAATGATACACGGTGGGCTTGGATTAAGTTCAACCCAAAAGTCTTTGCACATCACCGTTTTCTTTTGGAATTACTTCGGGGATGTCTTCTGATTATTTTAAGACAAAAATGAAAATAATCGGTGGAGGGAAACTGAAATTATCTTGATTTTTCATTTTTTTATAGGTTATTCTATGTAATTTCTTTAAAAAAAGGTTTCCTTCAATTTTTTTTCTACAAAAGTTGTATTTCGGATTCAGTAAAGAATCTCTATGATAGTTAATGAATTTAAAAAATTTGAACTATTAAATTTGTTAATAAATAATGGAAGAACATGGTTTTTCATTCGTTTTTTGAAATTAACTCGTCTTGTAATTAATTTACACCAAAATTTTTCAAAGATAATTTGAAGTACATAAGATTATCTGTAAAACTGAGAAAAGAAGACTGTTCTACCTATTACCGTTCCTTAGATATGACACGTTGAAGTTGCTATTCAATGAAAAATTTAAACTTGGGAGCTCATTATTCGATGAATTCTTTTATTTAATATCCTAATATAACAATTATAATAAAACATAATTAAGAGGACTCTTTTTCGAATAATTTGCGATAGATAAAATTAATTTATCTTCAGTAGTATAAAAGTTACAGAATTTTGAATAATTGAATACTGACCATTTCCATGGTAACAAATAATTATTTATTTTCAATTTTGTTATCTGTCATGTCAGTGAACCAAAGTTTAGCGATAACTGTTTTTATAAATTAAAATGCCGAAAGCGGGAACGCATAATGAAAACCGGTCAAAAGTTTGTTTATTGTGTTTTGGAAGGTCAAAAGTTATGTCTCTTGTACAAGGGAAGTTAAAAAGTTACGTAGAAAAAATGTATGAATATGATCCATGTGATGAAAGATTACCTAATGCTGTATGTACCACTTGCAAAAGAAAATTATATATTGTCAAAGATGATACGGAAAACACAGTGAAATTATCAATTTTTTCTGACCTGGAACCACTCAAGAATATTAAAACTCGCTTAAGCAGCAAAGCTTTATGCAATTGTTATGTTTGCCAACTCGTAAGGTATTCTGTTCCCACAAATATTCTTCTTTCGGAGTCAAAAAGTAGTACTTCCAAAAAGTGTTTTACTGATATAACAAATAAAGAAATTTCAGGTATAATATTTTTTAATCTCTATATGTAGATTTTTTATTTTTTTATGATTGTTTATCCGAATACTGCAATTAATTTTAATTTGTTTCGAATTTATTTTAATTTTAATTTTTAGGGAAAATCAATAATTCTTCAGAAAAACGCTGCGATTATTGTTTATCATTAATTGGCAAAGGACTTCCTCACAAATGTAGCTTAACAACTCGCTTAGATAATATTACCGAGAGTATCGTGAAATTGGGTCCTAAAGCAACAGAGCAAGTTGTTTCATCATTGTTGAAACGGAAACTTGAAGAATCAAATGAGGAAAAGAGTACATCAGTTTCTCTTTGTCAAATTCGAGGTGGTCAGCCTATGAATATAACCGTAGGTGCAAACAATAACAAAAATACACCAAAACAACAGCTTCTATCTGTAGATGATTTTTTAAAAATTCAAAATCGGTTTCACCTCAGTCAAAAGAAAACGATTGGCATTGCACAAGCTTTACGCGTGGCTACAAGTAATTCTAAACTAGTTGAACCTCATTTAAAACAGAAATTGTCAGAAAAAATTCACTGCGTAGATAAATATTTTTCTGTTAAAAATTTTAATTTTGTGAATTTGAAAAATAGTCAAATTATTTCAACATCCTCTGAAGCGGTTGCTATTTGCACAGACCTTAAGGGTTTAATTAATCATGTCAAAGAAAAGCGAGAAGTTTCTGATGTTCACCTGAAATTTGGTATTGATGGTGGGGGAGGGTTCTTAAAAATAAGTCTCTCTGTTCAGTCGACTAATGAAAATCACGAACGTACCGGTTGTCGTCAAACTTACGATCAGGGAATTCTCGCTAAGCGATTTAAAGATTCGGGTGTCAATAAATTGTTTATTATCGCATTAACGCAATGTTCTGAAAATTATAATAATGTATCTCTTTTGTGGTCTGAATTGAATATCAACGATTTTCTAGGAACGATTGCCACTGACTTAAAACTAGCTAACATTATATCGGGAATTATGAGTCACAGTAGTTCTTTTCCTTGCACGTGGTGTTATACGAAAAAAAATGAACTTAAAGAAGAAGCGGTTTATAGAACTGTAGGAAACACTTTAGAAAATTACGTAAACTGGAGTGACAGGCGGTAAAATATCTGATGCGAAAAACTTCAAAAATTGCGTTCATCCTCCTATTTTGATGACCAATGATGATAGAATATATCTTGACCTGATTCCGCCACCCCAATTGCATTTAATGTTAGTAGTCAATGTTTTATTTTCGAATTTGTTGAATGAATGTGAGGAAGATGCTCTTCTTTGGGCAAAGGCATGTAATGTTCAGCGGGACATAACACATGGTAGCCCATCATTTAACGGAAATTCTTGTAGAATTTTATTGAAAAAGCTTGATTTATTGCGCTCAAGAAGTAAAAACATAGGATGTCTGAAATATATTGAAGTTTTTAAAGCCTTTAAGGATGTTGTAGACGCATGCTTTAGTAAAATCCTGGATACAAATTTTGAAGATAAAATTAGAGAATTTAGAAACAGTTACTTAGAACTAAACATTTCCGTTACGCCGAAAGTTCATGCTGTCTTCTATCACGTCCCTGAGTTCTGCAAAAAGACACAAAGTGGTCTCGGATTTTACAGTGAACAAGTTATTGAGTCATTACATTCGGACTTCAAAAGCGTTTGGATAAAACATAAAGTATCCAGTGATCATTCAGAGTATTCAAACCGACTACACTACCGTCCGAAATTGTGCGAACTCTGCTTTTTCAACAACTATAAAACTGTTCAAATCTTCAAGAATATTAAAACTAAAATTTTTTCCTCTTTATTTTATTAAAGCTAATAAAATTCTAAAAAAAAAGACACCTTGAAAAAGAGAATATGTTAATTTTTCAATTAGATATCTAAGAAAAACCCAATTTTCAATGTTTTTACTATTTTTTTATTTCTCTGGCAAAAATTAATATTTTTAAACGTTCTTAGGCTCATTGAAATCGTATTTTGTTATGCAATTCAAATTATATAAAACAATTCATGTACACATTCTTCCCTAGCGTATGCAAACCGTGAAAGTTGGCTCATAAAATGTCAAAAAATTTAAATTTAATTCTACAATAAAATATAATGTTTAAAAATCAAGTAAATATATCATTCTAAACTTCTCTGATTTATGTAAGTAAATTTAAGATTTATACATTTTACTGATCATTTTTTGTCATATAAATATTAATCACAATTTTTTGACATTTTATGAGCCAACTTTCACGGTTTGCATACGCTAGGGAGGAATGCGTACATGAATTGTTTTATATAATTTGAATTGCATAACAAAATACGATTTCAATGAGCCTAAGAACGTTTAAAAATATTAATTTTTGCCAGAGAAATAAAAGAAATAGTAAAAACATTGAAAATTGGGTTTTTCTTAGATATTTAATTGAAAAATTAACATATTCTCTTTGTCAAGGTGTCATTTCTTTCAGAATTTTATTAACTTTAATAAAATAAAGAGGAAAAAATTTAAGTTTTAATATTTTTGAAGATTTGAACAGTTTTATAGTTGTTGAAAAAGCAGAGTTCGCACAATTTCGGACGGTAGTGTACTACGAGCTGTTTGTGAATACAATGGTTTGCACATGTCTTAAAAATGTATATGTTTTACAATTAATAATTGTAATATGATTTCATTGAATCTTCAAAATAAATACAAAATAACCAGTTATTGAGAGAAATGTGTTTTTGAAATACCTATAATAATAATACCATTAGAGATAAATCAATTTTGTCTATCTGAAATTATTCGAAAAAGAGTTCCCTTGAATAATTTTTATTATAATTGTTATATTAGGATATTAAATAAAAAAATTCATCGAATAATAAGCTCCGAAGTTTAAATTTCTCATTGAAAGGCAACTTCAACGTGTCATATCTAAGGAACGGTAAAAGATAGAACAGTCTTCTTTTTTCAGTTTTACAGAGAATCTTATGTACTTCAAATTATCTTTTAAAAATTTTGGTGTAAAGTAATTACAAGACGAGTTACTTTCAAAAAACGAATGAAAAACCATGTTTTTACAATATTTATTAACAAATTTAATAGTTCAAATTTTTTAAATTCATTAACTATCATAGAGATTCTTTACTGAATCCGAAATACAACTTTTGTAGAAAAAAAAATTGAAGGAAACCTTTTTTTTAAGAAATTACATAGAATAACCTATAAAAAAATGAAATATCAAGATAATTTCAGTTTCCCTCCACCGATTATTTTCATTTTTGTCTTAAAATAATCAGAAGACATCCCCGAAGTAATTCCAAAAGAAAACGGTGATGTGCAAAGACTTTTGGGTTGAACTTAATCCAAGCCCACCGTGGATAATGTGCCTGTTTTCCTTTAATTTTTCCTATTGATTCTGATTCAGGTTGCACGTATGGAAAGTTTTTTTTGTTATATTGTTTTCTTCGATAATCAGTTGCAAATGTCAAATTGCAGTTCTTCATAGGATCTTCCTGCATTACTTCATTAATAATTTTATCAACTTTATCAGAATTAGGATTTAAATTATACAGATGTTCTTTTAATCGACTTTTAAAGATATTTATACGTTGTGAATCAACATTTTCTAATTCTACGACGAGAAATTGAACTGTAGACGCTGGAACTAAAAATTTAGATTTAAACTTTAAATATACTTAAGCCAAATTAGTTAAGATTTATGCAGGTTAACGAAGATTTATGACGAGAAATATGACTTGTGAAAGAGTTAATGTTTTTATACTTTCTGCTGCACATTGGAAAAAGACACTTAACATCTTCATAATTATATATATGTCCTTTTAAATGTTTCATAAATTCTTGAAAATTAACTATCTCTTTTCTACATATCCCCACTGAACAAATAAACTTAGAATTTTTTTTTAACAAGAACTTCCGATATTTTATCATATAAATTTGACGCATTGTTAAACCGTATTTTCTTTGTACATGTAATCTTAAATGATTTTTTTTTAAATAAGGATTTACCATCATTAAACCCACAAAGAAACTGTCTGCAAAGATTCGTGTGAATTTTAAGATGACTAAGATGGATAGCAAGCAATTCTGTGCTGTGATCGTAGAAGTGGCATATGAACATTTTAGAGTTTCAGCCTGGAAGAAATATTTAAAATTTTTAAATATTATTAGTAATATTTTCAAGCAAAAAAAATCAAGAACACGAATTCAGGGGCTGATAGTAAAAATTGTATAATTAACCCAAGTAACACATAATATGACTGTGATATTACTGTAATATTACAAACATATTAAAATGTCACAGTGACATTACTGTACTACTGTAACATCAAAGTGATATTACTGTACTACTGCAATATTACAACAATATTACACTCTTATTTAAAATACTTACAAATTTTTATTTTATGACTCGACATCTTTCTAGGTGCAATACAAAAATGTTAGTAAATAACAACAATAAATTGTTTAAAAAATTGTTGAATTAATAATTTTAAACCAAATCTATGTTTTATTATATTCGGCTTGATAAATTTCAAAATTATAAAAAAACTGCATCTTTATAGCTGCATTACAAAAAAAGTTAATAAATAACAATTATTTGTTTAAACAATCGTTTAAATAGTAAATTCATATAAAACCTTAATGCTATTATATTATGCTTTGTTAAGTTGCAAAATTAGGTAGAAAGTGCTTTTTACTAGGTGCACTACAAAAAAAGTTAATAAATATCAACAATTATTTGTTTAAACAATTTATAATAATAGTTATTGCAAATTTAATTATAGAGAAGGATGGAACATGAATAGTTAGGTAAGATGTTTGTTTAAATCGTTGAACAGAGTGTGCATGTTGCCTGAGCAAATAACAAAAAGGGACGTTTTTATATTTTATTTTACGTGGATAGTATTTTCAAGAAAATTATGAAAAATATGTGAGCATTCAATAAGTAAGGAAAATCTGGTCCGTACTGACCTGGGTACCATCCGCATCCAAGTTCAACCGTTTTATTACCTGTTTGTTCATTAGAGAACTCATTGCCAAATTCTCTTACTTTTTGAATCCTTACTTGAAAGTGTACTTAAAACTCAACCAATGTTGCCATATCCTTTTTTTGTCACCAAAATCGCTATAATGGCAACATCGGATTTTGGAAAGGATCTAGGTACTTTATGTTTAACCAGGAGAAAGCGTTCGAACGGCCTTTAAGCAACACCGCACTTTGTGACCATTTCAAACTATGTATTATTGTCGAGGGGCTGTTCACTGAAAATCCAGTTGAACAATATTTGAGAATTCATTAAAGATTTTTAAGGATTGCTAGTCATTTTCGTAATTCCTATTTTGAAATTAAGGGAAATAGTGATTTCATTTTATTTGAAGTAATTGAGAGTTACTTGCTCGTATGTCTCCGTAACCATTCGTGACTCGCAACAATTCTTACTGCATGACTTAGGATTTTACTGGAATCGACGAGATTCGTTCGGATTCGCATAGTATTCGACATTTACATTTTCTTATGTTAATTGATGAACATTCGGAAGATACCTAGTATATTCTCTACATTACAAATCGGGTATTCGAGAGTGAACAGCTCCTCGATTATTGTTAAACTACTTTTTACTGAGATGAACGAAAGTTATTATATTAATAAATGTGAAGTTATTTAAAATCAATATTTTATTATTAATCTGAACACTTATCCCAACAACCGAACAATCCCATATACATCCCTTGCGAGGTGTATTAAACATTGGTCCTTCGAGCCGGATATTTGTGTAACAAAGTGACAAAAGGTGCTTTCTTGGACATTAAATCATTCAAATAAGTGACTTGGATAGTGTATATGTTACGGGCTATGTCCGGAATCGGGCAATGTCGACAATGCCCAAAATCACTGGGCATTGTCGACATTGCCCGGTATTGCCCGATATTCAGTAATCTTTGACAATGCCCGTGCATTGGCAACATTGCCCACTCATTTTTGGGCAATGTTGTATATTATACTATAATGAAAATTTATAATGCCATATAAAGTCACAAGAATTTTTTTTATTTATTTTTACACTAAAGGCTGCCATGGCATTTGGAGTTACATTTTTTATTACTTCTCAAACACTTGCATTTGCTTTGTGAACATCCGGTTTTGCAATTGCATCTATCGTAACCTTGTCCACTGCAAACGCAGTTTCTCTGAGTGATATCAATTTATCCGAAATATCTGCAGCATTTAAAAGTTGTTCGTCGCATGGATAAAATTCAGTATAGTATAGGTTTTGAAACCAAACCTCTTCTTTTGTTTGTGGTCTTTTTCTGACAAACAATACACAATTTTAGAAATTCCATAATAGTTTGTCTTGTTATGTTGACGTATATTTTTTTACATTCGTACTCCATGCGGTTTCTTCCATGCGTGACCGATGGAAGAATGCACATTTGAAAGACTTCAATATCGTCAATTATATAATTATATACTTATATAACTTTATTTATATTATCAAATTATTGACTTCCGACAGTTAATCAGATATTCATTCATATCAAAAATTATTTTTATTAAAAAATTTTTCGCTACATAGGCTATTATCGACATTGCTTAAAGTGGACCGGGCATTGTCGACATTGCCCGGAAAAGCCGCATAATATGAATAATTTCGGACATTGACCGAAATTAGCAGGCATTGTCGACAATGCCCCGTGACCGAGAGCAATGTCAACATTGCCCGATTCCAGACATTGCCCGTAACATATACAACACAATACAGTTAACAATTTGTGACAATAAAATTCTGATTTTATTCAGATTATATATCCATGTGTAAGTGACATACGAATCGCGGTGATCATAAAAAACGTGATTAACAACACCATTCATCGGAGTTCAACATCTGTTGGAAGGTACCGAATAGAGCAACTTTACATCATTTCACAGTGGGCCAGAAGGCAGGCAAAAGCGGCCAAAACTCAAAAAGTGATCAAATTCGCTCGAAAATTGTTACATGGGGGTTTTCGGGGTCGCTGATTACGAATCCGATGTCAGTTTTCAAAAATTCAAAATGGCGGATCCAATATGGCGGACAACTTTTTTAAAAGTTGATTCAATTTACTCGAAAATCGTTACATGGAGGTTTTCGGGGTCGCTGATTACGAATCCGATGTCAGTTTTCAAAAATTCAAAATGTCGGATCCAATATGGCGGACGAATTTTTTAAAAGTTGATTCAATTTACTCGAAAATCGTTACATGGGGGTTTTCGGGGTCGCTGATTACGAATCCGATGTCAGTTTTTAAAAACTCAAAATGGCGCATCCAATATGGCGGACGTCTTTTTTAAAAGTTGATTCAATTTACTCAAAAATTATTACTCGGGGGTTTTCGGGGTCGCTGATTACGAATCCGATGTCAGATTTCAAAAATTAAAAATGGCGGATCCAATATGGTGGATCAAAAATTTAAAAACTCATTAAATTCAGCTAAAATTCTTTTTGAGTTTTTTTTGGGGGTGCTGATTACGAATACATAACTTAAAACTAACAAATACATAAGTATACTGAAAATTAAAAATTTACAATACGAACCAAAAACGTAAGAAAACTATTTTTATAAACTGGAATTTTAGGGTATTTTTAAGGTCCCTAGGACCTTAATTATTAAATTAAATAAATTAAATTAAAAAATATATATATATATATATTAAATTTTATTATTAAATTTGGTAAGTATTTTAGAATTTTATATTCTCAAACAACATAAGCAAAAAATATGATCAGTATATTCGATAAAACATGTTTTACAAGAAAATTCACTTGGATACCGACGGTAGCGCCATCTATTTGTTTAGTAGGAGCATATAAATATTATTAACACAATGTGTAGAAAACAAAATATTAATTTTGTCAGTAAAAAATTGACTGTAGGTAAATAGGTGGAACCATAAGCAAGTATCGAGGCTATATAAAAGTTGAAAAATGTTAAGTGCTCGCACGCGTCTTTTTTGCAATATTTCTAATTCAAAAATGAAAACGGGCAAAAGTGGGCAGGATTAAATTGAAGTACATGAAATAATGAAGCGATTAACACTTTAGATTTTTCTTTATGCAGCGGAATCTCGGGGAATCTGCATTCGGCAGCGAGCATAGTCGAAAAATAATATGCACCTGCGAATAATAATGTCGTGTATTATGCTGTATATATATTTTTTTAAATATTTTTTTCTTGACACTTACTTGTTTTTACATACAGATTAAGTATCTAATTCAAAATTTTATGAAATTGTTAACCATCTTGAACTATATTCATTATTTCGCGCATAAACCGAACTCAAATTCTATTGTCAAATTTAAATTCAAAATACAGCAGAGTCAAAAATGTTTTATTAAATGCAACAGAAATTGGCTAAAATCTACTTTGAAATATGTAGATTACTATAAACAAAATAAAAATTTTAAAAAAAATAATCGAGTTTTGGCCGCTTTTGCCTGCCTTCTGGCCCACTGTGGATCGGTGAACAATCATCCGACGATTCGCCCATAATGAAATTGGGGAATTTATTGAAATAAATGTAAAATAAAAGTGACAAAATTGAAGTGAAGTACAGTATGATTCCCGCTCTGGCGTTCAATTGACGATAAATTAATTAGTTTTCTTTATATGGAACGCAGGCAATAAAATGCCGTGTTACAACTCCCTCCTGCCAAGAGTGAGCCAAGGGGGAACAGACCTGGCGAACCGATGAGCTCTCCTCAAGGAAACTTCCGTCAGATAATTGATCACCCAAAATTGTTTCTTAATAAATTTTATATTCATTTAAGTTTTTAAATTTTATGTTTAATTAAAAATTTTCAAATGACCGAATAAGAACTTCGAAAATAAATTATTTAGAATTGAACAAGATGTAGTTTCCTAAATTATTCAACTGTTCAAAACCTGAAAGTAAAGTATAAATTAAGAAAGGAGCAGGATTTGGTTTAATATCGCGGTCAAAGAAAATGGTCAAGTTTACTTATTGTTTAAATTATTGTTAAGTGTAAATTTATTTAGAGTGACGGGGCAAGAGAGAAAACCATGACCACTCTGGCCACAACTTCTGCAGATTCCATGACGGGCTTTATCGGCCTCCCGGAATTTATTTAAATTTATTATTTTTAGGACGTTTGTACGCGACAATATGCCGCGTTACAACTCCCTCCTGCCAAGATGCGGCCCAAAGGGCCGAATAGGTGAGCCCCATCTACCAGGGTCACCCCCTTTGTCTGATCAATGCTCATTATTTAGTTCAAATTACTATTATTTTCAATAGAATAGTCAAAATTATTATGACTGATACAATATACGAGAATCAATTTAAATTTTACCTTCAAGAAGTGTGTATTATTGAAATTTAGATTTTATTTGGAGATTTATTTTACCATGAGATGGTTTAATTTAGTTTATTAATTTGAGAGTTTATTATTTATTTTAATGATGAAATATAATTTAGATTCGAGTGGTATTCGGTTTGGGCCTATTTATTAATAATGATTTAGTTATTTAAGTTATATTTATTTATGAATTAAAGGGAATTTTATTTCATAGTTAATTTTAATTGGATAAAATGATTTGCCTCTTAAAATTACTTGTCATCCATTACCTAGTGGTTACGGCATCTGAAATACAAGTTTGACTGCCATCCTTTACCGAGTGGTTACGGCACCAGGATGACCGGTCAAAGTACCATCTCCTACCGAGTGGTTACGGCATCAGGATGATGGTTAAAGTACCATCCACTACCGAGTGGTTACGGCATCAGGATGATGGTTAAAGTACCATCCCCTACCGAGTGGTTACGGCATCAGGATGATGGTTAACCATTCTCAAATCAGTTAAGTTCGATTTGAGAATACTTTGAAGTGACTTCTCATTGAATCGAATTAATTAATAATTTGTAATGTCATTTTACAATTCCAAATTGGTTAAGTAATGTGTTTATTATCAATTGGTCATAGTACCATCCCTTACCGAGTGGTTACGGCATCTGGATGATGGTTATCCATTCTCAAATCAGTTAAGTTCGATTTGAGAATAGTTTATTAATTTACAATAACTACACCAAACTCGAATTACCCAATTCGAAAGTTAATTATGTGAAATTTATCACAATTATTGTTAAGTTGATTATTTTAATAATTTATTTTAGAATTATTAAATTTTTAAGGTTATGGTCTAGAATCTGAATGGATGTTTTATATTTAATTTGAAAGTTAGACTTCAATTTATAATTTATGATTAATTTATCTCAACAGTAAATTTTTGTTATCTTGAAAGTTATGGACTAGGGTTAATTCTTTGGTCCACACAGCATCTTTACAGAATCTGAATTGTATTTAATCTTTAAGTAAATCAGGTCAATTTATCGACTGTTTTTCTTAATTTACATTGATTTAAGATAAATAACCGTCATTTTGAGAAAAATAACGGTAACTCGTTCACAGATTATTAAAGATTTATTTTTGAATTATTTACAGAATCTATCCTTATGAATTTGCTATGGACCATTAGCCAACATTACGTGACCCGATTCAAGTTCCTTTATTTTATTACCATTTAGCTCTACGATTGATTTACCAATAGAATTCAAGTAAGTTTTAGAAGAGCCATTGACAATCAGTGCCTGAACTTCAGCACCACCAATTAACAATTTAATGTATGGTCTCGAGTGAGGCCCGATTCCACACAATTCATCAAGGTTAATACCAGATTCGCGACACGTTACGTGTGCCGAATCTTTGGTCAAGTTATTTGTATCTTTTTCCTGCACACCCACCGTTTCAGTCAAAAGTTTACAAGTTATTTCTGAATCAGTTAAGCTCGATTCAGAGTGATTTACTGGTGGCTCGACCAATCTCTTACTTGAGTCATTATTAAAAATGTTATTTTCATGTTCCATTAGAGAATTACTTGAATTGGGCGATAATGATGTTGAATTTAGGTCAAAATTTAAATTTACAACAAATATTATGTTTACGAATTCTTAATTTATTTACACTGACAAGGATTAGATTAATTATTTAAACAAATAATATTTCTAGTTAAATTATTTTTATTTTCATGGTGTTTATTATAGAGATGCGACCTGCTCGCCATCGAGGTTCGGAGACAACTGATAACGGATTTCATTTAGTTCATCTCGATTGGTTAAGAGCCGATTTTCTTTCAAATGCGCCTGTTCAGCGTTAAACTCCGCGTTTGTTGCGCATTGACAACTGATCGGTCTAAAAAGGTTAGATTTTCCGGGATCTTTATATCTTAGTCTAAGTTGATCCATGGGCGAGTCAACATCTAGGTTGGATGAGCCCTGGTTCATCGATTGATCAATTAGACTTTCTGAATCTAGTTCAATTAGACTCGAACTAGATAGAGCCCTGTTAGAAAACTGTGCCTGTCTAGCGCCTTGATAGGGTCAGGTTTAGGGTCGTCTAAGTACTGGCGAGATAATTTGCCAGGATTGGGCCAGTCACTGGTCAACCTCTTTTTTATAGTCCCAGTCGATGGGTCTAATATCCCTGGTTTTGAAAAGGCCGAATTGCCTTCTAAAAATTTACTGGTTGGGGGTTTGATTATATCCGGTCGACTAGGAGTTAACAGGTTCGCGCCTGATTGACTTTCAGAAATATTCTTTGTAGCGTTATCTATTTTCGCGATTACACTATCAGAATATTTTGGCAATGAAAAATCGAATTTTGGTTTTTCGATTGCTGACGTCATTATCCTCGGTTTATAGAATTGAAATAACTCTAATGGGGGTGTCGCATGATGTGTTATCCCTAATGGGCCCGGTGTTTCCGAAACTCGCGAAAAAGTGACCGAGTTCGCTACTGACGATCCAACTGTTACGTAAGAGTGAATTGAACTAGTCGTTGATACTGTCGGAAAAAGTGTATTTTGCGAACACGGCAATGCAGCTAAAAAACCTACTGCATTATTCTCAAAAATCGGGACCTCGCGTCTGTTTCCAAGTGAATTTGAATTCGTATTTACCTCTGAACTATTTCCCGGGGGGATTAATTGAAGTTCAATTTCATCGGAGGGTAACCACTCGACTAAATTATCTCCACTAGAAAGGCGCATAAAACGCGATGCGCGATCTCGGAGTATCTCAAGGGTTCCATGTGAATTAATTTTAAAAGAATCTAAATAGATTATTAATAGGTCGCGAGACCAATTGTCAAATAAATTTGACCCATGGTTAATTGGTGAAGCCATTTTTAGAAAATTTTAACAAATAGTTTATGGAATTATTCTTTATTGTTCGGTAAGGATTCAAGAAAGGATGATCGTTCGCGACGCTCTGTCAGAAAGTTTGGACCACACTTTTAAAATTTAAATGTCCCAAATCAACAAAATTTTAGTCAATTTTCATTGCTGAATTTTGACAAAATTTTACTCTTAAGTGATTTTGTATTTTTGAATAAACACAATAATACAGTCGATAATATAATTATTTTTACTTTACAATGAAAATAACCAAAAAAAATAAAATTTTATTGATAATAAACTCGTCCGACACACAGTGGGCCAGAAGGCAGGCAAAAGCGGCCAAAACTCAAAAAGTGATCAAATTCGCTCGAAAATTGTTACATGGGGGTTTTCGGGGTCGCTGATTACGAATCCGATGTCAGTTTTCAAAAATTCAAAATGGCGGATCCAATATGGCGGACAACTTTTTTAAAAGTTGATTCAATTTACTCGAAAATCGTTACATGGAGGTTTTCGGGGTCGCTGATTACGAATCCGATGTCAGTTTTCAAAAATTCAAAATGTCGGATCCAATATGGCGGACGAATTTTTTAAAAGTTGATTCAATTTACTCGAAAATCGTTACATGGGGGTTTTCGGGGTCGCTGATTACGAATCCGATGTCAGTTTTTAAAAACTCAAAATGGCGCATCCAATATGGCGGACGTCTTTTTTAAAAGTTGATTCAATTTACTCAAAAATTATTACTCGGGGGTTTTCGGGGTCGCTGATTACGAATCCGATGTCAGATTTCAAAAATTAAAAATGGCGGATCCAATATGGTGGATCAAAAATTTAAAAACTCATTAAATTCAGCTAAAATTCTTTTTGAGTTTTTTTTGGGGGTGCTGATTACGAATACATAACTTAAAACTAACAAATACATAAGTAATATAATACTGAAAATTAAAAATTTACAATACGAACCAAAAACGTAAGAAAACTATTTTTATAAACTGGAATTTTAGGGTATTTTTAAGGTCCCTAGGACCTTAATTATTAAATTAAATAAATTAAATTAAAAAATATATATATATATATATTAAATTTTATTATTAAATTTGGTAAGTATTTTAGAATTTTATATTCTCAAACAACATAAGCAAAAAATATGATCAGTATATTCGATAAAACATGTTTTACAAGAAAATTCACTTGGATACCGACGGTAGCGCCATCTATTTGTTTAGTAGGAGCATATAAATATTATTAACACAATGTGTAGAAAACAAAATATTAATTTTGTCAGTAAAAAATTGACTGTAGGTAAATAGGTGGAACCATAAGCAAGTATCGAGGCTATATAAAAGTTGAAAAATGTTAAGTGCTCGCACGCGTCTTTTTTGCAATATTTCTAATTCAAAAATGAAAACGGGCAAAAGTGGGCAGGATTAAATTGAAGTACATGAAATAATGAAGCGATTAACACTTTAGATTTTTCTTTATGCAGCGGAATCTCGGGGAATCTGCATTCGGCAGCGAGCATAGTCGAAAAATAATATGCACCTGCGAATAATAATGTCGTGTATTATGCTGTATATATATTTTTTTAAATATTTTTTTCTTGACACTTACTTGTTTTTACATACAGATTAAGTATCTAATTCAAAATTTTATGAAATTGTTAACCATCTTGAACTATATTCATTATTTCGCGCATAAACCGAACTCAAATTCTATTGTCAAATTTAAATTCAAAATACAGCAGAGTCAAAAATGTTTTATTAAATGCAACAGAAATTGGCTAAAATCTACTTTGAAATATGTAGATTACTATAAACAAAATAAAAATTTAAAAAAAAATAATCGAGTTTTGGCCGCTTTTGCCTGCCTTCTGGCCCACTGTGCATTTTGGTGAGTCTCCAATTCTTTCTTCCATTTGTATTTAGACGTTAGGGGTAGGTACGTTGCCAGCGAGACTTGAAAAATTCGAAGCGATGTACGATAGATTCAATACGATTCAAACTGAAATCAAAGTGTTAGTTGCTGAGGATGAAGAGGCTTCTAGAAATCAAGATTCAGAGCGTGAAGATTTTGAAAATGCGTATTTTAATATTCTAACTAAAGTTAGAAATTTTATTGAACAATGTAACAACAGAGCTATAATAAGAAACGAGTCAAATCATAGTCGGTCTGTCACTTCAAACTCGCCTGTCAACATCGAATCAAATCAGAGTGAAATATTTGGAGTTAAGCTTCCAACAATTACAATGCCAAACTTTGATGGCTCATTTAAAGATTGGATACAATTTCGTGACACGTTCAAATCTTTAATCCATAATAATGTAAAATTCACAAATATTCAAAAGTTTCACTACTTAAGCTCGGCATTGACAGGTGATGCAGCACGTGTAATTCAATCACTAGGGATTTCTGATTCAAATTATCAGCTTGTATGGGATAGTATAATTTCGAGATATGAAGACTCCTCGTCCTTATCACATTATCATATTAAATGTTTATTTGAACAACCAAGCATTGCAAAAACTTCTTGGACTGCGTTGCGTCAAAATATTAATGATACTAATAATCATTTGTTAGCACTTAAAACAATAGGCGAGCCCACTGAATATTAGGACACTATGATAATTTATTTTATTTCGACGAAACTTGACCAATTCACAAGACGGGAATGGGAAAAGCATGTACCCTCTTTGCATACGAAACCAACTCTTAGAAATCTCATGACATTTCTCGAAAACCATTGTAAGTATCTACAACGAACTGCTAACGAGAAATCAGAGACAAATGCTAATAACAATAAAAAAACCGCGGCAACGAAAAATAATAATGTAAAGTCATCGGAAAAATTAGCGTCACATGCGACCAAATGACAACAAATCGGGATTCAGAAGGGAACTTCGTCGTATGGTTGCCCCTCAAGGACATGGGAAATCAACTTGGTGACACTCTGATGATGGCGAAAAAGCGACTACTATCAATGGAACGGAAATTTACCAAACAACCGCCATTACATGAGAAATATGTTCAATTTATGAATGATTATGAAATTCAAGGTCAGATGGTCCGGATTCCTCCCGAAGAGACAGAAATTGATAAACCTCTTTGTTATTTACCGCATCATGCTGTGTTCAAAGAAACAAGTACAACTACCAAGCTACGTGTCGTATTTGATGGGTCTGCCAAGACCGCATCGGGGGTATTATTTAATGATATTCAACATGTCGGCCCTGTCGTTCCAAATGATTTAGTTTCAATTGTTTTAAGATTTAGACAACACAAATTTGTTGTATAAGCTGACATTACCCAAATGTATCGACAGATCAAGATCAACAAGGATAACCTAGAGAATTCAAATATAGCTTTAAAAATTGTATATGATCAATTTTTAAAAATATTTAACTTTTTATGAAGTTGTTAACATTTCAATAAAATTTCCTGTTATGGATCAAGCAAGAAGGAAATATTTCTGCAACATGTAGAAGTATATTGAACAATAAATGTGACGCGACACGAAGAAAGGGACCTAAGCGTCCAAACGGCAATTTCACAGGAGAGAGAAAAGAGTAGGCAAGAACGTGGAGAAGAGTTTCCGATATCTCTTACTCTCTCTTGCTTCCCACTACTATTTCAAGTTGGCGTCTGTGTGTTCGGGCGTCTTCGGAAAGTAGAGAGAGATGCATTGAATGTATTAGAATACACTCTACTATATATGCTTAAAAGTTATAGACGTTGCATTATAAAAATTCGCTCTCCGTTGTTTTCATTTTTTTATTACCAACAGTATAATTATTATTTAATAAAAATTCTTAATCTATCAAAAGGAATTTTTCTACTTTTTAAGATGTTTTTCTAATTTAAAATGATAACGAATGAGATAAATTCGATATCATAATAGGTTCAAAAAATATTATTTAATTTTAATATTGGCTGCATCTATTACGCTCGCTCGGGCGAACTAATTCATTCTTCTTATTTCGCCCGCGACGGGCAAAATAGATACGATTGTGTGAAGTGGCTATTTTGCCCGTCGAAATAAATTTGTTTTAGAAGACGGTCGAAATAAGAAAAATAGATTATTTCGCCCGTCAAGTGATAAAAAAAACGATTGAAATAATCTAATTGTAAGTACAATATTTCGCCCATTAGGTATAAACAGCTGTTGCATATTTGTCAAATTAATTTTAAAATTAATTTGAAGTTTTCAAAAATAATTATTATATTGAATAACAACTTGATTTAAAAAAAGGTTATAAAAAATTAAGGTTTTTAATATAACGTGTTGTTAAATTTACTTGTTAATTTTCGCATTTGAATTAATAACAATCAGATACGAAAAAAATAGATTCAATTATAAATTGTACAATTAAAAATTAGCACACATATAATAATTAGGTTTAATAAATTTTAGACGCAATATTCCGTAGCTTATAAAAATATTTTATTACTTAAATTTTGAAAAAAAATTTTGATTATTTTATGATACTAGTAAGTAAAAAAAAAGATTACATAATTATTTTCATAAAATAATTATAAAAATGGAAATAAACTTAAATTTTTATTATGGTTTAAATTTTAATTTTTTAAAAATTGTTAAGTTTTTTGGATTTTGAAATTATATTAATATCATTTCATTTTTGGCCGGAAATCAAAATATTTTTTTAAAAAAGATTAACATATTAAATATGTTAACATTTTTTTAAAAAAATATTTGGATTTCTGGCAAAAAATAAAATTATATTAATATATTTTAAATTTTACTGTCAATACTTTTAAAATTAAACTTCTTCGACAATTTATATTATTTTTCATCGGCAATTTTTATACATACTTTCTTTTATAATTCCGAACAATCAATCGTATATATAATTTTCTGGTTTTTAAAATTTTTAACTTTCAACAAAAAATTTAAATTCTAAAATTGACAAAAATATTTTTTTTTTCAAATTTCAATAATTTAGAATAATTTTAAACTCTAAATAATGCCAGAAAAAAAATTAAATAGACAATATAAATGTTAAAAGTTTAAAATTTTACTGGTCCCTTCCGTTGAAATAAATTTAAAAATCGACTATTTCTGACATTTATATCTGTGTGTATTAAACATATTTTATAAAAATAATTATTTAATTTTTTTTATTGACATGAATCATAAAATAATCGAATTTTTTCAGAACTTTAAATAATAAAATATTTTTATAAGCTATTATCTAAAATTTATTTAACTTATAATTATTATAGTACGCTTATTTTTAATTGTACAATTTATAATTGAATATAGTTTTTTCGTATCTGATTTTATTTATTCAAATACGAAAATTAAATACACACTGCAAAAAGATTTATTTAATTCAAATAATCAGTCACTTGACCAAATTATCAAATAAATATTTATTTATATTAAATAATTATTATTTTAGTCATTTAAATGGTATTTTTTTCAAATACAAAAATTATTATTGATTATTTGAAACAAATAAATCTTTTTTCAGTGCATGTAAATTTAACAACACATATATTAAAAAAACATATTTTATAACCTTTTTTAAATAAAGTCATTATTGAATATATAATAATTATTTGTCACAACTTCAAATTAATTGTAAAATTAATTTTTAATAAGAAAAATCCAACAACTATTTATACCTGATGGGCGAAATATTATACTTTAATTATTTCGTCCGTTTTTGTTTTATCACCTGACGGGCGAAATAATATATTCGCCCGTCTTGCAAATATTCGACTTTTTCTTAGACGGGCAAAGTAATCTATTTTTCTTATTTCGCCCATCTTTTAAAACACATTTATTTCGACGGGCGAAATAGCCACTTCACACAAGCGCATCTATTTCGCCCGTCGTGGGCGAAATAAGAGAAATGAATTAATTCGCCCACGACGGGCGAAATAGCCACTCTGTTTAATATTATGTCATTTTTAATTTTTTATTAAACTTTTCTTAAAGTAAAATAAAAAAAATGCTCAGTTTCTTAGTTTAAATAAGATTCATAAAAAATTAAAAAATATTAAATGTGTTACAGACTATTATAAAATATTTCAAATTTCAGATAAAATTATTTTGAAGAATATTCTTCAAAATTTTTAAAGTTTCATACATATTTAAAAATAGTTTTTGAACTTAGGTACAATTTACAAACCATATTTTAGTGTAAAAAAATTCCATACTATACAGTACATTTTATAAATACTTTATGTATAATCTTCAGTGTAAATAAAAAATGAAACTGTTTGATATAGTAAATTACCAAAACTTGTGAACATTAGATAATAAATTTTATTTTGACACTAGTTTAAAAATTCAATATCAAACATTAAATCAAAATTTTTATATAGTGAAACTAAAGGGTGCTTTTAACATCTAACAATGCATAATTAAAATATATATATATTTGCAACAATATTTTTAAGAACCGCATGTTCTTTCTAAAAAATTTCATTGTTTATATATTTTATACATGACTATAAAGCATTCTAATTTTAATATCACAAACTTATAATTGTTTGGTGAATATATCACAATAATTAAAAAATGACCAACATTTTATAATTCATTTTCGATCTAATCATTATCTTTCCGTTTCCTTTTTTTCGGGTGTTTTGGAAGAGGAGCAAGCGCTTCCTTTTTTTTCATCCTTGCAAAATTGACGTATTTCGTCATATAAATACCTCTGACGTTCATTTGTAAGACCATTAGGACAGATGTTTTTGACCTCATTTGCATTTGGGTTCAATCCAATTGCAGGATGAACAATTTCTTCTTCCGAATCAGCGAATAATTTTGCTTTAATTTCACCATTGGGAAAAAAAGCAAAATGGTGGTAATTCGTGATTTGTGGAATGGTATGAAAATGTTTATTAAAAAATTCGTCCCATTTCTTCCAATGAACATTTCTAATGTTTGTTGAGGGATCAACTGACGGAAGAGCAATATTATACCCATGGGTCGAGGAAGCATTTACGACTTCTATCATGTCCTGGAGACAGTCGACATCAGCCCGTGCATATTTTGACTTTAAAATGCCGAAGTTTCTATCAGGACTAAATTTTGTGTGCCCTGTCAAAAGGAAATGAATGGAGATTTTTTTATTTTTACCCGTCATCACGCGCCACAAAATATAATGCATCATTCTATTATTTTTATTCTGACCAACACAATTATCCGCGAATAAAATAATTTCCTCGGCATTATGATTACTTAAATAGCAATCAATCATGCTAATGACAGAATTACCACCTTTTCCCGGATTATCTGCTTCGTCGATCAAAAAATTAGTTTGCACACCGCTGCTCTCGTCGTGAATTCCGAAAATTCCACATTTTCTGGGTACTTTGAAATATAATTTTCCAACTTGTTGAGGACTCGAAGGGTATGAAACATTTTGAGCATAGTCGAATGAAAGAACAAGACACGACGATTGCTGTTTTGGGTCTTGATTCAACAACTTAATATTGGTCCTGTGAATATTATAAAATTGTCGCTGTGTTTTTGCCTTTTGTAAATGCTCCATTGCAATAGAAATTATTTTAACTTTTTCTTCATCCGGTAAATTTGCAGATCGTGAGATTGCTAAATTATTTTCTCGGCATGTGTCGCAGAGATCGTCCGCAGCCTTCATTGTTGTAATGTAAGGGCAATAAGTAGACCAAATTGATTTGAAAGAAGTCAATGATATTTTTCTCACATCATTATTGTTCTTAGTGTCTTCTTGATACTTTATGTACATACAGCTTTTTGTTTCACTCGAAGGAAGTTTCATGATATTAAAGTCTCTAAATTGAGGCATACGACCTGGCAATGAAATAGCAGTTTTTTCTGCTACTGCCAAAATATATTTCACAACTCTATTAATTTCATCAACTTATAAGACATTGGGCCGCGATGGTACTTTTTCGATAACTTATGAACCCGAGGATTCAGTCCCATCTGGTCAAAATGTGTTAATAAATTTTTGTACCTCTTTATGCCGACATCAAATAAAAAAAAATACATTTTACGACAAATGGGAATATCTGCTATGTAATAATTTATATTATGACGATTTCTTTGGTCTTCCTTATTGCATCTTGATTTATTTTTGGCGATATGTTTGCTATATTCGTCTTTAAATTGTGCAATTTGACGATGGGCTTGTATGTGAGCCAAAATAATTAAATCTTACTCCGCTTTTTCCAGTTCGAAAAAATTTAATCTACAAAAAGAAAAAAACGTATTAATTTAAAAATTTGTTTTTAAAAATGGGAAAAATAATTAGGTTTTATAATAACAGTTTCTATATAAGTTCAAAAGTTAAAAGACAACCTTTTATCCACAGCAAAGTCTTTGGGAATTATTTTATTGCAACGATTTGTACAACATTCTTTGGCCGTTTCACCGTAAAGATTTTCTATTTTGTCTGCATCTTTAAAATCTTCCAAACTATTTTCAATTTCAATATCTTCATCATGAATGTTCTAAGTTCAGATAAATTTATTTGCATAACAAAATAAAAAGCTATAATTAAACATCTAAACGTAAAAAAATTAAAATAAAGAAAACAAAAAACAATAACAGAGAAATTTATTTGTATAACATAAAATTGTAAAAATTTGTGTAAAATAAAATAATTTAACAATAAAACTTAAAAAGAAATTCAAATAAGGAAAACTGTAAAAACGAGAACACATAAATTTATTTGTGTGAAAAAAGAAGAAAATAAAATAATCGAAGTTAAAGATAAATTAAACTGAAGAAAACTAAAAATAATAACAAATATTTATTTGCAGAACAAAGTAAGAAGATGAAATTAGACAATGAAAATAAAAACATAAAATTAAATAATTAAACTTAATAAGCAATAAAAATAAAGAAAACTAAAAACAACTTAAAAACAATGTGTTTATAAAAAGTTCTGTTTATTTTTTAATCAAGAAGTCCTTTTCCTGTAAAAACAAAAATATCGATATTATTTAAATTTCATTTTGTTCGAATTTAATGTAATTAGATTAAAGCTTTGCTTTAGTTACCTGCTATATTTAAATTTTCAGTCAAATTTGTCTATTACAGTTTTTTATGTGAAAAATTAACATTATGAAATAAAATTTCAATAATGAATTAAATATAACTAAATTAGACAATAATTGTATTGTAAATAAAACGTTATTTATAGAATTGTTATTTTTCTCCGACGGAAAGTACAGTGAATTATTTATTTTCATATTCAATTTAGTATATAATGTTTTATTTGTACATATTTAAAATTTACCTTAGCAGTGTCTTCATTTTTGTCGTCTGCAACATTATTATTTAAACATTAACTGCTTTCAACGACATCTGCATATTCTTCATCGAGATTCATTTTTTTTTAATACTAACCATTAACAAGACAATTAATTAATCATTAATTAACCATTTGCAAGACAATTATATTTTTTTGCCTTGCGTTTACGCCGGTTGTTGCCTGCACCTCCTACACGTGCTTTCGTAGTGAGAGAGAACGGTGTAGTCAGCGCATCTCTCTCTAAATCACGAATACCAACCCGAACTTCAAGTGACGCATGGACAAAGTGAGAGGGGAGCGTACCCATGTGTACATAGTTTAGCCCTAGGGGTGAGTAATTTAACCACGAAATATTGTTAGGTTTTTTAAAAAACTGTCGGAGAAGGAGGGGGTTGAATTTTTTTGAAAAATTTAAACAGTGAATATTTGAAGACTTGTAACTTTTAAACAGAAAGAACAAAAAAAATTTGTTCTATATGTTTTCGAAAAGTTTTTTCCTGCTCTTTCGAATGGTGCAAAAAAATTTCAAAAAATTCAAATTTTGACCCATTTTTTTAAAAATGAAACTTTTTTCGAATTTCTTTTTAAGTTCGGTCCTTTTTATTTTTTTTTTGAAAGCTAAAAATGTGTATTTTCACCACAAAAAATATTGACGTTAGTATACCAAGTGTCATTAAGATCGGAAGTACACCCAATTGTTTATTAACAATCCACTAACTTAAAGTACTTCATATAGGGCTCGTGGGATGCGAAATTATGTCAACTTTTATTAAGTAGTGTCAGAATTACGATACCTTTATTCGTTTATAAAATATATAAATTTTTATTGACATTAATTATTTAATTAATTAATATCTCGAAAATAACAAAAAAGGACAACTCAATATTTTTTGTGGTAAAAATACACATTTTTTGCTTTCAAAAACAAATAAATAAAAAAAATAAAATGAACCGAACTTATAAAAAAATTTAAAAAATGTTTAATTTTCAAAAAAGGGTCAAATTTTGAATTTTTTTCACCAATCGCAAGAGCAGGAAAAAACCTTTCGAAAACATACAGGACAAATTTTTCTTCTTCTTTCTGTTTAAAAGTTACAAGTCTTCAAATATTCACTGTTTAAATTTTTCAAAAAAATTCAACTCCCTCCCTCTTCGACAGTTTTTGAAAAATCCTAACAATACTTCGTGGTTAAATTACTCACCCCTAGGGCTAAACTATGTGCAAGTTACAGCCCGATCTGATGAACCTTTTTTCACTTAGTTCGCTACAGGAATTATATGAAAGTTACTAATAATTAGTAATAATTAATAATAATTAATAGTATTCATTCAATTTTAAACAGTAACAGTAAAAATTTATCGATATAACAAATTAAGCACACAATAAAAACAAATTAATAGTGAGTAGACGCTGATTAAAGAGATTCTACTCATTCAATAAAAACAAATATTTGTTCAACTTAATCTTAAAAATTTTTGGATTTTCAATAATAGTAATAGAGCCAGGAAGAGAGTTCCACAGATTAATTGCAGTCACAACAAATGAAACTTTATATTGTTCAGTTCTACATGCTGGTGCCCTAAGTAAATTAGGATATCTCACAACTCTTGAGGTAACATCTTCTCTAAAAATAAATTTCTCATACAAATGCAAGGGTTTTTTTGTATTTAAGATTAGATGTGTAAGACAACCAACAAACCAAAGTCTTCTATTGCTAACACTAAGCCATCCCAGCCTTTGTATGGTGTTACATGTTCATCTTGTTTTAAATCAAATATAAACCTTATGCATGTATTAAGAAGTTTCTTAAGTTTGTTATTTAATACATCAGTTACATCATTACACACAACACAGCAGTAGTCAAAATGAAGAAAAATTAACGTTTTTGGGGTTGCTGAATCTGAATTTAAAGTTATATTTAAAATATTCAAAAAGGCAGACCCAAAATGACGACCATGAAAATTTAAAAATTGATTCAATTCGCTTGAAACTCGTTACTTAGGGGTTTTTGGTCGCTAATTACGAATATGACGTCAGATTTTCAAAATTTAAAATGGTTGATCTAATATGGCGACTCAATATGGCGGATAATTTGAAGACTGATGATAGGCAATTTTAAGACACGGGATCTTGTTCAGCGCCCAAAAATACACCAGAAACCATTCTGATATCAAGATAAAAGAAAAAAGTTTTATTTTGTACGTCTCTGTGGTTTATTAGGTTTACTGAAGCCATATATATAAATTAGCATTACACAATTGTTTAAAATAAAGTTTAAGTACTAACACTTGATTTTCCTTAAATATAGAACTAATACTTCACGAAACATTTTGCCTGCTTTTTGTTCTGCCAATATTATGAAAATCACTTTTATGTCCTTGTAAGTAGAAAAATTATTGAAAATTATTGAAAATTATTGCATTTTACTATATGGGTGATTCTCCGCGTAGCGCACGATTTGGTGTCTGAAACTTTAAAAATATTTTTTTATCGAAATGATAAATATCAATACATATTTTTGAAGATAAAGTGTCAAAAAATAAATATCCATGGTGGGCCGGAAAATTTTTTTAAGATTTTTTAATTTTTTAAAACAAATTTAAAAAAAAATTCTTTGCTTTTTGAATTCTCTAAAATAGTTGAAATTTGATTTAAAATGTTTATGGAAATTTTTGTGATAATTCACAAAAATATATATAGCGCGAACGACAATTAAAAATTTTTATTTCGGTAATTTATGGAAATTTTCGCGGTAATTTACAAAAACATATATAGCGCGAACGACAATTAAAAATTTTATTTCAGTAATTTATGGAAATTTATATGGTAATTTATAGAAATTTTGGCTATAATTTTTTTTTTTTTTGAGAAAATTATCATTTATTTTTAATCGATTTCATATGTTTCACATATATATATAGACTAAAATAATATGACTACAGTTTATTTAACTTTTATTATTTAATTATATTCTATTTTTTTAAATAACATTGAAGGGTCGGTGGATGCCGGTGGAGACGATTTTGTGATGCCCTGTACAAATTTGAATCTTAAAATGTGTAAAAAAAGGATAAATCAATTAGAAAATTGATTATTTTCTTCATGGATCAACTTAAGGAGTATAACTTTTGCTGTTACTGAGATAGAACTATATTAACATTTGACTTTTATTTAAATAATTCAATGTTTAATAATAAAACGCAGAATAACACACAAAAGTGCAGTCAAGTATAAATAGCAAAAAAAAAGAAAATAATTTTTTTTTATCAAACGTTTTTTCATTAAATTCCACTACAATATACAATACTAAAATAACAATAGAAATTGTATTTATTAGTGCACATTGCTAAAAATATTAACTTTTTTGTTTAAACATCCTGTGGGGACAGGTGAAATTTTGACGTTTTCAGCCTTAAAAACCACTTTTCACGAAAAATTATAATGTTAAATACAAAAATAACTATTGGTTTTTGTTTGTAGTCACAGAAATTACCTTTTTACATTGGAATCGAAATATTATGTGAATATTATTTGTGATTTTTCTTTCACAACATGAAAAAAGCAAGTTGTGCGCTACGCGGAGAATCACCCATATAAATTAATTTCAACTAAGGTTATATCAAACAATTGTTTTTTGGCAAGGGACACGAATATGACAATTTAAATGAAATGAGCCATATATGAGGCAAAATTCCTGAAATGTCCGAACAAAAAATTAAAAGTTCTCGAATTTAATCCATACTTTTCTAAAATGTTGTTATTGATGGTGAAAGTCTAAAAATCAATTATTATTGAATTTAATAAAATAGTTTTTGAATTACAACGTTTTTAATTTTTGACTTTTGAAAAAAAAAATTTTTTTCAATGTACAATATTTATAAGTAGAATGCATAAAAGTTAACATATATATAATGATTTTTAAAACTTTTTTGACGGGCTACACGCTGTTAATAAAATTTTTTCTTTTTAAATAACATTTGACCTTGAAATTCAAGGTCAAAATGTTAATTTACGTTTATCTTAAAATCGGATTTTTTAAAATTATTTTTAACTATCTCAATGGAAAGCTTGACTAATTTCCTACAAAACATGTAATTTTCAGAGTGGGATCTTTTAAAGTTTTTGAGATATTAATTAATTAATTAATTAATGTTTATAACAAATGAAATATTTTACAAACGAATAAAGTTACCGTAATTCTGAATTTAGTAATTGAAAGTTAACGTAATTCCGCATCCAACGAGCCCTATATGAAGTATTTTGGATAAGTAGATTGTTAATAAACAATTAGTTAACATTGCAATTGTTTATTAACAATCTACTTATTCAAAATACTTCATATAGGGCTCGTTGGATGCGGAATTAGCTTAACTTTCAATTGGTAAGTTCAGAATTACCATAACTTTATTTGTTTGTAAAATATTTTATTTTTTACTAACAACAAGCATCCAAAAGCCCTATATGAAGTATTTTTGTTCAATTTTAGTTAAATAACAATAAAAAATGAAATATCTTACAAAAAAATTAAGTTATCGTAAATCTAAACTTACCAGTTGAAAGTTAAGCTAATTCCGCATCCAACGAGCCCTATATGAAGTATTTTGGATAAGTAAATTGTTAATAAACAATTGCAATGTTAACTAATTGTTTATTAACAATCTACTTATCCAAAATACTTCATATAGGGCTCGTTGGATGCGGAATTACGTTAATTTTCAATTACTAACTTCGGAATTACGGTAACTTTATTCGTTTGTAAAATATTTGATTTGTTATAAACATTAATTAATTAATTAATTAATGTCTCAAAAACTTTAAAAGATCCCACTCTGAAAATTACATGTTTTGTAGGAAATTAGTCAAGCTTTCCATTGAGATAGTTAAAAATAATTTTAAAAAATCCGATTTTGAGATAAACGTAAATTAACATTTTGACCTTGAATTTCAAGGTCAAATGTTATTTAAAAAGAAAAAATTTTATTAACAGCGTGTAGCCCGTCAAAAAAGCTTTAAAAATCATTATATATATGTTAACTTTTATGCATTCTACTTTTAAATATTGTACATTGAAAAAAATTTTTTTTTTCAAAAGTCAAAAATTAAAAACGTTGTAATTCAAAAACTATTTTATTAAATTCAATAATAATTGATTTTTAGACTTTCACCATCAATAACAACATTTTAGAAAAGTATGGATTAAATTCGAGAACTTTTAATTTTTTGTTCGGACATTTCAGGAATTTTGCCTCATATATATGTGCTTATAGGCTTGATCTACAATGGAGTTGTAAATCAGAAAGGGACTAAAGTTTTATTAGGGCATAGTCGCTGAGCGGTCATGTTTTTATTCTTTTCATTGATGCATACAGTACACATCTTTACGACGACGCTAAAGTACGCATTGTTTATGATAAACGATTTTTAAAGAAATAATTTTTTAGAATGAAAAATTCAATAATTTTTTGCTTGAAAAATATTTCTTGTAGTTCTTATTAATAAACAAATTATAAAAAAATGTTTTTTTAGGTAAACAAATTTTATAATTTTCTGTGTTAAATAAAAATTGATTTTTAATGGTTGATCATAAACCTTGTGTACTGTTATATTAATTAGAATTGGGAACCTGCTTTGAAAATAAGAAACTCTAATCTAGTTCAAACTTAAAACTAAAAATTTAATATTTTAAAATCTTACTCTCTAAACCTGAATCAGTGAAATTTGACTAAGAACTAGTGAGTCTATTCCCGCGATTTCAATCAGTGAAATTTAACTGAAAATCAGTTAAAAATTACTGAAAATTTTTAAGTAATTTTAACAAATTTTTTACGTAATATTTACCAATTTTTTAAGGAAAATATATTCATTAAAATTTTGGGGAACTTTGAATATATTTTGGGAAATATATTCATTAGAATTTTTGATAATTTTTACTAATTTTTTTACGTAGTATTTACCAATTTTTTAAGGAAAATATATTTATTAAAATTTTGGGAAATTTTTACCAAAATTTTGGTTAATAATCACATTTTTGGGGGAAAAGCATCTTCCCAAAAAAATATGGAACATTCACCAGAAAAAATTGGTGATTATTCCCAAAATTTGGAGAAAAGTAGTTTCCTCAAAAATTATGGAACATTCACCATAAAAAGTTGGTGATTATTCCCAAAAAATTTTACAGTTTTCCTTTCTTCATTTGCGGACTTTACTGACGATTTTTCCTGTCTTTTTTCCCATAAGCTCAACGTATTGGGCACGGTGGTCTTGAAAGAAAAAGAAATGCAATTAAATTGGATACAAAATCGGGTTGTTGGGGGTTTTTCTAGATCGCTTGTAGGTTCAGAATATATGCTAAATTTGAAATCCTAGTTGCTCCCTTTTTCGAGAAATAGACATTTTTTGTTTTAAATGTAAATTAACGGTTTGAATTAAATTTATTTGGTTTTATCAAGTAAATCAAAACTTCAACGATGTATTATTACCTTCATTTTACTCTTCGTTCAATTTTTGTCTTCTTCTCGATACTTCATAAGTAGTAGGTTTGTCATTGATGCGTCTCCCTACTACACTTCTACACTGAGAAAAAAAATTTAGTGTTTGCAACAAAATTGTTTGGTTAGGCAATTTTGGTTCTTGTATCCAAATTTTGGTTGGCTGAAACAAAGTCGTAGAGTTATCTCAACCAAACATTTGGTTACGCCAACCAAATTATGTGGTTGAACATTTTCAAATTCCAACCAAAATTTGGTTACGACAACAAAATAGTTTGGTCTAAAAAACCAAATGATCGTTTGTTGTCCTATCCGAAATTTGGTTGCGACAACCTAATAATTTGATTTGCTCTCAGCTTATAGCTTAAGAGAACAGTTAGTTTAAATTTCTCATAAGGATGGGTAGTCCAGTGGTCAGAACTCCCGACCTTCAGTTTTATAACAGGTTGAATCCCAGGCGAAGATGAGATTTTTCAAAGTCCACATATATTTCAATTGGATAAATATAAATTCAATGTCAAATTGATAATAAATTTTGTGAAAAATTCCCTAAAGTTTTAGGAAATATTCCACAAATATTAGTGAATATTCCCAAAGATTAATATCAATAATTTAAAAATTGAAATAAAAATTTAAAAATTTGATTCATGTAGCATTTATATCTTACTCACATTATTTATTGGTACCTATTGATGAAAATTTGTTTTCTTGAAAATTATCAAATATTATCGTGAGGTCTGGAGCGTAAGCGTCATTAGGGGAGATTTAGAAGTCTAACGCTCTACTAACTACGCCACGAAGGCTCATGAATATAAAATGATAATTTCAATATACAAGGTGAAACTATCTAAATATGCTTTGTACCTTTAAAAAAAGGAAACAAACGTTGAAAATAGTTGTGACTTATGTTATATAATAAATAAAATAAGATCTGTTAAGCAAATATTGATTAAATTTTAATTTAATGCTTTAGAAATATAAATTTTTGTATACTTAAAAATACTTATTTAGTTAAGTTATAATTAACTTATCTATGACATGAATAAGAAAAGGGTTCGAATTCAGCAGCCACAGATTGAAAAAAAGTTAATTGACATATTAATAACCCATTTTTTCAATGCTGATTCAACAGTTTTGAAACTTTTACTATGAGGAATAGCTTTTTTGTCTTTAGTAATACCTTCAATATACTTCTCAAGATGCGGAATAACAGCCATGGATCTTTCAGTTACTAATCAATTTTCAAGTCAGTGAACGGTACAGAATTTTTGCGGAAACAATTTCGACCCTGAACAGTATGTGTGGTCTCCTCTTCGAACTGGTGAATCTTTGAAAACGTAATATAAAGATTTAAGAAAGTCAGAAATGTATCAGTCAGTAGCTTTCATCCCCACTTTAAAAGTTCTATTTACATTATGAAGTCCACAGGTATCAATTTCAAGAAGCATCCGATCATCAGGATCTTTTGTCAAGCTTGCGCTCAGTTCCCTTTGAAATTTATGGTTCACATTCAGCCCATCCATAGAAAGTTGGAGAATTTGTGTTGCTAAATTCAATTTTGCAAGAGACGTGGTAAATGCTTTAAGAAGATGATGATTTAAAAAAGCAGTAACTGATCGTGAAAGTAAGGACCCAAACCGTGAGTTAAGAAACAAGCTAATTTCGTGCGTTGTATTTTTATCATATTAGCAATTTGTGAATCTGGGAACATTAATGGAAACAATGAAACACTTTTAGCGGCAGAACGCCAAGAATTATGTGTTTCGAAAGTATAAAGAGCCTACATTATTTCGGCACGTGTAACATTCTCTGATACAAGGAACGATTTAATTCCCTGCGAATTACATTGACTTGCCCCAATTTTCACAGAATCTTGAACTGAAACAACATTTGCTTCTTTATTTAAGTTCGAAAATATTCTTAAAGGACCAGTTCTCATGGAAATTTCACTAGTAACAAGTGAGATGTCAATACTGAGATCAAAGTATATAAAATTCGAGAGACAATAGTAGTGGGGGAAATGCTCGCTCGACAAACTGGGGAAGCGGCATTACTGAGAGAGGGTTTACTGGGATGGTTCACTGTATTCAAAATTAAGATCATTAACCTTTCATCAAAGCACTTTTAAGATGTAAATGACCTTTTTCTTAAAAAATACAAATATACACAGTTCGACTATCCTCATTCCGACTGTTTGTTTGATTGTTTTTTAATATCCTAAATTGATAGGAAGGCTAATTTTTTACATAAGTACCTCCAGATAGTAAATATACAGGGTGATTTTTATGTTCCGGACCCCCAAAATATCTTGAAAGGAAATAGTTTTTGAGAAAAATGTTGTATACAAAAGTTGTCAGGTTGAAAAAAATCTATTAAATTGAATAATTAAAAAACGGACCCAGGGCCTTATGTGGGCCCTACAGACAAAAAAGTAAATTTTTTAAATGGAACCAAGTATTTTCAAACTCAGATTCTTGTAGCCAGTGATTTCCTCTTTTCAGACATGTGGTAACTTGTGGGCCCAAAGTTAAATTTGGGCCCAAAATTCGATTTTTTGTGGTTTTAAAGGTGATTTTTGTGTAACTTAGTTCCAAGGGGTTTTCGGGGTCCCTGATTACGAATATCAAGTCAGTTTTTAAAAATTTTCAATAACGGACCCAAAATGACTAATTAAAAATGAAAAAAATTAAGGAAAATTATGAAACTTCTTATTTTAGACTTACTTTGCCTGCTAATTGTTAATTCAATGTTACTTTTATTGCTGTTAATTTAGTATCATAAAACTAGGGGTAAAATAAACAATAGATTTTTTCAAATTTTAATATTTAGGGGCTTATAAGGCCCAAAAGTAGATTTTCTTTGGTTTTAAAAGTGATTTTAGTGTGACTTAGTTTCCAAGGGGTTTTCGTGGTCCCTGATTACGAATCTGAAATCAGTTTTTAAAAATTTTCAATAGCGGACCCAAAATGACTAATTAAAAATGAAAAAAATTAAGGGAAATTATGAAACTCCATATTTTAGACTTATTTACCCTTCTAATTGTTAATTAAATGTTACTTTTATTGCTTTTAAATTAGTATCATAAACCTTGGGGTAAAAAATTAGATTTTTATACAAATTTTAAATTTATGGGCTTATAAGGCCCAAAATTCGTTTTTTTGTGATTTTAAAGGTGATTTTAGTGTGAATTAGTTCTAAGGGGTTTTTGGGGTCCCTGATTACGAATCTGAAATCAGTTTAAAAAAATTTTCAATAGCGGACCCAAAATGACTAATTAAAAATGAAAAAAATTAAGGGAAATTATGAAACTTCATATTTTAGACTTATTTAGCCTTCTAATTGTTAATTAAATGTTACTTTTATTGCTTTTAAATTAGTATCATAAACCTTGGGGTAAAAAATTAGATTTTTACAAATTTTAAATTTATGGGCTTATAAGGCCCTAAATTCGTTTTTTTGTGATTTTAAAAGTGATTTTAGTGTGACTTAGTTTCCAAGGGGTTTTCGTGGTCCCTGATTACGAATCTGAAATCAGTTTTTAAAAATTTTCAATAGCGGACCCAAAATGACTAATTAAAAATGAAAAAAATTAAGGGAAATTATGAAACTCCATATTTTAGACTTATTTAGCCTTCTAATTGTTAATTAAATGTTACTTTTATTGCTTTTAAATTAGTATCATAAACCTTGGGGTAAAAAATTAGATTTTCTTTGGTTTTAAAAATAATTTTAGTGTGACTTAGTTTCGAAGGGTTTTCGGGGTCTCAAATTATGAATCTGACATCGATTTTTAAAAATTCAAAACAGCGGACCAAAAATGACATAGAAATTAATAAAATTAAGGAAAATTATAAAACTTTTTATTTTAGACTTATTTAGCCTTCTAATTGTTAATTCAATGTTACTTTTATAGTTTTTAATTTAGTATCATAAACTTTAAGGGAAAAAAAATTGATAGATTCTTACTAATATTAATGTTTAGGGGCTTATAAGGCTGAAAATTCTGTTTTTAGTTGTTTTAAAACTCATTTTTAATCAACAAAATTCGATTTTTTGTGGTTTTAAAGGGGATTTTAGTGTAAATTAGTTCTAAGGGGTTTTTGGGTTCCCTGATTACGTTTTAAATTCATTTTAGTGTAACTTAGTTCCGATGGGTTTTCGAGCTTCTTGATTACGAATCTAAAATCAGTTTTTAAAAATTCAAAATAGCAGACCCAAAATGACTGATTAAAAATAAAAAAAATTAAGGAAAATTATGAAATTTATTATTTTAGACCTATTTAGCATTTTACTTGTTAACTTAATGTTACTTTTACACAGCTCTAAATTTACTATCCTTTGGGGGCAAAAAGGAAGATTGGTTTATTTTTCAAATTTAAATTTTGGGGGCTTATGGGTTCCAAAATTGGATCTTCTGTGGTTTTAAGAGTCATTTTAGTTTAAGGAAACTTTCTGCTTTAGAATTGAAAAAAGACACGTTTTAAAACTTTTATTGTAAGGAAAGTATTAAATAAAATGCCAAAATTTTTTGGACATTGTTGCAAATTACATAGAGAAAATTAAAAAAAAAAATTTCAGTGTTTTTCATTTTTAATCAGTCTTTTTGGTTCCACTTTTTTGATTTTTTAAAAACTGATGTCCGATTTTTAATCAGGGACTAAAAAGACCCCTTGGAAATAACTCACACAAAATAACTTTTAAAACTACTGAAAATCTAATTTTGGGCCTTATAAGCCCCTAAATATTAAAATTGGTAAAAATCTAATTTTTTACCCCAAGGTTTATGATACTAAATTAAAAGCAATAAAAGTAAAATTGAATTAACAATTAGAAGGCTAAATAAGTCTAAAATGAGAAATTTCATTATTTTCCTTCATTTTTTTCATATTTAATCAGTCATTCTGGGTCCGTTATTAAAAATTTTTTTAAACTGATTTCAGATTCGTAATCAGGGACCCCAAAAACCCCTTAGAACTAATTCACACTAAAATCACCTTTAAAATCACAAAAAAACGAATTTTGGGCCTTATAAGCCCATAAATTTAAAATTTGTATAAAAATCTAATTTTTTACCCCAAGGTTTATGATACTAATTTAAAAGCAATAAAAGTAACATTTAATTAACAATTAGAAGGGTAAATAAGTCTAAAATATGGAGTTTCATAATTTCCCTTAATTTTTTTCATTTTTAATTAGTCATTTTGGGTCCGCTATTGAAAATTTTTAAAAACTGATTTCAGATTCGTAATCAGGGACCACGAAAACCCCTTGGAAACTAAGTCACACTAAAATCACTTTTAAAACCAAAGAAAATCTACTTTTGGGCCTTATAAGCCCCTAAATATTAAAATTTGAAAAAATCTATTGTTTATTTTACCCCTAGTTTTATGATACTAAATTAACAGCAATAAAAGTAACATTGAATTAACAATTAGCAGGCAAAGTAAGTCTAAAATAAGAAGTTTCATAATTTTCCTTAATTTTTTTCATTTTTAATTAGTCATTTTGGGTCCGTTATTGAAAATTTTTAAAAACTGACTTGATATTCGTAATCAGGGACCCCGAAAACCCCTTGGAACTAAGTTACACAAAAATCACCTTTAAAACCACAAAAAATCGAATTTTGGGCCCAAATTTAACTTTGGGCCCACAAGTTACCACATGTCTGAAAAGAGGAAATCACTGGCTACAAGAATCTGAGTTTGAAAATACTTGGTTCCATTTAAAAAATTTACTTTTTTGTCTGTAGGGCCCACATAAGGCCCTGGGTCCGTTTTTTAATTATTCAATTTAATAGATTTTTTTCAACCTGACAACTTTTGTATACAACATTTTTCTCAAAAACTATTTCCTTTCAAGATATTTTGGGGGTCCGGAACATAAAAATCACCCTGTATAATCAAACGAAAATATTTCACAATATCAATATTGTTCCAAAATTGCTTCTCCAGCTTCTCCCTTTTCTATTTTCCTTATCTCTTTTAAATCCCGGGATTTTCGGAAACTTCTTGAGGTTCCAAAATCCCAAATTCTTTCTTTTCTGAATCACCCAGTCCTTGGAAATTCCTGGAGGGTTCGAGGTTGTCTCTTTTCCTTCTTTTCATCACCTGTCATCGTCTTCTAATTTCGATTTCGTGGAAACTCGCTGAGGGTCCTAAAATCGAAATTTCCACCTACTTCTAGTTACTTTTTTTTTCTTTTTTCCTAAAAAAATAAAAGTCAAAAAGAAATTTTTTTTGAAAACTCTTGGAGGGTCCAAAAATCACAAATAAATCAAGTTATTCCCTTGTTATTTTTTTTTCTTTACAATCGAGTTTTGGAAACTCACGGAGGGTCAAAACTCGCCATTTTTTTGGTTTTCTTTATATATTTTTTTTACTTTATTATTTATTTTCCCAAATCCTTGGCGCAAAGGGTTTCGAAGGTAATAATCTTCAGGAACTCACGAAGGTTCCGAGATTACTTATATTCTTCTCTCATTTAACTGTATATATATAATTTTTATAGTTTTCGGAAACTTGCCTTCGACAAGGGTCCAGAACTCTCTTTGACACCTTCAATATCCAAACTCTTGGATATGGACAGTATCCAGCCGAAAATAACTTCCGAAATACGGGTTGTGGATTTCAGGCGTCTAATTTTAATTCACCAGGCCCAGTTCCAGGAGTTGATCGAGCTCCCAAAAGAAACGGACATTACCCGCATTTCCTACCAAAAATAGATCAACCACTGAATAATCATCTTCCTGCAGCACCAAACCAACATTGGTATGCGTGGAGAGCATTTATGGAAGCCCAGCGAAATCCTATACCCATTCCAGAATTTTTTGGAAAGGAACACGAGGACCCGATCAATTTCATACGGGAAATGAACGAATACTTTCAGTTTTTAGGAACACCTGAAAGGAACAAAGGGCGTATGGTTGGTCAAGCTCTGCGCGGCGAGGCTGAAAAATGGTGGGACTTATACAAAGGAGTCCCTTTCAAATGGAACTTTTCCGGAGATTGCGACCCGGAGAAAACGAGGAAGTTATGGTACACACCTTAATGGAACTTCTAAAACCAGCAATTCGACTTACAATACGTGTCTCAAATCCGTTGGATTGTACTACATTACTCACCAGAGCAGTAGAAGCCGAAAGAGACGAGTTGGAGCTTGTGCGTAATCAACCGCGTAAAGAAGAAAAGAATGCCATCGATAATTCGGCTGTCAACAAGAAATCTCTTCCAGATTGCTGGCACTGCCCTGAAAAGCATAATCATCGGGATTGCGCAGTTTACCAAAAACGCATGTCAGGAAAACTGGCGACGGGAGGTGGACCCACCGACCAGCGCCAACCATCAAACCAAACCTTAACTTCGCTATACTTAAAGATCCAAAATCATCGCAAAGTACCCCGGGTGCTGACCTGTACCAACGATGAGGAGATAGTTGCGATAATCGACACAGCAGCAACTGACAACTTCATCCACCGTTCCAAATTAAATAAAGAGCAACACGCGTGTCTCACCCCGAGTTTCGACAAGGTAAACTTAGCAGCGCCGGGTACGAGCGTAAAGATTTTGGGCCGAATCACACTTTCCATTCAAATCAATTCGCATGTTATGGAGGTGGAGTTCTTGGTCCGCGAGCTACTTAGGGAAGAGATGATTTTGAGTTTACCTTGGATAGAAGATAAGCAGATAATAATCGACGTTTTGGGTACACGTATCTACGCGAGTAAAGATAAAAGATTTACCATATTTTTTCATCAACAATCAAAACAGCAATGGTCCAACTCAGTCATAACTTCCCAGTAGACTATGAAGACGAATTTCTGGAGACAATTCATCGATATGCTAGCACAGTTGCGCCCAGTCCTAGTTTAACTCAAACACGTTCAACTAGTCATAAAATCGAATTTACCGATACTCGACCTTTTCGATTAAGACCATATCCATCGTCCGCGGAAAAGCGAAAAGAAATGTTGGATCAGGTTCCAGAAATGCTTTCCAACAGAGTCATCGAGCCGAGTACATCGCCTTATTGCTCCCCCGTGGTTTTCACGAAGAAAAAAAACGGAAAGTTCCGATTCTGTGTGGATTTTTGTCGCTTGAATTCCATTACACAGGACGTGAACCATACCCTGCCAAGGATCACCGACTCCTTAAAAGAACTGGGAAATGCAAAGATCTTCTCTGTACTAGATTTGCGATGGGGATACTGGCAATTCCAATGGACGAGGGCAGCCAAAAATTTATTGCTTTCTCGATTACTAACGGCGGCACTTATCAATTCCGCGTAATGCCCTTCGGATTTAAAGGTGCCCCTAATACATTTCAAACCCTGATCGGTTTTTGCGAGTTGTGTTTCAACGAACATATCTTATCGAACGAAGGATTTTTTCGACGCAAAAATCCCCAAGATCCATGGCTTCTCGTGGTACCAGAAGTTTGTCAACAGAGACTTCTGCACGAGTGTCACGACGTTAGCCTATCTGGTCATCCAGGGGAAGAAGAGACATTGCGCGCGGTCCAAGAGCTCTTCACTTGGCCAAAAATGGTTTTAAAAATAAAAGACTACGTAAAAAGTTGCACCCTTTGCTCTTGCTGCAAGTCTTTTCGGTCGCAAAGCAACGGCGAGATACGCCCACGCCAACCAAAGGCCCCGTGGGATACGGTTGCAGTCGACCTAATGGGACCATACCCCCGTTCATCAAATGGAAAACAATATCTGCTCGTCGTCACATACCTTTATTCTCGGTGGGTCGAAGCATTCCCACTAGGATCCTCAAAAGCTCCGCGTATCACCTTCTTGCTCGAAAAAGAAGTGTTTAATCGGTTCGGTTATCCTAGAGTCATCATCACCGACAACGGCCCTCAATTTATTGGTCAGGTCTGGGAAGTGTGGCCTGTGCGAAGTGGAACTGATAAAGTTGGCACACCCCTCCTTATCATTCGCAGGCAAATCCGACTGAGCGCAGGAACCAGGAGGTGAAAAAGGGTATGCGATTGCGACTCATTGATGTTCCTCATCGAAAATGGGACGTTGATATCACCGATATCTTATTTAACATAAGAAATCGTCGAAATGCGGCAACTGGACGGACGTCTAGTCATGTCCTATTTGGAACAAGTGCAAAAAGACCTGGAGAGTGGATTCTACAAACCGGAAGAAAGGAACCAAGAAAATTGGAAGAACGCCTCCAAGAAGTCGATCAACATCAAATTGCCTATCAAAAGAAATACGCCGTACCACCAAAAACAAACAACAAATTACCTGTTGGTGGACTCGTTTATGTACAAACACACCGGCTATCAAATAAGGAGAAAGGGTTTCACGCCGGTTTAGCTCCCCGTGGAGAAGGTCCTTATGTAATAAAACGTCATTGTGGAGGAGAAGTCTACGAAATCAATTTGGAAAATCGAATGTCAAAAATTCACAGCAAGGATTTGAAACGCGCATATCTTCGGGAGAAAGTGGAAGACCATAACACCTTGGAACAATTGGACCTAGAAGTACAGCAGGAGAAAATTCCCAAATCACCGGAGAAATTACCAACAAATCAAGAAAGACATAAATATAATCTGCGCTCTCGAGACAGAAAAATAGCAGAAGCCGAGAACGAAAATTTTCCTCATCTCGATAAAGCGATAAAAAAGAAAGGCACAACGGAGCCTGCAAGTAGGCATTGCGACCTACGTCCGTATTTTTGGTTTTAGTGGTGGCACACTAATGGGATAGTGAAAAGGCCGTAGCCGGATAAGCAGGGTCCTGCGGCCCCCGCTCAAATTTCGTCGATATTTACAGGATCAATTAGTCTCAGTATGAAACTTTTTTTCGCCAAGTTTCAACTTCTAAAAATAATTTTGAAAAAAGGTATGGCATTTTTAAAAAAAAATTAAAAATTGGATTTTCTCTTAAGCGTTTATAGTTTTTTAATCGGGTAAAAAATATGTTATAGGGGAAGCAAAAATGCATCTAACAAAAATTTGGCGACCATTTTTGTGTAGTGGAAGGGGTAGAAAAATTTTTTTTTTACTTTTTATATTTTTTAAAAATATTAATTAACTTGGCACAATCACCATATTTTTTTCCTTCATTCTTTAACATCCAAGAAGCAACATATTTTTTTGGCAGCTCGATCTGAGGGGTACTTGCCCGTTAAAATTTAAAAAAACTTATTTTTGGCCCCTAAAATGTATGGTATCTCTTGAAAATGAGAGGCCAACATCACCGGGCAAAGAAAATGTTAAAAGGGAAGCAAAAATGCATCTAACAAAAATTTGGCGACCATTTTTGTGCAGTGGAAGAGGTATAAAAAATATTTTTATAATGTTTATATTTTTTAAAAATATTAATTGACTTGGCACAATCACCATATTTTTTTCCTACATTTTTTAACATCAAAGAAGCAACATATTTTTTTGGCACCACGATCTGAAGGGTACTTGCCAGTTAAAATTTAAAAAAACTTATTTTTGGCCTTTAAAATGCATGGTATCTCATGAAAATGGGGGCCAACATAACCGAGCAAAAAATATGTTAAAAGGAAAGTGTGACGAAACTATATATATATATATATATATTGAGCACTGTTAGTATATCTGCTATATATAAGAAACAATAAGTCTTGACTTATACGTCCAATGAATGCACAAAGGGTGTAAACAGTCAGTAATGACGTAGACGTATGTTTTACACCTAGATTAGATATGCTAGATTTATGTATAATGAATGCTCAAGGAGTGTGACTAAAGTAAACAAAATGAAGAGAATCACATAATTTATTTGATATATTATACCTTGCATAATTTCATATACATAGTAATATAAATCCTCCACTGCTAAAACTGTTATAATTGAATCGAATAGATTGGCGGAATACTGTGCATATGATTGTGCACTAAGAGTGTTGCAGAACTAGTAATAGTAACGAAAAGTACACGAATAATAAATGTTATTGCATTTATGATAAGTTAGATATACTAAACTTATGTTAATATAGTTTTATATAATTATAATATTAATGAAAAAAGTGCCGTGCACTAAAAATACACTTCACTTTTAATAATTGCCTGTTATTTTACTTAATGTTTCACAGTAAAAAGTAAATCTTATATTAAGGTTAATCTTAAATTAAATGATTCTTGGAAATAAACAGAGTCTTAATTTAAAGTGAGCCTTGTATGAATTTAAGGTACTCATAAATCTGAATTTACAGAGTGTTTGAAATTCAACTCCCTTTGAGCCTTAATTTATAAAAGCTAAGTCTTAAATTCAGCTTGGGGCTGCTGCTTTTACCAAAAAATTGCCTTCAATATATCACATAAAAAGTTCTGAAAATTAGCTTACATACTCCCTTTTTAAAATCAACAATGCCTGTCTTAAAATTGTTGCGTCTTAAAATAAGACTTAATTCCGCCCTTAAAATAAGATTCTCTTTTTACTGTGTTCAGTTTCACTCATAAAGCTGCCAAAAGAAGGCACACATTTGCATGTAAAAAAGAAGGGAAGAAAAAATAGGGCGATTGTGCCAAGTCAATTAAAATTTTTAAAAGAAAGTAAGAAGTAAAATATATTCTTACACCTTCCACTGCAGAAAATTGAACACCAAATTTTTTTTAAATGCATTTTTGCTGTCCTTTTAACATATTTTTTGCTCGGTTATGTTGGCCCCCCATTTTCATGAGATACCATGCATTTTAAAGGCCAAAAATAAGTTTTTTTAAATTTTAACTGGCAAGTACCCTTCAGATCGTAGTGCCAAAAAAATATGTTGCTTCTTGGATGTTAAAAAATGTAGGAAAAAAATATAGTGATTGTGCCAAGTCAATTAATATTTTTAAAAAATATAAACATTATAAAAATATTTTTTATACCTCTTCCACTGCAAAAAAATGGTCGCCAAATTTTTGTTAGATGCATTTTTGCTTCCTTTTTAACATTTTCTTTGC
This sequence comes from Leptopilina boulardi, assembly GCF_019393585.1. Lineage (NCBI taxonomy): Eukaryota > Metazoa > Arthropoda > Insecta > Hymenoptera > Figitidae > Leptopilina > Leptopilina boulardi. Next base: position 1,346,776 of record NW_026137909.1, read on the forward strand.
CCGGTGATGTTGGCCTCCCATTTTTAAGAGATACCATACATTTTAGGGGCCACAAATAAGTTTTTTTAAATTTTAACGGGCAAGTACCCCTCAGATCGAGCTGCCAAAAAAATATGTTGCTTCTTGGATGTTAAAGAATGAAGGAAAAAAATATGGTGATTGTGCCAAGTCAATTAATATTTTTAAAAAATATAAAAAGTAAAAAAAAAATTTTTTTTATCCCTTCCACTACACAAAAATGGTCGCCAAATTTTGGTTAGATGCATTTTTGCTTCCCCTATATCATATTTTTTACCCGATTAAAAAACTATAAACGCTTAAGAGAAAATCCAATTTTTAATTTTTTTTAAAAAATGCCATAACTTTTTTCAAAATTATTTTTAGAAGTTGAAACTTGGCGAAAAAGAGTTTCATACTGAGACTAATTGATCCTGTAAATATCCGGTTACGGCCTTTATCGCTAGTTTTGTAGAGTTTTTCAAGATGCATCTTTTGCTCTATTAGCGAATATTCTACTGTTATTTAATCTAGAATTATTGACATTTTGAATTTGAAAATTTTTGAAAAACCTGCTTTCTTTTGCCTTATTTATTAAAAAATAATTATGTCTCTTTAAAAGTATTATGAACAACTTAGAGAATATTTAAAAACAAAGAAAGTGACCTATTATTGAACCTTTTATAGTGAAATATGATGAATATTATTGATGTTAAAAATCTATCTCTGCAAATACCCAAAAATACAATTTAACACCTTCTTAAAATTATAATAATACCAAATAAGTTACCATAAATTGATCACAAAAAATGTCCATGAGGAAGCAAAGTGTTCATTTTATGAACACAAAAAGTTAATACTTCAAATTGGCAGCGGTTTTTTAATCACTTTTCATAATTTTGTAACAGAAAATGAAAATAATATAGTTTAGGAACATTTCCAGAAATAATTTTAATTATAAAATACGTTTAAATTTAGTTCTTACATCTTGCTTTTTGAATGTAACTTTCATGTTTGAACTATTTCTAAAAGGAGATTTGTAAATAAAAATTGCCAATACTACAGTTTTTTTGCAAAAACATATGTAGAATAAGATGTAATAATTAATATTTTAGTTTATTTAGTCTCGCCTCCCGAAAGGGGGTTTCTAGTTCACTGTGTCTTGATGCGCTGAATATGCTTCTTTACACTATATACTAATTTATTTTTCTAGAATTCTACTTATAATCATCCTTATGTTCGCTCAAGCTTGGGGTCTATGGAGAGATTTACGGCATGGTTGGAAAAATAGTACAAGGTTATCATCTAATACAGCTGTAACGGTGACTTGTACCGATGTAGTATCAATTGCTAGTGTAACTATATTCTCTGTTTTAAGTGTTCCCTTCAAGTGGAAACATATGCAACGAAGTTTACTTTATTTAATTCAGGTAGTTAAAAAAAGAGTTAGTATTAATAATAATAGCTTGCATAAAGAGAAAAATTATCGCACTTTCCGTTGATACTGTTTGCTTTTTACTATGACTGTTGCCATCGAATATCGTTTAGACACTCTTGCTTAAATTTTTGTACAACTTGTTTAATTTTTAAAGGTTTTTTTAACCAGAAAAGAACATTTGTGTATAAATTCTAATAATAACATCACATTGTTGTTAAGAGTTAAATTAAAAACATATGGGCAAATTTGAAAATTTAAGTAAAAAGTTAAAAAAAAAATTTTTTGTACACATATTTATTAGGAGAAAGGGCTCCAAGATGGACGTAGTTTTCATTTTCTGCTCTAGAACCCAAATATGTTAGAATATTTCAAAATGGTAGATACAAATAAGATATTTTCTGACCGTAAAGAAAAAATTTTAATTTGCTAACAAACAGTTTTTAACCCTTTGAAGCATACATTTTTCTTTAACAGGAATTTATCTTTGAAGTGCATTATAGGGGGCTTTAAGGGTCGCTGATTACGAATCCAAAGCCAGATTTTGAAAATATTCAAAATTCAAAATGGCGAACCCAATATGGCGGACAATTTTTTACAAATTGATTAAATTTGCTCGAAACTGGTTACTCAGGGGTTTTCGGGGTCGCTGATTACGAATCCGATGTCCGTTTTTTAAAATTCAAAATGGCAGATCCAATATGGCGGACAATTTTTTACAAATTGATTAAATTTGCTCGAAACTGGTTACTCAGGGGTTTTCGGGGTCGCTGATTACAAATCCGATGTCAGTTTTATAAAATTCAAAATGGCGGACCCAATATGGCGGACAAATTTTTTAATTGATTAAATTTGCACGAAACTGGTTACTCAGGGGTTTTCGGGGTCGCTGATTACGAATCCCATGTCAGTTTTTCAAAATTCAAAATGGCGGATCCAATATAGCGGACAATTTTGTTAAAATTGATCAAATCCTCTCCAAACTGGTTTTTTGGGGGTTTTCGGGGTCGCTGATGACGAATCCGATAATATGGCACCCAAAATAGTTAAAAATAATTTGGATCTTATGACTTACTGATGTTAAATCGGATTTTGATTTTTATTCGCTTTAGCGTTACCCAGAGCTAACTCTTCTTTGATCTTTAGTGGAAAAGTGAGTACAACGTCGTGCTTTGTTTCCTTCCATTGTCTCAGGCATTAGAGCAGAAGCAGTTTGTCTTTTTTCTAAAGAAACTTGTGTCTTACAGTGCTGAACCGAATCAGTAGAATTACGCTTTCTTCCTTTTTTCGTAGAAATATTTCCACCAATTAATTGATCTGCAATTTGTAGCCTGAACGTTTTCAGCGCTAAATTCTTTGGATTGCCGTTTTCTTTACAAATGACAAAAGCGCTTGTTACACAGACATCTACAAAGTGCCAAAATATTCGGAGCCACCATCTTTTTGATTTTCGATTTATTTCGTACAAGGATTTCAACATGTCTGCCTTGTCAACATAACCCATGTGTTTATTGTAATCCTGCACCATTTCAGGGCAACTGATAGATTTAGAAGTGCCATCTTTCATTTTACGATCGATAAATGTTGCAAGCGATGGATCATGATAATTCGATAGGAGTGACACAACTCGATTATCTTTTCATTTCAACCACGCCCTTGTACGAACTTCGAAATTCATGTTCTCCTCTTATCATTTCTTTATCAGCTTTTTGGTGTTTCGGCAATGCAACTCGATTGGATCTTACAGTACCACAGGCCATGATGTTGTCTACCTTCAAGGAAATCATAAGTTCCGTGCTGGTAAAAAAATTATCGAAAAACACTCGATGGTTACCTCCGACAATTTCGCGTGTCAGATCTTTTACTATTCTCGATCCTAATGACTTTTCTGACACATTACCCACTTTCCCAATGTATATCTGAAATTCGGAGACAAAGCTACTTTTATCAGCACGCACCCAAACTTTATACCCTCTTTTTATGGGCTTTATTGGCATGTACTGCTTCAATGAACTTCTCCCTTTGAAACGAATTATACTTTCGTCGATTGATTGATATTGATTCGGTTTGAAACACATTTTGAAAGTGTTAGAAAGTTTATCAAGCAATGGTCTGATTTTGAACAACTTATCATATCCAGGTTGCCCTTTCTTCGGTTCTTTATAATTATCATTCAGATGGAGATGCGATAATATGAATCCAAAGCGGTTGACTGTCATAACATTCGAGATATAAGTATCATGAAGCTGTTCATTTCTTGACCAAAAATCACGATATGAAGGAAGACGCTTCATTCCTATAAGAATGTTCAGCCCTAAATATCCGAATCTCTTCTTTTGTAACCGGATTGAAAGGTTTTTTCTCGACCTGAGTACAGTAAAGGTTAGTTTCATGAACAATTAGCTCAATAAGATCTTAAGGAAACAAACATAAAAAAATATCTAATGGTGACGTAGCTATAGTCGGAATACTTGGACCAGAATCTCTAATGAAAGGTAAATCATCTTTTGATCTTAATTTTTTTCCCAAATTCCATCTAAATTTGACAATCGTTCACTGAGAACATGACTAAAGTCATCGTCACTATAGTTGTCACTTTCGACCTCAATACCAGTTTCTACTGCAGTTTCCATTTCATAATTCGTTACTGCTTGAAAATCATAAAGATCAACATCCTCATCCTCAGAATCACATAATCCATCAATTGATTCAGAATCGCTGGGTATATCAGCAAACTCCACTTCCACGTTTAATATACTTTTCCGTCTTAATTCCATTGAAAAGATGTATTAATTATTAGACGAATGCAGATAAATATGCACACACTATAAATTATACTTCCCACAAACAAGCAAGTGACAAATTGTTACATTCCCAGAAGTTTCGCAAATGTCACAACACACTTATTTATCAGCAACGGCGTTAGAATGACAGTAAAAATTATAATAAAACGCTATGTAAAGATGTCTTCTTTGATAGGTGCATGAATGCATGTATAAAGATTAACGTTCATATACACAACATATTTACTTGTACCTCACATGTAATCACGATTCATACACAGACACACACAAAAGCGCCATTTTGAATTATAAAAATCCAAAGTCATATTCATAAACAGCGACATCAAAAACAACGTAATAACAAGTTTCAAGCAAATCCGATCAATTTTTCATTTTGTCATCCGCCATTTTGGATTTTGATAATCCAACATCATATTCGTAACCAGCGACCCAAAAACCCCCCGAGTAACAAGTTTCACGCCATTCCTATAAATTTTTCATTTTCTCATCCGCCATATTGGATCCGCCATTTTGAATTTTGAAAATCTAACGTCATATTCGTAATCAGCGCCCCCAAAAACCCACGAGTTACAAGTTTCAAGGAAATCCGATCAATTTTTCATTTTGTCATCCGCAATATTGGATCCGCCATTTTGAATTTTAAAAATCCAACGTCATATTCGTAATCAGGGACCTCAAAAACCCCCGAATAGCAAGTTTCAAAAAATTCCGATCAATTTTTCATTTTGTCATCCGCCATATTGGATCCGCCATTTTGAATTTTGAAAATCTGATGCCAGATTCGTAATCAGCGACCCCGAAAACTTTGTAGACATTATTGTTAGGTTATTTCCTATTGTTGTTTAGTTACAATTACATTTATTGTAAAAAAACGCTATTTTTAAACTTAATTTGTTTATAACATTTATTTCATTTATAAAAAACACTTTTTTAATGTAGTTATATTGTAATAGATATTCTAAAATACATTTTAAATACATTTTGTTACTGAAATGTGTAAAATAGTGGCTGAAGTATTCACAAAAGTGCAAGAAAAAAGGTGACACTCAGGAGTGTCACTATGCCGCAAAGGGTTAAGGAATTTTTTCAAATTGTTGTAAATCCATCTCCAAGATGGACACCTTCATACAATGTATTTAAAAACAGGTAAAATTGAAATTAAACATCTAAATATTTTTAAATCAATTTTTTTTAATTAAATTTTTTGAAAGTTCTAACAATTTTAATTGGTAAAAATTAAATAATAATTTTTAAAAATTATTTTAACGGCTATGTAGGAACTGACAGATAGTGATCAAAACTGTCGGTAACTATATCGACAGATTTCAATTCTTTATCCTAGAACTACATAATTTCGAAGAAGAAAATAAAAAATTTAAAATATTATACTTATAACATTATTAAGAAGCTGTAAAATTAAAAATAAATTAAATAAAGAAATTGAGGAGTAATGTCCATCTTGGGGCCACTAGACGGTGCATCTTAAGACCAATGATATAATTTTTTGGAACGATTACACGTGAGATTTACATATGACATTTTAAATTCGGTAAATATATTTTTTTCGATCTTTATAGAAAAAAAGGTTTAAGTATTTTATTATTTTTTTTATAAGTGCTCAAATTTTCGAGTTATGAATTTTTAAAAATCTGATTTTTTCGAGTTTTTTAAAATACACCTAATTTCCATGACATCTAACTCTAAAAGCATTGAATTTACGAATTATGACCAGGATACAGAAAAACAAATTAAATTTTTTTTAATTTAGGGGCAATTTTTTTTATTTTTTTTTATTTTTACACACATGAAAATAAGAGGAAAATCTTGTAACAAGTTTTCGAGTGGGCCTGATGATCCGTTTGTTTATATAATTTGTTGAAAAAAAATTTACTTTTTTTTGTTTTTTTTATTTTTTAAAATAAAATATATTTTAATTTGATTGTTTATAAAAAATCGCTGTTTTTTATAAACAAATCCAAAAATTTTTTCGTTAACATATTTTAAAAGTCGATGAAAAACTGAAACTTTTTTGTATCTTATTCATAATTCCTAAATTTAATGTTTTAGAATTAGATGTCATTGAAATTAGGTGTATTTTAAAAAACTGAAAAATATCAGATTTTTAAAAATTCAGAATTTGAAAATTTGAGCACTTATAGAAAAATTAAAAAATACGTAAACCTTTTTTTCTATAAAGATCGAAAAAAAATATATTTACCGAATTTAAAATGCCATATGTAAATCTTACGTAGAATCGACCATATATATATATATATTTATTATTATTAATATCATGTTATAATACAGTGGTACCTCGATAACTTGAACTTCAAGGGAAACGCTAAAAACTTCGAGTTAACGAGTTTTCAACTTAACGAGGATTTCGAGATATAAAGGATTTATTGACCACAACTTCGACTTACAGAGGCATAATAATAATGTTTATTTTTCGACTTGTAGAGTAATATGAAATATAAATTCGATTTAAGTGTCTTAAAGTAATAATTAAGAGATATAAAAAGTTAATAATTTAAGTTGGAAAACTTAAAAAAAATTTAAGTTAGAAAAATAAAATTAATAAGAATAATTATGAGATAAAAATAAGTTTAAAAAATCAGTTTTTTTTTGCGTCACAGAATTAAGAAATTCTTTATTAACAACTTTTTCTAGATCAAACAATAAACCGAATGCATGATCTTCAATATTAGAACTTTTTTCAATGTAGCATCGCAGTGTATGGGGAGCTTCTTTGGCCTGTCTATTCGATACTTGCGGTTCATTGTCTAATGGATCGTTGTCATCAATATTGTCATCCTCTTCAGTTTGATGTTCTCTGTTAAGGATTTCAGAATCAGATAGTGTTCCAGTATTCGCTAGTCGATCATCACATGACACAAAATCCTCAAATCGAACGTCAACATTTTTAAATCTATCCCAATCAGCTTCTAAGTTCACGTCTCGGTCAAAAGTCACTTCTGGTACTTCTTCGAGAAGCACAACAAAACCACATTTTTTAAAGCAGTTAGAAATTGTAATAGAAGTTATATTTCTCCAAGATTTGACTATAAATCTAACCGCATGTAGCACGTTTATACAGAACTCATTCCTTTGTTCCATGTTAGTTATCATTTTCCTAACAATTTCCTTTCGGTAAAACGTTTTGAACTTCTTTATTACTCCTTGATCTAAAGGCTGTAGCTTAGATATTGTATTAGGTGGCAACAATTTAACCTTCAATGTTATCAATGACGGAATCCCATTGTGTGCTGTGCAATTGTCAATAAAGAGCAATATTTTTCGTCTCTCTTTTATTATTTTTTTATCAAGTTTAATTAGCCACTCTTTAAATATCACGGTCGTCATCCATGCTTTCTTATTGGCTTCGTAGTCAACTGGAAGATATATACAACCTTTAAAACAACGAGGTTTTTGAGATTTCCCAATAACCAAAGGTTTCAATTTTTCGGTCCCTGTCATATTTGTGGCTAGCAATAAGGTAAGTCGCTCTATACTGTGCTTACCTCCATTGCATTTTTTATTTTTAAAAATAAGGGTTTTGTCAGGTAAACATTTAAAAAAAGTCTAGTCTTGTCGGCATTAAAGACATCCTTCGGTTCATAATCTTTCAATAAACTGTGCAGTTCAATCTTCCAATCTTTGCATATTTCGTCACTTACACTTGCACTTTCGCCGCAAATTTTTTTAAAAACAAGTTCATGGCGCTTTTTAAAATTCCCCAACCAACCACTACTGTCTCGAAAAGAATTATGTCCTAATGATTTCGAAAATGATTCTGCCTTTTCGCGAAGGATAGCCCCACTAACACTAATGTTATTGTCACGACACTACTGAATCCATGTCAACAAGCATTCTTCTAATTCAGGAAACTCAGCTTTACGATGTCTTTTGTTGGATAAATTGTTGTTTTTAATTTTCGTTTAGTACTCATGATGCACTCTTAATTGCCCAAAGAAGTACCGAAGTGCTCTGTAATTAATTATTTATATGTAAAAAATTTATTTTGCTGAATATTATTTAATTTATCACAATTAATAATTAATTTTTGTAATAAACTCACATGTTTTAAAAATTATTTCGTATATAACAGCTGCGTTAATTTGACAGTCAAAACACAAACAAACAAGATGTGAATTCAGATGTTCATTACATTTTGCTTCCTCTTTACGATCAGCAAAAAAATTTGCTTTCTCGTGGAGAAAGGATTAACATTAAAATAAACATACATTAATGATATAATAATATAAACATTTGAGTATACATTTGAGTTAAATTTAAAAAATTAATGGACGTTAAAAAATCAAAAATTCACATTCTAGCTGAAATTTCTAAAAATTAATGAAAAATAATATATAAGTTATAATTGAAGGGTAGAATGACAAAAGGGGTCAAGCGCCAATTCACTGTTTTTACAGGAAGTAAAAAAACATGTTTAAAAATTTTGCAGGTCATTTAAAAAAAACTGAGAAAACCGTTTCGATATATTAGTATGTTTTAATAAATAAACAACAATTTGTTGAAATAAACCTACATATTAACGATAAAATGAAAAAAAACTGTGGTGCCTTGAGGTTATATCAACTGCACACATTTTCTTGAAGCATTAATTATTAAACAAATATACAGTTTAAAGAAAAACTGGAAAATTAGTTTTCTATGGAATCCACGAAATAAATAGAAAAAAAAATTCCTTTAAAAAATTGTTTGTTTTCAAGAAAATTACGAATTAATTGCTTGCTTTGGAATTGAGCAATACTTTCATCTTTAAATTCAATTGTTCACTTAGTATAATCATAAAAATATTTAAAAATTAATAACAAAATGATTTTAAAATTGTTTAAAATTGAAAATATATTATTATTATTATTATTAATTTTATTAATTAACATATTATTAAAATAAAACCTAAAAAAATAATATTTTTGATCAAAATTGAACAGATGGATAAAAATGTGAAGAATGAAATTCATAAAAACATTTCACCTTCATATCGTTTCTTTTTAACAATATCTTTTTTGTTAATAGATTTTTTTAGCATCTGCGAGGCAATTTCGATTTGTAAAAAGCAATGTTTTTAAATTTGTTAAGTTATGCATAATATTATTGACTCACCACTTTCTTTTGTTTTTCAATCAGGTTGCAATAAAGTAAATTTGAGGCTATTTTATTAATTTAATTTTTATTAATACCTGATTTAAATACGCAATAAAAAAGGAAATCCTTCTACAGAAATGTGTAAATGAATTTTCTTGAATTTTTTATGCAACAACCTCATTTTCGATAAATTGTTATTCTACCCTTCAAGTATTTACAATTATATTGGTTTGTTTCAATGCAAGGAACACAATTATTTTATATTTAAACTTGAATTTAAATAAATACAAAATTTTTTTGGTTAAATAGGAATTGTTCTTTATATGTTGATATACATAATGGTATGTAATTATATACGAAAGAGAAGCTTATTGACCAAGAAATTGGTGATCATCTGAAGAAAATTGGTTAAACCTCAGATTTTAGTTCAGACGAATTTTAATGCAATAATTGATATTCAGAAAATCTTCAAAACATGTTGTTAATACTTGATATATCAATATTAAATAGTCTAAATCCAATAAAATAAAGAAACCGAAAATTTACTGATTTTCTATGACAATTTTAGCATTTGGATTCTTTTAACTATCCTTGCCCCGGTACTGGGGCAAGGATAGTTGAAATTTTTTTTTTACTTTTTGATTCGTATCTCGTAGGGATTGCACTCTACAGCAAAATAATGTATAGCAAAATTATAGCCAAATAACCAGGTTTTCTGAAGATACTATTCGATTGCTGATATATATTTAGGTTTGGCCGCTAGATTTGGAAAGGTCTTACCTAACTATCCTTGCCCCATCCTCCCCTACTTTATATATACCAATCGATTTGTCTTGACGTAAGGCATACGATTTTATTATATATAACCTTAAATTTTTCTATGTAAAATTTTTTTCGAGTAAAAAAAAATTTTTGAAAAAAGACGATAAAATTTTTTTTTTGGGTGTTTTTAAAAATCCTTTGGTCAGATTTGAGATATTAATATGATACATGAGTCTACCAAAGGAGGAGGGCCCCTAAGGCCTATATTTCGCCCCCTTGGGATTTTGATTTAAATGGTTGAAAACTTTTTCTTAAGGTAGAAAAAGTAAGTTTTAATTGATTTTAGGTGAAACGGGGGTGTTTTGGTCAAATTAACCCTGAGATTTTAGGGGTTTTTTTCAAAAAGAGTGTCAAAAATATATGCCAAAAACGTTGTTAAATTGTTGGGTAATTGGCTTGAAAATCGTTACTCGGGGGTTTTCGGGGTCGCTGATTACGAATCCGATGATAGTTTTTCAAAATTCAAAATGGCGGATCCAATATGCCGGACGACTTTTTGGAACTGACAAATGTCGTTTACAGCATCGAGCGTATCCTTGTATTCTAACGCCTCTCTTAATAAAAGCCTGCATTTTAGTCTTTGTAGGTATACTTATCATAGACTCTCGGTTCACTGAATCTCAATTCTCTAAAACATTAGTTCTCTTACGTTTTTTTTGGCATTACTGTGAAAATGCAAGCTTTCTTGCAAAGTTAATATGAAAAATGGAATAGAACTACCTGAAAATACCTTATACTGTTAAGGCTGTCCTTTAAAGTATGGACACTATAAAAATTGCAACAGATTTTTTGACGCAGAAAATATTATGTGTGTGAAATAATTCTTTCAATTGTCACATTAACAATTTAAAAAAAGCAGCTGTAAGAAGTAAAAGCATTATTATAACCAGAAAACTGTACAGTTTTCAATGAAAAACAAATGACATGTGGCCACAGCAGTTATTTCTGTAAATCAAATGTCAGCATTTGCAAAATTATTCATGTAAAACAAATGACATCTCTAAGGAGCAAAAGTAATCTGACATGCACAGCTTTCAATGAAAAACAAATGATTAACGTTACGTGGCAACAGCAGTCATTTGTGTAAAACAAACGACAATAGTCATTTGTTAATTTTGCACCTACAGTTATTTGTTTTACACAAACAGCTGCTGTTGCCACGTAGCGTTAGTCGTTTGTTTTTTATTAAAAGCTGCGCATGTCATATTGTATTTGCTTCTTAGAGTTTTCAATTGTTTTACACAAATAATTTTGCACCTGCTGTCATTTGTCTTACACAATTGACTGCTGTTGCCGCGTAGCGTTAATCATTCGTTTTTCATGAAAAGCTGTGCATGTCATATTGCTTTTGCTTCTTAGAGTGGCTTGAGTTTTTAAATTTGTTAATGTGACAATTAATCGAATTATTTGACACGCATAATATTTTGCATCAGAAGATCTGAATAGTATAAAGTATAAACAGGTTGTTCTATTCCATTTTTCGTTTTAACTTTCCAAGGTAGCTTGCATTTTCACAATAATGCCAAAAAAACGTAAGAGCACTGACACTAATATTCTAGAGAATTGCGATTCAATGAATGGAGAGAGCATAACTCTTCCTTTCGCCAGATGCTCAAAATCACATAAATATTGCATAATATGCAAAAGTCAAAAGTCTATGGTAAGTATACCTACAGAAGCTAAAATGCAGGTTTTTATTAACAGTGGTGTTATAATACAAGGTGACGCTCGATGCTGTAAACGACATTTGTCAGGTAAGGTTTTCAAGGATAGCGAAGTCAATCGAATAGAGATATCAATGAATAGTAGTACTATGAATAGTACTGAAATATCAGATTTGTTGAATAGTCTTCGTGTGTTAGCGAAAAAAAAATCTTTGGATTTTTACACACCTGGAGCTTTCAATGATTTAGACTATCGTCGCTTAATTAGCATATCAGAAGCAGATTTTAGTAATCTCTTTGAATATATCAAAAGTAAAATCCGAAATACAAGTGCTAGAAGTGCAAAAACATGTCTTGCTATTTTGTTAATGAAACTTCGAACAGGCATGTCCCAATCAATACTCTCAACCCTTTTTGGTTTATCACGAAGAGCTGTCGGAAAAACGATTCATTCTGCAAGGCAAGCGTTGATGGAAGATTTCGTTCCACATCATCTTGGCATGGCACATATTACTCGAGATGATTTCATAAAAAATCACACAAGAGATATCGCCAAATATTTGTTTGCTGGAGGCGATGATGTGGGCATACTTGTCGCCGATGGCACTTACATTTACATAGAGAAAAGCAATAATTATGGTTTCCAACGGCGGACATTTTCCATGCATAAAGGAAGACCTCTGGTTAAACCTATGATGTTCGTTAGCTCTACGGGATACATTTTAGAGGTTTTTGGTCCCTACTTTGCTGATGGCAAGAATAATGATGCCAGTATTATGAATAGTCTCATGATTGAGAAAAATTCTAAACTTTTAGAATGGTTATGGCCAGAGGATATTATGGTTGTGGATCGTGGATTCCGAGATTCAATAATGACTTTGGAAGAATATGGATTGTTACCAAAAATGCCTCATTTCCTGGAAAAAGGAAAACAACACGATACTGAAAGCGCGAACGAATCGAGACTGGTAACAAAAATCCGATGGGTTGTTGAATCTGTGAATGGTTTAATTAAATCGTGGAAAATGTTAGCTAATGTGATTCCAAACAGTCAAATACCTTTTATTGGCGATTATGTAAGAATTGTATGTGCGATTTGTAATGCTTATCGGCCACCACGGGTTAATCCTACGTCGCCAGATGACGATATAATTGCTCAGCGAATGCTGGATTTAAGTAAAAAGCCCAATAATCTTCAGAAAATCGTTGAGGACAAGAACTGGTCAAGAAAGAAAATAATTTGGGCTAAGATGGAGGCGTCTTCCATTTCAGACTTTCCACGCTTGACTTTGGATGACCTTCGAAGAATAACAATTGGGGTCTATCAATTGAAACAAGCGGCATCTTACACTCGAGAACACATGTCAGATAGCGGAGAGTATATTCTGTATATTCATAAAGAAGAATCTGATATTTTGACTGTGAAGTTGCAATCGTGACACACTTCTTCCAAGCAGTATCAGATTTGGATTCGATATGAGAAAGACAGTTTCGATCCCATTAAAGACTGGTATTGTCAATGTAAGACAGGTGCGCGCACTGTAAGTTGTTGTGCACATATAGCGTCAGTCCTTTGGTACGTAGGATACTATCGACATCTCGAAAACACACCAAATTACACCAGTGACACCTATCCAGAATATGAAATGGACGCTGCATGCACATGGTCCGAAACGGATGAATCGGAAAGTGAAGAAAACGAACCAATTGCTGGTTAAACGAACTGTGGCTTCTGTTTACAAAAGATCGAAGGTTGAGAAGATTATTCCTGTTACGTGAGAGGCAAGGGGACTCACTTTAAACAAGCACCCCGAAGGGAACAGTATCTGCCACGTCCACGTCGTTGTTCCTGGGTAACGCTAAGAGTAGATCACCAAATCTTTACCAATAATTCTTAAAAGACACTTTAACAAGTTTTGGAACTGAATTTTTAAAATCTGATCACAGATTCGTAATCACCGACCCCAAAAACCCCCGAGAAACGATTTTCAAGCCAATTGCATAAGATTTTAAAAAATTGGTCCGCCATATTGGATCCGCCATTTTGAATTTTAAAAAACTATCATCGGATTCGTAATCAGCGACCCCAAAAACCCCCGAGAAACGATTTTCAAGCCAATTGCATAAGATTTTAAAAAAGTCGTCCGCCATATTGGATCGGACATTTTGAATTTTGAAAACTTATCATCGGATTCGTAATCAGCGACCCCAAAAACCCCCGAGAAACGATTTTTAAGCCAATTGCATAAGATTTTAAAAAAGTCGTCCGCCATATTGGATCCGCCATTTTGAATTTTGAAAAACTATCATCGGATTCGTAATCAGCGACCCCGAAAACCCCCGAGTAACGATTTTTAAGCCAATTACCCAACAATTTAACAACGTTTTTTGCATATATTTTTGACACTCTTTTTGAAAAAACCCCTAAAATCTAAGGGTTAATTTGACCAAAACACCCCCGTTTCACCTAAAATCAATAAAAACTTACTTTTTCTACCTTAAGAAAAAGTTTTCAACCATTTAAATCAAAATCCCAAGGGGGCGAAATATAGGCCTTAGGGGCCCTCCTCCTTTTATCTAAATCCATTAAAACCTGTTAAAGTTATCGTCTAAACAAAAAAGGAATCCACACACACACATACATACAACCGGACAATTGATCAGGATCTCATATAACATGTCTCTATATAAAAAAAATTTGCTTCCGCCACTTTGAAAATTTTTATAAACGAAAGGACTACAGAGCTTTTTCCACCAGGAAGCAAAATGATTTGTATATTACTTGCTGACAATTACGAAGTCTTTTTAATAGTAATTATTACTTTGAGTTTGTAGAATTAAATATTCCACGCTCTTATATATAGAAAATTCGACTTACTAAGTCTGCTTTTCGAACTTCGAGTTATAGAGTATCAATTGGCTTTGAGTTTGAAATTTTCACGTTACTATATAATATAAACGTACAGAGTCTGCTTCTCAAATTTCGAGTTATAGAGTACAAAAATGCACTATTAGTACCTCAAGGGGAATGATATTTTCTTCGAGTTAAACATTGTAAATAATTCGAGTTATTGAGTATTTAAGGCTTCAGCGGGAAGGGATTGATATTTCCTTCGATTTATTGAGGAATTCGAATTAACGAGGTTCGAGTTATCGAGGTTCCACTGTACTATAAATTAATGAGGTTATTACGATATGAACCTATTCAAAATATACATACCACCGTCCGACACGATTTTTCACACACGAAAAAATCAATGATTTTCAGAAACGAGGACCAAAAAAATGATACCCGTGTCTGTCCGTTTTGCTAGATCAGGTAATTTTTTGCTTTTAGGGGTAAAAGCAACCCTTAAATGAAAGGTGATAGGAAATCTTGTACAAATTAATAATTTTTTATGAAACCTGGTATCTCGGGGTTTTCCGGGTCGCTGATTACGAATCTGATGTCAGATTTTCCAAATTCAAAATGGCGGATCCAATATGGCGGTCGAAATTTATAAAATTTCACCAATTCATTTGAAAGTTGTTACTTAGGGGTTTTTGGGGTCGCTGATAACGAATATAATGTCAGATTTTGCAAATTCAAAATGGCGGATCCAATATGGCGGTCGAAATTTATAAATATTAATTATTTTTTGTAAAACTTGGTATCTAGGGATTTTTGGGGTCGCTGAGTACGAATCTGAAGTCAGATTTTTAAAATTCAAAATGGCAGATTCAATATGGCGGTCGAAATTTATAAAAGTTCATCGAATTCACTTGAAACTTGTTACTTGAAGGTTTTTGGGGTCGCTGATAACGAATTCGACGTCGCGTTTTCAAAATTCAAAATGGCGGATCGAATATGGTGGTCGAAATTTATAAATGTTATTAGTTTTTTATAAAACTTCGTATCTCTGGGTTTTTGGGGTCGCTGAGTACGAATCTGATTGTAGATTTTTAAAATTCAATATGGCAGACACAATACGACGGTTGAAATTTATAAAAATTGTTAATTTTTTATAAAACTTGGTACTAAGTTTCTATTAGAATTAATAAATTCAAAAGGTTATAATCAAAATTTATTTAACAAATATAATGCAATAAAATAAAATTAATAGAAATATTTCATAACAACTCTTGTATTACGTTTATGTAAATTTTAGACGCTTATTTTTACGATTTAAAAATTCGACCAACATATTGAATTCGCCATTTTGAATTTTGGAAACCCGACATCAAATTTGTAATCAGCAACCCCAAAAACCTTCAAGTAACAAGTTTCAAGTGAATTCGACGAACTTTTATAAATTTCAAACGCCATATTGAATCTGCCATTTTGAATTTTAAAAATCTGACTTCAGATTCGTACTCAGTGACCCCAAAAACACCTAGATACTAAGTGTTACAAAAAATAATTAATATTTATAAATTTCGACCGCCATATTGGATCCGCCATTTTGAATTTTCAATTCTGACATCATATTCGTTGTCAGCGATCCCAAAAACCTTCAAGTAACAGGTTTCAAGTGAATTCGATGAACTTTTATAAATTTCGACCGCCATATTGAATCCGTCATTTTGAATTTTGAAAATCTGACATCATATTCGTAATCAGCGACCCCAAAAACCTTTAAGTAACTACTTTTAAATGAGTTGGTGAATTTTTTTAAATTTCTACCGCCATATTGGATCCGCCATTTTGAATTTTGAAAATCTGACATCAGATTCGTAATCAGCGACCCGGAAAACCTCGAGATACCAGGATTGATAAAAAATTATTAATTTGTACATGATTTCCTATCACCTTTCATTTAAGGGTTGTTTTTACCACTAAAAGCAAAAAATGAGCTGATCTAGCAAAATGGCCAGACACGGGTATCTTTTTTTTGGTCCTAGTTTCTGAAAATCATTTATTTTTTCGTGTGTAAAAAAAAAGTTGAATTTTGTCTGACGGTGTACTATTTCGCCTCTTGATTATATAAAAACTTTTATCTAAAGATACTACAGTAGTAAATAAAATCATGAGGCGATGTAAACTTATACGAAAATTTTATACCAAATGTCTATCTTGGGGTCCTCTCTCCTATAATTATTTTTTTAATTTTTCAGGTAAATCAGGATGTAAAAACTTTTAAAGTCAAAACAATACAGATAAAAAACATAGTGCTAATCTTATGTCCTTTAGCATTTTTAATAGTTATTTCAATTTTGGATTATTTTACTTGGTTACATGCAAACAAAAGAAAAAACTTGTTTCCTCGTGAAGACAGAGGTCCTATCAATTATTCACCAATTTATGTAATGTATTTTGTAAATACTGTATTTGAAATACAGTACGCTGTAATTGTATTGTTTATAAAGAAAAACTTAGAAACGGTAAATCGAGTTCTTGAAAAGCAGTACCTACGATACAAATTCAATGAATTAGTTAATAAAAATTTTAGAGAAGGTAAACAAGCAAGAAATTTTTTCTTCTGTCATATTTTGAATGTAGTAAATTAATATATTTATCTGAGACAACACGTTATTTTGATACAAGTTTACAACAACCTGCTGTTTAGCATTAACAAGTTTGTTCAGTAAGCTTCTTGCAAATTTGTCGCAAGTAGCAAAATGTTACCACTACAAGCTTGTCATAAAATATTAGTGAATGGTGTTCCAATCTTGAACCTACTGGAAAATCTTACATAAGTCCTACAAAGGTTCCATGTAAATTCTTATAGAATTCTTCATAGCAACCTATGTAGATTCCCACAAAGTGAAATCTGTAGCGTAATCCTGTAACGCAATAAGTGAAAAAAAGTTAATCTGATCGGGCTGTAACTTGAACATAGTTTAGACTTGGGGGTTTTTGATAAATTTAAACAGTAAATTTTTGTAGACTTGTAACTTTTAAACAGAAAGATGAAAAAAATTGCCCTATATGTTTTCAAAAGGCTCTTTCCTGATCTTTCGACTAGTGCAAAAAATTTTTCGAAAAATTCAAAATTTGAACCTTTTTTTGAAAATCAACATTTTTTTGACTATTTTTTAAGTTTGGTCTTTTTTATTAATTTTTATTTTGAAAGTTGAAAATGTGCATTTTCACCACAAAAAATATTGAGATGTCCTTTTTTGTTATTTTACAGATATTAATTAATTAATGTTAATAAAAAATGAAATATTTCCCAAATAAATTAAGTTATTGCAACTTTGAAGCTACCAATTGAAAGCTGACGTAATTGCGCTTCTAACGAGCCCTATATAAACTATTTTGTTTATTAACAATCAACTAATCCGGAATACTTTATATAGGTCTCGTTGAAAGCGGAAATTTAGGTTATGTTCGTTTCAAGGCTCTATATATAGCTGCAGTTCCCCCCCTTCGTTGAAGGGAGGGGGTGAATTTCCCGCCAAAAAGACAAAAATTTTGAGGTTATGTTGTTTTGGCGGAAAACGACCAAGAAACAAACATAACCTAAAATTTAGGTCAAACTTTTGAAGACAATGACCAAAAAACGAACATAACCTCAAATGTAGGTTAAAGTTTTGCAGAAAAATTAAAAAAATTAGATAAATTTTGTTTTGAAATTTAAAAATAATAAAAAAATTTATTAATAAAAATCCTAAATAACATTTTAAAAAATAATTAAACCTGTGTTCGACTCGCACTAGCTAAAGACCCTATATATATTTAAAATTTGAAAAATCTGATATCAAATTAATAATGAGCGACCTCAAAAATCCCCAGATACCAAGTTTTATAAAATCGTGTCGAACGGTGTAATATTTATTACAGTTAATTTTAAATAATCTATAACTGACTGCTCTCTAGCGGATGGGCCCAACGCGTTTTGAATGGAATAGCGTTGAAACAGCATTGGGAACACAACGGTCACTAAAAATGTTATTTAAATAATAAAATATGATAAAGTAGGGGAATAGTGTCAGGGTTGGACACAGTTTTGGTTTTTTGTTCATAAATATTTTGTTTAGATAAATTTAGTCAATTGTGGTATATGGGTGGAAAGATCTACAAAAGAGGAACACTTTTGCTGTGGACCGTAAATTGAATGCTCTAAAATTAAAAAAGTTATAAACATTTAAAAAAAATCTAGTAAGGGTTGGACTTTTCAGTCAGGGTTGGACACTTTTTGAAAATCGAAACGCATTATTGGTAAAAACGTAAAATAACATTTGTAATGTTTTTTATTCTTATTTTTTCATGTTTATCTTTACTTATTGTTTACAAATTGTAATGCTTCATGGGCTTAAAAAAGGAATGAACTCAAATTACAAAAAATAAAGCTTTATTGTTCCAAATAACTCAATGAAATGATGAACAAAATTTATACAATTTAAGTATTATTTTTCTAATATCTTTGGCCCAATTTTGCACTAAAATATCAATAAAATAAAATTTATTTGTATATTTATTTATAAATTGTGACAAATCCATAATTAATATAAGTGTCCAACCCTAACTAGAAGCATCATTTTCGAATTGTGCTAACCGTAACCAGACATGTGTCGCGATTCAATTTTTCACTT
Source organism: Leptopilina boulardi (assembly GCF_019393585.1). Taxonomy (NCBI): domain Eukaryota; kingdom Metazoa; phylum Arthropoda; class Insecta; order Hymenoptera; family Figitidae; genus Leptopilina; species Leptopilina boulardi. The sequence continues at coordinate 1,366,125 of NW_026137909.1, forward strand.
TTTTTCTTTTTAAATTATGTACCCCACAATACATTCAATAAGCTTACCTTGCCGAATTCTTGCTTTTTTTACACATTTTTTCGGTTTATTCACAAGTCAAACAAAACTTTTTTTGTCTCTTCGATTGCACCGAAGTGACAGGAGACGCTACTTTTAATTCTCCAAAAATGTAATGCCACAAAAAGTTAGGTTACACTGATAGAAGATTCGTCACGTACGCACACAGGAGGCGCTAGTGTTTTTATTTAAAAAAAGCCAAGTGTCCAACCCTGACACTATTCCCCTATTTATTGGGATTTGTAGAAAAAGTGTTCATGAGTAATTTAAGACATTTTTGTATCAATTAAATACGAAATAAGTGAAGTAAAAAAATTAATGTTTTTATTGTGTACTTTTTGTGTGTATTAGACTACGTTTATCGACAGCAAGTTACAGGTTACACCGGTGAATGCTAGATGGCAGCACAGTAAAAAATTTATGACTTTGACAAGAAAAATATTTAACCCACTGAAAGTCGATGATGCATCTAGACACAAACAAAAAAAATGCTAAAGACTTATTGAATATTCATAAAAAATTATACTAGGGGGTATAAATCACAGTGAAAAAATGTAAGCACGATTGCAGTTGATTATCAATTTTCATTAAATTTTTAAAGAAAAATGGTAATTTTAGGGAAAAAATGTATTTTTCCACCAAAAATGAAATTTTTTATTTAAAGGGATTCAAATTTATACATTTTTACGTGTAGATTACAAAAAAATATAGCGAGGGCGATTGGAGTTGATTTTTCTGGTGCTGTGAATAAAAAACTGATTATTTTAGAAAAAATCATGAATTTTCTCCCAATAACGAGAAAAATGTTATCTAAAGGGCTTCAAATTTATTTATTTTAACGTATTTTGATGTGTAGATTATAGAAATAATTTAAAAAAACATAATAAGAAGTGGAAAAACTGGACTTTTTCCTTAAGTTTATTTCTTCAGTCGTTATAACTCTAAAATTAAAAAATCGGACAAGTGCGAGTTACACTGGGACTGAAATTGAGGGTTCCGTACTCGAAGCGAACTTATTTGGTATAAAAACAAATGTTTAAAAAATATGTGTTGTATGTCTAATAACACAGTGCAACAGCATTTTTTATTTCTGAGACCGCATAGGGTGATTCTTATAGGTTTTTCGACGCTGAACACGAATCCGTAATCAGAATTGCTCCATCACCCTAGGTTTTCGAGTAATTTGACCTCGAAAATTAAAAAAATGCCGTTTTAAGGGGAATTTTTGATTTTTTATTACGGTACCAAAATTTTTTCTGAGGTTTTCATGATATGCATATGAAAGCTGATATCCTCCTTAACATTTTCCAATTTTGATTTTTAAAAAATATCTTTTTTTGGATGAGTTATCCTGATTTGAAATTCGCGTTGCAACGAGAAACGGGATCACAGTGCAGGAGGCGTATAAAGAAATGGTCCAAAATCTAAATGTATTTTAAATCGCCTGTAACTTGTTACTCGGGGGTTTTCGGGGTCGCTGATTACGAATTCAAGGTGAATCGTGAAGCTCTGGTTTTTTTCTGTCTTTTTTTAACAGTCCGGACTTACTGCTTTGCCTGCCCCGAATTCGTAATTAGCGACCCGAAAAACCCCCGAGTAACAAGTTACAAGCCATTTCGATCGAGTTTAGAAAAAGTCTCCCGCCATATTATATCCGCCATTTTGAATTTTCAAAAACGGACCTCGAATTCGTAATCAGCGACCCCAAAAGCCCACAAGTAACAAGTTACAGGCGATTTAAAATACATTTAGATTTTGGACCATTTCTTTATACGCCTCCTGCACTGTGATCCCGTTTCTCGTTGCAACGCGAATTTCAAATCAGGATAACTCATCCAAAAAAAGATATTTTTTAAAAATCAAAATTGGAAAATGTTAAGGAGAATATCAGCTTTCATACGCATATCATGAAAACCTCAGAAAAAATTTTGGTACCGTAATAAAAAATCAATAAGTAGGGGAGGATGGGGCAAGGATAGTTAAGGGGTAAGGATAGTTAGTTGCTGTTATGTTTAGACGGCTTGTTCAAAATTCGCGTCATTCATGGTATATTTGCGTCTTAACACCAATAGATGATAGTAAAAATTGGAAGTCAATCTGCCACCATTTGCTAAGTCAGGAGTTTATTTTTGTAAAAAGTCTGTTTTGCTAAAATGTCAACGTAGTGTTTATCATACTGTTTTCTATATTAGTGCTTCCGAATATATATTTTCATAAGTGTTTTCCGGAGTGAAATTTCCTGCTGAACACGAATATCGTATTTATTTTCAAATTAATTAACGTCGTTCCTTAAAATTTAGAAAAAACTGAAATATGGGCTCATGGGGCAAGGATAGTTAGGACTATTACGGCTCGATAAAATCCTGCTAATGCGACTGCAAATTATAAAAAAATGTTTGATTGTTCTTTTTATGTTGATATACATAATGGGACGTAATTATATACGAAAAAAGAAGCTTATTGACCAAGAAATTGGTGATCATCTGAAGAAAATTGGTTAAACCTCAGATTTTAGTTCAAACGAATTTTAATGCAATAATTGATATTCAGAAAATGTTCAAAACATGTTGTTAATACTTGATTTATCAATATTAAATAGTCTAAATCCAATAAAATAAAGAAACCGAAAATTTACTGATTTTCTATGACAATTTTAGCATTTGGATTCTTTTAACTATCCTTGCCCCGGTACTGGGGCAAGGATAGTTGAAATTTTTTTTTTACTTTTTCATTCGTATCTCGTAGGGATTGCACTCTACAGCAAAATAATGTATAGCAAAATTATAGCCAAATAACCAGGTTTTCTGAAGATACTATTCGATTGCTGATATATATTTAGGTTTGGCCGCTAGATTTGAAAAGGTCTTACCTAACTATCCTTGCCCCATCCTCCCCTACCCTAAAAATGTCTTTTTTTAATTTTCAAGGTGAAATTTCTCGAAAACCTAGGATGATGGAGCAATTCTGATTACGAATTCATGTTCAGCGTCGAAAAACCTATAAGAATGACCCTATGAGGTCTCAGAAATAAAAAAAAATGAAAATTTGTTGCACAGTGTAATATAAGTGATACAAAAAGGAACAATTTTGTAAAATTTAAGAAAATTGTTTCTCTTCGTATTCCTTGTATTATTAGACATACAACACATATTTTTTAAACATTTGTTTTTATACCAAATAAGTTTGCTTCTAGTACGGAACCCTCGATTTCTGAGCGAGTGTAACTCGCATTTGTCCGATTTTTTCTTTTTAGAGGTAAATTAAAGGTGAGAGGTCATTCTTTACAAATTGATACTTTTGAATCATCAATTACGTTATTTGATTGTTCGTCAATATTGATTTTCAGCAGGCTTAATCTTGCCTTTTTTAAAGCGATATTTCCTGCTTTAGGTGTGCACGGTTGTTTTAAATTTTCTCTTTCTTTGGGCAAGTCGTACTTTAATAAAAAATATTTTAAATGTACAGGGAGAATAGTGCTATGTCGGCCTTGTGGGTTAAGTCGGCACCCCTTGTTTCTCAGAGATGGGGTTCACGTCAAATGAATAATTTTAAACAAACACTTTTTTACAAACACTAAAATAATTATTTTAGTGTTTGTCAATATGTCACATCAAAAAATTATTAATTCGACGCAAAAGTCAGCTCAGAAAAACACGGAGGCACAAAATTACCGATAAACGGAAGGACAAACTCTTAAAAGGTAGAGCTGAACAAATTATTATTAAATATTAATTTGTCCAGCAACTATCTCTAAAGAGAAAACCTGAATATTTATTAAATTATTCTAAAGTACTATTCATTCCCATACTACGAACTTTACATATTTTAGGGACGTATACACACTATTCGATCATAATATCATTAAGTATCATACACATCGTACACGCATTTACAAGTAAACATACCTTCTTAATCACAAATATCAGTTATAATTAATTGTTGTTAAAATATTATTTATATAATTATTAATATTGTTAATATTAATACTATTAATTAAAACATGTTCTGTGGTTCGTTCTCTTCACTTTACATAACATTCACCAGTTACACTATTGACAATCTGGAATTAACAATATTGTTAAAAAATGTGTTACCAAAAAGTCGTATAGTGTTCTAAAAATTATAAAAATCATATTTGATTTTAACCTTCTGACTTTTTCATATTCTTATAAGAAAGAGTCGAAATATCCGAAGCATTTGAAAATCTTTGTATTATCAATTCGTTCTTATTTGGAATGAAACAGTGACTTCACAGAATTTCTGGGACTGGTGGAGCTACAGCGAATCTTGCGTTTAAGAACCTTTTCGTTCTGTTATGATCTTTTTCATTATAGGACATTATTTCAGTCTTTTGTGAATTTCTCTTGGCCCTCTCAACAAGGTTTTCAAATGTTATGATGGAATCATTTGGTTTGCAAGGACTTGCATGCATAGCATCCCTTTTGAAAACTCCTCCTACACCGTCTGAAGGTCCTTTACCGTGCGCAGTTGCGTAACAATTCTATTCCGCTGCAACGCCAAAATCTTTTTCGTGGTGCTTAAAATTCAACATATGGTATTTGTTTTTGAAGTGCTGCTTATGTTACCTCCATCGCTAAAATAAATTATTCTTTCCAGCTGAGGAATGATTTTTCGTAATTTAGGAACCAGCATTTTCTGTGCAGTATATATACAGCAGCTGTTTCATGAGTAGTGCTATTTGACAGGAAAATAAAACATTTGTGTTTAAGTTTCGACTCAAATTTATAATAACATACGACTGGTAAAACGATACATTGTGAATTATTAAAATGAAATTCTTTGCTACGCATCTTGCACAACATACTTGTAATTTTCAGAAAAATCTAATACGGCTAGGACTTCACTACTCTTCAAATTCTCTTTTCTTTCTTGATAGAAACGTGACTGCTCTTTTGCAATAAACGAATAAGGTTTCAGTATGATCAATTTGTCACACAGTTCATCAACAAATTCTGAAGACGATTGGATTAGCATCTGAAGTGTTGATCTATCAGTAGTTGTCCACATGCTGAACTGTATGTCATGAATATTTTTTTCCTCTTAGAGTTCACTAAAACGTTTTTTCAATTCCATAATATTAGTACACTTAGGTCCGGTTTCACCAACTATGGTTAAAAGTTAATCAGCGATTAAAGCCAATTTAAACGCTCATGATTGGTCGGTTAGGGATTTAATCGCTGATTAACTTTTAACCGGAGTTGATGAAACTGGCCCTTACTTCATTCACCCAAATAGCAATTTTCATCAGGGTTTTCGCATAAAATTTGTCGTAAGCAATCTTTGTAATTATCTAAAACCAAGTCGGAATTTTTAGTGAGATTCTTCAAATTGACAGAGTCAATCATCAACTTGCAATTTTGGTGTATTGTACAGACGCAGACCGAATGTGTACCACTAGCACCAGCAAGAATACAATGCTTTGGTCGAAGTTGTGCGAATTTACTAAAACTTACTGAACAATCAGGATTCTTTTCATTATAAATAACAGAAAGACCTTTTAAATCGGCAAGAAGGAGTCGCTTCTGGATCAGTTCTCTGCCCTTGTCACTTTTCACAGACACAACATCCTTAGTACCGGGCATGATTCTGCTATTTTCTTCACTATTATAAAATTCATAATTTCGTGTCTTAGTAATTTACGGCGTTGTGATTTTGTGTTTCATTGAGATACGGTTGTAGGTTGTGAAGATGCACCGGATGATATAGATAAATTCTGCAGCATTTCATCTACACTTAGTGAGACTGGAGTATCATTATCAATTATAGAATTTTTCATTTTCCTGCATGACGCACAAATTTTAGCAGTATCCAGAATTCCTGGAAATTTTTGTTTCAAACTACTCGAAATATGACGCAAATTTTTTCCTTTGTGAGGTTTTATATTGTAAGGATTGCAGCATCTGTCACCGTGTACGCTGGACATATTCACAATAAATATGGTTGGCACAAAATGTATAAATTAAAATTCCAGAATTTTCAAGCCAATAAATATCTAGTTTAATAATAAATATCTATTTTAAATGAATCCAATGAATTTTTGAAAAGTAGTCCGACATATTGGATTCTCTATTTTAATTTTTGCAAATATGATCAATATTCCCTCGATTGTAGAACTAATCGTTGATCATAAACGTTGTCCACTTCACTTCACCGAAAAAGGACATTTTCAATTTTATATTTTTATTTTCATAAACATCTTTGAAAAAAAAATTCTATAAACATTTTTAAATTCCATTTATAGTTCTTCTTAAACCTTTTTGGAATGTTCCACCTTTTTCAGGTTTTCCAGTCTCTATTGTTCTCTTTCTCTTCATTTAAATACAAAGTTCCACAATGTGAAATCAAATTAATTTTCAGCAGTGAGATATTCTTTTTTATTCGAATAATATAACTAATTAAAAATATCAAGAACTCAAAACTGTTGATTGTGATAGATGTAAAATGTTTTGAAAATTGATTTTAACGTTTAAACAAATGAAAATCATTGTCAGATAGTCTATTGCGACAAAATCAAGATGTGTCAATTTTTATTTTAAATCTTTTATAATTAAAAAATTTTCCGTTTTATTACAGGTTTATTCAAAAAATTTCTGTATTTAAGTCCCAGAAAATTTCAGGAATCGTATCTGTGTAGGTGATGATTGTTATTTGTTTCATTGTTAAGGAAATCATTAGCGCGTTAGTATTAGCACGTAACGATCGTCATTTGTTTTATTGAATGCGATTATTACCTGTTTCGAAAATCGTATCTGTGTATATGATGATTGTCATTTGTTTCATTGAATACAACACTCACATGTTAAGGAAATCATTACAACGATACTGTTTTTATGTGAAGGTCATCATATGTTTCATTTATACCAATACTTAAATATAGAGGGATTCGTTAGAGCGTTATTGTCAATGTGTGACGATCGTCATTCCTTTTATTAAATCTGATTATTACCTGTTTTAAGAATTGTTACTGTGTAACTGTATATTGCCATTGTTAAGGAAATCATTAGCGCGTTAATAGCAGCATGTGAAGATGGTCATTTATTTCATTAAATCCGATTTCTACATATTAAGGGAATAGCATTACAGTTTAATTGTCAATTGCGTTTTGTTTCATTTAATACAACACTCACATGTTGAGGAAATCATTACTGCGTTACTGTTTTTATGTGAAGATCATCATTTGTTTCATTTATTCCAATACTTAAATGTTGAGTGATTCGTTAGAGCGTTATTGTCAATGTGTGACGATTGTCATTTCTTTTATTGAATCTGATTATTACCTGTTTCGGGAATTGTTACTGTGTAAGTGTTGATTGTAATTTGTTTTTCTGTTAAGGAAATCATTAGCGCGTTAATATTGTCACGTGTCCATCGTCATTTGTTTTATTGAATGCGATTATTACCTGTTTCGGAAATCGTATCTGTGTATGTGATGTTCGTCATTTGTTTCGTTAAATACGATACTCCTCTGTTAAGGAAATCATTAGCGCGTTAATAGCAGCAAGTGAAGATCGTCATTTATTTCATTAAATCCGATATCTATATGTTAAGAGAATAGCATTACAGTTCAATTGTGGATTGTCTTTTGTTTCATTGAATACAACACTCACATGTTTAGGAAATTATTACTGCGTTACTGTTAGTATGTGAAGATCATCATTTGTTTCATTTATTCCAAAACTTAAATGATGAGGGATTCATTAAAGCGTTATTGTCAATGTGTGATGATCGTCATTTCTTTCATTGAATCTGATTATTACCTGTTTCGGGAACTGTTTCTGTGTAAGTGTTGATTGTCATTTGTTTCTTTGTTAAGGAAATCATAAGCGCGTTAATATTGTCACGTGTCCATCGTCATTTGTTTTATTAAATGCGATTATTACCTGTTTCGGAAATTGTATCTGTGTATGTGATGTTTGTCATTTGTTTCGTTAAATACGATACTCCCTTGTTAAGGAAATCATTAGCGCGTTAGTATCGGCATGTTACGATCGTCATTTGTTTCATTGAATCCGATTTCTACATATTAAGGGAATAGCATTACAGTTTAATTGTCAATTGTGTTTTGTTTCATTTAATACAACACTCACATGTTTAGGAAATCATTACTGCGTTACTGTTAGTATGTGAAGATCATCATTTGTTTCATTTATTCCAAAACTTAAATGATGAGGGATTCATTAGAGCGTTATTGTCAATGTGTGACGATCGTCATTTGTTTTATTGAATCTGATTATTACCTGTTTCAGAAATCGTATCTGTGTATGTGATGTTCGTCATTTGTTTCGTTAAATACGATACTCCTCTGTTAAGGAAATCATTAGCGCGTTAATAGCAGCAAGTGAAGATCGTCATTTATTTCATTAAATCCGATATCTATATGTTAAGAGAATAGCATTACAGTTTAATTGTGGATTGTCTTTTGTTTCATTGAATACAACACTCACATGTTTAGGAAATTATTACTGCGTTACTGTTAGTATGTGAAGATCATCATTTGTTTCATTTATTCCAAAACTTAAATGATGAGGGATTCATTAAAGCGTTATTGTCAATGTGTGATGATCGTCATTTCTTTCATTGAATCTGATTATTACCTGTTTCGGGAACTGTTTCTGTGTAAGTGTTGATTGTCATTTGTTTCTTTGTTAAGGAAATCATAAGCGCGTTAATATTGTCACGTGTCCATCGTCATTTGTTTTATTAAATGCGATTATTACCTGTTTCGGAAATTGTATCTGTGTATGTGATGTTTGTCATTTGTTTCGTTAAATACGATACTCCCTTGTTAAGGAAATCATTAGCGCGTTAGTATCGGCATGTTACGATCGTCATTTGTTTCATTGAATCCGATTTCTACATATTAAGGGAATAGCATTACAGTTTAATTGTCAATTGTGTTTTGTTTCATTTAATACAACACTCACATGTTTAGGAAATCATTACTGCGTTACTGTTAGTATGTGAAGATCATCATTTGTTTCATTTATTCCAAAACTTAAATGATGAGGGATTCATTAGAGCGTTATTGTCAATGTGTGACGATCGTCATTTGTTTTATTGAATCTGATTATTACCTGTTTCAGAAATCGTATCTGTGTATGTGATGTTCGTCATTTGTTTCGTTAAATACGATACTCCTCTGTTAAGGAAATCATTAGCGCGTTAATAGCAGCAAGTGAAGATCGTCATTTATTTCATTAAATCCGATATCTATATGTTAAGAGAATAGCATTACAGTTTAATTGTGGATTGTCTTTTGTTTCATTGAATACAACACTCACATGTTTAGGAAATTATTACTGCGTTACTGTTAGTATGTGAAGATCATCATTTGTTTCATTTATTCCAAAACTTAAATGATGAGGGATTCATTAAAGCGTTATTGTCAATGTGTGATGATCGTCATTTCTTTCATTGAATCTGATTATTACCTGTTTCGGGAACTGTTTCTGTGTAAGTGTTGATTGTCATTTGTTTCTTTGTTAAGGAAATCATAAGCGCGTTAATATTGTCACGTGTCCATCGTCATTTGTTTTATTAAATGCGATTATTACCTGTTTCGGAAATTGTATCTGTGTATGTGATGTTTGTCATTTGTTTCGTTAAATACGATACTCCCTTGTTAAGGAAATCATTAGCGCGTTAGTATCGGCATGTTACGATCGTCATTTGTTTCATTGAATCCGATTTCTACATATTAAGGGAATAGCATTACAGTTTAATTGTCAATTGTGTTTTGTTTCATTTAATACAACACTCACATGTTTAGGAAATCATTACTGCGTTACTGTTAGTATTTGAAGATCATCATTTGTTTCATTTATTCCAAAACTTAAATGATGAGGGATTCATTAGAGCGTTATTGTCAATGTGTGACGATCGTCATTTGTTTTATTGAATCTGATTATTACCTGTTTCAGAAATCGTATCTGTGTATGTGATGTTCGTCATTTGTTTCGTTAAATACGATACTCCTCTGTTAAGGAAATCATTAGCGCGTTAATAGCAGCAAGTGAAGATCGTCATTTATTTCATTAAATCCGATATCTATATGTTAAGAGAATAGCATTACAGTTTAATTGTGGATTGTCTTGTGTTTCATTGAATACAACACTCACATGTTTAGGAAATCATTACTGCGTTACTGTTAGTATGTGAAGATCATCATTTGTTTCATTTATTCCAAAACTTAAATGATGAGGGATTCATTAAAGCGTTATTGTCAATGTGTGATGATCGTCATTTCTTTCATTGAATCTGATTATTACCTGTTTCGGGAACTGTTTCTGTGTAAGTGTTGATTGTCATTTGTTTCTTTGTTAAGGAAATCATAAGCGCGTTAATATTGTCACGTGTCCATCGTCATTTGTTTTATTAAATGCGATTATTACCTGTTTCGGAAATTGTATCTGTGTATGTGATGTTTGTCATTTGTTTCGTTAAATACGATACTCCCTTGTTAAGGAAATCATTAGCGCGTTAGTATCGGCATGTTACGATCGTCATTTGTTTCATTGAATCCGATTTCTACATATTAAGGGAATAGCATTACAGTTTAATTGTCAATTGTGTTTTGTTTCATTTAATACAACACTCACATGTTTAGGAAATCATTACTGCGTTACTGTTAGTATGTGAAGATCATCATTTGTTTCATTTATTCCAAAACTTAAATGATGAGGGATTCATTAGAGCGTTATTGTCAATGTGTGACGATCGTCATTTGTTTTATTGAATCTGATTATTACCTGTTTCAGAAATCGTATCTGTGTATGTGATGTTCGTCATTTGTTTCGTTAAATACGATACTCCTCTGTTAAGGAAATCATTAGCGCGTTAATAGCAGCAAGTGAAGATCGTCATTTATTTCATTAAATCCGATATCTATATGTTAAGAGAATAGCATTACAGTTTAATTGTGGATTGTCTTTTGTTTCATTGAATACAACACTCACATGTTTAGGAAATTATTACTGCGTTACTGTTAGTATGTGAAGATCATCATTTGTTTCATTTATTCCAAAACTTAAATGATGAGGGATTCATTAAAGCGTTATTGTCAATGTGTGATGATCGTCATTTCTTTCATTGAATCTGATTATTACCTGTTTCGGGAACTGTTTCTGTGTAAGTGTTGATTGTCATTTGTTTCTTTGTTAAGGAAATCATAAGCGCGTTAATATTGTCACGTGTCCATCGTCATTTGTTTTATTAAATGCGATTATTACCTGTTTCGGAAATTGTATCTGTGTATGTGATGTTTGTCATTTGTTTCATTAAATACGATACTCCCTTGTTAAGGAAATCATTAGCGCGTTAGTATCGGCATGTTACGATCGTCATTTGTTTCATTGAATCCGATTTCTACATATTAAGGGAATAGCATTACAGTTTAATTGTCAATTGTGTTTTGTTTCATTTAATACAACTCTCACATGTTTAGGAAATCATTACTGCGTTACTGTTAGTATGTGAAGATCATCATTTGTTTCATTTATTCCAAAACTTAAATGATGAGGGATTCATTAGAGCGTTATTGTCAATGTGTGACGATCGTCATTTGTTTTATTGAATCTGATTATTACCTGTTTCAGAAATCGTATCTGTGTATGTGATGTTCGTCATTTGTTTCGTTAAATACGATACTCCTCTGTTAAGGAAATCATTAGCGTGTTAATAGCAGCAAGTGAAGATCGTCATTTATTTCATTAAATCCGATATCTATATGTTAAGAGAATAGCATTACAGTTTGATTGTGGATTGTCTTGTGTTTCATTGAATACAACACTCACATGTTTAGGAAATCATTACTGCGTTACTGTTCGTATGTGAAGATCATCATTTGTTTCATTTATTCCAAAACTTAAATGATGAGGCATTCATTAGAGCGTTATTGTCAATGTGTGACGATCGTCATTTGTTTTATTGAATCTGATTATTACCTGTTTCGGGAACTGTTTCTGTGTAAGTGTTGATTGTCATTTGTTTCTTTGTTAAGGAAATCATAAGCGCGTTAATATTGTCACGTGTCCATCGTCATTTGTTTTATTGAATGCGATTATTACCTGTTTCGGAAATTGTATCTGTGTATGTGATGTTTGTCATTTGTTTCGTTAAATACGATACTCCCTTGTTAAGGAAATCATTAGCGCGTTAGTATCGGCATGTTACGATCGTCATTTGTTTCATTGAATCCGATTTCTACATATTAAGGGAATAGCATTACAGTTTAATTGTCAATTGTGTTTTGTTTCATTTAATACAACACTCACATGTTTAGGAAATCATTACTGCGTTACTGTTAGTATGTGAAGATCATCATTTGTTTCATTTATTCCAAAACTTAAATGATGAGGGATTCATTAGAGCGTTATTGTCAATGTGTGACGATCGACATTTGTTTTATTGAATCTGATTATTACCTGTTTCAGAAATCGTATCTGTGTATGTGATGTTCGTCATTTGTTTCGTTAAATACGATACTCCTCTGTTAAGGAAATCATTAGCGCGTTAGTATCGGCATGTTACGATCGTCATTTGTTTCATTGAATCCGATTTCTACATGTTAAGAGAATAGCATTACAGTTTGATTGTGGATTGTCTTTTGTTTCATTGAATACAACACTCACATGTTTAGGAAATCATTACTGCGTTACTGTTAGTATGTGAAGATCATCATTTGTTTCATTTATTCCAAAACTTAAATGATGAGGGATTCATTAGAGCGTTATTGTCAATGTGTGACGATCGTCATTTGTTTTATTGAATGCGATTACCTGTTTCGGAAATCGTATCTGTGTATGTGATGTTTGTCATTTGTTTCGTTAAATACGATACTCCCTTGTGAAGAAAATCATTAGCGCGTTAGTATCGGCATGTTACGATCGTCATTTGTTTCATTGAATCCGATTTCTACATGTTAAGAGAATAGCATTACAGTTTGATTGTGGATTGTCTTTTGTTTCATTTAATACAACACTCACATGTTTAGGAAATCATTACTGCGTTACTGTTAGTATGTGAAGATCATCATTTGTTTCATTTATTCCAAAACTTAAATGATGAGGGATTCATTAGAGCGTTATTGTCAATGTGTGACGATCGTCATTTGTTTTATTGAATGCGATTATTACCTGTTTCGGAAATCGTATCTGTGTATGTGATGTTTGTCATTTGTTTCGTTAAATACGATACTCCCTTGTTAAGGAAATTATTAGCGCGTTAGTATCGGCATGTTACGATCGTCATTTGTTTCATTGAATCCGATTTCTACAAGTTAAGAGAATAGCATTACAGTTTGATTGTGGATTGTCTTTTGTTTCATTGAATACAACACTCACATGTTGAGAAAATCATTACTGCGTTACTGTTAGTATGTTCGGGAACTGTTTCTGTGTTAGTGTTGATTGTCATTTGTTTCTTTGTTAAGGAAATCATTAGCGCGTTAATAGCAGCATGTGAAGATCGTCATTTATTTCATTAAATCCGATTTCTACATGTTAAGAGAATAGCATTACAGTTTGATTGTCGATTGTCTTTTGTTTCATTGAATACAACACTCACATGTTGAGGAAATCATTACTGATAAGTGAAAAAAAAATGGATCGTATCGGGCTGTAACTTGCACATAGTTTAGCCCTAGGGGTGAGTAATTTAACCACGGAGTATTGTTAGGGTTTTTCAAAAACTGTTGAAGAGGGAGGGGGTTGAATTTTTTTGTAAAATTCAAACAGTGAATATTTGAAGACTTGTAACTTTTAAACATAAAGAAGAAGAAAAATTTGTCCTGTATGTTTTCGAAAGGTTTTTTCCTGCTCTTTCAAATGGTGCAAAAAATTTTTAAAAAATTCAAATTTTGACCCTTTTTTGAAAATTAAACGTTTTTTCGAATTTTTTTTTAAGTTCAATCCTTTTTATTTTTTTTATTTTTTTTAAAGCTAAAAAGGTGTATTTTCACTACAAAAAATATTGAGATGTCCTTTTCTGTTATTTCCGAAATATTAATTAATTAATTTAATAATTAATTAATTAATTCATTTTAATAAAAAATGAAATATTTTACAAATAAATAAAGTTATTGCAATCCTGAAGGTACCAATTGAAAACTGACGTTATTCCGCATCCAACGAGATCTATATGAACTATTTTTGAATAGAGGATTTTCTATAAACAATTGTTATGTTAGCCAATTGTTTATTAACAATCCACTAACCCAAAGTACTTCATATAAGGCTCGTTGGATGCAAAATTATGTCAACTTTTATTAAGTAACGTCAGAGTTACAATACCTTTATTCGTTAATAAAATATATAAATTTTTATTGACATTAATTAATTAACTAATATCTCGAAAATAACAAAAAAGAACATCTCAATATTTTTTGAAGTAAAAATGCACATTTTTAACTTTCAAAAAAATAAAAATAAATTAAAAAAAAGAATAAACATAAAAAAAAGTCAAACAAATTTTTGATTTTCAGAAAAAGCGTCAAATTTTGAATTTTTTGAAATTGTTTTTTCACTAATCGCAAGAGCAGAAAAAAAATTTGGAAAATATATATGTCAAAATTTTTTTTGTTTACTTACATAATATTTCCAATTTTTAGTTAATTAATTAACTATTAAGGTTAATAAAAAATGATATATTATACAAACAAATAAAGTTATCGTAATTCTGACGTTACTAAATGAAAGTTAACATAATTCCGCATCCAACGAGCCTTATATGAAGTACTTTTGATTAGTGGATTGCTAATAAACAACTGGCTAACATGGCATTTGTTTATAGAAAATCCTCTAATCCAAAATATAGGGCTCGTTGGATGCGGAATAACGTCAGCTGTCAATTGTTACCTTCAGGATTGCAATAACTTTATTCATTTGTAAAATATTTCATTTTTTATTAACATTAATTAATTAATTAATTAATATCTCGAAAATAACAACAAAGGACATCTCAATATTCTTTGTAGTGAAAATACACATTTTTAGCTTTCAAAAAAAATAATAGGACAAACACGGTGGTCTGGAAGCAGTCACAGGTATGACAAAAATGGGTATAAAAAGTACAAAGTGGGTTTTGTTCGGGACTATTTCTAGTTTAAAAATTCGTTCAGACCAAAATCCTAGAGCCCCCTATTCTCAAGATATCGTCATTTCCGTTTTTTCAATCTTCTTGCGCAAAGTCAAGCGAAAAGCGCTCGCCTTTCGTACTTAAATATTTATGTTTTTATTATTTTTATTCAATCTTAAACGCATATTTATAAAGGTATGAAGTTAAAATAAAGTAACAATACCCCGTAAAAAACTTTCGAATTTAGATCAATATTGAATTTTAAGTTGAATTCTGCATAAACAAAATCCTGTAATCATATGAAGTCAGTCGTTTTTCAATAGATTCAACGTTTGACATTTTTAATTTGTCAATATAACCTTTGCTTTCAACTGCAACTATCTTTCAAAGTAAGTAAATCTGTTTCTATTACTTTATTAAATTTTTATTAATGTTTTATTAATCTATTAAAAATCATGGAATTTTATTATTATAATCTTGCATAAAAACGTAAGTTCATAATATATTCATATCAACGCAACTATCTTTCAAAGTAAGTAAATTTGTTTCTATTACTTTACTAAATTTTTATTAATGTTTTATTAATCTATTAAAAATCATGGAATTTTATTATTATAATCTTGCATAAAAACGTAAGTTCATAATATATTAAAAATTAATAAAAATTTAATAAAGTAATAGAAACAGATTTACTTACTTTGAAAGATAGTCGCAGTTGAAAGCAAAGGTTATATTGACAAATTAAAAATGTCAAACGTTGAATCTATTGAAAAACGACTGACTTCATATGATTACAGGATTTTGTTTATGCAGAATTCAACTTAACATTCAATATTGATCTAAATTCGAAAGTTTTTTACGTGGTATTGATATTTTATTTTCACTTCAAACCTTGACGGTTTAATATTGTCATTTAATAGCTTATTTTTTATTTACCATTATTTTTTTAATAATAAATATACGTTTAAGATTGAATAAAAATAATAAAAACATAAATATTTAAGTACGAAAGGCGAGCGCTTTTCGCTTGACTTTGCGCAAGAAGATTGAAAAAACGGAAATGACGATATCTTGAGAATAGGGGGCTCTAGGATTTTGGTCTGAACGAATTTTTAAACTAGAAATAGTCACGAACAAAACCCACTTTGTACTTTTTATACCCATTTTTGTCATACCTGTGACTGCTTCTAGACCACCGTGCAAATTTTTCTTCTTCTTTCTGTTTAAAAGTTACAAGTCTTCAAATATTCACTGTTTAAATTTTTCAAAAAAATTCAACCCCCTCCCTCTTCGACAGTTTTTGAAAAAACCTAACAATTCTCCGTGGTGAAATTACTCACCCTTAGGGCTAAAATACGTGCAAGTTACAGCCCGATCCGATCAACTTTTTTTTCACTTAGTTCGCTACAGGAATTTTACTCCATATATAACCTATTTGAATAAAAGAAACTTGTCATTTAACAGACATACACACTAAAAAAGAAATCTTGATTTCAGCCTATTTTTGAGGCTGAATTTAAGGTGTAAACGGAGTCAGACCAATTAAAAGAGGACAGACTTATGGAAAATATATGGGCTTAATTTAAGGTGTAAACGGTTTAAGACTTTGTTTTTACTATGTGTAATATGTGACAGATTTGTCACAGAGTTGCCAATGACCCTAACTAAACGCTACTGCGCTTGCGCTACGACAACTCTCTTATAGGTCGATAAAAGCGCGCTTATACAAAATGCTTAATAATAAGAAAACTTTAATAAAGCAATAAAAAAATATTTTTATATTGAATTTTTTTTTGTTAATTATATTGCTTCCTAATAAAAAAATACTAATTTCCTTAATATACTTAAGTATATAATAATAATAATAATAATTTTATTATATTTATATCATTATTATAATTATTTTTTAAATAAAATATTCATAATCTATTATTATTATTATTATCATCAATATAATATTTATTATTACCATTATTTTCAATAAATTATTATTAAATATCTATGACTGTATTACATCTATATATTTCAAAAAAAAAAAATGAATCGAATTTTTTTTTGTACTTTTTTCCGAATTCAAATTTTTCTCATAAAAAAGTACAAAAAAATTTCGCTAAAGTTTTAAAAAAATATATATGTCATATATCATAGACAATTAATAAATAACAATTTAATGATAATAAGAAAAATAAATAATATATTACATAATTAATTAATAAATATTAAATTGATAATAATAATAATAGATTATGAATATTTTATTTAAAAAATAATTATAATAATGATATAAATATAATAAAATTATTATTATTATTATTATATACTTAAGTATATTAAGGAAATTAGTATTTTTTTTATTAGGAAGCAATATAATTAACAAAAAAAAATTCAATAGTAAAAATATTTTTTTATTGCTTTATTAAAGTTTTCTTATTATTAAGCATTTTGTATAAGCGCGCTTTTATCGACCTATAAGAGAGTTGTCGTAGCGCAAGCGCAGTAGCGTTTAGTTAGGGTCATTGGCAACTCTGATTTGTCATTTGACAGTTACGTCATTTAAAAGATTTGATATTTGACCGACACGACAAGTGAGAGATTCGTTATTTGATATATTTGACGGACAATATATGTGAAAGAATTGTCTTTTTAAAGATATCTCATTTAACAAATGTAAGAAAGTAATTAGATGTAGAGGAGACTAGGGCTAAATGTTAAATTTTTGAGAAATATTTTTTTAGGCATTAAAACACATAAAATGCATATGGGCGATTCCACGTGAGATTTCTAGTTGAGGTTTAAAATTTGGGTAAATATATTTTTTTCTTATTCTTTGTAGAAAAGCATAAAAAACGTATTTTTTTATTTTTGAAAAATCGGCCAAATTTTTTAGTTATTAATTTTTGAAATTTTGTATTTGCGAAAGTAGACCTTTTTTTAATGGCTTATATCTTTGAAAATATTAAATTTGGTAAAATCTTGCCAAAGAATAAAAGTTTTGTTTTTTCTTTAACTTTTAAAAAATTTATGAAAAATTATTTTTTTATGTTTTTAATAAAAAAAAAAAATTTTTATAAATAATTTATTTTTTTTAATTTGGCCCCGATTAAATTTTGTTTTTTATGATTTATTCATGCCTGAAAATATACAGAAGTTTTTGCAAAAAGAGCCGGAATAGGCCTGATGAGTTAAATAAGTTTAAATGAATTTTTAAAAATTGCGTGCAAGCTCCACGCGCGCTACGCTACAAAGTGGACCGTGGAATTAATGAATTTAGTTCCTCATTACGAAATTAATGACATATTGACAAAAATGTGCAATATTATTAGTCAAGGTAAACGACTAACACTTACTTTAATTAATTTTTACACATAGCATTGTTGAAACAACCCTTAATTAACAAATACATAATACCGCTGCTTTTACATGTTTCAGTTTTGGGTTTACTTTAAGTTTTTTTTAAAGATAATGTATTTTTATAATAACTAACAAAATCAATAATTAATTGAATACTTTTGCTTCCACATGGAGGAAGCTTTGCAGCAATGGGAAATTCACTTCAGTAATGAGTAAGATTTTAGTGTTGATTTCTAATATTTCTCGATATTTGTTTGGGATTACCAGGATCACCATGCGATTACTTGTAGGGATTACTACGCGATTACCTGAAATTTCTAGAGGGACTGCCGGCTTGATTGCCAGTCACTGCGTCTGTACTCATTCTATTGAAATTTAACTCTGGGCGAGCTCGGAGGAAATAAGCTTTGATCGGCCTTTTCAATCTTCGATAATATCGCCATTCTAAATATAAATGATACAATATATAATTCGAAATTAACATAAAAATTACCACAAAAATTTTTTAGTTAAATATATATACTACATAAAGGACCCCGCACTAAATACATTGAAAATGGCATTCGGTAAAATTGGTTTTGGCTTAATTTTTTATTTCTTGACTTTCGGTCAATTTTAATAATAACATAATAACATGATACGCCAATGTCTCTTTTGTGTCCTCGAATGTTTGTATACGTACTAGAATATTCTCTAGCCTTTCCCGTTTTACCATTTAAATATCCAAATCCAAGAACAAGACAAATAAGACACTTCTTACTGTCAATCCGGCGAAAAACTGTCCAATCACCGATGTTTATTTCATCACATTTTTCACAAAAATCCCCTAAAAGTTTCAGGTCACTTGATTTATACGATTCATATTCAGCTTGACGAACTCTTAATAATCTATCACTACTTAACTTTCCTGAAAACTCATTTAAGAGCCAACAAATTGATGACTTTCGTACTACAGTTTCATTTCCAGTGGAATCGGTGACAACTGTAAAAGAACTTGATTCACTCAATTTAATCGTACAGTTTGTGTAATCCTTTAATTCTAAGCTGCCTTGTACTGTTGATAACACTGTCAAATTTATCAAAAGTTCAGAATTAGTAGTTTTCATTGAATCTTGCGAAAATACATTTACGTCTGTTTCATAGCTTTCATTGAATTCGTCTTCAAATACAATTTCTTCATTGCAAACATCATTCTCTTTGGCATCAGAATTAATGCACTGAATATCTGTTTTTTCTGCAACGTTTATTTCTACTTCGATTCCTAAAGTTCGCATTGCTTAAAATGCGTCTTCCTTTGCTCTGTTCATTACATAAGAAATTTTTCTATTACTTGGAAGATCAGTATCACTGCTGCAGAAGACACTTTTAGAAGCTATTTCTTTATCCTGAGATTCGAACGAAGCATATAAATGTTTTACCCTAGGAAATTTAAACGTATTACAATTCTTCACCGAGATGTCAGATTGAAGCTGAATTTGGGAAACTCTATGAATGCAATCTAAAATCGTAAAATTTACCATTGTACAATAAGTAGTTGTCATGGATCTTAATTGGTGGAAAAAGTTTCTCAAGGTTGACTACTGAATAGCAAAGGTAGGAAAACTTCAGATATTTGCTTATCCCTGCACAGTATGATTGCACTTATTAAACTGTGGGCATTTAGCTCAATACAGACATAAGAATTCCGACTTATAAAATGATCAGTCACTGAATAATTTTCAATTTTTCGCAACCAAGATCGCCACAATCGTAAAAAAGGCCGAATACCAGATATAATAGATTCTATTTTTGACAGTGACAGCTTCAGACAAATATGAAGTAAGAACATAATACATTACTTGTAGATAGCTTCGTGTACCCTCGCTTGTTGGAACGTGCTGCTGCAATAAAGACCAAATTTTTGGATCGAAAATTTTGATGACTACTTGAAAATTCATTTTGTTGGAATTAGAAACGTCTTTCTGAGTTAATTGATGTTTATCCTTGGATACAAGCTTCATTAACATTTTGATGTGAGTAGAAGAAATAACATAATTCCCAATTGGCAATAGTGCAGTATCCTTCAAAAATCTTGTCCTTAATTTCCCTCCAATATGAATGATATCTTGACACGAAACAATTCTTGGTAAAAGCTTTGCGCAAAATCCTGGAAAAGCGATATTGAAATCATTTGTTGTCAAAAGTAGAGGATCATTTAATCCTAAACAGCTATCAATTGACATTGCTTTTAATAAGCGACTATCACCGTCAGAAGATATACCGAGAATTGTCACAGAAATACTTGCCAAACCTTGAAGAATAAAAGCCCATCGATCTCGCACATTTTTTGCGTTGAACTTATTATTTTCGCAGAAGTTGTAAAGTCTTCGGCATACCATTATAATTCAAAGGTAAAACAAAACCTACCAATTGATTAGTTTTAGGATCATATTGCATGCGATTTACAATTCGGGTTGCATCCTCACTAAGCCAAACATAAGGAGGAAGATTCCTGGAACTTAAAAATGTTTTTAATTCTTCAAAGCGACATTCTCCTTGAATTATTGAAGAACTTGATTTATTCATGGATCGCATGACCGTACTTGTTGATGGAAATGTCAAGTTTGCAGCAAGCGTTTCATATGCAATTCTTCCTCCCGTCATAAATATATAGCTTGAAAATTGTTTTAATTCCTCATCGTATCTATAGCTTCTCTTATTTCTCGACAGTTTTTCATGTGACGCTTCATTTAATTTTTTCAAAAGAGTGGAAGAGGATTGCTCTGCTTCTGCACGAGATCGAACATTTTTTAAATCAACAGAATGATTCGTTCGGCAATTAACCTGCGTATTTATTCCCCCTGTTGTTTGTGCACCACATTCAAAGAATTATTTATCAGTCCTGCAAAACCTGAATCCACCATTGCGTTTCGTGTACTTTGGTCCTTGCCAAAGGAGTTGGATTCATATCTTTAGAACGAAAGTTTTTCATTGTATGAGTCGAGGTATGAGATTCTGTTTTTTTGACGTGATTATTTAGATGCCTATAAAAGTTAGACGGTATCCATTTGTACGTTCCAGTTTTCTGTAACCCTTTATTAAAACAACATACCAAATCACAAATAGGACATGTTACACGAGACACGTATGTGAATGAAGTCAGGGGATTTTGAGCATTTGCTACACCTATAGCTTCAATCTTCATATCCGTCAATTTTCCTTGTGATTCCAAATAACTCAGTTCCTTTGACTTTTTTATGTATAAAGAAATCAAGTCTAATAATTTTCTCTTTTCTCGTTCAGTATCGCATACAGGTGGATTTACTGGAACAGCGCGAGGATTGGTCAGTGTCACAGTGGAAAGCGAGTTATTTTCTCTTTGGTTTACAGGAATCGTAGAAGCTAATTTTAGTTTTTTACTCCATTGCGACTGCTTTATTGAGTTCACGTATCTAACTACTTCCAAAATATTTGGTTTTACGCCACTCAAAAAACGAAAACTTTGTGGGTTGTTACGAAATATTCCGAAATAATTTTCAAGGTTTTCACTGGCATTCAGAAATGCAGGCAAATCATTTGCAACATAGGATGGCAATTGAATCGCAGTTTCTGACTTTCTGACAGTGTGCCCTAATCAACGTTATTTTTACAAGTGCATGTGCAACATTAGTGTAAATGTGTGTTACAATTTATAAATAAATCAGTAGTTAAAATTTGACTCATAGACGACAAAAGATTCAGGAAATATATTGTGAGTGAATGTGTAAATTTAACTTCAACAGTCCAGATTGGTAAGTCTCGCATGTTTTTTCTTGAACTATTATAATATTGTGACAGGAAGTACTCATTCCCCTTTTTTATACACTTTTATCTCAGTTGTAAATAATAATGGCAACGTCCGATCAACTTACAAGCCTACATAGGCTACGCGGAGCTTTAAATACTAAGTTAACGCGTTTTGAAAACTTTCTAAAGCAGCCAATTGATAATATCGATATAATAGAGTTAAACGTTAAATTAACTAGTGATGCATATCGAACCAAGAATTGATTGTTATTGATTGATTACGCTTGACAATTGAAAGATTTGTCAATATGAAGTTATCGATCATTACATAATTCGATTGTCTTGTTTATATGTCAAACGCTCGTGATTTTGATGAGTTTACTTCGAAAATAAAAATGTCAACGAAAAGAAAAAATCCTGAGGAAAATGTCCCAGAAGAAGCAAATGAAACTGATCAAACTTCTCAAAGGTATTAAATTTAAACGAATAATGTGAAATAAAAAATAAAAAACTCTTATAAAAATTTAAATTAACTAAATAAAAGGTGCACTATTTATATTGGGTTAGCTTTCATTGATTAAATTTTTGTGATCAATTCACCTAAGCCACTTTTTGTATTAATTTCTTTATTTAAACCCAATTAAATAAGAGATTTCATTAATTAATTACTTTTTCTAGTAGTCATTTTATACTTTTCATATTAACATTATTTCTACCTAAATATTTAGTGACAAAGAGAAAAAATTTCGAAGCAAAAGAAGAAAACATAATGGGAAATCTTTGACAGAGTCTTTCGATTTTTTTCAAGGAGATGAATCTAAAATGGGTCGGTGCAAATTGTGTCCCCAGATTCAAATATAGAAGGCCCATCTGTTATAAAAATGACAAATAGCAATACAACCGGGTTGAAACGTCATCTTCGTAAATTTCACATTGAGATATTTAAAGAAACATATCCTGAGGAAGAAGACTCTTCTCAACCAAAAAAAGTAAATTTGTAAATAGTTTTTTGTGAAATGTATATATGCAAAAAAAATTTAAAACTTAAAATATAGAAAAATTAAATTTTTCGTAATATAATTTAATAATAAAAAAATATATTCAATAGCAAAGTTATAATTTCGCCATACCCAGATTGTTTTGTGATTTTCTCAGGTTTTTTATATTTTTTCGTATTTTATTTTATTTTTTATAAAATTTTGATTAATTTAAGGGGACACTGGGACAACATTTTCAGCTGTATAAAAGTATTAATTTAAATTTTGAACAACAAAATTTTTATACTAATTTTTTGGGAATAATTCAATGGCTATGAAAAAATTGAGTCAAAGAATTTTTTTGACCATTTTTGGAAAATCGAAAATAATCCATTTTTTGATGAACATGAAATATTTCAAAACTTATTTCACTTTTATAAAAAAATAAATGCCTATTCTATTTCCGATTTTCGAAAAATAGTCAAAAAAATGTTTACTCAATTTTTTATGACCATTGAATTCCTCGTAAAATATTAGTATAAAAATGATTTTGTTTAAAATTTAAACTATTTCCTTCATATTGCTGAAAATGTCGTCTCAGTCTCCCCTTAAAAAATAAATATTTTTTATACTCTTTAGAGGTAAATTTAGAACATATTGATAAAAATTGACTTAATTCTCACTCCCCATTTACTAATTTCAGTTATTTAATCAAGAAATTTTTGAGAAAAATACTGTCGACTGGATAGCAAAGAAATTTCTTCCCTTCAGCTTTTTTGACGACGATGACACTCAAGCGTATTTTCATTATTTAAACCCTACAGCTGATATTCCAATGCATAATCGTTTACGGAATTTAACTGAAAGTAGATACAACTAGATGGAAAAAATCGGTATGAAAATATTGTATAGCAACTCCTCCAAAATAGCGTATACTATAGATGGATGGACATCGATTGCTCACCGATCTTATTTTGGAGTAACTGCACATTTCATCAACGACGACTGGCAACTTCACTCGCTTGCTCTATTTTTCTTACCCTCTAACGGAA
This sequence comes from Leptopilina boulardi, assembly GCF_019393585.1. Lineage (NCBI taxonomy): Eukaryota > Metazoa > Arthropoda > Insecta > Hymenoptera > Figitidae > Leptopilina > Leptopilina boulardi. Next base: position 1,390,420 of record NW_026137909.1, read on the forward strand.
AACACGCAGGAAAAGAAATTGCAGAAGTTTTTAAGAATGCCCTTGGAACGCATAATTTGGATAGAAAAATTGCAGGTATCACTGTAGATAATGCTTCTGCCAACACAACTTTCGTGAAAGAATTGTCTCATTTAATACCGAACTTTAATTACATCGATAAACACTTCAAGTGCTGGGCCCACGTTTTCAATTTAAGCGTTCAAGACCTGTTGAAAATATTAAGAATCGATTCAATTAAAAGCATCGAGGAAGAAGACAATTTCGAGGAGGAAGATGTCGAAGAGGAAGTGGAAAATGACGATGATGAAGAAAATGAAACAGACGATGATTCCAATCTAGTGTTTCCTCTGTTCAAACTTCGGAAAATATTTAAATTGTTGAAGAACTCTGAGCAGTGGAAGGAAAAATTATCCAGTTGCTGTGACATTGTTGAAGAAAAAATGCTCCAACCTCCCATAGATGTTTTTACACGCTGGAATTCAACATTTGATATGATTATAACTGGTACCCGGATGCAACGTGCAATTACTTTGCTTTGTCAAAACAACTCGAAATTGCAAAAGTATATTTTATCTGAATATGACTGGGAATTATTAAAAAATATTAGCGAACATTTGATTCATTTTAAAGTTCTTTCTCAAGCACTTAGTGGCGAGAAGTATCCCTACTGAAAATTCCTGTACAAGATCTTGTACAGGATCAGCAACTGAACTTGTACAGGATCTGGTACAAGAAAATAATCTTGTACTGGAAAATGTGCAATTTCCTGAGTCATGTAATCAATAATGAAAGTTCATGTGCAAGTTCCTGTACATGTTCCGTTATACCTCCAAAATGAAGGGGATACACTTGTTCCAGAAAATGCTCAATTTCTTGAACGTGATCACGGTAGTTTCTTAGGCACAATTTTGAAAGGGTGTTCATGAACATGTTCCCGTACAAGTTCATGTACTGGATCTGGTGTAATTTAATGCGGAAAATTTCTCCCATGCAAGATCCCCTACAAGAAATTGTGCAAGAACATTTACTGAGGCTGGGAGGAAAATTTTCTTATCCGGTACTTGTACAAGATCCTGTACAAGATCACATATTATTTCAGCATTATGGAATTTTCCTTTTGTTATTTCCTGTATGGTTTCCTGTACGGTATCCTGTACATGAACTTGTGCTGTTTCCTATACAAGATCATGTACAGTTTCTTATATTAATATTTTGATATTGGAAAGTTATTTATGTGGCAAGGGCGCAAAAGTAGGGGAATCGAGACTGGGGTGAGTTTGACGCACGAGCGAAGCGAGTGCGACAATCACGCATGTCGGGATTCCCCTATTTGCGCCCATGTCCCATACATAATTTTTTATGACATTTTGCGTCAAAAACTCGACTAAATTGTTGTGATGGAAAAGGAAAGTTTGCGTAAAAGTACGATTTCCCCTCCTTTTAAGCACTAGTGCGTAAAAGACAGCGATTTAGTCGAGTTTTTGACGCAAGGTGTTATAAAAAAGTAAATTTTTTTGACTAATTTTTAGCAAAATTTACTAAATCGGTGATAAAAATTTATTAATTTTTATCACCATTGCAATAATTCCTATAAATTATTACCTGGATTTAAAGGTTTAATAATATAGTAACATGATAATGACAATCTTTTTTAAAGTATAATAACAATAATTAAATAGTGATAGGTAGGAAATGAAAAAACTATTTAAGAAAGAAGTATTCTTTTATTATATAAAATGTTTATATACATATGTAAAGTTTTATGCCTTCTCAGGACTAATAGAAAAATAAAAAATGTTTATAGAGGGTATAGCGGCTAACCATTAGTTACGACTAATATTTTTATACATATGCATATTCTTTTGCCCGTTCGGGATTAAAAGATAAATACAAAAAGGGTTTATAAATTGTAGATAACCATTAGTTATAAATAAATTTTATATACATATGTATAGTTTCATGCCTTTTCAGGGCTAATAGAAAAATAAAAAATGTTTATAGAGGGTATAGCAGCTAACCATTAGTTACGACTAATATTTTTATACATATGCATATTCTTGTGCCCGTTCGGGATTAAAAGATAAATATAAAATGGGTTTATAAAATGTAGCAAACAGTTAGTTATAATTAATTTTTTTATACATATGTATAGTTTTATGCCTTCTCAGGACTAATAGAAAAATGAAAAATGTTTATAGAGGGTATAGCGACTAACCATTAATATTTTTATAATATTAATATTTTTATACGTACATATGTATAAAGGGGGCAAGAGTATTCTTGTGTCCCTTTGGGAACTAAGATAAATATAAAAATGGTTTATAAACTATAACAGCTAACCATTAATTCCTTGGGTTATTGGCGTCCTCGATATTATCTGTAAGGAAATATATGAATATAAATATGTTTCTTTATATGTTCACGAAGAAATACAAACTGCTATTAAGAGTGGGAAGAGTTCCGGAAATAACTTCCGGAAGTGATTTTCAGAATTTTTCAAAAATAAATTTTTTGATGGCAATTTTTCGGAAATTTGTTTTTGACAGGAATTCTTTGGAAATAAATTGTGAAATAAATTTTTTGGTAATCGCTTACAAATATTTTCGATTCTTACAGTTAGCGATATTCGAGGAAAGGATTGTTCTTAATATTTATCCAAGTTCAATCTGTTTTTTCTGTAAAATTAATCCAAATATTAACCGTTTTGAAAGTTATTGATGGTTAACTTTGTCATGAAAGCTAACACTGACAAGTAAAAAATTAACGTTAGTTGACGCTACTAACGCTACTAACGTTAGTCTAATGTTAGACTAACATTAGTATCCAAAAAATTTCCTTGAAAAAAATTTCAGCACATTTTTTTCAAGGAAATTTTTTGGATACTATAGTTAGAATACCATTAGTAACATTAGTCCCATTAATCTTCTATTTCCATTTTTTCTAATGTATTCCAATTTATTTTTTTTTTAAATTTAATAATTGAATAGTAATAACAGAGTTGAATTTTAATACAAAAAATATACTTGCATATAAACAATAAATAAATTTAAAATTAAATAATGCATTTTTTTTAAATCGATAATTCAAGCGAAATTAGCTCTGAAGTCCGTGAAGATTTGCCGTATATATTTTTCTAAATTTTAATTGTTTATACATAAAAATATATATGTTCTTTCTAGTCTAAGGACTATTTTTTAAGTTTTTACTTTTTATAAAAAAATAAATTATTGTTTTCCATTTTTGGTTATATTGAGGCATCATTTTAAACAAACAACATAATTCCTAATGGTTTGACATTTTTATAATTAAAGATTTTCAAAATAAACGAAAATTAAATATTTTTTAGTGTTATTTGTTATTTATTTAATTAATATATTTTCCAATTTTGAAAAAATGGCGTAATTAATATTAAAATTCAAAAAGATTTATTGAAATCCGATATATACATGGAATTTCTGTGAAATTTTTAATGGCATAATAATGAAGTTACCTTCCATTACAAAGTTAACCATCAGTAACTTATAAAATGGTTAATACTTGGTTTAATTTTACAGAAAAGACAGAATGAAATTGGATAAATATTCAGAACTATCATTTTCTCGAGTATCACTACTCTCTAAAGAATCAGCGATAAGTATACCACTGGTACCAATCAGCGGATATACGCTGAAAAATCAGTGAAATTCCACTAATTCATCAGTGCATATAAGCTGATTAGAATCAGTGGTATACTTATAGCTGAGAATCAGCGAGATTCCGCTGATTCAAATTTAGAGAGTAAGTATAAAAAATTTTTAAGAAGAATTTCTGTCAAAAAATTAAGTTCCGAAGAATTTCCTGCAAAAACTTTATTTCTGAAAATTTTCCTGAAATCTTTCCACGTGGGATTATGATAGTTTTGTTTTTGTAATAATTTCATATTGTTCACAATATGGCATATCACAATAAGGAAATCGTTCTGCTCAAAACGTAAGTTTTTGTGAGTAGGCTACTTTTTAGTTTTATACTGGTTAAAAAAAATCTGCTCCCAAAAACGAATTTATTGGTTAAAATGCAAGTAGTTTTGTAACACTAAAGTTGTCTGTCTCAACAGTCTGGCCAATTTTACTTTTTTGACATTTCTTTCATTTTCCTGACCTATAGCAACCCGGCAATTGTATTCACTGGAAATCTATGTATTTTTCTGTCATTTAAGGCCAAGTTACCGTAGTGAAAAATTCAGTATTTAACTGGGATCTTTCCTTACTTAAACTTTTGTAGGATTTTCCAGTACAGTATTTAATGGCCACGTAACCCCAAATGTTACCGCGTCTGATAAAAGGGTGCTTACAATCAAAATCAACTTTTCGAGTAAAATGCGTTTAAAGTTTTTCATTAAACTATCCTCTATTTCTGGAAATCCTGGAGGTTAATACTTATCTAGTTACGTCTTTCTTATGTAATTTTTTCCGCTGAGCACGATTTTCGCCATAAAAAAATTATCCAAACATTATCAAATTATGTTGCAAAAGTCAAATGATTAAAATTTCAAATCGAATTTAAATCATTTCTAGATGACCTATAGAAATCTGAAATGTACATACATTCAGAACTAACAATAAAGCCATAATCCATAATTAATGTACTCAACTAGGTAGCCGATAACGGGTATATCTGGGGGTCATCTCCGAGAATTCAGGTTTAATTTTTCGCAGAACTTTTTAATATTTATATTTGAGGTTACACTGAAAAAATTAAAAGCACTTTGCTGTCCTTGTAGAGAGAGATGCTTTCTTTTATTGGTGAAAGCAATATACGCTATAAGAAGGAACGCAGTTACACTGTTAAGAGCGAACTGATACTTTTTTAAAGGAGTAGCTGATGCCCTTTTTTAAAGTAGTATGTCGAAGGGTATCTGCTGCCCCTAAGAAAAGAATGATGCTCGCTGTCTGCGGTTAACTGCTAGTCCTTATAACAGAGCGAGCTGCTGTCTCGCAATGAAAGTAGCAAGGCGCTTTACATTTTTTCGATGTAGGGACAATGTTTCCGACACTTAGAGGACCAGATCGCCGATGATCTTAAATTGTAAGAGACAAATTATTATATTTCTTAAAAGAAACATTTTTTCATAAAAAAATTTTGTTTAAGAAATTTTTTTTTTAATTTACTTAAAAAATGAAAAAAACAATTTTTTGCGACCGGAACTAATTGCATCACATTTTTAAGACCTTAAAGTGCAATAAACCGTTAAGAAAAAAAAATCGATTTGTTTGTCGTAAACACTCTTTTCTCAGACGCGGTCACACATGCGAGACCATTGAGTGACATGAGTTTAAGTGTTCACATTAAAAATAGTTTAAGTTTGTTGTAATTAACATAGACATAATTAATACATTACCATGCTCTTCTCTAAATCGTCGTAAATTGCGGATCTCCTCAATTGTTATTTTCGTCTTATTTAGGTCAGTTATTTTCTGAGAAATCCGTATGTTACAGTATTTAACTATATATGACCTGATAAAATGCTTGTCTGGCGATCTCTTTTTTAATCTGCGTGCAACAATATCTAAAACATAATTAAATAATTAAAAATTGATTTCGTAAATTTTTAAATAGGATTCTAGAATTTCAAAGTCGTGTTCAGAAATTGTGGAAGGGCGTGCTATAAAATGATTGCTACAAAAGTCTGATTTTAAAATTCTATGATTTTTCTATGTTTTTCAGATCCAATTTTTCGAAATTTCTCGGTTAATCACATACATTAAAATTAGATATATTAGCAAATATTTAACGTAAACATAATATAACGCATTAGTAGATATAACAGAAAAGTTGAAAGAGTTGATTTTTTAAATTTCTGATAAATTTTATTATTTAAAAATTTTTCATTAATTATTATTATTCTTTCACAATATTTTAGAATTAAACTACTAAAAATATTCATTATTTTTTTATTTTTAAACAAACTTTCAAATTTCTCTTTTCTTAAAAATTTAAAATGTCATGAAAAATTTTTTCAAATCAAACTTTCAATAACATTTCTAAGTTGGCAGCGCCCAAAAATTTTTGAAATATTTTTTATTGAAATATAATTCTTGTTCAATTTTTAAGTAAAATTACTATTATATAAATTTTTGAAAATAGAAAATATTTCAAGATTAAAACTCAAATTTTAAAAGCAAGTCTAACTTCATCAATAATTTTTAAAAAATTGTTCAAAACTTATTACAATACATTCTTTGTAGTTATATATTTTTTTAAATTGTAGAAACAAATTTTTAATCTAGAAAATCTGGTATTTGTTGAGAAAATTTACAAATAATAAAATAAAATAATAATTGTAAATAATGAAAATTAAATTAAATTCCAGCTTATATTCTTTAATTACATGATCAGAATTGTCAAAAATTACTTTTTGAAATAATAGAATATCATATTTTTATGAAATTGTACATTTTATGTAATATTTTTGGTTAAATTATCATGGTGACATCGACAAATTGAACAGCCTCGGTAATTGGTACATTTACCCTATTATCTGTCAAAACCTATAAAGCAACAAAACCATAAACAAAAGTCTAACTCTAGGTGTAAAAAGAATAAAAAAAGAATGAATACAACGGTAGGGGATCTAAAATACTGCGATACGCATTCTGGTAGTAAATTTCCACTGAAACAAATGTTTCGAATGTTAACGGTTTTAGTCAAAGGAGAACTGAAAAAAGGTATTATTTTTTAGTGTTAAAACACATCTGTTTACTAAAATTTTCCCCCAGTCGATCATATACTTATTTTAATGACGTTATGATTTCAGATCCCTATTAATGAATGAAAAATATCACCTAAAAAAGATGTCTGTAAAGTTGTCATCCCACTTTAAGAAAAACATTTTTTTAGAGTTGCAGGGTGTCCAGCGAAACTTAAGAAAAAAATTGCCTGACTTTTTTCTGACCTTTCTTCTGCTCTTTTGTCAAAAATATTTCATATTAAAAGAGAGGTGTTTTAATATTGAAGAATTTTTAAGATAATGCAAAATATTTTCTTTATTATTATTATTATTATTATAATTTTTATCTTATTACACAGGCCTGCAAATTTTGAGTCATGTCTGTTATAAAAAAGGGGAGGAGATTCTTATTTATTTATTTTATTTATTTAGAGAAATTTATACGGGACACAAAGCTCTTTACAAAATATTAATATTAATCAACAACATAATACATGGTCTCACGCTCCTTATATTTTTTAACGCTAAATCTGAATGTGACCTCAAAAATTTCCCATTACATCAGGATTTTCTGTAATATTTTTGTGATTTTTTTGTTGTTTACCATTTTTTTTTCTAATTTTACGATATAGATAATTTTATCGATATTTTATGAAAATTGTGTTATTCTTTTATTATTATCACTTTCCTTATATTGTGACGTTGTAAAATTTACAATTTTACAAATCACAAAGGTTTCTTTAGTTGTCAATATATTAAATCACTTTACTTTATTATTCCCGAAAAAGATAATTTTAATATCAAAAATTTACTAGACGAAATCACATTATGGATTCGAGAAATGGAAAAATCTTATTTAATAATAATTTAATATTAAGAATTAATGTCTGTAATCCCTTTTTATTTATGTATTTTGGAGCCAATGTTCAACTGAAACAAGAAATTAAGAAAAGTATCAAGATTAAGAAAACTTTAAGAAAAATTGATTATATTGAATATTTTGTATTGATCAACCTAACCTCAATTTTTGATGTCATCAATGACTGGATATTTCTGGAATTTATTATCAAAATTTGGATATATTTTATTATTTAATTTGGATTCTTGAATATTCACTTCCGATGTACCCATTAATTGGATAATTGAGAGATGCCAAGTATTTTCACGTTTTATGCAAATATCACCCTGAGAATATTATTGACTTCGTTTCTTGGCGAAACACTCGAGATTATTATGATTTTTGGAAGGCTTCTTTATATTTTTAAATTGTTATTTGAAACTTCTGTTGCTGCGGGTAGCCAAAGCCCATATAAAATGTTTCATATTTTGGATTTATGTCAATTTGAAGTTTGAAGATTTTTACTTAACTGTGGCATTATCTTTGGAAATTTCAATATTAATTCCGAATTCATGAATATTTATATTGGAGAAGAACTATAAAGATTTACCATCTTGCGTCGGATTAACGTATTTAAATCGTTAATCAAGAAGAAGTATAATTATTATTCAAGAAAACAATTTTTATCAACAACTTTTATTATTGAATTTGAATTTCGCACTTGATCAATTTGGACCAATCAGCGTCAAGATATAGATGAAAATCTTTTTACCGACCGTCGAACTTTCTTTTTTTGTCCCGATCTTTTTATTTTTTTTTAGATATTCATTTTTTTTGGTTGGCAACGAAAATCTCCTAGGTGAAAACAAACAACGTCTTTTTTATTCATTCTTTAATGTGATTTCGTATAAACCTGACGCTTTTTCTCAATTGTGTTATCGATTTTGATTTTTTTTGAAAATCTCAAATAAAATACGTTTTGGCCATTAATTATTACAATTAAAAAAATAAAGGAAACATCAAAAATAAAAATATAAAGATTCAAAAATAATAAAGAGGAATTATTTGGAAATAATTAAAGGAGATATTCGACGTCAGCCATTTTGAACATCAATTTTTGGAATTCTTTGGTAAAGTTTTGATTACTATATTTACGAATGATATTTCAAAATTATTTAATTGTTTGAATTCTTCAATAGTGAATTTTCTTTAGATTTGAATTTAGATTTAATTTTCTTTGAATTTTAATTTGAATTTAATCTAAAATGATTTCTTTCAAATGTAATTGATTATTTTATTGATTTTTTTGGAATGATTTAAGAATGAATTTAATTTGATTTTTGATTTAAAATTGATTGAAATGTCATTCATATAATTATTCTAATTATTTTGTATCCATTCATTCTTTTTCCATTTTCCATTCCTCGAATTTAAGAATCCTTATTCTTTTTAAAGAAAAGAATAAGTAGTTATTCGCTTTTAATTTACATTGTATCGAGACAAAGATCAAAAATTTTTTTTATGATGTTTAAAAGAAAATTTAAATAAAGAAATTTATTAATCTTTTGTTTACAAAATATGATATTTTATTTAATTTAATTTAAAAATTAAATCTTTTCGAATGTGGCTTTTCGAACCGCCCTCTCTACTGCTAACCAAGAATTGGGACTGCGGCAGGCCGAGTAAAAGGAAGACTATTTTTAATTTAATGTGAATCTCGAATCTTTTCTTTTTGCCCCCTTTGAATTTCCTTGATTGTTAAACTGTCAGTCTTTGAGTAAAAGCCTGGTGGCCGTGTGTACTCATCAGACTAATTTGACAATTAAGAATAATTTTAATTTAATTATCGAATTTGACAGTCTCCAAAAATAATTGCCTGGTGGCCTTGTGTATTTTTCCAGACTAATTCGCCGATTAAAGAAAATTTATTTAATCAATTTAATTCTTTTGTCCCTTAATTATTTATTTATTTTTATTTTGTCCCAAGAAAGGACTGGCGCCCAACAATTTATTCGAGTCTTCCCTTTTGTAACTATGATTTCATTAATTGATTTTCTTAACATTCAGCATCATTAATAAAAATCATTTTTGGTTACAAATTTGGCGCCCAACGTGGGTAAATAGCCAAATAAATTGAGCAAATTAAATCTAGCTTATTCGAAAAGATTTTTTTTTTTATTTTTTTTTTTTTTGAATATTTCTTTATTTAATTTTTGACTTGAGATTTTTCATTAACGACAATTTATAATTAAATAAATCAATTTAATTAATTTTAAAAATATAATTTTGAATGATAAATTAATATTATTCAAAAGGTCAACAAATATTATTTTGATATCTTCATCCTAACCAACAAATATCTTTTCCCAATTTTGACATTTGAGGTTATAAACATAACCTTAACACAAAAAAAAATATTTTAGATTTGATCTAGTGACTCTCGATTTTAATTTACAATGGCGTGTAGTAACGATCCATTTGCTTGGATTTATGAATTAGGTAATGCGGAATTAGGTGACGAACTACGTGATCGTGGTTTGACAGCTGTCGGAGCTGTTGCTGCAAAGCGAAATAGGCTTTTAAAATTTTTACAAGCTGAAAATACTCAGACTCCACAGAATCCCATTGAAGGAGAAGCTTCAAATCGATTACATAATCCAATCGATATTAACGCTTCATCTTCACAAGATGATTTTTTAGGTTTTGAACGTCAACCCAGTACATTATCGAGCAATAGAATGATTAACGTAAATTCAAGTCTAGTTTCTTTTGATAATTCATCAACACATAACCCTCTAAATACGGAATCAACTCGTACATCACGTCACAATTTATTAGATTTTGACATTCCATCAGGTATCTCAAATGTTGATAGGTTAAATCACAGACCTAATGAAGAAGGTTCAGCTTCACTCGAAAATCCTTCTCGATCAATTTTACGAAATGAAAATTTAACATTTTTCCTCGTAACGATAGAATCCAACAAAATCTTTTTCCAGAAAATAGAGAAAATATTAATCAAAAACAATCGATTAATTTTCCGACAAAATGTTTTAAATTATAGATCTGAATTTCAATTTGGAAATAATTTTCAAATTGAAAACCGCGAAAATATTATTAGGGAAAATAATTTTGACAATTCGGTTTCTAGAAATTTATTTTCAGAACATGAAAATAATAGACGTAGAGTAACCTTCCATCCCACAGATGATGTTTTCCAATTTAATTCAGATTCTAATCAACAAAGACAAAATAATTCAATTTTGACAAATAATTCTCAAAACACATTCCCGAGAAATAATTTTGATTTCAGTCAAGTTAGAGAAAATTCTGAAAGAAATAATTTTAGAATTAATGATTCTCTACCTCAGTTTAATAATGATTCTAGAAATAATTTGAGACTTAACACCAATCAATTGCCTTTCGTAGAAAATATGATTTCAGGAAATAATCGACCATTAAACAATCAACAAAATAATTCGATTCCACCTAATTTTAGGTTAAATGAACTTCCTGTTCGATCATTACAAAGACACGAGGCTTCTCAAATAAATGATTTTGATCCTTTTCAAAGTAGAAATGAGAATCAATATAGGAATAGAGCTATTGATGAATCTCGAAATGATTCACAATATAGAAATAGAAATTTTGATGAATCTCGAAATAATTTTGAATATAGGACTAGAAATAATTCAAGTGAATCTCAATATAATCAGTGATTTGAAAATCCAAGGTTTGAAAATTCTAGATTTGATAATTCGCGATACGATAACTCGCGATATGAAAATTCGAGATTTGATAATTCTAGATTAAATGATTCTGGATTCAACAGAGATAGATTTGATAATTCAAGATATGATTCAAGACCAAATATTTCTCAATATCCTAATTTTTCGAATAATTTTAGAGGCCGAAATAATTATCCTTTGTCTGCAGTTAAAACCTTTGAGACATTGCAAAAATCAGGTTTAAAATTTTCGGGTTCTAAATCGGAAGATGCGGAAACCTTCATCACAAAAATTGAGCGAAGTAAGAGAGTTTTTGATTTTGACGACCAAATTTTGATTGAAGTACTTCCATTTTTCTTCACTGGAATAGCTCTTAAATGGTATAATGGTATACAAGATAGCTGGAGAAATTTCAATGATTTTGCCGTATCTTTTAGATCTAGATTCAGACAAGCGGACTTCCAATTTGAATTGAAAATTGAAATTAATAATAGGACCCAGGGAGAACATGAACCTGTAGCAGACTTCTTCACAAGCATGATTGCATATTTCAGTCGTGTAAAACCCAGATTATCGGAAAGTGATGAAATTAGCTATATTCACAGAAATCTTCTTTCTAGATTACAAATAGTAATTCCTAGACATACCATCCATAGTATTGCTGAATTTCAGGAAATAGCAATTTCAGTTGAAAGAAGTTATTCCACGGGTAAATTTTATAAATCCCCTCCACTTCCAGAAAAATCACTCTTGCCAGATTTAGCATATGTAGATCCATGTCGTTCTAGAAATAGAGGTCAGAAAGAATTACTTCATCTTGTTGACGAATTAAGTGTGACAGATTACACTGATCCAGATTTCCTCCTCTCAATTAATGAAAATAATGTATCTAAAAATCCTCAAAATTCTCAGTCAAAACCCAAAAATAATAATAATAATAAATCAAATAATTCTAAACCTTCAGAAACTAATAAAAATTCGAAAAACCCCTTTATAAATAATTCTGATAAAAAAGTTTCTGGTGAAACTTCTAAAAAACCCATATGTTGGAATTGTGATGAACCAGGACACAGGTTCAATGATTGTTTGAAATCTCGAAAAATATTCTGTTTTAGATGTGGCAAAAGGGGCGTTATCAGCAAAGAATGTCCCAATTGTTCGTAAAACCAATTATAGAGTCGTTAGATAGGGCGAATGCGTCTCTTGATATTGTTATAGAGCCCTCGATTGATAAAATTCCTTTAATTCAAAGAAGAAATAAATCACGAAAATTAGAAACACTTAAATTAATAGAAGTTTTATATTCAGATCCTTCTTGCGATTTATCAAAAATAAATGGAGTCTATATTCCCAAAAATTTTGATTTCACAATTTTTTGTATAAATGGAAAATATTATATAGAAGAAATTGAAATAGATAAAATTATTGATTGTAAATTCATTAGAATTACATCTGAAAATAAATACTTTAATTTTTCTAAAGATAAAGATTTAATTAATTTTTCAAATAATTGTGAAATTCCAGACAAAATCGACTTCTGTTCTGATTCGAAAACCCTTCTTGACGAAGATATTAAATTCAATGAAAACAAAGATTCAGAAAATATTGAAACCGATAAATCTCATCTATTTAATATTTCAGATATTTCTTATGTTCCTCAATGTTTGAATAATTCAGAACCCTTATTGTATGTTAATATCCACATACTAGGAAATAAAGTTAAAGCATTAGTAGACAGCGGTGCTACTAGATCTTTTATAGGGCCAAATGGACTCGAGTTAGCAAAGAAACTAGGATTAAAAGTTGAAGAAAATTTTGGAATAGTACAGGTCGCGGATAGTTCAATTCAAACGGTCTCTCAAGAAATAACTATTCCAATTGGATTTCAGATAAAAGCTAGATTAATGAAAGTTAGAGTATTGCATACTTTACCGGTAGACTTCATAATAGGATTAGATTTTCTTAAAATATTTGGAATCTCGATAGATTATGAAAATAGAAAATGGATGTTCAATTCAAATCCTTTCAATAAATTTGATTTTATAATCGAAAATTCCAAACCTGAAGTATGTTGTGGCTTAAGTGAATCAACACCAGAACAAGTTAAAATATTAGAAGAATTTGTTAAAAATGAAGTTCCACACTGTGAAGAAAAACCTGGTCTCACTACTCTTACCGAACATTATATTAATGTAAATGGTCATCCTCCAATAAAACAACGCTTTTATCCTGTTTCCCCTAAGGTTCTTCAACATATGTTCAAGGAAATAGATCAGATGTTATTAGATGATATTATAGAACTTTCAAAAAGTGGATGGTCAAGTCCCATCGTCATGATTAAGAAACCAGACGGTACTTATCGCTTTTGTTTAGACTTTAGAAAACTGAATGCAATTACAGAAAAAGACGCCTATCCTCTACCAAAAATAAATATGATTCTCGATAAATTAAATAAAGCTAAGTTTATATCAAAAATTGACATTCATAAAGGTTTCTTAAACATTCCTCTCGAATTAAGTAGTAGGGAAAAGACTGCGTTTTCAGTTCCAGGGAAAGGACATTTCCAATTCAAAAGAATGCCCTTTGGCTTAACAAATGCCCCCGCGACATTCCAACGTCTTATGGAAACTTTAATTCGTCCGGAAATGGAACCACATGCATTTGTCTATATGGATGATGTTATAATAATAACCGAAACTTTTGAGGATCATTTAATTTGGTTAGGTAAAGTTCTCGAAGAAATTAAAAAGGCAAATTTGAAATTGAATGCTAGCAAATGTGAATTTTGTTGTTCACAAGTTAAGTATCTAGGTTATATAGTTAATGAAAATGGTCTTGGTGTCGATCCTGATAAAGTTTCTTCTATTCTTGAATATCCAACCCCGAATAACGTTAAAGAAATCAGAAGATTTCTTGGTATGGCTTCTTGGTATAGAAGGTTTATTCCAAATTTTTCATCTGTTGCAGCTCCTTTAAATTTATTACTTAAGAAATCTCAAAAATGGATTTGGTCTGACGCTCAAAATTTATCTTTTATAAAAATTAGAGATTGTTTAGTTAATGCTCCAATTTTGTCTTGCCCTAATTTTGATTATCCTTTTGAAATTCATACGGACGCTAGTACTTCCGGTTTAGGTGCAGTTCTTGTCCAGAAAAGAGATGACAAAGAATATGTTATCGCATATGCGAGTCGTTCTCTTTTGGATGCTGAAAAGAATTATACGACAACCGAATTAGAATGTTTAGCAATAATTTGGTCAATCAAGAAATATAGAGAGTATATCGAAGGTTATCACTTTACAATCATCACTGATCATGCTAGTTTAAAATGGCTTCAAAATCTAAAGAACCCTACTGGCAGATTAGCTCGATGGTCTTTATCGTTAATGGAATACGATTTCGATATTGTCCATAGAAAAGGAAAATTTCATTGTGTACCTGACGCGCTCTCTAGAATTCATGAAGTCCCAAAAGAAAGAATAAATTTAATTACGAACCCGAATAATTCTTGGTATATTCGTCGATATATGGCAGTTAAAAATTTTCCTGAGAAATTTCCTCATTGGATTATTATTAACAAAAAATTATATCATTATAAACCAAATCAAATTATATCTTCTTTAGTCACTGATTTAAACGCTTGGAAACTAGTTTCTACCGATGAGGAGCGTAAAACAATTTTTACTGAAAGTCACGATTCCCCTCAATCTGGTCATTTAGGAATTGAGAAAACATTTAAGCGTATTTCGTTATATTATTATTGGCCAGGATGTTTTCAAGATGTCCAAAATTATATAAAAAAGTGTGAAATCTGTCAGTTATGTAAGGTAGATCAAAAAGCACCTCCAGGTCTTATGGGTCATAGAGTGGTAGAAGAACCATGGATCGTAGTGGCAGCTGATATCATGGGTCCATTTCCTCGTAGTAAATCAGGATTTCTATATATATTAATTCTTCAAGATTTATTTACTAAGTGGGTAGAATGTGTTCCACTTCGTTCAGCCAGAGGTAAAAAGGTCAAAGAAACATTTCAAGAATTAATTATCAATAGATGGGGAACTCCTCAAGTTCTTCATACTGATAACGGTACAGAATTTGTTAACGGGATATTGGAATCTTTAACTGCTGAATTTAAAATTGTCCACACTACTTCACCACCTTATCATCCACAATCAAACCCTGTAGAACGAGTTAATAGAGTTTTCAAAACAATGATCGTTTCCTACATTGGGAAAGACCATAGAACATGGGATGAACATCTTTCAGATTTCAGATTTGCTTATAATAATTCTTATCATTCATCTTTGAAAACTAGTCCTACTTTTCTTAATTTTGGTCGAAACCCTAGTCCAATAAACATCTTGAATAAACCTAAAAATGTTAATAATTTAAATATTGATGAAGCTTCAATAGAATTATGGGAATCTAGAATGAGAAAAATTCAAAACTTAAAAGATTGGATAATTAAAAATCTCGATAAATCGCATACTAATCAATCAAAATATTATAATAATAAAAGACGTGAATTTCAATATAGTGAAAATGATTTAGTCCTTGCTAGGAATAGAGAACTTTCATCCAAAGAAAAACATATTTCTGCAAAGTTAAATTCAAAATATATAGGTCCGTTTAACATCTCAAAAATCCTATCTCCTACTGTTTACCAAATTTCCAATTTTGATGTATCAAAAATATTTAAATCACATGTTCAAGATTTAAAACCATATGTTTGTTAAAAATAATTTTTTTTTTATTGTTTACTTTTGTTACAGTTATAAACTTCTTTAATTGATCATGGAAGATCTAACTCAAAACTTCGCCGCTCTTTCTGTTGAGAAACCTATGCGTTATCCCCCTCCTCCTAATTATCCTAAACTACCCTTGAAAAATCCTATTTTACGAGAAAATTTTGTCTCTGCTCGTAAACCAACAAAAATCCCATCACTTCTTGACTTAAAACTGGAAAGACCCGAAGGAGTAAGCCAATTCACTTTAGGTTGGTTACACAGAAATGGCCGGAAAGGATGTTGGAGTTGTTTCGACGACAGTCATTTTCTGAAAGACTGCCCATTATCTTTAAACTACCCGATTTGCTTTAATTGTGGCAATTGGTTTGTAACCGTAAAGGATTGCGAAATTTGTGCAGAAAACTATTGGAAATATGGTCCCTTCACATCACGTTATTTGACAAAAAAGCAAAAAAAAAATGCAGGCAAATTAGAAAACTAATTTTTTTTTATTATTCTTGATTTTTCTTTATACTCATATTATAATTATTATATTTTCTTTTCTTTGTTGTCATTATTGATATAACCCTTTTGTTGAACCAACAAAAACAGAATGTAAATAAAACATTTGACTAATTAAAGTTAATTCACCTTATTTATTTAACAATTGATTTCATTCTTAAATATTAAACTATTGTTGTTCATTTGATTCATTGTTGAGGATTTCAACAATTGAAAATTTTGTGATTTCTAGTAAATATGTATTTAAAATTTTATTATGAAATCTAGAAATTGATTTAAATTTAATTTTTTTTTTTGTCAATATTCGATTTAAAATCATTTAAACTTTTCAACTCCCAATTTATTTTATTAAAATAAAAAAAAAAAAATTAAATTTCTTATTTTTGAGACCCTTGGTCTATTTAAAGAGGGGAGAGTTGTGACGTTGTAAAATTTACAATTTTACAAATCACAAAGGTTTCTTTAATTGTCAATATATTAAATCACTTTGCTTTATTATTCCCGAAAAAGATAATTTTAATATCAAAAATTTACTAGACGAAATCACATTATGGATTCGAGAAATGGAAAAATCTTATTTAATAATAATTTAATATTAAGAAATAATGTCTGTAATCCCTTTTTATTTATGTATTTTGGAGCCAATGTTCAACTGAAACAAGAAATTAAGAAAAGTATCAAGATTAAGAAAACTTTAAGAAAAATTGATTATATTGAATATTTTGTATTGATCAACCTAACCTCAATTTTTGATGTCATCAATGACTGGATATTTCTGGAATTTATTATCAAAATTTGGATATATTTTATTATTTAATTTGGATTCTTGAATATTCACTTCCGATGTACCCATTAATTGGATAATTGAGAGATGCCAAGTATTTTCACGTTTTATGCAAATATCACCCTGAGAATATTATTGACTTCGTTTCTTGGCGAAACACTCGAGATTATTATGATTTTTGGAAGGCTTCTTTATATTTTTAAATTGTTATTTGAAACTTCTGTTGCTGCGGGTAGCCAAAGCCCATATAAAATGTTTCATATTTTGGATTTATGTCAATTTGAAGTTTGAAGATTTTTACTTAACTGTGGCATTATCTTTGGAAATTTCAATATTAATTCCGAATTCATGAATATTTATATTGGAGAAGAACTATAAAGATTTACCATCTTGCGTCGGATTAACGTATTTAAATCGTTAATCAAGAAGAAGTATAATTATTATTCAAGAAAACAATTTTTATCAACAACTTTTATTATTGAATTTGAATTTCGCACTTGATCAATTTGGACCAATCAGCGTCAAGATATAGATGAAAATCTTTTTACCGACCGTCGAACTTTCTTTTTTTGTCCCGATCTTTTTATTTTTTTTAGATATTCATTTTTTTTGGTTGGCAACGAAAATCTCCTAGGTGAAAACAAACAACGTCTTTTTTATTCATTCTTTAATGTGATTTCGTATAAACCTGACGCTTTTTCTCAATTGTGTTATCGATTTTGATTTTTTTTGAAAATCTCAAATAAAATACGTTTTGGCCATTAATTATTACAATTAAAAAAATAAAGGAAACATCAAAAATAAAAATATAAAGATTCAAAAATAATAAAGAGGAATTATTTGGAAATAATTAAAGGAGATATTCGTCGTCAGCCATTTTGAACATCAATTTTTGGAATTCTTTGGTAAAGTTTTGATTACTATATTTACGAATGATATTTCAAAATTATTTAATTGTTTGAATTCTTCAATAGTGAATTTTCTTTAGATTTGAATTTAGATTTAATTTTCTTTGAATTTTAATTTGAATTTAATCTAAAATGATTTCTTTCAAATGTAATTGATTATTTTATTGATTTTTTTTGGAATGATTTAAGAATGAATTTAATTTGATTTTTGATTTAAAATTGATTGAAATGTCATTCATATAATTAAACTGTCAGTCTTTGAGTAAAAGCCTGGTGGCCGTGTGTACTCATCAGACTAATTTGACAATTAAGAATAATTTTAATTTAATTATCGAATTTGACAGTCTCCAAAAATAATTGCCTGGTGGCCTTGTGTATTTTTCCAGACTAATTCGCCGATTAAAGAAAATTTATTTAATCAATTTAATTCTTTTGTCCCTTAATTATTTATTTATTTTTATTTTGTCCCTAGAAAGGACTGGCGCCCAACAATTTATTCGAGTCTTCCCTTTTGTAACTATGATTTCATTAATTGATTTTCTTAACATTCAGCATCATTAATAAAAATCATTTTTGGTTACAATATATAACGCAAACTTGTAAGTTTTAAAATGATTTGACTAATGAAAAAAATTCAATTCTGCATAACTTTTTATTATCAAATCGTAAAACAGTTTTAAAAAATGGGTTTTGAAGCTGAAGTGTTTAGTACTGCATGACACTATTTCGTAAAATTAGAAAAAAATGTTTGGTAAGGAACAAAAACTTCACAAAAATGGTAAAAATGACCGTTTTTTGACCAATTAAACTAATATTGCAGAAAATCCTGATCTGGTAGACCATTTTGGAGTTCAGATTCGGCCTGTTTTATTGTAATTATGATTACAATTACACAGAGAAAGTACAGTATGACTCAACTTACAGCTGAGAACAGAAATGACTAAAAATCAGCCAATTTTTTGGTTTAAAACCATCCGAAGTCAATTTTTGGACTAAAAATCATGCTATGATTGCTGAAATTTAGTCAAAATTAAAACTTTATGTAAGTAATGTCAGTGAATGTGGGCTGGAATTATGATTTATTTTTTAATGTTGAATAATTTAAAATAATAATGATGAAAAAATTATTTATCATTATATACTTTCTTCTTTTAAAATAAAAAATTTTAATTATTTATTACTTTATTATAAATTTAATTTTAAGTATTTTACTTAAAGTAAAACTTCTATTAACACTAGTGTAAGCAAATCAGAGACCCTCCTCCCCCTAAGGTGCTTGCGTAATTCTTAAACGGCCCGATACTTTAAATTTTTTAAATATGTAAAAAAAACTTATTTTTGAAAATTTTAAAAAAGTTCCCTAATTTGTTCTCAAATTCCATGATTTTCCCTGACTTTTCACTGACTAAAAAAAATCCATGACTTTTCCCTAACTTCCCTGACTGCTCCGCTGGACACCCTGAATTCTTACTTTCTTTAGCATAGATCTAGAGTTCCTAATAGGTTTTAGAAATAATTCCGGCGATTAACTGTCAAAGGCATTAATTTTTCATAACGGGGGGCTTACTTCCAGCAGCCCTACAATTAAAAAAAAATAAAATTTTTTTTCTAATTCTGAATAGTTCTAACAGAGTTCTAGATTTTCCCATGATCTTAAAAATAGTTCTGCACATATGCAGTCAAAAACTTTAAAATTTCAAAACAATATTTCTTTTTAAATTGATTTCTGATGGGAGTTCTGTTTGACCCCACTGAGTTCTGCAAAAAAACCCTAATAAAATTTGTTTCTAAACTCAAATTAAAAGAAACTACAGGACTTTAAAATTTCCCAAAAAACTTACTTTTTTAAAATTGAGTTCCAAGAGGTTTGATGGGAGTTCTGTTTGCCTCTCATTGGGTTCTAAAAATATCTCTAATGGTATATTTCTCTAAACTACAAATTGAAAAAAATACAAAAACATTATTTTTCTTCCTCATAAGGAAGCTTTGAATTCGTGACGATTGTGTACAAATTATCTCAGACATGTTTTAACGGATTGTTTCTGCTTAATTAAAACAAAAACATGAATTTAATTTTAAATAATTATTTGATCATATTTGAAGGGTACCATATTTGATCTTACATATACGGACAACTATCTAGATTGTACCCGTTACAATCCAGTAACATCTTGATTATAGTGGGTAACATAATCATATTTTTGTAACATCCTTGATAGTGCCGAGTAGCATAATGATGGTAAATATGAGGCTATTTTATTATTTTAATTTTTATTAAAAACTGATTTAGATACCCCTTTTGTCATTCAACCCTTCACTTATATTGTTTATGCAATATATATATATATTTACATATTTATATTAAATTGATTTCTGTTTTTTGGTCTGCTTAAAATGAATAAATAATTTCTTTAATCACATCAGGCCGCAATAAGTTTCTTTTCTCAGAAATAAGCCAATAAGTTGAGTCGAATCGACATAAACCGATTTCAACTAGCGCCTGCTTGGTTTGGTTTATTTCAATTCGAATCCGCCCAGTTCGAATTTCAAAAATTCGACATTCGAGCCAGCGCCAGTTCGGTTCAGTTTATTTCATTTCGAATCAGTCCAGTTTGAATGTCGAAAAATTCGACATTCGAACTCAAGATAAAAATTCGAACAGATCGGACAGAAATTTTTTGCACAGCTCTAGTGCAGAACTATTTTTAAGAATTATGAGGAACTCTATAACTATGCTAAAGAAAGTCAGAACTCTAAAAAAATTTTTATTTTTTAATAGTGGGGGCCAACTTCACATGCATATAAAAAAGGAAAGAATGTTCACCTAAAAAAATTTTGTTTACAATTCAATTTTACAAAATTTTGATTACTCGAAAATCTTTCATTTAAATATGTATTAAAAACATTAATCAATAAAAAAAATATTAGTAAAACTTTTTTCTAAATGAACTTCTTTATAATTTTTAATTGAAACCCTGAATCCATTGACCAATTTTACTTTCCCTAACTTTCTTCTGATTTCCAGGACCTATGAAAATAATGCAGAAGGCATACACTCAAATTTTTTGAATCTCATTTACTTCTTCTTTAATAGTGTTTCAAAGATATTACAATATACAGCATTTAACTTTTGTGGTTCCAGCAAAGTCCTTTGTTGCATTTTGAAGGGAATTCCTCCCCCCAAATTGCGGCTGCGGCATTTCGAGCTAAAATTGAATCCTTTTGGGTCAATTCAAGATGCTCCCACGCATCTCGGCTAAGGGAGACGGCATCATTGATATAAATCTGAAAAGGAAGTGTCAACTTGTATAATGTAGCAAAGAATATAAGTAAAGAAATCAGCTATCAAGCGGTGCTACCTTAACATTCATATTTTAAAATAACTTATAGGCCGCATGAAAATAAACACTTTAAATTGCATATATTTTTTCAAAAAAGATTACTTTTCGAGAAAAAAAAGAAAACCTCACATCACCATGAAAACGTGATATTACAATTTTCTACGTTGGTTAAATGGTATTAACGACTTTCGTTGTTGTCCGGTCAATGGAACGTTCACTCAGCCGAGCAAGTTCCCACTATTTTCATGAAATGTTAAGGTCCAAATGAAGGTAGAAAAAAATTGAGACCGCGGGACCTGCTCAAATAACAAATTTATAACGAATTTTCATAAATTCGTTTTTTATTAAAATTTTTTTTTTTTATTAAAATAAAAAATCAAAAAAAAAATTTCTAATTTTTACCTTGAATGAAATTTAACAGTTCCCACTATGTTCCTGAACTCTTAAGGTTTAAATGAAGCTAGAAAAAATTGAGACCGCAAGACCTGCTCAAATAACGAATTTTTAACAAAATTTTGTTAAAAATTCCAAAAAAATTTCTGATTTTTCCCTTGAATATAATTTAAATTCCCCTAATCTGCTCTGCTGTTCGAATTTACTTTTGGTTCCTTATTTTCGTATCATTTATTTTAGATTAATACGTTTTACTACTTAGTTTATCGTAGAATTGATAGAAAAGATTTGCCTTCTAATTCAAGGGAAAAATTAGAAATCTTTTTTTTAATTTTTTACGAAAATTCGTTATAAATTCGTTATGTGATCAGGTCTTGCCGTCTCAATTTTTTTCTAGCTTCATTTGGACCCTAAGAGTACAGGAAAATAGTGGGAACATTTGACTTTCATTCAAGGGAAAAATTAGAAATTTTCTTTTGAATTTTTAACGGAAATTCGTTATAAATTCGTTATTTGAGCAAAGTATCATTAATGCCTTTGTAAGATTACTAGAATATTATAGTAACATTGCAGCGTAATATTACAGAAAAATTCCTGAAATCATTACCTTTAGACAGTCATTTTAATATTACGTTAGTTAGGGAATATTTAAATAAATTTAAAAAAGTGTACCTGTCCATTGAACAGCTCAAATTTTTTTGGCTCATTTCCATTAAGTTGATCGAGTTGATTTTGTGGAGGTTGATTCTCGGCATCCTGTAGATTATTTTGATCGTCATTATCAGCGTCTCGTCTTTCTTGGATAATTGGATTCTGGGGAATAAGTTGATTATCATTGATCTCTTCTTCATTTTCTCCATGAATTGTATCCATGGGAGGAGCAACAGTATTTTCATCATTATTTAAAGGAATTCTATGTTCTAATAATGTGGCAGCTTTTTTTTCTAACAAAATTTTTTCATTTGTTATAGCTTTACCACTTAATTTTCCATTTTTTAATTTTCCTTCTTTACTTTAAGAAATTGTTGACTCAGAATCCGAAATGTTCGCTCTAATTTTAGCTGCGGGCTTCCGTAATCTTGAATTTCTTAAAAAATATTCAGTAACTTGGTTTTGCACGTCTTCCTTAGAAACTGGAAAGAATGAAGAGCACATAATTGATCACAAGCATATGAAATCTACTACCTACAACATGTGTAGAATATGCCTTGTTTTATTAAAAATAACATAATCGCAGAAATAATTTCTATGTTTCAATGTTCTTTGACTGAAGCTGAAACTGGCATCCAGTTAATTTTCCAAAATTTTCCAAAGAATATTTATCTTTATATGTAATTATTAAAATTAAGTGGGTGTTAGATTCATTTTCAAGTTCTTTGACTTATTTTAATGGTAATTTCTGTGTCTAATTGAAATAGTTAATAGATAGTAATTTCATAATTTTCCAAAACATATGCTTTTTTAAAACTTTTGTCTAAGGAATTTGACAAATCATTATAATTTTCAGAGGTAAATTTGTTTTTCTTGTGATTATACTGAAACATATGTATATGATATGTCGTTTCCTTAATTTTTTTTAATATAGGGTGTTTTGCTAAGTTCATATGAAGTTAGCGAAGCACCCTCATTAACAATGATAATAACAAAGATTCAATAAATTCCTTTCCATAGGAATTAGCCGTTTTTTTGCCGTTAAACAATAGGCTAGTCCTTTTAAAAAAAAAAATTTCCAGAAAAAATTTTTTTTTTAACTGTCATAATTTTTATCTATTTAAAATTGTTAAAACAATTCAAACTTCCCACTAGACAAAATAAATTTCTATGAAAAAACAAATTTTTTGCTAACTTTTGTATTTTTTTCAAAAAATAATTGTTTAAACAATTTAAATTTACAACGATAAAATCAAATACATCACTAACTAACTAAATTGGTCCAAGGACCAATTGTAGGCTTAAACTATTAATTAAACAATCAATATTTCTGTGAAACAGTAGCTTTTGTGCTAACTTTTCTTTTTTTTTAAATTGTTTAAACAAATTAAATTTATCACGACAAAATCAAATATATCACTAACTTACTAAATTGGACCAACGACAAATTGTAGGTTGAAAATATTAATTAAACAATCAATATTTCTATGAAAAAACAGCTTTTTTGCTAACTTTTGTATTTAAAAAAAAATTGTTTAAACAATTTAATTTTATAACGATAAAATGAAATACAACACTAACTATTTACATTGGTCTAACGACAAATTCTAGGCTAAAAATAATAATGAATCGAACAAGCTTTTATGAAAAAACAGCCTTTTTGCCAACTTTTATATTTAAAAAAGAAAAATTGTTTAAACAATTTACATTTATCACGACTAAATCAAATACATCATTAACTAACTTAATTGGTCCAACCACAAATTCTAGGCTAAAAATAATAAATAAACAAACAAGATTTCTATCAAAAAACAGCTTTTGTGCTAACTTTCCCTTATTTTTTTTTAATGGTTAAAAAATTTAAATTTATAACGATAAAGTTTTCCAAGTAAAAAAATTCCAGGACTTTTCCAGGTTTTCAAGGAATCCCAGGTCATACATTAATTGCAAATGATACCTTTTTAAATTAACCCAGATAGCACGCAAGTTTGCTCTCAACTTGCATTGCAAGTTTGCTGCAAGTTTGCAAATACAACATTATATTTTGCAAAACTATAATTTAAATAAACAAAAAAAAACAATGCGCAGTTGAATTCTATAACACATAGGGCTGCGCAGTACATTTTTTTTACCTCCCAGCTATAGTGCTAAATACATAGTAAAGGGAATTTGTATCTTAAATTAAATTAATAATTAATTAATTAATACAAGCTTGCAAGCTTGCAGTGCAAACTTGCAAAACTTGCAATGCAAGTCGGCTGCAAGTTGACAGCAAACTTGCGTGCTATCTGGGAAGCCCAAAAAAATTACAATATTTTAATTATTTTTTATTTATCCAGCATATTTTAATTGCAAATGATACCTTTTTAAATTAAGCCTAAAGAAAATTACAATATTTTAATTATTTGAAGACTTATATTAATTTTAGCAAAATAATGAAAATCCAAAGATTTATATTTTTCTAAATTGATAATAGAATAGATTTAATGATGATAATTAAAAAATTGAATGCATCAAAAGATATTAATACAATTAACATTAAAGAATTAAAAAATATTCAACCAAGAAATAAATAAAAATTTGGAGTTTGGCTCATAAATTCGGATTTGTTTCTTTTTTCATTTTATCAAATAGTGTCGCATCAATCTGCAATAAATATAAAATTTACATTTTTTTTGATTTTTGAAGTTTCGGGGAAAAAATCATATTTTTCGTTCAGCTTAATATTTTTTAATCAAATATGATTAATATTTTAATTCATACTAATACCCAAAAAAACTGCTAAGTTTCACTTCAATCAGTCCGTTTTCTCGTGAATCGATAACTAAATTTTGAGGACATACATACGACAGGAAATTTTTTATGGTCATTTTTCGAATCCTTGATGTTCAAAATGACAAATTTTCAATTTGAAGCAATGTGCAGACAAAAGTATGATTTTATTGAGTCGGTTCCAGAATAAATGCAAAAGGCAAGTGCAAGTACAAGTCCAAATCACATGAGAGCAAAAGAGACAGAAAGACTATCTATCTCTTTTGCTCTCATGGTATTTGCACTTGTACTTGCCTTTTGCATCCATTCTGGAATCGCCTTTAATATAGATTAAAATTACAAAAAATTGCTTACCGCCAACAAAGTACAGAATGCAGTCAACCACAAATAGATCCTTTCTTTCAGCATCCCACCAATCTACTTCCACTTGCGGCGGAGATGGATACTTTTTGTAAAATTCATCCACAGAAGTACATTTGAAACCATAAATTTTTTCAACTTCTATTATGTCAGTTGTATCTTTATCCAGATACTGGACGTAACAAAATTTTATTGACATTTTTAATGAAAACTTTATACTTTAATTCAATTACTTTTAAGATTAGATACGCGAGATATAATGCAATGAAACTATAGGAATAGACGCTTTGGTTTTTTTGAATCAGAAAAACGGCAAATATCAAGGACAAGAGATATTCAGCAGAGTTGGGCAGATATTTTTTAAAAATTCTAAAAGTGTGGTCACATCACGCCGTTGGCTCTCTTGTGACGAAACTAACCTAAGAGTTGACCGTTGCCACCAATGGCGCTAGCAGTACAGTCGTGAGAGACGCATGAAAATCCCCTAAACTTCATATAACAGAAATGCAATTTGACAGAACTCTCATTGGACAGAATATTTACACGGCAGACGATTCATATAACAGACTTTTCACTGGACAGACGTTTGATTGGACAGAATTTTTATCGAACAGAAATGTCACGTAACAAAAATTTCATCTGACAGAATTTCCATTCAACAGAACATAAGTATAGCAGAACTCTCATTGGTCATAATTTAACTTTTGCATCTTACATTCTCATCGCTGCTATATTTTTAACTTGTCGGTGAAGTAGATGTAGAGGTTAGTGGTTGCTATTTCTTTTTCGAGCCAAAGTTTGAATATTAAATAAATAAATAAATAATGAATAAATAAATTTGCAATAACGTAATTTACAACAATTGACAAAAGTAAATAATTTTATCTATAATTTTTTTTCACAAATTATAATATTCAATAATTGTAAAAGTTAAAATTTTTTTACATTTTTTATTGAAGGATTTATTTAAAAATAAAATAATATATAATAATAATGATATTTTTTCTATTTATAAATCCTGTTTTTTAATTCATCACAATGTTTCTGGAAAAATAATCGTAATAATAATTTATTTAAAAAAATAATATTATAATACATTTAATAACCTTCAAATAGAAATATAATTTAAAACATTTATTCACTATATTTTATTCATTTATAATTTAATAAAATGAAGTAATAGTTTTATTATTTAATATTCAAACTTTGGCTCGAAAAAGAAATAGCAACTACTAACCTCTACATCTACTTCACCGACAAGTTAAAAATATAGCAGAGATGAGAATGTAAGATGCAAAAGTTAAATTATGACCAATGAGAGTTCTGCTATACTTATGTTCTGTTGAATGGAAATTCTGTCAGATGAAATTTCTGTTAAGTGACATTTCTGTTCGATAAAAATTCTGTCCAATCAAACGTCTGTCCAGTGAAAAGTCTGTTATATGAATATTCTGTCCAATGAGAGTTCTGCTATACTTATGTTCTGTTGAATGGAATTTCTGTCAGATAAAATTTCTGTTAAGTGACATTTCTGTTTGATAAAAATTCTGTCCAATCAAACGTCTGTCCAATGAAAAGTCTGTTATATGAATCGTCTGCTATGTAAATATTCTGTCCAATGAAATTTCTGTCAAATTGCATTTCTGTTATATGAAGTTTAGGGGATTTTCATGCATCTCAGTCGTGAGTGGACCGATATTATGGAGCTTCTACAATAGGTCCGAGAGGCAACTGCAAGTACAAGTCCAAGTCCGAGTGGCTCGGACTTTGTTGCGCGCGCATCGTGTTGACTTTTATTTTTGTAAGATATTTGATAATAAATAGTAATTAATTATTAAATTATGAGTAATTAATTTATAATTTAACAATTAATTAATTAATAATGTGTAATTACCATCAATTATCTTAAAAAAATAAAAATTACACAATACGCGCGCAACAAAGTCCGAGCCACTCGGACTTGAACTTGTACTTTACTTTCGGACCTATTGTAGAAGCTCCATTAGGCCTAAGCACAACTACTTCGCGAATGCAAAGCATGAGTTAGAAAAGGACAGGGATATATATGTGTGTCCTTTTCTATCACATGCACCTCGTTCGCGAACAACTTTTGCGAAGCTATTGTGCGTTGGCCTATTGAGTTGAAATGCATGCGAGATTACAAAGAAAAATTTTCTAGTGAGCAAATAACCATGTTCGTTCTAAAAACGTTTTAAGAACGTTTTAGGAACAAACATGGTTTTTTGCCTACTGGATTAATTTCCACTAATTACTAGTTATTTAATATTATTTATTTGTGCATAATATAATAATCTAGTAACTTTTCAACATATTTCATACAATATTAAAAACTTTGAAAAAGAAATGAATATTTTATTTATAATAAAAATTAAGCATAAGTTCATGGCGGCAAATTCAAATACTAAAAAAATTGACTTTTTAATAAAAATGCAAATTTTTTGGCTTAATTGGGATCGGTGGTCTAGTAATAATCTTGTAACTTTAGACCGATCTCTCCCTCCATTTTGATTTTTCTCCTCTTTCTAACATGTTAATTGAAGAGAGACAAAGAAGGAAAATGGAGTAAGAGATCGGTATCTCACCAGATGGCGTATTGTAGTTTAGCAGTTCCCAATTGTGATTAATTCTCTAAATTCTGATAAACTTTATATACACCAATCGATTCGTCTTGATGCAAAGAGTAAGGGTGGAGTCGCATGACAGCGTTTTGCATTACGTTTTGTCACTAGACCATGAAAGCAGAAAACGTTAACCGAAAGCAGAATTTAATGAGAGTGAAAAGGATATTAATATCTGACTATCTCTCTTGCACTCATCAAATTCTGCTTTCGGTTTGTGCAATCCCATGCGAGCAGATTAGCTACAGATAATCTCGCATCAATCTGACAAAGAATAAAAAGTTTGCATTTTTTTATGTAAAAAATCCATAACTTTTGTTCAGATTAATATTTTTAGTCACACTCATTAAGACTATGTACAGGAGGAGCATCAATATAAGTTGGATAGGTACAGTAGGTAATAAGAACAAGGTGGGTGTGAAATGTGTTGCGCCAGAGATGAATTTGAGTTCTTCCCACACTAGCTGTCTGCTATATCATTTGTTTCATATTTTGTTAGTATGCACAGAACCCAAGTTTTTCTATGGCGCAATTCACTCCACGCCATTCTTCTTCCCGCTCACAGTCCTTCCGCTCACTATAAACTTGCAGCGAAGTATAGGGTGTTTCCGATATTCGCTCTTGGAGTGCATTCTGAGCGCGAAAAGGTTCTCAACTTATTTGACAAGTTGTTTATATAACTGTGGCTTTTTATGGTACAGTCACAGCTCAGCTGCCTGCGCAGGCAGCAATGCAAGAAAGGAGGACAAAAATATTTTCTTTCTCTTTTACTTTAATTGTCTATCTCCTTCACTCCAATGCAGGCAGCCGAGCTATAATTGTACCATTATTGGTCGAGCTGTTTCAACCACATAGCACAAGTGTCATACAAGATGTAGGTTATGATAAAATTCTACGATAATATTGCTAAAAATCAATTGTACATTTATACTGAGTGTATCCACGCTATAAACATATCTAAGAAATTCTTGAAAATAATGCATATAATAAAATAGACTCTTAAACTTTTAAATGATTCAAATCTACTGCCATGTTTTGAATATTTTTCCCGTTGCTATCGACAGTCAACGCTCTGAACTTCAGCTCCAAGTAAAATGACGGATCACAAAATTAGAGCACGATATGTAAGTGAACGCAACTATTTTTAGTGAACTATACAAGTAACCAAAACTGAACACAACCTTCTGGTACAATTTTACCATAACCTATAGCAAGTTGCACACTTGTGTTTTGGTTGAAGCAGCACGACCAATAAAAAGCTAGAGTTACATAAAGAACCTTTCAAATTAATTGAGAACCCCTTCGCACATAGAGCGTACTCCGAGAGCGAATATCGGAAACACCCATTCTCTTCTGTCTATAGCAGGCTTCACAGTGATTCCCCTATTTTCCCTCTATTTCAAAAAATTCCCTTTTTTTCCCCTTTTTAAACTTATTTCACCTCCCAAGCGGCACTATTCTCGTTTTGATAGCATCAAGTTACCTTTTTGGTAATGTAAATTGTTAACATAAAGATATCAAAATGAAATGATCGAAAAATTAACTTTAAAAAGTTTAAAAGTTGTTATCTTAATCTTGATAACAATTTGAGATGTTATAAAGTTAACTAAATGTTATTAAAAATATATATGAATATTGACAACTATTGACGGTTATCTATAAGATAACTTCTTTAAAGTCAACATTTTTGTATAGTCCAATAGTAATTAAAAAGATGACATTTTCCAATTACCATTTATTCCACGATTTATTGATAACATTTTGTTAACTTCTCTTAAGTTAACACGATGTTATACAATTTTTGATAACATTATTTTAACTATTCGAAGTTAACATAATGTTATACACGGAAAGTTATCTAAATGTTATTGGCGATTCAAACAGCTACACTAGCGCCACAGTTGAACTAACGTAAGCGTGACTAGCTCTAAAGCAGTCTCTGTTTTTACAGTTTATTTCAAATTATTTAATTATTTTGATATTTTTATTGCGTTTGTAAAATAATTTTTAAGCGTTAAATAAAAAAAAATAATTTAAAACACATGGAGTGCTACAGAGCGAGTCACGCTTAAGTTAGTTCAACTGTGGCGCTAGTGCAGCTGTTTTAATCGCAAATAAACAACTTTTAAACTTTTTAAAGTTAATTTTTCGATCATTTCATTTTGATATCTTTATGTTAACAATTTACATTACCAAAAAGGTAACTTGATGCTATCAAAACGAGAATAGTGCCGCTTGGGAGGTGAAATAAGTTTAAAAAGGGGAAAAAAAGGGAATTTTTTGAAATAGAGGGAAAATAGGGGAATCACTGTGAAGCCTGCTATAGACAGAAGAGAATGGGTGTTTCCGATATTCGCTCTCGGAGTACGCTCTATGTGCGAAGGGGTTCTCAATTAATTTGAAAGGTTCTTTATGTAACTCTAGCTTTTTATTGGTCGTGCTGCTTCAACCAAAACACAAGTGTGCAACTTGCTATAGGTTATGGTAAAATTGTACCAGAAGGTTGTGTTCAGTTTTGGTTACTTGTATAGTTCACTAAAAATAGTTGCGTTCACTTAGGTTGCAGTCACATGGAGCAGATTAACGGATTAGCAGAATAGATTTTAGCCAATCGAAACTTAAGTTCTTACGGCAAATTTTAATCTACCGTAAGAGACTGCCTTCTGATTGGTCAACGTCTAATCTGCAAATCCGCTAATCTGCTTCATGTGACTGTATCCTTACATCTCGTGCTCTAATTTTGTGATCACTGAAGGGCCAGTCCCATGTCTGCGTAAAAACGGGAAACGAAAAACGTTTAGCCAATAGCAACTTCTGATTCAATGGAAATCATTCTAATAGACATTTCTTATTGGCTAAACGTTTTCCGTTTCACACTATCATGGGACTGCACCTTGATCCGTCATTTTACTTGGAGCTGAAGTTCAGAGCGTTGACTGTCGATAGTAGCAGGAAAAATATTCAAAACATGCAGAAGATTTGAATCATTTCAAAGTTTAAGAATCTATTTTATTATATGCATTATTTTCAAGAATTTCTTAGATATGTTTATAGCATGGGTACACTCAGTATAAATGTACAATTGATTTTTAGCAATATTATTGTAGAATTTTATCATAACCTACAACTTGTATGACCCTTGTCACGAAGTAGTGTAAGGAGACCCCACTGCATAGGGAATCTGAATATAAAGGCGCAATCAGACCTCTGCAGCCTGCCTGCCTGCAAAAAGACGGGGCAAGGGGGTCGCATGAGTGTAAGCGAGAAAAAAATTTGAATTTGAATTCTCTTTCTCACTTACACACATGTGACCCCCTTGCCCCGTCTTTCTGCTGGCAGGCAGGCTGAAGAGGTCTGAATGCGTAGGTTTTCCAATTCTCTTTCGGCGTGTTGGGTTAGTGAAGTTGGCGCTACCTCTAGGGAAAAGCGCTGCAACTGTGATTGAAAATGTCCGAAAATGTATTGCGCCTCTTACATTTTAATAGTAAGCAGACTCGTAGCAGATGATAATTTTAATATTTAAAAGTTTTCGATATTGGTTCGCAAGTATCGCCAACACTAACAGGCCACAATTTCATTGTTTGATGACTTTTCACTGCAGATTCGCTAGTATCACTAACCCAACAAATTCAAAGAGAATTGGAAAACCGTGACATTTCTATTCTGCATAGTGGGGTCTCCTTCTACTACTTCGTGACCCTTCTGCTGCGGTTGAAACGGAAGGAGTAAGTTTGCCGCTAGAGTGAGGGCGATTTGCGTCCGCGGTCTGGCACCACGCATGGAAATTTAATTAATTGTATTGACTTATTATTAAACGATTGTTTGATAATTAATTACTAATTAATATTAATTAATTTCAAGTAATTAATTATGTCAATCGATGCGCGCGTAACCAAGTACAAGCCGCTAGCACTTGTACTTGCACTTCTCTTTTGCACTCAAGGCGGTTCCAGAATAGGCGCAAAAGAGAAGTGCAAGTCCAAGTGCAAATCCCATGGAAGCAAAAGAGATAGATCATTCATCATTATCACCTTTTGCTATCGTGGGATTTGTACTTGGACTTGCACTTCTCTTTTGCGCCCATTTAAGAATCGCCTGAGCATATTGGAGGAAGTTCTTAATGGAGCTTCTATAATAAGTACAAGAGCAAGTCCAAGTACAAGTGCAAATTGTTTGTGTTTGGGTGCGCGCGTATTATGTTGACTTTTATTTTTTAAAGATTATTGATGGTAATTACTCATTATTAGTTAATTATTTTATAAATTATTATTAATTAATTACTATTTATTATCAATTATCTTAAAAAAAATAAAAGTCAACATGATGCGCGCGCACCCAAACACAAACAATTTGCACTTGTACTTATTGTAGAAACTCCATTACCTGTCTGAGGCTGCGTATACACATTATTTGCATTTAAACGCTGCGTTTTTCGTTGAACAGTAAGTGTAATAAGGATAGAAGTATATGTCTATCTTCTCTCTCTCTCATTATTGAACGAAATACGCAGCGTTTGAACGCAGTCATGTAGACACAGCCTGTGCAATCTGCATTTGCTATGATCTTAAGGTGCTTTTATACCTCAAATTTCGATCAGATGAACATTATTTCTGGACCGTGAAAATGCGTGAAAAATCATTTTCAAGGCGGGTATTTTTGAATTGTTTTAAACAAAAAATGTTTTTTTAAGAAATATAATATTAAATAATTGTTTAAATATGTAAAAACACTTTAAAATAGTGATAGAAAGATGATTTGATTGAAAAATTTAGCAAATTTTGCTTTAAAACGTTTTCTGCTACAAGAAAGTGTAAAATGACGATGTTTGTGAAATGGTTTGTACAGTGCTTCTTCCTTGTGAGTGTCTCTCAGAGTTTTGTTTACGTTTTGTCGGTTCCTTTTAACTTGTAATAAATAATGAGTGCTGAAAATAAATCGGTAAGTTGAAATGTTTATTAAATAAATTTAAATTCAACCAATTGTTTCGAATAACTGAACGAAACTTAATTTATACAGAAAGTATTTCAGAGATGAGTGGAAAATTGATTTATAACCTCAAATTTATTCACGTACTTTTTGTGTTTTTAAATGTCAAGTTTTATAATTACTTATGATTTTCATAAGTAATTATAATTAATTTTCGAAACAATTAGTTGAATTTAAATTTATTTAATAAACATTTCAACTTACCGATTTATTTTCAGCACTCATTATTTATTACAAGATAAAAAGAACCGATAAAACATAAACAAAACTCTGAGAGACACTCACAAGGAAGAAGCACTGTACAAACCATTTCACAAACATCGTCATTTTACACTTTCTTGTAGCAGAAAACGTTTTAAAGCAAAATTTGCTAAATTTTTCAATCAAATCATCTTTCTATCACTATTTTAAAGTGTTTTTACATATTTAAACAATTATTTAATATTATATTTCTTAAAAAAACATTTTTTGTTTAAAACAATTCAAAAATACCCGCCGTGAAAATGACTTTTCACGCATTTTCACGGTCCAGAAATAATGTTCATCTGATCGAAATTTGAGGTATAAAAGCACCTTTACGTTTAGTTGAGGAGAACATAAGCATTCTGAACTCACCTTTAGGTCGTAATGATTCTGTTCAGTGTTCTTCTTTCCTTGGAGCTTTATAACCCCTGGTTATTTTTATTGTTAACTTTCAAACGGTCGAAAAACCGTTTTAAACCTTTGTTACCTGAGTATCATTGCGACATACATCTTCCTAGTTTTAGGTTTTTTGTATTCTACCAAAATAAGTGCGAGTGATAGAGGTTGCAAAATAAAATTTTATGAATTTTTTCTTCTGATATAAAAAGGTAAGTAAATATAAAACATAGAATATACTGATTCTATGGCAGCCAATTTGCTTCCCACGTGCATATATATTAGATTTATTCTATTTATTTATTTTATTATTTGTTATTGTGTTATTTGTTCAATTTGATAATTTTTTTGTGTTTATCTATATACTTTACATTTCAGAAAAATGTTTTGACAACTTTGAGGTAAATAATATGTAAAGTGTTGAAAAAAATATTAGCTTACTATTTTTTTTACTTTTGAAACGGGCAAGACGCATTTGAAATTTATTTTTTTTTCGTTCGCCATGAGAATTTTATAATTGAGGAAAAAGCAGATAAAAAAATATCAAATTAAGGCTTCGGATCGAAGAACCAGCTCTACGATCGAAATTCGTATAAGTGTTGTCCCCTAGAAAATTTTTTTATCTTGAAAAATAAAATTTTTTTAAAGCAGAGTTGTTTAAAAACCAAAAGGTTTTCAAGTTTCCAAGTATAAAATTGAGAAAATTACCTCATGTAGAGAATTTAAACATTTTACCTTTTAATGATTTTATATGAGCCAAAAGTTTTGAACGTTCATATGAACGAAATTTGTTTTTCTACTTCTTTAAGTACGAATTTTATTACAAAATTTTGTTTAAAATATCTAAAAAGAAGTTATTAATTTAATAATTGTTTAATTTACTGTTTTATTTTACATGGTCATTATAATTTTTAATAATTTATAGATTGAAAAAAATATTTCGTTCATATGAACGTTCAGAACTTTCGGCTCATGATTTTATTCAATAAAAAGTGGAGTGCTTAAACTCAGTGGTCACACTTGTTAGAAAGATGTCTTAAGGATGTCTTTTTGCGGTCGCCTATTTTTGGACTTTGACAAAAGATGTCTTTTAGGCGTGCTAAAAATATTCTATCTCTTGGCCATTAGATTTCTTTAAGATGTCTGAAAGACACTCAAACTTTGAAATGAGACAAATTTTTATAAACAGAATATTTGTTGAGTTCAACTTTGACTTAGAAACTACAGAAGACAAAAGCTATTGGAATGTTTCTAAGTTATATTCATTTCATTCACAAGTGAGATCGTCAACTTTGAAGAACTTCATACCTGTTTTTAACGGCTGAGGTGCTTATAGCGCAATGCTTTATTCTTGAAATGTCATATATGCACATATTATTATTATTACAAATATCTAAAACAAAATTACATAAATATCACCAATAAAAATATGTGCATATATTCTAATATTATTTCTACGGGTATTCATAATTAAATATAACATTGAAAAATTGAAATTATATCCATATAATTAATTGACCCGTAAGATACAAAGGATAATTAATTTTTATAATTAATTTAATTATAATTTTAAGCATAATTTTAAGATATCTTATATTGATGTCTTTCTGTTGTCTTTATGATGTTTTTAAACCATTGGCCCCTTATGTTCGCAGATAAAAAGAAGTCTTTAAGACGTCCCTGTGCCCACTGGAAACAGTCTTGACTAATGATTTTGAAAATATTGTTTTTGATTTTAATTAATAATTTTTGGGTAGGTACTGTGACACGAATGAATATCATTATCGTTAGCACAAGACAATTATGGTTTAATTAGAAACAATTTTTTAGAAGCATGGCGAGGAGGCCCTCCAAATATAAAGGTTACCTATTTGAAACTGATACTGATGTACCAAGGACTACACAGTTTAAAAGGAAACATCTAAACGCAGATGTTGAAGAAATACCTGATGAACCTAATGAAGAGGTAATTTATAAGAAACATTTTATTTTACATTTATAAAACTCGTCAAAGTTCAGCATCTAATTATTTGAATCTCAAAATAATAATAAAATTTATAAACGATATTCCTGTTTAGATCATCAATCCTCAAAAACACACAACATTCAGCGTAAAGGGTTTTCAAGAAGACTTAAATGAAGAATGTGCAGCTATTCCAATGGAAATAGAGAAGCTGGATGATTTGCCTCATCAAGAAATAGTACATGTGGAGAATGAGTTTCAACAGGCATTGTTGGAAAGTCAGGAAGATTATCAACATTTAACGACAGAAACTTATTATGATGCATTCTCTGAATACGTGGACAATGAAGAGGAACATTTAAATATTAGCAGAATTTCCTTTGAGGTAATAAAAGCATGTTTGTTTAAAATAAAGTTTTCACGCATTCATGAATTTGACAATGACATTTAATTTTTGTCAAAATTTATGTTAGACAATTCCATTTTTATCGCTGATCATTTTTCACCATTTTTAGGGTTCCGTACTCGGTTCGGAACCCTATTAATATCGGTTTTTTTGAAATCGTGTACCCCCCCCCTAGCGGCCACATAAATTTATCTGGAGGGCTGAAAATTAGTACACATATGTATTTTCGCGTGTAGATTACAGGAAAATTATAGCGAACTTGATTGGAATTGATTAACATAGCGTTGTCAAGGAAAAACCATGAATTTTTACGAAAAATGCCTAAAAATGACTATGTACCCCCCCCCTAGCGGCCACATCTTTTGACATAAAGAGCTCAAATTTGACACACTTACGTATTTTTACGTGAAAATTACAGGAAAATTATAGCGAACTTGATTCGGATCAATTTACATAGCGTTGTCAAGGAAAAATCAAAAATTTCGAAAAAAATAATTTATTCTCCCTAGCGCACACAATATTCAACCCAGACAGATCATATTTAGTATACAAATGTATTTTTACGGGAAAAATACAGGGGAAAAAAAGCGGTCACGATTAGAGTTGATGATTAACTTTTTATCAAGTTTTTCAAGAAAAAATGACAATTTTAGGAAAAAAATGTATTTTTCCACCAAAAACGAACAAAATTTTATTTAAAGGAAATTAAATTTATATATTTTAACGTATTTTTATGTGTAGATTACAAAAAAAATATAGCGAGCATGATTGGAGTTGATTATTATAGCGTTGTCAAGGAAAAACCATGAATTTTTACGAAAAATACCTAAAAATGAGTATGTACCCCCCCCTAGCGGCCACATCTTTTGACATAAAGAGCTCAAATTTGACACACTTACGTATTTTTACGTGAAAATTACAGGAAAATTATAGCGAACTTGATTCGGATTAATTTACATAGCGTTGCCAAGGAAAAATCAAAAATTTCGAAAAAAATGATTTATTCTCCCTAGCGCACACAATATTCAATCCAGACTGTTCATACTTGCTGTAAAACTCAATTTTTGCGTGAAAAATACAGGGAAAAAATGTAAGCGCGATTGGAGTTGATGATCAATTTTTATCAAATTTTTGAAGAAAAATGATAAATTTCAGAAAAAAATGTATTTTTCCGCAAAAAATGAAAAAAGTTTTTCTACAATGATTCAAATTTATATATTTTGACGTATTTTTACGTGTAGATTACAAAAAAAAATATAGCGAGGATGATTGGAGTTGATTTTTCTGGAATTAATAAACAAATTTTATTTTTTAGATAACTTTCGATTTTTCCTTGACAAGCAGCTACTAGCCTTATATCAATATCTTAAGTTTTATCTCTTTTTGACTTAGAAAGATAAAATTTAATATTCAATATATTTTTAAAATGTAAATACAATAAAAATATTGCGAGTTGAAATAAAATTATGTTTCTTATATTTTTTTAGTAAAATATTTTTTAAAAAATAAAATCGGACAAGTGCGAGTTACACTCGCACTGAAATCGAGGGTTCCGTACTCGAAGCGAACTTATTTGGTATAAAAACAAATGTTTAAAAAATATGTGTTGTATGACAACTAATATAAGTGATACGAAGAGGAACAATTTTCTTGAATTTTACAAAATTGTTCCTTTTTGTATCACTTATATTAGTTGTCATACAACACATATTTTTTAAACATTTGTTTTTATACCAAATAAGTTCGCTTCGAGTACGGAACCCTCGATTTCAGTGCGAGTGTAACTCGCACTTGTCCGATTTTATTCAACATAAATCGGCAGATACAGTAATTTTTTATTTGTGAATAGCTAAACATTAATTCTGAAGCCTCAAGTAATGTGATTAAAGTGTGACTTCAAACATTTCTAAAATTCGAAAGATTTTAATTTATAATGTAAAATTTTTTTATAAAAAAATTCCAAACTTGTCCTAATGACACCGTGAGGCCATTCCATATTACAATGCACTTTGAAGTCTTTCAATTTTACAGATAATTTTACTCTAGCTTTTCTATTGAACATAATATACAGGGTGATTTTTATGTTCCGGACCCCCAAAATATCTTGAATGGAAATAATTTTAAAGAAAAATATTTCATACAAAAGTTGTCAGGTAGTCAGGTTAAAAAATCTATTAGTTTTTATAATTAAAAATTGGGCCCATGGCCTTATGTGGGCCCTACAGATAAAAAAGTAAGTACTCTAAATGGAACCAAGTATTTTCAAACTCAGATTCTTGTAGCCAGTGATTTTCTCTTTTCAGACATGTGGTAACTTTTGGGCCCAAAGTTAAATTCGGGCCGAAAAATCGATTTTTTGTGGTTAAAAGGTTATTATAGTGTAACTTAGTTCTATGGGGTTTTTGTGGTCCCAGATTCCGAATCTGAAACAAGTTTTTAAAACTTTACAGTAGCGGACCCGAAATGATTGATTAAAAATGAAAAAATTAAGGAATATTATGAAACTCATTATTTTAAACTTATTTAGCCTTATAATTGTTAATTAAAGCTATTAATTTAGTATCATGAACCTTGGGGTAAAAAAATTAGATTTTTACAAATTTTAATATTTAGCGGCTTATAAGGCCCAAAACTAGATTTTCAGTTGTTTTAAAACTCATTTTAGTGTAACTTAAATCCAAGGGACTTTTGTGGTCCCTGATTACGAATCTGAAATCAGTTTTTAAAAATGTAAAATATCAGACACAAAATGACTGATTAAAAATGATAACAAAAATTAAGGAAGATTATGAAACTTTTTATTTTTATTCTACTAATCCTTCTGATTGTTAATTTAACATTACTTTTACACAGTTTTAAATTTAGTATTATAAGCTTTGAGGTAAAAAAAAGATTGATAGATTTTTAGAAGTTTTATTGTTTGGAACTTATAATGACCAAAATTAGATTTTGTGGTTTTAGAGGTGATTTTAGTGTGACTTAGTTTCAAGAGGTTCCCGAGGTCCCTGATTACGAATTGGAAATAAGTTTTTAAAGACGTAAAATAGGGGACCGAATACAAGTACTTGAGTCACTTTTAGTAAATTGTGTATCATACACTGCAGATGCAAATGAAAGTAGTAATTTTTTTAATTATTCAATAATTATAAAGAATTTTTTAGTTAATCATATTGCTTGGTTAGTGGAAAAAAGGACACGTTCGAGTGATTTAAGGGCCTGGGCCCGATTTTTAATTATAAAAACTAATAGATTTTTTTTAAACTGACAACTTTTGTATGAAACATTTTTCTCTAAAATTATTTCCTTTCAAGATATTTTAGGGGTCTGGAACATAAAAATCACCCTGTATATATTATAAATGGATGGAATTTAAAATTCAAAACCTCAAAATATCAAAATAAAAATTGTTTATAAACTCACGATAATTGATTTTAGAAAATTTTTAATAGACATTTTTATCACTGCAAATTTGTTTATAATATAATTGTAATGAAATATAATTTAAAATTTTAAAACGTCAATAAATTGCAACACAAACTTCATAAAACTTGGAACAAAATTGAAACAAAAAATAAATTAATTAAACAATTTTTCAAAAATCAAAAATATGATTTTGGTTTAAAAATGCGGATTCATTATTTATATTTCAATTTTATTGTGAAAATTGGTTGAATTTATATGAAAAAATTATACAGGTAGTGTCACATGAAACATTTTTGGATTTCTTATTACTCAAAACGAAAAATTAAAAATGAATTTACAAATTCTATGCAATGTAAAGACAAAGTCTGATTTTATTTATATAGATTATTTCAGAAAAACTTAAATTTATCGTAATTACCAACAATGTTTTAATAAATTATAATTGAAAAATATTTTTTTAGTTTAGATTTTTTAAATATTTTCAACTGTTCACAAAATTCTAAATTTCAAAATACAATTTAAAATTTTTCAATTACTATAATTTCATATTATTTAAAAGGTATTTTATAATAATTCTATCTATCTAAAAATTATTTTTATATTTATATTTTTTTTTGAATTATCAAATGTTTCAGAATAGTAATATTCAGTTACAAGAGATGGAAGAGTTTTTATACAACTCGGAATACTTTGATGACGCAGCAGCATGTATGGAAGCATCAGGTGAAGAAGCATCACATTTTCAAAAACTACAAAATGTCATAAATAATGAAGATTTTTATCAAGTGTTAAGTACAGCAGTAAACAAAACAAAAGGAGAATTACTAATGATGATTTTGAAATTTTGTATCATCTTCTCACTTTCACAAACTGCTGTGGTCAGTTTATTTCAACTGATTAATTCCTTATTTGAGTTTCCAATTTTACCTGCTACTCGTTACCTAATAGACACTTTATTCAATCCATCAAAAAACGCCACTTTCCATGGTATGTGTCCAAATTGTGGCATTTATCTTGGAACATTTGAACGTAACCAAAAATGTCTGAAGTGTAACTTATGTAACGATAACATTGATGTAAAAAATTCATCTTATGATGATTTTTTTGTGTACTTTGATGTTTCTTTGCAAATTTCTGAGTTGATTTCACAAAATAGCGATTACTATAATCATATCATGAATGATAGAGTTCACAATCCAAATATCATGGAAGATATTTACGATGGTCGGCTATATCAAAAGTTTTTGAATGGTCTATCGCCTTCCGACAGACATCAGTATTGTACTTTGGTTTTTAACACAGATGGTGCTCCTCTTTATGAAAGTTCGACGTATTCTATTTGGCCCATCTTTCTACAAGTCAATGAAGTACCACTTCAAATTAGGACAACGGAATTAATCGTTGCCGGATTATGGTTTGGGAAATCGAAACCAGATATGAATGTGTTTCTCGATCCGTTTGTAAAAAACATGAACAAACTTTCACAAGAAGGAATACCTTGCAACATAAATAATAAAAAACTCATGATAAAAGTTTTTCCAATTGTCTGTTGCTAGAGCGCCAATGCAAGGTGTAAACCAATTTAATGGTGAATTTGGTTGTAACTGGTGCCTTCATAAAGGAAAATGGGTATGTAATGATAAAAAGCCAAATTCTGGTAGTTATAAATATCCTTTATCGGACACTCCTATAAGTAGGCGTAACGCTACCAACATGATTGATCATATGAGGAAAGGAACTAAGTCGAAACCTTGTTTCGGAGTTCAAAAGCCATCTGTTCTAATAAATCTTAGTAAATTTAATATTATTGAAGGCTTTATTCCACAACCAATGCATATTATTAGCGGCATTGGAAAACAATTCGCTAATATTTGGTTTGGATCAAAAGGGAAAGTTTCCGAATTGCTTTCGAAAAACAATATTAATGATATTGATTTACAAATGCGTAATATGAAAGTTCCTTTCCAAATTGGTCGTCTTACACGCACTATCAAAGATAGAGAACATTGGAAAGCTAGAGAGTGGGAGAATTGGATACTTTATTATAGTTTACCAATAATTTCGCAATTTCTCCCAAATAAGTTTGTATCGCATTGGATACTTCTTGTGGAAGCTTTATATATTCTTCTCCAATCAAAAATATCAATAACGGAGCTTGATCATGCTGATGAATTGTTGCACATATTTGTATCTCAAGTTGAAGAAATATATTCGGCATACGCAATGACATTTAATGTGCATCTATTATTGCACTTAGGCACAAGTGTTTCGAACTGGGGTCCACTTATTGCACATTCGGCTTATGGATTTGAAGACGGCAATAGACAGTTTCTGAAAATTATTCACGCTGCGAAAGGGGTTCACTTACAAGTTGCTCGACACATTTCTCTTAATTTTAGTTCAATTCTAGTTAAAAGAGCAGTCTATCCTACTTGTTCATTACAAGCAAAACATTTTTACAATCAATTGGGTAATACAAAAGTGCAAAAGTCTGTAAGGTTATCTAAAGCTCGATTTTTTGGAACTTCTTCTAAGGTAAATAAGTTATGGATAAATGCATTAGGTTTATCGGAAAAAGCTGTTTATTTTTCCAAAATGGTCAAAGATGGTTGTCTTTATTTGTCAAACGATAAGATTAACAAGCGTTCCGATAACACATATGTATTGCTTCGAAGTAATAAGTATGCTCATATAGTGAAATTCATAGTAGATGAAACCAAACAAAAACAGTTTGTCTTATTAAATCGAATTGAGACAAGGAACGCATTCGTGAATAATCATTCGAGATTTCAAATGGTCATAAAAATCGACGATACCAGGTTTGCTGCATCTGTCGCAGATATTAGAGCAATAAGTGTTTGCATTAATGTAGATACTGAAAAATATCTTTGTGCCGTACCAAATTTACTTTCATATTAAATTAATTATTAGTTCAATCAAGCTAAAAGTTCTTATCATTTATCTTAGCATTTTATTTACTCAAACTCCATCAATTTAGTGCACAAATAAAGTATCTGAGTTAGCTGTGTCAAATTGCTCACACTTGTTTATTTATTTTGCGATAATTAAAAAAATTAATAGTTTTTAAATATACTTCTGAAACATTTTAGAAGCACATTCTTAGACTTTAATAGAAGATAACTAAAGCACCTGAAAATAAGAGCATATATTGTCAAAATTTTCATAACTTTAAATTCTACATCAATGTCGTTTTTGAAATGTATAAATATTTTGTTATTATGGAATTGAAAAAATGAAACGATTTTGATAACACCTAATATAACGTACTACTGCAAAATATTTTATTTCGTTCTAATATTTGTAGAAAGGAAATTTATGTTTTATATTTCAATTAGTAAAACCTTACGCATTGTTGCGTTTAACACTAACAAATATATTGGAAGAATTTATGAATATATGTACTATATCGATCATATTCTTTTTATAGCCTTTCGCTTTTTTAATTAAATATTTAAATTTTCAAATGAGTATTAACTGTACTACTGAAAAATTATTAAACATATTAAAATCAATTCAATCAATAATTAAAAAAATAAAATAAAAACTAATTTTCTCATGCAAAGTATAGTATCAAATGCATTTATAGCTTAGACATGTAAAGTGAAAGTGTGAAAGTGCTCTGTAGAATGGATGTATGTTTAACGAATTACTTAACCTTTTGAGGACCAAATTTTTTAATAAAATATCGCGATTTTTTAATTTTAAGCAATCTTTTCATTGAAAGTTATTGAAGTTTCTTTTATTTACAAAAAATATATATAATTTGTAAAATTATCCAGAATATTAAAAATTGTGAATGTTGATTGTATTTGAAGAACAATAAAAAGTTTTCAAAAAATAGGGATAACTTTTGCTAAAAATTAGTCAAAAAAATTAACAAATTTACTTTCCCAATATCAAAATATTAATATAAGAAACTGTACATGATCTTGTATAGGAAACAGCACAAGTTCATGTACAGGATAACGTACAGGAAACCATACAGGAAATATCAAAAGGA
This sequence comes from Leptopilina boulardi, assembly GCF_019393585.1. Classification (NCBI taxonomy): domain Eukaryota; kingdom Metazoa; phylum Arthropoda; class Insecta; order Hymenoptera; family Figitidae; genus Leptopilina; species Leptopilina boulardi. The sequence continues at coordinate 1,434,227 of NW_026137909.1, forward strand.
AAATTCCATAATGCTGAAATAATATGTAATCTTGTACAGGATCTTGTACAAGTACCGGATAAGAAAATTTTCCTCCCAGCCTCAGTAAATGTTCTTGCACAATTTCTTGTAGGGGATCTTGCATGGGAGAAATTTTCCGCATTAAACTACACCAGATCCAGTACATGAACTTGTACGGGAACATGTTCATGAACACCCTTTCAAAATTGTGCCTAAGAAACTACCGTGATCACGTTCAAGAAATTGAGCATTTTCTGGAACAAGTGTATCCCCTTCATTTTGGAGGTATAACGGAACATGTACAGGAACTTGCACATGAACTTTCATTATTGATTACATGACTCAGGAAATTGCACATTTTCCAGTACAAGATTATTTTCTTGTACCAGATCCTGTACAAGATCCTATACAAGATCTTGTTCCAAATCGTTATGCATTTTCTTGTACAGGAACTGATAAGATCCTGTACAAGTTCAGTTGCTGATCCTGTACAAGATCCTGTACAAGATCTTGTACAGGAATTTTCAGTAGGGATGTTACACTTCCTTTAGTAATAATCGGATTTAATATGCTTGTCGCTGGAATCGAAGAATCGATTACAGAATTAACGGAAAAAAATGACGGAAGTGAAATCGACGACATCATAGTAGAAGCATTGGAAGCTGCAAAGGCAAAACTGATGAAACACTATGAGAAAAGTAATTGGATCTACTGCGCTAGCCTAATTTTGGATCCGAGATTTAAAGTTGAATCTTTTTATGAAACTGAATGGGGGAAAGAAATGGCAAAAACATCGATTAAAAAATTCAAAGATATGTATCAAAAATTTTATTACAAACCCGAGGTAATAAGATTAAATTTTTAATTAAATTAAAATTAAATTAATTTAATAAGTTTAATAAATTAATTAAATTTAAACTACATTTTCATTAAATTTTAATTAAAAAAAAATTAGTTTAAATTAGTTTTTACTGTACTTTAATGTACTCCAAATTCAAAATTACACTTTTATATAAAAAAAATAATTATTCTAAAAAAGCATTTTAAACCAAAAACAAACAATTGTCAAATTGTTTGTCTATTTTAATTGCAAATTTATTCGTTTATTTAATCTTCCTAATACATTGAAATATTATAATGCACATAAATATTATTAAAATAATTTTAGAAAATTTCAACAAAAAAAATTAATAAAAAAAATAATTACGTTTTTATATAACTTAAAAAGAAAATTTTTTTATTAACAACATTTAATTATATAGACTACTGAAGAATACAATCCAAGCGACACTAAAAATGTTGAAATTTTGGAAGGAAAGGTCAATTTGTTTAAGTTATTTAAAAAGAACAATAAAAGTGATAAAGGAATTCAGACGAAAACATCAAGGAATCAGTTGAAAAATCAGCTTTGGCGAAAAGAAATAGATATATATTTATCGCAAGGTTGTGCAAGCGAAGAAGAAAATGTTTTACAATGGTGGCGCAGTCATAAAAAACAGTTCCCAAATTTAGCAAGAATGGCTCGAGATCTTCTTTGCATCCAAGCAACATCTGTGTCGGCAGAAAGGCTTTTTTCTCGCAGCTCTCTCACGATTAGGAAACATAGGAATAAATTAAACAATGAATCAATTAGAAATCTGATGTGTTTAAACTCTTGGGTGACTTGCTCTCTTGCACCGAAAATTCAAGACGAGTTACCAAAAAATTGTTGAAATTTGTAAATTTTGTGTTTTATGTGTTAAATTTATTATTTTTAATTAATTAAATCTAAATAAAATTTTATTTACTTACAGTTGTATTTATTTATAAATAAATTAACCATATTTATTGATTTATGAATTTTGAAAAAAGATATAATTGCAAGCTATAACTAATAAATCTCATTTTTGAAAATTTAAAATTATAGCTAAAACGTATATAAAAATAAAATTTTTGTAAATTTGAATTTAGACTAATGAATATTTATAATGTGAAATATTATCTATTTATATATTTATTTTGCTTTTATAGAATTAAACAGTGCACGAAAAATTCGAATAATTTTTAACCTCTGTTTATGAAAGTTCTTTTCTAAAATTTTAAGATAAAGTTGATAGTTTTACCACATAACTGTCATAAATATAATAATTCACTATCAAAGTGCTATCAGATAGCAAGCTAGACTAGAAAATGCATTAAATCTATTAAATAGGTTAATTTGAACTGGTTTAAAATATGATCCTCCTCCCTAAAATAAAAATTTATTCTGTTATTGGAACTACATTTTTAAAAATATTGACACATACTTGTTAATAATAAAAGTAAAGTAAATCCGTTAAAAGTATTAACTTTTTATTATTAAGGTTACTTTGGTATTCAAAATATTTAAAACGTCAAGTGTACATAAACACGTGTTGAAAAGTGACACATTCAATTATAATGAAGCCAATCAACCTGTTTTTTTTAGAAAACGAATCAAGACGATATGAAGTTAATAGTAAACAATCATTCTCGTGAAATTTGACAATCGATCAGATTGCATGCTTGATATGCATCACTAAAATTAACGGAAGTGGCAGCTTTGAAAGAAAATTTTAAAATTAAACAAACAGAAATTGAAGCTATAGCTTCTGATGAAACGCTCGACGCAGAATATGAGGAAAGGGGTAATTTTGAAGACAAGCTTTCTTCGGCAAGTGCGAAGGCACAGAGGTTAATTATTGAAAAAGAGCCTGTGGCTCAAGGTTTTCCTTCGACAAACCATACTGCTCCCTTTAATCCTTCTAATATCGCAAATTCTCTCGGTGGTAATATAGAATCAGTTCAAAGTTTTCATTCAACTGTAATTGATAATCATATCAATGTAAAACTTCCAGCTCTAAATTTGCCTACTTTTAGTGGCTCGTATGAAAAATGGCCAAGTTTTTGCGATACATTCAAATCCTCAGTTCATAATGATAAAAGATATACTCATTCACAAAAGCTTATCTATTTGAGTTCATGTTTGTCAGGCAAGGCTGCCGACAAAATCGAGTCAATTGAAACTACAGACGCGAATTACAATGTAGCGTGGCGAATTTTAGAAAAATATTATGACGACCCGATGGCAGTTATTGACAATCATATAAAGGCTCTTTTCGAGTTACCACTTTGCACGAATATGTCAGCTTCCTCAGTGGGAGATATTTTAAACACCGTCACCATACATTATCGCGCTTTAGAAGCTCTAAAAAAACCCTTCTTACATGCGTTTCCTATTTATGCTGTAGTTTCCAAATTAGATTTTCAAACACAGTTAAAATGGAAAGAGTTCATTCAAGGTAACAATTCACCGACAATGGAAGAATTATTAGAATTCTTGCATTGCTGGGAAAAAATATTAGAATCAAATAAATCGTCTAATAAAAATGAAAAAAATTCGTCTCGTAATAAAATAATAACCGGTCAGCTCAAAATTCTCAGAACAATTCAAATCGCATGTCCCACTCTTATCATACACCGTAATCATACTACCGTAATCATTTGTTCTTTTTAACGTGACCGTTCAAAGGGGGGAGCAATGTTGCTGCGCAAACTAGATATTTGTCGAAGTTGCAATAAAAATAAGAGATAAAATTATAAATGTGTTTATTTTCACTTTCGTTAGTTTATGTTTTTATGGCAAACAGCTGCGAAAAAGATGTTAGTTCTAAATTCAATAGAAAGATTAAAATGTTTCTCATTTATGTCCCTTTACCTTGTAAAAGACTTAAAATCATAAAAGTTACTTTTCCTCAAATCGCTGAAAAAACAAACTATAAACTTAGGGTTAGGAAAATCTAGAATTCTATCGTCATATACAAAAATTTTATTACGGTCTAGGCTAAAATAAGTAGAATTAAGTATGTAAGCGTCTTCAAACTCGATCCTAATCTAAACTTAACCTGTAGTAACGGGGGTGTGTCAGTACCTAATATTACCCTCTCCCTTAAAATTGTCAACTCATCGATGTCCAAGAGGGGACCCTTTGCCTACCAGGACGGGTTCCCGGGACCAGATCGATTTCTGACCTCCAGACGAAATCAGTTTAAGACATGTCTAAGATTTAACCAAGTTTTTAGTACAATAAAATGTCTTATTATAAATGTATCAACATCATTGTTACTATTTTTATTTCATCCTATCAACTTTGGTGGTCTCATCAAAATCCATTTTTTTGAGATTACGTTATGACTACATTTGAAGTATAGTCCATCATACCACACAACACTAATTAATAAATAAAATTGTTAGTTTTTTATTTGCATATTTCGTAAACTAAATATTATTTAATAAAAACTAACATACAGAATTATAAAAAGCTTTTCAAAATTCAAAATGGTTGTTTATAAAATTTGAATAAAAATACATCTGTTGCATTACTTTTAAGAAAAATAACACAATCATTTTTACAAAAAATAATAAACGTCATAAGATATAATCTTTCTTAAAAATTGTACAGCTAGGTCTTATTAAATTTGGTACGATTAATTTGCAGCCCATTGTTCACAAGTTTTAGGCTATTGTTAAATAATATGCAGGGAAATTAATTTTTTCAGTAATGGTGTTGAAAAGAACATTTCTTTTGCTCCCCGCTGTTGACAAGTTTTAGGCCATTGTTAAAGAGGGATTCCACGGGTAAAACGAACAGTTGTCGGTGACAAGTTATTGATTTGGCTCAAATTTTTTCAGCGTATTCTACCTCTAAAAATACTCAACTAGCAAAAGTTTCAAGCCCCTATCTCATAAAGAACACTCTTAATCGTTAATTTCGTGAAAAGTGACATCTTTCAAAATGAAGATTGAAAAATCCATTTCTGCTTGCAAAAATGTTAATTTTGGTCAAAAAAAAAATTGGAAAGGTACTAGTCGATGGGAAATTTTCCAAAGAATCCAATGCAAAATAGTGAGCTAATTCAAATTTTTTCAAGGTTTCCTTACAGTATTTGCTTTTTTGTGCGCATGCGTAGTTATATAGACAAAAACTAAGCCCAAATTCAAAATCTTCGAAAAATTTCCAATCAGTTATCTATATTCACACTTAATTTTTATTTATTCTAAACAAGTTTTAACAGAAAAAACAAATACAAGTTATAATTAAGAGCATAACAAATATGAGAGTATTTAAAAAAAATTTATTTTTTACGTTTGTTTTTTCAACTTAAAATTTTTTTAAGTTTGGGAAATTATTTTTCATCAAAAATAAATAATTTCCCAAACTGAAGTTAAGTGAAAAAACAAACGTAAAAAATAAATTTTTTTTAAATACTCTCATATTTGTTATGCTCTTAATTATAACTTGTATTTGTTTTTTCTGTTAAAACTTGTTTAGAATAAATAAAAATTAAGTGTGAATATAGATAACTGATTGGAAATTTTTCGAAGATTTTGAATTTGGGCTTAGTTTTTGTCTATATAACTACGCATGCGCACAAAAAAGCAAATACTGTAAGGAAACCTTGAAAAAATTTGAATTAGCTCACTATTTTGCATAAAAATGGTTAAAAACTCAAAATATGCAAATTTTAGGTATAATCATTTTAAAGTATAGCTTTTCAGCTGCCTTTCCTGAAAATTAGAGCCAAATCGAAATAGGTGTTTTTGAGTTATGAATTAAAAAAACAGTTTTTTAATCTACTGCACATGCGTTTAGAGATAGCTCAAAATTTCCAACGGCATTGGATTCTTTGGAAAATTTCCCATCGACTAGTACTCAGGACCAAGTCTTGAGCTACGATTAAATCTTGATCCATAAACAAGATTTGAGCCAGAACCAAGCCTTGATTCACAATCAAGCCTTGAGTTATAATCAAGCCTTGAGTCATAAACCAGACTTGAGCCAGAACCAAACCATAAGCCATAAACAAGCCTTGAGCCATATTCAAGCCTTGATTAATTTTTTCCCTTTTTCTAAGGCTCAACATAGTGTAAGTCAAAAACTATTGGATTTCGGGGGTTTTGCCAATAACATTTTTTTTCAGGAAATAATAAGCTACAAAACTGCAAAGTATAAAAAAATTTTACCGAAAATTTTTTTCCTCTATGATTTGTGCGTGCTCCTTTATTTTGATATCGGATTTTGACAAAAAATTTTTGCTGCCCGTCGATCACCAGGTTTGTTTATTTTTAAAAAATGTCCAAAGAAATTAATTTTAAGTTCACGTGAATGCAAGAAAAAATTATTTTTGTTGCCCATATTTTCCACAAGTTTTAGAATTGTGGTTAATAATTGTTTAAAGAAGTTTTGAGTTTACAGAAAATCGATAAAAATTTATTTTTGTTACTCATGTTTCCCAAGATTTAAGCGTAAGTAAAGTAATTAACTATAATAATCTTGGTATTCATTCATTCATTCATTCATTCATTCATTCCGTCCGGACCCCTGCTGGGTTTTCGGTGACAGAGAAAAGAACAAGTTATGGAGAGAAAAAGGTATATCTTTATTTTGCAAATGAGGGTTAGCTTGACCTGCAATCTGTTAAGAAGGATTAATTAATAACTCTGAGGACCCAGGTAATTATTTCTTTCTCCCTTTATCACGTGAAAAAGCTATAAAGAAAGTGTAAAACTGAATAGGTAACGCATACCTTTCTTTCTTACACCAAGAAATATAACATAAGTACTTCTTTGTTTAACATTGCGTTTCTCTATCTAGACGATTGAAAATGGCATAAGAACATCATCGTCTAAAATCTTAATCTTCTTCCATTTTTGTTTTAAAAATAAAAAAAAATATTCATTTATATGTATATATGTATGTAGGGGAGAGTGACAAACAGTGTGTAGCATTATTAACTCTCGCACCGGGGATATGTATTAGTATACGTGTTTATGTTTACTTTCTTATCTATCTTGGCCCTGATTTGATTCGGTTCTGAGAAATTAATAAGTTCAAAAATGTGGTTGAATGACCACAAACATAAATGTTTACATAGTAATCACCCACATTACGTAACTTTATACAAAAGAAAGAATGGCTATTGTCTAAATTTAAAGGGACATTATATTTCCAAATTTAATTATTTGATACAATAGACACGTGCCAGCTATATTAATGGATATGATTGTAATGATATAATAGAATAATTTAAATTAGATCAAGTTTTAAATTTATCGTTCTATAGATATGTTTGAAAGAAAATATTTATTTTGTTTTTAGAAAACTTGTTGCTTGTTTACCAAATTAGAGGAATCTTTCCTGTAATTGTTCGGTAGATCAGCTGTTTATTTTCTTATTCACTTTTACTTTTATAAATGAATTAATGTCATTTATCGTTTCAAAGCTGAATATTTTTACTTTACAAAAAAAATAAATATTAATTATTAATAGAAAAATTAAATATAAAATCAATCATTCAATATAATTATTTGTTAATTATTTTGGTTTAAATAATTTATTGTGAGTTCGTTCTGAATGAAACTAAATGAAATCTTTTTATTAATTAACTTGAATTTTTCACCTTTTATTTAAATTCCTTTCTAACAAACTTATCTTTCCTCTATTGAGATTGTAAATAATCTCGTAGGCTTATCTATAAAAAAAATATAAAATAAAGTTTAAATAAAATAAAAGAAACTTAACAATCCCTAACAGCTATCAAGGTCAAATTCCCTATTCCCTAAATTAAATAATCTATTATAAATAAACCAATCTCACAAATATTCTCCTTAGACATAAATTTATTTAACATGTTATTAATTTAACAACATATTAAAATGATTTAAGTTAGACAGAAAATAAATGAAAAATTTATTTATTCCTCTGAAAAATTGCTAAATAAATAATTTAAATAAATTATTTATTTCCTAAATTAACTATTTGTGGGAGGACAGGGATTCATAATCAATTGAATCTTACACATTAACAAATTGATCGCCTATTGCAATGAATTTGAGATATATGTATCTTCAAGAGACTTACGATTTGCTTTTGATACCACTTAAGGATCCAGATAATGAGGTGGTACTCCGATTTACCAGAAACCCCTCAAGTCTTTCACCATGGCGTGACTTTGTAGATTTATGTGTTTTTAATTAAAGTGATTATACACTTTTTTGTTTCTTCTACTTTCCTAATATTGAGTTTAATTTTATTGTTTGTTAAAAATATTTTATTTCTTATATAATTCTGAGTTGGAACGGTTGTTACACCAGCCTCTCAGATATCATATAAGATTTAAGAAAAAAAATATAAATAATAAAAAATATAAATAATGAAAATTTAATATTTTAAACAATAAAAAGATTCTATGTAAGTCACTTGTTCTTAATTCTCAAAAACTTACTTTATATTTGTTAAATCCAATCACAATTTATTTTCACGAAACTATCTGTCAAAAACTAATAATAATGATATAAATGTAGACCGATTGAAATTCAGAGAATGAATGTCCAAATTTGGGTCTCCTTCTCTATTTATTAACTCGAGAAGACGCTTCATCCCCCAAATTTCTCCGTATTCCCTGTATATTTAAATTTGGTAAGTGTGTTGGAGAGACTCTGACAGCTGATTGCTTGACAATCCGCGGTTTTCCCTTCCTACCTTTCTTCGTATACTTTTGCTGTATATTTCTTACCGCCAAATTTTCCCTCTAATCGCATTTTTCGCGGCGTCCTATTTTCTTAGCCAATAGTATTTAAATTGTTTTGGTAAGGACAGAGCGATTTCTCTCTTTCTAATTCCGTTGTAACGTATACAGGGAACAATGCCATTGTTCAGCTGTCAATCATATTTCAATTATTACTGAAATTTCTTTAAATCTTTAATATCTTAAAAAATAATAACTTGACAAAAATTTTACTTTTACCAATAATTTTTAAATAATTTTTACCTTTATTTAACATATAATTTTTATTTTAATATTATTATTTTAAGCAATTAAATAAAATAATTTACATTATTTTATGTAAAAAAATGAAAAATATCGTTAATTAATTTAATAATAGTCTATATTTATTTTTAATATTGTTAATAAAAAATATTTAAATTTGAATTAAATTAATAATTTCTTTATATTCGAAATTATATCTTTCGTCTCTTACTATTATTTTTCCTTATGTATTCTTATATGGTGTTATCTATGAATGTCTTCTGTCTCTTTCTATTATTTCTAAAATTCTATTTCTCTAGATTTAAATTCATTTCTTAATATTTCTTTTCTTTAGTTTTTATTAATAATTTATTTATAACTTTTTTCTTTTAAAATAATTAGTTAATTTTTTATAATAATTTTGCAAAATAAAATAATTTTTAATTATTTAGTTTATTGGTATTTAAGATAATGTAAAGGGGTGTTTTGTTTATTTATTATTAATTATTTAATATAATATTTAAACATTGGATTTATTTTATCTATGCATTTTATATTTTTGGGATTTCTATATTAGTGTATAGTTTAGACAATCATATACACACACATGTATATATATACTCATTCTCCTGAGTGCAAGTGTACTCATGAAAACAGTATTTTTCTTTCTTATATTTTTCTTTACCCAAATATATATATATATATATATCTATACCAAAATGTGACATTATATTTTTGAAATTAAATGGTACTCTATTTTTTTCTTTACTTGCATTTAAATGAATATAATCTATTGACTATTGGAATAACTCTTCAATGCCCCACTAAACCAATCATATTCTTTTGGCATAAAAGAATTGATTTGTTTACAAGACAGAAAAATATTCTCAATAGGCAATCTAAAGAGAAGAAAAAAAAAATAAATTTTTGATTACCCCCTTAATGCCCCCCTAAACGAATAAATTTATTAAATCCTGTAATGAATTAATTTGTTTGAAATAAAAAAAAAAATCAAAATTTATGTTTTTTTAAAAAAAATATCTTTATTTAGCCTCCGATGGCTCTTATGTTAACATTTTCTTCTTCCTCAACATCTTCCTCAATATCCTCCTCAATTACTTCATCGTGATTTGGGAAAATTTCTATTGTTCCCGGTGCTAATTTGGCTAAATTTAAATCTATTAGTTTGTCATCAACTGACCACAGTCTGTTGAGTATTCCCCAACCCATATTTACATCATTGATTCGAGCTTTATAGTGGAATTGAAATGACCTGTTTTGCATTAATATAGTGAACCTATCTACTGTGTTTTTCTCCCAAAATATATTATTGTTAGGTAGGATATCCGTCAAAGCTATTTTTGTTACATCTTTCTTTATGTAGAGATATTTATATATTAAGTAAAAGATATTCTCTTTTGCCACTTGTATGTGGATGTCATTGTCGACATCGTATACTAAGAACACATCTTGTACTCCCGTATTAAATAACATTACATTTCCTCTTATGTATGCATTGTTGTTTATTTTGGCCACTATAGGCCATCCCGCATAGTTCGTTAGTTCCCCTTCAAAAATGAATCTATATGATTCATCATATGATGAATAAAATTCATTAAATTCGGCCATTTGTTTTTTGAAATCCTCACTAAATTCCCCCACTTTCACTTTTATAAAAGATGGTCCAATTGAATTCACTACTTTTACGTAGTATTTTTTATTCACCTGAAGTAGGTGAGAGGGATATTGTTCCATTGAGAGAACAATATCGAAATCATGATTATTAGACTCCATCTTTAAAAAAAAAAAATTCTGCTACTTAATTATTTTTTTTTATGATTACCAAATACTATGCAGATATTAATATAGAAAAAATGAATGTAAGAGATAGAAGAGAACAGAGAGAGAATCACAACAAAATGCTATATACTATTTAGTGACACTTAAAATCAGTCACAACACCAAGAGAAAATAAAAATAAGAAAGAAAAAGAAAAAAAAAAAAAATATGAAGAAAGTACATTTTCAGTTCTTGAATGAATCAATTTATTAATTTTTTACATTTTTTTTTATTTTGGAAAATAGCATCTGGATTTTATAATCCGGATAATTCGGACCGAAAAATTTTTCCAGATTGATTTTGATGTTTTCTACTTTTGTTATTTTAATATTTTTAATTTTATTAATATTTTTATTTGTTTTTCTCCTAGCCTTGGAGCTTTTTTTGTTTCTTTTGGTTGAATTGATGTTTTTTTTTCGTTTGTGTCGATTTATTTTTTGTTTTTATATTAATTTTCATTGTTCTCCTTATGTCAGTGACTGTGTCGGAGATTGTGGATCCCCGTTTTAGATTAAATTTATCGCAATCTCTATATTTCCGTGTCATATTACCCTGATCACACGTTGTAATTTCCATCTTTAAAAAAAAATAAAGAAATTCCTCTTTTACTATTATTCCCCTTTTATTTATTTATTTTATTTATCAATATTTTTATTTTTTAACTATTTTTATTTTTAACTAATTTTTATATAAATACCTTTTTTAAAAAGATTAATCCAATTTTCAGGATCCACTTCACCGACACTACACTTCACTTGTCACTGACAAATAAGAACTGACCAAAATTTTAAAATTATGACATTTAAAATTCAATATTCTCAAATATAAATTCTAGAGTAAAAGGAAAATATTGTGTAATTTTGACTTTATCCAATAATATTGAATATAAATTTAGAGAAATGTTTCCAAACAAAATGAAAAGAAATCCAACCATTGCAGGCTTTTCTATATTGACTATTTGTATATTACTTATTTACTATTTATACTTAACAATATTATTATTATAACTTTTATATATTTTTTTTTTTATACATTTTTTTTTTTTATTCGTTTTTTCGTATTTATTATATTTTTATTTGTATATATGTATATATGTATTTTTTTTTTTTTTTTTTATATGGAGAATAGATACTTAATGTCTATATCACTTTTATCTATCCTCTTCTTTCTTCTTAAAGTAAATATTACTTACTAATCACTAAACACTTAACGAAATTTTTATTTTTTTTTATATTTTTTTTTTTTTTTTTTTTTTTTATATTTTTTATATGTAGAAATTGTTTATGTTTTAAATTTTTATTATTTATTAATATGATTGTTCTTAATTATTTATTATTAAATGTTCAAATAATTTAAATATTAATAAATAGATATTGTTTATTTAAAACACTTCACTACACTTTTTATTATTTTTGTTATTAACATTATTTTTATTTTTTATTTATATATATTATCACTTTGTTTTAATTAGAGTCTTTATCTCTTGAAATATATTTTTTTAAATCCTGATTATGATACATTCCTTTTTCCAGTCCTAAGTTACTATCCCATATGATATATGTACCTTTTTTTATAACTTTTTTTATTTCATATGGTCCTTCATAGACTTGTAGAAATTTAGCTATTATTTTATTTTCCTTATCAGACCTATTTAATAATTTAATTAAGACTTTATCACCTACTTTAAATTCAGTTAATTTATGTGTGATATTGAATTTTTCCGATCTTCTTTTACCTTTTTTACAGATGTTATTATACGCGAGTTCTAATTTTCTTTCATAATCCATATTATTTGGAATATCTGGAAAATCGAACCATTTTTCCCACATTCTTCTTGGCTTTTTGTTGAGCTGAAGTTCTATAGGTGTAAACTCGGTAGTTTCATGGTGAGTTTCGTTGATACAATCTTCAATAATTGATATCCAATTCCACCAGGAATTATGTCTACCATTGGTAAGAGTTCTAAAAAATCTTGATAACTCCCTATGAATTCTCTCGACAATATTTCCTTGGGGGTGACGTATTGACGAGAAGACAGGTTGTATCCCCTCTTCTTTGAGTTTATTAGTCCATGCTTCAGAAGTGAATTGTGTTCCATGGTCCGAAATAATTTTTTCTGGTTTTCCATATTCCTTTATATGATGTTTGAAAATTTTATTTATTAGCGCTATTGTTGTTATTTTTCTTATGGGGTATAATTTAACGTATTTACTAAACGCATCGATTGTTGATAAAATGTATTTAAATCCGCCTTTTGTTGCAGGTAAAGGACCGTAAAAATCGATTGATAAAATTTCTCCCGGTTTTTTCGGTGCATAATTTCTCATTTCCGCGTAATTAGTTTGATTAGAAATTTTATTTTTCTGACATGAGTCACAGCTAGCGATCCTATGCCTAATAACCTTGGAAAAATGCGGATAATAAAAATATTCATTTAACATGCGAAAAACTCTTTGTGGTCCTACATGTCCATACATTTCATGGGTTTCATCGATTAAATTGTTTATAATACTTTTTGTTATACATAATTTTTTTTTATTATCCCCGCTATTAAAATATAATATATTTTTTTCTATTAAATAACGCTTTGTTTTACCGCTTTTAACTTCTGCGATTCTTTGTTTCGAAATAGAATCTAGGTTTTGTTCTTGTGAAATATTTTTTAATTTATTTCGCAACATTGAAGATGGTGTTTTAACTAATTTATACAAAAATAATTTGCCCTCATGTGAGTTAATACCAATTTTATATTCTTCATATGATGGTGCCCTACTTAGTACGTCTGCAACTATGTTGTTTTTACCTTCAACATGTTCAATGTCAAAGTTAAAATCCTGAATTGCTAAAATCCACCTCGTTATCCTACCGCTTATTAATTTACACGTTTTTATGAACGTTAATGCCTTATGATCCGTTTTTATAATTACATGAGTTCCTAGTATATACGATCGAAATTTCAATAAGCTCCATACTATCGCAAGTAGCTCTTTCTCTGTCGTGAAATAAGTTAACTCGGCTCCTTTCAACGTTCGACTCGCGAAAGCTATAGGTACGTGTTCTCCGTCCTTGTCTATTTGATACAATACGGCTCCTATCGCTACGTCGCTCGCGTCTGTTTGTAAATAAAACGGTTTTGATAAGTCTGGATAACTAAGAATTGTAAATTCACAAAAAAGATTTTTAACCCGTTTGAATGCTATATCCTTTTTTGAATTCCATTCCCATTTATTTTTATTTTTTAATAATTCAAGTAAAGGGACTATTTCTTGGGCATGATTTTTAGAAAATTTTGTATAAAAGTTAATAAGTCCTAAAAAACCTCTTAATTCTTTTAAATTTCTAGGTCGCGGAAAATTATGTATTGCCTTTATTTTATCAGGATCAGGTTTAATTCCGAGTGGTGTTAAAATATGTCCTAAAAATTTCAATTCCGGACGAAAAAAATGAGATTTTTCAAAGTTTATTGTCATGTTATGTTTTTCTAAACGATGAAAAATTTTTTCTAAGTGATAGAGATGTTCGTCAATATTTTGTGATGTGCACAGCATGTCGTCGATGAAAGTGATTACAAAATCGCCTATACCACATAGTACCTGATCTAACGCTCGTACCAACGCACTAGTACTTGTTTTTAAACCGAAAGGTACTACATTAAATACATAGCATTTACCTTCTATTATAAAACCCGTATATTTTTTAGATTCTTCCGATAAAGGAATTTGCCAAAAACTACTGACCAGATCTAAAGAAGACATCACTTTTACACCCGTACATCTTTGAAATAAAACTTCGGTTGTTTCCGCACGTTCATATTCATCGACTACAATTAAATTTAATTTTCGCGCATCTAAACAAAATCTAATAGTACCATCCTTTTTTAATGATATACATATTGGACTGATATATTGCGTGTTCATTTTTTTTAGAATTTTTAATTTAATTAATTTTTTTATTTCATTATTGACTTTATCACGCAATTTCATCGGAATAGGATATGATTTTTTAAAAAATGGTTTGCTATCATCTACTTTTATTTCGTGTTCGTAAATTGAAATTCTACCCGGTTTTTTAGAAAAAACATTTTTATAACGTGAAATGAGTTTGTAAAATCTTTCCTTATCATTTTTGTTTAAAACAGTACATTCCGCAATTTTATTTTTAATTTCATCTTCAGTTATTTCAAATTCGAACTGTGTGTCATCATAGTCTTTGTTTATTTCTAAATCTTTAATTACATTTGGGGCATCTTCTAACATTTCCATTCCCGTTAATTGATTGACAATAATTTTACTGATATCATTATTATTATTTTGATTTTTATTAATTTCATTTTCTTTAATTTCTTTTAAGATTTCTTTTTCTAATTCATTTTCTATGTCTTCAATTTCAATATTTTCATTTTCACGAATAATTTTTATTTGATTTATATTTTCTTTAAGCATTTCCATAGTTAATGCTTCTTCTTCTCTAATAACAATAACAATATCTTTTTCAAAATCTACTTTAGTTTGAAATGTTTTTAAGAAATCAGCACCCACTAAGCAATCACAATTTAATTTAGGAACTACTATAAATGTATATTGTGCATTATAACCACACATTTCGAATTGTATCAATAGCTGAAGTTTTAATTTTACAGGGCGTTCTCCAGTTGCACCTACAATACTCATTCCAACTACCGGTAATGAAAGACATTTTTCCATTTCTTTTATATTATTCTCATAAAAATCTTCCGAAATACATGTTACTTGACTTCCGGTATCTATAAGTGTTTTTACTTTTTTATTAAACATAATTATTTCTACGATAGGACATCTACCTAATTGATTTAATAAACGATAATTTATATTTTTTAATAATTCTCTACGTAAATCTAATGGAATTATTTCTTCTGATTTTTTATTTTGTTTTTGTGTATTTTTTTCGTTATTTATATTTAAAAGCGTCATTGACCTCGGATTTGTATACCTCGTACACGTGTTTACAAACCCGAGGTTTATAAGTTTTCCGAAGTCGATGAAGGTTCTCCACAATCATTTATATCACTTTTTGGATTTTTGCATTTTTTTGTTATATTTACACATGCTTGTTGACAACCTTCATTATTTTGGTTATTTACATTTTGTGAAAATTTGTCCTCTTGCTTAACATTATAAGGTGTATATCTTGCATTTTCTACATAACCATTGTTATAATTTTGACGCTGATTAGGATAATTTTGATAATTATTTTGTCTATTATTGTAATTGTTAAAATTATTACCCGAGTATTTGTTTCTATCATAATTTTGATCTCGGTAATTTTTATTTGGAAAATTTGGATTAAATTTAAAATTTGGATTGTTTTGAAAATTTTGTTGTCTATTATTTTCACTATTTTTATATTGATAATTATTACCTTGATCAAAACTTTGATTTGTATTATTGTAATTAGGGTTACGATTAAAATTATTTGTTCTACTTTGATTTTTACTATCATATTGTTGTCGACTATAATTATCAAAATTATTCTTTGGATTATTTTGAAAATTATTACTTTTGTTTTGAAAATTATTAGTTTTGTTTTGAAAATTTCTTTGAGAATTTACTGGACCAGTCCTATCAAATTTTTCTAATAGATCTAATAAATTGTTTATTGTATTAATTCCTCTCATTAATACCGCTGTATGTATATCTTCATTAAAATGTCTGGCAATTTTAATAACTATTTCGTTCTCTAAAGGTGATGGAATTAAGTCTTTGGCTTTGTTTATTATTTTAATTGCATAAGCTGACCTTGATAATTTCCCGCTTGGATTATATTGACCAAATTCTAAGTTTGTGCTTATTTTATAACGAATGTTTTCATTCCAAAATCGATTAATTAATTTTTCTTTAAAACTCAAAAAATTATCATCTTCCGACTTAACTAAATTCCACCATTCTTTAGAAAATCCTTCTAAACATGTTTGAATAAAGTATTTGAATTCTGAATTTAAAATACCATTTACTTGAATATAATCTTCTAATTCTTTCAAAAAAATCATGGGCCTTTCCTGAGTAGTCCCAGAAAATTTAGGAGGAGTATATTCTCTTATCCATGAATTTTTATTAGAATTATCATTATTTCTTATTCTACTTATTTTTTGTTCAAAATATTCTTGATTTTCTTGAATTGTTTTTATTTTATTTTCATTATCTAAACTTAAAATTGTGTTTTCCTCAGTACTCAAATGTAAGTTATTAATTTTGCCATCCATGTCATGAATTTTGTTATTTACTTCGTCCAGTGATTCTTCTACATTTAATTTTAAATTTTCGCATATTTTTTTGTTAATTTCAATACCGGTGTCTACTCTATCATATAATTTAGCCTTCAATTGTTCGATTTCTTTCTCATTTTGTTCTATTCTTTTACGTATTTTAGATCTTTCCTTTATGCATAAATCCATATTTTCTTTTTGTTTAGTATTTAATTTACCTAATCCCTTTTTTACTTTTGTAACCGTTATTCCCAAGTCTTTCATGAAATCATCAAAATCTTTTTCAGTTTTATTTAATATTTCCTGTTCCTCATCATTAAGATCATATTCTTCATCACTATCACAAAGAGAAATCTGAGTGATTTCTTCATCGAAAATCTCTAAAAATCCTTTATTTTTACTTTGTTTTTTAGTTATTGTACCTGTTTTCTTTACTTTATCTTTATTTTCTTGATCTGAAAAAGGTTTTGATGCTTCATTGCTTTTGTTTTGTTCGGGATCCATTTTAAATATTCAAAACGAAAACAAAAAAATTTTAATTTTATATTTATTTATTCAATATTTTTATAATTGTGAATGATTTTGAGTGCACTCTTTTAATTCTACTTTTCCCTATTATTTTATTTATTATATATTCTTAAAGAAAAAGAGAAAAGAAGGAAAGAAAAAAAAATTTCATTCAATTTAAATTCATTCAGAAAACGAAAACACCAGGGGTACCAGTTGTAGCATTATTAACTCTCGCACCGGGGATATGTATTAGTATACGTGTTTATGTTTACTTTCTTATCTATCTTGGCCCTGATTTGATTCGGTTCTGAGAAATTAATAAGTTCAAAAATGTGGTTGAATGACCACAAACATAAATGTTTACATAGTAATCACCCACATTACGTAACTTTATACAAAAGAAAGAATGGCTATTGTCTAAATTTAAAGGGACATTATATTTCCAAATTTAATTATTTGATACAATAGACACGTGCCAGCTATATTAATGGATATGATTGTAATGATATAATACCCTCACAACACAAGGATATTCAGGATATCCCTGGGACGTCCTGGGGATATCCATTTGCTTTTGGCGATTCGGATATCCCTAAGATATCCTCTGGATATCCATGGACATCTCTAAGATATCCCAGGGATATCCAAACCGCCGAAAACAAATCGATATCCCCAGGACGTCCCAAGGATATCCTGAATATCCTTTTGTTGTGAGGGTAGAATAATTTAAATTAGATCAAGTTTTAAATTTATCGTTCTATAGATATGTTTGAAAGAAAATATTTATTTTGTTTTTAGAAAACTTGTTGCTTGTTTACCAAATTAGAGGAATCTTTCCTGTAATTGTTCGGTAGATCAGCTGTTTATTTTCTTATTCACTTTTACTTTTATAAATGAATTAATGTCATTTATCGTTTCAAAGCTGAATATTTTTACTTTACAAAAAAAATAAATATTAATTATTAATAGAAAAATTAAATATAAAATCAATCATTCAATATAATTATTTGTTAATTATTTTGGTTTAAATAATTTATTGTGAGTTCGTTCTGAATGAAACTAAATGAAATCTTTTTATTAATTAACTTGAATTTTTCACCTTTTATTTAAATTCCTTTCTAACAAACTTATCTTTCCTCTATTGAGATTGTAAATAATCTCGTAGGCTTATCTATAAAAAAAATATAAAATAAAGTTTAAATAAAATAAAAGAAACTTAACAATCCCTAACAGCTATCAAGGTCAAATTCCCTATTCCCTAAATTAAATAATCTATTATAAATAAACCAATCTCACAAATATTCTCCTTAGACATAAATTTATTTAACATGTTATTAATTTAACAACATATTAAAATGATTTAAGTTAGACAGAAAATAAATGAAAAATTTATTTATTCCTCTGAAAAATTGCTAAATAAATAATTTAAATAAATTATTTATTTCCTAAATTAACTATTTGTGGGAGGACAGGGATTCATAATCAATTGAATCTTACACATTAACAAATTGATCGCCTATTGCAATGAATTTGAGATATATGTATCTTCAAGAGACTTACGATTTGCTTTTGATACCACTTAAGGATCCAGATAATGAGGTGGTACTCCGATTTACCAGAAACCCCTCAAGTCTTTCACCATGGCGTGACTTTGTAGATTTATGTGTTTTTAATTAAAGTGATTATACACTTTTTTGTTTCTTCTACTTTCCTAATATTGAGTTTAATTTTATTGTTTGTTAAAAATATTTTATTTCTTATATAATTCTGAGTTGGAACGGTTGTTACACCAGCCTCTCAGATATCATATAAGATTTAAGAAAAAAAATATAAATAATAAAAAATATAAATAATGAAAATTTAATATTTTAAACAATAAAAAGATTCTATGTAAGTCACTTGTTCTTAATTCTCAAAAACTTACTTTATATTTGTTAAATCCAATCACAATTTATTTTCACGAAACTATCTGTCAAAAACTAATAATAATGATATAAATGTAGACCGATTGAAATTCAGAGAATGAATGTCCAAATTTGGGTCTCCTTCTCTATTTATTAACTCGAGAAGACGCTTCATCCCCCAAATTTCTCCGTATTCCCTGTATATTTAAATTTGGTAAGTGTGTTGGAGAGACTCTGACAGCTGATTGCTTGACAATCCGCGGTTTTCCCTTCCTACCTTTCTTCGTATACTTTTGCTGTATATTTCTTACCGCCAAATTTTCCCTCTAATCGCATTTTTCGCGGCGTCCTATTTTCTTAGCCAATAGTATTTAAATTGTTTTGGTAAGGACAGAGCGATTTCTCTCTTTCTAATTCCGTTGTAACGTATACAGGGAACAATGCCATTGTTCAGCTGTCAATCATATTTCAATTATTACTGAAATTTCTTTAAATCTTTAATATCTTAAAAAATAATAACTTGACAAAAATTTTACTTTTACCAATAATTTTTAAATAATTTTTACCTTTATTTAACATATAATTTTTATTTTAATATTATTACTTTAAGCAATTAAATAAAATAATTTACATTATTTTATGTAAAAAAATGAAAAATATCGTTAATTAATTTAATAATAGTCTATATTTATTTTTAATATTGTTAATAAAAAATATTTAAATTTGAATTAAATTAATAATTTCTTTATATTCGAAATTATATCTTTCGTCTCTTACTATTATTTTTCCTTATGTATTCTTATATGGTGTTATCTATGAATGTCTTCTGTCTCTTTCTATTATTTCTAAAATTCTATTTCTCTAGATTTAAATTCATTTCTTAATATTTCTTTTCTTTAGTTTTTATTAATAATTTATTTATAACTTTTTTCTTTTAAAATAATTAGTTAATTTTTTATAATAATTTTGCAAAATAAAATAATTTTTAATTATTTAGTTTATTGGTATTTAAGATAATGTAAAGGGGTGTTTTGTTTATTTATTATTAATTATTTAATATAATATTTAAACATTGGATTTATTTTATCTATGCATTTTATATTTTTGGGATTTCTATATTAGTGTATAGTTTAGACAATCATATACACACACATGTATATATATACTCATTCTCCTGAGTGCAAGTGTACTCATGAAAACAGTATTTTTCTTTCTTATATTTTTCTTTACCCAAATATATATATATATATATATCTATACCAAAATGTGACATTATATTTTTGAAATTAAATGGTACTCTATTTTTTTCTTTACTTGCATTTAAATGAATATAATCTATTGACTATTGGAATAACTCTTCAAGTGGAACACTTTTTTTCAAAGAGATATTAATATGTCAATTTTATATATTTTTGGACACTTTTTGGTACTACCATAAAATTTCAAGTTTTTGGAACTTGATACATTTTTCTTGTTTTTAAGGTTTGTGTTAAACAGTGGGACACCTATTATTAATTATTAAATAATGAATAATTGTTTCAATAATAATATTCTGCTTCATACTTTGTAAATACATATACATGTTTTGCATTAAATAACGTTAACAAATGTTTCAAAACACTCATAATTTAATAATATTTTAAATTTTTATAATTTTTTATTACATTTCATTATGTACTCCGAGTTAATCTTCATTAACAAAGGTTCTATTGGCCAAGGGTTGGTACATCTTTATTTTTGTATATAATAAATGTGAAAAAAGAAATTATTACCTGGGTCCTCAGAGTTAATCCTCATTAACAAAGGTTCTATTGTCCAATGGTTGGTTCTTTTGTGGTATTTGTTCCGGGGTTTTAATACAGGTATAAATACGTATATATGTCATTTATAATGAACTACTGATTACTCATATAAGAGTGTCCTTTTTGCACTTAGTGGCTGATCAGTAGTTACTGATTCATAGTTACTCATAGTTCTCTCATTCTTTTGGATATTTGGTACTTTTATTGGATAAAAGGCAAAATTAATTATATTGGATTAAAGTAAAAATTGGTTATATTGAATTAAAGGAAAAATTAGTTATATTTAGTAAAAGGTAAAATTAGTTGTATTGAATTAAAGAAAAAATTGGTTATATTTAATAAAAGGCAAAATTGGTTATATTAGAGAAAGTGAGCAAAACGGTTAAAGATATTTAGATTTTCATGCATCAAAAATAAAATTAAACGAAGTATAATATGGCCAACATAAAAGAGTATGTTATTTTAAGTGATAAAGATTTAAAAATTATTGAAAATAGAAATAAATTGTTAAATTACATGCATATGTACAAATATGAAGATTTATTAAGAAAAGATTCCAATTCTTTTTTTAATATGCAAAGTGCTTTGTATGTACAAATTCTTGATTTTATTGTCCCAATTAGAGACGGTGATAAACATATTTAAATACTTTTTAGCGGTAATAACAATTATGGTCACTGAATTTATGTCTATTACTATAGAGTAAGGCTTTATATTTTTGATAGCCTTAATAAGGGGTGTTTAAATGTGCAGCAAATAAAATATTTAATTAGATTGTTCCCTTTTAAACCAACAGTAGTTTTTGAAGCTGTTGATCAACAACCTTTTGGTAGTGTTGAGTGTGGAGTACATGCAATAGCATTTGCAACATCTATATTATTTAACGTAATGCCAAACCGTGTAAATTATGAAACTGATAATAACAAAATGAGAAACCATTTTAAGTCAATGTTTGAAAATAATTGCTTAAATCATTTTCCGACAGTAAGAACGTCTCACAATAGGAATTCGATAATAGAGAATGATTAGAACCGTCTTTTCATAAATTGAACTCAGGAACATAAAAATTATATTTTAAACTATTGTTCTGTTTTTAATACTTTTCCCAGTAATAATATTAACAGAGTTCTATTAACACAAGAGTTAAAAATTAAACATTCTTTAAATGACACTAGTGAAAAGAAAATAATTCGTACAACTTATAATACTGTGAACAAAATTTTACCACATGAATATTTAACAATGAAAACTTTTCTGAGTAAAGAAAATGATAAAAAGATAAATCGAGCAATTAAAGAGAAGGGAAGAAAAAGGAAGGCAAGGCGCGAAGTTACATATGAGCAGTAAATAATAAGACAGGAGAATGAGAGATTGAGAAAACGTAATCGTAATAAAACAGAAATAAAAAAGAAAGAGCGCAAAAAAAATTTGACATGCAAAAAAAAGAAATTATCTATAAAAACTGAAGATGGAAAGAAAATACGCAAGGATAAAAATTTGGCATGTAGGAAAAGAAAAATATCAATGGAAACTCAAGATGAAAAGAAAGTGCGTCAAGAAAATAATTTGTCATGTAAGAAGAAAAAATTTTCTACGGCAACGGAAGATGAAAAGAATGTGTGAAGAAAAGAATTTGACATGTAAAAACGATAATCGGAATAAAAAAAGTGCAGGAGTTGCAATAATGTCTTTTGAAGATTTAGATGAAAGTAAAGTACCACAGAATTATTTAGGTTTAATAAATGTAGAATGTAAGTTTTGTAACGCGTTACATTTTTTGTGTGAAAGACCGTAACATAGATACATCACGGAGGAATGTCCCCGTGAAAAGGACATTATGATATGTTAATTATCTGAGCCAATAATGACAGCGCGATTCTGATAAAAGATATTAAAACACTTTAATGAAATGAAAAGAAACTTGTTTATTATTAGAAACATTAAAAATAGTACAAAAGCAAAAAAATACTCTCCGTGCGCACTCGTCACGAGACAAAACAGTTTTATAGATAAAACAATCGTAGTACAGAAACTACTTAGCGACGACAGCGCCACTGGCTGTTCAGTAAACTGATTCAAACAAATGACAAAATACTAAATTGCATCTTTTTCAACATGATATCGCCTGAATGTCACAAGAATATTCCCGGTTGATATCAGCTTGACATTCAAGGAATATTCCGTGCTACTTGGGTGGTAGATCCAATATAAAGAAATTTTTTTTTACATTTCTAATATTAAATTTTTTTGAAAAAAAATGAATAAAAAATATGGTTAATGCATACTAGCAACGTAGTCGACCGCTTGCGGACGACAAAGTTGCTAGTTTCAATTAGAATTCTGATAACACAGCCACACAAAAAAAAAGTATCCGGGCCTGGGAATGAGACCACCATTTCTTGATGTATTTTGATGCGCTGAACACGAATCTGAAGTCCGTTTAGCTCCATCACGTCAGGATTTTGACATAACCTCAAAAAACATAGCTGATTTTAAATGACAGGAGAAATTTTTTAAATAATGTCAGATTTGCTTGAATCTTGTTACTCGGGGGTTTTTGGGGTCGCTGATTACGAATTTAACGTCAGATTTATAAAATTCAAAATGGCGGATACAATATGGCGGACGAATTTTTAAAAAGTAGTTGGATTTTTACGAAAATTGGTATCTAGGGGCTTTGGGCGTCGCTGATTACAAATTTATCGTCAGATTATTCAAATTCAAAATGGCGGACAAATTTTTAAAAAGTAGTTGGATTTTTACAAAAATTGGTATCATGGGGTTTTTTTGGAGTCGCTGATTACGAATTTAACGTCAGATTATTCAAATGTAAAATGGCAGATATAGTACGGTGGTCAAATATCTTTATGTTTCTACATGTGTCTGCATCCAGGGCACCTCCACGCTGTGACGGTGGGCAACGGAGTTTGTCCGCTATCCGGCTAAGTCCCTGGATAATGGCTTTGATGCCGTCCGAGATGCCGTCATGGCAGACATACGTAGGAAACGTATTACGATGCAGGGACTCGGAACCCCAGTATCGGCCAAGTTACATAAAAATTCAACTATTTTTTAAAAACTCGTCCGCCATATTGGATCCGCCATTTTGAATTTGAATAATCTGACGATAAATTTGTAATCAGCGACTCCCAAAACCCCTAGATACCAATTTTCGTAAAAATCCAACTACTTTTTAAAAATTCGTCCGCCATATTGTATCCGCCATTTTGAATTTTATAAATCTGACGTTAAATTCGTAATCAGCGACCCCAAAAACCCCCAAGTAACAAGATTCAAGCAAATCTGACATTTTTTAAAAAATTTCTCCTGTCATTTAAAATCAGCTATGTTTTTTGAGGTTATGTCAAAATCCTGACGTGATGGAGCTAAACGGACTTCAGATTCGTGTTCAGCGCATCAAAATACATCAAGAAATGGTGGTCTCATTCCCCGGCCCGGGTACTTTTTTTTGTGGGACTGTGTAATGATAATTTTAATATTGTAGTTGTGATATTAAGTTGTATACAAAAATAGTTTTAGTAACGAGAAACATTTCTAAAGAACTCTTTTTTTAAATACTTCGTTATTATGTTAATATGTGAAAGTAATTTGAACTGTATACAGATCATTATCTATTTATTTTATGGGAAGTTAGTTTTTAAACTGTTGGATTCATAAAAATAAGACATTTTTTCTTTCTAAATTCTTTGTAAATATTTGCAATATTATTAGTGGATTTTTTAACCAAGAATATCCTTTTATTGAAATTTTTTAATTTATCGTTACGAAGTTGGCTGAAATAAATGACTGTTCTTATTAAAGTTTGATGACTGTGAATGACAGTGGATGGACAAAAGTGTTAGCGTAGTTGAAGAAAAAGATATCTTAAGAATGAATAACAATTCAGTGAAGGTTTTGTGGTATGGAAAATCCTATACTACAAAAATGATTGCTTTAAATGGTAAGTGTTTTTGATTTGGATTTTCAAAAATTATTATACACGTTTTTGATCAATGTTAGCTAGTTTTGTTAAATTTTTTGAGTTTATTATTCTTATAAAGTATATTTAATTTTAACTTTTAATTCAAAAACTCTCTTTTTCGCTCAATCTTGCCTTCATTTATTCTTCCTTATTTAAGTTTTTTTAATTAAACAATTATTAATAAAATTCTTTGCTTTTTATAGTTAAAAAAACTGTATGTTCAGAAAGTGTTTCGATTGCACCTAGTGTTTCAGGTATAAATAAAATTAAAAAAAATAGAAATTACGAATCACTTATTCTCACACTACTTTTATTTTAATCCTATATTTGATAATGTTTATTAAAATAAACAATTAAAAATTAGTAAATGCACACATGGAACCTGTTGCTTCTACTTCGAATAATCTTGATGACTTAGGTATTTACTTTATGCTAATAAATAAAATAATGTAATAGGTTTTATAGCTTTCTAATTAAATGTTTTCTATATCATAAACTTTTATAAAATGTAGAATTTAACAACTCAATTGTACAGAATTTTAGACACTAATACTTCATATTTTTAAATCGCAGGCTTAAATATGTTGAGCGTTATATTCTTGTACTGCTCTAAGTAATTTTGATGGATATTCCGGTTGCTTGTCAAAAACTTTATATTTGGCCCAAGTTGTCTTGAAGTCTGAATGTAAGGATTCTACAGCTTGCTCACTATAAAATCCCAATCCCTCGCCTGATTTCTCACAAAACTGAGAAACATGAAATATCACGGCATGGACTTTCGGCGTAACGGAAATGTTCAAATCATAATAACTTTTTTTAAAGTTAGAAATTAATTTTTTATAATTAACATCAAGAGTCGAAGAAAAACACGATTGCACAACGGTTTTAAAATCATCAAAACATTTCACGTATTTCAATCAATTGATACTACATATCTGTCGCAATAGATCTGTCCTATTTAATAGGATATTGCATGAATTTCCCCCAAATCCCTGAGTCTTATTACTACGAATAGGTTTATTTGGGCTATAGTTCTTTCTATATGCATTCGTACTACGCAGGATTTCTTTATAGTTTACGAAATCATTAGCATTTGTTAACTTCTGATCAGGTTTTTGACGGAATATGAGTTCCAATAATCCAACCGTTTTAGAATATTTTTTCTTCCCAACTAGGTTAATGTAAGAACCTTCAAAATCAATTTGCGTATCACCAATCATATATGTACCGTCGGGAAGTTTACGTACTCCATAAACCGTATCTAAATATTGTTTCCTATTTTCGTCCAACATTTGTAGAAATTTCTTTGTTAATTTATCAGAATCTTCTTCCACAGTATTAACCACATTACTTTCATCTTTAATATCGTACATCCCTTGCTCATGAATGTCATCATTAAAGATATTATTATTTTGCTCATTAGTAATAATATTATGATTCTCTTGATTGGTCAATCTATCAATTATATTTTCTTTTGTTAAATTTTGCATGTCTTCTTCTTCTTCTTCATAAATAGGATCATAAAACGTTACATCATCATTATAAATAGGTGTGTTGAAAGGTGTATCTTTTACTAATGGCAGTCTTAAAAGATGATTTAAAGTCTTCTTCTTCTTCTTTCTTTACATGGTTTTGAAAATTTTCAATCTTTATAGGATTTTTAGTTATATTCACTAATTTTTCTAATGGAGTAACTAATGGTTGAAAGGTTTCTTTTAACATATTTTCAGCTGACTCTCTGACACTTTTAAGAATACGATGCTTTCGACGAAAAGTATCTCGAAACTGTGTAAAAGTCATATCTGTTTTCACATGATCATTATAAACATGCTTGAGATTCCATTCATCTTGTCTGAATAGCACAAGCAAATTAATATTATTTCTAACAAGATGTTTAGGAATATGAGCATATGTTTGACAAAGATAAAAACTATCGACGTTAACATGTCTCCCCATACAAACAAACGCCTTAACATTGTCCTGCTTCTCACAAGCGATATCATCAAAAATGAAAATTGAATTAGTTTTTGCATCTTTAGGTGTAACAACTTGTTCATGTTCAGTGAATGGTAAGAACTCGATGCTATCTACTTTACTAAGTACTTGTTCCAAAGTTTATATTTCGGCTGCTGTAATGATTTTGAATATAAATATATATTTTCAAATCCTAAACCATTCGGATGTATAATCATAGAAAGAAGTGCATTCGTTTTTCCACAATTTGATGCTCCACAAAAAGCTGCTCGAATACTATTTGAAAATAAACTTCCATGTCGTTTAACCTCATTATCTTTAGTTTCAATGAGGTTATCCACATTTGCAATCGGGAGTTGTACTCCTGGTTATCAATATTGTGTACCTGGAACAAAGTTGGCAAAACGTCTTGCACGAGGGGATCCTGGTATAAATGCCTTGGATACGGCTTGTAAGGAGCATGATATAGCCTATTCAAAAGATAAAGACGTGGCTGCAAGAAATACTGCAAACAAAATATTAGCTGAAAAGGCGTGGGAACGAGTAATTTCCAAGGGCGCTAAAATTAGTGAAAAAGCAGCTGCATTAGCTGTAACTAATATAATGAAAGTTAAGTCTAAATTTGAGATGGGTTTAAAAATTAAAAATAATATTAAGAAAAAGATTGTGAAGAAGTCGAAGAAGAAGAAAAAGAAGAATACAATTTCCAAGAAAAATTAATGCATGATATTAGGGAAGATTATTCACGCTGCTAAGAATAATATGAAGAATAATCATAACACAACGGATACTATTAAAACAGCAATGATTGGTGCAGAAAATGCAGTTAAAAATCTTGGTAGTAAATGTAAAATTTCATCACCTCCAATTCTTCGTGTACCCTCAAAAGTTGGTGGTATTTTACCGCTAATACCAATTTTTGCCGGGCTTAGTACATTACGAGCACTTAGTGGTGGAATCAGTGGTATTGTAAAAACAGTAAATGATGCTAATGCTGCTAAAAAACAACTTTCAGAAGCTCATCGATATAATGAAACAATAGAGGCCATTGCTATAGGAAAGGGTATATATTTGAAACCCTATCGTAAAGGACTTGGTCTTTATATTAATCCACATCAAGGAAATGGATTGAAATATACAAAGAGCGTTCAAAAAAACTAATATTGAATGTCATCGACTATGATTTACTTAAATATGCGAAACTTATGAAAATACCTCAATTTCGTGGAGTTTTTATGAGAAATGAATCACCTATTACAGGACCTTTTAAGTGTGAATCAGCAATAATTAATCTTTATCATCATGAGAGATATCAAAATTTTGATACATTTATATGTGGTCATTTATGTCTTAAATTCTTATGTAAGCAACTTAACGTTCAGAACATTTTTAATCTATATAAAAGTATGTAAACAATTATAACCTTTAGTATAAAAGTAGATGTCCAACATGAATGACTCTTTTAATTTAACGTTAACGGGAAAGTCTTCAGTTCTGAAGGTTTCATACTTCCCACCTATTGAACTGTCACCTAATAAAAATTATATACTTGGGCTTGTTGACCTATTTACATATAACTCAATTCCTAACATTGATGAAAGTTCCAACAAATTTTGCATAGATGATTTTGAGATTACTATACCTACAGGTAGTTATGAAATTAAAGATATAGAAGAATATTTGAGACGTCAAATACCAAATGAAGATTATTTAGCAATAGATTCCAACAATAGTACATTAGGATGCAATATTAAATCAAATCTTTCGATGGACTTTACTCCTGAAGATTCTATTAGCAGTTTATTGGGATTCCCTGCTCGCAAACTAATGCCGAATTTAAAACATTTCTCCGATTGACCTGTAACAATATTGAAAGTGAATGCTCTACGCATTGAATGTAGTATTACCACTGGAGCGTATATGATGCTAATGCTGCTAAAAAACAACTTTCAGAAGCTCATCGACATAATGAAACAATGGAGGCCATTGCTATAGGAAAGGGTATATATTTGAAACCCTATCGTAAAGGACTTGGTCTTTATATTAAACCACATCAAGGAAATGGATTGAAATATACAAAGATACAAAGATATACAAAAAAGTTCACACTATACATGAATTTTTCCCTACTGTTCCACCGGGAGAAAAGATTGTAGAAGTTCCAGCACACATCATTTACCTTCCAGTCGCAGTAAGGACAGTACATAACATTCAGCTACGTATAGTAGATCAGAACGGTATTTTGGTTAACTTTGGAGGAGAGACAATAACAATCCGTTTACACATTAAATCAATGTAATGGGTATTGTTTATAATCGAAAAGTTGGAAGTAGTTATAAAACTTAAACATCATGTCCACCGAAGATCAGTTTGAATGTAGCTCGCAAGGTGTTAACACCTCAGAGTCGACAATTCCTGAAGCAGATCCATAGCTAATTATGAGATTCACAGCCATCAACCATATGCATCCTCATCGTTTTTACAATAGCGATGAAATTCGCATTATTGTACAAAATCAAGATTTATCTATTTTACCAAGCAATAGTGCATTACATATTTTTGGAAGGTTGACTAATGCTGATGGAACTGCTACCACACAAAATATTCATTTCACCAACAATGCTATAGCCTATTTGTTTGATGAAATTCGTTACGAATTGAATGGTATTAAGATTGACCGTTGCAAGTATGTTGGTCATACAACACTATGAAAAGCTTTATTTCTTTAACACCACCTCAACTTAATCGCGATGAAAATGCTGGAGTTTTGAATCTGGAATTAAATTCAAGAATGTCATTACAAGATGGATATTTTGATGTATCAATGCCACTTGGTATGTTTTTTGGTTTTGCTGAAGATTATAAAAAAATTGTTATGAACGCTAAACATGAACTGATTTTAATAAGAGCACGTAGTGATATAAAGTTTATTATTCAAATGGGAGAAGGTGGAGATGAACAGTTCAAAATACAAATTAATAAAGTGGAATGGTTAGTGCCATATGTTTTACCATCTGATAATAATAAAATCAAATTATTAAAATTTATCGAGAAAGATCCACTAATTTCTATGAGTTTTCGGTCTTGGGAAATGTTTGAATACCCTTTAATTCCGTCAAGTACAAAAGTCATGTGGCAAATAAAATCGTCAACACAATTAGAGGAACCTCAATATGTAATTGTTGGATTCCAAACAGAAAGAAAAGATAAACGTAAAAAGTCTGCCTGTTATGTCGATCACTGAGACATTACAAATGTAAAACTCTTTTTGAACTCACAATCATATCCTTATGGAAGTTTAAATTATAATCAAAATCAATATTCTATACTTTCTGATATGTATGCGAATTTTCAATCTTCTTACTATGGAAGAGATTCTGAACCCATATTGAAGCTTGAAACTTTAAATCATTGTCTCCTCTAATTGTTATTGATTGTTCAAAACAAAATGAGTTTCTCAAGCAAACTTCAGTTGATGTACGTTTAGAATTTGAATCTAGAAATAATATACCTGCTGAAACAACTGCTTATTGCCTCATCATACATGATCGCATTGTACATAGTATAAACCAATCAGCGGTATAGTTAAGAAGATGTAAAGCAGTGGAGGGGGTAAAATAAAAGTAGTGGGGGGTTGAACTGAGAGTTATATAACTCACGTTCTTGGGATGGAAATTTATTTCTATTCCAGGATGGAGTTCATCGTAGACGTTCAAGGCTTCAAGAAACCCTGCAACAATTTCATTTTCAAAAACATGGCTATACTTCCTCTTGAAGCTGATGCTCAACCTCGAGTTTACCTCTTTGAACCTCACTGTGCTTGGAATTCACTACCTGAACGTTATAAAAGTGAAAATCTCTGGTTAACAAAGTATAGATCAGTAACATCAACCTTGGTAATATCAAAACTTATCCTTCATTGGTAATCTCAACGGATGGTAAAAGAAATTTCAAAATTCCCGCGAGCAGTGTAGGTAAGTAATAAGAAACTGTCAATGGGCCCGGTGACCGTACGCGCATATCTGTCGCGCACCTTTCACTTTTGAGTCCTCCACTGTGCACCACCCACAGCCACCCACAGTCCCGCGCGGTATCTCGCAAACCCTTTGTTTCTCGACGTTATAATTATGATTTTTGAATTTTTGGAACCGTATATGTTAATACATAGAAAAGACATATGCAAATTAGGGGATGGTGGGTGGCCAAGAGGGGCGGAAAGTGGGTGGTAATATTTAAAAAAGACATATGCAAACGGGTTAAAATTCAAAAATTCCCGCGAATAACAGCGCTATCTCACGACAACGGTCAGTAACATCAACCAAGGGTAAAGTAGAGTTACCATATGTCAGTAAGGTAGATTCCTACATTACCTGTGTTTTAGAACTGGTACAGCCCTTCTACTGTCAGTTATAATTGTCTGTACTGTCAGAAAATTTGTATTTAAAAGTATCTAGATATAGGTGAGGCGTTTCATATGAGAACGACATATGATGTCTCAGATTTTCTTTAACTTTTGGTTTTTGAGAGTCATTTTGGTGTTAAATAAGTGTGTAAATTTTGAATTAAAAATTTTTAATATTTTTAGAGATATTTGCATTAACAAATTATTGTAACATTTTTTTCTTTTTCTCATAACTTTTTTTCTTTTGATCCTACAAAAAAAAGTTCAGAATGTTTTTCACTCTAAAAATGTTGAAAATTATGAAAAAAAATATTACAATAAGAAATTATTAAAATTTAAGTAATTTGTTTAAAAAATAAAATTTAATTTTTAGTTTTAATCGTGTTCTCCCTGTTTCTCAAACCTGAAAAAAATCAGGAATGAAGTTGACAATGTAGAGAAGACTTCCTGAAATTTTTAGCTTGGCATTATTTTTTGTTTTCGAGATAAAAATTATTAAACATTGCAACGCAGGGGCTTGGCGCGCCAGCGCCAGCGCGCCGGTCCCATGCAGTGCGGGTTCTTAAAGGGCCCGAGTATTGGAGATACAATGAGAGAAGAAAAAATTTTATTTACCTCTCCAAAAACTGAAGGATTAAAAGAAAGGAAGGAAGATCGGGATGATTGTATTTTTTTGAAAATTATTTAATAATAGAATGTACCGAACTTTCAAAGTTTGGAAGGTGTGAAACAATTTTACATCGAATTTTATTATTACCTTCTGGTATAAAACTATGAAAATTTTTTGTACCCTTAATTAAACGGGCATGTTGAAATCTTTCAGATAATATGCGTTCTTCGTTCATATGTTCTTCTTTACTGCAATATTCAAATTTTATAGTTTTTATTCCTTCATTCACTACATTAAAGAAATGTTTGGAATTTAAAATAAAATTATTAGTGGTTTTTCTTAAACTTTCGCGGGCAGCATATCTTTTTACAGTTCCACCAATACCGTCGCAGGCATTTTTGCCGTGAGAAGTTGCAAAAAAATGCCATTCCGCTTTAATTCCAAAAAAATCTTTAGGGTGATGAACTAAATTAATGAAATTACTTTTATTTTTGTACTGCGAGGCAGCACCGTCGGAAAAATAAAAAATTTTCTTAATATTCTCCAATTTATACATTGCTAAAAGCTTGTTAATTAATTTTTTTATAAAAAGATGAACAGAAACTGCATTATGATCAGTACTTTCTGAAATTACAACAATGCAATCATGTTTTATTTGATCATTTTCATCAATCTCTGATCGATAAATTACAAATGGGTGAACAGTAATTTGCTGATTATTCCAATATTGTTTTTGTATTGAATCTTGAACGATTGGAAGATAATTTTGAGAAAAATCGCCAATAACTAACAATTCTCCGTGTTGAAGATTTTTTCTTAAATTTTTTAAGAAGCTGCTTTGACTCTTTGCTATGAAATGATGTTCTTGAAGTTTTCCAGCTTTTTTTCCTAGTTGACTAATGAACTCCTTTACCCCGACATTGATGGTTTCTAAAGAACAACGATCAGTATTAGTCCACTGTGGAAAAGAAACTGAACTTATCGAATATTTTTCAAACAATAAAGTTAATTCTTTACCGATTTCTAAAAAACCTGGACAATTCTTGCATTTTAAAAAATAACAAGACATTTTAGGAAATTTACATAACATTTCAAGTAAAAGTTCTTGATAAGAAGAAATTGAAAATTCTTTTAAAACAGATTTCAAACCTTCATTAAACATTAATTTAACATTTTGATGGATTTCACAAACACAAATGTTATGATTTCCATTATGGTCAGTTAAAATACATTCTTTTGGACGTAATTGAGTAAATTTAGAGAATCCAATTTTTATATCTGAGTGCAAATTTTTAAATTCTGCATAAGCTTCTTTTAAGTTACATAACATTAACCTTTTTTGAAGGCATTGTCGTTTTCCCGTAATTTCATTTTTAACTGAAATACAATCTTTTTGCCCGGGCATTATTCTACTAATTTCGTCACTATAATATAAATCTTTAATATGAATCAAATTATTTTCATTAAATTTTTGTGATAATCTTTTTTCAGGATAAGAACAGACACCTGATTTTTCTTGCAAATTTTTAGCTTTAACAGCTATGTGAACCGAAACATTAAAAAATTTTGAAATTTTATATACTGACCAAGATTGCGGAACTAATGTTAAATAATGAATTTTTTCATAAAAATTTTTCACTGTATCAATTTGCTTTTTTAAATTTAAAAGCAATTGTTTTTCAGAGTCACACTCTACAAAATCTACATCACTTTCTTTCTCACTATCACTTTCGGAAGAATTTACTAATTCTTTATCACTAATTTCGTTATTATTATTAAACAAAAAATTCTGATTTTCAGTATTACTTACAGAATTTGGTTTTGGCAACGAAAATTGAAGTCGACAACGAGTGCACAAATAATTTCCTTCTTGAAGAAACGGAAATTTATCACACATGATTTTAGTGATTGGTCTCACCCTTTTCATAACTTTTTTATGTTTATCCAGATTAAACGGATTACAACATATTTTTTTATTTTTAACCATTTTAGTGGCAAATATAAAACGGAATTTTTCGAAAACGAAAGTTTGCAACCTCTTCACCAGATAGCTAGAGACAAACTGAATTTTCATAATGAAAATGTACCCTTTTGCTAAAAAAGACACGCCCCTCATATGAAAGCAATTAACAAAATGCCCATTGTAACTCCAATACTTGGGCCCTTTAAGAACCCGCACTGCATGGGACCGGCGCGCTGGCGCTGGCGCGCCAAGCCCCTGCATTGTAATGTTTAATATTTTTTATTTCGAAAACAAAAAATAACGCCAAGCTAAAAATTTCAGGAAGTCTTCTCTACATTGTCAACTTCATTCCTGATTTTTTTCAGGTTTGAGAAACAGGGAGAACACGATTAAAACTAAAAATTAAATTTTATTTTTTAAACAAATTACTTAAATTTTAATAATTTCTTATTGTAATATTTTTTTTCATAATTTTCAACATTTTTAGAGTGAAAAACATTCCGAACTTTTTTTTGTAGGATCAAAAGAAAAAAAGTTATGAGAAAAAGAAAAAAATGTTACAATAATTTGTTAATGCAAATATCTCTAAAAATATTAAAAACTTTTAATTCAAAATTTACACACTTATTTAACACCAAAATGACTCTCAAAAACCAAAAGTTAAAGAAAATCTGAGACATCATATGTCGTTCTCATATGAAACGCCTCAGGTACAACTTCTTTCCCGGAATTTTTGTAATTTAAATTTTTGAGTTCTTTTAAATGCTTTTTTTAATGACGCGACTGAACTGGATCCAGGTGCCCAGAAAACCTTTTTAAAGATAAAGATTTCTTCTTTTTTTAAGAAGGAAATGACAGAAATAGCAGCTGGACTTAATGTTCATATAAAAACATCAAAATTAATCATTTGGGTTAGCTTAATAAATAAACCGAGAGAATTGGCGAGAAGGTTGCTAAAGGAGCTAATATCCGAAGAAGAATTGAAGACAATGACAGGAATTTGCAGAATTGATAAATAAATAATAAATAAATAAATTCAAATAAAGAAACCTTTTTCTTTTTTTAAAAAATTGTCAGACGTTTCTGCTCAAATGAAAGCCTTCAGAAGTAAAGTAATTTATTATCTATAAAGTATATTTTTACGAGGTTACAGTTTATGGGTAGCGTTTTCTTTAAAATTTTTTTTTTCTTTAGTATAAAAAAAAATTTTTATGAACATCAGTTTCGATAGCTTTTTTAATGCTCTTTCGATTGCGAACATGCATTTTTAAAAAAAAAAATTTTTGAACCAAAAAAAATTAATTTC
This sequence comes from Leptopilina boulardi, assembly GCF_019393585.1. Lineage (NCBI taxonomy): Eukaryota > Metazoa > Arthropoda > Insecta > Hymenoptera > Figitidae > Leptopilina > Leptopilina boulardi. The sequence continues at coordinate 1,469,567 of NW_026137909.1, forward strand.
AAAATTTTTTTTGACTTTTTCAGTGTAAAAGGAACGATTTTTTTTTTTTTTTAAAGGAAAGCTGAGATTTTTTCCTGTAGGGACATGTAGTTGAAAAAATGGGACAAGAAAGATTAAACCTTGAAAATTAACATTTTTTATTCACTTTAGCGCTGCGCTGCGATCTACCACGTGACACATTAGTAGTATGGTATTTGGAGAGAAACATTAATGCTCTCTGCATTTTACAGGGTTGAAACTGTTATTGAGTAAATACCTGTATTTCATCAACGTTTAAATTTGGATAATAATAAATAAATAATAATTATATAAAGTGGAATCTTGGAAATTATAAAATCGGTTCAAAAATAAATGTAGCATACTAATAAGAGTTTACTTTATTATAGTAATCAGTCTTATCAAATAAATACTCATTTATATCAATTCATCATTCATTTGGTTATTAATTTATCCATTTATTCGAATATTTGACTGCAATGAGTCTTTATTTGACTAAGGAATAATATAAAATGAATTTCTTTTTCATTAAAGTTTTCTTCATAATTCATTACTTACATTATTATTGATAGAGACGACTGCTTTTCCCCGAAAGGACAAAATGTCGAATGGAGAAAACGTCGAATAGCAAAACGTCGAATGGACAAAATATCGAAAAGCCAAACTGTCGAATGGACAAAATGTCGAAAAGTCAAGACGTCGCATAGTCAAAACGTCGAATAGTCAAAACGTCGAATGGTCAAAATGTCGAAAAGCCAAGACGTCGAATGATTGAAACGTCAAATAGCCAAGACGTCGAACGGAGAAAATGTCGAAAAGCCAAAACATCGAACGGACAAAATATCGAATCGCCAAGACGTCAAACGGACAAAATGTCGAATAGCCAAAACGTCGAATAGCCAAAATGTCGAAAAGCCAAGACGTTGAAAAGTCCCCCTTATATACATATTATATTGTAAAAAATTGAAAAGAAAACAAGGTATCTAAATTCGAAGAACCCAGAAAACGCATATACGAACCTTCTTGGTGAAGAGTTAATCCATTAAAAATTCACAAAATTGAATCACTGTTACACTTCTTGCCATTTTTAGTTTAATTTTTGTGTGAAAAAAATATGAGACAGATATATACATGTCTACAGTACCAAGATTTAAAGAAAACTGAATTTTAATCTTTTTGTGGGTGGTGGGTTATCTGTCCACATATTGTCAAAAGTGCAATATTAGGAAGGAGTGAGATGAGGGCGGAAACTATGATTTCTTTTTTTTTCTTGCAATATAATGTAGTTGGAGTCATCAGCCGGTACCTTGACTAATTTCATGGTGAAAAGAGCGGTTATAAGTTTGTTCGGTTAATGAAAGGGCATGATTTTTGACGCTAAATTTGTAGAATATTATTTGAAGTATATCGTAATTTATGGATTCATTTAATATTATCACGCTACATATGGTTAAGAAATGAATATATAGGAAATAGTAAAAATGCTTTCACAGGGGAAAAAATAACCTTTTTTTTGAAATTTTTTGTTAAGAGCGCTTTGTAGAAAGAAGAAAGATTAGCAGTGTCGCTACGAAGATTGACTGATGTGGGATTGCTCACAATGTTTGCCATTTCAAGTATCATTTTTTTTAATAAAATTGTGATTGGTCGATAATTGTTGTTTATTCAAAATCGAAGATATGATCTTTTGACCAGGGATGTTTAGTTAGAGATGTCCATTTGTTGGGGGGTTTGTAGACATCATTTTTATGTTCGTGAATTCGTGTTTTTATATTTCTTTAAGTTGTGCCTATATAAGAGGAGTCACATTGTGAGCAAGGGATTTTGTAAACCACCTTGTTTATTTCATTTTTTGGGATAATGTCTTTTTGTATCTTAAAAATATATTGTAAGTTATTGGTAGTACGGAAGACAGTTTTGATATTGAAGGGTTTTAAAATGCTATTTAGTTTTTCTGATAACACAGGCACACAAAAAAAAAAAAAAGTCAGGTCCCAAAAAGCACAACCCCATATTCCTATGTTTTTGGGGTCGCTGAAACCGAATATGACCATGAAAAATTTTTTTGCCGACCCATTTTCCCGCAACCACCCCCTTGCACCTACTCACGGGGGTTGGAGTTTCAAATTAAAAAAAAAGTCAAGTTCGGTGTCTAATCCTACGTTTTTTGGGGCGCTGAAACCGAAAAACGCCACCAAAAACAAATTCTTTACCCCCTTAACCCCCTACAACCCTCTGGGAGGGGGTTAAAATTTTAAATTTCACAAAAAGTCAAGTTCGGTGTCTAATCCTACGTTTTTTGGGGCGCTGAAATCAAAAAACGCCACCAAAAACAAATTCTTTACCCCCTTAACCCCCTACAACCCTCTGGGAGGGGGTTAAAATTTTAAATTTCACAAAAAGTCAAGTTCGGTGTCTAATCCTACGTTTTTTGGGGCGCTGAAATCAAAAAACACCACCAAAAACAAATTCTTTACCCCCTTAACCCGCTAGAACCCCTGGGAGGGGGTTGGAATATCATTTTTCACGGCGCTAAGTGTAGAAAAATAAATTTCCTTAAGACTTTGTAGGTGCGTATTTGTGTAATCATAGGTAACTTTCTAGAAAACTTTATTGTTGGTGATGTTTTTTGGTTTCAGCGACCCAAAAAACAAAAGATTAGACACCGTACTCGACTTTTCGTGAAAAATGAAATTCCAACCCCCTCCAGGGGTTGTAGGGGGTTAAAAGGGTAAAGAATGTGTTTTTGGTGGTGTTTTTTGATTTCAGCGACCCAAAAAAACATAGGATTAGACACCGTACTCGACTTTTCGTGGAAAATGAAATTCCAACCCCCTCCCAGGGGTTGTAGGGGGTTAAGGGGGTAAAGAATTTGTTTTTGGTGGTGTTTTTTGATTTCAGCGCCCCAAAAAACGTAGGATTAGACACCGAACTTGACTTTTTGTGAAATTTAAAATTTTAACCCCCTCCCAGAGGGTTGTAGGGGGTTAAGGGGGTAAAGAATTTGTTTTTGGTGGCGTTTTTTGATTTCAGCGCCCCAAAAAACGTAGGATTAGACACCGAACTTGACTTTTTGTGAAATTTAAAATTTTAACCCCCTCCCAGAGGGTTGTAGGGGGTTAAGGGGGTAAAGAATTTGTTTTTGGTGGCGTTTTTCGGTTTCAGCGCCCCAAAAAACGTAGGATTAGACACCGAACTTGACTTTTTTTTTAATTTGAAACTCCAACCCCCGTGAGTAGGTGCAAGGGGGTGGTTGCGGGAAAATGGGTCGGCAAAAAAATTTTTCATGGTCATATTCGGTTTCAGCGACCCCAAAAACATAGGAATATGGGGTTGTGCTTTTTGGGACCTGACTTTTTTTTTTTTTGTGTGCCTGTGTAATCCTTCAATATAAGGTAATGGCAAGTAATAGACTGTTGTCCTGTTGTTGTCATCCCATTGTTGTATTTGTGTTTCGCATCTAAGTTTGTGTTTAATGTTGTTTATTCTATTTGATATAATTTTTGTAATGAAATTTGACGGGTAGTTGTTTTCAAAAAGGATAAATTTGATTTGTTTAATATTGTCAGAGTGGAATTTTTTGTGTGAAAGTAGTAAGCTCCTATCAACAAAATTGTTGATAACGTTAATTTTGTAACGCAGGGGGTGGTGTGATAGATAATTGAGAATTCTGTTTGAGTTGGTTGGTTTTCTGTACCAATTTGTTATTATGTTTTCCCCATCCCTAATGAGTAAAACGCCAAGAAAGGCTATTGTACCATTATTTTCACTTTCTACTGTGAACTGAATTTTGTGGTTATAACCGTTGAAGATTTGTAAAATGCATTCAATTTTGCCGTTTGGTACCGCGGTAATAATATCATCGACATAACGATAATAAAAGGGTATTGGAAAGGTAGTTTGGATAAGCATTCTGTTTCTAAGTCATCCATAACAATGTCTGCCATTATGGGCGATAGAAGTGACCCCATAGGAAAACCTTCTTTTTGTTTATAAGTTATGTTGTTGAAATTAAAAAATGAATTTTTAGTGCAAGTAATAAGGCCATTAAGGAAGTAAGTCAGGTATTTTTGCATTGTTTTCGATTTGAGGAAACTTTTTTTTAAGATGAACGTGCAAGTCCAATTTGAACATTAGTGAATAGGGAAGTTGCATCAAGTGAAATTATTGTATATCCTTTTGGAATTTTTATATCTTTAATTTTTTTAATAAAGTCGAAGCTGTTTTTAACTGATTTTTCAGGAGGGTTTATGTTTTTAGAGATAATAGAACTCAAAAAACTTAAGAGTTTATATGCTGGACTATTAATGGTTGACACAATAGGTCTTAGAGGAATTTTGAGTTTGTGAATTTTCGGTAAGCCATAAAATCTAGCGGGGATGCTATTTTTTACTGTTAATGATTTTGCTGTGAATTTATTTATATATTTATTCTGTTCCCAAAATTTTATAATTTGGTTTACACTTTTTTCTGCTTCTTTGATGTTGTTATGTGATAATTGTTTATATGTTCGTAGGTCAGACAACATGTCAGTGACTTGTGTAACATATTGTTGTTTGTCAAGAGCAACAGTGGTGTTTCCTTTATCAGATTTTGTGAAAAATATATTAGGATTTGTTTTTAAAAAATCTTTGGTTAATGAAACATTTGAGAGGAATCGTTGTTGAAATGGTGTGATAAGTTTGTGTTTGTTATGAGATTCTCGATTGAGAAATGTGTCAACGCAGTTTACGAATTTTAGCCTAGCCGTGTTTTTTTTATCTTTATTAATTTTATGTATATTCGATTCAAAGTCAGCGATAAGTTGATGTATAGGAATTTTTTTGGGGGAAGTGTAAGGAAGACCAAAATTTTTTCCGAGACTTGCAATTTGTTGGACAATTTCAGGTACTTCTACATTGGTTGTGTTGAAGAAACATTTGTTATGTAACAGCAGATTATTTTGATCTAATTTAAGTGACAAAGTAGGGTCAGTTATTTCAGAGTTGTTATCAATTTGGTTCTGCGTAACTAGGCATTCAAATTTAGATTTACATTTATTTTTATGCTTCTCAAAAATGAGATTTGATTTTCTTGATTAAATTCGAAGCATATGTAACGTGATAATATTAAATGAATCCATAAATTACGATATACTTCAAATAATATTCTACAAATTTAGCGTAAAAAATCATGTCCTTTCATTAACCAAACAAACTTATAACCGCTCTTTTCACCATGAAATTAGTCACGGTACCGGCCGATGACTCCAACTACATTATATTGCAAGAAAAAAAAAGAAATCATAGTTTCCGCCCTCATCTCACTCCTTCCTAATATTGCACTTTTGACAATATGTGGACAGATAACCCACCACCCACAAAAAGATTAAAATTCAGTTTTCTTTAAATCTTGGTACTGTAGACATGTATATATCTGTCTCATATTTTTTTCACACAAAAATTAAACTAAAAATGGCAAGAAGTGTAACAGTGATTCAATTTTGTGAATTTTTAATGGATTAACTCTTCACCAAGAAGGTTCGTATATGCGTTTTCTGGGTTCTTCGAATTTAGATACCTTGTTCTCTTTTCAATTTTTTACAATATAATATGTATATATATATTTAAAAAAAATAGAATTTAATTTTTTATTATAAACATGACACTTTAAACAAACTGTAACCTCGTAAAAATATACTTTATAGATAATAAATTACGTCACTTCTGAAGGCTTTCATTTGAGCAGAAACGTCTGACAATTTTTTAAAAAAAGAAAAAGGTTTCTTTATTTGATTCTCACGCCAATCTAATATTACAACTGAACTAATTAGTTTCTATTTTATAAATCTAAAATTATGTGTTAAATCCTGTTAGTCTAATGAAAACCTAAATTCTGCCATCATCACTTTTTTTTAAAATACAATTATTTATTCCCAGATAAAAATTATTTTATTTGGAAAAATTTAAACTATTTAAAAACAATGTTATTTATGTTAAATTTCTTTCAAACTGTTTTTATTATAAATTTGTTAATGATGTTTAGAGGCCTTTTACAGTTAAGATGTTTATTTATTGTTTGACATAACGTTGTTACTACATGTTTCGGCTATTTAGCCCTCATCAGGTAAGTCAATGCACTTTTCAAATAAGTATAAGTATAATAAACATAAGACAAACACGTAAGTAAAACAAAATCTGTAGGGTCAGTCGGGGTAAATCCGAACGGGGGGTAAATCCGAACGCTAATTATTTCAGCTTAATTAAAATTTTTAAAAATAAGTTCGATATGAGAATTTTTACCTCAGATCCTCTTGAAGAGATTCTAAGTATTATCCCATTTTTTGTTTGTTAATTAGCAACAGCATAAACAAAGATAACAAGTATTGCAAAAAAGATTGAAAATCAAAGATGACACTCTTTCAGTATTTTGTCTCGTATTTGAAGAAAAAGAAGCTAAAAATTCATTTTATTATTTATAATTGTTTGTTATGAATACTAGAATAGAAACTATATTTGATTTTTGCCTTCTGTAAAATTTTATTAATAATATCAGACCGTTCGTATTTACCCAAGAAAATTGGAAAACTGGGGTAAATCCAAACGGTATTTTTAATAATTTTTTTTTACATCAAAGCCACACAAAATTGTTTTTATTTGATTACACTATTATTTTAACATTATAAAAGTACATAGAAAAAAGTTTTTCTTTCTATACGTATCCTCGTTAGTAATTAATAAGCAGAAACTTAATCTCTGTTCTCTCGAAGGAGTGTTTCAATTTTTTTGCCAAATGGTTTGTTGAAAAAACTTTTTCAGGATCTTAATAAAATTTGGTATTCTACGGTTTTTGGGGTCGCTAATTACCAATTTGAAGTCAGTTTTTCAAAATTCAAAATGGCGGACGAGAATTAAAAAATTCATTGGATTCGCTCGAAAATTGTTACTCGGGGGGTTTCAGGGTCGCTGATTACGAATTTTTGATCATTTTTAAAAATACGTTTTAGGAAAGTCCGCCATTTTGAATTTAAAAAATTTGACTTTTATTTTTGTATTTACATTCAATCACTCCAAAATACTTTCTGTAGCAAGTTTTGCAAAAATCCGTTATGATTTGATAAAGTTATTGAAGGTTTTAATTGTGTAATGCATTTTAATTTTTAACCTGTTTGATTTTTGTATTTATATATGATGCATTATTACATAATAGGTTTATTATCGTATTTTTTTTGAGTTTTTATATAAGTTTAACAATTGCAATACTTTAAATTTATTTTCCCTAAGATTTTTCTGAAATACAGTGGCGTTCGTATTTACCCCCATATTTTAGGAAAGTTGCAAAGTATCGAGGTAAATACGAACGCTAAGTTTCCTGCGAATGTAATTTATCAAAAATTTTTTCTACCCCATAAAATTGTTCTATGGAAGTAAAGTAACAACTTCATGCACCAGAATACCGGAAGTATTTTTTTTTTAAAGAAAAAACTTATGTTATTGTTGAAACTTACTAAAAGCGTTCGGATTTACCCCAGTTGACCCTAATAAATAAAAAGATTTCGATTGTTATTTATTAAATTAGAAAATTAAATTATTAAAATTAAAAGAATAAAAGACTTACCACGTGTTCGATCACATTATTTTAATTTATTAGTTTGATTAATTTATTTAATTTAAAAAATTGAAAAATTAAAAATTAAAAAAAATTCAAATTTAAGAATCCATGGTGAATAATGAATGTTTCATGGTGTTCCATGTTAATATATCTGTTATGGCAGATTTCGAAAAAGTGAGAGGAAAAAAAGTGTTTGAGTGTATGATAGAAAGTTAAAAAAATCCCTGTATTATCATATATGTAAAATATTAATTGATGATAAAATAGAGTCCCACATTAACCTATATGGAATTAATGTGGTAATTTTGAAAAATTTAGAAGAATTCTAAAAAATTACATTGGAGAATCCGTTATTATTGAAAAATATATTTTGCTTAGATTTTGTGTGTCTGTATTAAAATTTACATGGTTTAATTTATTACTTTGGATGTGTATCATATCTAGAAATTTTCTTTTATAATTATTTTCTTCTGTTTCTAATACCTTCGGGTGTTCAAAATCAAAATTATGTTTTGTATTGTAAGTGTGAGACGATAGACCTGTGTTTATTGATTTATGAGAGATATCTCTTTTATGTTCATTAATTCTATCTGATAAATGTCTACGGGTTTCTCCAATATAACTCTTAGAGCAATTTTTACATGGGATTTTATAAATACAATTAATGTGATCAAAAACTGTAAGTATGTCTTTGAAGTTATGTTTTAATATATTATTTAAAGTATGGTTTATTGAAAAAATTAAATTGTATTTGGAGTTTTTAGAAAAAATTCTTTTTAAAATACCATCGAAACCTTGAACATATGGAAAAACAAAAAAAGGATTTAAAATAGAATCATCTGCATTTGAAAAATAGTGTTTTGGATTTTTAATTTTATTGTAACGCAAATTAATTTTATTTTCTAATAGTTCTTTAGGATAGCCATTATTTAATAATGTGTTTTTAACTATTTTTAAATTCTCTTGATGAAAAGAAGGATGTGATAACTTAATAGCTCTGTCGACCAGCGAGTAGATAATTCCGATTTTTTGTGACAAAGGGTGTTGTGATGTAAAATTAAGATAACGACCGGACCAAGTATTTTTGCGGTACCAATTTGTTTTTATATTATTGTTTTCAACTATAAGTGACAAATCTAAAAAATTAATAGTGTTATTTTTCCAAAGTTCTAAGGTAAATTTAATATTTTTATCAATACTGTTAAACTTGTCAAAAATATCTTGGGTTTTGTTTGAAGGGGCACAAATCAAAATGTCATCTATGTATCTAAAATAAAAGATAATTTTAAAATTAAAAGACTTAATAATTTCATTTTCTAAATTTTCCATTACATTACATTACATTTTTCAATTTTTTAAATTAAATAAATTAATCAAACTAATAAATTAAAATAATGTGATCGAACACGTGGTAAGTCTTTTATTCTTTTAATTTTAATAATTTAATTTTCTAATTTAATAAATAACATCGAAATCTTTTTATTTATTACAGATTTTGTTTTACTTACGTGTTTGTCTTATGTTTGTATACTTATTTGAAAAGTGCATTGACTTACCTGATGAGGGCTAAATAGCCGAAACATGTAGTAACAACGTTATGGCAAACAATAAATAAACATCTTAACTGTAAAAGGCCTCTAAACATCATTAACAATGTTATTTACTTCGTTTAATTATTAAGTTTTTAATTATTATCATAATAATTATAAAAAAAAATTTCAGCTTATATTCAAAGTAAGAAAAATAAAAGTATTGATTTCTCGAGGGAAGAGTTGATAATCGTTATCAATAATCTGTGTGGGACCCTTCGCCTTCCCAAAATAATAAAAAATTGAAAATCTTTTTTTATCACATTTTTTAAATAAATTATTTATAATTTAAAAATTTTTTGTTTATAATTATAATTTATAATAAAAATATTTGTTATGAATATGTTTTTTAATATGTAAATAATTTTATGCATTTTAATTCATTTATTTACTTAAAGTAAGTTTTTGTAATTAATTTGTCTATTATTTATTGTTATCTGATTAGTCAATCAAAATTAGTGAAATTCATTTCAATTTTAAATGATCCAATGAGATTTTACTTTCAAATTCAATCAAGTCAAACTATAATACATTTCTATCATCATTTGTTTTTCGTTTCTTTGACAAATATTGTGGGTTTGTTACACTTTGTACACTGCTATTTTCCAGTTTTGTTTCCTGCATTTATAACCGCGGAAAAATGTTTTACGCTCCTGGAGATTACGCTGAGATGATTCTCTTATATGGAAGATTTAATTTTAATACCTCAGATACGAGTTACACCTGAAAATCGAGAAAGAGTTCTTGAGGTAGCTCGGAGATATCCTGAAATTGGACTCTGGGGAATAGCCGCACAATTAAATTTGTCGCTATATGCAGTCCTAAAAATAATGAAACTTGAATAGTGGCACGCCTACTATCCAACAAGGGTTCAAAATATACATGCTGGTGATCCTGAACAACGTCTACGATTTTGCCGTTGGATTCTTGAAGAGCATAGCAGGGATCCAAATTTTCTTGAAACAATTTTCTTTTCAGACGAATCGAAATTTGGTAACGAAGATATATGGAACTTTCAGAATTTTCACCATTGGGCAGCAGAGAACCCGCACCGCACTTCTGTGAGAAGATTTCAAATTCGTTTCAATATCGATCTTTGGGCTGGAATAATTGGAAACCGATTGGTATTTATACTTTTATTGATTAAAAAATATTAAAAAATTTATTAAATTTCATAAATAAAAAAAATGAAAATTTATTAAAATTGAGTTCCAAATTAAAATTAGAAGTTTATTAATTAATTAAATTACTTAATTTTTTATTGGTTTAAAGTTACTGTTTTATTATTTAATATAAGTTTCATGTTTATTTATTGTAGGGTTATTCAAAGTACTTTAACTATTATAAAAAAAAGCCATTAAATGAAATAATCAATATCTTCCAAAATGCAATTAATGACATGATTCGGCGTGCTCAATTATGCATGAGACAAAATGGTGGTCCCTTTGAACACCTTCTCGACTAAGGTCAAATTAACTGATTAAATTAATCAGTCAATATTATGTTATAAATAAAAAATAGGAAAAGAACTAGGCGCAATTGCGCCTACATCTAGGGTTTCGTGGCGCTTTAAATTTTAATTAAAAAAAAATCAAAAATAAATAATTTAAAAAAAAATAATAAAATTTATTTTATAAATTTACCTAAAACATTAGGTAAAATGTCCATTCGATAATGTCCACTATTAAGACATGTCAACTCTTGGACATGTCAACTATAGAGACATGTCAACTATAGGGACATGTCAACTATAGGGACATGTCAACTATAGGGACATGTCAACTATAGGGACATGTCAACTATATGGACATGTCAACTATTGGGACATGTCAATTACTGAGACAGGTCAACTACTGGGACATGTCAATTGTAGGGGCATGTTAACTAATGGGACATGTAATGTCCATTCGGGAAAATGTCCATTCAGTAAATGGAGATTTGGGATCTGTGGGGCCCCAAAATTTGAATTTGGGATCTGTGCCCTAAAATTTGATTTTGGGAGCTGTGGTGCCCCAAAATATACTACGGACAGACGGACGCCAAAGTGAAACTATAAGGCTTTCGGCCATGGGCCACGAAACCCTAAAAATGTTAAAAATTATATAAAGAAGAAGATTATTTTAACGTTTAAAAATCGATTATTTATTTATCCATTTCAAAATGGACATTAAAATTCAATTTTTATCTATTTTTCCTGAAGTCAACATTTACTTTTTTTGAACATTTTTCAACAATTTTCAAAATCTTGCGAACAATGGAATGCAAAAATAATTTTTCTAGTATTTCCGTAAAGTCAAAATTTATTTCCTTTATTTTTATTTGACAACATCCAAAAACTTACAAACAACGGGCAGCAAAACTCAATTGTTTTCTAATTTCTGTCGAATAAAAATTAATTTCTTTAGAAAATTTAATTCTATCTATCGATGAAAACGATTCAAGTAAAGCATATAATATAATAATAATTAATTTTTTGTCATTACGTTAGATTTTTTATTTAATTAGCATCTGATTGTTAGTTTTCTTTGTTGTTTTTTTCCTCTGATAACTACAAATGATACGATATATTAATATTGTTATACATATTAAAGTTAATTGATTCAAATATCAATTTTATTTTAAAAAAATTATAATATATCATCATGATAGCAATTTATTTATGCGTTTAAATTCTAATTTTTCCTGATAATTTTTTTGTATTATTATAATTTTTTTTATTATTTTTTTGTATTATCAGTAAAAATTTTACATACAATTCGTAAGCTCTGAAAAGTCTTTATTGTTTATAATTTTATAAACTAACTTGCATTGCCGCTTCTGTTTCATCGTCAGTGTCGGACGTTTCTCGAATTTCTGATACCGAAGGAAAAGAGATTCTTTTATTTCTGATTCGGTTTTTACCTATAAATGAAAAAAATTGTTGAACATTAATTTAAATAATAATAAGTTTACGTTTAAATAGAGATTTATCAGAAATGTTACTTTTTAAATCAGGAATTGACTTTATTTAAAATTAAATGCCTAGAAAGTTAGTTATTTTAAAAAAAATTATAACAATATTGATGTCAGTATTAATAATTTCTTATTTTGAACAATAAGGTGTCTTGAAATGTCCAGTAAAAATTTTTTTATTTAAAAAAATACGAGCCCTGAATACATAAATTTATTTTATAATACTAAAATAACAGACTGTAAATAATAAAACTTACTCCCTTCTTGTATGCATCCGATAAACGCATGACACCATTTATCTTTGTCTTTAACCCCTTAGCTGCGGCTTTAATATTGAAGAAAGTGTCCAAAATGCGAAATAAAAATTTTTCTTGGATTTTAATAAAACTTTCTATATAGGGGTTTTTAGGTCGCTGAATACGAATCCAAGGTCAGATTTTTGAAATTTTCATAATTCAATATGGCGGATTCAAGATGGCGGACGATTTTTTTTAAAATTCACTATATGCGCTTGGAACTTGTTACTTGGGGGTTTTCGGGGTCGCTGATTACGAATCCGGTGTCCGTTTTTCAAAATTAAAAATGGCGGATCCAATATGTCGGACATTTTTTTTAAGTTCGTGATTAGCAACCTCGAAAACCCTTTAGTAATGAGTTTCCGTGAATTTTATTAATTTATCATTTTAACAGGAAAAAAAATCTTCCTTTTGTCATCTTTAAAAAATAAATCCCTCATATAAATAATAGTAATAATAATATTAATAAATATAAATATAAATGAGAATTTTAAATTTACACATGCGCATAACCTCGCATTCGTTTCACATCTACGGCGGTGACATCTGCACCTTTTCCCCGCAACTAATCCTGTAGTCCCCCTTTCATACAATTAGAGACACCACCGTGATATAACCTCTACTAACAGCACAGATTCGTGACCTGTTTATGCGACCGTGATCTTCAGCTTTAACAAATTGGATGTCAACATTTTATTCTATTTTATTTATTTTTGTGCTCAACTGAAGTTTTGCATCTTTGCAAAATTATTTTTATATTTATGGTCCTGATATCTAAACATTTTACAGTAATAAGTTTTGTTTTTATATTTTTTGTACCTTATAATTTTCCTTGCTCCGTGCAATGTGTTGCACTTATATGTTATGAAGTATCATCTTCTTCATTCCTTTAGGTGACTTGTCTATGCAAACTCATGAAAATTTAGAAAATCTTTGATTTTCTCATTCTTATTTTTACGTATTTGCTTACAGCATTGAAGACCATGAAAACAATTCGAAAAGAATCAGTGGTTGACAGGACGAGTGAATCTTCGGATTCAGATGAGTCGGTAAATTTTTAAGTTGCGGAAGAAAATGAAGTTTCGGAAAATGATAGCGACAACGAAGTAAGAGTTCCTTCACCTAATCATAGTAATGTTTCTCTTCAAGAACGTTTGCTTCAGCAACAAATTTTAGCCAAATCTAAAATTTGGGAAGAATCTGGTGAATTTGAACCTACAATTCATTCTTTCGCAGAAGAAAATTGTGGTGCTCAAGTAAATCCTAATTCAGTTTTAGATACTTTTAAAGTATTTTTTACAGATGAATTAGCAGACATGGTTTGTGAAGAAACAAATGCGTACTTCGCTGAACGCTTTGATCAGTTTCAAAATGCTAATAAATTGAAAGACTTTTCAAGAAGGCATAACTGGAATGATATAACAAGACACGATTTTTTTCTCTTCCATGCAGTTCAATGATGCGAATTATGCCGAAATATAATATAGAATCGTATTGGACAGAAGATCCGCTGTTTGAGACACCAGGTTTTGCTAAAATTATGAGCCGTGATAAATATCAAATTATTTTACGGCACTTGCACTTTTCATCCAGTTCAGGAATTAGTAGTGACCGAATTTATAAATGGCGTCCTGTTTTAGAGTATCTTCTTGAAAAATTTCAAGCCGCATATATCCCTCGCGAACATATATCCGTCGATGAATCTCTTGTTGCTTTCAAAGGTCGCCTATCCTTCAAACAGTATAATCGAAACAAGAGAGCTCGATTCGGAATAAAGTTATTTGTCCTAGCGGAAAGTAAAACTGGATATGTTTACAATATTATTGTTTACTGCGGAAAAGAAGATACTGATTCTAATGACGGGGGTTGTAAAAAAAAGATCATAGGATATCTGAGAACATCGTATTAGGAATAATCGACAAACTATCAGGTAAGGGTAGAAAACTATTTGTCGACAATAATCATTCATATAATAGTATATATAATTAGAAAAGCGCATGTTAGATTTTGAGGTTATGATTATAATTATCTGAATAAATTATATATTCCTTATATTTGATTTTAAATTTTTGATTTTAGGGAAAGATAGACTTATAATGGACATTAATAAATTTAAACAGTTAAGCGTAAAAGAGCTCAGAAGTGAGTTAGAGAAAACTCTGGACGATGATAGTACTCTAACAATTTTAGAAGGGAAGTTAAAGATGTTCTTCCCTTGTCATATTTTAACTTTAATATTTTGAGATTTTAGAAAATGATTATTTGAAAATAATTAAATTATAATTTAGTCAACCTCAAATTTTCTCATTAACAAAAACCTTGAGCATAATTTTTTTATTTTTTAACTTTTTCGTAACGTAATTTTTTAATTTTATTAATTTATTTTCTTATTTAATAATAAATTATTATTATTTTTTATTTATCATTATTTTATTATTTTTATTTATTAAATTATAATATAAATTATAATTAATTTATTTTTAATTCTTTGATCTTGTATTATTATATCTCTATTATTTTAGATAATCTGAAGGCATTATTACTTTTGCTTTCATTTTTACCGGTTCCGAATTCGTCAAAATTTAAAAAAAAGTCCACCAATGCAAAAAAAGATGAAAATGTGGGCTTAACCACATTTCTCGAAACACAATCGGTAAGTACTAAGTACATTAAATTTTATAATAATAATAATAATAATAATTCTTTAAAATAAAATTGCGTCTTCTTTGTATTTCAAAAATTTTGGATCTCAAAAATTTTTTTTGCAGATGAATACTAATGTCGCAGAGTACATCAAAGAGAAAAGAAAAACCAGTTGAGATTCCGTGCAACCCTATATACTTTGCATTGACAGGGAAAGTCAAAATTATTACGTCATCGCAGATGATTATCCGCTCCAGAGATATGATAAGTCTGACATTATTTCTGCATTCGATTTATTATTTAAAATGTATTACGTTTTAAATTTAGAGTATCCGATTCATTTGAAATATTTTTTCAATTTCATTAAAACTTACATTTTTAAAGTTAAAGCTCAATCTTTAAGTAGTGTTGTGACTTCGCTTAACGTTAACTTAAATAATGTTGCATAAATTGATTTATGAGTTTGAAAAGAGGCTTAACTTGGCCGTAAAAAATTTCTCAGCGAAGTCAGAGAACTTTAATTTGCATTCGAAGAATCTGAGTTTAAGTAAAATGTTTTTAAAAATCCATACCATTTTTAAGCGTTTATGGAAAGGAGTCAATCTCCATGTTGAGACTTTTTATCGAAATTATGAACTCACTTTAAATTTGGACTTCGCAAATTTGTTAATCTAAGCTTTTTTTATTTTTCATTAAAGATTCATTCAAGTAAAATTTATTTAAAACTCAAGAAAGCATAAGATTATATGAATTGCTTTAAATAAAAAATATTAAGTTAGAAGTTAATTTTTTATAAGATATCGTTATATATATTTTTGTTTATTAAGTGTTGAATCACTTTTACTCTAAAAATGTAAAAATGAAAATATTTTTAGATTTAGAGAATGCAGTATTTTGATGAAAAATTAGTGATGTTAATTTATAAACAAAAAAATTGTATGCCAAATTTTTAATTTTTATAATTTTTATGAACAAAATAAACGCGTTAAAATGTTTTATTATCCAACAAAATATATGTAATAAGCAAAAACAAAATAAATATTTTTCTTTCAGTAAAAAATATTTTTGTTTATTTAATTTTATCTAAATAAGACGTTGAAATTTAACTTATTGAATAAGTGTAAATGCACTTATTCAATAAGAGCATTGTTTACGCTTATTCGTAAGTGAATATTCACTTATTTTATGTGTAAATATTCACTTTTTTAAAAGTGTATATACACTATTAGTGGACAATAGAGACAAACAGTTATCTATTATTTAACAGATATTAGTATTGCATTTATAATCATATAAATTGTTAATTGGCTTTCTCAAATGAGTACCTTTTTAAACATTAATAATTTCGTTTTTTTATTAACTTTCCTTTACATATCAGTTTATTAAGTCGCTTAACAATTTTTATAGTTTACAACACATTTATGCTTTAACAAATATAAGTACTTATCTAATAGTTAAACATTTTCTGTTTCCTTTAATATATCATTTGAATAGTAACATTTGGTTACGTATTAGTCTTCAGTTTTTTAAATAGTTATATTTTGATTTATCATAACGTTCATTTACAAAAATAAAATAATTATATAATAATTCAATAATTTTTGCTCTTACATAAGTAACATTTTTAACAATAACCTTTTTGGTTTTTATTAGCGTTCATTTAGTTATCAACTTATTAAATCACTTGAATATTAATTTGGTTATAACATATTTTTGCATTTACAAAAATAATTATCTAATAATTATCTAATTTCAATCCTTTTTCCTCTTACATAAATAGCTCTTTAAACAATAACTTTTTGGCTTTTTATTAACGTTCATTTAGTTATCAATTTATTAAAACGCTTGACTATTTGTTTGAGTACAACACATTTTTGCATTTATAAAACTAATTATCGAATAATTAAAAATTTTCAGTTTTGTTACATATATTATTTGAATAACAACATTTTTGTTTCATATTAGTCTTTAATTCTTTGAATCGCTTAACTGTTTGTAGTTACAAATAACATTATAAACATATTATAATAATATAATAATAAATGTAGTATAAATAAAAATAATTAATAATAAAAATCTTTCGCTATTATTACATATTTTGAAACAGTAATACCATTTTGATTTCGTATCAGTTTTGAACTTGAAAAAGTTTTTAATTACAGTTTTAACAATTTTTATAATAGATCTTCCATCAAAATTTCCTTAAAAGTAAGACGCTCAGAGATTTGTGGAATGTATTCAAATTTTGTTATTTTACTGTTACTAGTAGTACAATTAAGATTGTTTTTGTCGGTTTTATAATTAAAAAAAGAGTCGAGTTTTCTTTGTGATTTCACATCGAGTATTCTTTGTTTCTTTGGAACAATGCTATTAACTGAATTTGCCTTTCTTTTGTGATTCTTCTCTATAGAAGAAGGTATTAAATTCGAATTTGAGTTTTCGACAGAATTTATGGTTGGTACTTATGTTGATGTGTTCAAATTTGTTGGCAGATTCGAGTTGCTTTTTTTCCAAAGGAATGATAAGAGAACTTTTACTCCGGTTTTTAGAAACTTTCTTTTTGTTAACTGTCTGACCTTCCTTTTCTAATATTTTAGTTTTTGAATGATTTTTATTTTTCTCTTCTTCCTTTTGACTTGACATAGTTTCTAATTTCTTTTTTTGTAGTAATTTGTTAAGAACGTTGCTCTTTCTGCGTTCAATTTCTGTGTTCAGTTTTAAGATTTCACTTTCTTTAGTTCTTTCTTCTTTTCTCAAGCTCTCTGCTGCTACCATCATTCCTCTTGCAATATGAGCTGCTTGAATATCATTTTTATTTAACGCTTCATCTAATTGAGTTTTTGCTTTTATCATTAGAGAGTCGGAAGATTTTTTGGTTAAATCTGTTTTCTTTTTTAAATCTTTTAAATCACATTCAAGTTTTTTTACATTTTTATTTAAATCCTCTATATTTTTTAAATTTTCTTTTTCCTTTTCGATCCTCTCTTTTTTTTATCAGCTTTAATATTTTCTTGTTTTTTTCTTTTCATTATCGAGATGTTCCATATATAAATTACGCGCTATACGTGCTTTTCTTAATAAAGTATCTGTAATTGGAAGTAAGTGAAGACTGCCTTTAAAGTTCTTTGTTGAATCATGGATTATCAAACGAGCATTTAAAGTTCGCTCTGTCATATTAGTTTTATCTTTTGTTAAAGTTAGTTTTGATTTAGAGAATCCTCTTTCGACGTCCGCATTCCCGTGTGACAAGGACAAGCATGCTTTAACTACTTTTGTAACTGATGGATATTTAAAACCATTATTACAGTTTTTTTGGCAAAAACATTTTGTTTCCAGTAGTGATCGATTCGTTGAGATTTTGTTAACTCTGGTAGTTTTTCAATTTCAGAAGATTCCATTCATCAGCTAAATTCGTTAAACTAACATTTTGCAACGGTAGTTGCTCTGCGATTTTACAAATGTCTTTCGTACTATACTTGCTCTGAATTTTCTTAGGCTGCAAACACCGACAAGAATATAATAAGCTTGAATGAGGATACGCTGTAAGAGATGATTTTTCAATAAGATGTAAACAAGCAGACTTATAGTGCTCCTTAACCTTGTTTAAAAAAATTAGCTTTTCTTTTTGGCTGACTTTTTCCAAATGTTTCTTGACATCTTCGTCTACAATAATGGACTGTAACTTAAGTAAATTTTCTTGTTCAAAAAGTTCTTCTGATTTCAAGTTATTACTCTTAAACTTTTTCAAGCTTTCACTATTGCAAATTCGACTTGCCAATTTCAGAATTAAGGTTTCAATATTTTCAAATAAGACGTGAATAAGGGGTTCTTCTTTCTGAAATAATTTTGAGAAGTTTCCAAATAATTCAGCACTACATGCAACAAATCTTAGCTGTGATTGCATATCCTCTTGTTTTAAAAAATTACAAATGGTGGTGTATCTAACACTTGAAAATAACGTCGACTTAACTCCTGGTTTTATTGGTAAGAAATGAAGAAAATACTGGGTTAAAGCTATCCATTGTTCCTTTAATCTAAAAACACTTTGCATCAAAGTTAACCAGCGGGTACTAGAGTGCTTTATAAAATGATGATTAGGGAATTTATTTTGCTCTTAAATTTTTTCAAAATCTTCCCAACGAACAGGCTCTTTATGAAAAAAATAATATACTTCTATTGCCAAATCACTGGAGTCCTTACCGAATTCAGAAAGAGATTTTAAAAATGCGTTATTAACTATGTGTAGATTACAAAAACCTATATTTAATAATCCTTTTGCTCGAAAATTTAATACTTCATTATTGAATAGATTCCAAACAGTTTTATTAACGTTTGGGCCGTCTGAACTGAGCATTAATAATAATTTTCCAATCGGTAAATTTTTCAATGAATCTTTTAAATATTTCACAATTATTTTAGCAGTTGCAGATCCAAGAAAATATGTGTGCAAGTGACCATCTTTTACTTCTTGATTATTTTCTGAAAAATAACGCAAACGAATTTGGAGCTCTTTTTTACCCTCTGAATTAGTAGTTTCGTCATATGATAAAACAAATCCGTTACTTTTTTGTACATCCTCAATTAATTTTTCTTCATAATACGGTGCCAAAGCTTCAGTAATTAAATATCTGAATTTTGTAGGACCGAGTGAGAATTTTTTGGCTATTTCCGAATCAGGAAACATGGATTGAAAAGTTTGCCCCAAATCGTCGCAAGAGTTTGCAGACATATTAGAATGTATATTTTTAATTACCCAAACAATTTCTGCTTTTAAAGACGTATCGCGTACAGACCGTAATAAAAATGGATTTACCAAGGATTGTTCATTTCTAGAAAAAGCAGCTGTTTGTAACTTTAATTGATTATTATGAATTTGATCTAAAGCATTTTTTGTATGTATTGCAGTTCCTGAATGCTGAAGAATTTCTTGGATACCCTTATTTGAATAAGAAAAATTTTTCCTGCAGATTTTACAAAACACATTATTTTCTTTTTCATTGCACTTAGTACACCATAATCCGAATTCGTAGCCTGATTTATCAGTACGTGTTAACCAATTTGTTAGAAATTTGTAACTATCCATTTTGCACTCGACTTTAAATTAAATTCAGTTCTAGCGTATTTTTTAAATCACAGATAATTTAATATCATTTTCACATTTTAGCTTATTTTCATATTTCTTTTGACATGTGTTGATTATCAAATTCTTCGTGTATTATGTGAAGATCTAAAAGCAAAAATATATAATTATGTTTATACACTATTTTAATTTAACACTTAAATTTAAAAAACAAATTTAATTAAAAATTTAATACTTTTTTCTTAAATGTGATTTAAATTTTGTTATATTAATGCCCAGTTGATCCAACTCTCTGTTAATTTTAACTGTCAGATAGAAATAAAAAATAACAAGGGATAAATTTATTTGGCACTTATCGGGAGGTGGATCAACTGTGTGTAAGTCCTAAGTAGTAACACTTTAGTTTAATATTTAATTAAAGCTATTAAATTAAATGTAACCTAAAATAAGCGTAATGTGTAGTGCTTAACTTTATTTTAAATAATATTGTCTAGAAACTTTATAGAATTGAACAAGTAAAATTTTAACAATGATACATATTAAAAAATTGATGGTACATAATTACGTAAATTAAAAAGGTTAGGTTTAAAAGTTTTATATATTGAATTTAGATCTTAAATATTATTGTGTTAAGTACTTTACTTTCTTGGTTTTATTTTAGAATAAATATATAAGTAGTACAAAAACTTGGAATTACAAAATACTGTTTCACAAACAAATATAGCGAAATATTAAATGAATAACCTGTTTATGATCCACTTTATGTAACCGTAATTGGCACATTCTGCATTTTTGAATCTTTACGTTTTAAAAAATTTAGTTAAAGAACGAAAAAAGAAACTATTAATGGATGTCATAATGAATACAGTCACAAAAAATGAATATAATTTATTAAAAAGTAATAATGAATAGAGAAACAATGTTACAATATACTCATACCTTACCTTATGTTGAGCAAATTAAATAGATGTAGATAAATATCAGTGAATAAATATATTTTTACTTTCTTTATTACTTTTGAATATGAGTATTAAAAACAAATTTAAGGAATATTATGTTAATAATTGCTGTCCATTTGTAGGTTCTCTATATGTCACTTGCTTCGTATACACAAACATAACCTAATAAAACCAAAGATGGGTAGCTCTTAATTTCAGCGAAAAATTAATGGCTTCTGATTGGTTGGGGATACATAGGGATACAACAGAAAGACCAATAGGGAGATATTTTCAAAACCTGAGTTACGCAAAGTTTCGAAACCGAAATTAAAATGTATGAAACTTTTTCGGTAACTAATTAAAAAAATAAAAAAACATTGTTCTTTAAAAAAGTAGCTTTTAGTAGCTTCAGACTAAAAAAAGTAGCCTTTCATTAAAAAAGTAGCAAAAAGTAGTAAATAGTAGAGGAGTGCGAAGCCTGTTTTCTATTTAAAAATTATTTTAGTTATTAGTTTTAAAATGATTAGTTTTATTAGTAGTTATTTAATTATTAATTGTAGAAAGAAAGACTTTGTTATAATTAAGTTACATAACCCTATTTTAACAAATACATCTACTAATTAATTACTTTTAAAATACTTTTTGATGTAATACAAATTTTGTATATTGGATTTTTTTACAAATAAATTTAATTTTAAATTTATGAAATGCAATATCAAAAGGTTTTTAAGACTTTATGTTGTTGTCCATGAATTGAAATTTATTAAGAAAAGTTTTTTAAACTGGTTTCTATTAAGAAATAAAATTTTAGTAATTATTATTAAATACCGTAAAACGGGGTTATTTCGCTCAATGCGGGTAAATTCGCTTACCCACTTTTATGCTTTATTTCAGCTTTAAAATAAAATTTAATACCTTTATTACCAGGTAAAAATGTTATATTTGTGAATAGAAATACTAAATTTTAGTTTAAATCAAATTTAAAGCAAAAAAATGGGTGAGCGACTTTACTCGCACTGAGCGAAATAACCCCGTTTTACGGTATTTTAGTTTTTATTAGTTATTCTTTATTAATTAATTGTAGATAAAAAGATTGTATCATCATTTAGTAATCTGACCCTATTTTAAAAAAAAATTCTGTTAATTAATTACTTTTGAATTACTTATCTTAAATTCAAAAAACACATTGAATTTTTAAACTTTACACAATTTTCTACTTTCTTTTTAACAAAAATTATCACTTATTAAATAAAACCTTGACAATTTAATATTTATTTACATTTTAAGTGCTATTTGTAAAGAAACAACTTGACATTATCTTTCACATTCTCAACCCTGATAAAAGAGAAGTTGGTTTTCAATATTTTCATTTGTCGAAGCTGAACTTCCTGCCGCAAAATGGCCGCTCTCTCTCTGATTGGCTGATTTAATAATAATTTTAATTTTCTTGCATTTTTATGTTTTGGCGTATTTCGCAAAATGCAAAAAAGGCTTTCTCTAAATGTTCTCAATTTTCAGACTTTTATAAAAAAGCTATATGTTTCCATGAATATGTAACGATTTCTGGTGAAAGAAAACTAACGCGGAAAAAATTAATTTTCATTTTTTTATGCTAATAGATAGTTTTTGAGTTGTTCTTTCATTTTCATGTTTCAAATTTTTTTTTTAATTACACTTTTTGTTATAATGATTTAAATTTATTAAAATGTTTTTGTATTATTATATATTTATAAAAAAATAACAATATTAGGAAGTAATTTATAATTAATATAAAAACATTAATTACTAATTACATTATTAATTAATAATCTAATAATAATTAATAGTCTTTTCAAAGAATTGAAAGGTAACTTTTAGGTGTGTACTATATTGTCAAAACTACAGTGTATCACACTGCTAAAACTGTAGTATTTTATGTTAAAACAGGTGTGTTCCAATGGCGGTGCAACTCCTGCTACAATAGCATGACTTTACAGCCGTCGCGGCAGCTTTTTTTCAGTGTATAGGCTTAAATTAAAGCTTCATTTATACACTTAAGACCCGTATGCGCAAGACAAAAAAATTTGGGTAAAGACCCCAAAAAATGTGTAATTTTTGAAACTATTATTAATTAATGTCACCCTATTGAAAAAAAACACGTATAATTATACGTATAATTGTACGTATAATTATACGTATAATTATACGTATAATTGTACGTATAATTATACGTATAATTGTACGTATAATTATACGTATAATTGTACGTATAATTATACGTATAATTGTACGTATAATTATACGTATAATTATACGTATTATTATACGTATAATTATACGTATTATTATACGTATAATTATACGTATAATTATACGTATTATTATACGTATAATTATACGTATAATAAGACATACGAATTTGAAACAAGAATTATACGTATAATTATACGTATAATAATACGTATAATTAATTATACGTATAATTATAATTCTATTAAAAATAGAATAATAGAATAGAATAATAATAGAATAATTAGTAGCAAAATTGCGCTGAAAATTTTTAGAAATTTTAAAATGCAAATTAAATTTCACGAAAAAAAATATCGTCGAATGTCAATTCAAGCAGTCACCCATCCAAGTACTAACCGCGTCCAACGTTGCTTAACTTCCGTGATCTGATGAGAACTTGTTCCTTCGCCTTGGTGTTTCCGCTGTCTTGTCTTGATTAATAACTTTGTCGTATAAGTATCACTAAAAGTGAGGTTAGGTGCGATACAATACTTATACGACAAAGTTATTAATCAAGACAAGACAGCGGAAACACCAAGGCGAAGGAACAAGTTCTCATCAGATCACGGAAGTTAAGCAACGTTGGACGCGGTTAGTACTTGGATGGGTGACTGCTTGAATTGACATTCGACGATATTTTTTTTCGTGAAATTTAATTTGCATTTTAAAATGTCTAAAAATTTTCAGCGCAATTTTGCTACTAATTAATCTATTCTATTCTATTATTCTATTTTTAATAGAATTATAATTATACGTATAATAATACGTATAATTATGCGTATAATTATGCGTATAATTATACGTATAATAATACGTATAATTATACGTATTATTATACGTACAATTATACGTGTTTTTTTTCAATAGGGCAAAGTTTGAATATTTGAATATTAATTTAATATTGATTAATTTTTGTGATTATATATGGATCAATTAATAATTTATTTGAAAATGACTTGAAGCCAATTTAAAAATTATTTAAAAATCTTTGGAGATGATTTGAAAACAAATATTAAAAAAATAAGGAAAATTCGTTCCAATCAACATTCATAGGATTTATTCTGGTAAATTTTGTTAATTTCAGTAAAAATAATCTTTCTTAATTTTCTTCTATTTTGGGCTATATTTAAAATCAAAATTTAAAATGTTTTAATTTAAAATTATAATTCAACCCTATTTTTTATGTGTGTCTTATCTCGAATGTAGAATCCTTATTCTTTATAAAATAAGTTCTATTTAATTTAGTTGCATCAAATTGTTAACCTCAACATTCAAATATTAAAATCATTTTTTATATAAATTAAATATTGATTGTTTATTTTCTTTAATAAATAAAAAGAAACAAATCACCCCCTCTACTATTATTCATCTATGGGATTGAGTTGCCATTTATTATTTCCGGAAGAAAATTAATTTGATTCTATTTTCAATTTATGATTATTTTTTTAGTCTATTTTTTTTATTTTTTTTATTCGTGCCCAATGACAGGACTAAAGCCCAAATTTAGTCTTCCGAAGTTAACTTAAAAAATATTAAGGTTACAGAGTCTTAAAGTTTAAGTTATGAGCTTTAATTTAAGCCATTATATAAGGCTCCATCACGTCAGGTTAAGGAGAAAAAATACTGAAAACTCTTAAAAACACGGTTATTGGAGACTTTACCCACACTTTACTTAAAATCCTGACGCGATACGCAATTTTGAAACCAGGATCATGTCTAAGACATAAAAATACATTGGAAACCACTCTGATAACTAAAAAAATACCTTCACTGAGAAAAAAATGCTATTGAATAAATGAAATATTTGTTTGTCGCATCAAACGGCATATTCAATATCGTTCGAAGATTTTTGCTACTAATTCAATAGCATATGCTATAAATTATTACGCCATAGATTTAATAGCATGCACTTTTGTTAACATAGCATATTTCGTGCGTTTGATTTGAAGAATATTTGAAGTGAAGAAATCATGCTATTCAATTCAAAGTATACACAATAAATGATATCACAGATTTTATTGAATTAATTTCTATTTTACTTTAAGTCAATAGTATCATGCTAATAATAATTAATTTTTTTAAACAAATTATTTACCAAATAATTCATGTTTCCTGATATTCATATCTAGAACATATCTTCAAATTTACTCTTCTTTTTATACATTTTCACGCACTTCGAATTCTTAACTTAGAGTCGAAGTTTATAATACATGTCACATATTTCGAAAACCTAACAAAGTACATTTTTGAAAATAAATTTGTGCGGACGGGGAGTCGAACCCGGGATTTCCGGACGCTTGCGCGAGACCCTAACCACTATGAAACACAACCATTTGTAAAAGGAAAAACAATCTTCCTCATACTGTACAGGCAAAATTTTTTGTATTCAAGCGATCTCATTGGCTGACGCAAATGGCGGACTAATTTATAAAGTTATTCATTGAAATTTTTGAATTATAGTTTTCTAAATGAACATACTACTTTAAAAAAATCATCAAAATAATATTGTAAGACATTATTATAAAAGTAAAAGCTCAAAAAAGGTGAATGCATTTTAGTACAAAAATTTCTAATTCCACATAATTCAATAAATGGTTCTATGATTCAACTACGTATACTGTCAATTTTATAGCATCTGCATTTGAACGTATGTGAATATGCCGTTTATTATAACAACAGCATGTGCTATTGAATCGAAAACAATTTGTATTGTTTCAAATATACTTTTATACAAATTAAAAACTTTTTTTATTTAAACTTAAATTATTAAAACTTTTTTATTTAATTAATGAGTACACTTATTTGAAATCAAATAATGTTTCTTTGATAAAATAAATTCTACTTTCATCACAACTACTGGAAATGTTTCTATAGAAAACATTAGGTTTTTAGTTTAAAATCATGGATTGTTCTAGATTAATATATTTTAATTTGATTCAAAAAATATGTATGAGTATGTCAAAATATATTCTCATTTTTATTGCCGTTCAATATAAAATGTTTTTCCGTATTGTTATATTTCTTAAAGTAACAAGTTGTGTTATTTAAAGTTGAGAGATTTGGAATCGTTAAAAGATTAGAAAACATTCAACATAAGCCAAAATTGGTTTCATTTTTTAGAAACTTATCCGCCCTTGAGAATAGGTGTGTGATGTCCCATTTTCAAAATTCAAAATGGCGGATCCATTATGGTGGTCGAAAACTTTAAGTTATTAATTTTTTATAAAACTTGGCATCTAGGGGTTTTTGGGGTCAATGATAATGAATATGATGTGAGATTTTCAAAATTCAAAATGGCGGATCCAATATGGCGTTTGAAATTTATAAAAATTCATCGAATTCTCCGTTTTGTATTTTAAAATTCTAACATTAGATTCGTACTCAGCGACCTAAAAAACTCCTAGATAATATTTAGCAAAACGACCAGACACGGTTTTTTTTTTGCCCTAGTTTCCGAAAGTGTAATTTATTTGTGTGAAAAAAAGTTGAATTTTGGCACACAGTGAAATAGTATTGTTCTTAAAACTTTTTCGAAATGATTTAGTTTCAGTCTCTTGTTTGAGACGGCATAATTCTTAACCTAGGTTAAATTATGCTCTTCTTTATCATTCAAAGGATATCTATTAAAATACTTACAATTTTTTATACTTTTGAGTTACTCTCGATCGAGTATGACTGTACAAAACAGCATTGCTGCAACACACTGTAGGTAAAAGAATACAGCAGGGAAGCATGGTAAGTTACCAAATCTTCAGCGATTGGTAACACACCACTAGCAGCAAAAGCAGTTTCTATTCTAAAAATGAGGTGGCGCACAGTGTACGATTTTGTCATTTTCTTTGTCAAAACCTAATATCTCTTGAACAAGTGGATCAAATTTAATGATCCTTTGATTAAAATGCAGCTAAGTAAATGTAGAATAAAGGAAAATTATAAAGAAATTCCTGATCTCAATTTTTGGGCTTTAAAAACTTCAGCAAATTTAGTAATTTTGTTAATGGTAAATAGAAGTATATAAATCGGTAAACCATAATAAAACTTAATAAAATCATATTTTTTTAAGTATTAAAGGTCGCTGAATAAAAAAATAATTTTTAAATTTGAATATTTAAAATGGCAGACAAAATTAAAAATAAAATTACTGAAATTCCTCAAAGCTGTCTGATTTGAATAAAACTTGGTATTCCAATGTTTTTGAGGTCGCTGAATTAAAATATGATGGTCAAATTAAAAAATTTTGAATGGCGAATCCAATATGTCGGACTGAACTTTTAAAAATGCTTGGATTTGAACAAAACTAGTAAATTTAAAGACGTTTCCTTCTTTTTCATAATCTTTAAAACATTTTGGAGAATATTTTGTGATATATGGAATTTTTTACCCAGCGTATTAGGGAAGACCATCCTCGAAGAGATGTGCCCAAAATTTTTCTTAAATACTGATAACTCTTTGCACTTACTGCAACTTGTTACTTTCAATTTTGTAGAGAATGAAAATGACAATTCAAATGAAATGACCCATTTAATAACAAACAAAGAACAACAAATATTGTAGAGATTACAAGGCAACCTGGAGATGGGACATTTTTCTACTTGCGATAATTGTGTTGCGCCAGCTTAGTAACTTGTTATCGTAATCTTGTTGCTTGCTGCAGTTGCCGTCCTAAGAAAGAACTTACATAAGTGACATTTTTAACAAAATTGAGTTTTTGGTACGTAAAAGAAAAGAGGAATGAAAAGCTGCATTTAATTGTGTCAACCAAAATTAAAAATTTTAATTAATGACTGAATAAAACGATCATTAAAAATCAAAGAAAGTGAGGAAAATGAAAAAAAAAAATAAAAACTTACACATTATACTTCGCATGCTCAGAAAAATGCGTACGAGTCCACGTGCGCGGCTATGAAATACGTCGAAAAATTTACACAAGTTGACTTGCGTTCTTTGTCATTTCTGATAGGTAGACGAGCAGGACCCTCGTGTCAGAAATAAAAACATCGTATGTTTCTACCTTGGACTTATATAAGTTTTTCTCTTTAAAATTTCCCCGAGGCACGAATACAATAGGGAGGTTCAAAAAAATTTTTTTTTAAAGTTTTTCCAAGTCTTAACCGCTTAATTTCTTTTACATGGTAAAAAAAAATTTTCCTAATTTTTTCAGATATTTGAAACAATTTCTAGAGGTCGCTATTATCGCACAAAGTACGAAAATCCATTATTTTCTAAAGGACATATATTTAATTCGATGTTTGGTGTTAAAAGCATTTCAGCATTGGGTAAAATAATGTTTCAAGAACTGCTCTTTCAGATTCTGCAATAAAAATTGAAATAGCTTTAAATACACCACTTTGACTCAACCAAAAAATACGCTTTTTCAACAATTTTTAGTAAAGAATAGAAATTTTTTTAAGCAAATTAAAATACAGTAGGGAATAATAGGGGAAGGTGGGGGGAATTAAAGCCCCTTAAGGAAAATGACTAAAAAAACCGACTTATTCTTATGATAAAATATGGTTTCGGTCATATTTTACTCCTTTTGTTATTTATCTTTAACTATAATTAATTAGAAACTAAGAGAAAGAAAGGAAATTTGCAAAAAAATTTTTTTTTAAAAAAATGCATCTTCTCCCATTACCCCACCTGTGGGGTATTGGGAGCTCTTACTTAAAATTCCAATAAAACGATAAAATTTTTAATTTCTTTCAATATTTTTTTATTTTGTCAATAATTCTTGACAGATGAACATTTTACAAAATATTTAAGACATAAAAATAACCTACAGCTTTTTTAGTATTAAAATATCCAATAATAACACATTTAAGATAATAAAACACAAATATGGATTCTTATCAATTAAATATGCAACAATATTAAATTTTATAAATGAATCTTGTTCAATTATCAAAAAAATAAGAAAAGCCATATCGAGATAACGAAACTCTGCTGGCTGATACAATTTTCTCATTACCACAAAGAATTTTAACATGTATCCAAATCTACATATATTTATCTCTAATAAAATCACAAAACATAATTAAATAATAAATTTTTAACAATTTAATTTGATCTCTAGAAATATTTTCCATTTAATAAGAAAAATTCAAAAACTTGATTTTTCCTTGTAGTTTCTAAAAAATTTTTAGAAATGTGACCATTTGTCTTGATATGACATACAGGAAGACTGTCCAAGTTTCCCGAATTATTTCTGCGAAGTTCAAAGTGTCTATGTACTTGAAATTAAAATGCTCCCATTACCCCACCTTCCCCTACTACTCTTGAACTGAAAAAAAAATATTTAGTTTTTTTAAATGTCGGTCTGACAGATGATATGGTGAAGTGCTTCAAAAATGTATCGCCGTGCGGTAGGCACTATAACTCGGTCCAGATTTGAGCTAGATCAAAATAAAAAAAGAATTAGTTTCTGCAGCTCAAAGTTTAGCAAAATACGTATCCGTTTAAAAAAAATGCACAAACAATTAAAAATTACCTCTAATCAGCTACGCCGGGTCCAAATAACATATCATTTCTATGCCTATAAGGTGTACTTTAAGCAAAAAAATTTTTTTTTGATTTTTTAAAATTTCAAAGTGGTGTAGGTAACCCCTTAAGGAAATAAAAGATATAGGTACTTTCTGATAAAAAAAATGACATTTTTTAAACATTGCCCGTCGTAAATGATTTTTTTGTGGTTTTACAGTATCAGGATACACAGAAAAAACTTAATCTCAAATTAAGTACAAAATTTATACTCAATTTGATACAGGCAGGCAGATGGCGCCACGTTCTATGTCATTTAACATGAACTCATTCTGAGATGCAACAAATATGAGTCCAACTTTTTTTTGTGTTTGTTTGAACGCTTTCAATATCGCTTTCGCAAGTCCTGAGCTGCATAAAGTTTATTTATCGATTTCAAAA
Organism: Leptopilina boulardi; assembly: GCF_019393585.1. NCBI lineage: Eukaryota > Metazoa > Arthropoda > Insecta > Hymenoptera > Figitidae > Leptopilina > Leptopilina boulardi. The sequence continues at coordinate 1,499,838 of NW_026137909.1, forward strand.
TTCAACATAACGGGCTTTAAAATGGCAGTCAAGAGGCTAAAAATGTTGTTTAATATCTATTTCATTAAATCTATTTTAATTTTTATTTCAGAATCTGAAAGAGCATTCTTGAAACATTATTTTACGCAATGCTGAAATGCTTTTAACACTAAATATCGGATTAAATATTTGTTCTTTATATATAATAATGGATTTCCGTACTATGTGTGACAATAGCTACCTCTAGAAATTGTTTAAAAAATCTGAAAAAATTAGGAGAATTTTTTTACCATGTAAAAGAAATTAAGCGGTTAAGACTTGGAAAAATTTAAAAAACTATTTTTTTGGACCACCCTAAAGTACATCTTTATATTCGAAGAAGTTTCTCACCATGCAGGCATTGTATATGCGTAAGTTTTTATTTCTGATATGCAGCTCGGGCTCGATGGTTCGTTACGAACAGACATCGCAAGTCACTATATGTAACTTTTCCTTTCGTTTTTTCAAGTAAGTAGACCACGCGTGTCCATTTTTACATAGAGTTTATTTAAATAATTAATTTTTTTGTGAAAATAAGAATCTGTACATAAAGTTTTTGTTTAGAAAAGTGAAGTTTGTTTTTTCAATTTGTATTTTTAAATCGGAGTTCACAATATAAATAGTTTTTCTCAATTTTATCCCTATAATGCACTTATGTTAGTTATTCCTTAGTACGGCAGTGCAAGCGTTTGTGCTATTTTATTATTTTTTATTTTAAAGTTTACGTAAATTTCACTCTTTATTTTTTTCTTAGGTCGACAAGATGTGCAAAATGAAATCACATGTTTAGTGAATTTACATGGTGTTTTGTTGAAAAGCATTCGTTCTTTGAATATTGGATTTGGATTACCAATACTTTTTGCAGTTTTAAGTTGCCTACTTCATTTAATCATTACAGGTTATTTTGCATATATTGAAATAAGAGATGAAAATTGCAGCTGGAGAATATTTACCATGCAAATTTTGTGGATAATTTTTCATACCATGGGAATGTTAATTATTGTTCAACCTTGCTATTGGTGTATAATGTTGGTAAGTATATTAATTATATTTCAGAAGAATTGTTCTTATGACGCTTAAAAACTATAAAAATTTTATCTTAATGTAAGATAATATTATAGGGGAGAGCGGGGCAAAGCCGCTGATGTAACATTTATTTATAAATATTTTTGTTATTACACCTTCAATTGACGTGATTTTTTTTTCTATTTCATCTAAAACTAATTAATAACAAATTTCAATAGTAATTATTTAATTTATTATAAGCTTGATTAATTAATTTAATTATTTTCAAAGAGATGCAAAAAAACGGCTTTGCCCCGTATGGCGGGGGGTAGCAGGTAGAAAAATTATAGCCGTTAAAACTGTACGAAGTTGCAGTAAATGACCTAATATCTTTGAAACATAAGTATTTTATACATTTTTTAAAGAGTTTTAAGTTATTTTATAAAAAATATCAATACTTGTATTTTTAACCTCACATTTTGAATTCAACTCTTCACTTTTTCGTTGAAAAGTCTACTTTACCGACTGTTCAAATTCAAAAATAATTTAAAGAACGACGCGAAAATATTATGAAATATTAATATTATATTTACATAAAATTGATCATTTTTTTAATGTTAATAATAAATTTGAATACTAATAAATTAATTTATGTTCTAAATGAAATATTATTTTAAAATTATACTATTTTAATATATTATATAATAAATACAAATTTTTTACATAAAAATAACTAATTTCCTTTATTTTATTTAATTTTGTGAAATAATGTAACATAATAATATAGGTAATGTAAGATAATAACAATAATAATAAAAAATAATAAAATTGAAATATGTAATTTTTGAAAATAAATAAAAACAATTATTTAATATTATTTTACTTAATATTAATTTATTAATTTTAATTTATGTTTTGGTTAAAAAATCAGGTTAATATTTGTTGACACTTGATTCATGTGAAGTTAGAAAAACTTCAAATATGAAGGTAATGCAGATTTTCATTTTCAACTGTTTTTACGAAACAGTTTTTAAACGGCTTTGCCCCCAATGACATACATTTTTTATTTTTTAAATTTAATTTACTTAAATAAAAAATAAAACCTAAATTTCATGCAGATCGTGTAGATAAATGTTTCATTCATTCAAGCAAAAAGTTTTTAAGATCTAAGTGCTTAAAACAATTTTTTAAATTTGAATCTTCGATCAACGAAATTTTCATCTCTTCCTTGCAAAAACTATTTTTATGTTATATTTCCTAATATATTTAATATTTTTTAGCTGTTTCTTTTCCAATCTATTGCTTTAATCGTATTAATAATAAACTGTTAACGAAAATGGTAATAGATTATAAAAGAAAGAAGATATTTCGAAAAACGCCTTTGCCCCGCATAGCGGCTTTGCCCCGCTCTCCCCTACTTCCTCACCTTCTTTACTGGAGTAACGAAAATTGTTAAAAAAATTTTTTTAACAATATTCTAGAATAAAGAAACAGGAAATTTGGTCTGTAAATTGCTTACTCTAAAGAATAAACCATCTGTTTCCAAACGACTGGAGATATTTTCTTTGCAAGTGTTATATAGACCATTGGAATTTTCAGTATGTGGACTCTTTTTTTTGGATAGACATCTATGTACATCGGTAAATTAAATTTATTTAAGTCCATACAAAATCAACCAAAAAATAATACAATTTTATTTCTAGATAGCAGCTGCTGTTACAACATACTTGGTAATTTTACTTCAGTTCCAAAGTAAAGGAGATGAAAATTAAACAGAAAGTGACAAAACAGGTCTTCATTAAAAGGTAAAGTCCTTACTTTTCTTATAAAAATTAGAAATATTATTTAAGTAAATTTTTGAAAATCATATTGGCTTTTTTCATTTTAGAGAATAAAGAAGGAAATGGAAAAATTAAACAAGGATAAACGAAGTGGGATAAATTCGCGTCTGCGCAGAACACAGGAAAAGAAGATCATATAATCATCAATCGCATTTGAGTATTCTGCGTAGACGTAAATTTTACCTACTAGTTTATCCAGTTTCATTTAGCTTTACAATTATAATTTATCACCAATTAAATAAATTTTTTCTAAATTGACATTTTTATAATTTGAAATATAAATCGCAAATTTAAATTGTAGTCCATATTTACTTAAAAATAATCAGTCTTTGCTTCAAATTCTATAAAAATATTCTTGATGCTGTCTAAATTTTTTAAAGAAAATGTTTTATATTGAACTACATTTTAAAAAAATATATAATTGTTAGATTTTACAAATTACATTTAAAAATGTATTGTTTTAAAAAATTGACTTCTTATCCCATTTACTTTTCTAAGTGAATAAATAGTTAGCTCAAGCAGAATACAATTTTTTAAATTTAACAGCCTTGGTTATAACAATGAAAAGTGTTCTGTTACTTTTTTATTAGTTTTGAAAAGTTAATTCACTTTTCATTTTCTATTTATAATATTAAAAAATATTTAAATAAACTTTTTCAGCATAAAGATTGTTTCGAGGTGTATACTCACGAATGTGACAGGGACTAATTATTTAGTAAGGGTCCACGAACCTCCCTACCTTTCACTTTTTGAAGTAGCAGACCTACTACGGAGGATCGATTTATTTATTTTTCTTCCTTCGACTGCAATACCACAGAATCAACCAGAACACTTATATGGACTTCGTCACCACAGGGTTATACCGCTATGCAGCCATTGTTTTGCCAACGGTAAGCTTGAACGCAACAACATTAGCAATTCAAATTGTCGGCAATTTTTTCAACGCATTTTTGACCTCCTGTATCGGCTTCTTCGCTTTGTAAGGCTTTTGACTTTGCCGAATGTCTGTTGTTATTAAAACCACCCTCACCATATTAAGGACTAGGATGTTTAATAATTGCCAGCCTCCGACAATAAAAAAATAAATTAATTAGAATGTTTTATTTTAACAATTCTAAACATCAGTTTTTGCAGACAAATCATTTCAATTTAGAAATAATAAAATAAAATTGATTTAAAACCAGGGATGTGTACGGAAATGCTATTTTTGTTCTGTTCCGTGCCAGTGCCACGGAAGAAAAATGGTTATATATTCAGTTCCGTGGCAAGACACGGAACGAAAATGGTTGTATATTCAGTACCGTACCGAGGCACGAAATGAAAATGGTTATATACTCAGTTCTATACCAAGGCACAGAACGAAAATAGTTGTATATTCAATTCCGTGCCGAGGAACGAAACGAAAATATAGAGGCATTTATGTATTTTCGTGCTATAAGCACAGAATAAAATTAATTATTTGGGAATTTTATTTCGTTCCAAATACGTAAACAACAATAAATGAGGACAAATTGTCGGGCCTATTTACATTAAGTGGTCTTACAGACAAGGATAGCATTTCACAAATTTAAGAAGATATTATCTATTATAACATATTATATATTATATATAAAATATTATATATTATATATCATATATTATATATTATATTCAAAGATTTCATAGGAATTGGAAATTTTATACATAGTAAATAAATAAAATAAATAAGTCGCATACAATAAAAATTGTTTATCAACACGTTGACAGTCTATTAGATGTTAAATAAGATTTCCGAGAAATTCAATTGAAATAAAATAGATATAGACTAAATATACAGGCTGTATCATAACCAGTCACTATCAAGAAAATATATAAATCTTAAAATATTCTTTAACTTTTTACTCAATTATTATTCCCTATCCACAGAAAATTATAAGGTATTAAAATAAGCTGCAACGCTTATTATTTTAATCCAATTTTGCTTATTTTAATACTAAAATGGATTAAAATAAGCAAAATTGGATTAAAATAATAAGCGTTGCAGCTTATTTTAATGCCTTTTAATTTTCTGTGACAGCATCCGGATATTCAAGATATCCTATGGACGTCCTAGGGATATCCAAACTTCCGGATATCTCCAGGATACGATTAAGTAACGAGTTTCATGTAAATCTGATAATTTTTTTTAAAAAATCGTCTGACATATTGGTTCCGCCATTTTGAATTTTTTAAAAATTGATATCGGATTCTTAATTAGCGACCCCAAAAACCCTTAAGGATACAATGATCTGTAAACTTTGTTCAGTAGAAAAATATATAACTGAAAGGGTTACACGGTGAGCTTGAATACAATTTTAATCAAAAGTTTACTAACTGTAAATTTCTTTGCGGATTTTTAATCTACAGGTTTTTAAATTTATTTCCCAAAAAAAATTTAAATAATCGGCGGAGGGCTTTTTGAGAAAAAACGTATTACATTTTATTTTACAGAAATTGTAGTAATAGTACGCAATTTTTATATTTCCTCTGATTGTACTTTGTTATGTAAATATTTTACTCACTTCGCACATAATAATGTCAGATATTTTTCACTTTTATTTGTTATTGTGAAAATTAATTTTATGTTGAAAATGCCACATAAGGCTTTAACGCATAATGAAAATCGAAATAAAGTGTGTTTTTGGTGCTTTCGAAAACATAAAAAAATGTTTTCTATTAAAAGCACATTGAAAACGTACATTGCTAACCTAGTTAGCCCTTCGATAAATCTGGATGATGATACACTTCCGGCAGCCTTGTGCGTCTCTTGTAGAATACTTCTTTTTAACGCCAAAACTCAGGATAAACAAATAGATCTACCTGATTTTTCCATGTTTAGAAATAGAAATGTAATAGTAACAAGATCGAAAGGCAATTTGAAGTGTATGTGTAAAGTTTGTGAAATAGCACGAAGCCAACCTGTAAATTTTTCAAAAATAACTGAAGAAGATCAAGTTTTAGGTAGATATCTACATGTATATTACTTGTATCGACTTAAATGGTTTTAATTTGTAATTTTTTAAAAATAATTTTATATATATCTTAGAACAAACAACACAAAAACCCGTTGCTGAGAAACGATGCCTATCCTGTTTTTCTGTCATTGGAAAAGGAAAAGTACATAAGTGCAATTCAACCTCTCAAGTGACCAATTTTTCCTCTTGCTTATTAGAAATGCCATCAAAGGTCCAAAGTCAAGTAATTTCATCAGTGCTGAAGCAAAAATTTAACGAGAACAAAGAAAATGTTTCTTCCAATGTATCTTTGTCTCAGTTGCAAGGTCGACCTCTTCAAATTCAGTTTAAAAATACCAAAGATAATTCTTCTTTGAAGCGTCCATTATTGTCTGTAAATGATATGGCAAATATTCAAACTAATCTGAATTTAAGTAATCGAAAGATTAATTCAATTGCATCTGCTTTGCGTGTAGCATCTTGTAATAGGAAAGTGATTGAGTCCGGTTTGAAACCAAAGCTTGCGACTAAAGATTACTCGCTTGATAACTTTTTTGATTATAAAGATTTTGAGTTTGTGAGAGTAAAAGGCAAAGAAATTTCCGCTGATGCTAAAGTCGTTGTATATTGTAGCAATTTACAGGGTTTCCTCGAATATGTACAAAATCAGAGATATGTTACAAATCCTGTCTTAAAACTAGGCATAGATGGAGGAGGCGGATTTTTGAAGATTTGCCTTTCAATACAAACTCAGACCAACGAAATCAAACAGTCCAAGCGTTCTACTTATAATGAGGGCATCTCTGCAAAAAAATTTAAAGATTCCGGGGTTAAAAAATTATTTATATTATCAATCGCTCCAAATTCTCAGGAGAATTATGAAAACGTTGATCAACTTTGGTCTGAGTTGCGTTTAAATTCATTCGAAGGCACGATTGCAACTGACCTTAAAATAGCAAATATTTTAGCTGGTATTATGTCACATAGTAGTACATACCCATGCACCTGGTGTCATGCAAAAAAAGGCGAACTTCATAAGTGTAGCACTCTCCGATCTCCGCAAAATACATTGGAAAATTACGAAAAATGGCGTGGAAGTGGAGCAATAAAAGACAAAGCGAAGAATTTTTTTAACTGCGTTAATCCACCACTCTTCATGAGTGAGAAAGACAAGGTTTATTTGGATATTATTCCACCGCCGGAATTACACCTTATGCTTGGCGTGGTCAATACGCTGTTTTCTCACATGTTGAAAGATTATGAGACAGAATCCCTTGCTTGGGCAAAAGCCTGTTACGCGGAACGTGAAATCACTTACGGTGCACCAGCATTCAAAGGTAATTCGTGCAAAAAGCTTTTGAACAATGTGGATATTTTACGCAGCATGAAAAACATAGGTGTGATAAAATATGTAACAGTTTTCAATGACTTCAAAAATGTTGTATCTTCATGCTTCGGGAATGATCTTGACAAGAATTACAAAAAACACATAGAAGCTTTTAGAAAAAGTTATATGGAATTAGGAATTGAAGTCACTCCAAAGGTGCATGCAGTTTTCTTTCACGTTAAAGAGTTTTGCGAGAAAAATGGACTAGGCTTAGGATTTTTTAGTGAGCAAGCAATGGAATCTGTCCATTTTGATTTTAAATCTACTTGGGAGATTAACAAGGTTACTATTGATCATCCGGATTATCCAAAAAAACTTTTACGTGCTGTGTGTCAGTATAATAGTTTACATATCTAGAACTTTAGGTTAATGTGTTTTTAAAAATTCTGTTTATAAATTACAATCGTTTACATATGTTTGAAATCAATTAAAAAATATTACGATATTGTTGAATTCACATCTGCGGTATTAATATTTTGATAGATTTGTCAACATAAACAAAAATATGCAAAGTAGGTTTTTGTAAAAATAATAAAATTGGTTTTTCTCAAAAAGCCCTACGCCGATTATTTTAATTTTTTTTGGAAAATACATCTAAAAATATGTAGATTTAAAATTCCCAAAGAAATTTGAAGTTAGTAAACTTTTGATTAAAATTGTATTCAAGCTCACCGTGGTTAATGTTAAGGTTTAATATTAATATAATTCATTTATGATGTGAATACTCATGTTTTGAAATTTATAGAATATTTTTATTTAATCTTAGTAATGATGTAAACTATAGAATTAGATAAACATTCATTTCTCGGAATTTATGAGATTGTCATGTTTATATGTATAATGTTGAATAGAGTGTTTAGAATCAAAACAAAATCCGAGTCTATTTAGGAACGTGTCAGGACACGTAAATGTATTACTAGGTAAATCTCTCAAAAAGGACAAATTCTGAATTATAATTAAAAAAAAAAAGTTTCAAAAACACTGAAATAACTATTTCTATGTGAAGAGGAGGACTATACTAAGTCTCTAAAATATGTTGTTACAATCTTTATGAACATTATTGTTTAAAAAACAATTGTTTATTGTAAAATAATTGTTTAATTTTTTATCGCAAATACAATGACTGCATTGGTTTGAAAATGGTTACTCGGGGGTTTTCGAGGTCGCTGATTACGAATCTATGGTCAGAATTCAAAAATTCAAAATGGCGGATCCAAAATGGCGGACAATTTTTTAAAAATTAATTGGATTCATCTGAAATTTGATACTCGGGGGTTTTTGAGGTCGCTGATTACGAATCTGATGTTACTTTTTTTAAATTCAAAATGGCGGATCCAATATGGCGAATGAAATATTTGAAAAGTAATTGGATTTGTTTGAAAATGATTACTCGGGGGTTTTCCAGGTCGCAGATTACGAATCTGATGTTAGTTTTTCAAAATTCAAAATGGAGGATCGAATAGAGCGGACAGAATTTTTAAAAATCAACCGAATTCGCATAAGTTTATACGTCGAGAATAACTTCGATGTTTGGAAAGGTAAATGCTTTAACTCGCTTCACTTTTTCCATGAATTTCACAGTGTACTTTTCAGAAGCGTTACTTATTAACACCGTTCCAACAGAATGTTTGTTTATTTTCCTTTTACCTCCAATCGCAACTAAAACGTAATCTTCATTTTTCACTGCACTGCTGTTTTGCTGACTGTTATCTCGTTTAATCTCATTATCTTCATCGTTGTCGCTGTCAGAATAGACGTCATTATAGCGAAGTCTTTGACTATTTTTTGCATTTTCAGTTGAAATCGAAAGTGGTAGATCGTGAGACATCAATTGCGAAACGTTGTCATTGTGACTAAGTTGTAAAAAATTTATTTCTCCCAATGCGTAATGAGAACAAATTTCCGTTGATGAGCATTGAATGCATGTAAGAGATCGAAGTTGCAGAACAGGAGAATTTTTATTCCAAATTACTTCTCGTATTTTCTGAGTACCTTTAAAACATTTCAGGGTTTCAGGCACGTACTTTTCAATTTTTGGAATAAGATTTGTATCCAATTTATGGATGTGAATCCCTGGACAGCGTGGTGAAACTTCATTTATAAATGTTGTCAAGTTAGGAATGTCTTTTCCCGCAGCAACTAAAGAATCTGCAGTTCTTTTTATGCAGCCTCCAACACCATCAGGGGCGCCTTTTCCATGACCTGTCTCGCTATAATGCCAGTGGATAGAATTTGCTCCTATTTCTTTAGACAAATATGTCCCAATGAGATGGAACATTTTTTTATTTTTGTACTGTGTGGAAGGACCATCACTCAGAATGTGAACAACGTCCAAGTTCGAAATGAGTTCTTTCACTTTTTCTAGAACTGGCTGAAAGTGGGCGCAAATTGCAACTGGATCGTGGCAAAGGTTATCGGAAACAGTGCATATACATATCGGTTTATAATCTTTGTGGTAAACAACAACCGTATGTAAACTTAGCTGCGATTTAGAACCACCAAAGTGAATAGCCTGAATTTCTTCAGAATATTTGCACAAAAAATTTTCTGAAAAGTCGATGTGTATGAGTACCTCATTAAATTTCAAATTGTTTTTTATCACATCTATGGCTTGATATTGATGTTGCACGTTTCGAACATGAAAGAAAAATAACTTTATTGATTTTTCGAGAGATGTGAAAAGTTCTCCTTTCGTAGTAAGAAGTTTTTCTTTAACTGTTCTTCTACTTAACTTTTCAACACCGTTGACAATAATTTTATTTGTAGTAGAAGTCCACTTTTCATAATATATATTATCTTCTTTAACGAAATTACCCTTTGGTATTAGTTTTCTATTTTTGCATTCGCTGCAAGTTCTTTCAAGACATTCGTCTTTTATGTTTTCGCAACATAAACTTGTACAAAGATCTTCAGGTGATTTTTCTCCGATGATGTTAGCTAATTTTAATCTTGAAGTCATTAATCCCACATTAGAGTGCATTATACACATAGTAGTGTCCCTATTAGAGACAGCAGGAGGAACAACCCAGAAAGGTTTAAGACGACAAAAAGTTGCATAGCCAATTTTTAAATTTAAGTGCCTTGCAGCAAATTTCTTGTGTAAAACTTTCATACAATTATTTAAATATCTTTTTTGTTTCTTAATTCTCTTCCTAGAAATAAAATCTTTTTTTCCAGGGCAAAGGCGGCTACTCTCGTCACTTTCAAAAAATGAAGTTACCTTCTGTTTAACCAGCTTCCAATGTTGGTAATATTTTGATCCCTTTTTTTAAAACTCATAAATCCTCCGGAAGTTAAATCTGTTACGAGATGTAATTTTTTATATTTTTTGACAGTTTTACCAGATATTAATTCGCAAAATTTTTTTTTATCTTTTTGTCTCCCAAGTTGTTGAAAATTTTCTTTTAATTGAGATTTCATTACTTCTCCAAGGAGCAAATTATCTTTGACTGCTTGTGAAACATTTTGACCTTTAATTAAATTTTTTACAATTATTTCTGGAGAATTTTTATTCATCTTTTCGATTTTAGTTCTTTCTTTTTCCATCGTTCTTTTTAACTTCATCCGATATCGATTAAATTGTTTGTCCCGATGTTTTAATTTTTGTTCTAGCAATTTGATTTTTTTTGTAGATTAAATGTATTTTTCCGTCGCGTTTTTTTTCCTTCAATAACCCTACCATCTTTCTAGGAAGATTCTATATTCTTCTTTTCACGATTCTTTTCCTGTCTTTTGTAATAATTTTTTTTCCATTTTAATCTCTGCTGCACCTGATTTTTTTCTGACAGATTTTTGACAGATTTTTTCCGCGCATTTTTTCGATCTCTATCCTTTCTTTTTGACTCTTCATATTTAAAAGGATCGTTTTTAATTTGCAACCTTCGAATTCTAGCAGCTTCTTTTCTTTTTTTCTTCTTCAGTTCTTCAACATTTTTGACAGCATTCATGGTTCTAGAAAGTAAATTAACTTAAATTAATAAACAGTTTCTTAACTTTATAATTTTTGAATCATGTTTACTCATGAGGGTTAAGATATTTTTTTCAAACATTTAAACCTAAAAAACCCCCAAGCAACAAAATTTCGGCCATTTTATCGATTTTTCAAATATTTCATCCGCCATATTGGATCCGCGATTTTAACTATTGAAAAAACTAACATCAAATTCGTAATCAGCGACCCAAAAAACTCCTAGTAACAAAATTAATGACATTTCACAAAATTTTCAAAAAATTTCATTCGCCATATTGGATCCGGCATTTTGAATATTTAAAAAATTACATCAAATTCGTACTCAGCAATCCAAAAAACCCCATAGTAACAAAATTTAGGTAATTTTACCGAATTTTCGAACATTTCATCCACCATATTGGATCCGCCAATTTGAATTTAAAAAAAATAATATCAAATTCGTAATCAGTGACCTAAAAAACCCTCCAGTAACAAAATTTAGGTCATTTTACAAAATTTTTAAACATTTTGTCCGCCATATTGGATCCGCCATTATAAATTTTAAAAAACTAACATCAAATTCGTAATCTGCGACCCCAAAAACCCCCTAGTAACAAAATTTAGACTTTTTCACAGAAATTTAAAACATTTCATCCGCCATATTGGATCCGCTATTTTGAATTTTAAAAAACTAACTCCAAATTCGTAATCAGCGACCCAAAAAACCCCCTAGTAACAAAATTTAGGCCATTTCACTAAAATTTCAAACATTTCATCCGCCATATTGGATCCGCCATTTTGAATTTTAAAAAACTAACTCCAAATTCGTAATCAGCGACCCAAAAAACCTCCTAGTAATAAAATTTAGGCCATTTCACTGAAATTTAAAACATTTCATCCGCCATATTGGATCCGCCATTTTGAATTTTAAAAAACTAAAATCAAATTCGTAATCAGCGACCCCAAAAACCCACCGCGTAATGAATTTGACTTATATTTATTATTTACTTAGCAAAAAACTAAAAAAGTTCTGGCGGTAACGGAATGGAGTTTTTCTCCCTTTAACGACGCCTAAATTGATTGCTTATATTAAAAAAATTTCGAAATTTTTAATCAAAACGTTATCAAATAATCGTTTCTTTTTTTTATTCTAAGAATTATTACTAAAATTTTTCATTTACTTACCAAAAAATGGAAAATCCACTGTCGGTTACGGAATGGAGTTTTATTACACACTACAGCTCCATAATATATTGATTCTAATATGAAAAGAAAAAATGTTGTGAACAAACAATTAATGGTATTTGCCATATTTTATTGAAATAAAATAATATTCTATAAATAATTAATAATATTTATCATTTACTTACCGAAATTTAAAATTTTCTGCGGTTACGGAATGGAGTTTTCTTTCTGTCGATGCTCACTGCTCAACTGAATATCTTATTTACACTGAATATTTTCTTCTCTTTTATCCTAATTCGCATTGACATGTAATCACACCAATATTCTAAATACTGTTTATCTCTGCATTGCTCTCTTAACGTGTTTGTTTACATCTAATATCTATATTTGTGTCCGGTTACGGAATGGAGTTTTCCATAGCGCACAAAACTAATTTAATTCTAGAAAATAAAAATTTAAATATTTTGCCTTGCCTCTTCCGTAATCTATTACAATAAAGAATAATTAATAAATATTGCTAGACAAAAGATGAAATTATATTAGAAATTAAAAGTAATATTAATTGTTTGAGTAAAATTAGCTTCATGCACGGTTACGGAATGGAGTTTTGCACCATGTGATGATGAATATTTCACATAATATGCAATTTCTATTTTTTTATCATATGTCCTGATTAAATGATGTTAAATACTATAATATGACCGCCATTATTTTTATTAATTTTAAATATTTTTTAGAAAAAATGTCTTAAACGTGTTATTTGTCCTTTTCTAGAGAATGACCCTACTATATAATTCTGTTTTTGAGCTTGGAACGAAATAAGATTTCTATTTATTTTTGTGTCGTTCCTATGCACGAAATATAATTACTTCTTATTTTTGTTTTATTCCTCGGCACGAAATATAATTGCCTCTTATTTTTGTTCCGTTCCTTGGCACGAAATATAATTACCTCTTATTTCGTATCGTGCCGGAACACAAAACAAATTCCTTAAGTAATTTAGTTTTATGCCTCTGGCACGGAACGGAACAAAATTATAATTCATTTTAGTCCCGTTTCCCGACACATCCCTATTAAAACAATTGACGCATTTTCAATGTAGTAAGAAAATTATCAATAAAGCATTTGATATCATGAATGTATTTACTTAGATGTTTTTGTAGTCACTTGGCGTTTTTTGCATGCTTATTAGATGGTAAGTTTGTAGGTAAGCTTACTCGGTAAGGTTGTGATAAGTTAATATTGTACGCTTACTGCAAGGTCTAATCAGGTCTAATCCGAAGTCAGCTCGATTAAACGTAACTAGTGAGTGCAGATTCTAGAATTACTGATTACACAGGCCGGATTGATTTCGAATTCAATAGAAGTAATTTTGTATTTTTTATTTGTGTATGATCCGTTTAATTTCGGACTTAACCGGACTAATTCTAGATAATAGAATCCCGACTCCAAACCGATCTGTTGCAAATTAATTCCACATTCCGAAATATTAACCAAAGTAGTGCGTGACTATTGGTCAGAAGGTAACATGTCTTTTACGCCGACAATAAACAGTTCTTATAGAACTTAAGACTCATCTCAACTGTGAGAGAACTGCATCTGGCGAACTGTAATAAAAGCAGCAAAACATAACTAAATCCAGATTGTTGCGAACTATAATTGCGGATTTAATACATACAGAATGTCGGATTATACCAGAATCATTTCGGATTCAGATTTTTAAACGGACTGAATCTATCTAGATTCGACGAAAACAGTCCGAAAATGATACAGAATATTCCGAAATTAATGCGAACGAAAAGACAAATATATGAGATAAGTCTAAAGTAGTCAAAAACTTATATAAAATTAATCTGTAACAATTCGATTCTTGGTCGATCATAAAACTTAACCTAAAATGAGTCCGGAATAATCTGGTATAACATCTTAATCCAAAATGTGTCCGGGAAAATCCGGAATTTATATGTTCAAAATCGTCATTGTTGTGGACTAATACCAGATTTTTTACATACAGTTTTCAATTAAGATTTTAGATCTAACTTAATCCGGATTCGTTACACACAGATTGCCGACTAATTCGGACTCCTTTCTGATTAAGATTTTTGTTCAGACTGCAACTGTCGATTTTAAACAAAAAAAATAAATAAAAAATTGAAAATCAAAGAAGACAATTTATTACAATTAAATAAAATTTAATTATATTAAATCTTACTATAATTCAATCAGCGCTGACATAAGATTTTATTTTTCGATGACTTTTCCCTAATATCCAAACAGAATTTTGTTGTTTTCTCTGATCTCGATATATCATTTATATATATATTTTTTTTAAATAAATATTTATTACAATTTTACTTATGAAATTTTAAGTAACCATAATTTTAATTTCACCTAATTACCTTTGGATTATAATTTTTATTTTTTTATCTTAATAATGATTTAAAAAAATGATTATTAGGATTAAAGTAAGAAAAATTAAAAATTATAAAATAAGTTTATGTCTTTTTCTTTTTGTAAGATATTTTGAACTAATTTCATAAAATATTTTTACTTTTCATCTTTTGAATTTCCCGCCATTATGTTTGGTTTTCAGAGAGTAGCGTCGTTAATATTTTGTTTAATGTTATTTGTGAACGGTGTGAACGTTGTCACTCATGACAGTTCCTAACCTAAAAATCTAGTTTATTTAATTTAATACCACATCTCAGTGACTTTTCTTAAATATTTTTTTTACAAAATTTATTTTATTTACTTCAAATTGTTTAAAAAATGGTTAAATATCAATGAAAAATTATGATTCTTGTTCCGATGATAGCGGTATATGTGTAGAATAAGCCATAAAAATTTGAGCTTAATCGGTGCAATAGTTTTTTTTATGATGTCCGCCTGGTCAAAAAACGTTGTTTTGAGAAAAAGTGAATTTACGAAAACATGTCCTTTTTCAAGGAAATACCCCTTTACTCGACAAGATACATTACATACATGTATATATGCTTTTATATACATGAGCGCGTGACTTTTACATTGTACCAAAAAAATCCAACCAAAATAATAAATTCCATAGCATTTCTACATATATATCTACTATAAGAATATGCAGTTATTTCAAAAATAATTTCTTTAATCTCGTTTTTGGACAATAAAGTAAAAGATTTATCGTCGAATTCGTGTTCTGACAATTTGTAAACATTGGGGAAGAACGATGATCGATATCATCATTTTTATTATAAGGGAAGAACGATTGTTGATTGATTGCAACAAAATTTAATCATTTTCTCTCATGAAAATAGGAACAAGAAATCGACTATTATTTAAACCAAAAAGGCTCTTGATTTAAACCACGTTTAAAACACACTGAAATTTGAGGTTAATCTCTAACTCTATGTTTATGACTGTCGTTTACGATACTTCTGCGCACGCGCTTATATACAAAAATGAGTATAAATATACTAATTCAGAAAATATATTATTTTAAGAATATGCTATTGTTAAGTATATAAATATTATGTTCAATTATTTTTCTTTTAAGTATAATTTGCATACTGTATTCAAGTATCCATTTTTTTCCGTGTAGAAAATCTATTTTTTTGAAAAAAGATGTGGTACTAACCCCTTAAATCACTAGTGTAAGAATACTGCAATACAAAAAATCCGAAAACAAGATTTAAGGATAATCGTCCAGGAGACGACTGGTACTATGGATTTATGAAACGAAACCCGTCGCTTTCATTTAAGAAGCCGACAATGTTGCTGGAAGCAAGAAAAATTGCTTGAGATTCATTCATTATTTACGATTTTTATGACAGGGTGAGGAATCTGTACTTAACGTCTTCAATTGATGAAAGCTCTGCAGCTTTAATTTTCAATGCTGACGAAACTGGCTTCGCATCGAATCCTTCACGTATGAGAGATATAGGTGAAAAAGGCCGAGCTTTAAATAGAGGTACTATGTACTATGGTACTATGTACACTGCGACGAATAATGGCTAAATGGAAGAACCCACTTTTTATGATTGAGCGTCCCAATTCTATAACTCGTTCGACGCTTGGACGCACGCTCTATTGGTAGTCGGGTAGCAGCGATCGTCAGTGGCTCCCTCGCTGCTACCCGACTACCAATAAAGCGTCCGTCCGAGCGTCGAACGAGTTATGGAATTAGGACGCTCGATTGGTTTAAAAAGATGTTTATACCTACCGTCAATGACATTCGTCGAGATAGTAATTTGGAAGACAGAAAAGCTGTTCTATTTTTCGATGGTCATGCTAGCCACATGAGTATCCGAATAATTGTAGTGATCCTGAAATTTTAAAAGCTTAAATAAAAAAAGTGTTTAAATAATTTTTATAAAGTGAATCGAAATTAAAAGAGTTCTCAAAAATTTAAAAATGTGTTTGAGAAATGGCGCCCGAGAGTCGCCTAAGTGTTTATGAAAGGTATCGGTTATCCTAAACAGTATAAGTGGACAAAAGTGGCGTTATTTCGGTTCTGCTAATGCACGTGTGACTATTTCGATGCATGTTAGAAAGAGTGCGAGTGTCAAAATTAGAAAAAGAAAAGATTATAGAGACCCAAGCCCTGTGTGGCAACGAGGTCTCAAGTTAGAAGTTAGTCGAGTTTTTGATTGCTAAGAGAAAAGTTAAGATGAAGAATTACTTGAATATTTTTGTAATAATATATTATTATAATATATTATTTTGTAATAATAAATTTTCAATAAATAAAAATACGTACTAAATTAATTATTTTGGATTGGATTCTACATAATTGAGCAAGCCTTTGAGAATAAAATAGATATTTTGAAGTTCCAGAGCCATCTGACTGATTGAATTCAACCACTGGATAAATGTGATTTTTGTCCCGTCAAAACTGCATGGGACAAAATTCTAGTTGAAGATGGTAAATCAAAAATGCGATACAAGAACTCCCGCCTTGCAAAAAGTGAGTTTAATGCATTATTGGGTAAATTGTGGAAAAATTTGAGCCGCAAGAATATTATCAGTAGTTTTTAAATCCACCGGATTGTTTTTCTTTTGACGAGACATAGTTTGATGAAGATTTATTCGGTGCAAGGGTATTAGCCTGTTATGAGCAACATCGAAACAAGCAGCAAAGGTTGGCTTCTCCGGGACCAGAACATTCAGAGCGATCAGAACGACAAGAATCTATCTCTTTCATTCGAAACAATTTTGTAGATGATGGTCGTTTCAAAGAAGTATTGACAAATACTAATAAATAAGAAATGTCAGAGGGTCCTCTAGACTTAAGCTGTAAACCAAAACAAACATAAAGAAAAACAATCCACGTCTGTTACGGAAATCATTTATATTTTTGCCCATCAACTAACAAAGATCGCTGCACAAAATCCAGCAACAAATTCAACAAAAAGTCTAGGAACACGATAAAAACACCAAACGTATGGAAAAGTCCTCATGACAGGGACCTTTATTACAAGACTGAAAGAGACGGAAGAGAAGAAAAACAATAAGAAAAATAATGATCAAGAGAAAAATGGTCCAAAAATAAAACGAGGAAGGCCACAAAAGGTGAAAGAAATGGAAAGTGAAGCAATCGAACATCGATAATAATCTACACGAAGAAAGAGATGAAACAGACCGCATTGAACCAAAACAAAAGCGAGGAAGACCTCGAAAAGAACAGAAGGAAGGAAAAGAAAATGAAGAAATAGAATTATTCGAAAAAGAATAAGAAGCTGCCATTGGAACGGAAAAGTGCATTGGAGAGGTTGGAGAAAATATTTTGTCCAACGCCTTCTATGGAATTAAGATATTGTAAATGAGAAATACTGAGAATAGATTGGGTATAAAAAGGATAATAAAAATTGCCAAATTAATAATAGATATTAACCAACCAACTGAAAGGTTTAATTATTGCGATCACATAGTTAATGTCAAATTGACAGTTTGACAGCTGTCATATTAACTGTCCACTTATTGCCAACTCAACAGCTGTTAAATTATAATATGAATAAAAAAAATTATCAATTTTACCTTAAATTCTATACCAGCTGATCTGAAAATGTTTCTACTTTCATTTTAAATCGATAAGATCACTTTTCAGCAAACTTGACAGTTTATTTGACAGCTGTCAACTGTAATTTATATTTTACAGTTGTTGGGCAAAGTATCATGTGCTATTCGTGAAGAACATCAAACTTTTCGGGAAAAATTATTAAAACAACGAAAGATGGAGCAAAAATATCTGCTATGCAAAAGAGTTTGAAGTCGTGAAAGTGGCCCTCAACTCCTGATGTGACAACATTGCCTTGGAAAGATATTGTTGGACACATTAAGCCTCCAAAGGTTAATTCAAAAAAATGGATTCTATACAATTCCTGCCATGGCAAAATTTGGTTAGATCTAAATTTTCTATCAAAGTTATTTTAATTAACCCCTCGAGTGTGAGAGTCTATAGACGTACATTCTAAAGTGGGCTTTCAGTGTGAGCTACGTCTATAAACGTACATACAGGGTTGCCACTTTCAGTAGAATTGTACTAAACTAGTACAATTTACACAAGAGCAGTACTCTAAGTACCTCTTTGACATATTTAGTACAATTTTTTTATAGTGTTTGTAATACATACTTTTATATGATTTTATGGTGATTAGTGTAAACAAGAAGGCGTTTACACACTTCAGTGGCAACAAATGTTTCTAACGAAAATGTGATTGGCTGTATAACAGAAACTTTTCATATTTTGGACATTTGCTATCAGAAAAGCCAATTAAATTTGAGAACGCGTAATTGCATAACCCTGCCTGCCTTGTATCTTAGATAAATATACCTTGTATTGGGATCTCTTGTGGGGCGTGGCTAATTTTTTTATACCCTAGCGGCGAAAATCGTAACCACTGACAGGAGGTTACATGTACACTTGTACAGTAACAGAAGTGTTTGTTTTTATTGTTTTTTCAAAAATATATTTAAAAAATGAAGGTTTGCATGCAAGAAATTTGCAAATTTGCAAACACGCAACCAAATTGTAAAAATTTTATTGGTGGAGAAGGCCTTCTCAATGCCGGACACGTTTTACATTGCGGAAAAGTATTCAACAATGAAAGTACCAGTGATGACAGTTATAATTATAAAATTTTGGCGTTTTGTCTCCAAACCTCAAGTATAAGAGATTCTCCTCACGAGATTACTGGTAAAATAACAAAAGCAGGTGAAATATTGTCAATGTTGTGCTCGTGCAAAGCCGGTTTGAGTGGTGCCTGCAAACATGTGGTAGCAGTACTGCTATATTGCAACAGGTTAGAATTCTCTTTATTAAATACTATTATTGTAAATATTTGTCATTTAATTCTGAATTTTGATTATTAGACTTGCATTTATTTATAATTATTGAGTATTTTGTTCAGTTAATGAGAAAGAAACGTTGATGATGACACAAGTCCATTTTTAGGTTATGTATACGAATTGTTTATTTTACTTTTCAATTTTCGATAATTTATCGTCAAATATTATTGAAGAACGTATTGTGAAGTAGTTTTTTTGAAGTAATTTGAACTGATTTAAGTTAATTATAATTAATTTTAGTTGAAAAAATTAATTCTTGAATTTAAATTATATTTCTTTTATTCGATAACATGCAGTCAAATAACGTTTTATTTTTCTGAACTTATTTTGCTTTCTCAATGTAGTTACAAATTGGAGTCCATTATACACATAACACATATTTAATAATTAATTATTTTTATTCTTTTGGATCACCTTAAAAGAATCAAAATCAAGTCACATTATTAAATATAACCTAAAAATTAAGAATCTGTCAGTAAACTAAAAATTTTTGTTTGATAATTTATTTTTATTCATTAAAGCACTCTCATTTTTTGTAGAAATGACCTAGAGGAATTGAAAACTGTTACTTGCACTGACAAGAAGTGCATTTGGAATGCTCCCCATAAATCGACACTTCAAAAGTACGAAACGCAGCCTTTGAGAAAACATAAATGTTTCTCACCCAAGCAAATTGAAAGTGAAGAAACTGAGAATACTGCACAATATCAGTTGGATGAAGATTTATTGAGAAACATAATGATTACAAATCTTCATACCTCGGCTTTAGCGTATCACATGTAATTAGATATAATTTTGTTTTTACATTCTATTATCGAATTTTTAAACTATAGTTAATGCATTTTTCACGTGCTCTATAATGAGGAATTTGACCTAATTTATTTATTTATTTGCTTATTATTTTTTCTATTACTTGCATTTTGTAATTTTTTTCAGTTGCTTTAATCATGGAAAAAGAATGTAATTTTATATATTATTTATCATAATCAAATTCCAACGTAATTTTATATTTTTACAATTGAATATTTTTCGTGATTTTTTACACTTTTTGATAGGCAATCAAATGTTTTATTTGATTTATTATATTTTTACATGAAAAATTGAATTATTTACGAGACTTTTCTATTTTTGTTTTGTGAACAATTAAATTCCATAATCTGCAACATATTTAAAATGGGCGTTATGAAAGTAATTTATCATTGCCTTTTTCTTGTTTTATGTTATTTTATAGGTCTGGAAGACATGAGCCTGTAGAGGAAGTAAATAATAATAATAATGTTACAATTGAACTTGATAAGTTACAAGCAATTTTTGAAAATCAAGATTCGTCAAAGATTCTAAATGATTTAAGAAATGTTCAAACAAACCCTCTTCGACAATGTTGTGAAGATTTCGTTTCCCGATTAAATAAGAATGTTCAAGATATTTGTATCGAAACTTCTAAATTTTATTCAACCTGGTTAGAAGAGAGACAGTTTAGAATAACGGGGAGTAACGCATACAGTTTATTCACATATCGAAACAATTCGAAACCAGATTGGAAAAATAAATCGATAAATTATTTTTATCCGAAACCAATCAACAACTGCTATGTTAAACATGGAAGAGATAGTGAATCGCTTGCACGTGAAGCATATAAAAAATCAACTTCTCTAGATGTTTTTCAATGTGGTTTAATTGTATCGCGTCAGAACCCTTGGTTAGGATATTCGCCTGATGGCATTGTGTTTCAAAATGACAAATTAATGAAATTGCTTGAAATAAAATGTCCGTATGAAGGAAAAACAAAAAAATTGGAAAAGGTCGTTAAATCTATAAAATGGCTGACAAATGAAGGTAACGAATTACGTTTAAAAAAAAAACATGCTTATTATGCCCAAGTGCAAATTGGTATGGCCTTATTAAATGTTTCAGTTACTGACTTTATCATTTACGCTCCATTCGACGACAAGTTTCTTTTACTTTCAATCGATTTTGACGAAAGCTATACCAAAAATTTATTAAAATCATTGAAGACAGTTTATTTCAGTAATATGCTTCATTACATTTGTCAAAATGAAAATTCAAATGCATAAAGGAAACTAAAAACATTAAATATGTATTTTTTGTCTTAGTAATAATATTTACTCAATTTAAATACATGTCATCTTTGTAAAAAATGGTTTTCGTATTTAACTTTATAAGAAAAATAAACAGTATTTAAAAACATTTACAGTATTTAATCTCCAATCCTTTAAACTAAAATTTATCATTTTTTAAAATTGGTGCACTCAGATTTACTATTCCACAGATGATGTTGAAGATTTCTTCAATCTTGCTAATCATGCAAACAGGAAGGATGTCGCCAAGAATAGCAAATGTTTTTAATCGCTGATTTGCTCGCTCCACGTGAACTCGGGCTTTGGCAATATCGCGATTTACATTGGCTTCAGTTTCAGAAAACTGTTTTTTATTTCTTAAGAAGAAAGGCGTTAGAAGAGAAACGTCTTTTTTTTTACAAAGTTCTTCCACTGTGAAGCCTTTATCTGCCATTACAATGTCATTTTTGTCCAATTTATTTAAAATCGCACTCTGCTCGAAAATTGAATTATCAGAGGCTCGACCTCCATAAGCTTGACTGACGAAGGAAATCAATCCAGCAGATGTTACACCAGTCATAAATTTAATAGTATAATTTCCTTTGTAGTAGGAGTAGGTTTGTATTTGGCAGCATAAGTTCGCAGGTCTTTGAATTCGAATTTCAGTGCAGTCGACAACTACTCTAACCTGCTCAAATCCTTGAAAACATTTCGGTATATTTCTCAAAACATTCTCTTTGCTTGGCCAAAAAATGGCAGGTTTCAAACAGATATTTAAAATATCAATCATTTCAAAAATTCGTTTTTTGCAATTGTCTTGACTTTTAAATTTAAACAATATTGCCAACATTGCGTATGACATATTCTGTTTTAGCTTCATGCATGTCATAATAATTAATTCCCTTGTATTTAACTTAACACTTGTATTATCTGATTTAACATGTTTCACCAACTGCTCAATTGTAGACAACAATTTAAAATCACAAATGCCTGTCATTGTGCTCAGTTCTTGATCAGTCGTGATGAAAGTTGAAAATTGCGGTATAATAAAATCACTTGCAACTTGAATTGCAGCATCTATTTGGGAAGTTTGAACTTGAACTTCAACATCTACATGAGAATTTTCTTGGACAACAGCAGATTTTTCTAAGAGAGGTTCTACAAAATCGTCGTTTCCCACAATTTTATTTTTATCAATCTCTTCGCATTTATCATTCTGAACATCTACCTCTTGAATCAGATTTTCATTTCTTAAATCGATTTCCTATTGCAAATGTATCAAATGTCAAAATTCTATTTGATTTACAAAACATATCAAAAACATAAAAAGTTGGAAGGTTATTGAAAATTTGTTTACCTGAGCTGAATCATTTTGAGTCTGTTCATCACCATTAGAAATAAATTCAGAATTTTCAAATCTATTAAGACGTTTTTTCGATCTAAGTTCACGAGATGCACGTGCAGATTCATTGACACTTAACTTGTCTACAATAACTCCTTGAGGAAGATTTTGCGAAGGCACACTAGTTTTTTTTAAACGTACGAGCTTTTTACACGTTTTGTCATTACCCAGTTCTATGAAAAAAAATTATATAAATAATCTTACATTTTTTTTATTATATTAATTTATTAATTTATATTTTATTAAAATTTATTAATTATTAATTTATAAACAAATAAAAGTTTTTAAATTGTCTTAATTTTTGTTTTACTTACCTGTCTGTAAAAACAAATCTTCTTTTTTAAAATGCAGAGAACAAACTTTCATTGAATCTGAAATTTTTTTCCCGATTCTTAGTGCTTTTATCCAAGCAAATCTCCGGTCAACCAACTCCTCATTTCCGAATTTGTTTAAAATTTTCACCTGGCTTGCGTTTTTTTTAGGAAAACAATAAAACCGAACTGTCACTTCCCGGCACGATTTGCTGTTGCAACCCGGTACACTACAGAAAACACGACTTTTATTTTCTCTTTTTTCAAACTCCATGATGAAAAAAGACGATAATAATTATTGTAATTTAATAATTGTTAATTAATTATTCATACAATTATGAAAATTTGATAAAACCGGTAAGCAAACAATGTTTTGACAGGCGATGTAACCTACTGTCAGGGGTTACAGAAAGTCCCACCAGATAGCGTGTCGCAGTGCAAGAGATCCCAATATTGTATTGCAGCTGACCGGCTTGAAAAGTTTTTAATTTCGATAAAATTCTGAGATCACTATAAAGGTAAACAATTGTTGAACACGATCTTATCTTGTTTTTAATATTAGGTTTTAAAAACTTTGTTTTTTTAAGAATAGTTTACTCTTTAAATCTTAATACTAACAAGAAACAAAGGTTGTGATAAATAATGACCGTACATGTGTAAAGCATGTGCTGCGTCGATGAATTTTAGGTTATATTACTATTATAAATACTATTAATTTTCAGATGACTAATTTTGCTTAGTTTTTTTAAATTTGGCTCATTGTTGTCTTCGAAATGAACAGGTGAGTAAAAAATGCAATAAATTTTTACACTTTCACATTTATTTAAAAAATCATACTTCTATGACTATTTTTTCAATTTCAACGTTGAAAATTGAAAATGTCGATTGCAACAGAAATCTAATAACAAAATGTACCGTCGTCACAGATTCAGAAAAAGATTCAATCGGACAATTTAACTCTGACTGCGACTCTAGTATTATAGAAGAAACACGTAAATTAAAATCAAAGGAACAATACAAACAAAAGTTTAGTGTGAATTGACTAAATGAATTTAAATGGTCTGCAGAACCTGGTGGATCAACAGTGTGTACACTTTGTAACACAAAAATTTCTGGAAGTGCATTTCATCTCCGAAGACACGCTAATTCTATCAATCACATTTTGAATATTAAAAAAATTTCAAATTGTTCGAATATTACCGAATCAATGAAGAAAGACACATTAAAAGATAGGGTGGCCGATGCTGAAATTAAGGTTACATGTTTCCTCTGCGAAAATAATCTTTCTTTTCGAGTGGCTGACAGTATGTTGCCCGCGTGCCGGCACATTTTTCATGATTCCCAACTGGCTTAAGGCTTAAAAATTGGCAGAACAAAATGTTTAGTTCTGGCTATTAATAATAATATTTCTCCTTATTTAAAGAAAAATTAGCGTCAGAGTTAAAACAAAACCAATTTAGTGTTATTATTGATGAAACGACGGATGTCTCAACCACAAAAAGTTTGGTTGTCATCACAAGGATGTGGGTAAATTCATCTGTTCAAGACAGATTTTTTTGCTTGATTGAACTGGCGGACGGAACTGCTGAAAGGATATTTAATGCTGTTAAAAGATTATTGGATACGTATGATATACCGTACGAGAATATCGTAGGTTTTGGGGTCATTCGGCACACTTGTTTGCTTTAGCGGCGTATTTGAAATTACCAAAGCCAGTGGAACAATTTGCCAGAGATGTTTATAACTATTTTGTAAATAGTACGAAACGTCAACAACAACTGCAAGAATTTCAAATTTTTTCTTAAGAAGTTGTTCACAAAATGCTGAAACTCAGCACAACTAGTTGGCTTGCGTTCATTGTAAGTATATAATTTATAAATGATTATATTAAAATGATATCGAATTTATTTAACATACTTGAATCTACGTTCCTGAAAATTTAGAGCAAAAGAGTATAAAATTTTATGTTATAGCATTAAAATGATATTCAACATTGTAAAACGAAAGAGCATTTATAAAATAAAGAGTTATAAGTTTACTACTTTATGAATAAAAAATAAAAATTGTTATTATTATTATTGATTTTCAAACAGTTTAATTTAATTATGTGACAAATTTATATTTAAATTAAATATTCGTATAAATATTTAATACATGCGTGAATGTTATCATTTATAATTTAGTACATATCAGACATAGATGCCAGTACAAGTCGCCATTTCATTCTGGTCACCCTGCGCACATACCAAAAAATTAATAAAAGGCACAAAAAACAAGTAGATTTGGTCAGATCAACACCAAGCATGTATAAGTGTTTGTCAATCTTGGAGTAAAAATTTAAATGTCCTGTTATTAATAGCTAATAATGAATTTGAAAAACCTGAAACTCGTCAACAAGCCAAAGGAATTCATGCTGCACTTGATAATCTTGAAAATTGCTTCATTTCACTTGTTTCGAACGATATACTTCAAAGGTTTAATGCTGTCAGCAAAGCATTACAAGCTAAAGATTGTCACCTCGTTTTAGTTGTTGAACTTTATCACTCTCTAATGCAGTACGTTGCCGAATTGAGGAACCAATTTTCTGTCTACGAAGAGAAAGGCAAAAGTGTTTGCAAGCATACTATTATAAATTTGATTCGTCGAGAAAGAAGAAACGTTATCTACATTTTGATGAAGCGTGTAAATTGTCAAAAAATATTATCTGAACATATTAACGGATTTAGAAAAAAGTTTCTGAATTACCGTCATTGCAAACAATTTTTCTACTGCATAAGGTACATTTTTTTTTATATTTCAATCATAACATCACGCGTAATTTAACTTGTAGTAATAAGTCATTTTTAAATAGATTAAAAATAAATCAACTACATATACAAAACTTTGAACTAATTTTAGCCAACTTGTTATCATTTTTATGTTATTACACGATATAAATACAAATTGCAATAGCAATAACTAATTTTGCGTATATTAATAAGAATAAGAAATTATAGAAAATTCGGATAATCTAATGTTTACATCTGCGGTGTTCTAGTAAAAATACTCTCTTATTATTTTTGTTGACAGCATGGATTTAAAATTAAAATATTGATCATCCAACTTTTATTCCTAAAAATTATAGTAATGTATTATTGTTGTTATTATTTTTACATTTAATAAGTATAAAAAATTGCACTAGTAATTTCAACTAATCTGCACATCATAATGAAACAATTTAATTTAATTAAAAAAACAATAAATTCATAAAAAGTCATGCAGGAGGATCGGCTACGGTTTTGAATCTTTGAAATTTTATTTATTTAGGGAATAAAGATTTAAAATATTCAAGAGTTTTTTTTCGGCATCGGGGACCAACTTTTTCTTTGTTAAAGATAGGTGTGTGAATTCGAATCTGATGTTAGTTTTTCATAATTCGAAATGACAGATCCAATATGTCGGACAGGAAAATTGAAAATTGATCGGATTCGTTTGAAACTTGTTACTCGGGGGTTTTCTGGGGCGCGGAATTCAAATCTGATGTTAGTTTTTCAATATTCAAAATGGCGGATCCAATATGGCAAACGACAAAAATAAGAATTGATCGGATTCTCTTGAAACTCGTTATTTGGGAGTTTTAAAGGCCGCTGAATTCGAATATGATGTAAGTTTTACAAAATCCAATATGGCGGACGACAAAATTAAAGTTGGTCGAATTTTTTTCTTTTCTTAACATTTCTATTTTTTAAAAAATAAAAATAAAAAAAATCTGAAAAAAATGTGTAAAATCCTGCCGTACATTTCCACGTGGTACACCGTGGGGTTGTAGATAACTGTTAAACTATTTACTAGCTAATTACTTTGCTAAAATGTTATAGTTATTTTTCTTATTTAATATTTATATTACTGATTTTCGACATATTTCATCCACTGTTTTAAATTTCTAAAATCTAAATTTGAATTTAGATGACACTGAAAACCTTTGAGTAATAAGTTTTATGAAAATTTGATTGCTTCTTAATTTTTCTGTCCGCCATATGGATCCGCCTTTTTGAGTTTTGAAAAACTAATATTAGATTTGTAATCAGCGACCTTGAAAACCCCTGAGTAACGTGTTTCAAGCAAAAACTGACGCATTTAGAAAAATATGTCCGCCATATTGGATACGCTGTTTCAAATTTTGAAAAACTAACAACAGATTCGTAATCAGCGACCCAAAAAACCCCCAAGCAATCAGATTTACTAAAAGCTTATTACTCAAAGGTTTTCAGTGTCATCTAAATTCAAATTTAGATTTTAGAAATTTAAAACAGTGGATGAAATATGTCGGAAATCAATAATGTACAAATATTAAATAAGAAAAATAACTATAAAATTTTAGCAAAGTTGAAAAATTTATCGGTAAATAGAAACAGTTGATTATTGCGATTTAATGATACCTACATTTTCTACTACTTTATAAAATTGTTCCAGGGATGTTAAATAATAACACAAAAAAACCGAAAGTATTGCGATTTAAAAGAAAAACCTTATATTACTGGTGAAACCCGTCTTGCCCGCTATCGTATCTTGCTCCCCTTTTACCTATCTTCGTATTTGCAGCAAATGTAACAAAACACATCACAATTGCTATCAAACCCGTAAAATGAATTATTATTTTTTCTTGTTAGATTGCACTCTACATTAACCAACTCACCAAACAATGTAGAGCTGCAGTTGAATGCTAACGACGTCTGCGGACTTACTTTTCTACTCTGACTAGCCGATGATACTGGAGTTCCGAGTCCCTGCATAGTAATACATTTTCTACGTGCGTCTGCTATGACGGCATCAAACCCGTGATCCAGGGACTTTGCCAGATCACGGAATTGCTCCTTTTTCACCGTCACCTCATGGAGGTGACCTGGAAGTAGATGCACGCAAGATAAAATCGCTTTGAGTAAAACCTTAGCTTTGAATTAGTATTATTAAATAATTAAAAATTTTGTTAATTATGAATTTGCTTTAATGGAAATGATGTCAAGTGTATATTCCGTGTTAGAGACGGAAGTTAATTAACAAAAGAAAATAAAATAGATAATTTGACAAAAAAATAATAAAGTTAGAAATAATACTAATTTTTATTATTAACAATTCCGCTTATTTGGAAAGCGTAAATTGCTCTTCGCTAACAATGTTAGATTAAGGTAGTGGACTGTCACTTAGAATATTATTTATTCAATAAACCCGGATAGACGGTATTTTAGTGAAAATGATCAAAAAAGCGATATATAATATAGACATCAAAGAGGCGATTGAGTAAATAGAAACGTAATTATCACAACAAAAGAAATCTGTTTATTCATTCAACCCCCAAAGTGTTTACATTTAATCTCCCAATTGATTTTTAATAAAAATGATTACAATTAAAACGGCTATTACGTTAAGCTACTTGAATTAGCAATTCAAGTCTCACAAAAAAATCATTTATTGGAAGCACAATAAAGAGATCAATAATAAAAGAATGATTTTAACAACAAGAAAATAACTCGTGTATTTGAAGTAAGTGTGATAGTGTTTGTTTTATGAAATTATGTAATTTTCAGTTAGTGTAGGGGAATAGTGTCAGGGTTGGACACAGTTTTGGTTTTTTGTTTATAAATATTTTGTTTAGATAAATTCAGTCAATTGTGGTATATGGGTGGAAAGATCTACAAAAGAGGAACACTTTTGCTTTGGACCGTAAATTGATTGGTCCAAAATTAAAAAAGTTATAAACATTTAAAAAAAAAAATCTAGTCAGGGTTGGACTTTTCAGTCAGGGTTGGACACTTTTTGAAAATCGAAACGCATTATTGGTAAAAACGTAAAATAACATTTTTAATGTTTTTTATTCTTATTTTTTCATGTTTATCTTTACTTATCGTTTACAAATTGTAAAGCTTCATGGGTTTAAAAAAGGAATGAACTCAAATTACAAAAAATAACGCTTTATTGTTCCAAATAACTCAATGAAATGATGAACAAAATTTATACAATTTAAGTATTATTTTTCTAATATCTTTGGCACAATTTTGCACTGAAATATCAATAAAATAAAATTTATTTATAAATTGTGTCAAATTCATAATTAATGTGGGTGTCCAACCCTAACTAAAAGCATCATTTTCGAATTGTGCTAACCATAACCAGACATGTGTCGCGATTCGATTTTTCACTTTTTTTCTTCTTAAATTATGTACCCCACAATACATTCAATAAGCTTATCTTGCCGAATTCTTGCTTTTTTTAAACATTTTTTAGGTTTATTCACAAGTCAAACAAAACTTTTTTTCTCTCTTCGATTGCACCGAAGTCACAGGAGACGCTACTTTTGATTCTCCAAAAATGTAATGCCACAAAAAGTTAGGTTACACTACTAGAAGATTCGTCACGTACGCACACAGGTGGCGCTAGGGTTCTTATTTAAAAAAGCCAAGTGTCCAACCCTGACAAGTGTCCAACCCTGACAAGTGTCCAACCCTGACACTATTCCCCTATATAAATCTAGAGAAACTCACCTAAATAATAATAATTAAAATGATACAGAAAAGTATCAAATTACTTTTCTAATTCTTAGGAATTTAAAAACTCTTGTCTGTCATACGACTCTGAGGTATGCGGCAGTCGTTCTTTTTACCTTCCTTTAATTTATATATTTCTGATGACAAACTTGTATTATTTATTGTCTTTGAACAATTATTTCAATATTTCAAATTCTGTTTATTAAAAATTCAGAATGTTGGGTTCACCAAACCTGAATTTTCAAACAGTTAATTTGAGATATAAACAATTGTGTTGATAATAAATACTTTCAAAAATAAGAAACGATTCTGCACTTTTTAAATTTATAACACTTTGTACTTGATAAAATAATCTTCCTTTTTCAATGAACTTTTTGTATGATAGTTGACTTCACAAATTGTGGAATATACACTTTATAATTTTAGATAACTTGACAATTTCAACCCTTATTGCGGGGAATAAACAATAAACTCAACCACTCTCAGTGGGAGTAAAACTTAATAATCATCCGCCTTTTTGCGGGAAACACATCCGCTCTGCGGGAAAAACAAATTAAGACTCGTCGAAGAATAATTCGGTGGCAACGATCACACCTTGTTTGTATGTTATTTTAAGTAGTGGGAGGGTCGATTTTACAATCAACACCTCGTTGTTTCCATGCTAGTTTTAGCAAAACTTGCATTTTAATTGTGGCGTGATCGGTTCAACCACCTGAATTACCTTTAATAAAAAATATTTGAAAGAAGTAAGTATTTTTCAAATAATTTGAATTACTTGAATCAAATGATTTTTTAGTGTACCTATCGTATTACAGTAGAAACCCATTTATCCGGACATCGATCAACCGGATTTTCGATTATACGGACAAATTTCTATTTTGTTTTTTTCCTCAGTATACTACGATTGTATATCTAAGAATTTTTTTTCATGTTTGTAAATAAATACATACACCAAAAGTTATAAAAAGAAAATTTGGGTGTTTTGTAATTTCGATTAACCGGATTTTCAAATATCCGGACAACTGCCTGCGTCTATTAGTCCAGGCAAACGGGTTTCCACTATATTTGAATGAAGATACACACTTGAATGAATTATTTTAATGTATTATTGACTTTGACTGTCGTCGAGAATCATCTCTTACTGTTTGGTAATATGCCCTCCTTTCCTTCTTGTGGAAAACCCCAATTCTTCTTAGGAAAATGTTTTTGTTCTTCTCTGGTAGATAATCCCTTTCTTGTAAACAATTTGAATTCAAGTACCTGCATTTGAAGCTTGCCGCAAGGTTGCTGCAAGTTTACGTGCTACCTGGGTGAGTATGTAAAATAGATGATAATTCTTTCCCTTCTAAAGTTCATGTAATGACCATGGTCGCTGAACATTGAGCAGAGTTTTCCTGCGAGGGGCATGGCGAAGATTCATAGATGTGTAAGGAGGTGGGTTGGCCAATTAAGCATGGGACTTAATCATGAGGTAACTAGGAAGAGCGGTAATCTTCGAGTAAATGACGAGATACAACACTTCTAAATTTTGTCTTGAACCATTAACACTTTTATATCGTATATACGACATTTGAATTTGCAATTTCTACCCGCAGTGGGTCTTCATTGAATATTATTGGGCCGTGGACATTTTTTCTTATACGCTTTAATCGTGGATCCGCATGTTTCCAACCGTGTTCTATTGTGCAGTTTGTGATTAATAATTTTACGAAATAATCTAATCATCAAACAGATTATTCCTTGTGTCACCTGGGACCAAAGATTTTATAATTTGGTGCTCAATCTCCGACCAGCCACGTGGGTTTTTCGAGGGACGCCTCATATTACATAACCGCATTTTATTGAAAGAAGTGGATTATCAAATCAACTTGTCAATGGATTTCAAAGCAATCGACTTGTATCATCTCCGCATATGATCATCAGTATTACAAGTATTTTACAATATTGTATAATGATTGTAAGTAAATGTATGCAAGCCTGTGTGCCGAATGAATGATTTTGTTCAGGGTAATAGATATTAGCGTAATTCCGGAAGATATTTTTCGTCTCGATTACCATTGATATTGCCAAAAAGCAATCCCTAATTCCTTCAATACTTGAAGAGAGGAAGAACATCAACATGTATCGAGGACTATAGGTTGATTGATAATTACTAAGTTGATGACACAAAAATTCCTGCAATAGGATAGTGGTGACTTGTTGGAATTTTCTTTGTAATTTAATTTTTATGTCTATGAGATAGATCTAAATTTAACTTGAAATTATTCATGTTTTTATTGTTTCGATTCTTTTTATCATATAACTTATAGATTATTGTATATCAAATTTTATTTATATATTTAAAATTTATGATAATATTATAAAGATTCATTACAGTCAGAAGTGTATAAATAAATATAATTAATTATAATTTTTATTAGTAAATACATTTGTGGTCACTATAACTTATTGTATTTTCCTTTAAAAGTCTGTCTTTAGTGAGTGTATTACTTTGTGCAAATTATTGATATAATACATTTGTGACGTTTTCTATGTAATTTAAACAAACATAATGTTTTAAACTCGGCATAAACATATCGTAATTTTTAATACTTTTTTAGAAAAATTAAACTGTGTGCTGTTGGAAAATAACACTTGTGACCTGGCCTATGAAAAGGGACCTTACGTGCGAAAACAAGTTTTCGAGAAAACAGCAGTTAAAGTTTAAACTTAGAAAAACCCTTGTAACTTTTTCAAATATTAATATTTTTTAATCAAGTTTAGTTTATTTTCTTCAGTATGGATTACAGTATCAAAATAAAAAATATACAAATAATAAAAAATTTTTTTAAATGATTTTTCGTATAACTTTATACACTTTATAAAATTTTGATAAATTGAAATTTGATAATTACTAAGTTGATAATACAAAAATTTCTGCAAGTCGATTGTCATTAGTAAACTTTCAATTAAGATAATTTTTACACGGCGGAAGTTTTATCATTCAAAAATGAAGATGTTTCTGATTGGATTAATTATTTTAAATTATAAAATTTAAAAATAATAAGAAAATAGGAAATTCTTTGTTTCATTGGTGATGAGTTATTAGTGTTTAAAATTATTAAATTTTCTCTGTATTTTACGATGTGATCGATTTTTTGCTGAAATTTTGTTTGATAATCAGGTACTCTCATCACCAAGAAATTTAGATTCCTTTCCGTCATTATCGACTTATCTCATTTCTCCTTTATATTATTGAACGCTAAAAATTTAAGAGCAGTTTAAAATTGTAAATGTCAAACTTACAATATTTATAGGTAGAATGGGTTAGAAACCGCTTTAAACAAACAAAGTATTTAGTGATATTTTAAAATTAATTATTACTATACTATGACAGCTTCTCACAAAACATAGATTTCTCACGCAGTGAAGATAGAGCATTATGGACGAAGATAAAATAATTAATAAAATGATAGCAAAACTACAATTGTAAGTGATACAAACAGTTATCCAAAATTGGTTACATTTTCCAACCCCTGTTGTCATGTCTACGAATGTCAAATTCAAAAATTTTAAATTATTTTCTTTAATTTCATTAACATTTTTGTAGCTATAAAATGTTAATCCTTACTTAAAAAATCGCCTAAAGTTCCAATGACGTTAGTAAATTATTTTTAAAACGTATAAGTCTGTTAAAACAGCATTCTAAGGACATTTCATGATCCGAAAACGTTTGTCAAACATGAAACATTTTCAGAACGTTTTATCAGCAGACATTAACTTTCTAAACTTTTTATAAGAATTATTTTTAAGTATTATAGAATTATAAAATAATTATTGGAATAAAAAACGGTTTTGTGCCCACTAGCTAGTCAATTGGGTTGACCCGTGATGAAATCTTCGAATTGATATTTGCTTTTTATAATGTACAGAATTTAGCAGTTTTTCTATTTAAGTTTTTAACTTTTGTTGTTTTAATTATTATATATCAACTAAAGAAATAAATCCCAAAAAATGCTAAAACTTAAAAAATTTAATAATCTAGAAACAATTACTAAACCATAACTAGAAAGATAGTTTTTTTGTTGAACTTTTCATTACCTAATCTAAAATTGGTTTCCAGATTTCTGATAAATATATCAACAGCACAACCTTAACTACCTTTCAACATTAACTGTATAGCTAATAAGAGACAGGTAGTTAGTGAGAGTGGATTCTTTGAGAATCTATATAGAACGGTGAATAAAAGACAGAGACTTTTTTCATTCATTGGTTCGTTCCTTCGCTCTCGCATACACGCACACCCTGACATCACAGTAAGTATAGTATTTGGACCACCCGAGTTCCGAGGTGAGTAGTGGGTACTCTGTAATCATGATGCCGAGCCGCATGCAGACAAACCAATCGAAAAAAGTATAGAGATAAACAAGGAATTGAGTCTACAAACTGACGGAAGAAAACATAGGAAGCTATCTGGCCCCTCGTTATGTTTAAAATGTTATTAAGACGTTCACAGAACAGTTAAAAAAGTTATACAACTTGTTTATCTTTTGTTTGAAAATTTCTGCAAAAATAAATTATTTAATTTGTAAAAACTAACATAAGAAAACTTAACGAGTTTAAAATAGATTTCTATATGTTTCCCTCTTATTTAAAATTATATTTTCATGATTAATTCCTTGTCTTCATTGTCATTGTCGAAAATTTTCAAATATACTTATTATATTTAACGAATTTACCTATAGATTTTCTTCGAAACTTCACATACAAAATAGAAATATAATTACACAATTGAAAATTTTAACAATTGGAATCTTAATATATTCTAAAGAAGTTATGTTATTTTTTAAATTTAAAATATGTGACCTGGACAGTTAAAAGGGACCTTTTGTCCGAAAAAATTAATTTTTTATTGATTGGTGATTCTGATAGAAAAAAGTTTTCTCTATCAGAATCACCAATCAATAAAAAATCGATTTTTTTGGACAAAAGGTCCCTTTTAACTGTCCAGGTCACATATTATTAACTTTTAAAATTTTTTAGTACTTATTGTAAACTTTTTAAACATAAGGTATACCATAATGGTATACCGGCATAAATGTTAACATAAAATATTTTTATCGCGAGCTTTTATAAATCTTATTACTTAATTAACTTTTGCACACTGAAAATGAAAAATTTAACTGAGTGACTTTCTCAAGAAGTTCATGCTGCTAATTTGAAAAAAACTTTAAATTTCTTTAAAATTATCTTTCGTACATTGTGAACCATAAATTTTTATTTCTTTTTTTTGCGAGCTGCGCCTGAAATTCTGCAACCAGACAATCATGTAAGCAAGTTCTAAAGCGGATATTATGGGGCGCATGATTATTCCATAAAAATAACACAGGCCTGCAAAATTTTACTTATGTCTCTTATAAAAAGAAGGGAGGTGATTCTTACAAAAATTTTCACGCAGAATCCAACTAAATAAACTAAAAGGCAAAAAATGTCTTTCTTTTTTTGGTTCTTTAGGTTTGCTGATTACGAATTTGGATTTTTTTTTTAAATTCAATTGCGAATCCAAAATAGTGGAATATTTTTTTAAAAAATCATCAGATCTGTTTGATACTTGTTATTTGGGTGTTTTTGGGGTTGCTAATTATGAATCTGATACGCGTTATGAAAATTTTGAATGGCGGACAAGTTTTGTAAAAATTCATTGGATTCACTTGAAACTTATTCCTCGGAGATTTCCGGGGTTGGGAAATGGTTGGGAAACGTTGAAATAATCGACGGCTGACGAACGAATAATTTTTGTAGAATTCTAATAAGGTGTTATGAATATTTAACCCCCTATATCACATCCAAAACATAAAATTAAAAAAAAAACTAACATTAAATTTGTAATCAGCGATTTCATCATGATGAAATATTTCTAACTATGCTTCAAAATTATTGTACATCTAAAAATGCATGAAATAATCACGTTATTCTC
The DNA here is from genome assembly GCF_019393585.1 of Leptopilina boulardi. NCBI lineage: Eukaryota > Metazoa > Arthropoda > Insecta > Hymenoptera > Figitidae > Leptopilina > Leptopilina boulardi. Next base: position 1,535,783 of record NW_026137909.1, read on the forward strand.
AGCATCTAAATGTTTCCTGTCAATTTTTTCCCATTTCTATGAGATTTAGTACTCATGGGAATAATGAATTTCATGAAATTTGTCTTGACCTCAACTCATAAATAGTTTCGCTAATTTTTGATTTTATCACTATTTTACTATTTTAGACGGAATGAAATGCACTATTATACTGTACAAAGATTCGTATGGGGACGTTTGATTAAATTGACATTTGACTCCAATTTCAATTAGTTCGAGCGCTTTGATCTTAACAAAATAACACGTTAGCACATATCAGAATGACAGGAAATGAAGAAAATTTTTAGGACAAATACCTAGTAAATATTTTAATGAAACAAAAAATGTTTACATCCTAATGAAAAAAAAGTAAACAAGCTCTGATTTCGGCATAATTTAATTTTGATACATTATATTTCTAAAATTATTTTCACCAGAAAACATTTAAATTAACTTTTTGCAATATTCGAGAAACCTAATTTTTCTTCGAGAATAGATATTACACCCAATAGCTTAAATGCTGTCCTTCCCGTTTGACTGCATTTTGAAAAGTTAAATTTTAACACTTCTATAACAATTTTATTAGTTCGTAGCATATGGTTATAAATTGGTTACGACATAAACTAATAAAATTATTATAAAAATATAACGCCTTTTCAAAATGCCGTCAAACAGGAAGGTTAGCATTTATGTAATTGGATGTAAAATGGTGAAAATTATATGTGAAGCTGAGCCTAGAGGGCAACACCATAGCAAGATCGTCAAAAAAAGAAACATTAAACATTAAACATTTAATTTTAAAATTAAACATTAAATTTCATTAGTTAAAACATTGCAATTAACAGGTGAACGTGAAACAGACTATAGTTTTGCATGTTTTAGATCAAGACAACGTTCGACACTCTTATCAGAATTTCTAATTAATAGAATTTTCATTTGTCTGAAAAAAGATCGCAACATTTGAATTTTTTCATTATTTTTACAGTTCAAATTATTTTTAACAAAACTATTAAAAAATAATTTTTCAGTTTTCCCCTATTTCAAAATTACATGTGCGTTTTTCTTAAACGTGAAACAGAATCCTACCCAACTCTGCTTTGGACGAACATATTTTGGGCTCTTGTTTCCCAACCCTGTTTGTTTACAAACACAGTAAACTTGGTTGTATCTTTTTCTATTGCAACGTTTTGATGCACATAAGTTATATCAAAAAGAGATCGTTTTGTGTATTATTTTTAGAAATGATACACGAAACGGTCTCATTTTTTGATGCAAAAAATTTAATCAATTTATATCAATCATGGCCGAATTGAATCGACTCAAAATTAAAGGAATTTTTTTCAGATATTTTGGTAATAGTACAATTGCGGAGACCATTTCACTATTTAATTTGAAAATGAAAATAACAGAAAATCAAAGACAATGTGCAATTCGATAATTAAAAAGTGACAGCTTATAAACATAACCTAAAATGCATGAGAAAAAATTTGTCGATAAAATCAATATAGCCGAGCTTTTTAGAAGGTAGATGGCAGTTTTGCTTTTTATAAAAACGATTCAAAAAAAATTTAAAGAATGAAAATAGATGAGTGCTGCCATATACCTTACAAAAAGCTCGGCTATATTGATTTTATCGACAAATTTTTTCTCATTTTTTCTATTTTTTTAAATAGTGAAATGGTCTCCGCAATTGTACTATTACCAAAATATCTGAAAAAAATTCCTTTAATTTTGAGTCGATTCAATTCGGCCATGATTGATATAAATTGATTAAATTTTTTGCATCAAAAAATGAGACCGTTTCGTGTATCATTTCTAAAAATAATACACAAAACGATCTCTTTTTGATATAACTTATGTGCATCAAAACGTTGCAAAGATTTGATGCAATTTTTGGTCTCAATTTGATACTTTTAGGAAAACTGTGAATGTCATATATGTCGATTATGATATTGTGTAATAGGAAATTATTAATTAGAAATATTTATCAAGCGTGCATTGCTTAAATTTTGTTCATTTATAATAAATAAATTATTGATAATTATTTGAACAACAAAAATAATTAAAAATTTTCAAGTATTGTGATTGTGAACTTAACTTAAATCTTATGTGATAAACATAAATAAAGCTTAGTGTATTTCATTTTATTTCGAAATAAATTATTTCTTATTTAATTGCTCGCAATTTATAAGTTTTCGCTTCTCTCTTTCTTAAAATTCATAATAAAAGTATTTTTAATATCTTAATATTCAGTGCAATAAATAAATTAATTAATAAACTTGTCAATAAGAGCATGCCAGCCATGACAGTTATACTTTGATACCAATTCAGGTATCAAAAAATGATCCCATATTCTGAATCATTTCTTGAAAATGATCCAAATATTTGGATTTATTTGATACCTTATATTGATTCAATACGTTGCATGAGTTGATCTTAATTCTTGTATCAATTTGATATACACAAGAAAACTGTGCGAGTTATTTCCGCGAAATTCAAAGTCTCTATGTACTTGTAATTTAAAAACTCCCATTACTCACGCTCTCCCACTACCCCACCTTCCCCTACTTTGTTATCTTTGGCCAATAGTTCCTTTTTACGCGGGATATCATTTAAATAAAAATTGTTGAGATTCAAGAATTTGAGAGATCTATCCTTAAGTATTTTAGGCCGTTGAAAAGAAATCTTAATTCCATTTTTCTCCATCATGTTAGGATCTTTTCTTAACCTTTGAAAAAACGTATTAGATTTTTGGTGGTATAAATATTTTTTTAACATTAATGGACTTGAGTAACTCCAGGTCAACCGTGTCAACAAATTTTCATTGATTTTCTAAAATGATAAAACTTTTATGAAAAATTATAATTTATAATGAAAACAAAAAAACACTTTTAACCGTTTTTTGAAATTTTAAATTTTTGTTATTTTTTTTGCATAAACAAAATTTAACAAAATTTTAAAAAAAATTAATAACTCAACAACCGTTTGCAATAAATTAATGAAACTTATACTGATAATATAAAAAATTGCATTCTTTTCAATGAATATAATTGCAAAATTATAAACCTAAATATTCGATATTTTTAATAACAATTTTATAAACAATTTAAATTATTTATGTGTTCTACACGGAAAAAATAAGTCAGCAAAACTTTCGTAAACTAGTATTTCACTTTTGGACGGGGCACAAATTTTTAAACGTTTCATACACTTTTTAGTAATGAAGCATAAACTTTACCGAAAAAATGAAGCAGAGTCAAGAAATTATTTACAAACTGTATAGAAAGATAAGTTTGTTAATCTATATTGAACAGTTTTTAATAATATTGTTTAAAGATTGTCGAATTTCTATAAAAAGTTTTACAACATTGTAATAATTGAGGTTCGAAAGTTTGAAACATAAAAGAGAGTAGTTAAGACAGCAGTCAACGAAAGAATCGTAGACTTTTTCTAAAATTCCGAACATGCGCAGTTCGTAGCTTGGTCAGTGTTGATCAGTGGAATTAACTTCTTCGTTCGCGTGGCTCTCGATAGCCGCGGCGGTTAGTTGCTAAGACAAAATGCGTTATATATCTTGGTTAGGTAGGTTCGAATCCCGCGAAAGCGAATTCCGAATTTTAATGTCGATAAAATTGTGTATAGTGCGTATATAAGATATTAATAATTGTGTTTCAAGTGATGTACAAATTAAGTAAAAAATACCCCTGAATGTGAATTTTTTTTTAATTTTTCTAAATTTTTTGTGAGTTTACAAGCGTTTGGTTGACTGTCGTCGAATTTTTATGCATATAAGTGTTACAAAATCTTTGGTGCACGTACTTAAGTTCTAGCTGAGAGTTTATGAAAGTTTGATAAACTGATTCCGAAACATCAGAGCACATTGAGCATCGGCTCGTATACACAGTTCACATTTTTATAATTAGTTTTGTTTTCTTAATAAACTGTGTCTATACTTTTTGAACATCTTTCGTTCCCGTCCAAAAGTGAAATACTAGTTTACGAAAGTTTTGCTGACTTATTTTTTCCGTGTACCCCTCTGATTATGATGAAACTTAAAAGAAGTGTACATATGGCAGTCTCCTCTTTAAGTTCCAAAAAGAAAAAATTTGTATTTTCCACGAGAAGAGTGTTAAACGAATTTTTTATTGTGACGCGCGCCAACCGCCGCGCCATATCACTAATTGTAAGCATGGTTGCGACAACCTACGCTGCACTTAGGCTTTAAGTAATCTTAACAAAATGAAGCTAATAATATATATTTTTTACGAATCCGTTGTCCGTTTTTCATAATTCAAAATGGCGAATCCAATATGGTGGATATATTTTTTCAAAGACGGTTATGCTTGAAACTCGTTAGTCAGGGGTTTTCAAGGTCGCTGATTACGAATCTGATATTAGTAAATTGTATTGATTTTTAATTTTCCTATCTGCCATATTAGATCCGACATTTAAAATTTTGAAAAACTTACAGCAGATTCGAAATCAGCGACCCCGAAAACCCCCGAGTAACGATTTTCAAGCGAATCTGAACGATTATTTAAAAAATCGTCCGCTATACTGGATCTGCCATTTTGAATTTTGAAAAACAGACACCGGATTCGTAAAAAATATATATTATTAGCTTTATTTTCTTTAGATTCCTTAAAGCCTAAGTGCAGCGTAGGTTGTCGGACAGATTTTTAAAAATTAAACATATTTGCATATTTTGCAAATTGTCAGGAATTTAGTCAACTTTAACTTTTCTGTTGGTCACTCTTTCAAAAAATCATTTGTTTCAAAGCTATATTAGAAAAACTGAAAAATACCGGATTTTAAATAAAATCTCGAAAAAATAGGTTTTTTGCGAAAGCTATAACACGGTCAATTTTTGAGCTTCAGGGTTCATTTTTTTATCAAATTACTCAGAATTTTATACACTTTCTTTTGTATTTTTATACTAAAATGTCATGGAATGCGTCAATTTGAAAAAAACTGTTTTTTGCACATATTTCTTAAAAAAATGTTAGGTTCCGGTATGAGTTCGAAGTATCAAATTTAAGTACTTTATTTTTACCCCAAAATAAAGGGTTTAAGCAAAAAAATTGAAGTTCTGAGTTGAAACATGATATGCCTTGTTTTTTGACTAATTTGACTGTATAAGTGGCGCAAGACAGAGTGGCTTCGTGCGACTTTCAATATTTAATTTCTCGGAAACAAAAAAACGGTTTTTTGAAAATTAAGTATTTTGTGGGAAAAAATCTCAGCTTTCCAATAAAAATAAATGAAATAAAAAAAACGAGCCCGAAAATAAAAAAAATCAAAATTTATTTTTAATTTTCAAAACTTTTGGTCAAAAAATTTTTTTTTTTTGAAAATGGACTACACCTATCGAAAGATTATGAAAAAATCTAAAGGAATCATGTCCAGAAATTATTTTTTTTTTCGTTTAAGTATAATAAATAAACAAAGTACAGCGAGTCATCAAAAAACTCAAAACTTTACCCCCTCCCCTACTGCTAATTTTTCATGAAATTCAAAAACTCTTGGCTGATAAACTACCAACATATTGGACAACTCATAAAGAAAATTGGGAATTGATTGGATAAAATTTTTATTTGTCCTGGACTTTTGACGTGAAATCCATCTTATACAGAAATCAGAAATGAAAAAATACCCCTGGACCTGGGATCGAACCCGCGTTACGTTGGGTTGAAACTCTACGCCATAAGCGTTTGAGCCATCGGAGACAGATACCCAACCAAAAATTTCGGTATTATACCAGAGTTGACTACTGGCGCAGTACTGGTTCAGTATTGGCTGCCCAGGCTGGGCAGTCTACTGAACCAGTACTGGTATTTTCATTGTATCAGTACTGGTGCAGTACCACCCTCCCAGTACTGGCAAACCAGTACTGAGCCGATATTGAGCCAGTACTGGCTCAAATATATTTTCTTTTTGATTAATACTACAGTTTACAAAAAGTTCTAGAGTGGACCTGATATTTATATTTGATACAATAATTAATAAATGAAAGTGAATAATAAAAGTAATAAAATAATAAGTTTTTAAATAGCTAATTATAATTATATACATTATAATTATTTTATAAACATTTTTATTTTTACTGAACTGTTTTTTATATTAAAAAACTTTCGTTTTATAATAAACATATTTTTATATTTATTTTTTAAAATAATAATTTGCAATATATATTATAATAAAGAATAAAAATTCTTGGTGTTTTCGATTTTATATAATAAAATATTAATTAGTTAGTTCACTAATTTAATTAATATTTAATAAAAAAGATATAAAATGTTAGAAAAAAACATTAATTTTTTTCCAATTTTGTATTTCTCGCGGAAAGTAATGAATGGCGCCGAGTAGAAATAACCAATCAAAATGCGATATATACTTGGAACTGGACCGGTTCGAGTCTCTGTTTCGACTTCCGATTGTGGTAGCCATTTTGGCACAGAGTTGTGTTGATTCTCGAAATCTCGTTGAATATTTTTCGCGAAGTGTTTTTTCAACAAAAAATTTACACTTTGAAGTGTTTCAAGTGATTAAAAGTTATTTATATGCAGTACCTGAAACTCTGAAAGTGAGCGTCACTATATATATAATTCTAAAGTTACTGTAGAATATTAAAGTAGTTTATATTTTGCATGATGTTTTCTTTCGTAGGAACATAACCTCAGAAATGTTCCTTTTTAGTTTCACTGTCAACAGGATTTAGAAAATTGTCCATTCTGTGATTAGTATTTGTATCAAAGCGTATTTATTATAAAACTGTTTTTTTTCACTATTTCAGATAAGATACAAATACGCTTTTATCAAACACCACCCACATAGCACGACTTCTTGCTGGGAGGTTACTGTAACGATATCTGTAGGGTTTGTAAGGTTACCGTGTAAGCCTGCAGTAAACTTGAGGTCATCTTAAAACTTCCGCCTTACAGTAAGCTTACACAGTAAAGCTAAGGTAAGCTTACACAGTAAGGTCGTGGTAAGTTTACATGGTAAAGTTGTGGTAAGCTTACACGGTAAGGTAGTTGTAAGCTTCGTTTAAGGTTACTGTAAGGTTGATGTAAGGTTACTGTAAACATAGAATGTTGTTAATAAATAAAATTTTTTAATACGGCTGCGCAGTAACTTTTATTTGACAAACCCTATTGGGGTTCATAAAGTACTTTACCAAATATATAATTTTTTATACAAAAAAATTTATAATATAATATATAATATAATATAATTATTTTTAATATATTTTCATATTACTTTATATTAACAGTAACCTTACAGCAACCTTACAGTAACCTTACAGGAAGCTTACAACAACCTTACCGTGTAAGCTTACCACAACCTTACCATGTAAACTTACCACGACCTTACTGTGTAAGCTTACCTTAGCTTTACTGTGTAAGCTTACTGTAAGGCGGAAGTTTTAAGATGACCTCAAGTTTACTGCAGGCTTACACGGTAACCTTACAAACCCTACAGATATCGTTACAGTAACCTCCCAGCAAGAAGTCGTGCTATGTGGGCAGATTGTCGAATTTTTTGATCATCCAGGTAAATTTTCAAATATTTTTCTTTTTTTACAATGACAAAAGAAATTTCATATCATAAACAATTAATTAAAATTTTAGGTACTTAACATTAATTTATATTGATTCTAATACTTTTAATTTTTTGTTTACGTCATTTAAATTTACGTTATTGGATAAGGTTATGTTACTTCATTTTCACACCATCCTTTTTATAATGCAATTGAAGTCTATGTTTGTGATAAACAATTTAAAAGAAAACTTTTAATTGAATTTTTAAGATAGAATGTATTAAATTAAAAATTAAATTTAATAAAATAAATAGAATAAATTATTATTCGCTTGAAAGAATATTATTTTTTCTTCAATTGTTGGTGACAAACTTTGTACACTTCAATTTCGTAATTAATTTTGTATTGTTTTACTATTAACGATTAATATTTTTAAGTATGTAATTCAATTTACCGTGTTATATGTTAGGTCGAAATTGAGAATATCGTTTTATTTTTGCAAAATATTAATTACTTTTAACAGTTTTAATAGATTTCAAAGACCATGGATTCATATTATCGGTTGAAAAAATACCGGTACATAAAAAAAATGGATGCTATTGAAAACGACGAACCCCCTATAAAGACCTTTAAAATTGATGAATCTTACAAGCCTTTGATTATGCCTCAACAATTAGATGACAGATCTTCTTACACTTCTGTTGTATTAAATGAAGACTTTGAATTTAATTCATTGAGGCAAACATCACCAAATAATAGTGATGATTCTTCTAGTGATGATTCTTCAAGTGATGAGTCTCCAAATGATGAAGAATATAGATCACCGGATTATTCTTCGGACAGTTCTTCAGTTTCTGAAGAAAATGAAAATATTTTACTGCGCCAAAAATTGCAACTATGGGTTGTCACATACAGAAATAATCTAAGCGATGAAGCGATTAAGTCGTTATTGAAAATATTGAAGGAGTATCACCCAGAATTACCAGTATCGACAACCACATTAATAGGAACAAAATCAGATAAGAAAATTGAAGTTATGAAAAGTTTGAAAAACACGGATGCGCACTACGTTTATTTTGGAATTGGAGAAGGGCTCAAAAATATTATTTCCGATGAATATTCTGAGAAATATATAGAACTGCTATATAATGTTGATGGTATTCCATTATATAATAATTCAAGTGCACAGTTCTGGCCTATTTTAGGAAAAATTCAGCATAACGATTATGAATCTGATCCTTTTTTGATATCATTATATTCTGGTGATTCAAAACCACAGAATCCTAGTGATCTGTTAAAAGATTTTATTATAGAATATAATGATATCATGAAAAAAGGATTGGATATTGGTGGTCGTCATTTCAATATTAAATGCGATGGCTTCTCCTGTGACACGCCTGCAAGATCATTCCTAAAACAATCGAAAGGTCACACTGGCTTTTATTGCTGTGAACGATGTGAGACAAAGGGATTGACGAGAAAAGGTAAAAGAGTGTTTCCGAACATGAATGCGAAACGGAGAGATAAAGATTCATTTATTAAAAGAACGCAAAAAGAACACCATTTAGAAGAAATATCTCCTTTAACGCAATTAATAGACTTCAATCCGGTGCTGCAAATGTTTCTAGATCCAATGCATGCTGTGTTTCTGGGGATGGTAAAATGGATTCTGCAACAATTTTTAGGTTCAAAAAGAAATGTGAATCGCAAAGTCAAATTAGACTATAAAAAAAAAAGATTTGAAATTAATCTTAGAAATCTTAGTTAAACATATACCGGCTGAGTTTCAACGGAAGGAATTAAATATTGACAATGTAAATCACTGGAAAGCTACCCAGTACAGACTTTTTTACTGTACGTCGGATGTATTGCTTTAAAAAAAATCTTGAAACCTAATCGTTACCAGCACTTTCTACTTGCTGTTGTTGCTTTTAGAATTTTATTCAATCCAGAATTAGCATTAAAAATGGTAAATTATGCACGAGCATTACTAGTCAAATTCTTCGAACTTCTGCCATCTCTTTATGGAGATGGTTCACAGGTGATAAATAATCACAATTTAATTCATTTGGCTGATGATGTTGAAAATGAAGAATCAGATTTATCTTTTATTTCTGCGTTCCCTTTTGAAAATTATTTGGGAAAATTAAAGCATATGATAAAAGGGAGAAGTAAACCTCTTGAGCAGATAGTTCGAAGAATTGCCGAACAAGAAGCTTGTCCAGAAATAGCCAAAAAAAAATTAATTCGTCAAAAAAAAATATATTGTAATTAACTCTGTTAATTCCGGAGAAAAAATTGAATACTTGGAAAGCGTAGTCCTACGAGGAATGTTCTTGAGTTCAGAAAAGCGCAATAGTGTTGTTCAAACCGATACTGATGAAGTATTTCAAATTAAAGAAATCCACAAAATATCAGGAAATATTTTTATTTCTGGTAATCGGTACAAAGATACAAGTGACATTTTTAATTACCCTTGCAATTCAAGAGAAGTAGGAATTATGAAACTTGGAGAATTGTCAACGAAGAAAATTACCATTTCTTTGAAAAACATCAAAGCAAAATGTATTTTATTTGAAAATGGAACCCATTCCTTCGCAGTGTCCTTACTTCACAATAATTAAATTATGTCGGTAATAATATGTGAACGTTTCTATCAACTAGAATAATAGAATAATTTTATCTTTGTGAACGTTACATAAGTTTAAATCTATTCATTCCATTTTTCAATCGTGTTTTTAGGATCACTTAATACCAATGGAGAAAAATTTCAAGAATAATACGACTCATGTCGTTATTTCATTTCAAATTAAAAATAAAAGAAAACAAACGAACCGACGGATCGTAGAAGGGCATATAGGCCATGCTAAATACATTGCGTATATGCCCTTCTACGATCCGTTGGTTCAAACTTTAATTGATTGCGTGCCTATTAATTGGATTTTCATGACAAAAAATAGGAAATTTACATATTATCCTCCAAAAAATGAACATTCCAATGTACAAGAAATGTCAAAAAATTCTGAACAGCCTTTAAATCACTGGAAATTTTTTGAAATTGATACATTAAAAGAAGCAGGTGAGTAGTTAAAAAATTTAATTTTTCAATAATGTATTGAGTAGAATAAAAAAAGTTATTATTTAAATATAAATATAAAACAAATTAATAATCAACTAAATTTAAAAAATGTTGGACTTATTAAACTAATCATGCTTCAGATTCTTATGATCAAGGAATACGTCGCAGGGAAAGGGCATTTTATTACAAAAATATTGAAACAAGCAACATTGAAGACAAAAATAGTTCAGAAGAAGAAAACCAACGTATAATATTATTATCAGAGAATAACATTAAAAACTTCCTTATGAATATTCCTCAGATGAGTTATACTCCAACAAATACAAAAGGTAACAAATATTTTCTAATAATTATGAATTTATTTTGTTCAAAAATCGTTCAGTTTTAATAAAATTTTTAATTTCGACGAATAAAAATTAATTACACAGGCACACAAAAAAAAAGTTGTCTGTTTCTTGAACTAGACATATATTTCCTATAGTATTTTAGCCCGCTGAAACCGAATCTGTGCTCAGAATTGCTCCATCACCCTCAGTTTTTTTTTAAATCGACCAAAACCACCCTTAAACGGACAAATTCACACTTCGGAGATAAAAAATAAATCAACTTATTATTTTAAAAAATCGAATTTTACATCTAAGAAACTTTGCTCCACTAACTCTAAAACAAAGCCAGCATTGATCCAGCACCCCCTGAATTTTTTCAATTGAAAAAACTACCCCTAATCTGCAGAATCAAATTAAGGAGATAAAACAATAAAATAACTGATTGACAAATTTTATAACCAGATATTTTTACTCCAGCAATGCAGAAACAAAGCCAGAAATGCTCCCTTACCCACTAAATTTTTTTTTTAATCGAAAAACCACCCTTAAATAGAAAAATTCAAATTTAGGAAGTAAAAAAATATTAAATTACCGGCTTTTTTTAAAACAGAACCTTACATGTATGTAGTTTTGCTCTACTAACTAAAAAAAATAAAGCCAGCATTGATCCACCACCCTCTGAATTTTTTTAAATCGAAAAAACTACCCCTAATCTGAAGAATCAAATTCAGGATGTAAAACAATAAAATAACTGATTGACAAATTTTATAACCAAATATTTTTACTCCAGCAATGCAGAAACAAAGCCAGAAATGCTCCCTCACCCTCTAAATTTTTTTAAATCGAAAAAACCACCCTTAAATAGAAAAATTTAAATTTAATAAGTAAAAAATATTAAATTATCGGTTTCTTTTAAAACAGAACCTTATATGTTTGTAGTTTTGCTCCACTAACTCAAAAACAAAGCCAGCATTGATCCAGCACCCCCTGAATTTTTTTAATCAAAAAAACTACCCTTAATCTGAAGAATCAAATTTAGGAGGTAAAACAATAAAATAACTGATTCAAAAAGTTTATAACCAGGTATTTTTACTCTAGCAATGCGGAAACAAAGCCAGAAATGCTCCCGCACCCTCTAAAATTTTTTTAAATCGAAAAAACCACCAAAGAATCAAACTTAGAAGGTAATTTAATATAATTATATTGTGTTATCTCCTAAGTTTGATTCTTCAGGTTAAGGGTAGTTTTTTTGATTAAAAAAAATCACAGGGTGATGGATCAATGCTGGCTTTTTTTTTTTTGAGTTAGAAGAGCAAAACTACATACATGTAAGATTCTGTTTTCCAAAAAAACCGGTAATTTAATATTTTTAACTTATTAAACTTGAATTTTTCTATTTAAGGGTGGTTATTTCGATTTAAAAAAAATTTAGTGGGTAAGGGAGCATTTCTGGCTTGTTTCTGCATTGCTGGAGTAAAAATATCTGGTTATAAAATTTGTCAATCAGTTATTTTATTGTTTTATCTCCTTAATTTGATTCTGCAGATTAGGGGTAGTTTTTTCAATTGAAAAAATTCAGGGGGTGCTGGATCAATGCTGGCTTTGTTTTAGAGTTAGTGGAGCAAAGTTTCGTATATGTAAAATTCGATTTTTTAAAAAAATAAGTTGATTTATTTTTTATCTCCGAAGTGTGAATTTGTCCTTTTAAGGGTGGTTTTGGTCGATTTAAAAAAAAACTGAGGGTGATGGAGCAATTCTGACCTCAGATTCGGTTTCAGCGGGTCAAAATACTATAGGAAATATATGTCTAGTTCAAGAAACAGACAACTTTTTTTTTTTGTGTGCCTGTGTTATATACAATGTTATTTAAATTTTTTGTCACAGGCAAAGATGATACAAAAAAAGTCTCAAATCAGAAAATAGTTGATAACGCAATCCCTTCAACTTCTGGTATAAATAAACAAAAATCAACAGCAAGAACTGTACAAATTTCTAATCGCTTGAATTCACCAGTTTCAATCATTTCGGAAAGATCGAATTCAGAAAGTACAAATTACAGTCAATTAAGAGCATTTGAACCTTCGTGACGTCACAAATCATGGCGCATGACACGCAAACTTCTCAGGTATGTGAAAAGCACAATTTTGAATATTTTTTAAAAAAACCTTTCGGAAAATGTTCAGAATAACATAGACTCTGTCTGTTATGTGCGGAAAATTCAAAATTTTGCGTTTAAAACGTTTTTTAAACAATGTTAAGGTCACAAATTATGGCGCATGACACGCAAACTTCTCAGGTATGTGAAAAGCACAATTTTGAATATTTTTTAAAAAAACCTTTTGGAAAATATTCAGAATAACACAGACTCTGTCTGTTATGTGCGAAAAATTCAAAATTTTGCGTTTAAAACGTTTTTTAAACAATGCCTACATATAAGCAATTCGTGTATTTTTCCTTACTTGTGACAACCAACTTAAACATTGTTTAAAAAACGTTTTATACGCAAAATTTTGAATTTTTCGCACATAACAGACATAGCCTATGTTTCTCTGAACATTTTCCAAAAGGTTTTTTTAAAAAATATTCAAAATTGTGTTTTTCACATACCTGAGAAGTTTGCGTGTCATGCGCCATGATTTGTGACGTCACGAAGGTTCAAATGCTCTTAAGTATTAATCACTCATCTCCAAATATAAGGGGAAAAAATTTACAAAATCGTAAGTAAAATAAAAGTTTTACATTGTTTTAAAAATTGTTTAAAATTAAATTTCGTAAGATTAACAGAATTTTTTTCATCCGAATTTTTATTTAAACGAATTCGTATGTAATTTTTTAGTAAAACTACTACCTTAAAAATGTTGCATCTTAAACAAGATTTTCTTTCTGTCTCAAAATAATACTTTCTTTTTACTGTATTAAAAATGTGTTTTTTTAAACAATCTTTTTCTAAAAGTGAACAAGTCATAAAGTTTTTTATCAGGATCAGGGACAGAATCAAATTTCTGTCTAGAAAATGAAAAGTCAGGAAACAGACATAATTAAATCTTTACAGCAACCATTCATTATATAAATATTAGAAATTTGTAAAATTATTCTTTTAAATCTATATTTTATTAATCTATATGTTCCATAGGTTATCAGTTAAGTGATAGTTCTTCAGGATCCTCTATAACAAAAAGAAATAAAGCAACAGGAATATTAAAGAAGAATAAAAATATTGATATAGAACCATCACCAAAACATAAACAAAAAGATTCGCCAAATTCTTCGAAGTCTAGGAAACGAAAATTTCGTAAGTAAAATGAAAATTGTACACTATTTCAAATTTTTTAAAATTATTAAATTTTAAAAGATTGGCAGAATTTTTTTCAATAAAATTTTTATTTAAACGAATTCGTATGTATATAAAGTTTGTTTAACCTTTTACGGACATAAAATTAAAATTAAATTGTCTTTCAAAATTTTGCATCTTAAAAAGGATTTTCTTTGTGTCTCAAAATAATACATTCTTTTTTTGTGATGAAAAGGCCTTAAATTTTTTTCTAAATTGTGAAATTATTTTTTAAATATATATTTTATGGTATATAGGTGATCAGTTAAATAACAATTCATCAGTATCCTCAGTATTGAACAAGAACAAACAAATTTCTAAGGAAAAATCACCAAAAAATATGCAAAAAGATTCGCCAAATTCTTCGAAGTCTAGGAAACGAAAATTTCGTAAGTAAAATGAAAATTGTACACTATTTCAAACTTTTTTTAAATAATTAAATTTCAAAATATTAACAGAATTTTTTTTAATAAAATTTTTATTTGAACGAATTCGTATGTAAATAAACTTTTGTTTAACTTTTTACGTACATAAAATTAAAATTAAATCGTCTTTCAAAATTTTGCATCTTAAAAAGGATTTTTTTTGTGTCTCAAAATAATACATTTTTTTCTGTGATGAAAAGGCCTTAAATTTTTTTTCTAAATTGTAAAATTATTTTTTAAATATATATTTTATGGTATACAGATGATCAGTTAAGTGAAAGTTCGTCAGAATCCCCCCCCCAAAAGAAAAAAGACAAAAAAAATCACCGAAACATAAGCAAAAATATTCTTCAAGCTATGCAAATACAAGGAAGGAAAAATTTTTACGAGGTGCATTAATATATTTATTATGTCTTATGATCCACACTTGTTTACAAATTAACTTACAAAACTTCATTCTTTGTTTTAGCAACGCTGTCAAATCAATGTTGCTCAAATTGTGGACGAAGCGGTAAATTCTTACATATCTTAACTTTCGATATTTAGATATTTTTAGTATACTCTTAAATGACAATATTTTCTATAAGTTTCAAAATAATAATTAAGTTGTTTTTTTTGCTGCAGGTAATAATGATGACGTAATTGCTAACATAAGATCTGCGAGACGAAGTATTGAATTTAAGTTAGAGGTAGAATCAAAAAGAACCAGAGATTATATATTAAGATGCAATGGAATCACAAATATCGAAGAATTACTGGCTGAGGTTTCCATCCCTGGAATTCCAGCATCCAATTTACAAGATTTCAAAACAATTGATGGTAATTTGAAAACAGATCCAGAATTAAACAAAAAAATGGTACGTATAGATTTCTAAACTTCAAATTGTTTTTTTTTGCTTCCTCGTGGAGGAAGCTATGTAGTCCTTTCGTTTATAAACTTTTTAAAAATGGTGAAAACAAATTTTCCTCTATATAGAAACATGTTATATGAGATCCTGATCAATTGTCCGGATGTATGTATGTGTGTGTGGATCGTTTTTGTGAACACGATATCTTTAACAGGTTTTAATGGATTTGGATAAAATTTGGTAGGCTTATTTAACACATTAATCTCTCAAAAATGACGAGAGGATTTTTAAAAATACCCCAAAAAAAAAATTTTATCGTCTTTTTTCCAAAAATTTTTTTTTAATTGAAAAAATTTTTAAATCGAAAAATTTAAGGTAATATATAATATAATCGTCTTCTTTATGTCAAGATGAATCGATTGATATATATAAAGTATAGATTTGATTGAAATTTAAAGAATTAAAGAAAGTTAAAAAATCAAAAATTCTCATTTTAGCTAAAAAATGATGTGTTTATTTAAATTCATGTTTATATATGAAATAATTTTATTTCCTGCATTGAAACGAATTGGTTGGTATATATAAAGTATAGATTTGATTTAAAATTTGAGAATTAATAAAAATTAAAAAATCGAAAATTCATATTTTAGCTAAAAAATTTTGTGTTTTTTTTAAATTCAAGTTGATGAATAAAATAATTGTATTCCTTGCATTAAAACGAATCGATTCGTATATATAAAGTTTATGTTACACTCAAAATTAATTAAAATTTTCTTTATTTTTCAAAAAATTTAATTAATTTAAAACATTTTTAACTCGAAATTTTTTAAATCAATCAATTGAATTGGACAAATTCATTGCTTCCTTCACGAGGAAGCGAATTTTTTGCTTCACACAATGAGGAAGCATAATGTTTATGAAATAAACATAAAGGACCCCCTCCTTGTTTTATTTTCGTCACTTATTTTGTTATTTTTTAATACTTTTAACCATTTTTTAATCTAATCTTCAACACATCAAAATTTTAATTGATTAGACATTTAATTATTCTACTTTTTGGTTCATCTCAATTTTAATTAGTCAAATTAATGAATTTTAAAAAAATTTGTCAATTTTGTTGATAAAATTTTAATGTAATCTAAATTTTATTCATAATTTTAAATTATTTGATTTTCAATTTATTTTAGTTTTAATTAACATTAAATTTAATCGATTTAAACGTAAATCTGTTCCAAATTAAATAAAAATTTTATATACTTTATTATTGTTCAAATTAGTTATAATTTTCATTGGTCAATATGATTAAATTCCATTTTATATTATTAATTTTTCTTTATTTTTAAATAAAGGTACTGTGATCCCTGATTATATTAAATTCTTTTCATAATATATTTTTTTTAACTTTAGAAAAAAATGATGTCTATCTATATGGTTGGGGATAAAATTTCTGAAAATTTGACGAAAATTATCCCACAAATAATTACAAAGGACGTGCAGAAATTGTATTCTGCAATTGGGAGAGAAACAAAAGGTGTAAGAAAGGAAAATTTCTCCGAAACTGAAACATACAAATGTTTACTAGGTACAATATATTTAAATTTAATACCTTTAATTAGTCAAAATGTCTTACGGATAATTAAATCAGGGTATTTCATTGGTTTTCTAGAAAAGCCATGAAATTCTTTTAGTTTGGACATCTTGTTATAAAATATTTCCTTAATAATATAATTTTTTAACAGTTATTATTTTTTTCAGATGTATTTTCTGTAAAAAGGCCAAACAAAACGAGTCCCGAGATACTGAGTGCTGCAAGTCGTTGGTTTTCAGGGGCTAATGATAGAGATGGTGGACGTAGTGCAAGAAATAAAAAAAATACAAGTCGTGAAAATCCAAGTGCAATGTTAATCTAAGCAGTTTTTAATTGATTTAACTTTTTATTTTTCATTTAAATTTTATAGTTTTTCTTCCCATGTTGTTTCTTTCTGAATAAAATATATAGTTCATTCATAAAATTTGTGTTGGATTATTAAAAATTTCAGACACTTTTTTCTAAGTATACCAAAAAAGTATTACCTGGAGCTGAGATAAGTTTCACTAGAATATAGCGACAACTCTCACTATTGTAGTGAAACTTATCTCTGTTACAGTTAAAGCTTTCTTTTCGAATACAATAAATTACAAAACTGCCAGTACTCGGCCAGTACTGAACCAGTAATGGTTGCCAGTACTGGTGCCAACTCTGGTCGCCAATACTGGTAAAATGTTATCATCCCAAAATTACGCCAACTCTGGCGCCAATACTGGGTGCCAATACCGCGCCAGTATTTGTCAGTATTGCGCCATTAGTAAATTTTTGATTGGGTAAATTCCTTATTTACAAAGTTTACGAACTTATTTGTCAATGAAATGAATCGAACTTAAAAAATTTCTATAAGATATATCTTAAACAGTTTCGATGTTTACGTTGAACTTAATTGCTGCAATTAATATTTTATTTGATCCAAATACATAATTTATTTGCATAAAATGTAAGAATTTTTTGATTCAAATAAATCAAAATTTGAATTGAATAAATAACATATTTATTTACTAATTGTTCCATTTTTAAATTAATTTCTTACTCCAATAAATAAATTAAGAAATATGTAATTTCTACATACTATGATCGCATATTTTCATTTTTCAACTAATTCATACATAGAATTGATGATTAAACGCAAACCTGAGAAATAAATAAATTTAACTCATGGGGCGAATCGAACCTACGAACTACGGATTATGAGTCTAACGCTTTACCAACTACGCTACGCACGCTACGCGAAAGCGAATGTTAAGTTCTTGATGTCATTTAAACTTGCAAAAGACCTAACTCAGAAAAGTGCTTAACATCATTTAGTTAAAATTAAGATATTAAATTATATTTTCCAATTAATTGCAATTTATAAAATATATGTTTTTATTTATAAAATTATAAAATATGCTTCATGATTATTATCTTGAATCATCCCAGCTGAATTTTCAAAAAAGTGTAAATATATTTTTATTAAAAACGCGTTTTTCGTTGTTCTGAATCATTGTAAACATTAATTTTTTGTTGATGAAAAAATATTTGACTTTTGGACTTAGAATATTAAATAATATATATAAATAAATGAATAGTATCAAATAACTCATTATTCTCATTACACTTAAATATTTAATTGCTCAAAATATTTTATTTTCCTTTAATAAAATAGTGTATTAACATTAAATAACGCATTATTTATATTAAATAATTTAATTAATTAGAATTAATAAATTTTTTAAATCAAATACTTTTTATTTGTAGGTATCAAAAAAATGAAATATTTGAGTGAAATAAATAAATTAATAGTTGCAAGTAACTCATTATTTTCGTTTCAAATAAACATTTAATTGATTAAAATATTTTTTTATTTGTCTTGATAAAATAGTGCATTAGTATTAAATAATTTAGTTGACTTGAATCAGTCAAATAAAGTTATTGTATTAAATACTTTTTATTTGTTTCAATAAAACGAAATATTTGAGCGAATTAAATAAATTAATTCTTTCAAGTAAATCATTATTATCGTTTCAAATAAATATTTAATTGATTGAAATATTTTTTTATTTGTCTTGATAAAATAGTGTATTAGGACTAAATAACGAATTATTTGTATTAAATAATTCAGTTTATTTGAATCAATTACATAAATTTATTGTGTTAAATACTTTTTATTTGTATCAAATAAACGAAATATTTGAGTGAAATAAATGAATGAATAGTTTCAAGTAACTAATTATTTGTATTAAATAAATTCATTTTTTCAATTCAATTAATTATTTAATTCAACCAAATACGATTTATTTGTTTCAAATAAATGCGATTCAAATAATTCAAGTTATTTGAATCAAATACATATTTTTTTGATCCAAATAAAAAGTATTTGAACCAATTAAATATTTTTCAAATAATTTGAAGTATTTGAATCAAATAAATTTTTTTTTCAGTGCAGACGTATTATTCACGTTTTTAAGATATACTATACGGGGACAAATTAATGATATCTCTTTAAGACGTCCGCAAAAAGACACCCTCAGGACTTCTTTTAAGCAAGTGTGCCCACTGGGAGGTGTTGAGTTTCAAAAAATATAATTTTTTTTCATAAATCGGTTGTAAAACTATTAAAAAATACAATCTGAAAATTCAGAACAAAAATATCATGCCGTTTAAAAGTTATAAATAATTAATTGAGTATCCCTCGATAATGGATCAGAGCTCGCTATTGAAAAAAAACACGCCATATTGGGTATGTCATTTTGAATTTTTAAAAACTGACCTCAGATACGTCATCAGCGACCCCGAAAACATAGTCCCCTGTTGAAAATTCCTGTGAAGAAACACACACAGCAACCTATTTCGAGTTCCTTCATAAGTTCCCAAGTATGTTCATATGTGGTTTTCCACACAGGATCCTTTTGCAAAGGATCCTGTAAGGAACTTGTGTGTGAACTATCATGGTTTCCCACATGTTGAAAATAATTACAACAGGGGCCCAGATAGCACGGAAACTTGCAGCAAGCTTGCTGCAAGCTTGCCGTAAGCTTTCCAGGAAAGGTTGCTGCAATGTTGCCATGAAAGATTGCTACAAGATTGCTGCAAGCATACTAAGAATGATTGCGGCAAGCTTGCCGTGAAAGATTGCTGTAAGCTTGCTACGTAAGGTTGCAGGAGAATTTCAACAAGCTTCTGGAAAGGTTGCTGCAAGCTTGCTGCAATTTTAAATTAAAAAAAAATTTATTTGTTTTCTAAATTTGAAAATCCTTGTGACGTTTATTATTATTAATTATTATGTCAAATGCTTAATACATTTAAAAAAATTTATTCATCTTTTCAATAAGTATTTTCATATTTTAAATAAGTTTGATAAAATGAGGGGCTGATAGTAAAAATGGTTTAAAATAACATTGGGAGCAAAAGTGGGATAAGTGACTTGGGAGCAAAAACGGGTTAAAATGATTCGTGTAATTTATTGATAAATTCATTATATTATCGATTAAAAAATATTAAACATAGGAAAAAATGCATATTTTATTATAATTAATATTTTTTAATCGATAATATAATGAATTTATCAATAAATTACACGAATCATTTTAACCCGTTTTTGCTCCCAAGTCACTTATCCCACTTTTGCTCCCAATGTTATTTTAAATCATTTTTACTATCAGCCTCTCAAATATAACAATAATAACATTGATTAATTAACAAATAAAATAGAAAACACAAAATTTCTATTTAAAAGCATATTGAAAAAGCCCGCCGTTTTTCAACTGATAAAAACAGTCGAGGGTTAAGAGCAAGATTTTTTTATTCTCTGGTAGTTAGTCGAGTAGGTTTTCGGTCAGGGTCTTTGATTAGTGTCTGTCGAACCCGGGTTCAATTCCTAGTCCCCTCAAATTTGTTTCGAAAATTTTCTCGTTAAGTTTCCAAATGAAAATAAACAGGACATAATTAATAATAATAAACGTCACAAGGATTTTCAAATTTAGAAAATAAATAAATTTTTTTTAAGATTAAAATGTATTTTTTAAAAATTGCAGTAACCTTTCCAGAAACTTGTTGAAATTCTCCTGCAACCTTACGTAGCAAGCTTACAGCAATCTTTCACGACAAGCTTGCCGCAATCATTCTTAGTATGCTTGCAGCAATCTTGTAGCAACCTTTCCTGGAAAGCTTACAGCAAGCTTTCACGGCAAGCTTGCCCTGGATGGGACATTTCGCTAGCTCAGACAAGCTTGACAAGCTTGCACGGTAAGCTTGCCGCAAGCTTGCTGCAAGTTTCCGTGCTATCTGGGGAATCTCACGATTTTTCCTGTGTAAGATCATATACAAGTTCTTTTATAAACAATTTTTAATGTAAGATCCCACGTAGTATCCGAGGGACGATCTTGTGTGTGTTTCTTCATGGGATCCCCCGGGATGAAAAATGTAGGTATTCCAAAAGTAAACTTGAGTCACATAGTATTCGAATAAGTATTCCTCCGTGCCAAAAGGTAGACTGTGGAATACTTTGAGAAAAGTTACTGAAGTAAACTGATGGTATACTAAGATCTACCACATAGAGAGAAAAGTATACCGTTCGTATACATTGGGATATTATATGAATTTTTCCAAATTATCTTGTAATGAACTCCAACTATAGAGTTCTAATGGTGTCTAATAGATGTCGCATTGTCATATAGACAAAAATTCTTCTTAATAATAAATGTAAATAAAAATAAATAATGTCTGATCAACAATAATAACACCTTATAAAAATAAATAATATTAAATGATAATTAATTTATTTATTGAATATTTTTTGATACATATAAACACCAAATATACACAAAAATTTTTTCTTAAATAACATAATTATACATAATATGTAATACTTAATTAATTAATATACAAGTTAAATAAATAAATAGATAAACATAATGAATACGTCCATAGGATATCCTAGGATATCCTGAGGATATCCTCAGAACATCCAAACCGCCGTTACGTAGGATATTTTTGGGATATCCTGGGGATATACTGAGGATATTCTAGGGATATCCCTGGGATATTCCAGGGATATTCTAGTGATATCATGGGGATATTCTTGGAATAAACTTGGTATATCGTTAAAATATTCTAGAAATATCGCTAAGATCTCCCTAGGATATCATTATGATTCAAATTTTGACTATTTAAGATAGCGATTTTTTGATACAAATAGGTTTCCCGTGATTGTCAATCATCTTTCAAATCTGGGCTGTTACCTTAGGACGTAATTGGACGTCCTGAGGATATCCTTGGGACGTTCTAAGGATATCCACAGGATATCCTAATAATATCCGGGGAAATAATTAGGATATCCCTGGAATATCCCTAGGATATCTTAACCGCCGTTACTTTGGATATCCTTAAAGTATCCTTAGGATATCCTTAGGATATCCTTAAAGTATCCTTAGGATATCGCTGGGGTATTCCTAGGATATCCAAGGGATGTTTTTGGAATATCCTAGGATATCTGGTGCTGTGAGGGTCGTTACTATTAAATATTCCTACGTGTGATCCTTAGTATGTTGACCCTATTGAAAATTCTTATAAAGTTTCCCACGTGTGATCTTTTAAAACAAATCTATTAGGATATAGTTTTCTATATAGTTTCCTACGTAGGATCCTATAAAGGTTTGTCACAAAAAATTAAAATGAAAAAAAATTGGGATTATTTTTTTTTATTTATGTCATTGTTACCTTTCTTGTTTTTCGATTTCTAGTAATCTGGAGAAATATTTGTAGATAAATTGGGACTGGGGATTGAACCCGGGTTCAACGCGCGCTAGCTAAAGACCCTATACACTAACGTAACCACTGACTGCAAAGGAAAAAAATCTTCCTCATACTCTGTAAGTAGAAACTTTTGTCTGCAGAGTGTGAGAAAGAATTTTTTTTCTTCTGCAGTCGGTGGTTAGGTTAGTGTATAGTCTTTAGCTAGCGCGCGTCGAACCCGGGTTCAATCCCCTGTCCCTCTAAATTTATTTTTAAATATTTCTCCAGATTACTAGAAATCGAAAAACAAGGAAAGCAACAATAACACAAAAAAAATAATCCAAATATAAAAATTTTTTTTTTTGTGACATCCTTTGTAGGATCCTACGTAGAAAACTACACAGAAAATTAAAAGGCATTAAAATAAGCTGCAACGCTTATTATTTTAATCCAATTTTGCTTATTTTAATACCAAAATGAATAAAAATAATAAGCGTTGCAGCTTATTTTGATGCCTTTTAATTTTCTGTGTATATAGAAAACAATACCCTAATAAAATCGTTTTAAAGGATCACACTTGGGAAACTTTATAGAAATTTTCAATAGGGTCAACATACTAAGGAATATACGTAGGAATACGTAGGAATATATAATAGTAACAATGTAGGAACGAACTCGTTAAGAAAACTTTAAAAGTTTCTACGTAGGAATAAATGCTACTTACCAAGAGCAAGGTACGTAGGAACTTGTGAACAAAACTTCAAAGGATACCACGTAGGAACACTCATTATTTAGCAACAAAAAGGTACGTACAAATTTTTAAATGATCTTTTTAAGGTTACCATGTAGGAACCTATTTAGGAACACTTTAAGGGTACTGTGGAAGAACACTTTTATACAACATTTCGTAAAAAGGCCCGAGATAAAATGAATAATATTCGAATAAGTATACGCAGTAATCGGAATACTCGAAATAGTATTCCAAACGGTATTGAAAGTATACCAAATAGTATTCTAACTTGTATACATAATCTCCAATGTTTACCTGAACGTCTTCCGTAATATTCGTAACGCATATGACAGTACACTGAGTAAACTAAGCTGAATCTTCAAATGGATCATCTTAGTTTCCTAAGTATACCAAAGTATTCAGAGTAATCTCTAAGGTCTTCAGAAGTCTCTTAAAGGTATGAACATCTTCCGGAGTAAATAAAATAAATACTGCAGTCTCTGAATTTTTGGATACTTAATTGGTGATACAACACATAGATGGTAAAAGTAAAAAATTAGAATGGCACTAATAAATAAATAAAATAATACATAATAAACTGAGATTTACAGTATTTTATTTAAATTTTAGTAGTATATTTTGAGAAAGAACTACTAAACACAACTGATAACATTTAATAAATTATTGTATAAAATATTATGACACAAAAATTTTTTATGAAAAATAATTTAATAACATTAAAATATTTAAATATATCATTGATTAGAATGCAACTTAAAGTTGACATTTTTTTCAGGAACGGAATTATGAGTTTTATAAAGGATATACCATATTACTTATCGCTTCAAATATTTAATTCAGATAGTTATTTTTCTTTATGTTTATCTATTTATTTATTTAACTTGTATATTAATTAATTAAGTATTACATATTATATAAAAAATTTTGTGTATATTTGGTGTTTATATGTATCAAAAAATATTCAATGAATAAATTAATTATCATTTATTATTATTTATTTTTATTTACATTTATTACTAAGAAGAATTTTTGTCTATATGACAATGCGACATCTATTAGACACCATTAGAACTCTATAGTTGGAGTTCATTACAAGATAATTTGGAAAAATTCATATAAGATCCCAATGTATACGAACGGTATACTTTTCTCTCTATGTGGTAGATCTTAGTATACCATCAGTTTACTTTAGTAACTTTTCTCAAAGTATTCCACAGTCTACCTTTTGGCACGGAGGAATACTTATTCGAGTACTATGTGACTCAAGTTTACTTTTGGAATACCTACATTTTTCATCCCGGGGGATCCCATGAAGAAACACACACAAGATCGTCCCTCGGATACTACGTGGGATCTTACATTAAAAATTGTTTATAAAAGAACTTGTATATGATCTTACACAGGAAAAATCGTGAGATCCCCCAGATAGCACGGAAACTTGCAGCAAGCTTGCGGCAAGCTTACCGTGCAAGCTTGCCGTGAAAGCTTGCTGTAAGCTTTCCAGGAAAGGTTGCTGCAATCTTGCCATGAAATATTGCTACAAGATTGCTGCAAGCATACTAAGAAAGATTGCTGTAAGCTTGCTACGTAAGGTTGCAGGAGAATTTCAACAAGCTTCTGTAAAGGTTGCTGCAATTTTTAAAAAATACATTTTAAATTAAAAAAAAATGTATTTGTTTTCTAAATTTGAAAATCCTTGTGACGTTTATTATTATTAATTATGTCCTGTTTATTTTCATTTGGAAACTTAACGAGAAAATTTTCGAAACAAATTTGAGGGGACTGGGAATTGAACCCGGGTTCGACATACACTAATCAAAGACCCTAACCGAGAACCTACTCAACCAACTATCAAAGAATAAAAAATCTTGCTCTTAACCCTCGACTGTTTTTATCAGTTGAAAAACAGTTGAAAAACGGCGGGCTTTTTCAATATGCTTTTAAATAGAAATTTTGTGTTTTCTATTTTATTTGTTAATTAATCAATGTTATTATTGTTATATTTGATCTTATTTATTTAAAATATGAAAATACTTATTGAAAAGAGGAATAAATTTTTTTAAATGTATTAAACATTTGACATAATAATTAATAATAATAAACGTCACAAGGATTTTCAAATTTAGAAAACCATTAAAATTTTTTTAAATTTAAAATGTATTTTTTTAAAATTGCAGCAAGCTTGCAGCAACCTTTCCAGAAGCTTGTTGAAATTCTCCTGCAACCTTACGTAGCAAGCTTACAGCAATCTTTCACGGCAAGCTTGCCGCAATCATTCTTAGTATGCTTGCAGCAATCTTGTAGCAATCTTTCATGTCAAGATTGCAGCAACCTTTTCTGGAAAGCTTACAGCAAGCTTTCACGGCAAGCTTGCCCTGGTTGGGACATTTCGCTAGCTCAGATCAGCTTGCAGCAAGCTTTCACGGCAAGCTTGCCCTGGGTGGGACATTTCGCTAGCTCAGACCAGCTTGCAGCAAGCTTGCCGCGAGCTTGCAGCAAGTTTACGTGCTATCTGGGCCCCTGTTGTAATTATTTTCAACATGTGGGAAACCATGATAGTTCACACACAAGTTCATTATGTGTGGTAAACCACATATGAACATACGAGGAAACTTATGAAGGAACTCGAAATAAGATCCTGTGTGTTCCTCACAGGAATTTTCAACAGGGTAGGGTAAGTGTACTAATTACGGCGAGTGCACCAATTACGGCGCGTTCATAAAAAATAACTATTATTACTATTATATTTAATATAACTGTTGCCAAATGATTAAAAAAAATTATTTCAATCTTTTTTTGATACAAATACTTATAAAGATGCACATTTAAACAATTATTAATTTAATTATTTGAGATCAAATTTTTTTCCGTTCCGCAATTGAAACATTTTTAAGATTTCCATTGGCTTCAATTTCGGCGGGCAAAGTATCTTCAAAATACACGTAATTTTGGTCACCGAAATTGATACACCGAAACTGATACAAACTCGCCGCAATAGAAAATTACGGTATTAGTTTTAATTTCTCATATTTGTTTAAATAATCGATTTTTATAGAGTTAAAATTTTTTTTTAATATCTTAATAACATAAGCTTTAAGTTTAATAAGTCTTAAATTGAGTTTATACAATAGAAATGTCGAATTTTCTATTTCAAAGGTGTTTTGACTCGAATCTCGCCGCAATTAGTGCAATTACCCTATACAGTACTGTTTGAAACATTTTGCTTATTTTCGAATTGCGTGATTCAAAGGGTTAAATTTTTCTGACACTTTTTTTCAAACAAGTTTTTCTCGAAACGACTGTTTTCGAAATTGTGTACACTTTGGTGAAAATATATGAAAATTATCAGAATATACTCTCAAATATTTGTGTAATGTAACCTCACAATAGCAATAATTTATATAAATCCCTTATGTCTTAAAAAAATTCATAAACATCAATGCAAAAACGCCGTTCTATACACCTATTTCCCCTCTTAATTAATAGACTGTTTTGTGTAATAAAACTGACTTTTGATTAAATTTCTTTATATTTTTAGAACTTGTAGGAGGTTTATATGATTTTCTCTTCTTTTGAACATTTTGTTACTTTTCATAAATAAAATAATTTTATTTTTATGCCAACAATATTTTATAACATTATTGTTTTCTTAACTCATTAACGCCCAAATGTAAAAATTTTAGTTCTTATTAAGTTTGACATTATTTTTCCTAATTTAAACTCTATAAAAAAATTATGTAATAGACATTTTTCACATTGGCCAAGAGTAAGATCATAATCATTGATGCAATATCTCAAAATTCAATAAATTCGCTTGAAACTTGCTAATTGTGGGTTTTCGGGATCGCTGACTACAAATCTAAAGTTGGATTTTAAAAATTCAAAATGGCGGATCTAAAATGGAGGACATATTTTTAAAATTTTGCCGGATTCACTTGAAATTTGTTACTCGGGGGTTTTCGGGGTCGCAGGTTGCGAATCTAAAGTCATATTTAAAAAATTTTAAATGACGGACATATTTTTACAATTTTACCGGATTCACTTGAAACTTGTTACACGGAGGTTTTCTAGGTCGCTAATTAAGAATCTAAAGTCGGATTTTAAAAATTCAAAATGGCGGATATATTTTTAAAATTTTGCCGGATTAACTTGAAATTTGTAACTCAGGAGTTTTCGGGATCGCGGATTATGAATATAAAGACAGATTTTAAAAATTCAAAATGGCGTATCCAAAATGGCGAACATAATATTAAAATTTTCCCTGATTCACTTGAACTTTGTTACTTGGGGGTTTTCAGGGTCTCTGTTAACGAATCCGAAGTAGGTAACTACTTGGTAAATATACTTCTATAGGAGTCTTCAGGATCTTTAATATAACTAATCTGATGACAGATTTTCAAAATTGAAAATGGCAAATTCAAAATGGTGTACGCATTTTTTAATAATTCATATTTTTTATCAAATGTAATATCTACGGTTTTTTTTACTATATAACCGTTAACACCACTTTCAAGAAACAGTATGGATACGAAATTTTTAAAAACTGTTATAAAAAATTGTACAAAAACATATTTTTGTTTCATATTCAGTATTTAATTTAATTAATATTTTAAAAATCAATTTATTACTGTAAAATAAAAATATTTTGCGTATTTTTACAAAAATTTCCAATTTTTGACATGTTTCAGGAAAATTTTTGCACATTATTTAATTTTACTGTTTTAAAAAAATGATGTTTTGAGAAGGAAAGAGTAAGAAAAATACTAATATAGTTTTGTTGACGCAAAACGGTAGAAGTCCGTAAAAAAAAGAGAAGTATAAGCGTCTAATAAGTGAGCTGAAAAATGATAATTGAGGAAAGCGTTTATAGATTGTGGCAGGGTGGAAGAATCAGTAGGAAGAAACGAGATTTGCAGTATAAACAGCAGACAGACAGTCTTGAAGCGGGTGGGAGGTTAAAGGCAGTGGACTGAGTATAAGAGAGAAACAAGTGATGGGGGGGAAAGGGTGTTGAATGAAAGGGGACACACGAAGAATGAAGATCAAGTGCGAGTGAGATGGAAGAAGATCGCGCGTGCGGCTCCTCTTCGGTTGTTAGGTCGTTGTTACACAGGTTCTAAAGGCTGTCCCGGAGACCGCCGCGTCGCGCGCGCGACTGTCGCTGCCTGCGCGCGCAAAGCCTCGACCGGCGTCCACGAGGAGCGCTAGCTCTGTGACCGGCCTTTGCCTCTGTGAGCGGGACGTTCAGTCTAATTTGAACCGTCGCGTGCATCCGCGTGTCGGCGGTTAACGACGACCTTTTTTTACACACACATACACACACATACATACTCATATATAAATCGAGACATGAACGTGAACCACGAGGTTCCGATATGTTTTGTCTCACAAGACTTAATTCTCATATATTTAAATAGTATTTCAGTGTAAATCAATGTGTTCCTCCTTTTTTTCAATATTCTTCCTCCCTTGTTATCTGGTGAACCACGTGTCTTTAAATTTTATTTGATTGTGTTAATAAATAAATTCCTTTTTTTCTGTTTTTAATTTTTCATGGCTCTTTTTCATTGAAACATTTTTGCCGACACCTAAATTGAGAAGCGCTTTACGTGGTACGTACGATGATATTTAAATAGCAGCGGCGAAGATTCAAAGAGGCAGACGACAAGCAGATCCTTCTTCGTAAAGTGCAACGCGATACTTCTTGATTTAAAAACAGTGTCAACTATCTATGTCAATAAGTAAATTCTAAATTTGGGATATTTTTGTCTTAATGAAAAAAAACTAACATGTCATAGTGGAATCTTGATAGAATATATAAGACTAAAGTTGGAAATTTTGCGGTAGTGCGCGTCTTGTCCTTAATAGGACTAGTGTGTGCGGTGACCCGCAAAACTCTTTCAAAATGAAGAGTAAAACGGTACCGCAAAAAATAAAGGCTAGACACCCTCAAAACTGTCTGGGAATTCTCACCATTTATCAATGGTACAATACTTCTTGAAATAAACAACTTGACTTGAAGGGTCACTTTAAAGAGAGGCCTTCACAGTCATTAAATTTTAGACACAAGTGAAGGAATACGCCTTTGTTTTTATCTGTATAATCAAATGTCAATGAAAATAATTTTTGAGAATTGAGAAACACTGAAAAGAACTCTTTTTAAAGATTCCGGGTGAGGAACCCTTTCGGGGTAGTAGAGGTCTCCTCACCCCGAGTCAAAGATCATCAAAGTTAGATAATGTGGGGATCTTTGATTTTAGCCGGAATCTTGAGCGGCTGTTGGGGCGCCTTTGCCATTGCCTCGGCACCCCCAGCTAAGCTTTCGAGGTCCCCATTTGATAATTATCCAAAAATTACCTTTCAACAATATCAAAGACCAAAAACAAGGTCTTTAGATATTTTTCAAAATGACTTTGGATATCGTATTACGCCGATAAATCCCCATGAATACAATCAAAAAACATCTAAATCTCATCATCATCAATTAGATTTAGCCAATTTTTACACTTACTTTGGAAGAAATTTTGATTGGAATGAAAATAATGTCATAATGAATTTAAGTAAAATTTTAGAATCTTCCTCGTCATCAGTTGAGGTACCAAGAATTTCAAGATCAATTACAATGAGAAAAAATCGCACCAAATCAGATTCACCTCGTGAGCAACGACGACGGTGTCGAATGAAAAATAATTGTCGTGGTAGAAATTGGTGTCCCGATATGGACGTTGGAAATAGGGCATTTCTCGCTCCGACAGTATTTGAAGGGAAGGCCAGAAGTATGTCCTCCCTTAGGAAGCCTGGATCAAATTATGCCGTTACCTTTGAGGTAAGACAGGTTTACAAGAGTCAGACTGGCTTTGTGCCTCTGCAAAAGAATGATAGCGTCAGATTGCACTTCCGTGACAAGGCCACACCAACAAAATCCACTCTCTGTGGATATGATGACAACAATAATAACGCAGGAATTAAACAACAAGATAATCGAAGTGGTGGAGTGGTGAGGGCCAATATTAAAAGGGGTAAAGTGTATCTAGTGTTTGTGAATCGCGTAGGACCAAGAAACTTTACTATCCTCGGCGAACCAGTGATACGCAGTAAGAAAAATGAACAGGCGGTGCAAGCGGTCACTCGTCCGGATTATGGTGAGAATAGAAAAAATTTTAATCAAATTTTCATTAAAATTTTCTAAAAAATTTTAATATTAAAATAGTATTAACATAAATATATTTTGAAAAATCATTAAACAAAATAGGTACGACAGGTAAAGTTGACTGATATTTATACCGTCAACCGGGGCTATTATGGTCAGAAAAAGCCATTTTTTTAGTCTTCGCTTCACTAAAATTCAGAATTAAAAAAAAAAATTTTGAGTTACGTTATGAACATAACTCTGATTTCCTGTGGTTTAACAAAAAAAAATTTTTGTCGAAGTTGTAGTAATGTAGTCTAATAACACTCGGTTGGGGCTATTCTGCACTATTTTTTTATAAAGTAGAGTGAACATTTTTTTGATGGCTTTTGGTAATATACAATCTCTTTTATAGATATTCTGGGGCATTTAAAAAAGAAGAAGCAAAAAATAATTTTTTACACGGAATAATGTAACAAATTTGGAATTAAAATATTATGCCAACAAATTTGAAAGTTTAAAAATTAAAATTTTTAAAAAACAGCAAATTAATATTTTTTAGATTAAGTAAATAACCCGCAATATGGTTTCCTCTAATATTTATAAGTTATTTTAAGAAAAAAGTGTGAAAATAAACTTAAAAAATATCTTAATAATAATTAAAGTTACTTTTTTTTAAGATTATTTTGCATCCCATGCAATCTCATAATTTACTTATTTTTAGTATTTTGACATAAAAGTATCATAGAAACTAATGTACTTTAAAATTATTTATTTGTTACAAACAAAATTTTTAATAAATAACTGATTTTTTAAAGTGTTTATAATTACCCCGAGTATTCTGATTTTTTTTGTTTTCTACACTTTTCTTTTAAAATATGCAATAAAAAGTTAGCAAACGTCGTATACATCATCAGAAGTAAATTGATAATATTTTTTGCGAAAAACTCAAAAACTTTATGAAAAATACTATATAAAGTTTGCCCACGTCTGAAAATTTTAACCTAATTTTCGGAACATTACGCCATTTTTTCTGCTTTCTGTTAAAAAATAAAATAATTATATTCAGTGCCATCTGTAGAAAAACAATAAGACTATATATTTACCCAAAGCTTTAAGCTTAAATATTTAAAAACAAAGATTTTATTTTTAAAAAACAGGCATTGTGTATAATAGCCCCTAGGTTGACAAAATAGCCCCGGTAGACGGTATTATTAAAATACGTTTTACATAATAACTATCCAAATTTTTTTTATCAGTTACTTACTATTTTCTCTGAATAATAAACTTAGTTTCGATTTATTATTGTTCGACTAGAATGAATAATTTAATTATATTTAACTTTCTTTAATTTTTTAATAATAAATAAAATAATAAAATAAATAACAAATAAATACAAAGATATATAATACTATAACAAATAAATAAATATTGCATATTTATTATATGTAAAACGTATTTTAATAGACAGCAACTTCTTACTAGTAAACACGCGACAAATACCTTAATTATTATGTTACCTCAACTAAACAATGGTATTCTGGAGAAAGAAATTTAATTATAATTTCTCCTACACGTATCACCTAAAGAATAAGAAAATTAATTTTCAACCAAAAACTATTTTTTTAAAATTGTTTTTCATTGCTCACTCATATCCGAGTTCACATCTCTTGAGCATAAAATAAATAAAATTGAAAAAAATTACTCTGTCATAGGAAAAAAATAATTTGATAATAGAGTTAGAATTTCTCAAACGGATCACTTATAATTTTCAAAAAGGAATAATTCAATGTTAAATTGTATTTTTTAATTCTACTGTATAATCAAATAAGTGTCTGGGAATATTAAACTAAAATTATTTTTTTTTGTTAAAGTTATGAATAATTGAAATTTTTAGTTGTCTTAAATAAAAAATTTTTTTCTTGAGATCCAGTGAATAAATTTTCAAACAAAACAGGGGTGTAATTTCATTTTCTCTCTAAATCTGAATGAGTGAAAAGTGAGCTGTTAATTAAAATTAGTAAGAATTTTCACTAATTTTTAGTCACTTTTCACTAAAACCTTAGTAAAAAAAATTTGAACTACTAAATCAAATAGTAATATTTTACTAAAAATTAGTAAAAATTCTTACTAATGTGAATTAGTAGCTCAGTTTTAACTAATTCAAATTTAGAGTGTAATTTAACATTTTGTATAAAAAAAATGATTGCATAAAATTTTGTAATCATTATTTAACTTTTTTTATCCTATTATCAGTTTTATAAAAAGAGAGCAAAAATTTCATTCTCCAGACAAATCAGTTTTGTGTAAAATTAACTCGATTATATTATTTCATTGATTTGTCTGTTTGAATGTTTGATTTTATGCGTCAATGATGACATCGGATACGGCAATTAATTGGAAAATAATAACAATTGAATTAAAAACACGTTCGTTAAATTCTATATTTTTGAGCTTTGAACTGTTTTTTTGTGGTACATTTCTCTGAATGTGAACGATAACATTTTTTTTCACCCCTCACATATCTTTTGCAGAATAAAAGAATTTGTTTAAATGATAATAATTTATAAAATTATTATTATTATTATTTTATTATAAAAATTATTGTTTGCTATTATAAAAATAATATTAATATTTATTTATTATTTAAATAAAGTACATTATCTGACAAAAGATATCTTATTGTTAAAATCCTGTTCGTAAGAAAAACGCGTTTAATGTTCTGAGTTAACATTACCAGCCATGGATTCGTTTTTTTAAATCGTCTCAAGGACGGTTATTTTGAAAGACAAAAGTATTCACGTTAAATTACATTAGAAATAAAAGGTTGTCTAGCATTTAAGATCGTTAACAATTTAAAACAAAATTCTCACGATTTCAATTAGATGTCGTTCGGAGGGGATACAATACTTTAAAAATACAAATTATTTATATTTTTTTAAATTTACTGATAACATAAGCAAGAAAATTGAAAAAAAGTAAAAATAATTAAAAGTAAATTAAAATAATAAAATTAATTTATTTATCAAATAATTTATTATCAAATAATTTTTATTTGAGTAAATTAAATGATATTTGTTTAAATTAAATACAGAAATTATTGGTTGAAATACAATTTATTTAATTCAAATAAATATTTATTTGATAATAGACAAGTAATAGAGTATTTAAATCAAATAATTTTTTTTTTTCAGTGTACTAATTAATGAATCAATTAATAATTTTATTTTATGGAAAAATAGTTAATAATTTAATAATTTAATTAATTATTAATAAAACATATTTATTATAAATTTTTAATATTTAATCGTTTTTAAAGTGCACTTTATAAATTTTTTATTAACTTTATTGCAAGAAG
Source organism: Leptopilina boulardi (assembly GCF_019393585.1). Lineage (NCBI taxonomy): Eukaryota > Metazoa > Arthropoda > Insecta > Hymenoptera > Figitidae > Leptopilina > Leptopilina boulardi. The sequence goes on from NW_026137909.1 coordinate 1,569,870, forward strand.
CTTCAAAGCTAATAATATTGATCGCTAATCAAGGGATTAATTTAATTACACTCATGAAATTATAGTTGAATTATAATATTAAAAGTTTGTTTTATTAAATTTTTTATTCATATTTTTGATATCAAATATCTGTTTACAAAGAATTTTTAAAAGTCTATTTATTTTTAAAAAAGTAACATTTTATAATAATTAGTATGATTGTAATTATATAGAAAAATTCTGAATAAGAGAAAATAGTTGATACATCGATGAAAATGAAGTATATCATTTAGCGTTAAATTTGAAATTCCAATGGATATGTACAACTAAACTGAAATCCATTGGAGTTTAAAGTCATAATTTTGAAATATTTTTTTTCAATTTCACCATAAAATGGTATTGGAAAAATGATTGTTTATTTCTATAAAATTGCTTTCAATAGAAATCTGATTTATCATTTGTCATCTTTAAAACGATGACAATATATAAACCTTTCAATTTTTTTCTTTATACAAAAAATAACATAAATTGTACAATTAATTATAAAGCGGATATATTTGTTTAAACATTAATTTGAAGTTAATTAATTGATTTATTTAAAGTTAATTACTTAACAAATAAAGATACGTAAATTAATTTTAATTAATTAATAAAATGTTAATAATTATAAATGTTAATTGCGTAATTAATTTGATGTCTATTAACTATTTAATTTATTTATTTACAGTTAGTTATTTATTTAATTAATTTGAATAAAGTTAGGCAATTAATTAGGTAATTAAGTAATCTAATTAAAGTTAATTCATTTATTTATTGTCAGTTAATTTATTTTATTAAAGTTACGTAATTAATTATTTTAGTTAATTTATTTAATTAAAGTTAATTATAAAAAAATAACAATTGTATCACATATTAAAAAAGCAATAAAAAGTTGTTGACGAAATAAATTCCAAATTAGAAACACTAGATATTATAAGATAAATTAGGAATTTAAAATTAATATCGCTATAAATGAGCCAAAAGTTTTGAACGTTCGAATGAACAAAATCTTTTTTTGTAACTTCTTTAAGTACGAATTTTATTACAAAATATTGTTTTAAATATCTAAAGAAGTTATTAATTTAATATTTGTTTAATTTACTGTTTTATTTTACATTGACATTATAATTTCTACTAATTTATAGATTGCAAAAAATATTTTGTTCATTTGAACGTTCAAAACTTTTGGCTCATTCGCTATAAATATATTTATCAGTGCAGATGGAAGTACACTGTACTTTAGATATAATAAAGAATGCATATCATTTCAAATTAATAATTAAACGTTGAATTAAGAGGTATGGAATTAAATTTTTTTTTAAATACATTATTTTTATCGTATCAATAAAATAAAATTTCACTTTAAATCACTCTTGATTTCAATTAATAAATAATATTAATTTAATCAATTAATATTAGAAATTACTACAATTTAAAAAATTATTTATTTAAAGTGCAGTAATTTTTTTTCTTCTTGATCAGTAGACAAATTTTTACTGATACTGTTATATAGTGTAACTAAAAAATTCAGTTATTTTTAATACATTGAACTTTATGTTTTTCATGCTTAAAAAACTTTTGACTTTTTAGGCTTCGAGTTTTTTTTATATGCCCCTCTTCCATGACGAAAATAGTAACTTAATATTAGGTATAAAGCTTCAGATCCACATTCATAAAATTCCCATGCTGTAAAAATCTGCTTGCCGCTTGGTCGCTACAGAGACTATCTCATCAAGCTACTTCTAGTTTGAAATTTTTTTTTTATTATTATTGTGACACCACTGATAAAAAATACCTTTTAAAAATGCAAGGTAAATATTTTAGCTTTATTCTTAAAAAAAAATAATAATAAAATAATGTAACATAAATAAAATATAAAATTTTATAAATTTTATGAAAAATTAAGATATTTAATACGGTTAATACCGTTTCAAAATTTGACTCTTTAGCTACAATTTTGCAACGTATTACTTTTTTCTGCTACTCTATTCGCATTTAATATTTTTGTGACCAAATAAATTTTCGATTCAAAGTTTATAAATCGTTTAAAAATTCTAATTGGAATGTACTATTTGAAGATATAATTAAATAAAGTGCAATATAAGGTGGATGTTCTAATTAAACGACTACTAAAAATGTCACTACACTTCATTAAGGACAAATTCATTTTATGCTCTCTAAATGCGACTACTCAGCGAGAAGTCACTGATTGGCAGCTATAATAGAGATTACGGTGTTAAGAGACTCAGAAACAGTTCAAATCAAAATTTAAGTATCTTAAAGTCCATCAAAATTTCAAATTAACTATTGGTTATTAATAGCTTTGCAGTTTCTGTTATTTCTGTTTTCAATGAATTAGAGATATTATTAAAAGTATTTTATTTATAATTAATTGAAGTATTTACATGATGATTATATGTTTAAAGAAGCATACGAAAACGTCAAAATAATAATTGCAGGTTATGATAACCGAAAGAATTAGTTGCGCAAGAACAGGCGCAGAAATTACCAATACAAGAATTTACTTACACTTACGGTTAAGGTTGGTATCATAGACCGATATACACGATATTTTCATTGATATAATAAAATTAAAAAATGTTTTGACTTTGAAACAAAATTTGTCACTTAACAGTTTTTCTTAAAATATCACTGAGAAAAATGTTTAGTGTATCATCTACCAAAGTTTGGTTCTCTCTACCAAATTTTTTATTTAATATATAGATGCAACTAGGCCGTTTGGTTGTCAGAACTAAATTTTTTTGATGAATCGTTTTGTTCGGTCTACCAAATTTTTTGTTTCGCACAACTAAATTATTGTTTTTAAACAATCAACAAATTTTGTTAAATGAAAAAACATGAAAAAAAATTTTTAAATGCTTCTAATATTTTTGAAAATTGTGACTTTTCAACAAAATTGACAAATCTATAATTATTATTATTATTTATTATTATTATTCAAAAATCAAAATTCTTAAAAATTATTTTTTACCTTGGTAAATAAATATTTTTCAGACAATATTCTAATAAACAAATCCAGTTTCATAAATATTAACTATCGCGCATAGTTTTGCCACAATAAATATTTAAAGTCGAAAAAACATTTAAATCTCTTAATACCCCACAATCTCTTAACACCCCATTTTACGGTATATACACTGTTTGAATGAATGAACTGTTACCGAATCAGCTTTAGGGTACTTTCCACTGATTCAAATTTAAAGTGTTCTTTCATTAAAAAAAAAATTTAAATACGGTGTTATACTGGACACCGCACCTAAATAAAAAAATATATATTCACCTCAGGGTTAAATAAATATTTATTTGTTTAAAATAAATTTTATTTGTGTCAAATATAATATACAGTGAAAAATAAAATTATTTGGTTCAAGTAATTCAAATTATTTGAAAAATATTTACTTGGATTAAATAATTTTTAGTTGGTCCAAATAATTGTTTCTCAGTGTGGGTCTAAATAAAGTAAATATATAGGTATATATAAAATTCTGAGTGCTTAAAAAATTAAATTACAAAAATTAACTATACTTCTTTTCGATCGTGTCTTATTCGCCATTAGAATTTTATTAGTTTTTTAAAAAAATCTCTTAATATTTCATGATTTTCTAACTCTTATATACGAACACTGAATAGATGGGTATATCTGTATCGAAATCTGTCTCGCTTGTATACTCATCTAACCGAAAGTAAATATGTCAGAGTCCAGTTACATCATCATCATCAACATCATCATCATCAAAGTTATCGATCTCACTATCTTCATTACTAGCAATGCAATCATCTTTTGGAATGGCAAGCACTGGAAGCAGGCTGCTGAAAAATTCAGATGAAAGTGTTTTAGTTGTTTTTTTCCGCAGTCCTGATTAAAGACCTAAAGAAGAGACTCTCTATAGATATGAATTAGTTAAAATAACTAATTTATTGAAGAAACTAAAAGTTGTTTACTGATGAAAATATAAATATTTCTACTGTAATAATAATTTAGTTAAAAATAAATAATTAGTTAAAATTATTATTGTTTAACATTCGATCGAATTTTCAACTTAAAATTTTTATTTAATTTAAAAAACAAAATTGCCATTTATTAGATTTTTATTACTACATCGTTAGTAATTTATTAAATATAGTCTTGTTCGACGTTTCTTATACGTTAAAAAAAGAATTTTGTAAAATCTACTAACGCCAATTAGAAATTAACCCATTAGCTGTCGACGAGATTTTACAGTTTGGGACAAAAGTGTGTTGAAAAAAATTTTAATGGATTTTTATGAAACTTAGTATTTTACAGTTTCCGGGGTTGCTGATTACGAATTTGACATCAGTTTTTCAAAATTCAAAATGGCGGATCCAATATATCGGACGATAAAATTAACAATTAATCGGATTAATTTAGAAAAATTTTGCGCTATATTAAATCCGTTATTTTAAATTTTGAAAAACTGATTTCATCTTCGTAGTCAGCGACCCCGAAAACCCACAAGTAATAAGTTTCAAACCAATCCGATCAATTTTTAATTTTGTCGTCCGCCATATTGGATCCGACATTTTGAATTTTAAAAAACTGACTTCAGATTCATAATCAGCGACCCAAAAACCCCCCGAGTAACAAGTTTCAAAATAATCCGATCAATCTTGAAAACTTTGAATTTTTAAAAACTGATTTCATATTCGTAATCAGCGACCCCGAAAACCCTTGAGTAATGAGTCAATATCAGCGAAAATTAAAATAAATGAAAGTGAATGTGAAAATGGAAATAAACATTAGATTTACATACACTGTAAACTTGATGGTATCATTTTAGAATGCAACGTTTTGATTCGATATAAGGTATCAAATTGATCCAAATATTTGGATCATTTTCAAGAAATGATCCAGAATATGGGATCATTTTTTGATACCTGAATTGGTATCAAAGTATAACTGTCATGGCTGGCATGCTCTTATTGACAAGTTTATTAATTAATTTATTCACTGTACTGAATATTAAGATATTAAAAATACTTTTATTATAAATTTTAAGAAAGAGAGAAGCGAAAACTTATAAATTGCGAGCAATTAAATAAGAAAAAATTTATTTTGAAATATAATGAAATACACTAACCTTTATTTATGTTTATCACATAAGATTTAAGTTAAGTTCACAACCACAACACTTGAAAATTTTTAATTATTTTTATGGTTCAAATAATTATCAATAATTTATTTATTATAAATGAACAAAATTTAAGCAATGCACGCTTGAAAAATATTTCTAATGCGTTGACAATTAATGCAATTAATAATTTCCTATTACACAATATCATAATCGACATATATGACATTTGTAAACAAACAGGGTTGGGAAACAAGAGCCCAAAATATTTTCGTCCTAAGCAGAGTTGGGTAGGATTGAAATTATGTCCAACAATAATTTTCAGAAAGTGTATGCATTTTCCAAATTCTCGCCATGAGCGCTCAGTTATCACGAAAAGGTTCTCAACCTGTTTATAAAAGTATAGTTTAGTTTCATTGATTGAAACATTAAATTTAAATTAACATTAAACATTTAATTTTAACATTAAACATTAAATTTCATTAGTTAAACCATTGCAATTAAGAGGTGAACGTGAAACAGAATATAGTTTTTCATGTTTTTGATCAAGTCAACGTTCGACATTCTTATCAGAATTTCTAATTAATAGAATTTTCATTTGTCTGAACAAAGATCTCAAGATTTGAATTATTTTCATTATTTTTACAGCTCAAATTATTTTTAACAAAACTATTAAAAAGTAATTATTCAGTTTTTCCCTATTTCAAAATTACATGTGCGTTAACCTTAAACGTGAAACAGAATCCTACCCAACTCTGCTTTGGACGAACATATTTTGGGCTCTTGTTTCCCAACCCTGTTTGTTTACAAATGTCATATATGTCGATTATGATATTGTGTAATAGGAAATTATTAATTGCATTAATTGACAACGCATTAGAAATATTTATCAAACGTGCATTACTTAAATTTTGTTCATTTATAATATATAAATTATTGATAATTATTTGAACCATAAAAATAATTAAAAATTTTCAAGTGTTGTGATTGTGAACTTAACTTAAATCTTTTGTGATGAACATAAATAAAGGTTAGTGTATTTCATTTTATTTCGAAATAAATTTTTTCTTATTTAATTGCTCGCAATTTATAAGTTTTCGCTTCTCTCTTTCTTAAAATTCATAATAAAAGTATTTTTAAAATTTTAATATTCAGTGCAGTGAATAAATTAATTAATAAACTTGTCAATAAGAGCATGCCAGCCATGACAGTTATACTTTGATACCAATTCAGGTATCAAAAAATGATCCCATATTCTGGATCATTTCTTGAAAATGATCCAAATATTTGGATCAATTTGATACCTTATATTGATTCAAAACGTTGCATGAGTTGATCTTAATTCTTGTATCAATTTGATACACACAAGAAAACTGTGATTCAATTAATGAGATTTACGTTTCAATTTTACATTTATGTACTAAAAGTTTCAGCAACTAGTATCGAATTATATTCAGCAGTTATTTCACTTATAATTATTGAAAACCCATTTCATTTTGTCCATTAATATTTACATTATTTTATACTCTTAATTCTTATGTTTAACAATTTTACAACATTAAATATCTTAATATTCTATTTTTTACTTATTGTATTCTTCGACTAAACTTTTCCATTTTAATGTAGCTCTAAGGCACTAAATAGTGCTTTGCTATTTAAAGCTGCACTAACTCAGAGCCCTACACCAGAGAAACGTTCCTTTAAAACAGTCAAATTAGGGCGGACATTTATCCCATTCCCATGACCTTCCAAAAATATTTCAGTGAAATACTCCATCTTTCTTGGAAAAATTCGATAGAAACTGTTTAAAACTAATTGACTCATTTCAGAATTATCTAATTCATTCATTCATTCATCTAATTGAATTTAATTATTTTTATGATATGTGTTGAATCAGCTTTAATGAAATTGTAGAAGATTTTTATTGGTTTCTATCTGTTACACTGTACTCGGAAACTTTTTTTTAACTTAAGAACTTTTCATTATCAGTTTAAAGATTCAAATGGCGAATAATTTTTTTTCAATTCGTTTAATTCTTATGAAACTAGTTACTCAGAAAGTTTCTGGGTTCGACAAATTCAAATCGATTTTCGTAGCATATTGCTATTTGTAATCTCGCTACTTTTTTGTGCTCATACACTGAAAATATGAACACAGGTTCAGGTCAGGTTAGTGGCGCCACTGTCTATGTGGTTTAGAATTGACTCATTCTGAGTTGCAACAAAAATGAGACTAGGTTTTTTCTGTGAAATGACGAATATTTTGATTTTTCACACTTTAAAAAAAGGCTAACGCCATTAAATTTAGCGTCCTCAGATTTTGCTGCTAGAAGCTTGCAGATTGTTCACATTTTCAACTAGCATGGAGTTATTTTTAGCAGGGCACATCTTCTAGCAGAATATTTCTGGAATATATTTTGTCATCTTTAATAAGTATATTTTTCCATTACACAGGTCTACAAAATAAGACTTTTTTTTATATGTCGAAGTGATTTCTAATGTATTTTTGTGTGCTGAACAGTATCCCGGGTTCCAAAATGCAGATTTTGTGTTTTTTGTTGTGATTGTTATAATTTTTTGGCCATATTTTTGATCCTATCAAAAAACAAAAAACGCTATCTTCTTCCTTATAAAAAAAGGAAGAAAATTATTTATAATAAAGTTATTTTGCTTTAAATATGAACATTCTAGCAATAAAACAATTTTAAGGTGGTTTTCTACCCCAGATGTGCTTCTACGTATGAGCCAGCCAATGATTTCGAATTGCGTGCGATTTTTCAGGTTTCTTTTTAGTTCGAATTGCGTCCCGATCCGTCCCTCTCGTGTGTTGGAATTGCGTGCCGTTTCCTCTCAAATCGCCTTCGTAGCTAGGCGCAAGGCGCTATTGCTGCTTTTATTCATTTATTTATTTAACAAAGGACAAAGGATTATTGCATTACTGCTGACAGTCCTAAGCCTAGACAGGGTTTCTAAAAATTTCTCTTCGCGAAATTCCATGATTTCCAGGTACACAGAAAAAAACTGAACTCAGAATGATGCGTGTAGGCGGCTCATTTTGATGTGCAACAAAAATGAACCAGGTTGGTGGCGCCACTGTCTATGTCGTTTAGCATTGGCTCATTTTGATTTGCATCAAAAATGAGACAAGGTTTCTTCTGTGTAATAAATGATAAAATTTTCATGATACTTTAAAACTCACTATAAATATAAATTATGACGAATTAAAATACTGAAAATGGGTATAATTTCCAACGAACGTGTAAATTCGAGTCTTAGATCATGGAATTGAAAAAATTCCATGAGATTTCTATAATTCCATGATCTAAATTGAATTTCCATGTTTTCCATGATTTGTAGAAACCCTGCTGGATAAGGCTAACGCAAAAAAACTTTGCAAAACGTAAACTGAGAATCTATTTTTCGTTGGCTTGTAGAGTGCGAAGGGAAATGTGTAATGTACAATGATATATATAGGACAACGACCACCGCACGCAACGCAACGCATCGCACGCAATTCAACCTATACCTGCCATCCCTTGGTACGCAATTCAACCAAGCGCACGCAATTCGATATCAGCCAGTTTAACCCTAAACAGCACAACATAGCTGGCTGTTTAGGGTTAAACTTAAATCGTGTACTTTAAAACCCATAAAAGTACGCAAGATAAAAAAAATTTTGAAAAAAATGGGAGTATTGACCCCAATAAACTTTTTGAGTGTCTTGAACCAAATTTTTTTTTATCTTGCGCATATGAGTCTTAAATCTGTGTATGGTGAAAAACAGTAGCATTATTTTAATAAAACCATGTACTTGTTCATATTATCAGTTTTCAAAATAGTATGTAAATTTGAATAGTAAAAATTAAAATTCAACAATTTTAAGTAAAGTAGGTATATCATGCATTCTACATGAAGTTTCTAAAGAAGTTTAGAAACAATCTTTTGGAACGTTTTGAAACGTTCTTCGAATATTTTAGAAGATTCTTCAAACGTTCTTGGAAAGTTTTTGTAAGACATTTTCAGGGGTAAGATAAGACGTTTTAGAAATGTTTTTATTACGTCATATAAGAACTGGGTACAATGATCCAGAATATTTTGGAACAATAAGAAACATTTTAAGAATGTCTTTAGAACGTTAGGTTACCCACTTTAGATGAAGCTTCTGCTCTTTACAGTATCAAATAATTACACAAGCCTGCAAAAAAAAAAAAATTCCGTTCTCAGAGATCGGGAAGTCATTTCCCGTAGTTTTTGGTGTGCTGAATCCGAATCTGGCAATGAAAATCTCCCATCACGTCAGGATTTTAAGAAAAGTATTGACAACAACAAAATAAATTAGCTGTCAAAAATTCTTTTTTAAGTTGTCAAGCATAACAATTGGATACGGATTACGGATATGATGTCAGATTTTCAAAATTCAAAATGGCGGATCCAATATGGCGGACGCCTTTTTAAAAATCGATTAAATATTTTTATTGACAGATTCGGATTCAGCGCACCAAAAACTACTGGAAATGACTTCCCGATCTCTGACAACGGAAATTTTTTTTTTGGCAGGCTTGTGTAAAAAAATATAAATCAATTTGAGTAGTATATGCTACTCAATTTGATATACATAAAAAATTAAACAGTATTGTGGAAAATTCAAATAGGCAGAGGAATTAATATTTTCTAAATTAAGAAATAGCTAAGACTATCTGCCTTGTGATAACTGGTGCTTAATAGGAGGAAATGATTTTTTTTCTAGTTTTAAAAATGTCAAATGTTCTTTTATTCTCTTTCGTTAACACAAACTCATTTAATAAATACATTCAAAAAATAAATATAACTATAACATTTTGTTTAAAAGAACGCCAATGATTGAACCAAACTTCACATGAAATTAACGTTTGAAAAATTTAGTTTTGAAATTTTCCAGCAAGAAACTCCACCTCTGCCTATTCGAATTTTCTAGAATGCTGTTACAGCAAATGGGGACATTTTTCCTGCAATCTACGCATAGAGTGAAGTCTCCTTATTCTTACTTCGGTGGTTTTTGACCACTAGGAAAGTACAACTTTGCGCCTAAGTTAATCGAAATCAGTTTATAAATATCCAATTAACAACACAGTTGTCAAGGTTGGTTTGGTTTAATCGCAACCAAATTTTGAGGGTGTATTTGAAATTCTGTGTATATCACAATTATTTTTTAAACTTACCACCTTATTAGTTTTACTACCTCTTCTATACATGCTATTAAATGTGTATTATGCAACTCCTGTTTTTTTTGTAGCCCGTCTTATGTATTCAGGTATACCACATATATTATAACCCCAATTGAAAATCAATGTTGGTCAATGTGAAATAAGACTTTTCATAGGAGGATTTCGTGAGTCGTTTATGGATATCCAATTTTTTTTTGTTAACTTCTGAAAAGAAAACATTTTCCCAAATCGCGAACAAGAGATGACAATACTATCGTCAACACACAAGAGCTGATCGACAGAAGTATTTAGAAGGAGTATAAAGGTCGAAGAGATGGTGAAAAGCATGTAGTGTAGGGTGGAGAAACCGCTGGGTGAGCTCTTTCTCTCTTTTGCTCTCTGATAACTGGTGAGAAAACGTAAGAGAGCCCACAGCATCTCAGTCTGGCGGTTCGTTGATCCGCAGTGCAAAAGCAGTTCGCCACGCTGTGCTTCTCTCGACCATTCTTCCAGTTGTCGGTGACTAAGCCAGACGGGGGGGCCCGAGACGTCAATTATAAGGCCTTAATCGGAAACCCGTCCTTACTTCTGTTGGCTTATACACTTTATACCTCCTTACGTGCAACCGAAGAGAGCACTGTGCTACGCGCCGCGTATTTTCTCTATATCTGTCTCAGTTTCTTTAAGCAGGCTCGGATTCTCAAATACATCATGTCTTAACTGATGAAAAAAGAAGAAAAACGAAACTTAACATCCAAATCTTTATTTTATATATATAGTATATACATATATATGTACGGTTGGTTTTCAAATAACTGTCATTTTTAAATTAAATTTTCTCTCGTTAAAAAATTAAAATTATTATAATAATTTTATTATATCTGTTTATTTTTTGTCATTAAACTTTATGTTTGAAAAAAGAAACTAGAGGGAGAAAAATGAATATCTGTGTTATTGAAATAGTGTTGTACTTCTACTATACTTCTACTTCTATACATTGCACGGTTGGAATCGTTATTAATGGATACCTTTCAATTTAGAGAAATAGAGGAAAATATGAAAATTTTAAGCATGAGTGTATCGAAATTTGTAAAAAGTATATTAAAGATTCTAAAATGGAATACAGAAACTTAGTTTTCTTGTGGACTGTTTTATCGACAGTGGTAAGTCGCTTTGGTAATTAGAAGCTCTAATTTACTGACCAAGGTCAATAATGTAGAAAACTACTTTACCAGCAGTTGTAAATCGCGTTGGTAATTAGGAGTTCTTCTTTACCGACCGATAATTACACTATAGAGAACTGTTTAACCGAACCATAGTAACTCGCGTTGGTAATCAAGAGATCTATTTACCGACCGAGGTCAACAATGTATTTATTTTCTTTACCGACAGTTGTAAGTCGCGTTTCTAATTGGAAGTATACAGACAGAGTATTTTTAAAATTTTTGCAGGTAAAAATCTGTTTTAATTGGACAGTAAATTAGTGGTGCCATCTGGCGATAACATGCGATACTGCCTCTGTCAGTAAAGCAGAACTCTTAATTACTAACACGACTTATTACTGTCGGCAAAACAGATTTGTACATTACCGACTCTATACCAATGTAAAATATTATCACTGATCGTTTCCAAAAGATATTGAATATATAGTAAGGTGTTTTTATCGGAATGGTGTGATTGGTTAAACTATATGTTCTTTAAATATAAGCTCCCGCTTTTTTGACTAATCAAGTACTTGAGGGTTAATTTTGTAAAAAGGAAAGTTTTTTTTCGAAATTAACCTATTATGGCATTAAGAAACGACTTCAAAAATCCAAACTTCACATAGATTTGGACTAAATGAAAATGATAAATTAAACAAGGTTCTTTTTTCTCATGGAGAAATTATATAATATTTAACTAACGTAAAAAAGTTAGATTCAAAAATTATTCTTTTTAAAATTGAAATTTTACATTCTCAAATGAAAGGAATTATTTTTTTTGCATAATTTTAACAATTTTTGAATTTAAAATTTACAATGATTTATCTTAGTGATGATTTTGTAAATGAGACATAAATTAATAGCTTAAACTGAACAGATTTTGCAAACTAGTTATACTTGTTTGACAATTTGAACATTCGTTGACATATTTATCGTTGGAGATTGAAACATAACTTTTCAACCATCAGTTTGATGGCAAAATTGATTAATCCTTCTGTATCAATATCCAACATTAAATATATGATATTTTATTAGATACTGGTAAATATATATAAATTTTGTAATTGTAAAATATTTGTTTTACATTCAAAGTCTAAATTCAAAATGTTAGAATATAATTATTTAAAAATTACTCAAATTTAATTCAACTTTATAAATTTATTTTCTATGACTAAAAATACGAAAAAAAGTTTTTAAACTCTCTTATTATTATAATCAAATTATTGCTGTAAATTTTTTTAATTATTATATTAAGAAGAATTTCAAAAAAAATCGATCAATTTTTAAATATTTAATCCGAACTTGTTTATAATAATGAAATGATTCATGAAATTTCTTCTTTCATACAATAATGTCAATTCATAGAAAATAAATTTAAGAATTTTATAAAAAGTGAAAAAAATCATTTATAACAAACAAACAAATAAGAAAATTTTTAATATATAATATATAGCAAAAATCCTTTAATTTAATTGGTTTCATTCCTAATTCACCTATAAGTATTTTAATTTTTTTAATTTACCCGTCAGTAAGATATCAATTATTATTATTAATGTCCATTATCATTTAATAATTAATACTAAGTAAGAATAATTAATAAAAAGAAGAACGTTATTTATTCATTAATCTTAAACTCTTATGTTATTAAATTAATTATTTATAATTATTAATTTTCTAATATTTGCAGAGGAATTAAGAAATTTTCCAATAATTTTTAATGCAATCTTCCTTCGATATAAGGTTGTGAAATTATCGATTTTTATATTATATAAAATAATGCATAACTTCAAGAGTCATTAAATTTCATTAATTACCATTTTACCACATTATTTAATTCCTATTTTTCTCCCACGCTTTAACAGTCTACTCTACTACGATTTTAGGAATGTACTGCACAATATACATAATTATTTTAAAATTAATTTAAAATTTTGTTTAAAGATATTGATGTAAAAATATTTTAACGTTATTTTTTAAAAAATTTAGATTTCTGCTAATATATTTAAATTATATCAGGATCTTCTCTATTCCCTCTTTATGGAGAAAGTATTTGTAATATACCAAATTAGTAACTATTCTAATTTAATTCTGTTTAAAGTCGGTGACATTTTAAAAATAGAGAAAAAACGTTTTCTACTCAAAAACTTTAAAAAAATTAAAAATTTGACATCCACAGATATTTTTTTCATTTTGTAGGGGAAGGTTAAAAATTTATTATTTAATTATGTTTCGTGATTTTATTAGAGATAAATATGTGTAGATTTAGATACATGAATAAAAATAGAGGTAATAATTAAATTTGTTTATGTTTTTCTTTTTTTTTCAAATTGTGGCCTGTGAAAATTCTTTGGGGTAATGGGAAAATTGTGCCAGCCAGCAGAGTTTCGTTACCTCGATATGGCTTTTCTTATTTTTTTGAAAATTAAACAAGATTCATTTATAAAATTTGATGTTGTTGCATATTTAATTGCTAAGAATCAATATTTGTGTTTTATTGTCTAAAATGTGTTATTATTGGATATTCTAATACTAAAGAAGCTGTAGGTCTTTTTATGTCTGAAATATTTTGTAAAATGTTCATTTGTCGAGAACTATTGACAAAATAAGAAAAATATCTAAAGAAAATAAAAATTATATCATTTTATTGGAATTTCAAGTGAGAGCTCCCCACAGGTGGGGTAATGAAAGAAAATGCAGTTTTTTAGAAAACCTTTTTTTTGCAAACTTACTGTTTTATTCTTAATTTCTAATTAATTGTAATTGAAGATAAACAACAAAAAGAGTAAAAAATGACCAAAACAATATTTTATTATAACAATAAGTTAGTTTTTTTATTATTGTCCTTAAGGGGCTCCAATTCCCACACCTTCCCCTATAATTTTTCAAGTCGCATCTATATTGTCTTATTAGAGAATATTCTACTGTTATTCTATTCAGAGTTATTAGCTATTAAAAAATTAAATTTTTTTTAAAGACATTACTTTTTTGCATTATTTGTTTAAATAACTTTATTTAAGGTCAGTTGGGGTAAATATGGACAAAATCCCTATTTTTCACAAGTTATTTTTTTTAAGTTGATATTTACATTCCCAGGATTAATTTTATGCATCAGAAATAAATTTAAATAAGCTTTAAACGCATGAAACTGACTGTCCCCATTTACCCCAAGATTTAGAAAATTTCCTAAAATTTGGGGTAAATGGGGACAGCATAGTTTCTAAGAAAGGTTTAAGAAAAAAGTTTCCTTAAGCTTATATATTACAGTATTAAGGGATGAAAAAACTTGAAAAAAATTTGTAATATAACGTACGAACTTAAAAATTTTCTTATAAATTGATTAAATTTTGGTTGGTTTATGTCTTCTATTTATTTTTTTTTATTTCAGTCACCAACACCTCTTGTCCCCATTTACCCCAACTGACCTTACTTTATTTAATTTTTTTCACAAAAAGAACATAAATTAGGTCAAAAAAGTTTTAAGATTAAACAATAATCCAGATGAAAAAAATGCGCCACGAAAAGCATTTCTAGAAATTAAAAACAAAAATTCGACATCAAAGATAAACAATAATGGCAATAATATAATGATGATAATGATGACAATAACAATAAAGAAAAAAATGTAGTATTTCCGTATTAAGGACAAATATCAGAAAACATTAAAAGATTACTTAAGAAATTCAATATTAAAACTATTTTTAATGTAAACTCAAAACTTGATTATTTTATTAAACTTGGCAAAGATAAACTAGAGGGACAAAATCAATGTGATTGAGTTTATAAAGGACCGCGCACCAAATACATGGGAAAAATACTCTCGGTTTTTCTTGTAACTTTGCAATTTTGTAGCTTTTGACCTCCTGAACAAAAAATGTTAATGAATAAAACCAAAAAAATGGACAAATTTTTTGTAAAAAGGGGTTAAAGAGGAAAATTCGAAGTGAACCAGATGTAAACACTTAAAAATGAGTTGAACCCAAATAATTGAATTAACTAGTTTGAAACTTATTACACAGGGGTTTTTGGGGTCACTGATTGCGAATCCAGTGTTAGTTTTTAAAAATTCAAAATGGCGAATCCAATATGGCGGACGACTTTCTTAAAAATACATCGAATTCACATAAAACTCATTACTCAGGGGTTTTTGGGGTCACTGATTTGCGAATCCAGTGTTAGTTTTTAAAAATTCAAAATGGCGAATCCAATATGGCGGACGACTTTTTAAAAAAATACATCCAATTTACTTGAAATATGTAACTTGGAGATTTTTTGGGTCGATGATGGCGATTCCAGAATTGGTGCAAAAGGAAAGTACAAATCCAAGTCCAACTGCATATTCCATAAGAGCAAAAGAGACAAAGAGACTATCTATCTCTTGTACTCATGGGATTTGTACTTGGACTTCTCTTTTGCACCCATTCTGGAATCGCCTTGACTAAGAATTCGATGTCAAATCTTCATTTTCTCATAGCTGGGTTAAAACAAACTATTACTTTTTGATTAAATATATTCTTTCAATTCTATGAATAGAGAAATTGATTGTTTGTGAGTAGGAAGAGTTTTTTTAAAAAGTCGTCCGCCATATTGGATTCTCCATTTTGAATTTTTAAAAACTAATACTGGATTCGCAATCAGTCACACCAAAAACCCCTGAGTAATGAGTTTTATGTGAATTCGATGTATTTTTAAGAAAGTCGTCCGCCATATTGGATTCGCCATTTTGAATTGTTAAAAACTAACACTGGATTCTCCATCAGTGACCACAAAAACCCCTGTGTAATAAGTTTCAAACTAGTTAATTCAATTATTTGGGTTCAACTCATTTTTAAGTGTTTACATCTGGCTCACTTCGAATTTTCCACTTTAACCTCATTTTACAAAAAATCTGTCCATTTTTTTGGTTTTTTTCATTAACATTTTTTGTTCAGGAGGTGAAAAGCTACAAAATTGCAAAGTTACAAGAAAAACCGAGAGTATTTTTCCCATGTATTTGGTGCGGGGTCCTTTGAGTGTAGTTGTTATTAGTGATCATTTGTCGGGTTGCAAAAATGACCACTTTTCACATTTTATAAAATGGGATGAATTTCGAGATTTTACATGTTGAACCAAATCTAAATAAGCGATTATTTGCTGAAATGTATTTTATTAAAAAAGAATGATATAGTACTTAGTTTAAATAAAATGACAGATTTAGAAAATTTTGATAAGTCGTATGAAATAATTTTAAATTTTATTTCTGACAATTTAAAATGATAAATTGCTCATTTTTTTATTCTCGTATAATTGTTTTTGTTCTGTTCAATTTGCAAATTTATTGTAAGGAGTCGATAGTGTTTGGAGTTCAGTTTCAAAATTGACGTTGCAAACAGCACTTTTATTTTATTTTAATTCTGTATTATCATACGAAACCTTCTAATTAATTTTAAAATTATTATAATCAATTTAGAGGATATTTAAAAGGAATTAATTGACCTATTTTTGAAGCTTCTATTATAAAATATTACAAAGTAAATAAGTAATTGATGTTTATAAAAAAAAAATTTAAAAGCATGGCTATTATTGTTATTAAATTTTCATGTAAGTTTTAAGTTGCATCTATTTTATAGACTATACATATCTCTATGAGGAAGAAAAATTTTCATAAAATGAACATAAAAAATTAATATACTTTAACTTGTCAGTGGTTTAATTTTCCGTTTATATAAATATACAGTGTATATTGTTAAGTATCGATCGTATTCTATGCTAATAACCATTTAGTAGTCGTCAATAGTACGCCAAAGGTATAAATGCGGTGTATAGTGTTTAGAATTACGATTGAACCACTATTTAATGGTACTACGGTGGTACAGTTCTAAACAGTTGGAGCAAAACCTCTGTGTATAGCAGTATTTATTTATCATTTGTTAAGCATTAGTATGTCTGTACGGCATACAGGTGGGGAGTACATTATTCGTTAATGGAACGATAATTTAACGAAATATAGGCACAAAATTTCTTTAACAGTTTTCATTTAATCTATTTTCGATTAAATATAGAATTTCTTTATATTCTATAGTTAACTATCAAAAATTAAAAAATTTTTATTTTCTAAACACCAAAGTCCCACAAATTTGATTTACTTTATGAAAACAATAGTACAATAAATTTACAACAATTTTATTATTATAACAATTAAAAAGAAATGTTTTTGATAAGAGTTGCAAAGAAAATGGTAACTTTTTAAATTACTCATAAAAATCACTACTAGGGTGTTTTTAAGGTCGCTGATTACGAATCTGATATCAGTTTTCCAAAATTCAAAATGGCGGATCCAATATAGCGGACGAAAAATTGGAAAGGGAGTGATTAAAATTTTCTCACGAAACTCTTGTAGAATAAGTGAAAAATAGAGTATCTTCCTATGACAAAAAAATATATTAATCCATTGAAATAAAATTATTTAAATGAGTTTAAGTAAATTTTTTTTTATTTCAATTAAAATATTCGAGTTTTAAAATATTTAAGTATTTCATAAAATACTAGGAATTTTTTCGAAACTTGAAATGTTTATCAAAATGAGCCAATGCTAAACGACATAGACAGTGGCGCCACCAACCTGGTTCATTTTTGTTGCACATCAAAATGAGTCGCATACACGGCTCATTCTAAGTTAAATTTTTTTCTGTGTAATTCAACAAATTATCTTTTTGTGATAAACTAAATTTTATAATGAAAATTCTATCCCCAACTCAGAATGTGTTATAAAAAATGAATCCAAATTTTTTCTGTATTTTTGACCCCTTGAATGCTACTTGTGTTGTAAGCATCAACGTGAACAAATATGTACACAACATTTTTTTAAACCAAATTTTAATTAAATCAATCCATCATAGTTAACAGAATTATTTGAATTAACCAAATAGGTTAATGTGTTAAAATAATTTTATTTTCTCCCCCTGAAGAAAGCTTTTGTTCTTTATATGAAAAAAAATCTGTTTGAATGAAATAAAATATTTTATCATACATATGTATTTAATTCACGTAAATAAATAAATATATACGTATATTTAATTTTTTTTCCTTTAATTAAGGATTCATTGATATCTGAATTTTTAATTTTTATTAATGACAAATATGCAATTCTGTTGATTTCTTTTTTAATCTCTCAACCAGACATCGAAAAAATATCATTTTATTTTTTAATAAATAATAAAATATACTTTTTTTTAATCTATACTATTCTGTTGCTTTCGTTTTTATTCTTTAAACTTGATATCGGAGAAGTGAGATTTAAATTTTTTTCTAGATATTCTATGTGCATATAGAAAAAAATTAAAATTGAATGAAAACCTTTATTATTATCTCTTGTGAACACAAGAAAATACATTTATTCATTTTTGTTGCACCTCATTTTGAGGTGGATATTGAATTCAGTAAGCGACGAATAGTCAGAATCTCTAATTTCTAGATTGGTGTCATTTCCATAGTGATTTTAAATTACTATTATTTTTTCTAATATTTTAGCAATACATAAATCTGATATCTAGAACAATTAAGGATTGCTGAATACGAATCTGAAGTTAGATTTTCAAAATTCAAAATGTCGGATCCAATATGGCGGTTACTTTTGTAATGTAAAATTTTTTTTTTAACTTCACTTATTAAAATAGTAAAAAATTTTATTTTTTTATGTTGAGTTACAATCGACAACGATACCATGGACAGATTTAACATTTGCAGATCTTAACAGAAACCTAATTGGAAACTGAAAAATAAGAATTTGTTTTTAAAACAATTTTTTATTAAATCTTCGCAATTTTAAAATTACTATTTTAAAATTTTTGCATTTACTACTACATTTTTTTACTATTTTACAATTTATCGAAATGTTTTATTATCATAAAATGCAATTGTATTATTTGTCATCGCCTTTCCTATATATATGTATAAATAGTCCATCAGTATAACGCTTTGCCCAACGAGAGTGCACTTTCATATATGACACTTTTAGGACATAATAAAAAAAAAGTAAACATTTTAACATCTAAAGAATGTTTTCAAAATGTGAGACATGATATGATTTGAATAGACATATGCTATGTCGTAAAATGACATTATATTTACAATTTTTTTTTAGAAATAAGATAACATAGAATGCGTATGAATATTCCGCACATGAAAGTTATAAGAATTTTTGTGACATCGAATTTCAAATAATTGAAATTTTATTCGAAAGAATTTTATAAAGTATACTTTGAAATAAATTTTCATTATATAAGATTTTTTATTTAAATTTATTTTTATTAATTTTACATCTACATATCCTATATAAATAATGAAAGAAATACTAAATATATTATTATTAATACCTAGTATAAAACTCGAACGTAAAGAAATTACTGATGTAGTTTTCTACCACAAACAATTTTCAATTTAAGATAAAAAGTAATTATTGACGTACAAATAATTCGCTTCACTGACAAAATCGATTGTCACATAACAAGAACAACATTAAATTTATGGTTAAGATGCAGCCATGACAGTTTATTTGACATAGCCATCAGGAGTGTAGTTTTAAATTTATTTGGGGTACTTTCCTACCCCAGTTGCGCTTTCTAGAGTCAATATTTAAAAATAAAAATTTTATTTAAAAATTGTCAATGGGTATAATAGCCCCTGGGATGGTATAATTATCCTGATTGACAATGGGGCTATTCACATAGGGGACGTAGGGGACAAAAAGATCTACATCTTTGAAACCAAAAAATTAGGCCGGGGCCCAATGTTGGGTCATACAATGAAAAAAGTGGTTTTCTTAAATAAGACCACTAATTTTCAGCATCAAATTCGTAATCCCTATGAAATTCTGCATTCAGACATGTTGTATAAGTGCCCAAAATATTGGTCCCAATGTGAAGGGTAGTCAGTGAAGGGTAGAAATTAGAAATTACTTTTTAGGTATTAAATTGAAAAATATTTAGAACCTTACTTTTTGAACAGTCTTAATTTTTAATATAGAGGCTAAAATTCTGCATAAAAATAAATGTAATAATTATGAAATAGACAAAAATTCTTATAAATTCCTTATGGATTATTTTCATTGCGTCCCAATAATACTATAACACTTTTAAAAAATATTTACAGTTTAAATATGACCTATAAAAATTTTAAATTAGTCAATGAAATATTCAGAGCTCATTAAAATTAGAATGAATTAAAATTAGAAGATTTAAGATCTAGGTCTACAACAGCTAGGAATGTAGAATACTTCAGCTCCGCCCCTGTTTCTTCTTTTTCTCTCCTTTTATCTTTGTTTTCCTTGTTTGTCTACTTCGCTACCTACCGCAACCTATCTTCGTGCACAATGCTTTCTTCTGCAAAACGTGTCGTGCAAACGTACTGGCTCTCTCTCTCTCTTCTCTTTGGTCTTCGACTCTGCTATACGTTGATCTTCCCGTTTAGGCAAGTAAACGGTTGTCCACTTTGGAAAGAAGAACCGCAAAGATGAATCGAAGCTTATTTCGCGAAACCAATATTTATACAAGTATAATGATACATATTATGTAGAACTTCTTTGAAATTCGAATACCTTTCTATTTTCTGACAATTCAGAAAAAAGTGATCAATTATGTTTTTTCTTTTTTTTACTTTCTTTAAATATAATATAATTATCTCCAATAAAAAAATCTGCAATTGTAAAAATAGGTTGAAAAATATTTTAAATAATGTTTACTCGAATATGATTCTTTTTCTACTGTTACTACTGTAATAATTTTGTTTCAATTGGAATATTGAAAAAATTGCGACAAAAAAGAAGAAACTATTTTCAATAAAATGAACAAACTGTTAATTAAAAGTACTCATCCATAATATGAAGCACTATTTGATGAGACAATTCAACCATCAAACTGTGGAATCTCATTTTTAGTCATCCTCCTGACGTGGAGAGCCTCAGATGATGCTTTAAATTCCATTTGACATTGCGATTGAATATGATGAACCATTAGAAATTTTCCTTCTTTGGATGGTATCAATTCTTTAATACAGTAACTATATAGTGATTCTCAAAAATCATTTGTTTTTAAAATTTTGTGTCCCTCATTCCATTTAAGAGAGAACGTACGATTAACATTCCTAACATTCAGGCTCTTTATTTTGTAAGTTGTACGTGTTAAAATAATTAAAATACCAGTAATTCTTTTGCGGCTTCAGTTCACTCTATCAGAATCCTGCCTCAATGTTATTTATTACATTAATGTATATATATTTCAAGCAACGTAAGGAATTAGTTTTATTATGAGAAGAAAAAAGAATTGTCTTCTTTTATTATTCTACAAGTGAACAATAATTTTTTAGACAGGATTTAGTGTAAGAAACCATATGGAATCCCTTATGGGTTCCTATGTGTAATTCCATGTAAAATTATCTGCATGGAATCCCATATGGATCCAATATGAAATCCCACGTGGAGTTTTCTATTAAAATAAAAAAAATTTAAGTATATTAAAATTAAAATTCAATATACATTTTCGTGTGGAAACCCATGAGTATTTTTTCAGTAGGCACGGTGCGCCAGAAGGTGGTTTAAATAAAAATGAATTGGCACTTAAAAATTCTTTTTGATTATGATTCTTAGATGAATAACAAACATTTCTCAATAGTTTTTAAAATCAGTTTACGTGCCCGATTTAAATAAAATTGAGTTTTTATATAAAAACAGTGTTTTATGGGGAATCAGAATTTGTTTAATCTAATAAATACTGTAATAAATGATAAAATAATTACTTATTTTCAATTTTACATATAAATAATTATATTGCTGTAGTGTGTGTGTCCAATTTTAAAAAATTAAATTATAATGTTAAAAGAACGATTTTAAGAGTGACAAAATTTATTTAAGAGAGTCGAATGGTCTGTGAAATTTTTTGGCGAGAAGATACCTTTAATTATCGCTCTATAAAAACGGCACTAAACGTGAAAATGATAAACATTGATTTTAAAATACTTTCTTCTCAAAAGACGGACACTTTTTACAAAAGCAGCTAGAGATCGTTATCCTATATAAATTTCCTAAATCCTAAAGATTATACGAATCCATACCATAACACGATTGCAAAACGAAAAGTAATATAATGACAGGTACATTACCTCCTGCCGCCGTCAGATGTCAGCAGCTTGCAGGGCGCACAAAGTCGCAGCTGTTATTAGATTACTTTTCTACTTTTTGTTTTGCAACCATGTTTTTCTATGGATTCGTACAGTCTTTTGGATTTAGGAAATTTATAAGATGAGGATTTTGGCTGATTTTGTTAAAAGTGATTGTGTTTCGAGAAAAAAGTATTTTAAAATCAATACTATTTCACGTTCAGAACGATAATTAAAGCTCTCTTCTTGCCAAAGAATTTCAGATACCATTTGACACTCTTAATGCATAAATATAAAAACGAAACAAGAAAATAACTTCATTGTTAATAAATTTATATGAACCCAAATCTAAAACATCTATTATCTATACGCATATAAGTATACATTAAATAAATTCTGGTTCCTCATAAAATACTATTTTTAAATATTTAAAACTCAATTTGTTTTAAATTGGGCACGTAAGCTGATTTTAAAACCTATTGAGAAAAGTTTTTTATTCATCTTAGAACCATAATCAAAAAGAATTTTTAAGTGATAATCGCCCAAAGAGTTATATCTTAAGAAACAATTTAATTTAACAATTTAATTTCCATTTTTGAAAATAATCATGGATATAGTTTTGTTCCTCCATATTATCAATCTCATTTGCTGTGGGTCTGCACTTCTTTAGTCTTTCATTTCTGAAAGCAATTTTATCACAGACCAGTCGAAAAAAAACATGGAAATATTTTTAAAAAATAATTTTCCTCAGACAGACATATTGCATAGTAAGAAAATTTAATTTGAAAAAAAATCAGAAAGCGCAGATAATCTTACAAATCACTAGTCGGAGGTTTTTGAGGTCGAAAATTACGAATAAAATGTCAGTTTTAAAAATTTCAAAATGGCAGTTCCAATATGTTGGACAAAAATATTAAAAATTAGTCGGTTTTTTTTGAACTTGTTGCTAGGGGGTTTTCGGGCTCGCTGATTATGAAAAATAATTTGTTTTTGCCTAAAACGTTTTAGGAACGTTTGCAACGTTGGATCCGCCATTTTAAATTTTGAAAATCTGACGTCATATTCGTAATGAGCAACTCCAAAAACCTCCAAGTAACAAGTTTCAAGCAAATCTGCCCATTATTAACAATATTTTCGCCATATTGGATCCACCATTTTGAATTTTTAAAAACTAACATCGGATTCGTAATCAACGCCCGCGAAAACCCCCGAGTAGTAATTTTCGTAAACATAACTCAATTTTAAAAAATTTTAACTTATGAAATTATATAATTAGATGTTATAATCTAAGGACACATTTATCAATATTTACTTTTCTAACCTCAAAATATGAAGAATGCATGTTAGAAGTTTAGTTACAGTTAAAAAATTTTAGTCAAGAGTCATAAAATTTAACATTGCAATGTAGCACTGTAAAAAAATTTGAGAGGACAAAAAATGGTGTGTCACTTTTAATGAGAGATCTTAGGATGGGTTCACATATTTTATAGTGACAAATATACGAAGGTCGTGGAAAGATATTTTTTTTTTTTGCATTACACAACGTTTTTTTTAATAGTACTTTTCTTCTATGTTGTAACATTTTCATTTTCCGGTCTACTTGTGATTGTTTGGTCGTAACGCAAAATTAAGCACACTCGTCTTTACGATGCGCAGCTTGCCTAGTAAAGAGGCAATCAAACCGATACTCCTAGCTTCCGGAAACAAATTGCCATCACAGCGCCAGTGTTGCCATCCTGGGCGTTGATTGACTTACGTCATCATTTAAATCCAACGTTGCAAGCATTGTAACTAATTAGGGCAATTGCCAGTGATATAGTTACCTTTACTTTGAATTTAAAATATTTACTTTTCTCTCTGATATAAAAGAAACAATTTGAGTAAAAGAAAATAAATTTATTTTTTTTTTAACTTAATTTTATTCAGTCTCTATAAAAACAAGAAGCGTTAAGATGTAAATTTAAAAACATAATAAGTAGAATAAATAATTGTTAATATTAAAAATTTAAATAATTACCTGTTTAACACCTTAGAAAGCACAACTGGGGTACAAAACTACCCTAGAGAGATTTCAAACTACGCCCCTGGCTCTCTCAACTGAACTGTCATGGCGGCGCTCTAACCAGAATTCGATGTCGTTATTTGACAATTGACTTTGTCGGTGAAGCGAATTATTTACGTAAATAATTACTTTTTATCTTTAATTGAAAATTGTTTTGGGTAGAAAACAACCACAGTTATATCTTTATGTTCTACTTTTACTACGTAAGTAAAAAATTTTGTTAACCCTCTGTCAGTCGCATTGTGAGGAGACTCCTCTCCCAGTTACTTTTATTATTTATTTCTCTTGAAATGCAAAAAATTTTAATTTTATATTTTAAGTACATTTCACGGCACTCTTCTTTTATATATTAAATCAGTTTTCGCCAAATGGACCTATAACCTCAAAAATCATCCATTTATGAAATGAAGTAACCTAAAATTCTGTTGAAAATTCGTATTGTTATAGAAGAAAGAAGAAAGACTGTTCAGCGAAAGTTTAGGAACTGTAAAACTATTTTTATTTTGATAATTTTGTTAAATTTTTGAATTTTAGTTTATTTTTGCTGAATTTCTTTGTTTTCGTAAAAAGGTACATGATGTTTAGTGGCCTCATATATATTATATAATTTAAATTACCTTACAGTTAGCTAATTTAGAATAATAACTAATTATCAGACAATATTGGTCGAAATCCACCAGATTTTGCTTTCGTAGTATAGTTTATACAGTATTTATTTGATCTAGTTTATAAAATTAATATACAAAGGATAATTCTCATTTGCTGAATGAACATTTGCACGCTAAACAAACACAAAACCATTTAAATTTCCACAACTAATCAGTACTCACATGGTTAGGTGAATGTTTTAGGTATATTTATAAAAAGAAAAGGATTTTACTAATACATATTAATTAATTACACAAGTTTACAAATTAGAATCAACTTTTGGATCCAGAAATGCAAGAGCATTTCTTAACGTATTTTTTTATGCTGAATTTGAATCCATTATTAGATTTTCCGTATCACGTCAAAATTCAAAATGGCGAATCCAAAATGTCGGAAAAAAATGAAAAATCAATTGTAGTTGCTTGAAACTTGTTACTCGAAGGTTTTAAGGGTCGCTGATTACAAATATGGCATTAGATTTTTAAAATTCAAAATGGCGGATCCAATATGGAGGAAAAAATTAAAAAATTGATTGGATTTTATTGAAACTAGTTAATCAAGGGTTTTTGAGGTCGCTGATTACGAATATGGAATTAGATTTTTAAAATTCAAAATGGTGGATCTAATATGGCGGATGCCAAAAATAAATTATTCACTTTTTTAGCAACTGTATTAAAGTTTGCGACTCACGCTTTGACACTGAGTTATTTTATGTGTCAATATTATTCACGTACTTCACCGAGTATTACTGAATAAAAAAACTATAAGTATTAAAAAAAATATTAATTCAATGTTCTGGATTTTAAGTAAAATAATGTGTATAATAAATTATTTACTTCTTCATTTGAAAATTCTCAGTAAAAATGTGTGACTATTGTATAGACAAGAATAGCATTTTTATGATAACAAAAGAAGTTACACGCATTTATCTCATCGTGTGACTCAACTGCATTACTATTTTGTAATTAAATATATATATTTATTTATCTAAAAAATTTAGAAAAATATATTTAATATTTTTTCTCATAAATACTGTTGCGCATTTTCTCTCTGTCTTCACCATTTTCTTGAAAACTAGTTGAAATCAGTATTGTGCTTCTTTTTATCGAATAAAATTCGATCTACAATTGATGATATACCAGTAGCAGAATTCAATATATATTTTTCTATACAATGCGCGGTTTTCTCCATGCACTTTATGAATCAGACAACACTAGCTCAATTGATCTTGATTTTCTTATTTTCTCTTTATATGATATTACGAAATTTCTATCAATTTTTATCGCTTTCATTTTTCGTCAATTTCAAGCAATATCTGCTTCAAAAAAAATTCTAATTTCAAACAAATCCATTCTTTTGCAATTTCATTTATTTCCTTACAGTTTAATGTATATATTTTTTGACGTAAAATTATATTAATTTTTCAAGTCACAATTTATTTTGAATTATAAAATTATTGACTACTTAAATTATTTTTGAATAATGAAAAGAATTTATTTTGTTTTATTCTCTATTAAATAATTTTATTTGGAGGTTGCGGTGTAACGGATATTCCAAGATTGAATAATGTATTATAATTAGTTATAAGTAAATTAATTTTGTTTTTTTTAAACTTCGTTTCTAATTCCATTTCCTGTTTCCTGAGTCAACGTGGGATATTATTAACTATAAATTAATGGATAAATTGGGCGCAATTCATTTATTAACGAACAATATAATTTCTACAAGATTTTGGATTAATTCGAATTTAACCGCCTTATATTTTCTAATTTGTTTGCATTGAAAAAAACTGAACTCAGAATGAGTCGTGTAGACGGCTCATTTTGATGTGCAACAAAAATAAACCAAGTTGGTGGAGCCAATTTCTATGTTGTTTAGCATTGACTCATTTTGAGTTGCAACAAAAATGAGACTAGGTCTTTTCTGTGTGACAACCAATAACAAGTTTGGAACGATTTTCGTAATTCTTCTGGTCCATGGCCCAAGGATATTATGTTATTTTGGAAA
Organism: Leptopilina boulardi; assembly: GCF_019393585.1. Lineage (NCBI taxonomy): Eukaryota > Metazoa > Arthropoda > Insecta > Hymenoptera > Figitidae > Leptopilina > Leptopilina boulardi. Next base: position 1,597,227 of record NW_026137909.1, read on the forward strand.
TTATTTAATGAATTATTATGTTAATACCTATTAGACTTATTATCTTTATGAAGATTATATTTACATCCTTGTTAGAATTTGCTGAGGCTTCCGTCTCCTATATGCGAAGCTCCAATGCCGGTGGCCCATTAGAATCGCCATACGAACCTGATGCTAAGAAATACGTATAATTGTTGGACTAATTCCCCGTTGTGTTATTATATCGTGATTTCTACATTCAAAACTCTATTAGAGGATAATGGAGGAAAGTCTAGTAAATTATTTATCACCTAATTTACATCTGGATTAAATAAATAAGAAATTTCTAAAAAGAAATAAAAAATTGTGGCCCAAATTTATATTTTTGCCTTCCTGACTATTTTGCTGTTTAAGAAGCAGACAATAAATGAAGATCGTTTCCATAGTAACGAAAAAATACAAGGCTGAAAATTTTGTTAATTCCTCAATCGTTTATCGACAACCTCCAACTAAGTAGTCCTTATAAGTTTTTTATTTCTTTTTGTATCGTGCCAATTAGTGTAAACTAATAATTTATTTAATTTTGGTAATAAGATTTATTTAATAAAAAATTGAGTGGAGATTTCTTTGATTATAATTTATTAAATTTTGTTGATGGGACTTTTATGTCTACCCTCACAACAAAAGGATATCCTAAACTAATGTAGGATATCCTGAAAACGTTCATATGATATCCTAGGATATCCTGAGGATATCCTCAGAACATCCAAACCGCCGTTACGTAGGATATTTTTGGGATATCGTGGGGATATTCTTGGGATAAACTTGGTATATCGTTAAAATATTCTAGAAATATCGCTAAGATCTCCCTAGGATATCATTGTGATTCAAATTTTGACTATTTAAGATAGCGATTTTTTGATACAAATAGGTTTCCCGTGATTGTCAATCATCTTTCAAATCTGGGCCTTAAAGTTGATAAAAATGCGATTTTCGACACTTTAAATTCGTTTTTTATAAGACTGACCGAATGAAAATTTTTTGTTCTAACACACGCACCGAAAGTACACCCTTTCTTACCTGTGTAGCGGGAGAAAAGTATGTCTTTTCCGACGAGCGGGAGGGAAAGTTACTTTCCCTCCCGGTGATGTTGTTATTAGGTATTACATATTAATCAAACTATGAACAGTAGTTAGTCTCAAACGTCTGGTACACCACAAGTAGTAACTATACGTTCTAAGGATATCCATAGGATATCCTTGGGACGTTCTAAGGATATTCTAATAATATCCGGGGAAATGATTAGGATATCCCAGGGAAGTCCTAGGGACATCCTTAGATATCCCTGGGATATCCCTAGGATATCCTAACCGCCGCTACTTTGGATATCCTTAAAGTATCCTTAGGATATCTCTGGGGTATCCCTAGGATATCCAAGGGATGCTTTTGGAATATCCTAAGATATCTGGTGCTGTAAGGGTATCTTTGATTTGAATTTCTATTTTATTTAATTTTCTTTACTCAATTTTTCTTTATTATTTAATTCTTTTAAAAATATCAATTTTTATGACATATTTTAATTATTATTAATTTTATGATTATTCTCAATTGTGTTTTTGACTCTTCTAGAATTTAATGATAATTATATTTTGTGAATTTTTCTAAATATTTTTGAATTTCCCTAAAATATTATTTGGACCCTACCGAAAATTGAGTATTAATAGTGTGAGAAATATTTAATTAAAATTGTGATTAATTTTATATAAATCTTGTGATTTAATTTGATTTTTTTGAGTTTGACTTTTAGTTTTTCAGTCATTATTTTGAGAACCTCCCCTCTCTACCGTTTAGTTATTGAGTAGCTGAGTAAATAGTAAAGTCATTGCATAATTTTCCTTTATTTTTGTATTTTTTTTTTTTTGTAATTTGACAGTCTGGCGCTCAACAATAAATTATGATTTAATTTTTGACTTTTAATTTTATTTATTATTGCAACGACAGTGTAGCCTGAAATTTATTTATCAGTTGTTTATTAAATTTAGAGATGAATACAAAAGTTCAACTTACTTAGGTTAGTAGCCTCGTGTATGCATTAATTTAATGCCGTTATACGTTATAGTCAACAGCCAAAAATGAAAATAAATAAACCAATATATTAACATTACTGACTTTCTATTTTATAATTTTCAAAGGCATGTAAAAATTGAAATATTTAAAACACAATTGCTCTCAGTGTAATAAAAAATTAGCAATAGTTTAAAATAAAGTGATGGTTAAAGATTAAAAATGAAGTTGCCAATGCTAAAAAGAATGGCTTTAATGGATTTTTCATTATATACTGGAAAATAGAGACACAACAGTGATTTGCATTGCAATCAATATATCTCTTTACCAAAAACTTAGAACTTTAGTTTTCTCAAACGATTAATCTATTTTATTGAACCGATCAATCCCTTTAATTGATTGTAATTACTCTTTTAAAGTTTCGTTCGTTGCTTACCCATTAAGTATAGAACAATGAATAGAGTTCTAAAAGAATTGTTAAAATTTTAATTAATTTAATATCAAAGTTAACTTTTTTCAACTGCAATGAAAAGTCTTTCCATTTAAAAAGTTTATTTGTAATTCTCATTCATCTTATTTATATGGTGTTGTGTGTTATTGTCATCGTCAAAAAATTTTATACAAACATAAATTTGAAAAAGAACGTTTTGGTGCTTGACTGTAAAAAAAAATCATTAAAAAATTTTGTTATTTTGCTTTCAAATAATAAAAAAATAATAGTAAACAATCTTTTAAATTTTTTTCTATGGCACATTCGAAAAGAGCACACTCTAATACATCGGATATGGTATTTCCCGAAATAAATGGTTTCTCTTTTTATAAAATATCAGAGCTTAAAGTTAGACGAAAATTTCAGTGCATTTGAGCGTTAATGGGTGAAAAATTAAACTTTATTGCTCTGCGCAAAAAAAAAAAAAAATACAAAACGAGAATTTAAAAATATTTTAAATTTAATAACGAAGACAATATTCATCAATCCGAGTCAGGATTAAAAAATAATAAGAAATATTTTTTATTTTACGTTTTTCAACAAATTTATCAAAAAATTGCTATGGTTTACAATTGACAGAGCAATAAAACTATCACACACACAAACAATTTAATACTGGTAAATATTGATTTAGTTAAAAAAACCATTATTACTTAAAAATTATCCAATAGATTTTATTTCTACAAATATACCAAACCAGGAAAAAGTCAGGGAATTTTATGAAAAGTACTGAAAAAATGTCAAATTTCTAAAAATTCTACTAAAATTATAATTTTTGAAATTTTCAATTCAAACTTTTGCTTCTAAAAATTATTGTCTTACATTTTTATAATTATGGGCCTCGGATCGACTATTGAAAGAAAAAAAAGTCATTTTAGTCGATTTCCATTAAAAGAAAAGTCTAAAAAGTACATTTTTTATTTTCAATAAATTTAATTAGTTGATAAATATTTAATTATTATTAACAATTTACAATTAGATATAAAACAAAATTTACTAATTCCTTAATAAGAATGTTCAACAGAAATATTTTCAACAATTTTTCTTTTTAAACCACCGAATTAAAACTGAGACAAATTTTCAAGATTTCAATTCAGTTTCAGAACAAATTTTCATAAATAATTTAAGTAAAGTTACATTAAAAAAAGAAAATTTTTCAAATCTTATTTATCTACATTATTCGAATTCAGAATTTCGGAAAATGTTTTAAATAATTAAATTTTCGAAGAATTTTATTAAAATATTATTGAAAAAAAATTAATTTTAAATGATAATTTGTTAAATACTTGAATTTCAAAAGATTTTTAATCAAAATTTTAAAATAATTGAATTTGGAAAAATTTTATTTAAAATTTTTACAAATAATTGGATTTCTGGAGATTTTCAATTGAAACTTTTATAAATTTGAATTAATGAATTTTTTTTACAAATTTCAGACAATAATTGAAAGTTAGAGAATTTTCAACTGAAATATATTCTAAATAATTGAATTTTGATGAAGTTACAGTTAAGATTTTTAGAAATAATAATAAATATAAATAATAAATAATAATAAAATTTTTAGAAATAATTGAATTATAGACAATTTTCAATTAAAAAGTGATTTAAAAAATTGAATTTTCGATTTTTGAAATCTTCAATTAAAAATTTAATAAACTTGAATTATTAAAATTTTTTAATAATTATATTTAACCAAAAATTTCATTGTAAAGAATTAATAATTTAAAAATGTTGTTTGTAATTGAATTTTTAAAAAACTTGTTTAAAGTTATTAGAAATAATAAATTCAAAAAGAAATTAAAGTTTTAAAAATTTGATAAATAAATGAGTTTTGGAAGAGCAATAATTAAAATTTTCGGAACTAATTGAAATTCAGAAGATTTTCAATTACAATTTTCATAAATTGGAATTTTTGTAGATATTTTATAAGTTTTAAACAATAATTAAACTTTGGAGAATTTTGAATTGAAAAATGTTTTAAATAATTGATTTTTCGAAAATGTTGCTCAAAATTATTAAAATTAAATTATTCAAGAAAGAAGTTTAGATGCAAAATTTAGAAATAATTGTATTTTAGAAGAGTTCGACTTAAAATTTTTAGAAATAATAATAATTGAACATCAGGAGATTACTATTTGAAACTTTCATTTTGAATTGATGAAAATTTTTTAAAAACTTTAGACAGTAATTGAATTTTAGTGAATATTCAATTGAAAACTGTTTTAAATCATGTAGTTTTGGAAGAATTTGTTTTAAATTATTAAATACAATTGATTTTGCAAAAAATTTAAGTGAATATGTTTTTTTAATAATTCAATTTTAAAAAATAAAGAAAGCCGTGCAATCCGAGGCCTGTTATTGAAAACCTCTTGAAATATTTTCATTAGGATCAGGGAAAAAATTTAATTTTCACTGAAAATCAGGGAAAGACAAAATAATATTTTTTGTGTCAACCCTGTTTATTGAATTGATAACTGAAAAAGCATTTTCCAGACAGGAGGCATCGATGTATTAAAAGTGTTTGTGATAAAATAAATTTTTTAAAAATTTTCCAGTTTCTGAGGAAGGCAGCAGTGTTGCTGAAACGTTAAATAAAAAATAGTTATTATTTTTTAGTCCTAACATGAAATGATTGATATCTTTTTTGTTATTATTTAAAATACGACCAAGTGATAAATTTTTAATATAGTTATAGTATATTAAAGAACGATATTCTTATCGCATGTTCGTGCGCGAAAAATTTGGTGAATATAAATATAAATTATGGACCCTCCTTATTATGATTGTGTCAGAAATGTTTCGAATGTATAGAGCATCCGAAACATTCGAGAAGAGATAGTCGTCTGTTAAAGGTAAAGAAGTGCCTTAAACCTTATAGACAGTGCATGCAGTAATATCGAAGAAAGAATTGTAGAGTGGGGACCACCTACATGGGGGAAGGGTTTAGCGCTGAGTTCATATATGAAGTAGAATGTATATAATGGAGGAAGGGGGATTCGAGTTTAAAGAAGGAGGATCACATCGCGTGTGCGTATTCCAAATACGTACGGTCTCGTGCCCATACTCAGAAGATCCCCTTAAGACATGTTAGTTGTAAGTGGACGTATATAGTGAAAAGTAGTAAGGTCAACGTCGATTGGCAGGTTGTCAGTTTCATTATTCTAGGTAGGGGAGCTGACCACGTGTGCTAACAGTGTACGTACGATCAGGTAGACTGCTGGGCGTCCGCCAGTGATCTAAAAGCCAGTAACATCAATCTCTCTCATATATATGTACTATATATTCTTACTTTGTCGTTTATTTTCTAAATAGATCATTTTCAACGAAAGGACACTTTTTTCCTATTTTACATTTTATATCTGAAGCAACGAATTTTTTTTCTACTTTGATGATCTGATTTTAAATTTCTAATCAGCGACTTCTGGGTGTATATAAATAAGATAAATGAGAAATTAATTATCTTAACATTTTAAAAACTCAATTTAATTGTATTCCATTGTTTTACTACAGATATGTTGATGTTACGATCATTTGCGTTCATAGGAACCATATTGACTTGGTCATTAACACATTTAATTCTTACAATAGCGATTTACAATTTATAAATTACAAATTGATAATCAAATTAATTTTTTCGATATTATTTTAAATGTTATAAACAATAAATTAATAAATTATTGGTATCAAAAGCCAACATCTTCAAGTAGACTTATCAATTACTTCTCAAATCATCCAATCCAAAAAAAAATCAATATTGTATACAATCTTGTTGACAGAGCGATTCTTCTTTCTCACCATTTGTTTCGCAAGGACAACTTAACAAAAGTCGAAAAAATCTTAACGAACAATGATTACTCTCCTTCTTTTTATAACAAATATATAAAAGTCCGTTTAAACAAAATTAAATTTATAAATAAAGACCCGAATTAAAAAAATACACGATCTCTTATATATCAAACAATTCCTAAAATTTGTTTACCAATCAACAATTCTGATTTTGTTAAGTTGTCAAAAATTATTCAACCACATAGCATTCATTTTATTCCGATTGTTAATAAAAATCTCAAATCTATTGTAAAACTCGGTAAAGATCAAACCGAGAAGTGGCAAGAAACGAATGTATCACGATAATTTTAAAGATAATATTTAACATTCACTAGTTACAATTTAATATTATTTTAAATATTCAGGTATTATTATTAATTCGTGTTTTTTTAATTTTTTTGTGTTTAATTTTGTTCATTTATTAATTTAGTATTTTTGTTAAATAAATTAGCCTGAAAAAGATGGTAAACCAAACTATCGAAACATCGTAACTTGATAAAATAACATAAATTTGTTTTTATGTTTTTGCCTTCCATTGTTAGAATTTTACTTGTTATCAATGTATATAAATAACTTTTGTATTATAAAAGTATTAAAATCCTCACATATTCGAGATATGAATAATGTCTAAAATTAAATTATTAAAATTTTTCTTTGATAAAATTTCACTTGTTAGAATTTTTAAATTATTTTCTAAACTTATAAATTCTAAATAACGGATCTAATATGGTGATCGAATTTTAAAAAATTATTGTATCTCTTAATATCTAGAGGTTTTTGGGGTTGCTAATTTCAAAACTCAATTCTAAATTCCAAAATTCAGAACCGCGAATCCAATATAATGGATGAGTATTAAAAAATTGTTGAATTTTTATGAAACTTTATACGCAGGAGTTTTTTGGATCTCTAATTACGAATCTGAAGTCAGATTCTAAAAATTCAATTATCAATTTTTAGCAAAATTGTCTGCCTTATTGGATCCGACATTTTGAATTTTGAAAATCTAACCTCAGATTCGTAATCAGCGACTCCATAAAAGCAAGCAATTTTTATGTAAAGCCATTAATGTTAACAAAAAATCCGTAGGGGAGGATGGGGCAAGGATAGTTAGGTAAGACCTTTTCAAATCTAGCGGCCAAACCTAAATATATATCAGCAATCGAATAGTATCTTCAGAAAACCTGGTTATTTGGCTATAATTATTTGCTATACATTATTTTGCTGTAGAGTGCAATCCCTACGAGATACGAATGAAAAAGTAAAAAAAAAATTTCAACTATCCTTGCCCCAGTACCGGGTCAAGGATAGTTAAAAGAATCCAAATGCTAAAATTGTCATAGAAAATCAGTAAATTTTCGGTTTCTTTATTTTATTGGATTTAGACTATTTAATATTGATATATCAAGTATTAACAACATGTTTTGAACATTTTCTGAATATCAATTATTGCATTAAAATTCGTCTGAACTAAAATCTGAGGTTTAACCAATTTTCTTCAGATGATCACCAATTTCTTGGTCAATAAGCTTCTTTTTTCGTATATAATTACGTACCATTATGTATATCAACATAAAAAGAACAATTAAACATTTTTTTATAATTTGCAGTCGCATTAGTAGGATTTTATCGAGCCGTAATAGTCCTAACTATCCTTACCCCATGAGCCCATATTTCAGTTTTTTCTAAATTTTAAGGAACGACGTTAATTAATTTGAAAATAAATACGATATTCGTGTTCAGCAGGAAATTTCACTCCGGAAAACACTTACGAAAATATATATTCGGAAGCACTAATATAGAAAACAGTATGATAAACACTACGTTGACATTTTAGCAAAACAGACTTTTTACAAAAATAAACTCCTGACTTCGCAAATGGTGGCAGACTGACTTCCAATTTTTACTATCATCTATTGGTGTTAAGACGCAAATATACCATAAATGACGCGAATTTTGAGCAAGCCGTCTAAAAATAACAGCAACTAACTATTCTTACCCCTTAATTATCCTTGCCCCATCCTCCCCTATACCATCAAAAATCCGATAAGTTTTTTGACGTTAGAAAAAAATTCTGCCATATAATGGAGCAAAATGGACTTGAGGTGCGTATTTAGCAGATCAAACAAAATAAGGAATAAGGTGCTCTGATACCCAAACCTCGACATTTTTTTTGTGCGACAAGTATTATTGTTCAAAAATTCTTTGTCCAAATAGAAAAATTTCATATGTATTTAATATTACAGTGTGATATATAATAAAATTTTTTTGTTACGAATCTAAAACAACATTTCTGAGACAATGAAGTGAGTCGTAGATTTCAAAAAGTTAAGAAAATTTTCTTATATAAAACTGAAAATAACAGGGTTGAACTGGAAGATTTCGTTGTCAGCGCATATAGTACAGGCGAAAAGTCCAACCATATATATTGCTGAAGATAAAACTTTGTCGGTTACTGTGGAAATGTATAGTGGTCTGGTGACACATGTGATTTTCTTTAGTCTTCACTTTACGCTCACCATATTCTTTTCTAAACTTCCTGGATAGTCATAAGTCATAAAGTGCAAAGAGTTATTCGATGCGTATGCATTTCAACGTTCGCTCTTTTTCCGTAGTAAACTCTCTTGCAAAAAAAAGATGGAAATATGCAATAAGCTTTTCCACATGAAATTTGCAATATACTCGTCACTATTCAGATTTATTCAGTTTTATAGCAGTTGCTATTCTTTTACTGGTGAAAGGACGATTGTAAAATCATGTGATGCCTTAACTATATTACCCTGTCAATGTGCAAAGTACAATTTTATATTTTCAAACAGTAACTGTATTAATAGCTTACTTCATAATAACGACTATAATAGGTTCTTATATATGCTTGTTGATATGTAAGTGTTTTATTTAAGACTACAGAGAGAGTAAATATCAATTTTATTTAAAAATGTATTTAGAACTGCAACACAGAAAAAACGGAAAAAGTACAAAAATCATTCATAATAGGGGAGCCTAATGTATTTTTTGGGATTAACTCGAGCGCGGCAGAAGAACACAGGGGGGGAATACTTTGCATGTTGTTGAGTATCTCTTTTAAGTATTAACTCTTTTTATCAAAATGTGCGTCTAGGATAATCCATAAGATTAGTAAAAAAATCGATGGTTGGAGATATTGAAACGCGTCAGATCAAGGTAAGATGGGTTAATTACTAGAATCACTCTGTGCCTCACCTTCCTTTTCAATTTATCCCTATTTCTGACTCTTTCGCACAATACCAATTCCTGACACTGCACTCCGTCGCCATGACACCGTTACAGCTGATGACAAAACAGCTGTTAGATTAACAATATTCTTCAAAATAATCGTCAGATTTTAGACTATCATGACTGCAGCATCAAGCTGAACCATCTATATAAAAATCTGACACGCTCGAGTATTTCAAGATAGCGATTTTTTTGCATTTCCAAAAATTTGCTACGAACTTGCGTAACTTCCGAAACGTCAGTCTTTTGAATGGGATCATTTTTAAGATTCATTTAACATCCTAAATATCTGACGCTCTCGAACAAAATTTTTTTTTCTATTTTGTATCCATCCGGATTGCCACCAGTACCATACAAACAGGCAGATGAACATTCTTTTGGTATCAGAGACACGTTGGAGTATCAAAACTATTAATATCTGACACGCTCAAATATTTCCATGTAATTGTTTTTTTTCATTTTTGAAAATTTGTATACGCATAACGCACAACTAAAAGGGAAAATTTTATAGAACCTTTTATTTTCCTTATCATCTGAACTACAAAATATCATCGTCCCGATGACGCTCGAGTAAATCCCTATTTAGCATCATGGGCGTCACTGGGCATGAAAGATTCTTGAACTGTTTTAGATTAAGACACAGTACAATAACCAAGCGCTAGGCAGAGAAAGGTTGCGTCAAATATGTTTCCAATGTATACTACCATAAGCTGCTAAGGTAGCTGAGAGACTTAAGATGGAGATTTTGGAGTCTCGAACACGTCCCTATTGAAAATTCCTGTGAAGGAACACACATAGGATCCTATTTCGAGTTCCTTCGTAAGTTCCCTCGTATGTTCATCTGTGGTTTACCACACAGGATCTTTTATAAAAGGATCCTGTTAGGAACTTGTGTGTGAACTATCATGGTTTCCCACATGTAGAAAATAATTACAACAGGTGATGTCACGATTTTTCCTGTGTAAGATCATATACAAGTTCTTTAATAAACAAGTTTTAATGTAAGATCCTATGTAGGATCCAAGAGATGATCTTGCGTGTGTTTCTTTACGGGTTCCTGCATGGTAACCTTAATAAGATTATTTACAAATTTGTACGTACCTTTTTGTTGCTAAATAATGAGTATTCCTACGTGGTATCCTTTCATGTTTCTTTCACAAGTTCCTACGTACCTTGCTCTTGGTAAGTAGCATTTGCTCCTACGTAGAAACTTTTAAAGTTTCCTTAACGAGTTTGTTCTACATCGTTTCTAGTATATATTCCTACGTGTGCTTCTTAGTATGTTGACCTTATTGAAAATTCCTTTAAAGTTTTCCACGTGTGATCCTTTAAAACGAATCTATTGGGATATAGTTTATATAGTTTCCTACAAAAGATGTCAAAAAAAATAAAAATTTAAAAAAGTTTGATTATTTTTTTTTATTTATGTCATTGTTGCCTTGCTTGCATTTCAATTTCTAGTATTATGAAGAAATATTTAAAAATAAATTTAGAGGGATTGGGAACTGAACTTAAGTAGAAAGGATCTCGTGAAGAAACACATGCAAGATCATCTATCGGATCCTACGTAGGATCTTACATTAAAAAATGTTTATAAAAGAACTTATACCTGATCTTACACAGGAAAAATCGTGAGATCACCTGATGTAATTATTTTCAACATGTGGGAAACCATGATAGTTCACACACAAGTTCCTAACAGGATCCTTTTATAAAAGATCCTGTGTGGTAAACCACAGATGAACATACGAGGGAACTTACGAAGGAACTCGAAAAAGGATCCTATGTGTGGTCCTTCACAGGAATTTTCAATAGGGGTGGGTTTAAGTACTCATAAAGTAAATTTTTTTTCTCGCACACGTAAAAAGTTATTTTAAAACGAGTTAAAGAATTTCTGCGTCAAGTTTAGGAAGTTGTCTTGAAACTTACTGCAATTATAGAAATACTGCTTAGAATTTTTCAAAGAAATATTAATAAGATTTCTTGAGATTTTCTCCGTACAAAAAAACTAATTTTTAAAAATTTGAATTATTAAAAGTTTAAATGGAAAGTAAAAAGAATTTTCAATATTTCTAATTGTTAAATTCAAGTATCTAATTTTATTTAAAAAAAAAAAAAAAAAAAAATTTTTAAAACTGACTTCATATTCGTGATCAGCGGCCCCACTTACGTACCCGTGACACATCAGTGATAAGCATTGTAATGCGGAATGTTGTCGCGTACAAATTATCTAAAATAATAAATTATTATAAATTTAGTAAATAAACGACACCAGGTTGTGAATCCAACCATAATGGCTGTAAAATTGTAAAAATTGTTTTCATATAATACTCACTTCATTTTCTTTAAATAATCAAATTCTCGTATGAATAAAGCAAAGTCGCCAGATTAATAGTCGATCTGTAATAAATAAATTCGGTTCTGATTTGTCCTTTTGTTTTGTTATGAAAACTCCCGCGAGGCATTCAGGATTTTCGCCATATTACAAAGATGTTGAGGACATCACTGTCAATCATTGAAATTGAAAGTCATCATGGGAAGAGCTTCCTGGTGTATATATTTGGATATGAGTCCCGAATAGTCAAGAACACCTAGAAGACGAAAGTGCTGCTTTGTTGAAGATCGGTCAAATTACTACTGGCAGCCATTTTCCTATGGACTTCTTGCATTAATCAATTAGGATAGTGCATGGATCTGCGTTACCGACGACTGCGTATCGATCGCAGGTATTATATTACTAATTATTAATTGAGCTCAATGACACCGAGAAAAGAGGTCGTTGTTTAGCGACGCTTTCGAGCTTCACTCGTCAGCCAATTTATTCTTATTCTCCACGGAGGAATAGTAAGGAGACCGATCTCTGCGTTTGAAAATGTAAGAAAAACATGTTCGATAAGTGCCAGGTTCAGTGCATTGTACTCAACTGGCCTAAGTAGTTGAGCATGCGCATTGGACCTCAATTTTGACAGATGAAAAGTGTGGTTATGCGATATACATAGGTATATGTCACAAAAAAATCTTAGTGTTCAGTGTTTATTTCAGAAATTTTATTTACCATTGCGATATTGTATCTCCAAAATCATGTGTAAGTATATAATAATGTATGCTATTGGAATATTTAAAGTGTCAATAAATTGAAGTAACTATTAAAAGAATAATGGAGCCATAGTAATTAGTACAAACATATTATTTATTATATATGTCATGAAAATATTTTTCTTACCAAGAAATTATTAGTTTTCAATTTAATTGTCAAATATTAACACAATAACATAACAATAACATATAACCCTTTCATCACAACACGCATGGAAGACTTGAGAAATATACGTCAGCCAGATCTCACTCGCACACTTTTTGCGAGAGAAAGAGACAGCATATGGCTAATGCGCATGCTCAGCTACTTCGGTGGTTGAGTACAATGCACTGAACCTGGCACTTATCGTACATGTTTTTCTGACATTTTCAGAAGCGCTACTGCAGCAAGATCGGTCTCCTTACTAGTATCCCTTAAAGGGCGATTATAAAATTTTGCGAAAGAATTGGAACTGGATGTCCAACCAGCAGCCTGTCTTATCTTTTCTATGCTTACTCCCTTTCTAGCCGCAGAGGAAGTAGAAGCATGTCTTGTGCTATAACCGCTATAAATGTTGGTGTCAATACCGCTCTTTTTGAGAATATCTTTAAGCCAACGGCTAATTGTTTGCGATGTGGCTTTATGGTATGGTTTTTTAAAGGTGAGAAATAAACTGTTTTCATCTTCGGCTCGGATATTCTCCGTCTTTTTTAAATATTCTTTTAGTGTATTTGCAACACAAAGATTTGGCAATTCTTTAAAAAATGGAAATTCTAAAATTGGCTGCTCTCGACCTACACCCGAAGTTTTTATTCTATCGGTGATTATTATTTTTACATAATCTTTTTGTATTTTAATATTTTCAATTTTAATTTTTGATAATGTTTGTAATCGTTGTCCTGTGCTTAGAGCTATTAAAATTGACAATTTTTTTGTTAACATTTCAAGATTCAAATCAACGTTAGACCCTAATTGAGAAATATAATTTAAAACTAATTTCGGATCCCAGATATCGTTATATTTTGAATTTTGACGTTTTATAACAGAGACTCCCTTGCAAAACCTTTTTACAACATTATTGTTTCCTAAATCAACATTTGTAATTAGCGATATCGCTGATCGATAACTATTTAATGTCCCATATGTTTTTACACCTTCGGTCAATTTGGTCAAAAAACATAGAATTTCAGGAACTGCAGCTTCGAATAAATCAATATTTTTCTCCTTACAATTTTCCCACCAAAGTCGTATCGGTTTTTCGTATTGACGTAATGTCCCTTCCGATAATGAGGCGAGTATTATTGGTATCGATGACTCAGGAACACTACGTTTTAAGAAGGATTCTGAGATAATCTTGCGACAGCCAGGATAAGTTTCTTCGCCAAAGGATGTTGATTCCTGAAAGGACATAGTAATAAGTGATCGTTAGGACCTAAATATAATATTTTTCCTACTACTAGGGACATGAAAAGTGGGAACCAAGGCTGAGTTGTCCAGAAGGGTACAACTAAAATCCCAGTAGCTTTATCTGAAATAGTTTTTCTTAAACATCTTAGAATTAGAGAGAAAGGAGGAAATGCGTAAAATTTGTATTTAGACCAGTTTAAAGTAAACGCATCCACGGCAACCGCTTCTGGATCCTGTTTCCACGATACAAATTTTGTACACTTCGTGTTAATCTGTGAAGCAAACAAATCAATATTAAATTTTCCAAAATTTCTTTCAATCTCTGCAAAAGCCCAAGGTGCCATTTCCCACTCTATTTCCCTGGGCATGACTCTGGATTCCTTATCAGCAAGAAAATTTTCACTTGAACTAATATAAGATGCAAAAATCCACAATTGTCGTTTTTCGCACCACTGCCAGATCTCTTTACATAAAATTGTTAATTTTGGGTATTGAATGCTACCCATCTTATTAATGTAAGCTATGGCAGTTGTATTATCTATTCTCAGAAGTACTTTAGACGATTGTAGATTTTTGGCAAAACATTTAAGTCCATAGAACGCAGCTAAAAGTTCTAGGTAGTTGATATGCATTTTTTGTTGCTCCGGAGTCCACCAGCCATGAACTTTCTTGCCATCGCAAACTGCTTCCCAACCTGTCAAAGAGGAATCAGTGAAAATTTCAAGTTTAAAATTAAAAAATTTTATACGGTGGAAAGTTGTCTTGATATTTTTTATCCACCATTCAATATCAGGTAAATCAACTGGATTCAAAAACATCTTACTCTCAAAATTTCCATTTGCGGCATTTAATGCTAAATATTTTTCTCTTTCAAGTAATTTCGTGTACAGGTTACCATATTCGACAGCTGGACAACTAGATATCAACATTCCTATATATTTTGCCAAGTCTCTAATTTTGCAGGATCTCGTTTCACTAAACTGTAAGGACAATTTTAAAATCGTTTCTCTTTTTTCTTGTGTAAGTTCTATACTCATATCTTTTGTATCCCAAATGAAACCTAAGAATTTTATTCTTGTACCTGGATTAAGGTTACATTTTTCAACATTTAATAAAAAACCTAAACTCTTTAATATTTTTATTGTAATTTTTACATTTTCTAAACAATGTTCTCTATTTTTCCCAATTAGACAAAAATCATCAAGATAAACAACTGACAAAAGAGATTTTGATCTTAAAGTTTCCACAACAGGTTTCATTATCTTAGTGAAAATAAATGGAGCTACACATAACCCAAAAGGAACACAGTTAAATTCAAAATGTTTACCATCAAATATGAATCTCAAATATTTTCTAAAAGATCGGTATATTGGAACTAATAAAAAAGCATCCTTGAGATCAATTGTAGCTAAATATGCATTTTCAAATAATAAATTACTGAGAGTTCTTCGGTCTTCTAATTTAAAATGGGGGGGGAACAAAAAATTTATTTATACCTTTACAATTTAAAATAAATCGTTTTTCCCCATTAGGTTTTTCAATAAGAAAATATGTTGAAATAAACTCATCGTCAATCGGTTCACACTCCGATACAGCACCTTTTTTGATTAATTTTAATATTGCTTCCCAATAATTATTATTCTCTTCTTTGGACCTTAAAGGTTCTTTTGGAGAAATATTTTGTTTAGGTGCGAGATAAAAAGGGATCTTATACCCTTCTATACATTGGAGTATGAACCTATCTGATGTTAATTTTTTCCAATTTTCAATAAAATATTTTAAACGACCAGCTGGTCTACTTACCGCTTCTATCGACGATACTTCGGGTTGTTCCGAGATTGTTGGTGATGCTGAGAATTGCGCCCTCCCTGTTGGTATGTCGTTTGATTCCGGGAAACTCGCTTGGGAGGGCCCCTCCAGTTTAAATTATTTTGTTTTCGAGGAAAATCATATTGGTTCGTTTTTTGTTTATATTTTTCATATGGTTGTCTACTGCTAGAACCTTGTTTTGATTTTATTAATTCTTTGCTCGTTTTTTCTAGAGTTTTTGCTTTTTTGTATTTTTCAGCGAAATCTTCACCAAATAATTGTTTGTCCACAACACAATCAGTGGCAACACTTTTTACTAAAGGATCAAGAGATTCAATACTTGAAGTCAATGTTATGCGTCTTGAAATCGAAAGGGAGTGATGTAGACCAGATAACAATCTTCCAGAATCTCCTAAACGGCTTATTATTTGGTCAATGTTAGGCTCTTTTTGAGTCAACAATTCGTCAATGCAAAGGGCAATTGCATTCATACCAGCGCTTAACATTGTATGTGAAGCGATGTAAAAGCTGTCTTTCTTGAGCGCAATTCCCTTTGCCAATTCTTTGATTTCCGGATTTAGATCTGGCGCTTTCAACATTGGAAAATTTTTCGCTGTTGGGTATTTCTCAATAAGCACTTTCTTTTCATCCTTCTGTAACCCTGATTTCAAATGATTTGTCCATTTCTCTACAATAGAGTCATGAATTTCAGGACCAAATTTTTCTGTATCATCAGAGCCGAGAAGTTGAATTGTTTGTTTTGAAGGTTCTTTTTTATTTTCTTTGTTGTCATCAGTTTTTGTTTCATTATTTTCATCTTTATTTTTCTCAATTTCACTATTTCTCGGAGAATCAGGAACAGTATCCGTCGAACACGAACGTGTAAGCGTTGACTGACAGCTTGATGATCGAAAATTTGAATCAGTTTGTTCTTCATAGTCTGAATAATACGATTGAGGATCACTGCAAGAGTCACGTGATTTGTCGTATTCTTGACGTGACGTGCCTCGAAAATTTTCCGGGTAACGCTCTCCGTCAGATTTTTTATTATCTCTTCTAAGAGGAGATCTTGACCGATATGACGATTTTTTGTGTGACGTTCTTCTATCACTCTTGTGCGAGGAGCGTTCCTCACTATGTCGATATCGACTATTTTTTGACGATTCTCTATCGCGGCGTGACGCACCTCGATCTGAGTGTCGCTCTCCGCCATTTTTTCTCCTCGATTCTCGGTTGCGATGTTTTCGGCGTTGTTTATGACGCTCCACTGATGCACCTTCCATGCCTTCCACCTTTTCTCTTAAGCTCCTCAACTCCTCCAATACTGCCTCCATTTTACACTAATAAATAACTTTTCCACTCGATAAAAAAGAATAACTTTGATAAAAAAAATGACGCGCACACGCGAGCTGGATCGCACAGAAAAGCGTAATGAACAGGAAGTAGGAAGATCCCTCTGAGGTTAGAGCAGGGAACTAAAAATTTAAGCGTGTGAATTTAAAAAGACTGTGAGTTGGATCGAGCAACTGGCGTTACTACATATGATCTAGAGGACGAGACGACGTAGCATAATTTGTTTTGAATTAATAATAATTCCACTTTGAATTTTTTCAATTATAAAGTCTGATTCGAATTCAGCAACTTTAAATACTCTCTAATAACAAGTTTTATTAGTATACGTTTGATTTTATAATCTTTAATTATAATCAGTTCACCTACTTCCACATACTCATAAAAATTAAATTACAAAAAATAATCCCGACAAGTCACCGGTATCTTATACTATCGCCTACCTATAGTCCTCGATACAGATTGATCTTCTTCCTCTTTTCAAGTATTGACAGAAATTAGGGATTGCTTTCTGGCAATATCAATGGTAATTAAGACGAAGAATATCTTCCGGTATCACGCCAATATCTATTACCTTGAACAAAATAATTTATTCGGCACAGACTTGCATAAATCTAATCACATTTATTATACAATATTCTGAAATACTTTTAATACTGGTGATCATATGCGGAGATGATGCAAGTCGATTCCTTTGAAATCCTTTGACAAGTTGATTTGATAACCCACTTATTTCAATAAAATGCGGTTATGTAATATGAGGCGCCCCTTGAAAAACCAACGTGGCTGGTCGAAGATTGAGCACCAAATTATAAAATCTTTGGTCCCACGTGAAACAAGGTATAATCTTTGATAATAATAATAATAATCTTTCATCTTTTATTCAGTAAAATTATTAATTATAAACTGCAAAATAGAACACAGTTAGAACACGTGGATCCACGATTAAAGTGTATGAGAAAAATGGTCATGACCCGATAATATTTAATGAAGACCCACTACGTGTAGAAATTACAAATTAAATTTTCTTATATATGATCCAAAAGTGTTGATGGTTCAAGACAAAATTTATAAGTGTTTTCTCTTTGCATTTACTCGAGGATTCCCCCTTTTTCTTGTCACCTAATGATTAGGTCCCATGTCTAATTGGTCACTCCACCTCCTTAGATATCTATGAATCTGCACCATGCCCCTCGCTGGAAAACTCTCCTCAATGCTCAGCGACTATGGTCATTACAAGGTGTCCTAAAAGTATCCGGAATTCTAAATTCAATGTTAATGCGAATTAACCTACTACACGAAAAAAAGCTATGGATGTGATACCCATATAAATATTGTCATGCAAAATATTGTGTTATCCATATAAATGGAAAAGGCAACTTTTAGTATGGAAACACTATATAATTAATATACAATAAAATCACTTACTTTTTCAATTTATTTTTAATTGATGAATATCGTTGAAAACTGACTTTTTCATTATAGTCTTTAGTTTTTATATTGCCATCCCTTCTTAAATTTTAAGTCGGGTGCAAATTTAGGGATGAATATTTTTGAGAGTAAAAAAAAAGAAATTTGGGAAATATTAGTTATTGGATCTATTGAAAAGGAGAAAGGATTCTAAAGTTTAATCAATTTCTAAGAGCCAAGATTCACTTTTTGAACGAATTTCCAAATTTATAAAATTTCTTAAAACATTAAGAATTAAAATTTATTATATCAACATGTCGGATTATATTTAAAGGAAAAGAAGTATAACAGATTGTAATTTGATATTTTCATTTTCGGAATCTGGACAATTTTATTACTAACAGAAGGAAATCTTGGCGACAGGTACTTTTGGACCTGTCGTGAGAAAAGGAAAAAAAGACTACTTGCATACATTTAAGTTTAAAGAACGAAGAATATTTAATTAATAACATCATATGTTTAGCTATAATTAGAAGTGTTAATAGAGTTTTAATCTTTGTATTTTTCCACAATGCAAATCCAATAACCTAAATACCATTTTCTTCCAAAAACATGGCCATAAATTTTGGGTTTTTAGATTCTACTTTCGCATATGTTTTCTAAAAATTTGTTTGACTTTTCTGAAATAAAAAACCAACTCTAAAGTTGATTTCTTTAAAATATCTTTATGATTGCTATTATTATGAAATAAACTTGCTAGTAATCTCTAATAAAAAATCGTGTTCAAAAAAACTTTTGTTTAAGTGCCTAATCAATCATCTGTAAGATAATTTGTTAAACACTAAAATTAGTATTTTAGAATAGTCCTCTTCACTTTGTCGTCAAGATTGCTCTTCTCACTCTCTCTCTCTCCCTCCCGATATTTGATAAACTCTATAGAAGTTTCTAGAATCTGCAATTAAACAAGTTGTCAAAGTTATAACGTGTTCTTACTAAATTTCCGCCGCGTCGCTTACTACGAAAATAAGTTACAAACATTTTTATATTATTGTGCATTTAACTATTTCAATATAAAAATTGTTAAATAAACAACTAGTTTAATTATAATTTTTAAATAAAATCTTCTTATTTTCTGATTTTAAAATTTACTAAATAAATATTTCCAAAAATATACATTTCTACCATTTGCGAAGCAGAAACTATGTTTAATTTTTTAATAATACTTTGTCAAAAATAAAGGTAACATACCTACATACAAATTTGGTTCCCTACTGATTTCCTTAATACACTGCATTTGGAAAAATGTACATGTACAAAAGATAATTAGGGAAATTGAATTAGGAAAATATTTCTAGAAAACAGTAAATATTAGGAAAAACGTTTATTAAAAATAAAATATAATTAGGAAACCTGAATTAGAAAAACGTTGAGGATTTTATTTTCCGTTAATGACATTAATAAATAGATATTGCCGCTAATAGAAAATAAAAATAGAATTGAAAATGAACTTAATGGAAATTTGAATTTATAATTCAGCACAGTGTTTAAATTTATATTATTATACTTTAATGAAAATTGACAGTGACAATTAACAAAAATCACTAACTATATTTACAAAATGACTATAATGTTATTCCTAGAGGCGCGCATTCATTTAAAAGTTAAAAATTGTTTGCACATTGGAGAAAACTGTATACTACGAGAAATTCTTTAGTCTAACTAACGTTCTATCATTATCCACAGACAATCTATTTTTGCTGAATCAGACTGATCTGTTCTAGTGACCGACGAATAAAGCGCGTATAGTTATTTCTTAGTCTTTATATCTTAGATTTTCCATAGTTTCTGAATTATATTATATCCAGACATAGCGCTTTCAGTTTCATGTACGCCTGAATTTTATATTTAATTTAAAAATTTTTTTTTATAAATTTTTTTTGGATTTAATTTTTTTTTGTAAATTTTACAAAACAATAATTTATACTATTGGAGAAAATAAAATAATTAAGTCGCTATCTTGCTGTTTAACACTAGAACTATCGAAGATCCTGTATACCAAGAACTACCACCGGTACATTTTGTCCCATTATTCATTTATGTTTTTTTTATTAATATTTACAAGTTAGAAAAATAAAATAATCTATGATTTTCATAGGTTTTTTCACGTAGATTACGAATCCGAAATCGGAAATACTCCCCCATTTTAATTTTTCACTAAAAAATAGGTTTGAGTGATAAAAAACAGCGTTTTTTATGTTAACTTTAGAGCAATATAAAAAATTATTCTGAGAAGTTGAAAACTTCCAATAGGCCTTAAAATAATAAATAAACCTTCAACAATAAATTATGTATATGAAAAATACAAAACTTTAAGTGAGATTTTGCCAAAAACGATTTTTTTGATAAGCGCGTTTCACCAACAGTTTCGTACACTAACCGTCCGCTGCGCTGCTTCCCATGTAGATTTGTATTAAAAACACTTGTCTTGTAAATATTAATATAGGCAACTACAATACAAAATAAGCATCATTCCACATAGATTATTATTATTGTTTATACTCTCTATTAACTGTACAAAACGATTATTTTTCAATTTTGTAATAATAATTGTTTTTAACAATATTAATAACCATGGTATAAAATGTCCCGTCGGTAGTTCTAGGTATGCCGGTTCAGATCTCAGGTTCTAATAATGATAAAAATCTAAAATTTGGTATACTGATTAAACTCAACAAAAAAATAAAAGTCGGAAAATTTCAGCTCTCTAGCTAGTCATTAACAAAAGATACACAAGAAAAACCGTGCGCCGCGGGAAAAAATGTACTGTCGCTAGTTCTAGTGTTGAAGGTAAATAGTTTTTAAATTTATTCAAAATTCTACTGGTTAATTCAAGTAATAGCTTTGATATAAAGAATTTGATTGTAGTTCCTTGCATCAATGACAATTACATCCTGTTCCTGTATACAATAAAACTAATGTAATAAACTAATAATAAACTAAACTAATATGAGATAGGTATACAAATTCCATTTTTTTAAAAAGTAATTTAAAGACTATCAGTTTTAATCAACATACAACACATTTAATAATGGAATTTATATTATAATAATTTACAAATATTGCAATACAGTTGAATCATTTAGACTCGCCGATTTTTCTAATTTATTATCGCAACGACGATATCATTTATCCTCTTTACGATTGTTCGAAAAAGACAACAGGTTCAATTAAAATGACGACAGGAATATGAAGTACAGTTGTATTTGGTGATGTTTTAAGATGAAAAATCCATTAGATTTAAAATCTTAACTGATATTGTTTTCGAATTATTATAAAAATTCGGGTTTAAAAAGATTATGCGACAAAATTCAATATTTAACTTCACAAAAAATATTGTAATTATGGCCATTTTTAATGCCAAAGGATCCACTTGCCGGATAGGGACAAAGTCCTTGTTGTTCTCTTAATTTTTATATGTGGCGTAAAGCGCCATCTATTTTTTGATTCTTTTTGGAATAATAAAAAGTACAAAAATAAAAGTATAAACATAAAATAATATTAAATAAACAAAAAAATTTATACAATGCAAAAATTTAAAGAATGAATATAAAACAATATAAAATATAAGAAACTGAATTTAGTTAACGTCGCGCTTGACCGCTGATGTTCGGTTGGTCGATCGTACTGCTCTCAATAATAATGTCCTGAACATTTACCGGTCTATAAAATACGTAGGTACCTTTAAAATATCGCTGTCGCGTTCACCTGGCGGTTTTCCCAATAAATTAACTTAGATGTTAAGGCAATCGAAAACCAGGAAGTGCACTCAGAGGCAATTGACTCCAGAAAAGACAAGAAGTAAATAAATTGGGTTGAAGAATCAGGTATGTACCAGATACTCTTGCCTGTCGTGAACTAGGAACATCTAGGAACTTCCTCGGGGAAATATCTTAAACCAGGGGACATCCTGAGTCAAAGATACGATCCTGAGCTTTGCTTCCAGGTGAAAAAGATGCTCCTCTACACACCTGGGGAGGTGAACGTAAAAAGAGGTACTCGTCTCTACATCCTCTCGCAGGCGATCCTACAGAGAGATCGTGAGGATGACGTTCTTGGTACTAGGATAGTGTCTTTACAATCTCTCGCAGAAGCTCCTACAAAGAGTTCGTGAAGACGAGGAACGAAAAAGTCAAAGAGGTTATCTTGACGGGGTGGATCCCATATACAAGAACTGAATACAGGCAGCCATGAGTGAGTTCGCTTCCAGTTAGCCAGAGTAGCACCTCTAGGCGATAACAACAGCATCAACTCCACCTGAAAAGAATGTTCCGTTCTTAATAACCTAAATGTTACGAATAGCCTCACTTGACGTTATGCTGTTTAAAACTTTTCTTAGAATTTTTAAAACTTGATTATACCTGGCATTTAAGACCCTATACATCCTTTTATTTACAAGTACCTACGTACTAGCTCTTTATCTTTCTATAGAGCAGCACGCTTCCATACATAAGTGGTGCTATATTAGTCAGGCAATTATTAGTAATACTTTTCAATATAATTATCTGTAATTAAGTTGTTATTAAAGATACAGCATGTTTAAATATTGCATTCAGTAACACTGATCCCAATTTTTTTTTACGATCTTGGTCCTTTGTGGGTCTTTATTGAATATTATTGGGCCGCGGACATTTTTTCTCATACGCTTTAATTGGGGATCCACATGTTCCAACTGTGTTCTATTGTGCAGCATATGATTAATAATTTTACGGAATAATCTAGTCATCGAAGATTATTCCTTGTGTCACCTGGGACCAAAGATTTTATAATTTGGTGCTCAATTTCCGACCAGCCACGTGGGTTTTTCGAGGGACCGCTCATATTACATAACCGCATTTTATTGAAGGAAGTGGCTTATCAAATCAACTTGTCAAAGGATTTCAAAGGAATCGACTTGCATCATCTCCGCATAATTATGATGATCAGTATTACAAGTATTTCACAATATTGTATAATGAATGTGAATAGATGTATGCAAGCCTGTATACCGAATGAATGATTTTGTTCAGGGTAATAGATATTAGCGTGATACCGGAAGATATTCTTCGTCTCGATTACCATTGATATTGCTAGAAAGCAATCCCTGATTTCTGTCAATACTTGAAGAGAGAAAGAACATCAACCTGCACCGAGGACTATAAGTATGCGATAGCCTAGGGTACCGGTAACTTATCGGGATTATTTTTTGTAATTTAATTTTTATGTGTATGAGGAAGCAGGTGAACTGATTATAATTAAAGATCTAAATTTAACTTGAAATTATTTGTGTTTTTATTGTGTCGATTCTTTTTATCATATAACTTATAGATTATTGTATACCAAATTTTATTTGATATTTAAAATTTATGATAATATTACAAAGATTCATTACAACCTGTAGCTGATGTTGTCAAATATCTTGAAATATGCACCTTGATAGAAGATTAATCTGGAAGAAGCATATCTGAAGTAAACGAAAGCAACTCCGAAACTTATACTGAATGCTGGGGAAAAAATCTCAACTTTCTTTTGAAAGTAAACTATTATTTTTAGTCATTAGGGAACAATCTAGAAGATTAAAGAGTTTTAAACCTTTAGATTTGTGGAATAGATTTTAGTGGATCAAAAAATTAATCAAAATTCATACTGTGGGAAAGTGTCGAAAAGTAATATGTTGTGTGTTTTTGGCCGTATATCTTCACCTGAGTAAGAAAATATTAAACCTAATTAGATTTCAGTATCAGTAGATATTCTAAAGTTTTTAGGGTCGTATGTCCTGAATTTTTTTATTAGATTTAACAAATTTAAAAAATTTTCAAAATAGTAGACTCAATTTGTCAATTAACAATTTTTAAAATTAAGCAAATGCCCTTGAAACTTGTGGATTTTGGAATTGTTAAATCCGAATGTTTGATGAACATTTAAAAATCCAAAATGTCTGATTCAACCTTTTTAAAAATTGACACGATTTTCAACAAATGATTATTCGGGGGTTTCTAAAATTTGGTCGCCATATTGGGCCATCTATACAAATTTTTGTGTATTTCTCCAAATATGGAATTTTTTTATAAATACATTTTTTGACCTCATACATTACAGAAAAAATTTATTTTTAATTTTTGTCATGAATAGAAAATTTCAGATAAAATTTTTATTAGCATTTTATAAGAAAACCTCCTAAGAATTGTACAAGAAATGGTTTTATCAAAATTATAATAAATTAAAACTGTAAAGAAATGATTATTTATAAATATTTTTGTAATATCGTGTTTCGATTTTCGTCGCGAAACATCTCGAAAGCATGGTGTACCTCATTTAAGCAAGGAAATTTATAATTTATAAATGTTATAAAATAAATAAAAAAATTTATATTCTAATTCTGTATTCAATAAATATATTTGAACCAGTTACACGAAATTTGATAAACTTTTTACTAATTTTTAAAAAATTCCCTTGACTATTATTTTTTTTTAGTCGACGTCTGACAATTGTGACTGGTACATTATTTAATTTTCTAAAGAATTTTTGGTCATGAAGTAAAAACACTGCTTTAATAAAAAGAATTTTTAATATTCATTTAAAAAGATAAAAATTTATTCACCTTTACTGATTTGCAGTTTATATTACTGTTTAACGTATTCATAGAAAAAACTTAGTCTCATTTTTGTTTCAACTCAAAATGAGCCAATGCTAAACGACATAGACAGTGGCGTCATCAACTTGACTCATTTGTGATGCACTTCAAATTGAGTAGCGTACGCTACTCATTTTGAGACCATTGTTTTTTCTGTATTTTTTCCATCTTTTTACCTAAAATTTTCAAAAGCTCATAACATAATTGAAAAATATAAATAATATCGTAATTAAAACGCAAAACCTAAATAAATGAAAATTAACTAGTAATTATTTAGTGTTTGATAAAAACTGATGCAATGCAATTTTGTTTTAAATAAGAAGGTAATCTTTAAAGTTTTTTTCTCCGTGCACGACAATAACGACGACTTTGGCGGCAGTGGTGGCGGCAAAGTGGCGCAAATGTGAGACGATGAAAATATTGGGTCTATTTTGAAATTCTATTTTTGTTCGTCGGCCGAGAACTGAGCACACTCTTCCAACTACGAGAGTGCGTTACGCACTCGCCATTACTATACTATCCTGACCAACATTCAACTTTTGCTTTTATGGTTTATACACGAGCATTGATCCATTGATTTGTCTTTAAGAAAATAATGCGTCTAGATAATATAAATTATACTTTACAAATATCATAAAAAAAGAATTTCTTGTAAAAAAAATGCATAAATGTCAGTAAATAAGAATTTGTATATGAAAATTCAGATCAAATGTATTTAACGAAATAGTACAGTAACAGAATCAAGCGTAAGAAATTGAAACAAAGAAATGGTACAAGAAATTATTTAGAATAATATATTTTGCATATATACGTAAAATTTTTAAATATACACAATTTTTATTGAAATAATTGTTTTAAAGATATATTTTTAATTTTTTACACTGTTAGAAAAGTTCCTAAGTTTACAATACCTTCATGCTAGAAAAATTTTAAAAATTTGTTTATGATAATATCATGAAAATATCTTCAAATCAATTAACATTTTCATAAAAAAAGGGATTAAAATTGTCAAAATATTCAAAAAATGTTACATAGAATTTGAAGTAAAAAAAAATATTCAAAAATCAAGTAAACTTTAATTTAAAAAATTGAATTGTTTTTAACTTGTATAACATTTAAATTAATAATAATAAAGAGATACAAAAAATTTCTTTGTAAGTTTAAAAATCTCAAATTAAAAACCAAAAGTGTATAAATATTTCAGAACAGTAATAACATTTTTTAGTATTTTAAACTTAGTAAATAAGATCTTAAAAAATTTAATGAATCTTTTGATTTTTTTCATCAATAGTATTAATAATTTTTTCTTTAAAGCAATTTGTTTCCAACCGCTTTTTTAAAAAATTTGAGTAGTTTTTTCTGTTCTTTCTTTGAAAACTACTTTTGTGAAAACGTTCTTTTGAATTTTATAAGGTTTCTTCATTTCTTTATGAGAAATTACTTTTCTTTTTAGTCCTCGCTTTTTTAGTCATTCAAGTTAAATATATTTTTTAAATACTAATATCGCTGTAAAAAAGGACTTTAGAGTTTAACTCTTTTGAAGTTGAAGCAAAGAGAGTTAATTCTAAAGGAGTGAATTGAATAATAATTAACTCACTTTTAGAGTTGTCTTATAACTCCAAAAATTTTACTCCTAACTCCATTTGATATTAACCCCTTAAATTTTTTACAGTGCTAAGGTAGAACTTTTATCCAATCACTTTCTGAATTAAAGATCATCCAATCTTGCAATAGACTGCAATTTCTTTAGGTATTCGAATGTAGGGGAAATGGGGAAAAGACGGGATAGTTGCCTTTATTCACACATTAATTGGCCAATTATGGTCATATTGCGCATAATGTGAAACCAATATGACAGTTTTCAGGTGGTAAAAACATTCAACGATTATACCTCGTTTTTTTTTGTTTCATGAAAAAAATTGTTTTCGGTGATTTTCTTTTAACTTATCCATTTTGTTCAGAACGTATTTATTTTGTAAATAATAGCATTTTATATAACATTTTTGTTTTTCATAAGTGAAGGTGCAACCTTTACTTTCGAAGATTGCAATCAATAATAGGTTGATTTTTTTGTAAACTCCAGCTTGCTTCTTAGGGTATCACATCTAATTATGTAACAAATGTTCCTAATAAGACTGTGCCACTGAAGACTGATTGCCAATGATGATTATTGTAATAAATAATAAAATATAGATATAATAATGTTATAGATTTATTGAGCTTTAAACGTTAACTATCCCATTTTGCCCCAATTTCCCCTATGGATAAATTATTGGAAAATTACTTTACCATTAGCAGTAAAAACCAAAAGTAAAATTAGTGTTTCTTTCGCATTTCTAAACTTAATATTGTATTTAAATATATGCCCATAACCTTTTCGACATCACTTTTTGGACATAAGGAAAAAGACGTTTCTTCTCCATTCAATATACAAGACAGTTTATTACGGACTTTTGCCTTGAGAAAAGTTTTTGATTCATCGTTGACAATGTGTTGTTTTCCAGTTGCCACTTTTGTCAGAAGGGAACAAAAATCGCACATAATTTGTAAAGCACAATGGAGTCTTACTCTAAAATTCTTTCGCATTTGTAGCATTTCTAAATTTTCACAAACAATTTTAAATCAATAAGACGAGTTCCTTCACATAGATAATTTTTTTCCTTGGAGATTATTATTATTATTATTATTATTTATTTCACTAATTCTCCTAAGTGATTAACAAATCTCTTATTAACGTTTTTACTTTGAGTCACTGCCCAGCTGAAAATCCTTGTACATGATTTTGTACAAAAAATTTTAACTGGATCCGAAACGAAACTACCGTTTCGTTAAAAGTAACAAACTAATTTTCAATTCTTTCGGTGTAGTGCACAAAATGTGTACGTATCAAAAAAAAAAATAAAATACAATTTTAAAAAACAGATATTGGTCATAGTATATTTTCCAAAAAGCTCGTTAATACATTTTTCTTCACGTGGAAAATGTTCTTCTTCCCCTTCCGAGTTCCCTCTTTTTTATCATTTTCTGTTCTCCTTTCGTTTGCGTTTACCTGCATTCTTTGATATTATTACTAAACCTTTCCTGTTTATTATCGATGACGTCATCTATTTTTTCCTAAAAAACCAAAGGTACTTAATAGGCTGAGGAAGAAACTCCTAAATCTATGGATTTTCTTCTCATAATGTGGATCAATTAAAATTTGAGTCGACTTCCTCTTTGATAAAATCCATGTAAAGTGCAATCAAAACAGCTTGAATATAAAGAAAGTTTTATGAATATTCGTTTAGGAGGTATAAAGTGAGTCATCAAAGTAATCCTCACATAAACATAAAATTAAGATTATTTAAATATTCTTCTGATTGAATATAAAAAAATAGAATCCTCTCGTGATAGCTGAGCTTTCACTACACGATCAAAGCCTCTTTAGATTACTAAATAACCAGAAAAAAGTTTTTCTTCTATCCGTATTTTACTCCATAAAACTACATGATTGGAAGTTTACTGTTTATTCGATTTTTATCCAATGCAACGATTTTAAGCTGAGGCTGCAGTTTCCATTTTCTCAAAATATATATTAAACAAATTGAAACTGACATATCTTTTACAAATACAATATTAAATGAAATTACGCATCTCATAATCAAAAATATATAATCCATGGTTATTCTTAATTTCCTCATCTAATTAAAAAAATCGGACAAGTGTGAGTTACACTCGCATTAAAACCGAGGGTTCCGTACCCTTAAACCTAAAATTTAAGGGGGTTAAAGTGTGAAGGCAGGTGAAAAAATTGCAATTTTGCTTAATTTTTCCTGCAATGTGAGCATAAAAACATATAGATAGACACATAGTCACATATAACGAAAATTATCAGTTTTTCCTTGAAAACGCTATGATTTGCCTGAAACAAGTTACTCGGGGGTTTTCGTGGTCGCTGATTACGAATCCGATGTTAGTTTTTCAAAATTCAAAATGGCGGATCCAATATGGCGGATGACCTTTTGAAAATCTAATATTATTGGCCTGAAAATTGTAACTCGAGGGTTTTCGGGGTCGCTGATTACGAATCCGACGTTAGTTTTTCAAAATTCAAAATGGCGGATCCAATATGGCGGACAACTTTTGAAAAAACTTAATATATTCGTCTGAAGTAAGTAGTTTTAAGTGATTTTAAATATTTGTCCGCCATATTGGATCCGCCATTTTGAATTTTGAAAAACTGACCTCTGATTTGTAATCAGCGACCCCAAAAACCCCGGAGGATAGTTTCAAGCAAATCCAAACGTTTTTTTAAAAAAAATTCGGCCATATTGGATCCGCCATTTTGAATTTTGAAAAAACTAACATCGGATTCGTAATCAGCGACCACGAAATCCCCCGAGTAACTTGTTTCAGGCAAATCCAATGAATTTTTTGGAAATGTGTCAGCCATTTTTGATCCGCCATTTTGAATTTTGAAAAACTAACGTCGGATTCGTAATCAGCGACCCTGAAAACCCCCGAGCAACGGTTTTCAAGCCAATTGCTCAACATTTGAAAAATGTTTTTTGCATGTTTTTTTGACACTCTTTTGGAAAAAAACCCCTAAAATCTAAGGGTTAATTTGACAAAAACACTCCCGTTTCACCTAACATCAATGAAAAATTACTTTTTCTACTATAAGAAAAAGTTTTCAACCATTTAAATTAAAATCCCAAGGGGGCGAAATATAGGCCTTAGGGGCCCCTCCTCTTTTTTTCGTTTTTTGAATAAAATTCATAATTTTTTCTAAAAATATGAGTTTTCCTTAAAAACAATATGATCATCAACTCCAATCGTGCTCGCTATATTTTTTCTGTTAATCTATACACAAAAATGCGTATGAATACCAAATGTGAACTGTCTTGGTCAAATAGTGTGTGCGCTAGGAGGATTAAACGCTTTTTTCAAAATTTTTGATTTTTCCTTGACAACACGCTATGTAAATCGATCCGAATCATGTTCGCTATATTTTTCCTGAAATTTTCACGTAAAAATACATAAGTGTACCAAATTTGAGCTCTCTATGTAAAAAGATGTGGCAACCAGGGGGGGGGGTACATAGTCATTTTTAGGGATTTTTCGTAAAAATTCATGGTTTTTCCTTGACAACGCTATGATAATCAATTCCTATGAGATTCGCTATATTTTTTCTGTAATCTACAAGCAAAAATACATATGTGTATCAAATTGCAGCCCTCTATATAAATTTATGTGGCCGCTAGGGGGGGATACATGCCTTGCTTCACCAGTATCATTAATAGGGTTCCCCCTTCGGGTACGGAAATATTATTTTGATTAAATTTATATTAAATAAAAAATTTTTAAATTTGAACAGCAGAAATTTAATTATATTTTAATATGAACATAAACTATATTTTAACTTGCATCCGTAAATTAAATTTTCATCTATTCTACAATTGAGAAATTAATTAGGGACCGAATAAGTTTTCATATGTTTTTAAAGGTTAATTTTACCCAATTTCAATAAATAAAATTTATTATTTCATTTTGAAGAATTTGTTTCTAAGATGCATCACGGATGACGTCCTTCTAATCTATGACCCTAATTTTGGGGTAATGTCAGATTTTTCTATAACTTTGACCAAATTTTGAGGCTATGTTCTCCTACACACCTATGACCTTTAACCAGGGAGTAGTATAAGGAGACCGAACGCCATGCGCGGAAAGTGGCCGCACTTTTGGTGATCGTAATTCTCATGGGCACACTTCTGTCGATATCAGCGCTCTTAGTGTAGAAAAGTGGCACTATTTGTCGTCAGCTACTGTGATTATTCAGTGCACATGTTGTTTTCATTAGACATTACACTTCACAAAATATTTTATTTTAAGCGTGTTAAAATTTTATCACAATTCAGTCGTAATTTATTTACTAAACGATAAACCGCACACGATAAACAAACTAAAAAAGCAGAGGTTATATCATGCTTTCTTGTTTACAACGATAGTGTCAGCCTCTCCGAGTGAGGCGCTGCTATCGACAGAAGTGTGCCCATGGGAATTACGATCACCAAAAGTGCGGCCACTTTTGACGCGGATTCATAATGGCCGTTCGGTCTCCTTATACTACTCCCTGCCTTTAACGTAAATTTAAGTTTATGTTCTCCTTTGACCTATGACCTTTAAAAGTTTAAAGGGAGGGTCATATCTTGATCTCTGATAATAATTTTGAGGTTATGTCCGTCTCTACTTTATCAAAAACTTTGGTTTTTGACATATGTCCTTGATTTTTGAAGTTATGTTCGTTTTAATCTATGATTCTGTCGTTTGACCTTGAGTATTGATGTTATGTTAATTTTTAACTTATGCTTTTGATATAGATAGTACAATATCTGAAATTTTCGAGACAAATTCTGAACGGTACGCGAGTTTTAATGCTTCGCGAGTTGAACAGTAGGCGAGTACTGTGAGCATCGAAATTCTCACCTAGTGTTCATTTGAGACAAATTATGAATGGTACGTGAGTAACTAAGAGGGTCTGGTCATTTTTACATGCAAAAACTTCTAAAAGTTAGAATCTGTAAGTGAGAATCATTTTTCTTGATTAGACCTCTGTAAGTGAGTGAAGCGGGCTATTCAGACCTCTATAACTGATAATCTTTTCTATATTATAATTTTCTAAAAGTCAATATGAAATTAATAAACAGTAATTAAAATTTGAAAGGACGTATGTGTTCTCTTAATCTTTATAGTTTTGGATCTAGTGAGATTCAATTGGGTACAATTATGTAATTTCGCTAGTAGAGTTATAGAAAAATATATCAAATTGCACTAAAATTAGTTTAAATATGAGTTTCTTGAAAAAAATCAAAATGCTTTGAAATATCAT
The DNA here is from genome assembly GCF_019393585.1 of Leptopilina boulardi. NCBI lineage: Eukaryota > Metazoa > Arthropoda > Insecta > Hymenoptera > Figitidae > Leptopilina > Leptopilina boulardi. The sequence continues at coordinate 1,629,406 of NW_026137909.1, forward strand.
ATTTCTCCATTAAACTTACACATTTAAAAATTAAAAAATTAAATTAGGTTATGTACTAAAAAATTTAAATAATAATAATAATAAATATTTTTTTTAAATAATCGTGAAAGGAACCCTAGTTAAGCAAGTGTGACTCGCACTTGACTAATTTTTTATTTCGATTATAAAATATTAGAACAATCAATATACGTTAAACGAGGGATAGAGGGGATTTTAACATAGTGTTTCGAATTGCTATATAGGGGGTATGGGTATTGAACTGGCTCTTAAAACTGTTACGTAATTTAACTATGGCTCCTTAAGAGAGAGTCTTGCTCTTAAGTTCTGCTCTAGAATGTATACCTTGCACCTTTGCGACTTACACAAGTACGTCTTTTGCACCTCGCGATAAATTCTAAAAGAAAGGAATCAAACTTCAGACATGTTGTATTGTACTTCACATTGTACCTTTGATAAAATAATTTTTACAGAAATTGGGAAAAAATCTATCACGTCAGCATTTTGAGATATTCTAACCTGAAAGCGTAAAAAATGACGTTTTTGACAATATATATAGATACAGACATATTGAAATTTATATTACATGGCCTAAAATCCCTAAAAAAGGAAAAATAAAATTGCATAGTACTTATTGCACTGAAACTCGATACTCAGGGTTTTTTAAGTTCGATGATTGCGACTACGATGTCAAATTTTCGAAATTCAAAATGGCGGATCTAATATGGCTGACGAATTTTGTAAAAATCGGTCCAATTTGCTTGAAATTCGTTTTACTCTGGGGTTTTCGAGGCGCTGATTACGAATCCAAGGTCAGATTTTCAAATTAAAAAATGGCGAATCAAATATGGCAAGCGGCTTTTTGAAAATTTAATGCAACTCTCTTGAAACTTCTTACTCGGAGGTTTTAGGGGTGGCTGATTACGAATTCGATAAAAGATTTTCTAAAAAAAGTAATTAAAATAGTATTATTAAGAATTAAAATAATTTTTTTATTTTCAACTGAATGTTCTTTTTTCTAATTACCATAGTTAAATTTCTCTAGGAGTAGATTAGAAGAAAATATCATTTCTTTTTTTCCACTTGAAAAACCATCCATCACTCGCTTTAAAATTGGATTTTCCTATCATTCTAGAAAGTTTTTCAGCTTTTGTTCTAATCGTAATTTCGTCTAAATTAATTTGGTTTTACCGAGCATCTGCAAACCACAACAATACAGTCCGATCGACTTCAGGAATTCCAGGTTCTCGCATAAGTTTTCTTTTGTCCAACGATTTTATATCGGAATTCATAATTTTATCTCTGTTTTTTAAAAACGTTGACAGGAATGCCATACTCTTTCGCAATCTGAGATTCATTTTTTTTTTTTAATCGCTTGAATAATTTTTTTGTCATTTATTGTCAAAGTTTCATAGTTAATGTAGTTTTAGAAATAAAATTATTGTACTGTTAAAGTTATTGAATTTTAAAAATATATATTATTAAAGAGAAATAAAAAATCAACTGTAGCTTTTCTTGTTTCATATAAAATAAAATATTGGAAATTTCTCAATATTTTGGTATAATTTTTCCTCTTCTTCATTTTGGGTGCATCATTGTATATTTTTGAATGTCGGAAACTTCAAATATTCGGGGATTCGAAAATTCTACTTCTCACCAATTTCTCTGATGGACCAATTGTTCACATTACTTCATTGTGTTAAACGACTTGACCTTACACCGTAATTTGCGTTGATTACTGACTCGGCACTTGCTCAGACATTTATATACTTAATTCGCAATTCATTACTTCTACAATTTAGTGCATTTTTCTGATAATTCTTGTGTATCACTGTTAAAATTTTTAATTTCGCCATATTTTTTTTTATATAAACAATATGGCGACAGGGTATTAAAAATATATGATAAATTGGATAAAATAAAAATATTTCATTATTTAGAAGTTAATTAATTAGTTATAAAAATAAGGGTAACTTTAATTACAATATTAAGTAACAAATACATAACTTTATTAATCAGAATTCGTTTCTGTTATAGACTAAACTTTGTACACAAACATTGTGTACTAATTTTATGATTTAAAGAATAATAATTAATTCAAAATTTTGTTTGCCATGTTGGATCCAATATTATGAATTCGGAAAATATGATTTTGGATTTTTTATCAGTGACCACAAAAACCTCTAAAGCTAAATACTAATTTTTAAAAAATTCGATTTTGGTTACTAAAATTATTACTTAAATTTGGATTACTAAAATAATTACCATGTTTGAATTATTATTATTTATAATAAATAAAAAAAATTTTATTTTCAAAAATAATAAAAAATTTACACATTCATAAGGTGTATATCTATATATAAATGAAAAGACCTAGGGAAAGACATTTTCTTCGCCTAATATTGTCAGCAATTCAACGAAACCGAATATTGCAGTAGAGGTAATGCTCAAAAGTGCCGTCTGCTTTTGGACATTCTCCAAATGGGATCAGTTTCATCGAGTACCAAGGTACTGCTGGAAATGAAATCTTTCTTCTCTGTATCGATGATGTAGCGACCATGTACAAATGTTTCGTAAATTTATTTAATAAATAATAAATATAAGCCTTTTTAAAAACAAAATAAAAAGGAAAATAAACAAATCTTGTGTTTTTGTACAATAGCTCGGACATTTACAAAATTCTCGAGAATGGGTCATTTTAAAAAAATTTTAGTCTTAAATCATAGTTAAGGTTTCAATTCTAAAATTTAAAATTGTCTACAATAATTCTAGATCCACTATCACTTTTTCAATTATAACAAGTGTCAAGCCAATTGCGTTCGATTTTGAAAATGTCGTCCACCATATTGGATCCGCCATTTTGAAAATCTGACTTAAAATTCAGAAACAGCAACCCCGAAAACCCCCGAGTAACAAGTTACGTAGATGTTTGTCTAATCTTTTAAAAGTGGGACTAAAAGATTTAATTTTAGACATTTTGGTGGCCATTTTGAGTTTTGAGAAAATAAAAATTTCTTATAATCACCAAATGAAAGGACAGACATTGTGGACGCAATATTTTGTCATTACAAATACGGACAGCTATCTAGATTCTATCTGCTACTATCTAGATTGTAGTGGGTAACATAACCATACTTTTTGTAACATCTTTGATAGTACCGAGTAGCATAATAATGGTACCGGATAACATCTACTTTTTACCATCTTAAGATCATAAGTTCTTACCATCTATTTCTCTGCGTGAAAAAATAAAAATCCCAATAATTTTTATTAAAAAATTGTTTCTAGAAATTATACACAACTCTAATGAAATTGCGAATAAAGATCAAAGTAAAGTCCAAATAATAGTTAAAATGACATGCTTTGGTGCAAATAACTTTGAGAAGTAGTGAATAGTACTAATAGATCCAATACATAATTTGATGTGATACTAACTAAGTGCAAACTATGCTACTCTATTTACTTCAGTAATCGATGGAATCATCTAGTAACTTTGTTATCAGTGAAGCATGCTGTGGAAATTTCATCAAACCGCGTGCCTTGTGGAATACACGCACGTGACACTGATCTAAATGCTTGGTCAAACGCGCTAATGGCTTTCTGATAACCACACACGGCTTTCGCTAATGAAGATTTACTGCTTTGCTACAAACACCACTCTATTACCAATCAGCAATTGACTGCAGAGAAATACGTTGCGTAGACAATATTCGAAAGTACTACGCGATCCAGGCAAGCATCCGATCACCGTAAATACAGTACAATATAGTCTAATTCAAACATTTGCACTATATTTCCCATCAAGTTTGAAAATAATTTTAGTGACACTAGTATTCCTCTACAATATCTAGAGCCATTATATTTTTTGTTGTACATTTTATATAATTACGGCAACTTTTTTATCTCCTTTTTCGACTTCTCCCTCTTCTATCCAATATGCATTCTTAATCCTTATTCTAAAACTAACTACACTTTTCACAATCTTTACAGTTTATTCATTTAGTATTTCTATTCACTCACTCCCTCTCTTCTATTTTAAACCCCATTTATTTATTAAATAATTTGACTTTCACTCCTTTCTTCCTCTTTCATAAGCCACATATTCCCATCGGAAAACGAAAATAGCCGAATACTTGTTTCGGTGCTTGGACTACGTAATCTGTATGACCGTCACTTAAACTGAAAAACTGAGAACAATTACCTACAAGAAAGGAAAAAGTAAATATTTAATTTCAAACACTTTCCTTCTGCTAATTCTCCACCAATTCATATAGCACAATAAATTACAGGAATATTACCCTAACCTTCGACGAGTTTTCTAAACTTCTTCTGGAATATTAAGAGAAGCTTCTAATAATATTAAAACATCCGCCTCATGGGAATCTTATACCGAAACATCAAGGGAAACATCTAATGGAATATCAAGAAATCTTCCACTGAAAAATTAACGGGACTTTCTTTTGTTACATCAAGGAAAGCTTGTACTGGAATATCAATGAAAAGTTTCGCTCCATTCTGGAATATGGAAGAAATAAACTTTCCCAAAGGATTTTCAGGGAATCGTTGGAGATTATAAACAAAATCACTGTTATCTGCCATAACGTCAAATTTTTTTATTTCGTAATCTCGATCTGCTGCAATTGCTAGAAGTATTCTTATTAATTCTTATTTTACTACCGGTGCAAACGTTTCAAAGCAATCAACACCTTCACATTGAGAGAAACTTTTTACAACCAACCTGACTTTGTATCTTTTGATATTTCCATGAGAATCTGTCTTTGTAGCGTAAACCCAAATGCAACCAATTTCAAATTAACACATGGAAGATTAGTTAACAACCATATCTTATTTTCTTCAAGAGCTTGAATTTCCTCATCCATAGTTGCCTTCCAATTCAGTACATTATCACTTGCTATGGCTTCATTATAAGACATAAGAATCGTATCGGCAAAATAGGCAATAGGTACTCCATATCGATCTGGAGCTTGTATTTGACTTCGATCTTGTAATTGTCTTCTGCGATGCTCTCCATTTTCTTTCATAGGTGCTTCTTCGTTAATTTGTTGAAATGGATCTTGATTGATTGAAACAATAAAATATTGTAAATCGCGCGGCGACTCTATACGTTTATTGGCCCACAAACGTCGCTATGAATCTTTTCACCAGGTTTATATCTCTTTTTAATAAACGAAACAATTTCAATTACATATGTTAAAATTCTCACAAGTATTCTTTACTGCGCGAGCACTGACACACTATATTCAATTTCAGAATTTCGCTTGTCCTCTTTAATCAATCTAGCTCTAGATTGGATTTTTTCTTTTCCGCTTTTGAAGTACAGTACCAAGTCATCCGTAAGAGCGAAAAACTTTTTGGTAATCTGCTGATAATCTTAAAAATGATTGCTGTTTCTGAGACTGTTTCTCTAGCATATTTACATATGGTTTCCAATTTGAATAGCCATATTTTCTCCTTCATTAATTTCAAAACAATAAAATTGTTCCTATGCATTTTGTTTAGCGTCTATACTGCTATCACCATACAAATCTATTGCAACTTCCTCCACATTTCCTCAAGTTTGGTGCAATGGATTAAATGTGGATGTAACTTTTCCTCTATTAAAAAAAATTAAAGTGACGGCAGCTTCTGACGATTTCTTTATCCACTGTTTCTAGTCATCTAAAGCGTTTGTCTTACTTGGTTCATCTTCTGTGCCATTTACATAGCCTGTGACTTGTTTTGCTTGTGAAATAAAAGTAACTTAAATTTCCACATGGAGTAATTTGTCCCGTCAAGCTTTGTAAAATCTAAAATTTCCTTATCAGACATGATTAAGAGAGATTTGTTATTCTGACACTTCACCAATTAACAAACACACTTCACATTGAGTACACTCTGATTGTCCACCTTGAAAAAGTAGGCAGAGTAACTGTATTGCAACTCTCTTCTCCCACCACTCACTATCATCTAGCTACCAATAATAGACATATACCTGTCGATAGTAGGGGAGCTCAATGTGTTTTTTGGGATTAACTCAAGCGCGGTAGATGAACACAGGGTGATACCTTGCATGTTGTTGAGTACCTCTTCTAAGTATTAACTCTTTTTATCAAGACGTGCGTTAAGAATAATCCATCAGATTAGTAAAAAAATCGATGGTTGGAGATATTGAATCTGTTCAGATTAAGGTATTTCTCCGGCAAATCGATTTTCGCTAGAATTTTTTTAAACTCTGGGAAAATGTTCCTTTTTATGTATTTTATAAGTGGTAAAAAAACCCAGTACCCCTTTCTAAAAACTGAGAAATCTAGGTTCAAAGTTGCACCACTTAACATAAGATTCCTAATCTGAACATGTAAAACTCATACATTATATTGAATTAATTATAAAGTTTTCGATAGATTTTTTTTAAATATTACTTGCTTGAGAAAGAGAGAGAAAACACGACAGTGAAGTCAGCTGTTGATTAGTATAAACTAGTCGCAAGAAACTTAGCACCACTGGAGCCGGAGATATATACCTTAAGGCCAGATCCAAGTGAGGCAGTGCCATCTACATTGAAACTAAAATTTTGGAAAATTTTCAACAGCCTTTTCTTGAAAACAAGAAGGTAAAATGCTTTTTCCTTTATGGATAATTGATTATTGGCAAGATATACACCAGCTAAAACTTTTTTTGAGTTAAAATAATAAAAAAAATTTCATGTCAATAAATTAAATATGAGCACTTTTTTCACAAAAACTGTAACAGTACTTTCTCAGAAATTACAATCAAAATTTTACAGAAAAAGCTTATGTAAATCATTCTTTTCAGGTATTGAAATGTACTGTGTCCTTCTAATGTCAGATGTTTAATTTTTTCAAGTTATAATGAGGAGTGAAAATAGTTATTTTTCTTCAGATCAAAAAGTTTGTCCTGATTTTGCAAATGTTCACAAAAAGCGGATACGTAATCTTACAAATAATCGATTTATTGAACTGGGAGATTTATATTCATTGTTACAACCTTTGTTTCCGGATAAAAATATTAATTCGAATGATCACGCCTGCAAAAATTGTTATAAAAGATTTACTTCAAAATTTACGGTACCTTCTGATTTAAACATATTTGGAATTAGTGATGATGATTTTAGCGATGATAATTTCGTGAATTTTGAACCCGAACTCGAAACACTTGAACAGGATGATTTCTTTGAACTGGATTTTAAAACACAAATTGAAGAATTTAACGAAATTTCTTCAAAAATTTGTTTAAACGTTTCACCTTTGCGAAAATTGAATTCTAATATGACAGAAGACCGAAGAAAACATTATGTTTGCAGAAAACGAATTAGAAATTAGAATTAGAATTAGAGAAATTTATGGAATTTTTCGGAAAAAACCCTGTTGAAAATTCCTATGTGAGAACACATATGGGATCCCATCCAGTATCTCTTGTGAGTTCTTATGTGGGTTCCCATACAGGTAAATCTTATTAAGCTGCTATTAATCTTCTTATATGTGAGAACCTATGTAAGAACTCATACAAGATCTCGGATAAGATCCCATGTGTGTTCCTATTTATCGTGTTGTTCATATAGGAACCTACACAGGAAACCTCATGGGATCCTGTGTTATTGCTTTTACAGAGACATAAGATCGTGCGCTTGATCTCACGCAAGTTCATCCCAGGAACCTTTTCATACAGGATCTTATGTGTGAACCTGTATGGGAACCCACATAAGAACTCACAAGAGATTCTGGATGGGATCCCATATGTGTTCTCACATAGGAATTTTCAACAGGGAATATCCTGCAATAAATCTTGGTAGATCAAAATTTTACTCAATAAAACCAAAATGGGTAATAATTAAGCCACAGAGGGAAGTATGTGTTTGCATATACTGTGCTAATTTTTAAGTGTTTCTTATTGGTTTAAAAAATTTAAGACAGGAACGCTTCTTAGATATTAATGAAATTCAAAAAGATCTCTTCACAGCCGTAATGTGTTCTCCTGCTACTGAACAAAGCACTCTTCAAGAATGTAGTCTATGTTCCGGTGCTGAAGGAATAACAACACAAGTTCTAAAAATTTCCGAAGAAATTTCTGCTGGTAAAGTAACTTATGCCTTGTGGAATAAAGACGAGCTAGAGAAAAGAACTACAAGCTTCAGCACATTTTTAGGTGAATTGAGAGAGTACGCATTTAAAGCAAATGTCCATAAATTTATCAAAGACATTCAAAAGGAAGAAATAATCAAAGTTAAGGAAAAAGCTCAGTTGAATCCGAAGAAACTAGTTTTTCACGTTGATTTCGCAGAAAATTGGAGCGAATTTTGCCAAATGAAATTTAAAGTGCCTATTGGAAAATGAAACAGGTTTCAATTTTCACAGCGGTTTGCTACAAGAGTGAAAAAGCACAAAGTTTAGCTGTCGTTTCTGATGATAAGAAGCACGATTCTGCCCATGCGCTGTTGGCCTTAAATCAGATATTTCAGTGTTGTAAAGAGAAATTGGAGTTAGAAGAAATAGAGGAAATGACAATTCTTTCAGACGGAGCCGCTGCTCACTTCAAAAATCGATTTCAATTTTTCGAGTTATCAAAATCAACTATTAATAAACAGTGGATATTCTCAGCAACAGGACACGGAAAAGGAGCCTGTGATGGAATAGGTGGCATTGTAAAGCATTTCGCGAGTGCCCACAATTTACAAAAATCCCATCTTGAAACGATTAATGATGCCGAGTCTTTTGTGCGAGAAGTCCAGAAGTACACTCCTGCAATTAATTTACTTTTGATCTCATCTGTGGAGTTAGAAAAGTTTCGAAAAGCGAAGATTTGTCATTGGAAAAATGTTGAAAAAATTGCTGGAATTAAAAAATGTCACGTTTGGAAGATCAAACATAACGAAAATGGAGATAAAGTTTCGTACATGGCTCGAACTGCCAAACATGATTTTTTGGAAATTAATTAAACATTTTTTAAATCAATAATATATTTCAGTTAGTTCATTTGTTCTTGAAACTGCACGTCAGCCATTTCAAATTTTGTAAAAAAAACCATTTCGAAAAAAATTTCTCCTTACTACCAGAATTGTTTAGCCCGCTTGAAACTCCTAGGATTGGTTCTTCATATTGGTAAGAATTTGTGGTAAAAATTTGAGAGAAAAAAAAGTGGGGTTTTTGAGAAAATTGACTTTAATGATTTTTAGAAAATCATCTCCTGTTTTGTTAATTCTTAATTTTGAATCTTTTTTCAAATTTCAAATGGGATTTTAAAGAGGAATATGCCCCCTACAAGATCCAAGAAAAATAATTTGATTGCATTCATTAGAAAAAAAATTACAGGCGCAACAATTTTTTTTCATTTTTCTTTCGAGTTTTACCACTCAAACTTCAAATGACCATAACTTCGTTAAACATAATTTTTATGAAAAATAAAAAAATACGTGTCTCTTTATTTTTCATGTAGAATAACATATTTCATCGACAGAAAAATCTACAACCAGAAGGTGGTCGGCCTTTACGTTTTGAAATGGATTCAGCCTATATTTAAAAAAACTGATGATTTGAGCGTAACTTAAGGGAGCGGGAGGGTTACAAATTTGTAAAAAAATACATTGTCTTGACATTCTCAAGCGTGGTTAAATTTTTTTTAATTTAAAGGAAATAACACAAGAATCACGAATAAAATATAATCTGACGATTTCCAAAAGACAAAATAATGAAAATCGTCTATAAAAAGTAGAGCGCGCAAATAGAGTACAACACGTATTCCCCACTCCGTGCCTCACCTTCCTTTTCACTTTTTCCCTATTTCTGACTCTCTCGCACAATCCCGATTCCTGACACTGCTCTTCGTCGCCATGACACCATTACAACTGATCATAAAACAGCTGTCAAATTAAAAATATTCCTCAAAATAATTATCAGATTTTGAACTATCATGATTGCAGCATTAAGCTGAACCATCTGTATAAAAATCTGACACGCTCGAGTATTTTAAGATGGCAATTTTTTTGCATTTTCAAAAATTCGCTACGAGCTTGAGTCACTTCCGAAACGTCAGTCTTTTAAATAGGAGCATTTTTAGGGTTCAATTAACATCCTCCTCAAATATCTGACGCACTCGAACAAATTTTTTTTTCTATTTTGTATCCATCCGGATTAAGTGAACAGCAAGGACTTTGTTCCCACCGACTTCTATAAAGTTGGCGTCGACGTTCAGCGCCGAAAATTCTTTTCCACAGGACCAAAAATGTCAAATTTTTTTTTAAGCTTTTTGGTCCAAATAATGAATTGAAAAATACTTTTCAGGGTATTATGTGGATCCAAAATCTTTTTAAAAAATGATTTGATATTTTTGGTCCGGTGAAAAATAATTTTCAACGCTGAACGTCGGCGCCAACAAGTAAAGTTGTTAACATTCAGGAACAAAGGTTCCTGAATGGGATCCTGTAAAGGTTCATGTACAGGAATTTTTATTTAAAAATTTGTTTTAAACTTTCAGACAAAGGAACCTGCAAAGGAACCTTAGGTAACTAATGTTCGTGTACAGGATCCCTGTTCCAATATCCTGCAACGATCCTTGTGGGATCCTGCGTAGAATTCTTAACAGGGTCCCTCAGGGAATCTTTAAAGATCCTATGTAGGAACCTCTAGGGATCCTTTAAGGATCCTGTACAGGAATTTTTAGCTGAGAGTATTCTCATTATAATTTAATTGGACTTAAATCTGATGACTGTTGTGGCCATTTCATCACTTCTAATACATTTTTGCAAGATCATTTGAATAAAAATTTTTACACAGTTTAGAAGTTTATTTCGGATCATTGTTTTGTTTAAAGATAAAACTCCCTATTATATAAATTATACAAATTAAAAAAATTAAATTAATAAAAGAAACTTTTAATTTTCCGGAAAATATAAAAAATTTTTATATTATTCTTTTTTGTGTTATTTTTTTCCTACTGTGGGCTGCGATAGCCATTTAACTATTATTATATTATGTCCACAGTAAAAGTTGTCCACATTAAATAAAAATATAAAATCTAGAAATGCAAATCTACTATTTATTGAAAAATTAAACATTTATTTGAAAGGAATGCGAACCATTTGAAGTTTGAAAAAAAGGAAAGTTTAAAAATTTTCTGAATTGTCCGCTAAAAATGGTAATTGCTTTATAATTCGAGACGTTGTTTTTATCACCGCTTTTATATATGGATTGGCACTACTATACCTTTCTTTCACTCAAAAGGTAAAAACACCACAAGATAATGTTTTATTGAAAAGGAAGAATATGGGATCAAGAAAGGAAGAGCAGCAAGACTTCATAAGGACAAGAGGAATGTCGTCGCGTCTGGGTCACCTTTAATGGTAAACAGATCCTTAAGTTTGGTCAAAATAGATCTTTTCACTTAACGAAATTCTTTTTTTTTTAGAAAATTGTGTCCAATCACAAAATGTCCGTAATTCGAAGTGCCCGAAATTTTCCAAATCTTATTTTCACCCAATTAAGTAATTTTTTTACTGTTTTTTTTTCTTTTTCTCTTGGAATGTTAAGACTTTTTTTTGAAAATTGAAGAAAAATGTAAAAAAAACAAATTTTTTTCCTATGTTTTTTACATTTTCTCAAAAACTCACTGTTATCGTACTTTCAAATTTAGATTATTCTATTGAAAAAAATCTCAGATTTCGAACTAAAATAAAGAAAAGAGAAAGAATTACCCTTTTGTATTAAAACAGAAAAATATTTAGTTTTCAAATAAGTGAAATAAACTTTTTTGTTGACTAAAATACATATAAAAACTGGTTAAAACTTCAGAAGTCAAAAATTAAAATCCGTAAAGCCTTGTCATAGTTACATGAATTTGAAAATGCATATAGTCACTTGGAACTTTTAAATTTTGATTTAAACTACTTTCTACAATTTTGGTTAATTATGTTAAAATTTTAGGAATTTATTTTCCTCATATAGGTCAACAATTTTTCAGAGCAAAGTTTTAAGTAAATCTGATAATTCTTAATGTTTAACTGGTACGTTTGAGGAGGAATAACCCATATAGCGTAGCATTTTTCTTGAAGACGTTTGTGTTAAAGTTTTTTAAACATGTAAAGACAGTTTAATTTTATTTTTAAGATTTAAAAAATGAAAACATGTTCCAAGAAATATAGTTTTTATATAACTAAAATTTCTAACTGTTAGATTAATTATTTAAATAATTAAATATTTTTTACATTAAATAATGAACAGCTATTACATATTGTTGTTATCAGTACCAGTACAAAATTAAAAAATTATTGAATTGGCTTAAAACTTTTGTTAATTTTTATCCTGTATAATGCTAATTTTATTATTATTTATTATTTTCCACAACTTTAACTTTGAAAAATTGTTAAATAGTAAATAATTTATACAAATATGGTAATTTGTTAACAAAAAACTTTCCTTTTTTTCAATCACATTTTCATATTTGTGACAAAAAATTATTATAATTTTTTTTTTAATTTAAAACTATTGAAGATATTAAATGGACATTTGTTTATTAATTTTTGTATAATATCTGATATAAGTGGGGTGTATTAATAAAATCTGTAATATATTTCAGCGCATTTTTGTATTCTTTTCGCATGTGGTTTAGTCATAGAATGAACCGGCAAAGAGATCTTGGAATCCACTTTACGTGGATATTCAAATTTCGAGAATGTGTGTCTTGAATGAAAATTCTATCATCGCTTCATCTTATGCTCTTATAGAATATTTTGTCGTTTTTTGCAATGCGGGAGAGTCTCGACGTGTTCACTTTTCAACAGGTTTAGCCTTCCTAGTTCCCACGAAAATGTACGATAATATAATGCATGTAAACAGTTCATTCTTTCATTATATATAGATGTGTTCGCAAAAAAAATAAGTTTTTTTTTATATATTCCAAAATCTTCTTTTCTTTAATCTTTTTTTTTTAATTTTAGAAAATATAACATTTAAAAATCTGCCATTAATTAAAAGTAAATTATAATTTATTTAAAATGTATTTAAAATATTTAGATATTTGAAAGTTATGTTTATAAGTGAATTATTAATTCAAGTGATAGAAGAAATATTCTTTACCTTTTATTGGGTAAAGAATACAGTAAGATTCAGGTAGTGTTGGTAAAAAAGAAATCTGTATTATAATAAAAATTTAAAAATATGAAATTCATATTTTTAGAATATTAGAATTTTTATATTATATGTTTTAAATGAATTTATTATTACGGTATATTTGAACTAAGTTATCAATATCTAAATTTTAATGTAACTAACTATGACTAAAAATTTAAATACGAGAAAATTGTTACATTTGGCCTAGCAACGCTTCTTTCTAATATCTATCATCTTCTTTTTTTATTTGTATTTTCCGTATTTAATCTCCTATATTGTTCCTGCTTAAACATGTTTTGGCTTGCACGATTCATCCGGTTTTATATTACTCGACAGTTATCCATTGGCGCTGAGATTGTTAATGTATAACATTCCATTGTCTATTATGTGTGAAATAATCGCGAGATCCAAGTTGCTGATTCATTTCAACAGTTCGATAAAAAAAAAATTTCAATATGGTCGGTTTTTTCTTTTCTTTTTTTGACTATATTAGGATTAGCGTCCATTTTCCCCGAAAAAGACATTATCCAGAATTTCTATAATCTCTCGAAAATCTAATTTCCCGCAAACCTTTCACCCGCGAATACCTTTTTCATCGAATCTAATTTCCCGAATACCATTTTAGTGAATATCGAACCTCTCAAATTCTATTGTACCGAATATCAATTTTTTCGCGAATATAAAGTTTAAAGAACAACTTTCGGGTCAATCTTTTATAATATTTTTCATGTAAAGTCGTTGCCAATCTTTTTTTCTTTTTTAGAAAATTCTTATGATTCGTAATAATAATTTTTAATATCTGTATAATTTATTTTTGGCAACTATTTTAAAAAAATGTTAGATATATTTTATATAGAAATACTATATTTATCGCTGATTAAGAATTTTTGAAAATTACGAAAAAAAGTTTGCATATTTCCCATGGAAGTTGAATATTATAAAGATGAATTACATATGGAAAAAAGTTTAATTCCTCAGCTGTACACTGAAAAAAAAATTTATTTCATTCAAATACTTCAAATTATTTAAAAAATATTTATTTTGTTCAAATATTTTTTAGGTACAGTAAATTCAAAAAATATGTATTTGATTCAAATAACTTGAATTATTTAAATCACACTTATTTGAACCTAATAAATCGTATTTGGTTCAAGTAAATAATTAATTGAATTTAATAAATGAATTTAATTAATACAAATAATAATGAGTTACTTGAAACTATTCAGTTCTTTATTTCACTCAAATATTTCGTTTTATTGAAACAAATAAAAAGTATTTGATACAATAACTTTATTTAATGGATTCAAGTCAACTAAATTATTTAATATTAATACACTATTTAATGAAGACAATTAAAAAAATATTTCAATCAATTGAATATTTATTTGAAACGAAAATAATGAGTTACTTGCAACTATTAATTTATTTATTTCACTCAAATATTTCGTTTTTTTAAATATGTAAATAAAAAGTATTTGATACAAAAAATTCTTACATTTTATGCAAATAAATTATGTATTTGGATCAAATAAAATAATAATTGCCGCAATTAAAGAGGTTTTAGTTTCAATTAAAACAATTACTTATGACAGAGAGGAATTGAGAGTAAGCACGTAATGCAAATCGCGCTTTTCTATTAAAGTCTGCCCCCTCGCGGTCAAAATATCGAAGCTTAGGTGGTTAGCTATATATATTCCTTAAATCGGTGAGGCTGCACACATACGCATAATGTAATGGCTAAGCCGAATGACGTTCGGAATTGATCGGGCGGGCTCGTGTATCTTTGCGTGAATTAGAGAAACAAACTGAAAACGAACCGTGCGGGCCTCATCCAATGTTTTGACTTTTTTTCAGATAAAGTATATGAGCCGGTTTTTCAAACAATTCACTAACCGACAATATTTTTAAGGTTAAATTTAGAAATTTTAATTTAAATTAGTAATTAAAATACAATTTTAATTTATTATTTAAATTTCATTTTAAATTTTTATAAAATTTAGAATTCTAAATGTTCTCTCTTCGAATGCATAGTTGAATAAGTACGAAATTCGTTTTCAATAAATCTTATCATAATTATTTTATAATAAGTAAAAAAAATTTCGATATTACAATATTATCTTTATTTATTTAATTCAGTTAAATCATAGATTAGTAATGTGAAATAATGTGCTTTTGTCAAAGTCATATTAAAAGAAAAATTAAATTCTTTTTATTATTTTGCCGTTAAAATTTTTGAAAAATATTTTTTGTAATATTATAATAAAATTTTAGAATTTAAAAATTTTACCTAACACTGACAACAATGTTTATAATTTAATTCTTAAGAATGTTCTCATTTTATTTAAAATTGAATCAATTTTTTATGTCTATTTAATAGTTTATAAAAAAATATAATTTTTTTTTATATTATACTTTTAAATTTTCGATTTGTAAATGCTTACACATTATAAATAGCTTACATTTTTTAAAATATTAAATTTAAAAACATTTTGTCAAGAGATTAAATGTTTTAACTTAAAATAAATAAATAAAATAATCAATTTTAAAAAATATTTTATAGGTTTTTAAATCAGAAAAATTGTTTTTGTAAATTAATTAATTATTTTTTCTTTGGGCTTGTCCAAGTAAAAAATGATTTGATTTTAAATAAAATGAGAATATTCTTAAAATTTAAATTGTAAACATTGTTGTCAATACCTATTAAAATTACCCACAATTTAATACATTATTAATTTGTATAGAATATTCTATGGTGTTTAGTTTCACATTATTATTTATGTTTCACTAAATTAAATAAATAAAGATAATATTTATAAAAATGATGTCAGTTTTTTTTACTTTTCAATAGTGTTATCAAAAAAATTTGTTTTTCATTTTTTATTAAAAAAGTAACAATTTTTTATAAACAAATTAAATTTTTTTTAATTTGTATATGATTTTTTTAAAACATACCTGGAAATAAGAAGATTTAGTGAAAAAATTTAGAGTCGGTCAATAAGTTTTATATTTTTATGTATTTAAAAAAAACACCACTTGCAGCATTGTGCACATTTTTGAATAGTAAAAAAAATTGATAAATTGTTAAAAATTATTTAAAAAAATTTTTTTTGAAACCTGAAATTTTATTTCACTATGAAAAATGAAAGAAAATTTTTTAACAATAATTTAACAATTTTTTTTACTTTTCAGAAATGTGCACAATGCTGCGCGCAGTGTTTAAATGTTTATTTAAACCTATAATCTTAGTTATTTCCAGTATTTCTTAGTATTTTCAGGTATGTTTAAAATTTTTTTTTAAAAATCATATTCCAATTTAAAAAAACTTAATTTGTTTATAAATTTTTTTTATTTTTTAATAAAAAATGAAAAAAAATTTCGTTAACATTATTGAAAAGTAAAAAATAAACTGGAACTTTTCTTCTCTTGGCAAAAATTGAAAAAATCCAGTTTTTTGTCTACATTTACAAAACTGAAATTTTGAAAATTTATAACTCGAAAATTTTCATAAAGAAAGTATCTTTTTTTCACTACAGAACACGAAAAAATTAAATTTGGCTGAATTTAAAGGGTCGACTGAAATCTCACGTGAAATCACCCATACGTATAAGAAAAACATTTTTTAATTAAAAATTTAAAATAATTATGATAAGATTTATTGAAAACGAATTTCGTACTTATTCAACTATGCATTCGAAAAGAGAACATTTAGAATTCTAAATTTTATAAAAATTTAAAATGAAATTTAAATGATAAATTAAAATTGTATTTTAATTACTAATTTAAATTAAAATTTCTAAATTTAACCTTAAAAATATTGTCGGTTAGTGAATTGTTTGAAAAACCGGCTCATATGGGTGATTCTCCAGAAACAGGTCACTTTTGATTCTTTGATTAATTAGTTAATAAATATTATCTAGAATTGGTTTATTTTTTTTTTAATTTCTTCATTTTAATGATCTTTAATAAACTCATTATCAATATAATGATATTTTACTTCCCAAAATTTATTTTGTCATCTGAAATATGCTAAAAATATACTTTTGCTCGTTCCACACATGGATTTTGCTATTTTTGAATAAGATTTTTGACATTAAAATTAAAAAAATAAAATTTGTCATTATAGTCATTTTAAAGTATGGCTGAAAAACTGTTATTCCCTAAAAGGGTTTTTAATTTTTCGTCCATTTAAATAAAAAAATGTTTATTTATAATGTTTCTTCGTAAATTTTTTTCTGGATCCGGAGTTGAGAATTTGACTAGTTTTTCGAGGTTTTGCTTGTTATTTTCATTGTAACTAAAGCAATTTTTTGATAAATATGTGTAAAAATCCCAATTGAATAAAAATCAACGGTACTAATTAACTAATTAACATTTAAATTTATATTATTAAACAATACAATTTGCGTATTTTTATTATGTCTCAACTCCGAACCTGTTTAAAACAATCGTTTTTCAAAATAATTTTGAATTTCAACCTATAGTATCGATAAAAGTAATAAAATTGTATAAAATCCCTAAAGGATTTTTTATTTAGTCCTTAATTAACAAAGTAATTAATGTTTTTCATTTGTTTCTCAACTCCAGCTCTCTCAACTCCGGCCCCCGAAATTTTATTGAGCATGCGCAAGTTTCGCGCGAGCAGAAACGACACTCAACTACAGGGCCGTCATTCAGTTTTTAGTTCCCTTGCGTTTAAGAAACTTAATTTTTTTTCTCTATTTTTATAAAAAAAAGCCGAGATAAATTTCTACAAAACAATTAATTTTTGCAAAGAAATTATTGTTTTGTTCTCGAAAAATTAAATATTAAAAATTTAATTACATGTCTGCGCAAAAACAATGGTGCCTGGGGCCCCGGCCGCCCTTGCTACGCTATTGCGCTGAAAGTACTACAATACATATTTATCGTTAAAATTACATTAAAAACGGTTTTTAAGCTCAAATATTTATTAGAATCACTTGTTCCAATCATAATTAATAAAAAGGATGCAATAAACATGTATTTTTAAATAATTTTGAAAAAAAAATTCCTTATTCAAAAGTGACCCGTTTCTGGAGAATCACCCATATACTTTATCTGAAAAAAAGTCAAAACATTGGATGAGGCCCGCACGGTTCGTTTTCAGTTTGTTTCTCTAATTCACGCAAAGATACACGAGCCCGCCCGATCAATTCCGAACGTCATTCGGCTTAGCCATTACATTATGCGTATGTGTGCAGCCTCACCGATTTAAGGAATATATATAGCTAACCACCTAAGCTTCGATATTTTGACCGCGAGGGGGCAGACTTTAATAGAAAAGCGCGATTTGCATTACGTGCTTACTCTCAATTCCTCTCTGCTTATGATAAATAATCGAATATTTGATTGAAGAAAATTTTTATTGTTTTCAAGAAAAATATTTTATTCATGCAAATAAATATTTATTTGAATCAAAAAACATGCAGTATTGAATGAAATAATTTTCATAATAAATTCAAATAATTATTTATTGAATATTCCATTTATTTGATTTGAATACTTTGTATTTGATACAAATTATTATTTATTTGTCACAATAAAATAAAATACTTGGGTTAAGTAAATGTGTATTTGGTTCAAATACATATTTATTGGATAATAGACAAGTAAATGATGTATTTGGATCAAATACTTTTTATTTGATACAAATAAATTTTTTTTTCAATGAATAAATTTAATAAAAAAGTTCGTAAACAAAATTAATGTCAATTTTTTCATTGGTTATTGTGCAAATTATTGTAAATTACTTAAATTAATTGATTATTGGATAAAAAAGACCAAAATATAAGATTGAAATTGAGTTTTAAAATTACCTGTAAAATGTCAATATTTAACACATTTTATATTATATTTATCAAGATTCGCGATAGAGAATCGACGGCAAGTAAAAGATAAAGCTGTGAATATATTTTCTCAAAATATTGGCATTTTTCGACTTAAATTGAATATCTCGAAAAGTTTTTTACAAATTTCGTTCAAACCTTTTTTTCCGGGTAAAGAATGTAAAAAAATAATTTATGTGGTAAAAATGTGAGAATTCACAAAGAATTATGAAAATTAGGCTTAAAAAACTGAAAAATTAATTGGTTTTTTTATTTTTAACCACGCCTGGAGCCTATACAGTTTAACGGATTCGCATGAAACTTACAAATAATATTATTAAGGTTATAATCTCCATATACATTTCAGGGAATTTCAATACACTCAAAAAATATTTAAATTTTCAATTTTTTATGAAAAAAAATTTTTTTGCTTGATTTTTAAGTAGACATGGAGCTGATAATTCTTTACCGATTCGCATGAAACTTACTAATAATATCAAAATAATTAATTAAAATTAAATTTTTGATTAAGAAAAATTTTTATCGTAGGCGCAGTTATGAAAACTTGGCGTGAATTATTTTTAAGTATTCAATAATAATATTTATTTTTTAATATATTTATATCCTTCATTAATATTTCGTTAATCCACTTGCAGTAGTATAGGTAAAAAAATAATTCAAACTAAGTTTTCATAACTGCGCCTACGATAGAAATTTTTATTATTACCAAAACTATTCTTTTTTTCCACATTGCACGCATATTTTAAAATTAAAATTTGTATAATTTCCCATTTTTCAATTTAATTATTTATATTAAAAAAATTAATTAAAACTTAACATAATTCTAAAATTTACTTTGCTAACTTTCATTTCACGAATTGTTTCGATGGTTAAGATAATTTTTGTTTGGCGTAACATTTTGCATCAAAGATGTTTTGTTGGGATTATTTTATTACAATAATAATTAATAATAATACAATTTTAAAAATAACAATGATTATTATTTTTATTATTATTATAGAAAGTTTGTCATTTTGGTTTCTTATTTCAATGAATTTGTTTTTAAGTGACATTGGGGTAGAGAGAAGTAACAAATTACGTTTCTGAAAAATTAAATAAAAATACATTATGGAATATAATTTTTTTATATTTTAATAAAATTGGCTAAAAACAATTACAATTAAATGGAGAAAAAAAGAAATGCAACTTCTCAGGTTTGAGGTTATGTTTGCCCCTTAACCTTAAGTTATCTAAATATTACTGTTATAAGTCCAGTGACCTCGTTTTAAGATTATGTTTGATCCTTGATTTTGTTAAAATTTGGAGGTTATGCTCGTCCTTTGACATTTGACTTAGAATTTTTAGGTTATGTTATTCTTTTGGAAATAATAATTTTAAAGTCTAAATTGTATGATTGCTTACCCCGGCTGAAAAAACTTGTACAAGAAAATGTACAAGTTCTTGTACATGTTCACTAATGAACTTGTACATTTTCTTGTACATGTTCATTAATGAACTTGTACATTTTCTTGTACATGTTCATTAATGAACTTGTACATTTTCTTGTACATGTTCATTAATGAACTTGTACATTTTCTTGTACATGTTCATTAATGAACTTGTACATTTTCTTGTACATGTTCATTAATGAACTTGTACATTTTCTTGTACATGTTCAAGTAATGTTCTTGAACAAGTTCAACATCCGGAATTGAGACATGTTCTTGTACTAGAACTTGTACAAGAAAATGTACATGTTCTTGTACATATTTTTTTGTGCAGGTTTCATGTACATTTTCTTGTACCAGATGTGGAACATGTTCTTGTACATGTTCATTTATGTCTTTTAAATTAAAAATTAAAAACTTTAAAGGCTGCGCAATAATTTTTAGCATGCATAAGTGAAGAGTCTTAATAATTATAACTTATTAAAATTTCAAATTTTTTTCAAAAACATTTTTGAACAAATGTTCTTGTACAAGAACATAAAGGTGTTCATGTAAAAGTACTTGTACATGAAACCTGCACAAAAATTCTAAACAAAACTTTGAAAAGTTATTTTTATAATTTACATGAAATATTTTTTATAATTATTGCAGTAAAATAATGGAAATATTTTTTTTCAGGTGAGTGCAAATATTAATTACATTCTTGGAAAGTTGGTGAGTAAAGTAATATAAATAAGTTCCAATTTCACCAAAAAAAAATCTATCTTATTTTTTTCTCTAATTGTAAATTTTACCATAAATTCTTATAAATATGAGATTTTACCTAATAACGTTCTTTAGACTGCTGATCACAACATTTTTTAGTAAATCTTTTTTAAAATTATTATGTACTGTTAGAAAAATTTATTTTAGAAATTCAAATTTTTTACAAAAATATATTGTTTAGAAATCATGGTTTCTACTATAGTCATATTGAAAGTCAGGAAATCATGGAAATGTCATGGAATTTTATTTTGGTTCTTGAAATCCTGTAAATCTCATAGAATTTCTAAAATGGGTGACGTTGAAACTCTAAGAAATCAAAAATTGATAGAAAAAGTTTTGTTAAGAAAAATGATTTGATTAGAAAACGCTTTTTGTAGAAAATAAGAATTAGAGAATATTTTTTAGAGAAAGTGTCCGATTTACCTTTATAAACTATTAAATATAATTTCAAAAATAATAAAAATTAACAAAAAATTTTTTTTGATGAAAAATAATTTTACTGTCCACCGGAAAAGGTGTTGAAAATTTATTTCTGAAGAAATGAGAATCTCTTTTAGTGAGTGTTGAATATACATCTTCCAGAGGGGTGCTGTAAACTAATTAAGCTACATAAAATTTTTTTTTCATTATAATAGCGATAATCAAATTTTTACACTCAAATCTTGTTATATGATGATAATTAATTTTACGAGATCTTATTTGTGTACGGGTAAAGGTGTTGAAAATCTCACACCCCTCATTGGCAATAGGAAGATGTGCTTGTTCGACCGATGTAATTGCTACAAGGGCACTTTCAAGCAATTATCCAGAATTTCAAGAGCTTTAGTAAATCGATAAAATTTAAAGGTAACATTATAGTATAACTTGATAGCGGTTTTTTTTGTATTTAACACTATCATGAAATTATTAACATATCGGTAAGCTTAAAAATATTAAAAAATAATTTATTTTCAAATTTTTACATTTTTTCTGTACATTGACATTC
This sequence comes from Leptopilina boulardi, assembly GCF_019393585.1. NCBI lineage: Eukaryota > Metazoa > Arthropoda > Insecta > Hymenoptera > Figitidae > Leptopilina > Leptopilina boulardi. The sequence continues at coordinate 1,651,562 of NW_026137909.1, forward strand.
AATTGTCATTTTTTTAACTACATTAACCAATATTTTTTCTAAGAAAAAATTACCAAACGAAAAAACAAGAATTATGTAATCTTATTAACTACATTTTTTGGATAAAGTAACTAGAATTTTTTTCACCAGATTCATCTAATAATTTCAACAAGTAGTTAAACCACTCAATTTTTTCCTCTCTGTTATAAATTAAAAATAAATTGGATACTCGAAATTGTATTTGTGTTTGAAATTTGTGATTTAGGTTCTTTTTACTATACGATGTTTCTATAAGTACTTGTAATGATCTGACTTTTATTGCCAAAGGATTTGCTCACCGGATGGAGTCCAGGTATCTATTTTGACTAGTTACTTTAAATCTTTCTTAGAAAGTCCGGTTCACCAGGAGGAAGGAAGGCGAAGACTGTTCCGCAGGAGCGCCTACAGGAACAAGTACAGCTCCTTCTAGGAAGTGAGGAAGGCTCCGGTGTTCAGAGAGACGCACCTCTACTGAGCACCTGGTAGCTCCTTGATCAACTTTTTGAATTTTCCAATCTACTGAATCCGCCTATTTGAATTTTGAAAATCCGATGTCAGTTTCGTAATCAGCAACCCCAAAAACCCTCAAGTAACAAGTTTGAAACAAATCCGATCATTTTTAAATTTTGTTCGCCATATTGCATCCGCCATTTTGAATTTTAAAAATTTGTTGTCAAATTCATGAACAACTATCTCAAAAACCCCCGAGTAATAAGTTTCAGGCAAATCCAACTGATTTTTAATTTTTCCATCCGCCATTTTGAATTTTCAAAATTTAATGCCAGATTCATAATCAGTGACTTGAAAAACCCCCGAGTAACAAGTTTCAAGCAAATCCGATCAATTCTTAAAATTTGTCCGACATATAGGATCCGCCATTTTGAATTGTCGTAATTTGATGCCAAATTCGTGATCAGCCACTTCAAACACTGTCGGATAACAAGTTTTAATGCCATTTTAACGTGCAGAAGCATCATTTTCGACTTGTTAACTTTGAAGTCGTTTTTCTCGAAAACTTGATTTCAGACGAGAGGTCCTTTTTATCTGTCCAAGTCACATATGGGCGATTTCACGTGAGATTTCCGTCGACCATATTTGAAATCTGCCAAATATATTTTTTCTTGTTCTGTAGTGAAAAAAAGAGATTCGTATTTTTTTGACAAATTTTCGAATTTTCAGAATTTTAGTTTTGTGAAAATGTAGACCTATTTCACTATGCGACAACATTTAAAAAAAGTTTTGTTTAAGTGACTTTCCTGATTGTTTTCCTTTAAACTACATAAAATATGAAAAAAATCCCTATTATACCGTCAAAGTACTAAGTGTTTATGTTTAATGTAAAGGTTTGTGATTTTTGTACTTTTCGGTGTTTAATTAATCGGTTTCAGCTGTTAGTTTACGAATAATAAATTTAATTAATTTAAGGGGTTTCCTAAATTTTTTTGGTCAAAAAAATCGAATTTTTTTTTTTTTCATTTTTTGATAGGAAAGTATGTTAAGAATGTGTGGTTAAATCATTAGATCGTAATTCGCTCATAATCTTAAGTTATTTAACAAAATATACATATATATATGCGTCTACAGATCGTATAATTAACCCTTTCGTGCCCACGATAAACCGAGCGAATCGATTTGCTTGAAATTCGTTACTCGGGGGTTATTGGGGTCTCTGATTACGAATTTAATGTCAGATTTTAAAAATTCAAAATGGCGGATCCAATATGGCTGACAAGTTTTTTAAAAAGTGTTTAGATTGGCTCGAAATGTCCTACTCGGGGGTTTATGGGGTCGCTGATTACGAATCCGGTGTCCATTTTTCAAATTTCAAAATGGCGGATCTAATATGGCGGACGAGTTTTTAAAAAATGCTTGGATTTGCTTGAAATTTACTACTTGGGGGTTTCTGAGGTCGATGATTACAAATCTGAAGTCATATTTTAAAAATTTGCTGATAATAAACCCGACAGGGTCATGGACCCAGTACGGACAATTCATCATATTCATATCATTTCATCATTTTCGAGCAAATCCGATTAGTTTTAAAATTTTCGTCCGCCATATTGGATCCGCCATTTTGAATTTTTAAATTCTGACATCATATTCGTAATCAGCGACCCCAAAAACCCCCGAGTACCAAGTTTCGAGTAAATGCAATTGATTTTTAACTTTCATGTCCGCCATATTGGATCCGCCATTTTGAATTTATAAAATCTGACATCATATTCGTAATCAGCGACCCCAAAAACCCCTGAGTAAGAATTTTCAAGCTGATTTAGTTACTTCTGCTTGACTAATTATAACCTTTTGATATCAAAACTTTAAACGCTTTCTTCTCAAAACACTATATTTAAAAATGGTAACCAGTAGAACTCAAAAACCGTTTGACCGATTTCAAAAATTCAAGTTGCATTCGATTCAGTGTAAGTTTTTGCAGGTCCTAAACCTCTAATATATTTAAAATATTCAATAATCAGGTTTTTGTGAGTGATTGATTGTCAAAAAAATGGTGTTTTTTCAGTTTTTTGGGTTCCAAAGCTTGCCATTTTTTTAATTTTTGATTTTTTTTAATATCTCGAGGTTTAGGACCTGTATTAGGTCTTAAACTTTAAAATCACGTTTGATTTTTTTATTTTAGATGATTCTGCGATGAGCTACAGTGGTTACCGTAAAGGACCTTGATTTTGACCAGTGTACATAGCGACCTCTGTAGAAGGAGCATAATAATATTTTTTAAGATCGCAATTTTTTTTTAAATAGTTCTTGACGTATATAGTAACATGTAAAAACTTTTGATCAATTATATTTTAAAACTTATGAGTACACGATCTTTTAAAAACCTTCTATTTTAGGGCAAAAAAATTTAGGAAACCCCTTAAACATAAATTTTCATTTGAATTTACACAAATGAAAGAAAAATTCACTTACAAAAGACACATTAGCTTAAAAGTGAATAATTTTTATGATTTTTAGTTATAAATTCGCTTGAAATTTGCTACTCAGGGGGTTTTTCGGGTTGCTGATAATGAAAATAAAGTAAAATTTTGAAAATTCAAAACAGTCGATCCAGTATGGCAACCAAAAAATTTTTTTAGTAGCCATATTAGATTCGCCATTCTGAATTTTAAAAAACTGATTTTAGATTCGTAATCAGCGAGCCCAAAAATCATTCTGCATCAAACCTCAGGGGAATTTAATGGTTTTTAAAAATTTTTGTTTTTAACCCTCTCCTCACTCTAAAAGGGTGACCACTTAGATTCGATTCCACCCTTAGAATCGAAACTTTGGCGATTTGAAAAAATTTACTTTCTTTCATAGTTCTATGAAATTTTTGTATTTTCATTCAATTTGGTGAGTATCACTTGAATAATTTTATTTCTGTGAAACCGCTTTTCTCCATTAAAGGATAAGGAAAAAGTTGTATAGCAATAAAAATAAAAGACTAATTCACAAACTTATTAATAGAATCTAATTAACAGATATAACAGATGAAAGAAATAATATGAAACACGAAAAAATCTTTTGTAGTATATAGTTTTAAGACTTTGAAATATGCTAAAATACGTGTTTTTGTGACCTTAAATTCAGTAAATGATATTCTTATTTTAATCAGTTTTAACGAAAAAAAAACAAAAAAATTAACTTAAACATTTTTTTGTCGTACAGTGTTTTCAGTAGCTTTTAACTCGAAAAATATTGGTTTTTTAATTCTCGACAAGAGAAAAAAGTTTCATTTTTTCTTATACTTTTCAATAATGTTAACAAAAAAATTTTTTTTTCATTTTTTATGAAGAAAAATAACAATTTTTTTATAAACATTGTAAAGAAATATTTACCCCACGTCGATAAAAGTATATACCTCATGCCGATAAAAATGTTACCGACCGTAATGTACGATGTAGTACACGATCGCGCCGCGCGAGCTATATCGTCGAGCTCCCTCGCAAGCGTCCTGGGCACCGATCGCCTATATAAGCTGCGCTCCCGCAGGAAATCGGCAGACTCTTGTGGTTCACAAAGTCGGTGAGTGGTATTACCCTCACACTGGGTCATTTCCCCAGTATTAAAAAGCATTACTCTGAAGTATCGTAAATAGAGCATTTTTTCGTCTCCGCGAGGTTTTACCCGTTGGAAACATCGAAGCGGTTTTACCGCGATCTCGCGTTCCCGTTCTGTACGTAACTTCCTGGCGCAGTTGTTCGCCGTCGCTTTCGTTCCTATTATTAAATATGTGATTTTCAGGTTATGTCTTTTTTTGTTAATAAACGTTATTTTTCGAAATGTGTCTGTAATTTCAATGTAATACCGTTGCTTAAAAACGAACCCTGATCCGGCGAGCTAATCCAACATTTATTTTATCATTGAATTCATTACAACATATTAAGTTTTTTTTTTAATTTGAATATAATTTTTAAAAATTTATTTTTTCTTAACATATTTGGAAATAGTAGTAACTGTCAAAAAAGGAACTAAATTGATTCCTTCAACTAGAAAGATTTTATTAAAAATTTAGTGAAGTGAGCATTTTTAGTGGAAAAAAAGTTATACCCGGTTGTAGGCACCCTTGGAGAATCCAACAATTTATGTAATGTTGATATTTTGGTCACACAGTAAAAACCTGGGCTCATTTTTGCTGCAGATCAAAATGATCCTGCTGACTGGATCATTTTGAGCCTGGGTTTTTATCCCGTGTAGAAATGTCCCTAAACTTCCCAACGTTATAATGGATTCCGACTAGAACCGCGCTAGAAAATCTAGCCTAGAAAAGTTGTACTCGAACCTGATTAGATTCTTGTGAGAAATTCAGACTAGAAATATCTGCTGAGATCCCGTTTGAATTCTAGAAAGGCAATTCAAACTAGAAGAATCTGATTAAGCCCTTACTAAATTCTAGTAAGTTCTAAATTCTATTATTTTTCGATGTTTTCTTTATTTAAAATATGAATTTAATTCTGTTCAATAAGGGACACAAATATTTTTAAAATGTTCGTTTTAGAAATACCTAATAATAATAAAAAGAACAAATATTAATAATAAAATTATTAAATAAATTAAATTTATTATTAAATACTACCGAGTGATAGAATCAAAATAATATTATTAATAAATTACATTATTATATATAGTTTCACTTTTTATTTAATTTAAAAATAATATTTAAATTTAAATCGAAAATATCGAAATCGATGTATCGAAGTTTTCAATATATCGATGTTCCATCGTCGAGAATGATGACATGAATGGTGCAAGTGCACATGTCATTTTGTGTGAACCTAAATTTTATTGTTCTTTTGTTTATTAATAATGGAAAATAATGAGAGGAAAAAAAGCAATTGCGAATGCTTAGCAAACAATATCGTGAGGTGAAATCCGTACGAGCTGAATTAAATAGAATGCAATATGTTCAAGAGCAAGTTATGGATATTAACAATTTAGATGACTCAAATCACTCATCTTCTTTATCAGAAGGTAAAGATTAACATAATATTATCAATTTAAGAATATTTAATATTAAGCCAACAAACATGAAATATGTACTTAGAATATTAAAAGTAAAAAATATATTGATTGGTTTTCTAACCTCAAATTTTGTCTTTATGTTAATATCATTATTGCACATTTTTAATTTTTACTATGATTATTCCAATTTCTTCAGGTAATATTATGATTTCTAACTTTTTTATTTATAATTCTGGTTAAAATTTCTGTTAGTACTGTTTGAAGGTTAGGAAGTTCAATTAAACTTCACGGCTATAATAAATAGCATAACGGGCGTTTTTAACTCTACAATTTCAAAAACACACACGGAAGAAAGGAAATCGCAGGGATATCCTTGCTAGATCCCTACCAACATTCCTCGCTGGCGTCGATCGTGACGAAAAATTCCGGGTCCCGCCTAGAGTTTCCCTTCCGGAACCCATCTGGCAAAAGGGACGCACAGCGAGATCCCTATTAAAATCTAACTCAAATTTCTGCACGGGTACTGTGCAAATTCGAAATTAAATAAAAAAATATAATGTAAACACTACACAAAAAAAATTGCACTCACATTTTTGATATAATTCACACCTATTTAACACACTTGGAAAAAAAGTAGAAAATCACATTTTTCTTCATGTTTTTCAAGATATTTTCATTATGCTCACTGCTTCTAAGAAAATGCGCGTATCGCTTCGGTATTAACACAAAAATAATGATAAACAACTTAATTGTATCTATTTGAAATTTTATAATCATAATTTTAGAAATTTTATTGCTTTTTTAATAATTTTATATATTTCTGTTTATCATGTACGACGACTATTCACGATTAAGACTGTTTTACCAAAGTTCTGGTAAAATTCGAATCTCTGATGTGCTAATGTTACTGTAGATGACATTTTAATTATTTTCATATAATCAAACAGCAATAGCATATATGTACATATATGTGAAACGAATGCATACGTATTTCGTATATGACAGGTTTGAGGTTTGATTCTACATGAATTTTGCGTGTCACTTAATGGTAACAAGCGAGCGGGGTGAAACAGTAAACCAGCAATGATAGACAGCTCAAGCAAAAGTGGGTCAGCAATATTTATTAACAAATTAAACGTCTATAATTACATTTGAATTTATTACTTATATTATTTTCTAAATAAAAGAAATGTCTTAATGAAGAAGCTATTTAACAAAATCTGATAAATCCATTTTTTAATCATTTAAAATTTTTTCTTCAAAAATTGATTTAACAGGTGGGGGATTATGAATAGTGATGCTAATTGTTATTTCTTATTTTATTATTTCTTTATTTTCAAAATTTTCCTTTTCATCTAAAAAAAAATTCACCGTTATCTTTGTATCCTGGTATGGATAATTCTAAGATCAATAAAACTAGCAAATTATGTCACTTATTATTATTTTTTATTTACATTTGTCATTAATACAGTTTCCACTTCTGCTAGTTAGTTTGGTGTGATTTAACATTTAATTGGTTACAGACTTTACGAAAATTAGGATACATTGCTTTAGTATAAAGTTTCATTTGATCCTTTAATCAAAATCCATTGAATAATTCAAATTTCGTTATACCCGTGTAGAAATTTTACCATGGCTCGGATCGGGGCCTGATCGGATTTTAATGCAACGCCGGCCCTGATCTGTCCCTGATCGGGGCCAGATTATGATTCCCTACCAGGGCCCTGTTAGGGAAATTTCTACACGGGTATTGGTTATATTTCGTTATATAATAAATTATATTTATTTCGTTATATTTTGTTTGCGATATCGCGTATATTTAATTGAATCTGGTTCGATAAGTCTCAAAGGTTTTTTTTTTCATTTCTTTATAAGTTTATAGAAAAACAGTCAAACTTAACGTAAAAATTGATATGTTAATAATTAAATATAATAATTACTATTGAACGTCTTAAAAAGTCCTTTGGTTGTTTTTTTTTTGAGTTCTCCAAGATATTATCACAATTGTTTCATAACCCAAGTAGCATGAAATATTGGTTAAATGTCACGATGATATCAAATGGGAATATTTCTGTGAAATTCAGTCGATATCATAATGTCCGCTTTATGGGGACATTCTACGGTGATATTCCTGTGACATTCGCGTGACATTCGTATGATATCCCCTCAATATTACATGAATTTTACGAAAATATTCCCTCAGTTTCATACGAATATCACACGAATGTCACAGGAATATTACCGTGGAATGTCCCCATGAAGCGGACATTATGATATCGCCTCAATGTCACAAGAATATTCCCGCTTGATATCACCTTGATATTCAAGCAATATTCCGTGCTAATTCAGAATATCTGGATATTCAGGATACACTGAAAGAAATTTTTCGTAATTACTGACATAATTCTTGCTGTTTCTGTCATATCGTATAACTGAATTAACATGGAACTGTTACTGCCATACAGATTGGGTAATCCAAACAAACGAATATTACATCCAAAGAGCAAGATGTCTGAATCAGACTTCACATGGCTAATATAACCTAACTTATCTACTAATTTGATAGACTGTTTAACCAATTCAACCAGAAATCTCAACCATAAGTTTACACGGAAAAAAAAGTACAACTATATCTGAGAATTTTTTCGCCATAGTAGCTAAATATTTCGTCGAAAATGAACGAACGATACTGGCATTATCGCTGTTTTGTCAAAAATTTTGAAAATTGACCATATTCGCTTGAAACTCGTTACTCGGGGGTTTTTGGGGTCGCTGATTCCGAATTTGATGTCAGAATTACAAAATTTGAAAATTCAAAATGGATACAATAATAATCACACCCATACTATGTTATTTTGAATTTTCAAAATCTGACTTGAATATCGTAAACAGCGACGTTCAAAACCCCTGAGTAACAGATTTTAAGTAATTTTAATTAATTTTTAAATTTTTATAAAATTATCTGCCTCATTGGTAACGCCATTTTGAATTTTTGAAATCTGACTATAGATTCGTAATCAGCGACCCCAAAAACCTCCGAGTAACAAATTTTAAGTATTTTTAAATCATTTTTGCCATTTTTTTAAAAATTGTCCGCCATATTGGCTCCGCCATTTTGAATTTTTAAAATCTGACTTTGTAATCGTAATCATCCACCTTAAATACCATAGTATACACATTTGCACAAATTTTGGTCATTCAAAAATTTACTGACATTTTGGTCCCACTTATGAGATTTTGGCCTTGACAGCGAAGGGGTTAATACAAATAATTTATTATTCATTGCTAATATATTATTTTATTAAAAATATTTCGATGAAATAAATAATTGATTTAAACGAAAAAAATTAAATTTTTTAAAATAAAACAATTAATTATTTGAAAAAATTAGTGAGACCTATAAATAATCCTCACATTTAACTTATAAGAATTTCTGCGGCGTCAAATCTTAAATTATTGAATTTCTATTCAGCAAAGTTTTATAAAGTGGATTTCACATTAAAAAAAAATTTTATATCGATGAATTTTGATTGAATTGAAATTAGATTTAAAAGAATTTGTATTACACATTAATCACTTGCGGACATCTTAATTTTTTCGATGCACTCACACACTGTACTATAGGGATTTTGACTATCGCCAAATTACTGATGTTTGCATGATTAAACCGACTACATGTCTGGCGCTATTGGGTGTATATTTTGCTGCTTTATTTGCAAGACTTGTTTGTTTCTGTTATTTAACCCTAGAAAGCACATCTGGGGTAAAAAACTACCCCAGAAAAATTCAAATTTCAGTATTTTTTGCAGATTTAGTGTTTTTTGTAATTTTTTACATATTTTTGATCCTATCAAAAAACAAAAAACGCTACCTTCGTTCTTATAAAAAAACGAAGAAAATGACATATAATAAAGTTATTTTGCGTTAAATAAGAACATTCTAGCAACAAAACAATTTTGGGGTTGTTTTCTACCCCAGATATGCTTCTACGTATTAGCCAGCTATGTTGTGCTGTCTAGGGTTAAAAATAATAGATAATTTCTTAAAAACGAAATTTGACATTTCATCGATAACATAAAAAGTGCCAATTCTTTTTAAAAAATTTACTGGTAATATCTAAATAGATTCTAAAAATGAATTGTATGTATTTCTATTTCAACTTTATTTCCAATATCGCTCGTTCGCATCTCTAGATTTTTTTCCGTGTATGGCTGAAATTTTGATAGCATTTCTTTCCGTGTATGCAACGGATGTTCTAGGCATATAATTTGGTTCGGGAATTTAGAATATCTCTAGGTTATTCTGAGGATATATCCTGAATTTCTGAAATCCTCAAATATCCGGTGCTGTGAGGGTAACCTCGAAACTTGTTTAATGAGTCTAAAACACTAAATGAAACTATCATTCATTGAAATTTTTTAATTTATTAATATTTTATATTTTCTTTAGTTTTGTTTTAGTGAAAACATAAATAAAATTTATATTCTCGTTAAAAATATAGCGTATTACTCTAGTTAACGGCTTTTTCAAGTAGAATTGGACAGTTATATTCAGTGGTTGAAGACAGATATATACTTTGCACAAATTTTATCGGGTATAGTGATTTGTAAAGTGAAATTTATTGTTCAACACGAATATCATAATGAATTATTGGTTACTTCATCGTCAAAAGAATCTACAAGCATATTTTCGAAAAAAGAAATTGTGTCACGAAATTATAGGTGAAACATGATAGACGTTTTTGGTCAGAAATCGTCAAATTTTTTAAAAATATTTTTTCTTAGAATTTTCCATAAAATAATAATTAATTTGTTAGAAATAAGTATTAGGTAAATTTTACAAAAAATGACAGCAAAAAGTTTTTATTGGCAAAGGACACGATTATGACAATTTAAATGAAATGACCCACAAATGAAAATAAGTGCAAATGTAGTATGACAGTTACACTGGTTTTCATGGTAATGTTCTTTTTCTGTTTGGAACCTTTAATGCGTTAATTATTTAAAAATATCCGATAAATTAGTTTATTCGGGAAAATGACAGTGAATCGTTTATTTAATTAATTGTATTAGGTTATATTTAAATTCTCGAAATTTTTTTACAGTTTTTTTTCTTAGCTTTGAACTATATATTTAATGCTGCTTCAAAAAATATTTAATGAAAATTAAAAAAAAAAGAAATAAAACAATTTAATAAGTATACAATAATAGTTTACAGTAAATTTTCCATATATTATCTGAAAATTAAGCATACCCATGAATTATTTAAAGACACTCACGGTTATCAGTCATTAAAACAATTACAGACGTGTCGATTTCGTTATGTATAAGAGGAGGAATTCTACAATATGTATATGTATATATATATATGTGGTTTGTGATGATATCGTTCATAGATATTGGCATTGCATAGTAGCGACTGACACACTCATAAGCAGATGCGTGAGATCACGACTTGTGCAGAATGAAACGACCATCAGTATATAGTACTGTGATTAAACCACGTATCAAGTTCCTCGCGGGATTTGCCATGCCAGGAAATGGATAAATAATGAATTACATTGCAGCCCCAATGCATTTTCGTTTTAACAGTTACACTTTTTGTTACAAATACGATCTGTATAAAGTATTATATGTACATTCGTACACATTTTGCATGGAGAAAATACTATTTACATCTATACTAGGGTTGTTAAAAAAAAGAATATTTAAATTCAAATATATGCAGAACAACTAAAAGGAAAGTAAAAAAATTATAATTCAAGATTTTCAAATTAAATAAATTATTAAAGCGTTGTCAAAGTAAAACAGTCTGCAGACTTTTAATATTAGACTGCTGCCTGCAGAAAGTTTGTTAAAAAAAGAGATTATCATTTTTTTTATGTATCTGCAAAATATTATTAAATTTTAACAAAAAAAAACAGCAGAGAAATCGTGAAATTAGTAAAACGGTGCTTAGAATTTTTATTGTTTATTATTAATTGAAAAATTAAAATATTTAAAAACGAATTTGATAAATGTTTTTATGGCAAGAGATGATTTATCCAATACTTTGATAAATTATGTTGTAATCATTAAATTATTATTAATATTAAAAAAGGAAAAGTACTTATCTGTCAGATTTATAATGTTTCATTAAATTTTAATCGTAATAAACTGATGAAAAATAATAAAATAATATTTATAATTAAATATTTAAATTGCTTAAGTATTCATTTAATAAGTTTAATTTTGTATTTAATAATAGAAAAAACATAATTTATAAAAAGAATTTCCAGTTTGTTTTTAAATGAAATGTGACATTACCGACAGAATGCGAGCCGCTTACTATGTATGACAGATGGCAGCACCTAACTTTACCTTTTTTTAATATTTCATCATTTTCTAAAAGTTTGATACAAAATTTTATGTTTAGTAATTAAAAAGGCGTAAATAATTAACCCATTTCGTCCGAGAAGTCCGTTTTTCCATTTTAATTTTGAAAATCTGACATCAAATTCGGAATCAGCGACCCCAAAAACCCCCAAGTGACAAGTGTCAAGCCGATTGCGTTAGATTTTTAAAATATCGTCCGCCATATTGGATTCGCTATTTTGAATTTTGAAAAACTGACACCGGAATCGTAATCAGCGACCCCAAAAACCCCCGAGTACCCATTTTTAAGCGAATAGCATTATATTTTTAAAATGTCGTCTGCCATATTGGATCCGCTATTTTGAATTTTGAAAATCTGACATCAAATTCGGGATCAGCAACCCCGAAAACCCCTGAGTAACAAGTTTTGTAGACATTTGTCTAGTTTTTTAATGATGGGACTGAACGATTTAATTTCAGACATTTTGGTGGCCATTTTGGAGGCGCCATTTTGAATTTAGAGAAAATAAAAATTTTTTATCATGACCAAATGAAAGGGCAGACATTTTGGACGCGATATTTTGCCATTCCAAATTTTTTCTGACGCGATTTCGAATCAAAAATATAGTTTTAATGGGAAAAAAACCCAAAAAATACGTCTTTTTTTTTTTGTTTAAACAATCATAACTGTTTATCCTTAAGTCAAAAGTTAAATTTTCTTATAGATTCTGAAAGAGGACTAAAAAATACATAAGAAACACCAACTGCAAATTTTTTTTAGTTCATGAATTTTTAAAATGGGGAGAGCAAATTAGGAGGAAGAAAAACGGACTTCTCGGACGAAATGGGTTAAAAAATGTTAATTTACCTAGCACTATTTGATGGTATAATTTAACAATTTTTAATTTTTACCAAAAAGAAATATGTATTTAAGTAAAATTATTATTGGTTGTTTGTTTGTTTTACATAAAATATTTCTTATAAAAAATTATCAAATCATTTCAGATTTGATTTTTTTTATATATTATGTTTTTAATTTTATATAATTTTATGAAAAAAGATAAATTTACGAGAAGAAAAGAAACATTTTTTCTGTGCATTATTACGATGATAAAGTTAAGCTCTTTCTCTCTCTCTCTCTTTTTAAATTATAACAGAATCAAAAATTCACTTTCTGTAAGAAACTTCTGTTGCAGAAATATTTTAAAATATGCGCAAATCAAGTTAATTCTATTGCCATTAGAGTTTTGATATTGAAAAAGCAAATATTCCCCCCTTGTTTAAATTTAAGATTAAGAAGATAAATTAGTTGTAAAACTTCTTAGTCGAAAGAGTAACAAAAACTTTCAACAGATTATTATGGATTCTGCTAATTTTGAGGATAAGTATACCCACACGTTTTCACTGTTTTATACAGTATATATGTCTATATATATATGTTTTATATAGTTTTGTGCAGATCAATAACATTTTTGCTCACAATATCAAATAAGATCTCAAAAGAAAAGAGATTAATGCAAAAGTTTCATTGCAATCGTGACTTGAAGGAATTCTTTATTTCACCTGCAATTATAACTCTTGTGCTATATATGAGATTTTTTTCCTGGATTAAAATACCAACACGCTTCTTTATTAATGCTTCAAAAGTTTCCACAAGGGATTATATTTTCTTTTCATCATTTGTTGTTAGATATTTTCTTGAGTGCCAAAACAGATAAAAAGGAGAATATATATATATATGTTTTATATAACTTTAATTTCAGGAATATGAAAAATATTTAAATAAATAAAAAAATTTTTTAAGGGTCAAAATTTTCTTTAACTACCAAAAATTAAAAAAATATTTTAAACTTTAAATCACTTTTTTTATTCCATAAAATAAGTTTATGAAATTTTTATAACAAAAGAATTTTTTTTTTGTCAAATTTATTAACAGTTTTTATTTTCAGAAAAGATATTTTATTCTTGAAAAGAAAATTAATTTCTTTTTTTGTGTGAGATTATATATTTTCTTGCATTATTATTTTTTTTTTTTTTTAGTTTTGAAAATATAATAAAAACTATAAATATTATTGAAATATGAAATTTCTCTAAAGTTTTACAGATACTTGACCATTAGGTGATTTTTTTAAAGATCCAATCATTTTTTATCCCAAAAGGAAGTAGGGTCTGATGGAGACTGAAACAAATTCGTGCCATTTGAACGAGCGCGCCACGTTCGATCACAATAATGTCGTGTCACGCTTCATCGAACTTCGGGTGGGGTCCAATGGAGTTATGACCGCACCGTAATAGACATAAAACAGAAATATGTCTCATTTAAATACAAAAATATATATTTTTTTAAAGTGCATGATAATAAAATTTAAATTATTGATAGTAGAAAAAATTATTAATAATTATATTTTAAAAAAATGCAAAAAAAAAAAATATAAAATTTTCACTTTTTTCAAATCACTTTTAATCCCTATATATAGAAAGAGGGATTCAGAATCTAAATTGTTTTCTCTAGTCTTCTGTTGTTTTATTCGGATTTACTTTCCATTTGTTTCGATTAAAGAGAATGTACTTTTATATAAAGTAAAAAAAAATTAAGAATAAATGTAGTAGGGGAGAGTGACTAATTAATTAATGATTATTTACTATTAGTACCTCAAAAATTAATTATTTCAAAACAAGGGTAATAATTATTATTACTTAAAAAAATATAGCATACATTTTTACTGTGCTAACACAATGCACCAATATTCAAACAATTAAATTCACTTCACATATCAAATTCGTAAATATTATGTTCTTGAATAAAAATAATTTTACGTATATGAGTGTTAATTAATTAAAATAATACAGAGTTTATTTTGTATCAAGTTGATCATGGAAAATGTTTAATTAACATTAATTAATTAGTTACTTGAACAAATATTTTTATATCGAAAAATCATTATGATTTTAAATTAAGAATAACGAAGCCAATAATACCCCTAAAACCCCCAGAGTTACAATTTTAACCCTTTTAAGGACCAGTAAAAGCTATTGTTCCCACAAACATATAAAAAAAATAGGTCTTCTCTAAAAATTGTGTTATTTAAAAATTTTTTGTTGCATAGACTAGCTTTTATTCTTCTACTTTTAGGAAAAATTTATATGGCTCTTTAGTTAACATTCCTCTGAAAGCTACAACCCAAAAAGTAAATAAAAATTAAAGTAATTTTTGAGATCATATCTTTGTTTAATAAGAAAAGAATTACAAATTCGCATAATAATAAACAATTTACTTTTTAAGTAAATTTAAAAATTCAAAATGACGGATCCAAAATGGTGGACATGTTTTTAAAATTTGTCCGGATTCACTTGTAACTTATTACTTGAGGGTTTTCAAGGTTGCTATTTACGAATCTAAAGTCAGTTTTTAAAAATACAAAATGGCGGATCCAATATGGCGGTCGAAAAAAATTAAAAGTATGATATTCCGTCTCACGTAAATTCTTAATGATTCAATGAAGAAAACTTGTATATAGACTAACTCCAAAGTAAAAAACATCAGTGTAAAAAAATGGTAATTCTGAAAGATTTGAATGTTTTATAATATTCATTTGTTGAAAAACGGATTTCGGTAAAGAAAAATCTTACAGTTTCAGGTTCTTGTTAGAATTTTCACTTAAAGGCTGAACACTACTACTCGAGTGAATACTTTCTTTTACATTCGAAATTTTAGAATTTCTACCTTATCAACAAACATTCACTCTCCTTGTTTTTTAAATTCACTTTTCTCTCTCATTTCTTGTTCACTCAACCTAACCTACAATTCTCACTTTACTTTTTTCCCTCTTTTTTTTACTACTAACACACTCACTCTTTTCCACATTCACTTTGTTCATTCGCAACACTACGTTTTCCCTTCACTCTCCACCCACTACTCTAACCACCCTTCAATTATTGCCTCAAAGTTTGGGCAAAAACACTTCACCTTTGACAAAACGCGTGCACTATACAACGGTTTCCAGAAATGGAAGCCAAATACCCAGAAATATAAAAAAAAACTAATTTTTTATAAACTCGTCGGCTATTTTAAATTTTTTAATCCTGTCAACAGCAACCTAAAAAATATAGCTTTCTAGCGGTATGAAAATTCACTGCGTTTTTTTTTAATTTTCCCATCGTATTAGTTGCACCATTTTGAATTTTGAAAATCTGAGATCAAATTCGTAATGTGCAACTACAAACAGTGTAGTATATTAATTTTAACTTATTAAAGTCAACCTGGGAGTCAATTATGTAATTCTATTTCCACTTCCACCAGTCTATTTGGTATCCATTTTCAGCATTCCAATTCTACTTTCGCCATTCAATTTCCACTTCCACAATTCCATTTCCATTTGTACCATTCCACTTTTATCATTCCATTTCTACTTTCATCCTTCCATTTCTACCTTTCCACTTTCACTATTTCACTTCCTCAGATATATTAATTTTCACTCATAATTTGATTTTGATTTAAAATAGCATTTTTTGCACCTGGAAATAGAATGATAAAAGTGGAAATGGAAGTGAAAATGGATTTGTGAAAGTGGAAGTGAAAATGAAATTGCGAATGTGAAAATAGTAAGGTACAAGTGGAAATGGACTTTTCTAGAATTTTTTAAATAAAATGCAATTATTTAACCAATTATTTACTATAATTTTTCTCTAAATTAATTATTTGTAATAATTTTAATGAAATTCTTCAAAAATTCAATTAGGTATCTTAAGGCCAGGTCCAAGTGAGGCAGCGCCATCTACATTGAAACTAAAATTTTGGAAAATTTTCAACAGCCTTTTCTTGAAAACAAAAAGGTAAAATGCTTCTTCCTTTATGGATAATTGATTATTGGCAAGATACCCTTCTAGAAAAAATCAATTAAACACGATTCAGAACGATTGAGTACAAAACTTTTTTAATCGTTTTGAATTGTTTTCAATTAGAGTATATATTTTTTCAATTGATTCGAATTGTTTTCAATCGTGTAAAATAAGTTAAACTTTTTCAATTGTTTTTAATCAGGTGCTATCGGGAGAACGATATACGCACATGCGCAAATAGTTAATTTCAAGAATAAGAAAAGTGTTGAATCAAACAGGAAAGATGTTTTTCTTATAAGTCTTTTGTAATATATAGTTCTGTTCGTGCATATGTGTCAAATATTTAAAATCTAAAGTAAAATTTCTAATGATATGGATAATGTCAATATGTTTACTTATCCTATATATGAACAAATTAAATATGACAATCTTTGAGTTGTTAATACATAACCTCAAAAAAATAAAAATAAATAAATGGGTACGTAAAAAAATACATATAAACTAAAATTAAATAAATAATTAGGTACATATAAAAATAAATATAAGAAAAAATTCTATTTCTTACATTTTAAAATAATTTCAGTTTTTAATTTTTTTTAGAACAAAATTTTTAGTTTTTCTAAACTTTAGGTGTCTAGCAGCTTTTCAAAAAAATTTAGCAAAAAATTTATTCAGTATAAATTTTGTTCAAAGTTCACCTAAACTCTTTTCAACAACAAAAAACCATAATTTTTCAATGAAATATTTTCAAAAATTGTAATCAAATTCTTTAAAAAGTTCAATTGTTTTCAAATTTTTCAATACAAAATTTCAATTATTTAAAATTAATAAGTCAAAACTTTCAATACAAAGTCTTCCAAAATTGAATTACTTCTATTAAATTCTATAATTATTTTATTTATAAAAAATTTTAACTAATACTTTTTGCAAATTTTATCATAAATTTAAAAAAAAATTTGTATTAAAAACTTTGATTGCAACTCTTCGAAATATCAATTTTTTCTAAAAATTTTAAATTAAAATTCTTTACAAACTTTTTTCGTGCTAGAAACGTATGTTAAACCCGTTACATTTGTATATAAAGTTTTTCATTCATTAAAATATTTTCAAAATTTTCAATTTAAAATCACCTGAATTTTAATTATTTCTAATGAATCTTATAATTATTGTAGATCTTCCAATATTCAATTATTTAAAAAAATTCAATATTGACTGAAATTAAAAAAAAATTCAGTAATTCAATTTAAAACAATACTTGATGTATCTGTCAAAAATTATTTTTTAAACATTTTTTCGATAAATTATAAACAAGAAACATTTCGTCTTGTGCAGCTTCATTCAAAGATAAATTAAAAAATAACTTTTAATTAATTTTTGATAAAATATATGATTTTCTTCTGTGGTGACAAATACATTGATAAATATTTTGATTTTTTAGTTCGGAAAATAATCTTTGAAATAATTATATATTTCTAGACTGTTTAATTAGTTGCATTTTTTAAAATTTTCAAAAACCCCCACCAAGCAATAGTGCATGGAATACAATCTATAGAACACGATTGAAAACGATTGAAAACTATTGAATATGATAAGAAAGTCAATCGTCTTCAATTGTAAGAACACGATTAAGAAACACGATTGGGGACAATAGAAATTTCTTTCCTATTATTTTCAATCGTTTTCAATCGATTTTTTCTAGAAGGGATATACACCAGCTAAAACTTTTTTTGAGTTAAAATAATAAAAAAAATTTCATGTCAATAAATTAAATATGAGCACTTTTTTCACAAAAATTGTAACAGTACTTTCTCAGAAATTACAATCAAAAATGCAATTTCCATTTGGAAAATTAATAAACGCTAAAAAATACACGACTTAAGATTTAGCAATCACGAAAATAACAAAAAAAAATTTTTTAACATAACATATTTTACTCATTATGACAGCCGTTTGTCAGGTTATATATGTCACCAGACGTTTCGCGGTTTTGCCGAAAGGAGGAGATTGGCGCTGTTGCTAACCACCTGAAATACACAATCTACCAAAGGGCTGTCGCAATCAGTAAAGCAGAATCAATATGTTAAATATTTAATAAAATTTTTTTTTGTTATTTTCGTGATTGGTAAATCTTAGGTCGTGTATTTTTTAGCGTTTATTAATTTTCCAAATGGAAATTGCATTTTTGATTGTAATTTCTGAGAAAGTACTGTTACAGTTTTTGTGAAAAAAGTGCTCATATTTAATTTATTGACATGAAATTTTTTTCATTATTTTAACTCAAAAAAAGTTTTAGCTGGTGTATATCTTGCCAATAATCAATTATCCATAAAGGAAAAAGCATTTTACCATCTTGTTTTCAAGAAAAGGCTGTTGAAAATTTTCCAAAATTTTACTATCAATGTAGATGGCGCTGCCTCACTTGGACCTGGCCTTAAATTATTTTTGAATTAAAAATTTTGTGAAATTCAAAAATTGTTTACAATTAAAAAAAAATAAAATAAAATTACAAAAAATTTCAATTTAAAATCTTATAAAATTTAATTATTATTTTTAAAATTTTCCATCTAAAACTTTTTGAAAGTTAATAATATTTCAATTATAACTCTTCCGAAATTCAATCATTTTTAATGACTTTTATAATATTCTACGCTTTCACTTGAATTCAATGATTTTAAAAAATTCCAAATCAAAAATCCTCTAAAATTTAATTATTTCTAAAAATGTCAACTATAACTCTTCCAAAGTTCAATTATTTTTAATAATTTTAATATTTCTTGAAAAATTCAATTATTTAACAAATTTTTAATAATAACTCTAAACTTGAATTGTTATCAAATTTTTTTTTAAAGAAATTTGTCAATTAACCCCTTCGCAGTGTAGCAAAAATAAAGCTTCAGTGCCCCGTATGTGGGAAAAAAAATTTTTTTTTTTAAATTGATATTAAAAAAAACCCGAAAATCTAAGAATACCCATTGACAAGTTTATTGTAATTGTTAAAATAATGAAGTAAACGATTATTAAAATAATGAAGTAAACTATCGATAATTTATCATATTTTGTGTCTACTTATTTTTTTTGAGATGCCGCTATAGCGGTCATGCACACTGGTGGCACGACATTTTTATGCCTCTATAGAGGTCAATAACAGTGAAGGGGTTAATTAAAATTTTTAAAATTTATGTTTTCGTTTCTGAAATATTCGATATAAATTTTCTTGATAATATTCCTATAGAATTAAGGAATTAATAAAATAGATTTAATATCTAATAACATTAATTATTAAAAGTAAAATACTTATGAATTAATTAAATTTAATTAAAATAAAAGATCGACTTTTTCGACATTTTTTAAAATGTAAATCTACTAAAACGACTTTTTTTGCGCCTTAAAGTCGATCCGAGGCCTGGAAATGGTGAAAGTGAAATGGTGCAAGTAGAAAATAAAATAGAAGGGTGAAAGTAGAAATGAAATTGAGAAAGTGAAAATGAAATGATGAAAGTGGAATGGAATGGTGAAAGTAAGAGTAGAATGGTGCAAGTAGAAAAGGAAATGGAATGGTGAAAGTGGAAATAGAATTACGTAATCGACCCCCTGGACGCAAAATTTATTTTAACTTTGCGGCTTCTAATTAATAAGATTTTTTTTTAATTTATCAAATACCATGCAAAACGTAAAATATCGTTCTTTTCACTTCTGGAGCTAAAATTAGTTCATTCATTTAATTCATTTAAAAGTTACATGGGATTTTTTGGGGTCACTGATTACCATTTTCACATCAGTTTTCCAAAATTTAAAATGGCAGATACAATATGGCGGACGAATTTTTGTAAATTGATCGGATTCGCTAGAATGTTGTTACTCGGGGGGTTTTGAGAGTCTCTGATTACAAATGTGGTATCAGTTTTCTAAAATTAACAATGACGAATTTAATATGACGGACGATTTTTGGAAAATTATGGGATTTGCTTGTAATTTTGTTATTCGGGGGTTTTCGGGGTCGCTGATTACGAATCTGATATAAGTTTTCAATTTAATTTAATTTTAGCTTCAGAATTGAAGTGAACAATTAAGTTTACGTTAGGAATAATATTTGATAAATTAAAAAAAAAATTCATATAAAATAGTAGCCGCAAAGTCAAAATAAATTTTTTGTCCTGGTAGTGGTTAATGATTATATAATTAAAAAAAATCATCAGTTGTTGAAATTTTTAAAATGATCTTCTACCAAACATTTTTGTTGTTCCAACAAAAAAATTTGCTTAACCTAACAAAACATTTTTGTTTTGCATACAAAAAATCTCTCAGCCAATTAGATTGCTTGCTGCCAACAAAATTATTTTGTTTATTTTATTTCTATTTTCGATTACTATCTACTTTTGTTTATGTATAACAATCATTGTAAGTAAACGAAATAAAATTAAAAAAAAAAGTTGATTTTCTTGTGCCTTAGAAGTTTCATTAAATGTGAACCAATTGAGAAAAGTTTTAATACATTTGAAGTAATAGCAACGGCAGTAAGGAATGATTACTTTCTTCCGAAACCGTCACTCGGTGACCTTTACTACCCCAGTGAGCACAAACGAGTGGAGGGAATAGTCGAGCTGACGTTCTCTTTACAGAGTACAATCGTAGTTATTGGCTCCAAGTGAGAAACGACGTCAGGAATATTACGAACAGCACAGCCAATATCGAAATTGGAAAAAATGTACGACAAGGAATGAAATTACATGAATGTATGTTGCAGTTGAAAATTTTTCATCTGAGATTTCTTTTTCTAAGAAAAAACGATTATATGCGCGCCAGTTTATGTTGCAGTTTATATTCTTTGGTCACACTGAATAACGTGAAATATCAAAAAGTAGAGACTAGGTACATACAACATAATTTTGTCGAATTGTTTTTTTTTTAGAATAAACTCACGGTTATAGTGAAATTTGATGGTAAAAATATTATAAAGAATCGAATTTATTTTAAAACAAGCAGACCGAATTCGGTAGGAGATAAAAATCAATTTGCTGTTTCTCAAAGATTTTTGGACAAGTACTTTTTTTTATTTGGTTGGAATTTTTTTTTCAGGTCTAAAAATAAAAAATGAAATATCCCTATTGGTTCAAAAGTTACAATACTTAAAAGATTTTTTCCTTAATTCTAAGATAAACGATTCCGATTTATAAAATTAAATGCATATTATAACTTCCTTAAGAAATTTTCAGCCAAATGAAAAAAACACTTGTCGTCTAAAAATCTGTGAAAAACAAAATTTCGGGGATCTCATTAATTTTCAGCTTCGACCAAATTCATCCTACCTACCTGATTTTAAATGAATTCTGTTTAAAAATAATTTTTAAAAATTCAAGAAGCATCATCAGAAATGCATGAATCAGAATTTCAAAAATGTAAAAGTAAAATTTAGAATTTTGAATTCGGTAACTTTTTCGTAATTCCGTTAGCAATTAACTATTTTACAATGTGTAAAAAAATAATGTAAGAGGAAAAGTAACAATTTGTTATACACTTTAGCTTTTTTTTAGCCCCTTATCACTTCCCACAAAATCCCCCATTTATCCGTTAATTGGTTTAGAAGTTAGTAGCTTTGTTATAGTTTCCTCCTCGATCTTTCCGACTAAATCTTATTGTACAAGTTAAGTTTATTCTCCCTATAAAATAACTAAATTTCGTTATTTGTAATAAGCCACTTCAGAAAAGTTTAAAAAAGAAATAAATTATAATAATAATTTTAGAAACACAATTCCAATGGTTATTAAAATCCGCATCCAACAAGCCCTATATAAACAATTTCGGATGAACGAACGTTAAATTAATAATTATTAATAAATAAATATCTAAATAATATACTTGCAGTTTATGTTTATTCCTTCAGATGTATTAGTAAAAAAAATTATTGACATGACAATTATTATTTTTGTTGAAAAATAATTTAATTTTATGTTAAACAAGATCCATGCAAATAGCATTTTTAACAATTCAAAGTATTACCAAATGATTATTATTGAAAATCGCTGTTCCTGCACCTTGCGGCATAACTTGGCGGAGGCAGCCTTTTTAAAGAATTAATTAATTTACCGCTACTTGTTAACATTTAACAATTGTTTCATTAAAAATATAATTTTAACTTTTTTCTTGAAGTTTAAATAAAATGACAGAAAAATTACTACCATATAAAAAACTCTTTATTGCCCAATATGGCGATGAAAATCTGATTATCGTCGAAGTAATTAAATCTGTATTTAAAGGTATTCTTTATACATTTTGACGTATTTTTACGTGTAGATTACAAAAACATATAGCAAGAACGATTGGAGTTGATGGTCCTGGTGCTGACTTTTCCCATAAGTTTTTTATTCGTTTCTTTGTTCCATTAAAATTTTTTCTAATTTTTTTCTCTTTCTCCTATTCTTCCTTTTTTATTTCGATATTATTCTTTTCACATTTTTTTTAAAGAAAATATTTATTTTAATTGAAAATAAAATCGAGGTTTCCATACACGAAGCAAACTTATTTGGTAAGTGATACGAAGAGGAACAATTTTCTTAAATTTTTTTTTTACAAAATTGTTCCTTTTTGTATCACTTATTGGATGCGAATCTAGACTGAAAAAAAATTATAATAGATTTATATTTCTTGAAAATATTCATTAAAATTTAATTTAAGTAAAATTTTTTCGACCAAACAATATTAAATAGTGACAGATAACCTACAAGTATGTGTGAACAATGAAAATAAGGACCTTTCAAGTAGTTCGCGTAGACGCTGTGGTCAGCCTGTAGCAGTCAACAAGCAAGAGGTAAACACTCAGCGGGTTGACGTTCAAAAGGCGCATGCCAAGAAGCATGCTTTTAAACGTAAGCGTGAAGAGAAGATCCGATCATAAGAAAGGAGTATAGCTCCTATCTGTTAAACCAATCAAAATCTCTACAAAAAGACAATTTAAAAGGAGGGACCAGTTAATTCATCAAAATTATTACGTTATATGACGACAATTTTTTTATCATTACATTTAGGACCTAAAGTTATTCTTATATTTTAAAAATTTTAAAACAAAATTTTACCAATCTGAAAGAATTTTTCTCTTAAAATTGAGGCAAAAAATTGTTCTAATTTTGTTTAGTAATTATTTCTCCTCAACATTTGATATGTCTATAAACTTTTATTTTATAAATTAAATAACATTTATTTATCCATGTTATAATTTATAAACACCAAAAAAAAATTACATTTAATTTCAATTGCTTGTTTAACTTTTATATCATTAGAAACTGTGCTGCATTCATACTAGAGTGGGTTTCGCTCTAATTGCTGAACGATATTAACATCTGTATCACGATGACGTACCATTGATGGAATATCTCTGCGTAAGTGCATCTCCAGATGTAGGTCAATTTATAAACTTGCCTTCTATTACTTTTCTTCAAAGTGACGTAGCGTATCCATTTATATGTGTGACGAAGATAATTTTCTGAGAATTTCTTGAAAACCTTCACACTCGAACATCATATTCAAACTTTGTTTACTTTTGCTACGCGTTAATCTTTAATCTATTTTTTTTGTGTCAATAGTATAATTGATATATTTTCATATTTTTAATGAATTTATTAATTTAAATTGTAATTTCGTTCATTTTCGTTACGACTTACCTATTTGAGTAAATAATTTAATAGATATCACTTAAAAATGATAATACAGTAAACAGACAATAAATTAAATCAAAATTAACATCAAAACTACAAAAAACTTATTTTTATTAAAAAAAACTTTTTTTATTTATTTGAAACTTATTTCAAAGCTTGATTATTGTCGTTATATACAACAAAAAATTTATGAAACTCAAATTAACTGATGTGTGTTAAAAATTCATTTGAAATGGCATACATGAGATGTCTAAAATCTTTACGAATTTAATTACGTTTAATTATTTAAATGGTAATTGTTTACTTATGCATTTACTTATCCTATTACCATTTAATTTAATTTATTATTTAATTGCATTTACGTCATATCATGCACGTTTGATAATAATATATTGACTTTTAAATTGAAAAATTAATGTTATAGATGTCTACTACACCCTCTATTAAAATATAATTAATATATTAATCAATTTAATAAAAATCAATTAAAATACATGAGGAAATCTTTGGAAGTTTTAATATTAAGGAATGTAAAACGAAGGTATTAGAAAAACGATTCTTTAATGATACTTCAACGTTTCAACATTAACGGATTTTCATTTCAGGGAATCTATTTGACATATACAGAAATAAAAAACAAAAGAATTAATATACCTAAAATCTAAAATAAAAATCACATAAATTAGTTTACAAGAATAACATAAACAATTATAACAGAGATACAATAATTAACAAAATTATTAACATAAATTAGTTAAAAAAATGAGTTATAACAACTAAGGCAAAAATAATTCAGAAAAAATAAAATACAGACAAAGGACACAATCTAATTATTAACTATAATAATTTCCGTATTCATTCATTTATTCATTCCGTCTGTCCACACTTGAAATTTATTATTATTAATTTGTTTTTATTATTAATTATTAAATTGTCATAATTTTTTATCTATAAACAATATAAAAAAAGCTTGCTTTTTTAAAAAATTTTCAATTTGATTTTAATTTTTAATTTAAGTTTAAAGTTTAAAATATTACAAAGCTTTTTTTAGGTTTTATTTTTTCAAAATTTTTAAATATTTTTTAATTTGCTTAATACTTTTTAAAATATAATTAATAATTTTCAGTTAATTTAATTTTCTTTTTGATTACATAATTTTTTAATATTTATTAATTATCAATTAATTAAATTTTTTTGAAAAAAAACATAAATTAAAAATTTTTATTTGCAACGAAATATTTATAGAAAATACAAAAAAATATTTAGCAAAACTAATTTTTTGTAATTTCAAAGATTATAAAAAATCATCGAACATTGACTTTTACAAGTTTATTAAATTTAAAAATTAACTTAGCTAAATTATTTTTGCTGTATTAACTAATTATGAGCTGGCTTAATTCAAAAATCACTATTTATATAACATCAAACTCATTTTTTTCTTTGTATAAATAAATGATAACGTGAAAATTAGAAATATACCTATTATTAATTTATTACTCCACTGATGCAGAATTATTATTATTATTAATATTATTATTATTTTAAAACAACCATGGTATTAGTACCATGGTAATTAGTTAGAAATCAAAAATTTTAAGATTAATAATCATATTGTTAATTCCATAATCGTTACAATATAAATTAAAATCGTCATAAAATAAACATACAACATGTTAAATACATATCTTTAGTCAGCCTACACAACAAAAGGATATCCCAACGCCATTCTTGAGATATCAAAGACATCCCAAAGGTATCCCTGGAATATACAAATTTACGTAACGTGGGTTACCCGCGCGGGATATGCTAAACAATAAAAATTTAATTATTATTGCAACAAATCAAAATAAATGCTTTTTCCATTAAAAATACAATATAGTAGGGGAGCCCATCATGATGCTAAATGGGGATTCACTCACGCGTCGTTGGGACGATGATATTTTGTAGTTTAGATAATAAGGAAAATAAAAAGTTCTATAAAGTTTTCCCTTTCAGTAATGCTTTATGTGTTGTGACGTGGCATTTTGCCACACACAATAATTTATTGTTATTTTTTTTATTACCCCATCAAAATGGGAATCTTCCTTTTTCCTAAAATAAATAAAATAATAAATTTGACAAAATAAGAAATTATTTAGATGTAACAATAAAATTAAAATAAAATAGTAGATTAAACCTGCCAACTCGTCGAATCACTTTCGTATTATTTTAATAAATAAAATTTGTATACTCGCGTTCCAAAAATGATTTCATGTTATCACGAGGAGTTGTTGACAATATCCAAATCCATGGTCGCTCATCTGTTACGAAGTTAGTAGGGGAAGTACTTCCTGGTGCACATATTTGGATGACAATCCTGAATATTCAAGAGCACCAGGAAGTCGAAAAAATATTGATTGTTTTGATCCTGTCACAATAATGGGGGGCAGCCATTTTGAATAGAGGACACCACTACGCTCTCTGGTAGAGTTGCGATCTACCTTACCAGCGACATCGATGAAATTTATCGACGCGTGATATATTGATTATCGATAAATAGAAAGTTATTAATTACTTTCACTGGGACTCACCATCAAAAAGAAAGCGTGAAAGGTGACGCCGACTAGAGTCAAAGGTCAGCCATTTAATTGAAATTCATTCTCGTTTTGATGGTGGTATCAGGCAGCACGCCAACTTAGTGAAAAAGATAATTTTTATTATATTAACTCGACCATGTCAGGACGAGGCGCAATGCGTGGACGGCGACGCATTAACGGTGAGTCCCAGTGATTAATAAATTCCATTTCTCGCCAGATTGGCATAAAATAAAAATAAAGTTTTGAAAATATTAAAAATGATGTTTGCTCACCGCATGGCAAGCCGAATACATTAAGTAAACTTTTCACATGTTATTTAAAAAAAAGAGAGAAGTAATAAATTAATAATAACATTGATTAGTGTAATTTAAATAAATATTACAGTGAAATTAAATTCAGTGAAATAATTAATGTGTTTTTCTCCTTACCTCCCCCCTCTCCGCGGTTTGCTAGGAAGTTTTCCTATCATTTTCTGAACTAGTCTGGTAAATATTTAAAATAATTTAATAATTAACTTTTGTATATTTTTTATATAAAATATTCTGGCGCTACAATAAATTATTCCCTTATAAAATTAAAATAATTCAAAATTAACCTCAAACTGTAGATAACATTTTCCTATTATAATTCATATTATAATAATTATTATTATCCATTTTATTAAGACTTAATAAATTTTAATAATAATAAATAAAAATAGTCAAAATGTTATGGTATATACGAATTTTCAAAAATGTAAAAAAAACGATTACATGGAAATACTTGAGCGTATCAGATATTATTAGTTTTAATACTTCAACGTGTCTATGATACCAAAGGTATGTTCATCTGACGATTATTTTGAGGAATATTGTTAATCTGACAACTGTTTTGTGATTAGCTGTAATGGTGTCATGGCGACGAAGAGCAGAGTCAGGAATCGGGATTGTGCGAGAGAGTCAGAAATAGGGAAAATGTGAAAAGGAATGTGAGGAACGGAGTGGAGAATACGTGTTGTACTCCAGTTGCGCGCTTTACTCTCCATAGACGATTTTCATTACTTTGCCTTTTGGAAATCGTCAAATTATATTTTATTCGTGATGCTTGTGTTATTTTCTTCAAATTAAGAAAAATTTAACTGCCCTCGAAAATGTCAAGACAACGTTTTTTATTTGCAAATTTATAACCCTCCCACTCCCTTACGTTACGCTCAAATCGGCAGATTTTTTAAATATACATTTTTTAGATACTCATGCGTTGGCCTAAATCCCACGTGGGACGTCCCGTGTATATCCGGTATGAGAGATTCCAAGGATATCTGTGGATATCCCACGCTGTTACGATACGGACCTGTGGTTGTCATGGCAACGACGCGCGTGCGTATAAAAATTTTTAATGAGGATTCAACAGGTTGATGCTAGATCACTTTTGGATCAATCGTCGACAATTATAGTTCATTTTATTGCCTGCTAAGAAATTTTTTCTGGAGTCGACTCAGAAGTGATTGAGAAATTTTCTTTGATTTAATTGTCAAGTTTTGAATTTACACTGAAAACAGTTTTAACACAGTAGAATCTTGATAAATCTAAGTTGAAGGAAAACGTTAAAACAATTTTAAATTTTATCAAATAAAAGTTTATTTTTTGCTGAGAAATGTTTTAATAGTTTTATTCCAAAATTATATTTTAATTTACAAATAGACTCCTGAAGGAAAATATTATTGAAATTTAATTAAAGCTAATGGAGAATAATTTTATTATTCTCGATTCAAAACTATGTGAGTCATTAATGTCGAGCCTAAAATTGCATAAAATAGTGTTAGGAGGTCCATTAAAATCCTTCTCATAAAGTATTTTATCATGTTCATTACTATTATCTCGATAAAGGACTAATATTATTTTAGATACTGTCGATAATTTGGTTGAATTTTCAGGACGACTCTCTATATAACGAAAGGGTATACACACAGCGTGCAGTGAGTGCTATCTGCGGTGAACACGTTTGCCACTTTTGCACGTGTGTACAATGTTAATGATACGGTATAAACGTGGTTTGGACACTCCACACCTCGGAAAGCAAAATGGTATCGTGAAAACAGAATAAATTGGTTACGCACTAATAGTTCACAAAGACGTGCCAATTTTACATCTAAATTCATCAGAGCTTAAAATCCATTTGTTTCGCGTTTCCCAATTTATGTTTGAATATTAATGAGGAAGCACATAATAATATTAACATTAAAATATTTTCCAAAATTTTCTATTTGATTAATAGAATGTAAATTATTTCTTCTTAAAGAATTGTAAATTTAACATTTTTAAATTTGATATAAGAACTTTTAAAATGTAATGTTTTACAAAAATATTGAAAAATGATTGTATCAAAAGTTTACGAGTAATTGGTATTGGAAAAAATGGAATTAAAGTTGAAACTAGTAATTTAGATCGGGATAGAAAATCAATGAGATTTGTAGGAAAATGACAGAAAAGGATTGGAAAATTAAAAAAGAAAACTTGAAATTACTACATTCTTAATGGTTTTAAAACGTTGTCAAATCGAGTCGATTACTAAAAATCATATTTTTTCAATTAAATTAACATTTTTGACCATTTTCTAGGTAGAAAAATGAATTTTCAATGTCAGAACAGATTATAACCACAAGTGTTCCGATTTTGACTACAAGCGCCATGTGGCGTCGCATCATGTGGACCACAAACGCGTGATGAAATCACCAGATAACGCTCTAAATTTTCAAATCTCGCTTTAACGAATAATTTTAGTCAGTTTATTTTGTTGCTTGCCCATTTTTATTTATTTTATGAACTTTCTTTGACACTGCAAATTAGTTTACTTTTTTGAATATGTTTCCTGCACTTTTTTCACGTGTTCTTCCATATCACCGTCTTCACTTAAACGCATTTTGCAAAGAGTTTTGTATAGGTAAACGATTCACGTTTCCAAAGATTTTTGGTGACAATCCTTTAGAGCTTCTCTCTTGTATTCTTGGCGTTAATAATGTGGATCAACTGATTATCATCCACAAGTAATCCTATCGTGAAATAAGCTTAGTCGTGCTTCTTTTTCTATTTCTCATCCAGAGCTCCGGGAACTTCTTCATTCACCATTGATCAAATTTCTAAATTAACAAGCACTTACTTCATTCTGAATTTCAAACGCATTATCTGTTTATTCAGGGGTTTGCAGGATCGCTGATTAAAATTCCAATGTTAGTTTTTCAAAATTCCAAATGTCAGATCCAATATGACGGATGAAAATTCTAAAGTCTGTCAAATTTATTTGAAACTTTGTAATTAAGAGTTTTCGGAGTCGCTGATTACGAGTCCGACATTAGTTTTTGAAAATTTAAAATGGCAAATGGAAATTCTAAAATCTTTCAAATTCGTTTGAAGCTTCTTTCACAGGTGTTTTCGGGGTCTTATCGATGTACTTTTTCATTTTTAGAAAGCAGTTGGGCTTCTCTTGCAGTCTGCAAACTTGTGATCAGCTTTTCCGTCTTTAAAACATGCAGATGATCTGTCCACAGCCTTACTTGCTTTTCCTATGTAAATCAAGGCATCGATTACACCTAGTAACCATCACTCTTTTCTTTATTGGGCATGACATAATACCTCTTTTTTCGCGCCCCAAATGCTCCAGCCTGTCCATGTCTTCTTGGTCGGTGACTACAATTGCGAGTTTCATCCCTCGCGCTTGTTAGGTTCTAGGACCGTCACCTTCCTTCCTGCTTCCTGGCTTTTCAAGCACTGCTTGCAACCTTTGTTTCACTTCTTTCTAGGTAAGGCAATCCAGGTCATGAATCCTCAGTATGACCGTTCGATCCACCGTCTGCATCTTTCCCTTGAATTTAACTTCTTTGGTGACCTCCGCGATAAAGACTTGGAGTCTCCTCCAACTTTGATCAGAAGGTGTTCTCTTCTTATCTTTCCAGTTGCAATTCGGATCATCATTATAGATCCATTGTTGTTCATACATGGAAGTAGGTACATATATAAGAGTTTTTAGAGTCAGGAAAGTATATGGCACAAGATTTTTTTTAAATTAAGTGATTCTTATTTATCTTGTGGCGATCAAGTCTTCTTGAATGATTTTAATTTATTTTTGGACATTAAAAAAAATAAATCATTATTAAACATATAGTTTACAAAATTGTACACAAACAAATACACATGACACACACTCACGAATTGTTACACATTAGGAAAATTAATTATTATAATTTTAGGTTGTGCTCTGATTTTTAGAATATTTTAGTATTTCACTAAAATTGTCTGATTTCTTGCAATTACACAAATTTAGAGTTTAGGTTCATTACCTGAGCGCCTTTTAGCATCTGTCATTTTTATTGTCTTATTGTTTAGCTCGTTGAAAGTTAAAACTTGTGACATTTTGGAAAGCTAGGGAAAAGTACAGGAGTAAGATGAGTCATTTTTGCTTACCTTTGCCTATCCCTTCCTAATTACTCAGGCCTAATTGAGGTATATATTTCATAATACCATCTTATTTTTAATATTTGCACCTTCAAAACCAGAATCTAAATGAAGCAGAATCAGTATGCAAAATCTATTACTGGAAAAATAATTTTTATTATTATTATTATTATTATTATTATACTTATAATAAAGTTGGTAGTTATTCTCTCCGCAATTCTGTCCAGACCCCTGCTGAGTTAGCAACGATAGCAACTCTTGCAATAAAAAAGAGAGAGAAATGCGTTAAACAATAAAGGTAAGGAACATCTTATGTCACTCTTCTTGGATAGAAACAGAAATGGAGAAAAGCCTTTGCTGGGTTCTGAATGGAAGGGATCCCTTTTGCTTTATGTCTTGCCAAAGAGAGAAAGAAGAGCTTTACTTCATTTTCTATGGCAAAGAGAAAAACTATCCTAGTGAATGGTTTACAGTTAGATATTTTGGCTTAGAAAAATTCTTTGTAAAATAAATTTATTATTTTTCATTCATTAATCTTTTTAAAACTCGCGGCGAGGTGAGGTTTTCAAAAGGTTAGTGACTTAGTAAATAAAAATTGAATTACCTTGAAATAGTATTTTAATATTCAAAAATTTAATTATTAAATTATTATAAATTATTTGAAAAATCAGTAAATTTTAAAAATAAAATAATATTAAGAATTGAGTTTAAATTTAGAGAAATATAATTTCTGAAATAATAAAAGGAGAGAGAAGATATTCATAGATATCATCAAGTTTCGCGGTAGAGAATCGACGCCAAGTAAAAAAAAAATTTTCTGCGAATATATTTTCCCAAAATATTGGCATTTTTCGAACAAAATTGAATATCTCGAAAAGTTCTTTACCGATTCAAAACACTCAAAAAATTTTTTAATTTTCATTTTTTTATGATAAAAAATCGATTTTTTGTTAATTAGACACACTTGGAGCCTATAATTCTTGATAATTTTTGTTGTCTTTGATAACATTATGTTTATTTAAAAAGTTTTTTTGAACATTTTTTTCTTTTCTTTACTAACTTATTAAAATGTCATACGCGGGACCTGATCCGACTGTTTAAATTTGAAATTCATAAAAATATGGATCTGATAGAGACATGCTTCTAAGATGATTCAGCACTGAATCATGACATTAAATGATACTTACAAAAAATTTTGAAATCCCAACAAAAACATCTTCGATGTAAAAAGTTACGCCAAGCAAAAATTATCTCAACCATCGAAACAATTCGTGAAATGAATGTTAGCCAAGTAAATTTTAGGATTATGTTAAGTTTTAATTAATTTTTTTAATATAAATAATGAAAATGTAAACAGGAAAAGTAATAGAAAGAGATGGAAGATATAAATTCAAATAAAAAGAAATATTAATTAAATATAATATTAATATAATATTAATTAAATTATATTTTCTATTAATCACTTTACTGTCGCGTGGCGTTCCAAATGGCGGTTAAAGTAAAAATTATTTAAAAATTAATGGCAAAAGTTAAATAATTCTAAGATTATTATTTTTTGAGAAATTAAAGATTTTGAATACATCCAAAAAATATGTTTTCCATTTTTATTTAATTACTTTGTATATTAGGGTCGTTTTATGGATACCTTAGGGACATTTTTAGAAAGACTCAAGGATATTCTAACCCTTAAGATAATATAGACATACTGTGGATATCCTTAAGACGTCCTAAGGACATCCCTAATTATTCCAGGGATATCCTTAGGACGTCCTGAGGATATCCTTGGGACGTTCTAAAGATATCCTGTGGATATCCTTGGGACGTTATAAGGATATCCACAGGATATCCTAATAATATCCGAGGAAATTATTAGGATATCCCTGGGACATCCTAGGGACATCCTTAGATATCCCTGGGATATCCCTAGGATATCCTAACCGCCGCTACTTTGGATATCCTTAAAGTATCCTTAGGATATCCCTGGGGTATCCCTAAGATATCCAAGGGATGTTTTTGGAATATCCTAGGATATCTGGCGCTGTGAGGGATAACTTGAAAAAGTCTCTCCTTTAGAAACATTTTTGGCCAGATTGAGAATATGTAAAATTGCTTTATAAAAACAAAATACTGCAGAAACAAAAAACTGTTTATTTGTTATAGTTGTTCACGAAATTAGTATCATACTTGAAGTTGCTAAAAAAATAATAGACGCACAGAGCACTATTGCGTCATTTGACATATCACTTATAATATCACCAAAAACATTAACAAGTTTAAAGAATCATTAGTTGAGGTTTTATTATTACAGAATTTTGACATTTTGTATATTAAAAATCTAATACCTATGACAATTTTATATTTAACAATCCCGAAAATCTCCTTCCTTATAAATCTTATTTATAGTAGAAAATAAAGACAATGATTTGAAAAAATTTATACAAGGAGAAATCTTTAGAAGATAGTTAATTCTGTTCATTGAAAATTTATGACTTAATTAAAATAAAGCAGAGTTGAGAATGAAATATATATTCTATATACCAACGGATTTTTCCTCAATATTCTACTGCTCGGATTCATTATATATATTTGCTATTATAAAATGCTCAGCAAAAAAAAAAAGGTTGGGTGTGAGCATCGAAAAGAGGTGATATTATCCCTTCACTCATATTCGTATCTTTTTTTTTCCTTTTAGTTTGTCGGTGCGTCTCTTTCTGTTCAATTTTTTTTTCTTTTTTCCTTATGTGCGCGCGCACAAACTGGAGCAGAGTGATTTACGAATGGAGCAAAGGAAAGCTTTGTAGAAACTCTTGCTATTTCAAAAGCCTAAATTAGACGGATGGTAAACCTGCCTGCAGATGCACTTGGCAGCACGATAATTACTGGTGATGATAATTTAGATCTCGTTACAGCAGCTTATGATAAGACTGTGATAATTTACGCAATTATAACAAATATTATATTATGTTTTCGCATATGTAACATTTGTACTGTAAACATTAAAACACGAAAGTTTTTGTGAGAAAACTGAAAAAAAGATTTAAAATTTTTAGAATCTTATGAAGAATACTTATGATTTTTTGCTAAATAAATAATTATCTTTTTTTTTAAATCGAATGAACGAATTTGTGAGATTTATATTTTATAGAAATTATTCTATTTTATAACAAACAAAACAATAAATGTCTATTTTACTGTTTCTTCTTTACTTCGTAAATACAAACTGAGTCCGAAAATAGCAGTGTCCAACTTCGGCGCAACTAGTTGTAAGCTAAAAATTTGAGCCCCTGTAAATGAGTGACCCTTCATGCAATAGCGTTGAAACTTATCTTATCATTTAAAATTGTAAACAACAAGTTCACTGAAAAAAGAAATTCATATTTTAAGGTCGAAAAGAGGTCTTATTTTAAGAGGCAACATTTTTAAGGCAGCTTTGCTGAATTTACGCAATGCAATTTTCATTATAACTACTAGCGCTAAATAATTTCTTCTTACTGTGTTACTCAAAATGATCCTGAACGGAATTTCAGATTTCTAGTTTGGCATCATTTGTCATGAGGCTGAAGTCCGCAACGTTTTCAAAAACGAAAAATTAAAAAAAAATTATTTTTTCATGTCAATTTATCTCTAATTTTAATTTGCACGAACTTTCAAGAAATTAATACTTTTATAAAAACCAGTTACCCCCGAATAACTTTAATTTTAACCCAAATTAATAGATATTGTCTAATTATTTTTTCGTTTTCGTTTATAAAAACGTTGCGGACAGCATTATTTATTTGTCAAACTTTTAAAGACTAAAAAAAACAAGCTTACAATTGGTAAAAAGTAAAATCACGCTCCTGTAAATATTTTTAAAATGATGCATATTATTTACAGATGTCATAAGAAAATTCTAAGAATATTCTTGCAAAGTGTCACTACCCAACTTTAATTACCGAGTTTTATGAAACTTGGCACACTTATAAAACATCGAAAAATATTCAACACTTATATTTTTATATCGGCTCGTTTTGAGTTCTAAGGGTAGAAAACACCATTTTTCAATGTAAGGGATGAAATTTATATCTCATGAGGTCTAAATTTTGACACTCAACCAAGAAATTTTTATGTTTTAAATAGATTGGGACATTCAGCAATAATATTAATATAATTTCGTACAATTTTTTCATTGGTTCTACCTTTTTTAAGAGTTATACAAATAGTTAAAGAATCTATCTTTTCTTAAGAAGTGATTAATACGCGAATCATGAATTAGAAAAAATAACAGAGATATTGTATAAAACAACTAAAAATAAAATACTACACTGAGAAAAATGTTTAGTCAGAGCAACCAAAATTTGGTTGGGCCAACAAAAAAATTTTGTTGGTATTTAACCAACCAAACTATTTGTTTGTGTCAACCAAAAAATTTGGTTGAGTGTTTTTTGTTGGCATAAAAAAAAGGTTTGGTTAGCTATGTGAAACTATGTGAAAAAAACGCTGCAATGATTTTTCCCGTTTTGTAACAAACTGATTTTTTAACTTGTTTATCAAACAAAATTAACGAGCTTGAAAAATATTTACAACATGTAGAAACTCAACTTTAGTCCTATACTTTATGATGCAAAATGAATTTTTGTAAAATAATTAAATCGAAAAAAATTATGAGGTCATTTTCAAAATTGTCCCAGACCCGGTTATGCAGCACTTTCTTTCTCCGGTTATGCAGCACCCCAAAAATTATTTTTTTTGTAGTTTTATTTCCAAATATCGATTTTATTTTTATATTTAAGTAATTTAAAAAGCATCTGATTGAATGTTACGGATATTAAAATAGTTTTGTATTTCACGTTATTGTCACTGTTAAAGGTCTACACTCTAAATCTGAATCAATGAAAATTTCACTGGTTCAGATTTAGAGTGTAAGCAGAATAGCTTCGCCAAAGTCGCCAACTTACTTTTATATTTGTATTTCTTCATATTTTTACATTTCTAAATAATTTTTGGAAGTGCTGCACAATCGAGGTCAAATTTTATTTTGTCCGAAAACACTACCTTTTGAAATTCTTTCATAATTCTTCTGTTTTAAAATAATAAAATCTAGTTTCTTAAGCAAAAGTTAGATATTTATACACTAACTTTAAAATGGAACCTCAAAAATCAAAATTGGATGATCCAATTAAAAGTTAATGTCCCAATAATGGGAGCCAGGGATGCCAATATAATTTCAATAATGGCACCCAATAATGGACCATTATTGGTAAAGTCATGGGCTGTCCACGCCGATGCCAATGATTGGCAACCATCATTGGCAAATTATTGGCAACCAATAATTAGCCAATATTAAAAATTTTAATAATAATTTAAAAAATCAATAAATTAAAAAAAAATTTATTTTTATTATTTTTTAATAGTTATTATTATTATTATTATTTTACTTTTAATAATTAAGTTAAAATAAAAAAATGGTCATCAAAGTATTAGTGAAACCATTTCTTCCAAAAAAAAGAGTTTGTCTCAAATCCAATAAATAGGAGAGACATCGGGCAGAAAAAAATTTCGACAAGAAAAAAATTTTTGATCACTGCTTATATACCAATCTAATGGCACCTCAACTCCGAGAAACAGTTATGATGTTCGCCCTCCCTGTGGCGTTGAGCGAACTAAAATCCAGAGCTGAGCTATCAGCGCAGCGAGGGAACATTTGGAAAAATTTGATTTTATTAGATATTTTATTTTATTTTAAATATGACAAATAATTAATGTCATAAATAATTATTAATAACATAATGTCATACTTAATAATTCGTTTATTATAAAATAAAATATCTAATAAAATCAAATTTTTTAAATGTTCCCGCGCTGCGCTGATGGCTCAGCTCTGGACTTTAGTTCGCTCAACGCCACAGGGAGGGCGAACATCATAATTGTTTCTCGCAGTTGAGGTGCCATTAGATTGGTATATAAGCAGTGATCAAAAATTTTTTTCTTGTCGAAATTTTTTTCTGCCCGATGTCTCTCCTATTGATTGGATTTGAGACAAACTCTTTTTTGGAAGAAATGGTTTCACTAATACTTTGATGACCATTTTTTTATTTTAACTTAATTATTAAAAGTAAAATAATAATAATAATAATAACTATTAAAAAATAATAAAAATAAATTTTTTTTTAATTTATTGATTTTTTAAATTATTATTAAAATTTTTAATATTGGCTAATTATTGGTTGCCAATAATTTGCCAATGATGGTTGCCTTTTTACGGCTTTTTGAAAGGCAAAATATTTATTAGGATTATTTTTAGAAAATCTTTCAATTTCATAATTATTGAATTCTTAGCTAAAATTGCAAATATGTTATCGTATTCCGAAGTTTTGAAAATTTCCCAATATTTTTTAATTATTCCAGAATATAACGTCAATAGTAAATGCATTTTTTCTCTTATAAACACTCAGGGGATTGATGTGCAGAAATTGAATGTCGTTAGAAACAATCAGAAATATAAAAGTACAATAAAATTTTAAAAATCTGTCATGTTTAGAATTTTATAAATAGTTACACCGCAGAGAATACAATGAAAAGTTAAACAAAAATTGGAAGGTTTTCAAAAGTATTTAAAACAATTGAAAAAATGACTGTATTGACATATATATGGAAAAATTCTGTAACTCTGTTTGTTATTTAATATTTTTTGCCTACTATTACATGCTTTGGTATAATATAAATTATTTATGTATTATATCTATGTACAATAAAATGTCAACAATCCATTTAATTTGTAAATTTGTAGAATTAATAAAACAATTTGCTTACCCAGTAAGAAGAGGTTGATTAAAATCTATTAAAATGATTATACAAAATTTAAAAAATGACATTGATTTGAAATTAAAAGCATTGAGAATTTTGGTTATATTTGCAGTAACTTTGATGCGCTTTAATCCTTTTTATTAGAATAAATTAAAATGTCAGCAATATTTACACCGTCAAATAAATTTAATTGATTCCAAACTTTCGTGATATTAAACAGAATTAAATTGATTTCAATTCTTCCTACTCTATTGCGACTAAAATGTCCCGCAATTTACATCAATAGTTACAGGAATTTTCAATAAACTGTAACAATCTTTCCTCGAGATCTTAATTTAAAATTATTATGAAGGGATAATATGTATGACTCCGATTCGTGAAGGAAGTACAAGCTTGAATTTCTTCTTTTACGTAGTAATAGAAATTCTTTAAAGTTCAAACGAATATGAATTTGGGTAGAGTGACAGTACTTGACAACTTCGAAAATTCGTATGTGATAACGATGGACTGGTACCAAAATCTAAACTGAATTCTCTTGGCATATGTGGTCCTTTTTATATTGGATTTTTAAAAAAGGGAAAGGAAAATACTCGGGTCTAGGTTACATCTTTTCCACCCTCTCAAAAATGAGTGACCACCAGAACGATGTAAATTAGGGAAACTTGCCATTCGAAGTGACAAGAAATCGTGGTGATAAGGGAAGATCAAAGGTAAACCCTCTCAATAGAACAATGTAGTCTATTTATGGAAAATCGATCTTATTATCAGAATTCGAAGAAAACGTTAGAGCAGGTATGAATATATTACCTCATTACAATGGCATGAGAAAAAACAAAGGATGATTTATGAGCTTCTAAATTTTTTCCACCTCATTTGGTATTTTTTGGAATTACAGAATTTGTTAGAAAAGTCAATATATTGTCGCAAATATATTATTGATTTCATATAAAATAGTCTCATGACTTTTGTATTAGTAAAAAGTTAGCTTGTTTCAGTAATGCAGCTGAAATGTTAAATAAATGAAGTATAAGATCTTATATGTCACCGAAACGATTTTGAAATAGTTTCGGTGACGTGACTTTAAATTCACTATTTTTCCGTTAGTAAATAAATATTTAAACCAAAGTTTTCCCAAGTTAGTGGACGTGAGTCTAGACTTAAAAATGTCAAAATAAAAATTTATTATGTAACGTTTTTAAACGAGATAACATATTTTTATAAATTTTATATTAAAAAAAAAATAATAGTTATGGAACATAACAGTACTTTCCTAAAAAAATGGTATTCAAAAATTGTTCTTTATAAAAAACCAACACTTAAAATGTTATTTTATAAAAGTTTTTTAAAATCATTTAAATGTATTTTTAAAATATAAAGGCCAATTTCGTTTAGAATGTTATTGGGTGCATTGAAATAAAACACATTATTATTAATATAAGGAGAACACTCAATAAGTATGTATTTATTTAAACAATATTAGTTTGGGAGGAGTACAAATTTATTGGTAGCGGCACGTCTAGTCAGTACGAGTGCTAGCTTGATTCTGCTACAAGTTTTTCTTTTAAAACTAAATTTTACAAAATATGGCAACGCTGGTAAAAATTTAAAAATTTGTCAACGTTGGGAAAAGGCTAAATTACATGAAAAACTCATCGACACATTTTGCCTTAATTGCTTAGTTAATCCGACAAGACCCAAGGTTGGGTCCGAGCAATAAACATTGAGTCCTAATCCTCTGTAAGGCGTACGGTACCGAGTTCTATAGCCTTATTTAGTTCTTTTAGTAATAAATTTTTATCTATAGACATTTTGTTACATTGTGAAATATTATTTTTTCCAAGATTTTGCTTTTATTACCTAAACTTCTGTAACCCTATTTGCAAATTTTTAATTAAATAGAAATAATTTCTAGGTTACACTGGCGTTGTTAATAATTAAAAGATTAAAATAATAAAATTATCCGCGGGCGCCAGATCAAATGATCACAAAAAAAATAATAATAAATCACAACGACTTGATTTCCTCGGCTACTCAAAAGAAATCGGTAGAGAGGGGGGGATACGTGAAATAAGGTTGCAAGAATTGTCACAAAAAAAAATTAATTTGAATTAATAGAAATAATTTAACAAAGTTATAAAATATAAATTTCACTTTAATTCAACATTTTTTTTATTTATAACATGATTTTTTAAAATGGCTGATTATAATAAAAGACAAGCAAAATGAACAATAAGAAAGACGCTTGTGCTCTCTTGTCACGAAATTTCCAAGATTGATTAATTTCTTTTTTATAAATTAACTCATGACAATCAATAAAAATTTTATCAAGAGATTTTTGGGAAAATGGTCAAAACACATAAATGGGGAATTAATAGTAGTCACAAACACAAACTAATATTAAGGAGAAATAGGGTCAAAATTACAATTTTCAAATAATAAAGAAAACATTTTTTTAAATAAGAAAGAAATCACAATTAAAACATGTAAAAATGAATTATAATTATCAATAAAAAAGAAAAATTCAGAAAAAGGAAATCAATTACAAGATAAGTTAAGGGGTTAAACCACTCTAGAGCGTCAAAAAAAGGCCTAACTTTAGAAATTTTTTTAAAGGAAAGTTTAAATGTACTGAAAAATATGTTTACATATCTTTATTAGGTACACTTTAAAGAGAAAAAAAATATACTTAATTAATTTTTTTTTTTTAAATATCAAATTTACAGGTGCGTGATAGGAACCCTTTCTGAGAAGAATCACGTCGCGGCCGGAAAGGTTTTAGCTCCAATTTTCATCCTAGAACAAAAAACAAATTTCATTCTATTTTTACATCTTAAAAGCTAGAGAAAGACGTAGGGGATTTTTTTTCAATTGATTTTTGCAAAAATGGCGAACATTTTAAGGAAAAACCGAGTTTTTTACTTAAAAAATTGACACTAAATTGTTTATAACAAAAAAATATGCAACATAAAAAAAAATCCGTACGTCTTTCTCTAGATAATGTTATTGAGAAGCTACAGTTTAATTTTTAAGTAAATCGGTTGAGATTTGTAAAAGTCATGTTTCCGGCCAGCACAAAAAATGTAGTTTTGAGAAAAACGAGTTTAAAGTTTTACTTACGACTTTTTGGATATACCTTCAATCTGCAATGCCTGCGCCGTATAATTGACCTTCCAAATTAATATTATCTTGTTCTTCTTCTTTTCTAATGGATATTTTCAACCGAGAAACATTAAAATCGGTTAAGATTTGTTGGTTTTAACTGATTTTGAACAGAAAATTGCAGATTCAGACAACTAAGTGCCAACGCGCGCAGTACAGGACCACGATCGGGTCCAAGTTCAATCACTTAAAAAGTGTTTCGACTTATAATTGATATTGTTTCTTATTCTATACATCCTTAGGCACCTTTTAAAGCAAAAAAATTTTTTTTGATTTTTTGAAAATTCTAGAGTGGTTTAACCCCTTAAAAATAAGAAAACTTTTAATAATATATATATTTTTACTTTGCTGAATTTTTCAAAAAGAAAACAATCTTACCAAAAGAAATTTCACAAATTATGATGGCATAGCGAAAACACAAAATAATTATTAAAAAAAATATACAACTTTTTTTTTTTTTTAAGATGTTGTTTCTTCGGAGGTTGCCGACAAAAGAGGACGATAAATGATATTTTGTTTTTGATGTTGTTAATCGGTAACCATGCACCGGCATTCAATTGTCTTCTGCTATTTTTCGTGTGTTGATCCAGGGACGGGTTGTAAGGGTATTTTAGGGCCCCTTTTAATATTCCTTAATAATAATATTTTATTATTTTATCCAGATGTTTCACAATTAAATAGATAATCCAAAAAGTCTCTCCTCCATTATCTTCTAATAGTATTCTGTCAGGACTATGTCATAATAAAACACAACGGGAATAAATCCAAAAATTATACAAAATGCTTGACAGGTTCGTATGACGATTTAAATGGGCCATAGGCATCAGGAGCTTCGCGTTTAGAAGACGGAAGGCTAGTTGAATTCTACCAAGGTTATATAATTTGTAGAAAATAGAAAAGTAGACAAACATCAATTTCGTCATAATATATAATTAATATAAAATATCCTTGGGCCATGGATTTGCGGGAATATGTATTAGGTTTTGATCTTTTGATTAGTCAATGGACAACACAATAAAAAAAGGCGGCAAATTTTGAAATAATTTCAGGAATCTTCAATGGATAATCATTATTTTCCAACAGATAAGAGGCGTCCCAATCATCCTTAGATTGAAATTACAATTTCCCACGATGACTCGTTGAACAGGAATCAGGAATCGGGAAACGGAGTTTATATAAATAAAAATAAATTTATAAAATTAATAAAGGAATCTTAAATTAATTAATTTAAATCAATCTTGGAATATCCGCTGCAACCTCCAAATGTTTAACAAAAATATTTTTTTTTTTTTAAATAAATTAAATTTGTGAATTGTAAAATTTATAAAAAATTTTACAACGTCACACTTCCTAACAAAGATATGAATTTGACCATATCTTAAAACACATTTTCTATAATATACTAAATATAATATGCTGAATATAAAAATAATACTTGAATTTATTTAAACTCTTATTAAATTAAATTTTTATCAATTATTTATTGTTTAAAATTTTATTAAATTGTTACACCAATTGTTACGACTTTCACAAATTCTACTCATTCAAATTCGGCGCTACAAAATTTTCTATCGTAACACTTGTTTGAATCATTTGGGACTAAAGGAATTGAATGGGGATTATAATCACACATGAAATAGACGCAGCAATAGAATCTTATGCACGCACAGATACTTATTTGAAACCGCAGTATTTGCATGTCGATTCCGGATAATTATACTCTGTCTGTACCTACTCAACATTAAATATGTTTACTTAACATATTTGCTGTTCCACGTACTACCTATTTTACGCACAACTTGACTGCCGTATAATCATCTAGTTACTAGCAACATAAATTTCTTTCAATGTAAATGTCATGTAAAATATTTAATATTCTTTAATCTGTTTTTAAAAAAATCCAAAATTTTTCTTTCTTTCTATATCAAGTGCTCTTAATAAAATTAATTTTTTTTCTGAACGATTTAACAGCTTAATATTATTTACTGTCAAAATACAAATTTTTAATGATATCTGATTTAAAATTATTTGAACAAGATTTTTACTTATTTACTTTTTACTTTGTATCATGTGATATAATTTTAAAAAAAAATTTAGAAAATATAAATAATAATTTTGTTCTAGTAAAAAATTTTAATTAAGATATTTTATTGTTTTTAAACATCAAAAGATTTTAACTAATCTTAACAGTTATGAGAAAAGGAAGCATTATTCTCACAAATTCTCAAGACTAGGTCGTGGGATTAAAAATGCTTACTTGGATTTTCTCCTGCAAAGCAGATTGCAATTAGAGAAACTCTTAGCTTGTGTGAAAATAGTGTCACACGAAAGTTTGTTTGTGTATGCTTCAATTTACTAAAAACATGAAAATCTATATTCGCATGCGCACAACTTT
This sequence comes from Leptopilina boulardi, assembly GCF_019393585.1. Classification (NCBI taxonomy): domain Eukaryota; kingdom Metazoa; phylum Arthropoda; class Insecta; order Hymenoptera; family Figitidae; genus Leptopilina; species Leptopilina boulardi. The sequence goes on from NW_026137909.1 coordinate 1,695,221, forward strand.
TTCTATGAGAAATATAACATTTAAAAAACATCCAGAATTTTTTTTATTTCATATAATTATAGTTTCAATTTTTTTTGTAAAATATTATTAAATCTTTAAATAAGGTTCAATTTTTTAAACTAAAAATTGGAAAATTTTAAATACTTAAAAATTGTTTCAATCATTAATCAAAATCCATTATTTTTAGATATCTTTTGGCTAATAATATTTAGTTATTTTTTTTACTAATTCTTATTAGAAAAAGTCATTACTTTTCCTAATTCAGTTTTAGAGACTAAAAAAAGATAATAATTTTTTTAGATTATTTTTTTATTTTAGAATAGAGATCTTGTCTTTTGGTTATGTAGGGAAATATTCCTTAAAAAGAATTTTATAACGTTCTGAAAAATTGTATTTTTTTATTTTATAAGCGGTGACTTTAATCCCTATGGAGTTCTGAAAGTTGGATATTCTTAAGAAAAGTTCAAATTACCAAATTGGGAATGATAATATCCAACACTTATAAGATGTAAAAGAACCCACGTGGACAGTTAGCGGAAGCATTGTTAGGTGAAAACTTTTCAATGATTGTCACTATGGCGCCTATGATAGGATACTAAAACGTAAATTTCTAGGCACACGTATCATACACGCCAACTCTTATTCTAAAAGTTTCGATAGCTTTAACAGCTTTTGGAAAAGCGAATAGGGGGTCCCTAAAAAGTCGTTATAACTCCCAGAACGCTTTGCAAAACTCTAAGTCGCGAAAAGCCCTATCACATTTTCTCATCCCATGATAATACTTTTGTTCAATTTATACTTTAATTCATTGAAGACTATAATTTCCTGCAGAGTTTTGAGATTGTTTAATATCTTCAAAAATGGAAGATAGAAAGAATGTTATATCCTAAACCAATAGCTTTTAATATACATATATATTTAGTTCCAATTCTTGAAAAAATAAATAGCCCATTAGCGATAACAAGACAAAATTTTTGACATATTATTTCTCTCAACCGATTAAAATAATTGAAATGCAAAACTTTAATTAATAGGTAAACAAATCAGACTGATTTTAGTTTTATGTAAAATAATATACTGTTATGCATCGAGATATAGATTAGCGTAAATTATTTTAACCCTTTAACGCCCAATGGTTTCGATCAAAACCACTTTAGCATTTAAAAATTTATAACTTTGTAAAAAATTGAAATAATTTTTGTTTTCTTAACGGGACCCACTTTATAATACTTTGAAAAAATTATAATGCAGTAAATTAATAATTATTTTTTAATTATCGCCTGGCACGAATTTATAACCATGAAAAACGCCCTACAATTTTTTTTATGTTTCAATGTAATGTATATGTTAGGCTCAAAAACTGCTGTGCATGAGCCTTGTCTAAAATATCAAAATAATCGTCAACTTTAAGAAAATAACGGTTTTCGTTATTCCCTTTTTAATGACCATGGTCGCTGAACATTGAGGAGAGTTTTCCTGCGAGGGGCATGGTGCAGATTTATAAATGTGTAAGGATGTGGGGTGACCAATTAGGCACGGGACCTAATCATGAGATGACAAGAAAGAGGGGGAATCCTTGAGTAAATGACGAGAAACAACACTTCTAAATGTCTTGAACCATCAACACTTTTATATCGTATATACGACATTTAAATTTGCAATTTCTTCCCGCAGTGGGTCTTCATTGAATATTATCGGGCCGCGGCCATTTTTCTCATACGCTTTAATCGTAAATTCACGTGTTCTAACTGTGTTCTATTGTGCAGTTTGTGATTAATAATTTTACGGAACAATCTAGTCATCAAAAATTATTCCTTGTGTCACCTGGGAGCAAACATTTTATAATTTAGTGCTCAAACTCCGACCAGCCACGTGGGTTTTTTGAGGAACGCCTTATATTACATAACCGCATTTTATTGAACGAAGTGGGTTATCAAATCACCTTGTCAAAGGATTTTAATAAGGAATCGACTTGCATCATCTCTGCATATGATCATCAGTATTACAAGTATTTCACAATATTGTATAAAGAATGTGAGTTAGATGTATCCCTCATAACAAAAGGATGTCCCTAGGATATCCATATCAATAATCGATATCCTAGAATGGTCCCAAGGATATCTTCGGATATCCAAACCGCCGGTCGGTGGGACATCAACAGGATATCCATAGGATATCCACAGGATATCCCTAAGACATCCACAAAATATCTATTGGATATTATATCGCAGGATATCCTCAGGATGTGCGTGAGATATTCTTAGGATATTCACGGGATATTTAATATCTCAACATATATTTTTAAAGGTAAAAATTGTTAATAAGCTAATATAATGAATAATAATATAATAAAAACAAAAATCTTATGAGCTTCTAATTTATTTTAAATGAAGATTTGAAACGCATTTTTCAAAGTTTTTAAATAAACTCATGCACTTAATGTATAATTAATATTAATAGTTATTCGTTATTTGCGGGGAAGAATTTATATTGTTTAAAGCCAATTTATTTTCTGACAATATTAAGCATATGAATAAAGGAATGAATCACGAATGAGAAAAAAATTACTTAATAATTTTTCAAATTATTCAACTTTCTCGAAAAACAAGTTGCATTTTATTTTATTTATATACAATTTCATTCACAGAATATTCTCATTCGTAGTCTCATAATGACTTTAAAAACAGTATCCTGAGAATATCTTCTTGACATCCAGAAGATATACTGAGAATATCCTGAAAATATCTGTGGGATATCCTGACGATATCTGTGGGATATCTGGAGGACATTTATGAAAGTCTATAGTGATATCCAGAAGATATCTTGTGGATATCTTCAGATATCCAAACCGCCGATTTTTTGGATATCCTTAAGAGATCCTTTTGATATCCCTAGGATATCTGCGGGATATTATCAATATATCCCAAGATATCTTGTGTTATTAGGGATGCAAGCCTGTGTGCCGAATGAATGATTTTGTTTAGTGTAATAGATATTAGCGTGATAATGGAAGATATTCTTCGTCTTGATTATCATTGATATTGCCAGAAAGCAATTCCTAATTTCTGTCAATACTTGAAGAGAGGAAGAACATCAACCTGTATCGAGGACTACAGGTAGGCGATATCACAGGATACCGGTGACTTGTCTGGATCATTTTTTGTAATTTAATTTTTATGTTTATGAGGAAAAAGGTGAACTGATTATAACTAAAAATCTAAATTTAATTTGAATTTATTCGTGTTTTTATTATTGTGTCGATTCTTTTTATAATATAACTTATAGATTATTGTATACCAAATTTTATTTAATATTTAAATTTTATGATAATATTATAAAGATTCATTACACCTTCCTTCTGAGTTTTTGCATTTTTTATCTATTTTTTAATTTTATTAAATTGATAGAAGCTATTGCAATGTTTGAGCAAATACTAATATACCTTCTGGTAAATATCTTAGTCAAATAGACCGCTTGCTCTTTGACTACCACATCATCAGCTTAATTTTTTGATAGAACTTTCAAAACATCAGCCAACGAATTCTTGCTAGTGTGTGTCATTATAGATCTAGCTAGAAAGGCATGAGAAAGAATGCATTGAATTATTGCTCTTCCTTTAGTGTACACTTTGTTTCCGTCTTAAGAAGAGACCTTCTGTAGAAGTTTAATAGTAGAGTTGAAAAATGCTTTTCAACGATAGCAAATAAATCTGCGCGAGAGGATAACGAAAATCGTGCATGTTTCCTTATAGCATCCAGTCCCATAATAATTACACGGAGAGAAATTTCTCCCTAATTTCGTATGAAACTACTTACTCATTTAGTAAAACAACTATTGCGACTATAATAGCATAAAATTTATACCAATACCACTCTTGGACATACTAAAATAGTTTGGGTTGTTCCCGAGAGATAAAGTGTCGTTAATTCTTCTATATTCGTATAAATGTCATGTGAATATAGTTCTTCATACTGCCTTGCGAATTTTGTTCAAGGCACATACTAATATAGCGTCAAACGTCGAAAGATTATTTGACAACTAATTGGAATAATCGCTCGATGTTGACGCTATATTGGTATGTGCCTTGAACGAATCTCGCATGGCAGAGCAAGGAACTATGTTCACTTGTCATTCGTTCAATATGGACATAAAATTGCTACTAATAACGTTAATACCATCTTTTAACGCATGGGAATTTTTGGAACTATTTTAGTATAACTTTAAGCGTTTCTGTTAAGAAAACGGACATACGAAAATCGCTAGTATAGTATTGGTACTTTTAAAGTAAAAAATTTCTCTCCGTGTAGATATCTTGCATTAACAGATAAACAGTACAAGTTACCAAATTTTGAAGTAATATTTTCCAAGAAGTACAAATTTATACTCAGATGATGTACTTCCAAGTATAGTATCTGAGTTCCCATTACTGATGTTAAGAAGACGTTCAACATGATTTCAGAAAAAATCCTTGAAGAACTAGTTTTCGTTGCGCAGAACTTCGAAGAAATCTATATTATTGGAAAGAGAGCACCGGGAAGGCACGGTGCAGTTACTGCAAGATTTTCACTAGCTCTATGAAACACGTACAAAGCTACGCTCTACTATCAACATCGTACCAATAATATTAGCAATGAATGATACAACAAGTTTCAGCTCTTAGTTGGCAAACCAATCTTTGTATTACCTTTTTTAAGAATTTCTGTAGAAGTAAGCTGACAGGGAAAAAATTTTGAGAAAGTTAGATTTAATAAAATATTCGAAAGTAGTATCGAAAAAATAGTTATAATTAGAGAAGAGGATGAAGAGTATTGATTAATTCCTAAAACACAATAAAGGTGAGCTTTTAAGTATTGTCACGTCACCGTAACGTTTTGTTGAATTTATTTAACTCTGAAGCTGCATTATTTTAACAATACTTTTTACTAATACACAAGTCATGTCACTATTTTATATATACAATCAATATTATATTTTCGACAATAGATTGACTTTTCTAACAAATTCTGTATTTCCAAAAAAATACCAACTGAGGTGGGAAGCATTTGGGACCTCATAAATCATCGTTTGTTGTCTCTCACGCCATTTTAATGAGGTAATATATTTATACATGTCCTAAGATTTTATTTGAATTTAGATAATAAAAACTATAATATTGGTTTTGTATAAAAACAGACTACATTGTTTTATTGAGAGAGTTTACCTTTTAATCTTCCCATATAACCACGATTTCTTGTCACTTCGAAAGGGAATTTACCCTAATTTACGCTGTTCCGGTGGTCACTCTTTTTTGAGAGGGTGGAAAAGATACAATCCAGCCCTGAGAATTTTTTTCCCCTTTTGTGAAAATCCTGTATAAAAAGGTCTACATATGCCAATAGAAGTTAGTTCAGATTGATCGATCAGAGAATAGATGTTAAAATAAATCACCCTAACATAAATTAAAAATAATTAAATGACATGACTCTTAATATCTTATCTCTTTTGATTTTTAAAATTTGTCTTGTCCACCTGAGTCAATTATATTTAGCATTTGAAGTTGCATCCGTAAAAGTAAAGATTCCTTTTTAAATTATTTGATATTGTAAACTAAGTTAATCAGAAAAGTAATTCTTATCTATAAATTGAACCCAAAATTTCTATTGTAGCCAATTTGCAAGTGTCTGTTAATAGAAACAAACATTCAGAATTTTTTTTCATAACATAATACCAGCTATATCTATCTTATGTAAATCAGTAGTTGGATCGATTTGCTATTCAAAACATACTAGGTTTACTGTTCGTGTCAGGTAGGGAATCGTTCAGAGGATTGCTCATGGGGATTCTCGACAAATATAACTGGAAGTGAATTCAAAGTTTGTCAAAGAGATGAAATTATTCTCATGGGATTTAAGATATCGTCATCATCAGAATGAAGAATGCGTTATATTAAACTAAGACGTCTAACGTTAATCTGATGAATTATGATTATTATCGCACATTATACTCTAACAATTGCAATAATCTTCTACAATTATGAAATAAATCAAATTTTCTATTTCTTGAGAAAAAATTAATAACACACACATTAGAATGGTAATTATAATTACTTTACTGATTTACTTTACATTTTACTAATTTTAATTAATTATTACATTCTGAAGTGGTAAGGAACAATGCTAATAAATAATTTTAATGATTTTCCTTTAATCATTACTGGGGTGCAATTATGTAATTTCATTTTGACATCCACTTCGACATTGACTTTCATAATCACATTCATTTCCATTCTCACTTTCAATTTCATTTTCAATTTCATTTTCACTTTCATTTTCACTGAAATTTAATTTTTAATACAAAAAATATTAAATGCAGGTGATATGTGATAATTTTAAGTACTGTCGTCTCCATTGCTTCTGTAAGTTATATTTTTTAATTTCCTGTCATTGTATACATTTATTATTTCAAATATGGACTCGAAATTCGAATTTGTACAAATGAGTCCACGTAAATTCTCCTGGAGAGAGTCGAATTTTAAAAAATGTACACCTATAGTATTTACCCGTAGTGCAAAATTGTTTGTAAGTTTCAGTCCGATCTGAGAATCTTTTTAATTCAGTTATTTATCTGTTAAATAATTCATTCAAATAATTGATACTTGGTTATACATTACAAATTCGGTAAGTGTCGGGTTTGATAAGTGTCGAATTCAATTTTTGTGTCAATGAGTATATTACGGTTTTTGGGGTCATTTAATTCGAATTTGAGGTCAGATTTAAAAAATTAAAAATGGCGGACACAATATAGCGGCCAAAAAAATTAAAAATTTTCCAGATTTGCTTGAAAATTGTCCCTTGGGGGTTTTTGGTGTCACTGAATCCGAATATGAGGTCAGATTTTAAAAATCAAAATGGCGGACACAATATGGCGGCCAAAAATTTACCAGATTTACTTGAAATTTGTCCCTTGGGGGTTTTTGGGGTCACTGAATCCAAATTTGAGGTCAGATTTAAGCAACTCAAAATTTTAATTTATAGACCCTAAAAAAACCCGAATAACGATTTTTTGAACGAATCAAATCTATTTTTTAATGTTCCTCTATATTGTGTCCGCCATTTTGATTTGTAAAATCTGACCTCATATTCGGATTCAGTGACACCAAAAACCCCTAAGGGACAATTTTTAAGTAAATGTGGAAAATTTTTTAATTTTTTTGGCCGACATTTTTAATTTTTTAGTGGAATTCGGAATGTGGAAAGTGTAATCCGCAATAGGGGATTCAGAATGTCGAATCCGGAATGTGAAAAGTGGAATCCGGAATGTGGGATCCAGAATTTGGAATGTGAAATGAGGAATCCAGAATTTTGAAAGTGAGATCCAGAATGAGGAGTAGAAAATTTGGAATACGGAATGTGAGATCCGGAAAAAGTTATGTAATTGACCCCCTGTTGCTTGAACCATAGCTTAAACATATTTCTGTTGTATACTTTAAATATAATAAACTGGATATAAGAATAGGTACTTGAATTTATTTATTATTTTATTGAATTAAATTATTATTAATTTTTATTTAAAAATTAAAGTATTTTACACCAATTGTTACAACGTGATAAATACTAATTAATATAAAAACTTATTTACATAGATGCGCATACGTTAAATTCTGTAAAATTTTACTTGTAATTAAAATAGAAATCCATATATTTTGTCGACTTGTCTGAATATTTTAATCTCTTAACCCTTATAGAGGTACCTTTAGAGCTACGAGCTATCGCAGATCAGAATTCTGATTAAACCCAATGCTTTCCCATCTATGGTTTAATTCTAGAAGGAATAGAGACTGTGGAGAAGTAGTCTTTGTAATATCGAGATAATAAGTGGGAAGTAAGAGCAGTGAAATCGAAGGTTTGTCTGTATCTCAAGGGAAATCGTAACAGAAGTCCATATGCTAGACTCGAAGTCGAATATTGTTTCGCTACTGCGCTATGTGGAAAAACAAAAGGTGGAAGCGACTTATTCACGTTGTTACAGTGCGATCAATTCTTCCAATCCTCTCTAACTATTAAAAAGGTTCATAAATTTTTGAATTATGATATAAATGTGACAGAATTTTCTGAATATGTGCGCTTCATGGAATCGAAAATCTTGAAAATGTAATACTTCATCTAACAAAAATTGCGTACAAGTATGAAAATTTTCTTCTATTCCTATTGAAAATTCTTTACGTGGAAGTCCACATGGGAATTTACGCAAGTTTCTACGTGGGTATCCATACGAAATCATATTTATGCCATCAAATACGAATTGGAATAACTATATAGAAATTCACCGAAATTCCTCAATTTTTACGTTTTATATAGAGTTGTAAACAATTTATTGTAGTTTCAAATGACAAAATTGTAGTTGACGTAATAAAAGTAAAAAATAAATTTTTGAAATCTATACTTTCTCTCTTTTTTCATCATTTCTGTTATCCATAAACTTGGCCCTTTAACTTTTCATCATGGCACCCTCTTTTTCCACCTATACGAAGGATTCTGAAGTCTCTTATCGAAATCTCAAAACGCAATCTCGGATTAAGGTTCGTCTTACGTCTTACGAGCCTCGGGCATGCGAGAGGAACGTTCGCACACACATCAGAAATAAATCATACCGACCGCGAAATCGGTCTACTTGCTTGCTTCTGGAAAACGAAGGACGCGTGAATTTCAAAACTTCCATGTGAGGAAAAGAGAAGAGTGAAGATATAACTCAGTGGCAAGAGTAAGGGGTGTGAGTGAAAAAGGGCAAATGGAAGAACAGGCAGGAACAAGTCTGGGTTATGATAGAGAATACCTTCGGGATTCAAAATGGTACTGTCGCTTTTCTCTTCTACGTGCGACTTCAGCTTTAGAAAAGTTTCTAGAATATGATACAGAATTTGCAATTGATGAGCTTATTACAAGAAAGTGTATAATAGGGAAGATTCCACTTTTAGCGAGTTTTAAGTTTTTAACATATACAGAAATATTAAAATACTTCCCACGTAGAAAAGTAATTTTAAGTATATTGTTTTATCAAGTTTTCATTAAAAATTGATTTCGAAACTTGTTTTGTTTTTACAAAATGAATAAATTTTCATCTCAATGTAACATATTTATAAATAAATTAAAATAAATAATAAAAATAATCTAAATTGCATGTTTTACATTAGAAACAAGAAGGGGGTCCTTTATGTTTATTTCATAAACATTATGCTCCCTCATTATGTGAAGCAAAAAATTTGCTTCCTCGTGAAGGAAGCAATGAATTGGTCCAATTCAATTGATTGATTTAAAAACTTTCGAATTAAAAATGTTTTAAATTAATTAAATTTTTTGAAAAATAAAGAAAATTTTAATTAATTTTGAGTGTAACATAAACTTTATATATACGAATCGATTCGTTTTAATGCAAGGAATACAATTATTTTATTCATCAACTTGAATTTAAAAAAAACACAAAATTTTTTAGCTAAAATATGAATTTTCGATTTTTCAATTTTTATTAATTCTCAAATTTTAAATCAAATCTATACTTTATATATACCAACCAATTCGTTTCAATACAGGGAATAAAATTATTTCATATATAAACATGAATTTAAATAAACACATCATTTTTTAGCTAAAATGAGAATTTTTGATTTTTTAACTTTCTTTAATTCTTTAAATTTCAATCAAATCTATACTTTATATATATCAATCGATTCATCTTGACATAAAGAAGACGATTATATTATATATTACCTTAAATTTTTCGATTTAAAAATTTTTTCAATTAAAAAAAAATTTTTGGAAAAAAGACGATTAAATTTTTTTTTTTGGGTATTTTTAAAAATCCTCTCGTCATTTTTGAGAGATTAATGAGTGAAATAAGCCTACCAAATTTTATCCAAATCCATTAAAACCTGCTAAAGATATCGTGTTCACAAAAATGATCCACACACACATACACACACACACACACATACACACACACATACATACATCCGGACAATTGATCAGGATCTCATATAACATGTTTCTATATATAGGAAAATTTGTTTTCACCATTTTTAAAAAGTTTATAAACGAAAGGACTACATAGCTTCCTCCACGAGGAAGCAAAAAATAATAAATATAAAAATAATATCTTAATCAAGAATTGAAATTTTTATACTGATAATAATTACTCGATTACATAAAGGAAACATTATTTTTTTGATTAACAAATAATTATTAATTACACTGATAGAAACAGGTTGGTAGATCCTGCCACGAAAAAAGTCAAAGTGTAGAAGGTTAATTCACAATGATGAGCAGGTCTTTATAACCATTAGTTATATTCGCATTGCTCTTTTGTTATGTTTAGATTTTTCATTTTTGGTTAAAATAGCCATCATGTATGGCTGTATCTATTCCATTCATTTTGTACGATAAGCGTACAAATAATTCTGGAAGTATTAAGCAGTTATTTCTATCAGTGCAGTTATTTAACAATAAATAAATATATATTTACATAAATCATTCATTATAATTTATTAATTTTGTTCCAACTTAGTTTTTATTAATTTTTAGAGGACTGGAAATTTTTTTTTTTCAAACTTTTATGTTTTACATGATGTAAAAATAAATATGAAATTTTGAAAACAAAGGCGCCACTGTATAAAGGCCGCCTAAAGGTTAACTAAAGTTTAATTGAGAAATAGATTAGCGAAATTTATAAGTTCTAAAAGCAAGTATTTATTAAATTAAAAAATTATTATTAAATTTTAATTTAAATAATTATAATTAGGTAATACCAATTGGTTAATTATTTATCTTCAATTATTAAAATATTTAGAAAATTTGTTCAATTTTTTTTCCAAATGTCACGTCACCGTAAAATTTTTTTATATTTATTTATGTAAAATAAATATTTTTTAAATACGTTTGTAAATAAATAATTGTTTTTAAATAAACAAATATTTGTAAATAAACAATTATTTGAGATTAAATCAATTATTTATAAATATTAAATATATCATAAAATAATAATGTTAATAATCATAATTAATGTTAAAATGATCAATATATAACAATTATAATATTTCTTTGGGATGTAGTGTTCTTGACATTTTGTATTATTAAAATAAGGAAATCAAAATACGGAGTCACCAACACATAGAAGAAAAGCAATAAACACTTTTCACGTCTGTGTGGTACCGATCTTGAATCTAACCCAAAGAGGCGAGCTGGTACCGCCGCGAAGAATACATTGGAAAATATACCTATATAAAGGGAGACCTTTCACTTCAAAGGCAGTCCCAAATTATACACACGGAGTTCGTCATAGCAAGTGTTAGATACAGTTTCCAAAATTATCATATTTCTCAGTGGTTACGTGCAGTAATAAAAATCTTAACGACCAAGAAGATCCAATCTTTGGAGGTCAATACAACAGGTGCCAATTGAAGACTCCTCAATATAAACATCTTAAAGGTAACCATAACAAATATTCAAACAAGCATTTATTTGATTGTATAAATTGTTAAGAACATTTTACATTCTTTAAAATAAATAATTTTTATATTATATTTCTATTCATTCATTTAATAAACCTCTTCCCAACTTAGTTAATTTAACTAAGTTAAATAGAGGAAATTAGAATAGGGAACAATTATAAGTTCAGATTAGTTAAAAATAATATTTATGACATAACACAAAGTAAACTTTAAAATCTCTCCGAACAAAATAACACCCTTAGGACGTCCGTAGGACATTTTGAATATCTGAACTCCAACAATTAGAAAAATTAGAATTAGAACAAATAGAATATTTATGGACAGATATTGGGCTTAATATATTTTCCAAATGACTCGTACAAAGTTACCAAAAATAATACATTTTTCTTTAATTGGAAAATTTAATTCTTCCCAGTTCCCTCATTCTCATCCTTCTCTGTTTACCTGAATTCTTAAATATTATTACCAAATCTTTTCTGTTTTTGATTGGTGATGATATCTACTGTACCCTAATAAACTCCAGTACTTACCATGATGAGGAACAAATTCCTAATTCAAATTTTAAAATTATTTAAAGAAAATCATTTTCGTTTGCAAACTGAATATTTATACTATTCAATTTAATTATATTCTTTAATTATGACAATAAATGTGTAATGACCATGGTCGTTGAGTATTGAGAAGAGTTTTTCTACGAAGGGCATGGCGCCGATTCATTGATATGTAAGGAGGTGGGGTGATCAATTAGGCATGGGACCTAATCATGAGATGACAAGAAAGAGGGGAAATCCTTGAGTAAATGACGAGAAGCAACACTTCTAAATTTTGTCTTGAACTATCAACACTTTTATATCGTATATACGACATTTAAATTTGCAATTTCTTCCCGCAGTGGGTCTTCTTTGAATAATATCGGGCCGCGGACATTTTTCTCATACGCTTTAATCGTGAATTCACGTGTTCTAACTGTGTTCTATTGTGCAGTTTGTGATTAATAATTTTACGGAATAATCTAGTCATCAAAGATTATTCCTTGTGTCACCTGGTAGCAAACATTTTATAATTTGGTGCTCAATCTCCGACCAGCTACGTGGGTTTTTTAAGGGACGCCTCATATTACATAACCGCATTTTATTGAACGAAGTGGGTTATCAAATCAACTTATCAAAGGATTTCAAAGGAATCGACTTGCATCATCTCTGCATATGATCATCAGTATTACAAGTATTTCACAATATTGTATAAAGAATGTGAGTTAGATGTATGCAAGCCTGTGTGCCGAATGAATGATTTTGTTTAGGGTAATAGATATTAGCGTGATACCGGAAGATATTCTTCGTCTCTATTATCATTGATATATAATATATAACTTATAGATTATTGTATACCAAATTTTATTTAATATTTACAATTTATGTTAATATTATAAAGATTCATTACAAATGATTTTAATGAAGGTTCAATGACAAGATAGTTCAACTTCTTACGTTCTAACTAAATGTCTATAACCAGTTCAGCTATTTCTGTTTTCGCTGAATGTCAAAACAGTTCAGTCATTAAATTTAAAAAATTTGTTACCATAAAGTAAATCTCTAAAGGAATGTTAAAATTTTGTCAAGTAATTGGATAACGTTTGGTAATATAGTCACATACATGTTAAGCAACAACATTTGTAAACAAACATAAAACATTCAAGCTAATGAGGGTATAATCGTCAGGAATTATAAAAAGGTTTAACAATAACAATTATAAATATTTTAATTCTGAATCTAAATTTCCTAAATCATCAATAGGGTAATTTTTTACTAAATTGGTGATTTGTTCTATAGAAACCACCTGTAAAGTTTGGTCAAATTCAAAGAAGATCGATAAATTTTAGTTTCTATCCCTTCTAGAGATGTTAAAATATTATCTTTCTTTATCAAGAAAAGGGTGCAGTATTTTTCAAAAAGAACCACAAAAATTTCTTTTAAATCTATTTCCCTACAAGTATCCCTCTCTGCATTTTTTTTGTGCATTCGATTATCCTATATGTTCAGTTGAATGCCGCCGTTGGCCATACTTGTGCAAAAAAATGGAACGCATACTTTAATCAATGAAGAATAACTTGAAAAAAAAATAGTGACGAAAGGCAAATATCCGTCGTCAAATGCAAAAATTCTGTCCCTACGCGACTATCCATCGGCGATGAGAGATTTTTGCGCGAGTGCTCTGTCGGCGATGAGGGTGCTTTGAAATTCAAATTTGCACAAACTGTGGCGATAATGACGAAACGCGATGGAAGGAGGGAAGGGGGTAGAATAGACACATACGCGAGGTCGAACGAATCGTTAAAGTTGCCGCTGGGTGTGTGCAACAACAACGCTGTCACGGTGGTTATATCAGAGCATTCTATTTCAGTGTGGAAATTGTGTTTCAAGATACTATACAAACCAGTTCGTCATGTCGCGTGGCCAAGGCAAGTGAATGTAATGAAGGAAGCATAAGAATCAAGAGGAAGTTGTGTCGCTCGAAAGACATCATTTGAATAATAAACTGCTTGTCAGGTTGCTGCTCTCTTGGCAGAAAGATAGTGCATAATTTGCCTTCAAAGGATAAAATTGTTTCTTCGCCTCGATAGTAACATATATTTTTTTCACGAAATTTCCTGAAAAATACAGACTATCGGGATGTTTATCCTTTAATATTAGCAAAGTACCGCCCTACTTTGAAATATTCATATTACCTCTCTCAGTGTTCTCAAAATTCATAAAGAATACATTTTTAATTCCATTTTTAATTTTACCATATTTGTATTGTATCATTTATTAAAAAATATTTAAAATAAACCCACACAACAAAAGAGTATCCCAGGGATATCCTTGGGAAATCAAAAACATCCCAGGGATATTCCTGGAATATCCAAATTTCTGTCCCGTGGATTACCCGCACGGGATAGGAAAAACAATGAAAATTTAATTATTGCAACAAATAAAAGTAAATGCTTTTTGCATTAAAAACAAAAAATTTTCAGAAAACACCACACATTTATTTTGAAATTATTTTCTTAAATAAATTTTTTTTTATTGCTCTTTTACAGAAATTTTCGGCCAGTTTGAGAATATTTAAAATTGCTTTATAAAAAAACCACTGTATTTATTTGTCATAGTTGTTCACGGAATTAATATTATACTTGAAGTGGTTGAAAAAAATAGACGCACAAGAGCACTTTTGCTTCATTTGACATATCACTTATAATATCACGAAGAACATTAATAATTGTAATAAATTTTATGTTATTTATTACAAAAACCAAAATACAATAAAAAAACGTTATTTATATTGACAATCACTTATAAATAATTAAAGAAAATAAACGACGTGATATATCCTAGGGATATCACGGGATAAAAATGGGATATTCCATGCTGTGAGGGAAGACTGCTGAATATTTCTTGTCACAATCTTTAAACCCTAAGTTTAAATTTGCATATTCTTAGCTACCATAAAGTCAATTTGATCAGAAGATATAAACAGAACTGTTTGGACAAAAATTCTCATTCTAATTCTAACGGAAACAACTGACTTTAGAGAATACTCGATTTTATACAAAGAAAGGTTAAAAAAAATTTTCCCAAATTGAATCATAATTTTGATTAATTTAATTTTAATTATCGATTAAATAATTTAGAAGATATTCCTGAATATCATTCTAAAAATATATAATTTTAAGAAAAGCGCAAAAAATATAAAAATTTGTTTCAATGTATTATAGAAAACACTTTTTTCAACTTACGTTTCAATCAGCAATTCCCGGGACGTATAATTTCTCTTTTAAAAGTGGCAGCAATTATTTTTTCTATTTTCCCAGTCTCTTTTGTCGCCTCCTGCGCTTTTATCGTAGTGAACGGAAAGTATTTGATTTTTCACGAATTCACTGTGCATTTCGGTAAATGTTTAAAATTTAAATTAATACAAAATTAATACTGTAAATTCACTGAAACTATAAAAAAGATTCTTTAATCATTAGCTTATCGGATCAATGCAATGAAAATCGTACTTTGTGTTTATTTAGTTTCTATGTAATTTTCAACACTTCATTAATAATGCTTTTCATTCAGGAGCCATCGAATTAATTAATTTGACACAATTTAACATTGTCATTAAAAATTACAAGAAGTAGCGATTTTGTGTTATCAAGTGAAGAACCAATCATAGCAAAAAATGAACATTACTAATTTTTTAAAAGTCATGACAGGATTTGGTTTCGAAACATTCACCGATACAAGGATCGAGTGTAATTATCACGTTTATTTACAAGAATTATTTTATATTGACAAATAGTTTATTTCACTAATGTTAGAATAATTTAATTATTTGTTTAAACAAATAGTTGTTACAACGTAACAAGAACTATAGTAATAATTTATTAAACCCGATCACAAATTTGTTTCATTTGAAGAAGAATTGTAATGTAATTAAAACAATCGGATTCGATTCTTGCCACGTTGTCATTTAGATGAATGTAGCAGTACTAATTCTGCTGAACATTCATCATGGCGAAATCTCGCCTCTACGTTCTAAACACGTTGATTGAACTTACCATAAACAAACGCTACTATTTTCATTTTAACTAGCTCTAATGTCTTGACAAGTTTAGTGAATTTGGTATTTCCTGTGCAAAAGAATGTTTAGTACATTTTACATAAATTTACATGTGAAGCTTTAGTTTAAAAAGAAAACGTGGTAGTGGCATTTACGTCTTTAATTGTTTTATCCAAAACTGTATTCTGCTTGTAGATTGGTATATTTCCATGTTTGATATCAATCTCCATTGATAATTTCAACTAATTTTTTTGGCATTGCAATTAAATTTTTTTTTGTCTTCAGCAAGTAACAATGTTCCATAGTATATTGCTCTACTATAATAATTTTTCTAAATCCTCAAAAAAAGTTTTTTCTTTTATATTGTTTTTCACATTTGAGAATTATTTTTTGTACAATTTTTTGATTAATTCTGATGAGTATTAATATTAAAAGGTTCGGCTTTGTCTATTTCTGCTAACATTTTTTACATTCTTTTTCAACGTAACTCTCATCAATCCTGTCAAAGATTCGCTTTAAAGTTTTAAATTTCTATTTTAGACCAATTGATTGCCCAATAAAAAGTTCGCCAATTTCCTCCTTTGATAGAACATAAAGCATGAAATCGTCTATTTAATTTTCTCAAATATTTCAATTTGATTGAAAACTTTTAATATATCAAAAGAACTAGTATAAAATCAAAGAAAAAGTATGTTACATGTGATACATATATCTTTTAACTTTATGAATACAATTAATGTACTGTTTACTTACATATAAATATCGTGGTAATCTCTTCAGAAAAACCACAACTTTTTAAAATCGAAACAAAGTATATACTTTAATAACAACATTAACACTCGTTTAATTGTAAACATTATCGCAAAAGCGTGGTTGTACGGAATGTACATAGTGTTCGTTTTTATTGTTGTTAGCATACACAAAGCAGTTTTCTACTTTCAAATGTTTACGAAACTTAATCTGCTGGATTGCATTAAAACCAACTAGTTACTTATTTCACAAATAATTAAAATTTTTGTTATTAATACTTTATCCATGCATTTACTTAAGTGATTATTTTAGAAATTATCGACACATATAATTACAGAATGAATATTTATAAATTTTTTACAATATCAGTAAATTGAATTTAATTCAATTGATTCTTTTTAAAAAATCTTCATTGTCAAAAGTGGAACGCAAATTTCTATTATTTAATTATTTAATATTAAGTAAAGAATATAGTTTTCAAATAATTTTTTGATTAACGCTTTGATGTCATTGATACGACTTACTCATTGCGGATATCAAAGGTTATGATGTCCATATGATCTCCAATTAGTACGGTGTTAATCAGTTTCATACCTTTATAGCCAAGTCACTTCTCACGTGAGTATTCATTACAAATTAACACACCACGTGGTTATTCAAAAACACGGTATCACACTCACTATATGAATCTTCTTATAACTGTTAAATCAATCGACTTTTAATTAATATACTTAATTTTCGAAATTAGATGTTTTCCCATTGAACTGAACTTTTATCACTTCCCGTCGTTTCTTTTAATTGTCACTGACCAACAAGTTTTTCTGTTCTTCTTATTCTGATTTGACTTTTCCTTCTTCGCTAATTTCCCTGTCTCCCTCTATTAAGGGATTTCATCCTATATTAACAGGAATTAAGTGTAAATCATTTCATCGAAAATTTTGACCGGAATATTTTTTGTTAGAATATTAACTTAATACAGAGAACAACGGGTAAACGAGGACTGGCTTCAAATTACCTGAGTACAGACCTTAGGACCTTCGTTCGGGGATGTACATGAAGTGGGGCGGTCATAAACGGACCCTTACAACTTTTCTTGAATTTCACTATTTGTACATAGAAAATAAATATGTCGCAAATATAGTTGTAGTTCCAACATTTTTGTTACCTATGCTCTTAAGGTATGACCATAAAGAGCATGTGAAATCTAGAGTTACGTAAAAGTTCTAATCAGAATATACCTTCGCGAACGTTAAGCATGAATTGAAAATGTCAAAGGATATATTTGTGTCATTCTCTATCTCATTCCCTTTAACAAAATTATTGTGCATTGGTTCATAGTCTAAATCGACAGTGGAACGTCCACGCTATACAAAAACTCTCTGACCAATTTATCAAACAAACTCTCTGAAGGGGAAAACCCTGCCAAGACTAGATGACGCGATGCAAACGTTGTGGTGACTGCAAATCGGACTTAAATTTATACACTTACCACTAGAATCACCGCTGTGTCATTTCACTAATTTGACTGAAATAAATGAATAATAACATTCACTTAGTTAATTAATTGTAATACTAAAATTTTTCGAACTCGATTTTTGTACGTATCTTTATATTTTTCAACCTAAGGAATCCAAAAATCATGTATTTAAAAAATGTCGTTGCGTGTGTGTGGGGGTCGTTCACAAACTACGTCACGCCATTTGCATAAAAATTTTCAAATTCTTAGATTTATTATTTTATAAATTAAAAACATCTGAATTTATTACAGCAAAACATTTTAATAAAATTCTTAAAAATCTATCTAATGAAGCGATAAGCTATTTATGATGATACAGATGTTTTTGTAAAAATGTACTCCTGTTAGAGATTTGTTTCGCACTGAGGTAAATTGTTTGGTTTGGTTTCTTCTTTGACAGAAGGACATGCGATGTCATAAGGTATTCGTAAAAAATCTTTAAAAATTTCAGAATAGAAAGTTTTTTGAAAAATTTGAGAGAAAAGGTGATTTGGATATTTTCTATTTCCAAAATTATAACTAAAATTTTCAATATCTTGAATAATAGGAACTGGAGAAGGCAAAAAGCCGTTTGGAAAAACTTTTAGTAAAACACTTCGAAATAAAGAACAACATAGACTGTCAGTACACTTTACAATCTGCAAATTGAATTGACTGCTTCGGACGTGTCTGCTTTACCAATCTAATGGTTTTGAAATACGACTTGATTCTTTAATTTTAAACGATTCGGGCTGAATAAATGCACTAACTACAGGGAAATTGTCAATAACTACATTGGACTATATTTTAATTAGTGTTTTGCCAGCAAACGAGAAATTTTCATTTTCTTCTTCAATATCTACCGTATTTCCTTTAGAATCTAAGTAGGTACCAAAATGATCATGGGGCAAATTAACATGGGCTAATACTTTGCTTAAAGAAAAAGTCGTATCTTTCTGACTTTTATGTTTGTCACATATTTGGATAAGATTCCTAAATATTCAAGAGCACCAGGAAGCCGAAAAAATATTGATTGTTTTGATTCTGTCACAATAATAGGGGCAGCCTTTTTGAATAGAGGACACCACTACGCTCTCTGGTAGAGTTGCGATCTACCTTACCAGCGACATCGATGAAATTTATCGACGCGTGATATATTGATTATCGACAAATGGAAAGTTATTAATTACTTTCACTGTGACTCACCATCAAAAAGAAAGCGTGAAAGGTGACGCCGACTAGAGTCAAAGGTCAGCCATTTAATTGATACTATTCTCGTTTTGATGGTGTATCAGGCAGCACGCCAATTTAGTTTAAAAAAAATAATTATATTTATACTAATATTGATTCGATCATGTCAGGACGAGGCGCAATGCGTGGACGGCGACGCATTAACGGTGAGTCCCAGTGATTAATAAATTCCATTTCTCGCCAGATTGGCATTAAATAAAAATAAAGTTCTGAAAATATTAAAAGTGATGTTTGCTCACCGCATGGCAAGCGGAATAATTTTGTTGTAAGTTCGGCCATAGGCCGAATACATTAAGTAAACTTTTCACATGTTATTAAAAAAAAGAAAGTAATAAATTAATAATAAAATTGAATAGTGGAATTTAAATAAATATTACAGTGAAATTAAATTCAGTGAAATAATTAATGTGTTTTTCTCCTTACCTCCCCCTCTCCGCGGTTTGCTAGGAAGTTTTCCTATCATTTTCTGAACTAGTCTGGTAAATATTTAAAATAATTAAATAATTAACTTTTGTATATTTTTTATATAAAATATTCTGGCGCTACAATAAATTATTGCCTTATCAAATTAAAATAATTCAAAATTAACCTCAAAGTGTAGATAACATTTTTCTATTATAATTCATATTATAATAATTATTATTATCCATTTTATTAAGACTTAATAAATTTTAATAATAATAAATAAAAATATAAAAATAGTCAAAATGGTATACTATATTTTGCAGATCTCTTCTGAATGTTTTTTTTCCTAATAATTTTGTATATTTTTCTAATTTTGCCTTCTTTCAGATAAATTCTTATTTTCATCAAAGCTTAAAAGATCAGCATTTTTGACTTTTAGAGCCAATATTTCACAATTTAAAACATTAATTTAATTTTTCAAATTATTTTGAGCTGAGGTTTCTCTTTTCTTTTGGCTATCAACTTCCTGATTTGTATTTGTAGTTTGCGACAAATTTTTTTTGACATATTTTAACAAATCATTAACATTAGACTTAATAACAAAATTGGAAAAAGAAGGAAGAGATAGTGTATTCTTTTTGTAGGTTTATAGGTGCTGTGTCTGTAAAAGCAGTTTTATACTTGTCAAAAAATTTATTTCATACTTAGAAATACTTCTCCCCGATTATAAGTTTTAGAATTTTGTTTACATTAATAGTAGATAATTTTTAACTCAGAAACAGTGAACATGGCAAATTTTCTTTTTCCAATGACGTTTTCGAAAAAGATTCGTCACCGACTTGTTTGTCGATATTTTTACATGAAAAAATTACAGAATGTTATTGAAATGATACTTAATAATGTACAAAAGGTTTGAATTTTGCTCCATTCATACTTCCTTCCCTTAAAATCTAAGGATTTTTACACCGTAAACAAATAAATGTAGTATAACCACATAATTATTGTTTCTGGAAAGAAATTTTTCCCATTAATTTATTGTTTGTATCAACGTTGAAAAAGTACTTTATGTCAAATTACGTTTATCTTTTTTTATTTTTATCGAATAATAATAGTTTTAAATAACTCATTTATCTATTATTTCCTTTTTTTACTTTGAACAAATTTTTTAACATTTTAATTTATCATAAAAACAACTTTTGAAATGATTTTGATTTCAGCAGTATTTATTGTCAAATCCCAGTTTAATCTCAGAAATAAGGATCAAATTTTGAACTCGGTTTTCGGTTTTGCGGAAATGGTTAAATAAATCATGGTTCATTTGAATGCGGTGTACCACCGAGTTGACTGTAATTGAATTGACAGCTGTACCTATATCTGACTTGCGACAAACTTTGTGCCGACTGGTTTGACCGTATTATAGTATGCGGTTCGTCGATCGTATAAATGGAAACTATTACGGTCTAACGGACTATACATTTCGCTGAGACGTGTGCCCCTTGCTGTCGAAGTGGAATGAGGGCGCGAATTCCCCGAGATTGGAATCCAAACTGGAGAAACGGGAGTTTAATTCGCTTGAGGGTAATCCAAGGAGATGAGTACGTCGACGTGCTTTCGTGTTTCTGTCGTCCCCGAAAATTTAGACTTTACGTGCCTCGTCAGCACTAAAGTTAAAAAACTTTCTTGCACGAACTACCATAATCGGAAATGAGAAGCGGCCAAGCAGAATTACCAAGGCGTACCTAATTGAACGATCAGCAGTTATTTTGCTTGTGAAAGTAATAAGATATTTTCCAAACATTTTTTCTAATCTTATTTTTAAGGCGTTGCGTTTAGTTGAAATATATATATGTAAAAGATGACGTAATAATAGTCCATAAATACATACATGGATATCATGCACTCTGTAATGAGTCAACCAATTGTATGCGAAATGACAGTGAATATGTTAGAAGATAGTGTTCGATAATAATTTGTATGAGAATGGACTGTGAGACTGAATTAATGGGAGTCGTTATGATTGACGCAAAGTGGGAAATTCGAAGCAGGAAGCCACTTTATAAAAAAGTGAGCTTAAATTTGTTTGAAATTATTTTTAATTATGCGTAAAATTGATTAAACTTATTATTGCAATGATTATTGCTTTGTGATTTTTGTGAACACCTACGGAATAGGGAAGACGTGATCTGCATTCTCAGGATTATGGTCTTTCATTGTTACGATCTATGAGGCGAGAATTAATTGTTGAGGTGTGTCAACCAACACATCGTTTATTTTCTTTAATTTTGAGTGATCTAAATAACGTTAATTTTTATTGTTTTTTGGTTTTTGTAATAAATAACATAAAATTCATTAAAGTTGTAACAAAATTATTTTCTTGCTACGTAGTTCAGTTTTATTTAATTGAAAAAATTTACTATTCTTCTCTGGTAGAAATAAAAACAACAGGACAGTTTCCAAATATAAGTAAATTATATTTGCCTAATTAACAAATTGGTCACATTGAGTATTATCTTCATGAAAATGAATCAAGACAATATATAAATTCATTAAACAATGATGAGCTCATCAACACATAATACATATTTCAATATTATTAGAATGATACTCGATAACATTTCATTGATCAAAAATCGAATAAATTATTATATTATAAAATAAATTTTCTTTTTTAAATTTGAATAGCAGTGTCAATTTTATAACATTTATATCCAAGCTCGACACTAATTTCATAGACAAAACGATTTATGCAATAACGAAAACAATAAAATTTTTGGTAATCATGAGAATGATAATTATTATTTTCATTGTTTGGTTAAATCTCACAATAATAAAAACGTTTAAAAAATAGTACGATGATACCTTCCCATTCATTGCATCGATCATCGGCGACTTGATTAATAATGAAGAGAATATTCAATAAAGGGGATAATCCTTTTGATACATCAATGATTTAGTCAATCGATACACTTGACACTAGAGGATAATCTTCTATTTTTTCGATTTAGATCCACGCCAATAATTTTGTTTGTCGTCTCATTGAGTTTTTGTGTCCATTAAAAAATAAATTTAGAGACACGCTAAATTAACACATGTAAAAAGAATTTACGGATCGAAGACACAAATCACTTTCAATACTTATAATTATTATATTTTAATTTACGTTTGAATAGGCTCTCAGCGAAATATATCTTGTCGAAAAGTTGGATTTGATAATACTGTTAACGTTAGAAAAGTTGAGACCTTAATGACTTATGAACTATCACGCCCTTTCCCCACTCATTCAACTCATATCCTACTCTTCCAAATCATTTTGATTTTTCATTTTTAATCTATCGCCTTACAAAGTTAATGTTTTTTAGTGACATTATAAGTGATATGTCAAATCACGCAATAGTGCTCTTGTACGTCTATTATTTTTTCAGCAACTTCAAGTATAATACTCATTCCGTGAACAACTATAACAAATAAAACCAGTGTTTTTTGTGTAATGTTTTGTTTTTATAAAGCAATTTTACATATTCTCAATAATCTGGCAGAAAATTTTTCTAAAGTAGATACAATTTCAGGTTTGCGTCGAAAAATTTTTTGTTTCATCAAAATTGTGTAGTATGTTTAAAAATAAAAATTTTATTTAAGAAAATAATTTCAAAATAAATATGTGGTTTTTTGTAAAAATTGGGGGTATTCGATAGAAAAAGCATTTATTTTTATTTGTTGCTATAATTAAATCTTCATTGTCATTTGCAGATTTTGACGATTCCAACGATATAAATTTTCACGTTTGAACATTAAAATTTGCTTTTGGAGATGTCATATAATTTTATGATTTACATATGTACATACTCTAATTTTATAGTATTTGCAAAACATTTTATACCATTGTAATTCACGGTGGTCCTTAACACACTTTAACCCTAAAGTTCTTTGACTGTAAAATTTCTTTCATATCTTGAATCTGAAGATTTTTCTAAGTATTTTGGAAAAAAATTTAAAATTTTTCATGGAGCCGTTTTTGAGAAAATCTATTTTTTAGGTTAACAAATTGAATTTTTCGTTTTCTTTGGGAAACATTATGTATATAATATCCAGAGTAAAAATTTACATAAAACCTAACTTTATATAGAATATGTATTATTCAAGTTGTCTTTTTATTTTTTACTTGAAAATTATAGTGGAATTGCTTTATTTTAATTATTAATCCATGAATGTTGGAGACCAGGCTCGCAGATCACAAAAATTTTAAATGTGTTTGCTTGATATTAGTTATAGAAAAAGCAACAAATGTTAGAATCTTTTTCATAACATTGGCTATATTTTTTAGAAAAAAATCTAGAAAACGACGCATTTTGACTTAAAAGTACCTACACCTTTTTAAAACAAGATGCGCAGAAAAATATCGATCTCTCCTGGAACAGAGTATAGATGAACATTTTTTTATGTTAGATTAGAATTAAAACAAAATATTGTTTAAACTTTTCTATTTCATCTTTATTTTTGGCGATGCTTCAACGTCGGATCAGTCGTCATCGAAAATGTTAATAAAACAACAACCGATCAATAAAATTCTGAGTCCTAATCTGCTCGAAGATGTTACCATCACGATGATTAAAATTTATTTTTTGTGATACGTCAGTAAAAATAAATTTTGCAATAAGTATAATGTGTTTAAATTTTCCAGGAAGTCAGTTTTAAAGTTACAATTAATTATCACCTACTAAACGCTAAAGACAGAATCTCAAGATAATATAATGTAACAAATAAAAAACCATAATAATAATAATTAGTTACTGCACTGAAAGTAATAACTATGGAGTACAGCGATAATTATCGGTAGACGAACAATAATAAATTGCTAATATAGGTACTGATACACGGTATCGATGTAATAGCCATACAATAATGGGTGACAAAATATTTGTAAAATTGCGATATATTATTTCTGCTAGAGTCATATTTAATATTTCTAAATTAACCATACGTATTACTAATTTAACTTTACCTTGAAAACAGCTTAGCATGTTGGTTCTGTCGATAATACCACCGAAACATATTTCAAAAAAAATAAAAGAAACAAAAATTAATTCATAAAATTCTCAAACTAAATTATTTATTTTAACACTTTTGAGAATCACTGTAATTATTAATCACAACACTGTAAAGTTTTATATCGAAAAAAAATTTTAACACAAGGGGGATTTGAACGCACTACCTAACGATTACGATACCGAAACCTAACCATGGAGCTATATTAACGCTTGAGAATAAAAATTTTATTGACTTACAAATATGAAGGACTTGAGAGTCAGAAGATTTTAAACGAACTTTCAAAATAGGCACATATAAAAAACCACACTCACTTAATTTCATATTCACGAAGTCCATTTTTCATAAAATCTCGATGTTTTGATGAAAAATTGCTGACATCAACTGATATTTACGAACTGTCACTCTTCGTGGCAGCCATTTTTAAATTTACAGTTTTTTTAGATGCACCACTTGAAAGAGCGGTTCCTGGACCATAAGAAACGTATATTGCGAATTTTTTCTTAATGCATTTAGTTGGTTTAAAAAATTGCCAAACTTTATGCCAAATTTTTGTACATTTGGTCCTTAAAGGGATATATAAGCCTGGAAATGGTAAATTATATGGCAAATTTACAAACAACTCAACAAGCATAATCGTATAGTTACGACGAATATAGTATTTCTTTCAGTGTGTAGGGTAGAATTATATGTGACAATATGACAAAAATAAATATTTAACAATAAAAATGTTAAAACAATTTTTTACTTACAAAATGTCCGTTGCATCCACCAGCATGGTCGAACAATAACTGCACCGAGAATAAATTACAACTGAAATTAAATTAAAAGTGCAAACGAACTACAACTTGCAGTTTAGGGCTTCAGGTAATAGTCTTTTGGAAAGTAATAAAAGAAAAAGGCAGACTCCTTTGTTTCATTGAAGAATGTAAAAGGAAAAGAAAGGTTCTCAAACTGATAAAAATAAATCGTGTTAAATTTTAGTAACTTTACAATAACATGTCGTTATCAATTATATTGTAATCATAAAACAATTTTCATATAAAGGGTTCCGAAACACAATTCTTTGTCATCATCAGATATATGTATATTTCTGTAAAAATAGATAAGACATAATTTATGCATTTAATTTTGAATACAAATTCTTATATAGGATGAAAGTGATAAATAATATGAAAATGCTAATGTTAAATGTTAATGTACTTTGTGTTAAAATAAAACAATGAATACATCTTTGCCTCTTATTAAATTATTTCTCAATGTTAAAAAAAGATACTTCTTCAATTTTTTATTCAATATTTATTCTCCATAACATTTAATGTAATCTATTTTTCGTGAAAATTAATAATAAAATCGATTTGAGGCATTTTGTTTCGAAAGTATTCAATGAGGAACGAGAAAATTGAAAAGGACAATCCTATCTAAACAAAAACTCTTCTATCAGCTGAAAAAATTCTCGCGGTGCTTTTTTAGGGCTTTCCAAGGATTTTACTAACTGATTGTGTTAAGAAAAATTTATTTTTTCAAGTAAAAAAAATTAATTTACTAGTTCGATTTTCAGAACATTCATCTCTATAAGGAGAATGCAAAATTACGAAATATCCAATGCAATTGAATTATTCAATGTTATATGATAATTTTTTGTTTTGCTAATAGTTGCGAATTTAGAAATGATTAAATCAGTGATAAATATAATCTGGGACAAGCGTCGATCGTACTCGGCTAATCAAGACGTCTTATCTCTGACCCATTAATGCCCAGCAATTAGGGGTAACAGTTCGTGAATTAACCTCTGGTAATTGCCTCTAATTTTAGTAATTGTACTCGCTGCAATTAGTCAAACTTTCACGCGCAGTCAGAACCCTAGTATGAATTGGAGAAGGGATTTCGTTTTAGAGAGGACGAAATGGAAGTAAGAGATAGGAAAGAGAGGAAATAAAGGGTGGAAGTAAAGAGGTTTT
Organism: Leptopilina boulardi; assembly: GCF_019393585.1. Classification (NCBI taxonomy): domain Eukaryota; kingdom Metazoa; phylum Arthropoda; class Insecta; order Hymenoptera; family Figitidae; genus Leptopilina; species Leptopilina boulardi. The sequence goes on from NW_026137909.1 coordinate 1,722,189, forward strand.
AGCCAAGAAAAATGGAAAAGAGGAGGAGGTCTGCAGCTGCGAAATTGGCAAAAAGTTTGCCCCGCTGCGCGCTTCTAGCCATGGCGCTTTCCAGCAACTGTTAGTTTATCCTGGCACAGTTACATAAATGTATGCGGCTCGCCTTTCTAATAAAAATGAATGCTACCTTTAATTGTCAGATGAAGACTTCTAGTTAGCAGCAAACACTAGCAGTTTTCTTTTTCTTATAATGAAAAAAATTTCACTTGGAAAAAATTCTTTAATAAAAAAAGAGGATAAAAATTTTAAAATAATAATTTCTGCAGGAAAGGGATAAATATTTATTATATCACGTCACACAACGTTGATATTACAAAAAAACAATCAAGAATCCTTTTGGTTGTTTAAAAAACTCTCCTTTAAGGGAAACAAACTCATTAAAAATTCAATTCCATTAATAAACTCTTTATAATTAAAATTAGATTTTTCAATATTTTCCCATCTGTTATTTATGCTACCGCGAACTATAACTTTTTCCAGAAAATTAAAAAATAATTTATTTACATTTTATATAACTGCTATTTATGTGATGGAGAATTCTCCTAAAATTGTTTCAGTTGTTTAAATTCCCTAAAGCATGTTCCACAAAGTAATTATATATTCTTGTGACGAATATATCATGGGAAAACACTCATCTGTCTGACTGTTCAAGGATCTATACTACTGAGAAACAAGTAACTTGAAATTCGTCTAAAGGTATCATCGTATCTCACAATCAGTATAGGAGTCTTGTTATTGCTTATAAACAAATTTAGCTGAGAGAAATTTTGTTATTGAATATAATAGAAAAAATTTCAGTATTATTTTAATTGAATTTAAATAACAGAAAGTATTTTAATTCTAATTTAATTAATTATATTAATAATTTTAATTTATTGTTATAATTTTCAAGAGATTTCAAAGAAAATTCCTTCTCAATTATATTCACTTAAATTCTGAAAATAAATAAACTATATTGAAAAACGTAGACAAATAATATAATAATAAATTCATATAGGTAATACACATATAGTTTGGAGCTGTTACGTCCGTGAAAGAAAATATATTTTTAATAAATAAATTAATAATTTATTTTCTTTAAATATTATTATTATTATTTTATTAAAATTATACTTATTATATTAGTAAATATAAATTCTATATTCTAAAACTAAATATACAATCTCACATTTGGCAGGCAAATATCTTTTTTTCATTTTGTTTAGCACTTAAGTATATTTTAATGTGTTTTTAATTAAAGATCCTTTATAAATAAGTGACGGTGCAGCTGTTGCAAGTGATTCTTTTGAAAGAAAGTACAACCACTGTTTGCTACGAGTCGTCTGTTTCTGCTAAAATTCAAACAGATAAAAAATATAAAAAAGTAAAGTAATTGCAACCCTTATCCTTTATTACATAGAGATGAAAATTCGATCCTGAAAAGAACATGAATAACAAATTTGATGTTAAAGTTATGGCAACATTTCGATAGTTCAGTTTTCCATCCTCTTCAGGTGAACTCATATAAATTTTTTGTCATGAGTAACTTGTCAATAAATCGAAGACTACTCTTCACTCTGAGAAGCTAAAGTCAAACTTCTCAGGGTGAAGAGTTGCAATAACTTGAACATCAAGTTTGTTATTTATTTCCTACTTCGCAAAGAAAAAAAAATAAAAAGAGTTACATATTTTTTTAAAAGATTTTTACTTTCCTATAATTCCGAAAATAAAAAATTGTATTTTTCGTTATTATATAAAACAATTTGTTAATTAATGTCTTGTAGAAGTTTTTTACTTTTGATTACAATTTTAAAATATTTCAAAAATTCTAAACATTGAGTTTATTATTCAGATATAAATAACTAGATATCTACTTTAACACAATATTTAAAGAATAATTGCCCAGAAAGCAATTTTGATTTTACATACACAAAGAAAATACCAGAAGATTCTTCCTCCATTTTTTTATACTTTCACACCCTAGTCAGCCATTAAAGCAACTTGTCAGCAATTACATTCTGTAGTAGGAGGTATTATCCTCAAAACTTTCTTGAATGGTACGAATTCCTCAACTCGGCATTGCTGAAAATGACTTATAAATGCTTTCAACTATAATAGCAGAAAAAAGTAATTATTTTTTTTATCTGTGAGCCATTAAAATTTAAACTCATTAAATGAAAACAGAAATTAATGATACGGATGCGACAAAAAAAAATTTCCAGTCTTTCAATTCACAGTGAAATTCAGGAAAATATAAAAGGATAATAATGAAACAGGGATGAAAAAAAATCAATTTCAAATGTACACATTAACTAAGGAAAATAATAGTAGGAAACAGAAAAAAAGCAAATGAGAGAAACAACGAGAGAAGGCATTAGAGGGAAGAGCGAGTCAAATGAGACATTTTAATGAAATTTAAAATAAAAATGAGAAAATCGATATGGAGAATGGAAACTAAATCTTTGAAAAAGAAACTTTATACAGGTATCTAGTCATCTAAATCAATATTAGCCTCTAGGGAAAAATTTACTTTAAAAATATTTAGAAAATATTCTAGAATCGTTATACATTTACAAAATAATTATAGCGTATAACTTTTAAATCTAAATACAAATAAACTTCTTTAATTTCGAATAAAGTAATAAAGAAGAAGATATTTAAACCTCTTGATTTTTTCTGTAAACGTTTAAAATATTTTGAAATGATTCCAGTAAAAGACAAAGAGGAAAGTATCTGACTACGATAAGTAAAATATTTACAATTATGAAATGTAAAAATCCTCTCAATATAAATGTTTCATCACAAAAACAAAAATTGATAAATTGGAATTTTGAATTTTCTCACGGAGAGAAAAAAAATTTTTTACTCCTGTCAACAATTTATTTGTGAAGTATATGAAGTTGGAGTTAAACGAATTCATATACAACAAAAATCAAAAAAACAAGCATTTTGAAACTTATGAAGAGTATTGTACTTTGATTGAGATAAAACTCACAACTCTCCTTTTACAATAGTCAAATCTGCAGTAGACATTCAAAAAAATATTTTTGATCAGTTATTGAAAAAATATTTGTATTAAAACCGATAGGAATGAAAATTAGTAAAGCTTCACTTATTCAATATCATTCAAACGGAAAAGTCGATATGTTACAACAGATTATTCTCTAAGCAATTCCTTTGTTTATCAATTAAATAAAGGATAAAAAGTTTTTTCAAAGATCCCTGACTAGGACTTAATTAATAAAAAAATAAGACATTAAAAGTTTACAACAATATTTTACGTAATAAAAAAAGTGACTTTTTGGATAATTACTTTTCTTTTATTGACTCTTATAAATCAATACAGGCAGAAATCAGAAGTCACCATTTAATTATTTAACAGCTTTCCATATTTCTCAATGCTAATTGTTCATTCTCTAATTTTCCGAATATCCTACGAACGTCCTAGAACTATCTGGAAATTAGGATATTCCTTATATTTCTTTAGGATATCCACGGACGTTCAAGGAACATCCTAGAGATATCCTAATTTATTTCCATTCTTTAATTATTACAATAAATAATTTTTATGAAAGTTGAATACCAATCTCCTCTGAGATTCCAAATTGTTTTGTAGTATTAATTATGGTTGGAGATTCTAATTCATAGTTTATTAATTCCTTTAAAATTGACCTGCGTCTGACTATTTGATTTTGGGTATTCTTTTTATCAATAACAAGGAGATTTTCTTAATTTTTATAGACATTATTAATTGAAGAATTTATACGTTATAATTCATAATATTAATTGTCATTTAGTGAGATAAATTTAGAATAAAATACTTCACTTTCAGTGTAATCGGTACCAGTGCTCACAGTCAATAAGTAATCCATTTTCTCCTAAGATTTTGGAGACCAGCACCAGTTGTTTGTACACCTGTAAATCAGCTTAAATCTCTTGCACAATACAGCATTGTGTATCTTGTGTCAACAATCAACCTGAGCGAGCATCGACGACTAGAGTTGACGCCGTCTTGTCTGCTGCCTAATTGCCTACGCAGGACCTCTCCTAACCATCGCCTGAAATCTACAAACTATACACTACGAAAATTGAAATCAAGAATTATTAATTGTTTCTTATTCTAAAATGAAGCAATAATTTTCACAATAAACTACACAATTTATTTAAACTATTCACTTTTTCTTTTTTTTACGATTATTATTCTTTTCTAATAATAAAATAAAAATGATCTCATAATTCCTAGCCTTACTGTACATTTCCCATCACTATTTATAGATTTTATTGGCACCGCCAGTCTTTGCATAATGGCCTTAAAGAGACTTTATTAAATAGGAATGGTTTTCCATGTGCGAGCATAAAACTAAATCGTATGAATATTTTGTATCAAGGTGTACTTTATAGGACAAATTTTCAATTTAATATTTCATTTTCTTCTAAATAATAAACGACGTTTTAGCATTAAGGTCCTTGACAAAATTTTACGTACCTTTACTACATGGAAACTAAATTAAAAGCAACTTCTGTCTATAAAAAACTAAAACCTTTAATTTCTTTTTCCTTTTGTGAATCCAAAGTCAAGGAAAGAATTCATTTCGTGATAGACGAAATTATATTTTATAATGTTAGAAGTCTTTCAAGTATATAACATATAGATCTTAGCATGTCGTCTTTACATAAAAATGTCAGTGAGTCACTTGAGACGATCTAGCGTCCAAGATCAATTTTAACCTGTGGAATATAATACAACAATTTTTCTACAAAATTGCCAAAACTAATGCAAGAGAAAAATATAAATCATTTTGCATTTTTAAAATCTATAATCCAAGTTTTTTGGAAAAAGTTTTTTAAAACTAATCTGTGAAAATTCGTGTTTATTATTATATTTTACATTATCTGTTGAATTTTTGTACATGGAATATAATATTTATTAATTTGGAAATAATTAACAAAGCTTTTAACCACCCATTTCCGAACCTCTTTATCCTCTTGTACTGTATTAAAATCTATGTTATTGTTATGATATCCGAATCGTTAATTAAGAAACTAATGTAAGTGTTCTGATTAGAATACAACTATGTACGTACAGAATTCGATTATGAAATGAAGATTAATATTATGTGCTGCTTGATAATTATAAACAGTTCCATTCAATTTCAATTTTACTTTATAATAAATTCTAAAGGGAATCTGATAAATTTCAAAACCAATGAATTTTCACATTCTATGCATGACTATAATAAACATAAAACTAATTAAAATAAAAATTTAAAATATTAAATGTTGGCGTTGAGAGTTGCTGAACAGCTTGAGCAGTCATTACGTAAGACAAGCACGTAATTCGAACCCAAAGCAGGCAAAGTATTTTCCCAATATGAGCTCTCAGTCTCACGAAGTAAGTAAATAAATAATGTATCATCCACCTGCAGGATCACACCCACGTACAGTGTAATATAGAACCTCGAGAATATATATATATATATATGCATTGGTGTAACATGTATAGACTTCTTAGTGACCATCTCGAACTTTAGGGATTGCTAACCGTCGTAAAACGTGATACTAGTCAGATCCGCAAATAATGTTGAGATCGTAATTTCTTAAAAGGGAGAGAGAGGAAGCAGACAAAACGAGTTTCTCCCTCATTGCACTTGATTCCTTCTGGTAAATTACTTATTGAATTTCTTTTAAGAGAAAAATTCTGTATTTTATGTTGCACTTATTCATTTCTATCGATAGTTAATCCCTTCAACATTGAGCAAAGTTTTACAAAGTTTGTTTCAATCCCTGAGAACTGAAAGAAATTTTATGAATTTCTCAATGCATTGCTTTGTGATGTCTAAATTTTTAATTCAATATAAATCAATATACGAAAAAAATTACTCCTGAACTGAATAAGTTTTCTATATCTGATATTTAGATGAATTAAAATTATAAGAAACTATTGAATCATCAGTGCCCAGGTTTCTGTATTAAGTTGTATTTAGTCTTTTTTGACTTCGTCAACTTTCTTCATGTCGATAAATTAATTTAACTCCTCTCTTTTTTTTGCTAAGACCACTGCATTTCTTTATTAAAACCACATCTCTCCTATTTCACTTTGTAACGAATCTTTAAAATATTATCAAAAATTTTAAATATCAAATAAAATTTGGTATACAATAATCTATAAGTTATATGATAAAAAGAATCGACACAATAAAAAAATGAACAATTTCAAATTAAATTTAGATCTTTAATTATAATCAATTCACCTGCTTCCTCATACACATAAAAATTAAATTACAAAAATAATCCCGACAAGTCACTGGTATCTTATACTATCGCCTACCTATAGTCCTCGATACAGGTTGATATTCTTCTTTCTTGACAGAAATTAGGGATTGCTTTTTGGTAATATCAATGGTAATCGAGACGAAGAATATCTTCCGGTATCACGCTAAAATATATTACCCTGAACAAAATCATTCATTCAGCACACAGGCTTACATACACGGAAAGAGAAAATCTAAATAATATTTTAAACTTGTATTGAAAAGTTGGACCAAAGTGGATAATTGCAATATTTATTTGATTTCCTAACGTTTCTTTTAAGATTTTTAATCAATTTTATTATGTGTATGATGAAATGTTTGAGACGTGTTAAGAAAATTGTAGCTAACAATTATTATTATACAATGAAAGAAATACTTTTAAAAGTACTAAAATTAATATTATACTTTACGAAACTATCATTATACAGAACCTAAACTTTTTTAATACTTATATGAGAAAGATGATTTTAGATAAATTTCCAATACAAGTTTAAGAAAATTATCATACTGTTTAAAAGACTTTGTAGAATTGTAGTTGTTGGTTGGTTAGGGTTGCGATCTATCAGTTTTAAGGTGTGCTTTCAATTCCCAGCGTTCGAAGATTTTCTGTTAGGTAGGCGATTATTAAGTATAAATAACCGCGTTAGCGATTATAATGTATGTAAGTGGTGAAGGAAGAACAAATGTGGGTACAATATCAAGATATATGGTGCTTCAATAAATTAAAATTGCAAAATATTTTTTTTTAATAAATTTAATGTATGAAAAAAAGTACTATACGGTCTTAAAAATGTTTTGAGCAATATGAAGATTCAACAATTTACTATCAAGTTAAACATTTATATACAGTAATATACAGTATTGAAATTCTTTTTATACTGATTCGACAAAATCACTATACTGTATTAAAAATATTTAATGAATATGAAGATTTAATATTTCATACATAGGTTACGTATTTTAATAAAATATTATAATTTATTTAATATTTATCAAAACTTTAATCATATTGATCTTTATTTTCTTTAGACTTTATTTGAGACGAAGAATATCTTTCGGTATCACGCTAATATCTATTACCCTGAACAAAATCATTCTTTTGGCACACAGGCTTACATACATCTACTCACATTCATTATATAATATTGTGAAATACTTGTAATACTGAATGTCAATTTCTTTGAAATCCTTTGACAAGTTGATTTGATAACCCACTTCCTTCAATAAAATGCGGTTATGTAATATGAGGCGCCCCTCAAAAAACCCACGTGGCTGGTCGGAGATTGAGCACCAAATTATAAAATCTTTGGTCCCAGGTGACACAAGGAATAATCTTTGATAATAGATTAGTCTGTAAAATTATTAATCACAAACTGCACAATAGAACACAGTTGGAACACGTGGATCCACTATTAAAGCGTATGAGAAACATGGCCGCGACCCGATAATATTCAATAAAGACCCACTGCGGGTAGAAATTGCAAATTAAAATTTCGCATATACGATATAAAAGTGTTGATGGTTCAAGACAAAATTTAAAAGTGTTGTTTCTCATCATTTACTCGAGTATTCCCCCTCTTTCTTGTCACCTCATGATTAGGTCCCATGCTTAATTGGTCACCCCACCTCCTTACATATCTATGAATCTGCGCCATGCCCCTCGCAGGAAAACTCTGCTTAATGTTCGGCGATCATGGTCATTACAATTTCACTAATAAGTCCCTCTATCTTCTTTCACTTTCTCAACAAGTTTAGCACTTTTTCCCTTTTCTCTATATACCTAATCCTTTTCCTATTCCAATTTCTCCTATAGTTCCATCTCCCTTTTCCTTTGTGTTATTACCATTTTGTCTCTTCAGCTCCTTCTTCAACATATGACCCCGACAATTCCCCCCATCATTCACTCCTATCCTCTGATACATTGTTTCCTGTTTCTCTACCCCTTTCCAACCACTTTTTTCCACCACTCCGCTGACATAACTATATACAGACTTTTTTTCAAATTTTTCTTTCTTATTTTCCTTATCCTCCTTATCTAACTCTTCATTTTCCCGCTCATTCTATTCTCCTACTTACATTCAAATCTTCTCTTCTATTTAGATTAAATTAATACTCTGCAACAAGGTTTTCTTTTTATTTGTGGACAAAATTTTTTAATGATTCCCGGACATTTTTCCGAACAATAAATTTTTTTGAAAGATTAATTTTCGAATCCAAATTTCTAAAACCAATTTTCTAAATTTTATTTTTTCCGAATTTTTTAAATTATTTGTGAACAGCCTCTTAAAGTAAAATATTACGAGCTATAGCTCTTAAGTAGTCCAAAACTTTATTGTTATTTTTATAATCCTCGTATTCCTTGAAATCGTGTAATTCCTTGAAATAGTCATCGGGATGATTCGTCATTTAATAAGTGCAGGGACGTGGTCCGGATCTTTATATAGTGAAGTGCTGCCTCCGATTAATGCGCATTCTAACATCTTTTAAAAAAACACTGCAAAATCACCGATCCGACCAAGAACTTTGACACAATATCAAAATTCAGAACTCTCACATCGGCATCGATTATTTGTGAGGGTTTAAATTAAAATAAAATAGGGGAAAATTGAATACCAACTGTTGATCAATAAATTTTTACGAACCTAATAAAGGAATTGTCGTTCATGACGTGGTTATTTAAAACCAACATCACAATTTTTAAAATCAAAACTAACTAAACTTTTTCCATATATTTCCCGTACCTTGTTATTATTTCCTCTTTTTCTTCTAAATCTCAAACACTTTCGTTTTCTCCACATTTGTACACAAATCCTGTTCACTAACACACTTCTTAAAGTGTTTAATAATCAACAATATCATTCCACTCTGATCCTGAGCCATCTAAACCACATCACCCGCATATACCAAAGTATAAATTCATCCCTTCCCTAAAATAACACATCATTTACTCTCCATCTCCATTCTCTCATGTAAATCCGCTATCAACTGATTAAATAATTTTGGACTCAGGGTGAACTTTTACCATAAACTTTCCCTAAATTAAAAAATACCACTCAATTCCTCCCATATTTTAAGCTTTTCTCTCAAGTCCTCAAAAAATTCATTTATTATTTATTTTACCGCAAGATGGTAAACAGTAGGTGTTCAATTATTGAGATTAAAGCAGTGCTTGATTCTTTCTGTCTTACTGATGAATTTGATGAGTTGCCAAGATGTCAGATTCTCAGATGGTTAGAGCAATTTGGCGGGATTAGATATGCGGAGTAAAGGACTGCATGCAAATTCTATTATGACATCTGTCCAGAAAATCAAGATCCTCGACTTGGCAACAAATGTGCAAAGTACAGAGAAATTTGAGTGATAACGCTACTGATTATTTTATTAGGAAAATAACAAAAATTCTAATTGTTCATGTTCTCAACTTCAATTCATAACGACATTTGCATTTGTCATCACGGATATCATCATACGAAATACTTGGTGGTGCATATAATAAAAATATAATAAAATACAGATCAACTTAAAATACACTTTACAATTGTAACGCTATACTCATTGCATACAAACAGAGTAAGGATCGTTCCGACGATTTTTGGAAATACAATTGATGGAACTATTCGCACTCGGGTCGATTAAAGGTCATAGGAGCAAACTGTTGACCTCTCTACCCTAACTGTTATCCTAGGTTATCTTATCCACTTATTTCTCGAAACGACGTCATTAATTATTATCCTCTCATAATATTATTATTTAAAGTTTGATATAAAAATGAGTCCAGCATCTTATTAATAGTGAAGAAGTTTAGTCGGTAATTTTCAGAATTATTAAAATTGATGAATAAATTATTATTTATTAATAATCGTTCTTAATGTTGAACTGGAGTAGTATAGTAATTTATATAATTCATTATTTCTGTTTCATTTGCTATTTTAATCTCACATTTTAGGAATAATAGAAGTAAACTAAAAATCCAAGTTCAGATAACAGATCAATTGCTAATTTTATTAATTGCAAAATAATTTATAGTATATAAAACTGAAAACTAGTACATTAGTATTTATTTTAATTTCGAATAATTTTTGGTCATCACTTTGTAAACAATTCTTTTTGTTTTAAAAAAGATGAAATTTTTTTAATCAAATACTCACATCAAGGAAATTTGATAGTAGAATGTTATTTAAATAGGTCAATTGATGCGTTTTCAAGTATTCTATAATCATTTTATGTCTGCCTGAGAGAACTACATTTGAAAATAAAAATCCACGTCAGTTACTCGCTTTTCAATTCCGAGGTATTGAGGCTAATGTAATGTTAGGAAAAATAATAATTTGACATTTTTACTGCTGCTGAGTAAATGTATAAAAAAATTATATGCAAAGATATAGCAACAAAAGTTGTTCATTGTTTTATTAGAAAATCTAAATAAATGTTTTCATTCGTGATTATAAATCATTTTAGATGCAGTTCAAGTTCGAATATGCAATAATTAAATTTTCATTGTTTATCATATCCCACGGGACAGAAATTTGGATATCCCTGGGATATCTTTTATATCCTCAGGATGTCCTTGAGATATCTCATATCTCATTGGGATATCCCAAGGATATCCTTCTGTTGTACAGGAACAGATTGTTATTAATTATAATATAATATTTCTATTACTAATAAATAATAGAAAAATGTAAAATTTTTAAATAAATGTTTTCCAGGAACTCTTTTCACTAATATGAATTTTGTCATCAAGTCCTTCAGAAAATATTTCCAAAACTCTTATTAGAGATAATCCGATCATATTATTAGTATTTTTAAACGAAGCCAAGTACAATTTTTGTAAATGTAAAATTCGTTAATTAAGAATAGTAATTGTCTTTTCAAAGTAGTACTCTAGAAAATTATTTTAAATGAAATAACTCATTAAAAATGAATATAACATGAAATATTTTTTATATTAAGATTTCATCAAATTATTTTATGTCACTCGTAAAAGGCTTTAAAAAGTTGCACAGATATTAATTGGAAAATTTCGGGTTAAAATAACATAAATATGTTAATGTTAGAACATTTTATACAGCACGTGGAATGTTTCCCAGGAGGAGTTATTATTAATTCATAGGAAAATATCACCTGTTTTCCGGTCGAAAAGAGTAAATCTTAGCGCGACCAACCATGCGAAATTACGGATTACGCAGGGTTGAAACTGAGCGTCTCCTTACAAAACTTTACGTCTATCTTTGTTCATACTACTGTAGCAAAGGTTTTTGCATTGAAATTCATGGAATAATAATGCGTTGGCGTCCATTAGTAAATACTTCTCCCGTTTTCTACATTTTAGAATCTTAAAATGCACAATCATTGTCTTTTTGCATTTAAATTCTTCTTTAAGAGGTAGAAAAAAATTATGTTACATTATTCTTTTTAGTTTAAAAAATAGAAATAAATTTTTCCCAATTTATATTTTGAAATTTTTTTAGAAAAAACTTCGCTAACTTACTGTATTTTACTAACTAATAAAATTACTATCACAATTACTCATTTTTAAACCGTTTAATATTAGTTAAATAACAAATTTTTCAATTAAAATTTTAACCAAACGAATTTAATTGTCATTGAAAAACTAATTGCTTTGCCAGATTTCGATTTCCCTCGCAATAATTTGAAATTAATTTTTAAATAATTTTAAATGTAGGCGACAATATCGGCATCATCATAAATTAATTGTATTATAGTCGAACGGCAAATTCTCTGCGTGAAATTTTAACTAGTAAAATTTAATTATTTTAATTATATAAATAAAGTAAGTGCTAAATTTTACTTTCAACTAGTTTAAATGAATTTTAAAAAGAAAGGACCGTAGATTACAGAACTGGTAAAAACTTTTTTAAACTCGAAATCATTCTTGAATTAAAAGAAAAGTTCTGAATTATTAGCCTATTTATGAAATTGATTTACGTATAATCCCTCATAACAAAAGGATATCCCTAGGATATCCATAGGATATCCATATCAATGGTCGATATCCAAGAATGGTTCACAGGATATCTTGGGATATCCCTAGGATATCCCAACCGCCGGTCTGTGGGACATCAACAGGACATCCATAGGATATCCACAGGATATCCCTAAGACATCCACAGAATATCTATTGGATATTATATTGCAGGATATCCATGGGATATCCTCAAGATGTACGTGGGATATTCTTAGGATATTCACGGGATATTTAATATCTCAACATATATTTTTAAAGGTTAAAATTGTTAAGCTAATATAAGGAATAATAATGTAATAAAAACAAAAATCTTATGAGCTTCTAATTTATTTTAAGTGAAGATTTGAAACGCATTTTTCAAAGTTTTTAAATAAACTCATGCACTTAATGTATAATTAATATTAATAGTTATTCGTTATTTGCGGGGAAGAATTTATATTGTTTAAAGCCAATTTGTTTTCTGACAATATTAAGCATATGAATAAAGCAATGAATCACGAATGAGAAAAAAATTAGTTAATAATTTTTCAAATTAAACAACTTTCTCGAAAAACAAGTTGCATTTTATTTTATTTATATAAAATTTAATTCACAGAATATTCTCACTCGTAGTCTCATAATGACTTTAAAAACAGTATCCTGAGAATATCTTCTTTACATCCAGAAGATATACTGAGAATATCCTGAAAATATCTGTGGGATATCCTGATGATATCTATGGGATATCCTGATGATATCTGTGGGATATCCTGACGATATCTATGGGATATCTAGAGGACATTATTAAAGTCTATAGAGATATCCAGAAGATATCCATGGGATATCCAAATGATATCCAAACCGCCGATTTTTTGGATATCCTTAAGAGATCCTTTTGATATCCATAGGATATCATAGAACATCCCTAGGATATCTGCGGGATATTATCAATATATCCCAAGATATGTTGTGTTATTAGGGATAAATGTATAATATAAAAAATATTAAAGAAACGTCAAATTATCAGCTATACGTGACTTATTTTTAAGTTATTTCACTAAGTTTACGTATACATGATCCTCGTCAGGTGTGAACAGTTGCAAGCCTCTTAAATATTTCAATCTCTAGAGACACGTGTAAATGCTAAAGGTGATTATGATTCTAGAAATTCACCAGCTTTTGAACATTTAAGTAGTTATATATTTATAACAAAATCAATAACCATCTTATGAGAATGTGACAATTGTGTAATTTAATTTTTATCTTTTTCCAAAAAAATGTAAATTTATTTTTAATTTTAAATTTAGCGTCAAATTTTAATCAGGTTTTGTTCATGTTTACCTAGTGAAGACAAATAAGATTGTCAGCTCTTAGACTTAGTGCCGGTCAAAATATTCTTGCATAATAATCTCACTTCGCTATGGAGCACGTCCCAGGTTTGGGTCTAGAGTTAATCAAACTACCAAACTCGCTTTCTCTAAACCTTTGTAGTCTGATGAAGCTAGTACGTAATTATGTCGCCTTTGCTTAGAATGTTGAGTGACCGAACGTTAACAATTATTCTACAGATTTTCCACCTAGAAACTCCACTAACTGTTCGAAGAAAGTTATAAAGAAAAAAAAATTTTTTCTAAATGCTAATTTTTTAAAATTAATAATTTAGAAATAGTTTCTAAATTTAAACACGTCTATTTTAGCGGATAAATTAAATTACTTGCATACCTAATTACAAAATTGCTAGTGGTTTATTTATAAAAAAATATCATTGGAAAGAAATAATTTAACATTAATTGAAATCATCTGAATTTATTTCGAGGTTAAAATTTAAATTATTTAAATTTTTGCAAATCAAATTTAAAATTAGTTACATTTATTAAAAATAGAAATAGAAAATACGCAAAATTCTCATCTCTATCTGTTTTAATAAATGTCAATTTGTGAAATAATTATAATCTATTTCTATCAACAATTTCATATTGAATAATAATCAACTTAACCCATTAAGGACTAAATGTACAGAATTTGTCCAGGAAGTTTAACTCTTGTTTTTAATAGTAAAAGATAAAGAAAAAAATTTTGCAATACCCATTTCTTATAGTTTAAGAATCTCTCTTTCGAATTCCGCATTGAAAATTAACGTATGTTTATAAATAAACAAATGGCAGGCCCTTTTTTAATAAAAAAACAAGATTTTTTAAGTTTTTTTTTTTTTTATTTATGAATTTTTTTTTGGCACTTTAATTTAAAGGAATATTTTTTACTGATACATATTTCGTGACAAGAATAGTCAAGATTCCAGGTAGAAGTATTTATTTTATTTTATTTAAAAATGGCGGCCGCAAAATGGCGACTAAAATAATATTTTTTTTGCAAATTCATGGTAGTGTATACGAAATCCTAAGAACAAAAAGAAATGATCAATTTGTCTTGAAAATTGTTAGTCGGGGGTTTTTGGGGTGGCTGATTACGAATCTGAGGTCAGATTTTCAAAATTCAAAATGGCGGATCCAATATGGCGGACGATTTTTGTAAAAATGATTAATTTGCCTTAAAACTTATTACTTAAAGGTTTTTGGGGTCGCTGATTGCAAATCTAATGTTACACTTTCATAATTATGAATGGCCAACCCCCAAGAGACAAGTTTCTAGTGAATATAATCAATTTTTGCAAAAGTCGTCCGCCATACTGGATACGCCATTTTGAATTTTTAAAGTCTCACCTCAGATTCGTAATCAGCGACCCCAAAAACCTTTAAGTAAAAAGTTTTAAGGCAAATTGATCATTTTTACAAAAATCATCCGCCATATTGGATCCGCCATTTTGAAATTTGAAAATCTGACCGCAGATTCGTAATCAGCGACCCCAAAAACCCCCGACTTACAATTTTCAAGCCAAATTGATCTTTTTTTTTTGTTCTGAGGATTTCGTATACCCTACCATGAATTTGCAAAAAAAATCTATTTTAGTCGCCATTTTGCGGCAGCCATTTTTAAATAAAATAAAATAAATACTTCTACCTTGAAGCTTGACTATTTTTGTCACGAAATATGTATCAGTAAAAAATATTCCTTTAAATTAAAGTGCCAAAAAAATTCATAAATCAAAAAAAAAAACTTAAAAAATCGTGTTTTTTATTAAAAAAGAGCCTGCCATTTGTTTATTTATAAACATACGTTAATTTTCAATGCGGAATTCGAAAGAGCGATTCCTAAACTATAAGAAATGGGTATTGCGAAATTTTTTTCTTTATCTTTTATCATTAAAAACAAGAGTTAAACTTCATCGACAAATTATGTACATTTAGTCCTTAATGAGTTAAGTTGCGATAATTAACATAGAAAATTTAAAGAATTATTTTTAAGATTTTTACTTCTTTTATCGAGTTTTTAATTAATTTAACAGTTCTAATTACTTATTTTAATAGCACGATAGAAATATTCAAAATTCATAAAAAATCATTAGTATTTAATTTTTTTCAATTGAAAAAATTTCTTACGGCGTTTACAGTGTTTCAACCCAGACAACATTCCCCTAAAGTTACCCACGCAGCATGGGATATCCCACGGGACAGAAATTTGGATGTCCCGTGCAGGATATCCCTGGGATGTTCCAAGTAGAATTTATGCCAGAGCATGAGTAGAAAGCAAACAGGTAATTACGTTACAAGATGGTGGACAACGCCTTAAAGTGTTGACGTATGTCAGCCAATACGTCGTTTATTTTCTTTAATTTTGAGTGATTTTCAGTCTAAATAACGTTATTTTTATTATGTTTTGGTTTTTGTAATAAATAACATAAAATTCATTAATGTTGTTAATTTTCGTGATATCATAAGTGATATGTCAAATGATGCAAAAGTGTTCTTGTGTGTCTATTATTTTTTCAGCAACTTCAAGTATAATATTCATTCCGTGAACAACTATAACAAATAAAAACAGTGTTTTTTTGTGTAGTGTTTTGTTTTTATAAAGCAATAATACATATTTTCAACCTGGCCGAAAATTTTTCTAAAGGAGAGACAATTTTAGGTTATACGTCGGAAAATGTTTTCCCTAATAACACAAGATATCTTGGGATATATTGATAATATCCTGCAGATATCCTAGGGATGTCCTATGGATATCAAAAGGATCTCTTAAGGATATCCAAAAAAATCGGCGCTTTGGATATCCTTCGGATATCCCATGAATATCTGAGGACATCCACAGGATATCTTCTGGATATCTCTATAGACTTTCATAAATATCCTCCAGATATCGCATAGATATCGTCAGGATATCCCACACATATCATCAGGATATCCCACAGATATTTTCAGGATATTCTCAGTATATCTTCTGGATGTAAAGAAGATATTCTCAGGATACTGTTTTTAAAGTCATTATGAGACTACGAGTGAGAATATTCTGTGAATTAAATTTTATATAAATAAAATAAAATGCAACTTGTTTTTCGAGAATGTTGTTTAATTTAAAAAATTATTAACTAATTTTTTTCTCATTCGTGATTCATTCCTTTATTCATATGCTTAATATTGTCAGAAAATAAACTGGCTCTAAACAATATAAATTCTTCCCTGCAAATAACGAATAACTATTAATATTAATTATACATTAAGTGCATGAGTTTATTTAAAAACTTTGAAAAATGCGTTTCCAATCTTCATTTAAAATAAATTAGAAGCTCATAAGATTTTTGTTTTTATTATATTATTATTCATTATATTAGCTTAACAATTTTAACCTTTAAAAATATATGTTGAGATATTAAATATCCCGTGAATATCTTAAGAATATCCCACGGACATCCTGAGGATATCCCATGGATATCCTGCGATATAATATCCAATAGATATTCTGTGGATGTCTTAGGGATATTCTGTGGATATCCTATGGATGTCCTGTTGATGTCCCACAGACCGGCGGTTTGGATATCCTAGGGATATTCTATGGATATCCCAAGATATCCTGGGGACCATTCTAGGATATCGACCATTGATATGGATATCCTAGGGATATCCTTTTGTTATGAGGGTTGTTTCATCGAAATCGTGCAGTATTTTTATAAATAAAAATTTTTATTTAAGAAAACAATTTCAACATAAATATGTAGGTTTTTGTGGAAATTGTGGGTTTTTAATTGAAAAAGCTTTTACTTTTATTTGTTGCAATAATTTAATTTTCATAATTTAGCATATTCCGCGCGGGTAATCTACGGGACGGAAATTTGGATATCCCTGGGATATCTCATATCTCGTTGGGATATCCTTATATTTGCTCAGCAACATTATCTTTGGACTCCTAGGAGTAAATAACATCGAAACATAACAAAAAATATTTCAATCAAGACCTAAGATAAAACAGTATTAAAAAATTCGACTATTCTCTAACTGACTCTACAAATTACGATTGTACCTCACATAAAATATCAAAATAACGATCCTTTAGTGACCAACCGCACAAACACCGGGTGTACTTCAAGATAAAAATTGGCCTTGTTTATACCTCTGGGACCTTCCCTACTCATATATATTTGCCCCCTAGATATCGAGTTTTAGTGACAGATCCCACAAAGATCTTTGACATATGGTCAAAATTGGAGATATTTTTTAGGTGTTTTTGAGTAATGAATTTTTTTATATCAGTTTACTAACTTCAGGAAATTAAAAGCAGTTTAAAAACATCCATAGTAAACTATAATAATGGTTTGCCAGGAATTTGAACTACTAATATAAATTTACTAAGAGAATATAAAAGATTCAGGAAATAAAAGGAAAATCATTATTACTTCGTTAGGAAAGTTCGATGTTTTCAATCCTAATTTATTTTGGACCCAAATAAGACTTTGAATGGAATTTGATTAATTCTATGATACAAACAGTTTTTCAACATTTCAACAAATTTTAATTTGCTCAGACCATTTTGTAGACATCTTTGTGTTCATTAAATTAGAAAGAATATTCTTAACATTTTGGTCTGCCTGCTCTGCAGAACTCTTACTATGTGAATGTCGCGGTTTACTGTGCACTATTTTAATACCGTCCCAAAGATTTGTCAATTCAGTAATCACGCTATTCACTAACTCTCTTCCGTTGTTATTAAGAATAATATATCTATATATTATATCTTTTTTTTCTAAAATTGAAATGATGTGAACTAAACAAATTTTTTTTGAAACTAATTTTAAATTACGTTTTTTGTAATAATTTTTTTTTGTTTTAAACAGCCTATAAATTTTTTCAAAACCGTGAAAAGATCTGGAATTTAATTCGTCAATTTCAGTGACCAACTTATTTTTAATTTAAAAAAAATTTGTTTTTTAATTTCATGAAGCCGCAGAAGTTTTTGAATGAAAACCATTTTAAATGCAGGTAGGTACATATATGAAATCAAAGAAAACACAAGTTAAAAGAAATTCAGAAATCAAATCGTGAAACTGAACGATCGACTTTCGTCTCTCACAAAAAACTTTAGACCATGAGATTGATGCAATGCGGCGCAGACTGTGATTCCATGAAAAGTTAGTAAAGCCAAAATATATTTGAAGCCAGTTAAGCTGAACCAATAAAAAAGCATAAAAAAAGTAGCTAGAAAAATTTTAAAAACTTCAGAAACGAAAAAGAAGAGTCAAGATAAGTGACCAAACAAAAAAAAAGTAGAGGAAATAAGCGAATTGAGAAGAAACAGGAAAAGAAAAATAGAGAAAGTAAAAAAGAAGGACTCCGTACAATACCCATCCACCCTTCATCCCCTCCCTTCCATAGGTTAGGCAGACAATCTGCGACTGCAGGTACAAGATCGTGTCTCGAATGGCAATCCAAGGAAGAAGTATATAAGAGAGCGACGATAGACAAGCAGTAATATTGCTTGTATTGCAAAATATATTCCATATTTTCCACAGGCCGCTTGGCCGGAAGACGAAACTCGTTCGTCCGAAAGATCTGACAAAGGCGACTTATTGGCTAATGCTACTTTACTTTTACAACCGTTTGCTCTCGATACGTACACAAGAAGAAACATGAAACTTATTGCGAATTATATCGCTCGATTTAGTTTAAAAAAAAATGAAGTAAAGTACAATTTAATTCCTTCATTGGTTAAAAAAAACTGCTTCAAAATTGAAATATAAATTTTTTTGTTCATTTCACAAACATTTTATTTTCTTCATAAAGAAATTTTCTAATTTTTATGAAACTATTTTATTAGTTAAACTAATTGCGAGTTCAGTTAAAAATGTCTTTACAGAGGGTTTAACCTACAGCGTTGAACAAATATTTAATTACTTCTGAGTAATAGACAATGACTTTTCATGTATGCTGAACTATATTATCGAGAACATATTGAGCTTTGTTCTAAAATGTTCAAATATCCTGAATTGTTAATAAGGTTTCAAGTCCTATTCATATCTAAGTAGATAATTTGTATTGATACTTTATACTGATTTTCACTTTTTCTGTTTGTACCATCACATAATTTGAGGTTTAAGATTTCCTGGTTGTTTTCAAAAAGGAAATGATAATCAACAACCTCTTGAAAACCACCCCTTAACCACTTCGCTGGCAGGGCGTTCCAAATGGCGTTCCACGTTACCTGGCCAGATGTGGCGAAAATCGTGAAATGGCGTTCTTGTTTTAGGACAATTTTTAAATACAATACTCAGCTTATATTTATAACAGAAGAATATTTCTATGGTTTTGACATCTGGGAACACGAAAATGATGATAAAAATGATGTTTTTTTAAATTAAAAATTTTTTTTTTATGTTAAACATGACCAATTTTGATATTTTTCCCAGAAAGGCATTCCACTTTCAAACACAAATATGTAAAAAAATTGTTGTCAGATTGTCTTCAAACTTGTTACTTGGGGGTTTTGGATGTCGCTGATCACGAATCCGGTGTCCGTTTTTCAAAATTCAAAATAGCGGATCAAATATGGAGAACAATTTTTTTCAACAATAAATATATTCGCTTGAAAATCGTCACCTGGGGGTTTTTTGCATCGCTGATCACAAATCTGAAGTCGGATTTTTCGAATTTTTTAAATTAAAAGTGGCGGATCCAATATGGCGGACAATTTTTTTAAAAATGATTATATTCGCTTGAAAATCGTCACCCTGGGGTTTTTTAGGTCGCTGATCACGAATCTGAAGTCAAATTTTCTAAATGCAAAATGTCGGATCCAATATGGCGGACAATTTTTTTCAAAAATTAATATTTTCGCTTGAAAATCATCACCCGGGGATTTTTGAGTCGCTGATCTCGAATCTGAAGTCAGATTATTCAAAGTTTTAAAATTCAAAATGGCGGATTCAGTATGGCGGACAATTTTTTCCAAAAATTAATGTATTTGCTAATTTGTATAAAACCCTTCTGCATTTGCTAGAGAATATATTCTCCACCCAGAGCACGCCACGTGGAGGCTGCAAGAATAGGATTTCGTGCTCCTTTTTTTTGTTTTTTCATTTTTTTGTATTTTTTTTTTGTTTTTTTTTGTTTCTTTCTTTTTTAATTCTTAACATACCATTATTTATATAATTATGTATTATTTTAAATATTTATAGCTTTTATAATTATTATTATTATTACTATTTTTTATATAATTATTATTGATATATTAATATAATAATCAGCGACACAAAAAAGCCCCCAAGTGACGATTTTCAAGCGAATATATTAATTTTTGAAAAAATTGTCAGCCATATTGGATCCGCCATTTTGAATTTAAAAAATTTGAAAAATCTGACTTCAAATTCGTGATCAGCGACCTAAAAAACCCCAAGGTGACGATTTTCAAGCGAATATAATAATTTTTGAAAAGAATTGTCCTCCATATTGGATCCACCATTTTAAATTTTAAAAATTTGAAAAATCTGACTACAGATTCGTGATCAGCGACCAAAATACCACAGGGTGTCGATTTTCAAGCGAATATATTAATTTTTGAAAAGAATTATCCTCCATATTGAATCTGCCATTTTAAATTTTGAAAAACGGACACCGGATTCGTGATCAGCGACATCCAAAACCCCCAAGTAACAAGTTTGAAGACAATCTGACAACAATTTTTTTTACATATTTGTGTTTGAAAGTGGAACGCCTTTCTGGGAAAAATATCAAAATTGGTCACTTTTAACATAAAAAAAAATTTTTAATTTAAAAAAACGATATTTTTATCATCATTTTCGTGTTCCCAGATGTCAAAACCATAGAAATATTCTTCTGTGATAAATAAAAGCTGAGTATTGTTTTTAAAAATAGTTCTAAAACAGGAACGCTATTTCACAAATTTCTCCACTTCTGGCCAGGCAACGTGGAACGCCATTTGGAACGCCCTGCCAGCGAAGTGGCTAATGATAAACATTTTTATAAATGATTAAAAAAAAGTTTGTGATTTCTTAGTGCATGTAAATTATAAAAAAGTATTTCTTAGCTACATAGATGTGAATAATGATAATAAACACTTCCTTGGAACCCACCCCTAATTCATAACTATTTTTAGATACTGAAATTTGTTTTGAGAAATTAAAAAAATAATTTTGACTGATTCTGTACGTTTCAAAATTATGAAAAAATATTTCCGTAAGACGGCCAATTAATGATCTTGACTTGAACGCACGCATATATGGACATCAGTGTGAACCAATCAGCGCGCGTCGCTTTAGTTGCTGCCATATATGAAGCATTTTACGTGTAATGTCATAAGTTGAAAAATTGATTTCTCAAAAAATAGTGAATCTTTGGGAATTGTTGTCGTACCTGATAGTAAAATATCCCAAAAAAAATTTTTCACTTTTTTGAAATTTTGGAGGAGATAGAGGGGGGTCAATTTTATCAGTTTTCCCTGACACTGCCTACTATTTGAATTTTTGCTGTCTAAAAGTGCAATAAAAAAATTTTTTGCAGGTATGCATAAGTCGACCGCCTCGCCACGCGCGCCGACATAAGATATTTGCTATTTAATATCTTAAAAACAAAAAAAATCGGCATTTGGCTGTCATATTGGGTCCGCCATTTTGAATTTTGAAAAACTGACATCGCATTCGTATTCAGCGACCCTGAAACCCCCCGAGTAACGACTTTCAAGTGAATTCGATGAGTTTTAAAAAATTTGTCCGACATATTGGATCCGCCATTTTGAATATTGAAAAACTGTCACCGGATTCGTAATCAGCAACCCTAAAAACCCTCGAGTAAGAAATTTTAGGCAAATCTGATTAATTTAAAAAATTTTGGTTTTATAGGGTAGTTTTTGATATTTCTTTTTACCCTTGTCGTGAATTTTTGTTACTCATTTTCTTTACAATGTTGACAATATTTGTAAAAATATGTAACAGTTAAGACTAAGAGAAAAATTTGTCATGGAATTTATACTGTTTTTTCAAATTTTGTGATTTTTCGACTTTTTTTGAAGGGGTGTATTTCAAAGGGGATAATTTTTTTTTAAAACGGCGTGCATATGTCTTTGTTACTCTTGATCAGTCCGTTAAAATGAGACCAAAATAAAGTTAATATGTTAAGATTTAAGAAAGTTATGATTTTTTGAAGTAGGTGTGACATATATGTCCCACTGGCCATTAAAGAGTTTAAAAAAATACAAAATTAAAAATAGACACATAATAATTCAAAAACAGAAATTAATAATACTTACCTGAATATTTAAAATAATATTACATTGCAACTAGTCAATGTTAAAAATTATCGTTAAAAACTAAAATTATTACATGTTTTTGAAGATACATTAGAAACCACTCTGATATCTCAAAAAAATATCTTATAGACTTGTGTTATTTGTAATAAATAAAAAATAAAATTAATTTTTATATTCTATGCAACTTTTATTATTGCAGTGTACACAATTGCGTCACTGCATGATAGAACACTAAAGGGATTCATTTTATTTGTCATAAGTAGAATGGTTGTGTTTAATGATTGCGTCACTGCATGATAGAACACTAAAGGGATTCATTTTATTTGTCATAAGTAGAATGGTTGTGTTTAATGAAAACCCTTGTTAATACATAAATCCATCTATCTGTAGTAACAGTTGTCTTCTCTAAGGTTTAGAATTACGTAAAGTCCTTCAATAGTTTGTATACTTAACGTATTATTATCAGAAACTCCTTCAGCTTTTGAATAAGTATTAAAAGAACTTTAAAGATTTTCCGCATTTAGAATCTATGGTTGAAAAAAAATATTTGCATTTTTTTTTTTCAATATACACAAATGTGACTTTATTGATCGAATTAAAATCTGAAATATTGATAAATCTATCCATGTTATTATTATGGAGAAGTTATAATTTATTTTTGATTTTTTTAAAAAAAACTTTTACAATTATTGTTGTTAATTTAAATGGAGAAAAACAAAATAATTACCTTTGTTTAAAATTTTTAATTTCTTATTATTAGTCAGACGTACTAGATATCAAATATTTAATTTTGCAAATCTGACATCGGATCCATAATCTCAGACGCCAAAAACCCCTAATCATTAAGTTTCATGAAAATCGTTTGAGTGGCGTCAAAGTTATTAAGTGTCAAAGCTAGATTATCATTATGAATATGGTGGTTTCTTTGTTTTAAAATGCTTATCTTTTTTTGCCTTATAAGAAACAAGACACCATCTTCATACCATCGAACAAATAAATGGCTTTAGCCTCTATCTCCATACATCTAAAACTTCCACGTTTCTGCATTTGGAATAGTGTCGCATATTATACTTGTTATTAATACATTTCTGGCGAGAGCAGTGAGGGTTTCTTATAACTAGACCTAGAGGAAAGTAGAGCAAGTCGTTGTTGTTGAGTTAGTTGGGATGCTTACTCGTATTATATTTTAAATAAAACTTAACAAACTCTTTACTGACAAAAAGGTTAGTTACCCATCCAATAATGTCAAAAAAAAATGTTAAATTTTATTATTGAACAATTTCAGAATTTGTTCATTATTATCTACAATAATTTGTACTGTAAATAATTTATAAACTATTGTGTTTAATTTCAGAAATTTGATAAAATTGAAAATACACAACTTGTTATATATGTATATATTTGTCACTGAACTCTCATGTAATCCAAGTTTCATTTGGCACAAAATCAATCAAACCAATGTAAATAATGGTGCGGAACTCAAAATCAATCACAGTGGGGGAGAGTCAGGTAAATTGATCCAAAAAAAAGTTCAGATTAAAAGCAAATTACTTAATGATATTTTTGAAAAATATAAAATATCATACATTTTAAAAATTATCTTTAGAAATATAATACAGAGAAAATTTGCATTATCAATTTATTAAAAAGTATAATAAATTATTATATATTAGAATATCAATGATAAAACTGTCGTATTTCTATCAGTGGATCAATTGTCCATTCTCAAATAATGTTCTGAAATGTCAATAAAACTAAAAGGTTTTCGCCAACATTTGGATTTTCGTAGATCTGTATGTTGCGTAACTAACTAACAAGTTTTTGGCTTCACCTCGTCAATTTACCTGAAAACATGTAGTGTAAATAAATTAGTGATCTAATTAATTTAAAAAATTTTTTCTAAAATTTTTTTATATTTATGAAAGCATTTTTATTTATCCTAACAACTTCTTAATGTTAATCCTTAATTTCTTTATGTTTCAGGTAAGATTTTGATGATCAGTCCTATGTTGATGAACTAATGCAATATCCTTATTCAAAGGTAAATTTTTTATAATATAATAATAAATAGGGGAGAGTCATTACGGTCGGGCCACCTTTACGGTTGGGCCAGTACTGCGTTTAAGGCCCTTTTACATTAGCGCCATCTAGCTTTGAATGCAAATACTTACTAGCGTTGGTAATAAACTTTTCACGTAACTTTTAGTAAATCTCATTGAAATGCGCAATTCGTACAGACGTGTTTTTTAAAAGTGCTGTAAAGATTAAAAGGAAAACTTGTTTATGGTGTTCGAAAAAATGAATTGAACAAAAGAAGAAGATGCAAATAATAAAGTAAGTTGACTAAGTTTGTTTGTTTGAGTGTTCTTTGAAAATGTAAAACGATGTGATAGTGATGGTTGCGCCAATAAATGTTGTGTTGGTTGGGCCACTTAAAATTTGGCAATTACAATGCGTCCTGACATCATAAATTCATTTTTCGACGTAGCGTTGTGTAAAAACGTCATTAACCAGTGGGGAAAAAAGAATTACGTTTTAAAAACGTTCCTAAAACGATTCATAACGTTTTATTTCAAGTCTACTACAATTACGCATTATAAACGTTTCGTTTTCTGAAAACGTTTTGGGGCGTTCATTAATTTAAATAAGATTATTTTTTGAAATTTGTACCCCTTCCCCTTTTGTGAGATTTTTTGTGATCCCCCCTCTCTCTCTTTCTTGAGACGCTTTTAATACTTTATTTTGACATACATAAAACGTTTTAAGAACGTTTTTTTTTCTTCTTTCTTTTAAATTGAATTTAATGGATTTTATAAGAGAAATTTAAATATTATTAATTTTTGTAATTTTTCTTAAATTTTCAGACCAACTTCGAGAAGAAACAAAAAACCAACAGCGGGAATTTTGATTTGCTTGAAGTAGTAAAAGCATGAACTTCATTGCGCAAAAAATACTATTTTAACAAATGCTACTTCGCATACATGGTGTCGCGTCAATTGGGGTAAAATTTGTTGCAGGCAAATATTATACAGATTTAGAGATAAAAATAATACTATGTTTCTTCTGTGGCGGGCCATTTTTAATCATTTTCCTTCATAGAACATTGATTTCGTACAGTGGCCCAACCATGAAGTCCTGGTCCGACCGTAACGACAAAATTTATTTTTTGAAATGCCTATAACTTTTACTCTTTTGGTCCAATCATTTTCTGTTGTTCAGAGAAAATGTTGTACTTAAAAAGATCTTTCGAACCATACGTGAGAAAATACAAAATTCGGTTGAAAACGGATATTATGACCACAAGTCAAAACGAGGCCCCACCGTACTGACTCTCCCCTATGTATATAATTTCAATAAATTTTGGAATTTATTAGAACAGTAAAGATATGTTAAAACATATTTTCAACGTTTTGAAACCGGTACCGATTCCCTCATCAGAATTCATTAATCATCAATTCTGATAATTTAAATTTTAATATTTTTTGAAATTTTTTTAAATAACATGATTGTGATTAAATTCAAACAGGATCTAAAACTTTAGATAATCCTAATAAATTCCAAAATTTATTGAAATTATTATTATCAATTTGGACAAAATATCAATGAAGATTAATAATATATATATATATATAAAATATACATTTTTTTGAAATCGAAGAATATTTAGAGGTTGCTCAAATTCCATAAAATTTACGGTAAATGACCCATAAAACGCGTGCAATTTTTTTTCAAACTATAAAATTTGATATTAAAAATGCAGGTATTTGTTTTTAATTTGTAACAAATTTTAACGGCCTGCACAAAACATTTCAAAAATTTTTTTTCTTGTACATTTTTGTAAATTTATACTTTGGATCCTACATAGCTTTTAATTTCAAATTTCAAATTGTTACTTGCGGAATTCACTAGACTTAAACGGCGTAAGTATCGTGAGAGGATAGGTAATAAAAAAAGTCATTTATCCCTGTTAAATTAGTGACAGAGCATTGGAATGGAAAATTACTTTTAGCTTCTATGTCGAAGTGCTGCGTTGATCGTCTTGCTGTACTTATTTCAGGAGAAAGTTTTATAAATCTTTTGTGTTCCAGCAATTAAAAATGGAATTGTTAAAGCAACAGTTTATTTTAACAAGCAGTTTATGAACTTTCGATTAACTATAATAGGCTTAGATTGGAGGTACCAAAGTGAATAGCAAAAACTGTGACTCTATAATTAACATTGGTAGTTATACCCAGAGAATTTTTTTCTCAACTTATTTTATTAATTATTAAAATTTTCTTACGATTCTTTATTTTCGTTTTCTTATGTCATTCGACGAAATTATGTATATTTAAATTAAAATATATGTATTTGTTATTTTTTTAACCTGCCTTGTTGTCATTGACTACACACCACTCACACATCATGTTAGAAATATAAAAGACTTGTAGTCCTAAGAGGACTACAAGCAAATTCGAGAACATAAAAATTCAGATCATTACACACTTAAATCATAATCGATCCCGGACTATCTCGAAAACCGAATAAAATAGTTTAATTCTTTTTGACTAAAATTAATTAATCATTATTATTCAAGGTTGCAAGATAAACAGCCCACACATGGGGGATGCAAACAGAATATCTTATTTTAATAAATAATAGCACTGAATATCAAATAAATTCTGATTATTTATTTATTTAACAACTGTTATGTCATATTTTAAATAATTTTTAATTTTACCTAAGCTGAACTTATAATTATCCCCTATTCTAATTCCTCAATTTAACTTAGCTAAATTAACTAATTTGGGAAGAGGTTTATTAAATGAATGATTAAAAAAAATGCAATATACAAATTATTTATTTAAAAATGTAGAATGTTCTCAACAATTAGTGTTATAATAAATACAATCAAACAAATCCTTATGTTATAACGTTTGGTATGGTTACCTTTAGGATGTAATATTGAGGAGTCTTCAATTAGCACCTGATGTAGTGACCTGGTAAGATTGTATCTTCTTAGCCGTTTAGATTTTTATTACCGCACTGACACGTATATTTTAACTTGGACCGTAACTTATGTGAACTATGATGACACTTGTGTATTTTGAAAATCACTACAACGAGCTCCGTATGTATAATTTTGGACTGCCTTTGTAGTGAAAGGTTTCCCTTTATATAGGTATATTTTCCAATGTATT
The DNA here is from genome assembly GCF_019393585.1 of Leptopilina boulardi. Lineage (NCBI taxonomy): Eukaryota > Metazoa > Arthropoda > Insecta > Hymenoptera > Figitidae > Leptopilina > Leptopilina boulardi. The sequence goes on from NW_026137909.1 coordinate 1,750,316, forward strand.
TCTCGCGGCGGTACCAGCTCGCCTCTTTGGGTTAGATTCAAGATCGGTACCTCACAGACATGAAAAGTGTTCATTGCTTTTTTCTATGTATTGGTGACTCCGTATGTTGATTTCCTTATTTTCATAACAAAAAATGTCAAGATCACTACATCTTTAAGAAATATTATAATTTTTATATATTGATCATTTTTAATATATTTTAACATTAATTATGATTATTAACATTATTATTAATTTATACATTTAATATTTATAAACAATTGATTTACTCTCAAATATTTGTTTTATTCATAAATACATGTTTACTCATAAATAATCACTTATTCATAAATATATTTGTTTATTTATAAACAATGATCCACCTATAAATATATTTGTTTATTTACAAATATTTGTTTATTTAATAACAATTATTTATTTACAAATGTATTTTTTAAAAAATTAATTTTACATAAATATTATTTATTTATAAAAAAATGTTACGGTGACGTGACACAACATTGAACATTAAAATCGAAAATTCAAACCTTCGAGAAAAACATGCTAGCTAGTGGGCTTTAGAAATATGGTGGCACCACGTTTCCGTCGAGTTCCAAAATCCACCCACACTTAGTACTTCCACGTCCAGGGATGGCGAGATTCAATGGCACTAACCTCGTAATTAATGAATTAGTTATCAGTTCGATAAAAGGATCGTTAGAGAATCAACGCATTTTGGAAAATTACATGTGTCGTGAGCACGGCGCGTGCGTGAGTTTATTTCAAATTTTTATCTTGTCTTAATTGCCTTTGCACCAGCGATCATTTGATCGGATCTCCCTTTGGTCAGTTTTAGATTCGAAAGCGAGATTCGGTAATCGAATTCGAATTAATCACAAACCAACTAGAATAAAAGCTTATTCAATTCAATGGCCTATTTCAATTAATTGCCTTTTAAATATGAGATCTGTTAAAAAAGGCAGCTTTTACCAAGAAAAAACTTCTGGTTGCTAAGATCTGCAAAGTAGTTGTTGTGTATATATCAGTTTTTATATTTGAATCCTGTGATGGATCTTATAGCGATATTTTGCTGTTAATAAATATACTTAAATTATATTAAGTTAAAAGAATTTGAAATTAAAGATTTGAAAATTTATGAAAATAGTGATCTGCCATATAGCTCAATTGTTTAGATCATGTCATAGGCAATGAGATAATGTTGTAACAACAGTTCTCTTTTACCTGGATGTCACTTTTTTGCTGTAATACTTTTCATTACATTTTTTCATTGCAGGCAATTACTGTTTTATATTTTTACCTCTCTATTTTCATAGTTGATAACAAAAATTTTCTTTTAATATAAGTCTTAAATTTTTAGAAGTCGTAAAAACTTAAATTGTTATATTAAAAAATATAAATGTTCAACAAAAAGATTAATTCATAAAAATATTTACTTTTAATCTACATAAATATACTAAATAAATATAACATAAATATTTTTTCTCCATAAGAGACCTGAATTAATTTTTTTTCTTTAGACATTATATACTGTTAAATAATCGAACCACTTTAGTAGAAATTTAAAAGAGTCTCTCAAGAGGTCATATCTAGATTGGCTCTTTTTTATCAAAGTGATATTGAATTGATTTGTTGAGGGGCATTGATTGCAGCATCACACTTAATAAAGCTTTTTCAAATAACCACTTGAAAACCAATTGAAAAATTTATTCACGATATTTAAAAAATTTTTATATCACACCTCTGTATCAAATTTGTTTGCTTATATTTGGTAAAGTAACATATCTATTAACAAAGGTTGAAATATAACACAAAATTTGAATGGTCCTCGGCCCTAATGAGCGTTGAGTGCAATAAAATTTAGTCTAATGTCGAAATCGTTTCTTAAGTCTGAAACTTCATCTCTGAAAATGTTTAAGAAGCACGTTCAAATTTTATTACTTAATCTGTCAGTTCAAGTTATAAAGATTCCACTAAAATCTGAGTGGAGTTGTAAAAAAGATAATAAATATTATCATCAAATTTTATACGGTTATAAATATATCCTTTTTATTTTAAATGTTATAGATATTTCTTACAATGTGGCAAACATAGAACATTGGATTTTGTTAAACTAAAATAATATTTAATTGAAAAAGTTAAAAAAAATAATATCAATCAATCGGAAATTGACATGATGCCGGTAAACATCACATACGAAAATTAGGTGCATCTAAATAAAATGAGTTGCGCAGAAGAAAAGCCAAGCCTTTATAAACTCTGAAATCAATAGCATTCTCTCTTTTGTCTCTGATTCATTCGAGGGAGATTATATATAGTACTTATACTTATTACAGCAATTATCCTACATAAACTTCTTTAAAGTCAGGCAATTGAGACAGTTTTCGACAGCTAGTTGGTGTTCGACTACATAATCGAAAGTATTTACTCTTAAAACATCAAAACGTACACTTCCTAACACTAAGCCATTCAAGCCTTAACCTATATGGTGTAACATGTTCATCTTTTTTTAAATCAAAAATAAACCTAAAACAGGTATTAATCAGTTTCTCTAGTTTATAATTTAATTCATCAGTTAAAACATTATACACAGCACAACAGTAGTCAAAGTGTGGAAAAATCAACGAAGTAACAAGTTTTTTCTTGATCTCAACAGTAAGGGTTTTTTTTAATTAATTTTAAATTGTGATAAAGTCGTATAAAAACTCTTACAGATTTTACAAACTTGCTTGTTCCAAGAAAGATTTGGTTTAAAAATAACACCCAAATTTCTTACTGAAACTACAAATGGAATAATTAATATTAATCGATGAGTAATCACTCAAATTTATATTATTCGTATACCAAGTTGATCCAATAATCATCAATTAAGTTTTGTTAATATTTACTTTAAGAATATTTGTTGTTGCCCAGTTTAATAGTGACTTTACATCTACATTCATTAAAACAAGGTTATCCTTTAAATCATCCAGACTGGAATGAATATATAATATTTGTAAATCATCCACAAAGTACTTTAGAATATTCCTCAAATCATCCGTAAAAGATTAAATAACAAAGAATAAAGCACTGATCCCTGAGGGATTTCCGTTGCCATGCATCCCCAATCAGAAAATTTTCCACTTTGTTCTACAATAGCCTGCCTTCTTCCAGACAGGTATGAGGCAAATCATTTTAATACAGAATTTGACAAACCAAAAGATTTAAGTTTTAAAAGTAATAAAGCATGAGGTACCATGTGAAAGGCGTTACTAAAATAGAAAAAAAACAACATTCAAAGTAATTCAAGATAATTCAACACAAGTGTACACATTCATTCACAAGTTATTTGACCCTCTTCCTGTCCCTTAAATACATGTTAAAATCACATTTAGGATTTATTTAGTTTAATTATTTAAATTTAATTTAATCTTAGGGAAGGTGAAGTGAAGGATACTTGTTTAATTTCTTAATGTATTACAACTTGATTTATTAATTTCTCGCATGAAATTTACAAACAGTATAATATTGTACCCGAGTGTCATCCAACTGAGTATAAGAGATATGATAACTGTTATTTGGTTATTGGAACAAATATGTATATAATATTATTCTAAATATTGCGTTAAAAATTGTAATTTTCTTTTCGTAGGCCTAGGTATCAATCTTATGTTTAGTATTAGAATGCAAGACAATGTAATATACGTATTAAAAGTGTTGAGGTTTTAAATAAAACAAGATGATTTTAAAACTAAACTAAAATAAGCCTTATTGAATATAATCAAAATTCAAGAGTATTTACACTTATGGTGTTATTAAAATAGGAACGAAACCAGAAAATTGCTCCAAATAATGGCAGAACAGGTGTGAGGGAATCTGTGACAGAATACAGAGTTAAAAAAAAATTTATCTATTTATTTTTAAAGTTTATTATCACTCCACTCCATTTATATTCTTTATTAATTGTTGTTAGTCGATTCAGTCATCGTTGGTATATTCATCAGCGTTGGTGAATAATAAATAATAATTAAAAGATGTTTTTTTCATTTTTGGCCTAAATGGCTTTTAGTTTATTGCAACAATTGACATGACGCGTTTCGACACAGAATTCTGTGTCCTCATCAGATACATTTCTGCAAAGATAAACCTTTTTAGAATTTTTTCAAACGAAGATTAAAGCTCTTTTTATGAAGAATACAAACCGACATTGTCACGTCTGTTTCATTTTAGTTATTATACATTTAAATTTTAAATCAAATCATCATATTAATATTAAAATAGGTATTACTTATTTATTAATTGACAGAGCTATAAAATTATCAGAACCAAAATATCATTTAAATAATATAAACATGGTTTACAACACTTTATTAGAAAATGGATATCCTAGTGTTTTTTAAAATAAATATATTAATAAAAGAATAGAATATTATGATAATACGAATAAAGTTGAAACGAACTTAGATTTTTCAAAAATTGTATCACTACCATATATAAATAAATTTTCAAGTACTTTGGTTAGAATGTTTAGTAAATTTAATGTTAAAGTTGTTTTTTAAAACCATAAATAATAACCATAAATTATTAATATTATTACTGTAAAGCAAAAGGAAGACTTACATTTCTGGACTCACTAAGGTGTTCACACTGTTACACTTCAAGAAAAATTAAAACTCACTGATGTTCTCAAATATTATTTTTGAGTCATAAATTGTCATTGTATGTGTAACATCACTATGTAGTACAGTCGCCTGCGGAACGAAGTATGTAAAGGGAAAAAGAGTAGAACCCGCTTGCACTGACCTGAACTTTGATGTAAATTAAATAGCAAAGTAAGCAGAACAATAGATTTTAAATAATAACAATTATATAATACGTGAAAATAGGATAAATTAACTTTTCAAAATTAAATTATCATTAAATTACAAAAAAAAACAAAAGATTTAAGGAACGGAAATATATTAAACATGAATAATGTTCTATAAGTTTTTATGAGTAATGTTTTGAGGCAGAAATATGTTTTACTTCAAAAGCTGCTGAACAAAAAATGTAAATGACAAAATGCGTAAAAATCCGAAAAGTTCGTGTAATAATAAATGATGAAAAAGTTGAGAAAACGTTATATTCCACATTACAAGTAGAATCTAATATTTGTGTTTATTTCCTTTACACAAAAAAAGTAGAATTTTTACCCTAAAATCGGTATAAAAATTACCTGCAACAAATTTTATCCTAGTTGAGGGCGCCACCGTCTATGTGAATTAGCATTGGTGAAAATTACCCGCAAGAAAATTTACCCAGCGTTTTTTCTGTGTTGTTTTCTTTTATAGAGTAGCGTTCCGAATCGAAATGTATGTGTGAAATTCTCAATCCAGTTAACAAACAAGTGAAAAACGCTGTCTCAAATTATCCCAAAATATTTTCACACGGGAAAGAAATTAATTAAAATAGCCATTAATGGAAATAGAAATACGTTTAAAGGAGTTTGTTAAACATATAATTAAGTATAAATTACAATATTGACTTTGCATTTTAATTCAAGATAACAGCATCAGATTCTTGAGTTACTCATAAATAAATGACTATATATTTAGAGATAGAAAGGAAATGAAAGCAATCTTTATCTGCTAGTTTCGGAGTTAAAGCCATGCTGTTTGCTTGACAAACCAAATGGTAGCTTTCAAGATGTTGGCTTGAGATAATGATGAGACCACAGCAGGTAATGTGGTTGATGAAAGATACCCTTTGTGGATGTTCGTTCTTATGAATTTCGTTAATTATACGATCGTGTCTTGATCCAAATACTAGGATGAAAACGAAGCTGGAAAAATGAGTTCAAAAAATGTTATTTAATTAACACAATTGTTATGACGTAATTTGGACAATTTGACAATTAGTAATGTAAAATCAGAAAATTCCAAAATTCTGACTCAGATGTTTAAGTAGAGAATATTTGTTAAAATATTTTTTTGATTCTTCGCTTTATTAATTGAGGGATTAATTTTTTTTTGTTAACTTATTTAAATTATCAAATACTAGACCCAATAATACATTCCTGCGCTAACCAAACGTGATCCTATTAACAGTTCTCACAACTATATTCGCGTCAGTGCATATGAGGCAATAAATTTTGATGAAAAAGGTGGTTTACGATCCAGCACATCAATCTTTATATGACTTATGTTATTTTGCTTTGACATGATGCTTTGTACTGCTGGACTAGCGTGCTTTCATTGACTGAACAATCGAAAATCTTCTGGATTTTAAACTCCTCTATGTGCATTAATAGTGAGAGGAATTCATAAATTTTAAGCTAACGATAATTAAATATTCTTAAAGTTGAGAAGCACATTCCTTCTAATTATTTTTTCATATTCCTCACATACCTCGGATAACATATGTCTTCCAAGTTTTTTTTAGAAATAAGAGTGGAATTTTAAATGATTAAAATATTTTAATGTCAGAATTTTCAATACACCAAATCTTCATTTATCCAAATTTTGATTTACACGAATTGTTATTTCATAGAATTCTTAATTAGAACTCTTAATTAAATTATTATTAGAAAAAGTGGAAGTAGGAATGGAAGTGTCAGAGGAAATTAGAAACAGTGGAAATGGAAACGAGATTGGAAATTACAAAAAACTGGGAATGGAAAAAGTGGAAGTTACAGTTCTATATCCAAATTGGAAAACGAATGCTTTTCTAAGTCTAAAAATTAAGTAGATCGATTTTTTCATCCTTGATGAAACTATCTATTTAAATTTTGGATAGTCACGATCACTTGTTTCGTATCATCATAATAATGTTGGCATCAATTCTCCTCTCCCTCAGATTAAAATCAAAGTTTAAATCTAAAATTAGCATTCAAAACGAGTTTTTCTTTCTCAATTAAATCTTTATTGTCTATTTCATGTATAAAAAAAAGGCTGGGAAATGAAAGCTTTCCTTCCTTCAAAGCAAAGTGAAAACTTGAGTGCAGATACCGTGGTGGAGCGTCCAGCACTATTGGTTAACGAGATAACTCGACACGTTCGAAGATAACAGGGTTCGTGCTTTGCACGAGTAAGTCTACAGCAAAAAGTTGGGAAACCCGCGCTACAGTGTTGTAGCGGTGTTCCTGCTGCTCGCCAACTGTGCCAGAGAGATTCCAACGGGGTTGTAAACGGAAGGGTGATGAGAAAGATGGAGGCGGTCTGTGAAAATGTAAGTGACTCCGCGTCGTGCGTCGCATACTCGAACCTTTTGCTATATGCGACTTGAGATGAGATTACAAACAATACTAGTATACACATACATCCAAAAAAAAACCTTTACTGAGGTACTTGAACACTCAAACCATTTTCAAGGCACCTATATTATTGTATACTCGTAAATCGTATCTGTTCGGTCGTGAGAAAATTACTTTTCGTTGCCCGCACGGCAAGTCTTCTTCGACATACCCCACCTTCTTCTCTTTCCCCAATACTATTTGCTCTTGTCGATGGTATAAGAAAAGGAATAGTGAAGCGGCAGAAGGAAAACACCCTCAGAAGAAGAACGAGTGTGCAGTGAACTTTAAGAGAAGGCGTTAAAGTCCTTTTGGAGAATGAGAAAAAAGAACCTCTTTCCACATCTATTTACTGGCCAGGTGTTGTCTATTAAAGAATAGTTTAAATGCCATTAAATGTTTTTTTTGTTTTAACATCAAATACTTCAACTGTTGATGATTTCATTATTACACAGATACAAAACGAGTTTTAAGTAACATTAATAACAAAAAATGGTGTGGGTTGTTTAATAGTTTAATAGATTTCGCCCATAGTTCAAAGGCTTTCTAACCTTGGCTAAAGTTTTCGCCCATACTCTTCTAGCTTTGGCCTATGGTTCCTTTTCTACGCGGGTGATTATTGAGGAGAGTTTTCTTGGAAGGGGCATGACGCAGATTCATAGATGTTTAAGGAGGTGGGGTGACCAACTAGGCATGGGACCTAATCATGATGTGACAAAAAAGAGGGGGAATCCTCAAGTAAATTACGAGACAACAATTCAAAATTTTGTCTTGAACCACCAACACTTTTATATCGTATATACGAAATTTGAATTTGCAATTTCTACCCGCAGTGGGTCTTCATTGAAAATTATCGAGCCGCGGCCATGTTTCTCATACGCTTTAATAGTGGTTCCACGTGTTTCAACTGTGTTCTATTGTGCAGTTTGTGATTAATAATTTTACGGAATAATTTAGTCATCAAAGAATATTCCTTGTGTCACCTGGGACCAAAGATTTTATAATTTGGTGCTTAATCCCCGACCGGCCACGTCGGTTTTTCGAGGGACGACTCATGTTACATAACCGCATTTTATTGAAGGAAGTGGGTTATCAAATGAACTTGTCAAAGGAATCGACTTGTATCATCTCCGCATATGATCATCAGTATTACAAGTATTTCACAATATTGTATGAACAATATGAGTAGATGTATGTAAGCCTGTGTGCCGACTGAATGATTTTGTTCAGGGTAATAGATATTAGCGTGATACCGGAAGATATTCTTCGTCTCAATTACCATTGATATTGCCAGAAAGCAATCCCTAATTTCTGTCAATACTTGAAAAGAGGAAGAACATCAACCTTAATCGAGGACTATAGATAGGCGATAGTATAGGATACCGGTGACTTGTCGGGATTATTTTTGTAATTTAATTTTTATGTGTATGAGGAAGCAGGTGAACTGATTATCATTAAAGATCTAAATTTAATTAAAAATTATTCGTGATTTTAGTGTGTCGATTTTTCATCATAAAACTTATAGATTATTGTATACCAAATTTTATTTAATATATAAATTTTATGATTAAATTATAAAGATTCATTATAAAACGGAAACAATACTGGTCTTCGTCTCCCTGGCACTCTTGAATAATTAGAAATCTCTTCCAACTATACGTGTCAGGAATCTTTTTGTTGTCTATTATCTGAAAAATTAGTAGTTTTGACCGCAAATTTATAAAAAAAATGAAATCAAATAAAAGGAAGTGGATAAGCTGGAAAGGCTTGATTTCCGTTTTGGCGCATCCTTTACTTTAGTTTTTTTACTTTTATAATCAAATAACTTAATAAATTTCTTATTTGTAGACAGCAAAAAATTGGCCGTGTTACAGTGTATATTTAATCATATTTTAAAAGACCTTGAAAACATAAAATACCTGTGTATGTTGTCTGAGCCTTCAAATTGCAGCGAATATAAATTTGTCGAAATTATATTGTTTGGACAATGCCGTTGCTCTAAAAAAGTGCAACTTAATCTAAAAATATTTCCATAAATCCACACTGATACAATTGTTACGGTAGCAAGATGATAAACATAGACATTACAGTATTTAACAGAAATTAAAATCGATGATAAACTTTTGAAAATCGATGCGCGATTTGACTATAATCGTTTGAAAGATTTTTTTGCCTGTATATGAACACAACCCTCTATCAAGTTTCAGTTCTTGGCAGCCCTTCTAGTGCAGCTCGATTTCATAAAAAAAATCTAAAACAAGTCAGTAAATTAAATAATTAATATCACCTTTTAGTTAAACCATTAAATCGAAGTCACTTTATTGTAAGGATTTTTAATTAAACAATAAAATCGTAATCTTTCACTCTAACACTTGATAGAAGTCAGTAATTAATATCACTTTCAATTAAATAATTAAATTGTAGACTATTCAATCAAAAAGTGATTATCACTCAAGCTTTATGCCTCTTCCGTTTTGAAGTATTATCAGTTATTGTCACTTAAACTTTGATCTCTAAAATAAACCGACTCGTATTTCTAAAACTATTTCTAGTGAGAAAATTCATGAATTAAAATCCCTTCAAAATAGTAAGCCTCTTTTCAAAATTAAATCTTCTTTATAAAGAAATTGAAAAAATGATGAAAATGATGATTTGAGGTTCTCAACTATTATCGACGTCGAACAAGTAGTTCCGAATTCTGTAACTTGTATGAAATTGACAAAATAATTAGTACATACAATCAAAAACAAGCATAGGTTTTGTTTTAAGATAAAAGATAAATTTTAAATATTTGCCTAATTTATAGTATTACAATTATCGCTTCTTGCGTAATTAAATATTTACTGCTTAATTAGATATTACTGTCAAGTTAAGTGAATTCAGAATTTTGCAAGTTTCCCAAATTTTTAATCTCTCTTAATGACTTTTATCTAATTAAGACCTGATTATCCAATAAAGTAAATGTTTTAATTGTTAATTTATTCTTGCATGGTTCTCTTACGTCTCGAAATTGAGAAATGACATTAATATTTTATTAAATATATATATTTAAGCCTGGGTTTGCATTCAATAAATTCGAAATATATTCAAGTTTAATTTTATCTAAATATTTAGGAAACTTTTTATGGAAGATATAAACGTTGATTAATAACGACTAAATACAAGCATTAATGAATTCATGATTGAAAGGTAAATAAATAGAAATCAATACAGAGAATAATCTAAAGAAATAATTGTCCACTAAATGAACAAAAATTCTTTCGTATTGAAAATTTTTGGAATAAAAGTTTGCAGAATAAAATAGTAATCTTTTTTTACAGTTTACTTAATTTTTTTATTATACGAAATACATCCGGAAACTTCTTAAATGACTGAAAGCTTGAACCTAATTTATAATGTAATTGCACTTAAACTTTTTTAAAATGAATTAGAATTTGAATAGTACTGGAATTAGAATATGAACTTTTATTTTTTTAGAATAGAAATTCAACAGTAACTTGAAAAATAACTTTTTTATAATTGGATTAGAGTGTTTCCGGATTATGTCTCTGTTTTTAACAATTCCAACTTAAGATTTTTATTATCTCTAAATTTGGAGAAAGGACAATCCTCATGTGCTAGAAAAAAAGGACTGGAAAATTAGGAATTCGATGTATTGAGGAATTATTTATTAAATATACATCAAATTGTAAGTTAAATAAAAGTAAATACTTTTTCTAATAAAAACCCACAATTTCCACTAAAAACCAGATACTTATTTAGAAATTATTTTTATAAATAAAATTTTTATTTCATAAATATACTGCAATAATAGACGCTCAAGAGTACTATTGCATCATTTGATATATCAATTACAATATCACGAAAAAACATTAACAACTTCAATAAATTTTTTGTTATATATTACAAAAAGCAAAATACATTAAAAAATAACGTTATTTAGACTGAAAATCACTTAAAATTAAAAAAAATAAACGACGTGTTGGCTGACACACGTCAACACTTTAAGGCGTTTTCCGCCATCTTGAATCGCAATCATCTGTTTCCGCAATCAAAATTTCCATCTCGTGGAATATCGCATGGGATAACACTGGAATATCCTAGGTATATCAGGAGATTAAAATGGGATATCCACGGGATATCCCATGCTGTGAGAGGAGATCCTCGATGAACAATTCTTGTAAGCTGTAGATGAAAACATTCCTTAGAAATAAGGATAACAACCTTTCCAAGAATGGTATTTAGGAAAATTGAAATGCCTTTTATCTTATTTATTTTGACGAAATTCTTTTGATACTGAATTAAATCCACGAGAGCTGAGGTAAGGCAGTTCGGTAAACAATCCCTAATAAAGCTGTACTTATATGATATGTCAATAGACACGTTACCTGAATAGTTGTCAGGCCTCTAGAAATCATCAGGTATCAGAAGTTCGGTGTTCGAATTGTCCATGATTTATTTAACCACGCCAAAGTAGATAATCGTGTCTATAAATTTATCTCTAGGTATACTGAAGGTTGTAATGCGAGAAAAAGCACTCTCCTGAAGACCTGTGATAAAAGAGTACGACGTCAGGCTCCCTCTTTTTGCCTATATGAAAATTGAGGAAATTTGTCAGATTAATTTGGTCGGCCGTCAGGGTTTGGTGTCTAATGTAAGCCGTTCATTCGAGGATCCTTCGCATTCTTATATTTTCGTGTTTGTACACTGTAACGAACTTCGCGAGACTTTAGATATTTTAAATTAAATAGAAAGTGGGGGTTTGGCTCGCGAGAGCCGATACAAATAAATTGAGCGAAAATCCAAGCGAAATCCAAAACTCAAAAAAGGCGATTCGACCTGCGACGCAATTAAAATATTATATTGAACAAACAAAACATTTAATAAAATAAAATGCGCGTATACAACAATTTACAAAGATGCGACGCAGCGCATCGATTACGTGCGGAAAATCGTGACGGAAGTTGCTTCTACGGTAAGAAGTCTCACTTCTCTCTGATGAGAGGATCGACCGTGATCGTCATCGTGACCCATGACATCCTTCGTATATGGCACGATGACACCCGAATATATGATTCGGTTAATGACCGATCATTGTCGTAGGCTTGAGGCTTACGGCTGGCGCAAGGAATTAGGAAGTAGGGAAACAGCCGGGAACGGCATATTTATCCTAGGAGATAGAAAACGATATAGATCGTTACAACACTGTTCCTGACAAGAAATTATGCAGACGTGATAATTTCTAAAATTGATTTATAAATATTTGTACCTCAATAAAATGTGAGAATTTTGGACTACGCTGGCTCTGGAAGTTGCAGATTCACCGGCTACAATTTTTGCGAAAAAAAGGTTTCATCTGATTCCTCGCTGAAATCGCAAATCAAACTCCAGATCGACCTCGAGATTTTCGAAAAAGAAGCATCTTCTCATCTTCACATTAGCGAAATATAAAAGTTTTTCTATCACGTATAAATGTACCTATATCCAATTGATCGACGCCAGCGAGGAATGTTGGTAGGGATCTAGCAGGGATATCCCTGCGATTTCCCTACCAGAAGTAAAGGGTTCTCGCTAGAACCCTATTAGCTCCCTTTAATCGATTATTATTAAATAAAAATTAAAAAATATTTAATAAATCCAAAAAACATATTTATATAAAGATCCAACGTCCTTTCTTCCGTGTGTGTTCTTGAAATTGTAGAGTTAACGGCCGTTATGCTATTTATTATAGCCGTGAAGTTTAATTGAACTTCCTAACCACCAAACAGTACTAACACAAATTTTAACCAGAGTTATAAATAAAAAAGTTAGAAATCATAATATTACCTGAAGAAATTGGAATAATCATAGTAAAAATTAAAAATTTGCAATAATGATATTAACATAAAGACAAAATTTGAGGTTAGAAAACCAATCAATATATTTTTTACTTTTAATATTCTAAGTACCTATTTCATGTTTGTTGGCTTAATATTAAATATTCTTAAATTGATAATATTATGTTAATATTTACCTTCTGATAAAGAAGATGAGTGATTTGAGTCATCTAAATTGTCAATATCCATAACTTGCTCTTGAACATATTGCATTCTATTTAATTCAGCGCGTACGGATTTCACCTCAAGATATTGTTTGCTACCCATTCGCGATTGCTTTTTTTTCCTCTCATTATTTTCCATTATTAATTAACAAAAGCACAATAAAATTCAGGTTCACACAAAATGACATGTGCACTTCCACCATTTATGTCATCATTCTCGACGATGGAACATCGATATATTGAAAACTTCGATACATCGATTTCGATATTTTCGATTTAAATTTAAATATTATTTTTAAATTAAATAAAAAGTGAAACTATATATAATAATTGAACATAATTAAATTCATATTTTAAATAAAGAAAACATCGAAAAATAATCTAAGTTCGATTCGAGGTATTTCTGGCTAGAATTTAGTAAGGGCTTAATCAGATTTTTCTAGTTTGAATTGCCTTTCTAGAATTCAAACAGGATCTCAGCAGATATTTCTAGTCTGAATTTCTCACAAGAATCTAATCAGGTCGGAGTACAACTTTACTAGGCTAGATTTTCTAGCGCGGTTCTAGTCGGAATCCATTATAACGTTGGGAAGCTTAAGGACATTTCTACACGGGAAGGGAATAAAGGAAAATCAATTGTTTCAAAAGAGAGAATTTTTTTCAAGAAAAGATATGCGTATGCATATCTACCCAGTCGAAGGAGTATACGGTCATATAGTCACCCACTCATTAATTCAAAACTGTGGGGTAAGTTTTCGTTACAGAATACCATATTTGAGCATAGAAGCAAAAATGTCTAAATTCTTTTTAAAGGTGGATCAATACTGACCGGAGTTTAATGTCCAAGTTTTCAAAACATACAAATAGGTTTAAGCATTATCTAGAGTTGATACATATATAAAATATAATAAAAACACGTTGCAGTGGCGTGACAATTCAGTTGATTTTTACACTTTTCTCCCTTAGTTCAATTCCTTTAGTTTTTTAAATAAATTAAGAGTTTAAATATTAAAATAGTTTTTCCATTGTCTATTCCTGGAATAATAAAAGAATGTTAAATATTTCAGCGCTTAAATCAATAATTTGAAAAAAAAATTGAATCAATGAATTTTAATAAAGGAAATTAATTATATTTTTTTATCCATTTTTAATTCCTGATAATATTTATAGCTTTTTATTTCATATCTAATATGCGTCAAATTTAAGTATGAAATATGACATTGAGATATATAGCAAGACTGTAATACATTTTTTAATAGGATAGACTTGACGAGAAGGGGAATTTTTCCGGAAAGAAGATGTCGTATGACGTAGGAAATAAAAAGATATTTTGAGAACAGGAAATGAGTTCGCCAAAAGACACGTTCACGATTTTTATGAAAAAAAAAAAATAACAAATGTGAAGTATGCGCTGAAAAAAGTTCTTTAGTACATTTTACTACATTTTAACTGCTCTGTGTAATTTAATAGTTACAGTTGAATTTTGAGGCTTTAGTTTTTTTCTATGTGCCCTTTGAAATTAGATTATAGAATTAAATTTGTGGCAAAAACATGATTGCGTCAGGATTTTTATATATTTTCAAAAAAATTTCTTAGCTGAGGAAAAAATAATTATCGCCTGGGGTCAGACCATATTTACTGCATGTTTTCGTAGTCGCTGAAACCAAGTCCACAGTTCATTTTACCCCATCATGTTAGGTTTATAATGTGACTTTAGAAATGTGTAAATTTTTTTTATTTTTTGTGCTTCTGAGAAGACTTTTTGAGGATATGTAGAAAACCTGATATAATGGGGTAAACTGGACCTCGGATTTGGTTTTAGCATCCCTCAAAAAAATAGTAAATATATCCTGATCTCTAGGCAAAAATTATTTTTTTGTGTTACTGTAAAGACTTTTTGAGGTTGTCAAAAATTTGACGAAATGGGGTAAAATAAACTTTTGAGGAATAGAAACATAGTAAACATGATCTGACCCTCCGGTGAGAATTATTTTTTATTTTTTCTGCGGTTGAAAAGTCTTCTTAAAGATATATCAAAATCCTGACGTGATGGGGTAAAATGAACTTCAGATTCGGTGTAAGAGACCTCAATAGCATATATTAAACATGGCCTGCCCCTAAGGCGGAAAAATAATTTTTTTTTATAGATATTATTTATTTTAGCAATATATGCTTAAAATTTATTTTACTTTCACCAATGCCACGTCTTTTTTGAAGTACCTTAATTACGTTACATTCAAAGAGAATTGAGTTTGGAAGTCCGAAGCAAATTCAAAACAATTTCTTTCCTGCCTAGCAAATATAATTTGCAGTTCATTAGCAACGACTAAATAGAAGCATTAATGATTTTAGAATTCACAGGTTGACAATTAGGAATCAATATGGCAATAAGAAGAAATAATTGTCCATTAAATAAAGAAAAAAAAATCAAGAAAACTTCTTAAATTTAGTGGACACAAATTAACGTATTTTGTGTGTCAAAATTACTTCTAAAAATTATTTATCTTTCAATTCATTTAACCATACATTACTAAAAAACATTAAAACCAGTTTCACATTAGACTGATACAAACACTATTAAGATGTTACTCTTGATTCTATACATAATTCAGTGATAGTTGTTGGAAGTCTATATAGTGGATGTACATATATTCACTTCAATGACTAAAGTGCCGACAGTGCCCTCGAGACGAGTTGGTTATGAGAAGATACCGAGGAAGAGCATTCGCTCATGCGCTTTATGCAAATTGGGTTTAAATTCAAGTTCTGACTTTTCTCTAAAATGTGTGATTATACTTCATCAAAATATGTAGCTATTTCGTTAAAAGAAATAAATATATACATATATGTTTTATGTCAAAAAGAACTCAACTGAAAATACACATGTACCAATGTAACGTTGTTAACTACAGTTGTACATATATTGCTTACATGCAATCTCACAACAACACCTGGGGCATATTAGAATTTATGGTGTCTTGACCCCAAAAAGATAATCCAAAATCTTCTCATGAATAATAATATTGTGGATCTATTGCTAAATTTGCGTATATGTCTTTGAAGTGGTAAACAATTTTTGTAATTGTAATGCCCTACAATAAATTTGGCAGGAAGTAAAATATTATTCAAAAATAAAATTTTTAAATTATTTAAAAATTTTTTAACTATGTATTCATATACATATGTGTCTTAAATAATCCTTCAATGTAATTAGATTTAAAATTTACCTTGAAGTATCTTCTCTATTGGCTTTCTAAAATATCCTTTGGGTATCCGTTTGACTTTCCTGCAGTAAGAAATTTATTGTCCTTTTGTGGCACTGATTTTATGTCTTCTATAGGATGAATGCGTACTTGGATGATGTAACCGGTGTCAGACTCAAATTCTCTTACATTTGTCCATATCGATTATGCAAATCCATTCCCACTTACACTTTTTATAATTTTCACTCCCATTTCCACTTTATTTCAATTTATACTCCTAATTCCACTTCTATGCCCACTTCCACTTTTTCCAATCTAACTCCTACTCTAACCAATCAACCAATAATTATTTTCTTGATAATTTCTTATTGGTTAATTTCAAAATTCGCGCCGAAATTCTTTAACTGTTTGTTATTTTTTTGGCTTTTTAAAATTTCGACCTAATGAAAATTCGGCGTTTTAAGAATTCCATCAAAAAACAAATCGTGCAAAAAAAAAATTCGGACAAATGAAGATTCAATTAATTGAAAATTCTGACAATTACAAATTTTAATAATTTTAAATTCTGTTAAATGAGAATTCTCCTAAATTAATATTCGTTTAAGGAGAAGCAATATCATTAAAAAATGTAATTTTAGTTGTTATTTTGTGAATTTTTTTAACATAAAGAGAATGAAGCAATCGAAAAACGGTTTATTCAGATTTTTAGTTTATAAAATAATGATTTTTATTTTAGAATTTTTTTGTATCTGGTCTACACAGAGGGAGCCACAACTGTCGTTGTTGCTTATTCCGCTCTCATTGGTGGGCATGATTTTGGCTGAACGATATGAGCTGGAACAAAAATCCAGAATTTTTCTGAATTTATGATAAATTCTTTCATTCAATTCAGTACGTAGGATTTTTGAAAAATGTTAATTTTTGCAAAAATTGTACCAATTTGAAAAAATCGGAATTTTAGAGATAAATTCTTTCATAATATCAGTTTCAAAAAATTAATTATGCTATCAAAAAAAGGCTGCGTACTTCCAAGCAGTATTAAATGGGGAACAAAAAAACTCCAGGTTGAAGTCAATCTGTTAAAAATTATTGGAGTTATCATTCCCGCACCAACTTGAAAAATGTTGTTACAAGAAAAATGCGTTTAAAGTTTTGCAACCTGAAAAGCTGTAAATAAAAGGAATTTACCTTCAATCTGCGACGTCTGCGTCATACAGCTGACCATCGGAATTAAGGTAGGCCTCATCTGAAGCTTTTCCAGGGGGTCGATTATGTAATTCCATTTCCACATCTAATTTTTCCTAATTTCTACTCCCACTTCCATTTCCACTTATTCTCATTTCCACTTTGAGTTTCATTTAAAATTTTGGAGACTAATTAAACGAACTATAAAGGTAAAAAAATAAACTGTCAATTCATAAGACGCACAAGAAAACTCATCCTGATAACACAGTCAACTCAAAAGTGACAGCCTACCCGAATAAAACTGTCCTCAATATTATCTTATTAAATTATTTTTATATTAAAATCAAACTTGATTTAACTAAAATGAAAGGAGATAAAAAACGATCAATATAAAAATATTTATCTTTAAATATTGTTAAAAAATAGTATAATAACAAATTTTTAAAAAATTAGAAAAACAATTTTATTTTTAAATTATTTTATTTTTTTCTTATTATTATTATTATTATTTTATTCGTATTTTGTGTACAAATTTTAGAAATTAAACCCTTTTTTAATTTTTGGTGTGGGCAAGACGAGTAATGAGGTAAACCATCTACGCTAAATTAATAAATTAAAAAATTTTAAATATTCTACTAACAAACTGACACTTAGAAAAATAGAAAGTGCGATAGGAAATTACAAAAAAGAGTAAGTGGGAGTGGAAATGGAATTTAAAAAAGCGGAAAAGAATGTCAGAAAGGAAATTAGAAAAAATGGAAATGAAAGTGAAAGTGGAAATTAGAAAAATTGTAAGTGTTAATGGAAATGGGAATGAAAATTAGGAAAAATGGAAATGGAAAAAGGAGTAGAAATTAGAAAAAGTGGAAGTGGAGATGGAAACAAGAAAAAGTTGGAGTGGAAATGGAAGTCGGAGTGGAAATTGCAAAAAAGTGGAAGTGGAAATGAAAACTAGAAAAAGTGGGAGTGGAAATTAGAAAAATTGGAAGTGTTAATGGAAGTGGGAATGAAAATTAGAAAAAATAGAAGTGGAAAAAATAGTAGAAATTAGAAAAAGTGGAAGTGGAGATAAAAGTGGGAATGGAAATTAGAAAAAGTTGGAGTGGAAATGGATGTGGGAGTGGAAATTACAAAAAGTGGAAGTGGAAATGAAAATTAGAAAAAGTGGAAGTGGGAGTGGAAATTAGAAAAATTGGAAGTATTAATGGAAGTGGGAATTAAAATTATGAAAAATGGAAATGGAAAAAAGAGTAGAAATTAGAAAAAGTGGAAGTGGAGATAAAAGTGGGAATGGAAACAAGAAAAAGTTGGAGTGGAAATGGAAGTGGAAGTGGAAATTACAAAAAGTGGAAGTGGAAATGAAAATTAGAAAAAGTGGAAGTGGGAGTGGAAATTTGAAAAATTGGAAGTATTAATGGAAGTGGGAGAATAAATTAGAAAAGTGGAATTGGGAATGCAAATTTGAAAAAGTGGAAATAGAAGTGGGAATGCAAATTAAAAAAATTGGAAATGGAAGTGAAAATTAGAAAATGTGGAAGTGGTAATAGAAATGGGAGTGGAAATTAGACAAAGTGGAAGAGGGAATAGAATTGGAATTACATAATCGACTCCCAGTATCTATGAGTTGCCTACGAGTTTCTTTAGCTGCTTCTGTCAAATTTAAGATATTTATTCAGAAAAAAATTAGAAATAGTGGTAGTGGAAATGGAAATTAGAAAAAGTAGTAGTGGGAATGGAAATTAGAAAAAGTGGAAATAAAAAATAATGATGTTCTGTAATATAAGAAATATCAAAGCTTCAAGTCTAATTAAAAATACATTGTATTTTGCCGTTAATGAGTAAATATTTATTTTGAAATTGTTATCAATTTCTTGATGATTCAACATGTTAATCTCAACGTTTCTAATTAAATTCAGCTTATTTTAGAGCGTGTGCAGAGAGTTCCAATCATTTGTTGCGGCAGTTAATTTGTTATCATTTCTCAAATCGATTTTCAGTTCCCCGAGGGCTGACTGGAGAAAACGACGACGACGACGACGACGTTGGAAGAGGGGAATAGATGGGGGAGTAAGAGGGTTATATGGATAGAAGGTAGAATTCTCTAGCGCTAGTCTGACTATACGTATCTAAGGTACGAGTGCAATATCCACTGACCTGTGAAAATGCAGATGCACGAGTTGAGCAAACATCGTCGTACATTTCTCTATATATACATAGAGAGATGTCCAGTTGCTTTTTCCTAGCATTCGCGTCCATTTCCGATTTCTTTTTCCAGTTTGCATAAAATTTCCATACTCATTTGTGTAGTTGTCGTATATAAACGTCAATAAAGTGAATTTTTTTTTTTTTTTCTAAAAAAACTTATATTTATATTTACGCTCACTAAATTGGAAATATTTAATGAAGCTAATCGACTTCTATGCAACGATTCACACTACTTTCGTATAATATAATTGCCAATTGCAAAGATGTTGCCCTCTTTCCGTCGCTTCAAACTACACTTTAATCTTGTCAATGGCTCCTCTTGAACTCATTTCACAGGAAATGTCAAGAAATATCGCTTTTCTCACAAGCATACTTAAGTTTTCTCATTTAAAGAAAAATTTACACAATTTAAAAAAAGAAATTTAATGAATAATTAATCAAATAAAATCATTTAAGCTCTTTAAGTATACAGAAAGGAATCTGAATACTTTTCTTTTGAAAACTTTTTAGTCTCAAACTTGTTGAAATATGTTTTTTTACCCTTTTTTTTATGAGAAAAAGTTTGTTTTACTTCAAAAGAAAAATCCATTAATGGATTACGAGTGTTATTTCTGAAATGACATTTTTTTATAAAGATGAATATTAATTTTATGAATTTTAAGAATAAAATATTATTTTAATTTTTGATTTTTTATGAATTTTAAAAATTAAATATTAATTTAATTTTGAATTTTAATATAAATACCTACTTTTACAATTAGAACTTTGTGAAAAATGTATGCACTTAGGAACCACTTTTTGAATGTAAATTGTACGCAGGGGGTTGACTACGTAACTATTCCGAATTCTACATTCCACATTACACATTCCAGAATCCAGATTCCATATTTAATATTCCAGATTCCACCTTCCAAATTCCATATTTCACATTCCAGATTCCACTTTCCAGATTCCACATTTCAGATTCCACATTCCAAATTCCACATTCCAAATTCCACATTCCACATTCCAAATTTCATATTCCAAATTCCGGATTCCACATTCCAGGTTTCGAATTCCACATTCCGTTTCCCACATTTCAGATTCTACATTCCAAATTCCACATTTCGTATTCCACATTTCGTATTCCAGATTCTACATTCTATATTACACATTTCATATTCCACATTCCGTTTCATACATTTCAGATTCCGTATTCCGAAATCTGTATCTTGTATCTTGTAAATGATTAATTTTTAATCAATCATCTAACTTTAAAACATGGAATTTTAGTTATTATTATTATTTATTTATAAATACGTCACAATGACGTGACACGAGTTAGTAATAAACATTTTTTTTAAATAATTTTTTTCCTACTGTTGAAAGATTATGCCAAAAAGTTAAGTTCAAATAATTATGGTACCTTGTTAGAAATCAAAATTTATAAACAGTTTGTCATTGTCTATCCTCGAGGGATTTAGTGGTGAGATAGATTATAAAATAAATTCCTCAAGTGTATTCAAATGCATGCAGGGGCAGCGGTAGTGTGAGCGTTGTTTGTGTTGAGAGATCAACACTTCACACGTTCTCGAGTGTTGAATTCCACACTCGAGAATCGGAAAAGACTTATGAAATTTTATTTTTTTTTTTGAAAAAAGCAAATTGAAGTTTTGAGTGACGAGATTTACAAGAATTTTAAATTTTTCGTTATTGATTATTTATATTAAAAATGCGAATCATATTAAATAGTTAGCAAAAATCGCAATATTGAAAATTTAATAATATTGAAAAATCATAATTTGTCCAAAAATATATATATTTTGCATTTAAGTGAATGTGGGAAAAACGTTACGCAAATCAATTTTTGACTAATATTTTTAAAAAATATTATTCTTTTATAGTTTTTGAGTCTAAAATTGCGTTCAATAACTCGGGAATTCTTTCATAGTAATTTTTGTTTGAAAGAATTGGAAATATATTATTGAGTAAAGAAGAAATAATAAGAAAATAAATAAATAATAAGAAATAAAATATTGAAAATAAGAAAATAAGAATTTACAGAAATATAAAAGAAAAATAATAAAAACGTCACAGAAAGTTACAAATAAATGGTATCTCACTATGATTATTTTTTAAATGTCACAATCAATTTACAACCAATTATTTCCCCTTAATGAGAAAGAAACAGTCTACAAAATATTAATTTCCATTTAATATTCATTTTTAAATTTCGAATATTGTTTATTTAAATTTTTTCTCTTTAAAGTGTGACAAAATATTCATATTGGCAATTATTTAGCTATCTGGTTTGATAAATGGACAAAGTGTGATACATTTTTTTCACACAGTTTTTTTTTTTGACAAGTATTTACCATGCAAAAATTCCATCCATTTTTGACGTACATATTAATTTGTACGTACTACAAAATTGTAGAGAATTTTTCGTCGTACATATCAAAAAACCTAACGAAAGGGGGTTATAGCAAAAAAAAAAAAATTCATACAGGGGGTCAATTACGTAACTTATTCCAAATCCCACATTCCGGATTCCACTTTCAAAATTCCGTGTTTTACATTCCGGATTTCACTTTTCATATTCTGGATTCCACATTTCGGATCCCACTTTTCACATTCCGTATTCCGAATTCCACATTCCGGATCCCACTTTCAAAATTCCTTATTTCAGATTCCACATCCAAAATTCCGTATTCCGGATTCCAAATTTTACTTTCCGTACTCCGGATCCCACATTCTGAATCCCACATTCTGGATCTCATATTCCGGATTCCGTATTCCAGATTCCATATAGCGGATTCCACTTTCAAAATTCCGTATTATACATTCCGTATTCCACTTTTCACATTGCTGATTCAACATTCCGAATCCTACTTTCAAAATTCCGTGTTTTACATTCCGTATTCCGGATTTCACTTTCAACATTCTGGATTCCACATTTCGGATCCCACTTTTCACATTCCGTATTCCGAATTCCACATTCCGGATCCCACTTTCAAAATTCCTTATTTCAGATTCCACATCCAAAATTCCGTATTCCAAATTTTACTTTCCGTACTCCGGATCCCACATTCTAAATCCCACATTCTGGACCTCATATTCCGGATTCCGTATTCCAGATTCCATATAGCGGATTCCACTTTCAAAATTCCGTATTATACATTCCGTATTCCACTTTTCACATTGCTGATTCAACATTCCGGATCCCACTTTCAGAATTTCGTATTTCAGATTCCACTTTCAAAATTCTGTATTCCGGATTACACTTTACAGATTTCTTATTCCACATTCTGGATCTCATATTCCGGATTGCACTTTCTACATTTTGGATTCCAATTCCAAAATTCTGGATTCCATATCCTACATTCTGAAAGTGGAATCCGGAATGTGGAAAGTAAAATACGGAATGTGGAATATAGGATCCAGAATACGGAATGTGAAAAGTGGAATGTGAAATTAGGAATCCGGAATGTGAATTGTGGAATCCAGAATACGGAATGTGAAAACTGGAATGTGGAATCCGGAAAAAGTTAGATAATTGACACCCAGTTTGAAAAGCGCTGCTTTATGCAGAAAAATGATTTCGTAGAATTTTAAACGTTAAAGTAAATAGCTCTATATATATTTCGTGTGCGAGTATTGTCGCAGTGCTTGGCGCATCTGGTCTTCTATTCTAGTGTACTAGTCTCTCTTACTGGTCCATGGGGGAAACGATACCTTTCAGAGACACATTAAAAATTCACTTTCTTAGCAGCCGCACGGACTCGGTAATATTGGAGACGAAAGTGATGGGAAAGGGAATGCGGGGGAATGTAGGGAAGGAAAGATGTCGAGACGAGAGTTGGGAGTTTTAGAGAGTGGGTGGCGTGGCTGGTCGCAATTCCGTTTTACGTCCTGTATGAATCCTCCGTCGAGGGACTGTCGCATACCAGAAGGAGTGGTGGTGGCAAAGGACCATTGATATACGCTCATGCAGAACGGCAAGAAGCAGTAACGCATTGCTACGGAAACGGCTCGATAGCTGAATACGTTACTCACTCGCATTATACGTGCGCTAACTCAACTAGCAAGACAGTTAACTGCGTCGAGTCAAGCACTCAACCGTCCATTACAATTCGTCTTTCATACCAACTCCCTAGAAGTTCTCTACTGCCCCTTTCATGAATTTGTCAGCTGACCTGAAATAGAATTCAATTAACGATTATGTATTTAGAAGTAAATTCAAATTTCTTATTTAAACAGTCAAAGAGATTGTGAGAATTATAAGATGGATTTTGGTTATTTATTTCGTATACCTCAGGTACACATATGTACCACTTGTAAAATTTGATATAACTTTTGTAGGATTAAACTAATCAATAATTTGAATGAGTGGTATTTCTTAAATAAAAAAATTTCATTATTCATTATATTTCTAGATATTTTAATCTCTTGTAAATGATGGTGAATTATGTTTTGTTTCATCCAAATCGTGCAGTATATTAATAAATAAAAATTTTATTTAAGAAACTAATTTCGAAATTAATATGTGTTTTTTTTGGAAATTGTGGGTTTTTAATGGAAAAAGCGTTTATTTTTATTTGTTGCAATAATTAAATTTTCATTGTTTAGCATATCCCGCGCATGTAGCCGTGTAACCCACGGTACGGAAATTTAGAATATGAAAATAAAATGTTTTTTAAAATCTTAATAAGTTCAGTTACGCAGTAAAACCTCACGTTTCAAATTAACTTTTTTTTATAAAAAGAGACACTTTTACTATTAAGGAGAAATTTTTGCCAATCGGTTTTTGCCACCTCTACTAAGTCCTTCAAGAAAACCAACTGTCAACCATTTATCACCTATACTTCTTTTTTGATTTCTCAAATTTCAATAGATTTTTTAAACCAATCAAAATATCTAAAAAATTCCATGACACTCTTTATTTTTTCCTCTCTAAAGTTTTCCTATTTTTCCTCCATCAAGAATGTTGTATAATGAAACAGGTTGAACAGATTTGATGGAAAAGTTTTGTCGAAAACTTTGTCTCGAACTAATTATGTTTCAAAAATAAGCTCAAGAAATAATTAACATATTGTAATTAATGTTAATAATAAAGTGTGAAAAACAATAAAATTTCTAACCTACGAAAATTTCTTTGTTTATAAAAAATATTAATTAGTTAGGTAAATAAAATTAATTTGGTTTTTAACTGAAGCGTTTAATTATAAATTTAGTTATAAACTAAACTATAAGGTAAAAATTTATTTAGAAACCAATTATTACTTATTTCCCTTTTTGTTACATTTTATGTAAAAAGTAGTGGATTTCCCCAACAGTTTCCGATTTCATCCGAGTTCGGCATTTCACGAACTTTGTTTTACCAGAATTGTAGCGATTTAATCCGATCATTAAAATTTTATATTATAATTAATATATGAAAAAAATGTATTTATGATTCATTTGAATTAAACATTTATACTCGGAATTAACCTTTATAAAATTATACAGTTGATAATCAGCTAGTAAATTATTTTATTATTTAGATATTACATGCAAATATTTTTCTCACAAGTGCTAAAAAATTTCGGTAAATAAAATTGAAATCCATTCCTTAGAAACAATGATCAATCCGATAAAAAAATATCGAATTTTACAAGAAGTGTCCAAGCGCGTTCTAAGTAGTTTTGAGTGCCTTGAAGAGATCTCGATTATTTTTCACACAGCTCACAGCTACTAGAAAAGCTGCATATTATGCCAGCATTAACGCAGATAGACAGTTCTCTTGCGTAGACATCGAAGTTACCTGTGCGGTGTATTCAAATTCTTTACAAGTTTTCACATTGCAAAACTTTAAACACAATTTTCTTGGAACAAAATTTGTCAAGTTGGTGTGTACTATAGCACGTATAATTTTTATTGGATTAAAGTCATACAGTTTTTTTGTTCATAATTTACTACTGCTTTGAAATACGCAGGATTTTTTTGGGAACCGATTTTTTAAACAAATTTATCTAGAATTTTTTTTAAACTTGATTTACAAATGTACAAAAATTAATATTTTTCAAATGTCCTACGTACATTTAAGTGGAATTTTTTCTAGATTCAGAAAAAACTGAATTCTTTTTCTAAACCAGACCGGCCGTGCGCGTGTTAATATTTTGTAATTTAATAACATAAAATTTTGAACGAATCATAAAGTTTATTTATTAATTTTAAATAATAAATGTATAATTTTGTATATATACATAATTTTTAACAATATTTTGTTTTTTGACTTTCAAGAAAAATTTGAGAGATTCCTAAGACCAAATTCGTGAAAATGCAACATATAATTGACCATGATTAAATACATCTTTGCGCAGATCAAGTCAAACATCACAAAAGTTTGCTTATCAAATTAGTAAACAAATAATTTCAATTAAATATGAAAATAACAAAGAAAAAGAATACAATACACAATACATTTTTCTTGCCCAGTTCATAACTTCTTTAACACAAAAACTGAAATCACTGTAAAAATACAAAAAATTATTTTTAATATAGTGAAATCACTGTAATCACTGACAATTAGTTACAAATTATTACTCAATATTTTTTTCACAAAAAAAATTACTATGCGTACTGAAATCACTATAATTAATTACAAACTATAACACTCTCAGTTTTTTTCTCACTAAAAAAATTATCATGAATACTGAAAACACTGTAATCACTAACAATTAATTACTAACCAAATTCTTCATTTTTTCTCACCACAAAAAATTATCCTGAATACTGAAAACACTGTAATCACTTACAATGAATAACAAATCAATTCACCAATCAAAATTAAGAAGAATGTGCAAAATAACCAATAAAGAAAGGTGTCTACACTTGAAGTTAGGCAATTACACGTCTCGTTTTTAAGATAAGATCATAAGTTTATTCAAATACTATTTTTCAGTCATAAATTGAAATTATTATAAGTTACATTATAAAATTTGATCGTCTGTGGAAGGAAGCAGGTAAGGAGGAAAAGGGTCAAACCCGTATACACTGACCTGAAATTTAAAATGATTCCAAGTAGAAGAATTGTTCAATCATACTAGTCCATGTCTATTATTCTTAAAGTTGAGGTCGAGTTTTACTTGACAAAATAATCTGTCTAGTCAGTAATAAATGACACATTCCATTTTTCCCTTTCCGTATTCTGAATTCCACTTTTCATTTTCCTCATTCCGAATTTCACAATCTCAATTCCACTTTTTACTTTCTGCAATCCACATTCAGAATTATACTTTTCATTTTTCTAATTCCGCATTATTCTTTTCACATTCCACTTGACGAATTCCACGTTTAACTTTTCATATACCGCATTCCATTTTTCACTTTCCGTATTCCGAATTCCACTTTATACTTTCCGTATTACACATTCCAAATTCTACTATTCACTTTTCTCATTCCGCATTCAACTTTTCACTTTCCGTATTCGAAATTTAAAATTCCGAATTCCATTTTTAATTTTTCTCATTTTACATTCTACTTTTCACATTCTGAAATTCTCGTTACATTTTCCTCATTTCGCATTCTACTTTTCACAATGCACTTCCAGCATTACACTTTTTATCATCCACATTACAGTTTTTATTTTCCGCATTCTGGAATCAACTTTAATATTTCGTATTCCATTTTTTAATTTTCAGACACTTTTTTACACTTTTAATCCGCAAAGTAAAAAATGGAGGTGAAAAGTGGATTCTTGAATGCGGAATGAGGGAAGTGAAATGTGAAATGCTGAAAATAAGAAGAGAAATGTTGAATTCGTAATGTGGAAGGTGAAAAGTAGAATGCGGAAAGTGAAAAACATAATATGGAATGTGAAATGCAAAAATTGAAAAGTGAAATGCAGAATAGTTATTTTATCGACCCCCTAGGTACAATTTTGTTTAGAAATGGCCCTTGGTGGTAATTTGTAATGTCTACTTAATCCAAGTATTAGACAGGCAGATTCGAGAATTGTAATCAAAGTGATGATAATTTGGAACCTCCTTCTTAGAGTAATTAAATATGAGCAGCAAATATATATCAATTATTTTCACACTACATTTTTTATTAAAATAAATAATAAAAAAAAATTTATCTATGTACAATCATGTATATCTCAAAGTAAATTATTCCATACCAGTTAATAAATGGAAAAAATTTTTTGTACCTATGTTAGCAACATTAATAATAAAAATTATTTGATTAACAGTTTCTATAAAAAAAAAACAGTAACGCTGTGCTGATAAATTTTCATAAAGCTGCGCTTTATGTTTTGTTATGTAAACAGTCAACATAATAAATTTTTTCTTAGTGATTTCATATGTAAATATTATACGAAGGTTTTCTTGTAAATACTTGATGGATTGAGCTAAAATCTTGTAGAAAAAGTCGAAAACAGTATATTAGATTATCAGTTAAAAAATAAGGAAGACGGTTCTTTATAGTAGAAAACAAGTATATGAATATATGATCGTCTAATTATCCAAAAATAAACGCAACGTTTATGATGAACGATTTTTAAAGAAATAATTCTTTAAAATGAAAAATTCTATAATTTTTTGCCTAAAAAATATTTCTTCTAATTTTCATTAATCAACAAATTACAAAAAAAATATTTTTTAGGCAAAAAATTATAGAAATTTTTATTTCAAAAATCCTTTATCATAAACGTTGCGTACTTCAGCTTCGTATATTTTAATAATATTCCGTTTGTTCAATTATTGTTAAATAAAACACGGTCACGTGACATATTGTTGACGGTAGTAAATATCGAAATACACAGAAATAAATGTTATTAAATGTATTTTAAAAATGTAATTTTTATTAAAAAGTTATTGTTTTAACAGCACCAGAAAAAACGATTTCTGATTGGTTGAATTGCGTATGACGTCACTGTTCATAGTTACCTTGTGAAATCACACTTGTATCATATAAAAGCATCTTGTTTTTAAAAGATTTTTATTCAAAATGACAAATTGTGCAGGATTTTTTAACACGCAATCTGACAAAAGTAACTGTAAAAATGGTAACAAAATTTTTTCAAATTTTAAATATTTTAGTGCTGCAAAAACGTCTGGTTGTAAAGTTAACAGATTAGTTTATATACGCGCATATAAATAAATATTATTCAACTTGAGAAGTAAAATTATGGAGGAGATATATTAGTCAGGGAGTCAAATGGCTATCAAAAAATAAATTTGAATGCGACGTTAAATTGAAATAAAAAATTAAATTTTAATTTAACGTCTAAGTTAAATAAGACAATGAATTTGTTGATTTAAATTTGACATTGACGTTAAAATGAATTTGATTTTGACGTCAAATCAAATTACATAATCGACACCCAGGGTTGGACATAGTTTTGACTTTTCTCTATAACTTTCCTTGTAGGCCGAATTTCGAGATTTCTCGCATATTATTTTCGCATTTTAACATATTATACAAAAGTCTTCATCCTCTTCAGAATAGGACTTTTTGACTGTATTTGGTAGTCCATCTTTGGCATTGGAGCAAATGTCTTCTTTGGTTTTCTTTGGTGGTCGACCTTGTCGAAGTTTAGGTTTTGGGACAAAGTCTTCTTTAGAAGAGGATTTTTTTGATGTTTTCTTTGATGGTCGACCTCAACGAGGACGACGACGAAATTCTTCATCTTCCTCAGAAGAAGATGTTTTAGCTACTTTTTTCGGAGGACGACCTCGTTTGCGATTACTTGGTGACTTGGTGTTTTGTCAACCTTTTTTTTAAGATTCCTTCTGCAATTCGATCATTTTGGAAGTCTGTTTTTCCTTTTTTTCATCCACGAAATCAGATTCTGAGAAAATATTGGGGTTATAGGGAGTAATTCCCGTCGCTCGAAAACCCGCTTTGATGTTACGTGGGGTTAAAGCATAATCCATAGTAGTGCAAACCAATTCTGGAATATGTCGAATTTCAATCAGTTTACCGGCGTTGCGCACGTGTCAGGTTGTGCATTAAGTCATAATACTCCTTTACTGGCCCATACACCGACACATCTAACGGCTGTAGACGATTACTGTATTGTGGAGGAAAGGAAAATAAGGTAACTCCATTTTTTGCAGCCATATCAATTGCTTAAACCGACAAATGTTACACATGGTTATCTAAAAGTAGCAACTTAGGCGATGTTTTAGAATCATTGGTTCATTCTTTAATCTCTTAGTATTTTTTTGGTAATGACTTACTATAAAAGTAGCACAGGCAGCATAGGTGCCATTTTGCTTAAGCGCAGCTTTCAACGCATCATCGTTAACATCGACGATGTTGTCAAACAACGATATTAATAATTTGATGTAGCGCCTAAGAGATGTTCTTGGCACGTTGTAGATGAGTGATGCTGAACGAATAAAATCGTGATCACGTGTGATATCTCGAACAGCCTTTACTACGTGTGAAATGTTGACATTACCGCTGTCAGATTTTCGTTTCTATCGCGAAATTGGTCTGAAAAGTGAAAAAAGATTATTAAAAATTTGTAATTCCTTTTTTTAAAAATGGAAATGAAGTTTTTGACACCTCTTTAGGTCGGCAAATGAATTTCCATTGCAAGAACGCTTCATAATTGCAAAATTTTGGGTGGCTCAACCCTAACCACCCGCCACGGCTCAACCCTGACTCACGCGTCGTTTAGCGGCATCCTAACACACAAAAGAAACGCTTTGATTCAAACAAAATGAAAATTACACTTCACATTTTCATATAACATCTTAATGAACATTTTTAGTCAGCTTACTTTGTTTTTGACGTATTTTTTCTCCACTTAACTGTCTTCTTTTGAAACAACAAAAAAGTTTCTTTTTACCGTATAGCACTGACTCGTATATTACGTCTTTATTGTTCACACATTTCACTGCAACATATGTGAAAAGTTTGCTGACATTGCTAACAAGTACTAACATACAATGAAAGATGGCGTTATAAAACAAAATATAACGATGGCTCAAGTCTGACCACTGTCCAACCCTGACTACTCTCCCCTACAAAATATTGAAATGTAGGAACTTTTTTATTTTATCTAACCATTTACATTATAATAAATAGCTTTAAAATATTAAAAATTACACAGGTCTACAAAATAAGACTTTTTTTTAGTTGTCGGAGTGGTTTCCAATGTATTTTTGTGTGCTGAACACGATCCCGGGTTCCAAAATTGCGTATCACGTCAGGATTTTGAATAAAGAGGGGGTCTTCAAAAACAGTGTTTTTGAGGGTTTTTATTTTTTTCTCCTTAACCCAACGTGCTCGACACATCTACCCACATAGCACCATATTTTGCAGGAAGCTAACAGATAACTAACAGTGTTAAGTTCGGAAATTAAGACGGTTAGTTTCCAGTTAGCTTCCCTGTAGCTCTATATGTCCCCCGCTAATAACTTATCCGTGATAGCTTCCAAAAAGTTATCGTAGTAAGTTTTCTAAAAGAGTGCAAAGAAAAGTTTGTGAAATATTGAATTGTTATTTAACAAGAAGTTTGCTTATTAAGTTTCTTTAAAACTATTTCCGGTAAGTATTCTAAAGATTTTAATGCAAATTTCCATGTAATTAAAAAAGAAAGTTTCTATTGAATTTCATTCAGTACAATTAAAAAAAATTATTTATTTCTACACCTGTGCTTCTGTCACCCTGCTTTTATTAAATCTGTAATAATAAGGGACAAATTTTTGGAAATAAATTTGGAGGGACTGGGGATTGAACCCGGGTTCGCCGCGCAGAAACTCTGACCCTAACCACTAACCTAATCGACCAACTGAGGGGAAATAAGTTTTGTGTCCTCTTGAGGTGCAAGTGATCTCATTGGTTGACACATGGTTGCGGGTGAATTTAAATTTAAAAAAAAAATGAAAAAACAAATCAATTTATTAAAAAAATATTAATTATTGAAATTTTATTTCTATTTATTAAATTACCAATTTGATAAAATTTAATAATATTTCTCGACAAAAATTTACAATTTCTATTTTTAAAAAATTATTTAACTTCTTAAACATGGTTTATTATTTAAAAATTGATAATTAAAAAAAATTAATTTAAAAACTTTTCATTATTAAAAAAATATTAATAATAAATTTAGTTTATAATAATAATATTATTGTTTATTGTTAATATCAATATTATTAATAATAATAAATTAATTTTATTTTTTAAGTATAAAAAATTTTCGAATATTTTGGCGGTATTTTCGCCGATAAACAAAAAATAATTTTTTAGCAATGGATTCCAAAAAGTTTTAATTCATTTCATTTTAAATGAATGCAGATTAATTTGACATTTGAAGATAAGTAAAAAGAATTTCGAGTTTAGTTGCATTATTAAAGAAATTTAACTGTAAAGAAATCCGAACGAGTCGCTGGCTAATAATTATTTTTTATTTCTTCAAAATATTTTACGAAGTGGTTAAAAGTTTATTTGTCAAGAAAAGAACATTTAATATATATGTATAGTGCAATTAACGGCACTCAAATAGACTTACTTGCATTGTTTTGTAGAATTCTTTGTAGATTAGAATTCTACAGTGAGATTAAAAATTTAGGACAATCTTTTTTTTTAATACGCATTTTTAATTATTATGACTAGATGGAAAGTATCGAAAATTTTGCGGGAAATATGTGTGTGTAAAGTATAAATTATTATTATTAATGTTAAAAATTACTTTATTAAGTTCCTTAATATCAAAGTATCTTGTTTTTCATGTCGAGAAAATTACGCTGAAAGAATGTGTTTGCCAATGTGCAATTTTGTTTGTTGAAATGACTTTAAAAGCCAATAATATTAAAGTGTAGTGTTTAATAATTCTGTGTTATATTCGTTTAAAAATTTTTTAAAGAAATTTCTTTTCTACCAAAAATTGTTTGTTCACCTTGAGACTGTTGAAGAATTTTTGTTAACCTTTATTTTAAATATGCGAGAAAATTTAAAAAAAAGAATCTCGAAAATAATTTTTTCAATTTCTATGTCTATATGACGAAACATGTATAAATTAAACATGATTGTTGAAATTAAACAAATCACGGAAGTTATCGAAAATAATATAAGAACAATTAATTTTTTCGAGTTTTATTATAAAATACAAATTAAAATTGTTAATTAAGTAATTAATTCTATTATTCGGCTCCAAAAATTACTTATTTTTTTCGCTTTAAATATATAATAATATATAGTTTTTACTGTATTTTTGTTATTAATATTAATTTTAAATAATAATTATAATAATAATAAAATTAATTTATTATTATTAATAATATTGATATTAACAATAAACAATAATATTATTATTATAATATACAAACTTTTCTTTGCACTCTTTTAGAAAACTTACTACGATAACTTTTTGGAAGCTATCACGGATAAGTTAATAGCGGGGGACATATAGAGCTACAGGGAAGCTAACGGGAAACTAACCGTCTTAATTTCCGAACTTAACACTGTTAGTTATCTGTTAGCATAATAAAAAAAATTTTGAATAAATGCAGTTAATGACCCCAATAATCTTTTTGGGTGACTGGAACCTAATTGTTTTCAAAATTTCAAATTTTTTTTATCTTGCGCATATGATTCTTAAAGTGTAAGATATAAGCTTTAATTTAAGCCTATATAGAAGTGTCTATCACGTCAGGTTAAGGAGAAAATAAATACTGAAAACCCTCAAAACACGGTTTTTGGAGACTTTACCCCCACTTTACTCAAAATCCTGACGTGATACGCAATTTTAGAATCCAGGATCGTGTTCAGGACACAAAAATACATTGGAAACAACTCTGATTTAAATAAATACCTTGTAGACATGTGTTATTAAAGCCGCGAATTTAAAAAACCCAACCTATAAAGTTTCTATAATGAGATAAATATTTATATTATATAATTTTTGAAGATCGTTATTTGTTGTATTTCAACATTGAGGTACAAAAGAATATATTTATATGTTCCGATTTCATTTGAAACATGATTTTTATTTCTTTGCTCTTTTGTAAACAAACAGCTTTTGTTTGATAGTGAACAATGACGTCACAACAGATTTCGCGCGCTTTCATTCTTGTTTCAATGTAACAGATTTTTGAAACTAATATTTTATGTGATAATTCAAATTTTAATTTCTAAAATTATTACTAGTAAGCTTTGTTACCCGTATAGAATGTATTGCAACAGTTTTAAGAATTTCGTGAAAGTGTCTATTGAAACGACATTTTTGCATAAATGAACTGGTAAATGTGTTTAATTTCTCTAACTATAATTCAATTCACTTCCTACTGGACTGTTACATTTGCTTGCATTGCGAAAATAAACATGTTAAATCCAACGAATTTCTTATTAAAACTACTCCAGGAATACTGTTAATATAACACCTGGCAACGACGTTATTAAATTCAACCTTCTTGCGTACATGGACATAAGAATACTCTTCTAAATGAAGTAGTTGGTAGCACTCGTTAAAAAAAGTCCTTTAAAATTAAAAAATAATTTCTATTTTATGAGAATATAATAATGTACATATACTAATAATAATAAAAATTACTTATTTTTAAAACTTGAAGGCTTTTATCAGTGACTATATAGTTAGTGACAAATTTAATTATTCTATTACAGTAGCTTAATTAGTAAATCTATTTGAATTTCCTTTTAGTGTATGCATTCTAATTCCTAAATTAGAATGAAATTTCTGTTCTCGTTCCTGTTCCCATTGACGGCGTAAGTTTTGTGAAAATTTTAAAATACATCTAATGGATATTGAAGTAGTAATATTTTTGTTCGCTTTTTAATGCCATACTTAGCAAAGTTATTTTAATTTATTATTTATAGTGTAATTTTATCACTCCGAATTTAAAAAAAAAAATAAAAATACTACATTGTTTTGTGTAAATTAATTTTCTAATACAAAAGTTAATGTGAAGTTATTTTTAAAAAAATGTTTGCTTTGTTTTTTTTTTTAAATTAACGGAATGTAAGTACTTTGCACCAAAGGGTTTTAAGCACGTAAATCGTATAAATAAATAAAAAACAAACATTTTGCAATAACGAAATTACATTTAAAAGTTAGATTTTGTTATAATCGATTCTTAAAATTATATAACAACCAAAAATGTATGATCGAAATTTTAATAAACTCCATACAATAGCAAGTAGCTCTTTCTCTGTTTTAAAATATGTATAAGTTTAGCTTCTTTTAAAGTACGACTTGCGAAAGCTATAGGTGGGTAATGTCCTTGTTTAGTGAATTTAGTATAAAATTTACAAGACCTAAAAATCCTCGAAGTTCTTTTAAATTTCTTGGTCGCAGAAAATCATGAATAGCTTAAATTTTTTCCACATCTGGTTTAATAACATAAGGTGATAAAGTATGTCCTAAAAAGTTAATTTTCGGACGAAAAAAGTGAGATTTTTCAAAATTTATAGTCATGTCGTGTTTTTCGAATCTTCTAAAAAAGTTTTCTAAGTGATAAAGATGTTCATCGATATTTTGTGATGTACACAACATGTCGTCGATAAAAGTGATTACAAAATTACCTATCCCACATAATACGCCTCTTACTAATGCACTCGTACTAGTTTTTAAACCAAAAGGTACTACATTGAATACATAACATTAAATACGTTTTTATAACGCGATATGAGTTTGTGAAATCTTTCTTTTTCTTCTAAATTTAATAATGTATATTCAGTTATTTTTTTTTTATTTATTTCTTCTTCAGTTAGCCCAAATTTAGAATGAGAACCATCATACATTTTTACAGAAAAAACATCATTAATTACACCCGGTTTTTCATTTTCTAAATCTACGATTTGATCAAGGTCAGTGTTATTGTTTTCATTGTTATTATTAAAATTTTTAATTTTATTTTCAATTTTTGATTTATTTTGATCCTATATATTATTTGCATTTTATTTATGCTTTCTTTTAAAATTTCCCCAGCTAATTCTTCTTTCCCTTTCATTACATCAATAACATACTCCGGTTGCGCATACAATACTCATACCTACTACTGGTAAACTTGGTCAATTTTCAAATGTTTTATTATTTTATTCATAGAAATTTTCTGAAATACAAGTTACTTGACTACCAGTATCTATTAATGGTTTAAAATTTTTTTTATTATAAATTTAATTACTTTTTGTTCTTCTAACAATTCTTCGCGTAAACTAGAAGGTAAAGATTCGACAAACTCTTTTCTATTTAATAGTGTCATTGACCTCAGATTTTTATCTACAGTTTTTTTCAACAAACTCGACGTTTACAAGTTCTCCGAACTAGATGAAGGTAATGACCAATCTTTTTCTTGTTCATTCGATTTAGTTTTTTTTGTTATATTAATTTTACGTTGTTTATAATATTTTTGATTAGCATTATTTACGATATTAGAAAAAAATTTAACAGTTACAACCCTAGATTACAATTTGAATATAAAATTGAGAATAATAATTCGATTTCACTGTTGAATTTAAAAATTATATGATTATCTGATAATTCAATCATAACCAACTGGTTTCAAAAAAGTACATATTCTGGGAGATATCTTAATTTTCTTTCTAATTACCCTATAATACAAAATAATGGTATTTATTATTAAAAATGCTGTTGTAAATGCAATATTGTTAACCGATAGGACATTTTATTTGAAAAATTTAAACATTGTAAAAGAAATTCTATTGTTAAATAATTATTCATCAGATTTGATAAAAATCAGATTAAAATATGACATTATAAGAGTGGTCAACATGAAAAATAAAGAAAATATTAAAAATAATATAACATCCTGGGATAATTTTAATAGATTACAGAATGATTAGTTTTTTAAATTATTGAGTCGTCCTCAAACTGACGGTATAAAAAATGAATCCATAAATTTCGTCAGGTATCAATAAATCTGAGCAGGAAAAATAAAATAATCCGTGCCTTCTATTGTCGCCTAACTTTTAATTTAAACAAAAACGACCTGATTACGGATCCAATGTCAAAATTTGAAATTAAAAATGTCTAATGAATATTTAAAAATCGCTTGAATCCTCTTAAAATTTGTTAAGTGCAAATTTTCAGTATCGTAATAACGAATTCGATGTTAGTTTCTCAAAGCTAAAAATGAATGAAATTTTTTTAAATATTCATCAGATTTTTTAAAAATTTCTTGCTTGTTTTTAGTGACACTGATTACGTATTTCTTGTGAAATTTGTAATCAGCGATCCTAAAGACTGCTCGTGTAAAGAGTTTCAAACGAATTTGCTATACTTGAAAAAACGTTGACCATTTTGGATCTGACATTTTTTGTTTTGAAAAACTAACATCGAATTTGTGATTAGCGATTCCAAAAACCCTGGAATAATATGTTTTACAAAAATCCTTTAACGCTATTATTTAAATAAACATTTTGTTTAAATAATTCAACTTGCGACATAAATTTCGTGTGATTTTAAACTCTTCATTTTTATTGTTTCGAAAAATTATTTTTTTTAACCGTTGCCAACTTGAAGTCTGAATTTTTGTATTCATCTCATGAATAGTTTGATAAGGAAATTATTTAGAAAATCTATAGAAAACTTATTCAGAAGTGTCAAAAAGTCAAATCCAACAAGGAAATAAGGAATGCTATTTATCTTGGATAAAAATGTGTTCAGGTCTTCCCGTGCGTTCCTTTCTTTTACTATTTTCAAATTTCCTAACATCAACGTATATTTTAGGATATCATGTGGACATTCTGGGATATCATTTGTTCATGCAAAATTAGAATCTTCCAAAGATATCCGTGAACGTTCTAAGGAAATTCTAGTGATATTCAAATTTCCCCGGATAAAATGATATCCCCAGGATGTCTGTAAGAAATACTGAATATCCGGGTGCTGTTAGGGTTAATTCGATATGTCTTCAAATCTCACGTCGTTATTAAATAGAACAAAGGAAGTATAATGAACAAAGGAACGGGAAACGAAAACCCGGTGTCACTGGCAGATATGTAGAAATTATACTAATTATTATCTAATTCATACAATAATATTTATTTATAAATAGTATTAAAGGTTAAAATTTCTGTAAATGGATTCGCAGACAAATTCAACTTGTTTTCATAAAATAAATGCCCTTTAGCGGCGTGAGAGAAACTTTTCTTTTTGAAAGAACTTTTTGTTTGAACAAATTATATTATGAATACACAAGTGATTTGGAAGTTTTAATTCATTGTGTAATTTTTTTTAACTTTTCCTTTTCACATATAGATATGAAAAGTTGTATTACAGCATGGTCTACATTTCCATAAAACAATTCCTTTAATTAAAGTGCATGTTTTCATCAAGAAACAATTTGCATTAGTCTAGAAATAATAAAGATATTTTGCAGAAAATAGAGAAGGAGAAATAACAGACAGCAAAATTTATTTTCTGTTTAAAAAAATTTTAATTTAAAACGATATTCCACATGGCACAAGATATTGCAGGGGGACGATTATCTTATTCCATTTCCATTTCCACTTTTTCTTATTTCCACTACTACTTCCATTTCCACTTCCACTTTTTCTAATTTTCTTTCCCACTATCATTTTCATTTTCACTTCCAATTTTTCTTATTTTTAATCCCATTTCCACTTCTACTTTTCTAATTTTTATTTCCACTTTTTCTGATTCTCCAATTTCAATTTCCACTTCCACACTTTCTCATTTTAATTTCCACTTACACTTTGTCTAATTTTCATTCCCTTTTCCACTTTTTCTCATTTCCACTGAAAATGGAATTGGGAGTGTAATGTCCTGCGTTATTTTATTAGATTTTCAACGTTATGTTCTTTTTGCTCTTAATTTTTATTTGTAAATTTTGTATCAACTCTACATGGAAAAACATCTGTTCTATCTAAACCACATCTCCTATCTTTAGTGAAAATTATTTTGTCTTCTTTTTAGAACCGATAACGAGACAAAATACTTTCAGTAGTCTACACTCGTAGGATGCACTTTGAAATTTGGAAAATTCAATATTTGTAAACAATAAAAATTATAGATAAGAATACAGCCATAAAATCTTTTAAAAACTCTAAAGTGCATCCTCCAAGATGATGACTGCTGGGGACTTTTCCTATCTTATCACTTTCCCATGATAAGTTCAAGAGTTTCTACTGTCAAAAATTATATCTGTTAGTCATAAGAACTATAAAAAATATTAGGTTACAAAGTCCGTTTTATTTCTATTTTTTAAAAATAGTATCTCACACGTTGAATTAGTGAATCCTAAATAATTTTAAATAATTATACAAAATATTTCCTTACTTATTAGTTAAGTTTTAATATT
Organism: Leptopilina boulardi; assembly: GCF_019393585.1. Classification (NCBI taxonomy): domain Eukaryota; kingdom Metazoa; phylum Arthropoda; class Insecta; order Hymenoptera; family Figitidae; genus Leptopilina; species Leptopilina boulardi. The sequence goes on from NW_026137909.1 coordinate 1,789,475, forward strand.
AATGTTTGGAATTTCAAATTAATTTATTATTTATAATTATATATTAAAATTCCTAAAAAAAAATAAAATTAATTAAATTTTAATTAACAAAATTTAGATTAATATTGAAGTTTTAAATGTAATAAAAAGTTTTTAACTATTGTCATTTAATTATATATAATTAATTTTACTTAACTTTCTTATATATATATATGTATGAAAAAATATGTGTGTGTAATTAAATGAGTAAATTTTCAATATTATGTAATTAAATAATTATAAAATCATGTATTTTATAAATAATTTTAAGAATTTTTGTAATTTTGAAAATTCGTTTAAAAAGTGAATCTTGGCTCCATCTTTTAAAAATAGTGTAAACTATAGTTCCCCACTTTTTCAAGACACCCTAATCTTAAAGATACGCCCACGCAACGGCTGGGCCTGAAAGGCCCAAAGACATCTTTCTTTTAGATAAGTTCTTCTATTTTGTTTCATAAAAAAATCCAATCATTGATCTTTTTAACTTCCAACTCTAAAAAATATTCATCCCCAAATTTCCACCCAACTAAAAAAAATTAAGTAGGGATAATAATATAAAAACTAAAGATTTGAATTAAAAAGTCAGTTCTCCAAGTTCTTTTCAAATTTCTACGTTTTCTTAATTTTTCAAATCTCTCAGCTCCTTCCAATTTTCTTTCAAGTCTCTAAATTTTAACTCTTTGTTTTAATTCTCAAGTTGAATTTTATATTGTTAAATTTCTTAAGTGACGAGTCAAATTTTTGATCATTCTAATTCATCATCTTCAATAAATACGAAGCCAAACATCTAAGATCCAAATTTAAACGAGTTTTCAACAATATTCAGCTATTATAAATAAAAAGAAAAAAGTAAGTACTTTTATTGTATATTAAATTACTTTTCTCCTCTCATCTATTTTTTTGTCATACTTCTAATTCCAAGGGATGTAGTTGCGCATTTTAGTTCCTTTAATCCTTAAAAAGATTTGATCATTATTTTTTTTTATTAAATACCTTCAGAAAAAATTACAGTGTATTTAGTGCATTATTATCTTTTCAATCCTTTTAAATTCGCCTTTAAATAAATCAAACCAATTTGAATGATTCCTGAGTTCTGGACAATGAGGCTAGACTCAAAAATAAATTAAAATTAACTAACTATGTTGCGTTGTCGGACGTAACATGAGTTAAAATGAGATAAAGTGGATATGTAAGTGGGAATTAAAATTATAGAAGTGGCAATGGAAGTATGAGTGTAAATGAGATAAAGTGGAAATGAAAATGGAAGTGGGAATAATAATAAGAAAAAGTGGAAATGAAAATTAGAAAAAGTGTAAGTGGAAATGGAAGTGGGAATGAAAATTAGAAAAAGTGGAAATGGAAATGAGAAAAAATGGAAATGAAAAAAGTGGATATGGAAATGGAATTACACAATCGACTCCCAGGAATCTTCCCCTAAACATTCATGGAAATTTCTCAAATTTCCTTCCAAATATTATGTGAAGTATTCAGTTATTTTAAATGTTTGCCTCACGGGAAGCTTACGCTAAAATATCAAGGAAAGAATTCCAGAATATTCCTTTAGAAGCTCCACTTTAAAAATTGTTTAACAATATTTAAAAAATATTCACCTTAGTATAATAAAAAATAAGAACAACATATATCGACTTACCAAAAAGTAAAATAATTTGTAAAAATTCTGCAAAGTGAATCGAATAGAATGTTGAAATAGTACCTTCTCAAAAATCTTTTATTTACATTTAAAAAAAAGAATTTTTCTACATAAAAATTTCTGGCCTATTTATTCTTCATTTGTGCGAGAGTGTTCTTGGCCTCCTCAAGGGCGGTCCTGAAGACTCCGCATCCTTCGCTGCCTGCAACATGGCTAGTGAAAGTTTCCCTCGATCATGAAAGGTTAGAGTAAGGTTTCTGCAATATTTTTTGCTATGTGGAATTGTTTAATATTTTATACCTTTGATATATTACTCAAACAAAACATTTTCAATTTTCCTAATCACTTGAGTCTAAAAAAAGTAAATTAATATAAAATTAAAATTTGACTTTTACAATATCAATCTTTAGCAGAATCTTTGAAAACGGAACTTTATATTTCTGTTTCACTCTTTTTTTTTCCTTTTTAAACAAAACAGATTAATGTTTCCGCTTTTACAATATAAATATTCCAGTAACTCCATTCAGCCGGAGGCGCTACGTCGATTCTTTGATAGGAATATACGATTTATGAAAGAGTATAAAGTTACAAACGAAGATTACTATTTTGTATATTGGATAGGAAAGTAAAATCACTTTTTATTTTAAAAAAAATGTAAAAATAATAATATAATATTATATAATTTTTTTAATTTAATTAAAAATAATGTACATTATGTTTTGTATTAAAATTCTACACGATCAAACACAGAAGAAATATAAAATTATTTTTAAAATTATTTTAAATTTAATAAAATGTTATAATATATAATTTCACTGTAACTGAGATTTTTTCAATGTAGTTGCAATTTAAGACCACTCCGGTGAATTCGTACGTATAATTTGAATAATCGACAAATGTAGCTTACGTAGCGATCACACCGGTTTCCTTCCGCGAGGGTAGCAGCTAGCGGCATTTCAAAATCAATTTGTCTTCCGCGAAGGAATTGCATTCTCGCTCTACTTTGGAGCTCGCTCACACTATTCCCTTCAATTTGGCTTGTAAATGTCGTCTGAATATATTCTGACTTGGGCTGAGGTGGCAGTCGTATTTCCCTACGTGCAAATATGTATTGGTTATGGAGAAAAAAAATCCTTGTTCTACGTCACATCGAGACGGACTTCCCTAAGGAAATTGCGCAACGTTTGCATGTCATTTAATAACTTTATATATAAGATATCAAAACTTAGAAACCTCAAAGTTGGCAAATCAGAATAATAATAATCTTGATTTAATGGATTCACTCATAGTAAATTCTGTAAAATACTTCCTATTATTTGAACAACAGTTTCTATGAAAATCAAACAATGTGACGGTAACCTGACAATCTGACTTATTCAATGAAATCTTTCCAATTAGTGCAAGCTCAGGATTTTAATAAATTTGGCTAAAACATCATTTTGTGAGTAATTTTAATAATTATATAGAGATAGATAAAATTATTGTAAAATTTGTTATAACTAAAATATATAATTTTAAAGTTCTGTTAAGTTTTACTATTATTTTTTTTCGTAAAATTCAAAGTTTCTTACCAGATATATTAATGTTGTATTTTCGCACGTAAGATTATATAGTCATATTTATAAGAAAATATTAGATTATACAATTTTAACCCCTTTGTTGTAAGAAGGAATTCGATAAAAAGTGCCCAAAATGTATGGAAAAAATTTTTTCCTGAAAATTGGTATCCAGGGGTTTTCTGGGTCGCTGATTACGAATACGATGTTAGTTTTTCAAAATACAAAATGTCGGATCCAATATGGCGGACAAAATTTTAACAAATTACTTAAATTTGACTAAAAATTGGTAATCGCGGGTTTTCAGGGTCGCTGATTACGAATTCGATGTTAGTTTTTCAAAATTAAAAATGGCGGATCCAATATGGCGGACTTTTTTTTCAAAAATCGTTCGGATCAACTATTAAATTCAAGTATTCAACACTTTTACATTTCAACCTTCTACAAGTTTATTTTCAAGTGTTTTTAAAACTTTATTAAATTCAAGTGTTGAAAACTTGAATTTAATAGTTGATCCGAACGATTTTTGAAAAAAAAGTCCGCCATATTGGATCCGCCATTTTTAATTTTGAAAAACAAACATCGAATTCGTAATCAGCGACCCCGAAAACCCGCGATTACCAATTTTTAGGCAAATTTAAGTAATTTGTGAAAATTTTGTCCGCCATATTGGATCCACCATTTTGTATTTTGGAAAACTAACATCGTATTCGTAATCAGCGACCAAGAAAACCCCTGGATATCAATTTTCAGGAAGAAAAATGTATTTGGCGCGGGGTCCTTTTTATAATAAAAGTAAGTGTATATTTTGTAAGAAATATTTGAATTTATATTAATCGATTAAATGCTTTATCGATATATCGTAGATATTCATAAATCGAAGTATAGGTGGCGTCTTGGGTGTACCCCTTTGTCTTAGTTCTCTTTGAGTCGCCTTTGTGCTATGTCATATTTATATACTGTCTTTTTTACTAATTTTTAATAAAGAGATAATTCGTGTTCAAATAATAATATTGTGTTGTATCATGCTTCCCATAATCCTCTGACATATTTTAATCAATTTACAATAAATTTTTCTCTCTAAACCTTGAAATCTCTATTTAATTCCGACAAATTCTCTTGCTATGATGCGCGATTATTTTGTCAGTTCCAAATTGTAAATTTTAATATTTTGTTACCTTTCCGAGAAATTGTTGTGCCACCCGACCGCAATTATTTTCTCAGATCCTTTTAAAATCAAATTTCTTTTCCATTATTTTCAACAAAAATAAACCGAAAAGTCCCCGAGTTATATGGACAAGAGTCAGGACTCAAAACAATATTTTTTAAAAATTATTTATGTTATATCTTCAAATGTAACATTATTTATTAATTTTCTGGAAGTTTATATTCGTTTCCACTTTCACAGATTCTAACTTCCACACTCACTTTCATTTTATATTCACTTTCACTCTCACTTCACTGTCACTTCCATGGATTCTAATTTTCATTCATATTTTCACTTTCACTGATTCTAATTTCCACTCTAAATTTTATTTTTACTTTCACTAATTTTTAGACAGGGAAGGTGAAAATATAAATGAAAATTAGAATCCGTGGAAGTAGAAGTCAAAATTTAATTACATAATTGATTTTCGAACTCTGTATTTCGGATCCTACATTCTGGATTCTACATTCTGTATTCAACATTATCTATCTTTGGCGCGTGCAGGCGGATTTATTGAAAAAAAATACAAATTAATTATACCATTTATTACTGTTGCGTCTTTGGAAAAGACGTAATTAATTAATTTAAGTACTTGTTTCAATAATTAAACTTATATTTACGAAGCTTGGGGGCTTTGAACTAAGAAGTCTGTTAAGGTTACAAATACTTGTAAAATAGGTCACTGTATCATTTATTCATTTAACATGAGAGGATTGTACATATTCTCATCGGAATTGACAGATGTTCACTCTTTAATCCCGAAATACATATGGCCATAAAATTTTCAGTAACTTTTAATTATTCATTTTTAAATAGGATAAGATAAGAGCAAAAAATGTAATTTACTGTCATAATTTGTATTTTAGAAAAATTATTATAGAATGAATTTTACCATCTAATAAATATAAGTATCACATTATTTTTACACTAAAAAATATTGTTGATTTTAATTCCTAACTTTTTATGTTTCAGGTAAGATTTTACGATCAGTGTCCTGTTAAGTACTATAATATCATCCTTATTCAGAGGTAAAGTTTTTTTATTACGTATTATTTATTAGTGTCTCAAGCAGTATTTCGACAATTGTGATTGACTATATATTTTATAACCAGTATATATATGAGTGTGAAAAAAAATTAGGGGTCATAAAAATTTTATAAGCTTCTTTATTTTTGACGTTCATCTTCATTTATGATTGTCTCTTTTTTCTTATAATATCGTCTATATCATAAAAAGAAAAGATAATTCGATAACAATTTTATTGACATTCGAAATCATAAAATTGACATTAATCGGATAAAATCAACAGTTTGTTAAATCGCATATTATTTTTAGTTTAGAAAATAAAATTTTCTCATCAGCACTTAATATATATATCTTTTCAAAAAAAAGAACGTCTTCAGAATTTTTGTTTTCATATTTTCGTTTGAAGATATCCTTAAGGACCTGAGAATGTGGTGATTGATGAAATTCGATTTATGGTGAGGTTCGTAATTGGAAACTGAATCTTGAAGCAAATGTTCCGCATCAGTTGTGAGGTATTCAGCATCATAACTTGACGTTGTCGAAGGAAATGAGATAATACGTGAAGAATGAAGCTTCCTCGTCAAATCCTTATTCGATGTTCGATAAATCGATAGCTCACTGTGCCGTCGAGGCAAAATCCGTGAAAACCGTAGAAAAAGATATAAGAAGGACGAAAGACGACAAAGACGAAAACACTTCGTTAGCAGTTAAAGTCAAGATTACAAGAAATGGAACCTAGTAGAATTTTTTTTTTCAGAAGAAGAATGAATCTTGAAGATCTATTTCGAGGATTCTCAGCAAATTAATTCATCCATTTATACCAACTCAGCTCAGATATCAAGACACTCTTCAATCTATTGCAGCACTGAATATTGGTAAAAGTCTGATTCTAATCATGATTCGGTGCTAGGAACGTCAAGATATCCCGAGAGTTTTTTTTTTTTTTTATCATTTTCGTTGATCGTAGATCCTTGAACGAAAATTCGAGGATTCCAAATCGTCGTACAAATTGGATGAGAAATTAATAGAACACGAAAAGTCCACGTTTTAATGTCGTTTTCCTTATCGTAGACGACTTATCTGATTTGCTGTTCAATCTGTAAAAACGTGCTTTCATCCTGTGAGTGGAGACAAATCGATATCATAAGAAAAAAAAATAAGAAACTTTACACAAATAAATGAAGCAAAATTTTTACACTAATATACAATATTTTTGTTTTTATACTAAATAAGAAAATAAGTGTGTCAACTAATGTCATTGGCCTTTTTCAATTTGATTGTTATTATGTAAAATTGATTTTCTCAGTAAGCTTGAAAATCCTCTGAAATCCTTTTTTGATTGGTCCATTAAAAGTGAAAAAAAAAATCTCAATGGGTGATTGAATAACCTGAGTCAATAAACTTTTTTTTTGCAAAAACACAAGATGCTGTTCAACGTATGTCTATTCTCTGGAATGTGGGGAGATTTTTCAAGATAGCGAATCTGTCCTGAGAAGAATCTTAAAATTTTCGATAGCGGCATTAATACCCAATAGTATTTTAATTGACATTTTTCTCAACACTAAAAAGAAAAATCCTCTGTAAACCTGACGGTTTATTCATTTTGCATATGTAATGCCCTGAATTGATTAATTTACAGAATTGCCCTATTTTCCTAAATTAAGAACTTATAATATTTCTCTACGTTATTTATAGATTTGACTAAGTTAATCAAAATTATAAGTGTAACAAGGTAAACTAAAATTATTGTTCACTAATAATGGAAGATTACAATAATACTTATTAGAAATAATTATATTTTCATGATATAAATAAATGATCAAATTCGAAGATGCAAATATATGCCAATCTCTCGTACAGATAATATGGAACCGCATTACACAATGTCGGTAATGCAGATTTCTACTTTATCAGAAGTCGGTAATATAGGAATTTGACAATAATTTCAACTCGAACGATAAGATAGGAAACTATTTACCGACCAAACATTGAAGTCAGTGCTATCTATTGAGTAGTTGGTAAACTAACTTCAATGTTAGGTCGGTAAAACAGTTTCCTGCCTTATTGGTCGAGTTAAAATCCCTATCAGATCCCTACCTTGCCGACTGCTAGTAAAGTAGAAATCTACATTACCGACCGAACAGTTACCGACTGCAGGTACTTAGCCGAGATCAAAACCTGTCCCAAAAGCCCCCTTACTATACTACTAGTGGAATTTGTGATGGTGGAATTTTTAGAGTCGGTTACGGCATCCAAAATATTCTGTCTGGTAAAATAAAATAAAATTTACCTGAAAATCGTAAAAATCTAGGTGGAATATCATACCGCAGAAGGTTAAGTAACCGAATGACAGTAAAGTTTTGAAAACACGACTTATAGTTTTCGAGAGGCAATTGGGGATAGGTATGTCACACTTTCGAACGTGACTCCCCTATTCTGGACAGTTAGACGTTGTCACGTCAAAATAAGAAACTGACTATCTGAAACTTTTAAAGAAAAGAAATATTTTTTTCTCAAACTTCTTTTTAAAATAAATCTTTTAAATCATTCTGACAGAAAAGATACTTTCTTCTTATAGATTCCTTGGTGTTTTTTTACTATATTAGATACAATATTTAATTACTTCTTAAAAATAAGGCTTATCAATATTATTTATAAAAGATTCCTAAATTCTTGGCATTTATTTTTTAGGGCAACTCCTTATTGTAAGAATACGATTATGCTTCTTCTACACTTTGTTTAAATAATTTTTCATAATGTCATAAATAATACAAACATAAGTACGAACTTTTCAAATATATATATATATATATGTGTGTGTACATATATATAGGGAAATCGAATGGTGTGAATGCAATATCTTGCTCCATTAATATCCATGAAAGGATGGAAGGGCGTTCACTGGCGTTCACGCTAAAGCAGAATGCATTCTATTATATCCCTGTCGGCACCCTCTATATCGATATATCCTTGTATATTTGTCTTTGTATGTGTGTCTCTCGCCCGTTCCATGTACCTTTTAGCAGTCAGCTAAGCTCGTGATAAACGTTATTAAAATGACCCTTTAACTTTGATTTTTCAAAAGTGAAAATATTTATGAATTTATATCCACCTGTATTACTTTTCTTTCTTTGATATACCATAGACGAGAAAACAGTTCACCTTTATTTCATCTATAACTATATTCATTCAAATCAAAGTATCGTTGAAAATAAAAAAAAAATCTAAAAAATTAGAAATGTTTTTAAAATAATAACGGATTGAATTTACAATGAGTAATCACGAGATTTTCTCTAAAAGAAAAAACATTTTTATTCTCCTTTAATATACTTTATTCTAGATATTTCCATTTCTACAACAAAGTGCATGGGGAAATAATCATAAAGAATTTTTTAATTTAAAAAATAAAGGGAATGTTAACGAAAAAGAATAGATTCTTTATTCATTAAACTAGATGATAATCATCTATGCTGTAAGTAAAAGAATTCTTTTTAATTTTGTTTTAGTTCGTCGTGCAGCTGTAATTGTCTGAATATTAAGGTATACTCGGTAAAAAATCTGGATAACAAAACTCATTTTATTTTGAATTCAGATTCTTTAATAAAATTATAATAGAAACGTTTCGTTACTAGTTTTCATGTTCTTTTCTAGTCTAACCCAGGTGGAAAAGTTCCCGGTAGTGATTACCGGTAGTCACTACCGGTAATTTTTTCGTTACTACCGATAGTCACTATCGGTAATTTTTCCGGGACTACCGGTAGTCATTACCGGTAATTTTTCCTAGATTACCGGTAGTACCGGAAAAATTACCGGTAGTAACTACCGGTAGTACCGGAAGAATTACCGGTTGTGACTACCGGTAGTCCCGGAAGAATTACCGGTAGTCCCGGAAAAATTACCGGTAGTGGCTACCGGTAGTCTAGGAAAAATTACCGGTAGTGACTACAGGTAGTGCATATTCCGGTAGCGGGAGCGGTAATGACTACCGGGAACTTTTTGACCTGGGAATGTTCTATTAAAAAACTTTAAGGACGTACATTATCCCACTGTTAATATGGGTGATAACGGAAGTACACCTAAGTAAACTTTACAATTGTTAGCACAAAAATTATGCAATAAATTTAACGACATATTAATCAAATTAATAATTGGACATAGAAAAAACTTTTGATATCATCTAATATGAAGTTTTAATTTATAAATTGCACAATCACAAATTCTCTATCTATATTCTAAAAGTTGCTCATATTCCATATAACATACGAATAGAAAATTTAATATTATTTATTACGATGAAAAATCTACTACTATTAAAGAAGAAGTTGTAGCTAGGCTACCTCAGGGATCCACACTCGGTTCTATTTTATTCATCTTCTATCTAAATGATATCCCAAAGGACGATAATACTATGAACATGCTATTTTCGTGGATGATATTGCTATATTTTCTTCTTCATGGAAGAAATACAAGGCCACGGAATATTTACAGAGGCACTTGAATAATCTTCTGAAATACTATACGAGGTTTTAAATATCAAATAAAATAGAATTTTCTATTTTTGGTAGAAATCTGTTTAAAAAAACTTAATGTAAAAGAAATTACCGATAATCTAGTAATATTTCTAAAAAGATTTAGATAAAAGAATAGTCCAAAACAAATATTTACATAAAGTTTCCAATGAAGAATTTAAAAATATTCTTAAGGAATGATTTAGGTGTCACGTCACCGTAATATTTTTGTTATAAATAAATAATGATAATTATTAATAATTAATTTGTATAAATAAAACAAATAGATATTTATATAAAATCAATTATATTATAAAGGGAAACCTTTCACTACGAGGGCAGTCTCAAAAATTATACACACGGAACTCGTCGTAGTGATTTCCAAAATACACAAGTGTCATCATAGTTCACATAAGTTACGATCCAGGTTAAAATATACGTGTCAGTGCGGTAATAAAAATCTTAACGACCAAGAAGATACCAATCTCCAGGTCACTACATCAGGTGCTTATTGGAGATTCCTCAATTGACATCTTGAGGTAACCATACCAAACGTTATACACCATAAGGATTTGTTTGATTGTCTTTCTTGTTACACTAATTGTTGACAATATTATATATTTTTTGTGTGCTTGATGGAAAATTCCATATGTTCGACGCTACAAAAATGGCGACGATGGCGGAAAAAAAATTTGGGTTGTTGAATTCCACGCTTTAATTTCAACAACAGTCTCCGAAAATTCGTTTATTATTTTTATGAGAACATCCCTAGCGCTTTCCACTCTTCCACTATCACCATTAAGTAAAAGGGTGAAAAAATGGTGGAAATGAAATTACTCAATCGATCCCAGAATATTCATGAGAAATAATTTAAGAATATTTCTCAGAATTCATCTAAGAACATTCGTTCGCTTTATTCAAAATTTAAATACATGCGGACATTACCTTTATTCCTAGGGTCTCCCAAAACTACTTCAGCTGAATATTCCAAATCTTACATTGCAATATTTCTAGTAAAACATTATTTCCCTAAAGATCAATCAATGAATTATAAATTATGTAATTATAATTAATAATAATAAATGTTTGTTGTAAAAAACCAACACTTAAAATTTTAGCTTTTAAAAGTTTTTAAATCAACGTAAATATTTTTAAAAACAAAGGTCAATTTTGGTTAGGATGATAACTAGGTGCGTTGAATTAAAACACTCTTATTATCAAATATAAGGATAACAATTAACAAGAAATGTCTTTAATTAAATTTGTCTAAATTCGGTAGGAGTACATGTTTAATGGTCTAATCGTTATGAGCGCTACTTTGATTTTGCCTACAAGTTTTTTTGTTGAAAACGAAGTCTTACAAAATATGTCAACGTTGGAAAAATTTTGAAAAGGTTAAAATTGCAATGAAAAACTCATCTGCCAAGTTTTGTCTTAATTGCTTTGTTAATCCAACAAGACTCAAGGTTGGGTCCGAGCAAAAAAATATTGAATCCTAATCCTCTGCAAGGCGTACGTACCGTATCGAGGTCTATGGACTTATTTAGTTATTTTAGCAATATAATTTTATTATCTATAGAAATTGTTGCTTTTACAGATATTATTTCGAACCAAGGTTTTACTTTTATGATTAATACTGTCCAATGACTATATGAATTTGACCATAGCTCGAACACATTTCTGTTGTATAATTTGAATATAATACACTGGATATAAGAATACTTTAACTTAATTATTATTTTTTTATTAAATTAAATTATTATCAATTTTTATTTAAAATTTTATTAAAAATATTTTACACCAGTTGTTACGACGTAACAAACAAAAAATAAATTAATATTGAAGGAGGAAATTAATAACTTATTAATATTATTAATATTTACTTATTAATATATTATTTTTTATTTACAATAATATTTAATCAAGAAGACTAGAGAGCAGTGAGTCAAGTAGTAGAATGAGGCTAAGGTAGAAATTTTAGTCCACTTGAGCGGGTTGTGTGCAAACCTACACTGCCTCAAATGTCTCCTTTTTGGTTTCTGCGTACACTAAAGTGATTCAAAATTTCGTACAACTTGTGTATTTATTCAGTGTATGCAATTTACTGTATATTATGACAATATACAAAATTTTAATGAAAGAGAGAAATTTAACGTACCTTTTGTGTTAGTCTAATTAACATATTAATTTCAGCTGTTAACGCGACAACTTCATTATTATTCACAATAACCACTCGACAAGATAATTTCAAATTACATTCTAAAAAAATTTAAACGATTTTTAATAAATTTCGACTATTTTAAAACATTATATTTTCAAATACTTAAAACATTCATAAGCTCTAAGACCGGAAATAAATTAAGGGTCAGTTTCACCAACTTCGAGTAAGAGTTATTCAGTGACTAAATCCCTAACCGACCAACCATGAGCGGTTAAATTTAATATTTCTATTAAAAATATAAATATAGTACAAAAAAATTATCTACCCAAAATTTCGGGTTTATTCCTCTTAATTTCTAAATTAAATTTTTTGGTTTATAAATAAATTAAACTAAAATGATTTTCCTGAGTCAACGTGGGACTGACTTAATGAATGGATAAATTGGACGCAATTCATTTGTTCATGGAAAACATGATTTGTACAAGATTTCGAATCAATTAAATTTTACCGGCTTATATCACCTAATTTCTCTGACAACCAATCACAACTTTTGAACAATTTTTAAATTTCTTCTGGTTCATGGCCCAAGGATATTATGTTACTTTGGAAATTATTTAATAAATTATTGTGTTAATGCCTTCTAGTATTGGATTTTTCATCTTTATGGAAATTATATTTACATGCTTGATAGAATTTGTTGAGCAATCCGTCTCCTATAGATATTCGAAGCTACTCCTATGCCAGTGGCTCATTAGAATCGCCATACGAACCTGATGCTAATAAATACGTATAATTGTTGGACACATTTCCCGTTGTGTTATTATATCGTGATTTCTATAGATTCAAAACTGTATTAGAAGATAATGCAGGAGAGTTTAAAAAATTATTTATCACCAAATTAACATTTGTATTTTTTCCCGATCATTTTGGTGTTTGAAAAGCAGACAACAAATTAAGATCGTTTCCATAGCAACGAAAAATACGAGGCTGAAAATTTCGTTAATGCCTCATTCGTTTGTCGACAGCCTCCAATAAAGCTGTTCTAGTTTTGGTTTTTCTATTTTTTGTGTGTCGTGCCAAAATAAATTATTGTGGACAATCAATTAATTTAAAATTTGGATAAGAAGATTAATTTAATAAAATGTTCAATAGAGATTTCTTTAATCACGAATTGATAAATTTTATTAATATGACTTTTATATCTATCTTTGATTTGTATTTCTATTTTAAGTGATTTCCTTTATTAAATTTTGCTTTATTATTTAATTCTCTTGAAAATTTCAATTTTTCTTTATTATTTAATTTCCTTGAAAATTTCAATTTTTCTGACACGTTTTAATTATTAATTTTGTGTTTATTTTCAATTCTATATATTTGAACCTACCAAAATTTTATAATAATTATATTTTGTGAATATATTTGAATTTCCCCAAATATTATTTAGACTTTACTCCAAATTAAAAGTATTAATCGTGTGAGAAATCTTCAATTATCTTTTGTAATGTTACGATTAAATTTTTCTAGACCTTATTTTCGACCAGGGCTATCCGAATATTTTTATTTAGAGACTGTTGAATTAAATAATTTATTTAATCTTTTTCCGACTGAGTTCATTTTTTGACGTGCGTGCCTGAGCTGGAGCCAAGGGACAAATCTGCTTAAATTTCATAAAAAACAAGACTTAATAGCAAAATATTGAATATTTTTATTCTAAATTATAATTGTAGTATTCTGCAAATATAATTGCAAAAAATTATTTAATCTTTTGACACTCTGGGGTACATAAATAACCCAAAGAAAAAGTCGCGTCCTTACACCTTTTTCGACAGGGCGAATTTGAGTGTACAGTCCAAAAAAAGTAATTAATTTAAATTAAGTATTACTTGGTATTTTTGGGGTCGCTGATTGCAAATTTAAAGTCAGTTTTTCAAAATTCAAAATGGAGGATCCAATATAGCGGACGAATTTTTAAATAATCGTTCGAGTTTCAAGCAAATGTTACGTCTCAAATAGAGAAATAACTAACGAAATAATATTTTATTTTATTTATGGCCACTCGGTGATTCAGTGAATTCCTGTTTCATTTACAGAGCAGACGGCTCTGAACTAAGGGTACAGGAAAGAAAGAGAATAGTGATTAATTTTATAATTTAGTTACAATTTATTTAGACAAGTATTTTTAGTTACAACAATTCGTTCTTATGAGAGGGAGGGAATCTCGAACCAACTAATCCAGGAAATAGAGTTCAGCATTAAACTGAAATAAGGAATGCAAGGGTTATTACAAATAAACGACAAGTTTAGAAAAGTTAGGAGTGAGAATATGAAACACTTACCTTAAAATTCAGTAGTAGGTGTGTTGAAAGAAAAAGGACCACTGCTGTGTCCTTTGTTGTCACAGGAAAAGAGTTGGTACCAGCGTGAGTTTATGACGTCAGGTAGGTTGACGGGCCCAGGTATAACCGCAGGTCCGGAGTTCTATTAGGCGTGATGGAACTCCCAATACCGAGTCTCTTCCAAAAAAAAGGAAGAATGGATAATTGCCCAATATAATGAGAAGTAAAGATCCTCGTTTAATGCAGAAGATTTTGACACTTGATTTTAACTTTCGTATAAGAAAATTATGCACTTGAACTAGAAGACGTCGACTGGTACCAAAAATGAGCTTGATGTTATACGTATGAAGATGATTTCAGAACTGGTCTCTCCGTGAAAATGTAGTCCTTTTATACTGAATTTTCGTAAGAGAATAGATAAAATTTTATTGTCGTACTATATATTTTTCACCCTAATTTTAAAAGCCAAAGTTGAGTCTTTCTCTCTCAGTTGAACGTTAAAAGGAGGGGTGTGAACCATTCTAATACAGAATAGAAAGAGCACGACTACGGTTATTCGCAGCTGTAGAAGAGTGTTTGTGCTCTTCTAATTTGGTGATACCACAGGGGTTCGTCACATAGGAAAATCAGAAAGAGAGCATTTATTACATCGTCTAAATTTAGCACATAGGGAAAATTAGAAAGAGTATATAGACGTAAAAGGATACAAAACGCAGGGGTCTTTTATATATAAAAGAAAGATGTTTAGTTGCGCGACAAAAGGGCGGAAATTTAACATTTAAGAGAAAAGTATTTAGATGCGTAACAAAAACACGGGTGTTTGTCGCAAGAAAAACGCAACTCGGTATAGATTTAAGAATTCTTATAATATGAATATGAAAATTACGGTGACGTGACACAAATTTAAAAAAATAATTCCTCTATATTGGTTCTGACATTTTGAATTTTGAAAAAGTAACATCAGATTTGTAATTAGCGACCCCAAAAACCCCCGTTTAACAATTTTCAAGTGATACCAAACGATTTTTTTAAAATTCTTCCTGTATATTGAATCCACCATTTTGAATTGTTTAAAATCTGACTTCAAAATAAATGTATAAAATGTTGAACTTTTTACGAGAAACTTTTGGCCGAACCGTTGTTATAATTTTTTTTGGCGAAGCAAAAAATAAACATGCGACACTTACCTTGATGTAACAAATACCACGAATACCATAACTACAATATAATGTATTACATCAAGTTGTACATAAAAAATGCTAAAATATTGTTAAAAAGATATATTATATTTTCACTATCTCTTAATGGATAACAATTTTATAATAATATTTTCTTTAATTGAAGTACATGAAAAAAAGTTGTCTGGGTCCGAGGGACTCAGCTCAGGCACGCAAGGATTAATCTTTAGCATATGAACTTATTTAATTCAACAATTTTTTCAAAAGTACATATTCAACAATAATTGTAGATTATGTATTTTGATCAATAGTTTGATTAATGACAAACGTTTTCCTTAATAGATTTTTTTTTACTATTAATAATATATTTCTCTCACACTTTTTTTCTCAAGAACTTTAATATTTTTCAATAGACGAAAGAATAAGAGCAGCAATACTGTAATTTGTCATAAAGAGAAAAAAGCGCGAATGGTGAGAAAGATGAGCGTTTGTTACTTAGTTGGGGGTATAAGGCGAACGGAAACAAACGGAGAGTAATTTATGATGCCACAGCAGTCGACCTCAGACGATGAAAAAGAAGTAGGATGTTTATTAAGAAATTGAAAAAGTGAGATGAGGACTTCGGACTCTCCTCCGGACGTTACGCTTTACGTTTTTTTTTATTCGTTAAGCAAAGTTTAGAAGCTGACTCCATAAAACTTAAGGAAGCTTTCTTAACAAAAGAGTAATAAAAAAAGGTGTTGAAAAAAATTAAACTTTTAAACAAAATAAATGGAAAGAATTATTATTTATTACATTTTTTTTTATGCACGCACACAAAGACTTTATGTTTATTAGGTGTTAGCACATTTGAAGGTACATCTGGAGAGGTATTGCATTTAGAGTAGTATTGACTCTACTATAGGTGGTTTGTAGAATTTAGGTGATATACACATATATACCTATATATATATATGTGTGTACATATAACGACATTCCGTGTACACTAGTAAGACATAGGACAAACGTCCTGAGTCCTAACAGCCGATGGCCCTGTTTTGGGATTCGCCCTGCGTGTTAAGTCTAACGTACCATTAATGGAAGAACTTGTTAGAAACAAACAACAGGCAAACGAATTTATATAACACATCACCAAAGTAAATGATAGAAATAAAAACATTGTGTTTATGATCATTTCATTGTAAATACAAATGGAATATTTTTGCCTTATGCAAATGAAAACCATAGATTTGACTTTTCTTCAGACGGTGTCACTGTTTTACTAACAGAAAACAATTATAGCAAAAAAGGAAAACAAAAGCTTAGAGATGTTTTACATTTTAAAATGTATAATGATTTTATTACTTTAAAAACTGATACTGAAAACCTAAATAACATCTATTTAAATTAATTAAATAAATTTCAAATTAATAAAATAATCGAAGAAGATATTGTAGTTTCACCGTGACAAATTAATTAATAATTACTTTTAATAAATTTAAACAGGTTTGATAGATTGGCCATTAACACTAATTATTATTAAAAATCATCGTTAATTAGCAATTTTTAATGGTAAAATAGCAAATTTGATACCTTAAACTGTTTAATATTGTAATATAACAAAGATGTTTAAAAAAAGTAAAAGTTGTTAAACAATGTTCCGATGTGGAGAAATTTTTTTTTTAATTCATTGAATTTACTTTATAAACATATGTTACTCAGGGGTTTTCAGGGTCACTAATTACAAATTTAATATCAGATTTGTAATCAGTGACATTGAAATCCCCCGTGTACTGAATTTCAAGCGAAGCTGATGAACTTAAAAAATCCATTTTGAATTTTGTCAATCTGTTGTCAGATTCGTAATCAACGACCTTGAAAATTCGAGAGCAATAAGTTTAAAGTAAATAAAAATGGTTTTAAAATTTCTGCTACTACCATATTGAATCCGTTATTTAAAATTTTTACAAATTGACCTCTGATTAATATTTAACGACCCTAAAACACTAAGAACTACTGTTACTTTCTTTTCTTACATCTCCAGTTTTCTTTGTCTGAAATAGTTATTTATAATTTAGAACAAATGCATTTTCTTTAAAAGTAATAATTTTTTTAGGAGTACGCACTATGGGAATTTTAAACCTATTTTCTGGCTAAAATCTTAAAATATATATACTATTTTTTTCTTTCCTTTGTTTCCAATCATAGTACAACTCTAAATATCAAATTACTTCTCTGAGGGAACAATTAATTATATTCAAAAAAATCGTAACGTAATCTTTGTCACGCAGTTTCTATATTTAATATATGACACATCTATAATAATAAGATGACTGACAAAAAACTGCCAATTATAAACCTTAAGAAAAAGTTTAGGTTAAAAACCACTCAATATTAAGAATATTTAAGAATACATATGTTTAAAAATATTCCACTATAAAGCAAATATTAATTCCCTCACAGCACCAGATATCCTAGGATATTCCAAAAACATCCCTTGGATATCCTAGGGATACCCCAGGGATATCCTAAGGACACTTTAAGGATATCCAAAGTAGCGGCGGTTAGGATATCCTAGGAATATCCCAGGGATATCTAAGGATGTCCCTAGGACAGTATGTCTCTATTATCTTAAGGGTTAGAATATCCTTAAGTCGTTCTAAAAATTTCCCTAAGGTATCCATAAAACGACTCTAACATACAAATTAATTAAATAAAAATGGAAAACATATTTTTTGGATGTATTTATAATGTATTTCCAAGATATCTAAAATGATTTACCTTGTCTACAAGAATTCTTTCTTTTACTTTTTCTTTAAAAAATCTCTTGAAACCAACTCAAGCGCTAACTATGAAGCACTTGCTCAACTGTACATATTTTATGTTATTTGGCACAATCTAGGACGGAAAGTTACTTTCCCTCCCGCTCAGTGACGTCACCGGGAGGGAATGTAACTTTCCCTCCCGCTCGTCGGAAAAGACATACTTTTCTCCCGCTACACAGGTAAAAAATGGTGTACTTTCGGTGCGTGTGTTAGAACAAAAATTTTTCATTCGGTCAGTCCCATAAAAAACAAATTTAAAGTGTTGAAAACCGCATTTTTGTCTTAAATATATGCTCTAATTATCAACTTTAAGGCCCAGATTTGAAAGATGATTGACAATCACGAGAAACCTATTTGTATCAAAAAATCGCTATCTCAAATAGTCAAAATTTGAATCATAATGATATCCTAGGAAGATCTTAGCGATATTTCTAGAATATTTTAACGATATACCAAGTTTATCCCGAGAATATCCCCACGATATCACTAGGATATCCTCAAGATATCCCTAAAATATTTTTACTATATCCCTAAAATATCCTCAGGATATCCCCAGGATATTCCAAAAATATCCTACGTAACGGCGATTTGGATGTTGTAAGGATATCTTCAGGATATCCTAGGATATCCTATGGACGTTTTCAGGATATCCTACATTAGTTTAGGATATCCTTTTGTTGTGAGGGTTAGATTATACATAATTAACTTACTCTGTTCTTTCCATTCCATTTAATTTTACTTGTTCCAGATATCTTATTAATAAATTTTTGAATGAGGTTAAAAATTACGAGATGTTCAATACAGATTATGGGTTAACCGAAGTCTGAATCCTGTTTTCATCGAATTATCATTTACTGAAATAATGAATGAAGATTAGATAGGAGGAAATTGTGAAGAAAAATAAGTAAAGTATTTTAGAAACTTATCCTATTTAAATTTTACACAACTCGTGTATTGGTATCTTAAATGTCCCAAGAGTTCCCACAAGAAAGCAATAAACATGCGAATTTATGGTTGAAGCTTTCCAATGTTCTGAAGTTGCAACAGAGGGCGAAAGAAAGACCTTGCATTAAGGGGATACACCACTGTAGGAGGCTGAAATTTAATGTTTTTTTTGCTATTTTTTTCGTGGAAGGAAAAATAGGAAGATAATTAAATTAAAGGAAGTGGAAGTACGTTTTCATCCCTAAAAAATAGAAATTTTATCATGAAAATCTCCCACGTATTTCTGTGAGGAATGTTGTTTTAAAGATGTGTCAAAAATTTAGATTGAACAAAAAAATGAAAATTGATTGGCTTATACTGCGTGCAGATAAAAATTTATTGTACTTCAATTTTGATTACTATACATCATAAAAGGTACATATCCAGAAAATACTATTTAAAATATAGAATTTCTTTAATCAAATATAACCTTTTGACACTTCCCTAATAACAAAAGGGTATCCCTAGAATATCCATATCAATGGTCGATATCCTAGATTGGTCCCCAGGATATCTTGGGATATCCGAACCGCCGGTCTGTGGGACATCAAAAGGATATCCATAGGATATCCACATGATATCCCTAAGACATCCACAAAATATCTATTGGATATTATATCGCAGGATATCCATGGGATATCTTCAGGATGTTCGTGGGATATTCTTAGGATATTCACGGGATATTTAATATCTCAACATATATTTTTAAAGGTTAAAATTGTTAAGCTAATATAATGAATAATAATATAATAAAAACAAAAATCTTATGAGCTTCTAATTTATTTTAAATGAAGATTTGAAACGCATTTTTCAAAGTTTTTAAATAAACTCATGAACTTAATGTATAATTAATATTAATAGTTATTCGTTATTTCCGGGGAAGAATTTATATTGTTTAAAGCCAATTTATTTTCTGACAATATTAAGCATATGAATAAAGGAATGAATCACGAATGAGAAAAAAATTAGTTAATAATTTTTCAAATTAAACAACTTTCTCGAAAAACAAGTTGCATTTTATTTTATTTATATAAAATTTAATTCACAGAATTTTCTCACTCGTAGTCTCATAATGACTTTAAAAACAGTATCCTGAGAATATCTTCTTGACATCCAGAAGATATACTGAGAATATCCTGAAAATATCTGTGGGATATCCTGACGATATCTATGGGATATCCTGATGATATCTGTGGGATATCCTGACGATTTCTATAGAGATATCCAGAAGATATCCTGTGGATATCCTCAGATATCCATGGGATATCCAAAGGATATCCAAACCGCCGATTTTTTGGATATCCTTAAGAGATCCTTTTGATATCCATAGGACATTCCTAGGATATCTGCGGGATATTATCAATATATCCCAAGATATCTTGTGTTATTAGGGTTCAATATTAATATTGAATGCAATCTTTGCGGATTCTTTACAACTGTCAATGATGATGAATTTAAAATTTACAATTAATTAAAATTAATAATTGTTACAAATTTTGGACATGGTTTATATAATATTGGAACAAATATTATTTTACCTAGACGATGAAAATATATGTTTAAAATTTTTTTTTCAACCAACTATATAATCTTTTGAGTATTTATGCAACGTGCTTTATTAAATATTTCACTAAAAGATACAATACATGCATATAATTGCGCATAATTTTAATGTGGTAAATATAGCTATATTTAGAATATATTGGAGATTAAACTTTGTGGTTATGCTCACTCACGCGACTTCTAATCTGTTTAAAGTTTATTTCGAAATAAATTATTTTTCAAACTTTTGTAAGAGGGATTTTTTTCACAATTTAGAGTAAATATATTTAATATACGAATTTTGACAATAGATAAATAATTAAAATTGATAAAAATATTTTTTTTAGAGGTAATACATACTTTTCTGAAGTTTTTAAAATTAAACTTCTTTTAAAGGGTATTTATACTAAAAGTGAATTGTTAACTACTGAACATATAAAAAATAAAAACAAACTTTTAGAAAGCAAAATAACTCAATTGACATTAACATTACTTGTTATAAATAATTATTTTAAACAAAGTATTAACTAAATTTGACAATAATCATTGTAATTTTTTTAAATAAAACAAAATTTTAAAAGCTGCTGAATAATTTTTTATTAATAAATATAAATAAATAAAATGTAAAAAAATTAATTATACGTTTTGAATTACATGTGTAATTTAACAAGTTTTTGTAATTTGAGCAACTGGTGCAAGGCCCTATTGAGAAATTAGGAAGTGATACATTAAGTGATACTGTTCGATTAAGTCATCCATATAATGCCTGTCGCACTATAATCTCTCTATACTACTTGAAACAGGATTCAAGCAGTGAGGTTTCTGCTAACAATATTACATAAAGAAAATTTTTTTATTCCAATCAAATATAATTTATTTTAATTAAGTAGAAATAATTTTTTCTTAAAATCACTGAAAATTATATAAATGTTTTAAATATGAATATAAATAAATAGAAAAAATTATATAAAAATAATTATATTATTTGTCGCTTTAAAATTTATTCGTAACAAAGACATATTTATTTAAAACAAATTAACATTTATTTAGCTTTGATTAGAAAAAATAACTTGTCAGATATAAATAAAATAAGACTTTTGTCTGTATAGTACTAAGAAATTAAAATTTTGAGCAGAGTTTTTTATTTTAAGTAGAAAGAATTCTAAGCATACAGAGAATACTTTTGGCACTCGTCAATATTTGATATGTACAAATATATTTTAAGAACAGAACGGCTGGGGGAATTAAAATAAAACTTAAAAGTCCATTGGAGGAGGTCTCCTTAATAAAATCATTACTTGAGAGAATTGAAAAAATATTTAATTTATTCTGAAATATAGTTATAACCCAATTTTTTAGGTCAAAAAGTTAAAATTTTAGTAATTGTAATCGATTACATTTGGTACAAAGTTGGTTTTATACTTTTAGATTTTCTGAGCAATATTTTATTATCGGATAAGTAAATGACGAATTACAAATTCTAAAGTTTTATTATTAAAATATTGAAAAATTAATAAAAGTGAATAATTATATCATAAACGTGGTTCAAAATTGTTTTTAGCGTCTCTAATTTAGACTTTGTTATCAGAAAGATAAAATTAATTGTAAATTCAAAATGTCGGATTAGAAACATGTGTAAATTATTTTAAAACAGTTATTTTTAATATCACTTAAATATGGCTATACAAATATTTAAAATCAGAACTGAGAATTACCAAAAAAATATTCACTTTTATTGTCTATTTTTATTCACCGTTACAGACATTTAAATAAATAATTACAAAAACGGGGCATTCCATTTTTAAAATTAGGATCAATGATCCTAAAAATCCCTGGATACAAAGTTTGATAGCAATCAAACAACTTTTTAAAAACTCTTCCGCCATATTAGATCCTCCATTTTGAATTTTAGAATTGACATCAAATTCTTAATCAGTGACCCTAAAAACTCTTAGACACAAAGTAATATGAAAATCCAAATATTTTTTAAAAATTTAAACAGTTTTTTAAAAACTTATCCAACATTTTGAATTCGCCACTTTGAATTTTATAATTTAGTAGCGTAATTTAAATAAACAAAAAATATTAATTATTAAAACGAATTGTTTAAAAAATACATTTTTTAAATGTTAAAAATAATATTATTAAATTCTAGTTTATTCTCCACAACTTTTTTTAACGAAACTTTTTTCTATTATCAATAGTTTACAAGATAATAAGTCCTGAAAAAAATTACATAATTGTTTAATTACAAATATCATGCAAAAAGATTAAAAATTTTGCAAAACCTTTTGATACATTTTTTTAGCACCCTAAACACTACTAATAATTCACAAGGTATAAGTAAATTTAATTTTCAAATCTGCATTCCTAAAATGGAATGCCCCTAACGTAAAAATTCCCTTTGCATGCAAAAATAATGCGACATTGACAAAGGGCATAAATAAACCTCTTAATAATTCACTTCGATCACTTTCATAAAAGGATTTCTTTGGCGACAATCCATTTGGTTGTGAAGCTTTAATAATTGAATACAATTTGACCTTGATCATTCGAAATTGGTTATATTAAAATCCTCAAGTTTTACAAAGAATTTGTCTATGGAAATTTTTTTTAAAAACTTATATTTTCTTTTGCTTTTTTATGGTGACATATACATGTGAAATACTACACGGAGAGAAATTCGATATGAAATATTAGACTTCAATACTAGTAATTTAAGTCTCATTCCTAAAGTAGTCTACCTTTCCCGCTCCATGATGAAAAATTTAAAAATGAATGATAAAAGGGAAAAAACACGTTAATAGACTTTACGTATTAAGGTTCACATGCTTGCTTATAGACGGTGCATAGCAGATGAACATATCGGTAGGCGCTTCTGGAATGACTTCTACTCGAGTCTAGTCCTGAGTCCTGAACGGACTATAATGTGAGCAAAACAGTTATTTTCAACTTAATGCAATAACTAAAATTTTTTTGTAATCTAAATTATTATATTTATTAATCAAAACATTCATATTTCTTGTAATTATTAATAAACTAACTATTTATCATTATTATTGATTTATATTTCTATCAGAAATATATATTTACTCACAGAAAATTATAAGGTATTAAAATAAGCGTTGAAATTCAATAAAAAGTTTAGAATCAAATAAATAAAACTGTTAGAATATTTTTAATTTTAAAAAACTTTTCAAGGAGTAGGGCTGCTCACGAGACGAGACTAGTCTCTGTCTCGATTTTCAGTCACGAGACCGAGACGAGACAAAACAAAAAAATTCGAGACGAGACCGATACGAGACTAGTAAAAGTCTCGAATTCTCGTCGAGAGTCTCGACTAACTGGATTTTCATACGTAATTTGGTAAAAATATTTTTAATTTGATATTTGAATCATAATAGTTTTGTATTGTTAAATATAATCTATCAAAAATATAGAACAATCTGTGAATTTTTTATTTTGCAATCAATTCTTTAGAATATAAAATTTATTTTATTTCTAATTCCTAGCTTTTTTCAAACAGGGCGCTAAAATTGCAATGCATCATAATATTTAAAAAGACTTTCTTATAGGTGGAGTCACTGCATTTTACAAGACGCAGCGTCATTTTCTTTTAGACCTTTCATGTTATTATTTCATGTTATCCTTGACTGATGGAGGGATCATGAAAAAGTTTTCTCGAGAATGTCAAAAATGGATCGAAATATATTTTCGATTACTGCAACATCGGTTCCCGTCGAGAGGCTCTTCACTGAAAGAAATTTCTCGTAATTTCTGCAATAATTCTTGCTGTTTCTGTCATATCGTATAACTGAATTAACATGGCAGTGTTACTGCCATACAGTTTGGGTAATCCAACCAAACGAATAGTACTTCCAAAGAGCAAGATGTCTGAATCAGACTTCACATGGCTAATATAACCTAACTTAACTGTAAATTTGACAGACTGTATAACCAATTCAACCAGAAATCTCAACCATAAGTTTATGACTGAAATTTCGATAGCATTTCTTTCCGTGTTCTTTTTAGCAGGTTTAGTTGTAACTCGACTCAGAAATTCATTAAAAAATGAATCGATTACATCACTCTTGTGCTTAAATTCTTGGGCCTCATCTGACTTAAAGTCAGAGTTAAAAATTTAAGCCTTCCTTATTTATCTTAAAAATTATTATCTTTTTTTACATTATTTATAATATTATATTATAATTTTACATAATAATTGTTATTTTATTTAAATTTTAATTTAAATAAATATACCATTGTTCAAAAGGAATCAGTTTTTTTTTTATATTGTTTTGCTCGAGACTTTAACGAGACCAAGACGAGACTGAGACTTCAATTTTTTATATTTAACGAGACCGAAACGAGACTTATCAAAGTCTCGTGTCTTCTCGTGAGATGCCCTATCAAGAAGATTTTTATTATATCTTTAAAATATTTAAATATCGAATCTCTTTAAAAATTAAATCCAAGTTTTTTATAGCATTTTCACTAAAGGCTTTTTTAAAATAGTTTAAAGAAAGATTCCATTTTTAAATATATTTATAAAGATGAATAAAAATTTCATATTTTTAAAAAGTTAAACAGTTCTAACATTTTTATTTATTTGATTTTAGATTTTTTACTGAATTTCCAATTGAACATTCCAAAAAAATAATAATTGCTTCCTCATGAAAGAAGATTCATTCATTTTTAAACAATAAAGCACATATAGACATATATATGACGTAAGGCTCGTTCCGGTAAGGGCAAGCAACACACTGACGTAAGAGCATAATACAACGCCGACGCGTCGCAGATTTATTGTTGTGTCTATGATTGAACCCTTAACTGCTTATAGTAATTCCTTTACGATTTAAAACAAATCACGGAAACTGATAGCACTCACTTAAAGGAAAATATTAGCTTTTTCTAAGGTGTTTAGAATTCATTTTATTTGATAATCATTACTAAACTTTTTGGGATAGGAAACAAAAATTTTCTATTTATTCCTACGGTAATAGAAATTATTCCAATTGTTTTATACTCAGTCCAAAATCTCAATTTTCATTTTTCTCCGTGTACCTATAAAAAAAGCCAGACTTATAAAAGACGCTTGGAAGGGCTTTACAGGTCTGGCAGATATAGTTAGACATAAATCTACATATAAAAAATCAATTTAGAAAAGTGGAGTGATGAATGATTGAAATGATGTAAATTGAAAAATAAATGTTCTAAATTAGATAATTAAATTTATTAATTTTTTTTTTAAATTTGTAACATTATTATGTGGAAAAATAGTAGCGTCAAGTTCGGGAACTCGGGAATCTGGCGATTGTCCCGTCGGAAACGTTCGATTAGTTCCGGTGTTAATTTTCAGATTCCCTTCAGGCCTGTAATAACACAGCCCCACAAAAAAAAAGTGTCATGTACTTTTGACCGGAATACCCTAACCCTATGTATTTTGACGCGCTGAACACGAATCCGAAGTCCGTTTTGCTCCATCACGTCAGGATTTTTTCTAACCTCAAAAAACATGTCGGATTTTGAGAAGTAGGCGATTTTTTTAAAAATTGATGTATTAACTTCAAACTTGGTATCTGGGGGTTTTTTGTGTCGCTGATTACGAATCTGAAGTAAGATTTTCAAAATCCAAAATGGCGGATCCAATATGGCGGACGAATTTTGAAAAAATTTTAAGATTTACTTCAAACTTGGTATCTAGGGGTTTTTTGGGTCGCTGATTACGAATCTGATGTCAGAATTCCGAAATTCGATATGTCTGATTCAATATTAAGGAATTATTTTTAAAAAATTGTCAGATTATTATGAAAATTGGTATCTACAGGTTTTCTAAGTTGCTGACAAGTAACACTAGGGAAGTGCCATACGCCGATTTTTCTGAAACTTGGCAGTTTTGTAGTTTTTTGAAAACAATTTGACACGTATGTTTTGTTTTTCCCCAAAAGATGATTTATGGGGGGGAAATACCCCTTGAATTTTTTTTGGTAGGGGGACATTATTTTACGAAATTTTTCAAAAATTAATGTGCAATAGTGTATCTGGGGGTTTTTTGGGTCACTGATTACGAATCTGATGTCAGATTTCAAAAATTCAAAATGGCATATCCAACATAGACTTCTATCGGCCACATTAGATACGCCATTATCAATTTTTGAAAACTGACATCAGATTCGTAATCAGCGACCCAAAAAACCCCTAGATACCAAGTTTGAAGTAAATCTTAAAATTTTTTCAAAATTCGTCCGCCATATTGGATCCGCCATTTTGGATTTTGAAAATCTTACTTCAGATTCGTAATCAGCGACACAAAAAACCCCCAGATACCAAGTTTGAAGTTAATACATCAATTTTTAAAAAAATCGCCTACTTCTCAAAATCCGACATGTTTTATGAGGTTAGAAAAAAATCCTGACGTGATGGAGCAAAACGGACTTCGGATTCGTGTTCAGCGCGTCAAAATACATAGGGTTAGGGTATTCCGGTCAAAAGTACATGACACTTTTTTTTTTTGTGGGGCTGTGTAATCATTGTAACCACATTATATGTAAAATAATTTATAAAGCTTTCGTTGAGTAGATTTTATGTAAAGGAAATATTGCAAAATTATTACAGTTTAAGTAGGGTGAGTAAAATTTGGCTTCTTATATTGTCGTCAACTTCTACAAACTCAAATCATTATGAGTTTTGCCAGCAACAAGATAGGTGAGGCTTTTTCATTCATTATCATTTGTAATGACTTCCCGGAGAGTAAAATTGAGGAGACGATTTGCCTTAACACTATTCTTTCGATTTATTAATCAACTTTCATTATCGTACTCGATCTACTCAAAAAAATTTTTATAGAGTATGCATCACGTTCCAGACACCATTGGAAAGCCCTCAACTAAAAATTGTTATTAATAATTCGAGGCAATATTGATGAAGTCTTCTCAAGAGATTTCTCCCGAGATTCGTTATTTCCACCCAGAAGGTTATGAATTGCTAAAAGATATAATCGTGCTATTAATTGGGTAATAAACATATTTACTAAAAAGAGAAGAAATATCAAATTTAGTACACAGATTACCAAAATAAATGTAGTCTACTAGTCTTAGTTAGTAAAAGTTATTCATACCATTAAGTTAGCAATATAAATTACGCTGGAAGACCAGGATAAAACTGAATGCCAGCACATTACCTAGGTCACAATTCTACATAAAAGTAAAATGGAGCAGCAGTGACGAATCCATTACTTTACTGCAAATAGAAAAACTCAGTTGAAAACATCTGGTATATAGCAAATTTGAAATCCTCAACTTTCATTACGCATATGATTTTGCACATTTTTGAAAAACATATTACACAATATAAACTATTTTTTGATCCTACTCACAATTTGCTAAAACTAATTTGGAAAATATTTCTGAATCCTAACGGAATTAAAACTATAATCAAAAAGACGAAAATCCTCCAAATTGTGATTAATTGAAAAAATAGAGTTTGTGAAAATGGAATTATTTTCATTCCCACTTCCTTTTTTACTTCCGCTTTTTCTAATTTCCACTTGAATTTTTTTTATTTTTATTTCAGGTTGAAAATCTTATTTACAATTTCAGACTAATGGAAATTCGGCGTTTTAAGAATTCCATGAAATAAAAATTCGTACAAATACAGATTCGAATAAATGAAAATAAAATGAATTTGAAATTCTGACAATTAAAAATTTGAATCGTTTAAATTCTATAGAATGAAAATTCTACTAAATTAATATAAACTTAACCTTTTGCGGCATAGTGTCAGTCCTTTTGAGTGTCACCTTCTTTCTTGCACTTTTTTGCATATTTCAACTACTATTTTACATATTATAATAACAAAATATATTTAAAATATATTTTAGAACATTCATTAGAATATTACTGCATTAAAAAAATGTTTTTTATTAACAAAATAAATGTTATAAACAAATTAAGTTAAAAAGCGTTTTTTAACAACAAATGTAATTGTGACTAAACAACAATACAATATAATCTGATAATAATACCTATAATAAAGTCTTTGGGGTCGTTGATTACGAATTTAATACCGGTTTTTGAAAATTCAAAATGGCGGATCCAATATGGCGGATGAGAAAATGAAAAATTGATCGGATTTGCCTGACACTGGTTACTCTCGGGTTTTCAGGATCGCTGATTACGAATCCGATGTCAGTTTTTTAAAATTCAAAATAACGGATCCAATATGGCGGATGACAAAATGAAAAATTCATCAGATTTGCCTAAAACTTGTTACTCGGGGATTTTCGGGGTCACTAATTACGAATCTGGCACCGGTTTTGGAAAATTCAAAATGGCGAATCTAATATGGCAGATGACAAAATAAAAAAAAACTTTTGAATTTCAAAAATCCAATATGATATTCGTAATCAGTGGCCCCAAAAACCCCCGAGTAACAAGTTTAAGGCGAATCTGATCAATTTTTAATTTGGTCATCCGCCATTTTGAATTTTAGAATACTGACATCGGATTCGTAATCAGCGACCCCGAAAACCCCCGAGTAATTAGTTTCGAGCAGATTTGATCAATTTAAAAAAAATTGTCCGCCATATTGTATCCGCCATATTGAATTTTGAAAATTTGAAAAATCTCGATTCAGATTCATAATCAGCGACCCTTCAAACCATTGAGTAACAAGTTTCAGGTAAATCTTAACAATTTTTAATTGTTAAGTGTAATTCTGTCAAACAAAAATTTGTAATGGAAGTAGAAACTGTACATAGTTTTAGTGGAAATGAAAATGTGTAGAAATTGGAAAAAGTGGTTGAGCTCTTTTTCTGCTTTCTTATCTTTAATTTTTGTTTAATCGAAAACATCTCTGTCTACTTTTGAATTCTTTTTCCAAAAGGATTTATTAAATGCATTTAAATTGTGCAATGATTCGAGAAGTAATTCGCTGCAATAAATCCAGTTGCATTTAGAATAGTATTTAACAATTTTATCGCGACCTGCTTGGAAATAATTGTATTAGGGGAGAATCTGCTAATTCGGCGCAGCGGGTAAATTGGTGCACAATCATTTAGAGAAGTTAACGTATTTTTCAGAAGATTGGTTTTAAATAAAATTAAAAATATTTAACTATTACAAAATCAATAATAAATGAAATTGATAATTTAAAATGTGATTTCATAGAGAAAATTGTTGGGGGAGTTTATGGATAATTAATTATAATTAAAATTAATCCATTATTTTTATTTAAATTTTTTTAAAAATATATTAAGACTTTTGTAGACAAAATTCTTTATCCTAAGACGAAAATATTATCAAGATGTGAGGAAAAAAAATCTATTATTAAAATTGTATTGAGAGAAAAACAATTCTTATTATATCAGACACGAATCATTATTGATTGAAAAAATGAAAAAAGCTGTGAGTGGACCATATGCGTTTGTTAGTGGTATGACGTTAAATGCTTATACTTCTCGTCCTAATCGTTTGATCTGTTGGCGTTGTGTCTTTGTGAAACCCCCCAGCGGGCAAACCCCAGCAGTCACGATCGATCCCCAGCTCTGTGAATTCTTGAAAACAATGGAAAGAAAAGTAGAAGCAATGGTCCAAGATTGCAAGCTTGTTACGTCTACGTGACTATTCAAGTTTAGATGAATAAAGGAAAACAAAGGAAAGTAAAATTCTGGAAGTCTCTTCTCAGCTTAATTTAGATTTCTTTTTGCACAGAACAAATCACACTCACATACACACAGATTAAAGAAAAAAATAAAAATACAGAAAAAGCAATTTCAACTCAATCTTTTAATATATATTTTTTATTGCAAACATTTTATAACATGGATTAGAATACGATAAACTTCGAAAATTTAAAGGCAAAATTAACTTGAATATTAGTAAATTTCACAAGATAAGCCGGTAATAAATAAATCTTTTTTGTAAATTATTTGTTATTCATTATAGTTTAAGTTAACATAATTAAACAATGCCTAAATTCCAAAAACTATTTTTCATAGCGAGTAAAGCAATTTTAGAAATAAAAAATTTTTAAATTGCTGAAACTTTTATTGCTATTAAAAACTATACAATGCTATTACTGTTCGTTTAATTATTCCTATCAATTAACTATTCTGTTCATTTAATTAACTTCTGCTGGAAATGTTTCATCAAAAAAAAAAATTTTTTTTTCGCCAGTCTGGTTCTGGAATCTGTATTGATCAAACAAAGAGACATTTAATATCTAGACGAAAAGAACAAGAGAAGGATATTGGATTAAATGAGAAATATAGTATATAACCCAAGTGAAAATTTACAGTAAAACGTGCTTCTTATTACTTTTCATAAATTCTAGTAGAAATATTGATAAGTCCGAAAGTCAAACGAGCTTTATAAAATGATCGTTCAGAAGAACAGAGGTAGCTCGAGTACTGAAGTAATCTCTAGCCATTTAGCTTAAATTGTGATAAATATCTTTATGTCCTTTTCACCATGAAGCCATATATCCAAGACTTTATGCATTTGCACACGATGTATTAAAATAATTGTGAATTTTATCTTTTCTGAAATTGTTTGACATTCGTTATTTTATCAAAAAAAAAAGTATTTCTTTGATAAAATATAATTTCATTCTTTTAATAAATAAAAGAATACTGTTGGAAATCGGTTTCTATGAAATCATAAAAACGTAATAGAAAACTTTATTTTACAAAAGACCGCAATCCAACAACTTTAACCATTTCAAATTTTTAGTAAATAAAATTTTATTTTGCAATTAAATCGTTTTATTGAAAATTAATTAAATAATAATTAGTGAAGTAAAAAATATAAATTGTAATGTATATTTTCGTCCAAAGAATTTTAGTTGATTTTCTGTTTTTCATAAAATATAATATCTGCGTTAGTCATCGAAGATTTTTTTACAATTTCAAAACACATATTAGGGAGCTTATACTCCGTTACCGGAAATAAGTTCTAGCCAACCTACTATAAACTATATCTTTTTTCATGGACCATTCTTTCACCTACGGAACTATTATCAGACTTTAAACCTCATTGGTGAAGATCCACAATATGCAGCTTTTCTTCAGGTCTACTTCCTTTTTGTTCTTGTCTTCCTGACTTCCTCTTGGGCTGTCCTAAAAACTCAGTAACTTCCGCTTCCTGCTACGTAGTTAAACTACTGTTTCCCGTCAAAACTTTTCTTTGCATAAGAATCAACTTGCGCTGTAGCATCTTACGACTATAATTCTCATCTCTTAATTGGTTGGACATTTTTTATGTGTTCCAGTTCCTTCAGCATGTTTTCTTCCTCTAGGTCGGTGACTTAATCTTCATCATATTAATGTTTGTAGACTTATTCTTCCTTTGTATGTTCATTCGAGTCACAGATCTCTTGTGTGTCATTTTGGTCCCAATAATAATATTGCACTGGTATGGTTTACCAGTGTAAATGGTGTTATCAAGATAATTTGTGCCAGCAAAACTCTTCTGAGTTACGTTTATGAAAGTATATTAAATGTTATAATGGAAGTTTGAAAAAAATTCTGATGTAATGACGGAAAACTGATTTCACATTCATAGCTTTAAGATGCCGATTAAGTAAACTTCTCTATCTCGGATTGCAAATTCCTGAACCAGACAATCCAATAATCCGGAGAATTTCATCCCACTTTGTAGCTCCTTTCCAAAATGCCGGATACATCCAACAATTCAGATCTCCCAACTCGAATAATCCCATATTTTATATTTCGTCATTGCAAATTCCAACATCTCAGATACTACATCCTGAATTCTACAATTCGGAAATCTCCATACAGTTATTTCACTTTTCGTATTATCCTGTTAATAATTCGAGATGTCGTTATTCCATTTTCCGAAACTTTACATTCCACTATCCAGAATTTTACCGTACGACATTCCCAATCTCAATCTATTTAACTATCTCGAATTCCACCGGCCTAAATTCATCACGTCATTTCATATTCTAGATTCTAATTTTCCAAAATCCCGGATCTAGAAATTCCGTACTTTGGATTTCATCATCCCGTATTCCATTAAACTACATTCCGGATCTAACCACATCGGATTATGCCATATACCGGTTCCCATCATGAAACACTATCCACCAATCCCATATTCCAGATCTTATTATTCCACATTCTACTACTCCGTATTTAACTACCCTAAATCTCTTTATTACATCTTCCAAAATCCCAGAATTACCAAATTTCGAATTCTACAATTGATCCTTTTCACAATCCTGGACATAGATAATTTTTACTTTGGATTCCACTACTACGTATTCCATTAAACTAAATTCTGGATCTAGCCACCTCGTATTATGACATACCGGTTCCCATCCACCCACACTCTATACCCATCCATACTATATTCCGGATCTTATCATTACACTTTTTAACACCCCGGATTCAGTCATCCTGTATCCTACGTCTCTTCATTGCATATTCTAACATCTCAGATTTCCGATTTTTACAATGGAAGCCACTTCAACAATCCGGGAAGCAATATATCATTCCACATTCTATGTAATGACATTCCACTATCCCGAATACTACTGACCCATATTCATCACATCATTTCATATTCTAAATCCTAAATTTTACACAATCCCGCAAGTAGACTAACCCTTTGCGGCATTCATTTATTTCAAAATTAATTTAAAATTCATTGTCATTGTTATTATTACATTATTAACTTATGCGCGGCTGAGTTGGGTCCCTCGGACCCAGACAATGTTGTCGGGGGTTTTTGGGGTCGCTGATGAAGAATCTCGTGTCCGTTTTTCGAAATTCAAAATGTTGGACCAATATGGTGAACTTTATTAAAAATCGTTCGGATTCTATTGCTTTATGAATCTCTCGCATACATTTCAAAATATGTGACCTGGTTTACTAAAAGGAATACAAGCTTCAAAAAATTGATGTTCTCTTGATAGGAAAAACAAGCTGTTTAGGAATCTTTAAGTCAGTTTCAAGAATTTCAAATATAATATGGTAAATGAATTTCTTACAATACATTGAATTCACTTGAAACTCGTTACTTGGTAGTTTTTTTTTGGATCGTTGACACCACATTTGTAATCGGCGACCCCAAAAACCTCTGAAAAATGAATTTCAAGTGAAATACATTAATTTTTAATGAATTAATCCGCAATTGTGAAAAACTGACACCGTATTCGTAAACAGCGACCCTAAAAAACTCTCAAGTAACAAGTTTCAATTCAGAGTACCCAAATTAAGTTAATACACTATAAGCCAAGTTTGTTTCAAAAACAGTACCTTTTTCGAGCACAATGTTTTTATTATTTTACGTTATTTGTAAGCGAAAAATGCTGCATCACAACATATTTAAATGTTTTTGGGGTTACTGATTTTGGTTTATTTATCGACCGACGAAATTATGTTTACTTTTTCTTTTATTTAAAACATATATTACTTCATTGATACATACCGTGTTATCACTAACTATATATAAATATTACTTTTTCAATTCCAGTTAATTTTAAACTTTTTTTTAATAATAATTCGTTTTCTAAGTATGTTCAACTCATCTACTAGAGACGCGGTTTACACAAAAACTACATATCCACTCAATTGCTTGGTGAGCGAAAAGGGTTACTTTCCTTGAGTTTATGAAGTTAACGATAAATTCTCTTACACGTCAAAAGCACAAGTTAGTTCGTTTCAAGTAAAGAATACTTATAAACGTGATAAGTGTTGATTTGAGAAACCCTTCAATAAAGAAAAATTCAGTTTTCCGGGTGAGCTTTCATCATTTATTTTTCTGCCTCTTTCATATACACTTCTATAATTTAATTTACTTATGATTAAAAAATAATAACTGAAAAATAAACTTTTCATTCACATATTACATTTTTTTTTTAAGTTTAATGGAACAAAAGTAAAATTTAATCAAAGGGTTTTCAGTAAAAAAAAATACCGTTTCTAAATTTATAGTTTGAAAAGGAAATACATTTGAAAAATGAAAAAGACAATAAAAAAATTAAAATGTATAGCGTTATTAAGTAAATGAATATAATTGAGGAATGTCCGAATGTTTTCGTTTTATTTACCTAATTTTATTATTGAGGAAAATGAAAAAATATTGCTTTTTATTGTTTATTATTCTTCAATCATGGTTTCATTTATTGCAATTTGATAAAAAAAATATGGATTTCGATTTTCAGCATTGTTTTCTTTAAAGTAGATACATCTTGATGAAAATTTTATTATTTTTTTATATACAGAAAATTTTTTTTAAAAAGTAGTAACTACATGTCCTGGGGGTCAATTACGCAACTTTTTCCGGATTCCACATTCCAGATCCTACATTTAAAATTCCGGATTCCACATTCCAATCCGAAATACGGAATGTAGAATCCGGCATGTGAAATGTTGAATCCGGAATGTGGAATCTGGAATACAGAATTTTGAAAGTAGGATCTGGAATGTGGAATTCGGAATACAGAATATGAAAAGTGGAATCCGGAATGTGGGATCCGGAATACGGAATTTTGAAAGTGGAATCCGGAAAAAGTTACGTAATTGACCCCCTGCTCTTTCTTTTTGATTTTTTAGAAAATGAATACAAAAATTTATCTTCTAACTATGATAAATTTTGTGGAAAAAAAATTAATTTTTTTTGTCCAGGCGAAACTGTTTTTAACTACATCCCTTTTACATTTTAATAATCTGTTAATTTAACAAAAAGATATATAGTCTACTATAAAAGTCGTCGGTGTATTGTATATGTATTTGACTTCCTGTAAATTTCACTCTTTTTTGCGTGTGTAGAGTAACCTTAATTGTCCATCAACTACAGTAGCTATTTACCTTATTGTTTTTTTTTTCAACTTTCCTTTGTTTTCCGCGACAAACAAAATTGCAATCTCAGAATCTAGGTTGATTAAACATTGTAATTTTTTTTTAAACAAAGAATAAAATGCTTAACTGCCAGATTCAAAATGAACATCACATTTTTAATTTTAATAAAAGTGATTCATACATATGAGAAAAAATATTTTTTTACATACACAAAATCTGAAACTGTGATTAATAAATAAAATCATTTCTGAAATGGTAAAAAAAAAAATTGATTTAGAAAAAAACACAAAATCAGATGCTTTGCAAAAGACAAATTGTTGTGCATTAATTTTCTAAATAATTTAGAGTTATTAATTTTATATTTCTACTGTTTTAAAGTATCTGTTTATTCATAGCGTGTCACGTATTTCGACGTCGAACGTGTTCAATGTGCTTTGTCGGTTACACGTAGTTGCGTGTTTGTTCACTAAACCTCTTGGACGTACAAATTGCTGCTGTTATTTACCAGTGCAAACAAAGTGTCTGACGTATGTAATGGTAGGAATGATCGAATCGATGCTTTTGGTGACTGAGTCGAAGCTTCACCCCCCCAACCACCCCGGAGGGCACTAGTGTTTTAGTTGCCACCGTTGCATGTTGATGCTTTCATATTGACTATCGCTGATTGATTATTGATTATGGAGCT
Source organism: Leptopilina boulardi (assembly GCF_019393585.1). NCBI lineage: Eukaryota > Metazoa > Arthropoda > Insecta > Hymenoptera > Figitidae > Leptopilina > Leptopilina boulardi. The sequence continues at coordinate 1,825,958 of NW_026137909.1, forward strand.
ATACTGAATGTATTATCATTAAAGTGTATGTGATTCTATTAGCTACTTTTATTTTATGCGAATAATTAAACCAACTAAATAATCCTTTAATTACCGTTAAAGAGGGAGGAGAGAAGTCTGGTCCAGCCGGTTCAAAAAATCGAATTTTTTTTTTGCTTAAAAATATTCCTAAACATGTGGAGAATTCTCTCTGAAAATTGTAGTAACAAATTCGAACATAAAATATAGTTAAATATTGTTAGAAGTGGTGCGCACCAAGTAGGCAAAATCAAATCATCCCAACGCAATGGGAAATTAAATGCAGTTGCAATATTACACCATTACTGTACAGAGTGTCTCAGATCTGAGAGAAGAACTTACAAGCATTGTTGAAGGTATACTTTTTGTTCCAAAAATTTTATATTAGCTCAATACAGCTAAAAGTATAAAAATGTTTTTTAGTGAAACCTCAAATTTTATATTTTGATCAGCAGGGATGCGATTCTGTAACTTGACATCACCTTCAATTCACTTACACTCGATGTTCACTTCACTTTCAGTCGAGTTTCACGTCACTTTCACTCGATATTCACTTTACCTTTACTTAACTTTCACTCGATTTTCGTAAATTTGCAGTGAGTGTGCAGTGAGTGTGCAGTGAATGCGCTGTGAATGTGCAATGAATGTGCAGTGAATGTGATATGTAGGGGAAGTCAAGTTACAGAAACGCACCCCAAATTTTAAAATTGTCAATAATTAGTAAATTTTTATCGTTCATACGAATTATCCTACGTCAGCTACTTTCTTCCTATTATAATAGTCAGACTACGAATTATTAATATCGTTTCACTTTTTTCCCAAAATGGTAAGAAGGTTACTAAAATTTCGTGGCGAGTTTAACGAAAAATGATACACAAAGTCTTTCCGTGAATGCAAAAATTATTTTTTTCAGATTATTTCGAGTTTTGAAATTCAGTATTTCACATTTTGCGAAATTAGGCAGTATTTTTTTTTTGCCGTTTATTATAATAAAAATAACTTTAATTACTATATAGACAAATATTGAGCTATTGTTAAAAACAAACATCGAATTAATTAAATTTATTTTGAAGATTTTCAACACAAAAAAAAATTACGTGTCACAAAACGGTATAATAATTTTTTAAAATAACTAAACTTGTATTTTTTATAATAAAAAATGACTGAAATTAAGACTAGGTTAGACTATATCGAAAATATCAAAGTTGCCTCTTAATTGAATGAGTAAGATAAATGATCAAAGGAAAGTTATGTGGAATAAATTACCCAAAAATTGTTCGTCAAATAGCGATGTTTCGCTGACCTCATTGAACTAATAATTATTAAAGCAACCTTAATGATACAAAGGGAATTTAAAAGAATGTAAATTAAAAAATAATAAAATAATGAATTGTTTTTTTCACCTAAATAGCAGTCGAAACTAAATTAATAACAATGTATATTTCTTGAAGAATTGAATGATGTGAAAGGAAAAGTACAGTTGTACAAAATTTATAAAAATTTGAAACATCTAACTCACGGATTTTTGAATATGATAATTAGAAATATGACAATAAATTCTTGATCAGTGACTTCAAAAACCACTTAGTAACTAGTGTTATGAGAATATGAATTTTTTTTTTAAATTTTTGATATTTTGAATCCAACATTTTGAAATTTGAAAAATAACATCAGGGGGTCAACTACGTAACTTTTTCCGAATTCCACATTTCGGATTCCATATTCCGGATTCCACTTTCAAAGCCACATTTCACATTCCGGATCCCAAATTTCACATTCCGTATTCCACTTTCCACATTCCGAATCCCACATTGCGGATTCCATTTTCCACATTCCGAATCCCACATTGCGGATTCCATTTTCCACATTCTGGATTCCACTTTCAAAATGTAAAATCCGGAATATGGAATTCAGAATGTAGAATTTAGAATGTTAAAAGTGGAATCCGGAATGTTAGATCCAGAATACGGAATGTGAAATATGTAATCCAGAATACGGAATATTGAAAGTGGAATCCGGAAATAGTTATCCTTCTGTTGTGTGGGAGTTTATTACTAGTAAAATCAAAAACTTCAATTAAAAAGGTTTAATTAAATTTGATCAATTTTTGAAAAATTCGTACACTACGTTTTGATATAATCTAAAAAATTGTTCTTTGAATTTATATTCTAAATTCAATATAGCGGATCCAGTATGGCAGAAAAATTTCTAAAAATTGGATTAACTCGAAGCTTGTTACTCGGGTAGTTCATCGTTCACTGATTACGAATCAGATATTGGTTTTTAAAAATTTAATATACCGGATAAAATTTTTAAAATTCTATGTCCGCCATAGTGGATCCGCCATTTTGAATTTCTGAAATTTAATTAATTGAACATTTTTTATTATCGTTGATTCACTATAAGTTATTTTGTTCGATATATTTTCCCTTTACATTGCCGCAGACGTATTATATCATGCTGCCATGCGCTACGACAATTTATTGCTATTTTTAACAATAGAATATGAATATCCTCAAAAATGTGCTGGCTTTTATTAAAATAGACAAGAGAAGGGACATTAACCGCAAGAAAGTACTTTACTGAACAATTTTTTTTAAATTTAAATGTATTAAAATAGAAATGATGCATGACTCAAAATATTTTGATTATAATTTCTTTGGAAATAATATCATATTTTCCAAATTCTAAATGGAAAATATTTTACAACGTCCTTCACAATTTTCAAAGTGTTTAAAATTGTTGATGACATCGTTCAGCAATCACGTGTGGAATTTTTTTTTAAATCAATATATATATATTGCTATTATTATTTTTGTAATTTAATAAAAATAAAATTATTCTAATTAGATGAAAAATAGTTTTATAATTAATTTGTAAACTCTATAGAATTTTTAAAAACATTTTTGTAAACTATGTTATTAATTATAATATAACTGCGTTGCGTAATACAAAATATTTAATTCTTAACTTTAAATATACTGAGAGACTTTGTGTTACAAGTATTACAATTTTTTAAACTAAATTTTAATATGTTTACTTCAAAATGAAGGAAAATGGGATTTACTTTTTCATGCTGGAAATTCAAATAATTTCCTCCATTTCCCTAAATATAATGGATACTATATTTAAGTTTAAAACAAAAATTCTCTAAGCCTGTGACGATTTTGTTTCAATTTGAATATAACTAAATCGCGACAAATTTAAAAAAGATAATGTTAATAAAATGAAGAAACTGTTAATTAATAAAAGAAATTAAATCAAATAAATTCGCGATTATTAAAAATCAATTGAAATAAATAACAGAAATAAATATAATTAACATCCATTTATTGCAGTATAATAATTTAAATCGATAAAAGCATTCAATAAATTAATCGTTGTAAAATTTAATCCTGCGCTGCCATTTCACAAGTATAATTTTCCGATACACAACATGCGCACATTCAGTTATCAGTATAAAATAAAGAACGAAGAAAACCGATTATCAACAATAATTTCAATTATATGATATAACGCGGAATTTTATCGCCTACAAATAACCTAAAATAATAAAAAAAAAATATTAGAAATTTGTTAAATAAAAGACACCAGAATGGTCTTTCCTTACCTCTCCCACTCTACGGTCTATTGTTGCCGTAAGGTAACAATAGCGTTCCTAAGTTGGTTATTGGCAAAAATATAATAATATAAATATAATATTAATATAATAATAATAATAATAAAATTCACAATAATAATTATAGTAGGGGAGCCCATGATGTTAAATGGGGATTTACTCGAGTGTCGTCGGGACGATGATATTTTGTAGTTTAGATGATAAGGAAAATAAAAGATTTTATAAAGTTTTCCCTTTCAGTGGTGCGTTATGCGTATACAAATTTTCAAAAATGTAAAAAAAAACAATTACATGGAAATACTTAAGCGCGTCAAATACTTAGGAAGGATATTAAATGAACCCTAAAAATGCTCCCATTCAAAAGACTGACGTTACAGAAGTGACGCAAGCTCGTAGCGAATTTTTGAAAATGCAAAAAAAATCGCGTGTCAGATTTTTATACAGATGGTTCAGCTTGATGCTGCAGTCATGATAGTCCAAAATCTGACGATTATTTTGAGGAATACAGTAGAACCCGGTTAATACGCTCCCGTTTAATACGATTTTCCGCTTAAAACGCTCTTTTATGTTTGTCCCTGCATTTAAAGACACTTTTTCATACATTTTCTCACGTTTAATACGATTTGACTTCCCGCGTAATACGCCAATGCAACATTGATACGACAGCTACTCGCTACTTTCTTTTGCCTTGATGACGCTAAAAATGTTGAAAACGAAACCAAAGAAGATGCTGACGAAGACGAACCAATTCCAACTTTGTCAAATTGTCAGGCTTTGACTGCAGTGAACAATTTACGACGTTATTTATCGTCATTAAGTGATGATGCGGGTGGAATTCAAAAATTAAATTACATTGAAAATGTTATTTTGTTTAATTCATCGAAATCTTTATCGCAAAGAAAAATAAGTGATTATTTTAAGTAATTAAAGTGACTAATTTAATTATACCTGCCAAAGATGTAAATTCTTAAATAAACATGCATGATTTATGTATTTTTTTGCTTTCCCGTCTAATACGTTTTCCCGCATAAGACGTGTTCTTGACACGGTCCCTTCAGAATCGTATTAACCGGGTTCTACTGTATTGTTAATCTGTCAGCTGTTTTGTGATCTGCTGTAATGGTGTCATGGCGACGGAAAGCAGTATCAGGAATCGGGATTGTGCGAGAGAGTCAGAAATAGGGAAAAAGTGAAAAGGAAGGTGAGACACGGAGCGGGGAATACGTGTTGTACTCTATTTGCGCGCTCTACTTTTTATAGACGATTTTCATTACTCTGCCTTTTGGAAATCGTCAGATTATATTTTATTCGGGATTTTTGTGTTATTTCCTTCAAATTAAAAAAAAAATAGCTCTCCAGAATTTCAAGACAACATTTTTTTTGCAAATTTGTAACCCTCCTGCTCCCTTACGTTACGCTCAAATCGTTAGATTTTTTAAATGTACATTTTTTAGTTAGTAATTAACCCACCTTACCTTAATCTGACGCGCTTCAATATCTCCAAGCATCGATTTTTTTTACTAATCTGATAGACTATTCTAGACGAACATCTTGATTAAAAGAGTTAATACTTGAAAGAGGTACTCAACAATATGCAAGGTATCCCCCTATGTGTTCATCTGCCGCGCTCAAGTTAATCCCAAAAAACACACTGGGCTTCTCTACTATTATTTAATCCCTCACAGCAACGGATATTTCAAAACATCCTATGAACGTCCTAGAAATATAATTCAGTCCAGGTAAATTAGGATATCCTCACGATAGTCCAATATTGTCCACGGACGTTCTGTGGAAATCCTAGGGGTATTCTAATTTCCACGGACAAAATTATAACCCTATGACGTCCGTTGGATATCCTGAAAATCCGGATGCTATTAGGGATGGATTAACAATTTACAATGGTTTATAAAAAGAAACTTTACCATTTGCTTATAACTTGTTAATTCGAATAATCGATGGGGCGGTGTTTTTTCTCACGTTTACTTTATTCTAATCAATTAGTTATACTGCGATTCAATATAAAATATTTCTCCATATTTGTATTTTTTTATAGTTTCAAAATGATTCAAATATTACAATTTTGAAATTAAATCAACATTTTGAAATAAAAATCTTTGTTCAAGCATATAGATATACTATACATTAATGTCAAATTCAGGTTCGTGATGTAAAAGAACATGCGGAATTGTTCTTAAGCTTGAAGGTTCAAAGAAGCAAATTTATTGAACGATTCTCTAGTTCGCTTAGGTAACAATATGCTTGGAGATGGAGCTTTCTGTTAACAGCGCTAAACAATAATACAATAAATCTTCTTAGAGTGTAGAGAAAGGTTGAGTTGAGATACACAGAAGGGAATCAAAAGGGGAAGAGAGAGGAGGATGGTTGAAAAGATACCATGGAATAGCGACGGCCATGGTAGTAGTGGGGAGCTGTATGTTAGGATAGAGGAAAATTTAGTAGGATGGTCTGGTACCACGAAGCAATTAAAAATAGGAGCTCAACCCGAGTGTGCTTGTTACGACCACACCTACATATTTATCATTTTTCTGTTGGACCTTAATTCCCTGGCTTCTATTGCCAATATAGTTATTAATAACCGCCTCCACAATACATATCTATACACACATACTTTCGGTTTGTTAAATTTTATTGTTCCCATTCATTCGCATGAATATCCATTTTCATGGGAAATTTTTGTCGACATTTTTTTTTGTATCTAGTCACTCCAGGCAAAATATGAAATTTTAGTTTTATTTCCAATGATTAGAAAATCAATGGAAATGAAAATATAAGTAAAAAATAAAATCAGTGAAAGTGAAAGTAAAAGATGAACACTAGAATTAATGGAAGTGGAAATATGAGTGAAAATTAGAATCAATGAGAATGGAATTAGAAATGAGTAAAAATTAGAATTAGTGGAAGTTGTTGCTTCCCAACTCATATTTTTTTTGTAATAATAAAATGAATTTGTCGAAATTATAAAGAAGGGACTACGTTCAGGGGATTAGGATAATTACTCTCAAACCCTAATCATATACCCATAAACATTTTCGTTCAGATTTGTCTATGTACTGTAAAATTCATAAAGTGGTATCAACGCTACCTTTTTTTGTGGGTGTTCCTATGGAAAACCAACTAGGTTACCCGAATTTTAGGTTTCTCCACCTTTCTGGGTTTTTCCTCAAAAGAACCAATCAAGGAACTTGGTGCCCTTCTGTGCCAAAAAAATCAAAACGTCGATCTTTCCTCCCAAAATTTTCAACTTCTCTTTGCATAAAACTTCACAATTTACAAATCAGAATAAAACTACTGGTCGACGACTAAGGATCATTATCGCGATCCTTTAGTAATATAAAATTTCATTCTCGATTATCTAGTATTGTAACTCGCGAATCACGGTATAATTGCAAATAACATACCATAACTTTCAACACAGTTTACCAATTGTACACACACAATTGAAGAAATATAATTGTATTACGTATTTAGTTTGCTGTTATTGACTTATACAAACCTTTCTGATACTTAATTCTTAATATTAATTAAGTCAGACCGTTTATTAAAATAAATATGCGGAATTAACAGAAGGGAAAGTGGAAATATGAATGAAAATTAGAATTAGTGAAATCGACTCCCTGAAGAAAATGCGCTAAAGTTGACTAAAAAATATTAATCATTGAAATGTTTACATTTGTAATGTAAAGATAACTCTCTTCCCTTTAATCCTTATTTAAAGTATTAATTTCTAGCTAAACCTAGTTTTCAAATTTTGTTCTTTTGTTTTGTCTTCATACATGAGACCAGAATAGAATGGTTCACAGTATTCAAAAGTATAGTATAATGCTTAACAATGCAGTAATCTGGTCTCTCTATATAGTCAGAATGCAATTCCCTTTACTTTCCTCAAGGTTTGTAGTTGAGCAGAAATACAATTTATGTAAAAAGAAAATAAAAAGCATTAACTTTTGTTGACAAGTTGACATAAAAGAAAATATAAGAAACAAAATAGACAAATAAAAAATCATGTTTACTAATTTTTTATTCAAGAAGGTTAAACTTTATACTATTGAGAAATTTTTGAAAGACAAAGGGAATCTGAGATATTTTGACATTTATCTTTCTATTTTTTTTTATTCTAACAGTATCTAATAATCACACTAATCTCCTTTTTTAACATATATTTAAAAGTTATATTTTTAAATACAATAAGAGAAAAGCTTTCATAACTCTCTTCTCTTTTTGTAAACGTTGTATATTCGAAATACTACATTAAGCTTATTCTTCTTTGATTTATAAAATGAATAAACTTTAACGTCGAGAAAGAAAGAGAGAGAAAGAGTTTTGTTTCTGAGAAGAGGTGCACTGAATTTACTTTGAATTTCAAAGTAAAGCATAACCGTTAGTTACCTCGTTTAAGTATATCTTAAGTTTTAAATTGAAAAATATATTTCAAATGTCTAGATTGCAAACTTAAACATAATAATATTTAAAAAGAAATATTTTTATTCGCTCTTATTAAAACAAAAAAAAATTGAAATTAGTTGAAAAATCAAATTTTAGAATTTTTCTTTTCTAATTTTTATACTATAATATATTTAGAATTGTAATTCTCAAGAGATTGCAATTCTTAAGAGACATATCTTGATCTTTAGTGACATTTGCACATTTTCGAGAAAGTTAACCTTATTTTGCTCACTTGGAGAGTTGGAGACAACTTGATTGCCCAAATAAACAAAACGAGGTTAACCTCCTTGAAGAAGCTGTGTCTATATCAACTTGACAACAACATTGTTATTTGAGCAATATACACTTCACTGTTCTGATATACTAAGTGCATTTATCTTTGATTAAGTCATCCAAATATTTGGTTGTTTTACATTTAAACTCAAACTATAGTTAAAATAAAAATTTATTAAATTATTTCTCCATTCAAAAAATAATTTGAGCATTTACTTTTTATCGAAGAATATTAGATATTTTTTTATATATATTAATAAATAAATATACTATTTAAATTCGAAAATATAATTTAAAAAAAAAAAGTTATAGAAAAATATTTTTTGCTAAAATTAATTAAAAATTTTTTCCAAGAATACTGAAAGCTGTTTCTCTATTTAAAAAATGTACTTCAAATTTAATTTTTATCGCAAAATGTTACAATATATTTGAATATAATACAGAAATATACTTTTTAAAAAGTAAAATAAAAAAAAAAAATGTTGAGGAAATAAAAATATAAATGAGCAGTGGTCTACGACAAATGGGAAAATTTTCTATAGTGTTCAAGATACAAAGAAAACTCTATACATTTATGAGTAACTGTAGTGACAGTAATGGTGGTGAGAATTTCCCATGTGTCATAGGTATATAATGCACTTTTCAGGAACAAGTAGTAAACTCCTTTCTACGGTGCACCTCGGCATCAGCGGCCCGTTGAAAAGCAGGATTTGTGGCGCAGGCTGATAAAAAATTTCGCAATCCTCGCAAAGCTCCACTCGACTAAATCGGGATTCGCGAAAAATTCTGGCCTTAATATCCGTCCATTATAGCCAAGTGGCATAGCGTTGCTATAGAATTTTAAGGACACTGCAAAAAAAAAAAAAAAAAAAAAGATAACACCAACTGTTGGAAAAAAATTTGTAATTCTTCATATGGGATGAAAAAGACTTATGTTTTTTATACAAGTATTGATAAGATAATTTCAAATGAAAAAATTATCTTCAATTTTATTTCTTTTTTTGCTGCCTTTGTATTTTATAAAAGAATTTTGATGATATCCGATATATTAAAGTGTACTCTTTTTGAATTTAGTGGCTAAATTGTGGATGAGTATCGATTATTTATGATATATTCTTGGTCTAAAATAGCGATGGCACTGATTCACCGTTTAGGTGAAGACTTACTATGTTTAGACTAACTAACTGAATTTACACTGTATTTTGACATGGTTAAATTGAACGTAGACTGCAATAACTGGAATAACTGATGCAATAAATAATAACTGCTTGTTAACTGAATACTGATGTCCACTGCATTATATATTATTCAAACACCTGTATCACAATTCCATGACTTCTATTTTGAATCTTTCTCCTAGTTCTATTGTCTCGTATTTGGATTGACACTTCAGCTTATTGTTATAGAACTCATTGCTGTATGTTGATTATAATTGTTAATGATCATCAAGATTTGTACAATAAACAATGAGGTTGTCAATAGTTATAAACAACAAGATTGTTAATTAATTTTTTACAATTTTTGATGTAGTTGTAATTGTTGATATACATTTTATAGAATTTATAGACAATAAACATTTTAAAAAATAGTTTATAAAAATATCTACAGTTTAATAGAGTTATTTTAAAAAAAATTTTCTACAAGAAATTTCAAAAAACTTTAGAAAAATTTGCAGAAATGTACATTAGAAATAAAAAAATCTACGTTATTATTCGATGCCATAAAAAGGTGATAATAATTATATCGAAAGACAACATAATTCATTTTACAAGAATTTCTCAACGTAAATAAAATTGTAGAAATTTTGCCAATTTATAAAATTTTTTAAAGAAAGTGCAATGGAAAATCTTAACTAATAAATGTTTGCCTTAATAAACTCCACATAGCCGATGGTTGAGTCCGATCAATAAAATTCTCAATCCATCTGCTGGAAGACATTAACGTCACGGTTCCTATGGATAGTTTTTTGTGATACTTTAGTAATTAATGATTTGTTATTTATACCGTAGGGGTTAATTAGCAAATAAAATTATTATGGATTTAAATCAATGTTATTTTCATTAATAATTATGTTGTTAATGTAACGAACCAAATGGTGTCGTTTTATTTCTAATTCAATCCGCGCTTCAGAAAGATAAATTTTTATTATTTAAATGTTTAGTATTTAAAACATAAATGCGTGATAATTGTGATATTGCAGTGTAATCAGCATTCGTTATTTTATTGATTCATAATTAATGATGTACATTATTATTGCTGCCTCAACATTTATTTTTTTCTACTTAAGCGAAAGGGTCAACAACTTCTTACAGATAAAATTCACTAATTAATTAATAAATCAAATTAATAATGAAATTTAAATTACATAACCTAAGTTTTATTGCAAGTCTGAATCTCGTACATGCTTTAACAACTCCATGGGGCGGGTGTATTTGGCATGTGTCGGTTCTTTTAAATAAATAAAATAATCCCTCGTCATTCCTTGTTTTCCACTTTCATTATTATTATTATAACTCCATGTTGACTCTAACATGCTGAATTAATAGAACTACATACGTACAACAATTAGCTAAAACAAGTACCAAGAACTTATATTGCGTCAGTGACTTAAAATGCAGTTCGTTGGTAAAATAAAAGACTTTAAGTTTTCATATGGAAAACTGAAGGTTGCAACACCTTACTTCGCAACCATAACAAAAGCTTGTAATGATAGTTAGAAATCGGCCGGTAAATATTTGTAGTAAATATTATCGCGCGTCGATAAACATGTTACCGACCGCGGAGCACAAAGACGTAGTACCCGATTTCGCCGCGCGGGCCGCATCGCCAAAGCTCACTTGCGTGCGCCCAGCCCACCGATCGGCTATATAAACTGTGCTCTCGCTGAGGACCGTCACTCTCGTGCTACACGGAGTCCAGGTGGGTCTTAGCCACTTGACTAGGAGTTTTACTCCTAAAATCTTTATAGATAGTTTTACTCTCGTTCATCGGGTTTTACTCGTCGAACATTATATCGGTTTTATGTGTAAGTAGTGTATAGTAACAAATTGTAAAGTAATGTATCGCGATGTAAAGTAACGTAATGTATAGTAAAGAAATATAGTAAAGTAAAGTATCAAAAGTTAAAGTAACGTAATGTATAGTAAAGAAATATTGTAAAGTAACGTAACAAATGTATAGTAAAGAAATATTGTAAAGTAACGTAACAAATGTATAGTAAAGAAATATTGTATTCCCGCAGTTTAAAGTAAATTTTCCGTTTTATTACCGTTTGTAGATATACTTAGAGTTTTACTCTTCGTATAATTAGAACACGAGTTTTACTCGTAGTTCACCAGAATATGGCGAATTTTTAGGCAGTATTACAATTGATTTCACAGCTCATCGCTGCGAGTTGAAAACGATTTCGTTAATGCGCGGCTCAAATAAGCGATGTTACCAGATTGATGCCGATTTTCGATTCCGCGGCTCAACGTATCGCGATAGACGCCGACAATCGTTGTGTGAATCCGACTTCCGCGATTTATCTGTACACCTGTACATTTTTCTCCTGTAAATACCGTTATAAAGAAATAATTTGTTTCAGATTGACAAATGTATTGAGAAATACATTTCCTCATGCGAATTTTCAAATCATCAAAATACCCTTCCAAACGTCCTAAATTTCATGTATTAAATCCGATGCACGCCTTGTACAACTTCTTCTTTGCTATTTTAAATCCGGTACAAGGTGTATCGTGATGTCACCCGTCCGCGAGATTCGGCAGTTCCAAAAGTTCTCTAAAAACAATTGTGACCGGGCAGACGTTAAAGGCATGAGATTCAATTGTAAGAATCTCATGAAGCCGGTATCAAAGACTAAAAATTGAACGTGTACTGTGATTGTCTTCTGTGAAACTAGTGTCGTGCTTCAATTATACAGAATTTATACAAAATAACCATAATTTCATCTTTAAGCAATAACGCGTATCTTACAAGTAGTATAGTCCTTTCGTCATGAAGTGATCTATATTGACTATTTTACATCATCCAAATGTAAAAGTTTGAATTCAGTATAGTGAGTGATAAATTAAATAACCTTATTAAAGTTACAAGAACAGAAAATTGCAAGAAAAAATTTTGTAAAAATGTATACTTAATTATCAATTGTAACTCGACACTACTCTTCCGGATGAGACACGGGAAATTCAACTCATTGATATCAGATCGTGCCCGCAATAAAAGAATGGCTAGTTTTAACACTTTTATCCTGGTTAACGTAACCTGGCTTGAGGTATTTGAATCCTTTTTCCTTCAACAATTTCCAGATAATGAGCATCATTCGAAGATTATGAATCCATCTAGACAGTGAAGGAAGGAATTAAGCAATGGTGTCTTGGACTACAGCTTCACGTAACACATGTCTTGCAATTTTTTTAACGCCTTAGCCCAAAATTCTAAATGAGGACTTTCGTCCGTCAACACTTGAACCAAGGGTTTCTTGATATTTTCAGCAAAACTCTTCTTCTTTCGACCGTTACAGGAATCAAACAATTCATCCATGAATTCAGCATATTCTGCTGTGTGAATTACTTCCTCTGGCATGGAGATAGTTCCGTTAGCGGTTTGGACTATTCCTATTTAATAAAAAATAATTAATAAATGTACAGTTTATTCCTGGTGTAGAACAGTTTACAAAAAGAATCTCCCGAATTTTCATTGATCATTATAATAAATACGTATCTAATGAAAGTAATAAATTATTGAAGCTTTTTTACCTTTAAAGGTAAACACTAATGTTCACTGCAAAATGACTGAAAAATTAAACAAACGTCAACAAATCGTGACGTCACACTACCGCCGGTAAAGCCATCACAGTTTGTGAACAAGGAATATAGAACGAAATCTAGTTCCATGATTTTACATTGAGAAACTTCTGTGTTCCGGAAGTGCTTCAGAAGCCAGGAAGCAAGAAGGTAACGGTCCTAGGACCCAACCGACGAGGAATAAAGCTCGTGATTGTAGTCACCAACCCAGAGGAGGCGGACAGGCTGGATAAATTGGGAAGCATAAGGATTAGCTTTATGTGTTGCCAAATAAAAAAAAGGGTGAATGTCGTTCGGTGCAACCAGTGCCTGGCGTATGGTCATATAGGAAGAGCTTGTAAGCCAGCGGACAGATCGACAGCGTGCTTCAAGTGCGGTGAAGTCGATTATAAGTTTGCAAACTGCTGTAGAAATCCAAGCTGCTTCTTATGTAGAAAAAAGTATGGCAACTCTAGATGACGCTATAAATTTGATTTTTCGTATTCTCCAAGAGAAGGGGCGATTGATGGTAAACCAAATTTGATCGTCGATTCGTGAAAATTGATTTAAACCACAATTCATTTGAGTTTCGTATCTCGTCGACGACGTCAAACCATAGCCATGCTCACAAGTGCTGGCCAAGGACACATAATAATTCATATTATGAATGAGTACTTTTAATTTTAATTACAATTATTGTTTTTATAATTTTTTTTTTTAACTAATCCCCCTTTGCACTAATCTGAACAATATAATCAATTCAATAGCAAAAATAAGCAGAACGATAAAATTTAGATAATAAAAATTGTAATACGTAGAAATCTAATAAATTAATTTTTCAAAATTTAACAATGAATGAAGAAAAAAAAAGAACATGAATGATTATTTTAAAAATTTATAGCGTTGTATGTATTTTATCTATGTTTTTGAATTTTAGAAAGAAGATATTAAAGTAAAATCTATTTTCGTATTCATTCTAAAAAGAACAGAAATAAATTTTAAAATTTCTTCTCCACGACACTTTTATTATCATCTTTCAAATATATATAATAATAATAATAAATATGGCAAAACTTTTTGTATTGTAGTGAAGTAACACAATCACATGAAATAGCTATTCAACTACTTTAAAGCTTGAGAATGCTTCGAGCACAGTAATGGATGCAGCGGAGTCTGAACATGTGAGACACGTTAACTACGAAGCTCTGACAATATATCCCTATTATTTACCTTTCTGTGTAAGTTGCAGATAGTACCTTCGAATTCTATTCATCAAAGTTCTAATCCTAATAACTTATCTAGCTAGTTTGTCACAAACAATACTATATACAAAATTTCCTTTTCCAAAATAATTATTACTGAACAATATAAATTAGACAACTATCAAGAAAACTTTCAATTTACTTCCATTAGAATTCTTTTGGTCAATAGTAGGCTCTTATGGAAAAGGTTAATGTCAAAAGGTCAAAAAACCAAACATGGTTAAGAAATACAAAACATCTTTATTTTATATTTTCGAATCATTTAAAGTTTTCTGCGGTAAGCTTTAAAATTCCTGTGGTCATACCTTTAGTCAAAAGCACATACATATTTATTCAACTTTAGAACAAAGGTTATTTATTTGCTCAAAAACTGTTTATTAGCAATTAATAAGTTTTAATTTTCACGTCAGTTGTAGCACCTGGTGCTCACATCCAAAAGTAATGAATAAATAAAAATATCGATTTACTACTAAAAATTATAAAATAGAAAAAATTAAATACAAAAATAAAATTTAAAATAAATTTAACTCTTAGAATGTATGCGACAGTTAAACGTCGCTAGACCGGGTTAGTTTTTAAAGAATTTTATGTCTTTCTCTACGTGTGGACTCATAATTCAAATACTTTATTTACCTAAATTCTAAAACACATGCTGGAGAAACATTTTCATTATTTCCGCAAACTATATACATAGTCATGGTTATTACGGCTTTATGAATCCCAAGGACGTTAATGTTTCTAGATGGACCATCCACGTCTACTTTAGCGGTGTACCCTTTTTAAGGGGAAAAGGCATTACCACACGATAAAAGGGGAGAGAAGAAATAAACGGAAGTAGAGCTCCCATTGTAATAGCAACCGCAATGATAATCTTAACTTTTCACCTTACTGTGAGGATAACAAGATAAGAAGTGATGGAATCGGAGGGGAAAAAGTGGAATTTTCTAATTTAGAAAAATAAGATAAATAAACTATGTAAAATTATTAAATGATTAAGCAAAAAAAAATTTAATCAACGAATAAATCGATAAATAAATTACTTAGTTAATAATTTTTAATAAATAGTAATCTCGTTAATACATTATATCTGATACTCGAAAAATAGAATCCTCTAGAAGAGTGAGTTTTGACATTCCAGCTAATTCAATTACATATAGCCTAATTATAGTGAATAGCAAAAGAATAATGACTCGCAATGAGAAAAAATGTCAAGAAAATTTAAGGCTTTCAAAAACTTGGAAATGCAACTTTCGAAAATCCACCCTTAACCCTTTGGATCCGCCATATTGGATTATGAAAAATTGATATCTGATTCGTTATTGGCGACCACAAAATCGTCCAAGTAATAAGCTTTAAGTAAATCCAATCTATTTTTAAAATTTTTCGTTATTGTTTTGCAATACTTTCTTGATTATTATTTTCTACACATATGCTTACTCTAAATAAAAATTTTGAATTTTTTATTATTAGGACGTTAAAAACATTCATTAAAGTAGCAAGCGCAATTTGTAAAGAATTTTAGATTGATTGAGCTTTTTAGAGGTTTCAAGTTGAAATAGGAAAGAAGTAATTTTTCTTCATTCTTTTATGTTTCCACCAATAAACATCAATTTTATAGTTTGATGTGAAACGTAAACATAAACTAGTGGAAACATGAACATTGCGCGTGCACAGGAATTGCAGCCTTTAAGTCTCTATCTTAAATTTTCTTACAAGTAGCATTCTACTATAGTGTTTTTTTAGAAAAACTTTTGTTCTATGAGTAAAATGCATTAGTACTTTAGTTGTCAATAGTGGGACACAATAATTCTCAAATTAAAACAAGTGTATCAAATTATAATTTCCAGTTTGATTAAAAATTCTTTAAATTATTATTTCCCATTAAACAGATCAATCTTTTAATTACTCATTTCTTTTTAAAATTAGATCTTATTTTCCTTAACTTAGATTTATTTCAATTCTTCATTTATCTACTGTAAGAAATTATTATCTATACTGTTTATAATTCTCATCAATATAACTCTTAATGTTGATTGTGAGTTTGAAAATAAAACTATCATTCTTGAAGTATATTTGCTTTCCTTTACAATTTAGATTGCGATGTAGAAATATTCCCACGAACTCTTTGAAGTCAAGTTTCTGGTGAAGGAATTTTATCTCTTTGAATCAAGTTTATTCTGAATTCAGTAGCTAAGTTGATTTGTTTAATTTTATAACTAGTTTGCAGTACGAATTTAAATAATTCACGAATTACTTTCAATTAGGAACAAGTTATTTCAAAAAGAAACCACACAAAAAATAAAGTAAAGTGATATTAGATTAATAATTTTTTTAAAAATCATTAAATACAAAAATTTTGTAATATTAAAAAACGCCATGGGCTTGCGGTATATCTAAATATTATTTCAATTTTATATAATATCAAAAAAGTGAAACGTATTTTCTTTTTATATACACGGAAAATTTGCTAATATTTCAAACCAATTTTCAGAATTTTCATTTAACGTATAATATTTATTTTACATGATTTTAATTTGCACGAATGCTCATTTGACTGAATCTTCATATTACTGTAATTTCATTTGAGAGATTTAAGGGCTAACAAATATTATGTAAATAACTCAAACAAGTATGCTTAATTTTTGCTACTTTTTAAATTTATAGCAAAAGTTATTCACTCATTCGAATTATTTAAAAAAAAATTTACAAATTTATATTTAGAGAGAAATTTATGTTTTAAAAAATAATATTGTAAAATATATTCTGTCGCCTTACTTCAGATAATTTAAGGTGTAATTTTTTTACAAATTACCAAATTACAGGTTGAAAATAAAGGAAATGTTTATTTTTACATACGTCTCCATATTTTAAAATTGGAAAGGGGAAATTGCAATCCTAGCCCTCTATGTAACGATTCTACGAAAAAAAACATTCGTTTTAAATTAAGGGAAGTAGGGTAACTTAAAGAATCATTGATTATAGGGAAGAAAGGTCTGTCTATGAATGCCAAAAATGTAAAACCGAAAAAATGGGCGTTCACGGATTTTCTAATGGTTAGTTATTACTAGATTATTATTATTATTATTATTATTATTATTTTTAGTATTATTATTATTTTGTTTAAATTTATATTTACACAGAATTAATTTACAATTAGTCAAGTTCTATCTCGACTCTGCTTTAGGCATGAAACATTTTCTTATTTTAAACTTATTCTTTAATTAAATACTGTGTATCATTTTAAACTCCCTTCACATTCATTAGATCCAACACTATCAAAATTCATTCTTTAGAGACGTTTTTTTGATTTTAAAATAAAATCTATTGGATAGTCATTGTCAATCAAAAGTTGTTTGATGATTTTTTATCATAAAAGGTGCGGTGATACAATAATGTAGATCTATCATCGAGATTGTAAATGATATTTATTTTTATTGATTTTCATGACCCAACAAATAATTGACGTCTGACAAATGAAATTTTTTGAAATTCAAGAGTGAAGTTTCTAGTTACTAGCTAATTAAACTTATTAATGACTGAGTAAATATGATCTTTGACAAAGGGATATTTTTAGTTAATAGAAAAAATTATTAAAATACAAAATTTTAGTTTATTTAGTCAAAATTAATATACTTTCTTGTGTGTTGTGTAGAAGATTTTAATAAACTGGTATAATTGTAATGCCCATGGTCGCTGAACATAAAAGAGAGTTTTCCTGCGAGGGACATGGTGCACATTCATAGATATTGACAATTAGCAATAGGACCTAATCATGAGGTGACAAGAAATAGGGGGAATCCTCGAGTAAATGACGAGAGACTTCTTCTAAATTTTGTCTTGAACCATCAACACTTTTATATCGTATATACGAAATTTGAATTTGCAATTTCTACCCGCAGTGGGGCTTCATTGAATATTATCAGGCCGCGGCCATTTTTCTCATACGCTTTAATCGGGGATCCACGTGTTTCCAACTGTGTTCTATTGTGCAGTTTGTGATTAATAATTTTTACTTGCATCATCTCCGCCTATGATCATCAGTATTACAAGTATTTCACAATATTTTATAATGAATGTGAGTAGATTTATGTAAGCCTGTTTGCCGAATGAATGATTTTGTTCATGGTAATAGATATTAGCGTTATACCGGAAGAAATTCATCTCGATTACCATTAATATTGCCAGAAAGCAATCCCTAATTTCTGTAAATACTTGAAGAGAGGACGAACATCAACCATTAATAATAAAATTGAATATTAATAAATTGTGACAACCCTTTCAAGAAATTTGTTAAAAGTTTAATTTATATTGGAGTGGGGAAGGCTTGGTAGGGGCATCCAATGACAAGGAGGTCAATTACGTAACTTCTTAATAGTTTCATTGAGCATAGAATTCATGTAAAAAATAAAGTAGTTTCACCATCGAAGCCTTTAGCCATGTAATAACTAGTGCATTCATTTATCAAAATAGTATTTGCGTAAATTTTTTTTATAATACACAATAGGATGTAATTTATAATAATCCAAAATGTGGGATCCGGAATCAGGAATGTGGGATCCTAAATGTGGAATCCGAAATACAGAATGTGAAAAATGGAATTTGGAATCTGGAATATTGAGGAATATGAAATCGGAGAGAATTTCGATTATATAAAAATTAATCTAACGAGAACAAAATGCTTTTTGGTTTTTAACAAAATTAAATAATAAAATTTACCGAAAGTAACTAAATATAATTTAGGATTCGGGGATACGAAAAATACTTCCTGTTACAAAATTAAATGAGCCATATTCACAAATTAAAGTATCATCTACAGGTTTATAATATAAAGTTGGAATAACTTCATGATTGTCTTAAATTGAATATAGATGAAGTTTGGTTCCAAGAAAAAAAAACTTCTTAAATCTTTACTTGATGATCAGTTTAGGGTCTGCGTTTATCATTTTACAAAAATAAATTACCGATGCCGCTGTATTTAGAAAACGTTAACATTCTAAAGTATAGATACACTTTCTGCAAATTAGATATTACTATTTACAGACGGTGCTAAAAATTAAACCAGTACGTAGTTTACTTTTCAGATTACATAAGTTCCAAACTTTTAGATTCTATGAACATTTTTCAGCAATACTTCCATATTATATTTACAGTTCCTCGAAATGAGGAAAACAAAAATTGAAGAATTCTACAGAAACGTCTGTCGGACGTTACAACATGAAATATATATGCAAATAAGGCAATTGAGATTTCTGAATATTTACCTTTGATGAAACTGTACTTTCATTCTTTCTACGAAAGTTGGTATTGTATTCGAACATCACGCACGTATTGCAACTGTAGTACTTTGAACTGAAGAATATAATTTTTCCTTTTACAACCCTCGAGTTGCTGCTGCTCATCATGTAGCGAGTGTATCACCTTGTCTGAGTCTTCAGTGTAACAAATTTATTCGGTTGGAAGTAACGTTTTGCGCTCAGGATCCAGAGTTTCTGGTTCTTGTTACAGAGAACGAAGAGCTGGAAGAGACGTTCGATACTCTTGGCAGACGCGCCGAGTTTCTCTAATGTCAAGTGGCAACCTCCAAACCCGTAACGCCGCCTGCCAGTTGAGAAGAAGAAGAAGAAGGAGGAGGAGGTGGGATTTGTGAATTCACATAGGGATGAAAGTGAGAAAAGCCGAAGGAGTCTGAACTAGGGAATTTCCTTTGCAAGGTAAGATTGTGACGTTGAGACTGTGTTGGGGGGTTTTAACAGAGGTCGAGAAGAGGCAAAGAGGCTAGGAGGAAGAGTTGACGACGAAGTGTTTACCTAGCCAAGGCACGAACCCTGTAAATAGAATCCCATTAAAGCCTTGACGCCACCCACCCTCTTTTACTCCATTCCTTTCTTAGTGTTTCTCGAGGTTGTAAAGCTTTGCCGAAATCTTGAGGAAAATGTGAGGGTACCTTCAATTTTAAGAGGCGGTTTGAAAGGCGCTGTTTGATGGTAAAGCGAAGGTAATACCAATTAAAGATGAGGATCCGGAATCCCAGCTGGAAAGTTAGACTGTAAATATTTGAGTCGAGGCTCTCGTTTTCTTTTTAGAGTTTACCTCTGAGAGAAAACCTAGTTCCGAGTTGAATTTCTTCTTAACGAGCTTAAGATCTATTTCCAGGATTCTCCGGAATTTGATTACCTGACTTCAGGTTCAGTTAAAGATAGTAAGAATTATCGAATTTTCCGTTAGAAACTACTTTCCTTGTTGATAAATATTTTTTTCCAAAACAAAATGCATTATATTAGGTAGAATTTTTAGGTTTTCATTTCCCAAATATTATTCTTTACTGATATCGTAGATTGATTACATCAATGTCTCTAAAAATTACTTGTAATGATTTTTAAATTCGACTTTTAAATAACTCTGGAATAAAGATAGTTTATTCAACCCGTTGTCAAAAGTGTTTTCAAATTACAATAATTAATTTGATATTTGTTTATATCTATCAAAATTATGTTAATTCATGAGCTGAAAAGCTTGTCGTGAGCGTTGATATTTTATAGTTTCAATTAAAATGCAAATTATCATAAATTTGAATGCGTTGAATGTCATTTATATTAACCGAACCCAAAATCTCTCAACAATTTTACCCGAATATACTCGAAATAACGTTATCCTTCATATTTTTGAAAACATTCAATTTACTTTATGAAGTAAAAAATTTGAAATCGTTACAACCAAAAATTTTTATTTATTGACTTTACTTCTTTGCGTATCTAACAGTAAATAAATTTTAACAAATATATGTTTTCTGAAAACGAAAACAGATATTAAACCATATTTACAAATCATTATTTTTATTTCAAATTGGTGAATAATATTAATCGATAAAAGTCAAAGTAGAAATAAATCAAAATTTTTTTCATCTGGTTAACTAAATAATTGTGATATTGATCAATTTAGG
Source organism: Leptopilina boulardi (assembly GCF_019393585.1). Classification (NCBI taxonomy): domain Eukaryota; kingdom Metazoa; phylum Arthropoda; class Insecta; order Hymenoptera; family Figitidae; genus Leptopilina; species Leptopilina boulardi. The sequence goes on from NW_026137909.1 coordinate 1,847,318, forward strand.
TATATACAAATAGGGCGGGACAATAGACTTTTCGCAACATGAAATAATTAATAAGTAAATACTAAATAGTATAACATTGATATAATCAATATATTAAACTATACGAATAAGAAATCAATATCTGAGTTTATTAAAATATTAAATTACTTATAGTGAGTTAAATAATTTTAATTAATTTATATTAATAAAATAAATTTATTTAATTTAAAGTAATTACCCACTCAGTTTTAATTATATTTACTTTTGATATTTTCCTTCAATATCCTTTTGATTAACTAATTTTGCAGATATACCAATATTTACAATGAATTTTATTATTATAATGTTTTCTTGTTTACCTTTTCTAACACGATTGTTGTCATTAATGCGTGAAATTGTTGTGATATTATTTTCCCCCAAAAGAGTCCACCTTCATAAATTATTTTACAGTGGAATAAATACTATATGTATAATTAATAAATACTATATAATTATGTTTATTATTTAACTCAAAAATTGGCTATTAATTTTGTGTTCACAACCATCTTGCAACCGTCTATCTACAATTACAGTATAATTAATAATAGCAAATTGTAATTAACTGTTTCTTTGATGAAAATATTTTATCAACAATAATTACATTTAATAATAATAATAAAATTATTTTAAACTTTATGTCAGTTTGAATGTAGAATTAAATCAAAATATTGATGAAAAACATTTTTATAATATTAACCGTATATAAAAAAATGTAATTTTTTCCTTTGGATTTTGATCTCGTTTAAAGTACTAAATCTAATGAGAAGGATGAACTCAATAGAGACCTCTCTCTTGCTATCCATAAATAAGGTGACCACTCAGAGGCAGACACTAGTCAGTTTTCGGAGACATTCTTTTTTATTGCAGTCACAGATAGAGACACTGCATTTCTGCTATTATTAAATAGTGCCTTCTTCGTAAAAAAGAACAAGGGTCTAGATTTAGAAGATATATTTCCCCTGCAAGAAGGTTTGAATAAAAAAAATTTAAATTATCTAATATTTTTGAAATTTTTTATATATTAAATATTAAATATATTAAATCCATTTATCACAGGAAATTCCCTTTCATTTTCATTACTTCCAAATTGTAAAAATTTTTTGAAAAATTAATCAATTTCTATGTAAAAATGTTAATTCCGAGGTTAATTTTATATTCCTCACACTAATCTACGTGGATTTTAAATAGTTGAAAAAAATAAACAATTTAAATAATGGATGCGAATTACATGTCCGTTACGTACACCAGCATAATCAAACTAGACCTACAACGAAAACGAATTAAAATTGAAATCAAATTATTAATGCAAACTAAAATTTTTATTTAATAGGATTTGTTAGGATTAAAAATTTTAAATTTATTTTTAATTTGATTATCGTCAAGATATTGAGATACACTTCCAAATAAACATTAATTTTGTTCTCTTCGGAGTCACAATATTAGCCGGATAATATCATTCAGATTAATTACTCCTTTTTAATTGCATCAAGATCGCTTTCCCAGACAGATAAAGGATAATTAGCTAAATTTATTTTCTTTTAATTTCAATTTTAAATCATTTCAATCAGTAATTGGAAAAAGATTAATTCACATTAATTAAACCTTAGGCATCTTAATTTTTATTTGAAAAATCCAGTATTAGAATTTGGATATAATTATAATGACAAATAAATTTAATCTTTTTTTAAATCAGACTTAATTTTGTCCGAATAAAGTTGTTTTTATCTTAAAACTGTATCAATTTTCATCTACTAATTTCATAGAGCTCTCAATTTCAATTCTTGAATAATCAATTGTTGAAGACCTTCAACGAACAAAACGTTAATATAAACGGTAATTTATATAAGGGCTATTATCGTTTCACGTTTGATCTTCTAACTAGATGGAGGTTTCAATTTCAACGGTCAAATTTATTGAAGGTTGTTGAAGACCTTTCATGAACTGAAGGTTTCAAACGCAGTTGTTAATTTTCATGTGTTTAGCATTATTGCAAAAGGGAGATATACAAATTTCCTAGCAGTGGAATTCATTTCCTAATAATAATTATACTCTATTTGAAATCTACCGGGATTAATTAATTATTAGCAATTATAAATCCAGTCAAATATGGAATAGATCACTTCACCTGTTCGAAACCATACAATCGTTTTATTTTTGAGATAATTAAACCTTTTCCTGCTCCAGAGAAACATAGAGAAAAGATTTTTTAAAATATGTTGCTTTGGAATTTTGTTTGAAGTTGCTGATCACGAATGTCAAGATTTTATCTATGTAGTATAAAAATTATTGTAATTAAATTATTATTAGTATTAAATAAATTCACGGAATTAATCAATTAATATTATACTTGAAGTTGCTAAAAAAATAATAAACGCACAAGAGCACTATTACGTCATTTGACATATCACGAAAAACATTAACAACTTCAATGAATTTTATGTTATTAATTACAAAAACTAAAACACAATAAAAAATAACGTTATTTAGACTGAAAATCACTCATAATTAAAGAAAATAAGCGACGTGTTGGCTGACATTTTAATCTCCAATTCCTGCAAAATACATTAGTTCTTCCTCTTCTTCATGAGTCAAATCATAAAATCACAAAGAGACTTCCTCAGCGACGCAGTTATCAACCTGCTTCGCTACTGAGAGCGAGCTTTATTCATTGCCTGTAGCACAGAAAAGACATCGAATTTTGCTCTAAAAACTTTTTTAGCATACTTTTGAATACATAATTTGACTATTTATGCAAAAAAAATCGCCCCTTAAGGGCAGGTCAAAGTCGAAGCAATTTTTACATAGAGCCTCAATGGGAAAATCGTATCGACTTTGACCTGCCCTTATGGCCTTGTCCGACATCTTGAAACGTAGGACATCCCAGGTATAACTTACACGGGACGTCCATTAGATATCCCAAGGATATTGAACCTCGGTGGGATGAATCAGTTATTTTGATTTTAACAAACTAGACTATTTGGTCGAATTCGTTTTCAATAGAAGGTCTAATTCGTTCGATGTTAAATATGGTGCAAATTAAGATATAAAACTTTAATTGTCATGTAAATAATTGTATATTGATAAAGAGGCGTTAAGAAATAGTAAAAATTAATTATCATAAATATGAAAAAATTTTTAAATAAAAGAATTAGTTTATTCTGCAAATGTGTAATGAGTAAATACAAGGATTCATTGGCTAATTCCTGTCGCCATCAGATGGCAGAAGCATGCACGTAGGCCAAAGTCGCAGCTGTATAGTATATATGTCTTAATTTACACGTTATTTTCAAACCAACGAGATAGATATTTTATTGAAAAACGTATTCAACTGAATAGTCCAATTTGTTAAAATCAAACTAACAGTTTCATTCTACCGAGGGAATAGAAAATATTAATAAGTTTATAATGACCATAGTCGGTGAACATTGAGGAGAGTTTTTCTGCGAGGGGCATGTCGCAAATTCATAGATACGTAAGGAGGTAAGGTGATCAATTAGGCATGGGACCTAATCATGAAATGACAAAAAAGAGGAGGATCCTTAAGTACATGACGAGTGACAACACTTTTAAATTTTGTCTTGAACCATTGACACTTTTATATTGTATATACAAAATTTGAATTTGCAATTTCAACCCGCAGTGAGTCTTCATTGAATATTATCGGGCCGCGGCCATTTTTTCTTATACGCTTTAATCGGGGATCCACGTGTTTCCAACTGTGATCTATTGTGCATTTTGTGATTAATAATTTTACGGAATAATCTAGTCATCAAAGATTATTCCTTGTGTCACCTGGTACTAAAGATTTTATAATTTGGTGCTCAATCTCCGACTAGACACATGGGTTTTTCGAAGGACACCTCATATTACATAACCGCATTTGATTGAAGGAAGTGGATTATCAAATAAACATGTCAAAGGATTTCAAAGGAATCGACTTGCATCATCTCCGCATATGATTATCAGTATTACAAGTATTCCACAATATTGTATAATGAATGTGAGTTAGATGTATGCAAGCCTGTGTACCGAATGAAGGATTTTGTTCAGGGTAATAGATATTATATCCCAGCTAAAAATTCCTGTACAGGATCCTTAAAGAATCCCTTGAGGTTCCTACATAGGATCCTTAAAGGTTTCCTAAGGGATCCTGTTAAGAATGCTACGCAGGATCCCACTAGGATCCGTTGCAGGATATTGGAACAGGGATCCTGTACAGGAACCTGTGCAGGAACATTAGTTGCCTCAGTTTCATTTGCAGGTTCCTTTGTCTGAAAGTTGAAAACAAATTTTTAAATAAAAATTCCTGTACATGAACCGCCACAAGATCCCATGCAGGAACCTTTGTTCCTGAATGTTAACAACTTTACTAATTGCTCAGTAAGTTTCTATGGCTCCTACGTCTGCGCAATAGATTTTTTTAATTAAGTGTATCAATATATATTCATCATAAAATTAAATTTTTTTTAAATTTTATTTAAAAAAACCACCTTGGATTCTACGTAGGATCCTCTTATGGTTCCTACAAATGTTCCTTAGCATGAAAAGAAAGTGAATTATTTTCCTTTAGAGGATCATGCGAGTGTTCCTGTATAGGAACCTTAGTATAAAATTATTTTCATAGATTTTCTTGTACAGGAATCTGCAAAGGAACCTTAGTAACTAAGGTGCCTGCACAAGTTCCTGTACAAGATTTTGTACTGGATCCTTGTTCGTATATAGGAATCTCTAGGGATCCTTTAAGGATCTTGTACAGGAATTTTTAGCTGGGTAGCGTGATACCGGAAGATATTCTTCGTCTCGATTACCATTGATATTGCCAGAAAGCAATCCCTAAATTTTGTCAATACTTGAAGAAAGGAAAAACATCAACCTGTATCGAAGTCTATAGGTTGACGATAGTATATAATACCGGTGACTTGTTGGGGTTATTTTTGTAATTCAATTTTTTGTGTAGGAGAAAGCAGGTAAACTGATTATAATTAAAGATCTGAATTTAACTTGAAATTATTCGTGTTTTTATTGTGTCGATTCTTTTTATCATATAACTTATAGATTATTGTATATCAAATTTTATTCGATATTTAAATTTTATGATATTATTATAAAGATTTATTACAAGTTCATTAGAATAGAAAAAAAGTTTAAATATTAATATAAAATAATTCTATCGTTTAGAAGATAGCAGACGGATGTAATATGGTAAAAATTATTTGAAAAAGTCAATTATAAGTGCTTGAAACCACATTCATTGTATCTTAAACATATAGTTTGTTCTTACTATTTTTAATAATAGATCACAGATTATTAGAGATACTTTCAACTGTGTGAACGTTAAATTTTTTAATTTTTTTTCAATTTTATTGCTTAAATCTTTAATAATAGGTAAACTGATCCTAATTATTTGCTGCAAAATATTTTCATTAATAATTCTGTTGTTTTGTGGTATTCTGGACAGAATTATAATACTAAGTCTTTTGTTTATATATTCTTTTGTTAAATGAAAGGGATAATTTTTTTTATAGTGCTTCCATTACATACTGAATGTTTTGATTACCTCTAAAAAGATTTTCCAGACAAAAGGCTTGTTTTTTTTATTATCTTTTTATTGTAGCTTTTTTAATAATAACATCAATTCTAATTATTGATTTGTTTAATTTTTTTAAGTTATATAAAAACTGTACTTTATCATTATCGACTGCTCGAAACAAGTTGCCCGTGGCAAATTTACAATTCGGAAGAATCACGTAGACGATGGACCTCACGATGACCCTGTCCCAGGGAGTTAGCTATCGCTAGGATGCTATTGTACAGAGGGTACGTTAGTTTTATTCGCACGTCGTGATACGTTTGCTCGGAGTGGTTTTGCTGAATTTGGACTTTCAAGTGTAGAAATGAAATTAATGTCTTTTTAATGTTGGTCAATCTTTCGGAAACTAAAATGCTTTGGACATTCCCCGTTTCTTTTGTATGGAAAAGCTTATATCATCAATTTTAGTTACCAAGTGATATTTCGTAATTTAATTTTTAATGTTTTACATAAAATCTGGTGTTATATTAATTATTCAGCATTTATTATTTTAAATCTATGACTCAACTATAATTCTAGTTATTGTTAGTTTATTTTTATTGCTAGTTAATTAAAATGTTAGTATAAAATTGTTAGGGTTCTATTTCTTTTGTGATATGAGATGCCTTTTTATTATAAGCTAATGGGATACTTCTTTTAATCTAAGGGAAGGCGGAACTAAAAAGAAATAGGAGACCTCACTATGGAAGTACACCTGCTATAGAACCACTGGATGTTCATGTCGACGCGTGTGTGCGAAATTGTAGTTACGAACATAGTCATTCGGTACGATAAAAATTTAATTAGTCCTTAATTCTATAACTATTTTATTTCTATAAAAATATGTGAATTTCAATTCAAATTGACAACTTGTAAATGGTGGTATAAGATTTTAAAAAATTGTAAGCGATGACAAGATATCACAGGGAATGGATAATTAAGTTCAGGACATTTCGTTGATTTGCTACTGATTTTAATTCTAATTTGAAATTAAAGAGAGTAAATGAAAATCAGTGGAAGTGAAAGCAAAAATATATCTGTAAAAATTGAAGTAGAAATGAATATATTTATGAAAATGGTATAACATAATTGGAATTATGTTAAATAAATATTGGATATTGTTATATCAGGAAGGAACAAGACAACTTAATTATTTTAATAATTTCCAATTTGAAAAGTTTTTGAACAGATGCTTTTTTGATAAAAAAAAATAACCCTATATATTTTTCATGAATAACCAAAATGAAATCGAGATTAAGACATTGAGGATTTATACGTTTCCTTGGACACGTTCAGATTACAGAGGTTGGTTCTAGTTCATTAATCGCTGTTGATAAAGGGTGTTATAGAGTCGAATCGTTCTGGATCTCAGATTCCTGTCAAGTAGACCTCCTTCACGTTGATGTAAAATAGCGAAAATCCAAGTAAAACTCTTCACAGTGCTTTACATATAAAAAGAATTAAGTTTCTAAGAAAGAGGATCAAATCTTGAAAAAATGTTTCAATGTTTACAGATTTAAAAATATTTTCGTTTTTTTGGAAAATTTTTCTTTAAATTCAACTTTGTAAACATACGGAATATATGTAAATTCCTTATCAAAATTTTATGTAATCTTTCTTATAAAATCGATTTCCTTTTGAATAGATTGGAAAAATTTTTTATTTTAAAGATTTTAAAACATAGATTTTAATTATAAAAAAGAAAAAAAGAATGTCTGAAGGTAAAAAAATTTTTTTTTTTTGCATACGCATATATGTATTTTAATTATATTTTATTTATAAGGGTACATCTTACTCTCTATTTTAAACAGCTCACAAAAGTTTAATTATTTAGCTCGCAAGTTTTTTTCAACTTCCTTTGAAATTTTTATGCAAGAGCCCGAAAGGTCGCCACATTTCTGTCTGTAAAACTAGATGAGCATGAGTTAGAGACTTTCGGACTGTAGAAGGGAAGAAGAGGCGTAAAACAGACGTACAGCAAACCTCGTTGCAGCCGTCTCGCTAAATAATGCACACTTCTTACCACACTAATATTTCAAAGAAGCTACTATCTACCGACTACGTGGGTTCAAACTTCACATTATACATATATGAAGGTACACGGACTCTGAAAGTATTCCTGGTTTTGAAAATAGATAAAAGAAGCTATTTAAAAAGTAGTGATTTGTTAAGAAATTAAAATTTCGTAGTTAAAAACAATTTTGTTAAATTGAACAATTTACAATAACATTGGAAATTGTTATAGTTTAAATAATACATTCCCTCATAACAAAAGGATATCCCTAGGATATCCATATCAATGGTCGATATCCTAGAATGGTCTCCAGGATATCTTGGGATATCCAAACCGCCGGTCTGTGGGACATCAACAGGACATCTATAGGATATCCACAGGATATCCCTAAGACATCCACAAAATATCTATTGGATATTATATCGAAGGATATCCATGGGATATCTTCAGGATGTCCGTGGGATATTCTTAGGATATTCACAGGATATTTCATATCTCAACATATATTTTTAAAGGTTAAAACTGTTAAGCTAATATAATGAATAATAATATAATAAAAACAAAAATCTTATGAGTTTCTAATTTATTTTAAATGAAGATTTGAAACGCATTTTTTAAAGTTTTTATATAAACTCATGCACTTAATGTATAATTAATATTAATAGTTATTTGTCATCTGCGGGGAAGAATTTATATTGTTTAAAGCCAATTTATTTTCTGACAATATTAAGCATATGAATAAAGTAATGAATCACGAATGAGAAAAAAATTAGTTAATAATATTTCAAATTAAACAACTTTCTCGAAAATCAAGTTGCATTTTATTTTATTTATATAAAATTTAATTCACAGAATATTCTCACTCGTAGTCTCATAATGACTTTAAAAACAGTATCCTGAAAATATCTTCTTGACGTCCAGAAGATATACTGAGAATATCCTGAAAATATCTGTGGGATATCCTGACGATATCTATGGGATATCTGGAGGACATTTATGAAAGTCTATAGAGATATCCTGTGGATATCCTCAGATATCCATGGGATATCCAAACCGTCGATTTTTTGGATATCCTTAAGAGATCCTTTTGATATCCATAGGACATCCCTAGGATATCTGCGGGATATTTTCAATATATCCCAAGATATCTTGTGTTATTAGGGTTGCAATATTAATTATTATATTCTGCAATAGAATAAAATTTTTTGGGCATTTTAAGTTCTTTGGGCGATTGAATTTGTAAAACAATACAAATAAAATCAAGAAACTTATTTTAAAAAGAATTGTTCTTGAATTTGTTTTGTTAAAACAAAAAAGTATATTATATTGTTTAAAATATTTTCAATAATCCTAGTGACAAAATAAAAGCGATCAGACATGTTATTTGAAAACAGTTTGAAACAGAACAAATATTCTAAGAAGGTGGAAAGATGCACTTTAGATATCTCAGATATGAAATTGAATTTCAATACTCGGAAGAATATCGGTACCGTGCCAAAATAAACATAACAAGCGTTCTAACCTAAGCAGTGAGGAGTACTGAATAGTGAAACAATACTCATGCCAATATACCACTCTTTTCTCACCGACAAATATATTTTCAAGAAATGTATGATATAAATCATTTTATTTTATATATTTTAATTTTTTTTTAAATTTATTTCTTCCTGATAAAAAAAACATTATTTTTATGAAAGAATTTAATTCAATTTTTTTAAAATACATTTTGGTTATTTTTAATTATAATTTTAATATTATACTTTCATGCAAAAAATGGTACAGATTTTTTAAACTATTCTGTCACAATAAAGTCGCAGATATTTTTAATTTTTAAAATAATGTACTATGCGGTTGGAGTAAAAAAAGAATTTCTCTCGGATGGTCAGAGCAAAATGTGGTGAGAAAAATTTCACTAATTGACTATAAATGAAAAAAAGAAGACAATGGCAAGAACGGTACGAAGCAGACGAAAGCAGTATAATAAAAAAAAGCGGGGGAAAAAGCTAAGCAAACTTACCTTAGGTTCTACTATATGCTCGATCTCAATCTGTGATGATTTTCTGTAATTAATTTAACGTCTATAGAAGAAGAAAAAATTGGAAAAAATCTATAAAAATTTATAATTCTCTATTCACAAATTTTACTATTTAAAATAACGGAAGTAATACATTATTAAGGTAGAGTACATTAAATGCAAACTAAAGAAAAAAAATCGTCGAAATAAATAAAACCGAAAATTAATTACTTAGTTAAAGATTATTTTATCAGTTTTGCAAAATGAGTATTTATCCGAATCTATATTGTAACCCAGCAAAAAACTCTTCTTTGTTAGCAAGTACTAAATAAAAGCATTAATGACTTTAAAATTGCAAGATATAAGAATTAACAATCAATATGGAAAAAGCCACAATTTCCTCTGACCGCGTTACAATACTTTATTTCGCAATTTTTCTAAAATTCTTTGGACTTGAATGATGATCGTATCATAAAAAACAAACACACTCATCGGTAACCCGTGCTACTAAATTATTCGTTACTCTGCAGTTACTGTTATGTCGGTAAAAATATATTCTAATTTTTGCATTGACATTCTAGAAATTGGTTAAATAGCTTCAATTAAAAACAGTTTATCATATTTGTTAAGAATTGATAAATATACAGTTTTGTTTTTAGCACAGAATTCTCGTGAATATTTGATCGAAAACTTTTGTAAATGAAATTTGATAGAAGACTAACCGTAGAGAACGACGTGTTTAGGATAGCTTCAAAGTTTAATCTGAAGTTTAGGTGTCAGGTACTTGACCGTAGTGTGTTGACAAGACCCTAACGGATCGTTCTAAAATAGGGAGGAGGTTATCGTTACCCTTCTGAGAAAATAGTTGCCTATATATTGCAGGGCTAACCACTCTCCAGTCTATAGTTTGATAACCCATCGAATTTAGGGAAAAGTCTAAAAGTTTTGTAAAATTAAAATGACGTAAAATACTGAAGTGGATTCTAACATGAGTTACTTGGTGGGATAATAATTCGGTGACCTGTATAGTAATTTTCATATTTCGTTCAAATTATTATCAATCTGATTCTGATCGGTGTTTTTCAATCTGTAAAATCTTGATAGGGGCTCTCTAATGGGGCTCAGTACTGCAGAAGAAAAAATAAAAATCTCCATCTACATCAGGCTTACCTAATTTATTAGTAGTGCGTGCTTAGAGGTCTAATGCTTAGAGTTGTAATAATTTAATTATATAATAAAAACAAAAACCTCTCTCTCTCCGTTACTTCAAAGGATTCCTCGACCATCACCGTTGAGTGTCAATATTTCATGCAAACGTCTGCACTCTCTAATTTAACGTTGATCTCCGATCCGAAAATTGATTTCAAATATCACATATTACAAGGACTACGGTATTTTATATCGACCCTAGAAAAAGGGCAACGAAATTCAAGACTATTCAGTAACGAAACACTTCGTTACACAACATTGTCGATCACAGAGTAGCATCAGGCAGGCGACAATTTAATGACTTATTTCAAACAGCATCTAACTAGTAATATTCGACTTATCTTGAAGAAGATTACCCAGCGATACCGGCCTTAACAGCATGGGATATCCTATTTTCATTACGTGATATCCCGAAGATATGCTAGGGATATCCCATGAGATATCTCACGAGATGGAATTTTTATTGTCCGACGTGGAATTTATGCTCGCGCATAAGTAGGAAGCAAACAGGCCTTAAATTCTTTACATATGTTAGCCAACACGCCCACTTGGAAACATTCCCCGAAAAGTGCCCCCTGGAGGTTCTATCAGAATTCCGCCCGAACTTCCAACGTAATTCCGTCGGAATTCCAAAGAATTTCCGATGGGATTCCGACGGGATTCCGACAAAATTCCGATTATTTTTTTCAAAATTGTTAGAGTCCGATGGAATTCTGATAGAACCTCCAGGGGGCACTTTCCGGGAAATCTTTCCAAGTGGGCGTCGTTTATTTTCTTTAATTATGAGTGATTTTCATTCTAAATAACGTTATTTTTTACTGTGTTTTGGTTTTTGTTATAAATAACATAAAATTCATTGAAGTTGTTAATGTTTTTCTTGATATTATAAGTGACATGTCAAATTACGCAATTGTGCTCTTGTGCGTCAATAATTTTTTCAGCAACTTCAAGTATAATATTAATTCCGTGAACAACTATAACAAATAAATACAGTGTTTTTTTTATGTAGTGTTTTGTTTTTATAAAGCAATTTTACATATTCTCAACCTGGTCGAAAATTTTTCTAGAAAGACAATTTCAGATTATGCGTCGAGAAATGTTTGTGTTTAAACAAAATCGTGCAGTAAATTTATAAATAAAAATTTTGATGCTTATATGCTTGGGACGGTAAAAATTTGAATAAAATATAAAAGCGTGTCTTTAGAGAAGCGACGTTTCATTGGCTAAGGTTTGCCAACCTCATCAGGATAAAATTTATTAAACATATAAATTACATTTCAATATCATATAAAGGTAAAAAAAACTTCTTTGTTGTAAGTTAACAACAAAAAAATACATAAATTAGTTAGAACATAGAACATATGTCAACTGAGAAGAAATTAGAATTTACTAAGCTTATAGAGTCTAATATATATATATACAAGAGAAGTCAATGAACTGAAATATAAACACCGTCTGAAACAAGATATAAGTTATATCGATATTTTGATTTTTTCCTTCTCCTCTTTTTTAATGGACGCAAGTCCATGCGTATAAGTAGAGGAAAGAATGTTTTGTTTAAGTTGAAAATGTCTTCCTTCCTGTTAATAGTAAAACGATTTGTTTTTATATGAATCATTTCCTATATTCGTCTTTTTATAAAATTAGGTTTGTAATGAATCTTTATAATATTATCATAAAATTGAAATATCAAATAAAATTTGGTATACAATAATCTATAAGTTATATGATAAAAACAACGACACAATAAAAACACGAATAATTTTAATTTAAATGTAGGTCTTTAATTACACAGACCTACAAATTTTAGACCCAGAAATCGGAATAGTCATTTCCCATGTAATTTTTCACGCTGAATCCAAAAATGACAGCAAAACTGCTCTATCACGTCCGGATTTCGAGATATTCTAACCTAAAAGCGTGAAAAAGGCCGTTTTTGGCAACATTCAATCATCTATAAAATCTCCAATAAATTTTTTTAAGCGTTGGTTCAAATTTCTAAAGAAAGTACTACTATTTGCCTTTTAAAATTTTCTTGGCCCGTTCAAATCCGATTTTTTTTCACTCAGATACAACCATTTAAATTTTGCGTTACACGACCTGAAAACCCTAAAAAAAGGAAAACTAAGTACTTAAATTGAAACTTGTTACTCAGGGGATTTCGAGGTAGCTGATTACGATAACGATGCCAGATTTTCGAAAAAATGGCAGATCCAATACGGCTGCTATCAGAATCGTCATCAAAGATCTAAAATACTCCCAAGTTATGCGATTTTCAAGCGAATCAGTTGAATTTAAAAAAATATCCGCCATATTGAATCCGAAATTTTTAATTTCGAAAATCTGATATTAAAATTGCAATCAGCGACCCCAAAAACCCCCCTAGGAACGAGTTTTAGTTGAAGTTCTTTGCAATTTTATTTTTCCTTTTTTAAAAAGTTTTTAGGTCGTGTAACGTAAAGTACTCAAATGGCTGTATCTCAGTGAAAAGAAATCGGATCGGAACGGGCCAAGAAAATTTTGAAAGGTGAATAGTAGTACTTTCTTTAAAAATTTGGACCTATGTTTAAAAAAATTTTTTGAAGATTTTATAGATGGTTGAATGTTGCCAAAAACGGTCTTTTTCACGCTTTCAGGTTAGAATATCTCAAAATCCTGACGTGATAGACCAATTTCGCTGTCATTTTTGGATTCAGCGTGAAAAATTACATGAAAAATGACTAGTCCGGATTCTGGGTCTGACAAAATCGAAAATTTTGTAGGCCTGTGTTATAATCAGTTCACATGCTTCCTCATACACATGAAAATTAAATTACAAAATAATATAATCCCGACAATGCACCGATATCCTATGCTTTCGCCTACCTATAATCCTCAATACAGGTTGATATTCTTCCTCTATTCAAATATTGACAGAAATTAGGGATTCTTTTCTGGCAATATCAATGGTAATGAAGACCAAAAATATCTTCCCGTATCACGCTAATATCTATTACCCTGAACAGAATTATTTATTCGGCACACAGACTTGCCTACTTCTGCTCACATTCATTATATAATATTGTGAAATACTTGTAATACTGATGATCATATGCGGAGATGATGCAAGTCGATTCCTTTATAATCCATTGACAAGTTAATTTGATAACCCACTTCCTTTAATAAAGTGCGGTTATGTAATATGAGGCGTCCTTTAAAAAACTCACGTGGCTGGTCGAAGCTTGAGCACAAAATTATAAAATCTTTGGTCCGAGGTGACACAAGGAATAATTTTTTGATGACTAGATTATTTCGTAAAATTATTAATCACAAACTGCACAATAGAACACAGTTGGAACACGTGGATTCACGATTACAGTGTATGAGAAAAATGTCCGCGGCCCGATAATATTCAATGAAGACCCACTGCGGGTAGAAATTGCAAATTAAAATTTCGTATATGCGATATAAAAGTGATGATAGTTCAAGACAAAATTAAGAAGTGTTGTCTCTCGTCATTCACTCGAGGATTGTCCTTTTTTCTTGTCCCCTCATGATTAGGTCCCATGCCTAATTGGTCACCCCACCTCCTTAGACATCTATGAATCTGCGCCATGCCCCTTGCAGGAAAACTGTCCTCAATGTTCAGCGACCATGGTCATTACAGGTTCATGGTCCAATATATTTGCAGTTTTACAATCGAAGTCGTGATTAAAACCTGCTCGATGTTGGTAAACTACAGAATTATCTTTGACTTTTTTTTGTTCATTGATGCGAGTTTTTAGTGATCGCTTTGTTTCTCCTATATATGTTGCAGAGGAGTCTTTACAATCAAACTTGTACACGATATTCGTTCTATCCCATTTTTTGGCCATATCTTTACCCAATTTTATAATAGAATTGGTGCTTTTGTTTACAAGGAGAATAAAAGTCTAATGAAACTCCCTAAGAACACTTCACAACTTGAAAAAATATTTTTCATTAAAAGGGAAAGAGACTATTATTATTTAGCTATTATTTTTTACAATTGTTTAAATTTTTTTAAAGTTGTTTAAAAATTAGAAATGGAATATGATGAATATTTTGAAAATTGATCTACTTCGTTTGAAACTTGTTACTTGGTGAGATTTCTGGATCACCGAAGGCGTGCCTGATGTTAAAGTCTAGTGTGTATCACATTGGAATAGAGTTGAGAAAGTTTCTGAACATATAAGTCTATAAGAACTTTTAATTTCTTTTTATGCTTTTCTCCATTTTCCCTAAAGTTCTTTGAATTGAAATGGAATTTTATTTTCGTCATATTTCTGGATTACGAATTTAAGAATGGTGACAAATTCCAGTACTAAGAGGAATAATTTTTATTTTCAAAAAGCAATTTTTTTGCAGAATTTGAATAATTTAAAGTTTATTTTTGAATGAGAATTAAACAATCAGATTAATTTTCTTTATATTTACCCTAATTATTAAAAAATAATCGGCTTATTACAAATTGATTTCAAAAACCTCAATCTTAACATTTGTTAGCCATAGTCAATTTTCTCAGCCAACAATTTTTGCTAACTTTTAGAAGAAAAAACAATTATAAATTCTTGTGTTGAAACTTCGGAGTGAATTATCAGGTTTGTAGATCTCTAGGATTAGATACTCATAGGTCCCTTGTAGGCAATTAGGTGTGAGACAAGACAGCGCCAAATATAGTAGTGGATGCTTGCTCATGTTGATTGTTGACACAAGATGTACAATACCGTATTGTGGAAGAGATTTAAACTGATTTACAGGTGAATAAACATTTGTTTTGGTCTCCAATTTCTTATGAGAAAACGAATGCACTTATTGAGTACAGGTACCAATTAGACTCTAATCTAACTCTTTAACATTGAACTATAAACTGTTTACTCTTTAAACTTTGAAAACTTCAACTGAAACTAAACTATTTTCAATTCAATTTCCTGCTTTAATTGGTCTGTTAATTCGTTTATTTACTTTTCTTGAACTGCTAACACTTAATATATGTGATTATTTCTTAGGTGATATATTTCCTGTATCTTTTGTAATATTTACATTACAGGTGTATTTCCTGTATGTAGTTTTTCATCAATTTATATTGTCTCTTTATTTTTACTCACTATAAATTTATACTTCGGCTTAAATATTGTCAATTAAATTATGCTTGTTAAAATTGTTATTGATTAACACGGCAGATTAATTGTTTAATTAAAATACAATTAATTAGTGAATAGTGTTGTTATTAAACTAGCAAAAATAATGGGTGGTAAAGCGCGCGATTAGCTTTTAATTGCATCATCAATACAATTAGATAACATTACTATATTCTCAATATTCACATTATTATAATTTATAAATTTAAATATTTCAATTAAAAATAGTTAATCTTTTTAACGATATTGTTACAATCTTTCCTTATAACAAATTCAGTTACAAATATTTAAAAATGTTTCTCTCCTTTCCACTTTCTCATTAATTTTCAAACTTTGAAAATTAGTACCGTAATAGTGTCACATAAACGTAACGTTTTGTTATTTATTTATTTAACATTGCAACTGCATTACTGTAACAAGCTTTGTTTTTACTAATACAAAAGCCATGATACTATTTTATATAAAATCAATAATACATTTTGACTTTTTTTAACAAATTCTGTATTTGTGAAAAATATCAAATGAAGTAGAAAACATTTTGGACCTCATAAATCATCTTTTGTTTTTCCTCAAACCATTGTAATGTGGTAATTTATTCATACCAGTCCTAAGATTTTCTTCGAATTTAGATAATAAAAATTGTAAGATCGGTTTTGTATAAATAGACTACATTGTTCTATTGAGAAAGTTTACTTTTGATCTTCCCTTATTTATTTATTCAATTACAAAGTTCCTAGGGCTAATAAGCCCTTAAAAAACAGTATAATACTACAAGTACAATGTATATAATTTGCATTATAGATGTTAATTCTTTTCACTTCGAAAGGGAAGGCACCTTAAATTGCGACGTTCAGGTGGTCACTCTTTTCTGAGAGGGTGGAAAAGATGCAACCCACACCTGAGAAATTTTCTTCCCTTGTTTTGAAAATCAATTATAAAAAGTACCACATATGCCAAGAGAAGTCAGTTCAGATATTGGTACTGGCGCATCGTCATCACATACGAATTTTCTAATTCTGCAAGTACTGCTACTCTGTCCAAATTCATATTCGTTTGGACTTAGAAGAATTTCTATTACTACGTAAAAGAAGAAGTTCTAGAACAAGAATTTCAAAGAAAACCATTCAAGTTCTCGAGGATTCAATTCTACTTTACTACAATCCTTGGGGAACATCTGTACTCCTTTTCTGGAAGAACTATTTTCTTCTAATTTAGATTTCGCCTCGGTCAATTGTCAATGCAATTGTTTCGGTCTTGTGTGGTCATAATCTGCACCACCATACAACTCAATTGTCATTTTCAAGTTGTAAACATTATTTTATCTAAATCTTTACGAATTCCTTAAAATGTTAGTTAACATTTACATTTCTTGTTTTAGTGGAATGCTTACTTCCTACATGTCAAGATTGATTGCTTCTCTCCCAAAGATCACTTTTTGTAATGTCAATATCTACAAATAATTTAAATAAATATATAAACTTACAACAATATTTCAATTATATTTCTCTTTCTTGCCTGTACCCTTAGCTCAGAGTCTTCTACTCTGTAAGTGAAGCAGGAAGTATCGTTGAACCACCAAAGTGGACAAAATAAATATAAATTTTGTTTGTTTAGTTATTTCTGTTTTGAGACGTGATAATGAGATGGTCTGACCATTTGTGATTTGGCATTATGCTATTTTCTAATTTACTAAAATAATAAATGACAGGCTATGTTTGATACAAGTTTAAGAAAAATATATAACTGTATACAATAGAATAACGGAATTGTTAAATTAAGTAGATCAAATTAAACCCTTTTTAATTATTGTAAAAGTACCACCTGAACGTAAAAAGTTAGGCGCAATTAAATTTTTATTACGGAATTTACAAACTGATAAAACACTACAAATTATACATCAATTCCTAAATACTCTAACAACTAAATTATCTATAATCTTGGAGAAGATTCCGTCGAGACTAGTTAAAAAAGGGAAAAAATAACCTTTTGAAACACGACACAATCAAACAAAAAGATAACTTACCCACTGCTCTCTAGTCAGGGTTTTTAAGCAGGAGAGAATTCTCGTAATGTCCATAAATTAAATCAATCCAAGAAATAATTTCTCTTAAACATAGATTTCTTTATTTATACAATTCTTTAATAGTTAATTCCACTACCAACTCTTGGTCACTTAACTAGTTCTTACAAAAAATTAACTTCTTCCAAAAACCAAAAGAAACTCTCCAAAAATGTCAAACTCTCGACAATGCACTTTACACTCAAAAACGCAATACAGTGAACATAAATCAACAAATTAAAGTTGTTTTTATTATCCATACTTGTTGCTATTAGCGCCACTAAAAAGAAGTTAGCAGTAGCGAATGTTCTATCTATCGGTAATACAAAAATTAAATGAAACGTATGTAAATTTTACTTTTGATTCCGTTTATTGAACAAAACTAAATGAAGAGTAATCTGATGGATTTTCCTTTTGTTTCAAAGGTATATTCTACATAAGTTTTATTTAATAAACGAAATAAAAAGTAACTACATTAGTTTTGTTCACCAAACAGATTCAAAAGTAGATTCTATTTTCGTTTCGTTCAACAAACAGAATCAAAATTTAATTTTTGAATCTGATTTCGAAATCAAAACTCAAATGAACTAAAATTTTAATTCAGGTTGTAATGACCATGGTCGCTGAGCATTGAGGAGAGTTTTTCTGCGAAAAGCATGGCGCAGATTTATAGAAACGTAAGAAGGTGGGGTGACCAATTAGACATGGGACCTAATCATGAGGTGACAAGAAAGAGAGGAATCCTCGAGTAAATGACGAGAGATTTCTTCTAAATTTTGTCTTGAATCATCAACACTTTTATATCGTATACACAAAATTTTAATTTGCAATTTCTACCCGCAGTGGGTCTTCATTGAATATTATCGGGCTGCGGAAATTTTTCTTATACGCTTTAATCGTAGATCCACGTGATCCAACTGTGTCCTATTGTGCATTTTGTGATTAATAATTTTACAAAATAATCTAGTCATCAAAGATTATTCCTTGTGTCACCTGGGACCAAAGATTTTATAATTTGGTTCTCAATTTCCGACCAGCCATGTGAGTTTTTTGAGGAACGTCTCATATCACATAACTGCATTTTACTGAAGGAAGTGGGTCATCAAATCAACGTGTCAATGGATTGTAAAGGAATCAACTTGCATTATCTTCGCATATGATCATCAATATTACAAGTATTTCACAATATTATATAATGAATGTGAGCAGATGTAGGCAAATCTGTGTGCCGAATAAATAATTCTGTTCAGGGTAATAGATATTAGCATGATACAGGAAGATATTTTTGGTCTTCATTACCATTGATATTGCCAGAAAGGAATCCCTAATTTCTGTCAATATTTCAATAGAAGAAGAACATCTACCTGTAACGAGAACTATATGTAGGCTATAGCACTAGATACCGGTGACTTGTCGGGATCATTTTTAGTAATTTAATTTTTATGTGTATGAGGAAGCAGGTAAACTGATTATAATTAAAGATCTAAATTAAACTTAAAATTATTCATGTTTTTATTGTGTCGATTCTTTTTATCATATCACTTATAGATTATTGTATAACAAATTTTATTTGATATTTAAAATTTATGTTAATATTATAAAGATTCATTACAAGGTACCTGAATCAAAACTAAACGAAGTTGACTTTTGATTCTGTTAGTCTGATCAGAAACAAAAGTGTTTTTTTTGTTTTAATTATTTGAAGGTCCCTGATATACATTATAACTGACTATTTTTATATTTTTATTTATTATTATTAAAATTTATTAAGTCTTAATAAAATGGATAATAATAATTATTATAATATGAATTATAATAGAAAAATGTTATCTACACTTTGAGGTTAATTTTGAATTATTTTAATTTGATAAGGGAATAATTTATTGTAGCGCCAGAATATTTTATATAAAAAATATACAAAAGTTAATTATTTAATTATTTTAAATATTTACCAGACTAGTTCAGAAAATGATAGGAAAATTTTCTAGCAAACCGCGGAGAGGGGGAGGTAAGGAGAAATCACATTAATTATTTCACTGAATTTAATTTCACTGTAATATTTATTTAAATTCCACTGTTCAATTTTATTATTAATTTATTACTTTTCTTTTTTTTAAATAACATGTGAAAAGTTTACTTAATGTATTCGGCCTATGGCCGAACTTACAACAAAATTATTCCGCTTGCCATGCGGTGAGCAAACATCACTTTTACTATTTTCAAAACTTTATGTTTATTTTATGCCAATCTGGCGAGAAATGAAATTTATTAATCACTGGGACTCACCGTTAATGCGTCGCCGTTCACGCATTGCACCTCGTCCTAATATGGTCGATTTAATATAACCACAATTATTTTTTACTAAATTGGCGTGCTGCCTGATACCATCATCAAAACGAGAAAAGTATCAATGAAATGGCTGACTTTTGATTCTAGTCGGCGTAACCTTTCACGCTTTCTTTTTGATGGTGAGTCCCAGTGAAAGTAATTAATAACTTTCTATTTGTCGATAATCAATACATCACGCGTCGAAAAATTTCATCGATGTCGCTGGTAAGGTAGATCGCAACTCTACCAGTGAGCTTAGTGGTGTCCTGTATTCAAAATGGCTGCCCGCATTATTGTGACAGGATCAAAACAATCAATAATTTTTCGGCTTCCTGGTGCTCTTGAATTTCCCCTGCTGACTTTGTAACAGATGAGTGACTATGGATTTGGATATTGTCGACAACTCCTCGTGATAACATGAAATCATTTTTGGAACGCGAGTATAAAAATATTATTTATTAAAATAATACGAGAGTGATTCGACGAGTTGGCAGGTTTAGTCTATTATTATACTTAAATTTTATTGTTACATTTAAATAATTACTTATTTTGTTTATTTTAGGAAAAAGGAAGATTCCCATTTTGATGGGGTAATAAAAAAAATAACAATAAATTATTGTGTGTGGCAAAATGCCACGTCACAACATATATACAAACATAAACAATTAACTTAATTAAAAATATTTTTTAATGAAAATCGTATTTTTTGAAGAAAATTATAGGACGAGCAACTAGGATTTCTATATTTGTTGATTTTGAATCTTCAGATGATTCTTTAAAAGATGGTACAAATGATTTTTTTGTCGATGTAGAAAAACTTTATTTTACTTCAAGAACACCGTGATTATTTAATCATTCTTATTATCTAATAATAATTAATTTTTATTTAATCATAATGATATGACAATGTCATTTAGGAGAAAACTCGAATGTTGTATAGCGTTATACCCTTGTTGAGTGTACAGCATATTCTGAAATTTTCCTATGCAGTTGTAGTTTTTTGATGTCATAATAATATATAAATGCCGTAAGATGCGGAACGGAGCAGTGTAGAGAAGCAAATGGTTGAACATAACTGGCCGTATATCCGTATCTTCTTGTTCCATCCGATAGCTGCGCCTGATCGTAAAGGCATTTACTACTGAGTCCAAAGAACATAAGATCTGGATGTATCCATAGGTATTAAAATTTATTACCTACGATGGCATTTCTCTGAGTATACACGGTGGTAGATAGCAGTGTATGGCAAAGATAATCGACATTGAGTTGCATTGATCAAAGTTTGCAAGAAATGTGATCGATACATTTTGTTTTTGCAGTGGGAAAAAAAATAAACTTCTGTTTATGTGTAAGTATAGTTTTTTTTAGCAGCATTAACTATCGGTTATAAATAAGTTTTCTTATATTTCGCTAATTTTTATTTCTGACAATTTGATTTGATTTCTTATAACTTTGTAGTTTTATTTGATTTTTAAAATTCAATATAGCGGACATAAAATGAAAACAAATTAATTTTAATAAAAAATCTTTACCGAAGCACCGAAAGATAAAATGGAGTTTAAATTGTACAAACAGAAACAATATTCAAACTCCACTTTATCAGAGAAAATGTCACGTCACCGCAACGTGCTATTATTATATTTTATATGTAAATTAAATCTTGATGATTTTTGAACAAATGTATTTGCATTTTTTTAAAATACGAATATTAAGCTCTAATTAACTGTATTGATTTGTGTTTGTAAGGAATTTAGACCTTTTACTCGAAAGTATTGATCTGTCTCTAAAAATAATTTTGACCACTCAGTGTCTGTACCCAAATATGGTTACCTATAACAAAAAGTCTCTCTAATTTATTACTGCAGGTGTTATGTAACTAATGGAAGAAAACAATTATGTGTTTATCAAAAATCAAATATAAATACTAGATGTACTCTGCCTTTTGTAATGATTCGTCTATTCTCTTGATTGTGCGACTTAAAGTTTAAATTATAGATCTTCTGAACTACGTCAAGAGTCTAACACTTGAATATCGTTACGACCATTATAAATTTCCACACGGGTTGAAATGGTCCCTCAAGAGATTCAATCTTGATTTTTGAATGAAGAAGTGGCGAATTTATAGAACTCCGTTTAAAAAAAATATTGCCTTCATATATCTGCTTCATCTAAGTTACTGTAGCTATAAAAAAAATGTTCCCTAATAATTTTCATCGTGTTATCGAAAATAAATGGTTAAATATATATTAATATAGAAAAAAAATGGTGATTGACGCTTTTTTCCTTTTAGGAAAATGTGATATATACACATTTATTCCAAAGTGTTCCGTTCTACTGAGCGCAACATTTTACCATAGGAAATGCAAAGTTAAGAACGTAAATCAGCCCGCACATATTTCTGTTCGACTTTTCTCTTCATGTGTATACGGAGAACGAACACGTTCGCAAATCGACACGATTTCTACTTCGTTTCCCGAGTGTCGCGCGCGCGATCCGACAACTTTAATCTTGTCTTGAGACGAGGTCTATTTCCGCCCAAACCTACGTGACTATCCCTTTTTGCCGAAAGCTCCAAGAAAATCCTTGGTAAAGCCACGCGAAGAAGAAGAAGAAGGTAGCGACCTTACCGACGCGAAGCGGGACATCACACGATCATAAAATATGCATTGCCTATTCCCAGAGGATGCGAACAAAAGTAGAACCAATCCAAAACTTCGAAGGAAAAGAGCATTTCACATTTCCATATTTTTTTTTTAAATAAGTATATATAGAGAGGAGGCTGAACGCAATTTAGAAAGAGAGGAAGTATAAAAAGTTAGAAAAAATTAACAAACATACATACAACCTAGTCTTGAAGAGAATAGGAAATGGAATATACAGGAAAATCATTGAGTCGTCCAATACAAATTTCCAATAAGAAGCTGACTACTCTGCTGAATAGAATGGCGGTCATAAAAAAAACAAGTGGCTCATAGACCGAAAGGAGAGGAAACTCAAGCAAAAAAAAGGAAAGAAAAAAAAGAAGAAAGTTTCACTGCATTCTATTACTCGTAATGGCTTACGTTTAAGTTGACTATCTTCCTTAAATTGGTTGCAGTGCACCACAAGCGATATATATATTTTATAGAGATACATATTGACAGTTAAGTATTTCCATCTTCATTTAAAATAAATTGAAGCTTGAATGAAAAAGAGAATGTTATTTGAAAAACACAAGTTAAATTAAATATTTATAAAATTATTGTTAGGTTCTATTATTATTAAAAACGTGCAATTTCTCTCTTATAGATTTTAAATATGGAAAAACATCTAAGGGTCGATTACGTAATTCCATTCCCATTTCCACTCTCACTGCAACTTTTTCTAATTTTCATTCCCTCTTCCACTTTTTCTAATTTTTATTCCCAGTTCCATTTTCACTTCTACTTTTTCTAATTTTCATTCCAACTCCACTTTTTCTCTTTCCCACTCCCATTTCTATTTCCACTTATTCTCATTTCCATTCCGTCTTCCATAACCATTTCCACTTTTTCTAATTTTAATTTCCACATTTCTACAAATGAAAATTAGAAAAAGTGTAAATGGAAGTGGAAATGAAGATAAGAAAAAGTGGGAGTGGAAATGGAAGTGGGAATGAAAACTAGAAAAAGTGGAGATGGAAATGGGAGTGGAAATAAGAAAAAGTGGAAGTGGAAATAAAAATTAGAAAAAGTTGAAGTGGGAATGAAAATTAGAAAAAGTGGGAGAGGAAACGGAAGTGAGAGTGGAAATTAAAAGAAGTGGGAATGGAAATGGAATTACATAATCGACCCCCTGCTATTTAACAAAACTGTGTTACTTTTTCTTTAGTTATCTTTTTTTCCTTTTCAGGGAAAAGGATATCCTATCAATCTCATGGGATATCCATGAAATATCGCAGGGATATCGTTTTGTTGTGTGGGTAAAATTATACCATTAAATATTTAATAGTTATTAAAAAAATGTAATTATTTTGTAAAAATTAAGGAACTTTTTAAAGGAATTGAATTGATCCACTTTTCATAAAAAATATCATCCCAATTTTTTACTTTCAATATTTGACTTAAAAATAATTTACCATGTTGGTTCCTAATTTATAATCATTGAGTCCTAAAGTGATTAATGCTTCTATTTAGTCTCTTATAACAAAAGGATATCCATATCAATGGTCGATATCATAGAATGGTCCCCAGGATATCTTGGGATATCTTAGGATATTCTTAGGATATTCACGGGATATTTAATATCTCAACATATATTTTTAAAGGTTAAAATTGTTAAGCTAATGTAATGAATAATAATATAATAAAAACAAAAATCTTATGAGCTTCTAATTTATTTTAAATGAAGATTTGAAACGCATTTTTCAAAGTTTTTAAATAAACTCATGCACTTAATGTATAATTAATATTAATAGTTATTCGTTATTTGCGGGGAAGAATTTATATTGTTTAAAGCCAATTTATTTTCTGACAATATTAAGCATATGAATAAAGGAATGAATCACGAATGAGAAAAAAAATCAGTTAATAATTTTTCAAATTAAACAACTTTCTCGAAAAACAAGTTGCATTTTATTTTAATTATATAAAATTTAATTCACAGAATATTCTCACTCGTAGGTTCATAATGACTTTAAAAATAGTATCCTGAGAATATCTTCTTGACATCCAGAAGATATACTGAGAATATCCTGAAAATATCTGTGGGATATCCTGACGATATCTATGGGATATCTGGAGGACATTTATGAAAGTCTATAGAGATATCCAGAAGATATCCTGTGAATATCCTCAGATATCCAGAAGATATCCTGTGGATATCTTCAGATATCCAAAGGATATCCAAACCGCCGATTTTTTGGATATCCTTAAGAGATCCTTTTGATATCCATAGGACATCCCTAGGATATCTGCGGGATATTATCAATATATCCCAAGATATCTTATGTTATTAGGGGTAGTTGCTAAACTAAATGTTATTTATAGAAAAACATTCTATTTTCAATTTCAATTTAATTTATGTTTTAATTAACATTTCATTTACTTTTGTTATTTTTGGTGAATGTCAATTTTTTAGTTTTGATTCCAAATTCTATATTTTTCCAACGTATGGCTTTATTTATTGGAAAATGTATACTTGACGCTCTATTTATACAACCTTTCAATTATCGGTATGATTTTATTTTTATTTATTTTTCTTTGTATTATTCCTTTAGTATTTATATTTTATGTTTTTTTTTATAGACTCCTTGAAGAGTAAAATCAATTAGATTTCGAATCGTTTGAGTAAACTAATTAAATCTATTTGTCTGAGTGTTTTCGTTCTTTTTTATCTTTCCTTAAATAAACAAAAAGTTTTTTTTTGTTAATGTAGATAACTTAATGAAAAGCTATATCAATCCTTACAGTATAAGATATTAAATATCTTTTTAATGTGTTAAAAAATTATTTACATTCGATATTTAAAAAAAAAATTTGAAGCGTGTACTTTAAGAGGTAAATTAAATTTTCTATTTTTTTGTAATCTTATCGTGATTTAGTATATTTTTTTTATCAAATTTCAGCTTCTCAATTGTAGAAATATCTGTGCCATAGGAGAAGAGCCCAAAGCGTTACGAAAAAAAGTGACTTTAATAGAATTCCTTCGCGATCATTTCGTGAACAAAACCCTAAAGACAAAAAAATCTTTTCAAGCTGTTTCAAGATATATGAATATCATGAACCCAATTTATCCAGTGACTGACGAACTCTTATTGGATATTATAGATACTATTATATATATATATATATATATATATATATATATATATATCCGTTTTTTAATAAAAAGAAAAAGAGAAAAATTATTTTATTAATATTTACAGATTTAATTTAATCATTATCAAATTGTTTAAAAAATGTAGAATTAAGTTATACCCCTAATAACACAAGATATCTTGGGATATATTGATAATATCCCGCAGATATCCTAGGGATGTCCTATGGATATCAAAAGGATATCTGAGGATATTCACAGGATATCTTCTGGATATCTCTATAGACTTTCATAAATGTCCTCCAGATATCCCATAGATATCGTCAGGATATCCCACAGATATTATCAGGATATCCCACAGATATTTTCAGGATATTCTCAGTATATCTTCTGGATGTCAAGAAGATATTCTCAGGATACTGTTTTTAAAGTCATTATGAGACTACGAGTGAGAATATTCTGTGAATTAAATTTTATATAAATAAAATAAAATGCAACTTGTTTTTCGAGAAAGTTGTTTAATTTGAAAAATTATTAACTAATTTTTTTCTCATTCGTGATTCATTCCTTTATTCATATGCTTAATATTGTCAGAAAATAAATTGTCTTTAAACAATATAAATTCTTCCCCGCAAATAACGAATAACTATTAATATTATTTATATAATAAGTGCATGAGTTTATTTAAAAACTTTGAAAAATGCGATTCAAATCTTCATTTAAAATAAATTAGAAGCTCATAAGATTTTTGTTTTTATTATATTATTATTCATTACATTAGCTTAACAATTTTAACCTTTAAAAATATATGTTGAGATATTAAATATCCCGTGAATATCCTAAGAATATCCCACGGACATCCTGAGGATATCCCATGGATATCCTGCGATATAATATCCAATAGATATTTTGTGGATGTGTTAGGGATATCCTGTAGATGTCCTGTTGATGTTCCACAGATCGGCGGTTTGGATATCCTAGGGATATCCTATGGATATCCCAAGATATCCTGGGGACCATTCTAGGATATCGACCATTGATATAAATATCCTATGGATATCCTTTTGTTATGAGGGACGTAATGTAACATAATTAGTGATATTATACAATAAAAAATTTTAAAAGATAAAATTTTAAATTACATTTATTGTATTAATTTGAATTTTGAGTCTAGATTCTCATCTAATAACTCGGAAATGATTTCAATTGGATTCTATTAAATATGAAAATTAAATAAAGAATTACATATTTTTCAAGGAATAAAATTTGTTAACTACAACAATTATAAGTAGTTTTAACAAATTTATAAATCATAGAGGTTTTAATAAAATAAAAATCAATTTAATTACAGAAATAACCGCCCGTATGAAGAACAGTTATTAAACTTTTTAAATTTGAATTTGACTAATTTACTATGGATTGTCCTTTAAGGACATAGATTTTAAGAATGTAGAGATATAATCTTGAATAAGGGAAAATTATTCCACTCTCTGAATCTGAATTAGTAAAAATATTTACTAATTTGAATTAGTGACTTACTTTTTGCTTCTGAATAAGTAAAATTTTACTAACTCTAAAGCAAAAAGTGAGTCACTAATTTAAATTAGTAAACATTTTTACTAATTCAGATTTAGAGAGCATATATTTTGTACTATTTTACAATTTAGCTAATTTTGTTGTTAACAATGATATTTTTTTATTATAGATTATTACAAAAATTATTTAATTTATTATACACATCTGTTTTTAATTTCGTTGATAGGTTGATTTTTACGGAAGTTACAATTTATACGATTAATTTGTTAATTATTTTTATAATTATTAATTTTTATCAACAAATATAAGAACATAACTTAAATGGTCGATAATTATTAAAATTATTTAAGAATATTGATTATTATTTATAATTAACAAAAAAAAATGTACAGATGTAACAATTATAATATTATAAAAAATAATAATAATTATTCTATGCATTTGGATTAGTTGTAATATTATATTTTTCAATTCACCTTAAATTGAAAAATTTAATTATGTTTTTTATATTCTTGAAATTAAAAAAATTTCATTTTTTCCAATAAAAATTAAAAACTTTATATCATATTATATACTTGATAAATTGCATTTATTATATAGTACAGAGTATACAGAAACACGAAAAGTGTTGAAATTATAGGAAATGTACATTTGAAACAATTACGAAACACTAATTGGCTTTCTCGTCGGAGTATCAAAGGTAAGATAGTTTGATATCTCCCAACAACGAATTAAGCACACTGCATGAGTACAGCGAATGAATCCTAATGAAAATTAAGAGAACTAACGAACGACATGAAGTTAAAACTAGAAATATAATCATACAGAAAATCAGTTTTTTTTTAAGTATTCAACTTTTTTAATTTTGAAACAATTAAAAATAATGTTTGTTATTTCAAGTTGTATAAGTTTCGGCATAAATATTAATTATCATAATATTGTTTCTGTAATAATTGATGATGGAATATGTTTTAAAAGCACAGTTTTAAAATATAGAGTATTAAATATTTTTTATTTTTTATATATACAAAATTATTATTATTATTATTATTGTTATTATTTCAAAAGTATAAACGTAAAATAGTATAAACAATACTTTAAGCCATAGGAAATATTTGAAATCGGCAATTTGTCAGAAGGAAAGAAGCTTCTGAATTTTACAGCTCAAGATGCAGCATATCACCGAATCTTCCATAGCAAACTGATTGCTTTATGGCTGCTTAAACCCCTTACGATGAAGGAAGATAAATCGTTCCCTAGTGTCAGTGAAAAGCCGCATATCTTCTTTATCGATTACAGTTTCTTTCTCTTCCACGAGCAACTCACAAATTCATTTTATTCTTGAACGCAAAATGTACTTACGCAAATTTAGCATCCGATTCATCAAGTCAAACTTAAGGAAATTGTCACATTATATTGTTTCAAGCATTCCAGATATTTTTTTATCAAAATTTATTGGATTTTAAGAATTCTATTGTAGAAATCGTGAGATAGATTATGTAATTCGTTTTCACTTTGTATTTTTATTTTGACTTTTTATATCATTGATATTCACTTTTTTTGAAAGGCTATTTACTCTGAAGTGATTATTATTATTAAGTGACTCATTTTGACTCCTGGGTGTCGATTATGTAATTCCATTTCCATTCCCATTTCCACTTTTTCTAATTTACATTCTTATTTCCATTTCCCCTATTTTCATTCCCATTTCCACTTTTTCTAATTTTCATTCCTATTTCCATTTCCCCTATTATCATTCCAACTTCCACTTTTTCTAATTTTTGTTTCCACTTCCATTTCTACTTCTTCTAATTTTCATTCCCACTTCCATTTACATTTCCACTTTTACTCATTTCCACTCTCATTTCCAGTTTTTCTAATTTTCATTCCTATTTCCACGTCTACTTTTTCTAATTTTCTTAAAGGAAGTGGAAGTAAACATTAAAAAAACTAGGAATAAAAATGGGCATAAAAGTGAAAATAAGAAGTAGGAATGAAAATTAGTAAAAGGGGAAGTGGAAATGAGAATTAAAAAAAGTGTAATGAAAGTAGGAATTAAAATTAGAAAAAGTGAAAATTGAAATGGGAATAAAAATTAAAATTAGTAAAAGTGGAAATGGAATTCGGAAGGAAAATTAAAAAAATTGGAAGTGAGAAGAAAAAATATTTTTCTATACAAATTATTATTTTTGAACTAAAAATTTTTTTGCAACGTTTCTTGATCAATAATTTTTTGAAATAAAATTTGTAGGCAAAAAATTAATTTTTATTTTGTGAGTGAACAATATAATATTCATTTTTCAATCATTGATCATAAACGTTGTGAATTTCACCGGACGTGTAGATTTAACAATTTTACTCTACGTGATATTCAATATTTTACGAGATAAAAAGTTGACATTGAAGAAATTCAATAAAATTAAAAATAAAGTTACTATCTTTATCTTTTTCTACAAAGTGTGAAAATAAAATTAAAATTCAATATATTTGAACCTAAATTTACAACAAAGGAATATTTTCATTTCAAGTACTTCAATTTTTAAATTAGAAGTTTCAATATTTTACATTCTTTCATTTTTTATTTTGAAGCACAGTTATTGTTTAATGAAACAAATTTTTAAAACATCTAGAAGTATTTTTTCTAAATTTTAAATCTAGTTTTGTTTACTTAAAAGTTTTTTTAGTTGATAAGAATAATAATAATAATTATAATAATAATAATAATAATAATAATAATAATAATAATAATAATAATAATAATAATAATAATAATAATAATAATAAGATGACCATTAGTGTCAGATTAAGAGACAGAGAAAAATTAATTTTAGTATCAGTGAAAGTGAAAGTGTAAATAAATAATTTTTGTGTAAAGAAAAGTAAACGAGATCAATAAATTTAAATGAAAATTTAAATAAAATTTCAACAGAGTAGGATTTCGAAAATAATATTCAATAATCAGTGCCAGTTAATTGATAAATTCAACCGTATATTATTAGGTTTACTTATTATTTCAACATCAAAGCAAATTATATTAACAATATAATATTAGGTATTATTAATTTTCTATTATTCTAGTTTATGTGATTGCGTATTTTGTATGCTTTAAAATTTATCCAATTTTGGTTTCCACAGTGAAAATGTACCAAAATGGATTTTCACACAACTAAAATTCCAGCGAGAAGTAGATGAAGAATAATATGACCCTGGAGGCATTGCTCCACCGTTAGAAAACCGCGAATTCTCTGTCGGCCACGTATCAGGTAGAGTTTTTTTAAACTCCTTTGGGAGATGAACCTGCATTTCTAGATTTTATCTATCAACTACAAATTGGAACAAGTGAGAATAGAATCAAGAGAAACAAAGATGATAACTTGGTTTAAATTAGAGATGCTATTTTTATTTGCTCATCTAAATTGCTTTAAATCATTTATGTATATATAGATATATAAAACATAATCATTTATATTCACAGTTAAATTTATATTTTACAAGAAAACTAAATTTTATTTAGAATTTCTATCACCGTCCAACAAAATTCATCTTTTTTTCACACACGAAAAAATCAATTATTTTTGAAAACGAATATGATGTCAGATTTACAAAATTCAAAATGGCGGATCCAATATGGCGATTCAAAATTATAATAGTTATTAATTTTTTCTAAAACTTGATATCTTGGGTTTTTTTGGGTAGCTGAGTACGAATCTGATGTCGGATTTTCAAAATTCAAAATAGTGGATCCAATTTAGCGAAAAAAACTAAAATTTTTCGTCTAAATTTATAAAAATTCATGGAATTCATTTGAAATTTGTTTCTTTGGGGTTTTTGATGTCGCTGATAATGAGTCTGATGTTAGAATTTCAAAATAGACAATGGAAAATTTTAAGGGATAACTCCCAGGTAAAAAGTTTCAAGTGAATTTGAGGAATATTTATAAATTTCGACCGCCATATTGCATTCGCCATTTTGAATTTTGAAAATCTGACATCAGATTCGTAATCCAATAACCGAAAAAATTTATCTGCATAATAATAAAGAAAGAAAAATATATCTATCACAATTAGAATATTTTTTAAATATTTTGTATTATTTTCAAAAAATTTCAAATACAAAGGATAGGAATGTGGACTTCTCTACAGTATGCGCATCAAAAAATTAAAAATAAATAAGAAACCTGACTCCATTCTGTACATGAAGAAAATTTTACTCGATGTTTTGGTAGCTCAAAGGCTTTTAAATGAAGATTTTATTTAAATTTTATTGTGAATGCTTTCATTTGGTGATACTTTACTTATATCTAACTACTGACTTGAGTATATTACAGAATTCGTAAAATCTACCTTATTTTCGTTTCAAGCAACATTCATTGAAAATTTTATACTATACAATATATCGAGAATTTATACAAAATTGAACCTTTTATTATATTATTGCTATAAAATAAAAGTTGTTAAAAATTAAATAGTATTAAAAATGACTTTCAATGTTAATTTGCAAGTAGCAAGAAATTTTGATTCTATAAAAAATATTGGATAAAAAATAATTAAAAACATTAAAAAAGAATAGATTTATTAAATAAATTTATTATTATTATTAATATTATAGTTATTATTACTCATCATTTTTTGGAAATAAAAAGAAAATTCTGAATAAAAATGCATAAATTTTGATTAAAATAAATTACTTTCGGGTTAATATTTAATGTTCATTTTCAATTAAATTATTCCCATTATAGATAACTTCAATTAACAAGTATTACAATACATTAGCGCCGAATATATTAAGAAGAATATTTTAAGTTTAACTATATTTACAGATTCATATAAATTATTC
The DNA here is from genome assembly GCF_019393585.1 of Leptopilina boulardi. NCBI lineage: Eukaryota > Metazoa > Arthropoda > Insecta > Hymenoptera > Figitidae > Leptopilina > Leptopilina boulardi. Next base: position 1,879,814 of record NW_026137909.1, read on the forward strand.
ATAGATTAAATTTTATTAAAGAAAGCATCGAACTGAGCATGAATTATTCGATAAATTCTGTTAAATTTTTAATTAATATATGAATAATAATGAAAGAAAATTTGTATTTAGCGACCAGGAAAAATTTCGTGTAACAAGTTTTAATCGAATCAAATCAATTATTTTTAAATCTGACAGCATAAAAATTAGATGGTTACAAATAATTTTCTTTTTTACGAAACTATATTAGAAGTATGTAGAATTTTTTCACATTTATAATGATTTGTAATGATTTTTGTGTAATTTTTTATGCCTATCGTATTAAAAAATATGATTTTGAGAAAAACGCAAAAGAAGATGAAAAAAAATATTTTAAAGTGTGATAATTTGAATTTTTTTCAACATACTTATTAGCCAACTATTCCTGGCTCATAGAATTCTTCTTCCAAAGCATTAAAAATGGCTTCAGCCTCCTTTTGCTGAACTCTTTTTAGTTTTCTTGACTCCTTTGTAGCCTCCTGTCGACCTTTCAAGTTAGCAATAGTGATTCGCCACTGGTCGACTTCTTCACACATTCTTTGTGCATTTGATGCAATCTTCAAGTTTAAAATTTCCATTATCAAACGAATACTCCTGTATATCCATCGTTGAAAATTCTATCTATAATAAAAGGTGCTATTTCCACGATTTTGATACCGTTTGATTAAATTAAACTCTCGTTATTATTTTGTATGAAGTCTCCCAAATAGATAATTACACCGCCCCACAAAAAAAAGTGTCAGGGTTCTGGGATCTGAGTACACTTTTTCGACCATTTTGAATTTTAACAATCTGACTTCAGATTCATAATCAGCAGACCGTAAAACTCCTAAATAAAAAAATTTCATAAAAATCCATGAATCTTTAAGAAAATGTTTAAAAAATCACCAATTTTCAAAAAATTTGACCGCCATTTTGAATTTTAACAATCTGACTTCAGATTCGTAATCAGCGACCTCAAAAACCCTTAGATACCAAGTTTCATATAAATCCATCAATTTTTTTAAAAAAATTTATACCACCAAAAATTTGACACTTTTTTTGAGGTTAGAAAGAAATCCAGACCTTCAGGAGGAAAATGGAATTCAAATTTGTGTTCAGCGGCCCAAAATACATGGAGATAGGGTACTCTGATCCCCGAACCTCGACACTTTTTTTTTGTGCAGCTCTTTTTTTCATAGACTAGCTTTATTTGCTTTTTGAACTTTAACAGGAACAGAATCTTGCAAAGTTTTTCAAAGTTTCTGATTTATGCCAAAAGCATTAAAAATTTTAACACATTTGTAATAGGTATACTTTATGTATTTAATCCTGCTCTTTCAAAATCTAGAAGAAAAATAAACTTTCAAATTAAAGAAAATCCGCTACAAACAAAATTCATTCATCAAACAATCACCAGATATCTCCGGAGAGATTCCGCTGAGACCACAACGACAATGATGACTTTGAGACAGGGAGATTCCTTTATTAAAAACTACCACTCAGTAGGGGGTAATGCAATAAATTTCTCTAATTCAATTGATTGATTTAAAACATTTCGAGTTGATAAATGATTTAAATTAATTAAATTTTTTAAGAAATTAAAAATTAACAAAATTTTAATTAATTTTGGGTAAAACATATATACTTTATATATACCAATAGATTCGTTTCAATTTAAGGAATGCAATTATTTTATGTATAAACTTAAATTTAATAAAACACAAAATTTTTTAGCTAAAAATTTTAATTTCTTAATTTTTATTAAATCTTTAAATTTAAATCAAATCTATACTTTATATATACCAATCGATTCGTCTTGACGTAAGGAATGAGATTCGATATGATATATCACCTTAAATTTTGCTATTAAAAAATTTTTTTCATTAAAAATAAATTTTCGGAAAAAAGACGATAAAATTTTTTTTATTAAAAATAAATTTTTGGAAAAAAGACGATAAAATTTTTTTTTGTTTTAACCATTTTTAAAAATTTTATAAATAAAAGGACTACAAAGCTTCTGAGGAAGCAAAAAAACATTTACTTTAATTTGCTCAAATACGCCTGAAACTTGTCACCCCGGCGTTTTTGGGGTCACTGATAACAAATCAGATATCAGTTTTTTAAAAATCAAAATGGCGGGTTCAATATGGTGGACACTTTTTTAATTTGCTTAAATTCGCCTGAAACTTATCACTCGGAGGCTTTTTAGGTCACTGATTACGAATTCGTTATCAGTTTTTCAAAATTCAAAATGGCGAATCCAATATGGTGGACATTTTTTTAAATTTGCTCAAATTCGCCTGAAAGTTATTACTCGGGGGTTTTCGGGATCGCTGTTGACGAATCTGAAGTCGGATTTAAAAATTAAAAATTTCTGATCCAAAATGGCTCACTCTTTTTGAAAAAATTTATCAAACTAGTTTAAAACTTGTCACTCGGCGGTTTTTGTGGTCTTTGATTAAGATTCCGAAACCAAAAATACTACAACAATGAGTATCAATAAGATTTTCAATTATCATGGATAAAATTTTGTTTTATTTTGATAAGCAATTCTGTCATCATTGGGTAGAAGTGGGGAGGGTGGTGAGTCCACTGCTAAAGAATCTTTCTCAAACAAAGTCGGTCGGGTATATTGACATTTACAGTTATATGTAATACGTGATATATATATATATATATATATATATATATATATATATATAAATATTTGTAAATTTAAAACAAATTCAAAATTGTTTTTCATCGCCACTGAAGAAAACCTAAATTCATTTTTGTTACGAAGTAAATTAAACCAATACTCAAATATTATTGAACGTGGCGCCATCTACGAGTTTCATTTTTGTTGCGTTTTAAATTGAGTCGTAGTAGTTATAGTAGTAGTTGTATATATATTGAACCCAGGTTTTTTCTTTGAAATGCTACGGTCGACAAGTGCTGTCAATTTTGTCAAGCGGAATTAAAAGATCAATATGTTTGTTGAAACTGGATTTAATATCCTTTTAAAAGATATATTTTTTTTTTGTCAACGAACTGTACTTTTACAAAAAATAATATTGTAGAAAAATTTCAACGTATTTCTATTAAATTTTTTTTCAAAAAATTTTTTTACTCGTTGAATGCAAAACAAAATATCAATGTTAAAAAATAGAAAACATTTTCATTTTAGTACTGTTTTAGGTAAATGTAATAAATTTAAAAAAAAAGTCCGACATATTAGATTATCCATTTTTGAAATTAGAAAATCTGATATATTCGTATTCAGCGAAAAACTTGTTATATATATAATAAATAGAATTTAATTGTTTTATCAATTTTTGTACATTATTATATAATCAATGTCTCTTTTTCATTAATGAAATTGAAAATCCCTGGATTAATTTCGGATATAAATTGAAAAAAAAACTATATAAACGACTTTTTATCAATAAAGAAGGGATAAATGTTTTTATTTTTCTTCTTTTTTTTTGCCTGCACCTGTATCGACCTAGTTGCAGAGCAGGATATAAATACTTTTGAGAATGCAAATAAAATATCGCGAGCAAAAAGAACCCGCGGCAGTTTATCGAACGTCGCAGTTTTCGGACGCGACCGTAAATCGCTGGATGAAACAGCCTTCCCTAAAAATTATTATAAAATCGACCAACTCTCACGACTACGTATCGCCAAACTGCAGTAACACTATATATCATTCAACAGAATATTCTATACTTTTTTTCGGACATATAGTTTTTTTTTCATTAAATCGTTCATTCTCACATAGATTCTATAAAACCTCCACATTTTTACGCCTTTTAATGTTTCTATATCCCGCAGATTTCTCTCTAACGCTCATATAATATGATATTTTCATTGTAATGAAACATTTCAGAATATTATGTAACCTAATAAAATGTGTTTTAAAAATTTATAGTTTATTTAATATGTATAATATATTTTACATTATATTATGTAAAATTTAAAATTGCGAAAAACAATTTATTTTGTTGCAGAATGTAAATCATATTTTCAACTTATATGATTGAATATTGAAAAAAATGAGTATTTTATTAAATCTTTTTAATGATAAATAACAGTAAATCATCTGAAATTCATACTACAAATAATAATGTTCTTTAAAATAATAAGAAGAAATCGGGAGAAATTGAAAGTACGAAGGTTTCGTACTAGTAAGACTACCCAAGTGCCATTCAGAAATCGATTTCCAAATAGGAAAATTTTTTAAAGAATCAAAAATATTTGACATATATTTTTTTTTATTTCTGCAGACATATTATTTTCAGCGTTGAAAATAGGAGTTAAAATGTGAAATATACATTATAGGGGTGTGACATATGTATGAAGTTTCCTCAATATTTCGAAAAATATACATTTTAAAACAAAATTCTTTAAACCTTTTGTGCCTCCAGTATAAATATGTACCACTAAAAATCGCCAAGTAACAAGTTTCAAGCGAATTCAATCACTTTTTAAAAATTCGTCATACATAATAATTTATCCGCCATTTTGATTTTTAAAAAACGGATTTCATATCTTTAATCAGCGACCCGAAAAACTCCCATTAGAACGTTTGTCGTTTTAATCAATCTTTTTTAAAAATGAATGCTGCAAACGGTTAATTAATATAATAAACAAAACAATAAAAAAAGTGTTTACACTATTATAAACTAATGAATAATCATATATAATATGTATATATTAGCTACTAGTGGTAATTAAAAATTTAGTTTATTGAATTTTTTTTAATTATTTTTGTTTTTTGTAATTGTATATTCATTTGTTTATAACTTTTAAGAATTTACAACAATTAAATTTAAGTAACAATTTTTCATATTTTTCATGGTTTTTATACTAGGTTTGTTCATTTTTAGGTTATTTTCGAATATTTCTACAAAAATATAAAATAATTAATTCTTAGTAATTTTGTTTTTTTATAAGTTTGTTTAAATATTTAATTATTAACAATTTAAATAAAAATTCCACAAAGACAGAGTTGTTAATAATTTTATCCTAAGTAATTTTAAAAAAAATGAAAATCTGTCAATAAATAAAAGCTGTAGCCTGTTTTGAATATTAAATTGCAGATTTGCACCACTGTGTGTCAGAAGCTGAACCCTTATTTTTAAATTTACAAATTAGAAACAGAATGTGAGTTGTTGAAATTAAAGTTTGTGGAAGAGTGGATTTCAGAATGTGGGATAATATGATCTGGAATAGTGGAATGTTGGAATTGGCAATAAGGATTGTGGGTTGTTTGTACCTGAGGAGGGGAGATCTTAGATGGCGCAAACCAAAATGTGGTATGGTGTGATCTACAATGTAAAAAGATGGGATTAGATCTGGAATATTCGATAGTGATAACTATGTCATCTGTCGTCAAGCTAGAGGAAGAAGAAGAGCCGTAGCACCTCGGTAACCTCTGTAATTGCGGAATCAGCATGTCGCTGCTCTCACTGATTATCATAAGACCAACAATGTGAGCGAGGGTTGGCATAACAGATTCAGACTGGTCAATGGAAAACATCACCCGGATCTTTATTCAGCTCTTACTGAATTAAATAAAGAACAGGAAGATACAGAAATTATCATTGCGGAATTGAGTTTGGGGAAGAGAGTTAAAACGGCTCCTAAACGAAAGTAGCTAGACCATCAACGACGCATCAGAAGTGTATAGTTGAACAATACGAAACTTACAGAGAAGACGAAAATGGATTAAATTTTCTAAGAGCAATCGCTCATAACATTAATTTTTAAATTGTTTGTTTCTTTTTGTAGTTTCTTTTGATACCTTATAATTCTTACATTTTTAATGTTTTTCTTTGTTACCCACTTACATCCGCCGTGGTGGCCCCGGCATCAGAATAGGGCCCCCGTAGGTTACCGCGTGTCGTAAGAGGCGACTAAAGGGTACCCTCTGCTGGAACGAGAGCGGAGTCCCAGCTAGGGGCTGGCAGTGCAGAGGCGTTCATGCAAGTCAAATATTTGTTCGTCCGTCCGCAATGCGATCCGTGCGAGTCGGATAATTGAGTATGCGTCCCAAAAGCCACGGTGACGATAGTGAACTCCCGTAATGGTAATGGACGGTGGTCTGTGTTATACTTGCAACTGTTATTGTCTGAGGAGGTTTGCTTTAGAGTTTTTCTGGCATCAATCTCGCCGCTGCCAACAATTAACAAACATGTGTAACATTGGTCAATAAGCATCCCAAAATGCCGAATGGTTCAATCGTGATGTTCCAATAGGCTAATGGTAAAGGATGGTGGCATCGGCACGTGTTGTCGCTTGCCTTGACCTGAAGTAGTTCCGAGTTTTTCGGAAATCACTACCTTCCAGTTGGTCTTGGCATATAAGTGGTGCATGCTGTCGTATTTAACCGGTAACTGACCGCCAGTATGGCTTCCGGTTCCCCGGATACTGGAAAGTGGTACTCGTACCTGAGTAGAATGGTACCACGGGACGTGTCAGGAGCCCAGGAGACCTACGGGTCTCCGCCAGGCATTGGGTATGGATTCGTGGTGGCAGTGGTATGCCCATATCGCTTAGGGTTAGCGTGCGTTAAGTTCGTGGCAACACGTCTTTCGCATTCGGTGTGTGAGTTGTATTAACTCAACTCGGGTGGAAACCTGCAGAGTTTCCTGGGATTGGAAAGGTCCCGGTTCTCACCAAGAGTGGCAATCGTGACTTAGGTCGGTCGCATTGTCAATTGGCAGGTGACTGGAAGAAATTCTGTGTCATCGGTGCTGGTCAGGCATTAACTCATGACTCCGTGACCATGGGGTCCGTGTGGGTATACCTGTACAGGGAGATCTCGCACGTAAAACTACTAGGCGATGTTACCCACTTACAATTTATTTTTATCTATTTACATTTATTTCATATTAAATTCATTTACAATATTTTTATTCTATATTTTTTATTCATTGATAAATTTCTACAAATGTAATAAAATTATCTGTTTATTATATTTTCGGGATGTTGCCCTTTCGGTGAAATTATATTCGGGGAAATGGTCATTCTGTAAAAAATACGTTCGGGTTAATTATTTTGGGGGAATTGTCGGGTACCGATCTGGGATGGGAAATTGTGGGTTCTGGAATGTAGGATGATGGTATTCTAGATTGTCTGTATCCGGAATATAAAATGGTGGGATCCGGGATAGTGGAAGGGTGAAATCTACAATATGGAGAAATGGAACCCAGAATGTAGGATGAGGGACAGGTAAAAATTGAATCCAAAAATTTTAGAATAATGAGATCAAGAATGTGAGATAATTGTTTGTATTCACGAAGTAGCGAGATTTGTTGAAGTAATTCATTGGCGAATATTGATAAATGCTCGATATCTGTTCAATTTCATTATCTTGATTTCCATCATACAAAGAGCATATCCTAAAATTATAATATTACATATAAGTAACTAATTCTATTTTGTGAATTATTATACAGTCATATGTGGGAAAAATTCGATAAAAACAGAGATATAATAATTACTGTTTCATAATAATTCAGGTAAATTGAAGATATTACTATTATTAAATATAATTTTTGTAAATAATAAAATTTTTAAATTTGAAAGTTAAATTTAAATGAAACGAATATTTCATTGTTGAACTTTTTAATGGGAGCGGAATTATTAAAAATAATCCATATTGTTATGTGGAGTGACAATTATTAATGTTTAAAATCTGATTAATGTTTAAAATACATACATTGAAAATAAATTCGAAATGGATATTATAAAAAATATCTGTTAAAGTTATTATCTTCTATTTAATTATTCATTGAAAAGTAATTGTTACTCAAATTGTCATATTGATGACCTTTGTCTAATTTTTATTCATTATGAAATCGACTCAATAAGGATAACTAATTGCTAATCTTTTAATTTGAAATAGAAATTTAAATTATACAAATAAAAATTTTTGTATATAAAATTAATATTATTCTCTGATAATTATTTATTAGATAATAGAAACCGTAATTGTAGAATTTGGAATTTTAGAATAATGAAATCCTGAATGTGGGATGATGGGATCTGAATTAATGGAATGTAGGATACAAAATGTGGAACTGTGGGATCCGAAATGTTATAAAGTAGGATTTTAGAATGGCTGTATTCGAAATATATATATATTATAACATTCTGACTATTTTTATTTATTATTATTTAAAGTTAATTTTAAATTATTTTAATTTTATAAGGGAGTAATTTATTGTAGCGCCAGAATATTTTATATAAAAAATATACAAAAGTTAATTATTTTAAATATTTACCAGACTAGTTCAGAAAATGATAGGAAAACTTCCTAAAAAACCGCGGAGAGGGGGAGGTAAGGAGAAAAACACATTAATTATTTCACTGAATTTAATTTCACTGTAATATTTATTTAAATTCCACTGTTCAATTTTATTATTAATTTATTACTTTTCTTTTTTAAATAACATGTGAAAAGTTTACTTAATATATTCGGCCTGTGGCCAAACTTACAACAAGATTATTCCGCTTGCCATGCGGTGAGCAAACATCACTTTCAATATTTTCAAAACTTTATTTTTATTTTATGCCAATCTGGCGAGAAATGGAATTTATTAATCACTGGGACTCACCGTTAATGCGTCGCCGTCCACGCATTGCAACTCGTCCTGACATGGTCGATTTAATATAACCACAATTATTTTTTACTAAATTGGCGTGCTGCCTGATACCACCATCAAAACGAGAATGAGTATCAATTAAATGGCTGACCTTTGACTCTAGTCGGCGTCACCTTTCACGCTTTCTTTTTGATGGTGAGTCCCAGTGAAAGTAATTAATAACTTTCTATTTGTCGATAATCAATATATCACTCGTCGATCAATTTCATCGATGTCGCTGGTAAGGTAGATCGCAACTCTACCTGAGAGCGAAGTGGTGTCCTCTATTCAAAATCGCTGCCCCGATTATTGTGACAGGATCAAAACAATCAATATTTTTTCGGCTTCCTGGTGCTCTTGAATATTCAGGAATCTCATCCAAATATGTGCACCAGGAAGTACTTCCCCTGCTGACTTCGAAACAGATGAGCGATCATGGATTTGGATATTGTCGACAACTCCTCGTGATAACATGAAATCATTTTTGGAACGCGAGTATACAAATTTTATTTATTAAAATAATTCGAGAGTGATTCGACGAGTTGGCAGGTTTAATCTATTATTTTACTTTAATTTTATTGTTACATTTACATAATTAATTATTTTGTCTATTTTATTATTTTATTTCTATTAGGAAAAAGGAAGATTCCCATTTTGATAGGGTAATAAAAAAAATAACAATAAATTATTGTGTGTGGCAAAATGCCACGTCACATTATATATAATGGTATGTTCTCGGATAGGAGAATGATGGTATTCAGTATATAGGGAGATGGAATCCTAAATGTGGGATAGTGATATTTAGGATAAAGCAATGTCTGACTTCGGGATTGCAATCCCGAAAAAAATTGGTGTTGACATGATGCGGAATGTGAAATGGTGGGATCTCAGATAGAGTAATGCAGAATAGGAAATATGGGATTTCGGAATAAAAAATTGTCGAAAAGTGAAATAATGGGATACGGTGAGAGTTAAAATTAGAATTAATGGAAATAGAATTAAAAATTAGAAGTTGCTGAAGTGGAAGTGAAAATGGAATTACATAATCGAGCCCCAGATGTAGAATAACGGTATCCAGAACATAAGATAGCGGGATCCGGGATAGTGAAATGTCAATATGAGAAACCTCTGTAATTATATAATGTGAAATAGCAGGATACAACATTGAGGATGTAGAGATCACTAATTCCATGAAAAGTTATGTTAGCGCTCCACTTGGTTTATAAAAATAGCCAAACTATGCCAGATTTTATAATCTTTAAGTTTTAGATTAAAAACTGTATTCGTTTACCCCATTTCAAAATATTTATGATTAGATTATTTAAAATTCTTTTTTTATTATTTAATACCATATTAAATTATTAAAAATTCTAATACACTTTTAAGTTCATTTTTTACATTTTCATCTCTATAATGAGAATGTATTTTTTTCTACGTTGAAGTTGCAGTTGAACATTCAACATTTTTCCTTTGATCTTTGAATAATAAGGTGTGTCTGTAATACAATTGTCTAATTAAAAAAACTTATACAGTTTTTAAGGTCGCTGATTAATGTTTTATTATCAGAATTGTAAAATTAATAATTGTAAAGTTTAAAAAGGCTGATAATAAACTATCCTGAGTTTAATTAAACCTCATTTCAAATTAAATTTTTTATTATTCGTAAAGGAATAATAATTTTCGTTTCTTTTTAAAAAATCAATTGTTTTAAACATTTTTTAAAGAAATTATTAATGAGATCCATTAAGAAACATCAATTAGAACTTATTTTTCATTTGACATAATTATTTAAAAGACTTTAAATATTATTTCAAATATATACACAAATTCAAAATGTAGTTTCAGCGGAAATTGTAGAGACGAAAATGAATGTGGGCAACATTTGGAAAGTTAATCGATGTTCACTAAGCACCTAGAGCATTTACAACTATGTATGTATATGTATGAGATCTAAGTGCAGAGGTAGATGTGAACTCATTAACAGAGTTATCAAGACGAACAAATCACAATTAAAATAAGGAAAACAGGAACTGGAAACAATTTCTTTCTGTGTTCATCAGTTCAACATCTTTTAGAAATAATTTATTTTAGAAGATAAATATCCTAATTAGTTAAAGTATATGCTTTTTAACAAATTATATTTTAGATTTATGTTACTTTAATTTATTATAAGAAAAAAAAGAAACTATAATTCTGAAGAAACTGACATTTCTGAATATTTAATAAATATAAGTTAAAATTAAGTTAATAAATAAAAGTTAAAATAATTAATGGTAATCCTTTTAGCAAAGAGAAATAATCTTTTTGATAATTAGATGTTAGTTTTTCAAATTTCAAAATGGCGTGTTCAATATGACAGAAGATTTGTTTTAAATTGACCGGATTCACTTAAAACTCGTTACTTGGGTGCTTTCAAGATCGTTGATTACTAATTCAGTGTCAAATTTGTAATTTTCTAAATCTGATTTTATATTTGTAATCAGGTACGTACCCTAAAAAAAGAATGATAGATTTCTGTTTCCGCAGAAAATTGTAAATAATTTCACAGAAAAATTATTCTTCGGAATCCCGACTAAATCTTCAGGGAACCCTTCCATTCGTTATGGAAATTATTATCCAAATTCCGCCAAAATCACAAAGGTGCCTTTCCGTTTACGGAGAAATTCCCCAAATAATTTCCGTTCCATATTCACCGAATAAGTGTTTTCTGTTTCCACGCAAACAGAATTCCGACAGAATTTCCGTTTCTTGTGGAATTCTGACAATTACTGTCGGATTTTCGCAGGAAATTGAATTAGAATTACGACGGAAATTATTAACCAAATTACGATTAATTCTTCAGGAAACTCCTTCGAAGAATGTTTCCAAGTGGGAAATTAGGTGCACACTTCAGAAATTTCAACTCACATATAATATTCACAACTTTTGTACACAAGATCACGTTTATTTTACAAGATTGAAATAATGCCTAAACTAAAACTTCATGGTAAGTAGTTCGGCTGCCGAATAGTTTTTTCTTTTTTTTAATTACGCAAGCACCGAACTTAAATAATTAAATTAGGTCAGTGCTCGGAAGACTTTTTAAAAAGTTAAAATGCGTCTCTGTTAAACTCAATCTCGTTGCATTATTTCTCATCATAGGGAATTATTTGAAAGAGAGAGAGAAAAAAACTTTAGTTCATTTTTCTTGATCAAAGGAAATGTAGCACTTTGTTCTTGGCATGAAATTACTATTTAATTATTTCTGAAAACTAATTGATATTAAATTATTTTACAAAGATGTTTTAATTTTAAATAAAAAAGAATAAAGTAATCTCTGCGTATAAGAAAATAATGAAACTAGTTAACATTTAAACTTGATCGAAAAAAACACATCTTGGCATTGCTTAATGATTGTGCCGATGAAATTTTTTTTAAAAAAAGTTCTTTAACGTAATTGTTATTGCGATAAGATGAAAAAAAAATTCTTAATGCACAATTTTTTGCAATCTGAATCAATTGTATTAGAATTAATAAAAAATAAAGTACAAAAGAAAATTTGTATAAATTTATTGTGGTTGAAAAAAAACAAATTTTCTCATTAAGTAATAACTGTAACCTGTATAAATCTTTACATGATATAGTAAAACATACATTCACTAATATAAAACGACTAAAGTGGAAAAATTAATAATCTAGTTTGAAACATTTTTAATGATTTCAATAAAACTTGTTACTTTCGGCTTTTTGTGGTAGGTCGTTAATTATAATAACATAAAGGTGAAAATTTTTATTAAATTTTTAATGAGGAAATAATTAGCTATAAAATACAAATTTTAAAATAATTTTTGAATTTATATTTTATTATACTGTAGCTTTAGTCAATTTCGTTTCTTTGTTTTTATAATATTCTTTTTTTGCTCAGTTATTACTTTGAACAGAAAAATGTTACCAAATAAAATTGTCTGGTAAAAATTCTGCCTGATGAATGTTTTAAAACGATTTTAAAAATGGACAATTTGTAATATGATGAAAGAATTTTTAATATGATGAAAGAATTTTTAAAAATTAATCGATTTCAGTTGAAATTTGTTATTGAGAGGCTATGATGAATCTTTCATTATATTTTCAAAATTCAATATAGCAGATCCAAGATGGCGGACAACTGCTAAACAGAAGCTTCAATCATCTTAAGATAGAAAGGTGCACGGGAGGTCAATTACGTAACTATTTCCGGATTCCACATTCTGGATCCCACATTTCACATTCCGTATTCCGGATCCCACTTTTCACATTTCGTATTCCGGATTCCACATTCCGGATCCCTCTTTTCACATCCGTATTCCGCATTCCACATTCCGGATTACACTTTTAAAAATCTGTTTTCCGGATCCTATATTCCACTTTTAGAATGTGAGATGTGAAATCCGGCATTTTGAAAGTGGAATCTGAAATACGGAATTTTGAAAGTGGTATCCGGAATGTGGAATCTGGAAAACAGAATTTTGATAGTGGGGATCCAGAATGTGGAATACGAAATATGGAATACGGAATGTGGGATCTGGAATAAGGTACGTAATTGACCCCCAGTTTCTCAGTCAACATATGGAAAAATATAGAAAAAATGATAGTCCTCTTATAGTCAATTACGTAACTTTTTGCAGATCCCACATTCCTTATTCTGGATAGCACATTCCGAATCTCTCCTATATTCCGGATTCCACATTCCTTATTCTGGATAGCACATTCCGAATCTCTCCCATATTCCGGATTCCACATTCCTTATTCTGGATAGCACATTCCGAATCTCTCCCATATTCCGGATTCCACATTCCGTATATAATTAACTTATTAAAACATTTCTTCTTAAAACCAAAATTAACCCTTAAAGTAGAAACTTAGTACAGAACGCCTCGGTGTTTTTTAAACGCGTGCATTTAGGACCATTCGGAACATATAGAATAGGGAATGTGGAATCCGGAAAGTGGGATCCTGCGGATCCGAAATGTGGAATTCGGAAAAAGTTACTTAATTGACCCCATGTCATTCTTTGGAATTAGAATATTTGATAAATAGATAGAAGAAATAAATATATATGTTTAAAAATAACACCTCGTTTACATTCTCACATGAAAAAAAAATCAATTTCTCAGAATTTTAACGATGCTCTCAGGGACGATAATACACTTGTAAGGTAGATTATAATTTTTGCAAACACGGCAGAAGACACGTTAAATTTTAGTGATAGGCTGGTAATCGTCTGGGTCCCACGTGTCTGAAAATCGTGCACAGGAATATCCCCGGGAAACGTCATTTAACGATTAGCCATGCACCGCCGCCGAAATTCAAATGTAAATGACACCCTCGGGAATCTCGGGAGTGAGTTGCGGAGGGTTGGACTTAAACTCAAATCCCAGGCGACAAGTTTAAAGAGAAATCCTGGTACCTCGTTATCCTTTTTTTCCTTTTCTCTCTTTTTTTTTATTTCTTATTGAACTTAACAATACAAACAGTAGTACGCGAAGAGTTTGGTTGTATACAACTTTACAAGAAAATAAAAATAAAACCCCTCCTTGCAATTTCAGAAACGAAAACCTTCTTGACAGGTCATTTTCGCGCATCTTGAGTTAACGGAGGAATATGGTTTGTCGTTCTTACGCGTTCTTCTCTTCATCCTTCGTTCTTTCATTTATGTCTCCATACCTTTCCTTCCATCAATTTTCATTGTACAATGTGCTGTCATTTACAGCAGGGGTGCAAAATCTAATCTTCAATTTACGTAAACATTTACGCAAAACTTGGTTCTTGTTTATTGATATAGAAATTCTCAGTCGCATCGATATTTATCTTTTATCAGATAAGAGTCAAAATAGCTCGGCAAATTTATAAAAATGACGTATTAATAATAGATTTTGAAACGTGCAGAAATTGAAATGTGGACCTAATGGAGTATCAACCAGATTTCCTTATTACAGATGTGGCTTATCTTAGAGGAATTAACTAGTGCCTAACACTTGGGAGATTTGTACCCAGGGGTTAAAACTACCCTCATAACAAAAGGACATCCCTAGAATATCCATAGGATATCCATATCAATGGTCGCTATCCTAGAATGGTCTCCAGGATATCTTGGGATATCCAAACCGCCGGTCTGTGGGACATCAACAGGACATCCATAGGATATCCACAGGACATTCCTAAGACATCCACAAAATATATATTGGATATTATATCGCAGGATATCCATGGGATTTCTTCAGGATGTCCGTGAGATATTCTTAGGATATTCACGGGATATTTAATATCTCAACATATATTTTTAAAGGTTAAAATTGTTAAGCTAATATAATGAATAATAATATAATAAAAACAAAAATCTTATGAGCTTCTAATTTATTTTAAATGAAGATTTGAAACGCATTTTTCAAAGTTTTTAAATAAACTCATGCACTTGTATAATAATTAATATTAATGGTTATTCGTTATTTGCGGGGAAGAATTTATATTGTTTAAGCCAATTTATTTTCTGACAATATTAAGCATATGAATAAAGGAATGAATCACGAATGAGAAAAAAATTAGTTAATAATTTTTCAAATTAAACAACTTTCTCGAAAAACAAGTTGCATTTTATTTTATTTATATAAAATTTAATTCACAGTTAATATTCTCACTCGTAGTCTCATAATGACTTTAAAAACAGTATCCTGAGAATATCTTCTTGACATCCAGAAGATATACTGAGAATATACTGAAAATATCTGTGGGATATCCTGACAATATCTATGGGATATCTGGAGGACATTTATGAAAGTCTATAGAGATATCCAGAAGATATCCAAACCGCCGATTTTTTGGATATCCTTAAGAGATCCTTTTGACATCCATAGGACATCCCTAGGATATCTGCGGGATATTATCAATATATCCCAAGATATCTTGTGTTATTAGGGTACTTTCATCCAACATTGAATTATTATTTATTTTTTTAGAACTAAACATAAATAAACAACTAGTTCGCAATTAAACACACTTGCGTCATGTTTTCACTTCCGCTTGCCCTGTTTGGAGGAGAAAATACCACGTGACCCATAACCCCATTTTAATTTTTGAGTTTAATTGTTTTTAAGAAAACTGCTACAAGAAAGGACTCGCTCCTAACTTTTGCTGAGTTTAGCGCTACAGAGTTGCGAAAATAACGAAATAGTTTTCTCCTTATTTCCCGACCCTTCTCAATTGTCTTGGACTAAGAGACTTTGGCTTAATTTATTGATATCTGTTTGTATAAACTTAGCATTTCATTCAACTATGTTTATTTATAATTTTTTTAAAATTCTTTTACTTATTTAATTTTGTTTGTTTATAATTCCCTCACAGCACCTGATATTTAAATATATCCCTAGGACATACTATGGATATCCATTTGCTTCCTGCGGTTTGGATATCCAAATGATATCCTAAGACATCTCCAGGATATTCTAGGGATCTCCAAAACGCCGGAATTAAATAGATATCCCTAGGATGTCTCAGGGATATCTTTAAATGTATATAATATTTCCAAAAGGTTATAAAACTCAACTTTAAGGCACTAATTTATCTAAAAATGAAAAATTTTTTGGGTTTTAATTTCAGATTTAGCAGAGTCTATATCTTAGGAAATGAAGATTAAGATATTCTAAAATTGCTTTTATTGCG
This sequence comes from Leptopilina boulardi, assembly GCF_019393585.1. NCBI lineage: Eukaryota > Metazoa > Arthropoda > Insecta > Hymenoptera > Figitidae > Leptopilina > Leptopilina boulardi. The sequence goes on from NW_026137909.1 coordinate 1,896,118, forward strand.
GTTTTCTGGAGTATCTCAGTTCCGCAATGGGTTAATTGCGTACTATTAAAAATGAATTTTGAGACGTAAATTAAGATAAACCTTTGCTTTGAAAAATACAGATTTAAATTTACAATTAAATTTTTGATTAAAATTAAGAAACTAAATCTCAAAATTAAAAACAAAATATAAACATCAGGTAGTAAACGTTATTACTCTTCGCAATAAAAAAAATTATTAAAGGTAGTAGTTCAATTTCTCAAGTTATTATTTGCTTTAAGAGTACAGAAATACTGTACCTCTGAAAATAAAAACAAAGCAAAACAATTATTGTAATAGTGGAAATGAATTGAATTTTAAATAAAATTCTTTGAAACAATTTCTTCAATCAAAATTACTAACGTGAAATTTAAAATGTCAATAAATATAAAAAATAAAATTTCTTTATACTCTCACTTTCGTTTACACTAAAATTTAGTTTTTTTACACTCTCAATTATCGCTTACACTAAAATTAATATTATTCTTATATAAATATAAAGACAATTTTCATCTTTTTATATTTTTTATTTGCAAATTTTAAATCTCAACAACTCAACAATCAAATAAATGAAAATCAATCACTCTTCTTTGGGAAACAAAATAATTAAACCTCAGCCTCGTGGGTCGTGCAAATTACAACTGCCAAATAATTGACCAAAAAGTGTCGATCAAACTCTGCCTTCTATACAGTATGTAACCGCGTTTACTAAAGGGTTTTTGGAATCACTTCCATTTTCACTGATTATATTACAATTTCCACTTACATTTTCACTTCTACTACCACTGATTCTAGTTTTCATTCACATTTTAACTTTCAATTCACTAATTCTTATTTTCACTTTCACTATATCTAATTTTTACTTACATTTTCACTTTTACTTCCATTGATTTTAATTAACTCAAATAATAAGTTACAATCAAAAACAATAAATTTAAAAAAAATTTAGCCTATTTAAATTTTGAAAACGTATCTTTTACGGTGGTTAAATATTTCTAAAAGAAAAAATTATTTCCAAATTAATCAGTAATATCAACGGCCTTATTTAAAGATTTAATAAATTAATAAACAGATTAATATTTTTAATAAAAGCAGAATATACCACCGTAGATAACAAATATGACCTTAATTAAAGTTCTGTTTGTGCAATAGTCATAATCACATTATTAAGCTATAGAATCATATTAAAAAGTTACTCTATTGAAATACAGATTTCCAACTAAATTATGCAAAATTTTTCTTTTACGTTTTTTGGTAATATTTATTTTTCAATTAAAGTTAACATTTTTTAACACATTCTAAAGCTTGAAGATTAATAATTATTGTTTATAGTAATTGTTATATTAGTATTGTTTATAGTTTATTATTATTATTAAATAATAATAAATGAAATGAAATAATTTTTGTACTCTTTGCATATTATAAAATTTTAAATCTTTAAAGAAATCTTAGTTACCTTTAGTAACATCTTAATAGCATTAAATGAAAATGCTATTTCTTTTCAGAAAGGTAATATTTTAAAAATTTTCTTATAAAATTCTATCTCTGTTTCTTAAGAGACGCAGTAATGGAAAAATTCCTGAATGCATTTTTCAAAAATGTAACTTTTTAATTAAAAAAATATTTAATAATTTGAAAATTCGTTAAAAGTTATAACGTAATTAATTAATAATTTACTAAGACGTCAAGTTATTTTATGGGAAATAAGTAAACCATTCTACATATAATTAATTATTATTGAAGTTATGCCTACTTTCTCAAAAAAATGTTAGGAAAAACTTTCTAACAAACTGCGGAAAGGGGGGATAAGGAGAAACACCATTAACTAGGCAGAATTTAATAATAACACTATTTATTCATATTCACTTCAATTTGGCAAAGGTTAATTTTATGAAAGTAGCAGAAGGCTGATTAACAAGAATTCAGATTTATTTTTAATTCAATTTTAAATAATAATGAGATTGATTCAGAAGGAACGACTCATAATATTAATTTGGGGACTCACCGCCATTTTGACGACGACAATGAAGCCCAGTCTCACAATTATAAAATTATTACATTTTAAATTTATTTCAAAAGAAGACACAAAACCAAGTTAAGACTACTGACACTAGGATGAGAATGAGAGTAAAAATGGCTGACGAGTCAAACTCGAAAGCGTCGCTAAACAGCGCACAGTGGGGCCAAAAACACGTCCGTGGACAAATTAACTTAGAGCCTACAAATTTCAACCGATTTTGACGTTCTTTGAATTGACTTAAAGGTAATAAAATTCCACACAGCGCTGTCGTTTTTGTTTTTTTAAAAAAAAATTTTTTCTATTGTTTATTTATTGTTAAAGTTGAAAAATTTTTTTTTTCTTCTCTAAAAACTACATAAGTTTTTCAAAAAGGACGGTATTACATCAACAAAGCCTAAAATTGTTAAAGCAATGATTTGAGAACATTTTCTGAGATTTAAATAATTGTTTAAAAATTTTTTGTAATTGTTATTAACAAATTAGCGGACTAAAGACGATTTAATTGTTTTTTTTACTTTTAGCAATTGAAATGCATGTAATCTTTTGTATTTAAGGGCCAAAAGTAATTAACATTGAAAATAATTATTATAAACTAATTATTGTTCTTTTTTAAACAATTTTTATAAACAATTTTCTTTATCTTAGTTCTTTATAACTAAATTATTTAAATATTGTGTTCAGTCTACTATATTATTACTCAAGATGAACAAATATTGCTAAATTTTGACAATTTTCAACTTAGCTTTGTTTAAACAACTCTTAATTAACAAATACACAGTGACGTTGTTTTTAGTTGTTTCAAATTCGTTTTTTTTCAAGACTCCTTAATTTTTAAATATTTTTATATTACACCGTCCGACACGATTTTTCACACACGAAAAAATCAATGATTTTCAGAAACTAGGACCAAAAAAAAGATACCCGTGTCTGGCCGTTTTGCTAGATCAGGTCATTTTTTGCTTTTAGGGGTAAAATCAACCCTTAAATGAAAGGTGATAGGAAATCTTGTACAAATAAATAATTTTTTATGAAACCTGGTATCTCGGGGTTTTCCGGGTCGCTGATTACGAATCTGATGTCGGATTTTCAAAATTCAAAATGGCGGATCCAATATGGCGGTTGAAATTTATAATAATTCACCAATTCATTTGAAAGTTGTTACTTAGGGGTTTTTGGGGTCGCTGATTGCGAATATGATGTCAGATTTTCAAAATTCAAAATGGCGGATTCAATATAGCGGTCAAAATTTATAAAAGTTCATCGAATTCACTTGAAACTTGTTACTTGAAGGTTTTTGGGGTCGCTGATAACGAATATGATGTCAGATTTTAATAATTCAAAATGGCGGATCTAATATGGCGGTCGAAATTTATAAATATTAATCATTTTTTATAAAACTTGGTGTCTAGAAGTTTTTGGGGTCGCTGAGCACAAATCTGAAGTCAGATTTTTAAAATTCAAAATGGCAGATTCAATATAGCGTTTGAAAATTTTAAAAATTCGTCGAATTCACTTGAAACTTGTTACTTGAAGGTTTTTGGGGTTGCTGATTACGAATTTGATATCGGCTTTTCAAAATTCAAAATGGCGGATCCAATATGGTGGTCGAAATTTATAAATGTTTTTATGTTATTATTATTATTATTATTATTATTATTATTATTATTATTATTATTATTATTATGATTATTATGTTATTATCAGCGACCTCAAAAGCCCCTAGACATCAAATTTTATAAAAAATAATTAATATTTATAAATTTCGACTGCCATATTGGATCCGCCATGTTGAATTTTCAAAATCTGACATCATATTCGTTATCAGCGACCCCAAAAACCTTCAAGTAACAAGTTTCAAGTGAATTCGACGAATTTTTAAAAATTTCAAACGCTATATTGAATCTGCCATTTTGAATTTTAAAAATCTGACATCATATTCGCAATCAGCAACCCCAAAAACCTTAAAGTAACAAGTTTCAAGTAAATTCGATGAACTTTTATAAATTTCGAACGCCATATTGAATCCACCATTTTGAATTTTGAAAATCTGACATCAGATTCGTAATCAGCGACCCGGAAAACCCCGAGATACCAGGTTTCATAAAAAATTATTAATTTGTACAAGATTTCCTATCACCTTTCATTTAAGGGCTGTTTTTACCTCTAAAAGCAAAAAATGACCTGATCTAGCAAAACGGACAGACACGGGTATCTTTTTTTTGGTGTTTCTGAAAATCATTGATTTTTTCATGTGTGAAAAATCGTGTCGGACGGTGTAATATAAAAATATTTAAAAATTAAGGAGTCTTGAAAAAAACGAATTTGAAACAACTAAAAACAACGTCACTGTGTATTTGTTAATTAAGAGTTGTTTAAACAAAGCTAAGTTGAAAATTGTCAAAATTTAGCAATATTTGTTCATCTTGAGTAATAATATAGTAGACTGAACACAATATTTAAATAATTTAGTTATAAAGAACTAAGATAAAGAAAATTGTTTATAAAAATTGTTTAAAAAAGAACAATAATTAGTTTATAATAATTATTTTCAATGTTAATTACTTTTGGCCCTTAAATACAAAAGATTACATGCATTTCAATTGCTAAAAGTAAAAAAAACAATTAAATCGTCTTTAGTCCGCTAATTTGTTAATAACAATTACAAAAAATTTTTAAACAATTATTTAAATCTCAGAAAATGTTCTCAAATCATTGCTTTAACAATTTTAGGCTTTGTTGATGTAATACCGTCCTTTTTGAAAAACTTATGTAGTTTTTAGAGAAGAAAAAAAAAATTTTTCAACTTTAACAATAAATAAACAATAGAAAAAATTTTTTTTTAAAAAAACAAAAACGACAGCGCTGTGTGGAATTTTATTACCTTTAAGTCAATTCAAAGAACGTCAAAATCGGTTGAAATTTGTAGGCTCTAAGTTAATTTGTCCACGGACGTGTTTTTGGCCCCACTGTGCAGCGCTCTCTCTTCTCGGTGTCATTCAGATTAATCAATATTCAATATTTTATTTTATCCACGATCGATAATTGATATGCGACCGTCGGTAACGTAGATTCCGGAACTATCCTACACGGAAAGAAAGTTTGTAGCAATATAATATTTACGAAATCTGAAATCTTTTTATTGAAACAAAAAAATGTCAAATTTTAATAAGCTCTTTATTAATTTTTCTAACCAAATATTTCAAATTTCGTAATTAGAATTGTATAAAATGATATAATTATTTCAGATTTTGATATATTTGATATGAAAATTGAAAAAGAAATATTAAAGCTAACGAGATTCGACGAAATTTGCCGAAGTTGAACGTTCCGAATTGCACGATCCTCACCGAGTGGTAACGAAGACTGACGAAGCTCTTTAGACAAACCCCTTTTTCCCATTATCTTGATACAGACCTGAATTTCTTTTATATAATTAATTTCGAAGATTTTACAATAAATCAGTAAAAAAATTGTTCTTCAAAAAATAATAAAATATTTAATTATTTCCCAATAAATAATGATTTTTATTTGTATTTTTAAACATGTTTTGATATAATTTCACCTTTCTCATAAGCGGTGAAAAATATGTCTGGTTAGTATATAAGAATGGTCACATCAGTTTTTCAAATGAACGTAAATTTGTATATGAAGCGTTATTCTGCGAATGTTATACGTATAATCGTTAGTAAAGGTTAGGAATAAAACCTTTTCATGCTGATCGTTCTGTCCTTATCTAGCGCATACAATGACGCATGAGTTGGAAGAGGACAGAATGATCAGCATGAAAAGGTCTATCGATGTAAAACAATGCGGTGTATGTGTGTGTGTGCATTTAAAAGTTCATATCCTCGTCTATGCTCGAGATGAGAAAGAGATAAAACTTTGGCGTAGAATCTATTGATGTTACTGTCGTCATCTGTCACGACTGAACCACTTCGAATTTTTAGTATAGTTTTAACAAATTTCGAAATAATCTTTCCAAATTTTCATATAAATTTAGTAAATAACGAAGTGCGCGTCGGTTTAACTTACTTCTGGTTTTTCATATAAATTTATCAATTTACGAAATAATAATTTCAATTTCTGGAATATATTTACTAAAAAGACTATTGGTAAAAATATACCGATTTTCGTTATCAAACCCAAATGTTCCGCGTTTGAAAAAGAGAATACTAAAATTTCCTATCAGATTTATCAAATATTGCTACTAAATTTCTTTCCGTGTATGTAGAGTTGATTGACGCTAGAAGTCCATTGAAATTGACTGCCAGTATTGAATTGACAGATCGTCAACAAAACAGCAATTTCGTCTTCCTGGTGTTCTTAATTATTCGGGACTCTCATCCAAATATATACACCAGGAAGCTCTTCCCTTAGTACTGTTTTAAGATTCACGGTAAAATTGAAACTGAAGAAAGTGATAAAGAAAATTACTGAAAAAAGAGAATTTACGAGAATATTCATTTAAGTAATTTATAATTGACTTTTTTAAATTTAAATATGTATTTTTATAGTATGTAGGTTAAAGATAATTGACAGAAGTGTTATTTACATGAAATTATATAATTTATTAATCATCACATTATTCCTAACAGTCTAAATAATTGCAAAATTATTGAAAAAGCGAGGTTAAGTCGCGTTTGCGTAGAATACGTTCTTTGCATTGCTTGTTCAATAACTTTTGTCATTGTAATTGGAAATATTAATAATTTAAAGAATTTTTAAATTCTCGGAGAAAAAACGAAGCGGTAATTTACCGGTAAATCACCGCAAACTTCTTTCTCTTCTTGACGTAATTTACTGTCTTTAGAACACTATCCCTTGGTGACTCAGAATCCTCAATGGCTCGCGAGAGTTTTCATAACAGGACGAAAGGACAAATTAGAATCGAATTTAATTATTATTAGTCGACTATTAATCTGACGACTTTGGCAAGTTGGTTTATTAATAAGAGAATTTATTATTTAAACAAAATGAAGTGAGTATTAAAAGAAATCAATTTTTATAATATATAATATTTTTCAGCCATTATGGCTGGATTAGTGGATTCCCACTTTATTAACCATTAACATTCTAAGTGCTAAAAAATGACGCTTAGTAATTTTTCCCGTTCTGACAGGCTGCTATTCTTTTTTTTTGTTTTTCAACTGCTTTTAAATTATGTAAGGAAAACTGTCGTATTTATTTTTTTATTTTTTACGCATCCTCCACTGCCTGTGATGAGGCTGATGTTCGTCTTATACTCTTCTCTACATAAGAAGCAGCTTGAGCTTCTACTGCAGTTTGCACACTTATGATCAACTTCACCGCACTTGAAGCACGCTGTCAATCTGTCCGCTGCCTTTCAAACTTTTCCTATGTAGCCGTAAAACAGACATTGGTGTCACCAAACGACCATCACCGTCCTTTTTATTGGACAACACATAAAGCCAATTTATCCAGCCTGTCCGCCTCCTCTGGGTCGGTAACTACAACCGCCAGTTTTATTCTCCGTCGGTTGGGTCCTAGGAGAATTACAGTCCTGCTTCCTTGCTTCTAGAGCACTTCCTCCAATGCCTGTTGGACCTCTTCTTTCTAGGTAAGGCAATCCATGTCGCGAATCTCCACTGTCACATTTCGATCCACGGTCTGCACCTTTTCCATATTTTCAACCGTTTTGGTGACCTCAGCGGAGAATGCCTTCTTATTGAAGTCTCCTCCAATTTTAATCAGATGGCCTTGCACCCATTGCCTGTGTGTTACTGACGAATTCACTTCCCTGCAAAGTTTGCTCAGTACGTTGGCATACGTTGTTCCTGTTGCGACTCGGATCACCATTGTAGATCAACTCATCGCTTTCTTCTTACTGGTTTGGTTACGAATAGGTGCTTCGCAATCTTTTTGACAAGAGGTGTCTTTTCTTCTTCTTCGCCTCAGCGTAGGTCCTCTCTTAACTGACAGTGCTTTTTCTTCATTTCCATGTCTCTATGACAGCGTGTCGAAGCCGTTTCTTATGGATACACTCTCTTTTCCTGTTTCGTTTTCCGTTTCACCTACACATAGCCTATAGTGCTACCAAGGTTGCTATCTCCATTACACTGTAAACAATTTAATAAGTTACCAGCATTAGGAGTTGGGAGTTCGATTTTTCGAGTTAAAAATCAACTCGAAAAAGGAGTTAACCAAGAGTGGAAGGGCGTTCAGTATCAACTCCCTTTTGAGTTATTTTATAATGGAGGATCATATTCTCCAACTCGTGTAAGGAGTTAAAGTTGAACTCCCCAATGGCATCCCCTGGGGAGTTGAAATTCAACTCCTTTTTTTACAGTGTATCAGCTAGGGCGTGCATTGTCTTCACCTCACTGACCATCCTTAATAGTCATGTTGACATTATTCTGGACTTTGCAAGAATTTACCATCTTGTCGATCTCCTTTTCGATCCTCTGATGACATTCAGCTTCCTCCTGCCTAGGCTTTAAGCACTTCTCTCGTTTTTCTTCTACTGTCTCGTTGTCTAGGTCAGATGGAATAAAACTTTTTCCACTGTTGACACTAGGAACGCTTGAAGCGCTACCTCTTCTACATCTAAGTTTTTCTAAGCGGACCTGGTTAACCTTAAAAAATTGGGTGCCTCCATGGTCCAGCCATCTTGTGGCATTGGATGCTGCAGTACACAAGGTGTCCAATACTGCAGCACTGTTGTCAATAAATTTCGATGCTGGAAAGCCAACTTGCCCACTTACAGCAGCGCCGGTTCTGCGATATCCTGCACCTTTATGTCTTTACTTAAATCTTTACTTTCTATATCTCTTTTTATCCTTACCCTACATCTTGGTTTTTGCATGTCCTTCAGTGAAAAATCCCGCTACCACGACAAGGTCTACCAAGAATTTAAATGATTCTTTGTTGTAGACATCCGTCTGCGTGGTTATATATTTTTATATCAATTAAATGATAAAATAATAGGTACATTATTATATAAAATTTATTTTTAAATTCACCATAAACATTAAAAAAGAAAATTATTAGTCAAAAGTTTAAAAAAATGTACACTTGTGAAGCATATATAATTTAATAAGATTGATTAATGGTTAAAGCAAACTTGATGGATAAAAAGTCCTCAATTTCTGCTGAAAGTAAAGATAAATTATATTTTTTTTTGCAAAACTTTATGACGGAAATTGTTTTAAGTTAGCCGAAGTTATAGTTTTAATTCAATGTCATTTAATCTGCAATAATATTCTAATTGATCCAAATGTACAACATAAAAACATTTTACTGTTTTCCAATGCTATATAAAAGAGGATAATATTGAAACTATTAAAACATTAATTAGCACATGCAAAAAAGCAATAAGATGCTCAAATATTTAATATCATAAATTTTTTAAAATAAACGAACCTGTAGTTTAATAAGATTCCATAAATATAAAAAATTAACGATTTTCTTTTTTTTGTAATATAACTAAAAAGCATTGAAGTACATTTTTCTTGTTAGTTGTAGTGGCATCGTACTTTAAATATGCTAGGCACAATATAAGGTAAAATAATTCTTAGAGAAAGAAGATCAATAAAAGAGAAAGAATATTATTTTACTGATTGTGAGTGGTATACTTATTAAATATTTCTCTGATGGAAGAAAATATAAAGTTATTGAATGAAACACTCAGGATTATTACAGGCAGGCTACGCCAATTCTTTCTTTTATTGAGTTTCTTGAGTTTTTTTTATCCATTTTTACAATCTTATAGTATAAATTTATACAAATCTATATCTCGTTTGATAGATATACTTTTTCAGATTAAAAGTTCTTGAGTTATTTCATACTAATACGCGCAAAATAATAAAATATTTTTATAAAAAAATGTTTGAGTTTACTACAAATTCTCATGTTTACATCAACATATGTTGTTTGGTTATATTTGCATCGAAATTTTTGAAACCTTGAAATTATATAATTTAATTTTCACTTTCACCATTTCACTTACACTTCTATTTTCACTTTTACCCTTAATCTTCCACTTCCACCTCTCCATTTTCGTAATTCCATTTCCACTTTTGTGAAAGTCGATAGTGAAATTGACAGTGGAATAGCAGAAGTGGAAATAGAATGGTGAAAGTAGAAGTGGAAGCGTAAAAGTAAAAGGGAATGGTGAGATTAGAAATGAAATTACATTAATAAAAGTTAGAATCTTAATTTCATTATGAATATAAAATCATAATAGTTGACGCTATCTTGAAGTTGAAATATATTTTTCAAAACTGCCGGAGTGTTATAAAATAATGATCAAAATAAGGCCCCCACAGTTGAAATTCAAAGATGAAATTCAATTTCTAGTCAAACTAGCTGCACTCCAATCAGTTCACGTGTATTATCAACAAATTAAACGGAATTGGTCTACACAGACTATTGTGAATTCTCTTTGCTTATCGAGTTCTGTTTCTAATGTACATACATCATCAGGACTTGATTTTAATGTCAAAATCGACAATGGCGCACATCATTATAATAATTAAGTAATACATAAATCAAGAATAATTATTCTTAAATTAGATTTACTAATATCAATTTTTTAATAAATAACAATAATTGAAAATTGCATTTCCAGGAAAATAATTACGTCGCGATAATAAATTAAGTTATTATATATCTTTTTTAAATTTTAGTATAAAATTAAAAACTCAATTAGACAGATTTCAATATCGCGGACGACGAATTTAATTAAAATAACTTTGTAATTAAATAGCCATGATATGTTCGTGAGAATATACAATAAATATTTTTTTATAAAATAAAATAATAATAATTTATTTATCATCATTATTATTTTATTTAATTAATTATATTTATTCCCCTAATAACACAAGATATCTTGGGATATATTGATAAAATCCCGCAGATATCCTAGGGATGTCCTATGGATATCAAAAGGATCTCTTAAGGATATCCAAAAAATCGTCGGTTTGGATATCCCATGGATATCTGAGGATATCCACAAGATATCTTCTGGATATCTCTATAGACTTTTATAAATGTCCTCCAGATATCCCATAGATATCATCAGAATATCCCATAGATATCGTCAGGATATCCCACAGATATTTTCAGGATATTCTCAGTATATCTTCTGGATGTCAAGAAGATATTCTCAGGATACTGTTTTTAAAGTCATTATGAGACTACGAGTGAGAATATTCTGTGAATTAAATTTTATATAAATAAAATAAAATGCAACTTGTTTTTCGAGAAAGTTGTTTAATTTGAAAAACTATTAACTAATTTTTTTCTCATTCGTGATTCATTCCTTTATTCATATGCTTAATATTGTCAGAAAATAAATTTGCTTTAAACAATATAAATTCTACCCCGCAAATAACGAATAACTATTAATATTAATTACACATTAAGTGCATGAGTTTATTTAAAAACTTTGAAAAATGCGTTTAAAATCTTTATTTAAAATAAATTAGAAGCTCATAAGATTTTTGTTTTTATTATATTATTATTCATTATATTAGCTTAATAATTTTAACCTTTAAAAATATATGTTGAGATATTAAATATCCCGTGAATATCCTAAGAATATCCCACGGACATCCTGAGGATATCCCATGGATATCCTGCGATATAATATCCAATAGATATTTTGTGGATGTCTTAGGGATATCATGTGGATATCCTGTGGATGTCCTGTTGATGTCCCACAGACCGGCAGTTTGGATATCCTAGGGATATCCCAAGATATTCTGTGGACCATTCTAGGATATCGACCATTGATATGGATATCCCTTTGTTATGAGGGTCCAGTCTGGATTCACATACAATAACTTGAGAAAATTTTCGATTGGAATTTTATTGAATTATTTGGGAGAATTATTTACACTTGTTTTAACTTGAATAGACACTGATTGTTTTAATAAATAATCAATTTACAGGCTGAATTATCGAAAAAATAAAAATTACATTTATCTTAAAAACTATTTAAAAATCTGACTGCGGATTCGAATTTAGTGTGAAAAATTACGTTTAAAACATGTATTTGTTGCTCGTGTGAAATACCATCTATTCCTATATGTAATTTAAAAAAAAGTAGTGCCCAATTTAATAATCTTCGTAACGCATGGATGTCCGCTTTTTCGTAGAAATGCCTAATAATAATTAATAATAAAGTATATTAATATAATGGATTTTTTTAATAATAATTAGCAAAGAATTTATTGTAAAACATTTAATTCGTAACTATACAGTTTTATTAAAATTATTATCGCATGTATCCGGCATTGCAGCGGTCAGATAAAATAAAGTTGACCCAATACTTCAGAATGATCAATAACTCCTACAATACAATTCTAATATTCTATCATCTAATATATCAGAATTTTTATTTTAATCTCAGATTATTAAAAATGTTTTATTTCTTTAAATTTCAAAAATAGGTTTCTAAAAGCTTTACTAAATTAGTTTTCAGAAAAAGAAAATTTTCCTTTTCATTGTATAGAATAATTTCTAAATTAAAAGAGGCTAGAGTTTATTACTACGACAGTTTCTTTAAGCAAAACATGTTTATTTTTAATTTAAAAAAACATTAATTTCACAAAGATTGTTAATTAAAATTACTTACCCTCTTTATGAATACTTTTGTTGATAATATACATTTCAGCTTTATAAACTATGTATTATGTTTATAGTGCTACAAACACTAACCATATATTCGTTTGTCAATGTATGAGTTTAGGAAGGCAGGAATTTGGTAGCATACGTTTAGGTGCATTATACATGAGAACATAGAGGGTGCACTTTGTATTTCGAGCGGCATGAGTAAACTTCTTTAAGCATGGAAAAGTATGTTGCAAAAAATGCATCTAGATGTCGGTGAATTTTTAGAGTACGTGTATTTGACGGTTTGCAAAAAGTGTTTACGACATACAAGAGGCCTCCAAGACTGACGGAGTGAACTACACTTCCAGCTTATAAATGTATATATATATATTGCGTTATAGAACCTTGAAAGTCACTACGTGACATTTTTTTTAAAAGAAAAAGTTATAGTTTTACAGGGTGACATGGTTTTCCTTTAAGAAAAATTTATAGTGAACATCCTTTCTTCCGAATATTTTGGAATATTCTTGAAAAATTCATTTCCACGAACTATAAAATATATAATTTAATATTCCGTATGACGACTGTTTTTTTACTGTTATTACATTTTACGTTTTTTTTTTTGACATTTTTTGCGACATTTACTACGCACAGTTAAAAACACTCAATTTTCAAGAACTGCAAAATAAATCTTAATAAATTTCAATGAAAAGTTTTTATTGTTTATAAATTCAAAGGATATGTTTTACAATGTCATAAATATTTTTACAATGTACTTATAAATTAAACTTTTTAAAATATATTTTACTCGTTACTTTTAATTAACTAAAAATATATACATTTTTATTAATTTAAATTGGAATCGAATCTATAATATTATGTTAATACAAATCTTTGAACATTTCTAGAAAAGGTGACATTATATATAATTTATTCGTATTTATATTTTATACATGAAATATATTTGACGTTTCTTGTCGTTAATATTTTAAGATTCACTTGTAATTAAGTGTACATTTTATATAAGACGTTTAATAATATTTAACTTAATCAGCTTTTCTTTACATTATATTTCTCGACCTTAGCTAATTAAGAATGTCATAATTCAATATCGTCACCGGTATAAATTATTTTATTGCAATTATTGGCTAATTTAAATTATATATTTACAACTCCATTTTTGCATCAGTTCCAATGTTCAACAATCCCCTGTATGATTATGTTTAAAAATGTTAATAATAATAAATAACAAATTATTATTATTATTTAAAGGCAAATTTTATTGAATAAATTATGACAAATATTTTCAGAAGGGAATTCTTTAATTTACCAGGAATGTTAAATTATATAAAATAATAATATTACTGCAGTTATCAGAAATTAAATGCTGAACTAGGTATGCATTACATATAGCGAAGTAACAATAATTTTAATATTATTTTAATGGACAAATATTTTCCGTTAATTTGTAATATAAGCAGAAGTTTTAAAACATTGGATTTTAGTTCCAAAATTAAAATTCTCCAAAAACGTTATTTTTAGGGTTTTACTTTCTTAAATGCCTCAATCCCAAATTTCCAATCCTGATATTCTACTATCCTGGATTACACATTCTGAATCCCAAAATTCCTCCTGTCGCCTTTACCCTCCTAATATTAATCCGTATCCCAATCATTGTCAAGAATCTTTCTAATTCTCCCTTACCCTCTTTCTACCCAATTTTAATTCTTCCAATCACAAAGTTCCTTTTGTTATTATCTTTCTCCATTAACTTTACCCGCTTCAATAATTGCTCCAATCTTAATTCTAAATCCCGTTCTCCTTTTTCTCCACTGCACCTGCTCATGTCCTGGTAATTCCTCAATCGCAGTTACGTTCGATTCTGATGAAGATTTTGTTGTAATGTTGTAATGTTTCAATTCACTTGGCATTTCTTCTCAACTTTCTCGAATATTAACTGTTTTACTTTGACGCAAATAATTGGACTTCTACCAGAGTATAAATGGTACCTTAGGCATTAGGCGCCGGGCCCCTGATAAAGATTTACCTCTATTCGGATCATTGGCATAGACTTATGGTGGCAGTGGTTAATAGTCCACATCGCTTAATTGTAGAGGCTGTTGCAAGAGGACGATTCTTTGAGTGCTTTAGAGCCATCGGAATTGTACCATTCTCTAGGTTTCGACATTTTTGTTGCGATCTTAATTTGGGAAGCGAATTGTTAAGCCGTTAGGGATTGGAAAAGTCTTGACGACCTGCAAGGTCCTTACCAACTTTGTAAGAATCGGCAGATGACTAGACTATTAGGTTAATCTATAGATATATATCATCATTCCTTCTCTCATCGCTACAAGAGTCTAACGACTTTCGGCAGAAAGCAAATGGCTTTCTGTAATAGTGGGAGACAAACTGCTGGACGTAAAGGGCGATACAAGATGTATTAGTCCCATGCAATTCTTTACCTTTTCGCTCATTAATAATGAGTCTGTCTCACGAAGGCTTTTCCATGTGCTTGCACTTGGAAAATCTGACCGGAGGGGAAACTTTGTATAGGTGCTCCTGTCAAAGTTCATCTCTCGAGTACTAGCCAGACTGGGGGTGTGACGTAGCCAATGGAGTGCTCTGGAGTGATGTGCAGGTGCTTCCTACCTTCAAACCAGAGCATTCCAAAATTAGGAATCTTTTAGGTGAACGATTACGGATTGGTGATGAAAGGGATTAATAGACGTGCTCCCTTTAATCTCTTCCCTCCACCTAGCAATGCCTCGTAAGTGTTATGTCTCAAATAGAGAAATAACTAACGAAATAATATTTCATTTTATTTATGGCCGCTCGGTGATTCAGTGAATTCCTGTTTCATTTACAGAGCAGAAGGTTCTGAGCTAAGGGTACAGGGAAGAAAGAGAATAGTAATTTATTTTATAATCAGGTTACAAATTTATTTAGACAAACATTTAGAGTTATAAAATTGATGTTTGAGAGAGAGTATCCTGAAGCAACCATTCTTGAAATAAGGGGAAGTCAGGATTCCACTGCAACAAGGAATGCAAGGATTACTACAAATATACGAAAAGTTTAGAAAAAGTTAGGAGTGAGAATATAAAACACTTACCTTAAAATTCAGTAGTAGGTGTATTGAAAGAAAAAGGACCACTGCTGTGTCCTTTGTTGTCACAGGAAAAGAGCTGGTACCAGCGTGAATTTATGACGTCAGGAAGGTTGACGGGCCCAGGTATACCCGCAGGTCCGGAGTTCTATTAGGCGTGATGAAATTCCCAACAATCAATCTCTTCCAAAAAAAGGAAGAATGGATAATTGCCCAATATAATGAGAAGTAAAGACCCTCGTTTAATGTAGAGGGTTTTGACACTTGATTTTCACTTTCGTTTAAGAAAATTATGCACTTGAACTAGAAGACGTCGACTGGTACCAAGAATGAGCTTGATGTTATACGTATGAAGATGATTTCAAAACTGATCTCTCCGTGAAAATGTAGTCCTTTTATACTGATTTTTCGTAAGAGAATAGATAAAATTTTATCGTCGTACTATATATTTTTCACCCTAATTTTGGAAGCCAAAGTTGAGTCCTTCTCTCTCAGTTGAACGTAAAAAAGGGGGGAGTGAACCATTCTAATACAGGATAGAAAGAGTACGACTACGGTTATTCGCAGCTGTAGAAGAGTGTCTGTGCTCTTCTAATGTGGTGATACCACAGGGGTTCGTCGAATAGGAAAATTAGAAAGAGAGCATTTATTACATAATCGGAGCGTCTGTGTTCTTCTAATGTAGCAACTCGGTATAGATTTAAGAATTCTTATAATATGAATATTAAAGTTACGGTGACGTGACATAAGGGTTGTTTATGAGTGCCTCATAACAACACTTGTGAGACTTCTATCTTTTCACTCGACTCTGATAATTTTGTATAGGTGCCCCTGCCAAATTTGTTAGAGTCGAATGGTGAAGGTTGAACCGACTACCCTCACAACACAAGGATATTCAGGATATCCCTGGGACGTCCTGGGGTTATCCATTTGCTTTTGGCGATTCGGATATCCCTAAAATATCCTCTGGATATCCATGGACATCTCTAAGATATCCCAGGGATATCCAAACCGCCGAAAAAAAATTGATATCCCCAGGACGTCCCAAGGATATCCTGAATATCCTTTTGTTGTGAGGGTATGGTTCAAACACCACTAAGTGGTTCTAATTGCAAGAACAAAAGTGAGCTCGGGTGGTCTCAATTTATTTTGTTAATTATTAATATTTTCTTAATATTCTTTATTTCCATTTTCTTAATTCTTATTTTCTTTTTCTTATGTCGTTCGATGGAATTACATATATATATATTTAAATTAAAATATATTTATGTTATCTTTTTTAACCTTCTTTGTTGTCATTGACTACACCCCCCACTCACACATCATGTTAGAAATATAGAAGACTAGTAGTCCTATGAAGTAAAAGTTTTTGTAATATTTTAATGTAAAAAATCTTGCATCCATCCGGCGAGCAAATTCGAGAGCATAAAAATTAAGATCATTACAAAATTACAAATGATGATTAATAATAATAATATCACTCAAGTAAAACGAGGCAAAATCACCAATTCGCTTTTATTTTCGTGTTGTACTTCTTACTCTCTAAATCTGAATAAGTGAAATTTCACTTAAAATGTGTCAAAAGTCTTCCACGTAGAAAAATAAGTGTATATTCACTTTTAAATATGTGGTTTTTCGCTCAAAAATAAGTGAAGTTTCACTTATTTTTAAGTGCATATACACTTATTTTTCTACGTGGAAGACTTTTGACACATTTAAAGTTAAATTTCACTTATTCAGATTTAAAGAGTATGAATATTCGGTTCGAGGTGAATATCAGTACTAATATTTCCCGCAAGTGTCAGGAGTACTGACACACATGTTTCACAACTTTTTGTTTGTTTTCTAGAGTTAGTTTTCTGAAATTTTTTTATAAATTAAAAGGTTATGTAAATTTGTTTATTTGCCAATATTAATATTCTATTCTATTAAAGTATTTCTTTGAATTTATATTGTGCGATTAATCAATTTCATCAATTTTTTAACGTTTCATATTAGAAAAATTTGGGATTTTGGTTCATTACTTGAGGCAAAAGCATCAATTCTATGGATCGCGTAGAATGGCAATAGCTCGGAATCTAGAAAAAACAGGGATGTGAGTAAAATGTATTACAACATAAAAATGTATAACATTTTTTTTCTAACAAGACTTAAAAATACTTCACACTTTTATCGGAATCTTAAAAATAATTTTTTTGAAAGGGTCTTGAAAATGTCTCGCCTGATATCTTTATCAACATTCTACAATCTATAACTTACCAATAAAAGGTTATTGAGTTTTTACTACCGTAGTAAACTTATTTTTTTTCAGTAAAAAGTAATATTTTATAGTTACTTCCAAAATCGTAAACTTGCAAATAAAATTGATAGACATATAAAATATATTTTGCTTGTCACATTAGTAGGCTGTATTTTATATTGTTGTTAAAATTTATCGTATTTTTTTATAGTTGTAAATGTAAATATTTATGTTAAAAAAATTATAGAGTAAAAGTCTTCGTGTTGTAACACTAAGATAATGTTTCAAATTTTATCTTTAACCTTTTATTTTCTATTACATTGAAAATATTCAATTCGTATCTACAGTTCGTAAATTTAACTGCCTGATTTAGCCAATTTCTTCTATTTGGTTAATTTTAATCTATTGGATTTTAGAGGAGGTTGAAAAATATAGTACAGCAAAAAGATTAAAACTAAAATAGAGTTTTAATAATTTTCTAAAGCATCAGTAACTTTAAATCTTCTGATTTTCAGAGTAGAAAATAATATTAAAATTCTCTACTTTATCTACTCCTCAAAGGTACTATTCTTACATATTAATCAAGGAGAAATGAAACAGTTTGTTTTATTTTTAGGTAAGGGAGAAAAATATTTTAAATATTTACATATATAATGAGATTGATGTTGTTCTTGAAATTCAGTGTGAACCGAGGTGTACACAAAGCTTACACAGTTAGAAAGCAACCAAATTTACCATTATTCCTAATTGGACTACTTTAATTTTTCCTCTAACATATTTTAACGCTATTTAAAATTTTTTTTCTCCACGATTTTATTTTTTGTATTTTTATTCTATAATATTTTTTTATTAATTAGTTGTTAACTGTCTTTTAAATCGCATTGCTGTAATAAGGTAATTGTCATTGTGAACATATTCAATTTATTACAGTAGAATATTATAATTGTTTTTTAGTCTTTTTAAAATATTTTTAAGCTCAAGTTCAACGATACTTAAATTCTGGTCAATGAACTTCTGTAGAATCCACTCTGACGAACCACGTGGAATCGACGTTACGACATATAGAGTTTATCGATCGTTTTGCGGCGTGCCACTACTGCTTCACTGCAATTAGATTTTGATGAAGATTATAAATTTTCGATTGATTTTGCGTGCTACGTGAACATTTAATAAATAGAGTACCAGACATTTACAATATGACATAAGAAATTTTTTATTTTTTCATAAAATATATTTTTATCAAAATAGATAAATTAATATTAATATATATATAATATACTTACATAAAACAAGTAATTATTATTTTTAACAAAGTATAATATAAAAATACAGAAACAAATAACTGATAAAATTTTATTGATAAGTTTTTAAGTATTTATTATAGGACCACTGCAATTGTTATGTATATTTTCATCAGGGAACATGAAGCCATCAGGTCTAAAGAAGATTAAGATACAATTATCGAACTGAAGTTCCTGCGGTAGACATAATAATTCTTCATTATTCATTCCTGATATACGCAAGAGAAAAAATGTTAAGCTTTCGTAAAACGTTTTTTTCCCTGTATTTACAGGAAATTAAGGTGCACCACTTGCTGCGAAAGAATAAGCAATGAGCTGCTGGATATTAAATAGATCCGAACAACCGTCTCATTAGTATTTAATCTACTTCATTAGTTTCAATATTTTCTATACACCATGATTTTGATTAAATTCGACCTCTCTAAAGACAAATGAAATTATTGTTATCGAAAATATCGCATAAAATTCTAAATATTATGAAATTTAAAGAAAATAAATAATAATATGTTCGAGACAGTGGAATTGTGACTTTTACCAAACAATAATCCTTTTAGAGATACAAATAGAGATAAGAAGAACAGGGAAAAATTGAAGAAACTCAGGAAAGTACAAATAGCCTTATTGACCTTCTTGGGTCAAACCCTGATTATAAAAGTAAGCAAACAAACCCTTTACATGAAGAAATTTTCCTCTACTTAAATATTGATGTAAAATAAGTTTAAACAAGAGACAACAAAGAGGAATTATTAAAAAAAATTTAACTTCATACTTGCCGCTTTAAAAAGTACTTATAATATAATTTCTATCTTTGAATTTTACCAGCAAAACAAGTGTGCTAACCTAAAGACTGTGAAACTGATACCATTTTTTTAAGTCACTAATCTGTCTGTATTTAATTTGAAATTGATACATGTCACTGATGGGGGTAACGAGAATTCATGAAGAATGCAAAAACTTTGCTACATCATCATGAATTCTTGTCCTTAGCTGAGTCATTGGTAACGTGTTTTTTCTACACTTTTCAAAACATCCTATCGGCGCGGCACGCCCTTTTTCACTCCACGCTTTCCACTCTTTTCCCTATTTGCTCTCTCTACTTTCGCCGCACGGCCCATTTCCATTTATCCTTGCACCTCCCACTCTCAACGCGACAGGCCCTGTGCTTTCCTCGCGCCACTTTTTTTAACCTCCTGTTCGCCGGATACTTTTCCGAGCCGAATTTGCAATTATTTATTTAAATAAAAGGTTATGTTCGAAGTTAGTTGTGGATTAAAACCTTATATATCATATGTAACTTGTAATTTGTTATAAATAATTATTTTATCATAATAAATTATTATTAACTAAGTATTAATTATAATTGTTATTGCAACAATTATAATTTGTTAATTGTTAGGGGAGGATGGGGCAAGGATAGTTAAGGGGCAAGGATAGTTAGTGGCTCTAATACAGAAATGGCTCGTCAAAAAAACGGGTCATTTATCATGTACACTCGTCTTAACACCAAAAGATGACAGTAAAAATTTGAGCTTGCGGGGACACTATTTGTAGAAGATATGTGCCCATTTGTGTTACATCTCAGTTTTGCTAAAATATTTTCACCTTATTTTTATTATTCAATCTTATTTTTGCGGATATAATTTATTAAATATATTTGGTTGCGTAAATGTTTTCTGGTGTAAAATTTTGTGCTGAAAACGAATATCATATTCGTTTTTTTTAAAAAAAATTTTTTTTGTACTAAAAATTTGTGATAATTCGAAAAAAGCGCTCACGGGGCAAAACTAGTTAGTACCTTGTTGTAATACTTATGACAAGGTAATGTCTGGCTAACACAATTTTTTAATTGCAAACGAAATGCTAATTGCTTTTTATGGATCGCGATGTAATAATTTTTTTGTTTTTCAAAAAATTCACAAAAAAAATGTTTTTTTTGATAAAAATGATCATCCTTAACTGCTAAGTTGTATTAAACATGATTCGATTTAATTAGAACAATAATTTTTATTGTTATTTCTTGACAAATATAATTCGATACCTTGAAACAATGGAAAATCAAATTTCATGATTTTTTGTATCATTCTTAGTAAAAACAAATTTTCAACTATCTTTGCCCCACTAGTGGGGCAAGGATAGTTAAAAATTTTTTTTTACTTTTCCAATATTATCTCGAAGGCATTGCAATCTACAAGAAAACAATGTATAGCAAAATTGTAGCTAAATAAACAGGCTTTCCAACGATACTATTCTTTTTCCGATGCCAGTTTAAATTTCACGGCTAGATCCAAAAATATCTTACCTAACTATCCTTGCCCCATCCTCCCCTAATTATGAATATTATTGTTATATTTATTTATAATCTATTTATAATTTATAACGTTATATATATTTGTGTGTTTAATATGGATAATATTATATTGTTAACTTATAGTCAATATGTAATATATTACATATACATATGTGTATTTGTAAAATATTATATTAACAAACTGTAATCTAATATAACAATATTATTGCCATATATCACACTTATTAATTAAGATTAGTTATTAATTAGCTTAATTAGGAATGGTTAAGCAGGGATGTGAGAGAATTTCGGGGATAGAGGTGAATCTCGCGACTTAGCTCTTGACTCGCAGTTTTCCGCGGGTCAAGAGTAAGAAGTGCATAGACGGAAGATTTGCCCCTCTCTTGGACAATTCTCCCACTATTTTCATCGTTTTGGAAGAGTCATGGGCTTTAAAACCCGATGCACTGGACCAAAACGTTAGTTCTGTTGCAGAGCTCACTCAGGGTTGGTTGCCTTCCCTGCCTAGCCTACCCTATACTACGCAAAAGCTGTCTACTTAGAAAAATTTCTACTCATTCGTACTTAGAAATTTTTCCGAGTCTTGGATTTTGAATTTTTCTTCTCTTTTCGAACTTAGAAATATTCTACCCTTGTGGGACTTAGACTTATTTCAACAAAGTGTACTTAATGAAAATAAACGATCACTTGTACATTGCAATGACTCGTTTTCATTCACCCCCCCGGCACTAACTTGAATTTCGATCACCATCGTTGTTGAGATCAGTTGCTGTTCTCAATGATTGAGATACTCGCCTCAATAGAAAAGTTGCTTTTCTATTGTGGGGTAGTGAATCGACTCGCGAATATGATACATAACCTATAAACTACTTTTGGACTCCACAGTTTCTACACGGTCAGCCGCCATTTTTTTTTAAAGCTTTGTATCACCACCATTATTGAGACTAGCTGCTGGTAACAATAATTGAGGTGCTCGTCACAACGGAAAAGTTGCTTTTCTCTTGTGAGGCGGTGACTCTCTCTCTCTCTCTTCCAAACTTTAAGGAAATTAAAGTTACTCAGCCACTATTTCGCTGTACCTTTGAATGCTCCCCATTGGTTATAAATGTGAAATAGATTTGGCCTCTGGCCCGGTGGCTCCCTCTACAGTGACCGGTGTCAAAATCAGCCTGAAATTTTAACCAGTGTTAGTTGACGAAAGTTAAAATAAACTCGAAAAGTTAAAATAAACAATTATTAAGTGCATTTACGATGTAAAACTATTTTAAATAACAGAAGTAGCTCAAAATGTTAAGTTTAACGATTCTCTTTTCTTACGTTAAGGACATATGTCCTTTTGGTTTAGTCGACATTTTATAAAGCATAAAGACTGAAGCTTAGGGATTTTATGGTCAATTTATTAGTATTTTAATAAAAGTCCACACCGTTTCTGTTTCCTTGCAGCCTTAAATTCCTTGTCTCTATAAACCTCAGTTTTTGTTCTAGTAAAAGAAAGCTGACTTTTATTAAACCTCTTTATAAAAGTAAAGATACCATAAAATACTGCGGGTATTACAAAACAATTGACATTCTAAGTTGTTTGTCAAAGTTTCCCAAGAAAATAGGTAAATAGTCAACAACAAGTATGTATTTTATTCTTTATTTAATCATTATAATTTTAGTCTCTTGTTTATAAAATTTTTCTTATTTTTCACACTTTCTTAGGAAAATGTTTTCTTTTATTGCAAAATTGTATTTTGAAACGTAAATGCTATCAACTTTATGTAGAGTTTTTAAGAATTATTCTTAATTGTTAGAAAAAATTTTTCAACAATTTTTACTTAAAGAAAGAACACCTTTTTTTATTTGTAAAAATTATAGACGATTAGGATTCATTTGTAAAAGTTCATATATTGAATAAATAATGTCTTTTCTTTCTTCTTTTGTCTCATTAAGCGTCAAATAAACCAGAGTTTAATGGGTCTTTGTAAAAACAAAGTGGATTCTAGGTACGTGAGAAATGGCACGTTTTGCTTTCGCAAGGGAATGTATCAACTCATGCGGAAGTTTAAGAGAAAAAGTGACTAAATTGGTGCACTCTGACAAGCCTTATCATCAGAATATTTTTTAATTATACATTATTTTTTTTTTACTAGAATCATAACAATAATTTTTAATTGATATTGCATTGACATGAAACGATTCTACGGAAATAGTCGGAACGGTTTAAGGGTTTAAAGGACTACAGCTCTCAAGTTGTATTATTATCTTCATATTCGACACTTATGGCGTTTTATAGCAAAGGAAATCAGATTTTATTTTTACATTCTGTATGGAATCTTTTCATACTATTTTGTCCTTTCAGCGTAATTTTAAACTTTGAATCAATTTTACAAAAAAAACTCATTCAGTAAAAACATCTTCAACTAAAGTATCTACTTGAGATATATCTAAAGAAGATAAAAATTTATTTAAGTTAAACTCTAAAATGTTGGAACATTCCATCTATACAGTATGGAGCCTTTTATCTTTTAAAGTAATTTTACCAGTAATTGGAAATAATAGCGGATATGGCAAATATGATAGCAATTAAATTTTTAGTATTAGAAGAATTTATGGTCACAAACTTTATATATAAAACATGAACCTACTGCGGAGTAGAAACTTTTGTTTATAGCCAATGATACAATTGTCGTAGTAGAGAAAATACAGTCAAAATGCATATTTCCTTCTCCAATCAAAATTTCTCTTGAACTATAAAGAGATTATTCTAAAATACATAAAGATAAAGTTACAAATGTGTGTACTGTTTAAAAAACACTTTCTAGAATCTGTTCCTTATCCAATAACATTTTTTTTTGACATTTGAATTTAATTTCGAATAAGTAACAAAATATTCCGAATTTTAGGAAAATCGGTTTAAAAAATATTTACCCTTCAAAAATATAAAATGTAAAAAATTCTGAAATTAGGTGTTTTAATTTTAAATAAAATACCGCTGTGCATTGTTTTATTTCAATGACTTGAAAATAATAACACCAATGACTACTGAATAGAAAACAATTATAATTTATAAATCAGTTTTACAATATTAGTACTCAGACAGAGTAATAGAATTATGAAGAATCGATTGACAATAATAAATAGTTCAGTCTATATATATATATATATATATACAAAAACAGATAAAAAAGATATGTTAGTCTGAAGATCTAAACCAATTATTAGGAATTAATTATTAAAATTAAATTAAAGTATCAACGGATTTTCAATTGCAGACTATCGAATAAAGCCATCTTTTATAAATTAAATAATTTTGTGCTTTGACTAAAGAATTAACGTCAAAACGTAATGAAATCGAATTCTTTCCTAAACGTATAGAAAAGATTACATTTTAATGTAAGATCCATAAACGTATTGATGTTCTAAAAATTTGTATTTCTTATAGATGATTTTGCAAAGGAAACCGAAGGGAATAAATACAGTTGCATTACAAAAGAGTTTCTCCATAAAACCGTTTTCCCTCACAGTCAGTGAAGTCATAAAAAAACCAATTCAAGTAACATTGTCATTGGTGGTTTGCCCATTCTAGTAGAAATTTCTTTGCGTAAACCCTATAGAAATTGGCTTTAAATGTAAGTTTCCTTAACATTGTACCTATCCGTTTTAAAATTGAAAATTTTCGGAAGGTAGGAGTTTTGTGTAAACATGCAATTCTATTTAAGTTAATTATTAACTTGGAAAGTATAAAATCATATATTTCTGTTTTAAATATCCAAATTTTATATTGCTGAATATACTGGCTTACCACAATATTTTGCAAGTTTACACAAAAATCAAAAGTTTATTTTTATTTCATACAATATCGTCAGAAATAAACATGTAAAAATCATTGAACTTTAGACTGATACAAAAATTATTCACGCGGTATATCGACACTCAAATAAACTTTACCTCTGATATTGATATAAATGTTAAAAAATTTAATTAATCTTGTCAAAAATGTTATGGATAAATATATCCCAATTTAAACCAATTAAATATCAATATCAACTACCGACCCAAATAATACAACAAATAAAACTAAACATTTGGATATGTATACACGTGTCAACAATTTATTTTTGTAAATGCATTTTATTAAAAACATAAAATATAATGACACATAACTGTGATATAATAATAGAATTATATAATTACAACAATACTATACTAAATTTTCTTAAATATTATATTAAGTTCTAATTTTTATGTAAAAATAAAAAAATTATTTATACTCTAAACCTAACATTATTTATCCTATGATCCATAATCTGCAAACATTTTATGGATATTCTAATTTACATGAACTGGCAGATATCTTTTAGACGTTTGCAAAATTTTATAAATTTCCCGATGCTCTTACGGGTAAATTTAAAAATGAAAAACTGAAATTCCAACTTAAATACGTAATCCATTTTTTTATAATCGTTAGATGCTTGATAATATTTTATTTTTGGTGATTTTCTATAGGATTTCATTAGTTATGCCAATTAAAGTTTGTATAAAACAACAAAATAAAATTTTTATAAATAGATAATAGTCATAATATATTTTCCAAATTGCTCGAACAAAGTTACACGAAATACTACTAACTAATAAATTTTTCTTCACGTGCAAAAATTTTTTACTTTCCCTTCCGAGTTCCCTCTTCTTTATCGTCCTCTGTCCTACTTGTCGTCTCCATTTACTTGAATTCTTTAATATTATTGTTACATCTCAAATAGAGAAACAACTAACGAAATAATACTTTATTTTATTTATGGCCGCTCGGTGATTCAGTGAATTCCTGTTTCATTTACAGAGCAGAAGGCTCTGAACTAAGGGTACAGGAAAAAAAGAGAATAGTGATTAATTTTATAATTAGGTTACAATTTATTTAGACAAATATTTTTAGTTAAAACAATTCGTTCTTATAAGAGAGAGGGAATCTCGAACCAACCAATCTAGGAAATAGAGTCCAGCATTCAACTGAAATAAAGAATGCAAGGGTTACTACAAATAAACCACAAGTTTAGAAAAGTTAGGAGTGAGAATATAAAACACTTACCTTAAAATTCAGTAGTAGGTGTGTTGAAAGAAAAAGGACCACTGCTGTGTCCTTTTGTTGTCACAGGAAAAGAGCTGGTACCATCGTGAATTTATGACGTCAGGAAGGTTGACAGGCCCAAGTATAACCGCGATCCGGAGTTCTATTAGGCGTTATGGAACTCCCAATACCGAGTCTCTTCCAAAAAAAAGGAAGAATGGATAATTGCCCAATATAATGAGAAGAAAAGATCCTCGTTTAATGTAGAGGGTTTTGGCACTTGATTTTAACTTTCGTATAAGAAAATTATGCACTTGAACTAGAAGACGTCGACTGGTACCAAAAATGAGCTTGATGTTATACGTATGAAAATGATCTCAGAACTGGTCTCTCCGTGAAAATGTAGTCCTTTTATACTGAATTTTCGTAAGAGAATAGATAAAATTTTATTGTCGTATTATATATTTATCACCATAATTTTGGAAGCCAAGTTGAGTCCTTCTCTCTCAGTTGAACGTAAAAAAGGGGGGTGTGAACCATTCTAATACAAGATAGAAAGAGTACACGGGTGTTTGTCGCAAGAAAAACGCAACTGGGTATAGATTTAAGAATTCTTATAATATGAATATTAAAGTTACGGTGACGTGACATTATTACCAAATCTTTTCTGTTTATGATCGATGACCTAATCTATTGTTTCCTGAGAAACTCAGGTAGTTAATACATTGAGGAACAAACGCCTAATTCAAATTTTAAAATTATTCATAGAAAATTATTTTCGTTTGCAAACTGAATGTCTATATTTTCTTATAACAAATTTTCAAACGGAGAAAACTTCATCTATGAGGAAGCAATTTAAAAAAGTAATTCATGCTTATTGAAACAAAAAAAGCACATCCCAGCTTTTCCCTTGCATGGGTACTAACTTCTTGTTTCCAAGAATCCTGACGTTTTCCAATGTACCGTGTGGTCACATTACTTGAAAAATTCCCGCCCGTAGTACCATGCAATGTCGACAACCTCTTTTTCTCTAAATCTGACATGAAGATAAGCGCGTGAGTATTTGTGGTTTTAACAAAACGAAAAATAGTATTGCAGAGAAATAATAAAAATATATGGTGAGGTATTGCGATGAAGCCCCGTGATTAAAGCAGTACGACGCGTACAGGAAATGGACGTGCGCTGCGTAGTAGGGGGTGTTATATACGTTTAGCCAGTGCGCGATGAGGGACAACAAAGGTGAAAATTTTGCATCTGTTGGGAAATGGCAGGCTATGGAATTAGTGCGCGCAGTATGTGGCGCAATTTGATGTTGGTTTGACATCGACCTGACGTCGCATGTTGGTGTTTTGATAAAACGATATAGGCTCCAATAGAAAGGCCGTTACACAGGATCTATGAATCAGCCACTGCAAGCCATTATTCCCGCCTTCGACCAGAGCACACGCTATTTGTTATTTTACCTCTTTGGGTGATGCACTCATTAATCAACCTTCCACTCTTTTGCTCATTCTATTGAAAAAAATTTTTTTTTGTTTATTCTACAGAGTGTGTAAAAATTATTTCTTAATCGAAATATTAATGTTCAAATTTTTTTAAAATCATTAAACTTTAACTAATTTAAGACTTGAATTCAATATAAAGCAACTTAATATTTTAAACCTTTATTTTACGTTAATTTAAAATTTTTTAAATTAAATATTAAAATTTGAATTTTTTATGGTCTCTGAATTTGGGGAAAACAAAATCATTAAGTGGAGCAACAAGAGGGCTGGAAAAATTGAGATTGGATGTTTTAAGGAAGAAAAATAAAAAATGGAAGAGAGAAAGTGAGAAAAATTCCTTATGGTTGTTCTTTAAGGCCCAACCTTCTAAACAGACCTAAATAAAGGGCTTTTTTAAGATGATACAGGCAAAAGTATTATTTCTTTAATTATAATTAAAATTTTTCTCTTTTTTTTTGTTACAGTGCGAGAAGTTACATTATCTGAACTTAGGGACTCTGTGGTGAGGTTACAGGACAGAGTTAAGCTAGTGTGCAGAACGAGGGGATCACCTCCTCCAAAAGTGCATTGGCTTAAAGATGGAATACTTCTTCATCCACGAAGAGGACTTCGAGTTCAACACAAACGGTAAGTAAATTCTTAGTATATTTTAATGATGATAAAGCCATAACAATAATATTATACGAACATGAAAATCAATAATACAGATTGAGTTTCACTGATGATTCAGTTTCATTTACAGTTTTTAAATGAACGATCATTGTGATAAGAATAATCAATATGTAAATTAGCATTGTAATATTTGCAATTCTCTTCAGTAGTTAGCATATTATTAGCATTTCGATATTTCTTTTTTACTCCTGTTCGTTTGCTTTAGGTACTTAGATGTTGTCTTGATCAGATTTACTTCCTTAACTTTTTTTATGTGTCCAAAGAAATGGATTTACCTTTTCTTTTAATTCTCTGGGTCAATTTGAATTTAAAGCATAAAACTTTCTCCACATTATTTATGAAATATATAATTGCATAAATAAATTTATAAATCAATAATTATTAATCAAAGTAATCCTCGAAATTGAAACTGTCATAAAAAAAGATTTTTTATTATTTAAAAAACTGAAAAATAATCTCTCATTTATAGCAAACGATAAAGTTTTGAAAATCCTCAATATCAGAAAAAAATATTATATATTTTTATTTACATTTACCGTTAAAAATATACGAATTTTTATAAATTTTTTAAAAAGTTTTTCATGAGGGAAAGTATGTCAGGTTTAGCCTTTGAGAGCTCTTGTATGAATTTTGAAAATGATTACGCAAATTAAAATATAAAATATGTTACCAATTTAATAATATCATTTATATAAAAATATCTAAAATTTGTTGCATTGTTTAATTTTTGTTAATGTACACTATTGATAAATACTTTAACAAATTTTACTATGCTCAATAATTTTTTTTTTACAAACGAAATATAAACGGAATATATTAATTTCAAAGCTTTTAGCTCTTTTGTTTCCCTTTTACTGCATATGTTAAAATTACAATTTTAAAAGGGCTAAAAATTCTCATTTATTTATAATGTTATAGAATATTTTATATTTGACGCGTGTTTCCAACTTCCGTCTGTTTTTTGAACCGCATTTACAATATGTTCGAATGCAATATGGAATGATCAATATTTATAATATTCAGCTGGATTTATATTGCTAGTACTTGAACTATGTAAAATAATTTTACATTTTTTCCAATAGTTTATTGAAAAATTGTACAAACATTAAAAATAATATTATCAACAGTAATTAAATTCACCTCTGCTTTAAGCTGATTTCATTAAAAATTTAATAAAATATATTTTACTAATTTTCAACACCGCAATGTTTTTCCATTGCTTATTTTTTTTTATTTATAAATAAATAGTCAAAATTTTATAACCCTCGTTAATTTGTAGTTAAAAATGAATTTGTATCCTTAAAGCATAGGATTTCTAGAGATATCTTATTGCACATTCAACAGATAGTTGCAATATATCTATGCAAGATATATACATGAATTTATAAAATTTGTTACGTTGTAACAATTGGTGTAAAATATTTTAATAAGATTTTAAATAAAAATTAATAATAACTTAATTCAATGAAATAATAAATAAATACATTCAGTATACAACAGAAATGTGTTCAAGCTATGGTCAAATTCATATCGTCATTAGAAAGTATGAATCATAAAATAAAACCGTGGATCGAAATAATATAATAGTATAATAATATAATATAATAATTCATATCAAACAAAATTGACAGCTAAAATTGTATAAATTGTAAGAAAATACTGTAAAAATATGTTGCTGGAAATTGTAATATTTTGAAAATATAAAATATTTACTCAAATATTTCATCTAGAAATATTTCATAAACAAAGAATATTTTTATGAAAAATTATAATTTAATTAGAAATTTTTCTGTCTTGAAATCAAGAATTTATTAAGAATGCTATTGTAATTTCCATTTCAATCATATGATTTATAGAAGAAATATGGAAATATTTGTTGATATAAAAGACGATCATCAGGACCCTTAGATTTCTCTCGTTAATCTTTTCATATGCAAAATCAAAAATTTTCACTCGAAACAATACAAAATTTGAGTATTATTTTGTTAATATAATCGTAAGAATATATATATATATATATATATATATACAACACTTCCAAGAAATGTTGATAACGATGTAAATCACAAATTAATTTAAAAATATTAATTCAAAATAATTTAAATAAATTGAAATTAAAAGTAATAATAAATTTTTTTTTCAAAAATTGTAATTCTTTTTAGAAGATAAAGATACGTGCTACTTCATAATATTATAGTTACAAGCACGTTAGTAACTGTGAATATCTGCAGGCTTCGCATAATCGTGGCTAGCACCATATAGCACTCGAAGTGCACAAATTCCAAACTACATAAGTAAATAGCTCTAAAACAAAAGCAAGCTTTTAATGTAAATGTTTAGGCATATAAATAAATTTTCAAATTAAGTTTGTTTTGATCTTGAAAATTGTCAGAATCATAAACATAACTAAATTATAATTTTTTTTGCTTCCTAGTTTCGATAAGAATTACCCAACTTGGAAAATATGTTAGGCCCAAGATGGGAAATGTATTTAATAACAATTAATTGGCCAAAAAGTAAATTACAATTTTTGCAACTGTTTAATAGGTACAAATTATTAATTCATGAATCCTGATGACACTTATTCTTAATTTCTATTTTAAAAACTGTGTCTAAAATTTTTTTTTATTAAACTTAGTAGTATATATAAAGTTATAAACAGACACAAATCACCGCATATTAAACGGGTAAACCGCAAAATCGTGTCAATAATAATAATTAATAAGGCCTACTTTAATTAAAATTGTTTATTTGTAGAAAATTTTAATTTACAGTTAAATGGTGGAAACATACGTTCTCTTTATATAAATGCATTAATTATTATCAAATAGACAAAAACATTATTATTATAAATTATGATTCTTATAAAGATTAATATCATTCTAATTATATAGATTAATTATCGAAAATTGTACCGCTGTGTTATGAATGCGTTTCCTTATACCGGAACGACAATGTAATCATTCACAATCGCAGTTTGGAAATTATCCAATATCCCGCAAACAGAGAAAATAATAATAATAATGAACAAATATATTAATACAAGTAGGTAGTTTGATTAAGGGGATTCAGTGCCAATACTAATTGGTGCAATAAAGCGTTATAGTGTAAAACGAGGACAATATTATCAATTTTAAACATAGTTAAATACAAATAACAGAATTTTACAATTTCCAAAAATAAAATAACGTTAAAGGAAAAATTCTATTTAACAGCATGTGATTGTTAGGTTTGAAATTTTAATTCGACAACTTTTTTCGTAAAAAACTGAATGGATTGATTTGGGTTTATTGTTCATGTTTATTGCACTCTCATTCTTACTTACACTTTCACTAAAATTATTTTTTACACTTTCACTCTCACTTATATAGACTCAATTTCACTAATTTTTTTTTCTACACGCGTACTTATACTAGATAATAAAATTAATAACATAATTACATTTTTTTTAAAAATTATATTTGCTATATTGGATCCGCCATTTTGAATTTTCAAAAACCAACTTCAAATTCGTAATCAGCGACCCCAAAAACCCTTGAGTAAAAAGTTTCAGGCAAATCTGATCAAATTTTTAGAAAATCGTCCGACATTTTGAATCCGCCATTTTTAATTTTTGAAAATTAACTTCAGATTCATCATATTCGTAATCAGCGACCCCCAGAAGACCTTAATATACCTTGTCTGAATAATTCAACTAATTTTTGAAGCTTTAACAACAACAATTATATTTTTTTTTGTTTGCCTTTTTTTATTTCAGGTGCCATATTTATCGTCCATATTTATATTTTCAAAAACGGCAAATGAAACTAGACATCTTAAGCTACAATTTCATGTATCGTATGATTTTTTAATATCAAACTAATTTTGGGCAATAGGGTCGTTGCTGCATATTATTCTGCAAAAAATATACTATTTGGAATTTCTTTGCAACTTTACAAATCTATAAGATGAAACAATTTTTGACTTATTTTTTGATCGTGTTCTTGGCATATATGAAAGCTTGACAAATCAGAAAAATATTTTCTTATTTACTTCACTTTTCATTCCATACACATGTCTTTTACGTGAATCACATAAAGCTTCATGTAATTTTTCATCGTCAAAATAATTTTAAAAATAAATTTTCCAATGTCAATTTTACACAGCTTTTTAATTTTAAATATTTTTTTTTTCCGCTCTACGAAAGTATAGCAAAAGCAAACGATTTTCATCTTGTCTTTTTGCATGACCTTTTACATTTTTAAAAGAGAAAATATTTTACATAAAAAATGTATGTGTATAAAAATTGTATACGACAAAGGAAAAGTAGATAAAAATATAGAGATAATATAATGTAAAATAATATTTGGAATAGTTTTACGCCAAATACATTTAAAAAAGAAAAATAAGAAAAAATACAAAGTATTTTACATTTACTTATTAAAAAAATAAAAAAAAACTTTTTTAATTTTTTTCTTCCAATTAAAATGACATAACGTTTCACAAATTGAAGAATTTTCTTATATTTTACTCGTTTGTTGGCCCAAATCGGTCCAAGAAAAAGTTTCCAAAAAATATCATATTATCATATTAAAAGTTTTTGAAATCACGGGAACTAATTTTGAGGTCAGATTTAAAAAACTCAAATTAGCGGACCCAATATGGCGGAAAATTTAAAAATTGATTCGATTCGTTCAAAATTCGTTACACTCGGGTGTTTTTGGAGTCGATAAATTCAAATTTGAGGTCAGATTTAACGAATTCAAAATTTGGATTCATAGTATACTCAAAAACGTCCGAGTATCGAAATTTGAACGAATCGAATCAATTAAAAAATTTTTCACCATATTGGGTCCGCCATTTTGAATTTTTTAAATTTGATCTCAAATTCGGATTCAGCGACACCAAAAACTACAAAGGAACTATTTTCATGCAAATCTGGTCAATTTAAAAATTTTTTTGGACGCCATATTGGGTCTGAAAATTTGAATTTTACAAATCTGACATCAAATTCGTATTCAGCGACCTAAAAAACGTAAATATATTCATTGACACTTAAATCGAATTATGTTTAGTATTTTTTTTTCTAAGGTGGACACATATATGGCCAAAATCACAAAGGTGGCACGACTTTTTTCTGGACATATATATGGGCCATGGACTGTCAAGGGGTTAAAAAAGAAAATGTAAAAATTTAAAGATAAAAATCCTGAAATCCAATTTTTAACATTCAAATACTATTTTCTAAAAAAACGAATAGATAAAACATTTTATTTTTGTAAAAATCTTAGAATAGTGTCTAGATTAAATATAATATGTATGTAAAGACAGTTTTGTCAAAGCACTTTTGGCTTAAAATGTATTACAATCCAATGTACTACATTTTCATATAGACCATATATATTCAATAAAAAAACTCAGTAAACTTTCAAATCCTTTTTACAAAATTTATTTTTATTCCATATTTAAGAACATGGAAATGTTAGATCATATGATTCTACTTTTATATAATCTCCGTACGTTCTTTTTTTTTTGTAAAATACTTGAAGGATAAAGATTGAAAATTTCTGAAGAAATCTAAAATAATTTTTTTCACACTTTTTTTATTTATTTTGTGTAAAAACTAAAAAACAGCAAAAATAATCAAAAAATTTTAATTTTTTAAAAATTTACAAAAAAAAGTAAATTAAATGAAAATTAGACATTATTTTCCTATAATAGTAAATTTAAACGAGTTTTTTAAAAATATTTTTTTGTTCACATAAAACAGAATGTAATACTTGTGAGAATAAACTTTGGTTCAATAAAACGAAGAGTTCTTTTGCCATCACGCCTGCAAATTTTAAAAAATCATAAAATTGAAAAATGGAGAAAACGCGCTTTATATATTTTCAGTCGAAATATGTTCTTATACGTTATACTTTTATCCAAAGAGTACTTACTATACACTTCAGCAATATAATTTCAATTTTGATATATATACATATGAGTGTATGCAAAAATTCCGAAATATATTTTGGAAATATTGCTTTAATGTTTAAACGTAATTTTATAATCTAAAAAATCTACAATAAATTAAAAAAAAACACATTTTCTTGCACTGTTTACCATCAACAAATTTAAATTTCTGTTTGAAATTTTGTCTTGCATAAACTTTTTCTAATGAAAGTTTACAGATAAAATATAAAAGCCTCTATTCGTAGCAGGATTCGTTTCTCTCATTCTAGAGTTCTTTATTTTCTCTACTTTAAACTTAAATATCTAAAAAAAGAAGTCGAGTTTCTATCTTGAAATGTTCAACTTAATTTAAATTTAACATCCTTAATTTCAAGCAATTTTCGAAACAAAAAGGAAGAAACCAAATAGTAAATTTTTTTTTACTAAATAAACAGTTTGTGATTTATTTTAAAGATACAAAAACAGTATTACACATTTAAATGGAAAATATCTACGGTTTCATGGTAACCGGATTAAACTTATTTGTTTTAAAATAGAAATCTTTGAAAATTAATTAATATATAATTATTTACTATTCAATAATACAATACTTGATAACGATGATTTGATATGACGAAAAGTGATCGCACGGTTTAAATAAAAATGAATTGACACTTAAAAATTCTTTTTGATTATGGTTCTAAGATGAATAAAAAACTTTTCTCAATAGGTTTTAAAATTAGCTTACGTGCCCAATTTAAAACAAATTGAGTTTTAAATATTTAAAAATAGTGTTTTATGAGGAACCAGAATTTATTTAATGTATACTTATATGCGTATAGATAATAGTTGTTTTAGATTTGGGTTTATATAAATTTATAAACAATAGTTATTTTCTTGTTTTGTTTTTATATTTATGCATTAAGAGTGTCGAACGGTATCTGAAATTCTTTGGCAAGAAGAGAGCTTTAATTATCGCTCTGAACGTGAAATAGTATTGATTTTAAAATACTTTTTTCTCAAAACACGAACACTTTTAACAAAATCAGCCAAAATCCTCATCTTATAAATTTCCTAAATCCAAAAGACTGTAAGAATCCATAGAAAAACATGGTTGCAAAACAAAAAGTAGAAAAGTAATCTAATAACAGCTGGGACTTTGTGCGCCCTGCATGCTGCTGCCATCTGACGGCGGCAGAAGGTAATGTACCTGTCATTATATTTATATAAGATAAGGATCTCTAGCTGCTTTTGAAAAAGTGTTCGTCTTTCGAGAAGAAAGTATTTTAAAATCAATGTTTATCATTTTCACGTTTAGTGTCGTTTTTATAGAGCGATTATTAAAGGTCCCTTCTTGCCAAAAAATTTCAGAGACCATTCGACTCTCTTAAATAAATATTGTTACTCTGAAAATCGTTCTTTTAACATTATAATTTAATTTTTTTAAATTGGACACAAACACAACAGCAATATAATTATTTATATGTAAAATTGAAAATAAGTAATTATTTTATCATTTATTACAGTATTTATTAGATTAAAAAAATTCTGATTCCCCATGAAACACTGTTTTTATATAAAAACTCAATTTTATTTAAATCGGGCACGTAAACTGATTTTAAAAACTATTGAGAAATGTTTGTTATTCATCTAAGAATCATAATCAAAAAGAATATTTAAGTGCCAATTCATTTTTATTTAAACCACCTTCTGGCGCACCGTGTTAAGTGATGAGAATTTTTAAAACTGACATCAGATTCATGATCAGAGATCCCAATAATCCCCGAATAACATATTCTGAACGAATTCGTTGAAACGAAAAAAGTCTGACATATTGGATTCGCTATTTTGAATTTCTTAAAACTGACTTTAAATTCGACCCCAAAAACTTTTGTGTAACAAATTTTAAATTGAATTTAATTTGATTTTTTTAATTAATATTTTTCAACATTTCTTCTCAAATGTGATGATTTCTAACCTTAGAACCAATATAAAAAATACATATTTATTTTTTTCATAGTTTTAATAAATTTTCGTAATTCTATTTCAATCGTTGAGTATATTACTTGGACAGCTTTACTTATGAGATATAAAACTGAACTTTAAAAATAACGTAGATACACACACTTAATTCACTGATTTTGTGTACAAGACACAAACAATCGTAGATTGATTTCTTGATTTACCACGTGTACAGGAGATAGAAACCTTACCTGAAATATAACTGGAATGTTCAAAAAATAGTGTCGATGACATAAGCGCATGCTTATATATTAGAGATAACTAAATAATTTTTGTAAAATGTAAATAAATTTTTTTTGTAATTTTTTTTTTATTTTTGTAAATAAATAATAATTGTAAAATTATTTACTTTCTATTGTGTTGTTACGTCCAAAAATGTTACATAATAAACTTTAATTTTGACATTTTTAAATCTGGACTCGCGTCCTCTACATTGGGAATACTTTGATTCAAATATTTCTTTACTAACAGAAAAATAGTGAATTTAAAAGAAATTAAATTTCATTACGTACTCCTTATAGAAACATCGTAAACTACCAACTTTATTAAGACAGAAATAATGCCATTTTTTAGAAAATACATCCGAATGATTGTTTATTACATAATTAATTGTTCAACAATATTTTAAATCAACTTTTATTATCTTTGAATGTTATCAGATTGTGTCGATTGCTTTTAGGGTGTAATTTAATAAAATTTGGTGTTTATAGTATCCTTGTCAATTTCGATATTATTGCTCGCAGTACGCTTTATGGTCACGTAATATCGTGAATACTTGCGATAGAACACGTCTACCGCTATTTCGAATTTCCTACCTTAGATATCATTGGAAGCAGCATTGACTCTTATTATTTTGTTTTTTTTCTCCTCCAACAATTCCACATTTAAGAACTTAAAAAAAATTACAAAAATTAAATAATGTAATTTATTGTATGTGAAAATAAGAGTTGTCTTTTGTGATACACAGAAAAAAAATGTTGCCAACAAAAAAAGAGCATTTCCATTCAGTAATGATTGAATGAAGTATAATTGTATGATGATGATGATGTCTATTAGTAAATGAGGGAATCATTCAAAATGTTTGAAAAATGATTGAAGCATACCGAAGTACACTGTGATAACTGCAAACTCGCAATCTGTACTAAAGGTGACTGAGCAGCAGCAAAGCTACGAGAGCTTTGATGTCTACATGAAGCGAGAGGTTCTCTCTCAACGTGCCACAGATGAGAAATGAGGAGAAAAATATCTCTGTCGCTCAAGCTCTGTACATCCCTCGTTCCTCTTTAAGAGAGAGATTTTTACCAGCTTTAGAGCTTAGGTCCTCTCTTTGAACCATAACCTTTCACAGTTATCGTGTTGCGGTTCATGCAATTAGTTTAAAAGCTCGAAGTTCTCTGTAATAGACTTGGACGAACCACAAAAACTTTTTCGCAAGCAAAGTAACCTCGGAAATCATGGAAATTTTTACTCTATATTTGGAAACTTTTTTAAATTCGTTTTAATTTTCCCAATGGGTCAGTTATCTAAAAAAAAATTTTTTAACTTAACGAACTTAGTTTTAATCAAAAATGATTACAGTACTTAAATAAAAGAGTAAAATACATTCTCGTCTATTTTACCTTTAACTATTATTCTCAATTCGCTTTTTACTTTGGTCGTAATTCCATGATTTTACAGAGATAAAGTCACGCAATTCTTGAGAGTTGCCATTTTATTACTCGATTTCTTTAACCAAAATCATTCTCAAAATCATCAAGTGGCAGTTTTAGTGGCTGTTTCAAAAGTATAATAAAAGATCCGCATATATCGCTACCGAGAGATCTCAATTGCGTTTACATTAGCTAAAGAAGGCAAATTTTCATCCTACTTTCATTTCACAAATGTCATATTTTCCTCCTCACTTTTTATCGTCTTTTTCTTTTCGTCGAATAAAAGTTTCCTCACTTTGAAATATAACCGGAAGGATTTCGGGCAATAAAATTTTAACAAGTTAACTATTGAACAACTGCCAACTTTCGCGAGATGATTGCTTTCTATAAATCATCTCCGAAAATTCTGTTATCTTCTGTAGGAGATAAAAGATTACATGTTACATAGTTGTACCACACATTACGAATGAAAACTATATTATATCAGTTTTAAAATCTTATCGAAACAAATAAGTATATTTTTAGCTTCTAATGGTTCATATTTAAAGAAAATACGTTTTGTTTACAAACTATTAAAGTTTATAATTCTTTTGATAAATTTTTTTTCAGCCTTTATACGCAAGAAGAGGAGTTAATAACCGAGTTGAAGAAAATTATTTAAAACATGTAGAAAAATTATTCGTAGGATTTTGTTCATTGCTTGTATAGTAGCAATATGTTTAATAATGAAACAAAATAAGAAATTTAGAAATATTTTATTAGCTCTCCCTGCATAAGGCAGGATTCACGACTTCCGTATATCACAATTCTTACCCTAATTACATGTAAGTCTTATCTAATTCCATTCTTAACCTAACCCTTTCCCAGCCAATCTCCATCCATTAACACTTCATTCCATCTGTTTCTTAATCTTCACATAATACATTTTTTCCACTGATTCATTCGAATCATTCTCTTCATTTACCTTGCACATTCCGCTTCCCTCTAAAACTTTTGGCCTCTTTTCCATTCACTTTCTATCTTGCGCTCATTTCGTAAACTATGGATACTTCTCTTGTATCCTCTCTCTCCATCCATCTCATACCATTCACCAGAAAACATTCTTAACCCCTCCATAACCTACTTCCTTTTCTTCCTTCATCCCACGCATTCTCTACCAGCAACCACCTCAACGTTTTTTCCCTTTACGTTTTATCCTCCTCAATCCATACCAGACTCTCCATTAACTCCCTCTTTAATCTCATTCCTTCTTTCATTTCTTCCTAACTTTCTAATTCCACCACTTATAACTTTGGCTTTCCCTTATCCACTCATCTCATCGATTTTACTATCCTAACATTAACCCTTATCCCAATTTTTATTAATAATTTTTCTATTTCTCAATAACCCTCCTTCAACATCCTCTAATTATAATGTTTTATTAAATTATTCTTCGCTTAATCTAATATTCTCACACAATATTTGCTCAAATTGTTTCTCGAAACAATTTCTTAAATTATTATTTGTAATAAAACTCAAAATTAAAATTTATTCGTGTAAGAAAATTGAAATAAGATTCAAAATAATGATTAGATCACAGCAAAGAATTAAATACTTACGTTTATTAAAACAAAATGAACACAGTTAAATTCCAATTAAAACGCAATATAATTTATTAACTTTGTCAAAATCTTTGGTGGTTTCAATTTACTCGCGGTCATAACGAAAAATCCGTCCTCGCTCTTACACATTCGCTAACTAATCCCTGTCTTTACGCAATTAATAAAAGAATCCATTCAAGAATAAGTCACGATGAATTGCAATGAGTCTATTAAGTTGCGAAATTGATGGGGACAATTTCGCTAAAGCTTAATCGAATAGAAAATGCAATATCGCAGATTATTTCCAAATGAGTTCTATCCTGTCGTATACTGATCAATCAATAGCAAAACAAAAAAATTTAGACCATACGCATATAAAAACAATAAAAATGAAATTAATGTCGGATAGTATACTTTACGAATCAGGTTAAGGAAAGAAAGATCGGTGCACCACGATGATTGGATGACGGAAGTGGATGCTGGCCAACGGCTTGAAACGGGTGATTCCTCCTCAAGGTGGATGGCCGAAGAAACCCTCGTCGTGTCGGAGTAGAACGGCAGCGAAGCAAACCTCAAAATGTTGTGGGCTCAGAAAGGCTCGCTCAAAATTAATCAGCGAAACACAGTCGCTAAAATCCAAATTCCGGAAAGCACTATTTCGGCTATTCCTCGTACTCCACAAACGAGTGGAAGTCACAATAAGTACATTTACACGCGGATCCGCGCAAGTTAAAATAAACGTCGACGTTTAAAAATGTATCAAGTACAAATTAACAGGTTAAAATTTCATAAGAGTTGAGAGTTCAAGGGTTTATAGAATTGTGTGCTCTCTCTCGATTTTCCCGTGGATCCCCACCAGGTCGCCCTCTCGTCACGTCAAAATTCCAGCCCATGATTTTAATTGGGCCCACCATTTCCCGACTGATCCCCTACGAGCAATTTTCAAGCCTGCGAGATCCATACCAGGAAAACACATTCAAATCCCGCCGCCTGGGATGCCAATTTTAGAATGAATATATTTATTTAACATTATTTACTTGCTGGGTTTTTCCAACCTTTTTTTCGTCAATTTCCCTCACTTCGTGAATTTCCCTTCATTGAAGGACTTCGACTCAGTGACGTCACCGGGAGGGAATGTAACTTTCCCTCCCGCTAGTCGGAAAAGACATACTTTTCTCCCGCTACACAGGTAAGAAATGTTGTACTTTCGGTGCGTGTGTTAAAAAAAATATTTTTTTATTTAAAAGAGTTACAAAATGGCGGAGTTACAGCCGTTCTTCGAAGATGGTTTCTATTGGAGGGGCTTCACTGCACGCATCATACAAGTTGCAAAAGTTAATCTGGAACAAAATAAAAATTGTTTTCTTAATTTACATTAGAATAGCTATAGAAATACGTGGTCGATTTTAAAAATATTCATTTTTGTTAAATTGGCGAGCTTTGGAAATTACAAGTAGATTTTTCGACCAAAAAATCGGTACTTTTTCGTCCCTAAAAAATATAAATTTTATCATATCGAAAATCGGCCACGTATTTCTGTGACGAATGTTTTTTTTAAAGATATGATAAAAATTTTTATTGAAAAAAATGAAAATTAATTGAGTTATACTGCGTTCAGATTTAAAAAATCGTGTTTCAAGAAAAACGCGTTTAAAATTTCGACATATATTTAATGCATGAAAAAATAATAAATATAAATACTAAACATTTTTTACCACTAATCTGCTATTTAAGGATCATATAACTGACCTTCTAATGACATCTTTTAGTGAATTAGAAAAGTTCAAAGTTAAATTCAAAGGTATTATGTGGACCCAAAGAGCAGATAACAACTTACCACAGGTAGTCGGTTTGGAGCAGCTGGAATGGCTTTGGAAGGAATGCAAAATTTTAAGGAAAAAATTTTCCGATCGATGTAAATCTTTTTGTCCCTTATTCTAGAAAGTTCAAAGAATTTTTTAAGCCAAAGAAAAAATTTTCGATTTTTTGAAAATTTTACAGTGGTGTAACCTCTTAAGATAGAGAAAAAAGGTTGAAATTTAGGGTTAAGAAAGCGAAATGTAATGTGAAATAAATTCATGACACAAAATAACTTAAATGTATACGACACTAAATTCTACTTTACATTAAGATCTGTTCGAAAAATTTATGTCTTCCAAAATTTTTAATCTTTTTGAAGCAGTTATTAAGAAATTTATTTTAACTCGTAAGTAGTTTTGTAGAAAATTAAACATACAATCTCATTTTAATGCCTCTTTGTTGGAAAAATAACGTACAAGTTACTATAATAGATAATAAATTCAACTGAACCTTACATATTATATTAATGAAAGTAAATAAGTACAGTTGAATTAAGTACCTTAGCG
Source organism: Leptopilina boulardi (assembly GCF_019393585.1). NCBI lineage: Eukaryota > Metazoa > Arthropoda > Insecta > Hymenoptera > Figitidae > Leptopilina > Leptopilina boulardi. The sequence continues at coordinate 1,938,445 of NW_026137909.1, forward strand.
ATAATTTATTATTCCTTGATGAAGAATTACTTTATTATTATGTATTTAGTGTTGTGGTAATTTCTGCTTACGTGGCTTTCTAAACTAACAATTTGCTCCATCTACAGTAAGTACTCGTATTCCCATTGCGCTTTCTGCTCTATTGCTATATGTGACTGAAACAAATGCCTTACCCAAGCATCGCCGTGCACAATATTTACTCGCAAACGACTCAACTGGCCCTTGTTTAGATACTCGGGAAGCAAATGGAACTTCCTGGAGACAAAACAGGCGGAAGAACAAAACGCTTCCGTCTGCTATTTGTTAGTTTTGAAGACCATTGAATAACGTTGACCCAGCGATACACAAAATCTCAAATACTTATTGTAAAATAAACTATAACTAAAAATAAGTAATTCATTAGAATTATTTTATCTTAATTCGACTAAAAATTAATTATAGAAATAAATCTAATTTAAACCAGAAGATATAAAATATGCATTATTAAGTCATTGTTCATTAAAACTTTAATCAAATAAAAGAGTGAAAATCTGAGTGCTTAATAGACGAGGAAAATATTTTTAAAATATATTGCAAATAGTGGATCAAACGTAAATAGTTTATTGTTGATCAATAATTCGCTCTTAATTTTATTATATATTAGCTTTTTTTAAAAACTGGAGTTCAGAGACATCGTAAATGGAACGGAAAAAGGGTTAATATTGCAAAATACTATGACTAAAATACTAGAACCAATATTAAAAGTAATAAAAAATATCTGAAACTTATGAACATTTTTTTTATTTTTTTATATTTAAAAGCAACTAACTTGCAACTGGTAGATCGTAAAAGGTTCATGAATAGTCTGATCGGTGAATTTTTAAAGCATCTACAAATATATCGTCCTATAACATATTAAAATCATAACTTCGTTAGAAGTCACATTTAAACATTTTTTATATCATTGAAATGAATATGTTATGTGTTGAGTTAAGAAAGGTTACAAATAGATCTATTTTTGAATTTTAAAAACGCCTAGATAATAAAGTATTTAGAATTGAATTATCTTCATAAAAATAAATAAATAAAAATTTCCCCTTTCACAAATTTTTCTTTGATTATTTAATATTCCATTCATAAAATTTACGCTATTATACAATTAAGCTACTCTAAATCTATCATTATAAAATAAATAGTATACATAGAGTTATTTATTCCAAAACTATTATTTTCAATTAAATAAATTAACAAATTATAAAAATTATGTGTACACAGGCCTTTCAACATATTAAATTAAAAATAAATTATCAGCGTGCGCCAGATCAATAACTCAATATTTTAATAAACACAAAGAAAGGATAATGATTAGCAATTAAATAAAAGGGAAAAATCAGTAAATTAGAAAAAACAACAATCAATTGACTAATCAAAAACTTTTTAAGGTAATGGTCGAAAAACATAAAAAGAGAAAATTAATAATTTTCAGAGCAAAAACAAATATTAATTGGAAAAAGGGTCAATGAACAAATTCATACATTAAATAAATGGAAAAATATAATTTAAAGAGGTTTGAATGAAAGATTACAATGGAAATTTAATTATTGCAACAAATAAAAGTAAATGCTTTTTCCAATAAAAACCCACAATTTTCATAAAAAAACCACATATTTATTTTGAAATTATTTTTTTAAATAAAATTTTTATTTATAAATATACTACACGATTTTGATGAAACAAAGCATTTCCCGACGCATAAGATGAAATAGTCTCTCCTTTAGAAAAATTTCGGCCAGGTTGTGAATGAGTAAAATGGCTTTACAAAAACAAAACACTACACAAAAGAAACACTGTTTTTATTTGTTATAGTTGTTTACGGAATTAATATTATACTTGAAGTTGCTGAAAAAATTATAGACACACAGAAGCACCATTGCGTCATTTGACATATCACTTATAATATCACGAAAAACATTAACAATTTCATTGAATTTTATGTTTTTTATTACAAAAAACCAAAACGCAATAAAAAATAATGTTATTTAGACTAAAAATCACTCAAAATTAAAGAAAATAAACGACGTGTAGGCTGACATACGTGAGCACTTTAAGGCGTTGTCTACCATCTTGAAAGAACTTATAAAATTTCGTCAAATCCTATTTTAGTATGATTTTTATTCTTGTGGTCCTGCATCACTTATTTCCATTCACGTGATATCAAATAATTATATAATTTGACAATTATCAAAACTCAACATATTAAGTTACTCCACAGTTAGTACAATTATAATTATAATAATTATTAGATAATGTAAATAATAATTATTATATTAATTATTGTTAGTACAATTAATAGCACAGTTATAATTCTGATTAGATCTCGCAAGATATGATCGAGTGTCTGCGATCTGGTTTGTCACAGAAATCAAATATTTCTCAAAAAGAACCTCGAGATGAGAGATATAGATATCTGAGATATATTGAACTTGGAGATAATTTATTTTGATCAGAGAAAAATTCCAATGATTCAAAACTTCTTTTGCTTCCATTGAGTCAATAAATTGATTCCATTTCGAAAATCGTGAAACGGTTGTTCCGTTCAATCAAAATGTAAGTTTAATGAATTGTAGTTCATAATAAAAAAGTTATGAAAAAAGTAATGAATAAGTAAAAAGGTATCAGTTTTTTAACTTTTCGCCTGTTAAAATCGAACAAAAAATGTTACATCTCTTCTTATGATTTAAATGTCACGTCACCGTAACTTCAATATTCATATTATAAGTATTCTTAAATCTATACCGAGTTGCGTATTTCTTGCGACAAACACCCGTCTTTTTGTTACGCATCTAAATACTTTTCTCTTAAATGTTAAATTTCCGCCCTTTTGTGGCGCAACTAAACATCTTTCTTTTATATATAAAAGACCCCTGCGTTTTGTATTCTTCTACGTCTATATACTGTACTTCTAAAACATACAAATAAAAGCGAGAAATCTTTTATGACACTAGAAGAGCTCACACCCCCACGAAACAAAATGTTCTCTTTCTAATTTTCCCTATGTGCTAAAATTAGACGATGTAATAAATGCTCTCTATCTAATTTTCCTATGTGACGAACCCCTGTGGTATCACCACATTAGAAGAGCACAAACACTCTTCTACAGCTGCGAATAACCGTAGTCGTACTCTTTCTATCCTGTATTAGAATGGTTCACACCCCTCCTTTTAACGTTCAACTGAGAGAGAAGGACTCAACTTTGGCTTTCAAAATTAGGGTGAAAAATATATAGTACGACCAGTTCTGAAATCATCTTCATACGTATAACATCAAGCTCATTTTTGGTACCAGTCGACGTCTTCTAGTTCAAGTGCATAATTTTCTTATACGAAAGTTAAAATCAAGTGTCAAAACCCTCTACAGTAAACGAGGATCTTTACTTCCTATTACATATATTGGGCAATTATCCATTCTTCCTTTATTTGGAAGAGACTCATTATTGGGAGTTTCATCGCGCCTAATAGAACTCCGGACCTGCGGTTATACCTGGGCCCGTCAACCTACCTGACGTCATAAACTCACGCTGGAACCAGCTCTTTTCCTGTGACAACAAAGGACACAGCAGTGGTCCTTTTTCTTTCAACACACCTACTACTGAATTTTAAGGTAAGTGTTTTATATTCTCACTCCTAACTTTTCTAAACTTGTCGTTTATTTGTAGTAACCCTTGCATTCCTTATTTCAGTTGAATGCTGAACTCTATTTCCTGGATTGGTTGGTTCGAGATTGCCTCTCTCTCATAAGAACGAATTGTTGTAACTAAAAATACTTGTCTAAATAAATTGTAACCTAATTATAAAATTAATCACTATTTTCTTTCTTTCCTGTACCCTTAGTTCAGAGCCTTCTGCTCTGTAAATGAAACAGAAATTCACTGAATCACCGAGCGGCCATAAATAAAATAAAGTATTATTTCGTTAGTTATTTCTCTATTTGTGACGTAACAAGAACTTGTGTTATTAATATAAAGTTTTATAATTGACTGACTAGATTGTCTTATCATGTTTTCTCCTGTTTCATTCATGCTTAATCGTTAAAGACCTCATATTGATAGCGCTCGTCATTCCACCCTCGTCAAACCTTCTATTTTCTTCCCCACACTCCACTAAAAGTTTCAGATACTTAAAAATTTTAAACGCACAAATTATAGTTAGTATTTTATCGATCAGCTCAGTTTCTCCTTCCCCTTAATTATTCGAACCTACTTATTTTCCGCCCCTTTCTCTACCTCTTGCTAACTACATACTCCAGTCATGGCACCCTTCCTCCTTCTAACATTACCCTCCTTTAGCTCTTTCTGATAGCGTCTTCTCTAAGACTGCTATCTCCAGTTTCGAAAGGATTGTACTTGGTGAATACATTCGCCCTTTTCCAGCCTAATTGTTTTTTTACTCTTTTCTCTCATTTTTTCCCCTGTATCGACACATAAATTCTTGAATAGAGATTACGAGTATCAAAGCTGTAAAAAGAGAAATTATTGCTGTGCATTTAATTAAATTTTAATATAAAGTATTTTCAATTGATTCTTATTTAATCTATTTTAGTAGAGGAATTATCTGGACCTTTTTTTATGATAAAATTAATTCAATTCAGAAAATTTGATTTTTTCATGTAATATTAAATAGTTTATTAAATTATGAAAAATTCAAATGTGAGATTTATTTCGAAGGACAAAAAGTTTTTTAAAACTAATTTTAATATTTTATTTTCTTTGATTGAATAATGATAAGTATTTTAATTAAAAACCTTTTTTGACAAGATTGATAATTGTGAATTTAATGTATTTAGCCTCTTTTAATATTTAACTTAGTCCCATTTTCTACTTTGGAAAATGTTCTCTTTTCCATCTTATAAATAACGATTTATATAAATTTAATATAAATTTATTTACCCTATAAAGAAAGACCTATCCATTCCTAAAAATCAAGGATTTCTCTCTGATTTCTCTGTTTATCTCTAAAATTAAAAAATTAATTAATTTCCCGATGTTAACATATTCTTTAAAGTCTAGGAGCTCTTCTACTATGTAATCAAGGTCGACTTTGATTATAAATCTTGAGAAACATTAAAAATTATAAACAAATTAATTCAGGAAAAAAGTTTAATAATAACAATAATAATAAAAATACTGATGAGGCAAAATAATGTTACGTCTTTGAGAACATTAATATGTAAATTTTATATATTTTTAAACACTTTTTGGTATTACCATAAAGTTTGAATTCTTTTCTACACAATGCACATATTATATTAAGATTATATTATGATTAAATAAAAAAATTTGAAGTTTTTGAAACTTGATACATTTTTCTTGTTTTGAAGGTTTGTGTTTAACAGTGGGACATCTATTATTAAGAACTGAATAATTATTTCAATAATAATATTCTGCTTCATACTTTGTAAATATATATTTTTTGCATTAAATAACCTAAAAAGTAAAAACAATTTAGATGCAAAATTTGAATAGTCGTTCTCTTATCAAGTGTTACTTTTTTAAATGTTGTCGAACAATAATTGTAATAATTATTAACTATAAATTTTGAATTTTTTATTGTTTTTTAGCATAAAAAAATCCCATTTTCAGTCGCTGTGTAAGTATAAATGCGCATGCGTATAGCTGACACAACTTCTAATCAGTGTTGCCAAAATCCACGTTTCATAAACTTACATTTTTGCCTGTCCCAGTGTTGAATGTCCCACTGTTTAAATTAAGCAATCACAAGAAATTATTTAAATAAAAATTGTTTGTGAAATTTTAAAATATTTTAAATTATTAGATATTTAACTTAAAAACATGAGTAAACGAAGTAACAATTACACTTTTTTTAAAACTGTCCTATCTATATAAAAATCAGCATTGTATTTTAAGAAAAAATTTACTCTGGTACGTTAGAAACAGTTTTTTTCAATTTTCTTTTTAAATAATGAATCAATGTGGATAACATTTTTGGAGATAGTGTGTTGTCAAACATGGTTGACATTTAAATTTTGGTCGAGTTTCTTTAAGGAGTTTTTCAGAAAATTAAAGTGTCCTACTGTTTAAACTGTCCCCTATATATATATAAATCTGTATTTATATCCAATAACTTGGAAATATTTTCGAATGGAAGTATATTTGATAAATTGGGAGAATTATTTATTCAAGGAATAACAGTTTAATAGCAACTACTAAATAGAAGCAATAATGACTTAAGGATTCAAAGGAATCAATATGGAAATATAAATAACTAATTTTCCTCTAAATGAAAAAAATTCTTCGGAATTAGAAATTGTGACAAAAGATTAAAGGAAGAAATAGAATAGATAGAGCGAAACAATTATTAAACGGAAATTAATTATATATAAAAAGTAGCTTTCTTTGCTTCAACTGATAGATTGCTAATGCATTCTGGGTGAACAAATGTATATTTCATAGGTAAATAGATGAATTCATCATTTAGTTAAACTCCTAGGCAGTTAGCCAAACGGCGCCAAAAAGACGAATGGATTTAATAAATTAAATTCGTTTTTACCTACCTATTGAATAGAGGAACATGACTTTCACCTTCAAACAGTAAACAAGAGATTGAAACAAAATAAATAATCCAATCTATTTAGGCAAGTAGATGAATTTAAGCATTTATTAAATCCATTCCTCTATTTGCTGCCGGTTGGCTAACTGCATAGGCATTTAGTTTTATATCACTTAGGTGACATCAATCAATGTATTTTGTACCTATGGTGCTTGAAACAGCTGTGCTTGAGCAAATGAAGAACAACCTTAAACCTGGATTCGCTAAGTTTTAGAAGATCTTCTGCAAAGTTCTTCTTAAGTTTTAACCCCAACAGAGCGTTAGTTTTTTTTCTTTTCATAGTTCCCTTTCACTCTTTTTCATGAGTTCCCTGACTTCACATTCTTAAAAGCTACTTTAATCATACTCCACATGATGCATACCACCGTTTCCTAGCATATTATTCCTGTTTTTGACCAAGACATTCCCCCACCCAATTCCGTTCATCCCGAATGTTCTGGTACTTAGATTAATTAATCTAGTGATTAGTTTCGATTCAATTGTCGGATTCTTTAGAACTTGGAAAAATCCACCTGACTTATCGACAGAAATACTGATCCTTTTACCCTATATTCCTTTCTCTCAAAAGACATCTGAGTAAAGGTCTTTATCGCACAGACTTCCGCCTGCCAAACCTTGGAGTAATTACCTAATGGTATTGCCACTTTGATACCACCAGCTTTCCAATATATATACCTGAAACTGTACCGCATTCCATCTTGAATTTATACATGTACCACACTTCATCCTCAAGTCGAAAATCTTTTTTCTATTCCTCTCTCAAAGGAATAATAGTATTCAATCGAGGTTTATTATTTAAAAAATAAAATACAAAAACCTCAAATAAAAAAACCCTTTTTTTGACAAAATTATACAAAATAACCAATAAAAAATGAAAAATCGAGATAATTTCAGTTTCTTTTCACCGTTTATTTTCAATCTGGTCTTAAAATAATCAGCAGACGTCACCAAAGTAATTCTAAAAGAAAACGTTGATGTGCTTCAACTTTTGGGTTGAACTTAATCCAAGCTCACGGTGTATTGAAAGTGAACTTTAGGTTAAATCTATATTTTCTACATTTACAGAAAAAACACTGTTAGCTGGATGATTGAAAGGCTAATAAAAATTATGACATTAGTAATTCCTATCAAATAAGTAATGTTTTTGTTACTATGAAAATTAATTTAAAATGCGCAGACAGATCGATTTTTAATATGTACCTTATAGGAAAAATTAATTTTTGTTGAAGCTTATTTTAACTTCTCTATTTGTCAGAATAGAAACCGTTCTATGCAGCTTTTTAATATCGAAATAAAACTCTTTGTCGTGGGCTTAAAAAATCAATTAATTCTAATTGATTGTTTCACATATTGTTAGAATCAATCCTATTTTAAGTTTTTTTATAAACAAGTACAGAATTAAGTCAATTATTATTAATCATGAAATAGAATTCAATAATTTAAAAAAATTTTTTGATATTTTAAAAATTTATTATCCTGACTTTAACTTTTAAGAAATAACTATGTTTTGTTATATTTTTTATTTAGATTCTCATCAAAATAAGTTTGAGAAACTATATGAATTGTAATAATTAAACAACTGTTAATATTTTAATCCTAAATATTCAGAAAAATTCACGTTTCAAAAAATTAACTTGTTTATCTAATAAATTTATAAATATAAAATCATATAGTTGGAACAATTTATACAGAACAACAATTTCTCCCTCTTATTATTTTGGGAAATAATTTAATTTTTCTTTAATTTTAATTTAATTTAATTAAATAATTTCCTATTTAACTCTATAAAATAGGTATTGTTCGATTAAAAATTTTATAATCTTTCAAACGCAAGTAAAATGAAGCCTCTATCTTTATTTTTGACGGAACTGTCCTCATTTGAATGCGAGTATAATTTTTAATAGCTCGGGGTGTAAGCGGATGCACAATTTCCGGCGGGTAGTGTATATATAAAGTTCATATAACCAAAAAAATTTTTAATAAAAATTGTAAAATATTTAAACAAGTCAGTTCCGTTTAATAGTTTGTTGCTTTTAAAGGAAACAAAATCTAAATTAAAAGTGATAAAATTTCAATTGTTAAATTCCTTTCTCAGAAATAGAAAAATGTACAAAATTTATTTTTAAGAACAATAAATTAATAAATAATTGGTACCAAAAGCCAACATAAAAAACGCTCTATTTCTGAAATGATTCATATTTTAAGTAACGATTTGTAAAGAATCGTACTTTTTCAAAATAAAATGTCTAGAAACCTTATACTTTCGTTTCAAAGATTAGAGAGTTTAAAGATTAAATTAAATTAATTTTTTGCCAAATAATAATATTAATGATTACAATAGAATTAATAAGAATAATTTTATTCTTGTAATTATTCAAATTAATTGATTTGATTATATTTAAATAATGCTATTCGCAGAAACGTTATTGATGATTTCTTTATTAGTGGAAACACTTAATTAAAACAATTATAATAAATGGACAAGTTTTATTTATTGAACATGAAATTCGTCTGGTCATAAAAGATGATGTTCAATATCAACAATAAATATTCGAATTAATATAAAATTCTTATCAGCTAAAATAATAGAATAAAATTACGTGATTTCTATTATTCGTTCGATATCATGCATTCATCAAAGTCACTCCACATGTGCTTTTCAAATCGATTAATATTTAGCTGTGTACATTACCAGAGATGCTGTCGATCGTTCTGGTTACAATTAAGAATTGTTGTCCGTACGAATATCCAAGAGTTGGATGATTGGTAGGACGAGACGTCGAGATGAGATGTTAATACTGAGAGAGTGGAATTATAATGGGAGACATTCCATAAATCTGCTCGAATTCGTCTTAGAAATTATTCAACAGTTTCCCTGCCTGGGTTACAATGTTGCTCCGCTCAATAAGTGGATATTTCTTATGTCGTATAAAATGTACCACGCTATAAAATCAATTTACTTTTATAGCGCTATTTTAAATTAATTAAAAGAAAAAATATAAATTTAATGATAAATGTCTCACTCATTTACTGTATTTAAATTCACAATATTAAACGTTCACACATGGCACATATACGTTAAAAAGATAAATGAAAATTTATATAACAAATTTTCTAACTAATAAAATTACAAATTTGATTTAAGTGTTGATTAAATAAACGTTAGCAATTAAATGATTAGTCTCTCTTCTCGAGTTCTCTCCCGCCCAGGGGTGCGACTCTGTAACTTGACTTCACTTTCACTTCACTTTCATTTCACTTTCACTCGAAGTTCACTCGAAGTTCACTTCACTTTCACTTCACTTTCACTCGAAGTTCACTTGAAGTTCACTTCACATTCACTCAAAGTTCACTCGAAGTTCACTTCACTTTCACTTCACATTCACTCGATGTTAACTTCACTTTCACTTCACTTTCACTCTATTTTTACTTCACTTTTAATCCACTTTGGTAGTTTTAATTTTTGAATCAGCAGCTTAATCAAAAAGTTATCAATCTAATAATCTACATGTTCACTACATGTTCACTTATTTCTCTAAAGAAAATGGCAAATTTTATATTCAAATGAATACAAGATTGAAGCCACGCAGTAATTGGTATCACCTTAAAAAAATTTCAATTTGAAAAGAATTAAAAGATAAGTATAGTCACAATTAATCAATAATAAAATAAATTTTAAATAAAGTAAAATGAAAGTAAGTATAGTCACAATGAATCAAGAATAAGGTAAATTTTAAATGAAGTGAAAGGAAAGTAAAGTGAGAGCAAAGTGAAAATCGAGTGAAAGTGGATTAAAAGTGAAGTAAAAATCGAGTGAAAGTAAAGTGAAGTGAAAGTGAAGTTAACATCGAGTGAATGTGAAGTGAAAGTGATATGAACATCAAGTGAAAGTGAACTTCGATTGAAAATGAAGTGAAAGTGAAGTGAACTTCTATTGAAAATGAAGTGAAAGTGAAGTGAACTTCGAGTGAACTTCAAGTGAAAGTGAAGTGAACTTCAAGTGAACTTTGAGTGAAAGTGAAGTGAACTTCGAGTGAAAGTGAAAGTGAAGTGAAAATGAAATGAACATCAAGTGAAAGTGAAGTGAACTTCGAGTGAACTTTGAGTGAAAGTGAAGTGAACTTCGAGTGAAAGTGAAGTGAAAGTGAAGTGAACTTCGAGTGAACTTTGAGTGAAAGTGAAGTGAACTTCGAGTGAAAGTGAAGTGAAAGTGAAGTGAACTTCAAGTGAACTTCGAGTGAAAGTGAAGTGAAAGTGAAGTCAAGTTACAGAATCGCACCCCAGTACACAATTATCGGCGAAGATCGCAAAATAGCCAAATCTTTACGAATCGTTCAAATCCATTGACTCATACATCACAACGCATACAATCGTCGATGGGACCACTATAGATTCTATAATTAATAAGAAGGAGGATATTTGTTTTCTTAATAAAGCGTATTTCCCTCTTATTAAAAGATTGAATTCATAACAGAATAGTGATGGTTTCTTTGTTTATATGCTATTTACCTATGAGTTCATTGACTCCTCTTTTCAACACGTGTGGTATTCTCCAAAACAAATTTTAATGCAGCTTTGACTTGATGCACGCATCGAATCGACGAAAATTGTCGCGTGTTTTTTTTATGTAATAATTTTTAGTATTTAACGATAATTTTAAAAATAATTTTTAATATTCACTAGTTGCAATGTAATATTATTTTAAATATTCAGGTATTATTATTAATTTATGTTTTTTAATTTTTCTGTGTTTAATTTTGTATTTATTAATTCAGTATTTTTGTGAAATAAATTAGCCTGAAGAAGATGGTAAATTGAATCATCGAAACGTCGCAACTTGACAAAATAACATAAATTTGTTTTTTACATTTTTCCCTTCCACTGATTGAATTTTACTTCTCATAAAAAGAAACATTTAAAATTTTCAATAATATTATTTAAATTCAAAATTCTCTGAAATTTTTATATGTCAAGTAATAATTAAAGCAAAAAAAACATTAATATTAAAATTAGAAAAAGTATAAATTATTTGGTCAAGCTTTAACTGAATAGTATGACTCTGAATTAATGTAAGTCGAATAAAAGTAAAGACTGCAACGTTTGCAGCCCACTTGGCATTTTCTTTTCTTATTTTTCTCGAGCCACAGCAATTACTACTGTTAGCAAAAGCCAACCCTTGAGTATCCGCATAGGTCAGAAGTGTCGATACTTTTCAATAGTTCAATACGATAGATATGGGTTTTGAAGTGGTTTGGCAAGACAGTTTGGAATCTATTAACGTTCAGTGGACAAAAGCCAAACGCGATTAAGCCGTCTTTACTTAAAAGAAAGAAGAAAGTCTGAAAAAAGATGTGCAAGATGTTCTGCCTCGTCTACGATTACGAAGCGTTTGGAGAGAATCCAATCGACCCCACAAATATTGGCCAGTTTACAAGACTGTTACAAAGACTTTGTAGTATAGAAAAAACGAGTACATTCACCCACTATATATTCGTAAACATAATGTTGTTGCGGAAATTTGAGTACATTTATAAGAATATAAATGTTGAATGACGTGTTAATCTATATTTTCTAAACTAGCAATAAAACAAATGATGGCCCCAAAAATTATTAACAGTATTTAATTTTTTCGGCAACATAAATATCAAACTCATGTTCATCGATAAAAGCAACACAAAAATATGCTTTTCCCGATGTTTTACGTTTATCGATCAAGATTACACGAAAATATTCTTTTCCCGATGTTTTATGATGACTTTGTTAAGCGTAAAACACGATAAACTGCTTTGTTTCGTGTTTTTTTGAGGTTAGGGACGACATAATTTTTTCCGGAAAAATAAATACCTAATTCGTCTTCAACGATAAAAGTTACACAAAAATATGCATTTCCCGATGTTTTATATTGATTTGGGTAATCATTAAATTAATAAAACAGTGACATTAGATACTTATAACCGCCATATTGGTCAGCCATATTGGTTTTTAAAAAATGCCACACGACATTTGAAAGTAGGGAATCATATGAAAAGGTAGTAAATAAAATAATATGTTTCTTAAAAAATGTCCGATGCGTACACTAGTAAAGTCGAACTAGAACTGAACTAAAAATAAATTTTAACTCATATCCCATTATAAATGCATACGAATTATAATCATCAGTTTCGGGCCTCAGGTTAAAGTTCGTCAGGCAGCAATAAAAGGAAAGGCAGACTCCATTGTTCCATAGTACTATGTAAAAGAAAAGAAAGGTTCTCAAACGCTTGAAAAAATCGTTCATAACCCCAGGGTATGAACTGGATTCGCGTAACCCGAGCTAATTTTGATAGCAGCGCTTTTTTTTTTTACAAAAGTCAATGGTGAAGGTCAGGAACTGAGGGGCAAAGACTTTGGAGTACAAACAGTACAAAATTTTTTTTGTCAGCGTTAGTTTGCACATGGTGTTGGAGCTATACGCTTTTAAAAATCGGAATCAGGTATTTTACATCCAGTTCATAGTGAAGATTAGAAAATCCATCATTAGTGAAAATTAAAAATTGTTTCGAACAATGTTATTTAACACTTACTTTTTGTTCAGATTTTTCTATGATGAATAATTGGAAGACTGTAACTGAAAATTGAATTCCACTTAATAAAATGAATTTTAAACTATTTCTCAAACTGTCTAATGCTATAAGAATTAATCCAAACACTAGGTAAAGGAAAATTAATCTTAAAAATTTTCACTGGAACACATGTTTAACTTCATTGATTACATTAAACAGGGAAATAATTTTGTTTAATGGAGTTGAAAATCACTAATTATAAACGGAACAAAATAATTTATTGGAAAACACATACTGGTTGATTATCGGTTGACTTAACAATATTTCACCAATTACACTTATTTTCACATGCGGTAATAATTAACATAATTTACAATAAAACAATTATCAATTGCTCTCAATAAAGATTAAATATTAAAAAGAACGAAACTCTGTCATTATCAGTTGAGGTCTTTAGTAAAAAAAAAATGTTTCAATAAAAATAATTAAACAGTTAAACGTTCTAAAAAGTAGGTTATTAATTGAGTTCTCATAAATTCCTTAAGAATATTAACTTTAGTCTACTTAAATATAAATAAGAAATATTTTTCAATAGTTGTCAACAAATACATAATAATTGATTAATTTAAGACTATTAAATTAATTATTATTTAACTAAAACAGCAATGCTTAATTTCTTATGGTAAGTACTACATAACTCACAACAAAACTTTTGAGAAGAGCCATTAATGTCTAAACACTATAAAATTTCCCCTTAAGCTTCTCAAACTTTAGGCTTAACCTTTTTACATATAATTAACAACAAGACCACATTCCACCTAATTCAACTTCTGACAAAATCTCATAGCTGATATTTTAAATCAAGCAATAGGTGTTTTGAATAATTTCATGACAATAGCTGTTCTACCAAATCCAATTTTAATCTCAACAGCATCCAGCTTTTTAGGATTTATTACAGATGTCTTAGGGATGTCCAGAAGCTTTGGGGAATTATGATGTCCATAGGATGTTCCAAGGTTGTCCGTGGTTATCCTAACGAACTCATTTCCATATCCTTTATTTATCATCTTGAGTACTTATTTTTTAAAAAAGATTTAAATTAAATTAACGAACAGACAATTATTATCGGAAATACGTATATTCATAAGATGCACCAAGAATGTTAATTGATATCTTGAAGATATCCGAAAGCTGATAATACTTTTTTTATTATTGATTTACCCTATGCTTATGGAAAATTTTTCCACCCAATTGATCCTTGTTGGACTTCAACTGCTGCATTAGAAGAATATCGATTCTTTTATATCTGTCCAATTCTAGTCACAATCTTAAAATTGTGTTCCTTCATGCGGATATGATTTTAGTCTCAAGATGTTCTAAATGTTCTTACTCCTTCAGTATGAAGCTGGAGCTGATGCGTTGTATTAAACGTGGTGCTCGTGTTTCGAGTTAACATTAAGTTGATGCAATTACTTTAAGCAGATCCTAGTGTTCCTGGATTCGACACTTAAGTGTGCTAATGCTTTATCAACTTGATACTAGTGTTACTGGGTTTGCTGTTATGTTCTTCATCCAAGTTTAGTATTCCCAATTCACATCAGGTGAAAAAAATAATCCCCAAAAAATAATTATCCTATTAATCTGTAACACTTTTGCAAAATTTTAATTAAATAAAAACTAATTTAAGGTTACAATGGCGTTGCCAATCAAAAATTAATAAAAATTCACTAAAAAAAAAATTTTCTCTCACATTATCTTTTGTCAATTCCCCATGTCAATATCCCATGTCAATTCCTTTTAAATTTCCTATGATATTTCCTGTATAAAAACATACAAAAATTCATAATAAATAACCTTAATTAAAATTTTCTTATGTCAAATCCCATATTGTATCCTAGATGAAATCTTATTTTGCTTATATACATAAAAAATTCCTTGGAAAAATCCCATGTCGAATCTCATATGAAAACCCATGTAAACATATGATTTCACATGGATTTATATAAAGGAAACAATATAGAATTTCATAGTTGGGATTTTTAGTTGAATACTTTATGCAGACGTCAGTGTTCAAAAATTAAAAATTATTTAATTAAAAATCAAATAATATTACTGCATTCATCTAAAAAGGAAAAAAATTTGAGATTTGCAATACATCTTCTGAGTTAGAGTCTTAGCTTTTATAGTATTCAAGACTGATCTCAACTGTGAGAGACAAACTATTATCATCATCTGACGGCGTAAGTGTAGAACTATAATGATCTACATCTATATTGAAATTACCCATAAAAAAGGGATGTATATATGATAACTCCTATGTAATTTCCTACATTAAATCCTGTTTCACTTTCCTATAGGAATTTATATGGGATCCTATAAAAATTCCTATAAGATTCAAGGATTTTATATAGTATATTTTCTGGGAAATTTTATAGGATCCTATATTGGGTTTTTCAATAGGGTAAAATTACAAAAGACAAATTTCAATCAAATTAAACATTTTTAATTTACAACATAATTTTCAAAATGAATGATTAAAATACAAAATGGACAAAACAAATAATAAACGAGACGTTTGTGCTCCCTTGTCACGGAATTCCAAGATAGATTAAATTATAATAAAATTAATAAATTAAAAATTCAATCAATTATAAATAAGAAAATCATTAGGGAATGGTCAAAACATGTGGAAAGGACACGAAAAAATATTAAATAAAGAAAAAGGGTCAATAATACATTTTTAATCAATATTTTAAATAAGGGAGAAAACACATAATAACTTGTAGGAATAAATCACAATTATATTAAACAAATAAGAGAAATTCAGAAAAATTCATGAAAATTTATAAATAATGTTGAGCCTTTGGAGGTTGCTGACAAATGAGAACGATGATAAAATTTTCGTTATTATAGTTGCCATGTGGTTGCCATGTACCAGTCTTCTTTTGTCTTCTGCTACCAAACATAATGTTCGTTTGTTTATTTAGGGACATATTGTAAGGGAATAATCTCTTCTCCATTATATTCTAATTCTAATTCATCATTCTATTAAGACTATGTCACAAAACACAACGGGACTAAATCTAAAAATTGTACAAAATTCTTGCTAGGTTTCTATGACGATTCAAATGGGCCTAAGGAGCTTCACGTAGAGTAAAAAAAAGTGTATGGTACAAGTTTTAAACTTATTTAATTTTTTTTTTCTCTTAACTTTTAAATTCTGTGATTTGCGTTCTTAAAGTTTTAATTTCTTCACAGTGTAGTGAAAATAAAATTTTCGTGTTTAAAATTGTGCTAAAAAAATGTTTCCTCAAAAAACCTGGTATTACCATATTATATGTTTTTTTCGAGTAGCTTTCGAATGTTAAAAATAGTAATGTATCATAATGTATGTATCATGAATAATTATAAATTTTATAACACATACAAGGATTAAAATTTGTCAACTACAACTTTATAAAATATAGCATGAACAAATTTAGGATACATAGGTTAAAACAAGTTGGATTCAATTAGGTTAAAATATATCATTAAAGAATAACCGTCAGCTATAAACGGGAGTATTCTTCGAAATTAGGACTTTGTGAAAGATTTTTAAAGACAGAAAGAAAGAAATAAAAGACATTTCTTCAATATAATTTTAAATTGATAAATAATTTCCTTTAATTTGATTTGTTGTCCGTGTGAAATTGTAGAATGACACTTGAATTCCAATGTGTAATTAAAAAATTGAATAATTAAAAATTCTTTAAAAAAATTTTAGATATTCTGAAAATAACTTTTGAAATAATCAAATAAATTTAGAAATTTTGAATTATAAAATAACTTAGAAGATGTGAATTAAAATTTGTGAAAATAATTTTGAAACTTTAAAATAAGTTTTTGAATTTGTGAAAATGTTTTGAACTTGTAAATTAGTTTGAGAATAAAATAAGTTTAAAAATAAATCAAATATAGATACCTACCTAAAACTTATTGTGAATATAATCATTTTTTTTTCTATGCCGAATATATTAAGTACACTTATACTATTCTTTTTTGGAGGCAACAAAGTTGCTTTTCAATTTCATCAGAGAAGCCTGAAACTTGTTCGATACTTTGTTCGAGAACAACAAGCGACTCCCGAAGCATGGAAACAAAAGTCCCACTAGGCAGTCCAAGAGATGCCATTTGGGAATTGTCCTAAAGAAAAGAAAAATCCAGTATGGTTCTTAGCGAGGATGAAGTGCTGGCGGTGAAGACCTCTAGAGAGCTTTCAAGTGGTGACTCCTTCACACACACACACATATACTCTTTTGCTTTGCTTCGCATCCCTCACCAGCTTTCGTCGCCCCTACAAGAGCTACAAGCGGCATGCACCGCGACCTATAAAAGTCTTGGACTCAACCGTGTGTGATATATTACTTCTATACGCCCTGGCTCTTACGCGAGTGCGTCGGACACCACGCCTGTTTTAAGTTCATTTCTGTTTTTGTTGCTCGAGAGTTAAGAGTTCTTTTATATACTACCAACTATGTTTTTTTTGTTTTTCTTTTTGTTTTACCTATAAGGTAACAAGATTGTCTAGCATTGAAAAATAGATACAGTACATTTTTTTTCCTTGGTTTACTTTAAAAATACGGACAAACTCCATTAGTACAAAAGAACTAGAAAGTAAAGGGATTAGTGGTAGTACTGATAAAATAAACTAATTAGTTCAAAAAATTGTATCTATATTTTTATTAATTTATCCAAATTAAGTTTTTAATAAATTTTAAATTAAATCTCTAGCTTCAAAATTGAAAATGTTATTCGAAAGAGTTGGAACAGTTCACTTTTTTGACAATACGCAAAATGAGATAATTCAAACATTATCAAATTATTATTATTACATTTATCTAGAGAAATTTTCATTAATTTGGCAAGATAAAATTAATTAGATTATAAATGAACGATAACTTATAAAAATAAAATACCAAAATAAATACAATTTAACCATCTATTTACTGTTACGTCCCAAATAGAGAAATAACTAACGAAATAATATTTTATTTATGGCCGCTCGGTGAATCAGTGAATTCATGTTTCATTTACAGAGCAGAAGGCTCTGAACTAAGGGTACAGGAAAGAAAGAAAATAGTGATTAATTTTATAATTAGGTTACAATTTATTTAGACAAGTATTTTTAGTTACAACAAATCGTTCTTATGAGAGAGAGAGAGGGAATCTCGAAGCATCCAATCCAGGAAATAGAGAGTTCAGCATTCAACTGAAATAAGGAATGCAAGGGTTACTACAAATATACGACAAGTTTAGGAAAGTTAGAGGTGAGAATATAAAACACTTACCTTAAAATTCAGTAGTAGGTGTGTTGAAAGAAAAAGGACCACTGCTGTGTCCTTTGTGGTCACAGGAAAAGAGCTGGTACCAGCGTGAGTTTATGACGTCAGGTAGGTTGACGGGCCCAGGTATAACCGCAGGTCCGGAGTTCTATTAGGCGTGATGAAACTCCCAATAATGAGTCTCTTCCAAAAAAAAGGAAGAATGGATAATTGCCCAATATAATAAGAAGTAAGAATCCTCGTTTAATGTAGAGGGTTTTGACACTTGATTTTGACTTTCGTATAAGAAAATTATACACTTCAACTAGAAGACGTCGACTGGTACCAAGAATGAGCTTGATGTTATACGTATGAAGATGATTTCAGAACTGATCTCTCCGTGACATTACATAGGAAAACAAATTCGGGTCAACTTTTGTACCGGGAAAATTAAGAACGTTTCTTAACGTATTTTTTAACGCTGAATTGGAATCTGTCATTAGATTTTTAATATTTTCGTCCGCTATATTGGATGCGCCATTTTGAATTTTTTAAATCTGACTTCAAATTCCTTATCAGCAAAAAAATTTCTATGTACTGGTCTTCTTTTGCCTTCTGCTATAAAACAAAATTTTTTCTTGATATATCGCTGAAAAAATTTTGTTCCAAACAGCAGCTGTCCTAAACGAAAAATTTCTATATTCAATTAACTTTATACTTAATATATGAGTGTTAACTGAATGTAGAAATTTTTCGTTTGGGGCAGCTGTTGCACCAAAATTTTGTCCTCACAATCTCTTAGGAAATTGCTCATTGTCAGTTTTCTAAAGGTTCTAAAACTAATTGTAACTTTAGTTGATCGTTAACAATCTACACAATTAGGTAAAGACAAGACAAACACATAGGAGTAAAGTAATTTTAGTAAACGTATTTTCGTTAGTAGCTTTAACTTGATGCGATTAGTGTATAAAAAGGTCGTGTTTAATGTAATGACGGTTCATTTAAGCAGACAATAGCTCAGGTGCAACTAGTAGTACAAACAGAGTTTAGTCCGACAAGGAGGGTCACTATACTGACAATGGTTCGAGTGTGAACAGAGGAATTCATACGAACTGATCCGGATCTGAAATGCGCTCGAGTTTAAAAATTACATAAAGTTTCATTTTATGAAAGGATAAATATTATTTTTGTTTAATTTTATCAAAAAAAAAACTATTTGTTTCAAAAGAGGTAACAAATTTTGAATTTTTTGTTAATTGTAGTAGTTTTAATTTAATTTATTAACTTTTTTATCTTTAAAAGATTTCGACTTGCTGAATCAAAATTTGCCACCTGAAATTCAAAATTCAAAATGGTGGATTCCAAATGGTGACTAAAATTTATTTTTGGATTCATCTAAAAATACTTGAAATTCGATGAATCCGAGTTCGGTATCAAAATTTGATACAAGTTGATTCAATTTTGGGACCATAAAATTGGGTTCAAATATCGGCTCATTAGTACACCTATATGGATAATCATTGTAAATTTCTTAATGGAAATTTATTTCTTTCTTTTTGTCAATGTTAGTTTACAATGAAAGTTATCTATAAAATTTTACATCAAGTCTAGTATTTTATTTCTTTATACTATACATTGAAGAGCAACTTTCATCTTCGTTAATGACTTTTTTTGTAACGTCTTTGTTGTGACTTTCTCTTTTTCTCGCGAAAACACGTCTTCTTTTAACAACATTCTTATCAAGTTTAGAATTACTTCTTCTTCTTCTTTTTAGTTTACTTTTCAGTTTGAAATAGTAAGACGCTGCACCACTTATATTTCAGTAAGTATTTGTAACATTAAAAAATAAATCAGAAAATATAATATATAAAATTTTCATTGTGCGCACTTTACATAAAACTTCAATTTAATATAAAATACAAATATTTTATATTATTAACTTTTTAAAAATGTTTAACAGTAATTGAAGATATATTTTTTTACTATTACATTTACAATATTCGAGACTAAACTTTTTGAGTTTAATTTCAATTACCGTCAAATAGATTAATTACGGACAGTTAGGATAATTACAGACAGTTAAAATTTTGCTTCTACTCACTGAACTATGCTCTGAAATTAACATGTAATTAGAATATTTATATATTTAAAAAAAACTTATAACTTTTTCGACAAATTTAACTATTTTAAAACTATGTTTCCTTTTAAACGTTACATTAATTATTACCTACCAGTAATTGAACTTTTATTTATTTCGGTGGAAATACAAAAACAAGATATTCCAAACAAAAAAACTTAGCTTTATTTAACGCGACCGGTGTTTTATGAAAATATTATGTTGTTATTTCCAATTTATAAAGTAGACTTTTGTGAACACGCCTTCTGATGAGAACGTGGAATTTTGCATTCTTTGTTTGGAATCTTACCACATAAATTAACAGCCACAAATTCTGTCAAATGTATTGGAATGTGATAAGCCTGTGAATTTGAAGATATCTGAGGATATCCATAGGATATCTTCTGGATATCTCTATAGACTTTCATAAATGTTTTCCAGATATCCCATAGATATCGTCAGGATATCCCACAGATATTTTCAGGATACTGTTTTTAAAGTCATTATGAGACTACGAGTGAGAATATTCTGTGAATTAAATTTTATATAAATAAAATAAACTGCAACTTGTTTTTCGAGAAAGTTGTTTAATTTGAAAAATTATTAACTAATTTTTTTCTCATTCGTGATTCATTCCTTTATTCATATGCTTAATATTGTCAGAAAATAAATTGGCTTTAAACAATATAAATTCTTCCCCGCAAATAACGAATAACTATTAATATTAATTATACATTAAGTGCATGAGTTTATTTAAAAACTTTGAAAAATGCGTTTCAAATCTTCATTTAAAATAAATTAGAAGCTCATAAGATTTTTGTTTTTATTATATTATTATTCATTATATTAGCTTAACAATTTTAACCTTTAAAAATATATGTTGAGATATTAAATATCCCGTGAATATCCTAAGAATATCCCACGGACATCCTGAGGATATCCCATGGATATCCTGCGATATAATATCCAGTAGATATTTTGTGGATGTCTTAGGGATATCCTGTGGATGTCCTGTTGATGTCCCACAGATCGGCGGTTTGGATATCCTATGGATATCCCAAGATATCCAGGGGACCATTCTAGGACATCGACCATTGATATGGATATCCTATGGATATCCTAGGGATATCCTTTTGTTATGAGGGATTGTAAAGAAACTGTAAAATTATATTTTCTGTTGTTGTTTTGCCGCTGAAGGTTTTTGAAATGAATAAATTATTATTTTTTTCCATATATGAGGTGGTTTTAATTCATTTTTTCATAATTTTAGCAGATTTTTAAAGCGTGTCCACAACCAAATCAAAATTCTATTTTTGATAAAAATAAACGATTTAGTAAATTTTTAACAACATTTTTCTAATCGACGGAATCAATTTAATTTCTTCACCCGTTGTTAGCTAAGTTCTCTAGCTATCCATAGATATGCATATGTCTAAAGAATATCTACTTACAATTAGGCACAAAATATGAGTCAAAAACAAAATGGTGTCCACAAACCAAATCTACTCCCCTATAATTTTAATTTAAATTTATAATCGTTTCTCGAATGTATAAGGAATCAAATATTAACAAATTATAATTATATATTTGCAAAAAAACCAAACGGTTTATCAAACATTTGATGAAATTGAAGAAGAAATAGAATTGATTTACTTGCAAAGCTCACATGCTGGTTTGGTCGTTGAATGATACTCAATTCAAGACGACTATCTGAAAGTTTTTTCAAGCGCGAAACAACTTTTAGATTTTCAATTATGATCAAAAGAAAAAGAAAGAAATCAAAAGAATATCTTTTAAATATTCATTCACATAATTGATTCGTGATCAAGATGATTTGAAAAAAGTTGAAAAATTGTAATATATAAAATTAGAGGGAACGGGTGAAGCAACATCAACAGAAACAAATTACAAACGGGCATGGGAACTGTTAGAAAAATCTTAAGCGGCCAAATGTTTAATTATTCCACGACTTCTTAGTTTACTTTTACGATTACATTAAGTTCAAGAAAAACAAACCTCTAAAGGACTAATAAATTTAGCCGATCAAACACACCAACACTCAATGTGTTTAGGTACTGTTGGTTCGCAACCTATTTGCGAAAAAAAACCTTGCAGAGAAATACCTTTTCAAAACTTGACGATATGTTGGAATTTTTATATCGTACTGCAGCTACATTATCCCAAAGAGAAACACAAAATTTAAATAAAAGTAAAGAATCTCCAAGTACATTGTCAACTTCTGGAAATAAAAATGAAAAAGCTAAGTGTGTTTGTCAGTAGCTATAAAACCATGTCCGGCATGTAGATCTAAAACCCATTCCATTTTTAGATGCGAGTCAAATATAGTTAAAAAATGTTTTTAATTTTACCATTAAATAATTTCTTCCTCTTCTTGGTTAAATTAAAAACATAATTTGAATTACTTGTTTTCTAATAATAAAAAAAAATTTAATTTTATGATATAAACTAAATTTACTTTGTCGTCGTATATTTAGAATGAAAAGAATAATTCGCTTTATTATAGTGACGTCTTTGGTGTAAATTTTATTTTCAAAGGTATATAAAACAAATCGATACTGAAAACCCGCTCTTTGAAACCTTGTATCGTTGTGTATACTTTGTTAGAAAGTGTGAAAAGTGAAAAGAAAGAAAGAGAAAATAAAGAATTAAGAAAAGTGAAGAAAGGAGGAATCTAGATGAAGAAGCTGGTTTCATTCAAGCAAGGAAAGCATTAACACCGCAAGGCTTACTATCTAAAAGAAAACCATTAGCTACTTCTGCAGGGTGGTAGAAAAACAGAAATTGAAGAGCGGGATATTCGTAGCTCTATATATATAGCAAGGGAAAAGAGAGTATTCCTTTGGTGGTTTCCATTACAAGATAGATCGTCCTTTTCCTCGTTTGCCAAACTGAAATGCCTTCAATTCGTCATTAGAAATCCATTTTCTGAACAGTCAATCGGATGACCACAATGGATGGTAGGTACTCTACGACGACTACACGACAGATATTTTCTCACCTCTCTCCTTCTCTCTCTCTCTCTCTCTCTCTCTCTCTCTCTCTCTCTCTCTCTCTTCCTCATCCTAACGAAAACCCTCATCTTTTCAATTCTTTATGAGTTCTTTTTTTTGGCAAAAAAAAAGTAACTCAAACTCTTAGAAAGATTCTTTTCAATCGCGCAAAAGAAAAGAAAATTAAATTTTAAAACTTTTACAAAGTTTGGATTGAAAACGTTTTTATTTGCATATCGGAGTTTTAATTAAGAATTATTTAGATTTTAATTTGTAAGTCTTATCGCGTCAGAATAAAATTAATTTCTTTTTACTAGTTTATATCAAACTTTATATATGTTCTTTAAGAAACATCAGAAATATTTTTGAAAAATGTAAATTATAGAATATTTTTCTATAATATATTAATAGTTAGATCTCTTAAGTTTTAGATATTATTTAAACAAAATTTAATTTGTACACAATAATGTATTTTAGTTGATATAAAAGTTTCAATTTATTAAAATGTATAAAATCTCCTAAAAAAAGGGAAGGAAAACTTAAAAATCACATACACATTGAAACTGCTACTTATCAAGTTCAATTCAAATATCTTAATCATCTTTCTATTCGTTTAATCAATATTTAAGTTTCTAGTCCAATTAAATTTCAATTTAACTTCATATGTATATTTTGCTACTAAAAATAACACTTTTTAACCCCTGTTTTCAACAGGGGTTAAATATTCTGATGCTATATTGCTGAGAATTTTATAGCAATTCAAAAAAATTTTATCACTTGCCAGGTTTTGAAATTTTTTTTTCAAGTTTTGTCCTTTAAATTTAACTAGCATATTCTAGAATAATTATCAGAAAAATTTTTCAATATTTCAAGACATAATCATCGTTTACTGGTTTATGAAATAAGTCCTCTGATGATAAATTAAAGTCCAATACGTCACTTTTATGCTATCTGTAAAGACTCCAGAGCGTATCGGATATGCGAGGCTGAATATGCTCCATCTCTTTCAATTTTGTTTCAATCGATTCCAAACTTCATTAGAACATTTCTGATATGTTGTACTTTAAGATAAAAAATTTTTCAAAACAAGACTGCATATACCCTTTTAAAAGAATGTTTAGAGTTTATAAGAACATCTTTATTAATAAAATTCCATTTCATAATTTAAAAATTGTAATGATAGTTAGAAATCGTCCGATAAATATTTATACTAAATATTATCATGTGTCGATAAACAGGTTATCGACTGCGGAGCACTGCAACGTAGTATCCGATTTCGCCGCGTGGGCCGCATCGCTAAAAGCTCTCCCGCGTACGCTCAGCCCACCAAACGGCTATATAAGCTGCGCTCCCGCTGAGGACCGCCACTCTCGTGCTACACGGAGTCCAGGAGGGTCTTACCCACCTGACTAGGGGTTTTACCTCTAAGGAGCCATACTCCTGAAGTTTTACTCCGAATAACTTTCGTAGAGAGTTTTATTCTCGTTCGACGGGTTTTACCCATTGAACATTATGTCGGTTTTTAATGTAAATAGTGTAAAGTAACGTAACGTAACGAAATATAAAGAAATGTATAGTAATGAAATGTAAAGTATCACAATGTATAGTAATGTAAAATAACTTAACGTAATATACAGTAACGAATCGTAAAGTTACGTATCCAAATGTATAGTAACGTAATATTGTATTTCACGTAGTTTAAAGTAGATTTTCCGTTTTGTCTCCGTTTTTAGATATACTTAAGAGTTTTACTCTTTGCAGAATTTTATTGAAACACGAGTTTTACTCGTCGTTCATAAAGACATCGCGGGTTTTTAGGCAGTATCGTAATAGACTTACGTCTCATCGCGATTTACTTGTTAATCTTCGTCACCTGTATATATACCGTTGTAAATAAATAGTTTGTTTCAGTTTGAAATTAACCCGTTATTATTATTTTTTGTGTGTAATGAATCAAAACGAACCCTGTCTAGGTGAGCTAAATATTGATTCTATAATTACAAACGTTACAAAATAAAAAGCAAAAAAAAAATAAATATAAAAAAATATATAAATAATATTTATTTATTAAATAAATAAATAAATTAAAAGCAATATAATCCGTTATCAAATGAAATATTTTTTTTTTACTGATTGAGTTTTAAAAGCATAAAGCCAATAAACGGCTAGTCACACATGTTACGTCCGTGAGAACATAATACAAATATTTTTTAAAATAAAAATAATTATTATTTATTTAAATATCATCATCATTATTGCAATTAATAATAATTAATTAATTAATTCGCTACCACGAATCTTGTAAATTCTTGGTAGACCTTATCGTGGTGACGGGACTTTTCACTAAAGGACATCCCAAAAAACCAAGATGTAAGGTAAGGAGAAAGACATATGGAAAGCAAAGGTTTAAGTAAAGACGTTTACGATGCAGGGAAGGGATATTCCAGTGTCGGCACTGCTGGAGGTGAGCAAGTTGGCTTCCCAGCGTCCGAATTCCTTGACAACAGTGCTGAAGTAGTGGACACCTAGGGTACTGCAGCATCCAATACAAACTTCGTAGGGAAGCGAATCCGGTCGTCAATCACATGCAGGTCGTGGGTGAAGGACTACAAGAAATGATCAAAATCAAAGGAGGCTCAAATAAGGAGGTATTCACCGCTGAGATCATTAAAGCGGTTGGAAGCAGGGGGAAGGTGCAGACCGTAGATCGACTGGTGTCACTGAAGATCTGCGACCTGGATTGCCTTACCGAGAAAGAAGAGATCCAACAGCCGTTTGCCGAACTGCTCCAGAAGCCAGGAATTTGAAAGATGACGGTCCTAGGATCCAACCGACGAGGAATCAAGCTCGCGTTTATAGTCACCGACCCAGAGGAGGCGGATAGGCTGGAGAAATTGAGACGCATAAGGATTGGCTTTATGTGTTGCCCAATAAAAAAATGGGTGACGGTCTTTCGCTACCACCGATGCCTGTCATATGGCCACATAGGAAGAGTTTGTAAGGCAGCGGTTGGATCGACAGCGTGCTTTAAGTGCGGTGAAGTTGATCTTAAGTTTGCAAACTGCAGTAGAAGCCCAAGCTTCTTCTTATGTAGAGAAAAGTATGGCGATAAGTCGAAATTTAGCCATGTCGCAGGCAGCGCAGGATGCGGAGTCTTTTGGACAGTCTTTAAGGAGTCCAAGAAGACTCTCACACAAACGAAGAATATATAGGCCAGAAAGATCGGCAAGGGTCGCGAAAGCGAGATCCCAAGAACCTTCACCTACGAAGTTTAAAGCTTGACGGAAGTTCCGTAGTGCGAGAATTAGTCCAGCCAAAGGGTTTGGTTTTTAGTGGGCCGACCAGAAGAAGAACGGTCATCCTCACATAAGCTCGGAGTATCAGGCTCCAGGTATCTGCCTTTGAAACCAAGGGATATGCAGATATTCCTCTTCCCTCGTAAAATAAAAAAAGTGTTCACCGCCACTTAAGGTTTTTGATTGTATTATCGTTTTTAAAAGGAGAAAATGAATAATTTGTACTAAAGAAAAAGTCGGCAGACATTTTACAGTTTCTTAGCGGACTAATACTGTATGTAGAAATATGGAGGTGTCCATTATTATTTTATACCACCAGACTTTAACGAGGCGGACAGTAGTTCGCTAAAAGTCTGCAAAGTGTCTACCGACTTTCTGCGAACTGTTTCCACAACTGTCTTGAGGATCCATTTAAACGATGTTCCTTTCTCAAGAGACACCTGAGTGAAGTTCATCATCGCATAAACTTCCGTCTGCCAAACTGTGGCGTAATTACCTAATGGTATATTGCTACTTTGATACCGTTAGCTTTCCGATATATATACATACAAACATATACTTGAACTTGTGCAGTATTCCACCTTGGAGCCGTTCGCTTACCTCACTTTACTCCCAAGCTGAAATTAGTTTTTTCATTTTTATTTGAAACAAATAATAATAGTTTTAAAACGAAAATTAAATTTTACACTCTTCAGAATTTGTCATTGGTGGTAGGTGGAATTATTTTTGTAAATATTAAAATTTTTATTTAATGAATTCTGTTTCATATTTAACCATTGGGATATGGACTAAATTAACGTAATTGAAGCAAATTTTGACCTTAAAAATTCATAACCTTGTTTCTCTATAATTTTTCTATATTCCGCATTTATTAAGCCTTATTTTCGTTCAAAAACTATTCATTTTCATTAATTTCTTCAAGAGATATTAGGTTTTGAACATATTTTCAAAAAGGCACACTGTACGCCATATTGGTTCCGCCATTTTGAATTTTAAAAATTAGACATCAAATTCGTAATCAGCGACTCTGAAAACTGTACGAACAACTGTAGATTTATTTTCATAAATGTACAGTTTTTTTGGGGTTTGAAAGTGTCAATGAATCGATCATTTTCACAAAGAAAAGTTATTTTAAGAAAAAATATTTTAAATTTCAAAATATTATTTGTAATATTTTAGGAAAGATAAAGATCATGCAAAAGTGCGTGTCGATGATTGATAAGTTATTTGTGTAAATAAAAATTGTAAATATTTGTACATTGCCACGACTACTATTGCGAGAGCATTGCAAGCGACTGATCATTAAAATTGACACGCACTTTTGTCTGACACTAATGTTCTTTTAAAGTTGGAATTTAAGATTAAAAAAAATTCAACCTATTTTTGACGACATTATTATATCAATTAATGAAATGGAATTTATTTTCAATAAAAAAATATCGATATTATTTAAAAAAAATAAATTAAATTTTCCGTATCGACGAGAAAATATTAAAAATAACGTTCTTAAGAATGAAGTGAACTTGAACCCTGCCTGACTTATCCTCTTTAAGTAATTTCTCATGCACGCGTCTGCGTGAAAGAGAGAATCTGAAATAGAGCATTAATCGGGTATATGAGGAAGAAAACTAAACTGAGAAGAAGGGAGAATGAGTGAGAAGATAATAAAAAAGTGAAACAGGAAAAACACGAGAAGCAAGAGTTTCTAATTTGGTACCTCTACAAAAATCGACACTCTGTCTAGACTACCGTTCTTCTCAAAAAAGAAAGGGTAGAAAATAGAGTTGAAAGAATCAGCGCTGAGTTACCACATAGGCTATTCAACTAAATTCTTGCAAGGACACTTAAAAGAATTATATGAAGAAATTCTGTATTTATTTCAAATTTTGTTGTTAAATAAAAATATTTAGAAAATTATCAACTTATGAATTAATAATTTCTTTAAGTGAATAATGTTTTAACACAAATGTGTTTTCTATTTTATTTCGTGAAATAAAATCATAAATAAAATATTTACAGTTTGTAAATTATTAAATAAAACTTAAAAATAAAAATCCTTTAATTCTATTTTGAATTAGACGTATTTATTTTATGTAAACGTATATTTTCATGCATATTTTCATTACAACCACATTTTTGAAGGATGAATAAAACATGTCTAACAAAATTATTTTACTGGGAGAAAATTATAAATTTCAAGTATAGTTTGATGCACTTTGAATTAGAAATTAATTTCTATCGCAAAATACCCACATAGAAAATTTGCATCTCATTAATTAAAAGCGGAAATTATATTAAATATCCTATAATATTTTTAATTGCATAACGGATAGAGGAGTATAGTAATTTGTGGATAGAAATAGTATAGTAAAAGAGAAGATGAAAATTCGATGTAGAAAAGGAAATATATCCTAACAAAAACATTTAAGTTATCGAAATTATTTTATAGCTCGGTTTGGATATTTTTATTTAAAAATAATCGTATTAACAAAAATCACTTATATTTAAGTTAATACTTATCATTATTTAGACTTTTAAATGTTTTAAGGGATTTTTAAATTTTCATTTTTGAACGTTTAATTTTTCTCAATAATTACCCTTAGTTAAATCTCCATTTACTGTAACAATTAACGAATATTTCAAATTACTAAAATCGCTAAACTTCAACTGAATTAGATCTCAGATTCAATACAAAACAACTTAATATTTAGGACTTCTTTAATTCTGCAATCTGTAACTATTAACTTTATTTAATTATTATTAACAATAGAAAAGTGGTAAAACATTATGATAAATAATTATTGGAAATGACTTAAAGTTATGCTCTGCATCGATGAATGAACCCATGACGAAAAAACGAGTTATTCTAAACTAATTTGAATTTAAGATACTAATGATACTAATTTTATAATAATTAAACTATAACATTATTTAATTCAATATAAATAAAACTTTATTAATATGGCTGCAACCACACTATATCAAAAAACTGTAACTTATTGTTAGAATATATGTTTGTAAACTATTGAAAACTAAACATGTTGACTCGATGGCGGTTAGATGGCAAGGGAGAGAGTTTGAAAACTAAATTTTAATTTATAGGGGAGATGTATAATGGTTGAGACAGTTAGATATTATTTTGTAATAACTAATAATACCGAATTGCCTATTAGCATCTTTTTATTTTGTTAGCAGCAAACTATTTATATATGTCATAAGCTGAAACTCGTGTTATATGTGTTCGAGCAAGAGCACATCAAAAATGTTCAAGAAAAAAGTGTTTCAAATCATTATTGTGCAGTGAATAAAGTGTATATTTTATAGTGATAGAAAAAAAATTATTACAATATTTACGTAGCAGTTTTTGTTCTATTTTAACATTCCAATGGAATTTCAAATATATTTTAACACTGATCAAAAATTTCATGTCATTAAAATATAAAAGTGTTGTATGCAGGTTGAGACACGTACGGACATGTAGGTTCAAACGCAGAGAGTCACTAGACATTATTTTGATAACTTAATAGTTATTCTAAAACAAAAAGTTGTAATAAATTCCATAAATATTAGAAATCTCGTAGAATATATTCCAATTACTATCAACTCCAAAAGGATGAAAATCAACCCTTAACTATCATCCCCACTATACATTTCAATAAATTGGCAGTAACTATGAGACAAATAAACTAAAATTTTTTTATAAGCTCCGAGGACATTAGAAATTTTCAAGACAAAACTATGACTCAGATGCAAATTCTGACAAAAATTAATAAATTTTTAAACCATTTGACCATGACAAAGTTACTAGGTTTCAACTATAAACGTAACAAAACCAATAGCAAAGATTCTTTCACAGTTAAATTTTACAAAAATTGAAATATAATATTGTTCCTATGATCAAAAAATGAAAAGTTGTTATAACCTATATTTTCTATAAATTGTAAAATTACATTATTGAGAGTTAATATGACTATTTAATTGGAGTTGACGAAAGCATTCCTTAGAGAATCGCATGGAATATTATGAAATCTTGATTCATCGCTCTCAATAAAAGTGAGCAATATAAAAGCAATTTATTGTATTCGTATTAATGCATGTCACTTCGTTTATATATTC
Organism: Leptopilina boulardi; assembly: GCF_019393585.1. Taxonomy (NCBI): domain Eukaryota; kingdom Metazoa; phylum Arthropoda; class Insecta; order Hymenoptera; family Figitidae; genus Leptopilina; species Leptopilina boulardi. Next base: position 1,969,431 of record NW_026137909.1, read on the forward strand.
GTTTATAAACGTCTCCTCAATATTCCTTTTCCTCATTACGCTACTACGACAGATGCAAGTTTGCAGTCATATCATAAGCTGCCATTTCCTCGAGGGAATTTCTCGGTACCATCTGTTTATTGTACATAGGTTTTCCAATCTAAAAATAAACATCTTTCTATCGACATTTTCCTTTCAACTGTCACTGAATAAAATCTAGCAAGAAATCTGTGATCAAAAAAGATCATTAATTATTTTTTTGCTATTCAACATAACCAATAATCAAGTATTGAATTTGAAAGTAAAATGCTTTTTAAAAAAAATATTATTAGTAATTAATCTTTGCAGGACCTGTATTTATAAATGAAAAAAAGCAAAAAGTTTTACTTAGAAAATGTTAATAATATTAAAAAAAGATTTACCCCATTCAATAAACAAAACAGTTTAAAATATTTTGAAGATCAAGTTAAAGAATTTATTGATATAAAAATTGTAATAGTTCGATTACAGTTAGATTTCACTCATTGAAAAGAAATTTATAAAAGAAGTTATGGAATTTTTTAGCAAAAAATACGAAGGTCGATCTTTCCATTTATGTTTTAGCCAACTCAAAGAACTTACAAAAGATGAGAGAAAATCAATATTAAAAGAAGCTCATGCATCTGTCATAGGGCAACATTATGGAGAAAATAAAACTATTCAAAAGGCAAAACGATTAGAAGAATGGAGAGGTATGGACAAAGAGATAATAGAATTTGTTAAAAAATGTGCAGTTTGTCAATTACAGAAAAGTACGCGTATTAAAAGACAATCAGAAGTCATTATCCCTGACATTTCATTAAAACCAAACGACAAAATAGCTATGGATATTTTTGGTCCTTTATCTAAAACGAAACAAGGTAACGAATTTATATTAAGTATCCAGGATCAATTAACAAGATATATCATGCTTATTCTACTAAAATCAGCAACAAGTGAAAACATATTAGGGAATTTTTTAGAACGATACATTTATATATTTGGTTCACCCAAAAGTGTTCTTACCTATCATGGAAGAAATTTTGTTTCTGAATTAGTTGAAAATTTTGAAAACCTTTTTCGAATTAAACCAATAAGGACAACTATATATCATCCACAAAGTAATGGACGAATAGAAAGAATGCACTCTACATTAAAAAATCTTTTAAAAACGGCAATGGAAGATAATCAGTATAAATGGGACGAGAGTTTAAAAATTATTAGTCTTGCACATAATTCAACTGCAAACGAAACAACATAGTTTACAATTTTTGAACTCACTTTTGAAAGAGAAATAAACCTCCCTTCTACTCTGGAAAGTTAACCAATTCTTAAATATACAGAACTAATTCAACAATGGAATGAAAAACATAAAAAATGGTTAACTAAAGCTAAAGAAAAAATTAGAATTCAGCAGGAAAAATCTAAAAGAAGATTAGACGAACAAATAGTATTACCACAGCTAGTATATGAAATTGGAGATCTTGTAAAATTAATTAATAATCAACCAACTAATAAACTATCTCCAAGTTGGTTAGGACCGGGAACAATTACACACATTTTTGACAACAATAATTATGAAGTATTATATCAAAACAAAAAAATCAGATTTCACGCCAATCAGTTAATGGCATTTTACGATTTTTCAGATGACGAAAATGATGATCAGTATAATTCTACTGATAATTCTGAAGATTAGTCTAACATACGGAAATATCAATATAACAGAACTGAAAGGAAATCTGTATATCGAAGACATAGGACCTGTCCACCAGTATCACGAAGAATGGCGATTAATAATCGGAATAAACGTTACCAATGTAGACAATAGATTTGATATGATTGAAAAAACAATTCAAATAAGTGAAGCAGCATGTTCCATTTATTGTAGCTCTGAGAACGAAATTCATTTAATAAGGGGACGATTTGACAGGTTAAAAAGTAAGCATGATTTATTAAATAAATTGTTAGGAGGACATCAAATAAAAAGAGGTCTAGCCAATTTTGTGGGAGATATAGCAAAACCTTTATTTGGAATTATGAATGATGCGGACTTAGTAGCTATTAAAAATCAATTTGATGAAGTTCGTGATGATCAAAATCAATTAGCAAATATATTGACTAATCATACGAAAATTATAAAACTGATTCTAGATTCATCTTCATTAGATCACGAACTACTTCAAACACAAACTAATCGAGAACTAGAATTAACTATGAATTTACGAACGACAATAAACGAAACTATTAAAGAAAATTTTATAAATTCAAAACTAGTAATAGTAACACTACTGATTGACGAACTAAGCGAAGACATTAATATAGCAGTAGACGCTATTAACGACGGAAAACATAGAATAGTTCATCCTCAACTGTTGACACCAAGAATACTAAAGAATACTATAGAAGAATTCGAACAAGTACATAGAACGAGATATCATTTTGAAAATACTGAAGAAACTTATCAATATATTATTGACTTGAGTGAAGTTGGAGTAGCAATAATAAAAGGGTTATTGACTTACATTTTGAGAATACCAGTAATTGGAAATATTATTCGACTAATACCAATCCCAGAGAAAATAAAGGACACCTATTTAGGATATACACCAGAACATGAATATTTCATAAAATACAAAGGATCATATACTCCATTGAAAATTGACTACCAAACCGATTGTAAAAACATAGTAGAATATAAAATCTGTAAAAGAAAACAACCAAATTATTTACTAGGCAAATCTAACGGATGTGATGCTACTTTGTTAAGGAGAGACGCTTTAGCAAATTGTATACTATCCCCATATTTATTACATCAAGAAACATATATTTATGTTACCAATGGATACATATTACTCCAACTTCGACAGATAACTATCGACATTAATTGTGTCGACGGACTTGAAATTATTACAATTCATCATGCTAGTTTAATACAAGGTTCAAAATGTAAAGTGTTTTTAGAAAACACAGAATTGTATATTCAAAGTACACAAACATATAAAAAAAATTGTTAACATTAATGTAAGATACTTATTACCATTTGACAAAAATAAAATAGAAAATCTTAAAGATAGATTATATCCGTTACATCAAAAATTAGATCAGCAAACATTAGCAAATGCTAAATTAGGATTAGATAATACATTAAATTTATTGGAGCAAATAAAATCACGTACTTGAATCAATAATTGGAAAGAAAAGGCTGTAGACGTATGAAAATTGGGATGTGTAAAGTCGTGATTGGAAAGTGGGATGTGGAAAATTAGAAATGGGAAGTAAAAACTGGGAAATTTAGGTACGGAATTGATCCCCAGTTGTGGTGCTAAAATTATGTTAAATAAAATTTAAAATGATTTACAAGTGGAACATGAATTAAGTTGTATTTTTAGAGAGAACATTAAACAGAACTTGCCTCCCTATATGAATTTTAAAGAGATATTTTGACATCTAACTTTAGCGTAAAGCATTAAAATACAACATTTTTATCTGTTTTTACCTTTATAAAAAGTTTAAAGACAAAAAATAAAAATATATATAAATAAAATTTGCATCAATTATTTTTTTTAGTTAAATTTTTTAAAACGTTAAGCTTTATGTTAGGCGACTTCTAGACGTTTTTCGTAAAGCACAATGTTTCGATTTTTACATTTTAAAATGGACACGGAAGAAAAAGAAGAATAAAGCACCCTCTGGAAGAGAACACCTTCGAGGCAAATGAAAGAACTGGGGAGTAGAAAAATAATTAAAGTACGACATCAACCTCTTGAAATCTTCTTTTCAAAGAATCTGCAATTTAAAAAAAAGAATACTGTAAAACTAAGTTAAATAAAAATAAGATAGACGTATACGTATTAATTTTAATCTCAACAGAATTATAAATTTTTTGACAAAATGTAAGATTTTTTGTTTCAAAAGAGACATAAAAAAAAGTGTTCACATTTAATATTAATTCTCGTTATTCTGGAATAATTTTTATTTTTTTCCAACATAAAAGAGAAATAAAGACTAGTCGTAAACGTAAAAACTTTAACTTAATCCTGAGGTGCGCAAATTACGTCTCTCCTGTTTTCATTACTCCCGACCTCGCTCGCATTACCTTGCAGTTCAGTGTACCTTGCAGTACAGCATATCCAACCCCTTTGATATGAGCAGAACTATAAGTACTATAAGTTCATTTAAACTTTAAAAAGTAGATTAAATTCGACAACCTTACATAATTTCAAAATTAAATTTCGTTTCATGATTTTTTTGAATGAAAGATTATTTAATTAAAGAAAACTTATTTTACAATTATTATGAAACATTTGATATTTAAATGCTATATACAATTTACAAACAATTTTATTAGATTGCTTGAGAATTGAAACATTTATTATTTGTGACTATTGTGGATGAATGACAATAAATATTTAATTATTTTTGAATACAATTTATTTTTAGATCATTTTCAATTTCTAATGTAGTTAAATTCAGAGCATACCTATTCTTATGTCCGACTTAAAAGAAAAAGAAAAACTCTCTGTGAAAGTAAATATCTTCTGTATGACTTTTATTACGACGATGAAGATGAAGACTGAAGGAGGATTCTGATTTTTTCATCTTCAGAGAATTTGATGCAGCTGTTTATATGCAATGTTTGGAATGATAAATTATGTGTCCTGTTTTTATTCTTTACTATTATTTTCTTTTGGGAAAATTGTTTATTCGGTCAAATATCTTGAAATACACCTTGATAGAAGATTAAGCTGGAAAAAGCAAATATGGAATAAACGAAGCAACTTGTATTGAAACTTCGAAACTTATACTTGATGCTGGAAATAAAATTTCAACTCACATTTGAAAGTAAACTATTATTCCACAAATTTATATTGAAACCAATTTGAAATCTGTGGAATTCAACTATGGGGAACTGCCAGTAACCTTAGCATTGTTAATATTTAACGATTCTAATCTAAAAAATTAAGGATTATTGTGCAAGCTCTGTGAAAAGTGAAATAAAAAATTTAGTGCTAAATACCAAGAAAGATTAGAAAAACTTTAAAATATTTCTGATACAAATTTGTTAGTAACTAGAGACAAATTCAAATTATTTTAAATTTATATTTCTTGATTTATATAAGTTACTGGTTAGCAAAACCACCGCTAAGAAGTTTTTGTAATTCTTGTTAATTTGTTATCTGATATATTTATTATTTATTCGAATAGATTGTACAAATTTATCCTTGGTTCAATACTGATCCTTCAGTCAGCATTGAACCTTATGCAAATCCTTAGTCGAATCTTGATCTTTCAGCCTAAATCTTTGGTCAGATCATGATCCTTTTGCAAAATATTAATCCTAGAACGAGACTTCAGCTTTATGCGATATGTTAAGTTTATATATTTTTTTATATTTGTGTAAAGTTTAAGTAATAAGTTATTACAATGTATCGAAGTACTTATCAAGGCCGCCGGCAAAAGTTATATGTAAATCTATTTCATACCTTGTTCTTCGAATCTCGACAGATATAACATTGTTAAATTTTATTAAAATTCAAATTTTGTTAAATAGAATCTTTAGGTTGCATTATTAATATTACTCCGCGGTTTAATTAATCTTATTTTATAATTGTTCATTATTGCAAGGAACATCTCCAATGAGCTTAAGAATGTCAGTTATTGCACTAATGAATAAATTATTGCAATTTTCTGTGATAAAGGATGGTGAGATGCAAAATTAATATATCTGCCTGACCATGTTTTCTTATGATACCAATTTGTGTGGAGAATATTATCTTCTACAATTAACGGAATATCAAAAAAATTAATTATGTTATTAAATGATAATTCATAAGTATATTTTAAGTTTAAATCAATTTCTTCTTTTTTGTTCACGATTCTTGGAGGCATAAAACCACTGTATGTCAGTTGTCTCAGCGTCGAGTATTTCACACAGGTGTGAATTTGGTTATCTGTTGAAGTGATTTGTATGTCAGCAGTCCACCAATGGACGTTTGTCCATTGGTAAATTAGGAGATCCTTATATCTTTGGGAATCCACAGAAGATGAACCAGGTTATGAGGAAACTTCGTATCCTGACCAATAAATGTTTTTAATTATTTTTTCAAATAAACAATTATTTTTGTGTAATTTATTTTATCCGTACTTGTAAACATTGTTTTTAAATTTATGTTCTGTTCATTGTGAAGTTTAATTTTTAGATTTATATTAAATAACATTTAAAAAGAGGTTTATGAAAAATATATTAAAACAACCCTTGTCCTCTGCCTTAGGTATTCGCGAATAATAAATCTGTTACAAACTGTACTTTCTAGCAATAAATCGAAATTAAATATTAAAATCAAATTTTCAGAACAGGGAAGGTAATTCGGACAGCTTAAAGATTCAAGAGAGGGCGATACTATACGTTGGTGGGCGTAAGAGATTACATTTGTCAAAGAGTGGTAAAGAAAATTGCTAATGAACATAATTTTAATATTCTTATACAGAAACAATTATTTTTATTTGGTATAACTTTAGAAGATTTACATCATCATTAAATCATTTTCAAATTTTAGAGCATTTTGAAAATGTTAATTTATTAAATATTGGTAAATATTAAGGGTTAAATGGGTCAAAGTGAAAAATTCGATTTTATTTTCATGTTGTATATCTTATGAACTTGACGTTCGAGGTGAATAGCAGTTTTGAAATTCACCGCAAGAATCAGGTACATTTTTAGAATTTAATTTGATCAGACAGATTTTCGTTTAACTGTAAAATGCGCATTAAGTTATTATAATATTTATGAGGACATAAATGTTGCTACTTCAAATTGCTTAGAAAAGAAGAATTTGAATTTACTTTCGCAGTGCTCTAGAATATAAAATGTCAGTTTTAATATTGCAGACAATATAACAAATGTTATGGGAATTTAAAGTTTGTTTATAAATTCGTTTTAATAAATAAAATAATATTAATAAGTTCATTTTTTTAAACATTACCTTAGATTATTTCAAGTCTTCTAATCTCTTCTATAAATGCCTTTCATAAAGATATTAAATTACTGTGAAAGAAATATTATATTTTGAATGTTCACATATATTTTTCACCTCGATTTTCATTTATTTCTTTCAGTCTTCTAATTAAAACATTCCCACTGATGAGAAAATTCTATATCATAAGCTGGGAATGATTATACATTTATTCGAGATTGATATAAAAGCACAAGATATGCAAACGAAATAAAATCGGATTTAAACCTTTCATTTTATCTGCAACTAAAGCAGGATTTATTTATTATATAACATGAAATTCATTATTTTAATAAATAAATATATACAGTATTTAATATTTTAGTTAATATCTTTTTTGAGAAAATTACAGTTTTTCCGAAAGAAAAACTTGATTTATTTTTTACTGCTTTATGTATAAAAAAAATACATGTGGTCTAGAGATGAAAAATTAAGAACATCTCACAGTGTTGCCTTTAAAAATTATAAAATTTTTTTAAAAAAGATGCAATGAGAACTTTAAACCCGTTTTTTCTAAAACCAAACAAATTTTTAAATCAACGACTTTAGATAAAAATAGAAAAAGTAAAATATTTATTTTATATAGAAAAGTGTAATATTTACCTTATAATTGACTAAACATTGTTATTATTTTATTTTTTATAACGATATTAAAGACAGAATTTATTAACATAAAAGAGACTTTCAACTGGATAATGGAAGAACTACTCTAGTTATTCATGCACACGATCGAAATCACAATTTCCAATTCTGGAAACTAAAATCATTTGCAAATAATTAAAACCACAAAAAAGAATTAGTTTGAGAAATGTTCCACATTTTAAAAGTGGCTATTCAATTAATTAAAAAAAAACGAGATAACCTTTTTAAATCTAAAATACCAATAACTGATTCTCACTTTAATTTTTATTTGAATTTTTTACGACACATTATAATTATAAAGTACTCAACCCCCTTCATTATTTATTCACTTAATTAATATGTGTGGAAAAGAAACCTCGTTGGTAAGTTTTAGGTTACCTATACATTTAAAATGAAATTCCATTTATTCTGCAGATATTTCAACTTTTCATAAAACTTAAAGTTCCATTAAATGTTATATTTAATTCATTTTAGATTTTATAAAAAAAAATTATAACTTTCAATGATAATGAAATTATTACCTTTTTCAATATAAAACTAATATTTTGCAATATTTATAAATGCTACAGTGTATAGATAAATCTGTAAAACAAATGGAAACTTGTTCTAACGTACAATTAGATACATTCGAAGTATCGTCAACCATAATTGGAAATTATGATTTTATCAATTTCACATTTTATCAAATAATTTCTTTAGCTGAATATTTTCGTTAAAGCTATTCCTTGTATTTCCATATCTTTTCGTTCTGCTTTGAAAAACAGTTGCGCGACATTATCTTCTTTGAAACTAACTTTGGAATTTAAGTAAAGGCAATGCAGACTGGTCTTCTCATGAGACGGAAACATCTTTCTCGAGTTTTTCCATGTATTAAATTTATTTTCAACGAAAACTTGTCGAGAATTAATTATAGTTCCATTTGACAGACATACATTTGAAATTAACTGCTTATTGATAGTTCCTCAACAAACAAATTAGAAGCTCATAAGATTTTTGTTTTTATTATATTATTATTCATTATATTATCTTAACAATTTTAACCTTTAAAAATATATGTTGAGATATTAAATATCACGTGAATATCCTAAGGATATCCCATGGACATCCTGAGGATATCCCATGGATATCCTGCGATATAATATCCAATAGATATTTTGTGGATGTCTTAGGGATATCCTATGGATGTCCTGTTGATGTCCCACAGACCGGAGGTTTGGATATCCTAGGGATATCCCAATATATCCTGGGGACCATTCTAGGATATCGATTATTGATATCCTTTTGTTATGAGGGTCTCAACGAGATATGAAATATCCCAAGGACATCCAGAGGATAAGCTAAACAATGAAAATTTAATTATTGCAACAAATAAAAGTAAATGCTTTTTCCATTAAAAACCCACAATTTCCAAAAAAACAACATATTTATTTTGAAATTATTTTCTTAAATAAAATATCAATATAGCAATATCTGCAGGATGCTGATGTTTTCTTCCAAAAAACGCACTCGTTCCGTCGATAAGCCCTCGCCAGGTTTAATCATCATTTCTTTATGACGGGTAGAATGTTGATTTGTAATTTAAGTTCTTCGATCTTCTAAATAAGAAATGAATGAATCATTCAAACAGTAGGGTTTACAATATCTTCACTCGTTTTTGCACTTGGCAACTTCTTCAAGATAGAATTTCTGTTAAGTGGTACAATACCACAGGCTCTAAATCCAGACTGAATGTTTACGCTCATTTTGTCTCCAATTCGATCAATTGTAGATTTTGAAAGGTTAGGAAAAACTGCTTTTGGAATCGTTCCTCAGTTTTTATTGATTTTTGACGTTTTTCTGCTTCTTTCATTGCCTTGTCAATTTGATCCCTTGAATATTTGAACAATTGAAATGAATCCATCTTTTTTTTTTGATAAATCCGCATTATGTCCGACTTTATGTTTACGGGATGATGTAACAAAATTTAAATTCTGATATTTATGGAAACTCTAACCTCCATCAGTAGATCACAAAGGAATTTCTGGTAAGATTCCTCTCAAATTATACCCTAAAATTTCCTTCCTTTTTAATTGATTTCAATTGCTTGAAATTCATTAGGGATGAGGCAAGGTCAATAAAAATTAAACAAATGAAAGAAAGAATACACATTTATTTGGGAACACATTTGCTAGTGATATCTCGATTTAATGACAAGTTTTTACCTTATAACAGAAAAGATACGGACGTAACAGTATAAACTCAAAAACGGAACTTTATTAATATTAGAAAATTACAATGGAATATTTCATCTCATCAACAGTAGGTTAAGTAAGGTTAGAGGATAATAACTCTTTTCGAGGTATGCAACTTCAACAGAACCTTGTCTTGAATGCACTTACTTCTCACCATGCAACCACTGGATAGCTTCGCTTAGCCATCCACTCAACGCAAATATCCTTGAAACACTGCCGTCTAATTGTAAGCAAAACTTCGTCGAGAACTTCCCTCAACATGTATAAAGCACTCATACCTGGACCATTCCATCGTTATTTATTCTCTCTCTCTATCAAGAGCGATACACAATGTGTATCTCTTTCGTTCGAACTTTGTAATGACAATATGAACCTGACGGACAATAGTCCTTCTCTTAGTTTTCCGAGACTATGAACCCGAAATAATAATAATAATAAACGAGAAATACAATTTCGAGCTATTGTCTAATAACTAAAGGACGAAAACTATTTTCTACTTAACTAAATAGCACACTGACTCGTAATATTTTATTGACGTTTAAGTAAATGACCATTCAGTACAAAAATGTATGTTCATACAGATTAATAGTTGTCACGTTGATAATCTCAAAGTTCAATTGGTTTCATAGTTTTATTTGTACATATTTGTTGATTCTTAACATGTATTCAATATTATACTATATTTTAATATTAAAAAATTTTTAATTTTTAAAAATTTCGTTCAAAACAATTTTTTACTTGTGAAATTAAAAATAATTTTTATTTCTATTTCAGACGGAGGTCGAAAATAGTAATAGTGTCAGCAAAACTGGAAGATAGTGGAAGGTACGAATGCGTGGCTGAAAGCACTTCCGGTCACCAAGCTTCACTTGCAGCCCAACTTCTAGTCACTCAAGATATTACAAATCGAGAAACCAGTAAGTACATACTTTCAAGAAACTGTTTTTACTTTTAGCAAGTAGGAGATCCTACAATCATAAAATTTAAAATACGTTGCATAAAATGCTCTAAATTTCTCATTCCAATTAATCTAAAGAAGTTTATTCGAATACTCATATATAAACAAATTAATATCGTTGGTAGCATAAATTCTCTTTTGAAATAAAATGTACAGATTTTAAGTAATTTTAGAAGTAAATTGAAGATTTATGATACGTATTAATAGAAATGCTTATATATAAATAAACATTAAACTTTTACATGAAATATAGCTAAAATAGATAAACTCAGTTTGAACTTGTCATCAAAACTAATTATTTAACTAATAACACAGGTTTACAAATTCGGGTCAACTTTTGGACCCAGAAAGGCAAGAGCCGTATCACGTCAAAATTCAAAATGGTGGATCCAAAATGGCGGGAAAAAAAATGAAAAATCAATTGGATATGCTTGAAACTTGTTACTCGGGGGTTTTAACGGTCGCTGATTACGAATATGGCATTAGATTTTTAAAATTCAAAATGGCGGATCCAATATGGCGGATGAATTTTTTTAAATTATACAAATTCGCTTAAAAATCGTTACTCAGGGGTTTTTGGGGTCGCTGATTACGAATATGACCTTGACCATAAGATTTTCCATCAGTGAAACTATAATTCTTAACGTAACATCTTTCATGTTACAATGAACTTACTAAATTTACATGAAAGATATTACTCGAAGAGTATTAGTTTCACTGATGGACAATCTAATGTCAAATTAAAAAAAATAAATTTTTTAAATAGTTTTTAAAAATTCCGATATCATATTATATCCACCATTTTGTATTTTTAAAAATCAAGGTCATATTCGTAATCCTAGACCCCAAAAACCCCCAAGTAACGATTTTTAAGCGAATTTAGATAATTTAAAAAAATTAATCCGCTATTTTGAATTTTTCTAAACTAATGTTATGTTTGTAATCAGCGACCCCAAAACCCCCGAGTAACGAGTTTTAGGTGAATTGAAGCAATTTTTAGAAAAGTCGTCCGACAAATTGGATCCGCCATTTTGAATTTTAAAAATATGACTTCATATTCGTAATCAGCGATCCCAAGAACCGTGAACAAAGTTATGACTTTTTTTATAAGTAATGTAGTTCAATTAACAATAACAATTTTGTTGAAAGAATCAAAAATTAAAAATTTTTAAATCTGAAAACAAATTTGAGATCCTCGGAAAATTTCCGATCGATTAGGTATTTTGACACTTTAATTTTTTTTTTATTTAAGAACTATCAAAAGTAATGTTATTATTTAAATGTTTTTAAAATATAATAATTATAACAGAAAAATTTATTTTTCCTGTTGTTATCATTGATATTATTATTGTTATTATTGATTTTTTGCAAGCTGATGATAACAATAACACAGAAAAAAAGGTGGGTAAAAAGTTGTAAAGATAGAGGATAAAAGTCGTTAGGATACAGGGTAAAGGATAAAGTGATGGATAAAAATGTTACTAAAATATTACTAGAAAAATGGATGTCATATTTGAGTAAACTGTCTAATTTTAATAAAAATATTAGTAATTTTACACTTAACTTATTAAATCCACAAATTTTTTATAAATAAGTAATTGCATGTGAAAATATATTGCCTATAATTATTGTCTATTAATAAAAATATCTTTGACTAATACAACTGACAGCTGACGACAGTGCGTAAATAATCAGAACTGGGAAATTACAACTCAACGTCTGTATTGTTGCACGAAAGCAGAGTTGGGTAGTAACTGAATTTTTTGTGCATATTAGGCTGTGTCAGTTCATCGAGATATTTCGAGTTCAAGATATGACGTCAGAGGCCTGGAGGGACAACAAACAGACGACACAATGTTATTCTTACAGGGAAGAAAATTTGTTTCCACTTTCATCAATTTTATTCATACTTTAAACACGGAAAACGCTTGTTGACATAGAATAAAATTAAAATGTGTGTTGATAATTAATGAAACAGCCTAATATGCACAAAAAATTCAGTTACTACCCAACTCTGCTTTCGTGCAACAATACAGACGTTGAGTTGTAATTTCCCAGTTCTGATTATTTACGCACTGTCGTCAGCTGTCAGTTGTATTAGTCAAAGATATTTTTATTAATAGACAATAATTATAGGCAAAATATTTCCACATGCAATTACTTATTTATAAAAAAATTTGTGGATTTAATAAGTTAAGTGTAAAATTACTAATATTTTTATTAAAATTAGACAGGTTACTCAAATAGGACATCCATTTTTCTAGTAATATTTTAGTAACATTTTTATCAATCACAAATTTATCCTTTACACTGTATCCTAACGACTTTTATCCTCTATCTTTACAACTTTTTACCCACCTTTTTTTCTGTGATATTATCAACATCAAATATTTTTTTGTCGACAATTTATTCATCATTTTTTATTTTTCCTCTATACCATTTAATTTATCGCGAGTTTCATGAAAAGAAACAAGTAAAACAAAAATTTTTAACTGATTAAAAATTAAAAACTCTATATTTATAAGAATATGTAAAAAGTTTTTATTGCACTGTAAAAAGAAAGTACTAAAACAGTACCGATTTTAGGTATCAAAATAGAACCAAATGACAAGTTCGTACCTGAAGTCGGTATTAAATTAATACCTTTCTTTTTACAGTGTGGCAAAGATCACGATTATGACAATTTAAATGAAATGACTTATATTAATATCTAAATAAATTATTAATAACAATTTTAATCATTGCAAATTCATATGGTAAATTATAAATAATGACATATCAAAGAATCATTTTAATAAACGTCTACAAAATCCATAATTTTCCAAAGTATAATCAAACGCAACATGTGTTTTTACTTTTGAATAAAATATGAGGGAATCATATAGTAAAATTCAATGATAATCTAATAATAATTATGAGAGCAAAAGTAGATTATAATTTTTGACAGCACCCACTAATTTTAAATTTCGTGTTTACACTTCTTAATTAAGAACTTTTGATTATTGGTATATATGTATTTTTATGCACGTAAAATAATGCATTTCAATGAACAATTGAAGCGAAAATTTTACAACGAATCTATATTCAAAATATACGACTTTGATCGAAATAAATTTTTATTATGTTCCATTCATCAGTTAATGGAAATTTCAATAGTCCGTTTATGATTCAAAGTGTGTATTTATTGCGCATTTCACAGCAAACGGAAGCTTGATTAATTCCATTCGGTTGGAAAAACATTATTTTTTCCAATATAGGCATTTGCTGAATTCCAGTCAACGATACAATATTTAAAAGTCAATAGTTTTTGTTCTAGCATATAAATATATGAAGATATATATTGGATAGTGTATATGTGTGAGTAACTTACTCAGTTTATATATGAGATATGAATATTATTATGTAAATTCAGCTTTCAGCAATCATGAATAAAATGAGATTTGAAATTATTTCTAAATTATTATATACGGAGTAAAAATTTTAGTAAGTCTTAAAAATATTTATAAAAATTTTCCAATGATAAATTAAGTAGTTCTAAAACTAGAATATACCATATTTGCAGATAATTAATTTTACAGACAATTTTTAAATAAATATGCTAAAAGAAGTAAAATTTGATGAATATGTTTAATTAAATAAAAAATATTTATTAGGAGCAGAGTAGACATATTATTCAACGAATCGTATAAATTTTAACATTTACTATTCACAGACAAAATTATACAAACGTAAAATAAGTTACAGGTTAATTATTGTGAGGACGACTATAAAGATTTATATACCTTGTAATTAAACCGACGGCGACTAAAGAGTAAGGGTTTGAATTTCAGAATGTTACGTCAGATTTTTGGTAGAAACGCAAACTTAACTTTCCACTTTCTATAACACCAGGAAATAATTACTTATTGTTAGTTGTAAAATTAAGCTATTTCATACATTAAATTTTTAATTTAGTCAATTTTAAAAATGAAACTTAAATTTTTTTGACTTTTTTTTGTTTGAATAAATTAATATAATTAAATTTTTTTGAAAAAATTAAATTCACATTGTTACATACATTAAGATGCAGACAATGTCACTTTATTTCAATTTTCTGTATACGTGTGATGCAGTAATTTAGAAACAGTGATGATCAGCTGATTCAGCCCTTTCAACACGGGGCGTTGTATACGAAACTCTCTGACACTACTAACGGGGTTGTAATTGTCATCCTTTGTCCGTTACGTGAAACTGCGGCTAGCCCTGAACCTCCTAGAGCCTTCTAGTCACTGCACCATGAAATTATCGTGTCGTATGCGTAATTCGTGGTTTATTAACGTCGACAGCATCTAATAGGTAACGCTTCACTTTACAGTTCTATTCCTTTGGTGCCTTGTAAGCAAGATTGTTATTAAGTTTGTTTACATATAAACTCTAAAATTAAGATTTTAACATTGAAATTCCAATTAATTAATATACAATTCGACTACATCAATGTAATTAAAATCAGTTTTATAACTTTTTTGAATATTTAAAAATATTTTAATATTATTTGTAAGTAAAATTATAATATATAATTTCTAAATTGAATCAAAATTAATTGTTATAAAGATAATTTAAGTTATCTTTTGAAGAATGACGTAAAATTGTTTTTCATTTTTGTTTTTAGATAAAAGGAACTAAATTATTATGACCATGGCGAATTCGAAAAACTGTGTTTGATCCAAACGGGATTCGAATTTTGTTTATTTTAGTTAAAAACGAAACTTTGCTGATAATCCATGAAATATAATAAAAAAAATTCTTAAATTCGAACAGCATGCAGTTCAAACTCGGTTTTCTGAATCAGGGATGCGATTCTGTAACCTGATTTCACTTTCACACAATTTTCACTTCACTTTCACTTAATTTTCACTCAATGTTCAATTCACTTTCAGTCGGTTTTCACTCCACTCTTACTTTACCTTTACTCGTTATTCACTTCAGTTTCACTCCCTTTTCACTTTCACTTCACTTTCAGACGATTTTTAATTCAATCTCACTTTAGTTTCACTTAATATTCACTTCATTTTCACTTTACTTATATTCGATATTCATTCCATTTTCACTTCACATTCACTCCCTTTCCACAATGTAAAAACTAAATCTGTAGAAATTTATACATAACCTATACCCTAATAACACAAGATATCTTAGGATATATTGATAATATCCCGCAGATATCCTAGGGATGTCCTATGGATATCAAAAGGATCTCTTAAGGATATCCAAAAAATCGGCGGTTTGGATATCCTTTGGATATCCCATGGATATCTGAGGATATCCACAGGATATCTTCTGGATATCTCTATAGACTTTCATAAATGTCCTCCAGATATCCCATAGATATCATCAGGATATCCCACAGATATCGTCAAGATATCCCACAGATATTTTCAGGATATTCTCAGTATATCTTCTGGATGTCAAGAAGATATTCTCAGGATACTGTTTTTAAAGTCATTATGAGACTACGAGTGAGAATATTCTGTAAATTAAATTTTATATAAATAAAATAAAATGCAACTTGTTTTTCGAGAAAGTTGTTTAATTAAACTCATGTACATTAAGTGCATGAGTTTATTTAAAAACTTTGAAAAATGCGTTTCAAATCTTCATTTTAAATAAATTAGAAGCTCATAAGATTTTTGTTTTTATTATATTATTATTCATTATATTAGCTTAACAATTTTAACCTTTAAAAATATATGTTGAGATATTAAATATCCCGTGAATATCCTAAGAATATCCCACGGACATCCTGAGGATATCCCATGGATATCCTGCGATATAATATTCAATAGATATTTTTGTGGATGTCTTAGGGATATCCTGTGGATATCCTATGGATGTCCTGTTGATGTCCCACAGACCGACGGTTTGGATATCCCAAGATATCCTGGGGACCATTCTAGGATATCGACCATTGATATGGATATCCTATGGATATCCTAGGAATATCCTTTTGTTATGAGGGTATTATCTAGAAGAAATTTTTTTATAATAAATCGTATTACTGACTATTATTCTTTATCAGTATAGCTTGAATTTAATTGTTTCCAATGTATTCTATTCACGCAAACGTGTGAGCCATGCTCATCATGTAAAAAAGTCTTTGAGGCGGTTTACATTGAGGGAGTATTATACTCATGTGAGCAAAATAATCAAGAAGAGGAGATTATTTTCCTCTTCTGCTAGAGAGTTAAATTAGGAATGCCATCATTTAGCAATTGTAATTTGCATTTACAATGTACGGTAATGTAAATGTCTACGTCAATATTCGTTAGCATTCGTTTAGTTGTAATAAAATTAAATATTTAAAAAGTGATTAAAAATACTTATTATTTATACTAAAAATATTTACTTGTAAAATAAAATTTAAAAAAAATATGCTTCTTAACAACAAAAATTCAAAAATGATGATGATGATAAAAAGAAATAAATTCAATCGAAGAGAATAAAAGATTGCGAGACAGGTATTACTATAGATTTTGGAATTAATTAAGAGATTAGAGAAAGAATAGATATTCTATACATGAAAGATAGGTAAAAAGATAAAAGAAGATAGAATGGGTTGGTATAAAGAGATAGAAAAGTTCTATCTTCTTTAAGTATCCATTTTGCATCCCCAAAACAGTATCTCCTTCTAACCTCCTTTTTCTATCTCTACTTTCAGCAGGGTAGGTTCAACATTTAGTTTGATAGCAAAATTTTGCAAGAAGCTGAAAAAAAATTTTATTTATAATATTAAAAAATATTTAATTTTGATTTTACCCTCACAACATCGAATATTCAAACTATTCTCATGAATCCTTAGGATAAAATATTAATATTCGAATAACCGGAAGCCGATTTTTATCCCAAGAATGTCTCCTTTAACTTTCTAAATAATAAATCCAACATAGTACAAAATTGTATTTTTTCAAACTACTTCTGCTTATTTAAACCAAAAAAATATTCAATCGAAACAACACAGTAGATTATTATAAACCATTGTCTGAATAGATCTACCTGTTGTCTAGTTCTACCTATTTAAATGAAAATAATATTTACTCAAAAGAACACAGTAAATTATTGTAATTCTCTAAATTTCATTTCTAAATTAAATATTAGTATCATAGAGAATTTAAATGCGTCTACTAGAATTTTCTATAATTATCAAAAAAAAAAAAAAAAACATTTTACCTAAAGCAGCTTGTGGAATTTTGGGGTGAAAGGTTGCGAACAGTGTGTGTCTGTTTCGGCAAAAGCTCTAGGCATTCGCTTTCAGAGCACATGCAACACAATAATTATTCATGGGCGCCTAGAGCATGTCGATATTTACTAACACTCATTCCATAGAACGCTTACGACACGTGTAGCCATAATATTGGGCCAATGTAACGTTGTGGATTTTGTTCAGAAACACGACGCATGTATCTGCAGTATATAATCCTTTACTATATGTATGTATATTCTTTCAATTTGTATTAAGCTTTATCTCCAACACGTCAAACACAATCAAATCCCGATCTATCTCGTTTAATGTGAATTCCGTTTTACTACATGCAGTTTAAAAAAAAAAGTGTATCTTATTCTTCTGTTGCAAGCTTCACGTCAACATACAATTTCCATGAGTAAATTTTATGACCAAAAACTCTTGATGAAAATTTTTTTTAGAACAGGTAATATAAAATTAATAACAGACATCAATAATTTTATTTTTATATTTAAAAATTTGGAGAAAATAATTTCTTTAAAACTCTAAATATAATAATCCATATATTTATTTATTTAAGAGAAACAAGTTTCTACGTCTCCAAATCACACAGATGAATCGACAGTAATCAAAAACAAATGTAATTTCTAAATCAAAAAGCAGAATATCAAAATGTGAAGATAAAAGAAAAATTACACTTTATCCTTAACTTTTCGATTACCGATAGTAACTACTCTGCGAAAAAAATTTATTTTCACAAAAAAAAATACGTGTCTTTATATAATATAATAAAAATCATATGAAACAAGATTTAGAATTTTAGAATATTCTCACTACATGATTTGAAATGGAAATCGTCTATGTTAATTTTTCAGTTACATTTTTTTAATATGAATGTAAATACTAGTAAATAATTTCAATTCCAAGTTTAATAGTCTGCAGAAAGTCTGGTGGCTCAAAAAGAATATGAAGATTTCCATATTCGTTTTAAAGCATATTCCGTACAGGAATAAGAATACATACTCGCTCTGGTTTATCAGTTTTCAATATGGATTCATATGAAGTAATCTAAATGGGTTTTCCTCCATAAAAAGTTTTATAATTATTATTTCCTATAAGAAATTATGTTTATTTGATATAACGACATTTATAGAAGGGGGATCCACATATGTTCTTTTTGAGTAAACTCTATAGACTAACGAAGAAAGAGGTCCTTCATCATATAAAAGGCTTATATATATATTCATTTTAAGAGCATTTGAACCTTCGTGACGTCACAAATCATGGCGCATGACACGCAAACTTCTCAGGTATGTGAAAAGCACAATTTTGAATATTTTTTAAAAAAACCTTTTGGAAAATGTTCAGAATAACATAGACTCTGTCTGTTATGTGCGGAAAATTCAAAATTTTGCGTTTAAAACGTTTTTTAAACAATGTTAAGGTCACAAATCATGGCGCATGACACGCAAACTTCTCAGGTATGTGAAAAGCACAATTTTGAATATTTTTTAAAAAAACCTTTTGGAAAATGTTCAGAGAAACATAGACTATGTCTGTTATGTGCGAAAAATTCAAAATTTTGCGTATAAAACGTTTTTTAAACAATGTTTAAGTTGGTTGTCACAAGTAAGGAAAAATACACGAATTGCTTATATGTAGGCATTGTTTAAAAAACGTTTTAAACGCAAAATTTTGAATTTTCCGCACATAACAGACAGAGTCTATGTTATTCTGAACATTTTCCAAAAGGTTTTTTTAAAAAATATTCAAAATTGTGTTTTTCACATACCTGAGAAGTTTGCGTGTCATGCGCCATGATTTGTGACCTTAACATTGTTTAAAAAACGTTTTAAACGCAAAATTTTGAATTTTCCGCACATAACAGACAGAGTCTATGTTATTCTGAACATTTTCCAAAAGGATTTTTTAAAAAATATTCAAAATTGTGCTTTTCACATACCTGAGAAGTTTGCGTGTCATGCGCCATGATTTGTGACGTCACGAAGGTTCAAATGCTCTTAAGAACATTTTGCATTTTCATAATGGACGCGTAAAAAAGGTTTCAATTTTATGAGCCATTTTGAATATCTAACTTCATATTTGTAATCACCGATACCATAAAAATATCGATATTTTATAAGCTTTAAACAATAATTCTACTGTAATGAATTTTGAATTGGAAAATGTTTTAAATAATTGAATTTTCGAAAATTTTGATTAAAATTATTAAAATTAAATTATTCAACAATTTCAATTTTAGATAGAAAGTTTAGAATAAAATGTATTTTAGAAGAGTTCGAGTTAAAATTTTTAGAAACAATAATTGAATATCAGGAAATTACACAGTAATACAAGGTTTTGGACCCGAGCAACGAAGACCTGTTCCTAAAGTAAATTTTAACGCTGAATTCGAATCCACAGTTCGTTTTTTTACTACACGTCAGGTTTTTGAGATAATTGCAATTTTAAATTTTTAATGCTTTTAACAAAATTGTTATTGTTAATTAAACTATATTACTTATAAGAAAAATTCATAACTTTGTTCAAGGTTTTTGGGGTCGCTGATTACAAATATGAAGTCAGATTTTTAAAATTCAAAATGGCGGATTTAATGTGGCGGACGACTTTTCTGAAAATCGCTTCAATTCACCTTAAACTCGTTACTCGGGAGTTTTTGGGGTCGCTGATTACGAATGTAGCAATATATTTTAAAAATTCAAAATGGCGGATCCAATATGGCTGACAAAAAAATTTAAAAATTGATCGGATTTGCTTGAACACGTTACTTAGGGGTTTTTGAAGTCGATGATGACGAATCTGGCATTAGATTTTTAAAATTTTAAATAGAGGATCCAATTTGGCGGATGACAAAATTAAAAATTAATTGAACTTGCTTAAAACTTGTTATTCGGGGGTTTATAAATGTTATTCGGGGGGTTTACGAATTTGACATCAGATTTTTAAAGGAGTTTTAAGCAAATCCGATCAATTTTTAAATTTTTTCTGCCATATTGGATCCGCCATTTTGAATTTATGAAATCTGATGTCAAATTCGTAATCAGCGACCTCAAAAAGTCCACGAGTAATAAGTTTCAAGCAAATACAACTAATTTTTATCTTTGTCATCCGCCATATTAGATCCACCATTTTGAATTTTAAAAATCTAATTCCATATTCGTAATCAGCGACCTCAAAAACCCTTGATTAACGAGTTTCAAGCAAATCCGATCAATTTTTTAATATTATTCTCCATATTGGGTCTACCATTTTGAATTTTAAAAATCTGATGCCATATTCGTAATCAGCGATCCTTAAAACCTCCGAGTAACAAGTTTCAAACAAATCTAATTGATTTTTCATTTTTTTTCCGCTATTTTGGATCCGCCATTTTGAATTTTGACGTGATACGGAAAATCTAATAATGGATTCAAATTCAGTATACAAAAATACGTGCAGAAATTCTATTGCCTTTCTGGATCCAAAAGTTGACCCGAATTCGTAAACCTGTGTTATTAATTGAAACTTTCATTTTGAATTGGTGAAATTTTTTTAAAAACTTTAGACAGTAAATGAATTTTAATGAATTTTCAATTGAAAACTGTTTTAAATCATGTAATTTTCGAAGAATTTAGTTTAAATTATTAAAAATAATTGATTTTACAAACAATTCAAGTTAATGTATTTGTTAATAATTCAATTTGAAAAAAATAAAAGAAAAAGTCGTACAATCCGAAACCTGTTATTGAAAACCTCTTGAAATATTTTTATTAGATTCAGGGAAAAAATTTTAATTTTGACTGAAAATCAGGAAAAAATAGGGGGAAAAAAATTTTATTTTTGTGTCAACCCTGTTAATATGTAATAGTTAATATGTAAAATATTTACTGTCCTTTATCAGTGACACTACCAGTAACATTTATTAGATCACTTTTATTTCTTATAAATCAGTAATAAGTAGCACTTGAAAAAAATTTATCCATAAAGAATTTTTTATCTTTTATTATAAAAAAAACTTAGATAGCAAAAACTGATTTGGTTAGTAAGATTTTAACAGTGTAATTTATGAAATGAGATCCTCCGAAAGAAGAAACTTTGCAAAAGAAAAAAAAAATGTTCTTATTTTGTAAAAGTTTGCATTTCTTAAGCCCCCACCTGATATTCACTTGAATTCACTTGAAAATATGCAAAGTGAACTTTGAACAAGAGTGGCTCTTTTATACTTAATATTAATCCATGCCATCGAAAGACTAAAGTTTAAATAGGATTTGACACAGATTTAATGCTCTTTTATAGAGTTTGTATCGGACAATTTTTTTTCTGTTTAATCTTTTGGTCGCGTGACTCCAAAACTGCCATAAATAATTACGTAGCTTATGTTCGACTCAAGTTATACGATTTGTTTTATATTAAATGTATTGTTCTTTTATCGTTTTATAATTTTTTGTGATTTTGCAGATATTGCGTATTCAAAAACGCAATTTCGTTTTTAGGTCGACGAAGAAAAGGGAAAAATGAAAATAAATCACAGTCTTTTTAATATCAGTAAATATTAATTTGCTACTATATTTTTAAAGTCATGATAATAAAAGAATCCATTTAAAAAAAAATAAATAAAAAAAATTTTCTAGATTGTCAAAAATATGAACGTCAAAGAAGGTTTTTCTCAAAGTTGAAAATCTTATTTTGTCGCAATCAAACTTCAAAGTCGAAAATGAATCTCAAATTTCATGAAAGAAGAATATCTCAGTAACTTTGGTTGTTTCGCATTTGAATTTCTCCTCTTCCAAAGAGTCTCGTAGTTTATATCGCGTCGTGAAACACCGGCTTTCGTAAAGTCACGCCTTCTACTTGCTTCTATAGAAAGCTTTAAGAGGCGATGCTATTATAGAGAAAGTACTTTGCTCGCTATCGCATTGGCGGTGCCTTACTTGAAGTCATTTTTTACAGTGATACTGAGTTATGGTACTCTGCCAGAAGAGGAACAATACGATAACGAATACGACAAAATCACTCTTCCGAAAATAGTTTATAATTGACATATAAAATCTAAAACGCACTATATACAGATTTCACTATTAAGATAAAAAAAGGCACTTTATCTGTAAATAAGTAATAATAAGATAGCGTTTATTTTAGATCTGATAAACGTTGTATGGATTAACATTTAAGTAGTGGAGCAAGCGTTAAGCTATACATATCGGTCTAGTGGAGAAGTTCATAGCATTCTTCATTTAGTGTCTTACTAAAAAAGCAATTACATAAATTTTAAGTAGCTTTTGCTAGAGAACTGAAGTATTTAAGGAAGAGGCGAGTAAAACCGTTAGGTGGGGCAAAGACGTTTTTTAAAATATCGTTCCCATTTCTAATCTATCACAACTTGTGGTTACACTGTATTAATCATGTAATTAGAGAAATAATATCGTTTAATCCTTTCGTGCCTTCTGTACATATATCACATCAATCTTATTTTTTTCTAAATTAAAGCTCTGGATCTTAAAAGGGCACACGCTCGAATTCGCATCACTAGTTTTGAACACTGGAGTTAAAATTTCGAATTTGTTGATTTTTATTGTTGAAATTTAATATTGAACATTTGAAAATTTTAACACCAGAGACCAAAACTTGTGACGCAAATTAGAGCGTGTGCCTTTTTAAAATCCGGAGTCTCAATTAATCATGTTAATCTCCAATACTGGTATCACAAAGCTAATCTCTACTCCATAATTTGATCGATATATTTACATACGGCCGATTTATTTTTTTAAGTATTCATGGTTCCTCAAATTCTTTTGGATAAAATCTCTTTCGTTATTTCATTTGGTACAGTTCCAATGGGATTTTCTATTCTATGATTAAGTTCCAATGCTTTGCAGCTGAGAATATCGGTACTTCTGCAAATTAATAGGATTTCAAAGTCATAGTAAAGATTATTCTAATTAAAGAAGAAGTGTCAATTCGAATTTATTACATTATACAACTAGCATCTGAGAATAGAAGCAGACAACTTCAAAAAATACTGAAGCATCAAACTATCATCATTTTTCTCTATGGTGATTTTTTCTCTTGCTAGCTATATTACTGGTTTGAAAATTTTTCAGAAAATCCTAAAAGAACCCCAGTGGAAAGAATTTTGATGTCACTGTGAAACTCAAGATTTTTCTATTCAGCAGATCGTTAGCTGGTTTTGCACTGCAAATTTTTCTTTGTGAAACGGTGAGAATATGTAGAAGAACGTTGATGGAGCTTGTTGCCGGTCGAATAATCATTTAAAAATCACGGAACAACAATCACACAACTTTTTACACTTGTGATATGGGAATTCTTTTGAAGGTTATACTGCAGCACTTTACTACTTCCAGAATAGTAAATTATACAATACTACGACGGATTTGTATGATATAAATATTAATCTAAATTAATCACTTATCTAGAAATTTATTTAGATTTATGACTATTTTAAAATTACAATTTATAATAAAAAAATATATCGCAAAAAGAGGGAAGTAAGAAGCAATATCAAAGCACAAGTGACACCAGAATTTAAATGTTTAATTGTTAATTGAAATAAAATATTTGATCTATGAAGGCAGACTTTGAAATTTAAAGAAATAAACGGAGCTATCCTTGCGGTTCATAGATAATATCTACGCCAAGATTTAGACAAGGCATCCTTGATGATTTAACACTAACAATGACTTTATCAAGTCTTTATAGACTTTACTGTAATGAAATTACTAAAGTTACTTCGTCGCATGTCGACGACCCAAAGAGCACCAAAATTAGGAACGTCTAAACATATTACAACCACCATATTGAAAATAAGTAAGAGATGCAAAACTATTTAGGAGTCTCCATGTATCGATGATTGCGCCACTTGTAATGAATTAAATGTTCTTCAAAATAAAAATATTATCTTCTGAATAACTACCTATTAGACAATATAACATGGATTTTAATTTTTCATTGATTTTTATTTTAAATTTAAATTATTTATTATTATATTTTCAAGACAATCCACGTCATCTATACTTTTTAATTATTTATTTACCCAGACACCAAGTTATTTTATAGGAAATAACTAAAGCAAAAAAAGAGTTAAATAACCCGACAAGTAAATTAAAATTCTACTTAGAAAAAACTAAAACCAGCTCAGAAATTCCATTATTACTTTACAGCAACAATAGACCGCGGAGAGGGAAGATAAGGAAAAACACAATAACATTATTTATTAATAAACACTTCAATTTTTAAAGAAATTACGAAAATGGCAGAAAGCCGAATGTCAAGATTCAAATTTATTTAATTTAGTAATTAATTTATTTTTAAATAATAATGAGATCTATTCAGAAGGAAAAAGACTAATAAATTAACACTGGGGACTCACCGCCCATTTGACGACGACGCCTCGTCCCACAAATATAAATTAATCACATTTTAAATTTAATTTCATAAAGAAAAAGAAATAGATAAAAAAACTTTCACTACTCTCTATGGACACCAGGATGAGAATGAGAGTAAAAAATGTCCGACTAGTCAAAGTCGAATCCGTCTCTAAACAGCGGCCTCTCTTCTCGGTGTTATTGAGATCAATTAATATTCAATAATATAATACCCACGACCGATAATAGATACGCAGTCGTCGGTAACGCAGATCCCTGCACTATCCGATGTTAAATTGATTGATGCGAGAAGTTCATAGAAAATTGACAGCCAATAAAAGTTTGACAGATCGTCTACAAAACAGCAATTTCGTCTTCCTGGTGTTCTTACAATATTCGGGACTTTCATCCAAATATATTATACACCAAGAAGCTCTTTCCTTGATGACTTCTAATTTTAATAATAGATAGTGAAGTTCTCAACGTCTTTGTGACCTGGCGAGAATCCTTCATGCCTCGCGAGAGTTTTCATAACAGAACGAAAGGACAAATCAGAATCGAATTTATTTATTACAGGTCGACTATTAATCTGACGATTTTGTTAAATTGGTTTGTTAATACCTGAATTTGATTATTTAAAGAAAATGAATTGTGTATTATAAGAAAACAATTTTTATAATTTATAACATTTTACAGCCATTATGTCTTGATTCCCGGTGATTTAGCTGGAATAAAAGTAATTGTGTAAAGTTTATTTGCAACCTAATCTAAGTTTTTCTTTCGCATAAATATTTCTTAGTACCTCTCATTGCTTATAAATAATTTCCAATGGATTTGGTCTATAATTTGGTTTAGTAGATTACAGAGTCGTGATCCATCACAAAAATGAAAACTCGGACGTCAAAGTGTAATTACGCAGGCGCCATCTCCAAAAATGACTTCGGTTCTTTGCATCTCATATTCTTGAATAATCGAAACATATCCGGTTACGTGTGACAAGAAACTCATCTTATGATGACTTCAAATGACGTACCTGTTAGCTTTACAATAAATGATCATATGTGATATCACTGGTCTTGGAATTTTATCGTTTACTTCATTGTTATTCAACATGTTGGACCTCAAGCCCTAAACTTCTAGATTTTCATTTGCAGTTGTAATTTAATATTAATTAAATAATTTATTTTGGAAGTTTATAGTTTGAAATATACTGACGAGCGCATCGGACATTTTATAAAAAAATTTTATTTATATTTGCCACTACTGTATGATTGTAGCCCTCTATGTTAAATATTTAAATATGTCACGCTGTCATCTGGTTCTACCTTTTATTATTAAATATTTATATTTGTCACACTGCTGTGTGACTTGGTTCATGAATGATGAATATTGATTATTATTTTACTTTATACATTTGGTTCACTGTCGTGAGACTCTTGGATCTGACAATTGATTCTAATTTTCACATTTACATTCCGGAAATGGTTTAATTAATTGATGAAAATACTGTTCACTGTTTTAACCTCACATTACTAGATTGTGACGTGTTAAATAAATCAAAATCAGGTTCAAAAGTAGAGGATAATTTGTTTATCTGATAACATGCAAAAAAATAGATGCTGTAAACATTGAAGGTGATGGTATATTAGTTAAATAAAAAGGTTCATTTTGTCTTGATGATAATCTTGGTACTCTGATAATGATTAGATTTAACAAATATGTCAAAACAATGAGATGATTTAAAATTTTAAACAAGAACATTGATTGATTCTTGTTGCAATAATTAAAATCTCATTCTTTAGCAAATCCCGCCCGAGTAAACCACGGGATGGAAATTTGGATATTCCTAAATTTTCTTTGATATTCCAAGAATGCCCCTCGGATTATTCATATCTCGTTAGGATATCCTAGAGATATTCTTTTTTATGTGGGGTGAATTACATTTTTAATAGTGAAATAATAATTTTAATAATCTAATAAATGTAACATTTATTTTCAAGGAATTTCACATTACTGGAGTGAATTATTTTTTTAGAATTAAATACAATTTAAATTAAAGTGAGATTTGGTTTCCAAATTCACATAATTTCATGGGAGCAATTAACGAATTATGACAAAATTTGTAACGTGAAAGTAACATACACACTTTAAATAAACTTCAAGAAAAAATATAAATTAAATAAAACTGGTTCTTTTTCAGCACTGCACTGTCCAGTACACAAGAGAACGATATTTCCTTTTTCACCGGTCGCGTGATCTCTAAATTTCTCCTCATTTCTCCAGTTGTTTTCTCCCTTAGAGCCCATACGTAGTTTTCTTTCCTCTCGGTTTAGGTCGTATCAAAAGGTTTACCATTAGTGTCTCCCAATTTAATTTATTTTCGCATAATTTTTCCTTTTTGAACTCGAAGATGGTAATAATTGTCTGATCACTCCTGAAGTCGTCGTTGAGACTATATTTCAGCAGGCTGATATATGAGTTCGTTACTATCTACTCATTTGTAAGTAGGCATCTAGCGACTGGATAACAGGACAGTAGCAACATTTTAAGAAATCATAAGAGGATCCCACGCTGGATCCAGGGTATATTTTTTTAAATAAAATAAAATTTTTTTTTTAATTTTGTGATGAATATTAACTTAATTAAAAAAATCCTTTGCGCAGACCTAGGAGCCATAAAAACTTAATGCGTAACAAGTAAAGTTGTTAACACTTAGGAACAAAGATTCCTAAATGGGATCCTGTGGAGGTTCATGTACAGGAATTTTTATTTGAAAATTTGTTTTAAACTTTCAGACAAAGGAACTTGTAAAGGAACCATAGTAACTAATGTTCCTGCACAGGTTTCTGTAGAGGATCCTTGTTCCAATATCCTGCAAGGAATCATGAGTAGGATTCTTAATAGGATCCTATGTAGGAACATCTAGCGATCCTGTACAGAAATTTTTCGCTGAGTATCACATGTCGTTATAATCAGTAAAATTTTAAAAATGGAATTGAGATTATTAACTGTAAGTGTTTAGTTTTATTGTAAATCCAATAACTTTAAACCTATTTAAGAAATTAAATTGAAAAAGTTTTATTTTTAACATTAAAATCTGATATAAAATTGTTAGGGAACGTCCGCAGAATTTTTTTTTATATTCCATGACATCCATAAACTGCGGATTCGATTGGAATTCAAGAATAAAACCTGTTATAAATTCCTAAAATTTGCCCAGTCTTTAGATATATTTATTACACCAACAGTGGTGTCACTGACTTATAGTGTGTCAGCAGATATATCGCATTGAAACGGAGGATGATTTCTGCACTAGGTGCAATTACAAACACACCCTATCTATTCATTTCCGAATCTATTCTAAGCAATGTGGAACGTTAAAGCCTTTACATACTACCACAGACATTTCAAAATATTAAAGCCGATGTCCGTATCTACTTAAAATCTTAAATATATATATATATATTTATTATAACATTTTTGACTATTTTTATTTTTTTATTTATTATTATTAAAATTTATTAAGTCTTAATAAAATGGATAATAATAATTATTATAAATTGTATTGTAATAGAAAAATGTTATCTACACTTTGAGGTTAATTTTGAATTATTTTAATTTTATAAGAGAATAATTTATTGTAGCGCCAGAATATTTTATATAAAAAATATACAAAAGTTAATTATTTAATCACACAAACATCACTTTTACTTTTTTAAAAACTTTATTTTTATTTAATGTCAATCTGGCGAGAAATGGAATTTATTAATCACTGGGACTCACCGTTAATGCGTCGCCGTTCACGCATTGCACCTCGTCCTGATATGGTCGATTTATTATAACCACAATTATTTTTTACTAAATTGGCGTGCTTCCTGAAACACCATCAAAACGAGAATGAGTATCAATAAAATGGCTGACCTTTGACTCTAGTCGGCGTCACCTTTCACGCTTTCTTTTTGATGGTGAGTCCCAGTGAAAGTAACTAATAACTTTCTATTTGTCGATAATCAATATATCACGCGTCGATAAATTTCATCGATGTCGCTGGTAAGGTAGATCGCAACTCTACCAGAGAGCGTAGTGATGTCCTCTATTCAAAATGGCTGCCCCATTATTGTGACAGGATCAAAACAATCAATATTTTTTTCGGCTTCCTGGTGCTCTTGAATATTCAGGAATCTCATCCAAATATGTGCACCAGGAAATACTTCCCCTGCTGACTTCGTAACAGATGAGCGACCATGGATTTGGATATTGTCGACAACTCCTCATAAAAAAATTTATAAATCACTCTGTATATCATAAGAAATATCAATAAATTTTCTATTGTGACAAATTTATATATTCTTGTGTGCTTCATTTTTTTCTATAACAAAAATAATAATATTTCGAGATTTTGTTGAAATTTACACACTATTTGTGTTTAACAGATAACTTTTGAAATATTTCGTGCACAACACTAGTTTGAGTAACTTATATACAAAGCTATGCTCCAAATTCCACACGAAAAGTTTGCCTTTCAAGCATCACAAAAGAGAGAGAGAGAGAGAGAGAGAGATGCCTATTAGTCAAATGCGGCTTTTGACAGTCTACGTTTTACATCTATATTCTCTGACCTTTTTTTTCTACGGAAATAAGGGTGGAAGGTGAAAAGCGTTTGTTTAGTAAGCTTTGAGAAATAAGAGCTTCGTTTATGAAAGTTCGTAGCAGGTGCCCCGAAACTCTCCTTCTTTCCGTTTTCTGCTCCACTGAACTTACGAAACAATAAAGTTGACGTCAAATACTCAGCATCATTCAAAGCACATTTTCGTACAAAAAAATCTCAACAATTGTAATATCATCTGTAAGAATAAAAAAAAACATTCATATTTCTCACTTTTATTTTAAAAATGTTGAATATCTAAATCGTTTGTATTTTACAATTGACATGAGAATTTTTTGAATATTTTTCATATTTGTGACGTTTTACTATTGGTATAAATTGAAAATTATTTAGAATAATATTAACATTTAAATTTATAATACAAAATTTTTGATATGTGTAAATCTAAAAGAAATCAATAACACAACTGTCTCAGATAGTTCCCCTTAAATTGAGCGAATAAATACGAATTTATTATTCAAAGTGCTAAATTCAAAATGACGGTTTTAATATGATGTAAAATGTTAACTATTCTTTATCTACAGTATTTAAGTTATTATTTTTGTCATTCTATTTTCAGCAAGTCAAAGTTGATTTTTATAATATAACCGAATTGGATAAAATATTTTAAAGAAATTAGAAAAAAACTTATTGATTCTAAAAATTAATATTCGTGAAATTCTTAATATCTTAAGCACAGTCACCAAGATGACTTTATTTGCATTGTCAAAATATTTTTTTAACATTTCATTTTCTGTTTATACTTAATCACAATGAAATACAATTAAATGTTTCAATGCACTAATGCTTTTTTAATTTTGCAAACTATTATCACAAAAACCTCGTGTGGCACGCAATATGGCAAAATCGATGCTATAGAATTCCAACGCGCACGCTATGTTAATTTTCTCACCGTCAGACTTTGCACTCATAAGCTTGAAAACTCTGTTTAACATTCGTTTATGTGTTCAATAATTTATATTATCATGTTGTCTAATCACAGAATATGGCTAAAAACAACCTATTTATAGAGCTAGCTTTGATATATCATTTAATTCATGTTAGTTGTTATGATTGTAAATAAAATTCCAGTTAAGTAGATCATTCTGATTATTTTAGATTAGAAGTTTGATGTATTTAATTTAATGATTTACAAAAATTAATGACTGCAAAGTCGTTAATTAAACCTTTAAAAACGGAATGCACAAAATTTTTACATAAAGTTTAAGGACATTTATTAAAATTTAAACGTCATGTGAAAAATCCGGCAAGTACACATCCTTTTATGTATTAAGAACCTCTCTATCTAATGGCGTGCTCTAAAAAACTAAACATTTATAAATAAACAAATATTATTAACAAATAATTACTTAAATAAATAAATTACAGATTAAATTAAATTAATTACAAGTAACTAAAAATGTATTATAAATTTGCAAAATTTACATGAAATATGATACTGGAAGGTCATATTCGTAATCAGCGAACCCAAAAACCCACGAATAACAATTTTCAAGCGATTCCTAGAAATTTTTGAAAATTTAACAGCCATATTGGCTCCGCCATTTTTAATTTTTAAAAACCAATGTTATATTCGTAATCAGCGACCCCTAAAACTCCCAAGTAACGATTTTCAAGCAAATCCAAACATTTTTTAAATTTCATGTCCGCCATATTAGATCCGACATTTTGAATTTTTGAAAACCAATATCATATTCGTAATCACCTACCTCAAAAACCCCCGAGGAACGATTTTCAAACGAATCCAACCATTTTTAAAAAATTCGTCCACCATATTAGATCCGCCATTTTGAATTTTTGAAAACTAAGGTCATATTCAATAATTTACATATGTCAAAAAATAGAATTTATGACCTTTGTTAGTTAGCGGCAGAGCATTCGTTAAGAAGTTTCTTTCAAATCTGAATCATTCTCTCAATTGCATACTGTTACCTTATGGTGGAGAAAATTCAAAAAAATTTGCATAGGACAAAAACAAATTAAAAACCGATTGAATTTTCTCGAAACTTATTATTTGGCGGTTTTCGTTGTTACTGATTACGAATTCGATATCAAATTCATAATTAGCGACCCTAAAAACTATAAGAACAACTGCAGCTTTCTTTATTTTAATGTCCAGTTTTTCCTCGGTTTTAAAATGGTTTTTATGCACACTAGTTGTAAATATTCATATTCAATATCGATCCCTTTTTCATTTTTATTTTTACAATCCAGTGATAAATTTTCCATTAAATCTTCAACGTCAATATTTGCAAACTATGAAACGGAATTGCTCATTTTATGAATTAAAGATTATTGATTCACAATTTCTGAATTAAAAATTATAATTCTAATTGCGAAATGCAAAGGAATATTTACTAGAAATGATAGAATTTGTAATAATTTAAAAAAATTTCACAATTCCCTATAAAATAATACTTTTGTTTAAGCTGAAAAATTTTAAAGCATCTTCGGTTGAACATCATATTGTGTTAAAAAACAAAAAAAAAAAATTACGCACGCAAATAGCGAATTTTGGTGAGAAGACTATCTAATTGTTAGAGGGTCTGGACTATGAAATGCAGAGAACATGAATGTGGACAAGTAAAGAGAGTGACAAATGCAGGAGGAATACACGATGCTTTTGCACGTGTTTTATGTAATGTGGTGTTCCAGATTTTCTTTTTTTTCAACTCATAGTTCTTTTTAAGACAAGAACAAAAATCTGGCATACATTTGTATCTCTAATAGCTGATATTTATAGCCAGCTAGTACTTGTGCAACAATTTTTTGTGGCTGAGGGATGAAAATACATGATTAACATTTTTAATTAATTTCATTTTACAATTTTTATATTAATGAGATAGATTGAGAAGGAAACGATCTCTAATTAATTTAATGGGACTCACCGTCCAGTTGACGACAACGATGATGCCTCGTCATATTATTACCCGATACATTTTAATTATTTCACAATAAATAGAGCAACTGGCTAAACTCCACCAACACCAGGGGGTCGATTTTGTAATTCCATTTCCACTCCCACTTCCACATTTTCTAAATTCAACTTTCACTTTTTCTCATTTCCACTCCCAATCCCACTTCCACTTTTTCTCATTACCACTCCCATTTTCACATCCATTTTTTCTAATTTTCATTCCTACTTCCAATTCCACTTTTTCTAATTTCCACTTTAATTTCCACTCCCACTTACATTTCCACTTTTCCAACGAACCCAAAAACCCACGAATTACAATTTTCAAGCGAATCCTAGAAATTTGTGAAAATTTAACCGTTATATTGGCTCCGCCATTTTTAATTTTTGAAAACCAAGGTCATATTCGTAATAAACGACCCCGAAAACTCCCGAGTAACGATTTTCAAGCAAATCCAACCATTTTTTAAATGTAATGTCCGCCATTTTGGATCCGCCATTTTGAATTTTTGAGAACTAAGGTCATATTCATTTCCACTCCCACTTACATTTCCACTTTTTCTCTTTGAGTTTCAAATACTGTTTTGGACTAATTAAACGAATTATAAGAATAACAAAATAATTTGTCTATTTATAATTTTATAAGACGCACAAGTAGTACCACCATTAATTTTTGTCAGCACAAAGATTTCTACTAATATAAGAAAACTCATCGTGCTACCCAACTCAAACGTGACACCCTACCCGAATAGCACTATCGACAATATTATCGTGTTAAAATGTAAACAAAATTTATTAGTTATACTTTTTATTATTATTATTATTATTATTATTATTATTATTATTATTGTATATTTTATTTATGTTTTGTGTAAAACTTTAAAAAATTAAAACATTATTTTATTTTTGGTGAGGGCAAGACGAACAACAAGATAAACTATCTACACCATATTAATAAATTAAAAAATTTTTAATATTCAACTAACTGACAATTAGAAAAATAGAAAATGCGATAGGAAATCACAAGAAAGAGTAAGTGGGAGTGGAAATCGGAAAAATTGGAAGTGGAATTTAAAAAAGCGAAAACGAATGTGGGAATGGGAATTAGAAAAAATGGAAATGAAAGTGGAAATAGAAATTATAAAAAATAGAACTGGAAGTGGGAATGAAAATTAGAAGAAATAGATATGGAAGTGGGAATAAAAATTAGAAAAAGTAGATGTGAAAGTGGAAATGAAAAAAAATGGAAGTGGAAATGAAAATGAGAAAAAGTGGAAATGGAAATGAAAAAGGGAATTATAATTAGAAAAAGTGTAAGTGGAAATGAAAATGAAAATTAGAAAAAATGGATATGAAGTGGGAGTGGAAATGAGAAAATATGGAAGTGGAAATGAATGTGAAAGGGGAAATTAGAAAATGTGGAAATAGAAATGGTCGACGAGTCATGTTGGAATGTGTCGTTTAATTAATTTTACATTAATTTTTAATTTTTTCGATTATTTGTGCGCGACAAAATGCCGCTTCACAGTTTTTACGCAGATTCTATTGATTTTTAAATAATTTCACATTCTACAATTTAACTAAGAGGATTTATGCTTCACAGGATATCGTGTTGACTTTACTGCCAGCTGACTTCTAAGTTAAACAGATAAGGAACGTAGAGCGAACAATTGGAAACGTAACCGCTCTTTGAAAAGTTGTTTTGTCACAGCTTGCCCGCATTTCAACTTCTGTCCGATGTTTACAAATATAATCGAGTCTCACTACTACCAAGTTTTGAAATCTATACGTTTCTACAAATATTTACTTAATAATACAAATTCTTCTTAAAAGTTTATCGTTACTCAAGTTTATGGTCCAAAGAACTTGAAAACTAATTTTTGGTTCTCAGAATTTAAGGTAGTATACAACTGTTAGAAAAATAAGTTATTAATTTTCTATATAAGTTATCTTTAATCATAAAAGAAAATTAATTATATTTAATTTTGAAATTCTATTTTTGACTACCATAGCATAATTTTTTTTTTAAATAAGTTGTAAAGATTTAACACATCTTTACAACTTTTTCATTAGCATTAGACAAATACTAATAAAAAATTATTTAGTAACTCATTCATTTTAATCCTTTGATAAAATCTCACGTCGACATTTAAGCCGGTGGCGCATGCACATTTATTTATCATCTCCCTGTGCTTTGAGATTATTTTGTTCTATGTGCTTTAAGCTTCTGTGCATAGAGAAATAGAGATAAACGAAGCTCGAAGCATTTAACGTAGCTTTCGTAATGCAAACAAAGCGCTATTCGTCTCCGCAGGTTTTGTCTGCGCACATTTTTCGTGTGAGGCCAAAATATTGAAGCGGACATTAAAATGCAACGACGTGAAACTGTGAAGCGTTTAGTCGCTTGAGGCAATGGCATAGAAGTAAACGTATTTTCATTTCTACATCTATTCAAAAATTTTGTTTGTATTCATCAACAAATGAAATTCATGACAATCACATAAACCAGTAGGCTAAAGAAAATATTCCACTCTTCTGTAAAATGTATATTAATCAATTCAATAATTAAATTTTTCATAATATAGTTTCTCTTAATTTATTATCAACTGGATTAATGAAAAGAAATTGTAAATTAAATTTTTGAGATCAAGTATATTTATTCTAAATGGATTGTATAGATACAAATATTGTTTAGTGGATTTTCCATTCATGTTTTCATTATGGTTTTAATTTTTTTTAATTTTAGATATATCTTTCCTGACAACTTTTAGTAATTCATTAATTTGTCGCTAATCAACAAATATTTACCTAATGAAATCTCCTTCAGAGGAATAATTAAACACCATTATCACTCATACTCTTGAGATGAAATGATACTATAAATTTTCTGGACTCCCATCAAAGTAGTGAAGATGAAAGTAATGGGAACTAGTTGCTAGAAGCATACAGATGAGGCGTTAACATTCTTCGGCAACTCGAATGACTTTGAAAATCTTGGGTTATATCATTCAATCTTTAACGTCGCTATTGGTACAACACAGCCAAAACATTATTTGTTATCAACAATCATTTGTTTTTTATTGCTAAATTTTTTATTTAATGTAGAAGCAACAAAATCGTTTAATCAAGAGGTCAAATAATTTAATTTCGACTGCCACTGATTCTAATTTTCACTAATATTTCATTTTTCCCTACCACAGATTTTAATGGCATCATTAGTTTTATCAGTGAAGAATTTAATATCTAAACTTGAAATTTGATTTGTCATACTTTCATTATAAAAATATGTTTTTTCAGAATTGAAATAAGTAGCTACTTTTTTTTGCATTTACGTATGTTATGTGTTCATATTATACTTAATATTATGTAATTTAAGATAGAATTGCAAAGGCAGAGAAAATAATAAAGTTTACGTCTTTTATTAAGCCGACATGTTTACCTTTCGAGTAATGAGAGCAATGGCTCTTATCACTCGCTTTCTCTCATATTAGCTACTGAGAGCTTATGTTAAAATAATCTCAAAGATTATACTAACGTTTTCTCTTTAGATACCTCAAAAGAGTTCCTTTTTGAAATATTTTAGTAAAAGAATTTTATTAATAACAATAATTTATGGGTTACTTACATTATGCACAATGCTTATGAATATCATAATTAAAATGACCAGTATCAAAATATTGTACAACTTTACATCCATGTTGATAGAATTACAATTTTTTTGAAATCGCTTGTCTCAAAATAGCATTGTTTACAGTATTATTAAATTATTATTCGGTGGTTAAAGATTTTATTTTATTAAAAAATTACATATATAAATTACCATACTAATATATAATTTAATTCATAAGTTTGTTCATTAAATTTCCTTTTAAGTGACTCCAATTCTCCTTAGTCTCGCTCCTACTTACATTTTTCATAGATGCTTAAATCCAAGGATCTTAATAAGCCATTGCGTTCACCACCCAAGTTGTTATTGGATTAACAAGAAGGGAGTCCTTGTTGAGAGAAGGCTTATGTTTACTTCATGAACATTTTGTCTCCAAATGGCTGTTGAGAAGTACCTAGAAAAAAACCTAAATTTTTTTCTCTCGTCTTCGCTAAATATTGCTTTTATTAGTATCTCTATTTCATATTTTTCTGCTTTTAATGGTATCTATATCAGGTAATTCTTTTTAAAAATAAATCATTCATATGCTTCCAATAAATCAGATTATCCTATCTCGACTTATCCTGTCTACTAGCAAAAAATATGATTTTTTAAATAAAATATCCAAAGCTTTAATAATTATTATTTCCCAAAAAAGTAAATACAAGTCAAATTTAAACTTCAAAAAACCATATCGTTCCTAAACTCTTCCCACCTAGGAAAAAATGTATTTTTTAGAAAAAACCTGCAGTTGATTATTTTCTTTTATTACGTCCTCGAGAACATAACATAAATATTTTTTAAATAAAATATTATTATCATTGTTTAATTTAATTATATATATTCAAGTCTGAATTCATATCAAATAACTTGGGAATATTTTAAAGTGAATTTCATTTTAAAAATAGGGAAAATTATTTATTGATGAAATAAAAGTTTATTAGCAACTCCTTAATTGGAAGCGTCAATTACTTTAGGATTCAAAAGATGACAATTAGGAATCAATATGGAAATAAAAGAAGAAGTAATTGTCAAACTAAATAACCAAAAATTCTTCAGAATTAGAAATTGTGACAAAAGTTTAAAAAAAGAAATAGAAATTACTATTTTCAAAATTATTGACATTTATTATTTGATTTAAGACAATTATAAATCAAAAAACTTCCTAATTTGAATTGGAATTAGTTTTTTTTTTAATATCTGACTTCGAATTATTTGGTATTAATAATTTTTTCGTTAAATACAACTTGAACTGAACTTGTTAAAATTTTTAAACTTGTAAAGAATTTGGAACTTGATTAGAAATGGGTATTGTAGATTTTTTTCTTGCACTTGAACTACTACTAAATTTGAACCTGTTAAAGAATCTTGAATGAATTTGTTTAGAA
Source organism: Leptopilina boulardi (assembly GCF_019393585.1). Lineage (NCBI taxonomy): Eukaryota > Metazoa > Arthropoda > Insecta > Hymenoptera > Figitidae > Leptopilina > Leptopilina boulardi. The sequence continues at coordinate 2,007,487 of NW_026137909.1, forward strand.
CTTGTAGAAAATCTTGAACTGGTTGCTTTAGGATTGTGTCTGTTTTTAACCATATACTCCTACTTAATTTTTTGATGATCTCTTTTGGGGAAAACAAAATCTTTAAGTGGTGTAAAAAGGGAGCTCCATATTTTTATGACAATTAATTATTTAATTGTAATTAATATATTAATATTAGTTGTACCTTGAGACGAATATAATTTTTGATCAGTCAAAATTAAAGAGTTTAATACGTTTCAAGTTCAAATAAGTAAAAAGTAAAATTATATTCTCACCAGCGCGACCGGGTTCAAAGTTGCTGGGATCTTTTATGAAAAATAAAATAATAAAATTTAAGCACGCGGACGCCAGTTTATTTAAATAAAATTAACAAATAATTATACGAGCAAAAGAAAGCAGGAACCGTTGGGGAACCCTCATAAAAAAATTAAAAAAATAAAATCAAGCGACTTCCAGGAAATTTGTTTATTTTCAAAAATAAAAATCAGACATCAAACACTTACTTGAGTTAATCGAATATCGACTCTTCGTCGGTTTCAGTCGTAACATACAATTTGACGATATTACAAAATTCGTCGAATATATTCCTTTACAACACACTACAATTATCAAACGCACTACATTAAGAATGGTCGAACAAAGAGTGCGTGTACCGGCGATTTTCGACAATGCGTCCAATTAGTCAAATATTGGCGCTTATATCGATCTAAGGTCGCAGGGGCGAATTATTGACCTCAGACTCCTTACCTTATTTTAAGATAATCAATCAACATAATTGTTTATTTCAAAATATTCGAAGTAACGACAATAATGATTTTCCCGTCACAACCTATTAGTTTACATGTATTCTGAATTTTCTTTAGAATTGTAATCTGATATTCGTTGTTTTGTTTTCTATTTGGGACCTAGACTATTTTATTGCAAACAGAAGGAAGTCTCGGTAACAGGGACTCTTGGACCTGGCATGGGAAAAGAACCTTAGTGGTCTACAACTATGGGATACTGTATAGGTTTTTTATGTATCGATTTTAAATGTTTATATTTTTGTCTTTTTTATGGTTAACAAATGTTTGATTGTCTGTTAAATTTTGTTTGAAAATTCTAAACTACATACTATAAATGTTCACCACCACTTAAGGTTTTAGATTTCAATATTGTTTTTAAAAGGAAATAAGGAATAATAATTTATACTGAAAAAAAAGTTGTTACTTGGAATTTTTCAGTATCGCGGATTATAAATCTTAAATTTTTTTACGAGGAAAGTGGAAAATCTGTATTACCCTTGGTATCCAAGGCAGATACCTGGTGTCCGGTGCTCCGAGATTATGTGGGGATAACCGTTATTTCTCTGGCCGACCCACTAAAAATCACACCGTTTATCTGAACTAATTTTCACACTACGGAACTACCATCAAGCTTTAAACTTCGTAGATGCAAAGTTTCCAAACTTATGTTCGACTTCACATTTTTGAAGCACGCAGTCGATCTGTCCGCTGTCTAACAAACTCTTCCTATGTGGTCGTACGCAGGCACCGATCGACCATCACCCTTCTTTTTATTGGTCAACTCAATAAGCCAAACCTTATGGGTCCCAATTTTTCCAGCTTGTCCGTCTCCTCTGCGTCGGTGACTATAACCGCGAGCTTCTTTTTCCATTGGTTTGGTCCTAGGATCGTCACTTTCCTGGTTTCTGGAGAACTTTCGTCAACACCGTTTAGACGTCTTCTTTCTGGGTAAGGCAATCTAGGTCACGGATCTCCAGTGTCACCCATGGACCCACAGTCTGCACCTTCTCCATGTTTCCAACTTTCCTAACTGATATTTCTTTCTTGTAGGCCTTGCACCCACGACCTGCGTGTGACTGGCGTCCGGATTCACTTCCCTCCGAAGTTTTCACATTACGTCGGTATACGCTGTTCCTGTTGCGACTCGGATCACCATTGAAGATCCACTCGACGCTTTTTTCCTTACTGGTTTGATTAAGATTCGGTGCTACCGTCACCTACGCAATCTTTTTTGAAAAGAGGAAACTGATTGAGTTTTTCTACGTTTTTCGACCTTCATTACTGCGCACCGATGTCGCCTTTCATGGGTACGCTATCTTTTCCTATTTCACTCTTTCCGGTTCGCCTCCGTATTGCCTCTAGCGACACTAGATTGCTATCTCCGTTATCAACTAGAGCGTGCTTTGTCTTCACCTCGCTAAGAAGGTCCTGAAGAGTCTTAAGTCCATCCTTAATAGTCATGCTGACATTCTTCTGGACTTCGCAAGACTTTACTATCTTGGCGATCTCCTCTTCAATCCTCTGAAGATACTCAGCCTCCTTCTGTCTAAGGTTTAATCACTTCTCGCGTTTTTCTTCGATTGTCTCATTGCCTAGGTCAGACGGAATCAAACTTTTTCCGCTGCTGACACTAGAAACGCTTAAAGCGCTTCCTCTTCTATTTCCAGTAGCGCCGGTACTGGGATATCTCTCCCCTGCATCGTAAACGTCTTTCCTTAACCTTTTCTTTCCATATCTCTTTTTCTCCATACTTTACATCTTAGTTCTTAAATGTCCTTCAGTGAAAAGCCCCGCCACTACGACAAGGTCTACCAAGAATTTACATGATTATATAATTAAGAGTATGGTAATATATAGAGGATTGATAAGGGGTCATTTAAGCATTACGTTAGCATCTAAGAGGAAGGGAGTGAGTTCTCAGTTGCTTATGTGTCATACAAAATTCTTATTTTTCCATTAAGACATCCCTCACAGCACCGGATATTTAAGGATATCCCTGGGACATCATATGGATATCTATTTGCTTCCGGTGGTTTAGATATCCCAATGATATCTTAAGACATCCTCAGGATATCCTAGGGATGTTCAAACCGCCGGAATCATCCCTAGGATGTCCAAGGGATATCCTTAAATATCCAGTGCTGTGAGGGATGATTATATGGAGGAAGGTGGTCCAAAACCCTTAAAAATATGCTTACGTAATACTTTAATGACTATCCTGATTATTCCGATTAAAAAAATAGGAAAAAAGGTAGAGGATGTATACCAGATAATCAGAAATGTTTTGGTTAAGAGGCACTTAAGGAGGAAGAAAGGAAAATTAGTGGATTTAATGATAGAATTAAAACAGCTTTTCTATTCGTAAATAGAGCAATATAAAAAAGTGTTAATGACAGATGACAAGATGTTTATGCATGTGTGTTTATGAAAGAAGAAGGTATAATGTATTTTAGGAAGAGAAGAAAAGTAAATAGGAGAAGAAGAAAGAAAAAGTGTATAAGGGTACGTGGAGTAGAAAAAACAGTGCTAGTAGATAAGGAAAAATTATAGATTTGAAGTTATAATAAATAGTACGACATGATTAGAGACATGGAATGCCAAATTATTTACTAAAAATAAGGAAATTAAAAAAAAATATATTTTTGAGGTTGAGGATAGGAGAAGGAATGAGTGAGTGTAAATAATGAATGAGTGAACAGAAATGATTGTATAGAGTGTTTAGATTTAAGAATGAAGATTGAGAGCACGTATTGGATAGATGTGGAAAGAGAATGGAAGAGGAAGGGAGAAGAGTGGCAGAAAGAGAATGTTGGGTGTTGAATGAAAATGAACAGGGTGAAGATGTATGAAAGAGTTTGAAGTGTGAAGAATAATAATAGGGTTGGCGAGAGGGTAATTAAAATTGAATAATAATAGTAATTATAAGAAAGATGAAATCAGGAATAGACAAACTGATACTGAAAACGGCAGCCCATATACTTAACGAATATTAATAGAAAAATTTAGGCTTAGGCTAGAAGAAGGAGTGTTATGTAATTTTTTTGTAAAATAGAATATATTTAAGAGTTTTAGATAATTAATATTTTCTTGTTTCACTTTTAAAAGATTCGGAGCAGTGTAATCGACATTATTTCTTAACACATAAAAATTTTTAAATACAAAAAAATTTTTTTAGTACTTCATCTCGTGTTTGCATATAAATCACATTAATTGCTATTACTGATTCCTCGAGTTACAAGTTTCAAAATAGAATTGATTTACAAAATTTTAGTCGGTTACTTTGATCCCCTGTATCGCCATTATAATATTATTAAAATCCATTTTGCACTATTTTTTTGTAATTTCCAAGATTTTTTTTTGAAATAAAGAAAAAAAATTTAAAAGCCTCGCTGGTAAAAGTAGGTCTAAACAGTGCATATGTACCGTATACAAAGGAAATGTGAGAACTTTATTTTTTTCTGATGACGTCTCGTGTTGTTTTATGAAAATTTGTACCACGCTTTTCCTCGTACTCTTGTGATTATAGAATAGTGTTGTAGATGTGTGATATGTTGACTGTTGTTGTGAGTTTAATTTTCTAACATTTTTAATACCCCGTTTTGAAATTCTCTTCTTTCATAATAAATATTAGAAAATCCAAAAAAAAGAACTCATAAACAATTTTAAATTTAATAATGGAAATTAATTTCGGAGTTTCGATATTTTAATATTAAAAGTATTCATAAATGAAAATTTTTCCTTCAAATTAAAGTTGAAGGTTCAGAATATTGAGGAAGAAATGTAGAAATACATGTATTAGACGGATGATGAGAAAAAACTTTGTAGGGTGTGAGGGAATAAAGCTGGAGGACTTCGGATATGTTCTGGACAGATGCGCAAGAAGGGTGGATGAGGTGAAAAGCTTGGATGCCCAGTAAAAAAAAGTTTGATAGCGAGATCCGGGATTCCATATATAGCGACTCGTTAACTTCAATATAGACCTTGGATTTCTCTATATAGCGACTTCAGGTGCAATAAGAAATTTGGATTTTTGTATATATAGCAACTTCAGATACAATATGAAATTATAAAAAAGTGCTGTAAAAATAACTTTTGCAGAGCGTTACAAGAGAAATACCTTTCTAACGGATATGAAACATAAGAGAAAATTAATTTAGAATTTATAAAAAATTGAAGTTAAGAAAAAAAATGCATTGTTTTCAAAAAAGAATTATTTTCTGCGCTACATTAGAGATAGCAGTGGAGTTGGTAACGCTGCGTTTATTACATTGTATCGTCTTTTCGTACTAGTTGCGAGAGAGTTTTGCAACTTGTATTTTTTTTTATATAAACATTTACTTTTTTGTATAAATTTAAATTTCATTAATTTTAATCAAATATTGATTTAATCTTTCGATAAAAACATAAAGGAAGGAAAACATAATTAATAAAAATATTTCAAATAGCGAAATACGAACATAAAAACAATTGTGTATGTGAATATCTAGTGAACTTAATTTAAAAATTGAGATGAATAAATAATGCAAGTTCAACAAAATTATAAACGAACAGGAATATGTTGTCAAGGCACTGAAGGTTATGTAATTTGATTAGGTTAAAATTTGTATTAAGATTGAGTTAATAAAATATTGCACATAAAGCATAGAATGAGATTAATTTATGAAACAGTTAAACTCAAACATTGATCGTATTTCAATAATTACACTTTTGGGTTCATTTTAATTCAAATCAATTCTATCTTTAACAAATAATTTACTTTGTTTTTAAATTTAATTTTTTTAATTAATTTGATTCATTTTAATTACTTTTTATTCTATATATGTATCAGATATTGCGAGAATCATAATTTCTAACTGCTAAAGCCAATGGCAATCCGTGATAATTTCTATGAAATACACTTTGGTGCCAGTGGAAAACTCATTTAAACTAACAACATTCGCATATAAATCATTCATGACATCCAGATTCCAAACAGTAGTATTTGCTATTTCAACCCTTGGAATTTTCGTAATAACATTATCAATATAGCTATGAAACTAAAAGCTTCAGTTGCGTCTATTTGTTAAAGTGAAATAATAGTACCAATAATTCAAACTCAATAAAGGTTTCAGAATTAATAAATAGCAATAAAGAATATTTTTCATCAGAGAGAATAAACTGTAATGAAAAATTAATATTTTAATAGAAATAGTTATTAAATCAAATGTACTAAACTCAATAATAAATCTAGTAGCATAATTATTATTGCATTAAAATAAATTAATTAAAAGTACTTTGTTGTTATGTATATGGAAACCTCCACCCTCATTAATTTCAATATTTATAAAATACATCAGAATATTTTAATAAATATTTTTCAACAGCATTGCCAATATTATTTGTCAAATAACACGCTAAAGTACGCTCATCAAAAGTATAACTCGATTTGCTGATGTTATAAGTTGGATCATCTCGCCTGAGCCGCTTTTCCGTTTGCCACGTCACTGCACACATTTAAAATGAGAATTGAGAAGCAAAAAAGACTTCGCACCAACGGACCTGAAACTCAAGCGTAGAACGCATTTCGAATTCTGAGCAGAATCGTGGATAACGTTAGTACGGATCAGTGGTATCTGTAACCATGAAGCGCTTTTATTGAATCTCACTTTCTTGTACGATACGACTTTTCAGTTGCTATATAGCTTGCTGTTGGTACGTGAAAAATAACCTAAGTGTATAATTTAGAGTCACGAAGTTTACTTTATATTAATGTTATTTATTGAAACTTTCAGAAATAGGAGATAATAATCACTTATATCTGAAGTATTGACGATACTTAATATTTAAAAATAGATATCTGTTAAAAAAGAGTAGTGAATCATTATTGGATTTAATAGGAAGAATGGAGAAAGAATGAGAACGGGAAATCAAGGTAATAATTATCAAATCGGGTTTAGATGAGAATAGATGAGTAAGGGAAGGATGGATTAGAATGATTAAAGTATAATAAGAATGGAGATGGGAAAGATTAGGAAGTGTAACGAATAATTAGATTACTAGCGAGTCTCATAGTTTAAAGAGTCTTGAATGAGTGGTGATCGTTAATATTGGGCGTAATTTACGAAATTTATCGAATAAAATCATTGTAACGCGATAGAATCGTAGACGATGTGAATCTCGTGATTCACATTCACAGATGTCGACAAGCTGGTAACATCATTTACCCGTTTGCGGAGTGAGTAAAGATAAATTTGTCTCCGATATTGTGAGCATGTTAATTTTGTAAATATTAAATTTCTATATCAATGGAATTATTTTAGTTTTTGTGCCGGGTACTTAATTAATTTGTAAATAATTTGTTTCACATATTTGAACATATACAATCTTTGGTCAATTGAACACAAGTCCTGTGCAAGTATTAAAATTAAATATAAACGAAGATTTTTAAATATAATGTAACAGGAATCTTTATTTTGCGACTCTCCAGGATATTTTTATTGACCCACATAGCACGACATTTTTCAGTAAGTTTGCACTGCAACTTTTCTGCAAACTTGCACCATGTATTTAAATATCCTCTCTCCTACAAGTTTGTCATGAAAATTTGCTGTAAAATTGCCATGAAAACTTGCAGGAAGTTGAACATTGAACATGAAAACTTACTGCAAGTTTACATAGCAAAATTGCGGAAAATTTGCATAGTAATTTTACTGAAAATTTATATGGTAAACTTGCTGAAAACTTTAATATTAAATTTACTGTAAACTGTCTGAATAAAGTTGCAGTAAACTTTTATTATGAATTTGCTAAAAATGTAAAGGCAAACTTGCTGAAATTAATTAGAAAAAATTTATTGAAAACCTTTAATATAAAATTTTAAAAAATTTGTAATGGAACATTACAAATTATTCAGCATGTAAATTTGACGATATTTCTTATAAAAATTCTAAAGAAATATTAAATTATTAATTTCATTAACTTTTTTTAGAATCAATTTAAATTTCTTTTTTTTATATAAAAATATTAAAAATGATAAATAATAATATATAATAATAATATTGGATTGAAATAATCATATCAAAACTATTATTACAATTATGTGGTAATTAAAAGTAATGGAACAGAGGAAAAAGGTTATAAATTTGTATTTAATATAATGTTTATTTTTTATAAATTAACATAGACATGATGGTGATTAATACATTAATATACGATATGTAACAATTGTCATAAATAATATTTTTTTAAACAGAGAACAATACACTTTGGTAGTCAATGGTACAATCTGCTTGTAATATTTACTAATACTAATATAATATGTAGTAGAATTTTATTTACACTTTTCCAGAACATAGTTCCCTTTTTAAAAAATGAACTTTTTACATATAGGGCCCATATGGGCCAATTTCTGAAATACCTACTTTAATAGATTTTTTATCCTAAACAACTTTTGTACTGAACATTTTCTCCAAAAATGCAATCCTGAAGAAATATCCAATCATCCCGGGACCTTTGATGAACCGGGACCTTTCTACGTGAAATTTATCAATGACATTTTTAATTCTGTAAATATATTTTTTATCTACCTTTACAGGAGGAAAAAAAGTTTTACGTATTTTTTAATTTTTTTGTAAGTGCTCGAATTTTTGAATTATAGATTTTTTGAAGATCTGGTTTCTTCGAATTTTTTTAAAAGTTTATTTTGAAATATTTAATAAATTCAAAATATTATAATATAATATTATAATAATTTTAACATAATATGATTAAATAAGAAATTAATCAACTTTATTTTGCACCTAAAATTTGAGTAAATATTTTTGTATTGTATAAAATGAACTTACCTATTTAGAAAAAAGAAATTAATTTTTAACACTAACAAATAAAACTGAAAAAACTAGTACTAGGAATTGAAAATATTAAAAATTAAAAATTCTTTTATTATTTTTTTTAAAATTGAGATAACTCTGGTAGTTTACAATATTTTTCAAAGAAAGTTAGAAACAGAAGGAAAGGGAGTTAAGAATTGAAAATATATTGAGTCGAGTACAGCTTATGGAAAAAGATGAAAGGAAGGAAATATTGGAGGTTTTAAATTAGCTTAGAAAGAGGATAAAGAAGAAGTGAAAAGATTATTATTAAGGATAATAGCAAAGGTTATTTAGGTATTAAATTATTAGGGTGGTAAATGTTTTTGGAAGGGAGAATAAAAAGAGAACGATTAAATTATTAGGGAGGTAAATGTTTTTGGAAGGGAGAATAAAAAGAGAACGAAGTTGTGGGTCGTGGAGTTATAAAGTGTACAGGAAAGGAGAGATATATTGAAGATGAGGTTGAAAAGAGGGTAAGGGAGAAGAGAAAGATTACTCGCAGGGATTGTGTCAAATATTAATATCAAGAGGATGAATGGATTAGATAGGAAGATAAAGAGAGTACGAAGCTGTGAATTGTGGAGTTATAAAGTACAGGAAAAGAAAGAAACAATAAGGTTAAAGAAGGAGTTGAGGTTGAAAAGAAGATAAGGGAGAAGTAAAAAAAATTACTGACAGGGATTGTGTCAAATATTAATATCAAGAGGGTGAAGGGATTAGATAGGAGGATAAAGAGAGAACAAATCTGTGAATGGTGGAGTTATAAAGAGTACTGGAAAAGAGAGAAACAATAAGGTTAAAGAAGAAGTTGAGGTTGAAAAGAAGATAAGGGAGAAGTAAAAATAATTATTGGCAGGGATTGTGGCAAATGTAAATATTTACCTGGACAATAAAGAGATTAGAGAGGAGGATAAAGAAAAATCAAAGTTGTTAATAGTGGAGTTATATAGTATATAAGCAAGGGAAAAATAATGAAGTTAAAGAAATTGTTCAGAGGTAATTCGGAAAAGATTAATGAAGATAAATTGTAAAGGAAAAGAAGGATTAGGTGCTCACTTCAGATTCCCCAGAAGTGCTCCCTAGAGATTTCACAAGAATTCCAATAATAAATAATTTTCATTGAAATTATATTTCCTATAATAAATACAGTCAGATTTTCACTTTAAATGGAATTTTGAAAAATCGACAAGATGTCCAACTGTTTTCGTTGGAAATCTAAAAAATATCCTATGAAATTCCATAGAAAATTATTATAGAAATCTCAAGGGAGTACTTCCGTTTTAAGTAGGTTGTGGTTGGCTGATCAAAAGGCATATGGTGCGGATTGTATAAATGTGTGAGGATGGAGTGTATTTGATGAGCTGGTAAGTGTGTGGAATGAAGTGGGAAATATGGAGTAAATAATGGATTCGATTGAGAATGAAGAATAAGAATAATGGTGAAATGAATGGATAGGAAATATAGAGTAAAGTTTTAAGGACGAAAGGGATGGGAGATAATGGAGGCGAAGCTAGAATAGGCAAAAGGAACTGGAAACGGAAACTCCGTACTGGCGGATATTAGGTTATGGGATAAGAATTGCGATTAGATTAAATTGACTGTGTAATTAAAGTAAGGAATTTAATGTATTTGTATTCTCGAATCCTGCTTTATGTAGAGAAAATAAATAACATAAAAAGAATTTCTCATTATTTTCGCTTTAAAAAACACTTTTAATTATATAATAAAAATTTACAAGTTATAAAAAATATAAAAAACATTATTATTTTTTTAGCTAAATTCTCCTTATTGAAAAGGAAGATATTTTTTTGAACGATTTTAGAAAAATGTATGTAGAGGAATTTAGAAAAACTGTAATTTCTTGAATATAAAGGAAATATTTTTAAACACATTCTTGAAACTTTTAGTGAATTTATTATTTACTAAATAATGTCAAATTTCTGACAAACAATATTCAAGAAATATTTGTGTCAAATATTTCCTCACATGCAAACATTTTCATGATAGTACGAAGATTCCCTAAATATCTCACTTCAATGCTTTCAAGTCCCAGTGCAAATTTCAAGGAAATATTGAAGATATAATATTGCATTTATTTTTAAAATTTTACATATTTAATTAATTTTAAAAACTGTAATAAAGGAAAATTCTTTTAAATAGTGAAGAAAAAATATTCAATATCTAAAAGTTGATAGGAATAAAAAAGGGATATCTAACAAAATTTTTTTGTGAAAGGTTCTAATACTTTACATGTAAATCGTGGAAAAAAATTCAAAACTTTTTATCCTTATAAAAAAGCAAAGTGTTCATGAAATGATCACAAGAGTTTATACATGCAAAAATGAATACAGAAATATAACAACTTAGCAGCGTTTTTTTCATAATTGTTTTAAAATTCCACTTTCATTCGTAAGACCAACAATAAGAGTAGTTAAATGTTTAATTAATGTTAAATAATTTTAAATTATTAAAAAAATAATAATTACAGAAATATTTTAACTGATGTCATAACTTTATTTGAGTTTAATATTGAACTAACTTACATAAAATTATATTTATTCTTTTCAAGTAAAAGAAAATTGACATAGAAAATAATATCTCAACTAATTTCAGTTCTTTGCTTACGACATTGTGATAGTGTCTCAAAAAACTTCTGAAAGTAAGTTTCCAGAATTTGAATGCAAGACTCGTTGAAGCCTTACACGAAGAAAATTTACTCAGTCAGTTTAATCGAAAACTTTCAGTGAAAGTTGGTTAAAGTTTCATGTCGACGATAGCTAATATTATTTCATCAATTTACAACTCACTATTTTATAGATAACATTTAACAACCTAAATCTTTAAGTTTAACATTGCAGTTTAATAAAATAGTATTTCATTTTTTAATATATTTACAAAATATACTTTATTCAATTGTGATTAATAATTTAAAATATAAGTTTAAAAATTTGTCAAAAATTTTATTACTCAAAATTAATTTAATCTAATTTAATGAATTAATTCTATTGTTGGTCATAATTTAAAAATTAAGAATAATTTCCACGTATTTTATATATTTTTTTATTACTATAATACAATTTTTTCAAACAATAATTTCTTAAAAATTTGCATTTTTTCCCATATCATATTTTTCGATACAATGAATTTAAAATTTACAATTAGCTCTGGAATCGTGTTAAGCATAAAATTAGACTATCTAGAAGTGCTTCTCTTTTTAATTTTAATGGATTATTGCAACTTTGATATCTTAATTTAAAAGATTTGCATTTTTGCCTACGATTAAAAAAAATTAAAATTTTAAAAAATCTGTATCATCAAAACAAATGGTTGATGTCGTAAAAAATAATGTAAAATTACATCAGTTCAAAAAATAGATTTGAAAATTACGTCATTGATTGACATTTTCAAGCTGCATTTACGATTTTCCTAATTGTGACTAAAGATTTAAATTTAATATAAAAAATTTTAAACATTAATGGATCCAATTTGGTGGATGAATTTTGAATAATTGATCCAAATTCGTTTGAAACTCGTTAGTCGAATGTTTTCGGTGTTCTTGATTATGTATCTGAAATCAGATTTTCAAAAGTCAATATCGCCGATCTAATACTGATGAATTTTAAAAATCTCCCGTCATATTAGATCCGACACTATAAATTTTAGAAACCCAATATTGAATTCGTAATCAAAGTACGTTACCTATAAGAATTGCCAAAAAATTAAAAATCGAATTTTTGTACCTTAGATTTCTTTTAACTTTCCAAGGCACATATTCATCAACTTTAATTATAAAATATTTTTTAACGGAAGCGAGAACAGTTTTGCGAATAACATGTGAGAATAACTACAATTTAAATGAACTGTAAACATTTTTTAGATTGCAAAACGTTTGTCAACTTTTATGTTATGACACACAAATCGATTTGTAATCTGAAAAAAGTTTATTGTTCATATGAATTGGATTTTGGTTTATTTTTATTCGAAAAAAAATTGCGCACATTTCCACTAAAAAATATTTTATAACGCTAATTTTTCTATATAGGTATATATGTTATTAGTAATAAAAAAATATGCACAAAAATTAACTAATTCTCATATAAATAATAAGTAAAAATTATTATTTATCGTAATCAAATTAAATTTTACTTTAATAATAATAAATTTTTATAGTTTAATGTTTATAAAATTAAATTAATGTAAAACAGATTTTTAACAATAATATTAATGTTATAACATTGCTTGCATTTTATTTGGGTCGTGATCGGATCAACCACCTGAATTACCTTTATAATTTCGTTATATTTCCTAATTTCCCAAATAAATGTAGCAACTTTTTTATATTGAAAATCTCCCATTTGGCAAAGTTAAATGATATATTAGTTTGTGTTATTTTGCAACATGAAGTTTACTAATTTTGTTTAATTTCAATAAAAAATTATTTGTTTTTAAACTATAAGCAGAGCAAATAATAAATTTTTTTTGATAATTTATCGATTTCTTGAAATTCAAAAGGAAATTTTATGTAAATACGCGCGGTATAAGATGTTTGAAAATAATTTTCCTTCGAACTAAGAGTTGGTAATTGTATTGGCGCTATGCTTGTCTTGGAAAAAGTCTTGAGAATAAGAAGAATTGACAGCGCTCTTATTAAAATATTTCTGTATCTTCTTTAATGGTGCAATTTCCATTCACAGTTTACTAGATTCTTATGATATTCCATTTCCTAACAATAAGCTATTCTTAAAAATTTACTGCTTCTACTCTATTCTACTTTTAATCAACCTTCTCGATTATACATACAGTTGTGAATTTTTTATAATTAAAGCAATAATAACTCTGCTGGTTATTTTTAAACAGTATATTAATTTTAAACAAGATTATATATGCCAAGAAATTTTCTCTGATTAAAATTAGAATGAATACATAAAGATAAAATTAGCTGTAGGTTAAATTAAAAAAATATTCTTGTGAGATTTAAAAAGAAGCTAAAAAATTTCAAAAGGCATTTTTAAAGTAAAAAAATTTATGAAAATCAATTTTTAAAAAAGTTTAATTTTAAAAAATGAGAATGAAGTGTTTTATGAAGAAGAACTTTATATATAGAATCCATTATTCTTTGGTTATAATGTAGATTTGCAACAGTCTGTTCATAAAATAAGTTCCTCTTTGAAATTAAGTGGTTTTTCATTTCATGGAAGGAATTGATAGAATTTGTTTTGCAAAATTATACAATGCTTTGCTCAGTTGTTTTGTAAATTTTCAAAATTATGTACGAGAAGTTATTTCTTGATTAAAAAGTTTTTTGAATACTCCTTTTTAAATAAAATTAGATGCCTGATATAAGCCAAGATTATTTAATTTCATTAATAAGAAGTTTGAAATAGTTTTCTTTCGTTCCAGGTTCTTGGAGTGTAGAAAATTTGATGCAAGAAACATTGAGTGGGTGAATTCATTCCTTTATCGATCAATACTATAATAAATTAATATACTTTCCGAATTCAAAAAGTTTTGTCAATCCTCAGTTGCATTGGGAATAAAATAATTTATATCTTTGAATTTGGTAAAGTAATTTATCGGCACCTAATACAAGTTATTGTTCATATCAGGAGAATTCCTTATATGTAGTGCAATGCGGCATTTTGTCGCGTACAAACGACATAAAAATAATAAATTTAAATAAATTTTATAAATAAACGACACCAGGGTAGGAATCCAGCCATACTGGCTGTAAAATGTTAAATTATAAAAACTGTTTTCTTTTGATATTCACTTCAATTTGTTTAAATAATAAATTAATAAATTCATTTAATTCAAACCAACTTGCCAAAATCTTCGGATTAATAGTCGACTTGTAAAATATAAATTTGATTCTGATTTGTCCTTTCGTTCTGTTATGAAAAATCTCGCGAGGCATTGAGGATTCTCGCTGGATCATAAATACGTTGAGGACATCACTATTGATCATTGAAATTTGAAGTCACAAAGGGAAGAGCTTCCTGGCGTATATATTTAGATGAGACTTCCGAATATTCAAGAACACCAGGAAGACAAAATTGCTGTTTTGTTGACGATCTGTCAAATTATTATTGGCAGTCAATTTCCTATGGACTTATCGCATCAATCAATTTAAAATCGGATAGTAGAGGGATCTGCGTTACCGACGACTGCGTATCGATTATCGGTCGCGGGTATTATATTATTAAATATTAATTGATCTCAATGACACCGAGAAGAGAGGCCGCTGTTTAGCGACGCTTTCAAGTTTGACTCGTCAGTCATTTTACTCTCATTCTCATTCTGGTGTCCGTAGTGTAATGTTGGTTTTGTGCCTTTTTGTGAAATTAAATTTAAAATGTGATAAATTTATAATTTTTCGAACGAGACGTCATCGTCGTCGTCAAATGGGCGGTGAGTCCCCAGCTATATATTATCTCGCATAAATCAATTAACATCGGATAGTGTAGGAATCTACGTTATTGACGGTCGCACGACGGTTATCGATCGTGGATCAAATACTATATGGAAATTCATTAATCTGAATGACACCGAGAAGAGAGGGCGCTGTTTAGCGACGCTGTCGAGTTTTACTTGTCAGCCATTTTATACTCTCATTCTCATCCTGGTGTCAGTTCATGGAGGTTGTGTTGTTCCTCTATTCTTTCTTGTTTTCTAACAGTAAACTAACAATGTAAAATTTATAAATTATGGGACGAGGCGACTTCGTCGTCATAAGCTGTTAAATTCTGCCTCATTAATGGTGTTTGTCTTTATCCTCCCCCTTCGCGGTCTATTTTTACTGTTAAGTAACAATAGAAATCCTGAGCTGGTTTAATTTTTCCTAATTAGAATTATAAATATTACTTTTCGGGCTATTTAACTATATTTTTGGTTTAGTTATTTTCCATAAAATAACTTGGCGTCTTGGCATAATTAATAATAATTAAAAAATTTTGCTAACGTTGATTGTCATAAAATTATAATAATAAAAAAACTAAATTTAAAGTAAAAATCAATAAATAACGTAAATTCAACGTTACAAATGTCAATAAATAAATTAAGACCAAATATAACGGGTATTTTATGTGAATTTATAATAAAAATAATTAATTATTAAAAAATTTCATTAAATTCAATTAAATAAATAAAATACACGTTACAGTAGATTATACCAATAGGTTTATTCTTCGGTACAGAAGGTTGAGTAGTAATTGACAGGTTGTTCCTTTCTCATAAAGTATTTGAGAAATTGTATGACTGAAATATCGCTAGTAGTGAATTATTTTGAAAGAAAAGACACACTTAAATGAATTATATTTACTTTATTTAAATTGACTTTGTATTACAACAGACTATTAGTAATCCCACTGCTGTTTATTTAAAAATTTTCATTATTTATATTTCATTTGAATAAATTTTTTCTATTTCAATTTGTTAGTTCAAATAGTTGAAAATTTTTATTTACTTTCCTTGTAAGTGTAAACTCATCGTCACAAGAATACAATAAAAGAAGTCAACTTTCAACACATACATCGTTAAAATCACTTGAAAGTAACATTTCAACGTTGCCTATATGGCCCAGTAGTATCGGGCACGAGGCTATACGGTTTACACTGACACTTCTCCCTTACCTACGAAATCTATTCAATTTACTTTTCCCAGCGTGGAATCCATTTCACCGTCCTGTGAAAAAGCGACGAACGCGATGCACAAGAACTTGGAAAACCAGAATGGAACTCCTTGATGCTTAAAACTCTCCCAAGAAGTAGTTCTTTTGTAACTTTGGTCTCTTTTCCGTCGCGAATAATTTAACGAGGTTCGCTAGTGACTGAATCTCTTTTTTTGTTACACTTTCTATTCTAAATATAAACTTAAAGTCAAAAATCAATTTCATTGTGTGAAAATTCCTTTTTTATAAAGTTATTGTTGTAGCAAAATTTAGATAATTCAGAACGACTGCTTATAAATATTTATGAAGGGAATTAAAAATGATGTAATTCTTTCATTGGTTGTGAAAATACATTAGTCCTAAATTAATTATAAATTTCTGTAAAGTAATTATTCTTTTAGATTTAATAATATATGATTATCATTTAATTAAATAGCAAAATTGAGTAATTGTATAGTTTTTTGTAGCTATTAGAGGTTTAAATTTTGTTTTATATTTTATTTTTTGAAGTCTGTATATGTTGTTCGCAATAACACTTTAACTTGCTCAATTCTGCGAGAATGAGAACGGCTAATGTTACTGTTTGGCGTAAGCAAGATACTCAAAAGTGAATGTGTTCTTTCTTTTTAGGTGGCTTGCTTCGTGCACTTTTTCTCATTTTCTATGTTGTATAACGAGTTAAAGTTGTTCCCGTACGGTATTTGCAAAAAAATTTAGGACTGTTGGATAGAAAGGAAATGAAAGCAAAGATAACCAAATTTCAATTTTCTTACCACACAATAAACGTGGAAATATTCATCCCCATTTACTATAGATATTATGCGGTTGCTGGTGAGCTCACTATAATACCTTATCTAATAAGTACTTGACGTCATTCTAAGTTTTAACAGAAAATGCTCTTACATGCTAAGAAAATAAACCGTTATTAGAGATGGAAATTAGTTTAAGTTAAAATATAATAAGTTTATTAAAATATAACGGATTTTAAATTACTATAATTAATTTATTGTTAAAAAATTCACGATTATAGAATATATAATAATATATAAAACGTTCCTTATATAATTACGGATATTTTTAAGGTGTTAAGGATCGCTGATTACAAATATCATACCGGTTTTCAATATTTGGATCCAATATATTGGATATAAATTTACGTACCGGATTCGTATGAACTTTGTTACTTTGTAGATTTTGGATTCGATTTTGAATATAATTTAAACGTAGCCTAGATCCAGACTCACTCTCGGAAGTCTCTTTAATGGTCCTTCCATATCCTTTATCGTCTTTTTCATGAAAACAAGAAAAACGACGTCTGAACCAGGTTATAATTAATTGTCGGATTCTTGAATGCACAGAATTCTCCCTGCTAAACTGTGAGGTAATTCTCTAATAGTATTGCCACTTTAATGCCGGCAGTTTTCTAGTGTACACCTGAACCTGTGCCGTATTACATCTTGGAGCTATATTCATGTACCACACTTCACTCCTAATTTGAAGAGCTTTTCTTCAGTCTAATATGGAGGAAATAATGATCCTGAAGCGAATTTTAAATTTCACCTATTTCATCATTCTGTTTTGATCCACTTTAATTTTTGAGATAAAGGTTATGGAATGTGAAAGCTTTGTGTGTTTTACAACATCTATCCTGTATTTTGTTTCTGCTCATGATGAGAGAAGCTCTCTTCAGAATCATGATATGTAGAGGTTCCTCGGACAAAATAAAACCCAATGCTTCTGTTGATGTGATTCTCCTAGTTTTTATGATCTCTCTAAGTACAATTGCCAGGAGTTGATCTAGTTTCTGCACCGTAGTAAGTTGAGTTCGGATCATCCATACAACTGCAGAAATATGGGTTTAACGATTATCTGGTACAGCTAATAAACTATACTTGATTTCAGACCACATGAGGATTCTATTGCCCTTCTCAAGACTCAAATCCAATCCTTTTGGCCAACTGTTCTTATACCTTATAATTTAGCCTGTGTCAGTCTTCTTAGTAGTTGAGAATCAAGAGTAACTTTCTTAAGTAGGACAAATATTGTAAAAATCTTTTTGAACGAGGGGTTTTTTAAAGTATATTTTTGTTTTTAATGACCATTGTAAAATTGTTAGCAATCTCTTTTAGAGTCTTGCGCGACCTCTAATCCTGCCTGGCAATTCAGAAATTGTTACTTTAAGCTCGACGCTGTATTTGGCACAATTAGTTCTCCTGGGATTACAAATCCACTTGATTTCCGAAGAGACCACAGCTTTCAGCTCGAAGATTATCTGTAAATGATCAGAAAGCGAAGGTTCATTAGAGATTCTCTATCTCTTTACCTTATCTGCAATGCTTCTGAAACAGAAAGTGATATCAATCACCTTCTCCCTAATTGCATTGCTAAACTTCGGGGTCGAGGCCGCATTGAGAATGTGAAGCTCCGTTCTTACTATATAGGTATTCCATTAGCTTCTGTCCTCTCTGATTGGTCTTCGTACTAACATTATGTATTACGAGTTTACATCACATCAGCTTAACACATAATTAGTTAAAATAATTTTTTCTAGTTAGAATAAAAAAAATTATAAATGCATGGGTTATATTTAGAAGAATTGGTAATAAATGTTTTAATTGAGAAGCCGGATCAAAGAAGGGCACATAACTAATGTAATTCAAATGGGTTATATGCCCTTCTTTGATCCGACAGCTCAATGTAACGTCCTGCGTAATTTTATTACATTTTCAACGTTATGTTCTTTTTCCTCTTAATTGTTATTTGTAAATTTTGTATCAATTCTACATGGAAAAACATCTGTTCTATCTAAACCACGTCTCCTATCTTTAGTGTAAATTATTTGTCTTCCTTTTAGAACCGATAACGAGACAAAATACTTTCAGTAGTTTACACTCGTGGAATGCAGTTTGAAATTTGGAAAATTCAATATTTGTAAACAATAAAAATTATAGATAAGAATACAGTCATAAAATCTTTTAAAAACTCTAAAGTGCATCCTCCAAGATGTTGACTGCTGGGGTCTTTTCCTATTTTATCACTTTCCCATGATAAGTCCAAGAGTTTCTACTGTCAAAAATTATATCTGTTAGTCATAAGAACTATAAAAAATATTAGGTTACAAAGTCCGTTTTATTTCTATTTTTAAAAAATAGTATCTCACACGTTGAATAAGTGAATCATAAATAATTTTAAATAATTCTTCAAAATATTTCTTTAATTATTAGTTAAGTTTTAATATTAATGTTTGGAATTTCAAATTAATTTATTATTTATAATTATATATTAAAATTCCCAAAAAAATGAAATTAATTAAATTTTAATTAACAATTTAGATTAATATTGAAGTTTTAAACATTATTATGAGAATAATTGATGATTTAGACTATAAGTAATAGAAATTTTATAAGTAATAAACATGTTTTAACTATTGTCATTTAATTATATATAATTAATTTTACTTAACTTTCTTTTATATATATATGTATAAAAAAGTATGTGTGTGTAATTAAATGCGTAAATTTTTAATATTATGTAATTAAATAATCATAAAATAATGTATTTTATAAATAATTTTAAGAATTTTTGTAATTTTGAAAATTCGTTTAAAAAGTGAATCTTGGCTCCATCTTTTAAAAATAGTGTAAACTATAGTTCCACACTTTTTCAAGACACCCTAATCTTAAAGATACGCCCATGCAAAGTCATCCCTAGCAAAGGCTGGGCCTGAAAGGCCCTATGACATCTTTCTTTTAGATAAGTTCTTCTATTTTGTTTCATAAAAAATCCAATCCTTCATCTTTTTAACTTCCCACTTTAAAAAAATATTCATCCCCAAATTTCCACCCAACTAAAAAAATTAAGTAGGAATAACAATATAATAACTAAAGATTTGAATTAAAAAGTCAGTTCTCCAAGTTCTTTTCAAATTTCTAAGTTTTCTTAATTTTTCAAATCTCTCAGCTTCTTCCAATTTTCTTCCAAGTCTCTAAATTTTAACTCTTTGTTTTAATTCTCAAGTTGAATTTTATATTGTTAAATTTCTTAAGTGACGAGTCAAATTTTTTATCATTCTAATTCATCATCTTCAATAAATACAAAGCCAAACATCTAAGATCCAAATTTAAACGAGTTTTCAACAATATTCATCTATTATAAATAAAAAGAAAAAAGTAAGTACTTTTATTGTATATTAAATTACTTTTCTCCTCTCATCTATTTTTTTGTCATACTTCTAATTCCGAAGGACGTAGTGCGATTAAGTTGCGCATTTTAGTTCCTTCAATCCTTAAAAAGATTTGATCATTATTTTTTTTATTAAATACCTTTCGAAAAGATTACAGTGTATTTAGTGCATTATTATCTTTTTAATCCTTTGAAATTCACCTTTAAATAAAACAAACCAATTTGAATGATTCCTGAGTTGTGGACAATGAGTCTAGACTCAAAAATAAATTAAAATTTACTAACTATGTTGCGTTGTCGGACGTAACATCAATTATACTATTTATTTGATATTAAATTTTAGTATAATGGTAATTTCTAATATTTTGTTAAACTTAATAGTTGTATTATAATTTATAAAATTTTTCGTGACTCAGTTAAAAGTTATTTTGTTCTTCGTCATTTTGTATCATATGCTATAAAATTTAATCCATTAAGCACTAAACAAATCTTGATGATTTTCGAAATAATTCTCTTTTTGTATAACTATGTATGCAAATCGTAAACTACTTTGTTAATCTTTATATTTTGCACTTTTTATATGTATTTTTCTTGGTTTGTTAGTTTTTCCTAAAACTAACTGGTGTCAGACTGCAGGCGATTTTGGATATAAAAAATTCTCTTTAAAAAATCCTCCGCTGTAGATTTAATTAATAATTGCAAGTATGTAAATATTTCAGCTGTCAGAACTAATAACACTTAGTTAATAATAATTAGTTATTGTAATTAATATAATTATTTTTCATATAATAAAAATATTATAGTTATTATATTTAAAATAATTATTATTTATATAATGACAAAAAAATTAGGTGGATTAGCCAAGGATTTTGCAGTAGTAGCTAACTTTCTTCTCTGTGAAGGGAATTAAAAAGGATATGGTACAGGAATAAAAGTTTTGCTTAAACATTTGACGTGAGTTGAGTGCTAATTGAGACCGGGTAGTACTCGAATAGTCAAACACTTTGACGTTTAAAGAAATTATATTAGTAATCAGGAAGGGTGCAATGGAACAAGATGGTATGAAGTAAAAGTAGAAGTTCCGCTTTAACTTCTTCCTAAAGCTAATTGTAAAGTGTCACCTTAAAACTTGTAGGTCTTGGATAGAATATTATTTTTATTACAAAAATAATTCAATCATTTGGATATTTGGAACAAATTTCTTTCTGAGTATTGATTTTTATTATTTCCCATTAATATTTCCCTGGGACATTCCAGGAATATTTAGGAATATTGTTCCTGGAATATAAAAAATTTCTGTCCCTTGTGATATTCCTAAAATTTCGAATACATATTTCGTAATGAAAGTGGGATATCCCACATATTTGTTAACTAATATAAATAAACTTATATTAACATTTGTTTTGATTGTTATAATTTTTTATTATCAAAAGAAATTTATTTGCTTTATCAATAATTCTAATTATTTATTTCTGCGGGACGTGAAAATATCTTAAATTTTGACATTTTAGGGATTATTTTCTCATTAAGTTTTAACAGACGTTCAAATTCTTTTCTAATAGAATTTCATAAGCTGTAACTGTATAAAAATATATTATGGATAAAAATGATTGTGATTATATTTTTCAAATGATAAATATGTCTAAAACTATTACACTTCATCATTGTAAGTTACAATTAATTTCATGTGCAAATTCCTTCCTTCTTCCTTTGATCAATAAATTTAATTTCAAAGTTTGCTTTTAATCTTTTTACTTCGCTCGCCTCCATTTTCAGTAAAATTCTAAAATTGACATAAAAATTATAAAATTAATTAATTATAAAAGTGGCAGAAAATTTTAAGTTCGAAATTTTTTTTTAATATCGGATGTCAAATCATTTCTTCACTGCATTCTTTTTATAGAAATATTTTAGGTCGCATCCTCAACTTGGCAATTAGCAATTTTTTTACAATAATACAAAGTAATGTAAAATTCACTAAATTTTTTCCATCCACTTATACAATAGTTGTGATTTTTCAAAAAATCCAATGTTTACATTTTTGCTATTATATCACTTTAGAATTTTTGACACATATGTAAGATTATATAATTTAGTTTCTTTGGAAAAAGTTGAAGAGTCCTTTTAATTTGTATCAATTTAATTCCGGTATATTGATATAAAATGTAAAAACAGATTGCATTTATTTTTATATAATTAA
This sequence comes from Leptopilina boulardi, assembly GCF_019393585.1. Taxonomy (NCBI): domain Eukaryota; kingdom Metazoa; phylum Arthropoda; class Insecta; order Hymenoptera; family Figitidae; genus Leptopilina; species Leptopilina boulardi. Next base: position 2,030,170 of record NW_026137909.1, read on the forward strand.
ACGGTGCATCTATATAATTAAAAAAATTAATTTGTCTGTATATTAAAGGAGATGATATAAAAGAAAACTTGTTTTACGATAAAATGAATTTTTCCTGTGAGTGTAAAACTTCAAAGGAATTGAGAGAAAATTTAATAAGATACAAAGAAAAATTTTCAAAGTAAATTTTGAAAGATATAAAATTGATTTTTAAAACGTCAAATATTTTCCATATTTTTTCTTTCGTAGTATAAGGAAAAAGGAGACTTAAAGACGATCAGCATGAATAGTGCAGTAGTTTGTATTCACTTCACGTTGAGCCTCTGCAAGCTTTACCTTTCTAAGATGTAGAAGAGGTAGATGTCCCATTTCATAGGATTCACTGCGCGGAAGTGTTTCGGAAGCGTGCCTATCCTGGTCTAAAAACAAAAACCTTTTCGAGCCGTCGCTTTCGCCTTGAAAGCGGCGGGAGCGGGGTTTCTCACGTGAATAAATCTCACCCCCTTTCCAAGGGCTTTGTTCCGTTCGCCTAAGAAAATTATATTCATGGGAGGTATGCATTTTCATTTCAATCGGTATGGATTAGTCTTTGGTATGCAAATATCGCCAGTAGGATTTACGAAATTCTAAAATATGCGACTGAGTGCATTATAGGTATAAAAAAAAACAGAAAAGTAACGATTTATGGTCAGGGAAAATAATTTTGTTAAATCGAAGAATATTCGTTATACTGTTGTAGGAAACGATTATTCACTTAAAAAACTATTGCATAGAATGAGTTATTTTAAGTAAACATTTTTTAGATTAATTAAAATCCACAGCAAAAAATATATTCTTCGTTTTAGAGGACGCATAAACAACAAAAGGATATCCCAACGAGAAATGAGATATCCCAGTGACATCCTTGGGATATCAGACGTCCCAGGGATATCCCCGTCCTGTATGTGTTCCCACGCGAGATATGCTAAACAATAAAAATTTAATTATTCCAACAAATAAAAGTAAATGCTTTTTCCATTAAAAACCCACAATTTCCACAAAAAACTACATATTTATTATGAAATTATTTTCTTAAATAAAATTTTTATCTATAAATATACGGCACGATTTTGATGAAACAAAACATTTCCCAACGCATAATCTGAAATTGTCTCTCATTTAGAAAAATTTTCAGCCAAGTTGAGAATGAGTAAAATGGCTTTATAAAAAACAAAACACTACACAAAAGAAACACTGTATTTATTTGTTATAGTTGTTCACGGAATTAATATTATACTTGAATTTGCTAAAAAAAATAATAGACGCACAAGAGTACAAACTCTCATAACAAAAGGATATCCATAGGATATCCATATCAATGGTCGATATCCCAGAATGGTCCCCAGGATATCTTGGGATATCTATAGGATATCCCTAGGATATCCAAACCGCCGGTCTGTGGGACATCAACAGGACATCCATAGGAGACATCCACAAAATATCTATTGGATATTATATCGCAGGATATCCATGGGATATCCTCAGGATGTCCGTGGGATATTCTTAGGATATTCACGGGATATTTAATATCTCATCATATATTTTTAAAGCTTAAAATTGTTAAGCTAATATAATGAATAATAATGTAATAAAAACAAAAATTTTATGAGCTTCTAATTTATTTTAAATGAAGATTTGAAACGCATTTTTCAAAGTTTTTAAATAAACTCATGCACTTAATGTATAATTAATATTAACAGTTATTTGTTATTTGCGGGAAAAAATTTATATTGTTTAAAGCCAATTTATTTTCTGACAATATTAAGCATATGAATAAAGGAATGAATCACAAATGAGAAAAAAATTAGTTAATAATTTTTAAAATTAAACAACTTTCTCGAAAAACAAGTTGCATTTTATTTTATTTATATAAAATTTAATTCACAGAATATTCTCACTCGTAGTCTCATAATGACTTTAAAAACAGTATCCTGAGAATATCTTCTTGACATTCAGAAGATATACTGAGAATATCCTAAAAAAATCTGTAGGATATCCTGACGATATCTATGGGATATCTGGAGGACATTTATGAAAGTCTATAGAGATATCCAGAAGATATCCTGTGGATATCCTCATATATTCATGGGATATCCAAAGGATATCCAAACCGCCGATTTTTTGGATATCCTTAAGAGATCCTTTTGATATCCATAGGACATCCCTAGGATATCTGCGGGATATTATCAATATATCCCAAGATATCAATGAATTTTATGTTATTTATTACAAAAACCAAAACACAATAAAAAATAATGTTATTTAGACTGAAAATAACTCAAAATTAAAGAAAATAAACTCTACATGTTGGCTTTCAAACGTTAACACTTTAAGGCATAAATTCCACATGAAACATCTTAGGGATATCCCAAGGACATCTAAATTTCCGCCCCCGGTACTAGAAAAGGATTATTGTTTAGGGTTCATATATATTAAGTGAGCAGTTTGGGAGATAAAAATTGGTATTTAGGCAAAGGGATAGAGCAACGTTTTTGCAGAACAATTAATGTTACAAAATCGGAGTAGACGGGGGCAAGAATGTTGAAAAATAATTTACGATAGAAATAATGGGATATCCACGGGATATCCCTTCCTGTAAGAGTTATTCGACTTTAGATTTTGCATTATTATTGTTATCTTTTATAATTTGTTGAATTGTTAACAAATATTTAAATTAATAATTAAAAAATTATTTTAATAATTTGAATTTAGAATTAACATTATTATTGTTAACTGGGTATTATTATAATTTGTTTCTTTTTTTGAGTGTTAATTAACACTTATTTTAATGCAAAGGATTACAGTATTATTGTAAATTTAATTATTTATTTATTATCTTGTAAATTATTAATTATCAATTAATTAATCAATCAAATAACATTAAAACATGCTATTCTAGTTATTATTATTTATTTATTAATACGTTAGAGTAATGTGACATATTACTCATTTTATTATTCAGGAATTATTTTATATTAATTACGTTAATTTTTAATAAATGGAGTATAAATATAAATAAATATATATTTCACAGAAATACAAATACTGTTGAATAATTGAGAATTTAATATAAGTTTATTTATATTAGTTAATAGATTTATACTAGCGCATGTGCAAGGAGCTAATCATGCATAAGTTAATATTATAAGTTTATAAAATAGGAAAAATTTAAATGTCATTATAAATTAAATCATTTAGGACATAACAATGGATAATACTTTGTATTCGCATATGTGCAATTTAACTTTATAGTTGTGACATCAGTTGGCAAGGTATATGTTGTTTATTCTCATAATAGTTAAATTTTTCTAAATTTTGTATGTATTGTTGCATAATTTTATATATGTATATAATTAAATATCCTAACAGACAAGCATTGCGCTACAAACGTAATATCACATAAGAAATCAATATTTGCGCAAATCAACATCACGAATTGTAATTCCCGAAAAACTAGAGTACTCAAAAACTAGTATATAGTACTGTTTTTTAAAAGTTTCTATGACTATTTTCTAATATTTTAACGACATTCTGAATTAATTAATGGATGTAAGAAAAAATGTGAACTATGGAAAATAACTAAATCTCTATGACAATTTTGGTATCTCCTTTACATTTCTTTTATCGTATCTACCCTTCTGATATTAAAGTTTCCACCAATTCTTGTAACAATTTATGCACTTTCTTTTTACCCTTCTCTCACCTACTTTCATACCTCTAATCAGAAAGTTTCTTTTTATTTTCTCTATCGTCATAAGCTGCACCTGCCTCGATAACTCTCCCACACACTAAATCCCTGTCTCTTCCTTCTTCCCTACACGCTTCCAGCTCACTTTTTACTTCTTCTGTGTTTTTCATTTCCTTTCTAAAATCTCTATTTTCCTATTCACCTTTCTCATTTTCATAATTTCTTTTTCCTAATATTTTCATTATCCTCTTCATATTTTCTTTCACTTTCTTCCATTTCCTTTACAGCACCGGATATTTAAGAATACCCATAGGGCACCTTAGGGATATCTATTTGCTTCAGGTGGTTTGGATATCCTTAAGATATCATGATGATGTTCTAGGATATCCTAAGTATATCATAAGGACATCAAAACCGCCGGAAGCACATGGATAATGGATATCCATAGGGTGTCCCAGGGATATCCTTAAATATCTGGTACTGTGAGGGTTTGCTTTCCAATTTTCCTTTAATCCTAATTCATCTATCCTCTTCCAAAAATCATTATATTTCTCATTCGGTCACTTCCCTCTCACATCATTCAGATATTCAAGATATCCTACGGATTTCCTTGGGATATCCTTATTTTTAAGAACTAACGGATATCTTACACAAAAAAAATTGGACTAATTTTTTTTGCAACTGATTTTGATTGGGACTATATTTAAGTACATGCAGGAAAAAAAATTTATCTCAATATTTTATTTTTAATATATCTATATTATTATTATTATTATTTTATTTTTATTATTATTTTTTTATCTTGATCAAACTCTAATACATCATCACTAAGTTACAAATGTTTTCAAACTGCATCGATTTATTTTTTTAATTCATCAACTCATGTTTCATAAATAAATAAAATCTCCATGAAGAGGTAAAACGTGTTCGCGAAATTAACAAAAAAAAATTCATAATTTAACTTGGCAGAGGTTTTATTATTTTATTTTTTTAAATTTTTCTTATATCAACATAATTTAAAATATCTCTCTAAAGAAGTAAGAACAAATAATAATCTAAATTCAAATTTTATTCATGTAAACTAATAATTTGTTTAGCTATTTTTTTACTAGATCCATTTTACTTCTTAATCCTTCAGCGTTATTACTAGAAAAACTGGGTTAATGATCACTTTGTCTCTCAGTACTTTAATTTTATTAGTAAAGAGAGGATTTTATTTTCTGTGTTACAATTGTAGTGTGTACAGTTTCTTTGCGATTTATTAACTTTAGTCTAACTGCATCTAGAAGTTTTATATACAGTGTAAAATATCTCTTTATTCTTAGTTATATCTCTCAGTATAGTTGTAAATTTGTACAAATGGTTAAATGTTTCTTTATGATTCGACCAAGTTTTTCTGAATTTTTCAAAATAGATACTTGTAGAGAATATTTGTTTCTGTTATTGAATTCTTAAATAAAATTAACCGATTTGAAGAACAGAAAGAAAATTATATTTTTTAAAGGGAGGCACCACCCCCCAATTTTGATCAACTTAAATTTAAATTATTTAACGAGGTGCCTCCTCTTAATACATATTTTACAAGTATAAACTAATAAATGTTAATAAATAGTTCTGTAACCCTATCACTCCCAGGAAAAAGTGGACATTTAAGAAAAGAAAACTGCAGTTAATCTTACAGTTTTTTGGAGTGCTGATTACGAATACAACGTTAGTATTTAAAAATTAAAAATAACGAAAAATTCTAATAATTTTAAAATCTTCGTTTCAATGAGATATTTAAAAAATAAAATTTTTCCAATGGACACAGAAACGTCTTTGTTCCAAAAACATTCTTACGTAGCGCTGCTTGATCCACTTAATTCAGTGGTAATAGTCAACCTGTAGCTGTGTCAGACGGTCGCGCAGTGATTTAAGTCAACGTTTGACACAACGTATACACACTGAAATGATTGTTTGCGTTTGAACAGTTAAATTCAAATTCTTTTAATTTCGAAACAGATGTTTACAAATAAATGTTTCATAAATGTCCTCCAGATATCCCATAGATATCGTCAGGATATCCCACAGATATCATCAGGATATCCCACAGATATCATCAGGATATCCCACAGATATCATCAGGATATCCCACAGATATCATCAGAATATCCCATAGATATCGTCAGGATATCCCACAGATCTTTTTAGGATATTCTCAGTATATCTTCTGGATGTCAAGAAGATATTCTCAGGATACTGTTTTTAAAGTCATTATGAGACTACGAGTGAGAATATTCTGTGAATTAAATTTTATATAAATAAAATAAAATGCAACTTGTTTTTCGAGAAAGTTGTTTAATTTGAAAAATTATTAACTAATTTTTTTCTCATTCGTGATTTATTCCTTTATTCATATGCTTAATATTGTCAGAAAATAAATTGGCTTTAAACAATATAAATTCTTCCCCGCAAATAACGAATAACTATTAATATTAATTATACATTAAGTGCATGAGTTTATTTAAAAACTTTGAAAAATGCGTTTCAAATTTTCATTTAAAATAAATTAGAAGCTCATAAGATTTTTGTTTTTATTATATTATTATTCATTATATTAGCTTAACAATTTTAACTTTTAGAAATATATGTTGAGATATTAAATATCCCGTGAATATCCTAAGAATATCCCACGATCATCCTGAAGATATCCTGCGATATAATATCCAATAGATATTTTGTGGATGTCTTAGGGATATCCTGTAGATATCCTATGGATGTCCTGTTGATGTCCCACAGACCGGCGGTTTGGATATCCTAGAGATATCCCAAGATATCCTGGGGACCATTCTAGGATATCGACCATTGATATGGATATCATATGGATATTCTTTTGTTATGAGGGTATTAATTATTTTTAGTGTCAAAAATTTTGAATATTGATTTTTATATTGTAAATTTTAAAACATAAGGGTTAACCTTTTTTTATTTTCTTTTTTTCAGCGACAATTTCGTGGCCAAGGCAAGAACAACCCTGTCCAATTACAGGAGATTTTTGCATGAACGGTGGTACCTGCTTATTTTTCGAGACCGTCGGTGAACCAGCCTGCAGGTAAGATACTACGATATTCTGTTTATCTAGAGGAGACCGGGGCTGAAAGTGCCGATTTTGAGAAATTAAATAAAATGCTAGTAAAATAAAAACTTTTTGTTTTTATCTATAGTCTATTTATTTTAAAATTTAATGTAGTTTTTAAATCTATTATTATTTTTTGATAATTTTGAACATTTTTTTTTGTAAAAAATGATTTTGTGCAGCGAGGCAACACGGCACGTTGAACTCCGCGCTGGGGAGAGTTGTGCCGACGCCGGGGTCGGTTGTGCCGCTCAGATTTTTAAGTTGTTTCAGTTGAAGCAAATGATTTTCGGCGTAAGAAATAAAATAATTATTGTCAATATATGATTTACTATTATTTATTAATCATTTGTTATAAACTTTTAAAGGTTTTTAGGAACAATCTTAAGATTTCTATATTTTAGTAAGTAGAAATAAACATTTTCTGACTTACATTCTATAATTGCATAGATAGTCAGTCACTTAAAATATAGTTTTCGTAATAAGTATTTTTATTATAAACATTTAAAAGATTTTTCCAATAATCGTAACATTTATAGATTTTTGTAAATAAATAAACATTTTTGACTTAAATTTTACAATTACATAATTATAGTCATTCTTTAAAAATATTTTTTGGAATAATTATTTGTATCGTTAATTAATTGTAAAAACTCTACTTTCTGATTAATAAATAATTTTTAAGACATGAATACTTATTCCGAATGCGATTTATTGAAATTACAATTGACACACATATAACTGACCCTTTTTTTACCCTTCACACATTTTAAATGTGCCCAGTTTTCGCCAACCATGCATTGAATCAACTTTTCTCTTGATTTCAAGTTGGAAAAACTATTCGAACAAACGAGGCAATAGTAGATTATGGTTATGTAGCAATTGACAGCGGCACAACCAGCCCCAAGCGAAAGGCACAATTAACCTCGTTGCGTTGACGCTCACTTTTTATCAAATATTAAAAAAATAGTTAAATTAAATATTAGGTTTCTTACACTATTAAATCCGTCAATGAATTTGGATCATTTTAAAAAAAATACGTATCGATATCTTTAAAAATGCAAAAAATAGACCAAAAAGTGTAAACATGAAAACTTGCACATAAGTGACGCCAAAGCACCAAATTACTAACAGCTAATTATTCCGTGAAGTAAACAAAATCAAAATAGTTGCCAAAGATGCGCATAAGTAAAATAATAGTTTTCTCAGTTCCACTTTTCAAAAAAAAAATTTTGTTTTTGAGATATTCCTATGGGCACAACTTACCCCAGGCACTTTCAGCCCAGGTCTCTCCTACAACTAGGTATAACTGTTAATTGATTTTCTCATTTATTTACATAGTAAAATTAATTTATTGTTATTAATTATATGTAGTATAATGGATATTTATATTAATTTAAGTTTATTTTTAATTATTTTTTGCATTCTAAAATTTTTAAACAATCATTTTTTTCCCATAAGTTAAAAAAATGTTAGAACACCTATGAACATTTTTCTTTAACATTGTAGAGTTTTTAAGACGCATCTTTTGAACTATTAGCAAACATTCTACACTGTTATTTTATTCAAATTTATTGCATTTTTAAAATTGAAAAATTTTGAAAAACCTGGCTTTTTGTATTATTTATTTAAAAATCTTTATGTGTAACTTTAATATTATCATAAACAACTTAGAGAATATTTAAAAACGAATTAATTGACGAATTACGAAGTTATTAATGTTAAAAATAGATAATTAAATTGAAGGATATAATTAGGCATATTTTTATGTTTGTAAAAATATTTTTTTTATTTAAAAAAGTTACAAAATGGCGGATTTACGGCCGTCTTTCGAAGATGGTTTTTATTGGAGGGGCTCCACTGCACGCAGCACACAGGTTGCAAAAGTTAATCTGGAACAAAATAAATTTTTTTTCTTAATTTACATTAGAATAGCTACAGAAATACGTGGCCAATTTTGAAAATATTAATTTTTGTTAAATTGGAGAGTTTTTGAAATTGAAAGTCGATTTTTAGACTAAAAAATTGATACTTTTTTGTCCCTAAAAAATAGAAATTTTATAATATCGAAAATCGGCCACGTATTTCTGTACGAAATGTTGTTTTAAAGATATGATAAAAATTTGGGTAGAAAAAATGAAAATTAATTGAGTTATACTGCGTGCAGATTTGAAAAATCATGTTTTGAGAAAAACGCGTTTAAAGTTTTGACATGTGTTTAATGCATGAAAAAATAATAAATTTAAGAACTAAAAATTTTTTACCATCAGTCTGCTATTTTAGAAACATATAATTGACCTTCTAATGACATCTTTTAGTGAATTAGAAAAGTTCAAAGTTGAATTCAAAGGCGCGTTTAGCAGATGTTTTGGCTGAATTTCCTTGGCACATTTATTCCGTGGTTTGACTGTAGGATTACGATTTCTTCTGAGTCGACATGACTAAACACTATTAATAGTAATGAAAAATTAATAATGTTGATATCAACGACGATATTTTACGATATGTGAAAATAGAAAGGCGACCACAATCGAACGACTTCGAGTACTCACAATCGAATTTGTCAGTCATATTAAAATGTCATGAAAAAAATTTTGATTTTGAACATAGTGGTGGCAGTCGGTACTAAATCACAAAATATAATAAATTTACTGTGTAAATATTCATTGCACTTACCTTCTCGATTGATTTACATCAACTTGTGGCTCTTTAAAAAATGATTAAAAAAACTTTTGTGACATCCTACTCGTATGAAAAAACTAATTTCTTCAGAACACAATACACGGGTGTCTGTTTCTCTGTTATTTTCATAAGAAACATGCACTTGACATTTCACGGTGCGCCAGAAGGTGATTTAAATAAAAATGAATTGACACTTAAAAATTCTTTTTGATTATACCTAATTCTTAGATGAATGAAAAACATTTCTCAATAGTTTTTAAAATCAGTTTACGTCGAATGGTCTCTGAAATTCTTTGGAAAGAAGAGACCTTTAATTATCGCCCTATAAAAACGGCACTAATCGTGAAAATGATAAACATTAATTTTAAAATTTCTTCTTGAAAGACGGTCACTTTTTTACAAAAGCAGTTAGAGATTCTTATCTTATATAAATTTCCTAAATCCGAAAGATTATGCGAATCCATACAAAAACACGATTGCAAAACGAAAAGTAATATAATGACAGGTTCATTACGTCCTGCCGCCGTCAGATGGCAGCAGCATGCAGGGCGCACAAAGTCGCAGCTGTTATTAGATTACTTTTCTACTTTTTGTTTTGCAACCATGTTTTTCTATGGATTCGTACCGTCTTTTGGATTTAGGAAATGTATAAGATGAGGATTTTGTCTGATTTTGTTAAAAGTGTTCGTGTTTCGAGAAAAAAGTATTTTAAAATGAATACTATTTCACGTTGAGAGCGATAATTAAAACTCTCTTCTTGCTAAAGAATTTCAGATATCGTTCGACACTCTTAAGGCATCAATATAAAAACAAAACAAGAAAATAACTTCATTGTTAATAAATTTATATGAACCCAAATCTAAAACATCTATTATCTATATGCATATAAGTATACATTAAATAAATTATGGTTCCTCATAAAACACTATTTTTATATATTTAAAACTCAATTTTTTTTAAATTTGGCACGTAAGTTGATTTTAAAACCTATTGAAAAATAGTTTTTATTTATTTAAGAACCATAATCAAAAAGAATTTTTAAGTGCCAACTCATTTTTATTTAAACCTCCTTCTGGCGCACCGTGATTTGTCAGGTTTTATTCATTTGTTTATTGTCAAAAGTTACTCAGGGGTCTCGACAACTGAACCATGTCACAACCGTAAATTTCTTATGATATATAGTTGAAGATAAATTAAGATAATAAGAGAAAAGTGCCAATATAGACGAAATCAGGAAGCCACGTAATAAAAAAGTTGATTTTGTATTTGTGTAAAATTGTTTTTAATTATACGTAAAATTGATTTTACATAATTGTTATTACTGCAATGATTATTCGAGGGGTTTTTTTTATATATATACAGACACGAAATAGGGAAGACGTAATCTCCATCCCAAGTATTATGGTCTTTTATTGTTACGAACTATGAGGTAAGAATTTCGTAAATTACACTGAATATTAACTATCATCACTCACTCAAACGTCTTCAAACTTTGAGCATAACTGATCTAATTTATTCATTACATTATTATATATGAAATCTATATTTTTATTTTTATTACAGTTATTATATCGAGTGAAAATTTTACTTATGTTAACAATTATGTTTGATTGTCAGAATATATATTGTTAAATTGGGTTTCAATTGATTCTATTTCTCTGACTCAATGTTTGTAATCGTATGTTCAATGCTCAAATTCTCACTCTCTCCATTTGAATTCCTCCCTCACAACACGACGTGCATAACTTATCGAAACCGGCAAGTGCGATTAATTTAGTTAGAAACACATTTCTTAATCGATTTTAATTAAGTTTTAGTACATTTTGCAAGTTTTTGCGTTTTTGAATGTGGTTATGATTTATTTTGCTTCACACTATATAAGCATTTACAGAAATTTTTAAAGGAGTTTTAAGATGATTTGACATGTGAAAATTCATATTTTATACATTAAAAAATTGATTGCGTAAAGGAAAGTTTAATTTTCTATTCATCGAACTAGGTCGTTGCTTTAAAAAATTGCAGAGGGTGAACTTTCGTAACTGGTCGACAACACCAATAAGTTATAGTAGCACACCTTTTTCTTCTATTATCTCATAAGGTTATGAAGTTTATTGTTCTAAATTCTTTTCCGAACTAGAATATTTCATTATAATTAAGCTGACAAGGGAATCTTATCGTTATAATTTAGATTGCATGTCAATGTTAAAGAATTTATTATTTTGTTAAATTAATTTTTGGCTATTTAGACTTTAGAATTACTTTAAGCATTTAAATATAATTTAGTATCTACGTCACTGGAATGTAGAGTATTTCTTCGAAATGAGTATTACTTTAAGTAATATAGAAAATTGTCTTTCATCCCTTGAAAAACGTAATGTTGAGATTCATTATCGTCGTTAGTGTACCTTGCAGATAACACACTCGATATTTTATTTGCACGATAAATTGTTAACGGACAAAATTAATTATTATTTTAAAATAATTATATTTATGTTCTTATAATTAAACTAGAGTTGTGCAAAAGGTGCACCGATTTTACATAAATTATAGAATTCAGAATTAGCTACCGATCTTCAAATTTATTTCTACTGTAATGATTCTTCAATTAGTTTTTCCTTTTTTCGAACACCGGGTCTCCTAAGATTATATTTTCTAAGTCGTAAAATTTTTATTACCGCATTGACACTGGTATATTTTAGGCTAGACCTAAAATTTTATTATTTAGTTTATTTTTATTAACTGTTTATTTATTAATTGTCTATAAATTATTTATTTAATTATTTATATTTTTAATTAATATTGCAAAAATCTTTAAAAAATGATCATTCATTTAATATTTTAACCCAGGCCGATGCACCAACAATTATAAGTTCTGTTATGTCATATTTTAAATAATTTTTAATTTTACCTAAGCTGAACTTATAATTGTTCCCTATTCTAATTCCTCAATTTAACTTAGCTAAATTAACTAAGTTGGGAAGAGGTTTATTATATGAATGATTTAAAAAAAATACAATATAAAAATTATTTATTTAAAAATGCTGAATGTTCTCAATTATTATTATTATAAGACAATCAAACAATCCTTATTTTTAAAGATTCATATTTTTTACCTTTAAATAAGCTTTGTAATGATTCCTCGAATGATTCTTTAATTAGTTTTTTCTTTTTTCGAACACCGGGTCTCCTAAGATTATATCTTCTAAGTCGTAAAAGTTTTATTACCTCATTGACACAGGTATATTTTAGGCTAGACCGTAACTGACGAAAACTTCTGAATATGTAAAATTTTAACTTGTGAACTACGATGACATTTGTGTATCTTCGATGTATATTTTTAAAAACTGTATTTGACACTCGCTACGATGAACTCCGTGCTTATAATTTGGGACTGCCTTCGTAGTGAAAGGTTTCCCTTTATATAGTTATATTTTCCAATGTGTTTTTCGCGGCAGTACCAGCTCGCCTCTTTGGGTGAGATTCAAAATCGGTACCTCACAGACACGAAAAGTGTTTATTGCTTTTTTTCTATGTATTGGTGACTCCGTATGTTGATTTCCTTGTTTGTAGATCGTCTTTCATAATTCCAAATATCAAGAACATTACAACCTTAATAAATATTATAATTTTATACATTGATCATTTTTAATATATCACCGTCCGACACGATTTTTCACACACGAAAAAAACAATGATTTTCAGAAACTAGGACCAAAAAAAAGATACCCGTGTCTGGGCGTTTTGCTAGATCAGGTCATTTTTTGCTTTTAGGGGTAAAAACAACCCTTAAATGAAAGGTGATAGGAAATCTTGTACAAATTAATAATTTTTTATGAAACCTGGTATCTCGGGGTTTTCCGGGTCGCTGATTACGAATCTGATGTCAGATTTTCAAAATTCAAAATGGCGGATCCAATATGGCGGTCGAAATTTATAAAAATTCACCAATTCATTTGAAAGTTGTTACTTAGGGGTTTTTGGGGTCGCTGATTACGAATATGATGTCAGATTTTCAAAATTCAAAATGACGGATTCAATATGGCGGTCGAAATTTATAAAAGTTCATCGAATTCACTTGAAAGTTGTTACTTAGGGGTTTTTGGGGTCGCTGATAACGAATATGATGTCAGATTTTGAAAATTCAAAATGGCGGATCCAATATGGCGGTCGAAATTTATAAATATTAATTATTTTTTGTAAAACTTGGTATCTAGGGATTTTTGGGGTCGCTGAGTACGAATCTGAAGTCAGATTTTTAAAATTCAAAATGACAGATTCAATACGGCGGTCAAAATTTATAAAAGTTCATCGAATTCACTTGAAACTTTTTACTTGAAGGTTTTTGGGGTCGCTGATAACGAATTCGATGTCTGGTTTTCAAAATTCAAAATGGTGGATCGAATATGGTGGTCGAAATTTATAAATGTTATTAGATTTTTATAAAACTTTGTATCTCTGGGTTTTTGGGGTCGCTGAGTACGAATCTGATTGTAGATTTTTAAAATTCAATATGGCAGACTCAATATGAAGGTTGAAATTTAAAAAAATTGTTAATTTTTTGTAAAACTTGGTATCTAAGGGCTTTCGGCGTCTCTAAGTACGAAAGTGATGTCAGATAAAAATAATAAAAACGCCAAATCTAATAAAGGTGAAGATCACAAATCTGAAAAATAATTTTGAAAATTTAAATGTTCGATCAATTTTTTGTTAAAATTTGCAAGCTAACATTTTAAAATTTTTATTTTAAGTGATTTTTAATCTGAAACAAATATGATGCAATAAAATAAAATTAATAGAAACATTTCATAAAAACTCTTGTATTACATTTGTGTAAATTTTAGACGCTTATTTTTACGATTTAAAGATTCGACCGCCATATTGGATGCGCCATTTTGAATTTTCAAAATCTGACATCATATTCGTTATCAGCGACCCCAAAAACCCCTAAGTAACAACTTTCAAATGAATTGGTGAATTTTTATAAATTTCGACCGCCATATTGAATCCGTCATTTTGAATTTTGAAAATCTGACATCATATTCGTAATCAGCGACCCCAAAAACCCCTCAGTAACAACTTTCAAATGAATTGGTGAATTTTTATAAATTTCGACCGCCATATTGGATCCGCCATTTTGAATTTTGAAAATCTGACATCAGATTCGTAATCAGCGACCCGGAAAACCCCGAGATACCAGGTTTCATAAAAAATTATTAATTTGTACAAGATTTCCTATCACCTTTCATTTAAGGGTTGTTTTTACCCCTAAAAGCAAAAAATGACCTGATCTAGCAAAACGCCCAGACACGGGTATCTTTTTTTTGGTCCTAGTTTCTGAAAATCATTGTTTTTTTCGTGTGTGAAAAAAAAAGTTGAATTTTGTCGGACGGTGTATTTTAACAATCATTATGATTATTTCGTTATTAACATGATTATTTATTTATACATTTAATATATATAAACAATTAATTTACTCTTGAATATTCGTTTTATTCACAAATACCTGTCTACTCATAAACAATCATTTATTCACAAATATATTTATTTATTTATAAATAATTGTTTAATTACAAATATTTGTTTATTTAAAAACAATTATTTATTTACAAATGTATTTTTAAAAAAATTAATTTTACATAAATATTATTTATTTATAAAGAAATGTTACGGTGACGTGACACTACACTTGCATTAAATTTTTCTTTTATGCTTTTGTTGCAAGCTTTAGATTTTAATTTGTTTCCATAACAAATAATGATTCATTTATTATTTTCTTAATTTTATAAATGAAATTTCTAATAAAGTTAATTCTCCATTGAAGTCAGATTTCTGTCTTTAGTGTTTAAAAAATTCACTTCTTTTTTCTTGAATTCTATATTATATTTCAGGATTTCATTTGTAGAATGGATGATTTTTTATCGCTGAACATCTCTACTATAAAATAAAGAAAGCCAAAGAAAGTTTCATTCGCAAGGCAAAACTTATTTAGTTAGGATCTTTTTATTAACCCAATATCTGATATTGCTGATGGAATCTTTTCGATTATTATTATAGTATATATGATGAAATGGTTATCGGTATGATGAGACTTTCAAGCTTATACAGTTCTCTGATAAACTTTTTTGTTAAAAATTATTTTTGTGATCACGTAAGCGGAAATATTCAATGTCGTAAAATATAATCGCAAGACTAATGCATTTAATACACTTGAAAATTATTATCGTCTCTTTTCTCTCTCTCTCTAAAAAAAGAGAGAGTGAAAAGTTTTGAATGCAGGAAAAGTATTGGCACACCAATGAATATCAGGCTTCATCTAGACTGATTTTGAAGCCGGAAATCCCAATAGACAGGAAAATTCGTGCATTTTGATATGGAAGTCCGTGTAGCCGGAAACTCGTTAAACAAATTTGGCAGCCGACTCGATCCGGTGATCCGAGGAATAAAAGTACCCAAGGGATGTGCCAGTCAGGTTAGGCACACGAATTGATCCAAAAAGGTAGATGGAGTATCGACTGACCGATGCAACTTTCTCTCAGTTGACAAGGGTTTATTGGCTTTATCAAAGAATCAGGTTGTTCAAAATAAAAAGAAAGTAAAAAAAAGAAAAGAAAAGAAATTACACATATGCGACACATCTTGATCTCGGCTTGCCTTACCTAGTCATTCTTCCCTCACATAGAAAGACAAGTGCTTTACGAAACTTTATAAAAACCTTGGCTGCATGCCATGTCTCCACTACAATTCAAAATAAAAGTAAGAATAGACATACATATAGTATAAGCTTAATAATTTTAAATATTTCACAATTATTATATTTAAGTTAATAAAATTTGTCTATTTCAATATTTTAGTTGTGTTAAAAGTATTAAAATCAATTATTAACATTTTTTATATTTCGACAAAGAACAAATGTGCTTTCAAATAACTTTGACAAATTCTTCATAAATAATTAAATGCGATTAAGGATTAATAAATTAAATATTACAATTGCATATTTCTTTCGTGATGATTATTAACCTACCAAAATATTTTTCGAAATATTTGTTGCCTGGCGAGGATCAATTACATAACTACTTCCAGATTTCATATTCCGTATTCTATATTCCATTTTCCGTATCTCTTATTCTCTTTCTCACATTTCGGATTCAACAGTGTGAATTCCACATTCTGAAGCCAACTTTCAGGATCGATTTTTATAAATAACAAATGAGGGAAGTTAATCGACATATTTTATTAGATTTTATATTATTTAACAGCATCAGACCGGGATTCACGTTGGCAACCTAATTACGATTTACTAATGTATATATTATCTAACATAATTATAATCTTTGTCATTAGGGAAAGAGGTTTGGTATTGGACACCCCTGCATATCTTTTGACAATAAACAAATGAATCAAACCTGACAAATTTCAAGTGTATGTTATGTCCGTACGTAGTTTTTTATGCAAATAGTAGAAGAAACAGACACCCGTGTATTGTACTCTAAAGAAATTAGTTTTTTTATACTAGTAGAATGTCACAAAAGTTTTTTTAATCATTTTTCAAAGAGCCACAAGTTGATGTAAATCAATCGAGAAGGTAAGTGCAATGAATATTTACACAGTAAATTTATTATATTTTGTGATTCAGTACCGACTGCCGCCACTATGGTCACAATCAAAATTTTTTTCATGACACTTTAATATGACTGACAAATTCGATTGTGAGTACTCGAAGTAGTTCGGTTGTGGTCACCTCTCTTTTTTCACATATCATGAAATATCGTCGTTGATATCAACATTATTAATTTTTCATTACTATTAATAATGTTTAGTCATGTCGACTCAGAAGAAATCGTAATCCTACAGTTAAACCACGGAAGAAATGTAACAAGCAAATTCAGCCAAAACATCTGCTAAACGAGCTAAGATAAGGGAGTCTTCGCCTTTTGGCGAGGAAGTAGATTTTTGCATTCTTTGTTTGAAGTCTTACCACATACATTGACAGCCACAAACTCTATCAAATGTATTGAATGTAATGATCTGTTTGTAGGAAAAACCGTGGTTTTATGTAAGTTTTAAGTAGCCTGTTTTTAGGCAACCTGTTTGGTTTACGTGCAAATGTAATTCTTCGGAAAATAACGTCTTGCTCCGGGGAATTGGGTAGTGAGTTCGGAGAAGTGGTCAGATTTGGGGGGAATTTCTTCGCAATTTTAAATGATCGCCCCTCCAGTTCTCATCCTCATTTTGCCTATTAAATTCGAAGGGAAATTTCCGCGCCATACGAGAAGTCCGACGCCGAAGACCTCGAGGTAAAATTATATAATTTCTGACTACGGTTTTTTTTATATATTTCTTTTTATTTAAATTGTTTTCTGAATCATTTAGTTATTTTATTTATTTTTTGTAAATGTGAATAGTGTAGCGCTTTTGCTTATTATTTCAATATGGGCGGAAACTAGTCAGGTGCTTTCGGGAATCCATAAGGGAGAACTGGACGGGCGATCAATTTTTTTACAACTACAAAAGAAGGACGAAATAAGGTTCTATTTAATTGGGCTCGATATGGTAATATAAAGAGGAAAACAAGGAGACCTCATCTTGGCCATTATTTGACAAGGCCCACGCTATTCTCCGGATCCACGCCACGAATGACTTTTCCCGCTAAAAAGGCGATAAGTATTTTTGTATAATTGTTTATATACATTTATATTTGTTATGAGTAATGTTTAATTTGTCTATGCATATGCATCTTATTTAATTAATTATTTTTCTTAATTTGTGATTTGCTTTTCTCTGTCTCTAATCTTGATTTTTATTATTAATTGACGTATGTGTGAATGTGTTATAATCGACTCGAGTCAAATTAATAAATTTTTATCTAATACCTGATTTTCTATTATTTAATTTGTGAAATTGTTTTTATTCAATATTTTATCTTTTTATATTTTATCGTGATTTTTTTTAATCTATTATTTCAAGTATAAATTTGTTACATGTTCATTTGAAGTGTGCCAAAATGCGTACCAGCTACTCAGTGGGCAAAAAAACCATATTCGTTCTAAAAATGTTTTAAGAACGTTTTTGGAATGTTTCATACCCGCCAAATAATGTTCTAAAACATTGTAAGAACATGGATGTTCAAATAGTGTTCTAGTACATTTTTTGACATGAAACGTGCTATAAATGTTTTAAGAACGTTATTGGAACGAACATGGTATTTTGCAGTACTGACAATGTAAACATTGTAAAGAGACTAAAAAATTATATTTTCTGTTGTTTTGCCTCTGAAGATTTTTGAAGTAAATAAATTATTACTTTCGTCCATATCTGAGGGTGATTTTAATTCATTTTTTCATATTTTTAGCAGATTTTTAAAGGGTGTACACATCTGAACTAAAACTTGTTTTTTGATAAAAATAAACGATTTAGTAAATTTTTAACAACATTTTTCTAATTAACGGAATCAATTTAATTTCTTTACCAGTAAGTTCTCTACCTATCTATAGATATGCTTATGCCCACAGAATATCTACTTAGGCACAAAATATGAGTTAAAAACAAAATGGTGGCACAACAAAATCTTCTCCCCTATTAAATATCAGATGAGGGTAAATATTTCTATTACGGATCTCGTACTAATAATACAATTGTAAACAAATATTAAATTGAAGTACAAATACAGTGAACCGGACTTGCTGGCTTAGCAAGAAGTTCTGCTGGTTCCTCTTGTTTCTAGCCAGTTGCTTCCTTTGTTGGTATTTGGAGTTTTCTGACCCTTTTTTTAGGACCTTTTATACTGCTTATTACTTATTATATATATATATATATATGTAATGGAGTGATGCTCCATACGGAATCCGAAATGTGGGATTCGGAATGTATGACTTAGTATGAGGATTCCGAGAAAAGTTATGTAAACACTCAACTTTTTTACCTTCCGTACATTTTGACTTATTTGTTTCAGCATCGTTTACTCAATAAAGACATTTGACTAAAATGAATTATTATCCAATTACAATATGAAAGGAAAGTTTTTGACATTTTTTTGAATGGCATTTGAATTGAGGCAACAAGCGAGTAATCCATTTATCGCAACTGTATACTATTGGTTTGTCTACCATGTTTCTACGTGTTTTATTCATTTACTATATACATATATTGCAACATCTCTCTGTACATATATATATATATATATATATATAAAATGCAAACTTTTTCACCCCTCTACATCTACTCCATGCACATTCATAAATCTCTTTTTTTTAAAGCAGCGTATCCCAGTCTAGCGAATCGTTTATTTCCCTTAGCCACCCTCTACTTGTTAACTTCACGTTCTTACCACTTATAACCAAATTGCAGCATAAAATATGACCCATAACGAAGCGCACGCGTTTTACAGCCACTTCGTTTCGTAACCAGAAATTTTATTGAAATGTAAGTTTTAGAATTGAGCTTCCTACGAGACACGTAATCTCTTGTAGTCAACTATTGAAAATTAATTTTTTTTACTATTAGGGGAATGTATTCATAAATGAATTTACGTTTCTAATTTTTATGATTTTAGCATATACTCTACTCATGGATGCAATTTTTTCCCACATAAAAAAATATGTTCGAAAAGTTGGTATACAAATTTTTTGCCTAAAATTAACAAACAATTTGTCTGTATATAATTTGTAACCAGGAGAAGAACAATAGCCATCCATTTTTGTATTGGAGTTCTCGAAACTTCTTCACTGAAAAACTTTTTATAGTGCAATAAAAAAGTGATCCACTCATGGAGACATTCACCAATATCTTTATTTATTTAATTTTTTTATAGCTTAAAAGTTGTGCAGTTTTAAAATTTACGATAAAGTTACTTTAAACTAAAGGATGATTTCAAACAATGCATTATTCATGAATTTCTTTTAGGTGACATTTGTAATTTGACCCTTAAAGAAAGGCATTGCTTTATTTGTGTCGAATTTTTTACACTTTTAACTTGTCTTTTAATGTTAATTATTGAGAAAATGTTTATCCTCGTCATTTTAATTGGAAATATTAAAAAAAACTATTCTACCTATTTGAACTAAATATTTTTGCAAATTGTTCATAATATCCTTAAAAAAATTTGTTACCTTTAACTATTTAAAAAAAAATCTAGTGCCGTTTTTTAGTTTCCAGTAAACATGTGTAAAAAATTATTTCTTTGTAAGTTCTTACTACTAAACAATAAAAATCTCTCTATGCAATGATAGTGTCCTGAGTGTAGGTATTGTACACGGAGAAACTTTAGTTTATAAAATTTGATATTATAATACTAAATATTACAAAAAGCCAATAGTAAACGAGGATATAGCGTTACCTTTGTGAAAATTACTATTTAAATATTATACTGAGTGAGTATTCTTAATTTGGAAAGAGTAATATAATAATTATGGATTTATATTTCTAAACAGTAGGAAAATTTAATACATAAATAAAATAGGAAACTGAAGTTGGTGAATCGTTGAAAACGAGCTTTATAAATATATTAATAACTGAAAAAGAATTATGAAATTTACAAAAACTATGGTAAATATCCATCCCGTTTGAAAATAAAATTACTATAGTGTTTTGGGAATATTGACATAAAAGTTAAAAAGCCCTCTACAATAATAGAAAAAAATTACTACTACATACTAAATTTTACCATAGTCGATATTAAATGTTCCAAGCTGTATCTTCAAATATCACAGTAAACATATTATATATACTGACAAATATTACAAATTCTTGAGGAACGCACAATAATACAATACTAATAATTAATATAAACTAGGTGTTCATTTCATGACCATTTCGCTTTCTGATCATGATACACTGCCCTAATAACACAAGATATCTTGGGATATATTGATAATATCCCGCAGATATCCTAGGGATGTCCTATGGATATCAAAAGGATTTCTTAAGGATATCCAAAAATCGGCGGTTTGGATATCCTTTGGATATCCCATGGATATCTGAGAATATCCACAGGATATCTTCTGGATATCTCTATAGACTTTCATAAATGTCCTTCAGATATCCCATATATATCGTCAGGATATCCCACAGTTATCATCAGGATATCCAATAGATATCGTCAGGATATCCCACAGATATTTTCAGGATATTCTCAGTATATCTTCTGGATGTCAAGAAGATATTCTCAGGATACTGTTTTTAAAGTCATTATGAGACTACGAGTGAGAATATTCTGTGAATTAAATTTTATATAAATAAAATAAAATGCAACTTGTTTTTCGAGAAAGTTGTTTAATTTGAAAAATTATTAACTAATTTTTTTCTCATTCGTGATTCATTCCTTTATTCATATGCTTAATATTGTCAGAAAATAAATTGGCTTTAAACAATATAAATTCTTCCCCGCAAATAACGAATAACTATTAATATTAATTATACATTAAGTGCATGAGTTTATTTAAAAACTTTGAAAAATGCGTTTCAAATCTTCATTTAAAATAAATTAGAAGCTCATAAGATTTTTGTTTTTATTAAAATTATTATTCATTATATTAGCTTAACAATTTTAACCTTTAAAAATATATGTTGAGATATTAAATATCCCGTGAATATCCTAAGAATATCCCACGGAGATCCTGAGGATATCCCATGGTTATCCTGCGATGTAATATCCAATAGATATTTTGTGGATGTCTTAGGGATATCCTGTGGATATTCTATGGATGTCCTGTTGATGTACCACAGACAGGCGGTTTGGATATCCTATGGATATCCCAAGATATCCTGGGGACCATTCTATGATATCGACCATTGATATGGATATCCTTCTCAAAACTAAATATTATTCATTAAATTTCATTTTGTGTTTCCTTCACTGTTTAACTTTTTGAATAATTTTAATTAAAAATTTGGAAAATTTCTCAAAATTTTAACAATAATTCAAAAAATTTAGATTTTTTAAAAAGTTATTATTTTAAATAAATATAATAAAAAATTCTAAGAATTACTTTCTTACAATGATTACTTGATATATACTTTTTTTAAAACTATTTTTTGTTTTGATTTTTTATTAAAATTTTTCAATATTTGATTTTCAGAAATTTTTATGAAACACTTGAAATAAATAAATTATTTTCAATAAAACAGAAAATAATAATAAACACATATTTAAAAATAATTTTTTTACATGAAATTATACATTTGATTTAATTATTATTTAAATTAATATAATTTGTTAAATCTAAATATTGAATAAAATGTTCAAAATAGTCATTTCTCATATTTGCAAACTATATACTTAATACATACATATTGATAATATTACTATTACGTGATGAAACCCAATCGGTTATACTCGGCAATAACCGGATATTTTTTGTACATCATCGTTAAAGTTCGACCAATCGAATGCTACTAAGAAATAAAATTCCTATTTTCAAAAGGAATGTTTTCAAAAAACAATTTTAGATGTTACAATAACCAATTTTAAGATGAGCAATATTTTTAGCACCTCTGCTTCTTTCCAATAAAAATAGTAATATTTTTAAAACAGAGTGTAATATGTGAAATTTCAACTTTTACTTTTCATAATTATTCTAGTCAAAATTCTTTTTGTGAATATCTCTTTTTCCTAATTTACAATTCATATAGCTTTTATTAATCATTCCAACTCCTTATTGTAATTATTAATAATATACTATATACTTTTAAATGATACCGATAAATTTATTTTGTAATACAGTAGTAGAAAATAATGTGATTTTTATCACTTCATCCTCTTTTACTATTGGTTTTTTGTAAAAATAATTATTATAATGTCAAATTTTACAAACTAAAGCTTCTCCGTGTAAAAACAAGGATTAAATTTTATATTCTAAATCCTGAGTATAAAGTAAATTGACGGACTTTGATTGCAAAAAAATGTGTGCAGACGCATTCTTTGTTGCTTCTATTACTCTACCTGTTCGACAATCAGTCATTCGTGAAATTCAAAAAATAAACAAAGCTAACTGCTTCGTCGTACAATTTATTGTGAGTATGTAATCTGATAATAAAACGAAGTTTTTCGAGTAACAACTGTAGTCTAAAAAAGTATAGGCCCTCATTTTAAAGGATTTCTATTTTTAAAAAATTTTCACGGAACCAATATAATTCTAATATTGAGAGCTAATTAACTGCCACCGGACCAATATCAAAAATTCAAATTTTTAAATCAAAATTTAAAACTTTTTGGTAGTCTTAATTTATGGTGATGATGTTAAATATTCCCTAAGTTTAGAAATTTTCATTTTTTTCTCCAACAGAGAAAAACGTTTAAAAATCGTATCCGCAAAATACTTCAATTATTTGAACTGACACTAAAATGTTTTTATAAAAGCAACTGAATATAAAAATGAGATTAGCTGAGTAACGGTTTTCATGATTTATATTATTTTTTTAAACAAATTTTTGAACTATTAATACTTTGGAACAAATGTCCTTTGGGAAAAAGAACTTTTAGGCTTGAAACTTTTTTTTTTGAACTTTTGACACCATACCTATTGACAAATCAAGTAGATTCTGAAGCAAGATACTTTATCTCACTCATTATTTCTTTGGTATATATAGCAACACGGTGGTCTTGAAGTAAAATAAAGTTTTTCTATGTCGACAAAAAAAATCATTTGTACCATCTTTTAAAGAATCATCTCAATATTCAAAATCAACAAATATGGAAATCCTAGTTGCACGTCCAAGCATTTTTTAAAAAAATACTATTTTCATTAAAATTTTTTTTAATTTTTGAAGTTGTTTAACGAAAGGAAAATAGAATGTACTTTTGATTTTGTTCGATGAACGAAACGAAAATCTGTCAGATTACTTCCGATTTTCTGATTGAAACAAGTGAATTCAAATTTTTCACTATGAAGAGTAATTTAACGGATTTTCGTTTCGTTCATCGAACGGAATCAAAATACATTCTACTTTCGTTTCATTTAATAAACGAAATAAAAAATACAATCTACATTCTTTTCGTTCTCCAAACGGATACAAAAGTAGATTCTATTTTTGTTTCGTTCAACGAACCGAATGAAAAGTAAAATCTACTTACGTTTCGTTTAATTTCTGTATTACCGGCAGGTAGAACATTCGCTACTGCTAACTACTTTTTAGTAACGCTAATGACAACAAGTATGAATGATAAAAACTGTCACTCGTACTAGTGCAATAATTCCATAAAACAACTTTAATTTGTTGATTTATGTTCACTCCCTAATAACACAAGATATCTTGGGATATATTGATAATATCCCGCAGATATCCTAGGGATGTCCTATGGATATCAAAAGGATCTCTTTAAACAATATAAATTCTTCCCCGCAAATAACGAATAACTATTAATATTAATTATACATTAAGTGCATGAGTTTATTTAAAAACTTTGAAAAATGCGTTTCAAATCTTCATTTAAAATAAATTAGAAGCTCATAAGATTTTTGTTTTTATTATATTATTATCCATTATATTAGCTTAACAATTTTAACCTTTAAAAATATATGTTGAGATATTAAATATCCCGTGAATATCCTAAGAATATCCCACGGATATCCTGAGGATATCCCATGGTTATCCTGCGATATAATATCCAATAGATATTTTGTGGATGTCTTAGGGATATCCTGTGGATATCCTATGGATATCCTAGGAATATCCTTTTGTTATGAGGGCTGTATAGCGTTCTCGAGAGTAAAGTGCATTGTAAAGACTTCGACATTTTTGGAGAGTTTCTTTTGAGTTTGTGTAAAAAGTTAATTTTTTGTAAGAATTGAATGAAGGACCGAGAGTTGGTATTAACTGTTTAAGAACTGTATAATGAAAAAAGATTGCTGTTTAAGTGAAATTATTTGTTGCATTGATTTAATCTATCGACCTTACGAGAATTCTCTCTTGATGGAAATCGTCACAAGAGAGCAGTGGGTAAGTTATCTTTTTGTTTGATTGTGTCGTATTTTAGAAGGTTATCTTTTTCCCTTTTTTACTAGTCTGGATGGAATTTTCTCTAAGATTATCGATAATTGATTTATTATAGTTTTTAGGGATTGATGTAAAATTTTTAGTGTTTTATCGGTTTGTAAATTTCGTTATAAAAATTGATTGGCGTCTAACTTTTTACATTTCGGTGGTCTTTCTACAACAATTGAAAAGAAGTTAATTTGATCTAATTAATTTGACAATTCCGTTATGATATATTTTAAGCAATTATATATTTTTCTTTAACATGTATCAAACACAGTTTGTCATTTATTATTTTAGTAAAATAGAAAACAGCATTATTGCAAATCAAAAGTTGTCACACGAAGGAAATCGTAGGAAAGTATATGCACCTTGTGGCAAAAAAGTTTATTATTACAAACGTACACAATTAACTTCAGAAATTAAAGAATTTGTTAATGAAAATCGTATTTTTAGAAAAAAAAAATGCTAGGACGAGCAGCTAAGATGTTCATTACATAAAAAAGTCAAAAAGTAAGTGAAATTCGCAATTTATTTTTTAATCTACAAAAAATTACTATTTCGTATTCTAAAAAACATACTAGCAAAAACTATGTGAAACCCTGACTATAATAATTTCTACACTGAAATATCTATTTTTCATAAATCTTAACCCATATAATATTTATTGTTTTTATAGATTTTTCTAACGAAAAAAAATTATTTTCTTCACTGTAGGCAAATGATAAAAATAAGTATCACGTATATTCGCTACTATTAGTAGTTTTGTGTTGAGAATTTAGACATCTTTAATCCCTCGGAAAGTCGCAGTATTCCGCACACATGCTATAGTATATACTTAAGTATATATCTACATCATCATACCTTCAGACCGTAACTCCTACGTATTCACATACTGGAAAACACACTTTATGCTTGAGGCAAAGCACCTTGGTTTCGTTCTTCCTTTTCTCTGCCACCGAGGAATACCCCTTTTTTGGTATTCATTATTTCACAGTAGTGCATGTAGCTTTTGTATAAAAATCCTGCTAGCGCATTACGAGTAACGCTCTCAGTCTGTCGAAATAGCTTTAAAGATGAAGAACTTTGCAGATTTTTTTTCCTTAATCCACATTTTATTACACACAAAGTTAAAATTAAGTGAATAAAAAATTATAAAATGAAAGTGTTTGATATACATATGTTGTTGAGTCGGATTTTCATCCAGTTTAATATTAATGATAAAACTAAAACTATATTTTTTTCACTGAGTCTACTGGAGTAAATAAATAACTTGAAGCATTCATAAGCTCTGAAAGATTAATTAAATATTTCTTCTTTTTGTTTGAATTTCTCTATTAAAAATCGATTCTAAGAAGTAGATGAGTTCAAACAATCAATTATTTCGATACAATGAAAACGCATCAAACTATATATCAGATAAGATTATTAAAATGTAATAAAAAATTTGAAAATATAAATATTTTTATGTTTATGCTTTATTTCTCTTCTTTCTTTGACATAATAATATAATTATTCTTTTTATTTTATAAGCATTTGTCGCTGTAAACAAAAACGAAATTTTTTCAATAATTTTATGGTTTGTTAGCATTTATTGTAAACTTTTCAAAATTCTTCTACGTATTTAAACAATTAAATGTTTACCGTTGCAAAGAATTCATGGTCAAAAGAATTAATAAAATTAAATAAAAAAATTAATATTTATTGATTTTTATGTTCCATTTAAGAAAAATAATAATCTGATGATATAGTTTATGTTTTGATAAAATCAACATTTACAAAGTTTTGGGCTCCCATAATTACCAGTAAAATAGTTTTTTTTGCTCACAAGATAAATTTTAAGACACACATATATACAAAATTTTATCCAAAAATTATAACAAAAAGTTTTTATTGGCAAAGGTCTCGATTAAAACAATTTAAATGAAGTGACCCATTTAAAAAAATTAAATTCTAGATTGTTTCAAAATCTTCTTTTATCACTTTAAACAATACCTAATTGTTCAGTGAAGAAAAAAGCGATTTGCATAAATAAAGTTCTTCTACTTTTAATTAATAAAGTTTAATAATTTATACATGTAACATCAGTACATGTAAATAATAATAAGTATAACGCAGATTTTAAGTTTTTATTGATTTTATTTTAAATTCAAATTATTTATTATTATGTTTTTTATTCCATCTACGTTATCTACACTTTTTAATTATTAATTTGCCATGACGCCAAGTTATTTTGTGAAAAATAACTAAACCTAAAAAAATAGTTAAATAACCTGACAAGAAAATTTTATAATTCTAATTAGGAAAAACTAATACCAGCTCAGGAATTCTATTGTAAATTTACAGCAACAATAGACCGCGGAGAGGGGAGATAAGTATAAACATCATTAATTAAACAAAATTTATAACAATAACACTATTTATTAATAATCACTTTAAGTTTGATATTTAAAAAAGGGGCAGAAGGCCGACTAACAAGATTGAATTCGATTTTAATATTAATTATTATTTTTAAATAATAATGAGATCGGTTCAGAAGGAAAACGACTCATAATATATAACTGAGGACTCATCGCCCATTTGACAACGACGAAGACGTCTCGTCCTAAAAATTATAAATTTATCACATTTTAAATTTAATTTCACAAAAAGGCACAAAACCAACATTACACTACGGACACCAGAATGAGAATG
The DNA here is from genome assembly GCF_019393585.1 of Leptopilina boulardi. Classification (NCBI taxonomy): domain Eukaryota; kingdom Metazoa; phylum Arthropoda; class Insecta; order Hymenoptera; family Figitidae; genus Leptopilina; species Leptopilina boulardi. Next base: position 2,058,336 of record NW_026137909.1, read on the forward strand.
AGAGTAAAATGACTGACGAGTCAAACTCGAAAGCGTCGCTAAACAGCGGCCTCTCTTCTCGGTGTCATTGAGATCAATTAATATTCAATAATATAATACCCGCGACCGATAATCGATACGCAGTCGTCGGTAACGCAGATCCCTCTACTATCCGATGTTAAATTGATTGATGCAATAAGTCCATAGGAAATTGACTGCCAATAATAGTTTGACAGATCGTCAACATAACATCAATATCGTCTTCCTGATGCTCTTGAATATTCGGGACTCTCTTTCAAATATATACAACAGGAAGCTCTTTCCTTGATGACTTTTAATTTCAATAAAAGATACTGATGTTCTTAACGTCTTTGTGACTCGGCGAGAATCCTCAATGCCTCGCGAGAGTTTTTATAACAGAACAAATCAGAATCGAATTTATTTATTATCATTATTTTTTTTATTTATTATTTATTTATTTATCTGATGACTTTGACAAGTTGGTTTGTTAATACGTGCATTTAATTATTTAAATTAAAGAAAATGAAATGAGTATCATAAGAAAAAAATTTTTATACTTCATAACATTTTACAGACATTATGGCTGTATTCCCACCATGGTGTCGTTTATTTACAAAATTTATTTTAATTTATTTATTTTTAAGTCATTTGTACGAGACAAAATTCCGCGTTACATAAGATACAGTTCAAAATAAAGCACGACATTTAAAAAAATGAATGGAAACTGTGACGATGGTATTTGCAAGAAAAATTTTAGTACAATATACTCTATGAATGTAGACTTCTTATTTTTTTGGAGAAAATGAAGAAACTCCACCAGAAAGTGATCGACCAGACTTGCAGAAAAGAGAGCAAGATGTGCACTTTGTTCTTATGAAAAAAGATTGGAAATCGAAAGCATGTGTCGCTATTGCATGCACGGAATGTGTGAAAAGCATAAAACTTACAAGAGTAATTTTTTTCTCACTCTACTATTCTAGAATACAAACTAAAAATATGAAAAATAATGATTGGATTTTTTTTTAACATACGATTTCGCCGCCGAAAGGTTAAAGTTTAAATATGCATTTTGTTCAACATAGTTTAAGGTTTAGTGCATTTTTTTAATTTTAAAAACGAGTTTTTGAGAATTATTATATCGATTTATTAAAAAAACAATAGTGCGATTAAAACTACTAAAAAAATGTTTGAACAACCGGGAAAATGTCTTATGTGAATGGAGTTTTGTGAAAATAACTGTCTTCAATTTCATATTTATTCTGTTCTTTAAAGTGATTAGCATTATTTGGGATAGTTCAGTATTAGTACAGTTGTAGTTCAACTTCTTTAATACACATTTTTTCCTTCTTCAATTTTCAAATATTTAAAACTTATAGTCTTGCAGTAATTTTAATTTTTAAATGACTTATTCTATTGCAACGCAGTTGAATGAATTTAAATCTTTTATTGCAAAATAGAAAAAGTTGAAAATTTTATAAAGGGAAATTTTTTTTTGTAAAGCATTTATTTTTCGTATTTTTTATTATATAGTTTTATATATTTTTTTCGTACATTGAAGTTTATGAATTTTTTTCAATATTTATATTCAGTTCAAATATTATTGGATTATCTTTTGCAATATTTCTGGAATATCTAGCAATTTTATTGAATTTTTAAATTGCATCGTTTAAGTGAAATATCAATTTGTTTTTTTACTATGGTATTTAACGATCCGTGTGATCACAGTCTAACAATGTTATTAATATTTTTTTATTATTAAAAAAATTGTATATTATAAAAAATTATTCTTAAAGGAAAAAGGAAATGGAAGATGTAGTTGAGAGTGGGAGTAAAAGAGATAAGAAAGACACTATTAAAGGTTCAGCCCATGAATTAAACCCCTAAAATGGGATAGATCTTAAGTGCCCAATAAGGCCGTTTTCATTAATGGTTTTTCAACTAATTTCCTCACCATTTTCATTTGCAAAAACCAATATTTTAGCCAACCAATTTTTCCCTTATCTAAAATTATTTTCTCCCAAACTGCAAAATTTCAAATTTAGGTATAGTAGACTGAGAGCCTGCAATATGAATTCACGTCATTTTTAAATGCTTAAAATCAAGCTTATCCCCTCCTCTTATAGTTCCTCATATCTAAAGTGCCTGTCTGGCTGACGACAGATGTTGTTTATTTAATATTGTTGTAAACAAAGTTATTAAAAAATTTTAAATTTACGTCATCTCATCAAGCTTGTAACGTTTGTAAATGTAAGAAATATTTTAGCTCGCCGAGCCAGGGTTTGTTTTGATTCCAACAAAAATAATAACAGGATAATTACGGGTTAATTACAAACTAAAACAAATTATTTATTTACAACGGTATTTACAGGTTAAAAATATACAGGCGTACAGATAAATCGCGGAAGTCGGTTTCATACAACGATTGTCGGCGTCTATCGCGATACGTTGAACCGCGGAATCGAGAATCGGCATCAATCTGGTAACGTCGCTTATTTGAGCCGCGCATTAACGAAATCGGCTTCAACTCGCTGCGATGAGCCGTGAAATCAATTGTAATACTGCCTAAAAATCCGCGATATTGTAGTGAACTACGAGTAAAACTCGTAGTTCTAATTATACGAAGAGTAAAACTCTAAGTATATCTAAAAACGGTAAAAAGAACGGCAAATCTACTTCAAACTGCGGGAATACAATATTTCTTTACTATACATTCGTTACGTTACTTTCCATATTGATACGTTACTTACAATTCTTTACTATACGTTACTTTATATCGCGACACATTATTTTACGATTCGTTACTATACACTATATACATTAAAACCGATAAAATGTTCGACGGGTAAGACCCGACGAACGAGAGTAAGACTCTCTACAAAGATTGTCGGAGTAAAACTCCTAGTCAGGTGGGTAAGACCCTCCCGGACTCCGTGTAGCACGAGAGTGATGGTACTCAGCGAGAGCGCAGCTTATATAGCCGATCGGTGGGCTGGGCGCACGCGAGTGAGCTTTGGCGATGCGGCCCGCGCGGCGAAATCGGATACTACGTCTTTGTGCTCCGCGGTCGGTAACATGTTTATCGACGCGCAATAATATTTAGTACAAATATTTACCGGCCGATTTCTAAATATCATTACAAGCTTAATTTTTTACATGTTTTTCCTTGTCTCATTTGGAAGTACATGGAAAATGACAGACCATTTTTTCGCTGCCAACACACTAACAGACTGTATTTTGTTTATTATGTTGAACTAATTTTTCACGTCATTTTGTCAAAGCACATCATTTTAGATATTATTATAAATATGTTATATAAAATACGTAATTAATTTTACAGATTGTTATCTGGTTGACTAGATGCTTACATCAAATTTATTATAAAATTTAAAAAAATTTTAATAACTTTGTTTACAACAATCTTAAATAAACAACATCTGTCGCTAGCCAGATTGGCACTTTAGGCATGAGAAATTGTAAGAGGAATAGGAATAAGCTTGATTTTAAGTATTTAAAAATGACGTGAATTCATATCTTGCAGACTCTCAGTCTGTAGAGACATATAAACTTAAGACAGATTTTATTGAAATTTTTTTAAGTGCTTTGGACCAAGTCTGAATGTTTTTAATTAACTTTTAATTTCATTGTCTCAGGGCATAACATAATATAATCATTATTTCGTTTAATTTGGTTAATCACATGGCGCGGCGCTTACACGGAAACTTTACTAAAATAAACTGTTATCATGCTTTTCTAATGAAAATCAAAATCAAATTAAAATCCCGATATACTAAAAAAGCATATTGTAAAAATAAAAAGTTAGGCAAATTCGATTTTCGTCATGTAATGTCTCAAAACGATTTGATTTTGAAGCACAAGACGTCTGTTTTGCATAAATTATGACTGCAAATTTAATCATATTCTTGAAAAATCTCTCTCTCTTTGAAATTTGTCAAGATATCTCTAACAAAAGTAAGAGCCACATACGTTTCATAAAATTTTAATTTTTAAATTAACTTATTTCTTATTTTAGATATGTCAAAATTAAATGTCATATAATATTATGTGCCGTATTATTCTATAATAATTAAAAGTTGAAAGAATCTATTTCTTGATTCAATGTTAAAAAAATTATTCCTTGTTTTTTGTTTACAAAAACTTAGTATTATTGTTTTTCAATTGAGCGTTACTGCATCTCATGTGTGAACCAAGATAAATTTACTAAAATAAATAAATCATTATCTTGGTAAAGCGGTTTCTCTTTGAATAATGTAGAGCCAATGGTAGGTGGGTTTAAGAAGCTTAGTCCAGTAACGAAACGCAGTGGCACGTAGAACGGTGTGCGGGCGGTTTTCATGGATTAATTGCCCATTTATATACTGCTACAACGAACGCTTGGGATTGAAAAAATCTAACTTACCGAGCGAAAAGTGGAAAACTTTTATTAGTTTCATGTGTTTTATTTCACAGTTCGTACCACAGATTTTAGACCACCTCTAAAATCATTGCAGATATTTAGAGTGAAATTCTGTTTTTTTTTAAAGTGAAGCAAGAATTATTCTCACATTATTCAGAGTTAATCTATTTAAATACTTTTTCAACAGATAAAAATCTCTATTTTTATATGAACTTAAGTCCCGACGCTTTGCTCATATAACTAGATAATCTAACGCGTTGATCCGCGCCAAATTCTATCTAATTAGATATCGCTAATGCATAAGATAAAAAATAATATTACTATGCCTTGGGGGATAGACAATGTTTTTTATAGACACAATTTTGAGATCGCTGATATCGAATCCGCTGTCCATTTTACTCTAACACGTCAGGATTTTAACATAACCTCAAAAAATCTTTAAAGAAACATGAAGAATAGAAAAATCAAAAATAATTTAACCCCGGAATTCAGATCATGTTTATTATACGATTTTGTGGTCGTTGAAACAGAATTATTAAGTGATTAATATTCATTTTTTATGTTTATTCACATGGCAAACAAAACTTTTTTTGTTCCTGCAAATGAACCGAGTTCACAGCAGAGGCTACTTTTGATCCTCCAAAAATGTAATGGCACCAAAAGTTAGATTTTACTACGAGAATCTTCGTCACTTCCGTATGTGGCGCTAGTGTTCTTATTTAAAGAATAGCGGACCAACCCTGACTATATTCCCATTTCCCCTTTAGTAACATAAATAAAAAAAAAAAGTTTCAAGAAAATATTATATAAAAATATAATATATATAATAAAAATTATAATGGTGCTTAAATTTTTTGTTTAAATTGTATTGTGCATAGTTTTTTTAATATATTGATTTGAAATTGTTCTGTCATTTTCGAGGTAATTTCATTTTCGTAATTTTTTTATTTTTTATATTGTTCTTGACGTATCACTTTATTGTAGTTTTGATTTATTAACGTATAATAAAATTTTATTTTCTAAAGAGGACAGCTGTACTATCGGAACGTAAAAAAGTTTGTGCTTTTGTTTAAACTTGACTTGTACTGACTGATACATATACCATCCTTCTTCAATAAATAAAAAATTATTAATTTACCAATTATTTTTACAAATAATTATTATCATTCATTAACTTTCTTTACAATTTAGGGGAGTATAAATTTGTTCTTTTACTGTTTGGTAAACTTATAAAATATTTAAAAAAAATCAATTTTGTTAATGAAAAAAAAATTAACTTAGGCTACCAAAATTACTACTCGGAGATTTTCGTGGTCGCTGATTACGAATGAGGAGTGGAATTACAAATAACGACAGCGCTACGAAGATTTCGCTACGTGGCAATTCAAAGCTATTTTCACTTTAAAAAATTTTCTTGCTATCGGGTGACTAAAAAAAATGGTATCATTTTGATAGATTTAGGTTGGTACAACTGTTTTTCTGTGTATTTTTTTTCTCATATTTGCTTTATTTTATAATTTAACAATTTTTTTTTAGAATCAAGAATGTATCAAATTCATAAGGATTTCCCACGATGAAGAAATGAAGCAATTTAAAGTAGTATCTAAAAGGCTGCCAAATTTTTCAAGTGTAACACTTCAAATCTCAAAAGAGATAACGATAATTATTAATATTATTATATTAACACTTTTATTTCCAATTTCTATCCTTACAAAAAATCAAGAAACTAATTCAACTTTATCCAATAATAATAAACTATTTACTCTTCTTTTTTATATTAATAATTAAATATTTATTGCATTTATATTTATTATCTTTTTCATAGGATTAAAAGTTACTATTAGACATTGTCTAAAATGGGAAAAAAGTTTAATTTAAAACATTTTGAAGATATAACCTCAGAAATAGAATTTTTGATCTCACGCAAGGGTTCACTAAAAAAATGTATAGGGCATTTTTTGTGAGTTAAAGAGTTTTTCAAAAAATGAAAATTTAAATTAATTTAATTTAAAAAATTTATCAATTTTTAAATTTAGGCTGGTAAATAATATCCTAATTTTAAATCTCATGCAATTATAATTTTTAATTCTTGCAATAAGATTAATTTTCTTATTTTTTATTTATTAAATTAAATTAAAAAAATGTATTGTCCTTTATAAATTATTTTAACATTAAACTAGATAATTTATTTTTAAAGTTGTTATTTATTAAATTAATAGGTTATTTGCAATATTAATGTATAATTTATTTCGTCACTAGTTAATTATTTTATTTGAAACTAACAGTTGGCAAACATGAAGTTGGAGAATTGATTCCACCTTCATGTTGTATTTGTTTGCTACGTAGATAAAATATTTTAGGAAATTGACATGAATTCTATGTCAATGTCCTTATTTAGAGGGGTTATGTTTATAGTTTCTTCTAAATTACCATCTTGCAGTTTAAGCTTTGAAGAAATTGTCAACGATATTTTATTTTGGCCATGATTTGGAACAAATTTCACTAAAAATATGTAAGTTTTTAATTCTAAATAACGAAAAGCGCTACATAGCGACTAGCACTATTAGTAATCCCACTGCAGATGTCAGTTTTTTAAAATTATAAATGGCGGATTTAATATGGCGGACAACCTTTTCAAAAATTGATGTAATTTGCCTGTAAATTTTTACTCGGTGGTAATATAATTCTGTAGAAATTACATAACTTAAGGTCATGTGATTGTTGTATTTTCACATGTAAATATTTTCCGCAGGTTTTCTCGCAAAATACTTGATAGATTGAAATAAAATTTTTCGGTAAAAAAATAGTAATATATCTACAATGTGCCAGAGTATATTAATATTTTGTCAAAAAATGTATTCTTAAAAAAATTTACCGATTTGGAGAAATATCTAAAATCGTATTGTCGATATTTCAAAATTTTCTTAAAATACATGTAATTTGTTAAAAATACATTCTTTGACAAACTATTAATACTCTGGCACATGACAATAAATCCTTATACTATTTTTGAGTTTTCCATAAAAATTTAGCTCAGTTTATCAAATATTTTGAGAGAAAACCTACGAACAACATTCCCTCATAACAAAAGGATATCCATAGGATATCCATATCAATGGTCGATATCCTAGAATGGTCCCCAGGATATCTTGGGATATCCCTAGGATATCCCTAGGATATCCAAACCACCGGTCTGTGGGACATCAACAGGACATCCATAGGATATCCACAGGATATCCCTAAAACATCCACAAAATATCTGTTGGATATTATATCGCAGGATATCCATGGGATATCCTCAGGATGTCCGTGGGATATTCTTACGATATTCACGGGATATTTAATATCTCAACATATGTTTTTAAAGGTTAAAATTGGTAAGCTAATATAATGAATAATAATATAATAAAAACAAAAATCTTATAAGCTTCTAATTTATTGTAAATAAAGATTTGAAACGCATTTTTCAAAGTTTTTAAATAAACTCATTCACTTAATGTATAATTAATATTAATAGTTATTCGTTATTTGCGGGGAAGAATTTATATTGTTTAAAGCCAATTTATTTTCTGACAATATTAAGCATATGAATAAAGGAATGCATCACGAATAAGAAAAAACTTAGTTAATAATTTTTCAAATTAAATAACTTTCTCGAAAACCAAGTTGCATTTTATTTTATTTATATAAAATTTAATTCACAGAATATTCTCACTCGTAGTCTCATAATGACTTTAAAAACAGTATCCTAAGAATATCTTCTTGACATCCAGAAGATATACTGAGAATATCCTGAAAATATCTGTGGGATATCCTGACGATATCTATGGAATATCTGGAGGACATTTATGAAAGTCTATAGAGATATCCAGACAGGATATCTTTAGATATTCATGGGTTATCCAAAGGATATCCAAACAGCCGATTTTTTGGATATCCTTAAGAGATCCTTTTAATATCCATAGGACATCCCTAGGATATCTGCGGGATATTATCAATATAACCCAAGATATCTTGTGTTGTTAGGGTTTACTTGTAAAATTACACAATCACATTACCTTAAATACAAGTTTGTTATCCGTAATGGAATAAAAATGGGAATTGGCGTCTCTCAATGTTTTCTTTTACTTCAAAAAAAAAAATGCAAATTCTTAACATGCTTATATTGATCAATATTTACTAGTAAATTGTTAGAACAGATTGATTTTACGTTTTTTTTTATATGTGGAAAGTCGTTACGTAGAGTTAGGAAGTGATTGGACGAAGCGAGCAAAACGTGCAATTAAGTAACGATTTTATGCCAATATATTGAAGGCAGAAAAGTTATTTAGAAAACAGAGGATCGAGGAAGGAGGTCTCTTGCCGAGTGGGATACGAGATTCCTGTCTGTACATTCAATGGTACAATGAGAAACTATTTTGTAAGTGTATGTAACCATTAGAGTTTATTCGCCATATAGCGAGCGACGTGTTGTTGGTGACTGTTAGAGCCACGTATTCACGTTTAATACCCTGAACCGCTGTTAGGGGCCGCCAACCAATATATGCACATACGTTTATCGGTTCGAAAACATTTCGGTGCTAAATTATAGGGGCTACATTGCGTCGTAAATGCGTTAGCAATTTGTTTTACAAGTTTGAAACCACAAGTAGAAAACGTATTTTTTTATTTCATATAAATAATGTATTATATTGATTTCAACTCGTTACATGTCTATCGTTAACTGGCATAGAATATTATTTTTTTTAAATTTTTGCACTCTTGTGTTTTTTGATTGACGAGTGACAATTGAACAACAAATGAATGTAAATTACCAACAATAAAAAGAGAGTTACGTCCAGGCGGATTATGATTCAGTTAGAATTCGGTTAGGTTTGGTTAGATGTAAAATATTAATATAAATTTATAAAATATAGTGAAATAAACTAATGAAAATGATAAATTGACACACTTGGTGTGTTCATTTATGCAATAATTGGTATAAATTAAATTGAATTTATTTATTAATTGATAAATAATTGCAATATAATTTGTGACATTTATAACATAAATGAGCACTTCAAGTGTCCATTTATCATTTAAATAGTTTATTTCTCCATATTTTATAAGTTTACATAAGTATTTTACATCTAACCGAAACTAAAAAAATGTCATTAAATCAAAGAAATATTTCTTTGAGTCAATAAAAAATAAGTAAAGAAATAATTTCTTTAAATCAAAGAAATTTTTCTTTGACCCTATAACAATGCACAAATTGAATTTTATTTTTCTAAAAGGGTTAACTTAATTTTAATTATTACTAATCATATTTTGTAATCCTAATTGCACATTTTTAACAAGAGAATTTGAAGTTCTCTCGAAGGAAGAGGATTAGAGTCAGTCATTTAAATAATTATTATATTATTTTAATTAGAATATTTTATATTAGTAAACTAAATATAAATTTTTTTTGACATGAAAATATATGAAATTGAGACTGGTGTAGAAAAAGGCACTTTCAGTACTTCCAATCGATTATTTTAAAATAATAAACTTAACGTTGAAATAACAAGTCCGTAAATAAACTTACAGTAATAAAAAAAATGAAAGAAATGTTATACTTTAGGAAAATTATTGTTATCCAATATTAAATGTCAGTTTCCTAAAGAAATTATTTTACAATTTTCTAGAAACTCATTTTCAAAAAACTAATTACATTAAATACATTTTTTTTGTCCTTCAAAGTAATTTAAAAACTTTTCCATTTAAAATATTAAAAAAAAAAAAGAAAAACTATTGGACAGAGAACTTTTTTCACAAAATATAATTTCTCAAATTACATTTTTTTGCAAGTACATTTTTGCACGAGTTAATTCTATACCGAAAAAAGAGATACACAAATGTAATTAACAAATGAAAATCGTGTAGTATTTGTTCCCTTATTCATATCATTTTTTGTTTTCTCTAAAATCAGTCCATTACAATTCGAACTTTTACAGTAATGTCAATCAAAATAGTATGTCAAGGGGTTTTCGACTCAGGTTCTGATTTTGGCTGCAGTCGGTAACTATTCGGTCGATAATGCAGATGTCTACCCTATCAACATTTGGTAAATTAGGAATCCTAGAGGAATGTCTATTGAGTACGAGTAGACACGGTCGGTAAAACAGTTTCCTACCATATTGGCTGATCTGAATTTTTGTCGGATTCCTACTTTGCCGACTGTTGATAATGTAAAAATATGCATTACCGACTGAGCAGTTATTGACTGCAGGTAGATTAGCATGAATAATAAATAAATAGAAAATATCATTTTTAAAATATTTATTTATACTAAAAGCAAAATTGAGATGGATTTTTTGTTTTTGTAATTTCAGTTACTATTATCGCTCTGTTTACATTTGCCACTAAATTTTAGGGTAAACGTAAAAACTCGGGATAAATGTAAACAGTCAGTTTTATGCGATTCAAGTTCACCTATATTTTCTACTACCTCATAAAATTGTTCTAGGAAAGTGAAATAACAACTTAATACAAAATAAAACCGTAAGTATTGCTTTTAAAAAGAAAACATTTTTATTCTTGGTGAATATTATAAATTCTGTTTACATTTATTTATTTTTTAAAAATTAATTTGATTCGCTTTAAACTTGTTAATTTAGGAATTTTTAGGTCGTTGATTAATTATTAATCTGAAGTCACCTAAAATTTTCAATTAGCACAAGTTTTAAGCGAATCAAGTAAATTGTAAAAAAAAATTTTTTACTCTATTGCGTCACGAATTAATAATCAATTTTAATAAACAGTTTCGTATTTATTTTTCTTTAGTGAAAAAAAGTTCTCAATTTTCAATTACTAGCATACAATAATGAAATTTCCATTGAAATTCCAAAGAGCAAAAGTTTTCGAACAATATTTATTAATTATTTCCTATAAACAGCTTCCTTTTAAAATTAAATTTTACAATATTTTCTGTAATAAAATTAATCATTTTTTTATTTTTAAATAATAAAAATTGAAATAATTATATTTCACAAGTATAAAATTTATAAAAAAAAGTATTGAATATATTTTTTTTTTGTAAATTCACTGTCAATTGTAATATAAAGTAAGGTTGTAAAATGTTTTTCAATCGACAACATTGAACATGATTTTACAAGACTATAGAGTTTCAGTTACCGAAAAAATACCACAACTGTAAAAGGGGAAAAGCGCATTCGCTCTTTCGCATAGCATCAGCAGGAAGGGTGTGAATAAAGGAGATGAGATACCACATGTAACGTGACAATCGATTCTTTGTGTACAAATCTGTTATGCTGAAATATATACAATAGTATGTTTGTGTTAGTTGTTGATTCAAAATTTATGGATGAATAAAAATTCTATCAGTGATTGGACTATACTGCAAAAAAAGAAGAAAAGAGCATCACACAAATTTAAACGCCATATTCCTACTGAAAATAAATTTTTACCATATTTTAAAGTTTTAATTGAAATATTTATAAAAGACTTAAAAGAAATTATAATAGAAATTGCTCTATTGGAATCATTAATTAAATTATGAATAATTTTAAAGTATTGTGATTTAAAAACATTTGAGTTTTACGAAGGTTCTGTTTTTTTTATTGTTGCATTCGTTTATTATGACAATTTCCAATCTCAGAAGAATCAGTGGGATTTTGTTGGAAGAAGCATAAGTCAAAAGTAGTAAAAAATTCTTGTAACGACGGTAGATATGACGATTTAAATGAATAAGTGATACCCTAATAACACAAGATATCTTGGGATATATTGATAATATCCCGCAGATATCCTGGGGATGTCCTATGGATATCAAAAGGATTTCATAAGGATATCCAAAAAATTGGCGGTTTGGATATCCTTTGGATATCCACAGGATATCTTCTAGATATCTCTATAGACTTTCATAAATGTCCTCCAGATATCCCATAGATATTGTCAGGATATCCCACAGATATTTTCAGCATATTCTCAGTATATCTTCTGGATGTCAAGAAGATATTCTCAGGATACTGTTCTTAAAGTCATTATGAGACTACGAGTGAGAATATTCTGTGATTGAAATTTTATATAAATAAAATAAAATGCAACTTGTTTTTCCAGAAAGTTGTTTAATTTGAAAAATTATTAACTAATTTTTTTCTCATTCGTGATTCATTCCTTTATTCATATGCTTAATATTATCAGAAAATAAATTGGCTTTAAACAATATAAATTCTTCCTCGCGAATAACAAATAACTATTAATATTAATTATACATTAAGTGCATGAGTTTATTTAAAAACTTTGAAAAATGCGTTTAAAATCTTCATTTAAAATAAATTAGAAGCTCATAAGATTTTTGTTTTTATTATATTATTATTCATTATATTAGCTTAACAATTTTAACCTTTAAAAATATATGTTGAGATATTAAATATCCCGTGAATATCCTAAGAATATCCCACGGACATCCTGAGGATATCCCATGGATATCCTGCGATATAATATCCAATAGATATTTTGTGGATGTCTTAGGGATATCCTGTTGATGTCCTACAGACCGGCGGTTTGGATATCCTATGGATATCCTGGGGACCATTCTAGGATATCGACCATTGATATAGATATCCTAGGGATATCCTTTTGTTATGAGGGATTATATTTAAAATTGCAATTGTTGGAATTTATGGTTGAATTAATTTTTCTTGGTTGGCTAGCACGTATAATCCATGAAATTGATTGTAGTCGAGCAGATAGTAAAAAATATTTAAGATAATATTAAATTTTAATTTCATCAGTAAAGTTTTTATTTCACAAAATATTTTTTTCACGGTGAGTCATACGCTAAAGAAAAATTCAAAAAATTGTTCTGTTTTCTTTTACTTTTGCCTCAAATAAATCTACTCCAATTTAAATGGTGTAAATACTTGGATACTAAAACTAAATGGTAAAATGCGAATTATAAAATAATTTCTATTGAGTTTCATCGTAAATCATTAAGTTGTAAATTGAAAGAAAGCGCAAGTAAATTAGGGGACAACGCTGACATTCTAAGGGACACCACTGACATTTTGAAGGAGCCGATTGACAATTATTTTGAAATAATAATAATGATATGATTAAATGAGTAAAAGTTGAGTTTCAAAACTAGAATAATTGAACATAAAATAAATAAAACATAGGTTAATTTATAAATTGCAGAAAAAATACAGAAAACTGAATATTGACGGAAAAAATAAAAATTTTATTTTTTAATTCTTTTGGAAATCGAATATTGCAAATAACGTCACTTACCGCAATTTCTTTGGTTTCTTGAGATGGAGATAATTTTAGATTTATTATCGACGCGCGATAGTAAATTTCCTACCTTAATTTTTTTCTTATCGCCAATCACATGATAACTGTCTATTTAGTCTAAATACCATTGCGGAAATTTTGATTTTGAGAAATAAAAATGATAGATGGAACACCACTGACATTCTGCTCAATTTGCTAATTTTAAAATAGACAGGTTATAATTAGGATCTCGGATGCTTAAGTTTACAAAAGAAAGTGTAATAACTATGATAATAATGAATTATTAAAAAATTTTAATATTACGTACCACTTTCTCATGGGGGATTATATTCTAGATTATATATACATGGACTTCTTTGGACCTTTTTTTTGGAAACTAGAATAAAACCATATTATTGACCCAATTATTTTCTTAAAATATTGACTTTTAATTTCACAACGTAATTTTTTGCAACATTGAAAACCTAAGATTTATTGTCTTTCATTAATTGGCAAATTCTGATTTCGTTGCGCGGACGAGGAACACCATTGACATTCTGCCGGTAATTATTCCCACGGAATAATTGACTAAAAGAACATGGATTTATAAATTCATTTACAATAATTTTAATTTTAATTATTTTATAATAATTTTTACTGTGATCGTTGGAGGGATATGTTTCCTAAAGTGTGAGGTACAGGGTAAATAAAATACATACTTCAGGTTGGACCAAAACCAGAAAACAACAAGAATTGATTCCAATTTATCGAATACAGTTTTCCATGTGAACAGCCATGTAACAAATATCCCGCTATCGCATCCCTAGAGCTGATACTATGATCTGGTGCTCGAATAGACACATATTTGATTCTGGGGTTGACGAATTTCTTGCAGTACCTAAGATCATCGTAGTGTTCCCTCTCTGACGTAGATAATGAGGCGATTAGCGAGATGCGCGAAATGTGTGATAAGCTGAGAAATGAAGAGACAGTACGTCTTCCAATGATCGTAAAGGAAGTCACTAAGATATACTACAGACTTAGCTTTCCTTTGATCGACGGAGAAAAAAAACTGGAATTCTCCTTAAAGTTACTCAGGTGTCCAGTTTGGCTAATTCTTAATCCAAAAATTTTATTGGATTCGGAATATCAAGTCCACAAAATGCTCTTGTCTTAGATCCGGCCTCAATTGTATAAAAAACGCCAAATTATCAGCAATTTTATATTTAATTTATTTAAAATGCCTTTCAAAGAAATTTCTTTAAAAATAAATAAAAATAAATCTGATCATCAATATATTGTACCTGCTTATTAAAGAAATGTAAAGTAAATAATAATTTTGTTAACAAATAATGTCGATTAATAAAACTGTTATATAACTCTGATGGAAACAAAATAACAACTGAGCTGTTGAAATGTTAATAAAAAAATGATTTTATTTCCACTTTGAGTAGAATGAATTTATATTTTTCATCACATACATAATAATAAACTCACAAAATATAATAATTTACTAAGAAGATAATGTATTATAGGATTGAAATACCGACATCCTGACAGCATGTGGCACACATATGTCATTAAAAACGATAGTAAATTTTAAAATAGCGACATTAAAATTCATTTTCTGACACAAATTCAATAAAATTTAGTGTCCAGCAACAATTAAAGTTGTTATATTTAACTATTTTATATTTAGATCAATGTATAAAACTTTTTGTTAAAAGAGAAATTCATAAATATATGATTTATTTATCTATCCAAGTAGAGAAATATATTTGAATGAAAAATGATTGTATTTTGAATTTGCATTCAAATTAAGAAAATTTTCATGATTTATTCGTATCAACGAGATTTTCAACTATATTGGATTCGATATTTTGAATTTTGAAAATGTGACCTCGTATTTGTAATCAGTAACCACAAAAACATTCAGCCACCAATTTGCACTTTTTGTTTATACAATCAAACTTTATGTCTCTTTAAAGCAATTTATGGTGCAGTGCAAAAATATAACATGAAAATTTCAATATACGTGAAATGAATTTTGAATAGTTTAAAAATATATTTTTATTTATCAATTTATCCCCATGAGGCAATATATATCACGTTTCTTTAAAGTTAAAATACTGTTGCAATAGTTATTTTCAATACATTGTATCCATATTTTGATTATTCATTATTTTAATGCTTATTTAATTAGTTTTTTTGTTATTTAATTTTTTAGTCATTGTTAATGTGAGTCAATTATAATTCAGAAAAGTTGAAATACTAATTTTTGTATCAAATTAATTATTTAGAATACCTAACTAAATTTTGGCTTTATGGAACAATTAGTTTTTAGTCTGTTTTCACTTCATATGGAATGACCTACATCAACATTTATTTTGAATGATTCATTAATAGGAAATTAACCTTATAATTTTTAATAATGAAGATGAATATATCGATTTCTCCGAATCATCAATAGGATTGAAAGAACAAAAAACAATTCTTTTTTACGTTTCGGCAGCACTGCTGCAGTGGGATTACTAATAGTGCTAGTCGCTATGTAGCGCTTTTCGTTATTTAGAATTAAAAACTTACATATTTTTAGTAAAATTTGTTCCAAATCATGGCCAAATAAAATATCGTTGACAATTTCTTCAAAGCTTAAACTGCAAGATGGTAATTTAGAAGAAACTATAAACATAACCCCTCTAAATAAGGACATTGACATAGAATTCATGTCAATTTCCTAAAATATTTTATCTGCATAGCAAACAAATACAACATGAAGGTGGAATCAATTCTCTAACTTCATGTTTGCCAACTGTTAGTTTCAAATAAAATAATTAACTAGTGACGAAATAAATTATACTTTAATATTGCAAATAACCTATTAATTTAATAAATAACAACTTTAAAAATAAATTATCTAGTTTAATGTTAAAATAATTTATAACGGGAAATAAATTTTTTTAATTTAATTTAATAAATAAAAATTAAGAAAATTAATCTTATTTCAAGAATTAAAAATAATAATTGCATGAGATTTAAAATTAGGATATTCTTTACCAGCCTAAATTTAAAAATTGATAAATTTTTTAAATTAAATTAATTTAAATTTTCATTTTTTGAAAAACTCTTTAACTCACAAAAAATGCCCTATACATTTTTTTAGTGAACCCTTGCGTGAGAACAAAAATTCTATTTCTGAGGTTATATCTTCAAAATATTTTAAATTAAATTCTTTTCCCATGTTAGATAATGTCTAATAGAAACTTTTAATCCTTTGAAAAAGATAATAAATATAAATGCAATAAATATTTAATTATTAATATAAAATAAAATCGGACAAGTGCGAGTTACACTCGCACTGAAATCGAGGGTTCCGTACTCGAAGCGAACTTATTTGGTATAAAAACAAATGTTTAAAAAATATGTGTTGTATGACAACTAATATAAGTGATACAAAAAGGAACAATTTTGTAAAATTCAAGAAAATTGTTCCTCTTCGTATCACTTATATTAGTTGTCATACAACACATATTTTTTAAACATTTGTTTTTATACCAAATAAGTTCGCTTCGAGTACGGAACCCTCGATTTCAGTGCGAGTGTAACTCGCACTTGTCCGATTTTATTTTTTAAAAAATATTTTACTAAAAAAATATAAGAAACATAATTTTATTTCAACTCGCAATATTTTTATTGTATTTACATTTTAAAAATATATTAAATATTAAATTTTATCTTTCTAAGTCAAAAAGAGATAAAACTTAAGATATTGATATAAGGCTAGTAGCTGCTTGTCAAGGAAAAATCGAAAGTTATCTAAAAAATAAAATTTGTTTATTAATTCCAGAAAAATCAACTCCAATCATCCTCGCTATATTTTTTTTGTAATCTACACGTAAAAATACGTCAAAATATATAAATTTGAATCACTGTAGAAAAACTTTTTTCGTTTTTTGCGGAAAAATACATTTTTTTCTGAAATTTATCATTTTTCTTCAAAAATTTGATAAAAATTGATCATCAACTCCAATCGCGCTTACATTTTTTCCCTGTATTTTTCACGCAAAAATTGAGTTATACAGCAAATGTGAACAATTTGGGTTGAATATTGTGTGCGCTAGGGAGAATAAATCATTTTTTTCGAAATTTTTGATTTTTCCTTGACAACGCTATGTAAATTAATCCGAATCAAGTTCGCTATAATTTTCCTGTAATTTTCACGTAAAAATACGTAAGTGTGTCAAATTTGAGCTCTTTATGTCAAAAGATGTGGCCGCTAGGGGGGGGGGGTACATACTCATTTTTAGGTATTTTTCGTAAAAATTCATGGTTTTTCCTTGACAACGCTATGATAATCAACTCCAATCATGCTCGCTATATTTTTTTTGTAATCTACACGTAAAAATACGTTAAAATATATAAATTTAATTTCTTTTAAATAAAATTTTGTTCGTTTTTGGTGGAAAAATACATTTTTTTCCTAAAATTGTCATTTTTTCTTGAAAAACTTGATAAAAAGTTAATCATCAACTCTAATCGTGACCGCTTTTTTTCCCCTGTATTTTTCCCGTAAAAATACATTTGTATACTAAATATGATCTGTCTGGGTTGAATATTGTGTGCGCTAGGGAGAATAAATTATTTTTTTCGAAATTTTTGATTTTTCCTTGACAACGCTATGTAAATTAATCCGAATCAAGTTCGCTATAATTTTCCTGTAATTTTCACGTAAAAATACGTAAGTGTACCAAATTTGAGCTCTTTATGTCAAAAGATGTGGCCTCTAGGGGGGGGGGTACATAGTCATTTTTAGGCATTTTTCGTAAAAATTCATGGTTTTTCCTTGACAACGCTATGTTAATCAATTCCAATCAAGTTCGCTATAATTTTCCTGTAATCTACACGCGAAAATACATATGTGTACTAATTTTCAGCCCTCCAGATAAATTTATGTGGCCGCTAGGGGGGGGGGTACACGATTTCAAAAAAACCGATATTAATAGGGTTCCGAACCGAGTACGGAACCCTAAAAGAAGAGTAAATAGTTTATTATTATTGGATAAAGTTGAATTAGTTTCTTGATTTTTTGAAGGATAGAAATTGGAAATAAAAGTGTTAATATAATAATATTAATAATTATCGTTGCCTCGAATTGCCTTTTTATAACTTTTGAGATTTGAAGTGTTACACTTGAAAAATTTGTCAGCCTTTTAGATACGTACTTCTTTAAATTGCTTCATTTCTTCATCGTGGGAAATCCTTATAAATTTGATACATTCTTGATTCTAAAAAAAGAATTGTTAAATTATAAAATATAGCAAATATGAGAAAAAAATACACAGAAAAACAATTGTACCAACCTAAATCTATCAAAATGATACCATTTTTTTTAGTCACCCGATAGCAAGAAAATTTTTTAAAGTGAATGTAGCTTTTGAATCGCTACGTAGCGAAATCTTCGTAGCGCTGTCGTTATTTGTAATCCCACTACTGCCCTCTTCAGAAACGTTGAAGGAATACACGTTAGAGTTACATCGAAAATGAATAATGAAAATTTTTATTTAATACAAATTACCAATCACCTCTAAACGAATTTAATATTTTTTCCAGGCGCCTTGTTGTTATCAGACAATATTTTAGTCTCAATATGTGACTAAAATTTTATGCTAGCTGAATTTAGTAAGGAAAAAGCGGAGAGGCGAGGGTCAGGAAAATCACCAAAATCATTAATTAAATTTTAATAATTTAATAATAGGATTGTAACTCAAGTCCAAAAATTGGACTTGTAGTAAAAAATAATGGTGCAATAACAATATTTTGAATTGAGAAGGTCGAAAATCCGACAATTAATAAATCCAAAAAAAGAGAGACTCACCATTAAGGTATTAGTCGCGCGCCGGCTCTAACCAAAAGTTTGTCTTGAGTCTGACTCAGTCTGTGCTTGGCAAGAGCTATAGTTCTGAGTCAAACTTTTTGAAGGGTACAGGTAACTTCCACTCAGAGCGCCGCGTTCTCGCACGTGTAGAACTAAAGTTTTGATCGCGGCAACGTCGCAATCTGAATATTATTAAAAAAAATTCAAATATGCTTCTTTAAAAGCTATTTTTGAATTATTTATGATTAATAATTATGTATATAAATGCTTAAACTTTTTAAAAGTATGAGACTTACTAAGAATAATTAATAATTAAAGATGTGAATATTATTAAAAAAAATTCAAGTATGCTTCTTTGAAAACTAATTTTTAATTATTTATAATTAATATTTACATCAATAATGTATTATAAATTGGTTTATAAAGTAAAAAATAAATATTTCATCAAAAAATGTTTTTATTTCTTAACTGTTGAAATATAACCAACCAATTTAACGTTTCTCATTCTTATTTTTCTTAAAATATATGATTTAATTTAAAAAATTGAGAATTACTTAATACTAATCTATGTTGTGAAATTTTAAATATATTATTTTTTTATTCTACTCTATGAGATATTCCTACTTTCTAACTGTGTACTTTGCATGATTTTGAATTTTGTATGCATTCGCCCGCTACAGCGTTGCCAAGTTTACTGCTTTCCAGCAGTGGAACTTCATATAATTTAAAATTTTGTTAACTTTCTCCTAACATATTTATAGTTTGGTACGGTCAAAAAATTTCAGTTTTTTTGTAGGCATTCGTTTCATGAGAATGTATTATGTGGTAGTTTTATTTTAAAATCTGACGACTGGTTTTCATTTAAATAATTATAAAGCAAATTCCTTACATGCATTAGGTGCTCCGTCCATGTAAAAAGTATCAACTTTGAAATGATATTTTAAAGCTTAGGAACGGTCAAAATCGATGGGATTGGTCTTATTTTGTAGATAATTATGTCAGAAACACTCATGCAAAATTTAAAAAATATCTGACGAAAATGATTTTACGCGACTAATACCTTAATTCCACGCCGGTCTCTCAAAAAACCACAGCCCGAAATCACAGGATTTGACAAAATTGAATTTTTCAATTGTCTCTCACACTTTTTGTGCACACCAAAAAGAGAATGATTGTATTTATGGAAATATCTACCAAAAGGTTTCGCTTATTAGTGACCTCTTTTCCCGTTAAGTCTCATGAATTAAAATCAATAATTTGATTAATTACATCGATAAATTATTCGATTATCGGTAACATTCTCTTATGATGATAGTTTAGTTTTTAGTCGGGTGTGGCGTTGTAGTAAACACCGACGCACCGTCTATAATGAATATGTCTGCCCCCTTATTGCTTCAGCAGGACGATAACAATATACTAGTCTTCGTCTCCCTGGCAGTCTTGAATAATAATCGGGAATCACTTCCAATTATATGTGCCGGAAAGCTCTTTCCTTATGGACACGGGACGTCCATTCGTTTTTGATATTTTAAGCCGTCTCAATTGATCCGGATAGTATCCGCAGTTTTGAATACACTGAAACAAAAATAAACCGAGAGTTATAGAACTTATAAATCAAAAGAATTTGTTATTGCTGATCTGACGAATTAGTGGATTTGACCGCAAGTTTATAAATAATTAAATAAAATCGAATAAAAGTAAGAAGATAAGCTGGAAGGCTTTATACCCGTTTTAGCATATTCTTTACTTCAATATTTTTACTTTTATAATCAAATAACTTAATTAATTTCCTATATTACACATCCAAAAATTGGCCATATTACAACATATAGACCATAAATACTTGCATACATTTAACATAAAAGCGCAAAGAATATTTAATTAATAACAAATGTTTCCATAATTATAAGTTTAATTTCTATTTTTGTATTTTTTACAAAGCAACTATAATAACCTAAATCTGTCAATTGATTAAATTTTTATTAGACACTCGGTAGCTATAAAATTTTCAATGTGAATGCAGATGAAATTGCTAACTAGCAATGTGATAACATAGCAACCTTGGTACTCGCAATCCCTCTCTTGGGATATTTCAAAGATATCCAAATTTCCATCCCGTGGGATATTTTGACCAATGAATGTTTATTATAACAAAAAAAACATTAATACTTAATATTTAATTTATTCTTCCACAATTATTTATTAAATTAGTTTTTCGATTTTTTGGAAGACGTAAAGATAAAAGAAAAAACAATCTTTCACTTTTTTAAAATTTTAGACAACGTTTCGGTGGTCTGGATCGCCACCATCATCAGATCACTAATTAAAAACAAAAAAAAACATCACATCAATAAATAAAATCAAATAAATAAACAAAATACAACTAAAATATAAAATATTAAAATTTACAAATCACAAACATATTAATAGAAGTGATTAGTCAAACCTGTATTTTTCTTTTACCTTTACGTCTTCCAAAAAATCGAAAAACTAATTTATTAAATATAAATAATTTTCTTTTTTGAAAAATCACAACTTTTATCAAAATTTGTTGGAGCTACTTTTTACAAACAAACTTTTAATTCAGGACTATATAAATTTGATGAGACAATATGTTCTCCAAGGTAGCTTGAAAGTTTGCATACCTTGGAAAACTTTTTATGTTGCAAGTATAAAATTACTTTAAGAACAAATTAGTGAAAAATAGTATCATTTTGCAGATATATTTTTTCAGTTGTTTACGCAATTTACCTAACTTAAAACTCAACTTCAGTGCTTAAACTTTTCTAATTAATTCCAATTTTGCTAACTTGCGTTTCATACAATCATTCAAAATTAATCATCATGAATTCTCAACATCCAGAAAAATCGATTAATAATCCTCTCAAATTCGTTGATTTTTGACAAACCTTCCAAATTGGGACTTAAGGGATTACACCACTGTAAGAGGAGAAGGAAATAAGACACTAAGAAATAGGAAGATAATTAAATTGAAGGATATTGTTAGTCATATTTTTATGTTTGTAAAAATATTTTTTTTATTTAAAAAAGTTACAAAATGGCGGAGTGACGGCTGTTCTTCGAAGATGGTTTTTATTGGAGGGGCTCCACTGCACGCAATCCATTAAAAAATAATAAAAAAGTACTAAAAATTGTTTACCATTAGTCTGATATTCGAGGACCATATAGTTGACCTTCTAATTACATCTTTTAGTGAATTAAAAAAGTTCGAAGTTGAATTAAAAGGTATTATGTGGATTTTTTGAAAATTCTACAGAGGTGTAACCTCTTAAGTTTTCTTAACTAATGATCAACTAACAAATTAAGGGCAAGTTTCACCAACTCCAATTAAGAGTTAAATCCAGTGATTAAATCCCTAACCGACCAATCATGAGCGGTTAAGTTGGCTTTATCTAATTAACTTTTAATCAGAGTTAGTGAAACTGGCCCTAATTCTCAACATAATTAGTTTTTTTAGATTGAGGATTTTCATTCTACCTATCGGTGATATAAGATAAGAAGGAAAAGAAAATAATTCATCTTTCACTACAATGACAGTTTGCTACAGCTTTACTAAGTTTTCTTAATAAATTTTGAAAAATTGTAGTTAAACTAAAAACTAAATAAGTTATTTGCAACAAATGCGATTGTAAGTTCGGTCAGTTGGTAAGCGTCAACTGACCAAGACTAACAATGGAGACTAACCCCTTCAGATAATGTCACTCTTTTATGAACGATAGCCTGTAGTTCCAGATGGTGTCTCCAAGACGTAGTGAATTTCTGCAAGTGTCTCATCCTTACTGTTCTGTCCGTTCAATGGATTATGGTTAAACATAAATCTAACTTATAACTGCAGACATTAATCTCCTGACGCAAGCATATAATTCCTGTCTTCTCAGTAGACATTTCAAAGATTTAAAAAATCTATCGAAAGAAAGAAAAAAAGCAAAAGATAGTGATGCTTTTTGATAAAACCGTTTTGCGTAAAGAGAAATTCTTTTTTTTATTTAAGAAGAAACTATAAATATGCAATCTAATATATAACAAATTTAATTAAATAAATGATTACAACTACGAAAAAATACGAGAATGATAATTATTAAATTATTATTAATTAATTAAATTTAAATGAGTGTCAAAATAATCACAAATTATTTTCTGCTGCACTTTTGAAACGCTTTATCGAATATTAAAAATTCCTAGTAGAATCCCAAGAAGCACGTAATATAACCTCAATATCAAGGTAATATTACCGGTAATGTTACTGTAATATTACGCGCTAATATTAAGGTAATATTACAGTAATATTGCAGTAATATTATACCGTAATATTAAGGTAATATTACAAGAGAATATTACAGTAATATTATGGGAACATTTCTTTACGAAAAAAATCTACCCATCCAGGGAATCGAACCCCGAACTCAAAGCACACAAGTCCAGAGTTTTACCAACAAGCCAAATTGACTTATAATATATTTACGTTTTTTATGCTTTATGAATAACTCAAATCAGTCTGTAATATTACTGTAATATTACTGTAATATTACCGTTAATATTACAGTAATATTCCCGGTAATATTACCTTGAGGCGGACATTTTAAGATCACTGTAAGATTACTGTAATATTACAGCGTTATATTACGAATCTCACGTGTAATATTACCTTGATATTGAGGATATATTACGTGCTTCTTGGGATCAATCTAAAGTAAAATAATGCCAAAGTGTTTTGTCTTCAGAGATAAAAATTTTAATTTATATACTATATTAAGCTATAACGAAATTTGTACATCATAAAAGTTTACAAAAGTAAATCTTAATTTTTTTCAACTAATTTCCAAAGATCAACAAATTATTATTCTCATTACCCATATATGTATTAAACGTAAGTTTGCATATTTATATTATGATTTAGTTTCAATCTTCAGAATATAAAATTGTTTTACTAAATCTCTATTTTAAAATATACGAAATCATATGAATTTCACATTCCGTCGATTTCAGTTCTACATCTTCCATTACTAAAGTTACCTGCAGCCAAGCAAGTTTCCGTAATAAAAGATGTATGAGTACAAAAGATCACGGGTGAAAAATGCTTCCTTCCGTGGAAGTCAATATAAAAGGAACACCTACATAGTCTCTGACGTAAAATACAGCATCATGGAAACAGCGATGATAAGAAACGTGTTACATTCAACTCAAAATACGGCACGAAAACAAAATAGCGTTTGTTATTTTAGAATGTTTCATTCATTAGTATCGCGGTTATACATTTTGAGTTTCATATGAGTATTAAAAAGAAGATATTAATAGAAAAGTAAGAGACAAATACAAAAAGTATGTGAAAAAGGAGAGAAATGGTCATAATGATGTTGGAGAACAGCAAATGCAATGACTAAAATGAAAATAAAAAACATTTATAAAGAGTAATCCAATAGAATAGATATGAGGCATTCTTTGTCAACGGAAGCCCCCCTTTCTCAAAAATTGGTTTAGATATAAAAAAACGGGCAAGGGCTTAAAATTTCAATAAAAACAAATATTTTTAAATGCAGAATGGCTTTTTTAAAAATTGAAAATGTCAGATCCATATGGCGGCTAATTTAAAAAATTCATTGGATTCTCTTTAAAATTATTACTTTATAGTGTATTTTTAGGGTCGCTGATTACGAATTTAGTGTTAGTTTTCAAAACTTTCAAATAGTGGGAAATATTTCTGCCAAGTGGATGATATGATATATGAAAGTTCGATCAAATGGAAATTCGAAGTTTTAACATTTCTATCAACACAGAAAAAAAGGTGGGTAAAAAGTTGTAAAGATAGAGGATAAAAGTCGTTAGGATACAGGGTAAAGGATAAATTTGTGATGGATAAAAATGTTACTAAAATATTACTAGAAAAATGGATGTCATATTTGAGTAAAATGTCTAATTTTAATAAAAATTATAAGTAATTTTACAATTAACTTATTAAATCCACAAATTTTATATAAATAAGTAATTGCACGTGGAAATATTTTTCCTATAATTATGGTCTATTAATAAAAATATCTTTGACTAATACAACTGACAGCTGACGACAGTACGTAAATAATCAGAACTGAGAAATTACAACTCAACGTCTGTATTGTTGCACGAAAGCAGAGTTGGGTAGTAACTGAATTTTTTGTGCATATTAGGCTGTGTCTGTTCATCGAGATATTTCGAGTTCAAGATGTGACGTCAGAGGCGTGGAGGGAGAACAAACAGACGACACAATGTTATTCTTACGGGGAGAAAATTTGTTTCCACTTTCATCAATTTTATTCATATTTTGCGAACATGGAAAACGCTTGTTGACATCTAATAAAATTAAAATGTGTGTTGATAATTAATTTTGTTATATATTTGATTCAATTGCATTGATAGATTCTCTGAATTCGTGATAAAATATGAATTTTGAGGTTAGGGGTGTTTGTTTACTAACTTGAAATCTTTTACTGCTGCGGTAATTCCCACTTAAAATATATATTTTATATCTTTTTTAATAACATGCATACTGGATATTGTTTAATAATGTTAAAATGTGATTAGTAAACAAACTTTTCTAACCTCAATATTTATATTTTATCACGAATTAAGAGAATCTATCAATGCAATTGAATCAAAAATATAACAAAATTAATTATCAACACACATTTTAATTTTATTATATGTCAACAAGCGTTTTCCGTGTTTAAAGTATGAATAAAATTGATGAAAGTGGAAACAAATTTTCTCCCCGTAAGAATAACATTGTGTCGTCTGTTTGTTCTCCCTCCACGCCTCTGATGTCATATCTTGAACTCGAAATATCTTGATGAACTGACACAGCCTAATATGCACAAAAAATTCAGTTACTACCCAACTCTGCTTTCGTGCAACAATACAGACGTTGAGTTGTAATTTCCCAGTTCTGATTATTTACGTACTGTCGTCAGCTGTCACTTGTATTAGTCAAAGATATTTTTATTAATAGACAATAATTATAGGAAAAATATTTCCACGTGCAATTACTTATTTATATAAAATTTGTGGATTTAATAAGTTAAGTGTAAAATTACTAATAGTAATATTTTAGTAACATTTTTATCCATCACAAATTTATCCTTTAACCTGTATCCTAACGACTTTTATCCTCTATCTTCACAACTTTTTACCCACCTTTTTTTTATTTAAATGAAAATTCGGATAAGTGAAACTTCGGTCATATAAAGTATCGGTTAAATAGAAATTCTACAAAATCAGAATTTTGTTAAATAGAAATTTTTCGATATTAACATTGGGCTTATTATAAAATCTTCTTTTTTAAAATTCTACTATAATAAATTTGATAATTTTTAATTCGACACCACAAAAATTCCATAAAGTCTAATGAAGGGAATATTCATGCGTCCCCAATTTTTGAGAGAGGGGGGCTTCCGTTGACAAAGAATGCCTCATTTATGAAAACTAGAACGATGATTAAATCAAAATTGTATGAGGTTCGGTATTCTACAATGTGTTTACTGGAAATCCAGAATCAGGACTTATAGCATAGAAGTTGTAGTCTAATTTCCGGAAACCGACAAATAACCTTAGGACGTCCGTAGGTTATTCTGAAATATCCGGTCTTCTAAAGGAGATTATTACATTAAGGGGTTAGACCACTTTGACAAAATGAA
Organism: Leptopilina boulardi; assembly: GCF_019393585.1. Classification (NCBI taxonomy): domain Eukaryota; kingdom Metazoa; phylum Arthropoda; class Insecta; order Hymenoptera; family Figitidae; genus Leptopilina; species Leptopilina boulardi. The sequence goes on from NW_026137909.1 coordinate 2,085,568, forward strand.
AATTAGGCAGTTACATGTTTCTTGAATATGCTAGTTACAATAAAAGATGCAATTTTGATGATTTTTACACTACTTGATGTAATTTTTGCAAAGGAACAAATAAGGAAATTTAAACTATCGTCGCTATTTTATGCGATGCCTCCCAAACAATGTTGTAATAGATCATTGTCACTCAGTTCTTCATACACTGGCTTTATTGATTTTTGAACTTCAACAGGAAGAGAATATTGATGGTTGTAATCTTACAAAGTTCCCAAAGCTCTTGCTTTTTGCCAATAGGATAACTGGAAGTCTTGGGAGTATTTGTGCTTTCGTAATTTTTTTTTATTTAATATTCAAATTCACGATTCCAAAAATATATATACATAATTTTGTAATAGACTACGGATCATTTTTAAATAGTTACTATATGCATAATGACTATTCAAAAATTAGCTGTATCTGTAGTCAATATTATTAACTTTTCCTAAGCTGTGAACTTATAATCTTTTCCTAGGCTAATTTCTTCATTTAACTTGGTTTAATAAAACTAAGTTAGGAAGAGGTAAGACATTAAATGAATGATTATTTTATATATAACATTATTATTTAAATACATATTAAAAACATTACTATTTGATTACATGATTGATATTTATAAATAATTGTTTATTTACAAGTATTTTTTTATTTACAAATTTATTTATTTATTTATCTAAAAATAGTATTCTATTTGTTTAATTATTGCTAAATAAGTCACGGTGACGTGACACTGGTACTCAATTTATTGAACAGAAATAGCACTCATGCTAGAATTAACTTCGAAATTTAGTTTGAGAGCATAGAATCTGGACAGTACACATATATATATATTTATTTTATCCCTCGTAGACGGCGTTTTAGCATCAAAGTTATTAAGGATGCTTTGCTTTCATAGCTGTTGTAAAATTTGATACTATGTTCATTTAAGCGTTGTGTTAGTCGCACTATATAAAAATACCTCAGTATTTGTGATTTTATGTTAGCACATAAATCGTATTATGAAAACAAAAAATATATACATACTGCAATATCCTTTCACCTATCCAAATCAGATATTAATTGTTGGTAACTTTAATTCAAATTCAAGATAAAAAAAATACTTTAACACAAAACCAAAATTACCTGACTAATGAAGATCTAGATTTACAAAATACATCTCCAATATTAACCATTAGATTAACAGTAGATTATTTAACCTTTTCACGAAATCCCAACTCTATGCGTCACTTATGCTATCTAGTTTACTTTAGTTATTTAGACGATTATTTTCTCTTTTTTCTCTAAATTAAAAACGGAGGTACAATAAAAATTTATATTCTGTAGTTGTGTTGTCAATGAATGTTATCTCCTTCGATTAGATGCAAAATCTGCATTACTGACAGAAAATAGAAAAATCATATTTTATATTTCAATATTAGTCCTACTAGTTTAATTTTACAGAAGAGGAAAATATTATCTACTCCTCCAGAATAATTTGCTGATAAGCTGTTACTCCCTTGCGGTGTAAACTGGCTTACTGTCTTCTGTACTATACCTCATCGCTCTTCGATTTTACCCTTTTTAATCCACTTAAAGCATACTCGAATGGCTAATTGTTATTTTTCAGAAAAAATTTTTTAATAAGCCAATTATTTACTATAAAAGGAAATTAATTTATTACAAAAACTTTTGAATCTTAAAATCCCGCAATTGTTATTGAACATCGTCAAGTTACAAAAATGAAACATGTTGTATATTCAGATGTTCATTACATGCACATTTTGCTTCTTTTTTACGATCAGCAAAAAAATTTGCTTCCTCGTGGAGAAATCATTAACATTGCAATTTAAGAAAAATGATTATTAACAGTTATTTGTAATTTGTAAAAAATTTATTAAAAAAAATAAATACAATTTATATTTCAATATATATCAATCAATTCGTTTCGATGCAATGGATACAATTATTTTATATATATATATATATATATATATATACCAATCGATTCGTTTCAACGCAAGGAATACAATTATTTCATATTTAAACTTGAATTTAAAAAAACACAAAATTTTATAGCTAAAATGTGAATTTTTGATTTTTTAACTTTCATTAATTCTTTAAATTTAAATCAAATGTATACTTTATATATTCCAATCGATTCGTTTTAATGCAAGGACTAAAATTATCACATATATACCAATCGTTTAGTCTTGACGTAAGGAATACGATTTTATTATATATCACCTTAAATTTTGTTATTAAAAAATTTTTTTGGATTAAAAAAAAATTTTTTGAAAAAAGACGATAAAATTTTTTTTGGGGGTATTTTTTAAAATCCTTTCATTTATTTTCAGATATTAATGTGATAAAGAAGCCTACCAAATTTTACCCAAATCCATTAAAACCTGTTAAAGTTATCGTGTTCTCGAAAAAGGGGTCCACACATACATAAACAAACACACACACACACACATCCGGACAATTGATCAGGATCTCATATAACATGTTTTTATATAGAGAAAAAATTGTTTTCGCTATTTTAAAATTGTTTATAAACGAAAGAATTACAAAACTTCTTCCACGAGGAAGCAACATTGGATCACTCCTCAAATAAAAATACGGTGGCAATTATCACACCCTGTTTGTATGTAATTTTAAGTAGTGGGAGATTTGATTTTGCTACCAACACCTCTTTGCTACCATGCAATCTTTAGCAAGCTTGCATTTTATTTAGGTCGTAATCGATTCAACCATCTGAATTACCTTTTAATTTTTTTATATTTCCTAATTTTTCAAATAAATGTAGCAACTTTTTTTCCATCGAAATCCCACATTTGTCAATGTTACTGATACTTTAGTTCGTGTTATTTTACAACATGAAGTTCACTAATTCCAACTCATTTGCGTAATAACAATTAATTTCAGAAATAAAAATTAAAAGAATTTAGAAATAATGGCTAATTGATTTTAAATAAATAATTAAATATTAAAGATTAGAAAATGTTGTATTTGTGTTGTGTTTAATGTTTATGAAAATATTTGACAAAAATTATTGTTTCATAATAATAATAATAAAAAAATTAAAAATTTATAAAAATTACGTCCGTAATATTTATTAAAACCATTTTAAGTCATGATTTTTTTAAAAATATGTACAAAACATTTGCATACTGAAAAAATACACTGGATTAAAAAAAAGTACAACTCTATTTTTATTTCACTTTTAATTAACTAACAGATATTGATCTGTACAATTAATTAACAGTGTATAAAATTAGAAATAAAGTCAAAGTTTGTGATTTTAGAATCAATGAAATCAAAAATTTTATCATTATTAGTAATAAACAGCAAGATTCTGAATAGTTTAAAAGTATCTCTTTTTGCTAAAATAAAAAAATGTTCGTACCTATTAATAAAGCAATTTTGTGAAAAATCATAATTGGATATAACTCCAATCATATAGCATACTACCTGTCAAAAAATTGCACTGTCAGACGCGATTTGGGCAGCTTCATTTTCTGTAGTAACGCTTGGAAACTGTGGGTGAAAGGGTTTAATGGGAGTTTTTACAAGAACACTGGTCTGATTTCGTAACTTGCGAAGGTTGCAAAATCAATAGAAACTGCTTACTAATGAAAATTGACACAAACATATATTAAAGTAATAGCAAAAAAAATTTGTTAAAATAAAAATCTTTATTGTTAAATAAACATATTTTCTATTGATAAAAGAAAAATCCATAAAATAAAAAATATTTTTGTTATTTATCCAAATAGTTTTATTTGTTTTTTCTTATTTTATCCTACAGGTAATGGTTTATTAATCATATGATCGATTATATACAGAATGCTAACGCATGTCAGATTTATAATTGTATCGCCCACAACTTGCAGCAAATTATTCGCACTGTAAAGCGCTTATCTATTATTTAATTAATTTAACGCCCAACTGATTAATTCTAATGGAATTGGCAGTGATAAATTTAAATTGTTCTCGACGAATTGTTGCAAAGCCATTCACGGAATAATCACGACCCTTCTTCGATTAATTCCATTTCTCCTACCATTACTCTGTTTGTAATTACGATTACTGATTTCAACAATACAGAAATTAAATTCAAAATACATTTCAATCCAATCAATTATTTTTTAAGTTTCTTCTTTATTAATAAATCGGTAAAAGATATATTTTAATATACATTTACTATGTAAATTACTAAGGAACTTAATTTTCATGAATTAACTTCTGTGATTGAGAAAATTGCTACTTTGGTCAATAGTAACATTTTTAATATTTTCAATGAAATTCAAATTATTACGAATATAAGTGTATGTAGGATATCCTCTAGCACTGAATATACCTAGAAAATTCACATATTCTATTGATGGTATACATATTTCACAAAGGAGGATAAATTCCCTAAATAAAAATGTGATTGTTTAAATAAATTGTGGTGAAAAGTGTTTATGAATTACGTTAAATTTGATTTTCTACGTTAAATTAAAATAACAAATATTTATATTTAAATATTAACCAGAATTTCCAAGGATCGCTATCACAGGAATTTTTTTCACTTAACTATCATGTTTTTGTATATAATTATTTTATTATGACATGTTGTGAAAATTTTATTTATTCTGCAAATCAAATTTTTAAGAATATAAATTATTTAATTCTTAAAATCATAATAATATATTTAGTTTTTCAACATTTTGCCACTCATTCGGTGTTTGGAGTGGAATTTAAAATATTAATTATTTTTTTTGTGACTTCTAAATTTAATTATTAATTATAATGAATTTTCTGCACATTCCTGATCCACTTGACAGAACACGCCACAGACTTTATAGGATAACAATGTAAATGCCGCGAAATATAGGTTGGTGTATTCGAAAATTGGAAATTTAAATATGAGGTTTACATTTATAGTTTATAAATTTAGAGTTTAGTTGACTAAAAAGGTGTGAATGCAGCAAAAATAAAATTCGAGTAAAGTATATATATTTACTCTCTCTAAAAATTGCAGGGTTTGAGGAACCATATTACAAAATATCTAAATCTATTTTACAAATTCTTATTCTATCTTAACCTAATACAATTTCTTAAACTACTTATTCTATTATCTGACAGAGCCATGATTCCGTTTTCCTGTCTATTTTAACTTCATCAAAATTAATATTAATTCGAACCCAGCCTCTTTAAATTTAACTTAATTATTCCCCTCATTTTTTCTCATTTGTTCTATTTCATGCATCTATTTCACATCTTGCCCACTCTCATTCAAAATCCATCCTATCCTTTCATCTACTCCTTTCTCTTAACCACACTCCCTACACATTCTCTCTTCTTCACTCATCCGATATCTAGATTCACTCATTCCTTCTCCTACTCTAATCCTGACCACTCTGTTCCATTTCTCTTCCTTGTTTTGAACTCTCCAGATATTGCAATATGTCTCTTCCTTTTACCATCCTATACCATCTGTTGTATTTTGAGTATATTATTCTTTCCCATCTCTCTTCTCTGTCCTTTTCCTCCCACCCTTCTCTTTCCTATGTCCATATTTTTTCCTCCTTCAAACCTTCTTTAATCGACTCTATCCTTTTAATTTCCCATTTCGACAGTTCCTTCTTTCCTTTCACCTCTCTTTCATTAACCTTCTTGCAACACATTTGTGTCAGGCTGTATCCTCTACCCTGTCTCAATTTTTTTTTCAAAACTCCAAGCCCTGCTTCTGTGTCTTATCCTCATTTTCTACCTTCCTACCTTCTCTCTCAAAATATATCCGGAAGGATTTATACTTACACCCACAACCCAACGCAAAAATTTCTCTTTCCATTTTTTCTATTTCTATCCAGCCTCATACTTTTACTCCATAACTCAATACAGATCACACTATCATATCAAACAACCACAATCTCTTATTCCAGTCATTTTTAAACATTCTTTTTCTAATCCCCCACACTTGTACCATTATATCTTACTCGCACTTTACACTCTGCTATTCACATTCTGCTCATGTCCTCCATTAAAGTTAAACCAAAAACCCAAGTAACAAAACTCATCCATTTCTTCTACCACTCTTCCATTTACATTTCAAACATTTTTCTTTCCATTTATCTTGTTCACAAATCTCATAATCTTAGTTTTCTCCACATTTATCCACAAATCCTTTTCCCATACATACTCTTCCAATCGCAATCCCTTAATCAACGATCCTATTCCTGCTTCATTTTCTGTCATCAACACTACATTATCTGCATAAGCTAATGAGTATATTCATCCAGTTCCTAATATTACCTCCCTTTTTTCTTCGCTTTAATTTTTCCTCTTGGTATGCCATTAGCAGACTAAACAGCGTAGGACTCAGTGGACACCCCTGCATTAGTCCTCTGCCCAACAAAAACTCTTCACCCATTTTCTCTCCTATCCTAACCTTTACTCTCATTTCCTTGTACACTTCCTTAACTCTTTCCACTATTATGGTCTTTTTTCCTTTCTTTCAGCGCTCTCCAGAATATTCCTTCATTATTATATCTATTATAATAGTTAACTTACTTTCTACATCCTTCTCCAACCTCCCTCTGAGTACCTCAGCGTACACTTTCTCGCTCTTCGACATTAGGGTTATTTTTTGTACTCTTCTATCACCTTCCTCTTTTTCACCAGAGACACTATTATTCCTGTTTTCCATTCCTCCGGCCATCCATCTCTTCTCCATACTTTATTTATAATTTCCCACATTTCCTTCCTTCCTTTTTCTTCTCCATATTTAATTCCTTCTTCTTCCGTTCCACCTTGCCCTAAACTTTATTCCATTTCAGCTTATTTATCGCCTCATCCTTTTATTTATTTTCACTTCATCTCTAGACACTCCCTCCTTTTGACGGAAAACCCGGGTTGACCGGGGGATGTCTTAATGCTCGGAAAAGATCAAGCAGAAGAGGAAGGTGGAGAAATTAGACCTCCTCCCTCTTCTGTCAAGCCGCTGGGAAAGTTGGCATATGTTGGCATATGTTAACTTTTATGCATTCTACTTATAAATATTGTACATTGAAAAAATTTTTTTTTTCAAAAGTCAAAAATTAAAAACGTTGTAATTCAAAAACTATTTTATTAAATTCAATAATAATTGATTTTTAGACTTTCACCAACAATAACAACATTTTAGAAAAGTATGGATTAAATTCGAGAACTTTTAATTTTTTGTTAGGACATTTCAGGAATTTTGCCTCATATGTATATATATATAAAAAAAGTATGTGTGTGTAATTAAATGCGTAAATTTTCAATATTATGTAATTAAATAATCATAAAATCATGTATTTTATAAATAATTTTATTAATTTTTGTAATTTTGAAAATTCGTTTAAAAAGTGAATCTTGGCTCCATCTATTATAAATAGTGTAAACTATAGTTCCCCACTTTTCCAAGACACCCTAATATTAAAGATACGCCCACGCAAAGTCATCCCTAGCAAAGGCTGGGCCTGAAAGACTCAATGACATCTTTCTTTTAGATAAGTTCTTCTATTTTGTTTCATAAAAAATCCAATCATTCATCTTTTTAACTTCCCACTCTAAAAAATATTCTTCCCCAAATTTCCACCCAACTAAAAAAATTAAGTAGGTATAACAATATAAAAACTAAAGATTTTAATTAAAAAGTCATTTCTCCAAGTTCTTTTCAAATTTCTAAGTTCTCTAAATTTTTCAAATCTCTCAGTTTCTTACAATTTTCTTCCAAGTCTCTAAATTTTAACTTTTTGTTTTAATTCTCAAGTTGAATTTTATATTGTTAAATTTCTTAAGTGACGAGTCAAATTTTTGATCATTCTAATTCATCATCTTCAATAAATACGAAGCCAATCATCTAAGATCCAAATTTAAACGAGTTTTCAACAATATTCAGCTATTATAAATAAAAAAGAAAAAAAGTAAGTACTTTTATTGTATATTAAATTACTTTTCTCCTCTCATCTGTTTTTTTTGTCATACTTCTACTTCCGAAGGACGTAGTTCGATTAAGTTGCGCATTTTAGTTCCCTCAATCCTTAAAAAGATTTGATCATTATTTTTTTTATTAAATACCTTGAGAAAAGATTACATTGTATTTAGTGCATTACGATCTTTTCAATCCTTTTAAATTCACCTTTAAATAAAACAAACCAATTTGAATGATTCCTAAGTTGTGGACAATGAGTCTAGACTCAAAAATAAATTAAAATTTACTAACTATGTTGCGTTGTCGGACGTAACATTTTCCTTATTATCTAAACTACAAAATATCATCGACCCGACGACGCTTGAGTAAATTCCCATTTAGCATCATGGGCTCCCCTGCTATAATGTATAATTGTCGATTATAAGAAAAGACGAAATCGACGTTTTTAATTTTTTGAAAACTCAATAGTTTTTTTTAAGATGAATAATTGATTAAATATTCTTAAATTTATTCTGCAATTAAATTATTATATGATATAATAAAGTTTCATTTTTTGAAAAGTTACAATATTAATAGTCAAACTAATCTTGTTGTTTCAGGTGTGCGGAAGGCTTCACAGGTCTACGGTGTGAGACGAAAGATGTCATCAGTACTGGAAGTGTGTACAATCGCCATAGAGCACCATTTTCGTGTAAACTAGGTCTCTCAACCTCATACTACTGCTAGCGACAGTATCGCGGAGCCCAATAAGTAAATTATTACTTGTAGTGCTCCTATATAGGGAACTTACGATATCGTCTTCGTATGAACCGATTATAAGCGCCATTAATAACCAATAAATGAAACTGCGCAATTTTATTGGTGCTGCCATATTCGTAATATGCATATTGGGCATTAACAGTATAAATAATGAAAGGTCATTCTTGGGCTTTATATGTAACGTACCATTACGTAGCAGAACGAACCGAGTTTACCTCTTATTAGGAAATATCATCTTCTACTGTATAAGGAGTCTTCTCCATTGTACATTTTTTTTATTTGAAACAGAAATAGGACGCGAAAAATGGTATTTCCTCAATTTTTAACTCTTTTCTTTACTGAGTACTTTTGAAATGTCTCAAAACGCACAACATTGACACAGTTTTTGAAAAAAATATTATTTTGTAAAAAAATAAGAAAAATATTTGTCTACTATGTCAATTTGAAAATTTATTTTTTATAAGTCTATAGTTATTTCCATAGACTTAAATTTTAGTTTATTTTTTGTTTTTTTTATTTGCTATTCCTGGTACTATTAATTGTATTTGTAACTATAAGGAACTTTTTAACTTCTTTTAGTACCAAAAAATTTGATAATTAATTGTTTTAAAAACGTAAAAATTTTTACTATTTATTTTATTTATAATTCAAAACCTAAATTTTAAGTACCTAACGATGAAAAATTGTTACTCATCGTTAGTGATAATTTAGAGTCTCTGCCCGAAATTTATGTAACTAAATTTTAAGCTTATTTTTTACAAATTCAATATTTTCAATAAATACTTGAGCTTTGATTATTGAAACTTTTTGGGTTGTTAGAGTCGCATAAACTTGTTTATAATACCAGAATCAAAACAAATGAATATTACAATTGTTTTTAAATTGATACTAACTAAATTTTTCTTCTAAAACCGTTGATTAATATTTGGTTTCCACTATATTAATTTGCATACTCAGGAGACTTATTAAGAAAATTAATTTAAGCATATTGGGATAGGTTATGATTTCTGCTATGTTACTTACTATCGGTAACTGTTTGATCGGTAAAGTAGATCTCTATTTTACAAGGTGCATATATATTGGAAGGATGTTGAAGTCATCCAATCGGTAAAATTATATACATTACCACATATGGTAAGGTAGTAATTTACCTTATCAACCTAGCACTTATTGACTGTAAGTAATATAACAGAAATTACAAATGTCTAAATTTGTTTGTTTACTATTCTTGGTACTCTATTAATCACTTTTTAACTTCTTTTATCACTAAAAAATGTGAATAATAACACAGGCCAACAAAATTTGATTCGATTTACTTTCCAAGAATCAGACAATACTTTTCATTTAAAAAAAATCGTCCGCCATATTGAATCGGCCATTTGGAATTTTGAAAATAATTATAATTTTGAAATTATCGAATAGTACTTTCAGATACAATATTGATCTTTTGGGAAAAAAATTATCTCTTGATGTTGCATGACCTCAAATGCTGTTAAAAAGCGGGTTTTTTGCATATTAAGGTCGAAAACCTTCTGAAAAGTTGTCTAATTCTTGGAAAGTAAATCTTGTCGGCCAGTGTTATTATTATAAAGTTTCAATATTAAATGTCTCAATGTAATTATACATTAACAATTGTCATTTTAATGTTGCGATATTACAATCGATGGTAGTGCTCAAAAATAAATAGATTTTATAGAGTCAATACCCTACGAATGGGTGTTTTAGCAAGTTTAATATTTCGTGCGTATGCCAAGAACCTCGTTCTTAAATAATATCGTTTCTACAGAAAGTAATGCCAAAGAATTCCCAGTCTCAATCCTTCGAAATTTAGACTCAAAATCAGGCAAAATGATCGTTTTATAATTTTCTTTCTTGTGAAACTAGTCAAACGAAAAAGTTCTTCATGTATCTGATACTTTGAGTCTATTTATAGGAATAGCCAAAAAAAAAAGAAAAGTAATAAAGTTTTTTCACTATTTTTAAAATAATGAACAAGTATTAATGTTTTTAAGTAATAATAACGTTTTTTTTATTTTAATTTGCATTTGCAGTTGAAAATTAAAGACTTTTGTAATGTTCTTAAAATAATGATTTTTTCAATTTAATTTATTTAGACTTTCTATTTTTGTAATGAAGTTTGCTAAGAGAAAACAATAAATAGTCATGCAGTCATTGCTGCATTTATCATGCAATCATTATATCACATTGAAGGCTTTCAGTTAGTATTTGTTAGTTTTCATCATCATCACTGTACTAGTTTTCAATTTTTTATATCACTACAATCAGGTATTAATTTTTAAGGCGTTGTAACATTTTTCATGCTTTACACTTCACATATAAAATTTTAATAAAGAAATAATTATACATTACTTTAAACACTAACTTTTAAAATTCTCAATTTTTTATAAACTATCTGCTGAGTTTTAAGTATCAAAAGCAATTAGTGATTTTTGTGAATAAATAAATAATCAGTAAAATATTCAAAATTTACAATTTCAGAATTTAATTATTTGTTTCTTATAAAAATAATGTGAAAGTATCATAAACTGAAATGCCTTCATTAATACTAGTCTTCTCGATTGCTTTCAATCTCAAATGATTTATCACTATATAACTTTGCTTGTCTGAGATGTCGTTCAAACAGCAAGTTAAGAGCACAATAATTTTATATTTATATATTAATATCAAAAGTAATATTTTTTTTTAATGATTGGGACTTTTTGGGAAAAAAGTTAATCATGTAAAAATAGCCTATCACGTGTTAGAGATTAAATGAAAAAGAGGTTTAAAATATAAGTATGAAAAGTATATATATATTTGATTAGTTAAACGGAAAAAATTTCATAAATACTAGTAAGATTTCTCCGAAGAACGAGCATAGACTGATAAAATTTAAATACCGTCGATGACGCGATGTTTTGGTTCAAAAACGATAGTCGCGTTTTGTTTATTTTTTAAATGCACGACTGGTTAATATACAAAAAAAAGCGAGTCTTTGGAGTAATCTATCGATGCGATATTAACGGGATGCGCGTGCTGTGTTTCAGCAATCTCGGGATCTTATTTATGTTTTATAATATATAAATATATTATATTATGTAAATATATACATATATTATACAAATATATATGTATATATGTACATATATATACACGTATAAATATGTGTATAAAATTTTTAATTTATTTATTTAATTAATTTTATTGATTTATGATTAAATACCACATCCACCTCGGAAATTATTGTTGTTTTTATTTACACATTTTTCCCTGCACTTTTTTTTTAAGGAAAGCTGTTTTATTTTAGATGAATAAAATTGAAATATAAAATTAATTTTTAAATTAAAATGCATAATCGTAAAATTATTAATTTATTATCAAATTGTCTTTCTTTAGTTTAAATTAAAATAATTAATTTGAGAATTACAATTGAAAGTAATTAATCAGTTTGGATAAAATTTTGCAACTTTGCAGTACTCACAATCAAAAGTATAAAATATGTATTAAAAAAGATTTTGTCTAATTTTTATAGAAATTGATATCTAAAAGTTTCTTTAGTAATGGAAATAAAGGAATTTTTTGCTACGAGAGAAAAGGTCAAAGATGGGGAAAAATTTAAAGGTGTTTTGGCTAGGCGTAGGATTTTGTCAGGAATCCTTTTTGACTCTAAAGTTGTTTAATTTAGTAATGATGATTTGTCTGAGAGAGAGAAAAAGGAAAGGGAGAAGGGGTGTTACCTTAAGGAAGAGAAGGATTTCTACTTTGAAATTTGCAGATTATGTGGTTTTCATGGATAAGGATGAGATTTGAGTGAGATTGTTGAAGAAAAGAGTGTAAGAAGTTGTAATGGAGCTTGCAACTTGATAGTAAAAATTACGTCATACACAATCTCATAAAAAAAATTTTATTATTGTATGCTTCTGACTTTTATTTTATCAAAAGATATTTTATTATATTTTCAATTAATTCCCTCACAACAAAAGGATATCCCAGGGACATCTTTAGGATATCAAAGACTTCCCAAAGATATCAAAATTTCCAGCCCGTGGGAGTTCCCACGCGGGATATTATTTTCTTAAATAAAATTTTTACATATAAATATATACGGTAAAAAGGCTGGAATTTAGTAGAATTAAAAATATTAATTCCATTTAATTCGGAAAATTCCCTCTTTTTTAATTCCACGTATAGGAAAGAAATATGTGAATTTCTATTTCTTTTAATTCTATTCGAAAAGAAATGACACAAATAGGAATCGAACACAGGCATTCTCGCTACAAGTCTGTCAAGGTGTCGAATCAGTCACGTAAACTTAAAAGTATATTTACAATAAGAAACTCTTGAAATTAAACAGAAAAAGAATTAAATGGGATTGAAAAAAAATCGAAATGAATTCCATAAACAGAATTTAAATTTGATTATCATATGTCGATAATGCAGGAAAGCAGAGTTTTTTTTACCGTATGGCATTGAAAAGAATTAAAGAGATATTAAACCAATTGCATTTTTGGAATAGAAACATTTCACTTAATTTTAACGTCGCCCATTTCGGAAGGAATTACTTGGGATTAAAAAATATCATGAATGTTTTCTCTTTAACGGAATTCATAATTTACAAATATTTTTGGAGTTAAGAATTTACAAAGTATATTCGATTAATGGAATACAAGTTGCATTTGGAATAGAAATGATTTTAATTTTTCTAAATTATATCCATTTTGAGAGTATTGAAAAAAGAGGAAATTTTCCGAATTAAGTAGTATTAATAAATTCAAAGTTTTATCGAAAATCAAGTATTTTTTATTCTTTTCAATTCAAGCCATTTTATCGGGTACTGATTTTATGATATTTATTACAAAAACCAAAACATAATAAAAAATAACGTTAATTCGACTGAAAATCACTCAAAATTAAAGAAAATAAACAACGTGTTTGCTGACATACGTCAACAATTGAAGGCGTTGTCTGACATCTTAAAACACAATCACCTGTTTGTTTCCTACTCATGCGCGGTCATTAATACCACGTGGGGCATCCAGGAATATCCAAATTTTTCGTCCCGTGGGATATCACGGAAAGAAAATATGATATCCAAGGACAAGTGTGACGAATAGAAAATAGACGATTTAAAGATAACTAGAAAATGAGTATTGTTTAGGGTCTATATTAAGACAGGAGTTACTGAGAGAATTTGTATTTAGGCAAAGGGATGGAAGAGCGACGTGTTTGCAGGAGAAATTATATTACAAGATCAGAGTAGACTTGCGCAAGAATGTTGAAAGTTAATCAGGATGGAAAGAAAGAAGCGAAGAAGAAGTTGAAATGTGATTAAAGAAGATAGAAACCATTGCAGGATGGAACAGAATGAAAGAAAGGGAAAACGATTTTATAAAGGGATGGAGTTGGAATGATAGAGATGAAAGGTAGAAAGGGATAGTGGAGTCGAGGTATAATAGATAGTACATGATTTTAAAGAGGGAGAAGATCTCGAGGAAGTTGGGAAAGTGGAGTAGAGTACATAAGATTTATAATAGGTAAAGGAATGGGAGGATTGGTTCAGTGAGAAGGAAAATAATTAGTGTGTATGGGTATGAGGAAAAAAACTGCAGACAAATTTAATATGTAAGGAATGAATGAAGAAAAATATAAAGAGGGGGAAGTGAGATGAATTCTACATGATAGAAAGCAATATGAGAAATAAATGAATGAATTTAAAAGAGTGAGGTTTCAGCATGCAGTGTAAATAAAATTATAATCTTTTAAGTCATTAAATGCAAATATAAAGTCACTTTTAGAAAATTAAAAACGTATTTTTTTAAAACTTCTTTTTCATTAAAAAAAATTGTTTATTATATATTTCTGAGTAATAACAATCAGCAGAATTTTATCCAAATTGACTTTGGTAGTTGACTTCTCAGTTTTTATTCATTGAACGGAATTTTATACAATACATCTAAAGTAATAGCAATCCTTATCCTGCCTTCCTTTTTAATTTAATTACATTTTTTTTTAATAATATTAATTGTTTATTTGTAATATTTATTTCAGAATTACAATTAAAAACTGGATTTTTATTTTTTTAAATTACTAATTTTCTTTTCTGAAATTTTGTTCCATTTTTATATTTATATATCAATAGTTTCAATGTTAACGAACTTTTGAAATATATAAGTGAAAGTGACGAGAGACACTTATAAAACATTTGTCTCCTATTTTTCACTTATCTTTGGGGTTTGATAGACATATGAACATAATTTCATGCTGTTAAATATTTTTGCAAAATTTTATTTTAACTTTAAATTAATTTAACTTACAATTAGAGTGCGGTTTATAACGAATATGTTTACGCGAATATTGATGCTTCGATTGATCCTTTTTTTGTAAGTATGCCATTGTATTATTTATACTAAACTTAAAACTTATATTTGAAAAAAATACTAACTGTATATATGAGTCAAAATTTGTGAAGTGTGCCGACATTTTCTTAGAGGTCGAAATTTTTTTATTAAATTCACATTTTTCTATTCAAAACAATAAATCAAAATAATAACTTAAACAGTTTTGTGAAATTTTTATATTTATACAAGTTATTGTTACAAACATTTTTTTGCATGAATTTACAAAAAGTTGTTTTCCTTCTAATCTAAGTAATAAAACTTTCTGATTTTTGGTATATTTATTTAAAAGTAAAGCTGCTTTCGATTGATATTAATTATTTGAAAAAGTTAATTAATTTTTTAAAAATATAAATAATTTAATTAAACAAATAAAAATAATATTAATTTCTCAATCGATTTTTCAGTTCTTTTTTGTTGCATATTACTCGTAATTTAATCTAGAATCTTTTGCAAAAGAAAAATTTGGTAACTTATATACGGTAAATAGTAATTAAAGATTTTATCCGATCTTGCAGCAAAATATTTTGCGTGAACGATCGCAACGGAGCCGTTTGAAATGTTTAAATAAACGAAGATCGAAACTTGCCATAACCGTTTTTTATCATTGTCATACATTGTGTCGAAAAGTATGGATAATTTTGCTGCAGGATCGAATAAAATAATTAACCGAATATAAGTTACCAAGTTTTTCTTTTTCAAATGATTCTAGATTAAATTAAGAGTAATATGCAACAAAAAAGAACTGAATAATTGATTGAAAAATTAATATTATTTTTATTTGTTTAATTAAATTGTTTATATTTTTAAAAAATTAATTAACTTTTTCAAATAATTGATATATCGAAAGCAGCTTTACTTCTGAAGAAGTATACCACATTAGAATGTTTTATTAAATAGATTAATAGGAAAACAACTTTTTGTAAATTAATGCAAAAAAATGTTTGTAACAATAACTTATATAATTATAAAAATTTTGCAAAACTGTTTAAGTTGTATTTTTTATTTATTGTTTTGAATAGAAAAATGTGAATTTAATAAAAAAATTCGACCTCTAAGAAAATGTCGGCACACTACAAATTTTGACATTAATTCAATATTTTTTTAGTACTTCAATTTTTAATCAATACTAATTTAAAGTTTTTTACACTAATAGACCTAAGGCTACAAACTAATAAATAATATTAGTTAAAAATTATATATTAAATAAAAGGTTAGGGATAAGGAACTCGTAAACGAATTTAAACAAATTACTTGTTTTTTAAATACATTTGCAAAACGTTTCAAGATTTATAGAGTTCGCCCTTTTAAAATTTGCTAAAAATGAATAAATTCATATGAAAATACACTTACTTTCTGATTTTAAATTGATTAAATTTGCTAAGTTATTTTTTAAAAGAAAGAATGATGCTTCCATGAACAGTTATCGCATCCACTTGACAAATCGATTTGAATTTGATGGATACAAAAGTAATGAATTTAAATGTGAGTAAACAGTAAGTCAGAATGATAGAAAATAACACGCATCAGGCAAGATGTAAAGACGTGCTTTTATCCCTTAATAATGGTTTTAGCTGGTAGATAATTGGATAAGACAATATTCCAGAACTATAAAGGTGGTTAAAGGGAAGCACATAAAGTTGGATGATGTTTTGGAGTCTTAACGCCATGTTGAAAATTCGAGGTTCCCTAATTTAGTTTCATAAAATATCAATCCCTCGATAGTATTATATTGATTAATCAGGCAATGAGTAGAGATGAACCTTTTTAATTTATAGTAAATGATGCCGACGATTATTACTAATTTATTGAATAGAAACATCTATGTCTAACAATGATTAAAGGACCCCGCACAAAATGTACAGAAATTGGTTACCGGTCAAATTGGTTGATACTCGGATATTGTTACTTCGAAAACCGGGATATTTTACATTTCCGACAACTATTTATATAATTGAGGGTTAACAGTGGATAAATTTTATTTATTGAATAGGGTGTACATAAATAACAGGGTGAATAAAATTATTCGCGATATTTATTTTAATTTGTTGTATTTTTAAAAATAAAAACATTTGAAATTAAGATAATAAAATTCACAATCACTTAATACGAAAAACCATAATAGTTTTAGAATATAACTCTCGCAATTCGTTAACACTACACACCCGAAAATAACGACTATGTTTGCTTGACATCGCTAAATTTTAAAATATTTATACTTGAAATATTTACACGAACCGATAATAATTTTCTTCGAGCAATCCCGTTGTTATTAAACACTTTTAGTTAAAAAACCGAAATAAAAAATAATATAAACCGAAATGGTGATAAAAATATAGTCACTCTCTTCAGAGAGTATTCATTGTTATTTTTATTACCTTTTGATCAAATGGAAAAACGTCACACCCCGACGGAGTATTCTTTCATTTTTTACTGTTTCGAAATGTTACTCCCCGACGGAGTATTCTTTCGTTTCTACTGTTTTAAAACTATTCAAGTCAGTTCTAAAACATAAGAAAGTCACCTTCTCATAGGTGTTCACGTTTATCACAATTAACACAAATAATTATAAATGTTAAGTTTCTACTCACCGTTCAGACGATCTGATAGCCCTAAATACGGCCCTCTGTCTCGTTCGGAATAAAAAAAATCCTTTTTTTAAACTCTGCCAACAAACAATACCTTTTTTTATGATGCTTGCACACTGGTCAAAACTAAACTGAGTCTCTTTTCTTTTAAAATATACTATCCCCTCTAATTTCCCTTCTATTACTCTATTCCATCAGGTAGTCGAACCTTTCCGGGTTCAAGGTAATAAAGGTTTACGACAGTTTCAAAACATTTATTTTATATTGTAGACAAAAACAGTTAACTATAACGAAAAACAAAACTTTGAATTTATAAACTGAAAATTAAATAAAATTAATTCTGAACTTTTTATCATATTATTCTATCAGTTACAGATATGTTGTTGTTGATGTCATTCTCAACAAATGTTTCCTCTATCAAAATTAAAAAAAATGATAACTTTTAATGTTATCAACCATAAAAAAGGTTGGAAACTCATGCGATATGGTTCATATAAAAACATACAACAAGAACGAAAAAAACAGATACAAGTTCTTTTTGTTATTATGGATGGATGGATATATGAATGGATGGTTGGATGAATGAATGAATGATTTAATTATTTAATTAATAAGTAAATGAAGGAATGAATGGATGGATGAATGGTTTTAGATTACCTTGCATGATTGTAAGGACGCGTCGGCGATTTTAGCTAGAAGCTTTAAAAGATGCATACAGATTTATTATCGAAAGGTTTAAAACCCTTATTTGAAAATCTACCTTCTAGAGAAAACTGGAAGAATGGATTTCCACTTCGGGGCAAAGTGTAGTTCACTGACTGCTTTAAGATAGAAAAGGGCTCAATAGAAAATCAGATCTGCAGCTAGAGAGATCAGATAGACAATTAGACGAATAAGCGATAGAATGATAGATAAGTAGTTTAACATATAAAATAGAAACCAAAGCATATAGCAAAATGGACAAATAAATACGCAGAAAGGTAGATAATCAGATACAAAATAAACAGAAAAATCGATCATCCATCCATTCATTCCTTCATTCACTTATTAATTAAATCATTTATTCATTCATTCATTCATTCATCCAACCAACCATCCATCCATATATCCATCCATCCATAATAACAAAAAGAACTTGTATCTGTTTTTTTCGTTCTTGTTGTATGTTTTTATATGAATAACGCCTAAAGCTGTATGCATCTTTTAAAGCTTCTAGCTAAAATCACCGTGGCGTCCTTACAATCATGCAAGGTAATCTAAAACCATTCATCCATTCATTCATCCATCCATCCATTCATTCCTTCAACCAATTTGATCGGGAACCAATTTCTGTACATTTTGTGCGAGGTCCTTTGGGCAGAATAAGTGACACGTTCAGTAAGTCAACGTGAATTTGTTGAGTTTTTCTAAGAGAGGATCGTTAAATTATGGATGAACTTAATCTCCTCTTTGATACAATTGCAGTTATGATTAATAGTAGGACCAGTTGTGCCAAAATATGCAGTATTCACTTCATGGATTCTTTCAAACTGTGCACTCGTCCTTCAATAACTAAAATATTCACCCACCATCGATAATCTTTGTTCTCACCTTCGGATTTATGATCAACTTAATTGATAGGGTCTTAAATAGTTTTCTCTAATGGAAAAATAAATTAACGTTATTTTCTGCAAAATACATTTTTAACAAAATTACGGAATGTTGAGCGCCAGACTCACCGATGAATCAATGTCAGCATCAACAGCAATATTTCCCAATAAGTCTTAATAAAAACGAAGCTCTTCATTCTTAATCTCTTTAACAAACTATAAAAAAATAAATTAAAACGAAATAATTATCATAACTTGCCGAAAAACTCGACTAGCTCATGGATGTTTCTATCAAAAGTGGTTCGGGTTGAGAGCATTTTCACAAAATTACACAATGACAAAAAGTAAAAACAGTATGATATATAAAAAAATAACAATGTATTGTAGTAAAATTTAAATGTTTAATAATACATCATTTTTCTCTAAGCGACGTTATCAATAATAAAGCATTATTAAAATTAATCTCAATCAAACATATTAATCTCGGTAAATTTTCTTATTTAACATGATTTTTAATAAAATTAATTATGACTGACGATACGAGAAAATTGCTTTTAACTTTCAATTTCTATGCCGTAAATTCTTCAAATCTTTGATTATTTGAATTTTTATGAAATTTATAAATTAAAAATTCTTAACAAATAGAATTTATTGAAATAAAAAATTAGAATTTCATTAATTTAATTATCGCCTAATTACTCAGAAAACGGTACGCTACTCAATCTCGACATATTTTATTATTTCAATATGTTAACGCTACGATAAATCATGTTTCATAGAATATAAAAACAAAATTTAATTTCACTATATTATTCTACAACGATTGGATAATTTTTAACCATATATGGACACCTTAGAAAAAAAATAAAAAATATTAAACATTATTCAATTTTTGTGTCAATGAATATATTAAGGTTTTTGGGGTCATTGAATCCGAATTGGAGGTCAGATTTAAAAAATGAGAAATGGCGGACACAATATGGCGGCCAAAAATTTACCAAGTTTACTCGAAAATTGTCCCTTGGGGGTTTTTGGAGTCACTGAATCCACATTTGAGGTCAGATTTAAGCAATTAAAAATTTGGATTCATAGACCCTAAAAAACCCCGAATAACGATTTTTGAACGTATTAAATCTATTTTTAAATGTTCCACTATATTGTGTCCGCCATTTTGATTTTTAAAATCTGACCTCAAATTCGGATTCAGTGACCCCAA
This sequence comes from Leptopilina boulardi, assembly GCF_019393585.1. Lineage (NCBI taxonomy): Eukaryota > Metazoa > Arthropoda > Insecta > Hymenoptera > Figitidae > Leptopilina > Leptopilina boulardi. The sequence continues at coordinate 2,106,060 of NW_026137909.1, forward strand.
AAATAACCAAGGGACAATTTTCAAGTAAATATAGAAATTTTTAAATATTTTTGTCCGCCATATTGTGTCCGCCATTTTTAATTTTTTAAATCTGACCTCAAATTCGAATTAAATGACCCCAAAAACCTTAATATACTCATTGAAACAAAAGTTGAATTATGTTTAATATTTTCTATTTTTTTTAGAAGGTGGCCAAATATGGTCAAAGTGTATGTTAACATTACTAAAAGTGTTAACTTCAATATGTCCTAACTTATTAAAAAAATTTTGTAAAATAATTTTGAAAAATGACTTTTAAAGCTAAAGAGTAGTACTATAAGATCCTTTTGTCGAAAATTAAAAAAAATTCTATTCATAAAAATTTATCAAAAAAGGCTAAAATAGCCCTTTTTGATCCTTTAAGCTTCATTTACTAAAAATCCTGAAACAATTAATTTTTATTAAACAATATTTTGTGGTTAACTTACTCACCCCTAGGGCAAAACTATTTGCAAATTACAGCCCGATCCGATCAACTTTCTTTTTCACTTAGTTCGCTACAGGAATTTTATCCTATATATATATTAAATTAAGAAGATTCTTCGATTGGACTGAAACTTGCAAACAGTTTTGCATTACGGGTAAGTACTAGAGGTATACATTTTTTTAAAATTCGACTCTCTCCAGGAGAATTAACGTGGATTCATTTGTATGAATTTGAATTTCGAGTCCATATTTGGAATAATAAATATATACACTGACAGGAAATTAAAAAATGTAACAGAAGTAACGGAGACGACAGTACTTAAAATTATAACATATCACTTGCACTTAATATTATTTGAAATAAAAATTAAATTTCAGTAAAAGTGAAAACGAAAGTAAAAACGAAAGTGAGAATGAAAGTGATTATGAAAGTCAATGACGATGTGGATGTCAAAATGAAATTACATAATTGCACCCCAGAAGATGCAAAAATTCTGTTTTACATATAGAAATTAAGTAAATTCCCATAGAAATCAATTTCTCAAAAACCACCCCCCAACATGTTTGTAAAAAGAGAACACGAACTAACTTTTAGGTCAGACTACGTTTTTCTCTTTAGATACATCTTAAGGAAGAGAATTTACCATAAGGCAGTCCTGGCAATTAAAATTTTTTTTCTTTTGTGTGCCTGTGTTATTAATAACTCATAACATAAATTAAACTATTAAATTTACCCTGCGTAGGTATCAAATAAATTAGAAAAAGATCGTGATACACTTTGCACACATACGCACATAAAAACATCAAAACAAATTACAATTATTAGAATAATATCAAAGAAATTGTTAATACATATGTGACGCTCCTCGAGAAAAGGGACTATTAGTTACCGGGATTGGTTCCCGTTTTCGGACAAAGGCAAAGATAAAAGTCGAAGTCAAAAATGTTAATAATTATTTATTTTTGTGGAACAAGAACACGGAACACAATTTCAATATCGCGGACAAAAGACACGGAACACAAGTTTCGACTAACTTTAACGACCTGTTGGAGCGTCTCGTTCCGAGAACTGCACTCCGCCACAGCCGAAATTAAAGTGAGTGCGTCGGTGACGTATTCTTTGAAGCGTCCCGTACTGGGAACCCAACTTCTTCACGTCCCAAAATTCAGGTAGTCCCAAACTGGGAAAACCCCAATTTTTCCTCGTGCCTTTCCATGCTGTGGGATCTCCTTTTCTTCAATCCCTTCAGGTAGAAAGTCCAGCTGTGACCGTTGTGGCTTTTTCTTCAGGTAACAGTCTGAAAAATAGTAATAAAACAACCTACCACCGAACAAACAAAAACCCAACACAAATCTAAATCAACTAAATAATTAATAAAGTTAAATTACGGATAACTTAAACCAAAGACACTTTAAAACTCCCTTTGATTCCGTCACTTCTGTTTCCTGTTTTCAACAGGGACTTATCGAGACAAAAAATTAATTTCCAGTTTTACATGCGAATCGATAGTATTTGAGTTGCTCTTTCATCTAGAAATGTCAAAAAAATATTTTTCTAATTACTTTTTTTGGAATAAACTTTAAACATGACCATGTCAATCGCGTTCCAGCACGGACTACGGAAACCATCCCCACCACCACTACTACTAGTATACTTGTTGTATCCTTGAGACGTAGGAACGATGTAGTAGTAAGGTAGTGGGGCTGATTTTCGCTGGCACGTCTCAGCGAATCAGAACGTTCGACTTTAAACGCCTTTACTGTATAATTCTGTTTTGTCGCTATAGGTCCCTTTTCTCGTAGAGCGTCACATATATGTGCGATCCTTTCTTTTGCACTCGTAAAAATTAATTAAAAAGAGGAAACAATTCTACGTTTCCATGTCCTCGGCCGGCACGTGAGAGCACTGCCGCTGGTCGAATCGCTGACGAGATGCGAAGATCGAATGAGTAATCAATCGCAAATTGTATTTCACTGTCTCGTCCTCTAGATCATTATACGTAGTACCGCGGTACTGATTGTTCCGCCACAGAATTTTAAAACCAAGAGTTTTTTGACGCCACCATCAGGTGTCTCTATGTTGTTTCCTTCCATCACGCCATTACGTTGTTCTGTGCGTTCTGCTACACATCGTATTGTCGCGAAAAAGAAAAAAAACAAAGTTAAAAAATGGATTTATCATCATCGAACTCTACATCATCCGAAGGAGATCGACGTCGTAATAAGAAGAGGAAAAAGTCTGCAACGAAAAAACTTCGACGGGAAGTTAAAAAACTGAAAAAAGATCTGGCAAAAATGAAGCGTCATCGTTCGCGTGCACCGTCGAGATCGCGCAAGTGAAATAGCTCTTCTACATCGTATGACTCCGAAGTGAGTATCCAGAAGCCAAGACCTCTATTGTTGAGCGTACCCCGAAAGGATCGTCGCACGACAAGGCGTGGCATCATCGGGAGCGTGAGTATAGGGACCGAGAGTCCAGATCTCCCAAAAGGTACAGCTACGAGCGTTATCCGCGAGAAACGCCTAGCATTGACCGGAGCAGAAGGGACGACAGTGAGCGCAGTCGGAGAGGCTCGCCACGATCTCCCCGACGACGCTCTAGATCTAGAAACCGCCGTTCAATAGAAAGGCAAAATGGAGGCAATCGAAACGGTGCCGTTGATCCTGTGAACAAAAATGCAGCTAACGCAACACAGTCGATAACTGAAGAGCAGAAGTTGCTCAATCTATTAGGAGATGGCCCTCCTCCTGAATGTTCGTACAGTGCTACCATCCATGGATCAATTGCCGAGTTATGGACCAAAATACTCCAAGCAGGTGTGTCAAAAGAGACTTTATAATATAATGGCGTGATGGAAGGAAACAACATAGAGACACCTGATGGTGGCGCCAAAAAACTCTTGGTTTTAAAATTCTGTGGCGGAACAATCAGTACCGCGGTACTACGTATAATGATCTAGAGGGCACTTAAGGTAATTTCGTTCAATCCTGTAATTTTCTCGAATAACGACTAATATCCTAATAGAAAAACTGTCTTTTTTTAATATAAGAAAATTTTTTTAATTAATTTAATATAAAAAATGGACAGATAAAGTATTGATTATATATATATACACACTACTTTATATTACTTCTTAATGAGAGAAGTAGAACTGTACATAATTTTTAGTAGCTTTTGATATAATACATACGCGTGTAGGGGTGTGTCAGTAATTGAATGTCGTTAAATGTCGATTATTGGCTTGAACCAATCAAATCCTTTGGACGACTCAGTCGACAATGTGGCTTCGAAAATTCTCTCTGATTCGAAACGATTGATGAGCAAACGTGTCCTCTATTTATGTATGTACATGGTTAACACTACGTGATTTTCATTTGCTCGTGTACTAGCTCTAATGCCATAACAGCAAAGGCAACGTTTGCTTTTCGTTAATAATTTATTTTTGTTACAATTCTAGTACAATTTAAAAACTCAAAAATTAACAATAAAATATATTTTAAAATTTAAAATTGAATGCGATTATAATAATTGTAGGAGAAGGTGAGGGAATTTGAGCCCCTTAAAGAAAATGATTTAAAAAACCAACTTATTGTTATAATAAAATATTGTTTTGGTCATTTTTTACTCCTTTTGTTATTGTAATACATAAATTTTTAGAACTTGATTTTTTGATGTATCTTTACGTTTTTCGACCTCAAAAATCCAAAAATCATATTTTTAAAAAATGTCATTTCGTGTGTGTGTATATATACACTACATTTTCTTAAATATCTCGAATACTATAAGAGCTAAAGGGATAAATTTTTTTTAAATTGTGGGTCTCAATGGCATCTTTTGAGACGTTAGCGAACATTCTACTGATATTTTATTCAAAGTTATTGAATGTTTAAAAATTAAAGAAAAACGTTTTTTGCCCATTACTTAAAAAAATGTATTGACACCAATAAATATTTATCTCCAGTTTTGTAGAGTTTTTCAAGCCTTTTGCCTTATTTATTAAAAAATATGAATTTTTGAAGAAAATAAAGAACAAAAAAGTAAGTTTGCAAAAAAAAATTTTTAAAAATGCATTTTCTTCCATTACCCCACCTGTGCGGTATTGGGAGATCTTACTTGAAATTCCAAAAAAATGATATAATTTATATTTTCTTTGGATATTTTTCTTATTTTGTCAATAGTTATCGACAGATAAACATTTTACCAAATATTTAAGATATAAAAAAGACCTACAGATTCTTTAATCTTAAAATATCCAATAATAACACATTCTAGACAATAAAACACAAATATTGATTCGTAGCAATTAAGTATGAATCTTGTTCAATTTTCAAAAAAACAAGAAAAGCCATATCGAGGTAACGAAACTCTGCTGGCTGAAATAATTCTCTTATTACCCCAAAGAATTTTCACAGTCCACAATTTGAAAAAAAAAGAAAAACATAAACAAATTTAATTATTACCTCTATTTTTATTTATGTATCTAAATCTACATACATTTATTTCTAATAAAATCACAAAATATAATTAAATAATAAATTTTTAACTATTTACTTTGATCTCCAGAAATATTTTCCATTTAAGAAGAAAAACTCGAAAACTTGATTTTTCTTGTAGTTTCTACAAATCTGTCAGAAATGTGACCGTTTGTCTGTTCGTATGACATATATTGAACATGAATTTGAAAAAAAGTTAAAAATATTAAATATTTTTAAAGTTATATTCTGTCAAAGTGATGTCCTTTTAAAAAACATGATTTGCGGTGAACACGACTATGGAAATCTGGCTCATGTGAAATAAAAAATTCAAATGGATTTACATTTATTTAACGATTATTTAGTCCTTGACGGAGCGATTTAAAAAAACTTTTTGACAAAATGGCGACCTGTCAAAGTTTAACTTTCGATTTTCCTCAAAAAATCGGTCGTTTTTCAGATATAAAAAGAAAAGTTTTGTGTTATGTCATATTTTAAATAATTTTTAATTTTACCTAAGCAGAACTTAGAATTGTTCCTTATTCTAATTCCTCAATTTAACTTAGCTAAATTAACTAAGTTGGGAAGAGGTTTATTAAATGAATGATTTAAAAAAATACAATATGCAAATTATTTATTTAAAAATGCTGAATGTTCTCAATTATTATTATTACAAGACAATCAAACAATTATTAAATCTATTTAATAAGATTTGGTAAAACTACCTTATTTTATGTTGCGGTGGAGTTTCCAAATTTTCTTCGTGAGTTTTGATGATTCGGTATTCTATTGATTTTTTACGACCGCTCGTAAAAGTTCTTTATTGATGGGTGTCACTGTTGAAACATAGATTTTTAACTTCCGTATATATTAGAACTGTATTTTAACACATAAACTCCGTACGTATAATTTTTGGGACTGCCTTCGTAGTGAAAGGTTTCCCTTTATATATTAATATTTTCCAATGTATTTCTCGCGGCGGTACTAGCTCGCCTTTTTGGGTTAGATTCAAAATCGGTACCTCACAGACACGAAAAGTGTTTATTGCTTTTTTCTATGTGTTGGTGACTCTATATGTTGATTTCCTTGTTTGTAGATTGTCTTTCATAATTCCAAATATCAAGAACATTACAATTTTAAGAAATATTATAATTTTATATATTGATTATTTTTAATATATTTTAACATTCATTATGATTATTTCGTTATTAACATTATTATTTATTTATACATTTAATATTTATAAACAATTGATTTACTCTCAAATATTCGTTTTATTCACAAATACCTGTCTACTCATAAGCAATCATTTATTCATAAATATATTTGTTTATTTGTAAATAATTATCGATTTATAAATATATTTGTTTATTTATAAACAATTGTTTATTCACAAATATTTGTTTACAAATATTTGTTTATTTAAAAACAATTATTTATTTACAAATATATTTATTAATTTAAAAAATTAATTTTACATAAACATTTATTTATTTAATTTATTTATTGACAATAATTATTAATAATAATTATTATTTTTCCATAGCAAAAATGTTACGAAGACGTGACATTTGCATAAAAAAATTAATCCTTCGATCAAGGACTAGATTATTATGTATCGAAAAGCATGTTAAATTTAATGACAATCGGTTCAGTAGTTTTCAAGTGATAGTGATCACCGACTTCAAAAATGTAGTTTTGAGAAAAACGTGTTTGAAGTTTTAACTTCCTTTTAATGAAGGTTGAATTTTTTTTTGAAATCAGATAGAATCATCAATTTTTTGACCATATAATAATTCTTCTGCAGATGAAGCTGCTTCCAAAATCCCAATTTAAATATAAATGTATTGTTGATTGATCAATTGCTGACTCGAATTTTTTTCGTTAATTCGAAGAATTGGTTTAGGATTGATTTTAGGCTGAGGTTGTCATCATATTAAATAAACAGTTATCTTCATATTTAATATAAAATTAATTATATTTAATTATAAAGAACATAACTTGTGAACCGATACATTTGTGAGTGATAGAATGATCTGTACTAATTGTTTTGGAAATTGAAAATTATCTGAATTGGAAGGGAGAGGATGTCACTGGACATGGAAGGGATATTTTCAAAAGGCGTAGGCGTGGTTAAAATTTACGGGTTACGGAATATAGACGGAAGAAGTAAGTATGGAATGCTATTATCAAGGGTCAAATATATATGCTTGTGGGATTAGGATCAGGGCTGGATATGGTTCTAATAGCATCGATAAGTAATTTGTTTTATAGTCGTATAAACTGTACCTAAGAAGATGTCGGACATACCTATTTGTAAAAAAAATAAACAGCAATAAAGCGATAAAAAGATCATCCTAAAGGACTCAAAATTGTCACGCTTAGAGAAAATAAACGGAATAATAAAATTGAAAACTTGGGACTCAACAGATATAAAGACCCACACGGCAGTTAGCCTGTTCTCAACCGACCTGGCGCGTCTCCCTTTCAACCTGTATATCTCATTCAATTTTTACCGGATCATCATAAAAATTTGTAGACATATTTCTAAAAACATATCCTTTAAGAAAATGCAAAAAAAAGAACTATAGATTCACTATTGGCCTATTTTCTGGATAAAATCTTAAAATATATTAAAAAAATATCAAAGTTGTTGCATTAAAGTTTTTGACTCATCGTTAATTCCACGCCGATCTCTTAAAGAACCTCGGCTTGATATCACAGGATTTGACAAAATTTAATTTGATTTATTAATTCAATTTTTCAATTGTCACTCACATTCTCTGTGCAAAGCAAAAAGAGAATGATCGTATCCAGGAAGATGTCTACCAAAAGACTTCGCTTATTAGTGACCTCTCCTCCAGTTGAGCATCATGAATTAAAAATAAAATTTTTATTAATTACATCGATAAATTATTCGATTGTCGGAAACATTCTCTTACGACAATAGTAAGTTTAGTTTTTAGGTGAGCGTAGCGCTATAGTATACCACCAACGCGCCGTCTATAATGAATATGGCTGCCCTATTATTGCTTCGACACGACAAAGACAGTATTAGTCTTCGTCTCCCTAGCACTCTTGAATAATCGGGAATCACTTCCAATTATATGTGCCAGAAAGCTCTTCCCTTGAGGACTTGGGTCATTCATCTGTCTTTGATATTTTATTTCGTCTCAATTGATCCAGATAGTATCCGTAGTTTTAAGCAAAATGAAACAAAAGTAAACCGAGAGTTACAGAACTTTTGAATCAGAAAAATTTATTGTCGATGATATGACGAATTAGTAGATTTGACCGCAAGTTTATTAAATATTAAATAGAATCAAATAAAAGGAAGTGGATAAGCAGGGAAAGCTTGATTCCCGTTTTAACGTAGTCTATACTTTAATATTATTACTTCTATAATCAAATAATTTAATTAATTTATTATTTGTACACAGCTAAAAAATTGTCCGTGTTATAATATCAAAACAAATTTATAATCTTTAATATTCTTTAATACAATGTTTAATTTTTTATATACATTGTACATAATTTCTGAAATTAATTTTTATTAAAAAACATAAACAATAAGTGCTCCATAAGGTTTTCTTAAATTAATTTAACCAAAAAGTTAGTTTGAACTTTTTTATAATACTTGAGAAGTTGCTCAAGTGAGAAACAATTCAATGAGTCTGCTTAATTAGAAGAAAATTTTATGAGATTACTTTGGTATTTCTTAAAAACTTTTCTTTAGTGACATCGTTGATTTATTTGTAAAATAGAACAACTTAGAGAGAACTTTAACATTAAAGGCGTAGTAGTTCATATAGCAGCGAGCTATATGGTTTAGTTTGCGTAGGAATGACATGAACTAAAGTAAAAGAAGGAGGGTGAAACACGCTACTGCGGACCAGAAAGTCACTTACAGACGAAGCCTTGAAGTTGCTTTTTGACCCTCAGAGTCACGATCCCAAGAGGTAAGTCTTGTTTGACTTTGAATAAGAAAAACATAAAGTCAGTTACATGTGCTTACCCAAAATCGATTGTGGAGACCTAGTTGTAATATTACCTTTTATCTTGAAAACGGTTATAAAATTATTTTACAAAGTATCAAAATTTAAATTTCTTATATGTTAAAAACGAATTAAACATTTTTTATAACAATTATGTTCACTATCAATCATTCTATGATTTTATTTTTTTATGAAATTTATGAGTTCAACTTCTCCTTTTCTTCAGTTTCTCAATAACTCAAAATAATTTTTAAACAATGGAATTGTTCATAAAAAAATATTTCCTTCAGACAAATATTAAAATTGCACTTCAGAGTATTTCAAATCGAAAATACAAGTTTATTTAACCAAAAAATTTTGTAAGTATTGAAAAAATAGAATTCCGATTTTTGATAGCAGACTATTCTTAAGTTAAGGCAAAGCATGTGTAATATTTATAATAATAAACTAAGAACAATTATAATTTACAATATTTTATTAAAATTGCTAGGAGAATAGTTCGCGATGTAACACATCTTCTTTATATAACTGTACGAAAAACATCAAGTCGTTAGCCTTGTAGCTGGATTCAGTCCGATTGTTCTGGCAGTCGTTATGGTTTAATGCGTTAGACACCGTCGTAATATGAATTCATTGCTTAGTGAAAATGGTGGGCATTCACTCGTGTAAACATTGTTCGCCACGCCAGCTAACATGAAATTCAATCTTCCAAACCTTGACAGTACTTGAATCTTTTGGTTCTCTGTATGAGATAATGAGAGAAAGAGAGTTGTAACGGGACAAAGAAATTTAATGAACTTCATAAAGCTCCTGACAAGAATAAAGTTTACTAGGCTATACGTTTACATATAAGGGTTTAGCAACACGCGTACTTTTTATATAGATAAATCATAATATTAAAAAAAATTAATTAAAATTTTTTTTAATTGATTATTTAGGACATTTTGCGAACATTAAATAGTAATTATCATACAATCTTCTTTTATATGTCTGGAAAGCAACTATAAACGTAAAACTTTATGTAAAATGAAACATTTTTTTCAAGTCAACTTTTTGTTTAGTTATTAAAAGCTGATAAGATTATGAAAAGAATGACACCTTAAACAAGAGGTTACATCAATTTTTAAGTCAGATAATTATGAAAACATAAATTTCACTGTTAGCGGGATTTTTCCTATTCGAAAGGCAAGGTCCACAATTTATTATAAATATCTTGTAGGAATTGAGTACCTGATTTCTGTACGCAGAGTGAACTGAAACATATTTATTGGATTCAAAGGTAAACAAAAAATGGACTCACAAACCAGCTCGGTGGTCTTGAAGTAAAATAAAGTATTTTTACGTCGACAAAAAAAGTCATTTATACTTTCTTTTAAAGCATCATCTCAAGATTCAAAATCAACAAAAAAAGAAATCTTACCCGCGTGGAAATGGAATATGGGCAAAAATCAGAAAAATCAACAGTAAAATAAAAAAAATTAATTTTCCCATGGATTCCAAGATTTTAGTAATTGTTTAAAATCTGTAAAATTAAAAATAATTTTTCTAATGGTTCGCAATATTTTTACAATGGTCCATATTCAGTAAAATTAAAAAAATTTATTTTCCCATGGTTTCCAAGATTTTAGCAATGGTAAAAAAATGTAAATATCCCATGGTTTCCAAGATTTTAGCAAATGTTCAAAAATTCGTAAAATTTAAAAATTATTTGTCCATGGTTTCTAAGATTTTATAAATGGTCGAAAATCGGTAAAATTAAAAAAAAATTTCCCATGGTTTCCAAGATTTTAGCAATGCTCAAAAATCCGTTTAATTAAAAAATAAATTCCCAGAGTTTGCAATATTTTATCAATGGTCAAAAATCTGTAAAATTAAAAGAAAAATTTCCTATATTTCGCAAGATTTTAGCAATGATCCATAATCAGTAAAATTGGAAAAGATTGTCGTTCAATGCTTATGTGGTACTAGACTCAAGGTTAATCAATTTATATTTTAACCAATTGATATTTAAATACGAAAAATACAAACCAGACGCAAAAAATTTTAGGGGCATGATTATTCCATAAAAATAATTAGTTTTAATTTCATTTTAAAGAATTTTATTTAATATAATTCTTTTTTAACCGAATTACATAAGTGGGTTTCAGTGTATTCAATTAATTTTTAATCCTTAAAATAGGAGTTTCTTTTACTAACGAGTCGTCCATAAATTACGTAAGGCATTTTTCTTAAAGGGTATAGGGGGTTAAGGATACAAAAAGTGCCGTTGCAGGTATTCTGTTCAAATTGACACCATATATTGCTACCCCTATGAATATAAAATTCTGCAAGTATGAACCCATAATTCGAATTTTTGGGGGAGTTATGGTGGGGGAAAGGAAAATAAAGAAATCCATTTTTCTCGAAAACTACTGAAACGATTTTAATGAGCTTTGAATATGTTATACATGTCGCTAAGACAATTCTAAAAAAAAATCTCAAAATTTTTTTTTGAAAAAAAGTCAAAAAAAATTAATTTTGAAATTTTCAAAAATTTTTTTTGGGGTGATTTTTTGAAGTGACCACTTTACTTTTTTTTAAAAGTTACCTTATAAAATCCCCTTTAACATATATTTTTTTCAGATTTTTAAAAAATGTAGTTTTTGAATAATTTAACGAAAACCATCGTCGCGCTACATGACGCAGCGCGCACAGTGTGCTGATGCAGTATACGGGTGTTCCAAAAGTATTGAAACTTTCAAATATCTCGAAAAGTACGAATTTTTGTAAAAAATGTTCAAGACAAAAGTTGTTCCAAACAAAAAGATGTACATCTTTGAAACCAAAAAATTGGGCCCGGAGCCCAATGTTGGGCCCTACAATGAAAGAAGTGGTTTTCTTAAATAAGACCACTAATTTTCAGTATCAAATTCGTAATCCCCATGAAATTCTGCGTTCAGACATGTGGTAAAAGTGCCCAAAATATTGGGCCCAATCCAAGATATTGGGTCCAAAATTTAACAACAGATAAATAAATTTTAGAAAATCGCATCTTGGAGGGATTTTGAGATCACAGGATTAGAAATTGGAAGCTAATTTTTAAATTGGGAATAGAGCCCAATGTAAGATTCCGCCGCCCAATGTGAGACCCACAGTAAAAAAAATTAGTTGTCTTGAATAAAACCTATTAATTTTCAGTATCCAATTCGTAATCCCCATGAATTTCTTGGGTTAGACTTGTAGTAAAAATGACAAAAATATTGGGCCCAATGTCTGGGATTAGGCCCAACATTTTTCGTTAAATAAATAAATTTAAAAAATCGCATCTTTAAGAGTTTTTGGGGTCATAGGATTAGAGATTCGAAGATAATTTTCAAATTGTACACAAAGCCCAATGTAAGATTCCGCGGCCCAATGTGAGACCCACCTTAAAAAAATTAGTTGTTTAAATAAAACCCACTAATTTTCAGTATCCATTTCAGAATCGTTATGAAATTCTGGGTTTAAACTTGTAGTACAAAAGCCAAAAAATATTGGGCCCAATGTCTGGGATTAGGCCCAACATTTTTCGTTAAATAAATAAATTTAAAAAATCGCATCTTTAAGAGTTTTTGGGGTCATAGGATTAGAGATTCGAAGATAATTTTCAAATTGTACACAAAGCCCAATGTAAGATTCCGCGGCCCAATGTGAGACCCACCTTAAAAAAATTAGTTGTTTAAATAAAACCCACTAATTTTCAGTATCCATTTCAGAATCGTTATGAAATTCTGGGTTTAAACTTGTAGTACAAAAGCCAAAAAATATTGGGCCCAATGTCTGGGATTAGGCCCAACATTTTTCGTTAAATAAATAAATTTATAAAATCGCATCTTTTGTAGTTTTTGGGGTCACAGGATTAAAAATTCAAAGCTACTTTTCAAATTTGGCACAGAGCCCAATGTAAGATTTCGCAGCCCAATGTGAAGCAGAAAAAAAATTAGTTTTCTTCTATTTCGTAATCGTTATGAAATTCTGGGCTTAGACTTGTGGTACAAATTCCAAAAATATTGGGCCCTCACATTGGGATGCAGAATCTTACATCGGGCTCTATGCTCAATTTCTAATCCTGTGATCTCAAAATTTCTCCAAGATGCGATTTTTTAAAATTTATTTATCTGTTGATAAATTTTGGACCCAATATCTTGGATTGGGCCCAATATTTTGGGCACTTTTACCACATGTCTGAACGCAGAATTTCATGGGGATTACGAATTTGATACTGAAAATTAGTGGTCTTATTTAAGAAAACCACTTCTTTCATTGTAGGGCCCAACATTGGGCTCCGGGCCCAATTTTTTGGTTTCAAAGATGTACATCTTTTTGTTTGGAACAACTTTTGTCTTGAACATTTTTTACAAAAATTCGTACTTTTCGAGATATTTGAAAGTTTCAATACTTTTGGAACACCCGTATACTGCATCAGCACACTGTGCGCGCTGCGTCATGTAGCGCGACGATGGTTTTCGTTAAATTATTCAAAAACTACATTTTTTAAAAATCTGAAAAAAATATATGTTAAAGGGGATTTTATAAGGTAACTTTTAAAAAAAAGTAAAGTGGTCACTTCAAAAAATCACCCCAAAAAAAATTTTTGAAAATTTCAAAATTAATTTTTTTTGACTTTTTTTCAAAAAAAAATTTTGAGATTTTTTTTTAGAATTGTCTTAGCGACATGTATAACATATTCAAAGCTCATTAAAATCGTTTCAGTAGTTTTCGAGAAAAATGGATTTCTTTATTTTCCTTTCCCCCACCATAACTCCCCCAAAAATTCGAATTATGGGTTCATACTTGCAGAATTTTATATTCATAGGGGTAGCAATATATGGTGTCAATTTGAACAGAATACCTGCAACGGCACTTTTTGTATCCTTAACCCCCTATACCCTTTTAACCCATGTACCCACGACTGTAAGGCTCCTTAAGTTTTTGACCCACCCACCCCCCTATCTTACGTAATTTTTTTCTCATGTATTTTCTTACTGGAATTGATAATTAAAAATTTAAAATCATTGCAGAAATTTGTTTAATTGAATATTAATTTAAAATATTACTTACCGAATGTCGGTAAAACAGGAAAGTGACCATATAAAAAGTTACCGACACGGAAACCTACATTACCAACTGTCGGTAAAACAGAAAAATGGTGATATAAAAATAACCGACACGGAAACCTACATTACCAACTGTCGGTAAAACAGAAAAATGGTGATATAAAAATAACCGACATAGAAATCTACATTACCGACTATCGGTAGAACAGAAAATGGCAATTTAAAAAATTACCGATATAGAAATCTACATTATCGACAGTCGGTAAAACAGGAAATTGGCGATATAAATATTACCGATACAGAAATCTGCATTGCCGACTGTCGGTAAAACAGGAAAGTGGCAGCAGTTTACGTTCGATAACGCAATACAGAGAACATAAATCAACAAATTAAAGTTATTTTATGGAATCATTGCACAAGTACGAGTGACAGTTTTTATCATCCATACTTGTCATTAGCGCCACTAAAAAGTAGCTAGCAGTAGCGAATATTTTACCTAACAGTAATACAGAAATTAAACGAAACGTTAGTAGTTTTTGCTTTTGATACCGTTTATTCAACGAAACTAAATTATAATGTACTTTTGATCCGGTTCGTTGAACGTAACAAAAGTAGAATTCATTTTTGATTCCGCTTGTTGACTTTAATATGATATGAACAAAGGTGGATTCTGGATCGATTGACGAATTTCGAAAAGTGAAAAATAATAAATGAATTAGAATTATGTAATTAATCAAAGAATAATATTCTGACTAGTCAGCGATTTAAGAAATTATATGTGCCGAAAAATTAGAAATCAGTAATGAAAATTGAATTTATGCGCACAAATGAAAAGAAATCCATCCCCGTTCTATTCTTTTATTTTAATAATTAAAATTTTCTATTTATACACGACCAAATACTATTTATTTATTGTGCTTATGGCAATCGAACATACATTAGTAGCCATAAAAAGGACAACAAAATGCAAAGTAAATCTAAATATTAGCATCTCAACTGGGATAAGTTCCGCTCGTATGGCATTCAAGTGGCCTACTGTATGTTTCAATGAGACTTTAGTTGTATAATCCTATTATGCATCCCACTCGTCACGCACTATGAGTTATTGCAGTATAATTTCACGGTTCGCACGTAATGCTATTGAGAGTATATATCTCATATCAAATACGTTTTGCCAAATTATCGACAATGCTTGAGATATTGTAGTCAATGCCGGAAGTGAATGGTCAAATCAAAACATCCATGGAGAAGGGACAACTTCCCATTTATTATGGGTAATGACAAATGTAAGCAACAGTACATTCTGTATACATACATTGAGTTAAATTTTTAAGCAATGTAATTTTAAATTACATTGGATTTTTAAATTACAATACCGATAATTTAAAATTCCATAACAATGTTCAGTTATAGTTAACATTTTATTTACAAAACTTCAATTTTAAGAAAATCTATTTATCTGTTTTTCTAAGATAGATCCTTAAAATGTATTAAAGATTATTTGATCAAAATAAAAAAATGTAAAAATAAAGAAATATTTTCTATATATCGTAAATATTCAGTTCAAAAATTATAATATCATATTTTATAGGTTAATCTAGAATTAACACCGAGTAGAATTAATTATCCACAAATAATACTAAATTTATTTAAAGCTTCAATTTTACATTCACACATAATTGTACAAGAAATAATTTACATTTTGCATTCAGCTTGTACGCTTCTTGCGAAACTCCGTATAATCAACGCAATGGCTCACGCATGACTGTCTTATTCTCCCTTTTTACCAAAGCCACGTTGCATAAATTGAATCAGTCAATTAACACATTACACGACATCGTGTATATTAAATTAAGGGGGAGGTACATTTGAATGCCTTAAAAAGTATTATTTTCAATTGTATTTTTAAAGTCAAGTCATAATAATAATTTATTCTATATTTATAAAACTCTGATGTTTTATAAAACGAAACAGAAAAAATTATTCGGTTAAATTTTGTTAAATAAACTGTTTAAAAAAATATTTGAAATAAATAATTTTTTTAACAAAAAATATTTTTAAATTTCTTCCTAAGATTAAAAAAATAGTTTTGTTTTTAAATTGTTCAACTGGATCTTAGAAAAAAAATTGATACATCTAAAAATATTACTTGTCAATTTTAACTTATATTTATTATCGGTCTAATATTTTTAGAAACTTATTGTCATTAGACTAGAAGTTAAGAAAATGATATATTTAAAATTAAATTGAAGATTTAGAAACTCTGATTCATTTACAATAAAAAGTTTATAATTGTTAAGTATGAATTTTTTTTTTAATTTTTAGATTCAGTGGATTTTTTATAAATATTGTTTAGTAAACATGTGAACACGATCTTCTTCAAAAATATTCTATTGTCTTGACCTAATTTTTTGGTTCCATGCAACCGAAATGGTTTTATGAAACCATTTGTAACATTCATACATATTTCCTTTAAAAACCATTCGAAAATAAGGATTTCAGTGCAAACGTAGACGATCCCTTTAAATTATTTTTTTAGTTAAGAGTGTTACTTCGTGTGAAACAAATTTGAAACGGTATTTCATTTTTGAGTCATTTGATTTCACTATTTTGTTTATGTGTGAGAACCAATTCTGATTGTCTGTTATAGTTACGTTGGTAAATAAAGTCAATCTGCTAAAGTAAACTCTTGGAAATTTAGCATTCTTCATACATTTCAATTTTTCACTTCAGTTCAAAACTCACTTAAATGAAATCCTGGTGAGAAAGGATGAAAGATGGTTTGCACCAATCTTCATCTTCAAGGCATAATTCGGACACTGTGTCGAGAGTAAAAGAAGTACTACATAGAACGAAGCTTTTATTGTATCAATTTCAGGCAGATGTCTTATATTGCACATACTTCAATCCCATAGAAAAACACACTACCTACTAATAAATTTAAAACTTTCTCTGTCCTTTTTTCAAGTAATTTTAAAATTTATATATCTTATTAAACTATTTTTGTTATATAAATGTTAATAAAATTTTTTTAACTTTTTTTAAAATTTTATCGACGCCCAAATTTCAAAGGATATATAGATTAATAAAATTAAATAATTTGTAATGATTTTAATGATTTAGATAGATACCATTTGAATGATTCTAAGAGCTTTAAAAATTTTTCTTTACTAACGTTGGTAGTGTATATAAATATTATTAATAAAATTTAAACATAGTGGAGTGGAGTGGGTCAAAATTATTAACTTTGGATACTGTCAGCTGTAGCTTTAATTCCTGAACCAATAAAATGCCAATTTAACAAGCGATTTAAAGATTGATATTCAGGCTATACATTTTGTTGCGTTGAGAGTTAAAATAAGTAAAAATAAAATTTAGAATATGTTAGAAAATATTATAGGAAAATAATATTTCAGTGGATAAAGAAAATAGGTTTCACTTTTAACACAAATAAAACTCGTTTAAAAATAAAGCTCGTTTAAGAACATATAATTTGCACAGAAACACAATATACATATGTGAGGTAATGAAAATATGATTGGATCTTTTGTTAATTCCTTTTTAAATTGAAAAAACTGTTTAGTTACATTTTTGTGGAAAAAACGACAAATCAACTGTACTCGACCGTTGTTTATTTTGTACTGAACCTTTTTGGTCCTTCAGGTATATACCGTAGTTATAAACTTAAACTTGTTAGTGTAGGTACAATTTTGTGTGAGTATCTGTGTAAGTGTTTGTGAAAGTATCGTTGTAATTTCTAAATATCCAACAGAATAGCTTATTCTTAATCTTTTTCTACAGGTAAACAAAATAAAGTTGTAAATATTATCGCAAGAAAAACATCAGCATCTGTAACAATTGTAAAACTTTATATTGAGCCATAAGATATAATCCCAAATTTTTAAAAACTTATTTTGGAACATCTTGCATTTTATAACTTTAATCCTCTCATTTTTAAGATAGGTCTGTTGAAATTATTTCGAAGATAAGACTACTCTAATAAAACTAAAAACCTAACCCCTCCACTTGCAATTATACCTGGGTCCAAAAAACCTAAAAAATTATTCTTTATTCTTCTGAATAACCAACGAAAATCAATTTTTCTCCTTTATCATCTAATTTTCTTCTTTGCTCTTTGTGAATGAGAGCGTATGCTGCACATCCAAAAACATGTAAGTGTCCAATATTTGGTTTCTTTCCGTACCATAACTCATATGGTGTTTTTTCTTTAACTTTTGTGGGCAATCTATTTTGCAAGTAGTTGGCCGTGATTGTTGCTTCTCCCCAGTATTTTTTATCTAAATCAGCATCTATAAGCATGCATCGAGACATTTCAAAAAGAGATCTGTTTTTTCTTTCGGCAACACCATTCTGCTGGGGTGAATAAGGTGCTGTGTATTGCATGCGAATACCTTCATCTTTTAAGAAAGATTGCAAATCATTACACAGCCCCACAAAAAAAAAAAAGTGTCATGTACTTTTGACCGGAATACCCTAACCCTATGTATTTTGACGCGCTGAACACGAATCCGAAGTCCGTTTTGCTCCATCACGTCAGGATTTTTTTCTAACCTCAAAAAACATGTCGGATTTTGAGAAGTAGGCGATTTTTTTAAAAATTGATGTATTAACTTCAAACTTGGTATCTGGGGGTTTTTTGTGTCGCTGATTACGAATCTGAAGTTAGATTTTCAAAATCCAAAATGGCGGATCCAATATGGCGGACGAATTTTGAAAAAATTTTAAGATTTACTTCAAACTTGGTATCTAGGGGTTTTTTGGGTCGCTGATTACGAATCTGATGTCAGATTTCCGAAATTCGACATGTCTGATTCAATATTAAGGAATTGTTTTTTAAAAAATTGTCAGATTATTATGAAATTTGGTATCTACAGGTTTTCTAAGTTGCTGACAAGTAACACTAGGGAAGTGCCATACGACGATTTTTCTGAAACTTGGCAGTTTTGTAGTTTTTTAAAAACAATTTGACACGTATGTTTTGTTTTTGCGCAAAATATTCGTAATCAGCGACCCAAAAAACCCCCAGATACAGATAATGGCGTATCTAATATGTCCGATAGAAGTCCATGTTGGATATGCCATTTTGAATTTTTCAAATCTGACATCATATTCGTAATCAGCGACCCAAAAAACCCCCAGATACCAAGTTTGAAGTAAATCTTAAAATTTTTTCAAAATTCGTCCGCCATATTGGATCCGCCATTTTGTATTTTGAAAATCTAACTTCAGATTCGTAATCAGCGACACAAAAAACCCCCAGATACCAAGTTTGAAGTTAATACATCAATTTTTAAAAAAATCGCCTACTTCTCAAAATCCGACATGTTTTTTGAGGTTAGAAAAAAATCCTGACGTGATGGAGCAAAACGGACTTCGGATTCGTGTTCAGCGCGTCAAAATACATAGGGTTAGGGTATTCCGGTCAAAAGTACATGACACTTTTTTTTTTTGTGGGGCTGTGTTATTAATGTACTCCCTTCCTCGATCTGATCTTATAATTTTTGGCTTTTTATCATGTTGTGTTTTCATTAATTGAATGAATTCTTTAATAAAAATTCCAACTTCATTTTTATTTTTCATTAAATAAACTTTAGAAAATCGAGAAAAATCATCAATAATGGTTAAAATATACCTTTTTTTACCTGGGGTTTCTGTTTGCATAGGGCCACAAATATCTGTGTGAATGAGATCCAGTATTGCTTTTGTCTTCTGTAGAGATTCTTTTGGAAACGGTTTACGTGCCATTTTCCCTTTAATACAACATTCACACACTATTTTTGCACCACAATCCTTGAATTGTATACCTGAGGCTACTTCCATTTCTGCTAATAACTTTATTGCTGCTGGGTCTCGGTGTCCAAATCTTCGGTGCCAGGCATGTTGACAATCTTCATGATAATGTTCTTTTATTGCCACTTTACTCGACCCGAACACTTCTATCACTTTTGTTTGATCGCATTTTTGAACTTCATACAAATCTGGAGACAATCTGGCTACAAGATGGATTTTACCGTCCGTTAAAATATGTCAATAATCCTCTTGAAACTGTATTTTGTAACCATCCTTTGCCAATTTTTTCACTGACAATAAATTAGAACTAAAGGTAGGTACATAGAGAACATCACGTATTTCCATTTCAAAACAATTTCCTTCTTTTGAACTCCACTTTATGATGCCTGATCCTATCCCTTTTATATTAGCAGCCTTTTCATCCGCAAGACGAACGAGTCCTTTTTTGCTAGTATCTAATTTTTTGAAAAAATCTTTATTGCGTACCATATGGCTTGTTGCTCCAGAGTCTACAACCCAACTTTCTCCTTCAATTGCTGCTTTTGTCATTTCCATATGTGATTCCTCCCTGGTTATATGACAGTAATCTTCAGTTTTCTCTTCTTTATCTTCGGAAACTTTATTGGCCTTTTGCTGTTTTTCTTTCTATGCTTTATACTTAAAACATTCTTGTTTCGAATGTCCAGGTTTTTAAAAAAAAAAACAATTACCCTTAAATTGCTTTTGACCTTTATCTTTATTGTATGAGGACTTTATAGCTGACTCACTGTTCTGAAGATTTTCTCTTACATCTTTTGCTCCTTTACGCCGTTTATACTCATCGATTAGTTTGCTTTTAATGAATTGGCTTGTAATATCTTCTTCGGGCCTACTCTCTAATGCCGTTACAAGAGTATTACAAGGGCTGATAATTGACTGATATTATTTGAAAAACTATTTATATGAGCTTCCATATCACCTCCTTCAATCAAAACTGAACGACATATTCTTTTTAATAAAAGAACCTTACTTGATAATGTCGACTTTTGGTGATATTCTTTGAGTGCATTCCATGAGTCCTTCGCTTATTTAGCATTCCTGATGTGCAATAATTGATCATCTTCAACAAGAAGTCCTATTCTTGCACGTGCCTTGTCGTCTTTCTTTTTCCACGCGGCTAATTTTGTGGCATCTAAATCATCAGGTTTAGCTTCTTCTAGCACTTCCCATAGATTATCGTCAATCAACATAAGTTCCATTTTGTAACACCACACAGAGTAATTTTCACTATTGAGCTTCGTGATTGCGAACCGGTATCCGGAATTTTCTGCCATAATTGTTCACTTTAATAACTTCACAGTACTGTCAAAAAAATCTGAGTCACTTTAATTGTCAATGTTAATGTCACCAAACAACTGTCAATAATTCCTTATGTTATTCACTTAATTATTGTTATTGTCTTTCACTACACTCTGGGCCCATAACCTGTTAGAAAATATTATAGGAAAATAATATTTTAGTGGATAAAGAAAATAGGTTTCACTTTTAACACAAATAAAACACACTGAAAGCTCGTTTAAGAACATATAATTTGCACAGAAACACAATTTACATATGTGAGGTAATGAAAATATGATTGCATCTTTTGTTAATTCCTTTTTAAATTGAAAAAACTGTTTAGTTACATTTTTGTGGAAAAACGACAAATCAACTGTACTCGACCGTTGTTTATTTTGTACTGAACCTTTTTGGTCCTTCAGGTATATACCGTAGTTATAAACTTAAACTTGTTAGTGTAGGTACAATTTTGTGTGAGTATCTGTGTAAGTGTTTGTGAAAGTATCGTTGTAATTTCTAAATATCCAACAGAATAGCTTATTCTTAATCTTTTTCTAAAGGTAAACAAAATAAAGTTGTAAATATTATCGCAAGAAAAACATCAGCATCTGTAACAATTGTAAAACTTTATATTGAGCCATAAGATATAATCCCAAATTTTTAAAAACTTATTTTGGAACATCTTGCATTTTATAACTTTAATCCTCTCATTTTTAAGATAGGTCTGTTGAAATTATTTCGAAGATAAGAGTACTCTAATAAAACTAAAAACCTAACCCCTCCACTTGCAATTATACCTGGGTCCAAAAAACCTAAAAAATATACCTGTACTAAACACCATGTTACCAACACATTTTGACCACTGTACACAAGCTACCAATGTAATCTTTGACTACGACGACATGACACTTTGCCATAATCGTCAGAACCATTTCTGCTCTCGCTTGAGTAGAATCGAGCAATCACTTTTTCACAAATATTAATTCATCGGTGTACTCAATTTTTACCAACATTAAAATAAATAAATAAATTGTAATTTTTTAAATTATACATGTACATTATCTCACTTCATTTAAACAGCCAAGCAATTTTCTATTAAATGTTTCTTTGCATGAACACATACAATTTCAAGGAAGCATCTCCCGATATCTTCTAGATTGTGGCAAGTAACACTAGAGAAGTACCATTTGCCGATTTTTCTAAAACTTGTCATATTAGTAGTTTTTTGAAAACAATTTGACACATATTTTTTTCCCAATAGCCGATTTAAGGTTAAAAACTACGCTTCAACATTTTTGGGGATGAGTCACATTATTTTGCGAAATGTTATTTAAATTAATGTGCTTTTATTGTTTCTGGCAGTTTTTTGGGTCGCTGATTACGAATCTGATGTCAGATTTGAAAAATTCAAAACAGCGGATCCAATATGACCGATAAGAATCTGTTGTTTCCCAACTTATTCATTTTTTAATAATAAAAGTAATTTTGACGAAATTATAATACTTAGGTTAAGAAAAAAAAATTAAACTTTACAACACTAACATAAATTTTGGGATTATTTTTTATATTTATCTTATTTTTCTTAAATAATTATTAGAGAAATTGTGAGTAAAGTAAATTATTCGTATACAAAATATCTCTTCTAACACTAGAAATCAATTGGTAAGTTCCAATTCAGAAAATGGTACTTCTAAATTATATGGCCATTGTAAAAGAAGGGACTACGTTCAGGAGATTAGGATAATTACTCAAATCCGAATAATATAACCTACACATACACGCTCAGGTTTGTCTATGTACTATAAAATTCATAAAGTGGTATATCAACTTTCAGCTCATCCTTATTTTCTTAAAGTTAACTTTCATTCTAAAAGACTATGGTTTGGGGACGAAGGGTCACCGAGAGGGTGGTTGGCCATTACTAGATTAAGGACGGGTCATATTTGATCTGATGATCATTTTCTAAGGATGGGTTGGAATGGGATTGGAGGTTCGTGCCAAGGAGCACCTTGGCATCATCTGAATCACATTTTATTTGAATGTCCAAAGCTAAGTGTTCGGAGACTATTTTTGATTGAATGTTTTAGGCGAAGATTCACTCAGTGTAGTGTGATCGAAAGAAGTTTTTCTATTAGGGAATTGATTTTCAGTGTCTGTTAGACAGTCGTTGGAAGTAGACAGTGACTACATTTAGCCTCATTCAGTATTTCAAAAAAATGTATTTTGTTAACAGGACTGCATTCTAGTAATTTTTATCATTAAATGCTCTCTACACTAATATCCTAGACATTTCCCTGTCTGTAGAATACGAAGGTACCTTTAAAATATCGCGTTCATGACAAAAGCAAACTAGGGCGTGCAGTCAGTGGTAATTAACTCCAACAAAGACTAGAAGTGAGTTAATTAGATTGAAGGATCAGGTATGTACCAGATACTTTTTCGTGTTGTGAACTAGAAACACTTAGGAACTTTTTTAGGGAAATATCTTAAACCATGGGGCATCTTCAGTCAAAGATGCGTCCCTGAGCTTCGCATCCAGGTGAATGAGATACTCCTCTATTCCTTGTGTCACCTAGGAAAAATGATTTTATAATTTGGTGCTCAATCTCCGACCAGTGACGTAGATTTTTCGATAGACGCCTTAAATTATATAACCACATTTTATTGAGGGAAGTGGATTATCAAATCAATTTGTCAAAGGACTTCATAGGAATCGACTTGCATCATCTCCGCATATGATCATCAGTATTACAAGTATTTCACAATATTGTATAATGAGTGTGAGTAGATTTATGCAAGTCTGTGTGCCGAATGAATGATTTTGTTCAGGGTAATAGATATTAGCGTGATACCGGAAGATATTCTTCATTTCGATTACCATTGATATTACAAGAAAGCAATACTTCATTTCTGTAACAACAAAATATAAACATTTACTGTTCAAACTCATCGAATTATAAATTTTTTTTGTTTAGAAAATGTTGTACTCGCATATTTTAATGACAAATTGAAGACTTTGAAACCATCATACTTTATGTGCTCAATATTCGATGCTTCGGACAACTTTAAAAGTAAAAAAGTAATACTGATATTATTGCGTATAATGAGGTCACAACTTTTTTGAAGGGCAATTCGAAAGGGTTTTAGGCAAAAAAGTCAAAAGTACTTACTCTATCAGAGGTAAATAAATTTTTAACAGAAGCTTCGGACGCTGAATATTTAGCATCTAAGGTAATTTTCATAATTAAATAAAACGAGTATTCTCTAAACTATTAGTATTTCTTTTGACTAAAATTCTTTTTTTTATGTATAGGCCATTCTTATCTTAGGTGTTATCAGTTAAGTTTTCTATATATTTTCTATATTGAATTAATAAAATATAATATAACTATAATTAATAAAGTTTCAAAAATACCACAAACCGTTGCGGAATATTTAAAGTTGGATAACGTTGAATTATATACGGGACATTGCTTCGGACGAACGTCTACAACTTTGTTAACAAGTGCAGGAGCTAATATTACGACCTTAGAAGTCAGATTCTGTGACAGAAGGTTTTATTGAAAATGCTTTTTCAAATAAAAGCAAAACTGCCATACAAATTAAAAAAGGTTGTTCCTCAACGATCGAAACAAATTGCAGAAATAATTGTTTTTGAACCGTCCACAAGTGCAGGCAGTTCTTCGTATGATATATCAAGTCCTAAAATAATTAAACTGTTACTGACATTACAAAAACCGAGTTGAATTATCAAAATGTTTCAAGCGACGAAGTAAAAATCGAGGAAACAGTTTTACACTTTGTAATATTCTATAGTGCCGCTCAGTAAATTTTGCCCACCCTACAGAATTTTGGGCGGTGCAAAAAGTTTTATATTTTTGTTTCTAAAAAAGATAAAACAATAAAATAGTATATTACGATACTAGGCCAGAAAGTTGGATTTCGTGGAGGGCTAGATATATAGGGCCAAGGTGAAGGGAATTAACATTATATTTATTCATAAATCTGGGAATAGTATATTACATTATAAGGGCAGAAAATTCGAAATTCCCGCACCGCAGAAAATTCGAATTTTTTGCCCGTGTAATGTATACTATTTTTTTATATCCGGTCGAAAGTACGCACAATAATTAACTTTTTAAAAAGATTTTAATCGCGTTCCATTGACAGCCGGCCATCTTGTACTTTTGCTCCTTGCTTCAACGCCTCTATCGGCCATTCGCGAAGCTCTAACTTTTTCTCTCTCTCTCTTTTTATTTTAGTCAAGTAAATTTATTTTGATTCCTGACCCGACATTTGCTGCACGAGCGAAGCGAGTACTGCTGGTCGGGGAGGCAGGCATTGAAAAAGCATGTGCAAGAAAAATTATTATTTAATTTTTAAAAAAATGTATTTATTTTTACAATGTTAAATAACATAATATAAAGTTTTCTTCTTTTTTTCTCATATCTCATAAAAATAAAGATTATTCGTAATATTGCCATGGAACACGCAATTTTTGTAATTAACACATGAATCTTGTTTGAAAGCTAAATTAAAATCGCTGTTTTCCAGTTTCTTATTCTCATTTTTTATAACAATAAAAATTATTCGTAATATTGCCATGGAAGACGCAGTTTTCGTATTTAACACAAGAATCTTGGTTGAAAGCTGAATTTATGTCGATGTTTTCTTGTTTTTCATTAAGTGTAAGTTGTAAGGTTTGTTCCTTTGAATTAGTTTTTCCTTCAGCGATTTTCATTTTTTGCGGGGGGTGGTTCACTTTGCAATTGCTTGAATGAAACTTTGACAGGTGGTTTTGTCAAAAAATGCTCCGCTACTTTTGTTTGCTGGTTACTTGGCACATGTATTTTTAGGTTTTTCACTGTTGTAAAATGAGATGTCGATGATTCGGTTGCTGTTGTTTGATTTAATTGATCGATTGCCATTAAATCCTGTTCATCTATTTCAAAATCAGGAAACAAATGTTTCGAAACTTTTTAAAAATTTTTACTTTATATACCTCTAACGGATCCTGATTAATTCTCCCAGTCCCATAACTGCAATTCGCCTCTAATTAATAACCGATTAAGAATATTCTTCCCGGCTGAAAAAACTTGTACAAGAAAATGTACAAGTTCTTGTACATATTCATTAATGAACTTGTATATTTTCTTGTACATGTTCAAATAATGTTCTTGAACAAGTTCAGCATTCGGAATTGAGACATATTCTTGTACCAGAACTTGTACAAGATCCTGGACAAGAAAATATACTTGTACAAGAAAATGTACATGTTCTTGTACATATTTTTTTGTACAGGTTTCATGTAAATTTTTTGTACCAGATGTGGAACATGTTCTTGTACAAGAACATAAATGTGTCATGTAAAAGTACTTGTACATGAAACCTGCACAAAAAAATATGTACAAGAACATGTACATTTTCTTGTACAAGTATATTTTCTTGGACAGGATCTTGTACAAGTTCTGGTACAAGAACATGTCTCAATTCCGGATGCTGAACTTGTTCAAGATCATTACTTGAACATGTACAAGAAAATATACAAGTTCATTAATGAACATGTACAAGAATTTGTACATTTTCTTGTACAAGTTTTTTCAGCCGGGTTTATTATGTGTGGTGTATAGAAAAAGAGAAAAACTTGACATTTCTCCAAAAGTGGATGCGTAAATGAGTTTTTAATGTTATGAAATTTTTTCGTTACAACCTACTTTCGCCCAAAACTTTTTATTCGGTTTAGATCTATCACAAACGCCTACATGTATCCGAGCACCAAACTTTTATAACAAAATTATACATTGAATGACATATTTTGTTCTTTCTACTCCAATTACTGATCCATATGTAAGTAGTGCTATTGGCTGTGTAAAATTCTCGTTAATTGATTGAAATGCAAACACTAAAGTATGATCTGCAATTGCATTAATGCCTGTATTGCCAATATTACTGAGTCCTCTATAATCCATTGTTTTTTGGATCCACTTGAATATTCTTTCTTGTGTATATTTCATCAAACATAAGAATACCATAATGAAAATATTCTGGTTGTTCGTTTAACTTTTCGGCGAAATGTTTTGATATAAAATATCAAAACAATATTTAAACTATAAATTATTTTTTAATAACATTTTTAAATAGCAGATACAATTAAAATTTAAAAAGAATTACCGTCGAATTGTAGTGACACAAAGAAGAGGTAAGAAATTTGATTCACTTAACATCCTCTATGCTGCAGGTAATCTCATGTGCAATAAACGATTTAAAGTACAATCCATTCTTCGGAGTATCTATTTCCTATTGAATTCTTACATTTTGCAGCTTTTAATATTTCTATAATTACTATATGCTTATTTTTTGGAATATTTTTTTTGTTAATTCGGACTCCAATGAAGTTTTTTGTAATAGCTCTAATTTTTCTTTATTTTTTTGGAGTTGCTGCTTAAAAAAGTTTAATCGTACGTTTAATCAACATTTTTGTTTATGCGTGTTCTGTATTTTTTTACTTAATAATTTTAGTTTTTCTTTTTTTTAGGACTCAGTTTTAGTCCAAGTCAAAATTTCGAAAAAATAAAAAAGTTAGGCAATTAAATGAAGCGCAGTGTATTTATGAACCTTCGCGTTTTTATTTTAAAACAATAAGTGTAATTAGTTCATTAGCAATTTGTGAGAAAATCGTGTAATATTTATTAAAATTGTTTTTTAGGTTTAAAAGGTGCATGCCTCAGTTAAATTTATCGATATATTATTTAATGATTTTACTAAGCATTTTCTTTATACAGGTCTTAATTGTCAAAATGGGCCTGTGGGGCAAACCGGCCTATGTCTATTTCCCTTGCAACAGAAATTCACGAAGACTACCTATTGGCTAGAAAACTTCGTGCACGGTTTCGTGAATCTTTGTCCACTTTACGGAGATTTACGAAATTTTACAAAGTTCACCGACAGACGTTTCTTCGTGAACGACAGCAATTAGTTGAAAATATTTGTTTTATAATAAATAAGATGTTTCTTTAATTGAAATTTAATCCTTTATTATTATTTTTCTTATTGGGAAGATTGTTTATTGATTTTTTATATTTAGTGACGTTTTCCTTACAATTAATTCTCTAAACAAACAAACAAAAATAAACTGGCAAGTTTACCTCAGGGGAGGGGCAAACCAGCCAGTTTGCAAATTTTTTTAAAATTGATGCAGCAGCTAAACAATACATTTTAAGGTACATGTGTCTCTAGGTAAAAGTTGCGCAATTAGATGACCTTTCCAACAAGCTATTATAAAAGGTTTTTCATTAGTTTCTTTAGTTACTAGAGCTTTACAACTGTTAACATGGCCGGTTTGCCCCAGTCTCCCCTATGTTTATATGAAGGGGGAATTTACTAGTTAAAAACGTGTACTCTTGACTACCGGTATATTTTTTTTGTTTTTCGTAGGATGTAAAAAAATCTGCTACACCAAGGAGGGAATTGCAACTCCAAGGATCAGACGCCTTGGAGCCCGACTCTCCAGGTTGTGCGAGGTTTAGCTTTCTCCTGCAGACTCGCTAAAAGAAACATCCTTTGGCTGGACACTTTTCACTACGGAACTACCGTCTGGCTTTAAACTGTGAAGGTCCCTGGGATTTCGCTTGCGCGACCATGCCTTTTGCCAATCTTCCTGGCTTATTTATTTTTCGTACGAGCGAGAGTCTTCTTAGCTTCCTCTAGGGCTGACTTGAAGACTCCGCATCCTCCACTGCCTGCGACGTGATTCGTACTGATTTTTTCGTCGCTCAATTTCTTGCATAAGAAGCAGCTTGGGCTCTTCTTACAGTCCGCATACTTATGATCGGCTTCTTCGCATCTGAAACACGCAGCCGATCTATCTTCTGCTGCACAACTCCTTGCTATATGGCCATAGCCAAGACATCGATGACACCGTAGTACCATCACTCTTCTTTTAATTGGGCAGCACATAAAACCCACTTTTATGTGCCCCAATTTTTCTAATCTGTCCGCTTCATCTAGGTTGGTGACAACAACCGCGAGCTTCATTCCTCTGCGATTGGGTCCTAGGACCGTCACTTTCCAATTCCTCTATCTAACACTTCCTGTATCTCATCTAACTCAGTAAGGCAATCCAAATCGCGGATCTCCAATGTGACTCTTCGATCGACCAACTGTACCTTGCCCATACCTTCAACCGCCTTGGTAACCTCTGCGGCGAATGCTTCCTTGTTTGCATCTCCTCCAATTTTGATGAGGAGATCCCCTTTCTTTGTAGCTCTTGCTGCTACCACTCTGGTATGGCTGGCGTCTGGGTTTACTTCCTTTCGGAGTTTGCTCAAAACGTCAGCATACGTACTCCCCTTCGCAACCTTGATGACCATGGTAGATGCACTTCCTCTTCTTCGGCTATCCCTTACCACAGTGGTCTGTGGTACTTCGAAATCTCCTCTAGCCTCATCCACAATGATAGATGGTACATTCAAAACAGTGTTGCCCTCCTGCATCCACGGGCCACTGGCCATCGCCCCCACGCTAAGCGCTTGACGATTGGAACCAGAGAGGGATTTAGCGTTTGCATTACCCTGCAGGTACTCTTCTTTTTTACAGTCGTTCATCATGTCATCATGTTTTGTCCCGTATCGTGGGATCTTCGGGCGTCTACAGGGTACTACCATCTCGCCAGGATGGGCCCAGAACCTCCTCCGTTAGTTACAATGACGTAAACGCCAATGATATCCAGGGTCACTTGAACTATACCAGGGGCATAGCTCGGAAGTGGAGGTCGATATATCTCTCACGGGTCGGCGGGACAAGTCTTTGCGTCCGATCACAGAGTTTAACCCCTTGACTACCGGTATTACACCTCATATTACCCTTATTACTAAGTTATTACACGTTATTACAGAGTATTACACATTATTACAGAGATATTACAGATTTTTTTGCGTTATTACAGCACCGTAATAACGCATTATTACACGGTATTACAGGAAGAGTGTACACTTAACTACCTGAGTAAATTCCCCCTCGGTTTATATGTTTTTATATTATTCTAAAGAACTGTTTTTGGCACATAAATGTTTATTGCAAAATTTTTTCTATAAACTGGGTGTTGATTATGTGCATGGAGTTATTATTTAACTTCCGTGGAACAATTTTTTAGGGTAGTAAAAAATATAGGTATCATTAAATCGCAATTATCAACTGTGTCTATTTACCCCTAAATTTTTCAACTTTGCTAAAACTTTGGGGTAAATTAAAACAGTTGATTATTTCTTACAAAATTTAAGAAAAAATCAATTTCAAGTATGCAAATGTTAAAAGATAGAAAGAATTACAAAAAAATGGTGTTAGTTATAAAATAATTCAAATTATTAAATAATAATGCATTAAATAATAAACAAAACAAGTCTATTTTTGTTAAATACAATATATCGATGAGAATATAGATGAATACTATTTTCAATACTTTTTTATAATGCTGGAAATAGTGTTGTAATTTGATAGAAACAATTTTCTCTCTCTCTCTCTCTCTCTCTGATAAGAATATAATATAAGAATATAAGAAATATTGTTTGAATTTCTGTTTCTATTTACCCAGAATTTCCAGTTTTAGAGGTAAATACACCGAAAAAACGATATTCTAATTTTAAGAATTTTCAACTTATTTTAAGAATATGCGAGACTTAAGTAGGCGCCACGAATATATTCTTAAATTAAGAATATAATCTTCTTATATTAAGAATATTTTCTTAGAATCACTTTTTTAGAATATAATCTTAAAATAAGTATATTTTCTTCTTGTATCAAGAAATATACTTTTAGCAGTTTTAAGAATACTATAAACTTAATTTAAGAATAGTAAATACTTAATTTTAAACCAAAATATACATAATTTCAAATAAAGAAAAAGTACAGCATTTTTATTTTAAAAATATTACTTTTATTAAAGTTTTCAAAAAAGAACACAATTTTAATACTTAAAGACAATGTTAACCAATTGTCGAACATTTTTTTCAATTTGGGATCACAAAAACTTAAATTACGTAGATAAGATTAAGAAACGCAATAATATTTTTTTTATAAATTTTTAAACGTGAAAAATTAAAACTAAACAACAATTATTACAATTGTAGAGAATAATACTTTTAAAGTTGGAAGTTGGTGCTTGAATTTGCTGAGAATGAGAACCTGTTAGAACTGAAGCTGCAGGTGCAGCAAGACATGTAAATAATGTATACTGTTTGAAAGGTGGCTCCGGTAAATCTAAAGAATTATCTACATAATCATCCGACATCAAAAATTGTTGTTGTTTCGAATTATCGAAATTTGAACCCATAATAGGTGTAACGTAAATTGATTAAGCATTATTTTGTCCAAACTGTGCCAAGTTATTTGGAGTTTTAATAGTCTGATGTAATTGTAAGTAAGATTCTGAATTAATTGCAGACTTGAGCAATGCATTACATCCGCCACTTGTGTTCTGAAACATATAACATAGGAACAACTATTTTTATACTTTCTGAAAAAATTGTATAAAGCAGTAAAGAATTTATTAACAATTTCATGGTTGCCACGCATCAGGAAAATCAGAGAAAATTCAGAGAAAATAAAATTGTCAGGTAATTCAACGAAAAATCGTGGAATTTCATCAGAAGTACTGGAAAAATAAAAAAAATTTTATTCAAATTTTGAGTTTAAAAATTATATAAATAAATATAAATAAAAATTACAATTTATAATTTAATTATAACCTCTAAAAGAGGTTATATAGATCAGAGAAAATTGAGATCAGGAAAAAACAAAATCAAATTTGGAATAAATAAATAATAATAATAAAATAATAAATAATAATAAATAAAACAAAAATAATAGTAGAAAATAATAAAATTATAATAAAAAAATAAATAATAAATAAATAAATAAATGAAAATAAATAAATAAAATCAAATACCTCGAATTCTTTTAAACTCTCCATTAGATCTATCCGGAGTCTCATATTTGGAGTGATTTCTTTTATCAAATCCACAGTAAGACCTCTCACTCTTTTTATGGTGTTTATATTATTACCTACACACAACACACAAATATAAATAATAATATAAAACATTGAAAAATAGAACAAAAAAAAGCAAAAAACAACAACAACGTTAGAACACTTGTCGTTATCGATGCTACACTGAAAAAGCAATCGATAACAGCTATATAGCTATATACACGTTGTTGGATCGTGGCGACGACTGCACACACGCTTGACAGTTTTCGCGGCAAATAGAGGTTATGTTGACCACTTTTGGTAATCAACATTTAATCAAAAAAACTATAATTATATTAATAAAATAATTGCTATTTCTTACCTCTAAACACTTCGATTAATTCATCTAGCGAGTTTTTCCGCAGCCTGGCGGTAACTTCTTCCATTTTTCACTATGATTGTCAAAAAAAACACTCCGACGCGCACGACGACTCGTTAGTCAATGGCGACGCGAACAAGCTAGCAGCACGTCAATTCTAGCGCATATTCTTGTTTTAAGAAGAAGAAGATTTAGTACATAGAAAATATTCTTAAAGTTAGAATCTGCTTAAGAATATTATTAAGAATATTTTTTTAAGAAAATAATAATCTTAAAACTAGAATACCGTTTTTTCGGTGTAGAAACAGTCTCCTATTTTTAATTGAATTTTGCAAAATGAAAAAATCAAAGTTGATTTTTGAATCATATAAATATTTTGTTGTTAATATAATTGAATTTTTTTATATAAAAAAAAGCTAAAACTTTATAACAAAAATTTTATATTTGGTCAGGGAATTTTAAGAAAAATGGTCCGGAAAACCTGGAAATGTCAGGGAATTTTGAAACCGTAGCAACCCTGATAAAGTTTAAGTTCTAAAATACGGTGTCTTTGCGACCTACCTATCGTAAGGTTGAGGTACTTCAAGAAAATAGTTTTACATTTTTGAAACGTCATTTGCAACGGAATTTAAAGGATGACCTTGCCTTATTAGACAATGATCATGACATTCTGCAACTAAGTCTTGATTCACTATTTTCTTGAATGCCTTTAGTTTACGCTCATCTTGCAGCCGATCTCACCATCGATCCAGTAAAGTTTTCTACAAAGTTATAGGGTCAAACTAATACTAAAACTAACGAAAAGGAGTTACAAAATTTCCTAAACCATATAGAACATGGACGAATGTGAGAAATCACAGAACGAATTGTGTAATGTAGGGTAGGAGACTATAGGGAGTTTACAGAATATACAGTTATACTGCATCACCTTATCCACTAACTTCTACAAGTACCCATCTATTTTTTATAGTATCAAGTTTAATAAATGAAAACTTTTCTTAACTGTTATGATATATCCCATTGTAAATTCAAACATCCTCAATTTTTGCATGTGTTTGATATTTGTTCATAAACTACGTAGACATATTTTTGTCACTTTTGACCTTCCTTCCCCCATGTACCCAGACAGCATGGAAACTTTATTGAAAATTTAGTAAAGATTTAAGGGGCCGTCCATAAATTACATGATAGATTTTCGACTAATTTTCGACCCCCTAGCCCCCCCCCTCATTTTGCTTTGTACAGATATTTTATGTGACTTTTGGTAGTCCGCAGAGCTTTAGTAAATAAAAAATGTCAATTTTCAAGTATAAAACATTCTAAATCCATTTTTTCATCTATAAATTCCTACAGAAAAAAATGTCAGCTTTCGTTTAAAAAAAGAAAAGATTTTAAAAATCGTGATTATCTATAGGTGATGAAACGCAGAATTTTAAAAGCTTTTCTGATTGATTTTGTTTTAGCTCTCTATTTTTTTAAAGATAGATTTTTTTTAATTACTTGCAGTAATTACTTACAAATGGTAGTAGAAGTTACTGAAATAATGAACGCAATGAAAGCTCTTTTATTAATTAATTAAAGCAGATTGTCAGATGTCTAACAAAAACTGAAGGACAATAAAAGATTCTGAAAAGGAAACTGTGAGCATAAAAGATCACCGTGAGAAAGAATAAACGTTGAATACGTGCAGTGCAATTCAATTTCTAAATCAAACTTTGAAGAACACCTATTGACAAATTTAGTTCATAGGGCAAAGGTTTTTGACCTGTATCACGTAGAATTTCGTAATACGATAAAGCAAGTAGCAAACGTATAACATATACCCAATACCTACAGAACATTACATCAAGTCTGAATCCCTTTGGGAAATAGTCTATGGGCTGGTCTCAGTCTCGATCGACCGTGAAATGTAGTCTAATACGTATTACTGCTCTACGATACCTCTATTTTGCTAACGTACATGAACGCCAATTTCCAAATTCAAATATATTCCTCCGGTAGACATACTGAACTTTTAACATGACACAAAACTAATGTTTTTTATTTGTTTTGAAAAAAGTAATAATTGATTTAAAAATATATTTTATTGTAAATTTTTAAAAAAAGAACTTACTAATTTTTTACTATTTTGCATTGGAATGAATAGTTAATGTGTTAGTTAATAATGAAAACCTGGTGGCCATCTTTGATTATAGTAAAAATACAAATTATGTTTATCAATATTAAATATTTTTTCCTTATATTATTTTGATATTAGAAATTGAGATTTTTGCAATTATAGGAAGTGAGAAATAAAATACCAAATCACTTGTTTGGCAATATTTCAGTGTCTTGATTTGACACCATCATCAGGCCACTTTATTAAATAAAATTAAAACAAATTAATTTTTCACAAACTAAATACAACTTCTAATGAGAAATTTAAAAAAAAAATTATTTTTATATAAATAAATAACTACCTGATTAAATTAAAAATAAAAATTAATTAGTTACATTAGTAACACATCTAAATTTGAATTTAAAATTTACTACGGAATTAGAATTCAATAATCAGATTAATTTTCTTGATATGGCATTAATTTTAAAAAAAAACATCTTATTACTATTTGCTTTTAAAAATCTCAATCTTCTAACAGAATAATCAATTATTTTTCTTGTCATCCAATTCAACAAAAGAGAAATACAATTTTTACTTTATTAGACAGACCCTCATAACAAAAAGATATCCCTAGGATATCCATATCAATGGTCGATATCCTAGAATGGTCCCCAGGATATCTTGGGATATCCCTAGGATATCCAAACCGCTGGTCTGTGGGACATCAACAGGACATCCATAGAATATCCACAGGATATTCCTAAGACATCCACAAAATATCTATTGGATATCATATCGCAGGATATCCATGGGATATTCCGTTGGATATTCTTAGGATATTCACGGGATATTTAATATCTTAACATATATTTTTAAAGGTTAAAATTGTTAAGCTAATATAATGAATAATAATATAATAAAAACAAAAATCTCATGAGCTTCTAATTTATTTTAAATGAAAATTTGAAACGCATTTTTGAAAGTTTTTTAATAAACTCATGCACTTAATGTATAATTAACATTAATAGTTATTCGTTATTTGCGGGGAAGAATTTATATTGTTTAAAGCCAATTTATTTTCTGACAATATTAAGCATATGAATAAAGGAATGAATCACGAATGAGAAAAAAATTAGTTAATAATTTTTCAAATTAAACAACTTTCTCGAAAAACAAGTTGCATTTTATTTTATTTATATGAAATTTAATCCACAGAATATTCTCACTCGTAGTCTCATAATGACTTTAAAAACAGTATCCTGAGAATATATTCTTGACATCCAGAAGATATACTGAGAATATCCTGAAAATATCTGTGGGATATCCTGACGATATCTATGGGATATCCTGATGATACCTGTGGGATATCCTGACGATTTTTATGGGATATCTGGAGGACATTTATGAAAGTCTATAGAGATATCCAGAAGATATCCTGTGGACATCCTAAGATATCCATGGGATATCCAAAGGATATTCAAACCGCCGCTTTTTTTGATATCCTTAAGAGATTCTTTTGATATTCATAGGACATCCCTAGGATATCTGCGGGATATTATCAATACATCCCAAGATATCTTGTGTTATTAGGGTTACTTATATGAAAAGTTATTCCACTTCCTCCACACGAACCACAGTAGGAACACAATAAAACCATTTTATTCTTACATAAAATGGACAATTTCACAAATAAATAAAATACACTTGACAACCCTATTGAAAAAAAACACGTATAATTGTACGTATAATAATACGTATAATTATACGTATTATTATACGTATAATTATACGTATAATTATACGTATAATTATACGCATAATTATACGTATTATTATACGTATTATTATACGTACAATTATACGTATAATAAGACATACGAATTTGAAACAAGAATTATACGTATAATTATAATTCTATTAAAAATAGAATAATAGAATAGAATAATTAGTAGCAAAATTGCGCTGGAAATTTTTAGAAATTTTAAAATGCAAATTAAATTTCACGAAAAAAAATATCGTCGAATGTCAATTCAAGCAGTCACCCATCCAAGTACTAACCGCGTCCAACGTTGCTTAACTTCCGTGATCTGATGAGAACTTGTTCCTTCGCCTTGGTGTTTCCGCTGTCTTGTCTTGATTAATAACTTTGTCGTATAAGTATTGTATCGCACCTCACTTTTAGTGATACTTATACGACAAAGTTATTAATCAAGACAAGACAGCGGAAACACCAAGGCGAAGGAACAAGTTCTCATCAGATCACGGAAGTTAAGCAACGTTGGACGCGGTTAGTACTTGGATGGGTGACTGCTTGAATTGACATTAGACGATATTTTTTTTCGTGAAATTTAATTTGCATTTTAAAATTTCTAAAAATTTTCAGCGCAATTTTGCTACTAATTATTCTATTATTATTCTATTCTATTATTCTATTTTTAATAGAATTATAATTATACGTATAATAATACGTATAATTATACGTATTATTATACGTATTATTATACGTATTATTATACGTATAATTATACGTATAATTATACGTATAATAATACGTATAATTATACGTATAATAATACGTATTATTATACGTACAATTATACGTGTTTTTTTTCAATAGGGAACAGCAAACCACGATCGATCGATATCAATTTTGGCTGATCATAGCGAATACACTGATTTACTGTCACTAACCACCTGACTTGTGCGCCACAATTTGTTTTTATACTACAATCCAAGATGACTGCTATGTCTCACGTTCCACATCTAGCATTTCCTATCCGTATTCACTTTAGACTTAAACGGACCAATGCAAGATAACAAAAATCTGACTTTCTAGTTTTTAGGAACGCTGAAAAAATTATCATAATTTTATATTGAATTGAAAATAAAATTGCTAAAAAATATTTTTTTATTGTTTATATTCCCCTACAATATTAAATGAATTTTTTTTATACTTCGTTGCGCGACCACTTGAGATTAAAGAACAAGAATGATTCATTAGCGTCGGAAATAGAACTAAGACTGCCCTGAGTATAATGTCGGATGTATATCTTATAACAGTCGTGGTAGACACAGTAGTATAAGGATGAGAAAATTAAATTTGATCAATAACTTTTTTTAATATCACATTCTTTGCAGCATTCTCAACTAAATTTCTTTATAACATGTTAATACCTTTTTTTGAAGATATGGACAAATTCTCTTCGTTCACTGAAGATTTGACGTTCGCCCGTTTCTAGCGCATCTAGCGGCACTGCCAAGGTAAAAATTGATAAAAATTCTTCACCTTTTACAATAAATATAAGAAATTTTATTTATTACATAAAATTAAATTCACATAATTGTATTATTCTAAAAATAAATATGATATATTTAAAAAAAATAACATCATTTGTACAGTAAGCAAAGTTGTACTTCAACCCTGTGCCGGTATTATAATTTCTCAATTAAGAGTTTATTAAATCAGTAGAGTTTGAGTTTTTTAAAATTACTATTTCAGAAGCAATACTTTTAAAATAATTGATTTCCATATAAGTACAGAACAGAGTCCGCGTGTTTTCTTACCTAATGCTGAACTTAAATCTCTGATAGAAAACGTGCCATTTTCCAAAAATTTTGATTTTACAAGTTTAAATCTATCTTTTAAAACTACAGAATATTTTTAAGATTCTTGAACTTTTTTTTAAAGAGAAAAATTTCAGCTTATCTATGAATTAGAAATCTAATAATATTTGAATTTAAAACAACATGCAAACTTAAATAAATAAACTACGTTGATGACTTTCTTTCATCATATCGTACCTGAAAATATTGTTTAAAATATTCATTAGCACTGGCACAGGGTTAAAGAGTCAGTAAATAATTTTTCATAAAAAAAAATGAGAGCATGAAGAATGCAACAGTAAGCAGTTTCTAAATTTATATTGCTTGCGAAGAGCATCTTGACCCCTTCTGATAAAATAGAAACTAGAAGCTGAGTTAAAACCGGATGTTTTGCTCAGTGTATATATATGCATCACTTAAAATGAGGTAAATAAAATATGAGAACATTTTATTTGTAGATAATGCTATTCAAATATTTAAACTAATAAGAAACCATGAAATAGATTTCTTTAAAAAAAAACTATTTTGTAATTTTTTTAATTAAAATTTGATAATTAGAAGCTGTTAATAATTAAAAATTTATAGTTTTAAGGAGTAGTCTTAAAATGTTCTTTTGATTTAAACGAAACTATAAATCTTCTATTCAGAAGCTAACAGGAACTAACGCAATCCTTTTACTTGTTTCTTGTGCTTGCAGCTTGCACATCGGGACATTCATCGTGTTTTGTTTTATTGTAGCCTTACCTCCAACCCTATTTCCCGTTTTTCACTTCCGCTCCTCCTAAAGAATTTTCTTCCTCTGACTTACCTTCTATACCTTCTACCAGCATGTTACATAATCCTCCACCTCTTACTAATCCGATACCTATTTTACGGCTTCACGTTCCCCTCGTCCTTTCTCATAGTCTTATTCACATCATCAATCTACTTTCGAGTAGCATCTTCTGGCACTTTTTCTGTCTACCTTCAACATTCTTTTTATCCATTTTCAAATTTCTTTTTCAAC
This sequence comes from Leptopilina boulardi, assembly GCF_019393585.1. Classification (NCBI taxonomy): domain Eukaryota; kingdom Metazoa; phylum Arthropoda; class Insecta; order Hymenoptera; family Figitidae; genus Leptopilina; species Leptopilina boulardi. Next base: position 2,145,245 of record NW_026137909.1, read on the forward strand.
AGACATCATTTTCCTATTGCTATCCCTTTCTATTTTCTTTTTATCCAATTTTAATCTACTCTACAAACCCACGACATGCGCTTATCACTACTGTAACTTAATGTAGGTAAGTTCTTTTCAAACAATTTTATTAAATTCTTTATGTATATGGTCGATTCCACGTGAAATTTATAGTCGAGGTTTAAAATTCAGGTAAATAGGTATATTTTTTTCTTATTCTTTATAAAAAAAATAAGAGATACGTATTTTTTATGGTCAAATTTTTGAGTTACGAATTTTCAAAATTTTGTTTAATCAAAATAGTAGACCTGTTTTCAATTAAGAATAGCTCTCAAAAACTATTGTATTTAGAAAATTTTTTGTTAAGACATGAAAAATTTCTTTTTTCTTCAACTTTTAAAAAATGTTAACAAAAAAAATTGAGATATTTTTTTATAAAAAATATTAGTTTTTTATAAACAAATTAACTTTTTTACATTTAGGACAGATTTAAAAAATTTTTTTCGTGTAGTTACCTCAAAGTTTAATGAAGACTTTGGAAAAGATTTTAGAATTTGCCTGATAAGTTTAATAAGTTTAACAAATTTTTAAACTCAGAATGCAAGCTTAACCCATAAGGACGGGAAGTACAAAATTTTCAAAACTGATTGGATTCGCTTAAAAATTGTTACTTGAGGGTTTTTGGGGTCGCTGATTACGAATATCAGCTTGATTTTCAAAAATTCAAAATGGCAGATCCAATATGACGGACAAGAAATTTAAAAAATAGTTGAATTCGTTTGAATATCGTTACTTAGGAGTTTTTGGGGTTGCTGTTTACGAATATCATCTTGGTTTTCAAAAATTTAAATTGTCAATCCAATATGATATATAATATGATATCCGAGTTTTAAAAAACTATTAAAAATTTTGTTTTTTTAATTTGACATCAGTTTTCCATGAGTAGACTAATATTCTTTAAGTAATATCTTTTATGTTCATTTCGTAAGTTCATTGTAACATGAAAGATGTTATGTGAAAAATATTAGTTTCACTAATAAAAAATCTGATGTTACATTTAAAAAAAATTTTTTTAAACTTGGACATCATATTAGTATTATTATTTTTAAAAATTATTGTTTTTTCCTAAAAAATAGGTTTTCTTGGGGTTTTTTGAGGTCGCTGATTTTGAAACTGAAGTCATATTTAAAAATTTTGGAATATTCAAAATGGCGGATCCAATATGGCGTATGATTTATTAAAAAATCATTTTATTTTCTTAAACAATAGGTTTCCAAGGGTTTTTGGGGTCACTGATTACAAATTTGAAGTCAGATTCTTAAAATTTTGAAAAATTAAAAATGACTGATCCAACAGGGTGGTCGATTTTTTAAAAAATAATATTGTACTTTCATAAGAAAGGTTTTCTAGAGGTTTTTAGTGTCGCTGAAAATGAATTCGATGTAAATTTTTCAAAATAGAATATGACATAAATCTCATTTGATATAAATCTCTTTTAACAAAAATTTCATTTGACATAAATCTAATTTGTCATAAAAATTTCATTGTCTAATTTAATATTAAACCAATTGACATTTAATACTGTACTGACAATTTAGTAACAACAAATAAAGTTAAATTATAAAAATTGAATTTAACTTTTTTGACTTTTATTAGAAAAGTAAATTATTTAAAAAAACGTCCATTGCAAAAATAATAATTCTGGAAATTTGGCATTGGTAATTTTATTTTGGCACTTTTAACTCCCTACCGATCAGATTACAAGACGAAAACGTCACAAACTTTTACAGAAAAAAATTTCTAATATCTTTTCACTTTGAACGTCAGTCTTAGTAAACAATATTACTTGATTAATTAATATTTTTTATATAGTAAAACTTTTTTTTATATAATCTGTTAACCTTCTCTTCTTCTGCAGAAGCCTCAAAATGTAAGCTGAGCCATCAACTCTGAACATCCTACTGATAAGAGCATCGTCACTATAAGCCGAAGCCTCTGTAATTCTGGTAACCCAGCATATCTTCAAGGACGAACTTTTATGAACAGCATCCTATAAAACCAAACAATGTTTAACTTTGAAATTTACATCCGTTGGCCGAAAATATTTTACTAAATGTAAGTTTGTAATTTAGAAATTTTCATAAATTTATTGGAGAAACATTTCATTTGATATGAATATTTATATAACCGTTATTAGATTTTCGAATCTTGCACAAAGAAGTTTTAAAATATTTTTATCTATTTATTTGAAAAATCATACAAACTTTGTTTTTAAGCCATTATTATGTTATAAATTGAAACGTAGAATCAGAAAAAAGTAAATGTCAGAATGATAGTAAGAGTTTATTTTTTGATTTATGAATTTTTTTGGCACTTTAACTTAAAGGAATATATTTATTACTACATATATCGTGACAAGAATAGTCAAGCTTCAAGGTATGAGTATTTATTTTATTTCAAAAAGCAGGCCGCAAAATGGCGACTAAAATAGATTTTTTTGCAAATTCATAGTAGCCCTCATAACAAAAGGATATTCATAGGATATCCAAACCGCCGGTCTGTGGGACATCAACAGGACATCCATAGGATATCCACAGGATATCCCTAAGACATCCAGAAAATATCTATTGGATATTATATCGCAGGATATCCATGGGATATCCTCAGGATGTCCGTGGGATATTCTTAGGATAATCACGGGATATTTAATATCTCAACATATATTTTTAAAGGTTAAAATTGTTAAGCTAATATAATGAATAATAATATAATAAAAACAAAAATCTTATGAGCTTCTAATTTATTTTAAATGAAGATTTAAAACGCATTTTTCAAAGTTTTTAAATAAACTCACGCACTTAATGTATAATTAATATTAATAGTTATTCCTTATTTGCGGGGAAAAATTTATATTGTATAAAGCCAATTTATTTTCTGACAATATTAAGCATATGAATAAAGGAATGAATCACGAATGAGAAAAAAATTAGTTAATAATTTTTCAAATTAAACAACTTTCTCGAAAAACAAGTTGCATTTTATTTTATTTATATAAAATTTAATTCACAGAATATTCTCACTCGTAGTCTTATAATGACTTTAAATACAGTATCCTGAGAATATCTTGTTGACATCCATAAGATATACTGAAAATATCCTGAAAGTATCTGTAGGATATCCTGACGATATCTATGGGATATCTGGAGGACATTTATGAAAGTCTATAGAGATATCCAGAAGATATCCTGTGGATATCCTCAGATATTCATGGGATATCCAAAGGATATCCAAACCGCCGATTTTTTGGATGTCCTTAAGAGATCCTTTTGATATCCATAGGACATTCCTAGGATATTTGCGGGATATTTTCAATATATCCCAAGATATCTTGTGTTATTAGGGAGGGTTTACGAAATGATGATAACAAAAAAAATTATCAATTTGGTTTGAAACTTGTTATTCAGAGGTTTTTGAGGTCGCTGATTACAAATCTGAGGTCAGATTTTCAAAATTCAAAATGGCGGATTCAATATGGCGGACGAATTTTGCAAAAATTGATTAGATTCACTTGAAACTTGTCCCTTGGAGGTTTTTGTGGTGGCTGATTACAAATCAGAGGTCAGATTTTCAAAATTTAAAATGGCGGATCCAATATGGCAGACGACTTTTGCAAAAAATATCAATTTGACTTGAAACTTGTTACTCGGGGGTTTTAGGGGCCGCTGATTACAAATCTTAAGTTATATTTGAAAAATTTTTAAATGGCAGAACCAATATGGAAATCTATTTTCTAAAAATCCAGTAATTTTGCAAAAAAGGTTGAGTTCTAAGAATTCGACAACTATGTTAGTTTCAAGCCAAATTGATCATTTTTGCAAAAGTCGTCCAACATATTGGATCCTTCATTTTGAATTTTGAAAGTCTGACCTCAGATTCGTATTCAGCGACACCAAAAACCCCTGAGTAATGATTTTCAGATTGATTTAATTGCTTTTTTGATTTTTGGCCACGTTTTTGGAATTTGAAACCACTGTGCTGTGTTAGAATTAAATTTAACATTGAACTTACATTAGACCTACGTTAATTTTAAATATCATTTTATAGTTAGTTTTATATAAAAAAATTGAATAGCATATTTTTTAAATTTTATCCGTAACTATAATAATATTATATATTTTTACAAATTCATCATCAAGGATCATTAATTGTCTCATTTTTTCTGCCTTTTAGAGGAAAGTGCTTTCAATGAAGAAGATGCAATGGTTTAAATGGCTGATAACGGAAGGGCCTCTGCTCATTTAGAAGAAGAAGATGATAAAACAACCACCAATGTGCTCACGTCCACAAAACAACGAAGGAAAATTAAAATCCATACATCGGATTGCATTCGTGCGTGTGTGAAGCTTAAATTGTAATAATCTGACGGTACTACAATTTCATTTTAAAGAAATTAAGTAAAACATAATTTTCTATTGATCCAGTGTTTTTATCAGATGTGTGTGTGATTCTTCATGGAAAAATTAGTTGCTTAAATTTTCATTAACTCTTTGATGTAACAGAAAGTTTTTTATACTATAAAAAAATATTTATTTTTAAAATTCTGGTACAAATTATCCAAAAAATATAGAATACGATTATACTACGAATATGGTTTCGCACAATGTATTTAACTTTTTTCTAGAATTTTTGTCCAAGTTGTAGAGTAGTATTTAAAAATATTAGTAAATATTCAATCATATTCGAGTCTTTTCGATTAGTCGTTTAATTATTAAGCAACTAATTCTTTCAGTGTTTCTTTTCAATTATATTACATGCCAAGTAATAAAAACTCAGTAAACAATAAAATAAATTTTAAAGATTTATAGAAAAACAATAATTGTCATTACATTTTTATTCTTATATCTTAATAACAACGAACAACAAAGTGGTAAATTTAAAAGTTAGTTTTCATTTCACAATACAACTTTACATAAACATTTAAGTTCTAAATAAACATTATAATATTTTACACTTTTATATAATACTATACCATTCATCAAAAATATTTTTATTAGACTATTATGAAATGTATAGGATATAAAATGCAGACAGAGGGAATAAATTACATTAAATTATTTGACGGTAAATACGAAATCATCTTTTAAAGAGCGATGCCTCGCTCACGTTTGTAAAAAATTTAAAGCTATTAATTAATATCATGAGAATAACACATGGTGACAAAAATACAATTAATTAATATTATATGAAAATCATATTCTATTCATTTTTTAAATAAATAAAAATAAATATCGAGATTATCATGAAAATAAAATTCTTTTCATATATGTATTTGGAAATTTTATAAAACATTAAAAATTGTAAAACTTTTATTTAATGTCTATTAAATAAATAATAAGTACAGTGCGGTCTCGTAACTGCAACATTTGAAACTGCAACAGTTTCGTTACTGCAACACCCCACCTCGACCACCGGACTTGAAACTGAAACGTGACGTCGGCAGCTTTCAGTGCCGTATCTACAGCGGAAAATGAATATCAAGTACATATTCATAAATAAAAATGAAAAAAAACTCTAAAATTGTTTTATAATTAAAATTTAAAATAAAATTGATAAATAAAATAAATTATAAAATATATAAAGTAAATAAATATATAAATAATTATAAAAATATAATTAAAATTTAATTATGTAATTATTAAATGTTTCATATAAATATAAAAGTTTGGTGTCATTTTTAAAATATTAGTGATATATAATATGCAAATTGGATTTGATATTCATCTTCTGCGTAGTAATTAATAAATAATAATAATACATATATTTGAAAATATAAACACCTCTTAATAGATTTCAATACACACAAATGAAAAGTGTTTTCATTGAATGATGAAGCAGTTTCAGTGACTGTTTCAAATCGGATTATGTATTTTTTAAAGAATGATTTTTTCTTGATTCATAAAATGCTTTAACATAATAAGAAAAAAGAAATTCTCTGATTTAAAAAACTAAATTTTAATTTTAACGATTTTATAATTTTAAAAGATTATTTATCAGTATTTTTTTTCAGATTGTAATAAAAAGTTTAGTGTTTCTCGAGGTTGATGTTTTAAATGAAAATTGTTCATTGAAACAAAAAATATGTTTAAAAATTATTGTTTGAATATGGTATAATAGAAACAATAAAATATATTTAAAACAAATAAAATAATGTACTTTTTAATATACTAATTAAATTAAACATAAAGAATATTTAAATTAAATTTAAATGTATATTATAGAATGTATAACAATTATTTTTAATATTTATTTAATTTATCTGATAAGATAAACAAAATTTTGATATAAGCAAATTTTATTAACAAAATTAAATTTTTTAAAGGATTTTTGTCATTTTTTCCCAAAAATTTTTTTAAAGAGAAATTCAAAGTGAAAGTATGAAAGTAGTCCGTTTTTCAGGGGTCTTAAATTTTCTCGCGTATAGTAGGTATGTACGTCCCTGAAATGGTAGGTAGTGGGATATGTTGCAGTATCAAGTCCGAAAGAGTGGGAAATTTCAGAGAATGTTGCAGTTACGAGACCGCACTGTAATGAATAAATTTAAATGTGTTTTAAAATATTTTACAATAATTTTTTTAGATTTATTAAAATAGCTTAATCAATTTCGCGTGAAAATATGAATTAAAAAATTATAATAACATTAACTGAAGGTTGCGAAAATGATTTTTTTTTAAATATTATATATTTCCCTTTAAGGTGATTAGTAATTTATTGTTCTGAGTTTTAATTACTTGTGCTGTGTACTTAAAATCTGATCTGAAAGAATAAAAAGGTATATAAAAAAAGTGGAAATAAACTTTATCTATTAAAGCAAAAAAAATGAAATTGTAAAATGCGCAGATAGTCGATTACATCAGGGTGTTTAGACCGTAAACTTGTACAAAGTTCTCCTCGTCCTTTTTATCCAAGCTTCATTGATGATGTGAGAAATGAGAAATTTTAAAGTTCATTTTGCAGTCTCAAGATTTTATTCGGTATAAAATAATATTCATTTAAATAACAAAATATATAAAGCAGTAAATAATAAAACAATTTTTAAATAGTGATGACATATTGAAACAAAAATATCGATATTTCTCTTTTGTTCATATAATATATATTTTACAAAAGAAAATGTTTATTTTAATGTTAGTATAATAACAGGATGTTTTCGATATTGTAAACATACAGTAAGAAAATTGTTTTGAAATATCACTACTTTTCAAACCCCTTGTGCGTGACGTGACATATAGGGAATATACATAAAGACGTCATTTAGCACGTACATTTGTGCACGTTCCGTCATACTCAAAGGATTAATGGCTACAATGCTTGATTTGTAACTATTATATAATTATAAAATTTACATTATTTAGTAAAAAGAAAATTGAGTGAAATTAACCTTGAAAGAAACTACAGTGGTGTAATTCTTATCTGAACAGTATTTGTAAATATTTATAAAAACATAAATATCACATTATTTTCACAGAAAAAAAGGTGGGTAAAAAGTTGTAAAGATAGAGGGTAAAAGTCGTTAGGATACAGGGTAAAGGATAAATTTGTGAGGATAAAAATGTTACTAAAATATTACTAGAAAAATGGATGTCATATTTGAGTAAACTGTCTAATTTTAATAAAAATATTAGTAATTTTACACTTAAGTTATTAAATCCACAAATTTTTTATAAATAAGTAATTGCATGTGGAAATATTTTGCCTATAATTATTGTCTATTAATAAAAAATAAATTTGACTAATACAACTGACAGCTGACGACAGTGCATAAATAATCAGAACTGGGAAATTACAACTCAACGTCTGTATTGTTGCACGAAAGCAGAGTTGGGTAGTAACTGAATTTTTTGTGCATATTAGGCTGTGTCAGTTCATCGAGATATTTCGAGTTCAAGATATGACGTCAGAGGCCTGGAGGAACAACAAACAGACGACACAATGTTATTCTTACGGGGAAGAAAATTTCTTTCCACTTTCATCAATTTTATTCATACTTTAAACACGGAAAACGCTTGTTGACGTATAATAAAATTAAAATGTGTGTTGATAATTAATTTTGTTATATATTTGATTCAATTGCATTTATAGATTCTCTGAATTCGTGATAAAATATAAATTTTGAGGTTAGGGGTGTTTGTTTACTAACTTGAAATCTTTTACTGCTGCGGTAATTCCCACTTAAAATATATATTTTATATCTTTTTTAAATTTATCAATGCAAATGAATCAAATATATAACAAAATTAATTATCAACACACATTTTAATTTTATTATATGTCAACAAGCGTTTTCCGTGTTTAAAGTATGAATAAAATTGATGAAAGTGGAAAGAAATTTTCTTCCCCGTAAGAGTAACATTGTGTCGTCTGTTTGTTGTTCCTCCAGGCCTCTGACGTCATATCTTGAACTCGAAATATCTCGATGAACTGACACAGACTGATATGCAGAAAAAATTCAGTTACTACCCAACTCTGCTTTCGTGCAACAATACAGACGTTGAGTTGTAATTTCCCAGTTCTGATTATTTACGCACTGTCGTCAGCTGTCAGTTGTATTAGTCAAAGATATTTTTATTAATAGACAATAATTATAGGGAAAATATTTCCACATGCAATTACTTATTTATAAAAAATTTGTGGATTTAATAACTTAAGTGTAAAATTACTAATATTTTTATTAAAATTAGACAGTTTACTCAAATATGACATCCATTTTTCTAGTTATATTTTAGTAACATTTTTATCCATCACTTTATCCTTTACCCTGTATCCTAACGACTTTTAACCTCTATCTTTACAACTTTTTACTCACCTTTTTTTCTGTGATTCTTAAATTTTATGTTCTATAGAATGTTACATTTTTAATTATTAGGCATTTCTTTAGTCGCTCTTTATATGACGATGCACCAAATATATCAAATACCTTTTTTTAATTACCTAATTAATTGAATTATTCTAATCCTATTTCTTATCCTATAATCTAAATATCTGAAGTATTCATTCATCTCTTTATCAAAGTTGTTTTGAAGTAAAATGAAGTTTTTCTACATCGACAAAAAAAGTCATTTATACCATCTTTTAAAGCATCATCTCAAGATTCAAAATCAACAAACAGAAATCCTAGCTACTCGTCCTAGTATTTTTTCAAAAATACGATTTTCATTAAATGACAGGATGTGTTTGATACATGTTAAAGAAAAATATATAATTGCATAAACTATATTACAACGGAATTGTTAAATTAATTAGATCAAATTAACCCCTTTCTAATTATTGTAGAACAATTAAACAACTCTAATAAATCAAATATCGATAATCTTGGAGAAGATTGTGTCGAGACTAGAAAGAAAAGGGAAAAAGACCTTTTGAAAGACTATACAATCAGACAAAAAGATAACTTACCCACTGCCTTCTTGTCACGATTTCAATCAGGAGAGAATTCTCGTTCGGTCGATAAATTAAATCAATCCAACAAATAATTTCTCTTAAACAACGATTTCTTTATTTATACAATTCTTCCACAGTTAATTCCACAACCAACTCTTAAACAATCAACCAATTCTTTTAAAAAATTAATTTATTACACAAACTCAAAAGAAATATTGTACTTTTGATCCGGTTCGTTGAACGAAACAAAAGTAGAATTCATTTTTGATTCCGCTTGGTGAACGAAACGATAGTAGAATATACTTTTGATTCGGTTTGTTGAACGAAACGAAAATAGAATCTACATACTTTTGAATCCGTTTGGTGAACGAAATGAAAGTAGAATGTACTTTTTATTTCATTCGGTGAACGAAACGAAAATCCGTCAGATTACTCTTCATAGTGAAAAATTCTAAATCACTTGTTTCAATCAGAAAATCGAAAGTAATCTGACAGATTTTCGTTTCGTTCACTAAACGAAATCAAAAGTATATTCTATTTTCGTTTCGTTTAACAAACGAAATCGAAAGTTAATTTTTGATTCCGATTTCGAAATTAAAACTTAAATGAACTGTAGTTTTGATTCGGGTATCTGAATAAAAACTACACTAAGTTGATTTTTGATTCTGATATTATGATGAGAAACAAAAGTGTTTTTGAATTTTGTTTTGATTATGTGAAGCTCTCTGATATACATATTACAAAAAATACACAATTAACTTCAGAAATTAAACATTTTTTTAATGAAAATCGTAATTTTTGAAGAAAATGATAGGATGAGCAACTAGAATTTCCATATTTGTTGATTCTGAGTCTTAAGATGATTCTTTAAAAGATGGTACAAATGATTCTTTTTGTCTACGTAGAAAAATTTTATTTTACTTCAAGACCACCATGTTTACCCATTCGATACCTACTACTTTCTTCCATTTCAAAAATTCCCTTATCTTTTCCTAATATTTAGTTTTACCATTTTTCTTATACCACCTGTCACATTAATTAAACAGAAAAAACTGAACTCAGAATGAGCCGTGTAGGCGGCTCATTTTGATGTGCAACAAAAATGAGACTAGGTTTTTTCTGTGAATTATTAATACCTCAAATAATAAAAATAATTCTTCTACTTTCCAATCATTAATCTTCCATACTTTAACCTACCTTCTTTTTTGCCTAAACCTCATGATTATTTAATTATTTCCAAAACTCATTTTGTTCTTTCACTCTGTCCAGTTCTTTTTTCCTTTATCTATTTGGACAACCTCTGCATCGTTCTTACCTCCTTACCACTTGTTTCCCATACTTGCCTTATTCCTTTTTCTTCTTATCCTATCCTACTTACATTCAACTCATGATTCGCCTTCTACTTAAACTACTCGTTTATTTTAATTAATTCCCTTGTCTTTCCATAGCATTTTTTTATTCTTTCTAACAGTTACTATCCTAACTCTTTTTCCCTAATAACTTCTATAAAACTCTCCTACTCAATGATGGAAAGGCCGTCTGAAAATCCAGAAACACAACTACTAATTTCTATTTTTCTCCTCAAAATTCTTATTCACCTAATAATAATTTAACATATATGTATAATCCAATGTTCCCTTACTCATCCTAAACCTAGTTTAATTATGCATAATACACCCCACTTCCTTCACCCTATCCTCCAATCTCTTCCTAATTACCTTTGCATATACCTTACAACCCACTGATATTAAAGTGACACCCCTATAATACTCCACGCTTTTTACTATTAATTAAACAAAAAGATGTTCTAAATTTAATTAAGTGTTTTAAAAAAGAATACCTTAATGTATATTCTATGTTATTAAAACGAAATTAAAAATTATTAGAACAGCAGTAGAATTGTTCTAAGAGTTTCCGCAGAAATTTCGACCAGAGCTTTCAAAACAATTGACGTGTGACAATGCATATGTGAAGTTTGTACATAAATTATAAATAGATTATTTGAAATTATTTTACCGACTTAATGTGTAAATTTTGACCTGTCAATTCTTAATGTAACTCCTGCGGAAGTTCCAGTGAAAACTTTTATGAAGCAATTCTATTTAATTTCTATGAAATAATTACATTTTCACGTGGCTACACGGAGAAACTTTGAGTATCACTTTTTGTTAAACTCATATGTATTTTTAGTAAATTGACTGCTAAAGTGGGAAAAAAAAACGAGAAAAAGGCAAAATTTCTTATTTAATAGAAGTCTCTTTAACAATATATGACCTCTTATTTTCAATATTTAGTAGTCAAGTTATGAAAAATTCGACGTGGACAGTGTCCTAACTAAAAAGGGTTAACTGAAGCCCCGACTTAATCGCAACAATTATTAATTAACTTTTAATTAAATCATAATAAATAATAATATTAATGAGGCTATACTTTAGGTTATTTTTCTTTTTCTGTGTTTAAAATTTCACAATCCGGTTAGATTATACATCGAAAATACTTTTTTTTTATGAAGTTAGGGGAGGTTAAAACATAAAGTACTCTCCTGAGCACATGTGAGCTTGTCTATGAAACCCCCCCCCCAAAAAAAAAATATATCATTTCATGTACATCTCTTATATCCAAGCTTATAATGCTTTTAATTATTGAGAATCGGTTTTTTCTGTATATAGAAACATGTTATATGAGATCCTGATCAATTTTCTGGACGTATGTGTGTGTGGATTCCTTTTTTGTTTAGAAGATAAATTTAACAGGTTTTAATGGATTTAGATATGAAAACGAATCGATTGCTATATATACAGTTTATATTTGAAGTAAATTTAATAAATTAATGAAAGTTAAAACATAAAAAATTCACATTTTAACTGAAAAATTTTGATATTTATTTAAATTCAAGTTTAAATATAAAATAATTGTGTTCTTTGCATTGAAACGAAACGATATAATTGTAAATAATTATAAATTATACCTATATTATTTTTTTATTAATTTTTAGAAATTTCAGCTAAAATGTGAATTTTTGATTTTTTAACTTCCATTAATTCTTTAAATTTAACTCAAATCTATAGGTACTCAAATGTTTATATTATTATATTATTTTTGTATGTTTATTTCAATGTTAATGCTTTCTCCACGAGGAAGCAAAATGTTTATATAATGAACATCTGAATTTACAACTTGTTTTAAATATTAGTGAACACTAATCGAAAAATAAATTTAACGTCGAAGTTTATTTAAATTGTATATTCTCTTCTCGATTAATTATTTTTGCAAAATAATAGTAGTATCTACGTGTAGTGATGCATTCGACACGAGGTTTTTTTGTTAAAATCGCTCCAAATTCACCGATTAATTTTTTAATACAACAAATAATTAAATAGTCAATCACTTTTACATATCAATCCACATATCAATCAATATGTTCACTGTTACTGTTGCTAAGGAAAAAAATTCTTAGCAACGGTTGCTAAGGATAAAAACGGTCATGAAAATGGTTGTCATGGAAACGGTTGCTATGGTAACTGTTACCACGGTAACGGTTGCTACGGTAACAGTTTTCTTGGAAGCTGTTGCATTTTAGAAAATTAAATATTAAAATTTTTGGGATATGCTACTTGGAAAATTGGAATAATAGATCAGGTGTAGATTTTTAAAAATTAAAGTGTGAAATTGTCAAATTTTAATAAATACTGAAGAGTGTATTGTGGATAATAGAAAATGTAAGAATCCACACTGATAAAAAAAATTGCGTAAGCCAGTCATTTCATTTCGCAAAGGAATGTATGTAAGGATATAATGAAAAATATTTGTCTTTTGTTATCTAAACTTTCACGTCTGTTTGAACAATTTTATGAAAAAATACAACCATAAAGTGCCATTGAAATATAAGTACTTCCGTCCACGGAAATGTCATGGACAAAATTTCTATATATATTGGAAAATATATATTTTTTAAATTTCTTTATCGAATTCAGCTAAAGTACGTAGAAACTTTAAATCACGAACTACAATTATTTTTCTAAATCATTACTTCCTAAAAAAACCTCGTCGTACAGTATCGTATTTAGATGATTAAAATATACTTGAAAACTTAGCAATCTGAAAATTTAAGAAATGGTAAGAAAAAGTTGTTGTCAATTAGATAATAATTTATTTTTGCTGTAAATTGTTTTTGATTAGCTTAGTTAATTTTGCATAAGAGTACGCAAAAGAAACATACTACAATACTTTAACTGGGTATTTTATTTATTTTCCTGATACTATCTTATATTTTTAATACACCATTGAACTCTGTATAATATATTTTTATCATAAAAATCGATATTTTGTTAACAATATATCATCACTACAACAGAATTGATATTATAGATTGTTTTCTTTAGAAAACAATAAACATTTAATATTTTTTAACTGCTTTTAAATAATAACACCTGGATTAGGTATAATACTTGGATTCTCATTTCACATACTTTAGAAAGCAAAAACCTTTGTAGGTATTTTATATTTGTAATTAGATAGTAAAATCGATGAATGAAAGAATATTATATGTGATTCAGTAACGGAATAAATCCGTTCCCATCAGTGTCATCAAATCTTAATAATCATAATAATGTATGATGTCCGTGCAAGCTTGCTAGTGTCGCCAAAAATCTGAATTTTTTATTTTATTGTATTTACGCAAACTAAAGCAAATGATTATTATGAAAATTATAAGTCGTCTTTACCTCCTCGTACAATTTTTATAAATAAAAGAAATTGTTCGTCCTATATATACATATAAAAAAATTAACTTTAATTTCTTTTAGTTTTAATCAAAAACAATTCTTTTTGAGAGTATAAGATAATTAATATTTAAGTACTTAATACTCTGAGAGAGAATTATTAAAAAAATCACTACATCCCACTTATAATTTCTCTTTCAAGTTTAGTTATTTATAAAACACTAATTTTAAATTATAATCTAGAAAATATATGTATATTTTTTTCAATTTTAGTTTACTTAGTTTTTGGAAATCCAATAATCTGTAAATATTTAGAACAAAATAAAATAGAGAGCCAATTTTCATAATAACAAAAAAAATTACGAATGGCACGATAAGTCTGCTTTAGAAAATAACAAAAGAGTATTTTATTATATAAGTAATAAACGTTATATGCGAAAATCATGAAATCATATGAAAGCTTAAAAAACATTGTGGAAGTGTAACTGAGTAGAACTGTATAAAAATATAAAACAACTCTATAAATATTTATCGGGAATCATAGTCTCCGCCATAAAACAGCTCACAGTGTGGAGGCTGTTTTTCTCCTCAAGCACACAAATTAATTTCTATATTATTGTACTTATTATTATAATTATTGTTATTGTTATAAGTTGCAAAATACGTATATTGCCGCAGTTAACAGAGAGACTTAGAGTGTAATAATTGAAGAAGCTATTTGTAAATCTCGAAATGAAACAAAACTATAAAAATTGTGATCAAACATGTATGTTTACAAAGATCAGTAACTACTTAATATTTTTTTTCGTTTTTCATCAATTGTGAATACATTTCAACTCGTATCTAAATATTTCTTATCTAATTTTCTAATTGTACTTTTAATATAAATTATAATTATTGAAAATTAATATTCATACATTTTAACGTGCAGTACATAAACAATGGTTTATTGAATTATTTTAAATCGATTTTTGGAAGAGAGATGAATAAAACACATTCACATATGTACTGACAACGTTTCGGAGGCACAGTTCGCCACCATCCTCAGGTCACTTTATTACAATCTAAACAAATTCAATACATACGGAATAAACCATAAAACTAATTTAAGGGGTTATATACAGTCAGGTGGTAAAAAAAATGCAGTTTTTCGGTATTTTTTTTTCAAAGGAATATTTATTTATATAACCGGAAGTTTTTCTATATTGTTTTACATGTTTTTAAGTTTAAAAAAATATATTTAATTTGTAAAAATATTATTCTTTTTGGCCTCTATATCCAATCTCCCAAAGGTTCTCGAAAAAAAGTTGTCCGCGGTGAACATAATAGCAATTAACACAATCATCTGAAATCAAAAAGTCAAAAAGATTCTGTTATTGTATTAAAAAATATAGTCCTTAATCGAAGGAATTAAAAAATATCACTTTTTGACAAAATGGCAGCTTCTAGAAAAAAAAGATTCATTTTCATGGAAAAAAAATCGACTTCAAGTGTTGATTAAAATTATAATTTTAATTTTATTTAAAAGATCTTCGATTAAGGACAGCAAAAAGTAGTTATTTAGCTTGTGTGAAAATTAGAGCTAAATCGGTTCAATGGTTTTCGAGAAATCGTGTTCACCGATTTGAAAAACATAGTTTTGAGAAAAAGCGATTTTAAGTTTCACAAACAGTTTACATTGAGTTAAAATTTTTTTTTCATACTTACATTGAATCGTCTATTCCAGGACCATATAATGTATCTTCCATTCCAATTGCATACTCAGGTATACGAAAATTATATATATATATAATATATATATAATATATTGACATATATTATATGTATACGGCGCGCCTTTCTAGTTTTGTCTGTAATTTCGAAAATATTTCTCGAATCTTAATAAAAATTTTTTTCACAACAGACAAATATATATACTTTAAGAAAATGCAGCAAAAAAAATCGATTTTTTTAAAATCGTGACTGTATATAACCCCTTAAATTATTTAAAACTAATATTTACCTAATTAAAAGAAATTGCACCAACATTTCATCAAAGGAGTAAAAAATTAAATAAAAAATTGTAAAAGTTTAAATTCTAAATCACGAACATGATTATTGTAAGTGATTAGTCAAACTAAATCTAACGGTGACAATTTTCACATTATATACAGAATAATGGGTCAATGAACCTTCATAAAAATATTATGAATATAATCATTGTTTCAATTTGCTAAGTAAAGGAAAATAAGTAGTGCTAAGGAATTGTACATCTTCTTTCTTATTAATAGTAAATTCGTTGCTTTTAATATGGATCATTTCTGAAATCAATCTTTTTCTATAAGAAAATTCGTAATCTATAATTTTTGCATTCTCGAAATTGAAAGAATGGTCATAATCAGCTTGATGATTGTTTACAACTGAATCAGAATTTTTATTATTTTTATGTTCATTAATTCTTTTTTATAAAGTCCGTTTAGACTCACCTATATAAGTTGCAGGGCAATTATTATAATTGAACTTATACACAATACTCGTTCTATCCCATTTTTTGTCAAGTCTTTACCCAATTTTATAAAAGAAACTAAACTTTTTGAACCATTGGAATAGTTAAAACATTGTATTTTTTGAGAATATTGGACAATTTAAAGTAAATATTATTACAGGGAATAGAAACTTTAGGAAGTTGATGATAAATAGAAACCAAATTATTAGTTTGTCTGTCATTAACTATTTTTTGAATTATTTTGTAAGAACGGGTTTTTATCATTTTTTGAATAAATTCCAATGGATAATCATTATTAAGTAAAATCTTTTTAATTTTTTTGATAATATCTTTATGAAAGGACTCATGTGATAACAAAATAGCCCTATCATATAAATTATAAACAATGTTCTTTTTTTGTTGGATTGGATTATTCGAAAAATAATTTATTAGTCTATTTGAGGAAATACTTTTTTGATACCAATTAGTCACTAAATTTTTGTTATTCTTTATAATTGTCATATCTAAAAAATTAATTTGGTTATCAATTTCTAATTCATGGGTGAATTTTAAATTGATATTGATAGAATTAAAAGTGTTCACAAAAAGGTCAACATTGTCTTTATGGACACACAAAAGCGTGTCGTCAACATATCTAAAATAGATTAGAATCATTCTTTCAATTTCGAGGATGCAAAAATTATAGATTACAAATTTTCTTATAGAAAAAGATTGATTTCAGAAATAATCCATATTAAAAGCAACGAATTTACTATTAATAAGAAAGAAGATGTACAATTCCTTAGCAATACTTATTTTCCTTTACTTAGCAAATTGAAACAATGATTATATTCATAATATTTTTATGAAGGTTCATTGACCCATTATTCTGTATATAATGTGAAAATTGTCACCGTTCGACTCAGTTTGACTAATCACTTACAATAATCATGTTCGTGATTTAGAATTTAAACTTTTACAATTTTTTATTTAATTTTTTACTCCTTTGATGAAATGTTGGTGCAATTTCTTTTAATTAGGTAGATATTAGTTTTAAATAATTTAAATTAGTTTTCTTGTTTATTCCGTATGTATTGAATTTGTTTAGATTGTAATAAAGTGACCTGAGGATGGTGGGGAACTGTGCCTCCGAAACGTTGTCAGTACATATGTGAATGTGTTTTATTCACCTGTCTTCCAAAAATCGATTTAAAATAATACAATATATATACATATGGAAGAATTAAATATATAATTTTTATTATAAACAATGGTTTATTTAAACTTATAAGTTACTACATGTATTTTTATTTCTTGTTTTAAATTGAGAGCGTGTTCACAGAATGGTTTTATTTATTCAGTTTAATTAGTTACTGATCCAAAGAAGAAATTTGCTGAACGCTCCGACCGCTATATGTTAAGCAATAAAGTTGTAAAATATTGTATATTATTTATTATTATTTATTTTTTTAACTAATGAGTTTGTACTATAATTCAACATTCATAATGAAATAGAAAAATAACTTTACTCAATTACCGAATTCTTTTATTTTTGGATAATAATTTTCAACATTTTATAACCTTTAAGTGTCATACGTTTCCAAAAACTTAAAATATATTTTATCGAGGTTTACTGTTACTGTTATTTTAACATAATTATTTTACAAATTCTTATGTTACTACGAAAATTTTAAAATGGTTGTAATTTCAAAGAGAGAGCTTTTAGAAAATATTTCTGATGATCCGATAGTAAAAAAACTAATTGAAATGAGTTAACTTTTGGTTGAATTCTTGTAAATCCCGTTTACTGATTCGTCACGACGAATTAAAATACATTAATATCTGGAACCTGTAATTAGAATGAATTTAGACTTTTAAAAATTGTCCAGACAAATTAAAAATAATTATGCTGTGGAGTTTGGAATTCATATTAATTTGAATATTTGGATATTAATAGGAATAAATGTGATAAAAATTTCAAGAATATTATTAATTAAAGTCTAATTTTATTTTATTTATCATATATAAATGTTTTTAACTTACATAAATATTATTTGCCAGTCATTTACAAAGAAGCAGTACAATTTAATTTTGTTATAGTTACATCTCATTAAAACTTCCATTAAAAAATTTCCTGTGATGTAATTTAAACTGAAAAACATAAAAACTCTGAAGATGAATAACACAACATTGCTTATCGAAGAATATAAATTGGTTCAAGTACCAAATAGAATATAATCTGTGGTTTTATTATCGGAAAATATAAATTGACCAGCTTTTAAGAACTCTCTAAATTTGACTTTTTCCCTTCTTAAACTTATATAGTTTAAATTAAAAAAATTAAACAACTCATAAGTTTAAGATCACAAGGGTAATTAAAGACCATCAATTGTTCAAATAAACAAATAGAATATACTTTGAGGATTTTATCATAGAAAATTAACATAGAATAATTCCTTAGAACCCTCTAAATCTGAACAGCGTTTTTCTTTGAACGTATTTAAAAGTTGAAAATTAAATAACTTTTAATACTAATACAAATGTGATTGAAAATTATCAATAGACTAATACTTTAAAAACTCTCTGAATGACTCATTAAACGAATTCAGCTCTTTAAGTTCTTCAGTGATATCATCAATATTACATTCTACATCGATATCTATAATAGATCACCGTCAACCTCATTAAATTTTGAGTTTCACATTCCATTTCGGACAATTCGGATTTATTGTCTATTTGATCAATATCATCTCCAACTTCAGAATTTCGGATATAATTGTCAGTAACACCATTATTGTCCACTTTAAATTCATCTTCTGTTCCTGGAAATTCAGTGTCATGTTCTGTTTCTACAACTTTTTTCCGCATCATGTTCTAGTTGAAGTGAATCGCAATCATTTGTATCTGTCTCTTTACTTATTTCAAGATTTTCGCCTTTCCCATTTTCATATCCTGTAATAGGTATATTTATAATATTACTATTATTTTTTTTAAATGAGGGAATTGGAAAATCTGCATAACCCTTGGTTTCAAAGGCAGATGCTTGGAGCCCCAGGATGTGGGGATGACCGTTTTTGTTCTAGTTGACCCACTAAAAACCACACCCTTTGGCTGGATTAATCCTCACACTACGAAACTGACGTCAAGCTTTAAACTTCGTAGGTGAAGGTCCATGGGATCTCGCTATCGCGACCCTTGCCGTTGCCGATCTTTCTGATCTATTTATTCTTGGTTCGTGCAAGAGTCTTCTTGAACTTCTCAAGGGCCTTCCTCAAAACTCCGCATCTTCCGCTGCCTGCGATATGGCTAATGTTCCCCTTATCACCATATTTTTCTCTACATAAGAGGCATATGGTCTTCTACTGCAGTTTGCAAACTTATGATCGACTTCACCGCACTTGAAGCACGTAGTCGATCTGTTCGCTGCCTTACACTTCCTCGTCGGTTGAGTCCTAGGACCGTCACCTCCCTGCTTCCTGGCTTTTGGAGCACTTCCGCCAACGCCTGCTGGACCTCCTTTTTCTAAGTAAGACAATCCAGGTCGCTGATCTTCAATGTGACCGGTTACTCTACGCACAGTGGGACCAAACTGGAATTTTTTATTCAAAATCGTCTAAAGCCTTCATTTTTTAACCGATTTTGCTGAATTTTGTCTTAAATTAAAGATTATAAAACTTTCAAGAGATTTCTCGAGGACAATTTTTCAATTTTCATTTTTTATATTTATTTGTTTATTGTAAAGTTGAACAAAAATAGCAATTTTTAAGAAAAAGTTATCTCTAGTTGATATAATTAAATGGTACATGATAAAAACTATTTTAAAACATACCTAGAGTACTTCCCAAACTGTAAAAAATTGCACACATCAAAATTTGAATTTTATAAATAAATTGTGTTAATTTAAGGAACTGTGATTTAAGAGATAAACATAAATAATTGCGAAAAACGTTTTCAGTTAAAAATAGAAGTGTATATTTTCCACAAAATATTTTAATATAAGTTAGACCTTTCGGTTCGGCGTACAAAAAGAGACTAAAAACATGGTTACAAAGCCTTTCGAGGCGCTACCTAAGCTATGACCATATCCCAGGGTACATCGACGGTTCACCCGATGGTGCAGATATTTACCACTTTCCAAATCTGTAAAATCTATAAAACTTTATTACACCAGATGTGCCAAGATTATATACAGCCATGACAACCTCTCAAACAATTTTGGGTTTTTTGTAAACTAAAAGTATCGTAGGTATAAATAGTAAATATAAGAGAACAATAAAAAAAGGATCTTAAGTAATAAAAAGAAGGGAAACGAATATCCGGTGAAAAAATATACATCTTATATCTACAAAGATAAAACATTCCTATTTCAACAAATTGTGTTATTAAAAAATTAACGTAACAACAAATTGTTAATGTCAACAAAAGCATTGTTAGATTTTGATGAAATTGTATACTCTTGGGTTTTTAAGGTCGATAAATAAGAATCCGAGGTCGGTTATTCAAAATTCAAAATGACAGATCTAATATGGTGGATGACTTTTTAAAAATTGAATCCAAATGGCCTGAAACTTGTTACTCGGGGGTTTTTGGGGTCGCTGATTACGAATCCGAGGTCAGTATTTCGAAATTCAAAATGACGAATCCAATATGGTGGATGACTATCTTAAAATTCAAGCCAAATGGTCTAAAACTCGTTACTCGAGGGTTTTTGGTGTTACTTTCTATGATTCTAATGTTTGTTTTTAATGTATCGAAATGGTATATAATATGAATTAACAATTATAATAAAAGCAGGCATGTTTTTGATAAAAAAAAGCTTATCAAAGTTTTATTCACTGTTCTTCATCAAGTGCCTTATTTTTTCGTAAGATTTGTCGATAATATGCAAATAGGGGATCTGAACTAATAAGCAATTTGCGACTTAAATCATAATTTGCAGCTGATCTAGAAATTTTTCTAGTATTACACCTGCGGAATCGCTTCAAATCCTTATTGCGGGCTTTAGCTGCCTCTTCAGTATATTGTTTAATTCGAATATGAAAACGTTTCATAACGTTTGGTCCATGCATGAGTATTTTATGTACAGTGGCTGGCATGTGATACCACGGATAAAGTTGAACAAAAAGTTTTGCCTTTTTAGTAGTATACTTTTCAAATTCGTCCAAATCAGTTGTTGTACCACTAGACAATTTTTGTAAAATGTAAGCAAACCTTTGACTTTATTTAAATTGTTCATTTCGATAGGTTTAGCTCCGCAAATATAGCAAGTTGCAGCTGATTGAGTGTCTGTAAGAACCTGACATACCTTGCCGTCTACCATTGTCAAGTGCATGACTGATTTTACTTTAACAATTCCACTATCAGTTAAAACCCTTGCCGGTTTGAGATTTTTAATTTCATCCTTGATTATTGACACCACGGAGGTGGTGTGTTCTTTTGTTTCAGGATGGCAATCAAATTGCATTAATCTTCAATACATTGTTGACAAAGGATGGGGATTTTTCCAAAGCACAGCATTTTTCTTCAATTGACATTATTTTTCTTCTTTTTTGAACACGCTAAAAAACTTTGTATAAACTAGCGAAAATAATCTCTGGAATAGTTATAAGTATAGTTAATATCGCCTTAGCGATAATTCATTTTCGCTAGAATAGAGAAAATAAAATTTTCTATGAGATTTAATTATACTAAATATATATTATGAATAGAATATGAATACAGTATCTCTGAAACAGTATTTATTTTAACTATCATGGAGATATTCAATTTCCTTAAGAAAATGAAAATAGTGACTATTTTAGATATTGTTAAACGTTATAATTAATCTATTAAATAGATTTCCTTATTCTATAAATATTGTACTTTTGTTATGTCACTGTTCATAAATTTTTTAGCGTGAAAAGCTGGAACTCTCTTCAAAATCAACTGCAAAAGGTCTACCACTTCTCTTACCTGATTCCAGTTCTACTATACAATCAGCATTTATCCACGACTAAAGCTAGGTGGCAGCTACTAAACACGTGTTCAGATGTGTCTCGGTTGATTTTGTTTAAATAAAACGGTTTAAGTTTGGTCTGTTCTTTTACAACCTTATAGTTATAAACATTATTTTGTGCTGGTTTTTAGTGAAAGTTTTTTATTATCTGCACCTTTTGCCTTAACTTGGCTCTCTGATTTGAATTTTTCTAACCTAACATTGGACTGATATACTTGTGTGAAGTTTTTTGTTTATGTAACTTAAATTAGAACTGCTTTCGCTCAATTTACTTTTTATTTTTATTTGAATGATTATTTGTGTGCAAAAATGGCCTCTAGTGTTGAAAATTGTGCAAAATGTGGTAAAGATATTACACGTGCTATTCCTACTTTGTGTAGGAAGTGTAATCTTCCTTATCATCCTAGCTGTGCGTTACAGCTGTCTACTTTGCCTGATGGGTCGTTCACCAAATGTTGTAAACCTAGGTCATTGTCTCCTTCAAATAATTCTCAATCTTCACAAACCTCTGTTAACTTGGATAGTATTTTGAGAGCTATTAAGGTTTTATCAACAACAGTTTCTGATAATTTTGCTAATATGACTGAAAACATGTCAGATATCAATAAAAAACTTGATGACACACTGTGTAGGCTGAGTAATATGGAAAGCAGAGTTGTTGATTTGACAGAGCGTCTTAATGTTGTCGAAGAGAGACTTGATAAATCTGAGGCAAATGGTTCTACAAATATTGATTCTAATTCAGTAACTAATGTCTGTATAAATGAACTTGTTGATCGAAATGAAAGAAAGAACAATCTTGTTTTATTTAATCTTCCAGAATTTGACACTTCGTCAAATAATAGTTGTTCTTTGAAATCTGTGGTTACGACTAAATTAAAAAAATTCATTCAAACAGATGATCTTGAAAATATACGCACATTTAGAATTGGTTCTAATGCGCAGGTTTCTCGTAAGCCTCGCCCTGTTAAGATTGTATGTGAGACGGAAGAGAAGGCACAAGTAATTCTAAAAAAATTTGTAAGTGTCAAAAGAGACTCAACACGTTCAAGGGAGTTGGAAGATATTTGGATGTCGAATGACAGGACGGTTATGCAGAGGGAGGAGATTAAGAGAGTGAGGGAGGAACTAGAGACCCGTCGATTAGACGGAGAAATGAATGTGTCAATGGTGTACCGGCGTGGAATCCCTACCATAATTAAAATCCCCCTAGAAATCGCACATCCACTCTTACAGTCCAAATAGATGCGTGTAAGGAGAATCTGTAGTGATTTCCCCACTTGGTGCCCAAGGTTGTGTCCGTTTCTAGAGAAACTTATTTTATTTCTATCTATGAAAGTGATTTAGAGAAAATCAGTATTATTGAACAATAACAATTATTTTTGAAATTAATTGATATAATGGTAAAGCAGATTCAATTTATCAAAATTAATCTTCTCCTTTGATTTGATTTATGTTATTCTTTACTGTACAAACTTATACTGAACTTTAACCATTATAGCGCCTACCTAGATTTAGTTAATATTTTATATTTTGTATTGTTACTTACGTAACTATTAGAATTTAGGAGTACTTTTGTACGAAAGGGCATGTCCCGTTAATAAATAAATGAAATGAAATGAAAAATCTGGTGTAACATGTTTTTTTATCATAAAAAACACTTTTCCATTTTTTGAAAAAATGAGGCATAAAATGACCACTTATTTTATCCTGTATACAATTAAAATAATCCTCTTTGACATTATGTTCAGTTTTTAAGTGCTGCATTAGTTGCTTTAAAGTTCTGGAGACATCACTAGTCAAAAAATCGCAAAGCACACTTTTGGATATTTTAAAGATATGCATTTAAAAAAAAACAAAAAGTAAAATTCAAATCGAATTTATTATAATCAAAATTGGATAGAAATGAATCCTTAAAATCTAATAAAAAAATAGAAAAAACAAAAACAAAAAAGAAAAATTATAAATAAAAACTTACCTTCAGTAGACAAATTCCAATTAGCCAATAAAATACAAACAATTACTATTTTTTAATGTAGTAATGATTAAACTAAAAATCAAGTACAACTAAAACCTTAATACCTAAAAAAGCTGAAAGAAAAAATAATTACATAGAATACAACTAAAACTTTTAGAATTCCACTCGGCAAAAAGGAAAAAAAAATTTACCCCTAGTAAATAAACAAAAACTTGCCAACAAAAGCAGAACTAATTTTTTGTTTATAATTTAAACCAAAATTGAATGAAAATATAATCTTAGAATTGAAAGAAAAAACAACAAAAACAAAAAATAAAAACTATTTGACATTAATCTTCACACAGAAAAACCACAAACGAATCTCTAATCTCAATAGATGTCAAAATAAGAATTCAGCACTTACCTGCAGCATAGATAAAGTCAATAGTATACAGAAGGTGGAAAGTTCGTGCTCTTATAATAAAAAATTGATCCTTCTCACTTACAGGTTAACGAGGTATAAGCCATCTGGCGGCAAAGATAAAAAGCTCATACTTTTACTGCGAAATTTAAATCAGTAATGACAACATTTGCTATATAAATATCCGTTTTAAAATGTAAAAAAATTTGCAATTAATTAATTCATTTACGGATAATTCAACAATACAGATATTACTTTCTTTAATTTTATAATAACAAAAGAAGTATAAGCAAACAAAATTGAAAAAACAATATTCTACAAATTTTGTCTAAATTTTATAATCTCTTCTTTCACAAAATTACATACAACCTATCAAAAAATTAACCTTTTAAACATTTTTAAAACTTTAATTACGCCATATTGGATCGGCCATTTTGAATTTCGATAAACCTACCGCCGATTCGTAATTAGCGACCTTCAAAACCCCTGAATAACAAGTTTTAGGCAATTTGGTTTCAATTTTAAGAAAGTCATCCACCATATTGGATCCGTCATTTTGAATTTCGAAAAACTGACCTCGGATTCGTAATCAGCGACCCCAAAAACCCCCGAGTAACAAGTTTCAGACCATTTGGATTCAATTTTTAAAAAGTCATCCACCATATTGGATCTGACATTTTGAATTTTGAATAACCGACCTCGGATTCTTATTCATCGACCTTAAAAACCCCCGAGTATACAATTTCATCAAAATCTAACAATGCTTTTGTTGACATTAACAATTTGTTGTTACGTTAATTTTTTAATAACACAATTTATTTATAAAATTCAAATTTTCATGTGTGTAATTTTTTACAGTTTGGGAAGTACTCTAGATATGTTTTAAAATAGTTTTTATCATGTACCATTTAATTATATCAACTGGAGATAACTTTTTCTTAAAAATTGCTACTTTTGTTCAACTTTACATTAAACAAATAAATATAAAAAAATGAATATTGAAAAATCGACCTCGAGAATTCTCTTGAAAATTTTCTATTCTTTAATTTTAGGCAAAATTCAGTAAAATCGGTTAAAAAGTGAAGGCTCTAGATGATTTTGAACAAAAAATTCCAGTTTGGTCCCACTGTGCTACGGTCTGCACCTTCCCTATGCTTCCAACCGCTTTGGTGACCTCAGCGGTGAATACCTCCTTATTGGACTCTCCTCCAATTTTAGTCAGGAGATCTTCCCTTCTAGTAGGTCTAGCGCCAACAACCTGCGTGTGGCTGACGTCCGGATTCACTTCCTTCCAAAGATTGCTCAGTACATCAGCATACGTTGTTCAAGTTGCTCACCACCAGCAGCCCCTGCACTGGGGTATCTCTCCCCTGCACTGTAATCGTCCTTATTTAATCCTTTGCTTTATATATCTACCTATATAACAAAAGGATATCGCCGCCAACGCCGCCGCCGCTGTTCCAAGACTCTGAATATAGCCGCAAGTTAAGAGAAGGGGGGGAAGAAGAGAAGGGGGGAGAAGAGAAGGGAGAGGGGGGGACTTGCGGCTATATTCAGAGTCTTGAAACGATCTTAACCATTAAATTTAGGGTGGGGGAGGGGAAAAGGAGGGGGGATTTCGACACTACGCTGGAATTCGCTGTACTCGCCTACCATGCAATTCACGTACTGTTCAGAACTTGTCTCGAAAATTTTAGTGATTGTACTATCTTTCTACACGGGAGCTTACAGTACTCACCTACCATTCAACTCACGAAGCACTCCAACTCGCGTACCGTTCATAATTTGTCGACACTACGCGGGAAATTACTGTTCTCGCCTATTATTCAACTGGCGAAGTATTCAAATTTGAGTACCGTTCAGAATTTGTCTTGAAAATTTTTTTAAATAAAATAATATAATAATAATAATTGATTTTATTATTATATTGGTGTGTATTGTGTTCTTGGTGTGTTTCGCGGGTATTGTGGGTGCGGTATGTATGTGTCGAATTGAGTATTTCGTTTCTATGGTGTGTAAGGTCTGTATCGTTGATATCGTGTGTGAGGCGTGAATTGCTGGATTCGGTGGCGATGCACAAATTCATTTTCTTCAGCAAATTGTTTTTTTAATTTTAAAAGCTTCAATTTTCTGAAATTAAAAATCAAATTTAATTTAAAATCTTAAATTTCTTTTTGCATGCTTTCCTTTAATTTTCTCTTCTTTATATTAAAATAAATTTATCAATTTGTAACCCTATTTGCAAAATTTTTAATTAAATAGAAATAATTTTTAGGTTACACTGGCGTTGTTAATAATTAAAAGATTAAATTAATAAAATTATTCGCGGGCGCCAGATCAAATGATCACAAAAAAAAATAATAATAAATCACAACGACTTGATGTTCTCGGCTACTCAAAAGAAATCGGTAGAGAGGGGGGATACGTGAAAGAAGGCTGCAAGAATTGTCACAAAAAAAATTAATTTGAATTAATAGAAATAATTTAACAAAGTTATAAAATATAAATTTCACTTTAATTAAACAATTTAATTTTTATTTATCACATGATTTTTAAAATGGCTGATTATAATAAAAGACAAGCAAAATGAACAATAAGAAAGACGTAAATATATGGTGTGAATTTATCAATCTTCCAAGTCAAAAGTGTTGAAAATAAAAAAACACTGTTTTTTTTGACGTTTCGACGGTACGACCGTCCTCATCAGAAACTATAAAAAATTATTTATTAATTAATAAAATTACAAAAAAAATCTTTACAAAGAAAAAAATTTATAAAAATTGTATAATGAAAAGAAATAATTAAACATTTTCTTTACCGTAAAATTTTAAAAGAAAAAGAAAAATTGTCTGTGGTCGACGTTTGGACAGACCACGATCAACTGACAAGACTAACAATATAGAAACAATAAGTATAAGTTATAGGACACCCATGGGCTCACCTATCTCAGGTCTTTTTTCCGACATTGTAATGCAAGATTTAGAAAATTATTGTTTCGAGAAATTGTCATTTAAACCTTTATTTTTCTTCCGATATGTTGATGACACCTTCACTTGTATTCCTCGTGACAGAGTCACTGAAGTCTTAGAGATTTTCAATTCATGTGACGAACGATTACAGTTTACACATGAAATTGAAGATAATAATGCTTTGAATTTCCTTGACGTTCTTGTTATAAGAGAAAATAACATGTTAATTACTGACTGGTTTAAAAAACCAACATATTCAGGAAGATTTCTCAATTATTTTTCACAACATCCATTTTCCCAAAAAAAAGCCATTGTTTACAATCTTACTGACAGAGCCATAAAATTGTCAAATCATATTTTTCATAAAAAAAATTTAAAAATCGTTAATAACTTACTTTTACAGAATGGTTATCCCCAAAAAATTATAACAAAATACATTAATAAACGTATTCATTTTATAAATCAAAATCCAAACCAAACCGCTACTGTGTCACCCTATACTAGACTATCTAAAATCTCCTTACCTTATGCCAACGGTTTTTATGATAAGACTTCTTCTCTTTTGCGTCAAAATAATATAATAACAATTCCACGTATTTGTAACAACAATAATCATATAATTAAAGGAAAAGATCGAACAAAAAAATGTGACAAAACAAATTGTGTTTATAAAATAAAATGTAAAGATTGTAATGCGTGTTATATTGGCAAATCAAAGAGAATGTTAAAAAAGCGAATAAGCGAACATAAAAGATCTAAAACAAATGTAATTGCGAAACACAAAGATACCCTTAACCATAATTTTGACTTTGACAACTTTAATATTCTTGACAACGAACCTGTTTGGCAAAAAAGACTGATTTCTGAAATGATTCACATAAATTCACAAAACAAACCATTAAACAAAAAAGATGATACAAAAAATCTTAACAAATTTCATAAAAACTTTTTCAAAAAATTATAACATTAGATTTTCCACAAATAACAATATTTTTCCTACTGAATCATTTTAGTGATCATTTTCTCAATATATATAGTAATATACTAAGTGTACATCTTCGCTATTTCTCTTTTATTTTTGTGAAAGTTCATTGACTTCCTATAACTTATACTTATTGTTTCTATATTGTTAGTCTTGTCAGTTGATCGTGGTCTGTCCAAACGTCGACCACAGACAATTTTTCTTTTTCTTTTAAAATTTTACGGTAAAGAAAATGTTTAATTATTTCTTTTCATTATACAATTTTTATAAATTTTTTTCTTTGTAAAGATTTTTTTTGTAATTTTATTAATTAATAAATAATTTTTTATAGTTTCTGATGAGGACGGTCGTACCGTCGAAACGTCAAAAAAATGCAGTGTTTTTTTATTTTCAACACTTTTGACTTGGAAGATTGATAAATTCACACCATATATTTATTTCAATATTTTACCAAGTGATAAATTCTAATATATGATAAAATAAGAAAGACGCTTGTGCTCTCTTGTCACGGAATTTCCAAGATTGATTAATTTCTTTTTTATAAATTAAATCATGACAATCAATAAAAATTTTATCAAGAGATTTTTGGGGAAATGGTCAAAACATATAAATGGGGAATTAATAGTAGTCACAAACACAAACTAATATTAAGGAGAGATAGGGTCAAAATTACAATTTTCAAATAATAAAGAAAACATTTTTTTTAAATAAGAAAGAAATCACAATTAAAACATGCAAAAAAATGGATTATAATTATCAATAAAAAGAAAAATTTAGAAAAAGGAAATCATTTACAAATTAAGTTAAAAATAAAAAAAAATAAGAAAACTTTTAATAATATAAATATTTTTCTTTTGCTGAATTTTTCAAAAAGAAAACAATCTTACCAAAAGAAGTTTCACAATTTATGATGGCACAACGAAAACACAAAACAATTATTAAAATAAATATACAATTTTTTTTAAGATGTTGTTTCTTCGGAGGTTGCCGACAAAAGAGGACGATGATTGATATTTTGTTTTCGATGTTGTTAATCTGTAACCATGCACCGGCATTCAATTGTCTTCTGCTATTTTTCGTGTGTTGATCCAGGGACGGGTTGTAAGGGTATTTTAGGGCCCCTTTTAATATTCCATAATAATAATATTTTATTATTTTATCCAGATGTTTCAAAATTAAATAGATAATCCAAAAAGTCTCTCCTCCATTATCTTCTAATAGTATTCTGTCAGGACTATGTCATAATAAAACACAACGGGAATAAATCCAAAAATTATACAAAATGCTTGACAGGTTCGTATGACGATTCAAATGGGCCATAGGCATCAGGAGCTTCGCGTTTAGAAGACGGAAGGCTAGTTGAATTCTACCAAGGTTATATAATTTGTAGAAAATAGAAAAGTAGACTAAACATCAATTTTGTCATAATATATAATTAATATAAAATATCCTTGGGCCATGGATTTGCGGGAATATGTATTAGGTTTTGATCTTCTGATTAGTCAATGGACAACACAATAAAAAAAAGGCGTCAAATTTTGAAATAATTTCAGGAATCTTCAATGGATAATCATTATTTTCCAACAGATAAGAGGCGTCCCAATCATCCTTGGATTAAAATTACAATTTCCCACGATGACTCGTTGAACAGGAATCAGGAATCGGGAAACGGAGTTTATATAAATAAAAATAAATTTATAAAATTAATAAAGGAATCTTAAATTAATTAATTTAAATCAATCTTGGAGTATCCGCTGCAACCTCCAAATGTTTAACAAAAATAATTTTTTTTTTTTTTTTTTTTTTTTTTTTTTAATAAATTAAATTTGTGAATTGTAAAATTTATAAAAAATTTTACAACGTCACAAATTATAATTGAAAAACAATTGCTTTCAAAAATTAAAAAAAGGATGTAACCTATAGATTCAACTTGAAGTTGACTTAAAATAAAAAAAAAATCACGTCATAATATATGAATAAAAAAACTAATTGTCGGTGAGTTGATAAAAATTAAAATATAATTATAAAAATAATAATATTATTGCAAATAAAAAAATATAAATAAAACTATGGGTAATTATAAAAATAAAACTAAATACTTACTATAAAATCCATATTAATTTGTAACATTTGTTCTACTTTTCTAGTGTTCGGATTTTTAAAAAATTTATTTTATAACGAAAAGGTTATAAAAGAAGAAGTGGTAGAAGTAAAAGTTGAAAAAAAGGAAAATATTGATAATAAAAAAGTTGAAGAGAAAATTAAAGGAAAGCATGCAAAAAGAAATTTAAGAAAGAGACAAAATGAAAAAAAGAGGTATAATTTAAAATTCCATAATTTAACTTCCATAAACTTCTTTTAAAATAATTTAAATAATATTAAAACTTATATTAACTTAATATTAACTTCCATAAACTTCTTTTAAAATAATTTAAATAATATTAAAATAAATATTAAAAAAATTACTGAAAATTTGATTTTTAATGTCAGAAAATTGGAGCTTTTAAAATTAAAAAAACAATTTGCTGAAGAAAATGAATTTGTGCATCGCCACCGAAACCAGCAATTCACGCCTCACACACGATATCAACCGTACACACCTTACAAACAAAATACTCAATTCGACACATACATACCGCACCCACAATATCCGCGAAACATACCAAGAACACAATACACAACAAGAACACAATACACACCAAGAACACAATACACACCAAGAACACATTACACACCAAGAACACAATACACAACAAGAACACAATACACACCAAGAACACAATACACACCAAGAACACAATACACACCAAGAACACAATACACACCAAGAACACAATACACACCAAGAACACAATACACGCCAAGAACACATTACACGCGAAACACACAGAGATCACAATACAGACAAATATTTTAATTATTAATTTCAAAATTAGAAAAATGTTTTTATTATATTATTGTTCAAATAAATATATATTTATTTAGTATTTATTTAGTATTTATTTAGTTATATTTGCAAAATTAGGTTTTAATTAATAATAAAAATATAGATTAATATCAAAAATATTTATTTTAACTCTATTACTATAATTTCATATTTATTTTAAAGAATTTATTTTAATTATTTATTTTTTATTTTGTTTTATAATTATTTAATTTTTCCCACTCTTCAACGGCACGAAGAATTTCCTCATCAGATGCAGTCAAATCTATAAAAAAAAATAAAAAATTTAAGATAAAAAACAACAAATTTTTGTATATTAAAGAAATGATAATAAATAATATTAAATTGTCATAAAAATAATTAAATAATAATAATTAAATTAATTAAGATACTAAAAAATAAAGAGACTTACATTCGATTTATAATAAATTACTAATTATATATAAATTTAAAAAACCTGAAATAAACATTTAACTAACCTTCATTTGAAACTGACACTGCATTTGGAGTGGTTTCAACTTTGTTTTCAGATTCTAGAATAAAAATTTTTAATTTTTATAATTTATTGTTTATATTTCTATATATTTATTAATATTTATTGCTCTTTTTTTAAAATCTAAAATACCTTTTTTTATTTTTTTTTCTCTGACTCGTCATAATTTTCTTTTTGTTTCCTTTCTATAAGAAAAATACTTATTATTACTATTGTCATTAATTTATTATTTTTATTATTAATTAAATGCTTTATTATAAAATATATAAATAATATTAATACTTACTTTTATCGCCCTCCATTATATTTATTTTCAAAAAATAGTGTTAAAAAGGTTAAAAAATTTTAAAAATGTTGTTCTTCTTAAATTAAGGTTATTATATGAAGTCATCTTTTATTAAAAAATTGAATGTTTACTATATTAGATATGTCATTTGAAAAAATTTCACTTGGATTTTTTTGTCCAAATTTTAATATTTTTAAATTATACATATTATTTAAAATTTATTGTGAAAATATTAAAAATATTTCAAGATCTTTTAAAATCAAATGAAATTTTGGAATAATAAATATATAAATTTAAAGTTTGGAATACATAATTAAATATGTATTGAATTTTCAAAGTAAATTCAAATATAATATAATTTTATTTTAATTATTATTTAAAAATTTTGAGAAATATTTTTTGTTAATTAATTTTTTAATTTATATTTAATATTAATTATTATATACTTTTAATTTATGATATTTTATAAATAAATTAAAATAAATAAATTAAAAGATAATTTTTTAATAATATTATAAGTTTATTTTTTAATTAATTTTTGAAAAAATTTTCATTTACCCGTGTGGTAAAGTGATTGGACCGCTCATAAGCGCCCTTCATTGCACGCTACGTGACAACTAATGGCAACGTCTTGATGCCATTTAAACTTGCAAAATATACCATTTAATTAATATTAAATTATACTTTTCAATTAAATGCAAATTATAAAATACAATTAATTATATGCTTTATGATTATTATCATGAATCATCCAGGGTTAATTTAAAAAAAAATGTAATATAAAAACGCGTTTTTCGTTGTTATGATTCATTTTAAACATTAATTTATTGGTGATAAAAAATTATTTTACTTTTTGACTTATTAACTGCGTGTGTATTAACTTTTTCCACACGGGTAATAAATTGTTTTTATAATTAAAAATTAAAAAAAAATTTTTTTAATTTTTATTTTTCATGTTTAATTTTAATTTTTATTATTTTTATTTTATTTATTATTATTATTATTGTTTTTAGATTCAATTAATTGACGAAATAGCTAAAAATTTATTTGGATAAAAAATTTTGAGTTGTAAGTTTATTTAATAAAAACTTGAGTTTTATTAAATATTAATTTGAAAATGAATGAAAATGTTCAAGTTAAAATTATTGGAGATGGAAATTGTTTATTTCGATCATTTTCTGTTTTTTTTATAATGACCAAGAGAAACATAAATTAGTGAGAGCAGAAATTGTTTCGCATGTGTTGAAAAATTGGAGTTTTTTTGAACCTTTTATAATAGGTGATGAATCTTACAATGAAGATTTATTAAATCATAACTCCTACAAATTATACATGTCGCGAAATGGTATTTACGGAGGAGAGGTCGAAATTCAAGCTTTTGTAAGAATATATAATATTTATGTAGAAATCAAACAGAGCATTCTTAACAGCATCAGAATATTTGGAAGTCCTAGCAGTGAGAATAAACTGACACTTCTATTATCTGGAAGTATAGACAATGGTCATTATGATATTTTAAATTATGCAAATACTTTTTATTGCAATAATCGTGTAAAAAATTACAATAAATTATATTATGAAAAAAATAGGGAAACAATATTATTAAAAAAAAAGAATATATTTCAAATGATTTGGTCAAAGAGAGAAAAAGGTATTGTAATGCAATTGCTAATATGACAAAAAAACGATTAGATAGAAAAATGAAAGGAGATTTAGTAGAAAATATGGATGAAGAAAGATTAGACAAAAAAAGAAAAGGAGATTTAGTAGAAAATATGGATGAAGAAAGATTAGATAAGAAAAGAAAAGGAGATTTAGTAGAAAATATCGATAAAGAAAGATTAGATAAGAAAAGAAAAGGAGATTTAGTAGAAAATATGGATGGAAAAAGATTAGATAAGAAAAGAAAAGGAGATTTAGTAGAAAATATGAATGGAAAAAGATTAGATAAGAAAAGAAAAGGAGACTTGGTTGAGAATATGGAAATCAAACAAGTATGTAAGAAAAGGTTAAAGGATAAAGTAAGTTTCATGGTAGAAGAAAGATTGTGTAAACGAAGATCAAATCAATTAGTTTCCAAATATTGTAAGTCAAAAACAGATTTTTCAAACTTTGGGGAAATGAATTATGAATGTGTTCATTGTGGAGCGTTTTTTTGGGCTAATGAGTTTTCAAAAAAAAGTTGTTGCCATGGTGGTAAAATAAATATTTCACCTTTGAAAGATTACGATGAAAATTTAAAAGCTCTTTTATATAACAAAGATTTCCGACCATTAATTAGATATTACAATAATTCGTTTTCTTTTGTAACTTTTCATGCAAATACGGTAAAGTGTCTAAATAAAGGAGTTTATAATTTAAAAATTCAGGGTCAAATTTATCATACCACGCCTAATACTATTTTTGTTAAGAAAGGAACAAAACCTTACTTAGGACAAATATATATTTATGATGATTATACTGCATGTTTAGAAAGATTAAAAAATAATAAACATTTGGTTCAAAAACATATAGAATTGTTAACAAATATTTTAAATAAAAATCCATATGCTATTAAATATAAATTTTTATATCAGTTATCACAACATAATTTGATTTCAGAATATTCGTTGTGTTTTGTTAATAAAATTAATTTAAATAAAAATGTATATAACAAGCCAAAAACTGGTGAATGTGCAGCATTAATAGTTTCAAAATGGAGCAGTTCCAAGAGAAATAGATTTTAAAGTATATCCAAAAGATATCCCGAATGGAACACAGAAAGATTCAGTGTTAAAAAAATTATCGTTTCATTTAGATCCAATGACATTTCCTATTATGTTTCCATCTGGTGATTTAGGATGGAGTCCAGATTTTAAACAAAATTTTAAAAGTAAAAAAAGTTTAACAGCTCTGCAATATTATTCTTACAGATTAGCTTATCGTCCTAATAAAAAATTTAATCCTATTTTATATTGTGGTAGGTTAACTCAGCAATATGTAATTCAGGCTTATATAATAATTGAAAGCAATAGATTAAATTTCTTCCGTTTTAATCAAAATAAATTAAGAATAGAATGTTACCAAGGATTAGTTGATCATATTTCTAATAGTGCCCTTAATAATTCAAAAAATTTTGAAAATAAAGAACGTTTAGGAAATATGTTTGTCTTACCATCTACCCATATAGGTAGTCCTAGGTATATGCATCAACTTTATCAAGATGCTATGACTATAAACCGCGAAATTGGTAGACCAGATTTATTTATTACAGTTACATGTAATCCAAATTGGCCTGAATTAAAAAGAGTGCTCAAAAATTTTCCACCAGGAACAACATGTAATGATATTTCGAATATTACTGTTCGTTTATTTCATGCAAAATTACGTTGCATAATATCCGATATTTTAAGTGGAAAGGTATTTGGAAAAATTTTAGCATATGTTTATACAATAGAGTTTCAAAAAAGAGGATTACCTCATTCTCATTTGTTATTTGTTCTAAATTATAAAAATAAATTACTAAATGCAGATGAAATTGATAAATATATTTCGGCAGAAATTCCTGAGGATGATGATGAACTACGGGAATTAGTTTTAAAGCATATGACACATGGCCCACATGAACAAGATTCTTCGTGTTTTGACAAAAATAAAAATTTATGTTCTAAAAACTTTCCGAAGGAATTCTCAAATAATACTGAATTTGAAAAAACTGGCTTTCCAAAATACAGGCGAAGGGATAATAAACACAAAAATTATTTTTATAATAAAAAAGTTAATGGAAAACTTATAAAATTGGATAATTCTATGATTGTTCCTTATAATGCTTTTTTATTAAAAAAATATAAAGGCCACATAAATGTTGAATATTGCTCTTGTCCAAGGACAAGTATTAAGTATGTATATAAATATATGCATAAAGGCCATGACAGAGCATATATATCAGTAAATAAATGTAACGAAAATAATAATTTAGACTGCGAAATTAATGACGAAATTACTCAATATCTGTCGATACGTTAGTCCTATGGAAGCTGCATGGCGAATAGAAGAATTACCTTTATCAGGACGTTCACATTCTATTATTCGACTAGCTGTCCATACAGAAAAACAGCAAAATATAATTTTTGAAGAAAATAAGGAACTAGAAGCTTTAAAAAAGAATAATGACACTACACTAACTGCTTGGTTTACATTAAACAAAAACGATAAAAATGCAAAAACATTAAATATTCTAATATACCAAAATTTTATTTTTTTGATAAGGATAACAAAATTTGGAAAAAACGACAAGGATTTTCTAAAGCTTTAGGTAGAATGAATAGTGTCAGCCCAAAAGATATTGAAAGATTTCATTTAAAATTAATTTTAAATAGGGTTACCGGAGCAAAATCTTTTGAAGAATTAAAAACATTTGATAATGTTGTTTATAATTCATTTAAAGATACAGCAATAGCAATTGGATTAGTGGAAAATGATATTCAGGTTTTTAAAATTTTTGAAGAAGCGTGTAGTATTATGATGCCAAGAGAATTAAGAAAATTTTTAGCATGGTATCTTATTGCAGACAATACTCATGTAGTTACCAAAATTTGGGATAATTTTAAGAAATATTTTTGTGAGGGATTTAAGGATAATCATGAACAAAGAGCTCTGCAAGAAATAAATTTAATTTTTAATTCAGAAAATTTATCATGTTCAGATTTTGGATTACCAGATCCGATATATACCGAAGAAGAAATAACAGTAGAGGAAGAAAGATTATTTTTACTTCAAAATAATGAATTAGCTATTGAATTAATAAACCAATTAAACAGCGACCAAAGAGAAATTTTTGATATTATTATACAAAATTTGAATTCAATGTATGTTATTTACGGGCCTGGAGGATGTGGAAAAACATTTCTCTATAAAACGCTTATATATTATTTTTTGGGAGAAGGGAAAAAAGTAATATCAATGGCATGGACTGGAATAGCATCAATTTTACTACCTGGTGGTATGACCAGTCATAGAACTTTCAGATTGCTATTAGATTTATCCAATATTGAGACAACTTTTTTAAAATTAAAGTCAGATAAAAAAAATTACGTGAATGTGATGTAATAATTTGGGATGAGGCTTCCATGATACCTAAAAAAGCTTTAGAAATCGTTGATCAAACATTACGAGATTGTTGCAAACTTGAAAATTTACCTTTTGCTGGAAAACAGACGATGTTTGTTTAAAAATTTATGGTTCAACAATTTCAAAAGAAATTGATTTGTCAGACAGAGTAATTCTTTCCAGCCACAATGAAGACATTTATAAATTAAATTATAAAGTATTAAATAAAATAAACAATAAAGAAAAAATTTATTATAGTATCGATTATGCCAAGAATAAGGGGGTAGATCAAACAGACGATGATGTGCAATTAAATTATCAAGTAGAATATTTAAATTCATTAAATTTTCCAGGGTTACCGGTTCATAAATTAATTTTAAAAGTTGGAGCTATTGTAATGCTTATTAGAAATTTAAGTATAAATGACGGTTTATGTAATGGAACTAGAATGAAAATTATAAATTTATATAAATTTAATTTAAAAGTTATGTTGATTACTGGAATAAAAGCTGGTAGCACTGCATTTATACCAAGAATTACTTTAGATTCTGGAGAATTTTCAAATTTACCATTTATTCTATATAGAAGACAATTTCCAATAGTTTTAGCTTTTGCAATAACTATCAATAAATCTCAAGGCCAAAGTTTTGAAAATGTAGGAATATATTTCAGGAGACCTTTATTTTCTCACGGTTAATTATATGTAGCTCTTTCCCGATGTAAAAATCCAAATAATATATATGTAGAAATTGATACTGAAGAATTTAAAGATATAAAAAATATTGTATGGAAAGAAATATTTGAATAAAATTTTGATCTCCAGTGTGGAAAAATCATCGCTCGAGCCCTAAAATCAACGGCTATTTTTTTGGAAAATACTAATGGGATGATCCATGAGGGCCCTTGCATTGACCCTGCGTGGATCGTCTCATTATTTAAATCAGAATATTATTTAAATCGGAAACTCAAAATTTTAAAAACTACAAATGGGATGATCCCCTAGCAAGGAGCTTGCGTGGGTCGTCTCACGATTTAAATCAAAATATTTTTTAAATCGGCAACTCAAAATCTCAGATTAAAGTAAAATGCGTTTTTAATTGAAAAAGTTTTCGGAATAAAAATGAGATGATCCATGAAGGCTCTCGCATGGAGCCCACGTGGGTCG
The DNA here is from genome assembly GCF_019393585.1 of Leptopilina boulardi. NCBI lineage: Eukaryota > Metazoa > Arthropoda > Insecta > Hymenoptera > Figitidae > Leptopilina > Leptopilina boulardi. The sequence continues at coordinate 2,184,168 of NW_026137909.1, forward strand.
TCCCTCGATTTTAATGAAATAATCTTTCAAATAAAAATTTAAATTAAAAAAATTAATTTAAAATTATTAAACGATAACTGCATTATGGATCATTTTTCCACACAAGTTAATATATAATATTTTCTTAACGTAAATAGGTTAGGTGAGATGCAAGATTGGTTTGTAATAAAATTAAAAAATTTATTACACCTCCTCGTGGTGCATCTTGGAAACAAATTCTTTGAAAAATATAATTTATTTATTTAAGAAAATTAATAATTAAATTAATTAATAAATTAATTTATTTATTAAAGAAATATTTTTCATTAAATTTGGCTAAAAACCAATCTAAAAATACGACTTAAAATATTATATTACTAATTTGTATTATATTTTCATTACAGGTTATATGGAAATTCAGAAAATATTAAAATAATTCTAACATTTACCAGAAAACAATGGGGGTTGGCGCGCGAAGCGCGCAGGGGGCATAGCCCCCTAGTATATATATATATATATATTTCTTCTTACTTTACATCTTGGTTTTTGGAAGTCCTTTAGAGAAAAGACCCACCAGCACGACAAGGTCTACTAATAATTTACAAGAATCTTGGTAGCGGACAACCACCGGCAGGGTTATTATTGTTAGAGGTGTGCAAAAAGCCTGAAGCTCAATCGAGTAATGAAAATAAAAAAACTGTTATAAATTAATTGCAAAAAATATCCATGAGGAAGCAAAGTATTCATGGAATTAACACATAAAGTACATACGCCATGAGTAAGCAATTCATACATCAACTTATTTTCAGATGTAAAATTATGAAAATATATACTCACTGCGGGAAGCTTGTTTCATATCAGCAATTTTTTTTCTTATGTATTCACTAACTCCTTCTGGTTCAATCTAAGCATCTTACTGGCTTAAGTTCTTTTTAGCGTATAGCCACCAAAGATAAAAATCTAAAAAAAATATGTAACGTATTACAATAAAATTATGTATTATATGGGTGATTTTCCTGAAAATTAAACTGGCACCTAGTTATCTTTTTATCAAAATCGTTGAAATTAAACAATTCATCGATATCCAGATTTTCTTCCTCAAGATCCGGAAAATCAATTGGTCTAGGACAATGTCCAAAGAGTATGTATCCTCGTGTTCCGATGAATTTAGTGGAGGCGGGGGAGGATTAAATAAATTATTTAATTCGACAATTTCAAAATAAAAAAGTCGGATGACCCTGGTCATAAATGAGGTTTAGTTATAGAACGTCCAACGTCCTTCCTGCAGGATGAAAAAGACTCACGTGAGTCTCTCCGAAATCGCTTTATAAAATTAACTTGGATTGAGATAAACACAAAATAATATATACGGTTGGAAAGGTAAAGATAGCAGCATTTAGCGCATGGAAAAATTAAATTTCTAAATTCAAACCTCAAGGCTAGGAAACTTAAAGAAGTTAAATTTTTGTAAAACTGACCTTATTTTTAGTGCCAGATCGTCGACGCCCGGTCCTGCCGGCAGGACTCTTCTCAGTTTATTGATACGATTATCTAGCCCTGATATTTTAATTTATAAACATGATATTTACATGATCTGATAGCTTTTTAATTACCTTTCGAACCATATATATATTTTTTATGTTTATCTAAATCCATATTAATTTTATAATGTAATTTCGGAGACTCTCACCTGAGTCTTTTTTATCCGTCCGCAATTGCACTAGAGGTTCTATTATAATTTGTGTATGAATGTATAACAAATTTTTATGATTATAGTGACATATTATATAATAATATTATATTTTAATATATTATTTATAATATAATATATTATAGATATACATGCTTATACTTCCTTTAAATTTTTTAATTAATTACTTTAAATAACGGCAATATTTACAAAAGTAAATATTGAACACAATTTCTGTTAGAAATTTGACTGCCTTTTTTTGATCTTCCAATGAAAAAGTTCTGTGAACTTTAAATTATTAATTTCTATGTTCGATCATGTATTCGATTGGCTAACTGAAATAAGGCCTATTGCGCTTGCGCGACCTATGCGACTTTGCGCAAACACTCAAAGAAATTAAGCTCTAAATTCAAATCAGGAAAATGGTACAAGTTAACGATCGTGTAAGCGCTTTTGCAAAAATTTTCGACGGAGATGATAATCACATATGGAGCCAAAATAAATTTGGAAGCCAAAACTCAAAATAATGAACAGTTTTTGAGTTACAGAGCTTCAAAGTTATATAAAAATGAAAAACTGATATTGAATTTTTTGTAAATGTCATTTGTTTGAAATCAATCAAAATCGCTTGAAACTGTCTACTCAGGGGTTTTAGGGGTCGCTGAAAACGAATCAGCTGTTTGTTTTTCAAAATTCAAAATGGCGGATCCAAAATGGCGGACGACTTTTTGAAAAAAACTTCAAAATCGCTTGAAACTTGCTTCTCGGGGGTTTTTGAGGTCGCTGAATACGAATCCGTTGATAGCTTTTCAAAATTCAAAATGGATACAATATGGCGGATGGATTTTGAAAAAAACTTCAAAATCGCTTGAAACTTGCTATTCGAGGTTTTTGGGGTCGCTGAAAACGAATCCGCCGTTTGTTATTCAAAATTCTAAATGTCGGACACAATATGGCGGATGGATTATTAAAAAAATCTTCAAAATCGCTTAAAACTTGCTACATGGGGGTTTTCGGGATCGCTTAATACGAAACTGATACCAGATTTTTAATATACTAAATATCGGTGCCAACATGATGGATGAATTTGCAAAAATCTATTTGTTTTACTCAACGTTTTTTTAAGAAAACGAATCTCTATCTATAAAAAAAATATTCCGTTTTGTACGTCTATAAATCATAAGAATTTCTCTCAGCTTTATTTCAAGTCAATCTGTGGTGATTATGGTTCAAACCATACATTGCGCACAAGCCCAAGTATGATAAAAGTAATTATTTTTTAAATTGACTGATTCGAATTATTTCTAAAAAAGTTTCTAAAAATCACAGGAATTACTCTCAGCTACATACTAAGGAAATCTGTGGTGCTTATCGTTGCAACCATACATATACTGTCGCCCTATCAACTCTTTATCTTTTGCTCTTCGAGTTATTGTTTAACAAGACATATACTGTCGCCCTATTTTCCTCTGGATTTTGTGCTCTTCGAATTATTGTTTAACAGGACATATGAGCGTCCCAATTATATAACTCGTTCGACGCTCGAATGCATGCTCTATTGGTAGTCGGGTAGCAGTGAGGTGTAACGGCTCTACCACTGCTACCCGACTACCATTAGAGCGTGCGTCCGAGCGTCGAACGAGTTATAGAATTAGGACGCTCATATACTGCCACTATATGACGTCCGGTTTTTTTTGTTCTTCGAATTATTGTTTAACAAAACATATACTGTCGCCCTATCTTCCTTTGGATTTTGTGCTCATCGAATTACTGTTTAACAAGACATATACTGTCACTCTATGACGTCCGCATTTTTTGTTCTTCGAATTATTGTTCAACAAAACATATACTGTCGCCCTATCTTCCTCTGGATTCTTTTTTCTTCGAATTATTGTTTAACAAGACATATACTGTCACCCTATCAATTGTGGATTATTTGCTCTTCGAATAATTGTTTAACAAGACATATACTGTCACCCTATGACGTCTGGATTTTTTTGCTCTTCGACTTATTATTTACCAAGACATATATCGTCTCCCTATCAACTCTGAAATTTTTTGCTCTTCTCAGTGTTTAAGAAGACATACATATACTGTCACCCTATCATCTCTGGATTATTTGCTTTTCGAATTATTGTTTAACAAAACATATACTGTCGCCCTATCTTCCTCTGGATTCTTTTTTTCTTCGAATTACTGTTTAACAAGACATATACTGTCACTCTATGACGTCCGCATTTTTTGTTCTTCGAGTTATTGTTTAACAAGACATATACTGTCGCCCTATCAACTGTGGATTATTTGCTCATCGAATTACTGTTTAACAAGACATATACTGTCACTCTATGACATCCGCATTTTTTGTTCTTCGAATTATTGTTCAACAAAACATATACTGTCGCCCTATCTTCCTCTGGATTCTTTTTTTCATCGAATTATTGTTTAACAAGACATATACTGTCGCCCTATCAACTGTGGATTATATGCTCTTCGAATTATTGTTTAACAAAACATATACTGTCGCCCTATCTTCCTTTGGATTTTGTGCTCATCGAATTCCTGTTTAACAAGACATATACTGTCGCCCTATGACGTCTGGATTTTTTTGCTCTTCGACTTATTATTTACCAAGACATATATCGTTTCCCTATCAACTCTGGAATTTTTTGCTCTTCTTAGTGTTTAAGAAGACATATACTGTCACCCTTACATCTCTGAATTATTTGCTTTTCGAATTATTGTTTAATAAGGCATATACTATCGCCCTATCAACTCTTGATTTTTTGTTCTTCGAATTATTGTTTAACAGGATATATACTGTCACCCAATCAACTCTGGATTATTTCCCATGTGCGAAATGCCAAGACTGCCAATACGGCCCAATAATGGCCCAGCAATGTCTGCCAAATTACGGCAGACAAGACTGGACCAATATTGGCCATCAAATCGCCCCAATCATGTGCCAGTATAGGCACCGACATTCAATTATTCACTTTACCAGAATTGGCCCCAATCACGTCCCAGTATGGGCGCATTAACGTCCCAGGTATCGAACTTATACTGGCAAATTGACGATGCCAATAACGAAACTGTGCCCGGCCCCTCACTTGGCCATTATTGACACCGACTTTCACATTCTCGAGTTTAGCTATAACTGACCCGAATCTCGTCTCAGTATTATCGCATTAACGTTTGAAGTATGGAACCTATACTGGCAAAATAACATTGCCAATAACGAGACGTTGCCCGGCCTGTCACTTGGCCAATATTGGCACCGAATTTCAGTTACTCGATTGTACCTATAACTGTCCTGAATCTCGTCTCAGTATTGGCGCATTAACGTCCCAAGTATGGAACTTATACTGGCAAATTGACTTTGCCAATAAAGAGACGTTGCTCGGCCCATCACTTGGACAATATTGGCACCGACTTTCACATACTCGAGTTTAGCTATAACTGACCCGAATCTCGTCTCAGTATTAGCGCATTAACGTTTGAAGTATGGAACCTATACTGGCAAAATAACATTGCCAATAACGAGACGTTGCCCGGCCTGTCACTTGGCCAATATTGGCACCGAATTTCAGTTACTCGATTTTACCTATAACTGTCCTGAATCTCGTCTCAGTTTTGGCGTATTAACGTCCCAAGTATCGAACCTATACTGGCAAATTGACGTTGCCAATTATGAGATCTTGCCCGGCCAATCACTTGGCCAATATTGGCACCGTATTTCAGTTACTCGAGTTTAGCTATAACTGACCCGAATCTCGTCTCAGTATTGGCGCATTAACCTCCCAAATATCAAACCTTACTAGCAAATTGACATTGCCAATAACGAGACGTTGCCTAATATTGGCCCATCATTGTCTGCCGAGACCCGGCTGCCGACGTCCAACCGCAGTTAACACCACAAGAGTCGGACCTGTATTGTCTGCCAATACTTGGTGTCCGATTCGACAATGCTGGGCCAATATTGGCCCATGTTGGTTTTCGCACTTGAGTAATCATTTGAGAGTTTGAATAGTATATTGAAAAACGAACTTCTGTTAAAACAGTATTTCTTTTCAAAACATTCTTTTAAAGTGCACTCTTATATAAAACATTAAATGTGAAAGTATATACTTCACTTCTATGTGCACTGTAGTTCATGTGTATATGTTTTAAATTGAGAAAACAATCCAGAGATATATAAATATAATACATATAAATTAATACGCATATAATATTTATGCAATTAAAGTTATGTAATTAATATCTGGATAAACAATATTATCACTCACATAAGAGGCAAATGACAAGAAGAAATACTCTTGTCTCTTTCTTGATTTTTGACAAAACAAATAATATAAAACTTCTTTTCTAATATAGTGTGAAGAATATAGTAATATTATATAAAAATTAAAATTAAAAATCATATATTAATATTCTAAGAGAAAAACCCAATTATATACATTATTCGATTAATGAGGTTTAATTTTCGATCGCAATTTGCACCCTTCTTTTACGTCGATGGGGACACCGGATGGAAACGACTGGCATCGCCGGTGGGGACACTTCTTCGCAGACTCAGCTATTTGACGTTCGAAATTCAACTTTGAATTCTTGTTTGCGTCAAACTAGGATTGTAAACACGGATTGTAAACATAGAGTATGAAAATAATGTGGTGTTAGAATTTATTCTTGACATTTGTGTAATGAATGGATATTAGTATTAAATTGTTGAATATTTACTACCTGATTTTCGTTATAACATACTGCTTCTGTTGAGTAAATAACACAAAAGATACAAAAATTCGTCCTTTAGCTTAGCAGTAGATATTTTATATTTACATCAACTACTCAGATATTTCATTATTGAGAATTTGAAACTGTTAAAAAGTATACTTTTTTTCAAATTATTCAACTATAATACTAAAAATAAGAGAAAGATATATTACATTAATAATATTCTTAATAATATCAATAAAATAATAATATTTAGTGTTTTATTCGAGAATCTGTCCTTTCAAAAGTGAAAAAAGACAGAATTTAGGTATTCATTTGTTTTTCATGCCTTTTTGACAAAATTTTCGTTTTTTAGGATTTTTTCGAGCGAGAAATCGATCGAATAAAATATATTTATTTCGAACACTGGAAACAATAAAAATAAAACTGAAATCTAAGTAAAAGTATAGCTTTTTATATCATTTGTGATATTTATTCAAAAACAGAAGTGTATTATAACAAAAATCGGTTAGTAAATATTAAAAAAATAGTCCATTCATTACACAAATATTAAGAAGAAATTCTAACACCACATGGTTTTCATACTTGTTACGGCACTGACTGTTTACAAACCCAATTTGAAGAAAACAAGGCTTCGTGGTTGAATTTCGACCTTGAAATCGATGTGTCTGCTACAATAACACACCTACTTAATATTTGTATCAATATTCTAAAATGTTTATCTTATGTTTTACATAGGAGTGTACTTTAAAAGAATATTTTGAAAAATATTCACATTTGATTGATATTTTATTTGAATTATTAAATGTCTGCTTCTATATAGTATGTTAGATCTATCAAATAAATAAAATAATAAATATTTTCAAATATGATACAAATAAGTTTATAAGACAAAGTATAAAAACTCGTTTTAGTAATATATAAAAATAATTTTTGTTTAACGAATATCAGGTTAAAAATATTCAAAAATTCAATATATTATTCATTAAAAACACAACTGACAAGAGAAAAAAGGGAACTTTGTTATATGTTTAACAAATCAAATAATGATAATAATAACTAAGAATTCAACAATAATATTCGATAAAAAATAGCTTGTTCTTATTAATATTATTCATGAAAGGAAACACTTGTCGATCGCATTTCAAAAATGAGCACGTCTCCCCTGTCTGTTCATGGGAGCCAATCAGCGAGCTGACAGTCGTTTTAACATAAGGTCCCCGTCAAACTGGTTTGGGTTGCTAACTCCTTTTTGTTTACATACAATCTAACCGCCAGCCAGAGCGATAACCGTTTACTAAAAAGTAGAAAACAAAGCAAAGCGTGTAACGAGATTTTATTGGTAAAAAAATAAAGTTGGTTACGCTTTCTTCTGTTTTTATAATTCGCGTTTAATATGCAGTAAGGTAAATCTTGTTTTTTTAAATTTTTTTTTATTATTTTACAGGTTTTCATTCAATATCTCCATATTGACTGTTCGAATTACAGTTAATATCTTAAACTGTTGCTCACATTCAGCTTAATAAAGGCGACAGATTTTTTCTAATCTTTATAGAGTTTCGTTTAATTTATATTTGATGTTTCTTGAAATCGTATTTCGTTATTAGAAAGTATCAAGGTAAATACGTGAAATGTAATTTCGTCTTATATGTTTATATTTATTTCACAAGAATAGTTTTTTTTGTTTTATGTGTTCCTAGTTTCTCTTTTTGTTTTATTTCATATTATTTATTTATTTATTGTTTATAAATTATAATCAAAATGGCATTCCGGCGACGTTCTTTTCTTTGTCTGTAACAGACAATTTCAGGGACAACAAATGCGTCTATTGAATGGTATCGATAATGTTGTTAGGCGTCAAATTGCTGTAGCAAGAAGAGGTAATCTTAATCATCCACCAATTCATGTTGACGAAAACTCAAAGTTATGTTTTAACTGTTATATCTCTACATCAAATGAAATAGATCTTATGGAACAAGATCCAAGCTGCATAAGGCTTAATGTAGTTCATCAGACATCAAGTCACTCTTGCATGATTTGCAATGCAGAAAATAATATTCAAAGACTGTCAGTTGATTGCAGAGTTAATGTGTTTGTTTTAAGAGATATTTTTATACCAGAAAATGTTCGTTCTTGTGGCGATCATTTGGATGAAAATGGTTTCGTTTTGAGTCACTTGTTACCTGATTTAAGATATATTAATAGACCATATATTTTAAAAGGTCAAGTTCTACAACCATTTTTACAGGGTCTAAGAAAAACATCATCCACAAAAGAAAAATTATCAAGCGAAAATGATTTTACTGATGAAGAATTTCAATGCATTACGCCCATCAGTAAAGATCAATTTCGAAATCTCTATACTTTTTGCGAACCAGTGCTTCAATATGGAAATTATAGGCATATAACGAAAAAGGATTTATTAACCTTCCTATGTAAAATAAGACAAGGTTTGCCAGATAATCATTTGAAGATTATTTTTGATCACGAAAGTAGGCAAAATTTTAGTTTAATTGTAGGCTGTGTCAGACTGTCATTAATGCAAAGATTTGTTCCTCAAAATATTGGACTTGAGTCAATAACTAGGGAACAATTCATTGCAGCACATGTGACAGAATTTGCTCAGCATTTGTACAATGCTGAACCAGAAAGACCTAAGGCCATTGCAGCGGTTGACGCAACATATGTATATGTGGAAAAAAATAAAAACTTTCGCGTACTGCGGCAAACGTTTTCCTTACACAAAAGTAAGCACCTCGTAAAACCTACAATGGTTGTTGCTCCGGATGGTTATATTTTAACTATATTAGGCCCACATTTTACAGATTCCCAAAATAATGACGCGAGAATTTTGCAAAGTGATTTGGAGAAAGATGCCGAATCATTAAGGGAATGGTTTGTAAATGGCGATATAATTTTAGTGGATAGAGGCTATCGGGATGCTGTACCTATTTTGGAACGTTTGGGAATTAATAGTAAGATGCCATCGTTCCTGAATCAAGGAGAAAGACAATTGTCCACAGAAGACGCAAATCAAAGTCGAATCGTTACGAAAACGGTTTCATAAGAGTCCGTATGTACTCCCGCTTCAGGAATAGAGTTAAACATCAAGTTTTCATTCAATATGTAGCCCAAGAGCCTGCTGATGAACCAGTAGAAGAACCAATCACAGGTTACTACTGCACATGTCAAACTGGAGCAAGAACGGTTGGATCATGTGCTGGTTCTTCGGATTCGCAAGAAATCAAGAACGGGTAAAATATCCAGATGAATCGCTATTAAACATCATCTCAGATGCAGGTGGCAGGCGACCACCAGGACAACAAGCTATTCCGGAGGAAGAAGAAGATGATGATGATGATGAGTAAATATGAGTGTTAAAAATTGATTTCCTACACCGGCTGAATCTACTAAAGATCTTGCCTTTATTCTCTGCATCGAACCACAAAAGTGATAAAAGTGATCTTGCCTTGATTGGATGGATACAATTTTTGTCTTGCCTTCATTGGTAGTATCAAAAATTGATCTTTCCTTTACCGGCTGGATCACCCAAGAACTTTCTTATTTTGACAGTCCGGACTTTTGATCTTGCCTTTACTGGTTGGTTCAACACAGGAACTCATATATTTCGAGTGCCTAGACTTTTGATCTTGCCTTGATTGGATGGATCACATTCTGATCTTGCCTTCATTGGCTGAATCAATAATCTATCTCACCTTCATTGGTTGGTTCAACATACGAGCTCATACATTTTGCGTGTCTGGACTTTTGATCTTGCCTTGATTGGATAGATCACATTCTGATCTTGCCTTCATTGGCTGAATCAATAATCGATCTTACCTTCATTGATTAGTTCAACATACGAGCTCACATATTTTGCGTGCCTGGACTTTTGATCTTGCCTTGATTGGAAGGATTACATTCTGGTTTTGCCTTCATTGGCTGGTTCAAAATAAGAGCTCATACATTTTGCGTGTCTGGACTTTTGATCTTGTCTTGATGGGATGGATCTTATTCTGATCTTGCCTTCATTGGCTGAATCAATAATCTATCTCACCTTCATTGGTTGGTTCAACATACGAGCTCACATATTTTGCGTGTCTGGACTTTTGATCTTGCCTTGATTGGATGGATCACATTCTGATCTTGCCTTCATTGGCTGAATCAATAATCGATCTCACCTTCATTGGTTGGTTCAACATACGAGCTCATACCTTTTGCGTGTCTGGACTTTTGATCTTGCCTTGATTGGATGGATCACATTCTGATCTTGCCTTCATTAGCTGAATCAATAATCGATCTCACCTTCATTGGTTGGTTCAACATACGAGCTCACATATTTTGCGTGTCTGGACTTTTGATCTTGCCTTGATTGGATGGATCATGTTCTGATCATGCCTTCATTGGCTGAATCAATAATCGATCATGCCTTCATTGGTTGGTTCAAAATAAGAGCTCATACATTTAGCGTGTCTTAACTTTTGATCTTGCCTTGATTGGATGGATCACATGATAATCTTGCCTTCATTGGTTGGTTCAACATACGAGTTCATATATTTTGCGTGTCTGGACTTTTGATCTTGCCTTGATTATATGGATCACAATCTGATCTTTCCTTCATTGGCTGAATCAATTATCGATCTTACCTTCATTGGTTAGTTCAACACACGAGCTCATATATTTTGCGTGTCTGGACTTTTGATCTTCCCTTGATTGGATGGCTCACTTTCTGATCTTGCCTTCATTGGCTCAATCAATAATCGATCTTGCCTTCATTGGTTGGTTCAACATACGAGCTCATACATTTTGCGTGTCTGGACTTTTGATCTTGCCTTGATTGGATAGATCACATTCTGATCTTGCCTTCATTGGCTGAATCAATAATCGATCTTACCTTCATTGGTTGGTTCAACATACGAGCTCACATATTTTGCGTGTCTGGACTTTTGATCTTGCCTTGATTCGATGGATCACATTCTGATCTTGCCTTTATTGGCTGAATCAAAAATCCAACAGTATGTCATGTTAAACAATAATTCTAAGCGCAAAAAAATCCAAACTTCATAGGGTGACAATATTTTCCTTGCTTAACAATAATTCGAACATCAAAAATATCCAGACTTAACAGGGTGACAGTATATGTCTTGTTAAACAATAATTCGAAGAAAAAAGAATCCAGAGGAAGATAGGGTGATCGTATATGTTTTGTTAAACAATAATTCGAAAAAGAAAAAAATCCAGACGTCATAGACTGACAGTATATGTATTGTTTATCAATAATTCGAAGAGCACAAAATCCAGAGTAAGATAGGGCGACATTATATGTCTTCTTAAACACTAAGAAGAGCAAAAAATTCCAGACGTCATAGGGTGACAGAATATGTCTTGTTAAACAATAATTCGAAGAGCAAATAATCCACAATTGATAGGGTGATAGTATATGTCTTGTTAAACAATAATTCGAAGAAAAAAGAATCCAGAGGAAGATAGGGCGACAGTATATGTTTTGTTAAACAATAATTCGAAGAACAAAAAAATCCGGACGTCATATAGTGGCAGTATATGAGCGTCCCAATTCTATAACTCGTTCGACGCTCGGACGCACGCTCTAATGGTAGTCGGGTAGGAGTGGTAGAGCCGTTACACCTCACTGCTACCCGACTACCAATAGAGCATGCATTCGAGCGTCGAACGAGTTATAGAATTGGGACGCTCATATGTCTTGTTAAACAATAATTCGAAGAGCACAAAATCCAGAGGAAAATAGGGTGACAGTATATGTCTTGTTAAACAATCACTCGAAGAGCAAAAGATAAAGAGTTGATAGGGCGACAGTATATGTATGGTTGCAACGATAAGCACCACAGATTTCCTTAGTATGTAGCTGAGAGTAATTCCTGTGATTTTTAGAAACTTTTTTAGAAATAATTCGAATCAGTCAATTTAAAAAATAATTACTTTTATCATACTTGGGCTTGTGCGCAATGTATGGTTTGAACCATAATCACCACAGATTGACTTGAAATAAAGCTGAGAGAAATTCTTATGATTTATAGACGTACAAAACGGAATATTTTTTTTATAGATAGAGATTCGTTTTCTTAAAAAAACGTTGAGTAAAACAAATAGATTTTTGCAAATTCATCCATCATATTGGCACCGATATTTAGTATATTAAAAATCGGGTATCAGTTTCGTATTAAGCGATCCCGAAAACCCCCATGTAGCAAGTTTTAAGCGATTTTGAAGATTTTTTTAATAATCCATCCGCCATATTGTGTCCGACATTTAGAATTTTGAATAACAAACGGCGGATTCGTTTTCAGCGACCCCAAAAACCTCGAATAGCAAGTTTCAAGCGATTTTGAAATTTTTTTCAAAATCCATCCGCCATTGTGTATCCGCCATTTTGAATTTTGAAAAGCTATCAACGGATTCGTATTCAGCGACCTCAAAAACCCCCGAGAAGCAAGTTTCAAGCGATTTTGAAGTTTTTTTCAAAAAGTCGTCCGCCATTTTGGATCCGCCATTTTGAATTTTGAAAAACAAACAGCTGATTCGTTTTCAGCGACCCTTAAAACCCCCGGAGTAGGCAGTTTCAAGCGATTTTGATTGATTTCAAACAAATGACATTTACAAAAAATTCAATATCAGTTTTTAATTTTTTTATAACTGTGAAGCTCTGTAACTCAAAAACTGTTCATTATTTTGAGTTTTGCCATATACATTTTTTGTTTAGAACTTCTTAAACTAGAAAACTGCAAAGTCTAAACGAAATTGGCTGAAAGCCAAATTCAATGTAAAAAGTGCGTGGTCCTTTTAGGTTAGATTTCGAAATTATCAACAGTCGAAATAGTAAAATGTTTTCTTTGTTATTTCCTAAAATGACCACGAGCGCTGTTTTAGTCTAAAAACAATAAACATACCTAACCTAAAAGTTTAATTTGTGCTCTCTGTGTCAACATTTTATACGTGATTTTAATTTAACTACAAAATTTATGTGTCTATCGATTAACTTGATTTTTACCTAAAATTTCGATTTTGGTCTCTGTACACTCTGTGTCAATATTTTATTCGTCATTTAAATTTAATTACGAAGTTTATGTTGATAAAAGATGTAGCTCTAAAAACATTTTGAGATAAATATTTCGTTTTTCTTTCTTTAATTTCCGACAGTCATTACTTGTTTTTCGGGTGTTCAACGAATTAATAAGTTGTGTGGTAAGTAATTTCTAAAAATAATCTTTTTCATAATAAATATTGTCTATATTTTAGTAGTGCTAAAGTTAGTTTCCATGTACCGGAACAAGGTACACGTCACTGGTATGCGCTTTTGGCCGGAAATCATCACCTGTCATTCTGCCAACATGGACCTGTGCATCGCGGATGCTACGACTCAACTGACTTTTGCTGCTTCCCCTTCTCCGCGCCGCGTGGAGGGAGTACAACAAGCGTCCCATTGGTCCTTGACGAGACTTGGGGGAAGCCAGTTCGCACCGATCAAGCGACAGATATAAATATCGCGCTCTCCTGGCCCTCTCTCTCAGTCTCTGCCTGCCTTTCGAGAAGATACCACGTTGCTGCGACCGCCGCTTGCCACAAGCCAAGCCATTGGGGACCACAAGTCTTCCTCCACGGACTCGACGCCTACCAAGCGCATCCAACCGACGTGTGCCGACTTCTTCAGGGTTTGGGTCGGAATAAACCAATATATCTTTAAGAAACGTAGTTTTTCTTTTTCGACACCCAAGAAATACCAATCTGTCCTTTTCAGGACAAACATATTTCTACGTAGTTCTTTGTTCTGTAGTAAGTAGTCCTTTTCAGGACAACTTGTCTACCGTAGGAATAGTTTTGTTCTTACTTTCGAACCGCTAAGAGAAATTTTCTGTACCGACGAAGACGACGCTCTGGTGACTTAAGGCCACCGTGACCTTCTGCACCACCTTCTGAGAGGGAATTTATCTGTTCGCTTAAGGCCTCTGAGTCCTTCTGGTCCAGAGATGTTTTTTTCTCCTAGGGTAAACGAGATCGTTTAGTCCACACATGGCAAAGAATTCTCGCCAACGTCTACATCGTCGTCTACAGCGCCAGGAAACCGTTCGGAAGGGAAACACGAAGTCGACTACCTCGCTCGACTCTCCGAGCTCCGCGTCGATACCAAGTCACCCGAAGACGAGCAACGAAGGATCGTCGCCACCAATAGCCATCACGCCCCTCTCCCGGAGGGCTCCGTTTCCCTACGTAAAGTTATCAAACTGCGACGTGGGATACGTGCAAAATTCGGCCGCGCTCGACGTAACTTGTTCCCCGTGTCCGAATCATTCAACCGGGCCACCGTGTTGACGCTTGACACGTCACTCGCCGTTGTCGTTGCTAACCCAGTAGCCGCCGACACAAATGCCGCGACCAGGAAACCAGTTTGTGAACTGACACTTCACCAGGTTCACCCTGCTGTCCAGCAGCACCAGGTCTGGATTCAGAAGTGCAAAGCCTTAGTGACTAAGGTCATCCACTCTAGTAACAAATCGTCCCTGGTCATTTCTGAGGATTGTTGTACGAACGTATATTTCTACGCGTGTGTGTAGTGGTTCGACAAAAGGCGGATTGAGTAGCGTAGCGTCGAGTCCCTATACGTACGTTTCGAAACCGCCGTGGTAGAGTTCGGTCTTCGACCCCTTAAACAAAACAACGGCCCTTTTCAGGGTCACCAAACATTTTTACATGAGGAAATTCTTTCGTCCCCTACCGTTTGTTCGAACGTGTTGTTCCCCCTCGGAAAGTGAACTCGCGGAATCAAATCGCCGCGACATTCAAGATGCCATTCAAGACAACATTTTGGAACATTAAATTGAAAAATTTTACTTTATTTCTGAAGAGCATTTATTTTTTTCATTAGATGGGATTAAAATTTTAATGAAGTAATTAAAAATTAAAAAAGATTTTATGGAAAAGTAGTAGTAGTTGTGGAAAATCCGAGTAGTATTCCCTTGTCGGATTACATTCCGAAAATATCCAAATATCGCTCCAAAGGCTGTCGATTGAACGCAACGTATTCATTGAGAAACTCCAATGGTGTTTTGCGTCCGGCTTGAAGCTCCGTCCAACCATATGTAATGAATTGATCTCTCATGATGGTAATGGCTTTAGGAGTTCTGGTCAATTGGTTTCCCCTTTCCAAAGTCTTTAAGTCGAGAATGAAACCCTCCTGGAATGAGAGTAAACTTTTCGTGAATGCCCAAATGGCTGAATGGATTCCAAAGTGACTTTTCAAAACCTTGTGGTAGGATTCGATTGTATTGTTCGTTCTTTTTGCCAATCCAAAAACGCTAAAAACTCTTGGCGTTATATTCCTTAACCAGTGCCTCTCAAAGTACATTAAAAAAGCACGCATTATCCTTAAGCACCGTTGGCTTTTTGATCGCTTTATGGCTCGGTATGTTTGCTGAACGACATGGTGCGGGAGTAATCCGAGGGCTAAAATTTGGCGCAGAAATTGATTTCCCTCGCGATCGTTCGTCAGATACACTTTGAGATCAAGTTGCACAGCATTGCGATAGATGGACTGGTCATAAAAATGAATTTGTATTATTGCAGACTTCGAACTCTAGTAGGTGAGCAAAAATGAATGAAAAAGTAGCATTTTGAGGAAAAAAGTATCCTCAAAATTGAAAAAATAAGGAAAAAAGTAGCATATTTAAAGTGGAGTAAAATTAACTTTTTAGGTAAAAAATTTAAATGATAATTGTCATCTATCTAAAATGTTTAAATGTCAATAAAAAATTAAAAATTTTGTTGTAGACTTTAAATTTCAACTTTTGAATAAAGTTAACAAAAAATATTTTTTTGAATTTTTATTTAAAAAATCATAGTTTTTTTATAAACAAATTCATTTTTTTTTATTTTAACATTTTTTCAATTCTTTTTGCTTTATTTCATATCTGAGAATGATATAAATATAGTTTGCAAACAGTTTTGGAGTTAAATATTTAAATTTTTAAATATTTATAATATCTTAATATTTAAATAATTTGTTCACATAAAAAACCTTTTTTTTGGCATTTTTTCAATTTTTAGAACAGAAACTTTTTTATCTCTAGAGTTATTCATTTTCCTCGTAGAAAATAAAAATAAAATACTTTTTGATTGAAAGAATGAAAAAATTGATCAAGTGCGAGTTACACTCGCTAACCTAGGGTTCCGTTTACAATCATTTAAATTCGACAATTTTTTCTTGTCATTTAGCGCAAAAATCACAATTAAAAAATTGTTTACCAAAAAAGAGTTTTTAAACAATTCCTAATTTCCTAATATCCACGTGATAATATGTAGGTATCAATTTCAATTTTTTATGAATTCCAACCTAGCCTGCTATATTTTTCGTGAAATCTACTCGTGAAAATACGTCAGTATACCAAATTGCAATTCCTTAGCTTTAAAATTGTAAAAATTAACGAGGAAAAAAGCGTTATTCGAGAAAAATAAGTTTTTCAAAAAAGTGTACATTTAGATCAATTTCAATCAGGTCCGCCATATTTTTCGTGAAATTTACTAGTAAAAATACGTATGTGTACCAAATTGCAACTCTTTAGCTTTAAAATTGTAAAAGTTGAGAGAAAAAAACACGTTTTTCGAAAAAAAAATGTATTTAGATCAATTCTAATCGGGTTCGCTATATTTTTCGTGAAACCTAAACGTAAAAATACGTATGGGTACCAATTTTGAGTTTATTTAGTTGAAATGGCTAAATTTTGGCAGGGGGAGGGGACCAAAAAACCATAAACGATTTCATAAGGGTTCCTTCATGGTTCACTTCGTGAACAGAACCTTAAAAAAGGCAAAAAAAATTTATTTTTTAATAAACAAATTATATAAACAAGAAATTTTATCAGGCCCGTTCTAGAATTAAATGCAAACTGTTCTTATTGTTATCAGCTAAGAAATGAAATTTTAAACAATTGAAAAAGTAGAATTGTTTATAAAAAATTATTATTGTTTAAATAAAAATTGAAAAAAAATTTTTTTTTTTTGTTAACTTAATTTGAAAGTCGAAGAAAAACCAAACTTTTTCCCTTTGGCGATATTTTTCTTAAATCAATCATTTTCGAGTTAAAGGTCATTGAAAATAGGTCTATTTGTAAAAAATAAAAATTTTTTAAAATTCGTTACTCGGAAATTTGTCCTCCAAAAAAAAATTTAAAAAAATACGTATACCTTTTCTTTCTCCAAGGAATGAAAAAAAATTGTTTGCCCGAATTTAACATGTGTTTAACATCTGACGTGAAATCCCCCATATTTATTTTTATTAAATAAAATTATTATTGATATATTATTATATTTAATAAATTTTAAGGTGGTAAATGAAAGATTTAATTTTTGTTTTACACTCCTGAAATTAAAATTCTTGAATTTTGGCAATTTCTTTGACACTTTTTAGAAAAAGGTAGCATTTAATAGAATTTTGTCGAAATTAGTAGTAAAAAAGTAGCATTGTTCAAAAAAAGTGTCAAAAAAGTAAAACAGTAACACACTCAGAAGCCTGTTATTGTTATTAAATTTATAATTATTCCACACGAAATTTACCTGCGTGTAGTGATAGTAACACGCGTGGTGTTCACCGTTAGGGAAGAATGCTCGCGCACTATTCTGCAAAGCTGGTTCGTAATCCGTCATAATGGTTGTGGCACTGAATTCCGGAACGATTCTTTGTATTTCATGGAATACTGATCTGTATGCTGTTTCAGTCTTATTTTCCATAAGAGCATAAGCCAATGGGAAACCCTGTATGTTTCACAAATATAAGAATTTAACTTTTGTCTCTGATATAATTCATATCATAATTGGGTCAAACCACTGAAATTCATCTGAGAGTGGTTGCTGACATATTTTAAAAAATCTAGTTTTAATATAATCTGAAACTAGATGAATTTCTCAGTTTATTGGTCATAATATTATCGTGTAAATTTTATTTCGATTGAAATTATAATCAATTCAAAGTAGGAGTCTTAACTTCAAGTCCTAGAATTAACCTTTTTAAGTAAACAATTTTAAAATTTATTACTTCCGATACGGAGCAAAAAACCCTCACCAAATTTTCATAGCAGGTAAATTATATCAATATTAAAATATGTGCGAAACCCCAAATTTTTTGAAGCATCCAGAAAAAATGTACAAGCTTCGAAAAATTGTGAAATTTTTTTTACTCATCAAATTTTCAAATTCGAATTAGTATCTTAAAATAAAGTAATTACATAATAATTCCATCATTTTTTAATGTTGAATAAATTGATTTATGTTTCCGGTAAATAATAACATGTAATATTTAATAGTTTTTGAATAATGGCGTTTCCAAAAAAAGTGCAACACTCAAGGTTACGAAGTCACGTCGAGAACCTCCTACTTTGAATTAATTATAATTTCAAACGAAAAAAAATTTACACGATAATATTGTGACCAATAAACTCAGAAATTCATCTAGCTTTAGATTATTTTAAAACTAGATTTTTTTAAAATATGTCAGCAACCACTCTCAGATGATTTTCAATGGTTTGACCCAATTCAAAAATAATATTGAAAAACATTTTGCTTACGTGATTAAAACGTGACATCATAAATGTCACGAACATGTTACCGTCGTCTATTTGCGGCACAATTTTGAATGTCCCGTCAATATTCAAACTGTTTCCTTCATTTATTTTCTTCGCAAATAACGGATCAATAAAAATTACCGAGTTGGACCCTGCGATGTCAGTGATGTGAGACACTGTGAATTCTCCTCCATTATATTGTCGCCATGAGTCATATTCTTGTGAATTCAAAAGTTGTGCGTATTCCCTCAATGAATTCGGTCTCCGAGGCCAAGTTGTGCGCCTCCATTTGAACATTAGATTTTCACATTTTGCAAATGGAAGATGGACAGCGGCTTCAGGATGATTACGGCGTGTTTGGTTATAAATCTCCTTAAATTTATTTCCTTCATTGATTGACTTGACGCACAATTCTTGCTTCATTTTCCGTTTCTTGTTATCAATGATATCGGCGTGATGTGTGTGGTCTGGTTTTACTGTGAAAACTCCATCTTTCTCAACTCCACGGGCTTTGCACTGACCACTTTTTAATAAAATACATTCGTATTGTCTGAAAATTTTTCAATGCAATGGTCAAAACATTGTTGGGTGCGATAAAATGCAATTTTAGCAGATTAGCCATGTAAAACCTGCTGTTTCAAAAAAGATTTGGAACACATGGCAATTCAGAAGATACTTTCTTTGTTTTTTTTACTTAAGTTGTCAGATTATAAATTTTTACAAATTGACAAAAAGAATCAGGGTGTCTAGCACTTTTTGAAAATAAAATTCCAAGACTTTTCCAGGTTTTCCATGATTTAAAATAGTTTTTTACAGATCAATTTTTTGTACATTAATGAAAAATTACATTGAATGGAGAATATATAGAAGGGTTAATTGATTATTTTTCAATAATATAAATCCATTTTTAAGAAAAATAATACTTATTTGAAAATAATCATTTTTGAATAATTTATTTCAATATTTGTTTTAGAAAGAATATTACCCATGAGTGTATTTTTTAACTAGTCAATGAGACTGAAAATGTCACATTATAAGTTAAAAAAATGTAATATTAAAAAAATTGCTCTTAAAAAATATATATAACTTAGTTAATATTTATTAAAGTAAGATTTATTTTTGTTTTTCAATCACTTATCGGTAGTTTTTTATAATCAATAATATTATAGAAATATTTTATTTTAGCATTAGTATAAAAAATTTTTACTTAAAATCAGGAGATATTTCCCATGATTTTATACATTAAAAACTTCGCTCCGGAAAAATCAAAACATTTTGAACTTTTTAAATTCATAGGTTGGTGCTGAGTAATGCTGATAAATGAATTCGAAATTGTCTATTTTTTATTACTACTATCGATTTGAAAAATAATTTTTTATAGGAAACTTTATTTTTTTAAAGTAATTACTATGAAATAATTTGTATCTAAAAACGTATAAAATTCTTTTTTTAAAGTATCACATTTCTTAAAAACTAAATCGAAATGAAATTTTTCAAATTGCAATAGTTTACAAAATAATTATAAACAAATATAAATACAAATACAAACACAAAGTTTTAATTTTTAACTTCAATTATTTTCTAAAATTAATTAATTTACTGAGAAAAATAAAAGAATTAATATATTAAATATATTAAATTGTTGATGATTTTATTTACTATTTATTATATTTTATTTATTATTATGACACTTACATCGTGCCATCCGCTCTGGTTTTGTTCAGATGATACCGATAATTGTAAAATATATGGTCCTTAAATGTACGGAATTTCTCGAAATTCTCAGCCATTTTATCAGATATCAGATAAAACTTGAGTATTCTAATAAACTATTTACTGCATAATTTTCTTGAATTATTTTACTTATACGATTTAAAAATATTACTTTGGAAATTAAAGAAGAATCTACACAGTCATCCGAATTTTTTAACAAGCGTAAAAAGTAGGGAACAAAACAAAAGACTGTCAAATACGAAATATACGCTCGTCACGAAAAATACTGATGAAGTCAATGAAGCTACTATTATAAAATTAAGATGATCATAGTATTAACGAGGAAGTAAAAGGATTATAATTAAATTTGTACCTGTTGTTTAATTTTGAAAAAAATAACTTCAAACATTTTTGAAACAAAAAAGAATATCTCTATAATCAATAAAATTTGAAAAAAATTACTCTGATAAAAAAATTGACAGTACTTGATCAATAAAATTATTTTTTCATGTATTTTTTGAATTTTATATTTATAATTACATAGAACTTGGCCCTTCCTTCGGCGGGCAACGAAATATTGTGGTGTGGAGCAACAGACTGCACTCTCATACAGAAAGTATATATATTATTAAATATTATGTTATCAAAAATTTTCCTCCTCATAAATAAAAAATTTTGCAGTGTCTTAAATTACATAAAAACCGAAAAAAGTTGGTCCCCATTTTAATGGACGAATTATATTTTAAACTACTGAAAAACTATCGTCGTTCTAACACGTTAAAAATACAAAAGGATAAATTATTGATTACATTCTACAATTTAATAAATAATTATATGTGCTTATTTTACCAAAATGTCAAATTCAAAAAATTTAATTTTATAAAACCACAATAAATTTACATTTTACTAAAACAGAATTTATGCAAATTTAATCAATTTAAGTTTGAAAATACTGAATATACAAAAAACTGAACGAAAATAAAGTGATAAACTAAACATTGTTTTTTTTAAATTATAATTTAAAAATATTCTTCATAAGCAGTAAAAATTTTCTATGTAATAAAGTATTAATATATATATATATATATATATATATATATATTTTTTTTTTTTCATTTTCTTTCTTACCATGGAAATTGAGTCCATTGAAGTCCACAACGATTATCAACGAAAGAAATTTTTTTTATAACTAAATTATTATTTTACAAAAATCATTTCTAAACAATAAATTAGATTCAAAAATGTTAAAGTACGTAATGAAAATACAAAGAATAAAACCAATTAAAATCAATAAAAAAAAAATTTTTTTTTGTTCATGAACGTTGTAGACTTCAACGACATTCGAAATTGTCATTTTAAAAAATGAAGAAAAAATTCAAAGCATAATGCAGATAAGTTTTCGGGTGTACTTCCGAAGTAGGGGTACCTCCGATTTTAATAAAACTTGGTATACTAACGTATTTTGGTGCGCTGATTACGAAAATGATAGTGAAAATTGGCGCAAATTTGATTATCATGGTAAAAACCATAAAAAACACCATAAAATAATGGTTTTTTACGATTATCTCGTAAAAAACAAAAAATTTCGAAAAAAGTTTTAGACAAAAGTTGTAGATCTCAAAAAAACACACATTTTATGTTTCATGCATTTTTTACCAAAAGTCATTATTTTTCGAGAAAAATCCAAAAAACGAAAAACACCATGATAATGAAAACATATACAGCAGTCATGGTTAGACATATTATTTGACTCGTATACAGTATCATATTCACCATTAGTCAGAATCTAACGAATTCCGCAAAATACTTTCGGCCATATCCACCCCCTCTCGCCAAGGTTTTTTTTAAAAAGAAAAGCGAGCAGTACCTTACGCGGCCGAAGGCCGTGTTTACTATTTTGCGTTTACCGCTGCTGTGGACTCCACCCCACAATTTCCGCAAATTACTTTCGGACACATCCACCCCCTCTCGCCAAGATTTCTTAAAAAGAGAAGCGAGCAGTACCTTACGCGGCCGAAGGCCGTGTTTAATATTTTGCATTTACCGCTGCTGTAGACTCCACCCCACAATTTCCGCAAATTACTTTCGGACCATTTTTCTCGAAAAATAATGACTTTTGGTAAAAAATGCATAAAACATTAAATGTGTGTTTTTTTGAGATCTACAACTTTTGTCTAAAACTTTTTTCTAAATTTTTTGTTTTTTACGAGATAATCGTAAAAAACCATGATTTTATGGTGTTTTTTATGGTTTTTACCATGATAATCAAATTTGCGCCAATTTTCACTATCATTTTCGTAATCAGCGTACCAAAATACGTTAGTATATCAAGTTTCATTAAGATCGAAGGTACCCCATACTATATACGAGTCAAATAATATGTCTAACCATGACTGCTGTATATGTTTTCATTATCATGGTGTTTTTCGTTTTCTGGATTTTTCTCGAAAAATAATGACTTTTGGTAAAAAATGCATAAAACATAAAATGTGTGTTTTTTTGAGATCTACAACTTTTGTCTAAAACTTTTTTCGAAATTTTTTGTTTTTTACGAGATAATCGTAAAAAACCATTATTTTATGGTGTTTTTTATGGTTTTTACCATGATAATCAAATTTGCGCCAATTTTCACTATCATTTTCGTAATCAGCGTACCAAAATACGTTAGTATATCAAGTTTCATTAAGATCGAAGGTACCCCTACTTCGGAAGTATATCCAAGTTTTCTATAAAACGGAATTTCCAAATAAATCAAAAACTAATAATTTAATTTCAGGAACTGAATATATATAAATTATTTTTGCAAAGTAACTAAATAAGGCGAACAGCTATATACTTTGAAAAAAAATTAGCGTAAATTTTGAAAACAAGTGACGTAATTGAAAAAAAAATTGAGAGTTGAAAATTTTCGAGCGAACAATGTGATTGGAAAAAAAATGAACAACGATTTCTTATTCCCCTTAAATTTAATCCCCCTCTTATGCTCCTCTGAACTTGATTTTTTTTGTTTTCCTCAGTTTATAGTTTCTCGCGTTCGCGCAAGGATATATAAAAAATTCAAATTTTCAAATTTAATCGCCTCCCGTGCTCCTCTAAACTTGATATTTTGTTCCGCAGTTTATAGTTTCTCTCGCGTTCGCGTAATGATATAAAAATTTCAAATTTTCAAATTTAATCCCCTCTCATGCTCCTCTGAACTTGATATTTTTTTTTCGCAATTTATAGTTTATCGCGCTCGTGTAATGATATAAAAATTTCAAGAAATATATTTTTTTTTCGATATAAAGTGTGTGAAAAATGCAGCAAAGACGTGAACCGAGATTGTATCAATTTGGAGGATACGATTATAGAAAAGTCAGGGCTCAGGAAACTGTAATGTAATTATTACAATTAATTTGATTGATTGATAAAAGTCTTTATAGCCATTTTTAACTTTATGTTCAGTCCGCTAACTTTCAACTGAAAGTCGTTGCGACCATATTTTTAAAAAATCTGATTTTAATTTATGTGAAACTTGATGATCTTATGAGTTCATTGACCACAATATTATGGTGAAAATGTTATTTACTTTAATAATATTAATTATTCGAAGCAGGAGGTTCACGACGTGATTTCGTAATCTTAAATGTTGCACTTTTTTTGTAAACGTTATTTACATATTTTTCTATTTTCAAAAAAAATGAGAGCAATGTGATATTTTTTGTTAACTTCAAGTCCTGGAATTAACCTTTTTAAGTAAACAATTTTCAAATTTATTATTTCCGATACGGAGCAAAAAACCCTTACCAAATTTTCATAGCAGGTAAATTATATCAATATTAAAATATGTGCGAAATCCCAAAGTTTTTGAAGCATCCAGAAAAAATGTACAAGCTTCGAGAAAAACCCCACCTTTTTTTTGCTCAATTTTTTTTGGGAATTGTGTTCACAGGGAAGAATACTTTCCATAAGAATTTAACTTGTGCCCGATTCTGGTACAGGATAAAAAAAATTTTCTATTCTTTCAAAGAAAAACATCATTTTTCTCCAAAAATACACTAGATGTAAAAAATTTCTTGCACAAAAGTTGTTCCTCTTTGAAAGACCTAAAAGACCATGTCAAGCCTGCCTGATTTGAAATGAATTCGGTCTGAAGTCTAGTAAAGTTCCACGTTACCGAATTCGTATTTTACCTTGGCGTTTGATTTTGTGAATGACCCGTATCCACGAGTTTTAAAACCGATATAAAATTAGGGCACAACGTTGGCAACTGAAGTGTGATTTCAGGGTGGCCACTAAATTTTGTTGATAAAATTCAAGGCCAATTCCAGTTTTTTTCCAGGATATTAAGAAATTTTCAAAGTCTAAAAATTACAGGGTGTCTTGCGAAACATGTTTTTAAAATTCCCGGATTTCTCAAATTTTAAATCCAATTTTTCCCATATTTTTTAAAATCATTCATAGATATATTCTATTAAAATATTTTTAAAAACTCATAATTTTTGCTTTAAAAAATTCGGAAATTGTTTTTTTAGGAATTCACGAATATTTTTGTAAATTGCCTGCAATTACTCGGGTTTTTTTCCCGGTGGAACTAAAATCCCAACAAATTCCCGGTTGCTAAATACCCTGAAATTATCATTTTATATAGAAATATGTAAATTTGACAAGCAAAAAAAAACGTTTGTTGAGCAAATCAGGCTCTAGATTGTGAATTTTACCCACATGTTTATTTATTTAGCAATAAAATTAGTAAAATAACCCTCTGGATTCTTTTTTTCTTCGAATTACTGTTTAACAAGACATATACTGTCACTCTATGACGTCCGCATTTTTTGTTCTTCGAGTTATTGTTTAACAAGACATATACTGTCGCCCTATCAACTGTGGATTATTTGCTCATCGAATTACTGTTTAACAAGACATATACTGTCACTCTATGACATCCGCATTTTTTGTTCTTCGAATTATTGTTCAACAAAACATATACTGTCGCCCTATCAACTGTGGATTATATGCTCTTCGAATTATTGTTTAACAAAACATATACTGTCGCCCTATCTTCCTTTGGATTTTGTGCTCATCGAATTCCTGTTTAACAAGACATATACTGTCGCCCTATGACGTCTGGATTTTTTTGCTCTTCGACTTATTATTTACCAAGACATATATCGTTTCCCTATCAACTCTGGAATTTTTTGCTCTTCTTAGTGTTTAAGAAGACATATACTGTCACCCTTACATCTCTGAATTATTTGCTTTTCGAATTATTGTTTAATAAGGCATATACTATCGCCCTATCAACTCTTGATTTTTTGTTCTTCGAATTATTGTTTAACAGGATATATACTGTCACCCAATCAACTCTGGATTATTTCCCATGTGCGAAATGCCAAGACTGCCAATACGGCCCAATAATGGCCCAGCAATGTCTGCCAAATTACGGCAGACAAGACTGGACCAATATTGGCCATCAAATCGCCCCAATCATGTGCCAGTATAGGCACCGACATTCAATTATTCACTTTACCAGAATTGGCCCCAATCACGTCCCAGTATGGGCGCATTAACGTCCCAGGTATCGAACTTATACTGGCAAATTGACGATGCCAATAACGAAACTGTGCCCGGCCCCTCACTTGGCCATTATTGACACCGACTTTCACATTCTCGAGTTTAGCTATAACTGACCCGAATCTCGTCTCAGTATTATCGCATTAACGTTTGAAGTATGGAACCTATACTGGCAAAATAACATTGCCAATAACGAGACGTTGCCCGGCCTGTCACTTGGCCAATATTGGCACCGAATTTCAGTTACTCGATTGTACCTATAACTGTCCTGAATCTCGTCTCAGTTTTGGCGTATTAACGTCCCAAGTATCGAACCTATACTGGCAAATTGACGTTGCCAATTATGAGATCTTGCCCGGCCAATCACTTGGACAATATTGGCACCGACTTTCAGTTACTCGAGTTTAGCTATAACTGACCCGAATCTCGTCTCAGTATTAGCGCATTAACGTTTGAAGTATGGAACCTATACTGGCAAAATAACATTGCCAATAACGAGACGTTGCCCGGCCTGTCACTTGGCCAATATTGGCACCGAATTTCAGTTACTCGATTTTACCTATAACTGTCCTGAATCTCGTCTCAGTTTTGGCGTATTAACGTCCCAAGTATCGAACCTATACTGGCAAATTGACGTTGCCAATTATGAGATCTTGCCCGGCCAATCACTTGGCCAATATTGGCACCGTATTTCAGTTACTCGAGTTTAGCTATAACTGACCCGAATCTCGTCTCAGTATTGGCGCATTAACCTCCCAAATATCAAACCTTACTAGCAAATTGACATTGCCAATAACGAGACGTTGCCTAATATTGGCCCATCATTGTCTGCCGAGACCCGGCTGCCGACGTCCAACCGCAGTTAACACCACAAGAGTCGGACCTGTATTGTCTGCCAATACTTGGTGTCCGATTCGACAATGCTGGGCCAATATTGGCCCATGTTGGTTTTCGCACTTGAGTAATCATTTGAGAGTTTGAATAGTATATTGAAAAACGAACTTCTGTTAAAACAGTATTTCTTTTCAAAACATTCTTTTAAAGTGCACTCTTATATAAAACATAAAATGTGAAAGTATATACTTCACTTCTATGTGCACTGTAGTTCATGTGTATATGTTTTAAATTGAGAAAACAATCCAGAGATATATAAATATAATACATATAAATTAATACGCATATAATATTTATGCAATTAAAGTTATGTAATTAATATCTGGATAAACAATATTATCACTCACATAAGAGGCAAATGACAAGAAGAAATACTCTTGTCTCTTTCTTGATTTTTGACAAAACAAATAATATAAAACTTCTTTTCTAATATAGTGTGAAGAATATAGTAATATTATATAAAAATTAAAATTAAAAATCATATATTAATATTCTAAGAGAAAAACCCAATTATATACATTATTCGATTAATGAGGTTTAATTTTCGATCGCAATTTGCACCCTTCTTTTACGTCGATGGGGACACCGGATGGAAACGACTGGCATCGCCGGTGGGGACACTTCTTCGCAGACTCAGCTATTTGACGTTCGAAATTCAACTTTGAATTCTTGTTTGCGTCAAACTAGGATTGTAAACTCGGATTGTAAACATAGAGTATGAAAATAATGTGGTGTTAGAATTTATTCTTGACATTTGTGTAATGAATGGATATTAGTATTAAATTGTTGAATATTTACTACCTGATTTTCGTTATAACATACTGCTTCTGTTGAGTAAATAACACAAAAGATACAAAAATTCGTCCTTTAGCTTAGCAGTAGATATTTTATATTTACATCAACTACTCAGATATTTCATTATTGAGAATTTGAAACTGTTAAAAAGTATACTTTTTTTCAAATTATTCAACTATAATACTAAAAATAAGAGAAAGATATATTACATTAATAATATTCTTAATAATATCAATAAAATAATAATATTTAGTGTTTTATTCGAGAATCTGTCCTTTCAAAAGTGAAAAAAGACAGAATTTAGGTATTCATTTGTTTTTCATGCCTTTTTGACAAAATTTTCGTTTTTTAGGATTTTTTCGAGCGAGAAATCGATCGAATAAAATATATTTATTTCGAACACTGGAAACAATAAAAATAAAACTGAAATCTAAGTAAAAGTATAGCTTTTTATATCATTTGTGATATTTATTCAAAAACAGAAGTGTATTATAACAAAAATCGGTTAGTAAATATTAAAAAAATAGTCCATTCATTACACAAATATTAAGAAGAAATTCTAACACCACATGGTTTTCATACTTGTTACGGCACTGACTGTTTACAAACCCAATTTGAAGAAAACAAGGCTTCGTGGTTGAATTTCGACCTTGAAATCGATGTGTCTGCTACAATAACACACCTACTTAATATTTGTATCAATATTCTAAAATGTTTATCTTATGTTTTACATAGGAGTGTACTTTAAAAGAATATTTTGAA
Organism: Leptopilina boulardi; assembly: GCF_019393585.1. NCBI lineage: Eukaryota > Metazoa > Arthropoda > Insecta > Hymenoptera > Figitidae > Leptopilina > Leptopilina boulardi. Next base: position 2,212,869 of record NW_026137909.1, read on the forward strand.
AAACATTCACATTTGATTGATATTTTATTTGAATTATTAAATGTCTGCTTCTATATAGTATGTTAGATCTATCAAATAAATAAAATAATAAATATTTTCAAATATGATACAAATAAGTTTATAAGACAAAGTATAAAAACTCGTTTTAGTAATATATAAAAATAATTTTTGTTTAACGAATATCAGGTTAAAAATATTCAAAAATTCAATATATTATTCATTAAAAACACAACTGACAAGAGAAAAAAGGGAACTTTGTTATATGTTTAACAAATCAAATAATGATAATAATAACTAAGAATTCAACAATAATATTCGATAAAAAATAGCTTGTTCTTATTAATATTATTCATGAAAGGAAACACTTGTCGATCGCATTTCAAAAATGAGCACGTCTCCCCTGTCTGTTCATGGGAGCCAATCAGCGAGCTGACAGTCGTTTTAACATAAGGTCCCCGTCAAACTGGTTTGGGTTGCTAACTCCTTTTTGTTTACATACAATCTAACCGCCAGCCAGAGCGATAACCGTTTACTAAAAAGTAGAAAACAAAGCAAAGCGTGTAACGAGATTTTATTGGTAAAAAAATAAAGTTGGTTACGCTTTCTTCTGTTTTTATAATTCGCGTTTAATATGCAGTAAGGTAAATCTTGTTTTTTTAAATTTTTTTTTATTATTTTACAGGTTTTCATTCAATATCTCCATATTGACTGTTCGAATTACAGTTAATATCTTAAACTGTTGCTCACATTCAGCTTAATAAAGGCGACAGATTTTTTCTAATCTTTATAGAGTTTCGTTTAATTTATATTTGATGTTTCTTGAAATCGTATTTCGTTATTAGAAAGTATCAAGGTAAATACGTGAAATGTAATTTCGTCTTATATGTTTATATTTATTTCACAAGAATAGTTTTTTTTGTTTTATGTGTTCCTAGTTTCTCTTTTTGTTTTATTTCATATTATTTATTTATTTATTGTTTATAAATTATAATCAAAATGGCATTCCGGCGACGTTCTTTTCTTTGTCTGTAACAGACAATTTCAGGGACAACAAATGCGTCTATTGAATGGTATCGATAATGTTGTTAGGCGTCAAATTGCTGTAGCAAGAAGAGGTAATCTTAATCATCCACCAATTCATGTTGACGAAAACTCAAAGTTATGTTTTAACTGTTATATCTCTACATCAAATGAAATAGATCTTATGGAACAAGATCCAAGCTGCATAAGGCTTAATGTAGTTCATCAGACATCAAGTCACTCTTGCATGATTTGCAATGCAGAAAATAATATTCAAAGACTGTCAGTTGATTGCAGAGTTAATGTGTTTGTTTTAAGAGATATTTTTATACCAGAAAATGTTCGTTCTTGTGGCGATCATTTGGATGAAAATGGTTTCGTTTTGAGTCACTTGTTACCTGATTTAAGATATATTAATAGACCATATATTTTAAAAGGTCAAGTTCTACAACCATTTTTACAGGGTCTAAGAAAAACATCATCCACAAAAGAAAAATTATCAAGCGAAAATGATTTTACTGATGAAGAATTTCAATGCATTACGCCCATCAGTAAAGATCAATTTCGAAATCTCTATACTTTTTGCGAACCAGTGCTTCAATATGGAAATTATAGGCATATAACGAAAAAGGATTTATTAACCTTCCTATGTAAAATAAGACAAGGTTTGCCAGATAATCATTTGAAGATTATTTTTGATCACGAAAGTAGGCAAAATTTTAGTTTAATTGTAGGCTGTGTCAGACTGTCATTAATGCAAAGATTTGTTCCTCAAAATATTGGACTTGAGTCAATAACTAGGGAACAATTCATTGCAGCACATGTGACAGAATTTGCTCAGCATTTGTACAATGCTGAACCAGAAAGACCTAAGGCCATTGCAGCGGTTGACGCAACATATGTATATGTGGAAAAAAATAAAAACTTTCGCGTACTGCGGCAAACGTTTTCCTTACACAAAAGTAAGCACCTCGTAAAACCTACAATGGTTGTTGCTCCGGATGGTTATATTTTAACTATATTAGGCCCACATTTTACAGATTCCCAAAATAATGACGCGAGAATTTTGCAAAGTGATTTGGAGAAAGATGCCGAATCATTAAGGGAATGGTTTGTAAATGGCGATATAATTTTAGTGGATAGAGGCTATCGGGATGCTGTACCTATTTTGGAACGTTTGGGAATTAGTAGTAAGATGCCATCGTTCCTGAATCAAGGAGAAAGACAATTGTCCACAGAAGACGCAAATCAAAGTCGAATCGTTACGAAAACGGTTTCATAAGAGTCCGTATGTACTCCCGCTTCAGGAATAGAGTTAAACATCAAGTTTTCATTCAATATGTAGCCCAAGAGCCTGCTGATGAACCAGTAGAAGAACCAATCACAGGTTACTACTGCACATGTCAAACTGGAGCAGGAACGGTTGGATCATGTGCTGGTTCTTCGGATTCGCAAGAAATCAAGAACGGGTAAAATATCCAGATGAATCGCTATTAAACATCATCTCAGATGCAGGTGGCAGGCGACCACCAGGACAACAAGCTATTCCGGAGGAAGAAGAAGATGATGATGATGATGAGTAAATATGAGTGTTAAAAATTGATTTCCTACACCGGCTGAATCTACTAAAGATCTTGCCTTTATTCTCTGCATCGAACCACAAAAGTGATAAAAGTGATCTTGCCTTGATTGGATGTATACAATTTTTGTCTTGCCTTCATTGGTAGTATCAAAAATTGATCTTTCCTTTACCGGCTGGATCACCCAAGAACTTTCTTATTTTGACAGTCCGGACTTTTGATCTTGCCTTTACTGGTTGGTTCAACACAGGAACTCATATATTTCGAGTGCCTAGACTTTTGATCTTGCCTTGATTGGATGGATCACATTCTGATCTTGCCTTCATTGGCTGAATCAATAATCTATCTCACCTTCATTGGTTGGTTCAACATACGAGCTCATACATTTTGCGTGTCTGGACTTTTGATCTTGCCTTGATTGGATAGATCACATTCTGATCTTGCCTTCATTGGCTGAATCAATAATCGATCTTACCTTCATTGATTAGTTCAACATACGAGCTCACATATTTTGCGTGCCTGGACTTTTGATCTTGCCTTGATTGGAAGGATTACATTCTGGTTTTGCCTTCATTGGCTGGTTCAAAATAAGAGCTCATACATTTTGCGTGTCTGGACTTTTGATCTTGTCTTGATGGGATGGATCTTATTCTGATCTTGCCTTCATTGGCTGAATCAATAATCTATCTCACCTTCATTGGTTGGTTCAACATACGAGCTCACATATTTTGCGTGTCTGGACTTTTGATCTTGCCTTGATTGGATGGATCACATTCTGATCTTGCCTTCATTGGCTGAATCAATAATCGATCTCACCTTCATTGGTTGGTTCAACATACGAGCTCATACCTTTTGCGTGTCTGGACTTTTGATCTTGCCTTGATTGGATGGATCACATTCTGATCTTGCCTTCATTAGCTGAATCAATAATCGATCTCACCTTCATTGGTTGGTTCAACATACGAGCTCACATATTTTGCGTGTCTGGACTTTTGATCTTGCCTTGATTGGATGGATCATGTTCTGATCATGCCTTCATTGGCTGAATCAATAATCGATCATGCCTTCATTGGTTGGTTCAAAATAAGAGCTCATACATTTAGCGTGTCTTAACTTTTGATCTTGCCTTGATTGGATGGATCACATGATAATCTTGCCTTCATTGGTTGGTTCAACATACGAGTTCATATATTTTGCGTGTCTGGACTTTTGATCTTGCCTTGATTATATGGATCACAATCTGATCTTTCCTTCATTGGCTGAATCAATTATCGATCTTACCTTCATTGGTTAGTTCAACACACGAGCTCATATATTTTGCGTGTCTGGACTTTTGATCTTCCCTTGATTGGATGGCTCACTTTCTGATCTTGCCTTCATTGGCTCAATCAATAATCGATCTTGCCTTCATTGGTTGGTTCAACATACGAGCTCATACATTTTGCGTGTCTGGACTTTTGATCTTGCCTTGATTGGATAGATCACATTCTGATCTTGCCTTCATTGGCTGAATCAATAATCGATCTTACCTTCATTGGTTGGTTCAACATACGAGCTCACATATTTTGCGTGTCTGGACTTTTGATCTTGCCTTGATTCGATGGATCACATTCTGATCTTGCCTTTATTGGCTGAATCAAAAATCCAACAGTATGTCATGTTAAACAATAATTCTAAGCGCAAAAAAATCCAAACTTCATAGGGTGACAATATTTTCCTTGCTTAACAATAATTCGAACATCAAAAATATCCAGACTTAACAGGGTGACAGTATATGTCTTGTTAAACAATAATTCGAAGAAAAAAGAATCCAGAGGAAGATAGGGTGATCGTATATGTTTTGTTAAACAATAATTCGAAAAAGAAAAAAATCCAGACGTCATAGACTGACAGTATATGTATTGTTTATCAATAATTCGAAGAGCACAAAATCCAGAGTAAGATAGGGCGACATTATATGTCTTCTTAAACACTAAGAAGAGCAAAAAATTCCAGACGTCATAGGGTGACAGAATATGTCTTGTTAAACAATAATTCGAAGAGCAAATAATCCACAATTGATAGGGTGATAGTATATGTCTTGTTAAACAATAATTCGAAGAAAAAAGAATCCAGAGGAAGATAGGGCGACAGTATATGTTTTGTTAAACAATAATTCGAAGAACAAAAAAATCCGGACGTCATATAGTGGCAGTATATGAGCGTCCCAATTCTATAACTCGTTCGACGCTCGGACGCACGCTCTAATGGTAGTCGGGTAGGAGTGGTAGAGCCGTTACACCTCACTGCTACCCGACTACCAATAGAGCATGCATTCGAGCGTCGAACGAGTTATAGAATTGGGACGCTCATATGTCTTGTTAAACAATAATTCGAAGAGCACAAAATCCAGAGGAAAATAGGGTGACAGTATATGTCTTGTTAAACAATCACTCGAAGAGCAAAAGATAAAGAGTTGATAGGGCGACAGTATATGTATGGTTGCAACGATAAGCACCACAGATTTCCTTAGTATGTAGCTGAGAGTAATTCCTGTGATTTTTAGAAACTTTTTTAGAAATAATTCGAATCAGTCAATTTAAAAAATAATTACTTTTATCATACTTGGGCTTGTGCGCAATGTATGGTTTGAACCATAATCACCACAGATTGACTTGAAATAAAGCTGAGAGAAATTCTTATGATTTATAGACGTACAAAACGGAATATTTTTTTTATAGATAGAGATTCGTTTTCTTAAAAAAACGTTGAGTAAAACAAATAGATTTTTGCAAATTCATCCATCATATTGGCACCGATATTTAGTATATTAAAAATCGGGTATCAGTTTCGTATTAAGCGATCCCGAAAACCCCCATGTAGCAAGTTTTAAGCGATTTTGAAGATTTTTTTAATAATCCATCCGCCATATTGTGTCCGACATTTAGAATTTTGAATAACAAACGGCGGATTCGTTTTCAGCGACCCCAAAAACCTCGAATAGCAAGTTTCAAGCGATTTTGAAATTTTTTTCAAAATCCATCCGCCATTGTGTATCCGCCATTTTGAATTTTGAAAAGCTATCAACGGATTCGTATTCAGCGACCTCAAAAACCCCCGAGAAGCAAGTTTCAAGCGATTTTGAAGTTTTTTTCAAAAAGTCGTCCGCCATTTTGGATCCGCCATTTTGAATTTTGAAAAACAAACAGCTGATTCGTTTTCAGCGACCCTTAAAACCCCCGGAGTAGGCAGTTTCAAGCGATTTTGATTGATTTCAAACAAATGACATTTACAAAAAATTCAATATCAGTTTTTAATTTTTTTATAACTGTGAAGCTCTGTAACTCAAAAACTGTTCATTATTTTGAGTTTTGCCATATACATTTTTTGTTTAGAACTTCTTAAACTAGAAAACTGCAAAGTCTAAACGAAATTGGCTGAAAGCCAAATTCAATGTAAAAAGTGCGTGGTCCTTTTAGGTTAGATTTCGAAATTATCAACAGTCGAAATAGTAAAATGTTTTCTTTGTTATTTCCTAAAATGACCACGAGCGCTGTTTTAGTCTAAAAACAATAAACATACCTAACCTAAAAGTTTAATTTGTGCTCTCTGTGTCAACATTTTATACGTGATTTTAATTTAACTACAAAATTTATGTGTCTATCGATTAACTTGATTTTTACCTAAAATTTCGATTTTGGTCTCTGTACACTCTGTGTCAATATTTTATTCGTCATTTAAATTTAATTACGAAGTTTATGTTGATAAAAGATGTAGCTCTAAAAACATTTTGAGATAAATATTTCGTTTTTCTTTCTTTAATTTCCGACAGTCATTACTTGTTTTTCGGGTGTTCAACGAATTAATAAGTTGTGTGGTAAGTAATTTCTAAAAATAATCTTTTTCATAATAAATATTGTCTATATTTTAGTAGTGCTAAAGTTAGTTTCCATGTACCGGAACAAGGTACACGTCACTGGTATGCGCTTTTGGCCGGAAATCATCACCTGTCATTCTGCCAACATGGACCTGTGCATCGCGGATGCTACGACTCAACTGACTTTTGCTGCTTCCCCTTCTCCGCGCCGCGTGGAGGGAGTACAACAAGCGTCCCATTGGTCCTTGACGAGACTTGGGGGAAGCCAGTTCACACCGATCAAGCGACAGATATAAATATCGCGCTCTCCTGGCCCTCTCTCTCAGTCTCTGCCTGCCTTTCGAGAAGATACCACGTTGCTGCGACCGCCGCTTGCCACAAGCCAAGCCATTGGGGACCACAAGTCTTCCTCCACGGACTCGACGCCTACCAAGCGCATCCAACCGACGTGTGCCGACTTCTTCAGGGTTTGGGTCGGAATAAACCAATATATCTTTAAGAAACGTAGTTTTTCTTTTTCGACACCCAAGAAATACCAATCTGTCCTTTTCAGGACAAACATATTTCTACGTAGTTCTTTGTTCTGTAGTAAGTAGTCCTTTTCAGGACAACTTATCTACCGTAGGAATAGTTTTGTTCTTACTTTCGAACCGCTAAGAGAAATTTTCTGTACCGACGAAGACGACGCTCTGGTGACTTAAGGCCACCGTGACCTTCTGCACCACCTTCTGAGAGGGAATTTATCTGTTCGCTTAAGGCCTCTGAGTCCTTCTGGTCCAGAGATGTTTTTTTCTCCTAGGGTAAACGAGATCGTTTAGTCCACACATGGCAAAGAATTCTCGCCAACGTCTACATCGTCGTCTACAGCGCCAGGAAACCGTTCGGAAGGGAAACACGAAGTCGACTACCTCGCTCGACTCTCCGAGCTCCGCGTCGATACCAAGTCACCCGAAGACGAGCAACGAAGGATCGTCGCCACCAATAGCCATCACGCCCCTCTCCCGGAGGAATCCGTTTCCCTACGTAAAGTTATCAAACTGCGACGTGGGATACGTGCAAAATTCGGCCGCGCTCGACGTAACTTGTTCCCCGTGTCCGAATCATTCAACCGGGCCACCGTGTTGACGCTTGACACGTCACTCGCCGTTGTCGTTGCTAACCCAGTAGCCGCCGACACAAATGCCGCGACCAGGAAACCAGTTTGTGAACTGACACTTCACCAGGTTCACCCTGCTGTCCAGCAGCACCAGGTCTGGATTCAGAAGTGCAAAGCCTTAGTGACTAAGGTCATCCACTCTAGTAACAAATCGTCCCTGGTCATTTCTGAGGATTGTTGTACGAACGTATATTTCTACGCGTGTGTGTAGTGGTTCGACAAAAGGCGGATTGAGTAGCGTAGCGTCGAGTCCCTATACGTACGTTTCGAAACCGCCGTGGTAGAGTTCGGTCTTCGACCCCTTAAACAAAACAACGGCCCTTTTCAGGGCCACCAAACATTTTTACATGAGGAAATTCTTTCGTCCCCTACCGTTTGTTCGAACGTGTTGTTCCCCCTCGGAAAGTGAACTCGCGGAATCAAATCGCCGCGACATTCAAGATGCCATTCAAGAAATATTAAAGGTAGGGCTAGTCGGTGATAAGACCGCGTTTAACGTCCCGCCAGTTATACTCGTCTCCAGGAACGTAAAGAACTCGCGTCATATCATTAAGCCCTTCATGATCTATTAGACATTTGATCTCAAACATTTCGAAATAACTCTCGACATTTATTTCTCCCGCTCCTTGAGCCGTCACTCGTCTAAGTTAACAGTGTCCGGTATCAATGTGCCTATTGATTAAATTGATTTGATTTTAACCTAAAAATTCAGTTTTTGCTCTCTATGTCAATATTTTAATCGTTATTTTAATTTAATTACGAAGTTTATGTGCCTATTGATTAAATTGATTTGATTTTAACCTAAAAATTCAGTTTTTGCTCTCTATGTCAATATTTTAATCGTTATTTTAATTTGATTACGAAGTTTATGTGCCTATTGATTAAATTGATTTGTTTTTAACCTAAAAATTTAGTTTTTGCTCTCTGTGTCAATATTTTATCAGTTTTTTTAATTTTATTACAATGTTTATGTGCCTATTGATTAAATTGATTTGTTTTTAACCTAAAAATTTAGTTTTTGCTCTCTGTGTCAATATTTTATCAGTTTTTTTAATTTTATTACAATGTTTATGTGCCTATTAATTAAATTGATTTGAGTTTTACCTATAATTTCGATTTTGGTCTCTGTGCTCTTTGTGTCTTTTAATATTTCCTGTGTTATTTTAATTTAATTACAAAATATATTTGATTATTTGTTACATTAATTTATTTTTGCAGGCTCAGTGAATCGCAGAGATGGAGTTGGATCTCAGGTTCCAGTACGAAAAAAAAGAAAAACTATAATTGAAGAACCTGAGCCCCCCGAATCACTACTGTCTAGTAGCGATTCAGATACTGACGAATCAGAAGAGGAGCAAAGTGAAAACGAGAACTTGATACTTTCTAGTGAGGAAAATTCTGATACTGATAATTCCGAAGGTTTTGGTAACAAAGTCAATGCTCACGGCGTTACTTAGACTTTTGAAAGTCATGTGACGATTCATTCTTATAAAGAATCAAAATTCAAACCACGGCTTTACATGCAAAATGTTCAAAATGCCTCGCAAAATGCCAAAGAAATTGACTATTGGATGTTGTTCTTTCCGTCAGAGGACATTGATTTGATTCTGCAATGTACAAACGCTAACCTAAGAGATAAAAGAAAAATAATTACAAAAGGAGAATTTTACAAGACAATAGGAATTATGTATGCAATGACAGTGAACGTGTTACATTCGAGAAGAGACTATTGGTCAACGCAGGATAATTTATTTCCGGCTCCAGCGTTTGGAAAAAGATTTGGTCAAGGCTACCATCGATTTGAGGAAATTCTTAATAGCATGGCCTTCTCAATACCCGCTCATGAAAATAATGACAAGTGGAAACTTGTACGGCCATTCATCGAAATGACAGTGTCCAAATGTCGGGATGTATTTTCTCCTGGATATAAAATTACGGTCGATGAATCAATGTTTGCGTGGTATGGAAAAGGCTTACATGGCACAAAAGAAGGAGGCATGCCTGCAGTCATAAAAATTAAACGAAAACCAAAAGGCGTGGGTTGTGAATGCAAAACATTGGCAGACGTGCAAACAGGAATTATGATCGGGATTGAGATAAATGAAGGCAAGGAGGTAATGAAAGACAAATTATGGCAAAAAGAGTTTGGGGCTGGAACTGCGACAACTTTGCGATTAACGCAACCTTGGTTTGGAACAGGTAAGAATAGTTTTTTCAAAATTTTTCTTTTCAAAGCAAATAATAGCAATTTAAATTAATTTATTTATATATTTTATTTTATACAATATTATTTATATTACAAAATTACTTCTGCTAATATTATATATTTTATTGTTTCGTTTATAGAATTTTTTTCTATACCTTTTTGATTTGTCTTAAAGAGAATTTTCAAACTGTAGGTAGGATCGTAGTCGGAGACTCGTGGTTCGCTTCGGTGAAAACTGCCATTGAGCTACGGAAACAAGGCCTTTACTTTCTTGGGATCGTTAAAACGGCAACGAAAATGTATCCAATGACGGAAGCAAAAGCACGTTGTCCAAAAAAATCTGGAAAGAAAGCTGTAGCGACTGCGACAGTAAATGGCACTGATTTAACTTGTGTCGCATGGAAAGATAAAAAAGTCTTCACATTTATTGGATCTTGCGGCACAACTTTAAATGGCGAGCCAGCGAAAAAGAATCGAATAGATGCTGATGGAAATGTTGCTATAAAAATTGTCCCAAGGCCGAAAATCGTAGAAGAATATTTCGATGGAGCGCCCGCTATAGATATCCACAATCATATTCGGCAAAGCGGACTGGCCCTCGAAAACTCCTGGAGCACGCAACAGTGGCATCACAGGATGTTTGCCAGTCTTTTTGGGATTATTGAAGCTAATGCGTATTTAGCTTTCAAATTTTTTAAAAAGGAGAAGAGCTTAAAGCATTCCACTTTTGTAGAAGCTCTTTCTCAGCAACTATTTAATAATCAATGGGTAGTAGAAGAACAAGCGAAAGTTGTTGTTAACGAAGCTGATACGAGTTTAAGAGACAATCACACACTCGTCCAACTTAGCATAGGCGATGATCGTCAAAGAGTCCAAAGACGATGTAGAATTTGCAGTCGAGTTTTTAATAGAGTGCAGAAAAGTAGTTATAGGTGTTCTGGATGCGGAGATAATGCAATAATATGTTCACCGACAACCGGGCGAACATGCTTTTCGTATCACATAATTCACGGAATACCAAATTAAATAGTCTTAAAATTTTGAACGTTCAAATGAACGACGATTTTTTTGTTTCTTCTTTAATTAACTTTATTTTTTTATTTTAGTATAGTAATTTTAAGAAGTATGTAAATGCAAAAAATTTCATTCATTTGAACATTCAAAACTTTAGGAATTGATTTTAATTTATCAATTGATATAATACTTGAAAAGCTGCTTTTTTTATTTATAACTAGTTATCAAATTATTTATATCGTTTTCCGAAAATTTTATATATAATATAATTGTTTTTTAATTTTTTGATTATTAAAAGATTATAAAAAGTTAATGTTATAAACGGAATATAAAAGTTATTTAGAGTATTTTTTTCAAAATATTTATTTACCATCTCTCCTATTTCCAAATAAATCCATTCCTTTTTCTGAAAAAATTAAATTAACGGCATTAATATTTTTTTACGATTTTGCATATATAAAATTATATTTGAGGAAGATGAAGTAATCCTATTTGTTGTTTCTAATTTTTATTAAAAACTGTTGCTAGAATTTTATTTTATTCCTATTCTATAATTATTATTATATCCACAAAAATAACACTGTAACTCTATTTAATTCTAATAGTTTCTAATAGTAATAGTTCTAATGAAAAATAAATATACAATTATAATTCATTTTCTTATAGATTTTTTGCCAGGTAATAAATCAAAATCTTTTTAGTTAAATAAAAAAAATTAAGAAAAAAATTTGTTTTTTTAGTATTTTTTTTATTTTTCAAATAAAGTTTTTCAGGTCGGCAGAATCTTTCCCTTTACACATGTAGAATCAAACTAAAGTAAATTTTAATTTGAAAAACAAAAAAAAAATCAATAAATAATAAATTATTTTCAAAGAAATTATTTAAACAAATATTTTTATCAGGCCCACTCTAAAACTTATCGCAAACTATTTTTTTTTACTATTTTTATGTATGTAATAAAATTTTTTTTTAAAGTGACAAAAATTAAAAAAAAAACTGAATTTAAAAAAAAATTATTATTTTTTTATTAAAAATTGTCAAAATATTTTTTTTTTCGTTAGGATCGTTTACTAAAGTAAACTAAAGTAAAATAAAAGCAAACAAAAATAAATTTTTATTTGAAAAATAAAAAAGATTAAAAAAAAATTTTTTTCTAACAAGTTGATTTTGACTGAATTAATAATGTGAACTGAAACGCGACATAGAATCGCCCAAATGTACGTTTATATAGCATAATATGTATTTGTACAGTATAATGTATAATAATACATTATAATATATATTTAAAAAATATAACATTAAATAAAATTTAAATATTTTTATTTGAAATAAATTGCGTCCTGCCGGCAGGATGGCGGAAAATCCTGCCGGCAGGTTGGCGCAATGAGCGGAGAAGCATCCTGCCGGCAGTCGCTTGTCCAAGCGTCCTGCCGGAAGACCCTTCCAGCAGAATGGGCGCTTGGACGTTCTATCATTAGGGAACCGACATCGGACATAAGGATGAGTAGAGAACTCAATAATTTGTATAATTTTTTTGGCTGCATCATGGATAAATATGTGTAGGGCCTTAAATGTCTACCTACAACTCCAACATGCCCCTGGAATTTTTACAAAAAATATATTTGTTGCACCGCAACCTGGGAAACCCCTTTCAACTCGCATTGGCGAGTTTGTTAATAAAAAATGAGTATTAAAAATTACTCCTTGAGAATTTTCTGGAATAATTTCTCTTACAAAGCAGTCACGACATCGCCAAGTTAAATTGTTATTTTGATTTGTTGATATCCATATGTTTGCAGAAAGACAAACATGGAGTCTCGACGCTTTCGAATAAGTCCATCAATTCCTTTAAAAAAAATTGTCACACATATATGAGGTATTCCATGACAAATCGGAGACCATTTGGCTTTTGCACCTCAGATCTTTTTGAAAATTTTTTTCCTTTTAGTACTCATGAAGACTAGCTTTCGCGATTTTTTTCAAATTTTTTCATCAAGCCCTTTAGGAGATATCAATTTTTGAAAAATTACGTCACTTTTTTTTGAAATGCTTCTAATTTTGCTAAAAATTGACCAAATTGGATCAATCTTATATCAAAATTTTTGTTTTTAAACGTACTTTCCAAAAAAAATATTGAAAGTTATTTTCGAAAAAAATTTCTATTAGATTTTTGAAATTTAAGACTAAAAATTCATTTTTGAACCTGTGTGTATCGATCGATTTTTTTCAAAATTTTTTTACAAAAACTGCTCTAAATTTGACGAATTTTGAGCCTGGTCCGATAATGGGGAAACGATGGGAACTATTTTTTTCGAATTTTCAAATTTCACGTCTTTAATTATTCACGTTAAAAAGTATTTAAAATTATTCTAAGAACTATTTTACTATATATATATATATGGGACGTTTCACGTCAACCGGCCCAGAGCTCCATCCAAAATTCTAATCAACGAAAATCAACTTATTACGGCTCAAAATAATCGTCAGCTCATACTGCTTCGAATAAAAAGTGGCGAATTAAAAAATTCAAAATGGCGTCTTTACTGTACCATGTTTTGCAAATTTTTTTACTTACTCAGCAAACAAATGTATTAATTACCTTGAGAAAAAAATTGCAACTTGTTGGATAATGTGTCACTCTTATGTTTTTGGGGTCGCTGATTACGAATCTGAAGACAGATTTTAAAAATTTTCAAAATTAGCTAAAATTATAAAAGATTTATGTAGAGTAAAATTTAAAAAATATTAAATTTCTATATTAAGGGGTAGTTTTGGGGATTAAGGGTAGTATTTTGAAAAATTACTTTTATGATATTTAAGATCCTTTAAATGAAGCCTAAATTTGTATGGAAGAAAAATTTAAAACAACTAATTGAATAATGTGAAAGGGGTGGTTTATGGAGTTAAAGGTGGCGAATCCATCCAATTTTTAAATATTTTATTAGCCATTTTGGAACCACCAATCTTATTTTACAAAATCCAGATTCAAATTCGTAGTCACCGACCCCAAAATTCCTCGAGTAACAAGTTTCAAGCAAATCTGATAATTTAAAAAAAATTTTTGGTCGACATATTGGATCCACCATTTTGAATTTTAAAAATTTTTAAGAACTGACTTTAGATTCGTAATCAGCGACCCCAAAAATCCCCGAGAAACAAGTTTTAAACAAATCTGATAATTTTAAAAAAATTTTGGTCGCCATATTGGATCCACAATTTTGAATTTTAAAAATTTATTAAATCTGACTTTAGATTCGTAATCAGCGACCCCAAAAACCCCCGAGTAGCAAGTTTCAAGCGAATCTGATTAAATTTTAATAAAAATGTCCGCCATATTGGATCCGCCATCTTGAATTTTGAAAATTTTTAAAATCTGACTTTAGATTCGTAATCAGCGACCCTAAAAACCACCGAGTAACAAGTTTCAAGCAAATCTGTTAATTTTTAAAAAAATTTTGTCGCCATATTGGATCCGCCATATTGAATTTTTAAAATCTTACTTTATATTCGTAATCAGCGACCCCAAAAATCCTTGAGTAGCAAGTTTCAAGCGAATCTGATCAAATTTTAATAAAAATGTCCGCCATATTGGATCCACCATCTTGAATTTAAAAAATTTTTTAAATCTGACTTCAGATTCGTAATCAGCGAGCCCAAAAACATAAGAGTGACACATTATCCAACAAGTTGCAATTATTTTCTCAAGGAAATTAATACATTTGTTTGCTGAGTAAGTAAAAAAATTTGCAAAACACGGTACAGTAAGGACGCCATTTTGAATTTTTTAATTCGCCACTTTTTATTCGAAGCAGTATGAGCTGACGATTATTTTGAGCCGTAATAAGTTGATTTTCGTTGATTAGAATTTTGGATGGAGCTCTGGGCCGGTTGATGTGAAACGTCCCATATATATATGAATACCCGGATCAAATAACTCGACTGACGCTCGGACGAACGCTCTATTACCAGTCAAGTAGCAGTGACAGCTTGTGGGGACTCACTGCTACCCGACTACCATTAGAGCGTGCGTCCGAGCGTCGGTCGAGTTATTTGATCCGAGTATTCATATATATATATATAATTAATAATGTGTAATTATTTGACACCTAGAGATTAATTATTTTAGATTGATTAAAGCAAAAAGATATAAACAAAAAAAGTATTAAACATATGCTCAATAAAGTTTTTTCATCGAGCAGAATAGTCGGAGACTATTCATTACTCTATGATTCTGTAGTTTAAAAGGGTTGCAGCAGAAATTAAATGCTCCTAAATTTGACATGGCATAAGAACGTGGAATTGTTTTTTTACATGACACGCTATAAAGACTAATAAAATATGTTTTTAGGTGAAATTTGATTGCGAAATTTTGCACTTGTTCCCATGGTGAATATTAATCAGGAGAAACAGTGCGCAAGTATTTCGTATTCTTCTGCGCACGCTATTACTCCGTCATTTTGAAAATAATTTCTGTTTTAAAACAGGAATCTATCGTTTTTTTCAGGTTTTGATCTTCCTAGTCTGCAAATTTATTTTTTAATTCTTAATTTGTAATTAAAGATTTCATTCATATTTATTAATTATCGAGTTATCTGGTATTATTTTGGAAATCATTCATTTTAAATTGCTTAATAACTTCTACAAATAAAACAAAATTTTAGATAAATATTTAAAATATTACTTTATTATTTATTTTCTAAACTATTTTATTTTATAAAACTAACAATAATCGTTGGGTTTGAATGAGAGAAAATGATTATTGTTTGATTTCCATACAGATAATTAAAAACGTAAAATTTGAAAATTCGAAAAAAATAGTTCCCATCGTTTTCCCATTATCGGACTAGGCTCAAAATTCGTCAAATTTAGAGTAGTTTTTGTAAAAAATTTTTGAAAGAAATCGATCGATACACACAGGTTCAAAAATGAATTTTTAGTCTTAAATCTCCAAAATCGAATAGGAATTTTTTTCGAAAATAACACAGCCCCACAAAAAAAAGTGTCGTGCGCGGCAGACCAGACTAGTCATTTCCTATGTATTTTGACGCGCTGAACACGAATCCGAAGTTCGTTTTGCTCCATCACGTCAGGATTTTTTTCTAACCTCCAAAAACCTGTGGGATTTTGAGAGGTAGGCTATTTTTTTTAAAAATTGATGGATTTACTTCAAAATTGGTATCTAGGGGTTTTTTGGGTCGCTGATGACGAATCTGAAGTTAGATTTTCAAAACTAGAAATGGAAATTCTTATATACATAAGTAAGGTATTCACGTCATTTTATGGTAGCGCACACTTTTGTCCTCAAAGGATCTGTGTAATGGTTTTCTTTTCAAATTGGTGCCTCCAGGTACAATATCCCTTTTCAGCATCCAACAGTAGTCAGCCATCATATTTACATCCCATTTTCCTTGATAACGACGCTCAAATTCTTTAAGATCTTGATGGAATCGTTCTCCTTGTTCTTCACTGTAATCTCCAAAATTTTCAGGGAATTGATCCCGATGCGTGTCTAAGTAATGCAACTTTATGCTCATTAAGCATCCTAACTTACCAAAGTTTTTAATCATATCACTAACTATTAGCTCCCAATTTTCACTCTTGTGATTACCCAGAAAATTTTCGACAACTGCTTTGAAACTAAGCCTTGCGGCTTTCTCCTTTTTATTCATCTTGGTGATAAATTGCTCATATTTTAACAATTTGCGAATACGTGGTCCGTTGAAAACCTCTTCTTTTAGTTTCGCATCAGAGATTTCTGGAAACTTTTGTTCCAGGTATTTAAAACAGTTTCCTTTTTTATCTAAGGCTTTGACAAACTGTTTAATTGCTCCTAGTTTCGTGTCTAAGGGCGGAATTATCACTTTTGAAGGGTCGATATAATCCGCCACATTGGAGCCGCCATTTTAAATTTTGAAAATCTAACTTTAGATTCGTAATCAGCGACCCAAAAAACCCCTAGATACCAAGTTTGAAGTAAATCCATCAATTTTTACAAAATTCGTCCGCCATATTGGAGCCGCCATTTTGAATTTTGAAAATCTAACTTCAAATTCGTCATCAGCGACCCAAAAAACCCCTAGATACCAATTTTGAAGTAAATCCATCAATTTTTTAAAAAAATAGCCTACCTCTCAAAATCCGACAGGTTTTTGGAGGTTAGAAAAAAATCCTGACGTTATGGAGCAAAACGGACTTCGGATTCGTGTTCAGCGCGTCAAAATACATAGGAAATGACTAGTCTGGTCTGCTACGCACGACACTTTTTTTTGTGGGGCTGTGTAACTTTCAATATTTTGTTTGGAAAATACATTTAAAAACAAAAATTTTGATATAAGATTGATCCAATTTGGTCAATTTTTAGCGAAATTACAAGCATTTCAAATTTGTTCGTTATCATATTTTGAAAGTCAATGAAAAACTGAAACTTTTTTGGTATCTTGAAAATTTAATATAGATGTAATTGAAATTAGGTGTATTTTTAAAAAACTGGAAAAAGTTAATTTTTAAAAATTCATAACTAAAAAATTTGAATACTTATAAAAAAGTAGAAAAATTCGTAAACCTTTTTTTCTATAAAGATCGAAAAAAATATATTTATCGTATTTAAAATATCATAGGTAAATCTCACGTGGAATCGCCCATATACCTATATATGTATAAAATTATTTAATTTAACAATATATGTTTTAATTTAATTCCTTTATAATTAATAATTTTATACTTACATATTTTTTGTGGTTGTTCAAAAGACATAATAACTGCCCCTTAACTGCATAATTACCCAATTTTTTTTAATATTATGATTAAACAAACTCTTTTAATGCGATTTTTGAATATATCGCATCTTTGGGCAGTAAGGTGTGACATCTGGCGTCTTTTCCTAGTAAATTATCTAGGGAATTTCTTATTTTGATAAAGTAAATATTAAATTTTTTTTCTTTTTGGAAATAGAATTTATGATTTGAGATTGTCAATTTAAAATAAAGGATGAAATAATATTCTTAAAAATATTTAAAAATCGATAAAATAAATAGTATTAAAATAATTGTATGTTTCCAATGATGAGTCATAAGTCGATAAATTATCATCTCTTATGATAATATATGAAATAGTAGCTTAATTCTTTATCTTGACGTTTAGAATAAGTTTAACGTGAATTTTATTATCTTGTGTGCAATTTGGTTTGCATATATAAAGGGGTATAATTATACAGTGAGAAGCAACCATTCATATCTGTATTGAAGTAACATAAAAGCAAAAAAATAATATTTATCACATATGTTATTTAAAAACAATTTTATAAAATTATTTTACGAGTTTTTTGCTTAAAAAGTTATGACATTTTAAAATTAACATTTTTATTTATGCGTCACGGTGGTCCTCCAATAGTTTCGACTATGACTTTCTTCCGCCACTAATTTTTTTTCATTTATATCAATTATAAAAAAAATTTTAGGAGTAAAAACATGAGGGCGAATTCTCATATAAAATTTAATTTCTTTGTTGCTTTAAAAATTCATTTACTATAAATTTTTTTTTAAAAATGTATTAAAATTTTCAATGAATTTTTTCATTTGCTCAAGCGATATTAGTTCGAAGCGAAATAACTTATTTAAAAAAATTTGGTTTGTTGATTTTTGTTAATTACAAAGACCTGTACAATCTAATTAAGTGACGAGAATGTGTTCGCCTCCGAAGGGGGCTGCCGGATTTTTTAGATAATATTAATATTATATAAATATAAATAATATATAAATATACGATTTGTAAAATATTAAATATATTTAAAGAAATAATTATACCTATTATTAATTTATTGATATAAATAATCTTGTTAAAAATATAATTGTTTAAGTTAAAATGTTTAAAGTAATATACATATAGTAAGAATTCGTCAACTTACATATATATTATGTGTTATTCTATTTTTTGCAACATGTCAAAGTTGTTTCTACTTTGTACTTTTTATATAAATAAATATTATTTTACACACTCATAAAAAATATATATACATGAGAAAATATAGGATAATAATTTTTCCTCAAAATCAATGATGTAACCAAGCAAAATGTGGCTTGAAACTCCCTATAGGTAATTGCTCGCGCCATGGTCTATTTGTTTAAACTTATATATATTACAAAAACTAATTCAGGAATCATCCTGTAACTTTACAAAAAACTTCCTTGTATAGTAATTAACAAATCTCTCATGGAATTTTTTTTATTTTTAAACTTCCTCGCAGACTTTTTGTTGGCGAAGGTAAGAAAACGCCGTAAGTGACATGTCTCTATTTGAAGAGCTCCACGGAATAAGGGCGCACTCACACCTCTGGCTGCCTGCGCAGGCAGCCAGTGAGAGCCAATCAAAGAGTCAGTAGATTTAAATTTGAATTTTCTGTCTCTCTTACTCTTGTACGTTCTCTGCGTGGTGGGAGGCTGCCTGTGCAGGCAGCCAGAGGTGTGAGTGCGCCCTAACGATCTATGGCACAATTGAAAAGCTTGGTTATGAGCTTTCAAAAAATATAAAAATTTTATAAATTAATAGCTGTAAGCGAATTATTGTAACTAAAAGAATTAATAATAGTTACCAAAAGTGTAATAAATAACTATTTACATATACATACTTATTACAAATTTCATGAAAATTTACGTTTTTTGAAAGCTCATAACCAAACTTTTCAATTGTGCCATAGATCGTTATTCCGTGGAGCTCTTCATTTATTAATAAAAATAATTAAACAATTGATGATTTTCAACTTTTTCATTGCATTGTCGCCTTTTATAGAGCTAAATATACGTGTATACCAAATTACAAAACAATTCGTTAATAATTGTTGAAGATACGACAATTTATGTTTTAAAATTGAATGAAATTTGTAAATAAAAATTTAACAGTATTTTGTCCTAATTAATTAAAATATTCATTCTACAAAAAAATGTCAAAAGAAAAAAAAATGCGCCTTCTTATTTCATATAAGATAGTGGTTTTCAAAATTAAAAAATTTTAATTTTTTTCCCATTTTCGTAACATTTGACTGTCTTCAAAGTGACTAACCGAGCGCTCGTCCCCTTATTGTATGGAGGCCCTCAATTCCGTATTCTATGTACCCTAAACGGAAACATGAATTTGTCGATTCACCTGAGCCAAGTGATTCAAGCGACTTTGATTTTGAACCCCAAAAAACAATATCTTTCGCACAATGTGAACTTAATATGACTTAATAGTCTTAATACAAGATTTAGATCTTACAAAGGAAAAATCGGAGTTGTTAATATCATGCCTGAAAGAACAGAATTTTGTGACTTCTAACGTTAAAGTAACTCATTATAGAACACGGCACGAGCGTTTTTCTAAGTACTATTTAAAAACAGAAGAAGTTTGTTTTTGCCATGACATAGACGGTTTGTTCAAAGAATTTGGAGAGCCATATGATCCAACTGAATGGCATTTATTCTTCGACCCTGTAAAAAAAAGTATTGGGAGGTACCGTTTTACGCATTGGGAGTATCAACCTGCGGTATTCGCGAAATACCGCATTGGGTATCACGTTGAATGCGTAAAGCCAAGAGTCCCAATGCGGCTAATATTTTAAGCTTTAAAAAAACGAAACAACGTTACAGTAATAATAAATAAATGTAAACTGTTAAAAATAAAAGTTAAAGAGTGAAACAATACTAATAGTGAGCGGAAATATTAAGTTTCAATGAAATAAGGTGAGGTGAAATGTCAAATACGAGTCCAATGCGGTATAGAGTCGGTACACAGAGCACGCAGCATAGCGGCGCTTTCTTTTTTATCGACACCGGGTTCCTTGTATACAGATGATAATTTTGAAAATAATGAAAATTTAAATTTAGTAACTTATTCTTTTTATTTTAAATATTATGAAATAAGAATTTTATTATAAAAGTGATAATAAAAAGTAAGTTTTTTGTAATTCCAAACAAACCACTCAGACATTTAAATATCAAGCGCGGTATTGAAAATCTGACAAGTTCACTTAAAACTTAAAAAAAACAAGAATAAAACCATATTATTGACCCAATTGTTTTCTTAAAATATGGACTTTTATTTGAGGGGCTGATAGTAAAAATGGTTTAAAATAACGGCAATTGGGAGCAAAAGTGGGATAAGTGACTTGGGAGCAAAAACGGGTTAAAATGATTCGTGTAATTTATTGATAAATTCATTATATTAACGATTAAAAAATATTAACAATAGGAAAAAATGCATATTTTATTATAATTAATATTTTTTAATCGATAATATAATGAATTTATCAATAAATTACACGAATCATTTTAACCCGTTTTTGCTCCCAAGTCACTTATCCCACTTTTGCTCCCAATGTTTTTTTAAACCATTTTTACTATCAGCCCCTCATTTTCATAACGAAATTTTTTGCAACATTGAAAACCTAATATTTATTATTTTTCATCAATTGGCAAGTTCTGATTTCGTCGCGCGAACGAGGGACACCATTGACATTCTGCCGGTAATTTTTCTGGCAAATTTTTCCAGAGTGTTTCTGGCGGCTGAAAATTGGAATTTCAACAAAACAAGTGGCCACAAAAACTAATTGACTAAAAGAACATTGATTTATAAATATAGTACTCCAAATTTTTGGGCAGGACAGAGAATTACAATTTTAATCACTCATTTAAAAATATATATATATATATATATATATGATAATTTATAATAATTACTGATAAAAAAACATATTTTTTCGTATTTTTAAATGTCTTGACCTTTAGGGACATAATGTATCACGTGGTCGTAACAAAACATACTTTCTATAAAACATGATTGGTGATAATCACGCTGGTAGTACTCTCAGGTGAAACCGGAAAAATACTTACCTACTTTATCGTTCACTTCACCTACAATCCATTGAGTCAGTGCAGTTGCTCTCAGCTAAGTGAATAGTGAGTTTCAAATACTTGCCGTGCTTAATATTCACGTGGTGAACACAAGTTTGATAATACGCGGTGCTTAAGTTTCATATTTCGCAAATTGCTTGACATATGGAAGTTAATTAAATTCATTTTACAAGCCAATATTCAGGTATTTTAAATAATATACAAATATTATTCCTGAAAACTATAAGTTTATTTATAAAAATTGAATGACCTACTAAAAAATTAAAACTTTTATTTGAAATAGTTGATAATTATAAAAAATTAAAAATAAAATTACTATCAATACTCTTTAAATTGATTTATTGTCTCGATTTAGCAAATTTAAACAAAAAAAAATATAAGTTACAGTTGTTTTGAAGTTTATCGCAGAGATATCAATGCCAAAATTCCATCAAATTAGAACAGGTTTTAAAATTGATTTTTATACACAATAATTTTTATTTATATTTCATCATGATAAAAAAGATTCTATTTTTTTAAAAGTTAAAAAATAAATTATTATTTATGAAACTTTCTTTAAATTTGAAACAATGACAAAAATGTAAATAAATACTTTTAAATAAACATTTTTTTCTCTCTTTTTTTAATATGTTTATATCAATTTAATTATAAATGATAAAATTGTTTTACAACACATATGTAGAAACCTTAAGCACCATTTAATAAGAATTATTTTATATTTTTAATTTCATCATATATTTATGACTGATATAAATATTTTTGCAAAACAAAACTTGTAAATGAAACGAAATTGACTCATGACAATTTAAAAATTAATTATTTGAAAAACAGTCTAAAATCGAGTTATACGTTTAGAATTTATTGTGTTTGAAATCCACCTGTTCGTTATTCAGATCACGTTCAGTTTGTATAGATATAGTTAACTACATACTGTACATTATATGGTCAGTGTCCGCACGTGGTTTACGAGTTGTTTTTTAACGTTAAACATTAAAATATTAAGAAAAAGGTGTAAAATTAAGATATAAAGAAATTTCAATAATTAATTTATTATATTACTATTATTTCTAGATTCAATTCATTTTTTCAATAATGTCAATGAGAAATAAAAAATAAAATTTATAGTTTAGTGATGTTGACACCACTTGTTATAGTCAATTTAAAATTGAGATATATATATATAATGCAGGAGCCTTCACAAAAGTCGAATAATTTTGTATCGCTTCGATGTTTCGAAATAATAGAAAATTATGAATAGAAAATTTTAATTTAATTTAAAGTCAAAAAAGAAAGTTAACAGATATTCTCTGTTTCGATTCATAAATAAAACGAAAGTAGAATTTAAAGCTAATTTGGTTTTGTAAACGAGACAAATGTATATGATTTCAAATTTATTTTAAACATCTAATGGCTACACCAAAATTTAAAATGCTGTCAAATATTATTTTCTACTAAAAATTAAATGTTTATATGTTTTTATATATCGCGCGTGAATCACGCGGCACGGAAATTTTGATATCCCAGGAATTTCCTTTGTAGTGTAAAAATTTCCCGCATTTTATCGGTATATTATTCCGTTAATTTTAAAAAATCCTATATAAATAAACTGCAAATTTAAGGTTTTAAGAAAAATGTATGTACAATGTATTCCACGACAAGTTAGAAGTCTATCTACAATCGAATATCCGATTTTTTTGAAACTTTTTTTTACAGTGAAATTTTGAATATTTTTCTTTCATGCAATTTTGCTCGAATTTAAAAAAATATTTTCAAGGTATGACGTCACTTAAATTCACCTGTTGGAAAATCAGTTAGTCCAAATTTATAATAAATAATATACCGTTGAAAAGGAAATTAAATTACCTTTCGAACCGTCGTTCGTTGAATAATATCCAATAAAAATTGACATACTTATATAGTTGATCAAAGTTCAAATTTCATGCAAATTTTGATGATTTTTAGATACTTGTCTATAACTTCTGCTAATTTTTTCTAATCCAAACAATAAAAAAATTTCAAGTTTTAAATTCTTTATTGATAGTCTATTAAATTACGAAAATTTTGAGTCCAATTAGAGCACAATCGGATGAAAAATAAAAATTCTACACTAGATTTATTAAACGAAACAATTTTTTCATTTTTAGTAACCTCACAAGTGATTTCGATCTAAATCTCTTTTGCATATTAAAAAATCCACTTCTTTGATAAAAATTTAAATATTTTTGATTATCATGTGACAACCGTGTACAAAATTATTCTACTTTGTAAAAAAATATATTTTGTGCAATAAATTAATACCAATTTCGTAATTATATAGAAATAAAAAAGTTTGCCATGAGATTTGCAGCAAAAATCTTGGTGCCCTGATTACGAAAATCATAGTGACAATACCCGAAAATTTGATTTTTATAGCAAAAACCATAAAAAAGTCCTAAATTTTGTGTTTTTTTTTCGTTTCTTGGGTAAAATATGCAAAATTTAGAAAAATGCATAAAATATAAGAA
This sequence comes from Leptopilina boulardi, assembly GCF_019393585.1. NCBI lineage: Eukaryota > Metazoa > Arthropoda > Insecta > Hymenoptera > Figitidae > Leptopilina > Leptopilina boulardi. The sequence continues at coordinate 2,237,088 of NW_026137909.1, forward strand.
ATGTATTACAATAAGATCTACAACTTTTATCTAAAAGTTTTTTTTAATTTTGGATATTTTACCCAATAAATGAAAAAATCCATAAATTTTAGGAGTTTTTTTTCGGGTAGTCACTATGATTTTCGTAATCAATGCACCAATATATATAGTATATATAAATAAATATACAAAATATAAAAAACCTACCTTCCAATTTTAAAAAATTCATATCTCGTAAACTGTTAGAAAATTGGAAAAATATCATGAAATCTAGTTTCAATTAGTACTAAAAGAAAAAAGTTTCAAAAAAATCAGATATTCAGTTGCAGATAGACTTCTATTAATTTGGTATGGAATACATCATATACACTGAAAAAAAATTTATTTAATTAAAATATTCGGTTACTTGACTATTATCAAATAAATATTTATTTGTATAAAATAATTATTATTTGAGTAAATTAAATGATATTTGTTTCAAATATAAAAATTATTCGTACTCTGGACAATCTGTAAATATGCTTATGTTGAATAAATTTTAGTAAATAATAAAAATATTTCTTTTGTTTATATAATATTGTTTTATTATTTTTAAAAAAGTTCAGCATTTTTTGCAAAGATGTGAGAAGCAAGGAGATTTTTTTTTCAATATTCCTTTTAAAATTATTACTGCTCTAATGTTAATTACTAAAAACTTGATTAAAAATATCTGAGATAAATAATTATTTACATATTCCATTTTTCTGTTTTTAAGACATAATCGGATAAGAGACTGTAAAAAGCTCAGTTTTTAAATTAATATTGCATAATATTAGAGATAGCGGAATAATTACTCACCCCTTGGTAATTCCGATCACCTCCCCCCTCTATATGACAAGTCATGACAAAATGTTATTATTATTATTTTCTGCAACATTAATAAATGATAAGATTTTTAAAACAGGAAATCAATCGTTTATTTAATATTGAATTTTATGGCAGTGAAGTTTTATGTTTAGTCTTGTGCTCATAAAGAAATTGCTGTGTTATTAAATTTATGAAGTCCGTGTAATATTGAAGTGCAAATTATTAATCGAGCGTAATTTTTATTTTTTATATTTATCATATATTTTTTACCGACCATGTGAGTGTTTTGAACTGTTCTCTAATAAACTATAACAGTATAATACTTCAGAAATATTTTTTTAAATCAGATAGCTACAATTTAGAATAAATTATAAATTTTAATTTTTAACAAAAAATACATGCATTTTTTAATGTTTTTTAAATATACGTAATATCGAAGAAAAATGTTGTTTTTTAGCTGAAAACTGCAAAACGTTTAAAATAGGTGGTCAATTATTTAACCCTTAACTGGCACAATGGGTCCAGTAGACCCAAGCATATTTTCGAGCTCAAATTAATTGAATGTGTAGCTTTTGGATATTCTTTTGAATATTTTGTTTGACACATTCTTAGTAATTTTGTAAGTTTTTGGATACAACTAATTCGATACAAAAGAATAAATTAGCATCAAATATTAATAATAATTATAAATTTTTAATTTTAACCTAAAAAGTCACATTTTATTCGTAATGGCGTGAAGTGTCGCGTACATAAAAAAAGCGGCAAATTTAATAATGCATCCTATTTAATGTCTATTTCAAACACAGAAGTAAGGCGGGTTGCATATACTAAAGTCTTAATAAATTTCAACCTTATATTTGAGTTGATTTATAGTCAAATATATAGTCTTACTGTTTGTGATCCCTTATCAGAATTTACAATAGGGATATTTCGTCGAGCTATATATTAATTTAAAATAAAGCAAAAAAATTCTTAAAATATGGATTATAAAGGGTTCTTTTACCATATCTTTAAAGCAAATATTTGAATGAAAACAAATGTCCAAACTGTGTTTTGAAAGTTCACTTGTCAAATAACCTATAACTTTGTTATTTTTCTTAATTAATTACAATATTATTGCAATTGTAAGAATAAATAAAATTTTTACAAAATGTAAAATACGCCCTAATAACACAAGATATCTTGGGATATATTGATAATATCCCGCAGATATCCTAGGGATGTCCTATGGATATCAAAAGGATCTCTTAAGGATAACCAAAAAATCGGCGGTTTGGATATCCTTTGGATATCCCATGGATATCTGAGGATATCTACAGGATATAAGATCATAAGATTTTTGTTTTTATTATATTATTATTCATTATATTAGCTTAACAATTTTAACCTTTAAAAATATATGTTAAGATATTAAATATCCCGTGAATATCCTAAGAATATCCCACGGACATCCTGAGGATATCCCATGGATATCCTGTGATATAATATCCAATAGATATTTTGTGGATGTCTTAGGGATATCCTGTGGATATCCTATGGATGTCCTGTTGATGTCCCACAGACCGGCGGTTTGGATATCCTAGGGATATCCTATGGATATCCTAAGATATCCTGGGGACCATTCTAGGATATTGACCATTGATATGGATATCCTATGGATATCCTAGATATCCTTTTTTTATGAGGGACTTACCATACACTTACAAATTTTCTTACCACTTTTTTATTTAAAAAATTTTTAAATTTTAAACTGTCACTTTGTTAATTTTTCCGATTATAAACGCGTTAATATAACTCTTTGAAAAAAAATTTATAAAATTCACAACATTTGAACAATATTAAAGTTATTAAAAAATTAATTTCAACGTAATGAACTACTTTCATTTTTATAAAATTAAAAATAATGCCTTTATTTCTTTTTGTTTTATTCATTCATATATTATAATTAACATTACTGACATTAGAGAGTTTTTAAAATCGTCCTTTCATGCATGAACCAAGGAATTAGATACAAATTCATTATCCAACATAGTGACCTAGAAATGAGAGAAGGATACAAAGAAAAAAATGGATACGGTAATTACATGATAAAAGGGGTGGATAAAAAATTGTTGAAATAAAAATAACAATTTAAATCAAAACTGTATTGGACTTAATTAATTGCATTACGTATAATAGCTTACAAGTGGAATACATTTTTTTATACTTTTTGAATATAACTTATATTTTCTTACAATATTTTCTTTGTGATGTACAAATTTAAATTAAATAAAATGGATACTTTCAACACACAAAATAAAATTTTAATTTGTTTTTTTTTAATTCACATTAAAAAAAGCAATATCATGTTTCTGCTGTAAGCTAAAATTATTAATAAATCAGTATTAATGAAATAATTTTTAATTATGTGAGAAAAACTAAAAAATAATTTAAAATAATTGAAACATTATTTTAACCCTTAACTGACACCATGGGTCAAGTAGACCCGAGAATTTTTTCTCGCTCAAAATAATTGAATGTGTAGCTTTTGAATAATTTTTATATTTTAATATATTAGTTTGACATATTCTTAGTAATTTTCTAAGTTTTTGGATACAACTAATATTCGATACAAAAGAATAAATTAGCTTCAAATATTAATAATTATAAATTTTTAATTTTAACCTAAAAAGTCACATTTTATTCTGCAAAATAAATACCTTTTTTGCAAGTCCTGCTTTTTAAGTAACAATATTAAAATTTAAATAACTCATGAATTTTTAAGTAAAAACACGCAATTTTTTGTTTTTAGATTTCACAGTTTTTTTTAACTCACTTAAAATAAATTAATCCCTGTAAAACTAATGGAATTTTAAAAAACACATCATAAGCTACATCAGATTAAATTTTTGTGCAAAAATATTCAATACTGTACAATACACGTTTGAATACGTCGGATCCAGCAGACCCGTTGTGCCATTTACGTTCGAAAGCAGAATTTTGTCAGTTAAGAGTTAAAAATCTATTATTGAGTGTAAATGTTAAAAATAAGTTTTAATTAAAAATTTAAATTAAAAAAAATATTATTTTTATATTTTTTTAGTCATACTGTACATCAATTTTACTGATATTTATTTCACTAAATTTGTTTAATCTGCTATGGCATAGTAATTTTTCGTTTATGTAACGACCTACTAGAATAGCATGCTGTTAAGTGTAATATATATATATTGACCTCGGTCAACCTATATAAGAATCTGAATTATCAACTTCCGACTGACCAATTTGTTAAAGTCAATTTTTACTAATGATCTATTTACACCAAGCTTCATTTTTACATTAGAAGAATAAACCATGATTGATAAAGTTTAAAAAAAATTTCATAATGTTTCTAAAAACTAGTAACGCAATTTTGTTAAACTAAAAAATTTTTTAAAGTAAACAATATTATACAAGAGACAAGATAATCCTTAAATAGCAAAAAGTTCGTCATAATTATAAAACAAGCACAAGGAAAGCAAATTCATCAGTTTTTTGGTTTCTCATAAGATTTCATAAGGATACCGATTTGTAAAATTCTAAAAATCCATTGCTTCGATAACGTGTTTTACCTATATTTTCAAAAAAAAAAAATGATAAAATAAATAAAAAAAAATTTTTATGGAGCAAACATTTTTTATGTTCTAAATTTAACCTACCTAATTAGTATAAACAAAATCGTATTCCATTAAGAAGAGGCACAATAGACCATTATATCTAATATATATTTTATAAATTTAAATACATTTCACATAAAGTTGCAGAATTAATCACTACTATTATGTTTTAAAAATATTAAAATCCTTTTTTAAATAACTTCTTTTCTGTTCGCACTTTTACGTAATATATAACAATTGGTCTGGTTGTTAAATCATCTAATGCACTATGTCCAATCATCCCACACGTTTTCCGCGGCTAAAGAAAAAGAAAAAACTACTTCACAATACATAGAAATCTTAAAAAACAGAAAATAACACTAATCGCTGTTTGCGAATATAAAGTAAGATTTAAAAAATTCAAAATGGCGGATTCAATATGTCCGACGACATTTTGAAACTCAAACGCAATTCGCTCGAAACTTGTTATTCGGGGGTTTTTATGGTCCTTAATTTGAAATATCAAAACTGATTTTCAAAATTCAAGTAAGATATTTTTAGTAAATTTTATAATACGTTATCCATTAAAATTCTTGAATTTTTTTAATATTGCCCAACATTTATTGTGGTAAAAGTTCAAAGGACGATGGAGTATTATCAAAATTTACTTCCTAGAAAAATAGTAGCTGCTTATCATCTTTACTTTCGTAATTATTTCACAAGTCCTAATTTGATCTTTCACTTCAAAAAAGTAGTTAAACAATCTTATAAGGGAAAATAATAATTTGGAGAAAATCTATCAATGTTTTAAAGAATCCTTCATATTAAATCCGTTATTTTAAATTTTAAAAGGTTTGATTTCAGATTCGTAATCAGCAACCCTAAAAACCTCTAGGTACCTAGTTTCATAAACAATACCGTTTTTTAATAAAAATTCTCCGCTTATTCGTTAGGATAGAAAACTCTGATCCCTAAATCCCAACAGTTTTGTTTGTCGGAATGTGTAATATAAAATCTGTTATTTTGCTTCATTTTGATTTAATAATTGTTATCGATTTTAAAAAATTAATATTTTAATAACATTCTATAAAGTAACAATAATAATAAATAATGTAAGATTTAGTTTTAAACAAAAGGAATGAGTCTCAAGGGCTTCTTCTTACATGCATTACTACTCTTATTTTTAGCATCTTCAGTTTTATTCATGCAATAAAAACAAGTTTTTCTATATGATATTTACAGTATTTTTATTATTATTATTTGCAATATCTCTGAATTTGTTATATAAAAATTATATAATATTTCTATTGTTCTCAATAAAAAGTTTAAATTCTTTATTGACTAAGCTTACATAAAATTTCTTTCACATTTCTTTTAGTACCACTAACATTTTATTTTCTCTATTTATTGTTATAATATGCATTTAAAAAATTTAAATGTAAATCTTAAAGATATGAAACATTACTTTAAGATTAAAAAAAAAAATTATTTAAAATAAATATAGGAGTACAGTTTTTAATTATATTACTCAACATCATTTGTTGTCTGTTTTTTATTAAACTTAATTGTGGAAATACGTAAATTATTTAAAGTAATAAATTATATGACTGTGGTTACATTATTAATTAGATTTGAAAAATATTTTTTACCTTAAATTGAAATTAATTTTTAACTAAATATTAATGAATTTAATTTAAAATTTAGATTTTTTAAAAATAATCTTCTTTTTATATTCATGAATTTACAATTTTATTAATAATAATATCCAATAATATTTCATAAAATTATTTACATATTTAAATACTTTCTTTTTTTTAACAGAATGGAGAGAAGAAAAGTTTCAGAAGTGAAGGAGACTGATTACGGCTCGTGAGTATAATCACCTTGATTTAATACTAAACAGCGATTATCTGGGACGCATGAATAAGCTCCAAAACAAATTTTTTATAATTATGATTTTATAAAATCTTATTCTGTAGACTCTATTGCTTTTCTAAAATACTGAATTGTTAAAATATTAATTTTGCAGAATTTCATTCTACCAATTATATCAATGTTGCAGAAATTTTATTTTGATAAAAATAAATTATTAGAAATTAAATTTTGATTGAATCTGAATTTGTATTAAACGTTGTTTTGTAGTATATTAATTTTATAGAATATTCATTTGTTTGTATATTACTGTCCTAGAAAATTCAAATCATCGAAAATCAATTTGACAGAAATAATTCGGAGCTAAGTTTAAATTTGATCTAGCAGAAATTATCAAGAAAATTGTGACTGCTAAATTTTAAACTTTGTTCCGAAATATTTTTTTAAAATTCATTTCCAAACATTTGCATTTTCTAGAACATTAATATTCAAACAAATTAATATTCAGCAAAAATTAAAATTTTTTCTAATCTTCTTTCTGCAAAATTAAGATTGTTTTTTGAATTAATGTTTAGCAAAATTAATATTTTGCTTGCGAACAAATTGAATTTCTGTCAAATTGATTTCCTCCTAAATAAAAATTTTGCAACATTGATAATCGCTTTAATGGAAATTGTACAAAACTAATATTCAAATAAATAAATATTAGACAAAATTAAAATTCTGTACAATTTATTTCTGGAAAAATTAAAATTCTTTTAAATTATTATACTATTTTGCAAAATTAATATTCTATGAAACGTTTCGTACAAATTGAGGTTCGATCAAATTTAATTTTTGGAAAATTAATCTTCGTCTATCACGGTGCGCCAGAAGGTGGTTTAAATAAAAATGAATTGGCACTTAAAAATTCTTTTTGATTATGATTCTTAGATGAATAACAAACATTTCTCAATAGTTTTTAAAATCAGTTTACGTGCCCGATTTAAATAAAATTGAGTTTTTATATAAAAACAGTGTTTTATGGGGAATCAGAATTTGTTTAATCTAATAAATACTGTAATAAATGATGAAATAATTACTTATTTTCAATTTTACATATAAATAATTATATTGCTGTAGTGTTTGTGTCTGATTTTAAAAAATTAAATTATAATGTTAAAAGAACGATTTTAAGAGTGACAAAATTTATTTAAGAGAGTCGAATGGTCTCTGAAATTTTTTAGCAAGAAAAGACCATTAATTATCGCTCTATAAAAACGGCACTAAACGTGAAAATGATAAACATTGATTTTAAAATACTTTCTTCTCGAAAGACGGACACTTTTTACAAAACCAGCTAGAGATCGTTATCTTATATAAATTTCCTAAATCCTAAAGATTATACGAATCCATACAAAAACACGATTGCAAAACGAAAAGTAATATAATGACAGGTACATTACCTCTTGCCGCCGTCAGATGGCAGCAGCATGCAGGGCGCACAAAGTCGCAGATGTTATTAGATTAGTTTTCTACTTTTTGTTTTGCAACCATGTTTTTGAATGGATTCGTATAATCTTTAGGATTTAGGAAATTTATATAAGATAACGATCTCTAGCTGGTTTTGTAAAAAGTGTCCGTCTTTCGAGAAGAAAGTATTTTAAAATCAATGTTTATCATTTTCACGTTTAGTGCCGTTTTTATAGAGCGATAATTAAAGGTCTTTTCTTGCTAAAAAATTTCAGAGACCATTCGACTCTCTTAAATAAATTTTGTCACTCTTAAAATCGTTCTTTAAACATTATATGATTTAATTTTTTTAACCTTTACTTGACACACTTTTTCTGAGTATCATACTTGACACATTGGGGTTTTTTGTACCCCATCGACAAAAATCATCATGAAAAATAAAATATTAAATATATCTACTTCAATTTTTTTTTACATATTCTTGAGAGGTGTCTTGTGAAAACTATATAAGTTATGTAGTAGAATATTTAAAGTAAGTATTTTTAAAAAATTGGAAAACGTGAGGTATTTCGAGAAAAATTGGTAAGAATGGAAAAACGTGGGGTATTTTGTACCCCAGTGTGTCAAACAAAGGTTAAATCGGACACAAACACTACAGCAATATAATTATTTATATGTAAATTGAAAATAAGTAATTATTTTATCATTCATTACAGTATTTATTAGATTAAATAAGTTCTGATTCTCCAAAAAAAACCCTGTTTTTATATAAAAACTCAATTTTATTCAAATCGGGCACGTAAACTGATTTTAAAAACTATTGAGAAATGTTTGTTATTCATCTAAGAATCATAATCAAAAAGAATTTTTAAGTGCCAATTCATTTTTACTTTAACCACCTTCTGGCGCACCGTGCTATATCTAATTTCTGAAAATTAATATTTTAATGATTAAATATTCATCAAAAGTATTATTCTACAGAATAAGATTCTATAAAATCATAATTGTGAAAAGTTGTTTCTAAGGGGGCACTCGCAGTTGTAGCGCTAAAAAATAGATATTTTTCATGAATTCTTTTCTTGTAAACCATTAATTTTTTTCAAAATATCGATTTATTATCTAAAAGTACATAATACAAACTTGAATGAAAAAAAAAGTTAAAAATATCAAATGGTTCTAAAGTTATGTCCTGTCGAAGTGACGTCCTTCCGAAAAACATGGTTTGCGGTGACCAACACTATGGAAATCTGGTTCGTCTGAAATAAAAAAATTAAAACTGTTTTACATTTATTAAAAGATTATCTAAAATTAATCCTTCGATTAAAGTTTAGTTTATTATGTATTGAAAAAGTATGTTAAATTTCAAGACAATCGGTTTATTAGTTTTCAAGTAAGAGTGGTCACCGACTTCAAAAATGCATTTTTGAAAAAAACTTGTTAAAACTTTAAAGTTTTAACTCACATTTACATGAAGATGAAATTTTTTTTGGAAATCAGATGGAATCATCAATTCCGGGTCCATATAATAGTTCTTCAGCAGATGAAGCTGCTTCCAAAATTCTAATTCAAATATAAAGGTATAAAGACCCACACGGCCGTTAAGGCGCTCGCACACCTCCGGCTGCTTGCGGTGTGACCGTACGATTACTTTCTTCTCGGACGACCTGACGCGCCTCCCTCTCAGCCTGTATATCTCATTCAATTTTAACCGGATCATCTTAAAATATTGTAGACATATTTCTGACTACATATACTTTAAGAATATGCAAAAAAAATCGATTTTTTGAAAGTTACAACTGCGAGTGCCTCCTTAAACTTATTTAACATCTCCAACGATTAGCTTACTTAAAAAACTGTTAGAAATATATATTATATCTAGATACTTAAGTGTTTTTCGTATTCCAAAATTTATAATTATTTATTCTTATTTTAGAGTACAGTTAAAGGAAGAAGAAGAGTCAACATGGTGTTTTTGGAGAAAGCGAAGATATATTGTTGCAGTGCTTGCATTTCTGGGTTTCTTTGTTTCGTACATATTACGTGTGAATTTAAGTGTTGCTATTGTGGCTATGACTGAAAATAGAACTATAAAAAATGATGATGGTGAAATTATTGGATACGTGAGTTTATTTTCTTCTGTGTTCATGAATTTTTTGTACTAAAAAATGGCAATTTACTTTAGTTATATAAAATATAATTTTTTACTTTTTACTAGCATCAAGAATTTGATTGGGATAGAAGGCTTCAAGGTCTCATCCTGAGTTCGTTTTTTTATGGATACATTAGTACTCAATTATTAGGTGGCTGGTTGGGAGCACGTGTTGGAGGAAAACGTGTATTTGGACTAGGAATTGCTGTTACTGCACTTTTTACCATAGTGACCCCACAAATAACAAGATCTAGCGTTTATTTACTTGTAGCCGTTAGAATAATTGAAGGAATTTTTGAGGTAAATACTTCTGTTAGTTAAAATTCGTCTGCAAAGATATTTAAACTAACAAGACGCAAAAAGACATCTTTGTCTATTACTAAGAGTATGATCTTATATTTTTTTACAGGGCGTTACTTACCCTTGCATTCATGCAGTATGGGCAAATTGGGCACCACCATTGGAAAGGTCAAAACTTGCTACATTAGCTTTTTCTGGCAGTTTTGTTGGAACTGTTTTTGCAATGCCTGTTTGCGGAATCATGGCAGAACGATTTGGTTGGGAAAGTATTTTCTATGTTTTTGGAGGAATTGGAATGATTTGGTTCGTTTGTTGGTGGATTATTGTTAAAGATAGACCTGAAGATGATCCCTTTATTTCTCAAGGGGAACTAACATATATCAAGCTTTCACTTGGCAACGTTGAACGAAGAGTAAATATTCAATTAATATTACTTAAAATTATATTGTAAAATTTAAATTAACTTTTACTGTTCTAAGGAATTTGTGTTAATTGACGAACATGTATGCTTATAATATTAATCAATTCGACACTCCTAGTGGATAAAATATTTATTTTCAAGCCAGTGGAATAAAATGCTAATTAAATCAAGCGTGCATTAAAAAGTTAGTTTAAAATAATGTAGTAGTCATAAATAGTCAAATCCTGTTCTTATAAAATCTAACTAAACTAACTTTTTAACGCACGATTTATTCTTTTGTGTTTGAATGTAGAAAATTGTCCATCCTTGGAAATCAATGCTGACATCTGCACCTGTTTGGGCTATTGTTTCTGCTCATTTTAGTGAAAATTGGGGATTTTATACCATGTTGACACAACTACCTACATACATGAATGGTAACTGCAAATAAAAATATTAGAATATTTCATGTATTATCAGTTTTATAATAAGCATTTAAAATTTATCAGATGTTTTAAAATACAAGTTGGAGAAAGCGGGATTTATGTCAGCTCTTCCATATTTAGTCATGGCAATTGTGCTTCAATTATCTGGCCACCTAGCAGATTATTTGAGATCTGAAAAGATTTTAACTACTACACAAGTAAGAAAAGCTGTGTTATCAAATTGTTTTATAATTCTTTTTAAGAATTTCAAATGTTTAAATTTCAAATACTAAATTAACAGAAATATTAAATGAATCTATTTTTCCTTGTTAGAGTTTGAAAGTAATTTTGAGTTAATTTAGAAAGAAAGCAAATGTGAGAAAATTTTTAATGATTACCACTTCTTATGTAAATTAAAATATTGACTTGAGAAATATCAAAAAAATATTAAATTTAATAACGAATTTAAATTAATAAAAAATAATATTTAAGGTACGAAAAACATTTAATTGTGGAGCATTTTTAAGTCAAACAATGTTTATGACTGCTGCGGCGTTTGTGACAAATCCTGTTGGAGCTGTTGCCTGTCTGACAATAGCTGTCGGACTTGGTGGGTTTGCTTGGTCAGGATTTAGGTATGAATAATGTCTTTATATTTATTACACTCAAAATATTTTCTCAAGTCTGGCGGCATTTAATTTAAAAATAAATAAATTATTTTGTTTTTCAGTGTTAACCATTTAGATATTGCTCCTCAGCACGCAAGCGTTCTAATGGGAATAGGCAATACAATTGCCACTTTGCCCGGTATCGTCAGTCCAATTATTACTGGATTTATTGTACAAGAGAAGGTATATATATAACCGTTTTTAACATTGAGAATCTTCTCAATTAAGTGTTTATATAAATAAGAAATAAAATCAAACCTATTGGATATCGAATCAATAGTAAAATAAATTGCTAATTTAATATATTTTGTTAGTTTTATTTATATTTACAGTTAGTAAATGTTAAATAATGTAAACGAAAAATTATTTTTGTTTCAGACTGCCTCGGAATGGAGAGTTGTATTTATTATCTCAGGATTAATTTATCTGATAGGAGCTACTATTTACGGAATTTTTGCTTCTGGTGAAAAACAACCTTGGGCCGATAACAGTAAGAAGGAAAAAGTTTCGGCTTATGAAAATACTGCTATGGAAATAGAAACTTTTTAACAATCAGAATTAAACATTTTCAATTCATCATCTTACTTTTCTCACTTTTCCACGTTTGTGTTCAATTAGATTTAGTCCTTATTTTTTATAATTGACAAAAATAATGTAAATGAAAAGTTAACAATTGTTTCTGTGATTCCGAGAATTATGTGTATGCAGGATAGATTTAGAAACCAATTAGGGTCAAGTTTAAATTCTCTTAATGTATAAAAATTTAAACAATTTACTGGAAATATTTATTTCTTATTTAAGGTTTGCTATAAGTTATTTAACACTCATACGGTAACTTCTAAAACTTATAATTTTGGAACACTGGGTTAGTGTAGCACAGTCCATTTTAGTTTTCATATATATATGGGATGAATCTGCACCGTTTACAAGTTATTTTAAAATAAAAGTTTGAAATCTCAGCAATTGAATGGCATAAATGAGAAAGCCAACAAAATTAATTTTGAAGTTTGATAGTAGTAGTTTAAGGGAAAAAAAACAAAAAATAAAATTGATGAAAAAAAGTACATCAAAGGTGGGAGGGAAGTCCGTGTATATGTGCGCTTACCCCGCTTATATAGAAATGAAGAGCAATTCAAAAACAGACTGCGTTAGACTAACACAATATACCTTCAGAGAATTAAAACTTCATGACAATAATATTTGTTATTTAAACTTAATAAGTTTAAAATTAAAAAAAAATAATTTGACAATCACGAAATCTTAAAATATATTTAAGAACTCGAACATTTTAAGAATAAAAAATTTTATCAAATTAAACTGCTTTATTGTTAATACAACTAGTATTTGTTTCTTTAATGCTAAACTTTTAAATTTAATTTTAAAGTAGTTCAAAGAGTATAGTACGAAACACTTTTGTCTAATATTTTCAACAGCGACAAATATTATTTCCAGCTCTTTTTAAAATTGACATGTTTACTCCCCCACAGCACCGAAATATTCTTTAAGATTTCATTTAAATATTCAGGAAAGTTTCACACTAAACATTTATTTAATCGGGACATTTAAATTTTTACACAATTTTCACTGAACTTTGCAATTAAATATTCCGAACATTTCAAATAAATCTTTAGGAAAGTTTTGGTGCTGTGGGGGCTGTATAGCTTCGTAATGCAGAGCGTTGATGTGCTTTATATAAATATTGAAATAATGGTAATTGCTAATTAGTATTTACAATAAATTCCGCACAAAATCGGTACGGTATAACTCATTATAATTAGTATTTAATAAGTGTATATAATACGATAGGTTATTTGTTAAGTGAGACTAAATATTACTAAATAGTATTAAATATTTTAATATATTGTTATTCAATAATGTTAAAAAGCTAATGAGAATACTGGTTCAACTGTGCGAAAAATAAAAAATAAAAGCACAAAAACAACTCACACCTATACCACTTTTAGGTGTTTTTATATCTTAAAAGTTATAAATGTTGAGCCGTTTGCATTAAAATTATCTTGTAATTTTTTAAATTATATTTTTACTACTTTCAGAAATGGATTAAGTTATTACAACTGCCTTAAAAAGTATTTTTTAAGCAGTAAATTGCCATAAAAAGTCTTTTTACGGCAGTTGGTCCAGAATTGACTTAAAAAATAAAACTTTATCCGAAAAAATCAAATAGTAAAATGTCACTTTTTCATGTCAGTGGCGAAAAAATTAATTCTTCGTATAAAGGTGTAATATACATTGTATGTGATATGCTAAGAAATAATTCTCGAATTCAAAATAATGTTGTAAAATGTTTTCGATTATTATATACGGATAAAAATAAGAAAAATAGCTGTAATTTCTTTCCCTAACAACCCGTCAAGAAAAAGTTAATTGACAAAAATTAAAACGTTCACAAATATCATACAATTGAGGACCCTGCTAAAAAAATCAGTTAAATTCCAGATAAAAACCGTACGGATGTTGCATTCTAAATGGTTCCATACGGAAATGTACCCGGCATTAGACACGGTTTTAATCCGGCTCTTACAAGAGAACATATTCTTTTGCTACCCGGATCTAACCGGCTTATACAAGGTTATTTAAAATAATTTTACATGATTTTAACCTGGTTTTATATGGAACACACAAGGATTTATCTGGCTTGAATATGGAAATTTATATATATTTCTACAAGGTACCTACCCTGTTCTATGAGGAAATGAATTAGGTTTTTGTCCCGGTTTCTTACATGGTTTCTACATGAATTTTAAAGGGTTTCCTAAATTTTTTGGGCAAAAAAATCGAATTTTTTTTTCATTTTTTGATAGGAAAGTATGTTAAGAATGTGTGGTTAAACCATTAGATCGCAATTCGCTCATAATCTTAAGTTATTTAACAAAATACATATATATATATGCGTCTGGAGATCGTATAATTAACCCTTTCGTGCCCACGATAAACCGAGCTAATGGATTTGCTTGAAATTCGTTACTCGGGGGTTATTGGGGTCTCTGATTACGAATTTAATGTCAGATTTTAAAAATTCAAAATGGCGGATCCTAGATGGCGGACAAATTTAAAAAATGCTTAGATTGGCTCAAAATTCTTACTTAAAGGGTTTATGGGGTTGCTGATTACGAATATGATGACAGAATTCGAAAATTCAAATATAAAAAAGGTTTTTTGGTTTGCTGATAATAAACCCGACATGGTCATGGACCCAGTACGGATAATTCATCATATTCATATCATTTCATCATTTTCGAGCAAATCCGATTAGTTTTAAAATTTTCGTCCGCCATATTGGATCCGCCATTTTGAATTTTTAAATTCTGACATCATATTCGTAATCAGCGACCCCAAAAACCCCCGAGTACCAAGTTTCGAGTAAATGCAATTGATTTTTAACTTTCATGTCCGCCATATTGGATCCGCCATTTTGAATTTTAAAAATCTGACATCATATTCGTAATCAGCGACCCCAAAATCCCTTGAGTAAGAATTTTCAAGCTGATTTAGTTACTTCTGCTTGACTCATTATAACCTTTTGATATCAAAACTTTAAACGCTTTTTTCTCAAAACACTATATTTAAAAATGGTAACCAGCAGAACTCAAAAACCGTTTGACCGATTTCAAAAATTCAAGTTGCATTCGATTCAGTGGAAGTTTTTGCAGGTCCTAAACCTCTAATATATTTAAAATATTCAATAATCAGGTTTTTGTGAGTGATTGATTGTCAAAAAATGGTGTTTTTTCAGTTTTTTGGGTTCCAAAGCTTGCCATTTTTTTAATTTTAGATTTTTTTTAATATCTCGAGGTTTAGGACCTGTATTAGGTCTTAAACTTTAAAATCACGTTTGATTTTTTTATTTTAGATGATTCTGCGATGAGCTACAGTGGTTACCGTAAAGGACCTTGATTTTGACCAGTGTACATAGCGACCTCTGTAGAAGGAGCATAATAATATTTTTTAAGATCGCAATTTTTTTTAAATAGTTCTTGACGTATATAGTAACATGTAAAAACTTTTGATCAATTATATTTTAAAACTTATTAGTACATGATCTTTTAAAAACCTTCTATTTTAGGGCAAAAAAATTTAGGAAACCCCTTAAATGAGAATATATTCAACTTTTACCTGGGCTTTACTAGGTTTATAACTGGTTTACCTGTAATTATACCTGATTTCTAATAGTTCTTATACGGAAACATACTAGGTTTTGGTCATGGTTTTTAGCATGATTTTATACAGTTCTTTAACGGAGAAAACTGGAAAGTACCTTCGGTTTCTACCCGGTCTCTATATGGTTCTATTATATGATTTCCATCCGGTCCTACCTGGAAACGTACCAGGTTTTGCTCACGGTTTTTAATACGGTTTTACATGGTCCTTAAATGGAAGAAGCTAAAAAAGGCCCACGGTCCCTACCCGATCTCTATCTGGTTCTATCATATGATTTCTATCCGGTTCTACCTGGAAACATTAGGTTTTGGTCACGGTTTTTAATACGGTTTTACACGGTTCTTAAATGTAAGGTACTAAGAAGGACCACGGTTACTACCTGGTCTCTATCTGGATATTTCATATGGTACTTATGAAATCAACCACAGCATGATCATTTATGATGCCTGAAATTTAAATAAACTATAGTGTTTATATCAATTAAATTATATTAAATTATAGTGTTTATATTAAATAATAAAAATTAAAATTTTTATTAAAGAAATATATCAGAAACATTGTTTTCGTTGTTTGATAAACGTTAGTAAATAGTAGGAATTATTTTCAACATTCTTAATTTTATTTCAGTTTAAAAGCTTTTGTGAAAAAAATTTTTGACTTGTAATTGCTCAAAAAGAAATATTTTCAATATAAACATTTTTTTAAATATTTTTTTTTTTGGAAACATCGTAATTTTTGTAATATTTGCAGTGATCCTTTCAGTATACCTAAGAGTTAATTAAAATAATATTTAACTGTTCAATAAATTTTAGAAAATGTAGAAAAAAGTTGTTTACAATGAAAACTTGTAATATTTTTTTAAAACAATTATAAAAGTGTTTTATTATTTTAAAAAATTATACATATATTTTTTACCCAAATAAACTATGTTTTTTTGTAATTAATTTTTTAAAAATGAAAAAATTATGATTCTTCTTCACTTGCAGTCTCACTGGAATTTGCCTCATTATCTTGATCGCTTCTATCACTTTCTTCATTGAGAGTCTCTTGATTTTCGATATCTTCCAAACTTTCTGCATCACTTTCCCCTTGAACTGTTTTATCATCTTCATTATTCTCCGCCTCTTTGTTAACTTCTTCCTTCTCTGCGCTGTGAACCTCAACTTTCTTCTTCTTACAATTTTCTCCAGTTCCTTTTTTTATCTTCTTTGTCCTTTTGGTAGATCTTGGTTTGCGATTTAATTCGGAAATAACTCGTCCTATGTAATCTGTAGAGTTCTTTAAATGTGATATGATATCATCCTCGTTTAATTTCAGCTTGTTTTTCATCCAATGTTCTGCCAGAACTGCAAGTAAACATATTTATTTTAATGACTACTAAATCAGAGTTGCCACAAAAATATATTTTTCAATTTTACTGACTTATAGCTACCATGTAAATAAGTATTGTTTAGGTAGGTTGTGACGTGGCACTTTTTATATAAACAAAACTATTAAAATTTCTTAAACAAATTTGAGTCCGAGTTGTTGCTGCTGTTGGTTGCAACTGAGATTTCCAGCTCAATGGTCATTAATGTTTGTTTTTTTTGAATTGTTTATAAACCCTCTATTATTCCCTTTCATGAACATAACTGCAAATTGTGCCCCGGACAACACGAGAAGCCAACCACTAATCCACCGCAGATTTTGAAATTCGCACTGTGAGGATTTGGAAATACTGGAAGAAATCAACTGCAACGTCAGAACGCATGCGCCACTCCGTCACATCCGTCCGCAACTAACAGGAAGATACCACCGTAGTTAACTCAGTATCGACTCTTTATTGGAAATCGACCAACCCTGGACTCAACCTCCACATGTTACCCGATAAAAGGATCCCTCGTCTCGGAAGTATGTCCGCTATTTATTAGTCTAAGTAGAATTCGAGGAAGCCATCCTAGAGGAATAATTAACAGGAGGCAATTCCACTGTCAATTCTCTATGGTATTAGAGACGCCCCTTGCCCAGGACCGTATAATCTCTGGCACATTGGCCATGTTTCCCTTTTTCCTTTTAATCACAATAATCAAATATATGTTGCCATGTCCCAGACCCAGATTATACGGAGGCTGACGACAGTGAAAATTAACAGCCCGGAAAACAAAGAAGAGTGAGTGTGAAATCACAAAAGGAGAACATACCACAGGTCACTATTCTCCACCTGTGATCACGTCACTCGTTGAGCGTAGGGATACAAGCTGGTCGTGCAAAGACACCGGGAAAATGTGCGGAGAGGGGCGAGCGAGCCTACGTCGCGGCAAAAGCCAAAGGATTCTCCCTCTTTTCTTCGCAAGCAGCCAAGCAGCAAGCAGTAGCTCGGAAGTTTGTGCGCCGAAAGTCTTTCTTTTCTATTCGTAGAAACAAATAAATTAAATAGTGAAAACGATCCAGCTCGATCCTGCCGAGAAGTCCTCGCGAGAGTATTTTCTCCTAAATAAAGTAAGTGCCTCTGACATATTCCCCAAAATTATATCATTTGTGATGTAATTTAAAACAGGTGGTTTGGCCGGCCTCGTGGTCGAGCGAGTGTTGTGAATCCTCTTTTTTTTGTGCGTAACAGTGCTCTTGTTTTCTTTTGAAGAATAATCAATGAAATAGCTTCATTGATTTTGATTATTTAATTCGAATTAGCAATTCTGTAATTCTCTGGTGTCGCTTTAAGTAGATGTCCCCTGTTTGGCTCTCACTCTCGCTCGACCACGCTGCTCGGATTTCTCAGTCAAGTAAGCTATTTTTTTATGTTAATATTACATTTCCTTTGTTTGTCCCCCTTATTATAGTGTGTTTTTTTTCCTTTTTGTGGATATGTCCCACTTTAACACAATTATAATAAAATATTCGTGAGTTTGTCCCACGAAATATTCATTTGTCACTCAATTCGATTATTGTCCTCGTGATGAACGACGAACAATCTCGTGGAATGTCCCACGAGAATACCCCAAATGTCCCACGAGAATGCCCCCAAACGTCCCTAAATGTCCCACACTGAAATTGTCTAAGACCCTGAAATCTTTTACCCTAGTGTGTATTATTGGCACCTTTCCCGCCCCATATTTGCTAAATAAGAACCCTATTGTGTAAATCTTCATATGAATTATGCGTATTTTTTTATTGTAAATTAGATATATTTTGTTTGTACACATTTTGACCATTTGACCTGGGAACTCGTTTTGTGAAGAAAGACGCCATTTCTGTTACTTAATTTAAAACTTTTGATTTTTTTTGTCTTTTGAAAATTGTGTAAAATTTGTTTAGTGTTGCGTCCCTGATGTCGCGGTTTTATTGTTGTAGACTTTCCTTGAAACGGCTCTTAGGGTTATTTTACATTCGTTTTATGTCGCGGTCAATACATTTTATTGTAATCAACTTTTATTGTAAATATTAATTTTGAAATCTCCTGAATAAATTGTCAATTAATTTATTTTATATTGAATGTGATTTTCTCGAACCCTGACCTTCTCCCTGAGTTACCAATACCTTTGTCGTTCACCTCACGCATTTCGTTTCTACCTTCAGTGTAATTTTATCGAAAATTAGTAAATTTTGGTATTTTATTTATTAATTAATTCAATTAACTTTTTATCGTTTCTATTAAGTTAAATTTCGATTCACTCTTGATTAATGTCTTGCTAGTTTTAGGGATTTAGTCCCAATTTAAATTAGAAGATTTGTCATAATGATTTGTTTCGCGATTATATTTTGTTTATATTTTGTCCCTAGAAAGGACTGGCGCCCAATCGTCTGGATATTTCGTTCTCTCTCGCCCTTCAGGGGAATTGAAATGCGTTGATACTTTTTGCTTTTCCTTTGAATCGGACTTCAAAGACTTTGGCGATTATTTTGTTCATTATAATCTGGATTGATATTATTTATCCTCAACACTATTTGTTTATAATATTTACATTGACTATTAATTGTTTATGTTTCTTTTTTTTTTGCCAATATTTGTCAAAAATTTATTGTTAATGACTTGTTCTGTTGTTATGATTATATATAAAAAAAAGTCCGGTTACAAGGTTAATATTTACCAAGAATTGCATTGAGTTTGTTAGCGTCCAAAGCGGGTTTTGCAACTGCATCTTTTACTGCATTACTTTTCTTCTCCGTCACACTTAAAGCTTTGAGAAAATTATCCGTAAAAACCAAACGCGATAAATTAGAAATAAATCTTTTAGGGTTTCTTGCCACAGAATACCGCATGCGGTCATAATCACGTGTTGGAACCCATTCTCCATCTGCTACATGAGTCTGTAATAAAGTTTTTAAAAATTAATTCCAAGTGAATTTGCAATATTTCATCATTTTAATTTTCAACATACCCTTGAAGAAATCACATCACGAAATTCTGGAGGAAGATTTTCTCCAGTTTCAATGATTTGCGTCAACGTTCGATTGGATGTTTCTCTGGATTCCTTAATTGATTCTGTTATAAATTTATGAACATATTTAATAATTTTATTATCACAATAATATAGTTGATGTTTGCGATCACTAAGAGTTAGACTTAATTATATAAATTTAAATTTAACCATAATTATGTTATCAACTGAATGAATATTTTATTAATAAAAATAAAACTTGAATCTAATTAATCAATATTATTAACTTCATAATTAAAATAACACTGGTTATATTACTCATTAAAATGTCCATTGTACAGGATTTTATATTTTAAGAACTTTTTATTTCCGTTAAATCATATGTAAACATATGGTAGATTTTACCAATTTAAAATTTAAGGTAAAACGATTTTGCAAACATTTAATTTATTATAGAAAATTTTTATAGAACAAATCTACATATTTGAATGGACACTCTGCCTCAAGAGATACATAGACTTGTTTGACCATTGCTTACAGAAAAATCAAAATGGAAGGCTTCAGAGTGGAGGAGCTGGTTGTTATTTTATTCGATTCCTTGCCTACAGGGCAATGCGTTCATGGACCTAAAGGCGTATATGAACAGATGGCAAAGAAGACTTTACAAGGCAATGTTTTTCAAAGCCTCATATCAGAATTAGATGCATCTCAAAGTGTAACTGCATTTTGTAAACAGTTATTTTCAAGACAAGAAGTTTCGTCATTTTGTCGCACCGAAGAGGTAGTTTTAATTGGGAAGGGTATACCCGATGAAAGCTACAATGATGCTTGGAAAACTAGAGAAGTTCTTACTTTTAAAAGGTGCATATTTTCAGGAATGGTTATTAATTCGACAAGATACGAAAGACCGACAAAAACCAATGATACAGTCTTTAGGCTCGATGATGGAAATTTCGTCCAAGTATTAAATTTATTGAAATGCAGTGATATCGCGTTTACAGAAGTTACTATGCTCAAAGTAAAAGAAGTTGTACTCTGTAATACCCCTAGCGGATGGGTTCAACGCGATTTGAACGGAATAGCGTTGAAACACCGTTGGGAACACAACGGTCACTAAAAATGTTATTTAAACAATAAAATATAATAAAGTATTTATTGGTATTTGTAGAAAAAGTGTTCATGAGTAATTTAAGACCTTATTTGTATCAATTTAATACGAAATAAGTGAAATAAAAGATAAAATATGGAACACTGTTATATCAGGGTTCTCTGTCAAATTTTTATATAATTCAATGAAAAGTGTTTTAGATATGATTTTTGAATAATAAAAAAAAACAGTGAAAAAGTATTAATTTATTATTTTAAAGCATTTGAAAGGGTAATAAATAGTGAAAATTAATGTGTTTATTGTGTACTATTTGTGTGTATAGAACAACGTTTTCCGACAGCAAGTTACTGGTTACATCGGTGAACGCTAGATGGCAGCACAGTAAACAATTAATAAGACTTTGACAAGAAAAATATTTAACCCACTGAACGTCGATGATGCATCCTAGACACAAATAAAAAAAAATGCTAAAGACTTATTGAATATTTTTAAAAAATGTTACTAGGGGGTTTACAAATTTGATATCAGATTTACAAAATTCAAAATACCAAATAAAATATAACGAATAGAAAAAAATTAAAACATAATCAAATTCTCCATCAACTTGTTACTCGGGGGTTTTTGGGTTCGCTGATTACGAATATAATAACAAATTCGATTATTGTTTAATTGTTTTGATCCGACATATTGGATCCGCCATTTTGATTTTTGGAAATCTGTTATTATATGCGTAATCAGCGACCGAAAAAACCCCCGAGTAACGTAGTTTTAGAGAATTTGTTTTAAGTTTAATTTTTTTGTTTCAAGATTTTGAATTTTCAAAATTTGTTATTATATTCGTAATCAGCGAACCTCAAAAACCCCCGAGTAGCAAGCTGATGGAGAATTTGATTATGTTTTAATTTTTTTCTATTTTGTTATATTTTATTTGCACGGAGGAATAGTAAGGAGACCGATCTTGCTGTAGTAGCGCTTCTGAAAATGTCAGAAAAACATGCACGATAAATGCCAGTTTCACTGCATTCTACTCAACCATCAAAAAACCTGAGCATACGCATTAGCCATGTGCTGTCTCTTTCTCTCGCAAAAAGTGTGCGAGTGAGATCTGGCTGACGTATATTTCTCAAGTCTTCCATGCGTGTTGTGATGAAGGGGTTATGTGTTATTGTTATGTTATTATTTTAATAATTATTATTAATGTTTTTTTATATACTTAAACATGATTTTGGAGATACAATATCGCAATGGTAAATAAAATTTCTAAAATAAATACTGAACACTAAGATTTTTTTTGTGACATATATGAGAGATTCTTTTTCAATCGCCCCAGCCCAAAAAGTCAATGTTCTGGGATTGGCTTCATACTTTGGTAAATTGTTGTCCTATATGATAGTAATAAATTCCTAAAATATAAACTCATTAAAAAAATATTTGTAGAAACTAGAGGGGGTTGAAGTTTTGACGTTAAGGGTAACATTGTCATTTTCAAATCCGTATAACTATGACAAAAGTTAATGGATTTTAATTTATCTGTAATGAATTTTAATGCATTTTTCACGTACTTCTCAAAAATTTATACAAAATTAAAAAAAAAAAATTTTTGACCCCTTTTTTTCAAAATCAACCCTTATTTTTCGATTTTCACCCCTTCGGGTATTTTTTTTTATTTTCATTGGAAAGCTGAGATTTTTTCCCATGAGCTGTGTAAATATGAAAATGGGACAATAATAATTTCGTCAGAAACAGAATATTAAAGTAGGCGGTGCCGATAAGGGGTATACCTAGAGATCATCTTCGAGGATTTAGGTAGGCACCGCCTAATTTAATATTATGTTTCTCACAAAATTATTATTGTCCCATTTTCATATTTACATAGCTCATGGGAAAAAACCTCAGCTTTCCAATGAAAATAAAAAAAAGGAAAAAAAAAATTCCCGAAGGGGTGAAAATCGAAAAATAAGGGTTGATTTTGAAAAAAAAGGGGTAAAATTTTTTTTTTTAAATTTTTGTAAACATTTTTGAAAAGTACGTAAAAAATGCATTAAAATTCATTATAGATAAATTAAAATCCATTAACTTTTGTCATAGTTATACGGATTTGAAAATGACAATGTTACCCTTAACGTCAAAACTTCAACCCCCTCTACTTTCTACAAATATTTTTTTAATGAGTTTATATTTTAGGGATTTATTACTATCATATAGGACAACAATTTACCAAAGTATGAAGCCAATCCCAGAACTTTGACTTTTTGGGCTGGGGCGATTGAAAAAGAATCTCTCATATGTATATCGCATAACCACACTTTTCATCTGTCAAAATTAAGGTCCAATGCGCATGCTCACTTACTTTGGCCAGTTGAGTACAATGTGATACCGGTCACTAAGGCTGTGCGTGACGAGCTCAAAGGAGGGGTGGGAGAGGTGATTTTAAGAAGGCAAAATTATTCCTCGTTAAAAAAAACGTGTTGGCCCTGAGAAGGGCCGATGTGAGAAACGTTCGGAAGGACCGAACGAATGGAAAGGTGAACCTAGTAGGGTTCGAAACGAAGGCGTCGGCATAAAGATGGTGAGGGCCTTGGTAGCGGTAACCGGGTGTTAGACGAAAATGATTCCGGTGCTACGCCAACCGGGATAAATAGTACGTCGGGCGAAAGTGCTGGCGATGCGAAGAGGGATGATGAGTGACGGGGTGTCGTGGGCAGCGGATCTGGTTTGCTCGGACTGGGCCCGAACAACTCTTGCAGTTCTTGGCTCCGATGGTTGACAGGAGAAGTAGAGGTCGGCGAAGAAGTTTTGCACACGGGAGGCGAGGATGCACGCACGACGTGTGAGCGAGCGGTTTCGCTGGTAGGAACGGCTGTAGGTGCGTAGACTGGCACCGGAAGTGTCAGCACGGTACGAGGGCGTCCCCCGAGCCTCGGACGTGGGTCCCTGGTCGAAGGGTCTCCGCGGACCAACCTGATGACAGCGGTTCCACATGTATGCGAAGTCGTATAGTCGTTGCGAGCCCCGTATCCCCACTGCGCCATCTACTCAATGCACTCCCCTCCGTGACGTCAGAAGGGGAGTGTATTGAGTAGATGGCGCAGTGGGGATACGGGGCTCGCAACGACTACACGACTTCGCATACATGTGGAACCGCTGTGAAGAAACTCGAAGATGGCGATTGCGGCAGAGGGCGATCCGGGTTGTACTCCAGAGCGGTCGTCAGGGCTGCGTTACGTTCCCGGGCAGCACGGCGTTGGGCTCGCACTCGGGCGGCCTTTCCTGGGCGGCGTCGTTTGACGCACGTGATGGTCTCAGTCACCAACGGTAGTTGTTTGCCAGAGCCGATCGGTGACGTCGATCTAAGAACCCAAGCAGGGACCAGAGATCGAGAACCCGTTCTTCTCCAAGTGTCGGGTATTCGAACCTAAGCAAGGTTCAGAACACTGTCCTTTGGAGACGGTTGGCTACTACCCGTTGAGCTGAGTAATCCTTACGTTTTTACGTTGAACAATAAATAGTCCTGAAAAGGACTGATTTTATGTATGTGTCCTGAAAAGGACAGATTTCCTACGTTCTTGCCCTGAAAAGGGCAGATTGTGTATAAGATGTAGTCGTTGTAGAAAGAAAACACAAAAATCTTAGTGGAGGAAACTCCTTTATTCCCAATCTTGAATGTGCCGGTGCACAGGCTGGCTGGTCGATGGCACGTAGACCTCTGGACCGGAGCGACGACAGAGGTTCAGAGGGAGAGTTCCGTACAACGTCCTTCCTCGAGATTCAGTGAACAAGTGAGAGCGAGTCAGGGAAATCTCGGAGTATTTATGCGCCTCTTCTGAGTTGCCTCCGCGACTTCCCCTTCCCATTTGGCGGGGACCAATCAGCGCGCGAGTTTCGTCCCCACCCGTTCGCGCCTGCGCGGTACGGTGAAAGCGACAAGAGCGAGAGGCAGTCGAGCGGGAGAGACTGAATAGAGCGGACGTACGAAAGAACCTCCCTACTAATGAAAAAAAACGCCGTGCCATGCAGAAGACCAGCCTACGCGCGGCTATGATACATTTTATTATTAAAAGATATATTATTTAGTGGTTAACTTATTGTAATATTAATGTTAAGTGAAAAAATTAAATACATAAGAAAAATTAACTTAGCTTAAAGAATAGGATTACAATAGTTAAAACAAAAATAGAAAAAATAAAAGTAGGAAAAGGTGCAATTGATTAATAAAGAACACGAATGATATTTTAAACTATGCGCAAGAAATTAATATATGTATAAATAGATTAAATAAATAAAATAATAAAAAAAAGTAAAAAAAAAATAAATATGAATAAAATAAAATATACTACATATACATATTATACTACAACTAAATTTATTCTATCGCAACGCATTGCCGTACGGCGGCCAGAAGGGCCTTGGGTTTTCCCTACTCCCGCGCCAGACTGTTTTTGGTTTTCCCTCACAGTCGTCGGCGCCTCCCTCAACAATGGGCTTCAGGGTCCCTCTGGATGTCATTGTTCGGGTTTATGATGTTTATACTTGTTTGTTTTCTTACCTTTTCGGCCAATATACACAAGTATAAACATCCCAAACTCCGAACACTAGGATATAACAAATGCACTGAACCTGGCACTTATCGTACATGTTTTTTTGACATTTTCAAACGCAGAGATCGGTCTCCTTACTATTTCTCCGTGTTTATTTGGTATTTTGAATTTTGGAAATCTGTTATTAAATTTGTAATTAGCGACCCCGAAAACCCCCTAGTAACATTTTTTAAGAATATTCAATAAGTCTTTAGCATTTTTTCTTATTTGTGTCTAGATGCATCATCGACGTTCAGTGGGTTAAATATTTTTCTTGTCAAAGTCTTATTAATTGTTTACTGTGCTGCCATCTAGCGTTCACCGGTGTAACCAGTAACTTGCTGTCGAAAAACGTTGTCCTATACACAGAAATAGTACACAATAAACACATTAATTTTCACTATTTATTACCCTTTCAAATGCTTTAAAATAATAAATTAATACTTTTTCACTGTTTTTTTATTATTCAAAAATCATATCTAAAACACTTTTCATTGAATTATATAAAAATTTGACAGAAAACCCTGCCCACACAGCACATAATATTTCCAAAATATTTTTGAAATATTTCACTGAAATTTTGGAATATTTCAGTGCCAAGTCCTTGAAATATTGCTACAAACAGGAAAATGTCCGCTTATGAGAAAATATTGATGGTCAACTTGAGAAAATATTTCACTGAAATATTCAGGAAATTTTCAACTTAAATGATGCCCACTGGTCGATCTCAGTTACTATGGCCTGTACAACTGCGCAGTAGTTTTTAATTTTCTAGAATCCTAAGGGTGTTAAAAATTTCAGAAAATACCTATTGATTTCATGTGTCAAAAAATTTTGGACATTTTGTAAAATATTTCCTGAATATTTCAGAAGTTGTTATTTGTAATATTGCAGGAATATTTCAGTGAAATATTTTCTGAAGTATACCATCAATATTTCCTCATAAGCGGACATTTTCCTGTTTGCAGCAATATTTCAAGGACTTTGCATTGAAATATTTCAAAATTTCAGTGAAATATTTCAAAAATATTTTGAAAATATTATGTGCTGTGTGGGTGATATAACAGTGTTCCATATTTTATCTTTTATTACACTTATTTCGTATTAAATTGATACAAATAAAGTCTTAAATTACTCATGAACACTTTTTCTACAAATACCAATAAATACTTTATTATATTTTATTGTTTAAATAACATTTTTAGTGACCGTTGTGTTCCCAACGGTGTTTCAACGCTATTCCGTTCAAATCGCGTTGAACCCATCCGCTAGGGTTTCCGTTATATCAAATGTGTAACCATGTAAAAACCGATTTGAAACAGGTAAAATGTCAAAGGGATTCTATCGGGTTCCTAACAGGTTTAGACCTGGTTCCTATCTGTTTTTTTAGCAGGGGAGCTGGATCGAAAAACCGACTCTTTGCTCAAACTGCACACGCTCATGCCAGTCGGGTAGCAGTGAGCGCCTCTGTGCCTCATACTGCTACCCAACTGGCATGAGCGCGTGCGGCTCTTCGATCTAGCTCCTCAATTTGCAACGTTCTATTTCTTTCCAAACTAATATCGTTTTATAACGTTCATATTTTCATTCCTCTGGAGAGTATTCATTTGTATACATTTATATTCTTTTTAGTTTTTGTCAAAAATTGTACACATTTAAATTCTGATAAGGTACAAGTTAGAATTAAAATGAATTTAATTCTGTTTTGTAACATGAAACGTAACTATTGCTAACACTTTAATTCATTGTAATGGAAAAGAATTACACACCTTTTCTCAGCAAATTTAAGAGTCATGAAAGTGATGACTTAAAATTATGATTGCACCTTTTTAAGCACATCGAAAATACTCAAATGCAATTTTGCCGAAAATCCTAGCTGCTCCCATTTTCAAAGTAGGAGAGACCGAGGTAATTCCGGTCACTTTTGATCAGACAGGTAAAAATCTCGAAAATTATTGTATAAATTCTAGTTACCCTATATCATTCGACAGCATATTACATGGACTACTAAATCTGCAAAAGCTTTTTCATTTATCTTTATTAACTTTACTTCTAGAAAATGTTTAATTCAAGTATACCAAATTTCAAAATCCCGATTTTCCAGGGTAAATCCGGTCACTTAATTTTTCAAGAATCTAATGTAACTCCAAAAGTTTTATTTTTTAAATATTAAAAGTAGCATTATTCTTGTCTTAAATATGATTTATAATTGATAAATTATGATTTTTATATACAATAAATATTGGCTGAGTTAATAATAAATACAGGTATAATGAATTATAACTTTAAATTTAATTAATGTTTTGTTTTATTAAGTGAGAATAAAATGTGGTGGCAATTTTGAATGTAACAAATTATAAATTTTATTGGTAAAAAGTAATATGTGAAATTATTTTATTTTAAATTTAAAAATAAAAATATCTATTTAAATTCAACAATCAGGGTTATAGAAAATATTTAAATGAAAAAATGAACAATTATTTATAAAAATACAATAAAAAGCTTGTTTGTTGTTTCAATGTTTTCACAAGTATCTTTTACAGTTGTTCCCAAATAGCACGATATATCAACCAGAAGTGACGGTGATATCACCGGGGAATGTCACCGTGACACCAGGAAAATGTCAAAATGTCCGCCTTACGGTGATATCACACGGTGACATCGAGGTGATATCATGGTGACATCAAGGTGATTTCACCGTGATATTTTGTTGATATTTTACAAGAATTTAAAATTTTTAAAAAATTATTATTTTTTATTATTTTGATTATTTTTTTTATTTATTATTATTTTTTAAATTATTAAAAATTTTAAATCCCTGTAAAATATCAACATGATATCACGGTGATATCAACTTGATGTCACCATGATATCACCTCGATGTCACCGTGTGATATCACCGTAAGGCGGGCATTTTGACATTTTCCTGATGTCACAGTGACATTCCCCGGTGATATCACCGTGACATCTAGTTGATATATCGTGCTACTTTGGTGTCATTTTTAACCCGATTCAGTTTCTGCTAAAAGTATTATTTAGATAATTAAGAACTTATAATATGGTCTACAAAAATACCTATTTTAACATTGATTTTTATAAACCTGAAGACTGATAAATATTTTATAATTAATTGCCTTTTCAACGTAAGTTTAAAAGATTTACTTGGAATTCATAGTAACTGAATTTAATATTCTATGTTTCTTGGCACTCACTTATATGCAATCAATATCAGTTCTTCGTAATAGCAGAGGTCTCTAATTTTATGTAGACTATATACGAGTGCTCTGTTGGTACTGACACATTATAACATGCAGTAAATTTGCAAATCATTGTTCTTAGTTATCAATGCCAAGAAAAATTATAATATACTATATACCCTAATTATTCAAAAATCTAATTATCTACAAAATTGTTGTCATTTAAGACTTAGAAAATACAGTCTAGACTTGCGAAAAAACACCGAAAAATAGATGCTTAGTGAGTTATAACCGTACGAATTTTAAAACAATTATGTTAAAACTTTTAGCACAGATTAAAAACAATTTTTAAATTTTGACAGGTTTTTGAGGTTTTGTTGACCCGCCACCCACCTTTGGATAGGTTAACCGCTTTCTTCTGTTCTAATCCTGCTAGAAGTCATCGCATCCCTTTGCTGATTATCGGAAAATCCATGACTCCGAGATGTTTGAGTGGTTTAATAACAAAAAATCTCAAAAAAAAACGTTTGAAATTTCTTCGCCATCGCATCCGAAGTTGGAAGAGCTGAATCTATCCATAAAAATTTCCATGTGGTATTGGTAGTTTGTAAGTTTTTTTATAATTGAAATTGCCTTTTGGTCCATAGGCTGGATCATAACCGTGACATTAGGAGGAAACTGGAAAATGGAAAAATGTAAAAAAAATGGTGTAAGAACCGAATCATATGGTCGAAATAAAGAACGTTAATTATATCTGATGTTGTTTTATTTTCTTACAATATCAGAAGTGGGATTATCTTATCACAGTGCCTACCCTTTCGGAAACCATTCGGACAATTTATTATAAAATTTATTCTGTTTTTTTTGCTCGTCGTTGAACTCAATTTTTGACTAGGGAACGCGTCGTTTGTAATTCGATGTTTAAGTAAAATTCGCGTTTTCCCGATTTGTAAAAGTTTTAAGTTAAACAAAAACCGTAATTTTATTCCGCTTAAGTTTTGGGACTAGTGAAACACGGGATTTATGTGTCTTAAGTTTTAAACGATAAACTATTTGTTGCGTTAGTTCTCGCCACGTGGTTCTAACACCTTTAGTGAATTTCCTGTACATAAGAGTCTGTAAGACTCGGAAACCCTTCTGAAAAATTGTTTCCCTTCGTTTAAAATTCGTCCTCTCTACGTCGTGTTCGGGTCAGTTCGTCGTCTCCTAAAATTGTGGGCAGGACTTTACTCCCACTCTTCACTATGGATCCCACTACGTTCACGGTGGCTACCCTCAATATTGTGGCCAGATCTTGTGGATTGGCAACCCCTGGAAACAAAGAGGAACTGATAAGGCGTTTGCAGGAGTACGGTCCTTCCGATGAGTGGATGCAACAAGCAGAGATATCACAGAATAATAACACGGTGCAGCATGCTCCGAACGGTGACGCGGGACGAGACAACCCAGGGAAAGAACAAATAATAAATAATGAAATTGATCAGCGAGACAGAGAAATAGATCTGTTAAGAAGAGAGCGCGATTTAATCCAGCGTGAACTGGAATTGACAAGGCGCGAATTAGAATTGATACGTAATCCTACTCCTGTTCAGGTACCTTCTCATTCCAACATCAGTTTCCTCAAGGACCTTTTGAGCGAATTTACTGGTGAAGGTGCTGAATTTCAAAGATGGAGAGATCAATTTAATTTACTGAAAAAGGTGCACGGAAGTGACAGCACGGAATGGGGCGGTCTTCCAGACCTATTTCATGGATCCCTGGTCCGCGGGTCCCCTCGGACTAATTCCACGTAGAATGGCGAAGATGGAGACGGCAGTGCGGGATGGCTCGGGTCGTACTCGAGGAAGGTCGTCAAGGCGGCGTTGTGTTCCCGGGCTGCACGTCGTTGGGCCCGCGCTCGGGCGGCCTTTTCTGGGCGGCGTCGCTTGCCGCACGTGAGGTTTCCCGTCATTCACAAGACGGTAGTCAGTGCCGATCGGTGGCGTCGGTCGAGAACCTAAGCAAGGTTCAGGAGCCGAGGACCCGTTCTACCGTAGGTGTCGGGTACCCGAACCCAATCAAGGTCCGGGGTACTGTCCCCTAAGGCCGGTTGACTACCGAGAGAGAAAAAAAAATAATTCTTACGCACGATAATCCTGAAAAGGACAAGTCGTGGTATAGGTTACGTTAAAGTGCCCTGAAAAGGGCAGATTGTTTATATGTCGAAAGATTCGCCCTGAAAAGGGCGGGTGAAGGTGTAGGCGAAGTGTCCGTGAGAAATAAAAAGGCTGGAGTTCGTGGTCCCTTGATTTCTTTATTCTTTAGTGTACCCTGTGGAACACGGTACGCTGCTGGCTAGAGCTGGATAACAAGGCAGATCACTCCGGCGGTGGTGTAGTCGGCGGAAAAGGTGCAATTAATTAATAAAGAACACAAATGAAATTTTAAACTATGCGCAAGAAACTAATATATAAATAGATTAAATAAAAGAAATAAATAATAAAAATAAATTCTATCGCAACGCATTGCCGTACGGCGGCCAGAAGGGCCTTGGGTTTTCCCTACTCTCGCGCCAGACTGTTTTGGGTTTTCCCTCACAGTCGTCGGCGCCTCCCTCAACAATGGGCTTTAGGGTCCCTCTGGATGTCATTGTTCGGGTTTATGATGTTTATACTTGTTTGTTTTCTTACCTTTTCGGCTAATATACACAAGTATAAACGGGCAGTAGCCGTTTCACTCCCGTAAGGGGAAGTGGTATACCCCCACTCTACCGGCCGGGCCATAAACTGGATGCTCGAGGGAGCGAAGCTCCGCGGGGGGCCGGTGTGGCGTTCTCGGGTCTAATGACACCAATAGTTTATGGCCCTTAATGAGTTTTTCAAAAAAAAAAAAATTTTTAAATATTAACAATTTTTAATTTTTTTTATCATATTCATATTCCTTAGAATTTCACGATTACAAACATATGTTAATCTAATTAAAAATGTTAATATTTAAAAAGTTTATAATTTAAAGCACACTTTTCCCTTCACACTTTCTCCAGGCTTAGGACTGTCATCATAATATATATATATATATATATATATTTATTATGTTGGCGTGTTTAAAAAAGTGTGTTTATTTTTATCAAAACACAAAAAACATGAAGAACATTTTTAAATATTTGATAAAAGTTTGCGCCCATTCTAGTTTTAGGCGATATGTATCACTGAAGAAATCAGTGAAATATTAATTAAATCTTCTGCACGTGCCGGTGCTAGTCAGTTATGCAGGTCGTGGAGAGAGGGATGGGTTTTTTTTATAATAAGAGAGTTCATTACTACAATAAATAATTCGTAAACAAAATTAGAAATAAAAGAAATATGACACTTTATTAAATAAATCATTGATATTAGTTAATTTTTGACAACAATTTAAATTACCATTACGGAATTATATTTATTATTTTACAACAATGCTAATAACAATTTTAATTGAATAATAAAAATTCTCACAAACAATTATATAAAAATTTGACTTACAGTTATGTTGTACGAAGCTGGTTGGACCCATGGTAGAAAAAACGAGTTATTACAGATAAATTGAATTAAACTGAATTTATTGTTGTTAGACTTTAAAAACATTTTATTAGAATTAATTTAAACTTTCCTAATGTCACTGTAACCACAACCGACTGTAACTTGAAAAATCATTATTGAAAACTATTGAAACTTAAACATGTTGACTCGATGGGGTTTGGATGGCAAGAGAGAGAGTTTTAAAAACTAAATTAATAATTAACACTAAAATTGACACTAGATGACGCAACGATTTTCTTTAATTTAAACCAATCAAAAACGTTTCCCTACCTTACTTCTCCCAGAATTTTGAATTACTAATACTACTTAAGTGACTTTTCCAATATCAAGTCCGCGATACTTGAATATTGGAACCTGTCATACCGGAAATTCGACAAAGCCTGCCAACCTAAAACTAACTTAAACTAAATTAATGCAAAATTCCTTAAAAATGGAGCGCCAGTATTTCAACTGGACTTGTGTCAAGTATAGGAAATTCTCAAATACGGTAAACATTAAATCGTTATTTATATCGAAACTCAAAAAATACAAAAAATTCAAAGTCTAGTTGTGATTGGTGCAATTGTGACGTCAATCACAAAAAATAACGTCACAACTCGCCCCAACCGAAAAAGATTACTGAAGATAAAAAAAATGTTATTTACTTTATTTTATTTCTCTAAAATCGGGACACCAACTAACTGAACTTTAATTAAAATTACCAAAAAAAAACAAATTTAAAAAAAAACTATTAATCGTGACTATTATACAAGGTGCACTCCCGGTACCGAGCTAGTGCTCTGGAGATAAACAAAATTTCAAACTCTTACCAACAAGGGAAGTGATGTTTCGAAAAATCTAAGACTGATCTAGAAACTCTTAACTGGTTATTTAAACTGAATGGGTGAGCATTAATGAAATGGAGTGAAAAGTTAAAGGTTATTGATTGAAGGGTGGTAAAAATGAAGGTAATTAAAAAATATAACGGAGTGAAAGTTAAAGGGAGTAAAAAATGAAGTAAATTAAGACCGGAATTGTTGTAAAGGTTTACATGGAAGAAAAATGTAACGGAGTGAACAGTTAAGTGAGTGAAAAAATTTCCTGTGTCTAATGAAAGTGATATTCAAGAAATGTTGTAAAAAAAATGATATTATTATGAACTGATTCCTTCCGATCAACCCACTTGTATTATAACACGAGTAAAACCGTTAGGGTACCAGCCCCATGCCATTATGCACATAAATTGTCAT
Organism: Leptopilina boulardi; assembly: GCF_019393585.1. Lineage (NCBI taxonomy): Eukaryota > Metazoa > Arthropoda > Insecta > Hymenoptera > Figitidae > Leptopilina > Leptopilina boulardi. The sequence continues at coordinate 2,270,998 of NW_026137909.1, forward strand.
TTTTAGTTAGTCAATGTATACACCAAATTCCATCAGAATCACTTTCCGAATTGCTTTATTTCCTCTAAAGCGAAATTTTGATCAATCTTTACCAAAGGGTATTTAAGGCCTGAGATCATCCAACGATTTACATTTCAATTAACACAAAAATATAAAGGAGTGAAAAGTTAAATATTCCTGTGCCTAGTAAAGGCGATATTCAAGAAATGTGGTGATTAAGGTAAAAATGATATTTTTATGAACTGATTTTTGCTGTAACATAACTATAACTCGTCTTTCCCACCATGAGTCCTTACAAGGTTGTTTTTTTTTTTTTTTTTTTTGTTTAGTGAATGATTCAATCATACTCCCCCCCCTTCACACAGTGAATGACAATGACGTTTTTTGATTTGAAATCGTCGACAATTAACAGTTATTTGTTTGATAAGAAATTACGTGAATAAATTGCTAATAAGTGACATAATTAAGTTAATATAAAGTGAAAATCAGTGAACATAATTAAGTTAATATAAAGTGAAAATCAGTGAACATAATTAAGTTAATATAAGTGAAGATCAGTGAACATAATTAAGTTAATATAAGTGAAGATCAGTGAACATAATTAAGTTAATATAAGTGAAGATCAGTGAACATAATTAAGTTAATATAAGTGAAGATCAGTGAACATAATTAAGTTAATATAAAGTGAAAATCAGTGAACATAATTAAGTTAATATAAAGTGAAAATCAGTGAACATAATTAAGTTAATATAAGTGAAGATCAGTGAACATAATTAAGTTAATATAAGTGAAGATCAGTGAACATAATTAAGTTAATATAAAGTGAAGATAAGTGATATCAGTGAGGATATAAGTGAAAATTAAATGAATAAAAAATGAATTTTATCAGTGAAAATAAGTGAAAATAGGGTGAAAATATTTACTTGTGGTGATCGTCGCTGTCCTAGTAAGGGCGATGGCGATGATGGTCATAATCTCGAGGGACGTTGGTGCCATATTTGGGGACGTACGGTCCCATCGCCTCCCATCTTTCGCGACAGCGTGGGCACGTTCGTGTGGTGTGCCCGTGCCTTCCGCACATTTGGCAGAACTTCCGCCTAGTTTCAGCACAATTGCTGAAATTGTGTCCCTCCTTGTGGCAATTCCAACACAGACGTTGCGGGCGGGGCGGTTCATTTGGAGCAGTGTACGAAGGTGTTTCTGGTGCTTCGTCCTCGGAGCTGTCGTCTATCCAACGCACGAAGCAGGTCGGCTCCTCTGGACGGCTGCGACTCGTCCCAGGTGTGGGGTGGAGTCTGCCGTCGCGACTCCTGCTTCGGCGGTTCGGTCTTCGGTAAAACCGCTCGTGGTAAAGGCTTTCCTCAGAGTGGCTTGACCACCACTGTGGTTTTTCAGGCCGGACCTTCGGCTTCGGGAAGGGTCCGAACGGATCCACCGTCTCCGGTGTATCCTCCGAAGCCGAGGACACTGAATCTAACTCCATCGAGGCTGGGGGCTCTTTGACCGCTTCCGGCGATGTTGTTGCTGGTGATGGTGATGCTGGTGATGGTGGTGCTGGCGATGGTGGTGCTGGCGATGGTGGTGCCGTTGGTGCAGGAGTCAGGGGAGTCGTTTGTGTTGACCTCTCAACGGCAACGAACTCCGTCTGAGTCTCCTGGTCCACCATCGTGGGTTCTTCGAGGGGCCACTCCTGGATCTCAGTAGGTAAAGCTGAGCGTCCAGCGAGATCCGTCCTCCATCTGATGGGGCACTCCTCGTTATCACGATGGCTGTAGCGAGCCACCATCTCGTGAATCGCCCTGAAGAGGCCAGGACGATATTGTTCCAGCCAGACCAACGAAGGGATGAACGGCCGGATCGGGTCCCAGAATGGGTCCTCCTCCAGCCTCACCTCAACCTCCTCCGGTGGTCCAGGGATCCCTCCAGGTCCATCTCGCTCCGGCGGTGGTGGGTTCCACGGTGGGGGTGTGGGGATGCGTGCATCCTCCATCTCCACTGTTTCGGCTTCCGACTCGGATGGTGACGATGGTCGAGGTGCCTCCTCGATGTCCAGATCCCCGTTATCAGCTTCCGGCCAGTCAAGTACCTCAATGCTTGAGGAGCTTGAGCTGGTCGAGGGGCTGGGACTAGCGGGGATTCGGACCTCATCGTCAGGATCCGCCAGTAAGATGTCCTCCCATCCCTCCACATCGTGCCACTCCTCGTCCGAGTCTGACACATCAAGGACCTCGATATTAATGTCCTCCTCTGGTGGTGTGGTGCTGTCAGCTTCCATGTTACACTGTAATTTCATAAGACTGTAACTTGTGTTTGATTATTAGGGATTGACCATCACCTAGACGACACAGGATGACGAACTGTAACATTGGAGGATGGTACACTGTAACCCATTTCGGTGTTTGATAACTGTATCATAAAATATACTGAAACTATAACGGATGTTTAATGCTGTAACTTAAATTTCTCTGGCAAGGTTGGACTGTAACTGATCTAGGATTGAAACTTGAAGTAAACACTTGACCAACCTAGGATTTTGTGGTGCTTCTGGTTATAGTTGTAAAACTGGGATTTGGTGAGACATTTAAACGACAACATAAAGTACTTCACATTAAGGACATACATAATTACTGTAACTTACTTTGAGGTTCTGTAACGGACATGTTTCTTTCACCAGGAATATCATTGATCGGAGCGTAGTAGGGTTTTAAATCTTGCACAGAAAATTTTCCCAAGGATTGTCCCTGTAGGTCTTCTAACACATAGACTACGTTTGAAATACGTTTTGTGATGACAAATGGTCCATGATACGCGTCGGCCAGTTTAGCCATATAGTGTCTTTCCGCGGAGGACAATACGCGTTGTTTTTTCCACACTAGTTCTCCGGCCGCGTAGCGCTGATCTCTCCTTTTACGATTGTAATATTGGGATTGTTTGCGGAACGCGCTATCTAGGGCATGAACTATACTATTCCTTAATTCGTTTATTCGTCGCATACTTTTTAAAGGTGAGATAATATTTGTTGTTGAACATATAGGAATATTCTGAAACAAAATCACTGATGGAATCAGTGAAATATATCTTTTATAATAATACCTAATGATTATTAATTAATTATTGCACATTGCAATAACGGGACACGGATATAACGAAATTTTTACGAGAAATTTCTGCGTTATTATATTCGTTAATCTTTCTCGATATATAATCATATTTTTTTTCGAATACGAATTTTGTTGAGTATAAGGAGTATCAATACTGTTACATTTAAAATGTGATTCTACTTGAAGTTGCAGTAAAATTTCAACAGTTTTGAAGATAGACGGATGTGTATGATAAAATGATTTATTAAAATGCGAGTGAAACGACTCACACGCGTTTGTTGTTCGTGTTAATGCAGGAGTTTTTTCGGCCCAAATTTTAGGGCAAAATCGTGCTTCATCACGAACGTAATTAGTAATTAGTCATCTAACGGAATTAATGGAAGTAGGTCAAAAGCAAAACAATATTTAACTTCTTCACTGCATAAAAACATTAACCCAAAACAAACGCGTAACCATTCTCCAATAATAGAATTTTTATTTTTATAATCTACAGTAAGACCAAGTTCTTGTATTTTACGGAACCATGCTTGAGAAAGGTGAAACCTACATCCAATGATCCTTGCATTTGGCCAAATATTTTTTATGGCATTGTGAATTGCCGTTTCAAAATCTACAACTACCGCGAAAGGATTAAAAAATAAATTTTTTTCTTCACATAAAAACATAATTTTTGTAAACAATCAAGGTATGTAGATTCGCGTTTATCTTTTAGTAAGCAGAAGGCTAGCGGAATATAATGACCATTAAAAAAACCATGAAATGTAAAAATTTGTTTAAAAAAAGACGTTGCGTAATCAAAAGATCCGTCAACGTAAACCGTTTCCGAAGCGGCAAGAAAATTTAAATTTCTTTCTGTACCAAAAATTATTATATTTGACTGAGGGTCATTTAACAATAAAAAATGTTCATCAAATTTAGTTTTAATTGTCATTTTATCTAAAGCAACGTGATTATCATTTAAATTGACTGGTAAAGTTGGTAAAATTTTTCGACGCGCACGATACAAAACTCTTTTTACATTTCTAAAATCTTCAATTTTTAAATCACGATGCTCGGATGTTATGCACGAATGTACTAATTTAGCCGGCTTTTCACAAGGATCATCAGTTGCTTTTCGTTTAACACTTTCAACAAGGGATAATTTTTGGCAAGAAATATTATCCATTGGAGAATGGTTATTCAAATATTGCAAAAAAGACTTTTCAAAAAAAATTTCACGTGGTATATTACAAGAAGTACTCAAAAAAGCTTTACAATTTTTTACAAAACAAATCCATCTTTCTTCACCGCCAGCATATGATTTATGAAAATGAAATTTAAAATGATTAAAAATTAAAAGAGACTTACCCCTTTTCGTCGTTGACTCGATTGCGGACAAAACAGAATTTGTAGGACCCTCCATCTTACCCGGGTGGCGGATGCCAAAAGAAAGAATGAAAAAAGTATAATTTTCATTTTTAGCGGTTAGGAGGCGCTAAGACAAAAACTTTTACGCAAAAGGGCGTTGGAGTAGCCAAATAAACTGCGCGAAATTTTAAAAGTTTTCAATCTTATATGAAGGGTAGAATGACAAAATCATAAAAATATTTAAAAATTAATAACAAAATGATTTTAAAATTGTTTAAAATTGAAAATATATTATTATTATTATTAATTTTATTAATTAAAATATTATTAAAATAAAATTAAAATAAAATATTAAAATAAAACCTAAAAAAATAATATTTTTGATCAAAATTGAACAGATGGATAAAAATGTGAAGAATGAAATTCATAAAAACATTTCACCTTCATATCGTTTCTTTTTAACAATATCTTTTTTATTAATAGATTTTTTTCCGCATCTGCGAGGCATTTTCGATTTGTAAAAAGCAATGTTTTTAAATTTGTTAAGTTATGCATAATATTATTGACTCACCACTTTCTTTTGTTTTTCAATTAGGTTGCAATAAAGTAAATTTGAGGCTATTTTATTAATTTAATTTTTATTAAAAACTGATTTAAATACGCAATAAAAAAGGAAATCCTTCTACAGAAATGTGTAAATGAATTTTCTTTATTTTTTTTATGCAAAAACCTCATTTTCGATAAATTGGCGCTTGACCCCTTTTGTCATTCTACCCTTCATATGTGACCGGGTCTGACAAAACGGTGTTATCGACCAAAAAATCAAATTTTTTATGATGGTTTCTTATATATAAACAAATTAAAAAAAAATTTTTTAGAAAATTTTTTTAAATTGAAATATAAGTAAGTATAAGTATATAAGTACATATATAGTATCCTAAGATACTCGAAGATGATCTCCAGGAATACCCGTTATCGGCTGGTTATAATATGCTGTAGGTTAAAAATATCCATGGATTATTGTATTTTTTTTGAAATTTGTACTAAATAAATTTAATTCAAAAAAAAAATCGCAAATTATAATTCTATAGAATTATAGGGAAATTCATTAAAAATTATAAACTTTTTAAATATTAACATTTTTAATTAGATTAACATATGTTTGTAATCGTGAAATTCTGAAGAATATGAATATGATCAAAAAAATTAAAAATTGTTAATATTTAAAAATTTTATTTTTTTTTGTAAAACTCATTAAGGGCCATAAACTATTGGTGTCATTAGACCCGAGAACGCCACACCGGCCCCCCGCGGAGCTTCGCTCCCTCGAGCATCCAGTTTATGGCCCAGCCGGTAGAGTGGGGGTATACCTCTTCCCCTTACGGGAGTGAAACGGTCATCGCCCGTATAAACATCTCAAACTCCGAGCACTAGAATATAACAATAGAAAACTGGAATACTAATAGTGTATTACTCACGAACAAAAATTCGCTTCAATTGAATCAATTAAAAGAAAAAAGGGACAAAAATAAAACAAAATATTTTAGGCCATATCCACAAATTCGAAATATCGAACCAGACAAAATATTAAATAAACAAGGAGGGGGTCCTTTATGTTTATTTCATAAACATTATGCTTCCTCATTTTGTGAAGCAAAAAATTCGCTTCCTCGTGAAGGAAGCAATGAATTTGTCCAATTCAATTGATTGATTTAAAAAATTTCGAGTTAAAAATGTTTTAAATTAATTAAATTTTTTGAAAAATAAAGAAAATTTTAATTAATTTTGAGTGTAACATAAACTTTATATATACGAATCGATTCGTTTTAATGCAAGGAATACAATTATTTTATTCATCAACTTGAATTTTAAAAAAACACAAAATTTTTTAGCTAAAATATGAATTTTCGATTTTTCAATTTTTATTAATTCTCAAATTTTAAATCAAATCTATACTTTATATATACCAACCAATTCGTTTCAATGCAGGGAATAAAATTATTTCATATATAAACATGAATTTAAATAAACACATCATTTTTTAGCTAAAATGAGAATTTTTGATTTTTTAACTTTCATTAATTCTTTAAATTTCAATCAAATCTATACTTTATATATATCAATCGATTCATCTTGACATAAAGAAGACGATTATATTATATATTACCTTAAATTTTTCGATTTAAAAATTTTTTCAATTAAAAAAAAATTTTTGGAAAAAAGACGATAAAATTTTTTTTTTGGGGTATTTTTAAAAATCCTCTCGTCATTTTTGAGAGATTAATGTGTTAAATAAGCCTACCAAATTTTACCCAAATCCATTAAAACCTGTTAAAGATATCGTGTTCACAAAAACTATCCACACACACATACACACACACATACATACATCCGGACAATTGATCAGGATCTCATATAACATGATTCTATATAGAGGAAAATTTGTTTTCACCATTTTTAAAAAGTTTATAAACGAAAGGACTACATAGCTTCCTCCACGAGGAAGCAAAAAGAAACAAAAAAAGTCGATTTGTTTTTAGAAAATGGAATTACAAATTTATTTTAAATTTCATCAAGTTGGGGGCAGTAAAAGAGACTTACATTGAAAGATGTAAACTTTTGATGAACTTTATAAATATAAGTGTTCAAGAAAATGAAAAGCCAATAATTAATGCCGAATTTTTTGATAAAGACTCACCTGTTCAACGCCGTCGTGTTTTGAATGTTTTCAGTAATATTGTAAATATGTGGGAATATTTTATGGCAAACGAACCGTGCATTAAAAGAATGTTTATGTGCGAAAAGTGGCCATAAAAAATTAATTCAATCACCAGCATTATTTGTCAACTACAATGTGATAATTAGCAATGGCTTTCGAGCTCTCGAAAGTGCCATTTTATTGACTACTAATGCCGAATCTCCCTGTACTGAAGGTACATGCAACAGCTTTCTAAATGAGAAAAACATCCAACTAAATTCTCATTTGTTTATCGAATTGGATATTAGAAAAATAATTCATAAAACTTCTGATGAAATTGAAATGGTCCCAGTTACATACAAATTAACAGACATCCCCATACATTTGAATCTGGCGAATGAAAAATTTCAGTGAGTAAAAATACCTACATCTTTTTTCTTTTTATAAATATAGAGTCTCAATTATTTAAACTACATTTTATAATTCTTTTATTATTTTATACTTACTAAAACTTATAAAAAAATATATACATTTCCGCATTTTACAGATTAACTGTAGTTATCGAGTATACACCTGCACATTATATTGCTCTTTCCAAAAGAAGTACGGGAAAATGGGAAATATTCAATGATGTTTGGAAAGCAAAAAAATAATTAGGTATAACTCAAGTGAAACAAAAAACTATCAATCCGGCAGCTGCGATTTATATAAAAATGAAAGAAAATAGTAAACAATGATGTATATTCCTCAAAAAAATTCTTTAAAAATGTTTTCACTCTATGCATAATTTAGAAAATTATTGAAAATTATTGAATTCACTTTATAAAAATTAAGATTAAACAAAATACTATTTAAAAAGAATTATACCTTTTTTAAATTTGAAAAGAAATGTTTTAGATCACTAAGAAAATAAATTCACTACTATAAATGTAATTCTAACGTTACTAAATGAAATTTGACATAATTCCGTATCCAACGAGCTCTATATAAAGTACTTTGGATTAGTATTTTGTTAATAAATAATTGGCTAACATGGCAATTGTTTATAAAAAATCCTCTAATCCAAAATAGTCCATATAGGGCTCGTTGGATGCGGAATTACGTCAGCTTTCAGTTGGTACCTTCAGGATTGCAATAACATTATTTATTTGGGAAATATTTAATTTTTTATTAACATTAATTAATTAATTAATATCTCGAAAATGACAAAAAAGGACATCTTAATATTTTTTGTGGTGATATTCAAATTTATAGCTTTCAAATAAAAATCAATAAAAAAATAAAAAGAAATTTTTATTGCACCATTCGAAAAAGAGCAGGAAAAAACCTTTTGAAAACATATAGGACAAATTTTTTTTCTTCCTGTTTAAATGTTACAAGTCTTCAAAAATTCACTGTTTTAATTTTTCAAAAAAATGTAACCCCCTCCCTCTCCGACAGTTTTTGAAAAAACCTAACAATACTTCGTGGTTAAATTACTTACCCCTAGAGCTGAACTATGTGCAAGTTACAGTCCGATCCGATCAAATTTTTTTCACTACAGTTCGCTGATTACGACTCTGGCGTCAGTTTTAAAAAATTCAAAATGGCGGATCCAATATGGTGACGGTACCCTGGTTACAGAAAGAAGGTCATATATATATATTTTAGATGTGAAATATATAAGATTAGACATTTTTTCTCGCATTTTAATTCACTATGTAAGACTCCCTGTTTTAAATTACAAAAATCTAAATTTTTATTTGCAATCAACGATCAGAAAAACCCCCATGTACTAAATTTACTTTTCTCATCAGCCATATTGGATCCGCCATTTAAAATTTTTTTAAACTGACGCCAGAGTCGTAACCAGCGACCCAAAAAAAACCCCAAGTACCAAATTTCGAGCGAACCGGAACAATTTGTAAAATATCCGCCATTTTTAATTTGAAGAATATATTTTAGTGGTAAGTAAATTTAATTTCTAAATTGTAATCCATGGTCATAATTTCAAAACTAGCACACGCTTTTTCATTATCTCACAAAATGTACCAAAAAAGTAAGTTTTTTGAGGTTAGAAAGAAAAAACAAACCAACTTGTGACCCCGGATAAATTAATGTTTTAATATATTTCCACCAACAAAAATTAAATTTTTTCACAAATTTACTTACTATATTACATTTTCTACTTTCAATTTTAAAAATCGAATTTCAAATTTTAATATCAGACAAGAGTGTTGCTTTTCTTTTAATTCTTTCAATACAAATTTTTTTACCAACACCATCATCGTGTGTTGATTATTTCTTGATTTCTTAAAATGTACCCTCAAAATCGTAGGAAACATGTTGCATGGAAAAGTCAATAAGAATCAACTTGATTGTTATGTTTTGTATATTCAATACTCTATAACGTGAAACAATTCTTTGAGATAGACAGACATAGATCTGTTCACTTCAGTGTGCAATTGATTTATAGAAGAGGGGAAATAAACCAGACGTCTGATAAATACTTTATAGTTAAATTGCCTTTTCATCGCAACTTTTAAAGAGTTACTTGAAATTCATAGTAACTAAATTTTAATATTCTATGTTTCTGAGCACTCAATTATATGCAATCAATATCAGTTCTTCGTAACAGAAAAATTCTTCATAACTTTTATGTAGACTATAAACGAGTGGTCTGTTGGTCCTGACACTTTGTAACATGCAGTAAATTTTTAAACTATTATTCTTATTTTATCGATACCAAGAAAACTTATAATAAATTTTATACTCTCTATCTAGACTTGAGAAAAAGCATCGGAAAATAGGTGCTTAGTGAGTAATAACCACACGAAATTTAAAACAATCTAATTTACATTAAATTCCTCATAACATAGGGATATTCAGGATATCCCACGGAGGTCCCATGGATATTCTTAATATTAATATCATTTAGATAATTTCTGCTTCAATTATTTTTTGAGCTTCGTTAATTTGTTAACAACACCATCACTTGTTTCCCACTTACACTCAAAAAACAATTTTTGGATCAGTGACAACATTTCATCCGATTTTATTTCAAGCATTGAATTTAATTTTTGACATTTTAAAAGAAGAAAAGTTTGAAAATTTTTGAAGAAAGAGAATAATATGGAATTGACAATTATTTTATAAAAATATAGATTATTTTTTATTTAATTCTTGGAAAAAGCTAAGCTTATGATTAGAAAAAAATTTACAAGCGAGCACAAAAAACGCAAACTTTTTTGAAAAATTGCAAAAAATATAAATGTACAAAAAACTTTCAAAAACATAAGTTCCATTTTTTCAACCTTATTGTATAGTTGCAACTACGTTTAATAAAATCAACTGTTCATATTCTACTGAAAATATTAACTTCTTGCCCTTAATATAGTTATTGATAAAACCTAACAAATCTTCAAAATAAAAAAACTCATTTATAGTGCTAACTATGTGCAAATTTCAGCCCGATCTAAAAAAAATTTCATTCGGAAAGCTTTAGTAAATTTTTCTCCATATATATAATAAAAATATTTAAATTTCCAATGTTCACCAAATGTAGTTCAATTGAACCTCCCAATTCTATTGGGATGTCCGTTACTGTGAAGCGCTCTCTGTTGAAAACATTTTTAACCCTTGAAAGTAGGATGTTTGTCAACGGATTTGTTTAAAAATTGGAATACAATTGTATTAGGGTCTAATTTAAACCAATCAGAGTAACTTTCAAACATAGTGGTTAAAAATGGTACTACTGAACGTAGGATAATATGCTAAGCCACGCCCCCAGCGGATATCCCAATAACTCGATCTGTACTCGGACGATCAGCGTAAAGGCAGTCAGTCAGACCAAAATGTGAAAAAAAATCCAAAGTTAAAAATAAAAAATTTTAAAAACACTATCTTTTATAAAATGAAAATGCGCTACTTTTTTCTCTTTAACATTTTTTTGTAAAGTGAATATTGTTGATAGTAGAGGCAAAAAACGAAAAATTTTTTTTTATTTAATTCCATTGAATTTTAAAACATGAATCGTCATAACTTGGACAAATATTGACTGATTTGTTTAAAAATTGGAATACAATTGTATTAGGGTTTACTGAAGATGATAAAATGACATAAATATGAAAAGGGACTTTCTGTTGCAACAATATTCGATTGTAAATCGCGGAGTGTCGGTAATGACGTTTTCTGTGTTTCGACGGCAAAAAGTCTGCGGGGAACTTTTGAGTTTAACAAACTTCCAGTGAGAAAGTTTTTCATTAGGAATCAAGGAAGTTTTCTAAAAAAGTTTTAGACCGATTGCTTCAAAATTAACAAAAATATATGCAGTTTAAAAGATCACGCGCATCAGCTCCGTGTCGTTTGACATACAGTACACGAGTCCCATTCACGTCACACCTTACAAACCCATTTCCTTCTAATTTTTGTTTTGCTTAAGGTACAATTAAAAAATTTGTTTAATTAAAAATTGCGTAATAGTACATTACGATACAAGTTCGAGAAAGCGGATTTTATAGAAAGGCGACGTTTATAGAACGTTTATTTTGAAAGATTACACTTTTGTTTCATTATTTCATTATAATTTATTCTGAATAATCTAAGTAAGATATTTTGTGTTGATCAAATAACCAAAAATTGAAAGTAATTGTAAAGCAACAAAACTTTATCATAAAAATAATAAATATATAAGAAGAAAATAAGAAGGAAATGGGTTAGTAAGGTGTGATGTAAATAGGACGCGTGTACTGTAAGTCAAGCGACACGGAGCTGATGCGCGTGATTTTTTTAAACTGCATATATTTTTGTTAATTTTGAAGCAATCGGTCTAAAACTTTTTTAGAAAACTTGCTTGATTCCTAATGAAAAACTAATCCGAGCAGATCGAGTTATAGAATTGGGAGGTTCAATTTCTCGAAATACTTCACAGATTTAGATTTTGACAGATGAATATTTCCGGAAATGTTACTTTTGGAAAATTTCCGGAAAGTTTTTCATATGGCTATTGTTCAGTAAAATATTAAGGCAATCGTAAAAAAATTTTACCCCTTTATGTCAAATAACGAAAAAGCAGTAGACTTAAAGTTAGTCCATATTACTCTTCTCATTTTAGAAAGAAATATACTTTCTTAAACAGAGAACGCACATTTATTTTCAACATACATAGCCTTATCTTAAAGTTAAATTTATCACATCTTTGTGATCTGTTGACAATATATCTGGGTATGGAGTTTTTGAATGTTGTTGAAAACTACGAGTTAAAAGGGAATTAAAGGGATATATTTTGCAAAGTTATAGAGACTGAAAGTTAGATGTGTGATAAACCTAGTTTTAAGAAAAACGAGTTTAATGTTCAAGCCTCACATTAGCTCTATGCTAATGCAAAATTAAATTATTACGTGTTTTTAATCAATAAAAAAATTTACAAGTCTAAACTATTTTAAAAAAATTTCAATTATCTTCTAAAATAAAACCAACAAAGTTGTCCTGTTTAATGCTGACGCCCGTAAATAATAAAATAAATATTACGTATCTTACATATGGGTGATTCTCCAAAAACCGGTCACTTTCGAGGACATAAAATTTTTTTTAAAAAGTGATTAGAAATTCGATTTTTTTTATTAATTTCTATTTATTGGGATCAAAACAAGTTATATGTCAAGTGATTAAGATACAAAACTATTTTAAAGGCATTGGGGAGACTTTTAATAAAACGCATTTTTTATATTAGTGTTAGGGTTAGAATTTGATGGGAAAAGGTTTTAGGTTTTTATAGGAAATCAATCATAAAACAAAAAAATAGCTTTTCTTATTACAAATTCCGGTAGGCTAACAACATGCTCTTCGGACAAATTAACTATAATAATCTTGGTATTCATTCATTCATTCATTCCGTCCGGACCCCTGCTGGGTTTTCGGTGACAGAGAAAAGAACAAGTTATGGAGAGAGAAAGATATATCTTTATTTTGCAAATGAGGGTTCGCTTGACCTGCAATCTGTTAAGAAGGATTAATTAATAACTCTGAGGACCCAGGTAATTATTTCTTTCTCCCTTTATCACGTGAAAAAGCTATAAAGAAATAATATTCTGCTTCATACTTTGTAAATATATATGTTTTGCATTAAATAACGTTAACAAATGTTTCAAAACACTCATAATTTAATAATATTTTAAATTTTTATAATTTTTTATTACATTTCATTATGTACTCCGAGTTAATCTTCATTAACAAAGGTTCTATTGGTCAAGGGTTGGTACATCTTTATTTTTCTATATAATAAATATGAAAAAAGAAATTATTACCTGGGTCCTCAGAGTTAATCCTCATTAACAAAGGTTCTATTGTCCAATGGTTGGTTCTTTTGTGGTATTTGTTCCGGGGTTTTAATACAGGTATAAATACGTATATATGTTATTTATAATGAACTACTGATTACTCATATAAGAGTGTCCTTTTTGCACTTATTGGCTGATCAGTAGTTACTGATTCATAGTTACTCATAGTTCTCTCATTCTTTTGGATATTTGGTAGTTTTATTGGATAAAAGGCAAAATTAATTATATTGGATTAAAGTAAAAATTGGTTATATTGAATTAAAGGAAAAATTAGTTATATTTAGTAAAAGGTAAAATTAGTTGTATTGAATTAAAGAAAAAATTGGTTATATTTAATAAAAGGCAAAATTGGTTATATTAGAGAAAGTGAGCAAAACGGTTAAAGATATTAAGATTTTCATGAATCAAAAATAAAATTAAACGAAGTATAATATGGCCAACATAAAAGAGTATGTTATTTTAAGTGATAAAGATTTAAAAATTATTGAAAATAGAAATAAATTGTTAAATTACATGCATATGTACAAATTTGAAGATTTATTAAGAAAAGATTCCAATTCTTTTTTTAATATGCAAAGTGCTTTGTATGTACAAATGCTTGATTTTATTGTCCTAATTAGATACGGTGATAAACATATTTAAATACTTTTTAGCGGTAATAACAATTATGGTCACTGAATTTATGTCTATTACTATAGAGTAAGGCTTTATATTTTTGATAGCCTTAATAAGGGGTGTTTAAATGTGCAGCAAATAAAATATTTAATTAGATTGTTCCCTTTTAAACCAACAGTAGTTTTTGAAGCTGTTGATCAACAACCTTTTGGTAGTGTTGAGTGTGGAGTACATGCAATAGCATTTGCAACATCTATATTATTTAACGTAATGCCAAACCGTGTAAATTATGAAACTGATAATAACAAAATGAGAAACCATTTTAAGTCAATGTTTGAAAATAATTGCTTAAATCATTTTCCGACAGTAAGAACTCAGGAACATAAAAATTATATTTTAAACTATTGTTCTGTTTTTAATACTTTTCCCAGTAATAATATTAACAGAGTTCTATTAACACAAGAGTTGAGAATTAAACATTCTCTAAATGACACTAGTGAAAAGAAAATAATTCGTACAACTGATAATAATGTGAACAAAATTTCACAACATGAATATTTAAAAATGAAAAATTGTATGAGTAAAGAAAATGATAAAAAGATAAATCGAGCAATTAAAGAGAAGGGAAGAAAAAGGAAGGCAAGGCGCGAAGTTACATATGAGCAGAAAATAATAAGACATGAGAATAAGAGATTGAAAAAACGTAATCGTAATAAAACAGAAATCAAAAAGAAAAAGCGCAAAAAAAATTTTGACATGCAAAAAAAAGAAATAATCTATAAAAACTGAAGATGGAAAGAAAATACGCAAGGATAAAAATTTGGCATGTAGAAAAAGAAAAATATCAATGGAAACTCAAGATGAAAAGAAAGTGCATCAAGAAAATAATTTGTCATGTAAGAAGAAAAAATTTTCTACGGTAACGGAAAATGAAAAGAATGTGTGAAGAAAAGAATTTGACATATAAAAACGATAATCGGAATAAAAAAAGTGCAGGAGTTGCAATAATGTCTTTTGAAGATTTCGATGAAAGTAAAGTTCCACAGAATTAGTTAGGTTTAATAAATGCAGAATGTAAGTTTTGTAATGCGTTACATTTTTTGTGTGAAAGACCGTCACATAGATACATCACCGAGGAATGTCCCCGTGAAGAGGACATTATGATATCGCCTAAATGTCACAAAAATATTCCCGGTTGATATCAGCTTGACATTCAAGCAATATTCCGTGCTACTTGGGTGGTAGATCCAATACAAAGAAATTTTTTTTTACATTTCTAATATTAAATTTTTTTGAAAAAAATGAATAAAAAATATGGTTAATGCACACTAGAAACGTAGTCGGCCGCTTGCGGACGACAAAGTTGCTAGTTTAATTATAAAGGTAGTGGATTCCTCCTACTACCATTCTATTATTCAGAACGTCGTTGAAATTCGTATTCTTATTGTACTCTTAATTTGATTAATCAGAAAAAAAGGAAATATGAGAATGGTTCAAATATAGAAATCACAATCTAAACTTCAAAGAAAAACATGTATTTTATAAAATAGAATGAAAATGATTTTATTACATGTATCAAAACAATGTGTTTGATAGTGTGAATGTGTGTGTGGTGTAAATATAATGTATTAAAACTCACCAAAATCAAATCAACAATATTTAAATTAATCCTCAATAAATAATCAATCAATATTCCAATATTCAAGAATCCTCAATTCAATAATCAATATTCAATAACTCAATCAATCGATATTCCATAAATGACAAATCAATATTCAATATTTCAATATTTAATAATCCTCAATTCAATAATCAATATTCAATAACTCAATAAATCGATGAACCAGTATTCAATAAATGACAAATCAATATCCAACAGATCAACAATATAATAAACCAATATTCAATAATCACAAAATCAATACTTCAATAAATCAATCCAACTAAAAGAATTTCTCCACTTAGAGAATTCTTTTACAATACACACTTTGATCAACCCCAAACTCCGGGTTGTAACACCGTCTCCACTTGAGACCTCAAACTCTCCAAACCTCTACCTTAACTCAACTCTAAACAACCCTGGTCTAAGGGGTTGTTCCACCCGTCTCACTTGGAGGCTTCACTACTAAAGACCCCGATTTCTCATCCACAATTGGTTTTATTAATTGATAAAAGAGTGGGAAAAATATAATGAAATTGCCTGTCGCTAAGTCGCTTCTTGCAACCTTGCAATTTTGAGGTAGTGTCGTGATCCACCTTCGATGAGCCACTCCTTGTATTGAGCAATTATATTGCTCAATTGTATATTGATTTATGAAATGATGGAACTTTATTTACGAAACTTTGTTAAAATGAAGTCTTTTATTCTATATTGAGGTTCTATACCTTCTATTTCTTAATATTCTCGATATTTATTTAACAATTCTAAAATGAGAACTGCTATTTGTTTCTTAATTTATTTATAAATTAATTTGAAAAATTTTGTTTGTGTTGTATGTTTGTGTTTTATATTATTTATAATTCCATCTGTAATTTATTATAAGTAGAAAAAGAATTTAAATCACTATGTGATTTAAATGTTACAATAATTATTTGAATTTAGGTATCTTTTATTTAAAATTGAAAATTTTTAAAAAGTTACGAAATTCGTTTGTAACAATTAGTGTTATTTTGGAGTTCTTCATGAATGAAGGAAAAAAAATGGAAATTTTTTTTAAAAATGGCTCAGATTAGGGATAATAAGATTGTTTACAATTAACCACAGTTTGTACATTTTTAATAAATGAATTTGAAAAACTTAACAATAAAAAAATCAAAAACTTCAGGAAAACGTAAATAACTCTGAAAATTCGAACACATTTTTAAACTATTTTATTCATTCTCTGAATGTATTTTTCATTATATTCTGTATAATATATTTCTAAAATATTATAAAAAGTTTTAATAATCAAACCAGTTCTAAGACCAGTAACAACTTATTCTATAAAATTAAACAAAATAAAGAGCAGAAATGACATGTAAAAAATAAACGAGAAAACTAACCTCAATCACAATTCAAGGGCGTATAAACGAGGGGCACTGAAATTTATATCTTTTATTATACATTATAAATTATAAGTTAACTGGTTTATTTTTATTGTATTTTAAATTGTATTTAATTAAATTTAAAGTTTATTACTTGTTTTAAGTAAATTTTCAGGCACGGGTACATTTTTTGCTTGCTTCACACCTACTTCACGAAAATGTCTTCGCACAACAAAGGACTCCACGACGAAGGAAATTTTTACAAAATCTATTTGTACACTTTTTAAACAATAGCAAATAAAAAATGGCTTGGCATAAAGTTTTATCGTATTAAGCTTTAAGTTTTCATCTGTTTTTTATTAATATATATATTGAAATACGGAAGTTCTGACATGGCATGACAAAGGAATTATTAAAAATACGCAGTGTTTTTTTAGTGATTTTATTTGAAAATAAGAGAAATATAGTTCATTTTCAAATTTCTCTTAAGGATTTGAGAAGTGACATGTTTTTTTTTCGATTTCAATATAATTTTGAGGTAAAAAGTGCAAGTCTTGTAGTATATTTATACACGTTTATCCTTTGTCATGCTGGAATGAAGATTTTCAAAGACACTTTTATTCCAATAATTATCAGTAATTAAATTGATGTAATGAAAAATTGTATTTATAAAAATTAAACCTTTTGAGTTAAAGTTTAAGAATATGAATTGAATAATTAAAGATAGTACGGTTTTTATGAGTTATAGCATTTTAAAGTTTGGTACTCAGTGGTTAGGACATACTGAATTGCTGTTTTCCACCTATTAAATATTGTTTTACACAAAATTTATTTACAAAAATATAGTATTTTATAAGGTATAATAGTTATGAAATTACCCACTTACGGAGAATCACCCATATCCATCTTACACTAACAATAAGTTACACATTAATTATATTACAATACAATAAAATTATTCAAATTGTAGGTAAAACATGAATAATTATTATAAAATTGATTCGTATTTAAAATACAACAAATTCTTTTTATCAATTATTGGACAGTGGCCTTATCAATCACCAACCCAAAAAATATTTTTCCGTGCAATTTGTTGTGGAATTTGTACACTCATTCTTGGACCATGTGTAAGTATTTATTTATCTTAATACAAAAATTGTAATTTAACTGTACTCGCCTCGTATTGAGTTCTCGCCACGTTGTTACACTCCTAATGTGCAAAACGGTCGTTTGGCTACATGTATCGAAATATACTATTTTTCAACGTTGAAAAGATAGCAAACCACGAGAGACCCTTTAGGCATTTTTTCTAACATAAATTAATTTTAAAGACCTTCTACAAGATCTTGTACAAGAAAATGTAAAAAATTGTACGAGTTCTGCAGCTGAACTTGTACTAGAATGTGGAACGAGTTCTTCTATTAGAACTTGTACAAGAAAATATATTTAATACTTACAGAAATGTACATATTCTTGTACCAGATTTGGAACATGTTGCCGTACATGTTCGTTTATTTCTTCATATATTAGGAAATATATATATGTGCCATTCCATGAATTTTTTTGCACTTTTTAGTGTAACCTTTCCAAATTAAATTAAACATTTTTTTATAATATTTATTAACATAAAGGTCCAAAATAATCACTTTTTGAAAAGAAAAAATTGTTTATTTAAACAATACAACAATAAATAATGAAAAAAATTCATATTATATGATATAGTTAATAATTATTTAGGTCTGAATAATTAATTGTGAGATCGTTCTAAATGAAATTAAATGAAATAATTTTTATTAATTAACTAAAATTTTTCACCTTTTTGTTTAATTTTTTCTAACACATATGTCTTTTTCAATTTAATGCAAAATTGCTCGTAGGTTTATTTATAAAAAAAATATAAAATCTTACACATTAACAAATTTATCGCCTATTGCAATGATTTTGAGATATATGCATCTTCAAGAGACTTACGATTTGCTTTTGTTACCACTTAAGGATCCAGATAATAAGGTGGTACTCCCAGTTATCAGAAACCCCTTAAGTCTTTCACCATGGCTTTACTTTGTAGAATTTTTGTAGTTTATGTCAAAGTGATTATTCACTTATTATTTCTTCTACTTTCCCTAATATTTGACTTTATTGATTTTACACAATTAAAACATTAATCACTTATATAATCATGAATTGGAACGGTTGTTACACCAGCGATTTAAGTATTATACAAAATTATAAATAAATAATATAAAAAAATTAATATTTTAAATAATAAAACTTTAAATTAAACACTTTTAAAATTTTTTATAAACTCACTTAGTATATGTTAAATCCAATGACAAAAGAAAGTAAATCACAATTCACAAAAAAACTATTTGTCAAACGTCTTTTACTATCAAGAACGAGTTAAATTAAACGAATTAAATGTTTTAATTAAATGTACAAAAGCGACTATTGCAGTTTTTATCTTCGTATTTTTTTGCAAAGTAACCCTAATAACCGTTAAATAATTAAATTTTCATGAAACACCCGGTAGTAATAACTTTTTTCGATGTGAATACAACTGACACTGATAAAAAGCAGTTTGCTAATTTAGCAATTTTGCTATTCGCAATCCTTCTTCAGAAATTTGTGCTTATATATCTGAATTTATATTTATTTGTAACATTGTTTTCCAGTTGATAGGTGCCTATAATGCAAGAAATGAATCTACGATTATTATAGAATGTATTCCACCGCTTTTTACATTAATCGGTGGCTATATATATGCATTTATTTGCTGCCTGAAAGCAAAACAAGTACGTATTCTTTGTTCTTACAATAATATAAGTGATCACATTTCCCCTAAAATTTAATAAAATTAAAAATGTTAAGAGTTACTAAACAGATCTACAAATTCTCAAAGATATAAAAAAAATTGTACGTTTCTGAATCGAGATATTTATGTTCAAAATCTGAAATTTTATAATTTGAAAATTGAAACAAGAAATATTAATTTTGCTATCTCGTGGAGGAAGCTTTGTAGTCCTTTCGTTTATAAAACTTTTCAAAGTGTCGGAAACAAATTTTTTTTCTTCATAGAAACATGTTATATGAGATCCTGATCAATTGTCCGGATATATGTATGTGTGTGTAGATCCCTTTTTTGTTTAGAAGATAACTTTAACAGGTTTTAATGGATTTAGCTATTTGGTAGGCTCATTTATCATATTAATATCTCAAATCTGACCAAAGGATTTTAAAAAATACCCAAAAAAAAAAATTTTCTCGTCTTTTTTCCAAAAAATTTTTAAATAAAAAACTTTAAGGTTATATATAATAAAATCGTATTCCTTACGTCAAGACGAATCGATCGATATATATAAAGTATACATTTGAGGTAAATTTAAAGAATTAATGAAAATTAAAAAATCAAAAATTCACATTTTGGCTATTCGCTGCGGACACGGAAACACGGTGGCGCCTCTAGTGGCAATGTGGCGCATTTTTCGTTGGATACTTGTCAAATGTTTACATTAGAAAAAAATGCCATTTAATTGTTTCTGACGATTAAATCTATTTGTAATATACTACGGCGACCAAATTTATAAACTATTAAGATGTAACATGAAACATAAGTAACTTTTCGATTTGAGTCAAGCTGGAAAAAATATTTTAGGTTGCATTTTTTATGGAGGGAGGTGAAAATGGCTATTAACATAAACAAAAAATTATTTAAAATTAATTTTAAGTAATTTAGAAAGATCTAGTTATATGCACTTTTTGGAAAAAATTATTTTCAATTAAAATCTTTTATTAGATAATTATTTCTTTACAAATTTGAACTTTTTTCTGAACTGAAAAAATTGCAGTGTTTATCAAACTTTAGAACCAAAAGTTTTTGTTATCCCTGGCGGATTTGATTTACCTAAATTCGACCCAGCTGGGGCGAATCTAAGTCGAATCTAAGTCGAATTTAGGTAATTATCAAAAAAAAGCTTTAAATTGGTGAAAATTTATAAAAATTAGTATTGTGAGGTTAACATTTATAGAGTTAATTTTTGTAAGAATTTTAATTATTAACGTGATAAATAATAAATAATCACTTGATATGTGCAAGTGGTAACTGTAGATTTTAACTCGTTGTCAATTTTCATATTTTCAAGAAATTAGTGTAAAATGTGTGAAAAAATAATTTATATTTAATAGAAATTGCAAATTTTATTAAATTATTTTATTATTTATCGAGCACAGTTTAAAATAATTGCAATTTAATTTAAAAAAAAAAGTTTTCTTAAAAGTGATAAGAACTCTACTATACCGACAGCAAGAGGATATTTTCAGGTAAGTAAAGTTATTGTGGCGTGTAGTTTTGTTGTGACTAAAATATGTCGCTTTAATTTCTATAGATAAGATATAAGATAGAACATAGATCATGAAGATCATGAACATAGATTCATGAATATTTGCGATCATGAGATTCGATGTTCCTGTCTGATCACTATAAAAACTAAAGCGACATCTTTTAGTCACAACAAAACTACACGCCACAATAACTTTACTTACCTGAAAATATCCTCTTGCTGTCGGTATAGTAGAATTCTTATCAATTTTAAGAAAACTTTTTTTAAAAATTAAATTGCATTTATTTTAAACTGTGTTTTTATTATAACATTCATATTGTTTACATTGATTACTATTAATCTGTCATTATCATTGTCCAATGAAAATTGCCTAATTTCGCCATATCGAGCGCTGATAGTCATATCCGGCATATGTTCAAGGCCATGTCCGTAGCGAATTGTCAGAAAGCAATAGGAATTTCTAAATGACCAGAGCCTTGAAAATAATAGAAGTAAAGTAAAACGGATTCAGAAAATGTATGATTAAGAATCGTAACTAACGTAAGAAGTGGTTATTTTTAGGTTGTTTGCACTCCTAGGTTTTATTCAAAATTGAATAAGATACATTTATAGTCGTTTGTAGGAATCGCGTTTTCGTTATAAGATTTGCATATCTTGTTTTATCTATGATTATCT
Source organism: Leptopilina boulardi (assembly GCF_019393585.1). NCBI lineage: Eukaryota > Metazoa > Arthropoda > Insecta > Hymenoptera > Figitidae > Leptopilina > Leptopilina boulardi. The sequence goes on from NW_026137909.1 coordinate 2,293,112, forward strand.
TTATTTAGATACATTCTCTAATTGAACGTATGAGAAATGACTTTCAGTCATTCGAAGATTGTAAATGTGAGCTTGAGATTATAAGACGAGCTGCCCAAAGAGGAAAATTTGCAACTTCAGTTTATGCAAGTACATAAGTTATTTATATTTTAAAGTTGTAAATATAATATTTTAAATAGAAGATGTTAAGTTTACCAAATACTCAAGCTTCTAAAATATAATTCGCGCTACGCTCGCACACGGCTGCACGTTCTGAAGCCAGTAAAACCTTAAAGAAGGGAAAGATGGTCGAAATTTAAAATTTTGATTTTTAAAAAGTTTTAACTTATAGGAAATAGAAAAGCGCATCTTTTTTTCTTTGACTTTTTTAAAGGACTAATATTTCAAACAGTAATGACAAAAATCTGATAATTTTAAGGTATCACATCGGCACTAATCAGAGTCAAAAGTTTGTAGCTCGCATTACTACTTCCCGCACTATACTTTCGCCCTCAACTCCCTATACTCTCAGCCCATACTGTACCTACTTCTACAAATACACTCTTACACGTATACCCTACACTAGCAGCGATTAGAAGGAGTAGGAGGTTTGACAACGTCGCTATAAGTCTCGCTTTGACTACGGTGGATTTCTCTACTAGGGTTTCTCTCTCTAACTAATGTAACCATCCTGGGATGTTGCCACATCAAAGTGGCGGGTGTGCTATATATTGCAAATGACGTCATGAAATAGAATTTTTAATTTATAATTACAAATAAACGGCACGGTAAATTATAAATTTCTTTGTATATTTTAGTTCCAAATTTATTCGTGAATTCAACATTAGTTTTTGAAAAAAATTTATAGAAAACTTCTGATGATATTTATGAAAATGTACTTCTCCCCCATACATTAGTCCCGTCTCCCATGCAAAATAAGCAACTTTGATTGCTAATATCTCTGGTTCCGTACGGCGAAAATTTTTCATATTTTGCAAATTTGTCAAGAATGATAATAAGAACATATGGGAAAATTTTCAAGAAAATTTATAGAAAACGGTTTTACCGATGTGATACCTTAAGTTCACAAATTTAATTGCTTTAAAACATACATAATCATATCTTTTAAAATTATCAATGGATTTGATTGAGATTTCGTATACACACACAGTTGGGTCTACTGAAAACGATAATACATCGGTAATTATGTTTTCTAATCTTGACAGGGAATTTTAGATTTAAGAAAACTTTAAAAGAGACATTACCTTTTCACCACTAAACTCGTATGGCCACAATGAGAAATAGTAACTGTTAATTTTAAAGTTTATAGTAGAAATTCACATTATCGTACGTATGTATACTGACGTGCATGATTGACAAATGCAGTATTCCTACTGTAAAGTCTACAGTCTCTTTTATGTTGATTAATTCTGTCCATCATATATATAGTTTGACTAATATAATTTGTTTCACACTGATATGGAATTAGGCTGTGTCACTTGTGACGTCAAAGTCGATTCTAGGTGTAAGGTCAATACAATAATATACAATAATCAAATTTTTTATCAACTTTCCGATATATTTAAAATAAAATTAGATATGACCTTAGGGTACCACTCACAAGGCAACGGCTCACTAGAACGGAACCATCAAGTACTTGCAGATTATCTCAAACATTACGAGAATCAGGAATGAGATACTCTTGTTCCCTTTTGTATGTTTTCGTACAATACCACCGTTTATGAAGCTACGTCTTCCACTTCATATGAGCCAGTTTTTGGAAGGGAAGTGCGTTTTCCGAGTCCCCTTCCTACCGGCGATGAGATACAAACGTCTGGATCCTACAGTCAGTCACCTTGACGAAGTGCGAGCAATTTCGGTCCATTTCCGAATTGGGATTTATAGCACATTTTTGATAAAAAATACTCGTGGAGTATGCAGTGTCCTTGTTTTTCCGTGTGAAAAAAAGGACACTGCATACTTCCCGAGTATACACTTTATCAAAAATGTGCTAGAAATCCTAATTCGGAAACAGCCAGGGCTAAAAATCGTTCCAAACATTATCACGATCGTAGCGTGAACGAACAAAATTTTCAGGTACACGATATGGTATATGAGGCAAAATTCCTGAAATGTCCGAACAAAAAATTTAAAGTTATAAAATTTAATCCACACTTTTCTAAAACGTTGTCATTGTTGGTGAATGTCTAAAAATCAATTATTATTGAATTTGATAGAATAGTTTTTGAATTACAACGCGGATTCCCGTTATGTACAAATTTTTTCTTTAAATGTAAAGTCATGTAATATATTATCTAAATATTATTTTAATATTACCCCAATATTACTTGTAATATTACCTCAATATTACCTGTGATATTATTATTAGGCGGACGTTTTATTTTTATTGTAACATTCCTGTAATATTACACCGTAATATTATGAATTATTATTACTATTTATGTAATATTACTCTGATATTAAGGTAATATTATGAGCTCCTTGGGAAGTGAAAATGACATACAATAAGTGTTGCTATAGGCCAAATTTTGCAAATTGCATTGTGGATTGCAACTTCAAAGTCTACAATAAATTTTTTAGGATTCAAAACATATCCTTTTATCAAACAACAATTTTTAAGTTCGTGTAAACATTTTTCATCAGTTAAAGATTTCTTATCTGTAAGTAGACAAAAAGCTGTAGTGTTTCTACAAAAACACAATGTATTTTTCATTAAAAAATCCATGTAAAGTGAAAAATTTTTGGCGAAGAATCAAATGTGCCGTCAATATAAACTTCTATTGTTTAAGAAAGTAATCTTAAATTTCTGTCAGTTGACAAAATAACAACATTTGAAGAAGAATCGTTGATTCGAATAAATTTCTCATTAAATTTTGTTTTTGGCTCCATGTCTGCTATTATTTTATGCGTTTCACAAATGTTAGTTTCAAAAGTAGGCATAGTCTTATGTCTTGCGTCATACATAATTTTTTTAATATTACGAACTTCTAATTTGTTTTTTCGATTTTAATGCATGAGTGTATAATTTTAGAGTGCCTCATACTTATAGCTTTTCGTTAAGCATTTCCAGATATAATTTTTCTTTGAATATCATTTTCACTTAAATCAACATGGTTATGATTTAAAAAAGACATTATTTTCAATGGAGATTCTTTTGCAGTACGCAAATTTTCGGAGCAAGTCCTTGTCACACATCTCCATCGAATGTCCCCAGAAACTAAATTTTTATCAAAATTAAATCTAAAACTGCCTATTTCGATTATAATTTTCCACGCGTACTATTCATCTCCTTTCAAACAATTTCTTCTGCTTCATTTCTGCCCACACCAATATCATTAACCGGATTAATTTCAACATTACCATTATTATTATTATCACCAACACCAACAAGATTCCTATGATTATGAAGCAAAGATTCAAAAGTTTAAATATGAGGAGACATTCCTGTAGTTGTAACAAATGCATTGCATTTAAAAGCTTTGCACCACCCCTGCTATTCCCCAGATGCTACAATTTTTTGTTTTACAAATTTAATACCATTTACCATCAGTAAAATGTTACACCTCTGACTTTTCACCTCAGAAATATGTGTCTCACCTAAATTGGCCATATTTGATAAAACTTCTATAACAACGCTGCGCTGAAACTTACGCAAAGGACATCCGAGTATAGAGTGACAGACGTATGGAAATTTGACAGCATTACGCACGGAGGGGTAGGTCACAGAGCGGGAGAATGGGCCAGGCGGAATTTCGTCGCCGCACAGGTATACGGGTATAATTCGCGTGCAAATCGTTATCTGACCTACAAAATGCATTTAAAAAAATTTACAAATTTCCTTGATGCAAAAACGACAATAATTATAGTCATAATTACGACACGACCCTAAATGTGACTATAAATACAGCCATAGAATTAAATGACCGTAAATACTGGCGCAATTAGCCACATGGCACAATACTCTGCTGTGAGATTATGATATGGGTTAAACGTATAGCTTGTAAGGTTAGGTGTTATACGTGATACGCTTAAGGCCTGAGCATAATAGAATCGTAACCGTAATCGCAAACGCAACCGGAAGAATGAGTTAGAGAAGGATAGACAAATTAAGATAGTACCTTCATGGCGGAACTATTGAGTTCACCTCCCAGACAGCACAAAAACTTGCAACAACCTTGAAGCACTATAAATATACCAGGTTCCCAAGCTTCCGCGGTAAGCTTTCAGCATGACTGCCTCAAGTAACAAATTGTCCCACCTTAGCAAACTTTCAAAGAAATTTTGCTGCAATCTTGCAATGAAAGATTGTTGCAAGTTTCCAATGAAAGATTTTTATAAGCTTTCAATAAAAGCTTAATGTAAAGTTTCAATAAAAGCTTAATGTAAGCTTGCAATAAAAAGGTTCATATGTGGTAAACACAAGCTTAGAATATGCTTCCTGCAATCTTACAAAAGACTTGTGCTTAAAATCACAAAAGGAAAAAATTAAAAAATTTTATTGATTAATTTTTTTCTTTGCATTATATTTTTTTATGTTAACTTAATATTACACAAGAAAATCTTATGCAATCGAAACATAAGAGCATGAGAGAGAGAAAATTTTATTCTCTTATACGTGTTCGTGGTAGTAGATCGGTTAGGGTTCTCGACTTGCGTGCGTAAAATCAGGTTTTCAACCCCCTACCCCCAAGATTTTTTTTTGTTCATTCTTGAATCCTAAGCCTGGAGAAAGTGTGAAGGGAAAAGTGTGCTTTAAAATAAAAACATAGAAAAAGTTAATATATATATGATGACTTCCGATTTTTTTGAAACTTAATTTTTCTTTAGTACTGATTGAGATACGACTAGCTTTTATGATTCATTTCAATTTTTTAACATGCCAATTACGAGATACGAGATTTTCAAAAATTCTGAATTTTAATGATATAGTAAAGTATATAGTAGTATATAATAATATAATATAGTAGGATATAGTAGTAAAAATGATATAGTAGCTTGCTAACAAAATTTTTTAAAAAGATGAAAGCTTTCTCCAACAGTACTAAAATAAAAATAAGTTTAAAAAAAATCGGAAATGCAAAATGGGTATCTGATTTGGCGTGAAATACATTATACATACATGTACAAATTATAAATAAATTCATCAAAAATTATAAAAAATTTAAATATTACCATTTGTAAATGGATAGAGATATGCTTGTAAAGGCACTCTCACACCTTTTTGGCTGCCTGCCTGCAGGTTACCATGGCAACGCACGAGTGTGAGTGAGACAGAAATTTTGAATATTCAAATTTTTAAATTTTCTGTCGCACTCACTCTTATCCGTTGTCATGGTAACCTGCAGGCAGCCAAAAAGGTGTGAGAGTGCCTTAATAGTGAAATTCTGAAGAATGTGAATATGTTTAAAAAAAATTTTAAATGTGTATAATTAAAAATTTTATAATTTTTTGGAAAAACTCACTAGAGCCATAAAAAATAAAAGTGTCATTATGTCCGAAGACCCCACTCCGTCCCCCCGAGGTGCCTTGTTCACTCAAGCACCGAGCATAGGCACAGCAGGTAGAGTGGGGGTATACCACTTCTCCTCATGGGAGTGAAGCAGCTACTGCCTAGCAGAGCACAACCTTAGCTTTCAACTCTTTATCAATAAACAATATATTTAATTAATCCTACATTATTTTATTTGCACCCTCAAACACCAAAAATTGTCACTTTTTGAAAGCATTCTAAATTACTTAAATATTTGAGCAATTATTGAACGCAAAGTTTAATCACTGTGCTGGCAAGGACGCCAATTGGCGTTCCACGTTGCTGTTCAGAATTAGCAAGGAACGCAAAATAGCGTTCCAACTTTTACTTAGTTTTTTAAGTGTGTAGGTAATATGTTATAGTGTAGAAAATATAATTATAAAATAAAAAAATTATGTAAAAGTAGGAAAGACATTTGTAGTATTTTCGCCAGTGCTGTAAAAACAACCTGGATCGCAAATTGCCGTTCTTCCCAGAGAAGTGGTTAATCACCATTTCACATAATTTTGCGAATCATAGAAAGGTTGTACTATTATAGTCCTATGTTATTATTTTCAGTTTACGGTTTTATAACGGTAACAATTTATATGATGACACCACTATTACCAAACATCTTGGACGTTGTTTTGCCACTAAATGAATCAAGACCAAAAATGTATGTTTTTCATCTTGACTACGTCTTGATTGACAATGAGAGTAACTATTATTATATTTATCTCCATTCAATTTTTGCTGCATATATCACATTGTTGAATATAGCAGCAATAGATTTTATCTTCTTTGTAAGCGTAACACATGCTTGTGGAATGTTTGAAGTTTTATGGTAAGCATAGTTTTTCTATTTGATTAATATCACACTGACACACTTTTAGTTGAAATTGAGAAAGCGTTCAAACACAAATTTATAATTCCAAGAAACTATTCATCATATCTACCCAATCAGGACATAAGCTTGCAACATACATGTAAGTCTGTGGCAAGGAACAAGAAGTACTATTATTGTAGATTTGCATTGCAAGCTTGATGCAAGATAGTAAAGTAAGCTTGCTACACAAGTATAATTTTTAATTAAGTAAAATTTAATTTTGTTCTTTAGAATACGAATTATTTTTGAATATGTAGTGTCCATTACTGCAAGTGAGAACTCCAAAGTAAAAAGGCCGTAAACAACAATGTTTTTATTGTTAACTATTATATACTTTTTTACTTTGTACGGAAGATTACACCTGGGAGGTAAAAAATTTAAACTGTATACTTGCATCAAGTTTGTTGAGTAAGCTGGCACCAATCGTACATTTTGCCACTTGACACAAGATTGCTGCAAATATTTTGCAAGCTTACATTCTCATCAGGTATTCTAAATAAAAATATATCAAATACTAAATACCAGTTATCTGTAGTTTCATTCGATGTGTCATGTAACATTTCTCTAAACGCGGTGAATTGTTAATTCGGGCTAAAAAACTATGTTAAAAAAAGTTTTACATTATTTTAAGTTAAAATAAAATACATCTTTTCAGATACAGATTAAATCATGTTGTTGACGAAAACTACCATGTTAGTAAAAGTGATCCAATTAAGGACAGCAAGATATACGAAAGAATGATTAAGTGTATTCAGCTACATAATGATATTCTTAAGTTAGTATTTTAGTGTTAATACATGCCCAGTAGAAGAATTACTCTTTTGCAAGCTATTAAAATAAGGCATTAAAATCTTATATCATTGACTATGAACTTTAGATTATGATTGCTTTGGTAAATAATAATTACCAGAGATGTATAAAATTTAATTAAAATAGACAAAGTAAGGTACTTTATGGACAAATTTTTTGTTTTAATTTTAATAGTTTGTAAATAAAAAAACACTTTCCAGATAAAGATTTTAAGCTAACATAATATTTTTTAAAGTTTTTCAGAAAACATCGAGGTCTGTTTTTCTAATTTATTCTGTTTCATCCTGGGCATAACAATGTTATTGATAGGTTTTCAAGGAGTTCAGGTAAGTTGAAGCTACACGGAAAAAATAAATTCAGTATATTTTACATAACTAGTTGCGGATTGGCGGATATGGAGAAGAAGTTAGTATAAATTAAAACAGTGTCATTCACAATGAATAAAGAATGGTTTCACGAAAATGTAAAGGAAACTTCTGCCAAATTCAAGAATAATGTAAATTTAAATTCTTCTGTAACCCGTCGTACATTTTCTAACAGGAGTTCTGTAAAATGTTGCGCAAAACAACTTGCGCAGTTGAAAGACTGGGTTGACCTAGGGCTGCACCTCCACTTGAAAAAGAGAACTACTAATGTAGTTAATTTGTGGCATCATAGATGGAGCCACTAAATCGTTTTTTCTGCAAAAAAAAATTTATTATTCTACTCATAATTATTTTACACATTCTATACTGTTATTTCTATTACTTCTTAATCCTAAAGTCACTGTTTCTTAATTCTATACACATTTTCGCATAACTGAAACGCACTTAATTTACCCAAGAAGCACGTAATATAACCTCAATATCAAGGTAATATTACATGTAAGATTCGTAATATAACGTTGTAATATTACAGTAATCTTACCGTTAATATTACAGTAATATTCCCGGTAATATTACCTTGAGGCGGACATTTTAAGATCACTGTAAGATTACTGTAATATTACAGCGTTATATTACGAATCTCACGTGTAATATTACCTTGATATTAAGGATATATTACGTGCTTCTTGGGTAATTAATTCTTGACGCTGTGAGGATTCGAAACCTGCCTATCATTTTTATACGAACTACCTAACCGATCTACGGAATACTTTTAACGCACGCGGCTACCTAAGCTTGTGTTGTCATATCCAAAAATGTCAGTCAGGCAGAACAGCACTATAATGGTTGTGTAATAAGAATATGTATTCAAATTAGTCTTTTAGCTTTACAAGATATTAGTGAATTAAAATTGTTCGTGAATTTCTTTAAAAGAAAAAATCTTTTTAAAACAGTTTGTATGTGTTTACAGTACGCGTTATATACCTGTTCTATCTAATGAATAATACGTCAAATTCATTTTGAGGTTATATTTTCTTGACAAAAACTTTGATGAATCTTTCCGCCATAATATATTTGTTTATTTAAACCTATTATAATTTCTTTTTAAAAAGATGATGCTATATTAAAATAATTAACTTACAATAATTTTAACTTTTTTTTAAAGTAAATTACGTTAAATCAATTTTGGATTATTTATCTATGTGCAAAGTAGAATATTTTCTTTAAAAGGAGGATATTTTAAAGAAAATATTTTCGTAAAAATAGATTGTCCGATTATTAAAAAAATACATATTTTTACTACAAGAAAATAATTTTATAAAACGAACAAATTATTGTACATATAATATTACATATATAATTAAAGTCTTTTGTTAAATTAGTTTAAAAGACATTCAAACTTTAAAAATAATCTTATTATTCATTAAATTAGAATGCCTAAAAACTAATAAAAATATTATAAATAAACTAATGTTTATAGCTCATCAAAAGAGTTAAATAATAAATTGGTTAAGTAATTATCAGGAAAAACAGTGAAAACAAAATGTTTCTTGTTTTAATTTACTTTTTTAATTTATAAATTACAAACAAGTTTTAAAAATTTATTTAAAACAGTCGCTTATATTATTTTTCGTAATTAGAGGAGTATTATAACAGATGTCGATATTTTGCAGTATATAATAAATAGAATATAATTATTTATTTATCGATTTGACTTGAACATGACCGTTCTCAAATGGTGCCTGAGTATCATTTTTGTTCATAAATCGGTAATTTAGCATAAGCTGACTTTTAACAGCTATAGTTCGACAGACGTTTTTTCTGCAAATAGAAACATGAGATGTTACTTTCCCCTCTCTATGTTTTCCTTCAAAACGAATCGTGCTCAAGGGTGCAAGAGGGCCAACTGCTTCCATTACTCGCGCGTAATGAATTAAAAAATGGTGTTTAGGTTTTAAGTAACCAGGATGCAATGTTGTTAGTTGGATTAAATATTCGGTTACTTCTATCTCTAGCCACTTATGAGTGTCAGAACTGATGACTTTGCTGAAGATGATTTCTACTATTACTTTCAATTTAGTTAGCAATTGCCAATGAGAGTCTTCTTTAGGAACGAATGGTCCGATGAGGAGAAATAGACTTCGAAATTAATTCATCATTTCAGCAGCTGACATAGTTAGATATCCGCTTTTGATTTTTTTCTCCGAAAGAGGCATAGGTTTGTTTGTTTTTAAATTATCTCCGTAATTGAAACCTGCAAGTCGGAGATTTAAATCGTCGAGTGTGAAATATTTTTTTTTATATATGAAATGATTCAAGACCAGAGCTACATCGTACCTTAATATGCCGTCTGGAATATCATGTAGAGGATCTACAGACAAATTTTCCGGAGGATTAAAATTTGCCAACTCATTGAAAACACTCGAATAGGTCTGACACATCATTAATAATGTCGTTAACATATTTTCTGGATACACTCGTTAATTTATATAGTTTAGCGGCAAACAATGTTGTTTTTGTTTTAAAGTCATTTTCGTATTTGTCTGAGATATCGAAGAGCAAGTATTCATCAATTTGATTTTCATCAAATTCAGATTCATTTACAGAACTATCGGAACTATCAATATATAGCTCTTCCTCTGCTGTTTCTGATTCACAAGAAAGAGAAAAACTGAAATCTGAAGTAGAAACGTTCTTTTTATCCAATTCAGGAAGCAATTTAATACTGTGTTTCAAAATTCGATGTTTTTTATATGACGAAAAAATTGCATACTTCTTTTGACAATCAGCTTCTGTGCATTGAAACGTATCGGAAAACATATGCGCTAATTCTACATGTAGTACCAGAGTCTCATTATCCGAAAATGAGCAGTCGCACGCAAAGCACATAAACATTTTAAAATGAAAATAATTTATTATTGAGACAGCGAAAGGAAAGCATTAAATGTAAAGGCTTGCTTAAACGATTGAAAACAATCCTCTTAAAGAGACTCAAATCATGTCGCTCTAAATTTACGTACAATATATTTTCTACTATGTTAACAACATATACTTTGATTGGATAAGCGCAGAACAACGAAAAGAAAACCTTAAACGCAAAGGCTTTTTTAAAACGTTTTTTTTAAAAAGATATAAATCGTGTCTTTCTAAATTAAAAAAATGTATTTTCTATGCTAACGTATATATTATTATACTATTATGCAACATTATTATGCTAATATTGAACACGTCAGTCGAATAAGCACAGTGCATGGAGAAAATGCTTCGAAAGTAAAAGCTTTTCCAAACGATTCAAAACTTTTTTTTTAAAAAGACAAATTATGTAGCTCTAAGGTCACGAAGAACAAAATTTAAGACCTCATACTTCAGTCGATTTAGCACAGACAAAACATTAAACGTAAAGGCTTTTCTGAAAAACACAATTTTAAAAAAATTCTCTAAATGAGACAGTCATCACGTCGTTTTAAGTTCAGCAAGAACACTTTCTATTTGTTTTTTGAGAGACCTTATTTTAAGACTGACTTTTTCTCCGACTAGTTTAATTCCAAAAACAGCTCGTTGCATAAAATGCCAAACATTGTATGCTTCAACAGGGTAAGCACAGTGTAACGAAAAAAAAGCCTTAAACGTAATAGACACAGCTTCCAAAACGGAGTTACATATATAATATGTGTCGTCAATAACGACGTATATCTTTTGAACGTTAATTAACGATCCAACAATCACCATTATTGGCTGCAACGTTAATTTTTTTGATAACAAAATCAGCTTTAATCTGTCTAACATTGCGTCTTCTTCGTTAGCAATCTATAAAACGAATTTGTCATTTTAATCGCAAGAGAAGTTGTCGAATATTAGTATAAGTATAAATAAGTATAATATATTTACCGGTATGACTAACATATACGACTCTCGTTTTTCTTTTAAAGTCAAACCAATATTGCTTAATTACATCGACTTCGTCTGAGTGGGTTTCAAGTTATTTGATTTTATTTTCAATTGATTCTGAAAAAAATATAAATATTTTTTATAACTTTCGAGAGGAAAAAATTATTTTTTTATATAAAAAGATTAAATATATTACCTTCAAAACTACACGTTCTAACTTCTGCTGAAAGTTTTTTCTGCGCTTTTTTATCATATGGCTTAATAATATTCTGTTTTCTTAATTCCCCTTTTATATAATCAAAATGGTATTTTACTTTACCCGTACAGGGTAATCTGACTCCGTTTTCGATTTTGAAAGGAGAATAATACGTCGCAGCATTCTCACTTGGGAACACTGTTTCTATTGTGGCAGCAAAATTATTGAAAATGGACTCATCAATGCTAAAACCAAATAAAATAAATAATTAAATAAATTTAAGTTATTTGACAGAATAAAAGAAGTAGTTTCAGTTATTTTACTCATTATTAGTTTTTTTATAATATTAAAGCTTACTTCCAATCATCTAGTGGCGTTCCATTAAATTCTTTTAAAAGTGCCTTCTTTTTCAAATCAATAAAGTTGTGAACTAAAATTTTTCTACTTTTTTCGGTTAAATAACCTCCTTGTTGATTATAGGCGTGATAAACTAATTTCAGTATTTCGCCACTTCCAATTAATTTTGATAATCGCTAAAAATAAATTTCTTTTATTTCTGTCTTATAATAAATGATTTAACGAATAATTGTTTTTGAAAAAGTGCTAAACTTACTACGTAGTGAGGATTTTTTTCATAGTTATCTTCAATGATAATATTTTCGGATTGTGCTTGTCCTGTGTCAGTCTCTGTCGAAACAATCTCAACTGGTTCCACATTAGGAGTAGACGATAAATCAAGAAGAGCTGAATCCACAGTTCTTAATTCTTTAATTTGAGAAGGTGTTAACTCCACTTTTTAAGGCACATTGGGTGGTGTCGAAAAGAATTCAAAACTCTGCAAACAGTATTATTTTCTTAATAATAAAATATTTTATCATTGTTTAATATTTCATTTTAAAAATGCATAGAATAGACATTCAATTTTGGTACCTGAATACTGACACTTCGATTTTTGCGACTAGCTTACCTCATTAAAAATTGACATGATTTACCTATAAGTCTTGCGCGGGAATCTTCTCATACCTTAGAATTTACACAAATGTTATACAAAATTAACAGTATTAGGTTTTTAATATTTTTATACATATACAATTTATTATTTAAGCCACTTATTGAATTGGGAAATGAATTCGAATTTAACCAAAAAAAGAAAGAGAATTATATGAATCTTGACAATTTGGAAAATGTTTTAGTTACAAAGATTAACAATTTACAATTAAACATGAAAAATTTTTTTGTTCAATTAACAAATAAAGTTATGTTTTCAGAGTTTATAAAGTAAAATAGTACATTAAACAAAATTTATTTCAAAACAGTAACACGTGCAAAGGTAACCTAACCTTATACTTCGACAAAGCTATATAGATACATCTTTCTTGTCTATAAATTTCTGTAATATATTTACACTTATCATGTAATTTGCACTTAAAGAATCTTAAATATCTATTAAATAAGTTTTAATTGATTTTTAAATATAAAGAAAACGATACTTACAAAAATTGTTGATTATGCACAGGGACAATCCACATGTGGCGACACACAGCGACACACATACACATACAACACTAAACTTGCGCGCTCACCTGATGCGCGTCACGTGATTATCCAGGACGAATTTTACAGAACTCTGATGGAGTATTTGCAGCAAAGAGTGTCGTGCAAAATTAAACCACGTTCAACTTAGATTCCACTAAACATTTTCAACGTTTTCTCAAAAGTTATTCTTTAGAAAATACAAAACTTTTTTACACTAGGGTCCATTTTAAAAATTACAGAACTGTTTTCAGTTACTCCTGAAATGTTCTGCTTGATATAACTAAAGTTTCTGAGATTACAAGAAACTTTGTTAAGGAATCTTGTATATCCGCTACTCTTTTACTAATTCTGTAAAATATACTGAAATAATTTAATGATTTAACTTTTTTTCGGAAAATTAGCAATTTTAATAATTATTGATTTAATTTGAATTTTAAATAATTATTTCTAATTTCATATTCATTTAAAATTAATTTGATTGTTACAATGTTCAGTGGTGCGAATGTCCCTACTGGAAATTCCTATATAAAATCTTACATGGGATCCTACATGGAAAAACAATGTAACACTAGGAGACGATTTTGAGTATGAATTCATGTAGGAATTTTCATTTGTGTTTCTACATAGGAATTCATATTGATTCTTATTGTTAAGGTTTATTAATAAATGAATGAAAACTTGTGTTTATGTAGAAGCAAAAACATAAAATATATATGGGGTAAAATTCCTGTAGCGAACTAAGTGAAAAAAAAGTTGATCATAGTAACTTGCACATAGTTTAACCCTAAGGGTGAGTACTTTAACCATGAAGTATTGTTAGGTTTTTTCAAAAACTGTCGGAGAGGGAGGGGGTTAAATTTTTTTGAAAAATTTAAACAGTGAATTTTTGAAGACTTGTAACTTTTAAACAGAAAGAAGAAAAATAATTTGTCTTGTATGTTTTTGAAAGGTTTTTTCCTGCTCACTCGAATAATGGAAAAAAATTTCAAAAAATTCTAATATTAACCCATTTTTTTGAAAATTAAAATTTTTTCGAATTTTTTTTTTAAATTCGGTCCTTTTCATTTTTTATATATATATTTTTTTTAAAGCTAAAAATGTGTATTTTCACCACAAAAAATATTAAGACGTCTTTTTTTGTTATTTTCGAGATATTAATTAATTAATGTTAACCCATTAACGACCGCCAGGACGAAAAATTTACCTTCACTTAGCACCTGTTATTTTATATGAAAAAATAATTTAAAAAATTCAGGATAGCCCATTTCTAACGTAAAATTTATCGTTTTTTTCGATTCTGAAGTCCAAATTTAATTATAATTAAATCCTTAATATTTATAACAATTTTATTGCAAAAAAACATGATTTTCTGCAAAAAAATTTTTATTCAAAAAATATTTTGACATGGAAAACCACAGTTAATTTGCTCCGGAACCCAAAACATCGCGTCCTCGAATACCCAGCTACAAAACTATATAGTTATAAATTTCAAAATTTAAGATGGCGGACGATAAAATGGCGATTTTCCACTAAAAAAGATTTAAAAAATACTATTTTGCAAAAAATAATATATTGATGAATTATTTTTATTTCTCCACCATATACTTATGTTTTTTGGGTCACTAAACACGAATACGGTATAAGTTTTCAAAAATTCAAAATGGCGGACAATTTTTTCAAAAACTTAATTGATTTTTCTAAAATTTGTTACTTGGGGGTTTTTGGGGTCGCCGGTTACGAATCTGAAGTTTCTTTTCAATAATTCAACATGGCGGATCCAATATGGCGGACAATTTTTTCAAAAACTCAATGGATTTATCTGAAATTTGTTACTCGGGGGTTTTTGGAGTCGCCGGTTACGAATCTAAAGTTACTTTTAAATAATTTAACATGGCGGATCCGAAATAGCATACAAATTTTAAAATTCACCGAATTTGCTTGAAAATCAATACTTATTGAGTTTTTGGGGTCGCTGATTTCGAATTATTTCACTTTATATTGAAATCGAACACATTTTTTATTACTGATCTACTATTTTATTACTGTGTGACCATAAAATTTCACCATTTCTACCGTCAAAGGAGTACTGAAATAATCAAATTGTTTAACATTTTTTATAAAAATTCCTAAAGAGACGCGTACTTTAAAGGATTTTCTGCAGGGTTAAAATTTGTAGGCTATTTCGGATCCGCCATGTTGAATTATTGAAAAATAACTTCAGATTCGTAACCGGCGACCCCAAAAACCCCCGAGTAACAAATATTAGATAAATCCATTAAGTTTTTGAAAAAATTGTCCGCCATATTGGATCCGCCATTTTGAATTTTTGAAAACTTATACCGTATTCGTGTTTAGTGACCCAAAAAACATAAGTATATGGTGGAGAAAAAAAAATAATTCATCAATATATTATTTTTTGCAAAATAGTATTTTTTAAATATTTTTTAGTGGAAAATCGCCATTTTGTCGTCCGCCATCTTAAATTTTGAAATTTACAACTATATAGTTTTGTAGCTGGGTATTCGAGGACGCAATATTTTGGGTTCCGGAGCAAATTAACTGTCGTTTTCCATGTCAAAATATTTTTTGAATAAAATTTTTTTTGCAGAAAATCATGTTTTTTTGCAATAAAATTGTTATAAATATTAAGGATTTAATTATAATTAAATTTGGACTTCAGAATCGAAAAGAGCGATAAATTTTACGTTAGAAATGGGCTATCCTGAATTTTTTAAATTATTTTTTCATATAAAATAACAGCTGCTAAGTGAAGGTAAATTTTTCGTCCTGGCGGTCGTTAATGGGTTAATAAAATATAAAATATTTTGCTCACAAAAAAAGATTATAAAAAAAATTTGTTAAGAAGTGCATTATTTAACTATAGCGGTACTGTTGAATTTTTAAAAGAGATGAACATTTCTTATTGTTTTATTAATTTATAAAGAGCTTGGGAAAACTTAAAAGACTCCACATTAAATAAAATTTGGAAACCTCTTTTAGGCGAGTCATGTATTATTAAGCAGGACCCTACATTGGCTATCCTTTTAAGTATCAGCCAAAATGAATCTTCGAATGATTCCAATGAATCAGAAGTTTTTTTTACAGAAATATTCAACCAATTCTGTGAAAATTTAAGTAATTCAGAAAACCTTGTAAAGGAACCAGAAAAACTCGTTTCTGAATGGTTTAACACAGACGATTCAGATATCGGATGGAAACCATTAACAGACGATGAAATAGTAAATTTTATTACAAATGCACAATTAACAAGAGAAAATAACAACAATAATGAAAATGACAACAATGAAGAAAGCAATAGTAGCATGGATATTTGTAATCAAATCTTTCCATCAGAAGCTTTGGAAATGTTCAAAAAATTATGTTTTGAATTCTGGCGATTTCTCATCACAACACCACGAATGGTTTCAAGAAGTAGGAAATATATTAGAAAAAGAAAATGAAAATTCATCAAACGGTTAATAAAATTTATATTTTAAATACGTTTTCGTTTATTTCGTTTACATATTTTAAAAACAATGTGCATAATTGCTATGTAAATTTATTTGTGTTAAAAAATCAAAAAATTATTTTTGTTAATTCGTCTATTTATTTTATTACGAATATGTAATAATAATTGAAAATAACTTCGAAAATTGTTAAATCTGTTTAAAATAAGATTAATAATTGTCAAGTAGAAATTTAATTGTTCTAAAAAACCAAAGGATTATTTGTGTCAATTAGTTTAATTATTTTATTATTAATAGTTTTAATGAAAATAACTTCGAAAAGTAATCAGCATTTCTAGATGCATTATGCTTTATTTATTTTATTTATTTATATTTATATTATTTATTAAATTTATTTATTTATATTTATTAAACAGTCTACCACCTCGGATTAATACATTGAAAGATCTCAGAATGCCAGGCCAGTAATTAATTTTTTATATTGGATAATATTTCATTGCTTAAATAAAAATTTATAAATTATATTTATTTTAGATCAGAATATAAAACCTGTCATTGAACATCGCTCCAGCAAGTGTTTTTCAAGAATTGGTAGTGGTATTTCTTATGAATGCAATCTAAGTACTCGTTTGAATAATATAACAGCAACAATTGAGGAGTCAGGACAAAAACTATATCTGATCTAGTGGTTTCAACTTTGTTAAAGAGAAAAGTTGAGAACATAGAAAATTCATCGATATCTTTAAGCCAACCTAAAGGTGGGAAGCATTTGAAATTAGTAGTTGGAACACAGAATATATTAAAATCAACAAAACAGCAACTATTATCTGCGAATGATATTTCAAAAATCCAAACAAGTTTACAGTTGTCACAAAACAAAACGCTTGAACATGCCAAAGCCAGACGGATTGGAACGAAAAATTCGAAAATTATAGAACCGAATTTAAAAGAAAAATTATCTGAAAAAAGTAATTGCTTGGATAGCTATTTCACTGCAAAAACGTTTAATTTTGTCTCGACTAAAATCAATCAAACAACTGAAGCTACAGAAACGGTAGCTTATTGTATTGATACCAAAAGTTTAATTAAACACCTGATTAACAAACGCAGTGTAACCGATTACCATTTGAAATTTGGTATCGATGGTGGAGATGGCTTTTTAAAGGTGTGTTTGTCCATCCAAGGAAAGAGTAATCACTTCAACAACGAGACACAACGTCAAAAATACAAAGACGGAATTTGCGCCAAGAAATTCAAAGATAGTTGTGTAAATAAATTGATAGTACTGGCTGTCGCCCGGAATTCCCAAGCAAATTATCAAAACGTTCATCAATTATGGTCTGCGTTAAATATTAATCAATTCAAAGGAACCATCGCTACAGACTTAAAATTAGCAAACATTTTGGTGGGCATAGTGAGTCACAGTAGTACGTTTCCATGCACTTGGTGTTACGCTGAAAAAACTAAAATGCATATTTGTGGAGATTATCGAACGATTAAGAATGTTAAAGAATATAATCAAAAATGACGTAATGCAGGATCTAAAAGCTAAAGCAAAAAACTTTAAGAACTGCATCCATCCTCCTATTTTTTCAGTTGAACAAGATCGCTTATTTTTGGAAATAATTACTCCACCAGAATATTGCACCTACTGCTTGGGGTAGTTAACCATTTGACCTTCTTCAAAAATTTGAAAAAGATGCACTTATGTTAGCTGAAGCATGCTGTGTAGTACGAGATGTTCGCCATGAAAGTTCCAGTTTTAATGGAAATGCTTGCAAAACGTTATTAGAAAAGACTGATATTCTTCATTCTCGATCTTCTTCTCCAGGTACTCTCGAGTATGTCGAAACATTTAACAAGTTTAAAATGGTTGTGCAAGCATGTTTTAGTAACGATTTAAATCCATCTTTCAAAAATTCCATTGAAGATTTCAAAACGAGTTACTTACAATTGGTAATTCCTGTAACACCCAAAGTTCATGCAGTTTTTTTCCACGTGCGAGATTTTTGTCAAACAGTACCCGATTATTCAGAAAGATTAAAACGCGCTGTTTGTGAATACAACAGTTTTCATTCCTTCTAAAATGGAAATAGAAGCTCTTAGATATTTACCACTTTATGTGATAAAATAATAAAATTATGTTTACTGACGAAAATATTAATATGTACATTCTTTACATTACTAAATTTAATTAAACTTAAAAAAATACAAAAATTGGATTTATTCGGAAATACCTCTACCGATTTTTTTCTTTTTGGGCTCAAATCACTTAAAAAATAGTATAGAATTAATATCTGAAGAGAACCGAGATGGGCCAGTACTTTTGGGTTAAAGTTAGTCCAAACCCACCGTGAATACCCAATCATTTCTGTTAGAATTTAACGTGGTTAGGATGGAGGAAATGGGTTATATATATAGTAAAAATACAACAATATTATTTAATACATATAATTATAACTCATATAAACTTTACAATATTTATAATCTATAATTTTTTGATTCTTGAAATCTTTTAAAAAATGAAATTTAGTGTCAATATGTTTTGTCCGATGGCTAAATTTTTTATTTGAAATCAGTTTTAAACAATTTTGGTTATCTTTATAGATGAGTTTTTTCTCTTGAAGATTCCCTAGAAAATCTTGTAGTAGATTACGTAACCATATACATTCTTGGGTTGCTTCTACTAAGGCGACGTACCTACTCTGCTTCTGTTGATGACAGAGAAACACATGATTGTTTACGACACCCCCAACTGATAGGAGACCCACAAAATTTAAAAATGTATCCACTATTAGATTTTCTGTCAATTCTATTTTCGGGCGACCATCAATTCGCTCCCGTGAGGGAAAGTAACCTTCCCCCACCATGCGGACAGGAGCCTGAGTTCGAGTGTCGGAGCGACGAACTAGCACCGCGGGGGCCGGGTCTCTTAATCTCTCATAAATTAGATTTTCCAAGTTTTCCTTAACTGCTTTTTCTACATATAAATAAATTTTTTAAATAACAACATTTTCAAGTTTTTTTTTATCAAATTCGAAATCCTTACTTTATTACAATTTCATACATATGTTGTTTGACTTAAAAATGTTGATATTTAAAAAGTTTATAATTCGAACATTTTCTAAATATCTTTCTTCCTACAAATAACCGATTACTTGTCTATTATGAAATACACTATAAAAAACATATTTTCTAGTTCCTTATTTATTCAAAGCATAGTTTATAATAAAAATAGATTCAAATAAAAATATTATAAGTCAGTTGCTTTATTATTTATTGAAAGTGAAAAAGTAAATAAATATTTTAAAAAACAATTCTTCCTTCACACTTGTGTTCCAGCCTTAGGACTGTCAGCTTAAAACATTTCTATATACATATCTTAATGCTGGCGTGTTTAAAAAATGTGTTCTTTAAAATAAAAAACTAAAAATAAATTTATTTTTCAGGCTTTAAAGGCCCTTCAAAAATTCTTCATGTTTAAATAAAAAAAAAATTTATAAGTTCAAGGCTTGAAAAGCCATTAAAAAATTGGGCTTTAAAAGCACCATTTGAATTTGTACATATGGTTTTTTGCACCTTTAAAAAAGGTTGTAGATTTAGGTTGATCGCGGAACTAGATCATATAAAAAAACATAAAATATATATTTTATTGTAAAAATTAATTAATTAAATTATTGAATAATTAAATTAATTAATACACTCTAAGTATTTATATTAAAAACAGTTTGAAATAAAACCTTTTTAATTTGAGAGAATTTAAATTAGTAGAATTTATTTTCAGTAAAGTTATTGCAAATGGTAGTAATATGATACTGACTGTACAAAATTTATACGAGATATTAAATTATTATTATTTATTATTATTTTTATTTACGCTTGTCTGGTGAACATTACGTTCATACAAGAGGAGTTACAAACTTGAGTGAGATACATAATTGTCGCTTTATACAAAATAAATTACAAAAGACAAAAAAAAGAGTATATAAAAATATCTATACGATGGTTCAGCAAATCCTAAAATCTCTCGCATTCAAAATAGTGATAAACATATTAATAAATTTTTTAATTTCTACTATATTATTTGAGGATATGATATTTAGCCAATGGTCCGTTGCATCACAATTAGGGTTTCTGGGGAACAATCTCTCATGAACATGTTTCCACGCCGGGCATTCCACCATAATATGATGGAAGTCATCATTTTTCTCATTACAAAAAATACAATTATTTTCCATATCAAAATCATATTTAGAACGATTAACTACAATTCTTGTAACATATTTATTAGAAAGACGAAGTTGTGCTAAAATTCTTTTGTAAAATAGTTTCAGACTTAGAAAAAGATACGGCTGTGTTCCAGTTTGTAAGAAAAGATGAGGAAAAATTAAAAGGCTGTTGGAGGAGAGTCGTCGGTCATTATCCGACTTCCTCAAGTAAGCTTCGTAATTTCTGAGAATGATCCCACTGTCCATAGCCACTGAAGATAGAGAAAAATTATCCCATTTGTAAGTTAAATCAGACAGTATAAAAAATATTCGAATTTGATTAAACCAATTCAGTTTTGCACTTTGGTCTGTTCGTGCTAATGATATTAATCTTTCTAGGCAAAGTCTAGAAAAACGCGACGTATCCATCCGCGATATTCTAGTCAACCATGATAAAACATTCTTTAAAACTACAAAAGAGAGGTGTAAAAAGCCAGTCTCAACTCTCAGTGCATAACTCGGGGTATTTTTAGGAAGAAATAGTAATTGCTTCAGAAAAGAAAGTTGTGTTTTCTCAAGAAGGTCCAGAAAATCCAGCGCCCATACTTGAATAGCATACATTAATATACTCAGTACAAGGCTATCAAATAATTTTTTGTACGCGTTCCACGAGTTAGCCCCAGACAGGTGAATCACTCTCAGAACGCTCCCAATCGCTAAATTTGCTGAACCTGTGAATTTCTTTGCAGCCGGTGCAAATGAACAAGACCCAGAGAATGGCACGCCTAAATAAACATAACTGTCTACCACTTCAATTCGTTCTTCACCATATTTAAAACAAGGAGGGGGTCCTTTATGTTTATTTCATAAACATTATGCTTCCTCATTGTGTGAAGCAAAAAATTCGCTTCCTCGTGAAGGAAGCAATGAATTTGTCCAATTCAATTGATTGATTTAAAAAATTTGGAGTTAAAAATGTTTTAAATTAATTAAATTTTTTGAAAAATAAAGAAAATTTTAATTAATTTTGAGTGTAACATAAACTTTATATATACGAATCGATTCCTTTTAATGCAAGGAATACAATTATTTTATTCATCAACTTGAATTTAAAAAAACACAAAATTTTTTAGCTAAAATATGAATTTTCGATTTTTCAATTTTTATTAATTCTCAAATTTTAAATCAAATCTATACTTTATATATACCAACCAATTCGTTTCAATGCAGGGAATAAAATTATTTCATATATAAACATGAATTTAAATAAACACATCATTTTTTAGCTAAAATGAGAATTTTTGATTTTTTAACTTTCTTTAATTCTTTAAATTTCAATCAAATCTATACTTTATATATATCAATCGATTCATCTTGACATAAAGAAGACGATTATATTATATATTACCTTAAATTTTTCGATTTAAAAATTTTTTCAATTAAAAAAAAATTTTTGGAAAAAAGACGATAAAATTTTTTTTTTTGGGTATTTTTAAAAATCCTCTCGTCATTTTTGAGAGATTAATGTGTTAAATAAGCCAACCAAATTTTATCAAAATCCATTAAAACCTGTTAAAGATATCGTGTTCACAAAAACGATCCACACACACATACACACACACACACACACATACACACACATACATACATCCGGACAATTGATCAGGATCTCATATAACATGTTTCTATATAGGAGGCAAAATTCCTGAAATGTCCGAACAAAAAATTAAAAGTTCTCGAATTTAATCCATACTTTTCTAAAATGTTGTTATTGTTGGTGAAAGTCTAAAAATCAATTATTATTGAATTTAATAAAATAGTTTTTGAATTACAACGTTTTTAATTTTTGACTTTTGAAAAAAAAATTTTTTTTCAATGTACAATATTTATAAGTAGAATGCATAAAAGTTAACATATATATAATGATTTTTAAAGCTTTTTTGACGAGCTACACGCTGTTAATAAATTTTTTTTAAAATAACATTTGACCTTGAGATTCAAGGTCAAAATGTTAATTTACGTTTATCTCAAAATCGGATTTTTTAAAATTATTTTTAACTATCTCAATGGAAAGCTTGACTAATTTCCTACAAAACATGTAATTTTCAGAGTGGGATCTTTTAAAGTTTTTGAGATATTAATTAATTAATTAATTAATGTTTATAACAAATGAAATATATTACAAACGAATAAAGTTACCGTAATTCTGAAGTTAGTAATTATAAAGTTAACGTAATTCCGCATCCAACGAGCCCTATATGAAGTATTTTGGATAAGTAGATTGTTAATAAACAATTAGTTAACATTGCAATTGTTTATAACCAATCTACTTATCCAAAATACTTCATATAGGGCTCGTTGGATGCGGAATTAGCTTAACTTTCAATTGGTTAGTTTAGATTTATGATAACTTTATTTGTTTGTAAGATATTTCATTTTTTATTGTTATTTAACTAAAATTGAACAAAAATACTTAATATAGGGCTTTTGGATGCTTGTTGTTAGTAAAAAATAAAATATTTTACAAACAAATAAAGTTATGGTAATTCTGAACTTACCAATTGAAAGTTAAGGTAATTCCACATCCAACGAGCCCTATATAAAGTATTTTGGATAAGTAGATTGTTAATAAACAATTGCAATGTTAACTAATTGTTTATTAACGATCTACTTATCCAAAATACTTCATATAGGCCTCGTTGGATGCGGAATTACGTTAACTTTCAATTACTAACTTCAGAATTACGGTAACTTTATTCGTTTGTAAAATATTTCATTTGTTATAAACATTAATTAATTAATTAATTAATATCTCAAAAACTTTAAAAGATCCCACTCTGAAAATTACATATTTTGTAGGAAATTAGTCAAGCTTTCCATTGAGATAGTTAAAAATAATTTTAAAAAATCCGATTTTGAGATAAACGTAAATTAACATTTTGACCTTGAATCTCAAGGTCAAATGTTATTTTAAAAAAAATTTATTAACAGCGTGTAGCTCGTCAAAAAAGCTTTAAAAATCATTATATATATGTTAACTTTTATGCATTCTACTTATAAATATTGTACATTGAAAAAAAATTTTTTTTTCAAAAGTCAAAAATTAAAAACGTTGTAATTCAAAAACTATTTTATTAAATTCAATAATAATTGATTTTTAGACTTTCACCAACAATAACAACATTTTAGAAAAGTATGGATTAAATTCGAGAACTTTTAATTTTTTGTTCGGACATTTCAGGAATTTTGCCTCATAGAGGAAAATTTGTTTTCACCATTTTTAAAAAGTTTATAAACGAAAGGACTACATAGCTTCCTCCACGAGGAAGCAAAAAGAAAAATTTTTTGCTGTTCGCGTCTTAGAAAAAATAACAATCTTTGTTTTATTAATATTAACAGTTAATTTGTTTAAGTCACAATATGACCGAAGTGCTTTTAATTTATTACTAACTTCAAGTGGCGAGTCAGATAAAAGAACATAATCGTCCGCATATCCCTGGGTCATAATTTCTGTTTTGCTATCAATGGCAATGCCCCTGCATCCCTGTTTATAAAAATGGTCTTCAAAATCGTTTATGAATAACAAGAACTCAAGGGGGCTAAGAACTTCACCCTGGAGTACCCCCTGAGTGACCCTCACAGATTCTGTAATACCCTTGTTACATTTAATATTTGTTGTTGCCACTGAATAAAACGAGATCAAAATATTAATAATTTTAGAACTGAGCCCCAGTTTGTGAAGTTTGGGCCACAAAATTGCATGAGAAAGGGAAGGAAATGCGCTTTTAAAATCTATGAAAATTGCATAAACTATTGACGACGGATTTCTTAAATAAATTTGGATAATTGAATTGAGGGTAAAAATATTATCAAGGCAACTCCTTCCCCTTCTAAATCCAGACTGAGACTCAGGAAACAAGCCTAATTCCTCCGCCCAAAATTCAAGTCTGCCGCAAATCACTTGTGTGAAAATTTTAGCGATATTTAGCGATCGTTGACACACTTCGGATAACATTTCTCGAGATATCTCTGCCATGACGCAAGGTCTATATTTGAATGTTGCATCGATTTAAATCTGTAAGAATTTATCACCCTCCAGAACTGGGCAGAGCTACTGCAGTTTGCCAATCTTAATCAGGTTGATCATGAGTTGAGCCAGTTACTCTTCCCATTCTCCTGTGAGAGAAAGTCTTTGGATACTTGTGTCAATACTGCTGGAAGGTGTCTTGTCGAGTTCATGGAGACCAGTGGGCTCGTAATTAAATTATTATTTAATTCATTAATTTTATTTTGCACAAAATCGCGTTTCTTTTTTGAATATGAATTTTGATATTTAAATGAAGTTTTAACACTATTTAATTTGAAATGAGATTCTACTTGAACTTCAAGTAGAACTTCAATAGTTTTAAATATAGATGGATGTGTGTGGTAAAAAGATTTGTTAAAATGAGAATGAAAAGATTCGCACGCATTTTTATTTAAAAAAATTTCACGCGGAGAAGTATTAGAGGAACGCAAAAATGATTTACAACTTCTAACTGCACACATCCACCTTTCTTCACCACCAGCATAACTTTTATGAAAATGAAATTTAAATTCATTACAGATTAAAAGAGGCTTACCCTTTTCTGACGTAGATTCAACCAAAAAGAGAACGTACTTTTTGTCACAATCCATCTTTGCATGATTTGTTGACACCTACATAACGCCCCACTAGCGCCACCAAGATGAACTAAAGGCCTTAAAGCTCCTTTCATATTGCATTACAATCCCATCCACTTAACCTCAAAGAGAAGACTTGGGGTTAAGAATTCCTTGCAGTAATATTTCAGTAATATTACTATAATATTATTCATTTATTAATAAAATATTATTTACAATAACCTAAAATAATGTTCATATATTAGAGCAACCTTGCTATGGTAAACGTCGCCATGGTGACCGTTGCTATGATTTCGAACTTTTTTTATATTGGCATCAAGTTTATTATTTGAAACAAATAAGAATTTTATAGTTGGCTCTGAGTCAAGAAATGTTATTTCATTCAAATCGCTGATAACTCTTTTATTATCAAATAAATATTTACTTAAATCAAATAAATTGTATTTCAATTAATTATTTAAGTATTAATTAAGTATTGTAACAAACATCCAAGAGTTTATTATTGCCAGAAAAGTTTTTGAATTTTTTCTTCTATAATATATAAAGCGAAGAAATATAATTTTAAAAAAATTCATGAAAAATTTATCTAGTTAATTTGGGATTTTTTTTTTGAAAATTTAAAATAAAAAATTAAATAGAACATGAAATAATTTTTAAAAATGATAAAATATAAAACATTAAAATTCCTATCTTCTGTTAAATTGAAAAGGATTGGCAAAGGTGATGATATAATTATAAACTTTTTAAAAATTAACATTTTTAATGCAAACAACATATGCACAAATTAACAATTAAATAAGGATTCCGAACCTAATAACAAAAACTTAAAAATGCTAATATTAAAAAAAAAATTTTTTAAAGAAACTCCATTAAGGAAATCTCCTGAATGAGGGATTAAGGCACGTTGCACACTATCCGATTTGTGTCGGACGAACGAGCTTTACACACTGTCCGATTTTTGTCGTGTACGACATTTGATCATCCTACGAAAACTTCAGGTATGCGAAGGAATTCTTTCAGGTATGATTTCAGTCGCACGTTAGCCTGAGTACGGTGTGCAGCAAAGTATTATTATAATTTTATTTTTGCTTTTAAAAAATGAATATTAAAAATATAGTTGTCACAGCTTGTCTGCTACGTCGACGCCGTGTTATGCGTCGTAAAAATCGGGTTAAGAGAGCTCATTGGATTCAATCAATTTGATGAGAGAAAAAGAGAAATTCTTCAATTTTTTCGAATGTCAAAATCGTCTTTCGATGAATTGCATGACCGTTTAAAAGATTCGATCAAGTCAGAAGACACTTTATTCAAAAACAGTATTCCAACACACGGTGGTCAGGAAGAGATTTTAAATGAAGTGAAAATGTAGAGAAAATCTGTTTACATAGGCTCATTGTATACATAAAAACAAAACGAAATCACTTTATCTTACCTCTCCACCAGATCATTTACAGATTTTACAGTGTTTTAAAAATTGTAAATTTAAAAATGTGAAAATTGATGTGTCGAAGAAGACATCACATTGTATTCATTCAAAACGTAATTTAAGTAATTTGTAAAAGAAGGAAAACGCCATAGACATGATATAAATATATATATATATATATTTATAATCGTTTTTATAATCATTGTTTATTTTTCTGTGTATAATAAATTGGCAACTATTATTAAAATTTGTAAACAGATCAGTATTCGCAATTTGACATAAATAGTCTATTCGTAGAATATATTCAACAATTCTCTAGACATTTACTACAGTAACAATAGGAAAATATTTATTAATAATTTATATTGTATTTAAATAAACAAAACACTTTCATAAATGTAAGGATGAGAATGAAACTACAGCTTTCTTCAATTTTAGTGCATATGAGGGGTGATTTATTGCATTTACCTTATATTTATTCCAATGAACTAAAAATTCTCGATGTATAGATTCACCTGCTTGTTCCGACCAAATCCCCACCCTATTGAAAAAAAACACGTATAATTATACGTATAATAATACGTATAATTATACGTATAATTGTACGTATAATTATACGTATAATTGTACGTATAATTATACGTATAATTGTACGTATAATTATACGTATTATTATACGTATAATTATACGTATTATTATACGTACAATTATACGTATAATAAGACATACGAATTTGAAACAAGAATTATACGTATAATTATACGTATAATAATACGTATAATTATAATTCTATTAAAAATAGAATAATAGAATAGAATAGATTAATTAGTAGCAAAATTGCGCTGAAATTTTTAGAAATTTTAAAATGCAAATTAAATTTCACGAAAAAAAATATCGTCGAATGTCAATTCAAGCAGTCACCCATCCAAGTACTAACCGCGTCCAACGTTGCTTAACTTCCGTGATCTGATGAGAACTTGTTTCTTCGCCTTGGTGTTTCCGCTGTCTTGTCTTGATTAATAACTTTGTCGTATAAGTATCACTAAAAGTGAGGTTAGGTGCGATACAATACTTATACGACAAAGTTATTAATCAAGACAAGACAGCGGAAACACCAAGGCGAAGGAACAAGTTCTCATCAGATCACGGAAGTTAAGCAACGTTGGACGCGGTTAGTACTTGGATGGGTGACTGCTTGAATTGACATTCGACGATATTTTTTTTCGTGAAATTTAATTTGCATTTTAAAATTTCTAAAAATTTTCAGCGCAATTTTGCTACTAATTAATCTATTCTATTCTATTATTCTATTTTTAATAGAATTATAATTATACGTATAATAATACGTATAATTATACGTATTATTATACGTATAATTAATTATACGTATTATTATACGTATAATTATACGTATAATTCTTGTTTCAAATTCGTATGTCTTATTATACGTATAATTGTACGTATAATAATACGTATAATTATACGTATAATAATACGTATAATTATACGTATAATTATACGTACAATTATACGTATAATTATACGTATTATTATACGTATAATTATACGTGTTTTTTTTCAATAGGGCAGTCCATCTCCATTAAGAAAACGAAGGCAATCTTGAAGGTGTTCTGAAATTACGTGAATTTTCAGTGTTGTTGAGCATTCAGTTGCTTTATACATTGTTTTGAACTCCATTATGTTTCGATCTAAATCTTTTCCAATTTTTTTTACTTAAAAACAACTGGAGACGACTTTATCCATCGCTTTAAATGAGTTAATGTAAGGCAGCAAGCGAAGCCGACCAACGGTTTTATATATGTTTTCATCATCCAACAAATCAGCATTTTTGAGTAGTTTGCGACAAGCATTTCCCTCGAATATATTGCCATGGTATTTTTTTGAAGAAAGAGATAATTTTTCCGGCCACAAGAATGCTACTTCAAATGTGAGGAGAAAAACCAACCCATCAAAAAATAAATGATTAACAAAACCTTGGAGCAGATGTAATTCGGGAGTGACACATTTATCAACGACGAACTTATCTTTTTCTTCTTCATCGTAAAAGAGAGGTTCATTAACGGTGCTATGACATTCTGGAGCTTTCTTCTTATTTTTGTTTAAACTTAGGAAAGTCTCATAGTCTTTCTTTATATCCCCATATGTTCTTAATTGTACAGAATCATCATCTGTAGTAAAAATTAAGTCATCTTCAACGCGCGATTTTTTTGATTCTTTCAGTTTTATGAAGCAATATGGGCAGGGATAAGTAGCAGAAGCAGTTTGTAACCCATTAACGACAAGCATTAACTTGAAATCAGCCAAAAATTTAAATGAAATTTTATTAATACCTGTTATTTCAAATAATGTTTTCATGTTGTCATATGATTCTGTTATATCAGGAACGATACACAACATAATTAACTTTTTAACACTTGTCAATTTTGCTTCTTTCTTCAATTTCTTTGTCTCAGGTTCGTAATCATCAAGTTCACTGCTACTATCATCATCAATTATGGACGTATAATTTTCAGGAATGATCGTGATGCATATTTTAAAAATTCCCTGCCCCCCGTCAGCCATAACTTTAACTTTATACTGACCAATTAAATTGCGTGATTCTATAACAGCTTCCACTAATTCTGTTGCATCGGCCCATATCACTGGTCTCTTTTCTATTTTCTTTGATGAACTTATCTCAAATTCAAATGTATCACTACTTTTATATACTTCTTCCAATGTGTTCATTTTTTTACTTATATGACAATGATAATTAGAAGGCACACATTTTCTACCAGGCTGTGAACGAACAAAAGTTGTAAGTTTTCTCATTTGATTTGCAGACATATTATTTTCAACAAAGTAATTATCTAAATTTTCTTCAGAAAAAGAATTTTGTTTAACATTTTTTTGTCCATTGAGTAAAATTTGCATTTTCTTGCCTTTATCATTACTCAATTCAAGTTGAACGTTTCTAATTGATTTTTTTTCACCTGAAAGTATTTTTTTATTAACTTTCTTACGTAAAACATTCGAAATTATTTGTTCTTGTTCCTTTTCAGTCAATTTATCGATAGAGTTGATAATAAACTCTTTACTAGGTGGAGGCTTTGATTTGTCACATTGCAATGGACTTTCAGAGTTTACTTTCGGTTCAATTCTACTATAAAGACCATTGCTTTCATCAATTTCCACCGGTATTTTCTTATGACCACGACCTTTTGAAAAATTTAGAGAAAATTATCTATGAATACATTTTATTATTATTTTTATCGCAAAGATGTATTTATTTACTTACCTTTTAAAGTCTTCTTATGTCCCTTAGATCTCGCAGTGGAACATATATAACAGAGACATGTATTATTATTTTGCTCTTGATATCGAGTAATATTATTCAAACGCAAATCTTCATAATTTGGCATTATTGGAAGAGACCTTGTCCGTATTTCCTTTTTATACTCATAAAGTGTCGCTTGACAAGTGCTACATATACTAAGCGGAAAGCGTTCATCATTCAAAGAGTAATTTTTATTTATGTACGTCTTTACCAAATCACATAATTTTTTAGTGATTTGAAAATTTTCCGTTTTTGCACTACCAAAAATTATTTTTTTCCCGCATGGCGCACACACTTTTAAACTTATCATTTTTATTGTTATAATATAAACATTATTTTTCAAAATCAGGTATTTAAAGACATGACCAGATAGGTCTACTAAGGTTTTTTAACTTCCGATCAAATTCTTTGAAAATCGAAATTTTTAAAACGCTATAAAATCTGTAAATGATCTGATAAAAAGGTTAGATAAAGTGATTTTGTTTTGTTTTTATGTATACAATGAGCCTATGTAAACAGATTTTCTCTACATTTTCACTTCATTTAAAATCTCTTCCTGACCACCGTGAACAGTTGAAATGCTTAGTATTACATTAAGGTAAGTGTAATTTTTAATTCTTTATAAATTTACTAGCTTATTATAAACAATAAGAATACATTTATACTCGTTACTACCCATGTAAACAACGAAGAAATAAATGTTTAAAAAATTTTAGTGTCAAATATTACAACTAGCTAGGATCCTAATAAGCCATTTTTGTTATTTTTGAATCTCTGTTTACATAGTCTGTATCAGTATAAATGCAAACTGATTGTTTATATCAATTTTTACATATCTACAATGAAAAAATTTTCATTTAAATAATTATTATTTTAACAAAAATATGTAAACAAATAAGTGTTGCAAATTGTTAACCTTTGTTAGAATTATCTAAATTTAGGCGGTTTCTTTAAATGAATACAATTTTTTTTTGGAAATATCTTTATTTAATATGTACATAATTTTGGTTTAATGAACATTATGTTTATTACTTTTGATTAGAAAAATCATTAAAATCAAGTGACGACGTAGAGGAATTAGACGAAGGGCTTGACAAAGAGTAGGAGCGTGAAGCTGATTGTGATAAATCGCCAATGTTATCGTACAAGTTGTATGTTGAAGAATGGGGGGGAGTTCTTTGAGGATAGGGGGAATGTCTAGGACTACTATCTTCAAATCTATTATTAGTAGAGAAAGATTGTAGAGGTTGCATCAAGGTAAAAGGATTAGGAGGATTATAGCCAAAATAATTTGAGGCGACATAAGTTTCGGAATGAGCCGTTTTCTTTTTCTCATTTATACTTGATATTATTTGTAATACACCCATTTGAAATTGTAAAATTTCATTACTATCAAAATTGCGCAAATAAGGAATTACGCCCTGAAAAAACATCATATGAGGATCTTTTTCTTTATGATCAGATTCCAGAACTTTTAACAATCGTGTTTCAAATTCGCCCGTATCTTTGCCATTTTTAATAACACGTTTTCCTGATTTTTTTGGTACCCTCGGAGATTCATCAACATCCATGTTCTCGGATGATAAATCTAATTCTTGAGTTTCAGAATCCTCTTCTTCAACATTTTCTTCTGAGTTCACACTATCCGCTGTTTCTGTAGATTCGAACACTTTAGACGGAACAATAGTTGGTCATGGAAGACATATTTTTTCGATGTCGATGCACCAGAGCCACTTCTTTTACTGCTTTGCAAGTTTTTTTGGACCTAACAAAGGAATCGCGCAGATTATTCCACCTTTTCATAACCAAGTTAACTGCAACAATAAAAGTAAAATGTTGATGTAAAACAAACAGTGATAATAACTATTTTTTTAGGTATCTTGCAAGCGGATGTACAGTGCCGCTCAGCAGATTTTGCCCACCTTTGAGAATTTTACGCTTGGCGAAAAGTTTCATATTTCGGTTGCTAATAAAGATATAATAATGAGTGAGGACTTTTTTGAAAGCTTATATCTTCTACTTTTATGATATCTAAAACAGATATTAAAAAAAAAATTTTTTATTGTTTAATTGCTCAAAATAAAAAACCAAAATTTCCGTTTTTTTTGGAATTTTAAAATCGCTGCAGTTTTTAAACCAGCCATCACATTTTAATCGTTGATAAGTCATTTGAAAGCTAATTTTATCACCTTTAAAATGATTCCTTGTAAACTTTAATACGACAATTTGTAACAAAGATATGGACAATTGTTTAAAAAAACTGCACTTTTTTCAACTAGTCATAACTCAAGAACGATTGATTTTTGAAAAAAATTGTTCTGAAGAAAAATGTGCCTTTTTATGTATAGAATTAGAAAAAAAATATTTAGACATAAAAAAAAATTTTTTTTTTTTACATTTTTTTATTTTTTTGAAAATCAGCACTTTTTGTAATTAGTAATAAGTCAAGAACGGTTAGGTTTAGAAAAAAATTTTCAGGATAAAAAATGCCTATTTTTATGTATAGAATTAGAAAAAAATATTTCGAATTAAAAAAAAAAATTTTTTTTTACATATTTTGAGTTTTTTTGAAAAACAAAATTTTTTAAATTACTAATAAGTCGAGAACGGTTAGCTTTTGAAAAAAATTCTTAATATAAAAATTGTGTATTTTTATGTTTAGAATTGAGAAAAAAATATTACGAATAAAAAATTTGTATTTTGATTTTTTAATTTTTAATAAATATTTTATATGCTGCGTATTAATTACAGTAGTTCAATAAATGTAATATTTGGCTTACTTAACAGAATTAAACACTTTTAATTTTAGAGCCATTTGAATAGCTTTTAATATTAGAATCGATATCCTTTGTTTATAAACAGGTTGAAGATTGTTATTTATTTCGATTATTGTCACTAAAATATTAATCTAGCGAAATACGTGATAACGATTACACGAAATTTTTGCTTTGCACTTGATTGTTGCTTGTAATCAGTTATAATATAATATAATTATATTTTCGGTTAGTGCATAATATTATAAATAGTGGTAAAAGTTATTTAATCGAAAAAATGAAGTCTGAAAATTTGTCCACTATAGAGCGCAGTAAGATTATAGCTCTTCACAAATTAGGAAAAAGTAATCGTCAAATTTCTAAAAACTTAAAAGTGTCAAAACGTACTGTTGATTACAACGTTAAAAAATTTTTAACATTTAATAGTGTTGAAAATAGACATTTTAAGCAAGTGAAACCAAGAAAAACATCAGATGCTGAGGATAAGTACATGGTGAAAAAAAGTACTTTAAGCAGACGTTTGACAGCTCCTGAAATCGCGTCAGAAGTGAATAAAGTTTTTGATAAAAAAATAAGTGTTTCCACTGTAAAAAGACGTCTCGCCGAGCAAGGACTTCATGGAAGAATAGCCGTTAGAAAGCCTTTATTAAGAGAAGTTAACCGGAAAAAGCGTTTACAGTGGGCAAAAAAGCACAAAAATTGGTCAATTGATGAATGGAGAAAAGTTCTCTGGAGTGACGAATCGAGGTTTGAAGTGTTTGGGTCTAAACGAAAAGTTTATGTTCGTCGTAAAACAAACGAAAGATTTTCGAAAGACTGCATCGTTCCTACTGTCAAACATGGTGGAGGTTCGGTAATGGTTTGGGGATGTTTCGGAGGTTCAAACGTTGGTGATATAGTGAAGATTGAAGGAATTTTGAATAAAGAAAGTTATAGAAACATTCTTCAAAAAAACGTTGTGAAATCTGGAAAAAAATTAATTAGTAAGCATTTAAAAATTCATGTTTATAAATAAATTCCCTACAAACTTTTATAAAATTTGTAGTTTCAAATAATAGAAAATTGAAATTTTCTGTTGAAATAAAATCTACATAAAAAATGAAACCATAATTTAGTAATTAAATTTATTTCAATAAACCTTTTTTAATTTAAATTTTGTAATTTGGTTAATATAGGTAAAAACTTTACATTCCAACAAGACAACGATCCGAAGCACACATCTAAGCTTTGTAAAGGTTATTTAGACGGTCTTCAAAAGAAAAAAGTATTACAAGTTATGACATGGCCACCGCAGTTACCAGACTTAAATCCAATAGAATTGTTGTGGGAACATTTGGACCGAGCTGTAAGGAAATCGTGTCCAACGTCGACAACTCATTTATGGACCATTTTACAAGAAGAGTGGAAAAAGATTTCAAGTGAAGTACTGGATAAACTTGTTTTAAGAATGCCTCGCATATGTCAGGCTTTGATTAAAAATAATGGGCGTCACTTTGATGAAAAAATGTTTAAAAAAGTAAATATTTAAAATATTTAAAAAACAGAAGTTTTCTAATATGATTTTAAACATTGTTAATTTTTATGAAAAAAACTTTTAACACTTTAATCGTCAAAAACTTTAAAAGTATATTTAGATGTTATCTTTAAACATTATTTAAATGTCAAAATGTTTAATATTATTGTTAAAATGTTTTAAAGTATGACTGTTGAATAATATTATTTATATATTTCAAAAGTATAAGTGTTAATGGACATCTCATTCGACTTTGTAAATAATGATCACAGCTGTATATTAGGTCATAACAACATACATACATAAATATATATATATATATATATAAAAAATATAATGTCAAAATATGTAAAAAAAATTTTTTTTTTTTAATTCGAAATATTTTTTTTCTCATTCTATACATAAAAATAGGCATTTTTTATCTTGAAATTTTTTTTCTAAACCTAACCGTTCTCGACTTATTACTAATTACAAAAAGTGCTGATTTTCAAAAAAATTAAAAAATGTCAAAAAAAAAATTTTTTTTTTATGTCTAAATATTTTTTTTCTAATTCTTTACATAAAAAGGGCACATTTTTCTTCAGACCAATTTTTTTTAAAAATCAATCGTTCTTGAGTTATGACAGGTTGAAAAAAAGTGCAGTTTTTTTAAACAATTGTCCATATCTTTGTTACAAATTGTCGTATTAAAGTTTACAAGGAATCATTTTAAAGGTGATAAAATTAGCTTTCAAATGACTTATCAACAATTAAAATGTGATGGCTGTTTTAAAAACTGCAGCGATTTTAAAATTACAAAAAAAACGGAAATTTTGGTTTTTTATTTTGAGCAATTAAACAATAAAAATTTTTTTTTTTAATATCTGTTTTAGATATCATAAAAGTAGAAGATATAAGCTTTCAAAAAAGTCCTCACTCATTATTATATCTTTATTAGCAACCGAAATATAAAACTTTTCGCCAAGCGTAAAATTCTCAAAGGTGGGCAAAATCTGCTGAGCGGCACTGTACTTTTACTGATCTGCACTACAACTTCAAAATTGGCATTTTAACGGCAAAAAAGATAGTTACAAAAGTCTGCTCAGCAATCTGGTTAATCATGAAACACGAATGCATCCCTGAACTTGCAACAGAAAGATGGGGAACAATAAGTTCAGATTTTGAAAAGGTTTCAAATTTTCCACATTGCCTGGGTGCAGTTGATGGAAAACATATTCAATTGGTTTGCCCTTTGAAAAGTGGATCCATGTATTTCAACTATAAAGGATATTTTTCCGTGGTTTTAATGGCAGTTGCAGACTCTCAATACCGCTTCGTAAATGTTAATATTGAAAGCTTTGGGAAAGATTGTGATTCTTCAATATTCAAAAAAGAAAGTCTCTGGAAAGGGATTGAATCTAAATCAATCCAATTGCCAGAAGAGAAATATTTACCTGGCACAACAAATGCGAAAGTTCCCTATTTTCTAGTTGGAGATGAAGCATTTAGGCTCCATAAACATTTACTAAGGTTATATGGGGGATCAAATTTAACGCTAAAACAGAGAATCTTCAACTACAGATTATGCAGAGCCCGACGTTTTGTCGAATGTGCTTTTGGAATTTTAACAAATAAATGGCGAATTTTCCACCGTCCTCTGAACCTACGTCCGTCTTTAGCTATTACTATTATCAAAGCTTGTGTTGTTCTTCACAACTTTGTCCGTGATAGGGACGGATTTGTGCCAGAGCACACTGAAACAATCGTTGGACTCGAAGATTTACCAGTCGATGACTCTGTACGAGGTGGTCTTGCAGCAAATACTGTCAGAGACGTATTAAGCAATTTTTTTGTATCAAATAATGACTGTGTACCTTGGCAAATAAACAAAATATAATTTGGATAATGGTTTATTTTCTTTAACCCCTTAAGGGCGGAGCGAGCACTTGTTTACACTTTGTGCACAGAAAAAAAATTAACTCAAAATGAGTAGCGAACGCTACTCATTTTGACGTGTAGCAAAAATGATCTGGTATGATTTACATAAATTAACGAAATTAAATAATAGAATTTTTAGGTTAGGAATCTTGTTGACGTTGTTGATTAATAAATTTTGACGCTTCCAGGGGGAGGGGGGTGTCAAGCTATTTGTTATGGACAGCCAAAAAAATGGCGCTAATGTATGTAACTAAGCGTTACATAGAGGGAGGGGGTGTTGATATTTCCAAAAAAAGCGTTACGTATTTTGTACACAGCCCCTTCTTTCTAAAAAAATCATTGTGATAAAAGGTAGAATAGAAAAAAATACAACTCGAAAAACTATCGAAATAAGAAATAAGCATTGAGAATGAAAAATGTAAATAGAAGGGCGAAACATATTTCAAGATTAGAAATGTGCAGGTGGAGCTGCAATTAATTTCGTCAAACATGAGCGCTAATATTTAAATTATATATAAATCTTATTTTGTTATACACACATTAAATTGAATGATTAGTGCAAGAGAGATTATAGAATAAATTACTCTCTCTTACTTCATATTCATAAATTTTTTCTTTACATTTTGAATCGTTATGAGATAAAAAAAGCAAGAAGAAATCAAATCATTTTTAAAATGAAATTATTGAAATAGAAATTGAAAAAGAAACAGAAGCAACGAAGATAATAAATATAAAGAAAATTTTCATATTTTCACAAATTTCATTACAAAATTTATACAACAATGAGTTCAGTTGTTTTTGTGTAGACATGGAGTAGATAAAAAATGTATAAAATTTGAAATACTTACTATACGTGGTTTTCTTTCCGTCATCCATTGTAATAAAATCCGCATTTAATACCTCGCACACTTGTTGCCATGCACTTCTCCTTTCTTTTCGATTTTTATATAAATCCACTGTTTTATCCCAAAGAGCTGGTTTCATTTGAACTAATGAAATTAATATATCATTGTCCACGTTTTCACACATTTTGTCCATAATCTGAATGCGGCAAATGCACGAGAACTACTGACAAGTAACAAGGGAAAATCGTTTACTGCAAAATACTGCATTAATGACAACCTATTGATATTTTAATTATGGACTTTACAGACATACATTTTCTAAAAGCTGTTCAGTGTCAGAGAGTATTTTACCTCTCTATTCATATTTTAGCTGAAAAATTTTATATTCTCAAATGTTAGGTAGGAAAAACTACCTGAATCTATGAGCCTAATGATATTTTAATTATAGAGTTAAAAAACATATCTTTTCTGAAAGCTGTTCAGTATCAGAGAACATTTTACCTCTATGGTTTAGAAAAAAAAATTTTGATAAAAAATTGTTTAAAAAATTACTTTGTTTACACAAATTGTTATAAACAAATAAGAAAATTCAAATTTTTTATTTTTCTAATAGTTCACGTAGAATTGGAAATACTACCTGATCCTATGAACATCGAACGAAAAATAGTCGGATAGTGTGGAAGCATCAATTGTTTTTCATAAGAGACTGCTTTGACGACATCATCCGACAGTCGGACGTTCTAGTCGATTCATCCGGCAGCACAACGACATTTTGTCGGTCCGATTTTAAATCGGAAAGTGTGCAAAGCCCTATTTACTTCTTCAGTCCACTGAAAATTTTTTGTCTTCCGATTTTTTGCCGTCCGACACAAATCGGATAGTGTGCAACGACCCTAAGGGACCCGGCTCCCCGCAGTGCTACCTTCGCTCCGAAACTCGAACGCAGCCTCTGGCCGCGTGGTGGGGGAAGGTCACTTCCCCTTACGGGAGCGAATTGATGACTGTCCCTATTTTCGGTCCAATTCGCATCCGCAAAACCAATTAAACCGTCTTCATTGTTGTCTTGACCCAACACCAGCTCACGGTTCTTCGTCCCTTTCAGGTAGCGGAGAACTCTTTTTGTCTCAGTCCAATCGGTCTCTGTCGGCTGCTTATTATGCTGACTTAATATTGTCACACTAGCTGTTATATCTGGTCTTATGTTTACAGCTAAGTATAACAATGCTCCAATTGCTTGTTGATACTTTTTACTGCCAGGCATTGTTTTTTCTTCTGTTCTTATTTTCTGATTGGCGATTCAAACAGCTACACTAGCGCCACAGTTGAACTAATTTAGGTGTGACTCGCTCTGTAGCACTCCATGTGTTTTAAATTATTTTTTTTTATTTAACGCTTAAAAATTATTTTACAAACGCAATAAAAATATCAGAATAATTAAATAATTTGAAATAAACTGTCAAAACAGAGACTGCTTTAGAGCGAGTCACGCCTAAATTAGTTCAACTGTGGCGCTAGTGTAGCTGTTTGAATCGCCAATAGCCTGGATCTAAGGTTACTTGAGAAATTTTTTGCATCTTGTAATCCAAATCTTTCTATAATTTTTTCAATGTATTTTGTCTGTTTGATACTATAAAATCCATTGTCTTGTTTCTTTACTTCTATACCTAAATAATAATTTAAAGTACCTAAATCTGTTAGATGAAACTGTTTATTTAAAAATTCAGATACTTTATTGATTTTTTGCACGTTCTGTGATGAAATTAAAAAATCATCGCATATGTTATTACATAAATTTTTTCTTTATCGTTACCTTTAAAATATAAACATGGATCAATTTTGCTTTGTGAAAATCCATGGTTTATTAACAAATCATTTAATTGATCATTCCAAATTTAAAAAAAAATTGTTTTCTTTAAATTTCCATTCAAGTAGGCTGTCTTCGCATCGAAATATTTTATGATCATATCCTTTATACCTGACAGTGTTAAGAATGTCCTAAACGTTGATTGTCGCACCACGGGTGCGAAAACTTCATCGTAGTCAGTGCCATACTTTTGAGAGAAACCTCGAGCAACGAGTCTTGCTTTATATTTCTCTATATTCCCTTTAGAATTCTTCTTAATCTTGAAGACCCATTTACAAGAAATTATATTAGTATCTTCTGGTTTTAGGACAATGTCCCATGTCCCATTTTCTCTTAATGATTTAATTTTCTCGTCCATTGCCTTTTTCCATTCTTCTTTATTTTTTCCTGATAAAGCTTCCTTTAGGGTTCTTGGCTCATTTTCTTCCTTGACGAGATTTGACATAGCCGTATAACGCTCTGTTTGGACACCTTTATTTGATCGCGAAGAGCGTCTATTTTCTTTATTCACTTGCTCAGGTGAATATTTAGGATCACTGTATTCCCTATCCGCACCGTCTGTTGAATCACTTTCTTCAGTATTTGTTTCCTCTTCTGTTGACGAATCTTGAGTTTGGTGTTCTTTATCTTCATTTCCATGATTATTTAAAAATAATCCAGCGTTATCAGTTTCATTATTTTTCTCATTTTCATGAACTTTATCGAGAAAAATAACATCTCTACTGATTTTGACTCGATCTGTTGTAGTGTCCAAAAGCCGGAAAGCTTTTGATTCCTCTGAATATCCAACGAAAGTCAATTTTTCTCCTTTATCATCCAACTTTCTTCTTTGTTCTTTGTGAATGAGAACATACGCACTGCATCCAAATATGTGCAAATGACGAACATCTGGTTTTTTACCATGCCATAATTCAAATGGCGTTTTTTCTTTAATGAATTTCACCGCTTCATTCTTATAATTCATTAAATATATTTTACTATATCTAGAATAGTCGTCAATAATAGATAAAAAATACCTTTTCTTTCCAGGGGTTTCCGTTTGCATTGGACCGCAAACATCTGTGTGGATAAGATCCATTATTTCTTTAGTTTTTTGTTCATATTCTTTTGGAAATGGTTTACGTACCATTTTCCCTTTAATGCAACATTCGCATGAAATTCTTGTTCCGCAGTCATTAAACTTTATACCTGAGGCCAGCCCCTTCTCGGCTAATACTTTAATTGCTGCTGGATCTCGGTGCCCAAAACGCCTATGCCAGGCGTGTTGATAATCTTCATAATGCTGAGTCTTCATTGCTGTTTCACAATACTTAAACACTTTTGTCACTTCTGCCTGTCCATTAGTTCGCACTTCATATAAATCAGGAGATTTTCTTTTCTTTTTCACTTTTCTTCCTTATTGGTAACAAATCTAGATAACAAATAGTAATACAGCTCTTTCGACTTAAACGTTTCAATTTCAAGTAACCTTCTGCTCGAAATAACACCTAAACTAATTTTAATGAGACTTTTTCTTCAAAGTTCATAATGTGATTAATTTTAAAAAATTTCAAGCAAACCTTTCTTTCTTTTTGGCATCAAATCCAGATAAAAAATATTTACATAGCACTTTCGACGTAAACCTTTCAATTTCGAGTAACATTCTGCTCGAAATATAAACAAATTTTATTGAGACTATTGATTTGCAATTTAAGAGGTGATTGTTTCTTAAGATATTTAATTAAACCTTTTTTTCCTTTAGTAACAAATTCCCTACTCAGCATAGGAAAGTCAACCCCTGATTCTGCTATCTTTTTCCTAATGCTGACACCAACATAAGCTTTTAGAGGTGTTAATGTCACATAATTTGTGTGGGTGTTGTCGAGTCTTATCCAATGAGAAACTTGTTGGTCAAACGATTTCATGTTATCTAAAATTATTTCATCAGTTATCTTTAATTTTCTTAAAATGATGGATAACATAGCACAGTCCATTACTGCATCATGAGCTCCGACGCTCGACACGCTCAAATCTGTGCATAATGCTGAAATTGAACACGATTTCCGGTTTGTGCATTTTCGAATGATACATAGGGTATCAGCGAATCCAAGAATAAGTTCAGCGAATTGTTCATTTGATGAATGCTTGG
The DNA here is from genome assembly GCF_019393585.1 of Leptopilina boulardi. Taxonomy (NCBI): domain Eukaryota; kingdom Metazoa; phylum Arthropoda; class Insecta; order Hymenoptera; family Figitidae; genus Leptopilina; species Leptopilina boulardi. The sequence goes on from NW_026137909.1 coordinate 2,334,444, forward strand.
AAATTGCTTTCATGATTCTTGGACCATCGAACTGTAAATTATGCACTGCTATGCAGCATTTTTTATTTAACATTTTTAGCCACTCAAGAAAAGCTTCTAGCGCGTCTTTCATTAAAGCCGATGGCACCGGTATTCCATGAAGAAAGAGTTGTCCATATGAAACTGTTATTCCGTGAATGGCACTTGCTGCCTGAGAGATTGCTTCGGTAGATTTTACGTAGATAGCAAAAGTGGAATTTTTATTTTTTGCAGCTATTTGCAAAATTTCACAGTTTCTGTGAAGTCCACTTGTTTCCAAGTCCAAGAGAACGATTGGATTTCGATCGTCACCAGAATTGTCATTTAAATGGTCGAAATTCTCGGTATTCATTGACAATGGAACAGCTGGTTCTGTCAATAACGCTACGCCTGATTCGTAGGTGGTACCATCATCATTCTCTCGTCTGTGACGAAGGGCCGTTCTTTCTATTTTGAGCCTCATTCGCCTTCTTTTGAAACTCGGTGTTTTAAAAAGAAGACGTTTTGTAGCCAAAATCTTGTTTTTTCTCACAACATGTTTTCTGTGTAGTATACCTGGCGACAATGTTAAGGTTTTAACTACTTTTTCTGTTTACCCCTCACCCACATTTTTTTGCGCGACTTCTTAACTCCACCTGCGGTGTGATTAACGTCAGATTGCTTTATAATGTCATGGTCACTAGCTTGTCTACATACAGCAATAGTCGAGCTGTCATCATCTCCGACTAAAACTCCAACATCGATATTTTGTTCTTTTAAAATGGAACTATTAACAACCAATTTTGCAAATACGTGTGGTTCCATTGCTTTCGCTGAACCGGAAAATTTTTTTTTGCAGTCATGATCGGTAATAGAATTATTGTTGTCACACTGCTTACACTTCCTATTACAAGTGCCATAATCTAGAATCATGCCGCTTTGACTTCCTATAAGAGCCCCAAAACCGTTTAAGCTGTCGTAGTTACGACCAGATCCACGTGTGCTCCAACCCATGTCATAAGAGGCGACTATTCTGACTACGTCATTAACGGTAACTGAATTTTCATTATCGTCTGTCGAAAAGGTCTCTTGAAAAGTATCCAGCCAAGTGTTGTCTTTCCCAGGTACAATGAAATAATTTTGATAATTGAAAGGCCTAAAATACGTAATAGATTAAATATTTAAAAATACACACATTTGCAAAGTATTATGCAATACAATTTTTTAAATTCATTCTGAAGATCAATCAAGATATTTGGTTAAACTATATTCATAAAAAACATGAAATTCTATGTTTATTTCTTGTTATCCTTTATTATGAATTAAAAATGACATTTCGTTTTCAATTATCGTTTATAACAATTAATTCTGTATACTATAAACGAAGACCGAAATATCCTATATTTGATGTGGAGAAAACGTGATTCACGTATTTTAAAATGTTTCAATCGCAAATGTATATAAGTCAATAGATATAATTGAAATATAATTTTTAAAAAAATTAATTCATTAATTTTCATAGTCAATTATGAGAAGATTCTCATATATCACACATCTAATTTGATTGTTTTGTACAATTTCAAAATTTAAATATTTTCAATTCTTGTGGTAAAAGGATATTATATAAAGGATTGAAAATGATAAAATTTAGTTAAATAAATAACAATATACGATATTTACAATGATTTCTCGATGTAGCGCTTATTTTCCAATGTCAATTGTCTTTCGACTGCAGCTGCCGTCTTACAAGAATCCTTGGCGACATCTTCCGTAGCTCGCCCAACCTGTGCCTCGTGCTTCTTGAATGTTTTGGTAGTAACGCATGGAATATTCATGCAAGCAAATAATTTCTCCAATTGGCTGTAACCCATGCCACTATGCAGTACCCCTGCAATAAAGAAAAATATTTCTACATCATTTTTTTACAAGCTGGAATCATTTCGAACATAAAACATTTGTTTTATACTGCTGTGTGATATAAAAACTTAGTTAACTGACATTTTGACGAAAAATGAGTTTTTGGTATCAATGAACTGGTAAGAAAAAGCTGCGTCTAATAGTTATAGTTTAAATAATTTTTGCAAATTATTGTTTATAAAAAATAGTTATTAAAAATCTTAAAAACTCCAGAAAATGAAAGAATATTTGATAAAAAGTTAAGGAAAGTACTTTGCGTAGTCCAAAAAACAAATGAGGCTGCGAGCTCGAATATAAGATTTGAAGGAAAAACTTAGTCAAAGACAGTTGTGTGTTTTTTGTATCAAATAAGTAGTCGAGTCTGAGCGTTGGATTTGAAATAAAAACCTCACATTTGCAGCGCTTGCAATTAGCTAAGTTCTTCCATCAAAAATTGAGTCGAGTCAGAGCCGAACGACTACTTACCTGCAATTCGGCTAAACTCGGATTGTCTTCGGGTCGCAGGCAGTAAGCTGCTGTTTCCCTTGCTTCTGTCAAAACTTCAACTCAGAGGTTATGTTTAGCGGAATGAAAAGTGCGAAAAGTGTATCAAGATGAAATTGAGAAATAAAAAACGAAGAAAATTGTAAGTAAAATTAACTCAGACGTTCTTTTTTTAATGTTTTTAAACTTAATACGTTTTCGACAGTTACCGAATTGTTTTTGACTTTTCTTTTTTTTAGGATATAGGATCAACAAGCAGGCTTATATTGTAATTATATCACATCGTATGGTTAGCACATGTGAAAATTCATTGTATCTTTAATATGTGTTACATTTTATTTAAAAATTACTGCAAAAATGTGGCAAGACGTATTAGATGGTGAGTAAGATAATTTCTATAAATGATATTAGAATTAATAAAAAGGAATTAATATGTTCTATGTTAAGTGACAAAAATGTGACGGAAAATCTAATATTAAAAAAATATTTAAATTTATCGAAATTGCGTATAAATATTATTAAACATGAAATATTTTATTTAAAAGTAAATAATTTCATCACTCGTTTAAATACATATTCATAATACTACCAATTTTTTGGTTTTGAACTAAATGTAAATAAACTTTTAGGTTATGTTCATTTGACTAAAATAATAATGTATTTTTATCTTGATTTGTTTTACTAAACATTTATTACTGAAAATTTTTGTTAGAGTTTGGTAAATAATTAATGGATAATTATATAATTTGTAACGAGGTTTTTGAATTTATAATTAAATAAATTTGGCATCTAACCCGCCAATTCAAAAGATACTTTTTACTAACAAATCTCACAAGGGGATCCTCCAAGACACAGACATCTGATGCCGGACGTTGAGGCAGGCCAACATTAACCAACTTACCTTGAGGAAAAAAAATTTTTGGAATATATCATCTGGACAATCCCTTCTCTTTACGCGAACTTCGCGAAGAACAGATAAATGAAGTCGAAAACTTTGTCGCAAATGATTTGCCTTTACTTCTGGATACCAGTGAAAATTTGGAAAATTATTTTGGAATATTTCGAAATAACCCAAGCAGTTTTCGTTTTTTGAGTGGCGTAAAAACAAATATTTTGGAATTAGTTAGGTACGTGAACTCAATCAAGCAATCGCAGTGGAGTAAAAAAATGAAATTAACTTCTACGATTTCTGCAAACCGGACAGAAAATAAATCGCCTTCCACTGTGCCACTGACTAGCCCCCTCGCTAACTCCCACGTTGTTCTAGTAAAACCAAATGTATGTGATACAGAAGAAGAAAAGAGAAAATTATTCGATTTAATTTTTTTATACGTAAAAAAGTCAAAGGAACTAAATCATTTAGATTCACAAGAAAAATTGACGGCGATGAAAATTGAAGTTATAGGTGTACCCGATGCACAAAATGCTTTAACTTCATTCACATATTTGGCTCGTGTAACATGTCCTATATGTGATATGGTATGTAGTTTCAGTAAGGCGTTACAGAAAAATGGAAAATACAAATGGATACCGTCTAACTTTTATAGGCATCTAAATACTCACTTTCAGAGTGAAACACAGACAATGAAAAATTCTCGTTCTAAAGACATGAGTTCAACTCCTTCAGCGCGACAGAACATTTTTTCAGAAAATGAAAAAACTTATCAACACTTGGATCAGAACTATAGTTCAAGCTTGCCTCAAAAGGGTAACGATGCGGTTATGAATTTTATGCTGCCGACGACGAGTTTTGAAAATTCGATTTCTGTCGAGGATTCAGATTCTCTGGACCAAAATACACGAAACGCAATGCATGTAGATGCCAAATATTTCCAAGAAGAAAATGATGAACACATGATGTCTTCGGGTTTTGGAGGACTGATAAATAATTCACTGAATATAGTACACGAACAGCAGGGGGAATGAATACGCAGGCTGATTACCGAACGAATCATTCTGTTGATTTCAAAAATGTTCGATCTCATGCGGAAACAGGCCAATCCTCTTTCACTCTTTTGAAAAAATTAAATGAAGCGTCACAAGAAAAATTGTCGAGAAATAAGAGAAGTTACAGATATGATGAGGAATTAAAACAATTTTCGAGCTACATATTTATGACGGGAGGAAGAATTGCATATGAAACTCTTGCTGCTAACTTACCACTTCCATCAACAAGTACCATCATGCGAACCATAAACAAATCAAGTTCTTCAATAATTGAAGGGGAATGTCGCTTTGAGGAATTAAAAACATTTTTAAGTTCCCGGAATCTTCCTCCATATGTTTGGCTTAGTGAGGATGCAACCCGAATTGTTAATCGCATCCAATATGACCCCAAGACGAATCAATTGATAGGTTTTGTTTTACCATTAAATTCCAATGGTATCCCGAAGTCTAAAACATTCCTTGCAACTTCTGCGAAAGTAATTGAAGATCTTTTTTTAAATAATAAGCCAGCTTCAGTGAGAAATAGTCCGCATTTTTGCCTCTGCTTGTATGGTACTGACAATAAGTTTAACGCAAATAATGTGAGAGATCGCTGGGATTTTATTCTTAAAGGTTTGTCAAGTATTTGTGTGACAGTTCTCGGTATATCTTCCGACGGAGATAGTCGATTATTAAAAGCAATGTCAATAGAAAGCTCTTTAGGAACAAATGAGCATAAACTTTTGACAGCCAATGATTTCAATATCGCTTTTCCGGGATTTTGTGCAAAACTGTTGCCTAGAATTATTTCTTGTCAAGATATAATTCACATTGGAGGAAAATTAAGAACGAGATTTTTGAAAGATACTGCACTGTTGCCAATTGGCGATTATGTCATTTCTTCTACTCACATCAAAATGTTAATGAAGCTTGTTTCTAAGGATAAACATCAATTAACTCAGAAGGACGTTTCTAATTCCGACAAAATGAATTTTCAATCAGTCATCAAAATTTGCGATCCAAAGATCTGGTCTTTATTACAACAAAACGTTCCAACAAGCGAGGGTACACGAAGCTATCTACAAGTAATGTATTATGTTCTTACTTCATATTTGTCTGAAGCTGTCACTGTCAAGGATAGAATCTATTACATCTGGTATTCGGTCTTTTTTTTACGAATGTGGCGATGCTGGTTGCGAACAATTGAAAATTATTCAGTGACTGATCATTTCATAAGTCGAAATTCGTATGTATGTATTGAACTAAATGCCCACAGTTTAATAAGTGCAATTGTACTGTGCAGGGATAAACAAATACCCGAAGTTTTTTTACCTTTGTTTTTCAGTAGTCAAGCTTGTGAAAGTTTTTTTCGCCAATTACGATCGATGACAACTACTTATTGTACAATGGTAAATTTTACGATTTTAGATTGCATCCACAGAGTTTCTCGAATTCAGCTTCAATCTGATATCTCGGTGCAGAATTGTAATACGTTCAAATTTCCGCGGGTAAAACATTTAAATGCTTCTTTTGAATCTCAAGATAAAGATATAGCTTCTACAAGTATCATTTGCAGCAATGATACTGCTCTTCCAAGTAATAACGAAATTATTTATGTAATGAACAGAGCAAAGGAAGACGCATTTCACGCAATGCGTACTTTAGGAATCAAAACAGAAATAAACGTTGCCGAAAAAACAGATGTTCAGTGCATTAATTCTGATACTCTCAGTGCCGATGCCGAAGAGAATGATTTGAACAATGAAGAAATTGAATTTGAAGGATTCGATGAAAACTACAGAACAGATGTAAATACATTGTCTCAAACTTCAATAGAAACTTCTAATTCTGAACTTTTGATAGATTTGACAGTGTTATCAACAGTACAAGGTAGTTTAGAATTAAAGGATTACACAAATTGTACAACTATATTGAGTGAAACAAGTCCTTTTACAGTTGTCACTGATTCTACTAGAAAGGAAACTGTAGTAAGGAAGTCATCAATTTGTTGGCTCTTAAATGAGTTCTCAGGAAAATTGAGTAGTGACAGATTATTGAGAGTACGTCAAGCTGAATATGAATCGTATAAATCAAGTGACGCAAAAATTTTAGCGGATTGTTTTGAAAAATGTGATCAAATAAATATCGGTGATTGGACTGTTTTTCGTCGGATTGATAGTAAAAAGTGTCTTATTGGTCTTGTCCTTGGATTTGGATATTTAACTGGTAAAACGCGAAAGGCAAAAGAATATTCTAGTACCTACGCAAACATTCGAGGAAACAAAAGAGACATCGGCGTATCATGTCAATGGTTTGGACTCACAGACAGTGGGTATTTAACATTAATAAACACTTTTGTACATGGGTATATAAATATTAATAAGTATCAGTTTACATTATCGGCACCCATTATCACCGACGCAGGTTTAATATTTTCAGAAAAAATTTTCCTGCAAGTCAAAAGTTTGGTGTAAAATAAGAATTCACTATATCAAAAGTAGACGTTTCAAAAGTCTATTTAAATCGAGATTTAAATATCTGATATTTTGATGATTTAAAATAAGTTCACTATTAAACTCAAACTTTGCATAATAATACTGACTGCATATTATTTAATTATATTACATGAAAATTAGTTTCTTTATTAATTTATTTAATGTTAGAAATATTATTGGACAATTTGTCGCAATTTGTAGGTAGGTTTCTTGTATAAGTAAAAAGACTGGATATTATAGCACCTGTTAAGAAGAAAAACAGTATTAAATTCATTTATGGGAAGTTATTAATTTTATCTCTTGACTTGCAGGTTATTAAAATATAAAGAAGATATATTAAATTAAATTTATATAATATATGTATTTAAATAACAATTCTTTGTGTTATAATTTTTCGATAATCAGTATTAAATCTTACTTTATTCTTATGCCAATTTCGAATTGTGTACATCTCATATAAAATATTTAGAATAAGATTAAGCGAAACTTATAATTTTGTATAAAAAAAATAAAAAATATTTTTTTTCCATTACATCGTTTGTGTAATCATGTTTAATAAAAATTATAATTACACAAGATAGGCTTTGATACTAACTCCTTTTTCATAATAGATATAATTTTTAAGAAATGTATAAAAACATTAAACTAAGTTTTTTATCATTTAATAGCACATTCACAGAAAATCAAGTTGCATTAAAATGAGATATTGTTATTGTTTCAATACCAAATTTAATTAAAATAAGATAAAATTCGATTGAAATCTCTATTAAAATGTAGGGCGTGATATAATAATATAATCTTTCAATTTATATAAATAATAATAATATACTATTAATAAGTAGAATAAAATGAAATAAAATAAATGAATAAATAAAAAAACTTTATATTTTTATTAAAACAATAATATAAATTTTTGCATTTAATAATTTTAAAAAATAATTTAATTTTTATATCCATTATCGAAACATTTATTCCTTTCGTAATTAATATTTTCATTTAATACAGAATTTTAATCGATTTTAATTCTGTTCATAATGAATATTTGACGAGAAATTATTATAAAGAATTAAAAAGTCGATCGAAGCCGAGTTTTGCCGAGAGCGTGAATAAGTACTCACTGGCAATCGAACCGACCGTCTTTAGGAATTTCTGGTAATCGCGTAGTAATCTCTACAGTAATCGCATGGTAATCTGGTAATCGCATAGAAATCTGGTAATCACAAAGAAATCTAGAGAAATATTAGAAATCTGAATTAAAATCATACAGAGATTACCACTAGTGATTACTGATTACTCAAGTGAATTTCCCCTCGAACTTAAGCTCATCCTTAAGTTCTTGTGGAACTCCCTCCAAACGTTGGTCCAACTCTCGCAGCTCGTCAAGAAGGGTTGGACCAGACGCTGCCACGACACGAGCCTCAGGCTCGACATTCTCCTCCCTAGGTGGGGGCCGCTCAATTTGTTGGCGAACCGGCGAACTACAACGGTTCCTTGGTGGAGGGTCCTCCCGTTCCACCAGCCGCTGAGTGGACCTTGACAACGAGGTCCCATCACGCTGACTCACAAATTTGGCATGTAACCGTGAGCAACGGGGACAAGTGTTCAGGGTCACATCCCTCCTTCCTCAGTTTTTACAAAAAACTGCCCATTCTTTCGGGCAATCAGAGAGGCGATGGCCTCTCTTCCAACAATTGAAACAAGATCTCATGGGTGGATCCACCCTTGGATCCGTCACGATTGGGTCTAAGCTCTTAAACATGATACCGGCCAATACTGCCGGTAGCTGTTTCCTGCTACTCGCACTAACTGCTGATGATGTTGGCGCCGGCAAGGTTTGGATAGCACAAACCTCCGCCACCCCTGCCTCTCTTGGTAAGTGAGGCGCCGACGGTTTATATGGAGACTTCGGCACACCACTAACATAATTTTCCGATCTGAGAGGATGTCGGTTGCGGTACTCCACTTCGAACTCTTGACGAAGCCGAAGCCGCTCCACCCTTCTCTCCGGGGCAAGTTCCACCTGAGCCACTGTCCTCTCCAAGTCGGCCACCGCCAAACGGCTCTCCCAAGCTTCCTCACTCTCACCGGGGACACGTTCCAACTGGTACGGGTCGCGCCTCCGACGAAGTACCTTCGGGACGGCCCCGGTGGCCACAATTTTATCCGCAGATGCCTCCACACTGGTATCTGCAACCACTTCAACTGCTGCAGCCTCATTACGCTCACCACTTAATCGGACCACAGAATTATTACAAAGAACAGATGGTTCCGCTATCTCCTCCGGTTGAGTGGGGGTAATGCTTCGTTCCTCAAACACTCTCTGGACCAGGGTTTCTATCCTGTCCAGCCGCGGTGTCACATCAGGAGGTAAGAACTCCGGCAGTGACTTGTTAACTACTGAGGAACGACCGTTCCATCCCCGACGGGAGCCACAGCCACTTCGCCACATCCTTCTCTTCGGCGTTGATGTTGTTGGTGAATCGGGTCGCCGTTTGGGCATCCAATCTGAAATCAAAATATGTTAATAACCACTCTCAACCATTACTTAACTCTATTTACGAGGAGGTATATATCTTTTCAAATCTGAGACATGTACTTTGGCCACTCTCCGTTTATCTTCAGATTTGAGTTCATAAACCGAGGGAGATAGTCGCCTAATTATTTCGAACGGACCTTCGAACTTGGGAGCCAACTTGGCTGAAAACCGCTGATTCGCGTTCGATAACTTGTGCGTTCGCCAAAGTACAAAATCGCCTACCGTAAACGTTGCTTCGCGTTTATTTCGATTATAGTACTTCGCCTGTTTCTCCCTTTCCTCGTCGATAAAACGAGCCACCAAATCCCGCAATGCGTCCAATCTACGCATTCTCTCACACCAGACTTCAGGATCGATACGCTGCACTAATCGTTTCTCTTCAACCTTCCGCCGTAAACTCTTAACGGGGTTAGGTTGCCTACCAAAATTGAGAAACGCCGGTGATACCTTCGTAGTCGCTTGGACCGCCGTGTTGACTGCATGACGGAACTCGTGCACATGCTTGTCCCAATCACGGTGGTCAGACCCTACAAAGGTAGCAATCATTGTTTTCAGTGTACGATTACTTCTCTCAACGGGGTTGGCCTGAGGGTGATATGGTGGTGTAGTCAAATGACGCACACCATACTCTTCGAGTGTTGATTTAAGATGGTTATTGTCGAATTCTTTCCCGTTGTCTGTCAACAAGAAATTCGGAGTTTCCCATCGGAATAAAATCAACTCCTCGAAGGCCTTGGCAATTGATTTGCCATCCGCCGATCTCAGAGGTTTCACCTCTATCCATCTTGAAAATAGGTCTTGGAACACTACCAAGTGCCTATTCTGGCTTTTGCTAGGAGGAAGCTCCATGCAATCAGCCGCCACTACGGTCCAAGGTCGTTCCACAATCCTCTGACCCATGAGACCTTGAGGTCCTTCTTGTGAAACTTTGAACCGTTGACACTCGGGACATTGCCTGACAAACGTCTGAACATCATGCCACACTCCTGGCCAATAATATTCCTGAGCTACGCGTTGGTACGTTTTCTCAATGCCCAAGTGTCCCGCCGAAATCTCAGCATGTGCGTTTTTCAGCACTTCTGCCCTATACTCAAGTGGAACCACTAATTTCCACCCCACTTCATCGACAGTTATCGGAAGTAATAATGGGTCATTCCGATGACGATATAATCTCTCGTCTTCAACCAACCAGCCAGAAAAACCTCTTCGGAAACTTCACGACCATCTCTTTCCTCTTCAAGTACCACGGATCTGTGATTGTCTCGAAGGCCGCTATCTCGGCCTCTTCTTCCTCGAACATGCGAGACAATGCGTCTGGTACATGGTGATTCGCACCCTTCCTATGTACGATGTCGAAATCCCACTGCTGCAACTCCAATGCCCAGCGTGCCAGACGTCCTGTAGGATCCTTCAGATTCCTCAGCCACTTCAACGCACTATGATCCGTTATGGCCCTGAATTTAGAGCCTTCCACATATGGTCTAAATTTACGAATTGCCCACAATAGGGCCAAACATTCCCTTTCGGTAACGCTATATTTGCGTTCCGCCGATGTTAATGCTCTACTGGCATAAACAATGGGATGTTCGCCATCCTCAGTCTCCTGTGTAAGCACAGCTCCAATCGCTGAGTCACTAGCGTCACATTGAATCGTGAACGGCGTAGTGAAATCAGGACGGGCCAACACTGGTGCCGAAACCAATTTCTGTTTCAACTCTTGAAACGCCTCTTGTTGGTCACTTTCCCATTCCCAACTCTTATCCTTGTGGAGTAGCCGCAAAAGTGGTATTTTAAGCTCCCTATCCTTCTGGATAAACCGCGAATACCATCCTACCATTCTTAGGAATCTACGAAGTTGTTTGATATTTTGTGGAACTGGATATTCCAGAACAACCAAATTCGCATTTACTGGGGTTCACTACCAAACCAGCTGAAGCTAGTTTCTTTAGGATCTCTGTAATCAAAGCATAGCCGTAAAGTACCATCACTTTTTTTGACAACCACCGGTGCTGAGCTCCAATCGCTCACAGCGCGCTCAATGATCCCTTGGTCCAACAACTTTTTAACCTCTTTTATGAGCCACTCAAGAATCATGGGTGACATCCTTTGTGGTCTATGCTTGACCGGTGTCGCATCACTTAAACGAATGTGATGTTCAGTTGAGGATGTCATTCCTAACTCTGCCGTTAGGGGTAGAACCAACTGGTTGACCATTAGTTGAACTTCTTCACGCTGTTCATCGGTCAACTCCAATATTCCTGCACACTCAGCAGAAATATCGCCACGATCACGGTTATTGAGTTGAGTCGCAAATTCATGCCACTCACCCTTCTTAATTCTCCAGAGGCCCTCGCCCAATTGGACATCCATGTCCATGTCTTTGCAAAAGTCAATGCCCAAAATAATATCCTGAGTCAAAGAATCAATTGCTTTTAATTCAAATGATTGTGAATGACCGTCGACTGTCAACCACAATCTCAACTTTCCTAATGTACTCGTTGATCCACCAAGGGCACACTGGACCGCTGTATCGGCCGCTTCTAATTTCTCGCGAAATTTGGCCGCCAATTTGGGACCTACGACTGATATCATCGCACCAGGATCGAACAACGCCATATATGGACGATCCGCGATAATGACTTTTAAAATGTATCTATTTTCAGCCCTTGTCCCATCAATCATTTCATTTGGTTCAGGGAATTCCGTTGCATCACTTGCAACTTCTCCCCTCCCCTGGACTATACGTGCTGCTAAATGCTCAGCACTATTAGTTCCACTAACACCAACACCACTAGTAGGATGTAATATCCTTTTACTACTGGGACAATTTGTCCCAGAGCCAATAATGCTTGGTGTCCCAAAAACAATGGGACGCTCTGTCCCTCTCTCAATACGGAGTGAGTCCTCCTCACTCGAACAAACAACACTCTTTGTCTGTCGCGCAGACTTTCCACTAGGTGAACATTCACCTTTTCCACTTGTGACATGTAGATGAGTCCTGAGTAAGTTCTCCTTACTCGCCAGCAACTCATTTTGTGAATGGCCCACGGCCATATCACTGGGTGATCTCTCACCCGTTCTACTTGACACATTTTGATGAGCCCTGAGTGAGTACTCCTCACTCGCCAGCGACTCATTTTGTGAATGGCCCACGGCCATTTCACTGGGTGGTCTCTCACCCCAACACTCCATCTCTCTGTTTTGAGCCTTGAGTGAGTGAGTTTTCATCTGTGGTGACTGAGCCTAAGGTTGGGGGGGAGGGTTTGTCTGTCCCCCCCAAAATCGTTTCCCCACATTGCTCGCAATGGGGCGCAAGTTGGACAATTTTTGAACACAGTGCCTTTGGTCCCACAGACCTGACACTGGCCACCAAGATATTCCGATTGCTTGTTCGGGCATTCCGAAGCAAAATGTCCCTGAACTCTGCACTTATAGCAGATCCTCGTCGGACATTGGGACGCCCTATGTCCCACCACCTGACACATGTTGCAGGTGCCCAAAAATGGCCGTGGTTCCGATACAGTACTACTGACCCGCCTCGATGGTTCGGGTGCTTTTTGTCCCGAAAACCTCAGGCCATTGCAATACTTGCAATCTTCCAATCGTTGGATGAATTCCTCTGGATCTTCCTTCTCGCCTCCCGAGAATTTAATCTCCCAGTCTTTAAGTAGTTTGACCGTTCCCTGATCCAACCTGGATTGCTGGTTCCGGTCCTGCCTATCTTCGACACCGTCCGAATCGCTTTCCGATTCCGAAGACGACAATGTTCGCCACGACTGCTTGTCGCTACACCTAGATTTGTCATAATTGTCCTTTTTGCCCCCGGAGTGATAGCTCTTGACGCTATCCTCATCACAGGAGTCCTGTCCTGTGGGCCTCTTCTTCTTTGGTGTGGGCTCACCCTTAGCCCGTCGTCTCCACTCCTTAGATTCTGGGGCCTCTAATACCCGTTTCATGTCCTGTACTATTTTTGACATTTCCTCTATTGTTACATCTGCACTATTTTGCCTAGTTGTTGACTGATCTACTCCCTGTTTAGAGATGGCACCTAATCTCTGTTGAGGTAACTCGTTGGTAAGTGGACCCCTTATTGTGTCCGCTTCTGGATTGCCACCCCGTTGATCGGCGCCAGCCTGAATACCCGTCTTCCACCAACCTAACGCTGTTTTTTGGCTGTGGGTGAAAAAGGTCTGTGCTTCAGGCCCCCTTTGTAGCCACTGAGCTATATGATTCATATTCCAAGTTTCAGGAAAACTGGCCAAGTTAGCGCCCGCATTGACATCACCCGTCATTGACACTTCTTTTCCGCCAACACTGGACCTGGGTATCTGTGTCCGCTGTGATCCAATCGAATCATTTTCGTCAGTGCTATTGAGTTCCTCAGTCACCGCTATATCAGCGCCACTACTTTGCCCCCAGTGATTCCTCTCGCTCACTGGCCACTGAATCCGATCTACAACTCCTTTATCTTAAAGGGCCAGGAAGTCCTTCCAAAATGAATACGTTGGATGAATCTGCCGCATCGTATTTATCTGCCCACGGCACATACAATGTTTCTCCTAAAACAATTCTTGTTCGGAGCCTCGAAAGTCGTTCATACAGCACTTGGACTGATCCTTTGATGCTGCATCCTTGACTGTTCAATTCGAAGACGACATCTTCAATTGTCATTTGTTTGACCTGTTCCCAAATTTTTCGGGCCTTTGGATCTTTCAAAACCGCCTCCATTTGTCGTTTAAAAACGTCGGACTCCCTACTCATGTTGAAATAATTAATGAATTTCAAATTCCCAAAAAAAAATTTCGAATTCAATTGACTTATTTTCAAAATTTTTCCACCTAAAATGGTGCCACAAAATTGAGAAAGGACAATAGTAACTGCCAATACACACAAAAAAAAATTTATTGACACGTTACTTTAAAAGAAATTTTTGCTAACTAATTTGTAGCTAGCGCCCTCTTTAAAATGGACAAAAATACGCCGATAACACAGGCACACAAAAAAAAAAAAGTTGTCTGTTTCTTGAACTACACATATATTTCCTATAGTATTTTGGCCCGCTGAAACCGAATCTGAGGTCAGAATTGCTCCATCACCCTCAGTTTTTTTTTAAATCGACCAAAACCACCCTTAAACGGACAAATTCACACTTCGGAGATAAAAAATAAATCAACTTATTTTTTAAAAAAACCGAATTTTACATCTACGAAACTTTGCTCCACTAACTCAAAAACAAAGCCAGCATTGATCCAGCACCCCCTGAATTTTTTTAATCGAAAAAACTACCCCTAATCTGAAGAATCAAATTCAGGAGGTAAAACAATAAAATAACTGATTAAAAAATTTTATAACCAGGTATTTTTACTCCAGCAAGGCAGAAACAAATCCAGAAATGCTCCCTCACCCTCTAAATTTTTTTTAAATCGACCAAAACCACCCTTAAATAGAAAAATTCAAATTTAAGAAGTAAAAAAATAATAAATAACCGGCTTTTTTTAAAAACAGAACCTTACATGTTTGTAGTTTTGCTCTAATAACTCAAAAAAACAAAGCCAGCATTGATCCAGCACCCCCTGAATTTTTTTAATCGAAAAAACTACCCCTAATCTAAAGAATCAAATTCAGGAGGTAAAACAATAAAATAACTGATTAAAAAATTTTATAACCAGATATTTTTACTCCAGCAATGCAGAAACAAAGCCAGAAATGCTCCCTCACCCTCTAAAATTTTTTTAAATCGAAAAAACCACCCTTAATTAGAAAAATTCAAATTTAAGAAGTAAAAAAATATTAAATTACCGGCTTTTTTTAAAAACAGAACCTTACATGTATGCAGTTTTGCTCTACTAATTAAAAAAAATAAAGCCAGCATTGACCCATCACCCCCTGAATTTTTTTAATCGAAAAAACTACCCCTAATCTGAAGAATCAAATTCAGGAGATAAAACAACAAAATAACTGATTGACAAATTTTATAACCAGATATTTTTACTCCAGCAATGCAGAAACAAAGCCAGAAATGCTCCCTCACCCTCTAAATTTTTTTTAAATCGAAAAAACCACCCTTAAATAGAAAAATTCAAATTTAAGAAGTAAAAAAATATTAAATTACCGGCTTTTTTTAAAAACAGAACCTTACATGTATGTAGTTTTGCTCTACTACCTCAAAAAAATAAAGCCAACATTGATCCATCACCCTCTGAATTTTTTTAAATAAAAAAAACTACCCTTAATCTGAAGAATCAAACTTAGGAGGTAAAACAAAAAAATAACTGATTAAAAAAGTTTATAACCAGGTATTTTTACTCCAGCAATGCGGAAACATACCTGGCTGTAAAATTTTTTAATCAGTTATTATATTGTATTACCTCCTGAATTTGATTCTTCAGATTAGGGGTAGTTTTTTCGATTAAACAAATTCAGAGGTTGATGAATCAATGCTGGCTTTGTTTTTGAGTTAGTGGAGCGAAAATACATAGATGTAGTAAGGTTCTGTTTTAAAAAAGTTAGTTATTTAATTTTTAATCTCCTAAATTTTAATTTTTCTATTTAAGGGTGGTTTTTTCGAGTTAAAAAAATTTTAGAGGGTGAGGGAGCATTTCTGGCTTTGTTTCTGCATTGCTGGAGTAAAAATATCTGGTTATAAAATTTTTTAATCAGTTATTTTATTGTTTTACCTCCTAAGTTTGATTCTTCAGATTAAGGGTAGTTTTTTTTATTTAAAAAAATTCAGAGGGTGATGGATCAATGCTGGCTTTATTTTTTTGAGTTAGTAGAGCAAAACTACATACGTGTAAGGTTCTGTTTTTAAAAAAAGCCGGTAATTTAATATTTTTTTACTTCTTAAATTTGAATTTTTCTATTTAAGGGTGGTTTTGGTCGATTTAAAAAAAATTTAGAGGGTGAGGGAGCATTTCTGGCTTTGTTTCTGCCTTGCTGGAGTAAAAATACCTGGTTATAAAATTTTTTAATCAGTTATTTTATTGTTTTACCTCTTGAATTTGATTCTTCAGATTAAGGGTAGTTTTTTTTATTTAAAAAAATTCAGAGGGTGATGGATCAATGCTGGCTTTATTTTTTTGAGTTAGTAGAGCAAAACTACATACGTGTAAGGTTCTGTTTTTAAAAAAAGCCGGTAATTTAATATTTTTTTACTTCTTAAATTTGAATTTTTCTATTTAAGGGTGGTTTTGGTCGATTTAAAAAAAATTTAGAGGGTGAGGGAGCATTTCTGGCTTTTTTTCTGCCTTGCTGGAGTAAAAATACCTGGTTATAAAATTTTTTAATCAGTTATTTTATTGTTTTACCTCTTGAATTTGATTCTTCAGATTAGGGGTAGTTTTTTCGATTAAAAAAATTCAGGGGGTGCTGGATCAATGCTGGCTTTGTTTTTGAGTTAGTGGAGCAAAGTTTCGTAGATGTAAAATTTGGTTTTTCTAAAAAATAAGTTGATTTATTTTTTATCTCCGAAGTGTGAATTTGTCCGTTTAAGGGTGGTTTTGGTCGATTTAAAAAAAAACTGAGGGTGATGGAGCAATTCTGACCTCAGATTCGGTTTCAGCGGGCCAAAATACTATAGGAAATATATGTGTAGTTCAAGAAACAGACAACTTTTTTTTTTGTGTGCCTGTGTAATAAAATAGTACCATACCATACACAATAAAAATTAAATAAAATTTTTAATCTTATATTAATTTATCTACAACCTGCATTAATATGCAGCCACCAAAGAAAAATAATTTAAAATACACACTTCACACCACGCGAGCCTCTACGGTTAAAAAAAAAATTCAATATTCTCGCCACAATAGCAAGCCAATCTCACGATTAAAAGAAATTTTAACATTCACAAATAAATAATGAACAAACACAATTAAAAAAAATTTGCTAACCTTGCTGATGAGCAAGCCACAATTTAAAAATTGATAAAATGTTCAATAAATTAAAATTCTTTTACTTGTCCACGACAAATCGTAAAAAAAAATTAAAATTTTTCTTCGCAAGAATTTTTCACCACTCACACAAAATTTTGGAAAATGGCGTCTAAAATCTTATTTCCCGCGGAAAAGATTTTTCACGATACTATGTACGCGAATGACGTCACTTCCACACACGCCGAGAAAAAAAATTATTTAATCTACTAATTAAAAATTGTCGATAATAGCAGAATTTTCCGAGAGAGAAAAAAAAATTCCTATAAAATTAATCTCGACAACTCACAACACTAATCAATACTAATTTTCTTGATTAATTTTACTAATTTCAGGTTTTACCAGAACCGAAAAGGCAACAAACACTTGCGCGCGATTTTTCGTTCCGATGACGTAATTCCTGATACCACCAATTTCGTTCAATGTGACGTCACGTCCGAGCACATGGCGAATAAATTAGTTACACACTGAGTTCAATTTCCCGATGTATATTCCCAATATACACGGCCACACAAAATACACAAAAAATTCAATCAATAAAATAAAAATCAATATATACCTCCAAATAAATAGTTTTAATACACACATAAAAAATTTTCCTCTGCCTCAATGTCTTGGCGTCGCCCCACGTTGGGCGCCAAAATTGTAACGAGGTTTTTGAATTTATAATTAAATAAATTTGGCATCTAACCCGCCAATTCAAAAGATACTTTTTACTAACAAATCTCACAAGGGGATCCTCCAAGACACAAACATCTGATGCCGGACGTTGAGGCAGGCCAACACTAACCAACTTACCTTGAGGACGCTCAGCTGACTCAAACCGACGCCGCTTCTCAAGTTGTGGAAAGAAATCCGCAAAGGAGAAAACACTTAGTTGAAACACTCCAAATTAACACCAATAAAACTATTTATTAAATTGCTAAAATTACAATAAAGATATTATAAAATATATATATGAAAATATAATTGAAAATGAGATCACGTCCGCTCTCTAACGATCGGGTAATTGAACTGCTATGGTTCGATCTCTCTCACTCCTACGGACAATCCTAGCCTACGAAAATGACTATTCGGCCCTAGTCGCCGCCCCCCGTGAACGTTCGTACGTCACGCCTGCGTAAATCAGTCCTTTGATAGATTTCGCGAAAGCAACTGAATTAGACTGCCACATAGAAAAGCAAGACCAAAAACCGACTAACGAATGCTTCGTTACAAATTTAATACTAAAAATAGTGATATATAGCAGAATTTCAATAAATAAAAGTTATATCTTCCTAAAAGGGTATAAATTTTATTATTTAGAATGTTTGTTTGAATTTGTTTTTATCTGAAACGATAAATTTATAAAAAATCTGTTTTACTTATATCTTATACTATTTCTTCTGTGGTTGAATTTAATTAAAATGCACTGATGGATTATACATTTATTGATTGAAAAATTTAATAAATTTGTTTACTAATTTATTCAATATACTTTTTCAGTAACAATAATTATAAAATGTTAGTAAATGATGAGTAAATAAAAAGATAATTTATATTAATAATAATTGTAATAAAATTTAATGAATAAAAAAAGATTTTATAAATAAAATGCCCTGAAACGTATATAATTAGAAAATTTATTTACATGGGGGAAAATTCTTGACCTGAAGGAACAGAAAAAAAAGTTTTCATATTGAGCTGAGATTTTTACAAAATTTAGTACTCACTCATAGAACTAAATTTTATAAAAATTTCAGCCCAATCCAAAAACTTTTTTTATGTTCGTTCACTTCAGGAATTTTTTTTTAAACAAGTAATTATCAACTAATTAGTGAAACAAAAAGTCAAATAAATTTGTTCATTATAATTAATTCAATTTGACTAATCTACATTTAGAGATGTCTTTTAAATACAATTTTCATATGTACAATTTGTAACTTATAACTAATAGCTGTAACTTGTATTTTAGGAAAAAATGACGAAAACTTTCAACAAGAATCAACAAGTCTATCAGTCGCAACTTCATTTTTGTCAGGCAACACCATTTCATCCGTTGAAAATGGAAGTTCAGAAGATTACATTATGCACGAAATTGGAAGTATTCAAACGGCAATCACTAACGATGCGCATGCACAGTCTGGAAGTATTATTTCAAATTTTGATTTTAATCAATCGACAGATAGTTACGATGCATACGTACAATCTGGGAATGTTCCTTCAAATTATGATATTAATCAATTGACAGTTAGTAACGATACGTATTTACAGTCTTCGAATAATTGGTATCAACCAATCGAAAATAACATTCCAGAGATGAATGCATTTGGTTACACATTAAACAATGCTAATAAGGGGGAGAATGTTTAGGCGCATTAAAATATATTTGTAAAGTAATTTAAGATAATCCTCAAAACTTTACAATATTTTCTATATTTTGAATTTTAGTTTATAATATTCTGAATTTAAGATTTGTCACGTACAACTTAATACTTTTATTAGAATTTATAAGTTTTCAAATTGCTATAATCCTTAT
Source organism: Leptopilina boulardi (assembly GCF_019393585.1). NCBI lineage: Eukaryota > Metazoa > Arthropoda > Insecta > Hymenoptera > Figitidae > Leptopilina > Leptopilina boulardi. Next base: position 2,354,247 of record NW_026137909.1, read on the forward strand.
TGTAAATTTTGTCTGAAAACCATAGTCATTCAAAAAGGTTATAAACGATCTGGAGACTAAACTCTTGTAATTATCAACGCAGGTAACAAACCCTGTACACTAGGACCCTTCAGGTCGAAATTAAGAATTGAAGATAATCGACATTTTCCGTCTAACTTCGTGTATTTTCGTAAATACTGAGTTTACCAATTGTCACTTTCAGACTTAAACAGGTATAATTGTAAGACCAGTTGTCTGTTCACCACCGTCAAGCACTGTAGTATAGAAAATATATTGTTTTTTACTTTTAAAATCCTGGTGTTATCATTGACTTCACATTATACGTCATAACTACTGATAATTATCAAATTAATTATCAAGACATTTACGCGTTTGACATTTGAATTAAAATCAAGATTAACGTAATTTATAAAATTCAAAATAAAGTCAATTTTGCGTGTATGTCGCCCTAACATGGAGTATACTCAAGAAACGCAAGCCATGGACTTATCCTTTAATGGAAAGCAGGATACCTGTCAGAATTCGAGTATTTGTCCTTCATCTTCAGAAGTTGTTCCACCCAGTAATTTATTTTTTGATGGAAATATAACTGACTGCAACAAAAATGTAATTGATTCCTCTTCGGAAAACAATGTGCATCTCGATTACAATGAAATTATTACTAGTAATGTCAACGATGAAGCGCCTACGTCTTTAACAACAGATATTTCTACAAATGATGGAAGTAATGATATCTTACAACAGAAGTCACAGGGAAAAAACGCAAACACTTCAAAAGTAAAACGATTTCAAAATCACGATCTTCTTCCACCTTGTCAAAAGTGTAGACTAAAATGCGTTGAAAGTGTACCTCAACCAGAACGAGAAGAAATCAATTCTGTTTTTTGGAAATTGAATTTTTTAGAAAGGAAACATTTTATTTGGAAGCACGTTAAAAATGTTCCTATTAAGCGACGGACAAGTGATTCAAAATCTCCGCGAAATAACAATTTTAATTATTTTTTTTCAGTAAGAAGTGTAATTGCGAGCAAAAAGTCTGTAAAACTTTCTTTTTAACGACGTTAGGTATGAGTAACGATTTTGTGATAAGGAGTGCGTTGACGAACGTTGATCCTATTACTCTGCAACCAACTTCAGATGGTCGAGGAAAAACTACGGATCCAAAAAAAGTTAGTCGCCACGATTTGATAAGAAGACATATATACTCGTTTAATCCCAATGTCTCACACTACCGACGCGAACACGCACCTAACCGACTGTACTTACCTGACTCGTTGACGTTAGTTGAAATGCATAACGATTTTCAGGAAACAAATCCATCTCAATCTTGCTCTTACACGTTATATAGATCAGTTTTTCAAGAATTAAATATTTCATTCGCTAAACTGGGCCATGAAGAATGCGAATTGTGTGAAAAGTTTCGACTTCATGACGAAAGTCACACGAAAGACAGTTTGAATCAAGACTGTTCTGTATGCTGCAATTGAAGTATCCATCATGACAATTCCATTAAAGCTCGTGCAAAATACACCAAAGACGTGGAAAAATCGTATACCTCATCAGAGACTTTGTACTTTTCAGCAGACTTGGAAAAAGTTATCATGTTACCGAGGTTGGAGCAATTTAAAGTCGCTGCTTTCACTCGGAGAATAGTAGCTTTCAACCAAAGTTTTGTGCCAATCGGTTCAAATCAAAAAAGTCATGAACCTATTGCAGTCATCTGGCATGAGGCGATTTCAGGACGCAAAAAGGAGGACATTGTAAGTGCTTACCATTCTTTTTTTCTCAAAATGCGAGACACGAAACGAATTGTTCTTTGGCTCGACAATTGTGCGGGACAGAATAAAAATTGGTTTTTGATAACATTTCTCGTTTATCTTGTCAATTCAACTGAGGTCGAAACAGACTTGATTGAGTTAAACTATTTCGAATCGGGACACATGTCGGCAGACTCGTTTCACCACCAGGTAGAATTGTCTCTAAAAAAATGAGTAAAGTGTACGATTTTGAGGACTTTTCGTATGCTGTACAAAATTGTAATTCGAGTAAAGTTGTTGTACGAGCTCTATCTCCGTCCGATTTTCATAAATGGGAAGATCATTCATCTCAAGCTAAGCTGAAAAACAAAGAAAGACCGTACCTTCATGACATAAAGCAAATCAGGGTAACTCGCGGAAGATATGACTTCGGCTATAACTTGACCTACGAAGAAAAACCTGATCTTCCTCAGTTTAATTTTTTGAAAGTCAAAGTTTTGAAAAACGGTATTTCTGTTCCTGAGCCGTGCAATACTTGTCGTGGCATTTCGGAGAAAAAGAAAGAAGATATTATTCTAAAACTGTGTCCTCTTATGCCACAAAGTAGGCGTAATTTTTGGAATAATTTAACGGTTTCTGACAGTCTCGATTTAATTAATAATTATGACAACGAAGAATAAAAAGTATTCTTACTTTTGATGTTTTTTTCAAGTGCTTTTTTAGCAGTGAAAAGTTGTACGTTGTTTTTTAGTAACTTTAAAATATTTATTAATGATCCACTACAGATAAATATTTTAAAACAAATAGTTTTTTAAAAAGTAAAAAATTTAAAAACATATCATTAAAATTTTATTAAAAAAGATTTCAGAATAAAAATGCTACGAGGTAGAATATAAATTTAACAGTATTCTATGCATTCTTAATTAGTGGAAATTGATCAATGCACTTTAACATTTTTAAGATATTTATTAATACTTAAATATTAAAATTAATAGACAAGTGTTTTAAAATAATTTTGTTGAAACGTTGAAAAATAAAAAAATGTTTTATAACATTTTGTAAGAAAAACGATTCCTAAAGGAAAATGCTGTGATTTGAAGTGATACAAATAAAACTACAGTATTCTATCTTACGTAATAAATATTGTTCTCGGCACCTTAGTATTTATAATATAGTTATTGAATTTTAAATATTAAAAGCAACAGCTGTTTAAAAAAAATAATTTTGTTGAAACGTTGAAAAATAAAAAAATGTTTTATAACATTTTGTAAGAAAAACGATTCCTAAAGGAATATGCTGTGATTTGAAGTGATACAAATTATAAAACTACAGTATTCTATCTTACGTAATAAATATTGTTCTCGGCACAATATTTATAATATAGTTATTGAATCTTAAATATTAAGAGCAACAGCTGTTTAAAAAAAAATTATTTTGTTAAAACGTTGAAAAATAAAAAAATGTTTTATAACATTTTGTAAGAAAAACGATTCCTAAAGGAAAATACTGCGATTTGAAGTAATATAAATATAACTGCAGTATTTTATATTTTCTTATTTATTATTGTTATTATTATCTTATTATCTTATTGTTTCTTAGTAACTTAAAAGTGATTGTTAATGCTCAATTATAATAAAAAAAAATTCTGAAGACAAATTTTTCGAAGGCGAGTTCTGTAATTTGATGTAACTCAAATATTATAATATTCTATTTATATGCGTTATTTTTTATTGGAAACTGTTCTATTACGCTTTTAATTATTTTTATGGTATTTATCCAAGCTTAGTTACTACAGAGAAATATTGTAAAACGAATAGTTTAGTTTTTCGATTCAAGTATAAAAATTTTGTTTCTGAAATAATAATTTTTCAAAAAAAAAAAAAATAAATAAAATTTTTATTGAAAAAAAATATTCTTCCACTAGATACTAAATATTTATGACAAAAGATTTCCGGAAAAATATTATTATTTAAAGTGATACAAAATTAACATTATTTTATGCGTTCTTATTCAATAAAGATTGTTCATTTCATTTCAGTAGTTTAAACGTATATTATTATTATCATTATTCAAAATTAACATTGTCTAATTAGTTCTTATTTGGTGAAAATTTATTTGCAGTGTTCATGTACTTTTAAAATGATTTGTAAATTTGTAAAACGTATTATAGAACTGTTGCAACTGTTCCTTTTACCACATGACGTCCCTGCAGTTAGCTAAGTTCTTCCATCAAATCAGCAGACCGAGCTCGCGTACCTATTTCGTGGACACTACGCAAAGGACTTTCCCAAACTTTTTACTTCATATTTGCATTCGGAAAAACACACAAGTGCATTATTTCATATAATTTGTTTAAATAATTAATTTTTTATTTCATAATTAAATAGAGCACCATCATTATACCAAGTATGTGAAGTTAAATGTAATAATTTTTTAATTCTTATTAGTTTTCTGAAAGCAAACAGTTTTTCCCTATTTTCTCGCTTCGACATAAATGTCAGTTAACCAAGTTCTTATATCACACGGCAGTATAAGTATTGCATATTTTTACTTAAAAATAGAATAGAATTTACATAGAACAACTTTAATAGAAAAACTCTAAATCTCATACCTAGTACGGCTTTTGTATTTATGTCGAAACGACCACTTAAATTTGCCCCTGTGATGTCTGTGGAGTGTTGCTTGCCAGTCTTGACGATATTCAGTATCAAACACTTGTGACATCTTATAGTCAAAATTGACCCAAAACCTCGCCGTACCTCATTCTCAATAAATTGAAAGAAAAGTGCTTCTTCGCAATAACAACACCACATTTCAGAAGCAAGTTTTTTGAGTTCGACTATTCGTCGATCGACAGAGTTCTCTGTTTCATCTTCAACAGAGTTCTCTACTTCCTCTTCACAATCTTGCCCATATTCTTAAATAAAACAATATTGAGAATATTATATTAATAATTTAATACAATAGGTACTTAATATTAATTAATTAACATTAAAACATACCCTCGGACAATGTGGGTTCAACAGGTTGCTGTATAACCTCACTTTGTTGTTGTTCGATTCCTTCCATTTTATCTGCAGAATTTATAGTTTTCCATAAATTTTTTCCACTTTCCTGCATTTTTAATCTTCTCTCATACACTTTTTTTGAAACAATTCTCCCGTTCCACCGATACATTTTTATAAAACTTCGAAATTTGACATGTGCATACACAACAAAAATAATGCGTTATTTCTAACAGTAGACGACGGCCGTAAGAGAGACATAGCATGGTATTGCTGCCAACGTTGAATAATTAAAAACTTTGCATTGCGACGTTGCCGCTATTATGAGCTTGTTAAGAATTGTTATTTTAAAGTTTTAAAGATTAATTTATTGGAATTCCAACATTTTATGCCAAATTCTTACTTATTAAATAAATTTCTTCAAGATTTGAAGTGAAATCTTTCATAAATTAATAACTCTATTTCATGAAACTTTCATAAATTTCGTTTTCTTAGGTTGCAGATTCGTACAGTCAGTAACAAGAATTGTTTTTTGTTTTTACAAAAAATGTTAATTTCTTAAATTTACTAGCTTTTATTCTTAAAATATACATTTTTTAGTAATAATCGGTGTAGACTTTTGTCATTTTTAAAGTTAGAAGAGCGATATGTACCTTAAATTAAAAAAATACAAATTTCCCAAAATGTCACAAACTTTTTGCCAGAATGGGTGTATCATTCCTCTTTAAATAATTCCGACTTTGATGAAAGCAAGAAGCATCCCTATGTTAATTTCTGCATCTGACAAATTTACTAAATTACTTTTCGAAAGCGAACACGGACGTTTAATGCAGGCAGGTCCTCAATTATTCCTTTATACTATTCGTGAGCAGTTTTGGCCATTGGGTGGACGTAATCTTGCAAATAATGTGACTAGAAAATGCATTACTTGCTTTAAAGTAAAACCGAGAATCATAAATCCCATCATGGGTGATTTGCCGAAATCACGCGTTTCTCCATCACCTCCTTTCTATTACACTGAAGTTGACTACGCAGGTCCTTTTATGATAAAGGATAGAAAGGGTCGCGGATCAAAAACTAGCAAATGTTACATTAGCCTGTTTGTGTGTCTTGCAACAAAGGCGCTTCATGTGGCGCTCGTCTCTGATTTAAACTCCGAAGCGTTTATTGCAACTCTTAGACGATTTGTTTTCCGTCGAAGAAAACCGGGTCATATATACTCAGACAATGGTTCTTCATTTGTGGGAGCCAGGAAGGAGCTTGATCAATTGGGAACCTTTTTAGCTCATGTAAATGAGGGTTTAAAGGATGTCATATATAAAATGGTATTTACTTGGCACTTTATTCCAGCTTATTTTCCACATTTTGGTGGGATTTAGGAAGCTGGAGTCCACTAAGTACCATCTAAAACGAGTCGCCGGCAACAAAGTTTTGACTTTTGAAGAGTTTTATACGCTTATTGTACAAATTGAAAGCCTGTAAAATTCTCGACCTTTAACTCCTCTTTCCTTAAACCCACACGATACATACATTTCCGAGCTTCAACAAAGAGTCAAATGGAGAAAACCATACCCACAGATCAACGAAAATGCCCTAGTGTTGATTAAGGACAAGGATATTCCTCCCCTAAGATGGAAATTGGGAAGAGTGATAGAACTGCACCCAGGCAAGGATGGCGTCGTTCGTGCTGTCACTATTGGAACATGTACAGGCAAAACTCAACTACCTTTAACGTCTGTCTGCCCGTTGCCAATCGAATAATCAAAGATTATGAAATAAGGAATTTTCTTTTTTTTAATATCATATTGTTCGTTTAACTTAGAAATTTTAATGTTCAAAATGTTCTCTCAAATTTATAATTTAAATATGTTTTTAAAATTTTATGTAATTTCTATTTATTATTTGACGATTTATACTTTTAATTTTGAAAGGTAGAACTTTCAAGTCGGGGGGCATGTTTGAATTTGAATTTTGATCTTTTCCCACTGTAATGTTTTATCAGCCTCTGCCGTTCTTTTTATATACTACTGTTTTTTAATATGTCGATTAAAAATGGTCTCGCACGTACGCTTTCGATTTTTATTCTAAATTTATTTGTGAAACTCAGTTACAATCACCAAAATAGTTACAAGTCCTCAAAAATTCACTCTTTAAATTATTCAAAAAAATTCAACCCCCTCCCTCTCCAACAGTTTTTGAAAAAACCTAACAATACTTCGTGGTTAAATTACTCATCCCTAGGGCTAAACTATGTGCAAGTTTAAGCCCTGTCCGATCAACTTTTTTTTCACTTAGTTCACTACAGGAATTTTACCCTATATATATATATATATATATATATATATATATATATATATATCTACCTATATTACAAAAAGATATCGCCGCCAACGCCGCCGCCGCCGCTGTTCCAAGACTCTGAATATAGCCGCAAGTCAAGAGAAGGGGGGGGAGAAGAGAAGGGAGAGGGGGGGGGACTTGCGGCTATATTCAGAGTCTTGAAACGATCTTAACCATTAAATTTAGGGTGGGGGGAGGGGAAGAGAGGAGGGGGATGGGGGTTGGCGCGCGAAGCCGCTGTTCCAAGACTCTGAATATAGCCGCAAGTCAAGAGAAGGGGGGGGTAGAAGAGAAGGGAGAGGGAGGACTTGCGGCTATATTCAGAGTCTTGAAACGAACATAACCTTTAAATTTAGGGTGGTGGTGGGGAAAAGGAGGGGAAGAGAGGAGGGGGGATGGGGGTTGGCGCGCGAAGCGCGCAGGGGGCATAGCCCCCTAGTATATATATATATATATATATATATATATATATATATACTAGGGGGCTATGCCCCCTGCGCGCTTCGCGCGCCAACCCTTATCCCCCTCCTCTCTTCCCCTCCCCCACCCTAAATTTAAAAGTTAAGATCGTTTCAAGACTCTGAATATAGCCGCAAGTTCCCCCCTTCTCTTCTACCTCCCTTCTCTTGACTTGCGGCTATATTTAGAGTCTTGGAACAGCGGCAGCGGCTTCGCGCGCCATCCCCCACCCCCCTCCTCTCTTCCCCTCTCTTCCCCCTCCCACTATCCTAAATTTAAAGGTTAAGATCGTTTCAAGACTCTGAATATAGCCGCAAGTTCCCCCCTTCTCTTCTACCCCCTTCTCTTAACTTGCGGCTATATTCAGAGTCTTGGAACAGCGGCGTTGGCGGCGATATCTTTTTGTAATATAGATAGATATATATACTAGGGGGGTCTCGCCCCCTTGCGCTTTTCGCGCGCCAACCCCCTATTTTTTATTGGTTTTGTAGATGTTTGAGTTAATGTTTAAACAATTTCTGGAATTTAAAACTATTATTAATATTTTATTATTTATTTCTTTAAATGTTATTTACGATTTTTATTAACAATAATTTTTATTATTTTCAATTTTTAAAATTTACCTATTTTTTTAATTTTCCAGCTAAAATTTGACCTACATTTAAGGTTATGTTCGTTTTTTGGTAATGTTCCTTCAAAGTTTGACCTAAATTTTTAGGTTATGTTTGTTCCTTTGTCTTTTTGCGTCAAGTTTTAGCCAAAATTTTGAGGTTATGTTTTTTTCTTGGTCGTTTCCGGACAAAATAACTTAAACTTAAAATTTAATTCAATTTCGGCGGAAAATGCACCTCTCCTTCAACGTAAGAAAGGAGAGGGGGGGCTTGCGACTATATTCACAGTCTTGAAACGAACATAACATTTAAATTCAGATCATTTTTGGCAGAAAATCTACCTCCACTTACAGGTATATTGAAAGTCTTAAAATGAACATAACCTTATAATTTATGTCATTTTTGGCGGGAAATACGGAGAGAGATGAGGGAAGAAGGGAACCACTTGCTGCTCTATGCAGAGTCTTGAAACAAACATAACCTCAGAATTTAGGTCACTTTTGGAGAGAAATACGGGGAGGACATTCGGCCTTATTCAGTTTTGAATCGATCATAACCTCAAAATTTATGTCATTTTTTGCGAGGGAGGGGGGGAGAAGGGGGAGACTTGCAGCTATATTCATATGGGTCATTCCATGTCAAGTCAAGTCAAGTAAATTATTATTAAGTTTTATGCAAAATTGTAGAGGGAGGAGGGGGTTCAAGTTTTTCGTCAAATGTGAACAGTGGATTTTTTAAAAAATCGTAACTTCTATATAAATGGATGAAAAAAATTTTGACCTATATATTTTTTTAAAAGGTTTTTTGTGCTCTTTTAAATGGTAAAAAAAAATTTTTTAAACATTTAAAATTTACCCCTTTTTTGAAATTCAAATATACTTTTGATTTTTTCTTTTAAAATGGCACTTTTTTTCTTTTTTTTCCCCTCAAAATGAAGCTTAAGATATATACTTTCAATACCAAAAAAACTAGAAAGGCGTTTTTTTTGTTTTCGAGATCTTAAGCTTCATTTTGAGGGTAAAAAAAAAGTGGCTTTTTGAGAGAAAAAATCAAAAATATTTTTGATTTTCAAAAAAGAGGTAAATTTTAATTGTTTAAAAAAATTTTTTTTTACCATTTAAAAGAGCACAAAAAAGCTTTTAAAAAAATATATAGGTCAAAATTTTTTCATCCATTTATATAGAAGTTACGATTTTTTAAAAAATCCACTGTTCATATTTGACGAAAAACTTGAACCCCCTCCTCCCTCTACAATTTTGCATAAAACTTAATAATAATATATGGATAAAGTACTCACCCATAGTACTAAAGTTTGTGCAAATTTCAGCCCGATCCGAAAACCTTCAATTTTAAAGTTAAATCACTTCAGGGATTTTGCTCAAATATATATCTTTCTATATTATAAAAAGATTTCGCCGCAGCCGCCGCTGTTTCAGAAATTTTGACAAGGATGGGTCATTCCATGTCAAGTGTACCCAACCCATGTTTTTGACAAGGTTAGGTAAGGGTTAGTTAACCCATCTTTTTAACATGGATAGCACAATAGTTGGTTACACTTGAAATGGAATGACCCATATGAATATAGATGCAAATCTCCCCCTTTTCCCCCCACCATCACAAAAAATGACATAAATTTTGAGGTTATGATCGTTTCAAAACTGAATAGGGCCGAATGTCCTCCCCTCTCTCCGTATTTCTTGCCAAAAGTGACCTAAATTCTGAGGTTATGTTTGTTTCAAGACTGCATAGAGCAGCAAGTGGTTCCCTTCTTCCCTCATCTCTCTCCGTATTTCCCGCCAAAAATGATCTTCAACTCCAATTTTCAAGAGTTCCTAAAATTCTTCGTAGTAAGAATACCACTCTCGATGTTTTGACATATGATCACTTACGTAAGTTTTTGTTTAACACGGCTGTGCTGGTGTCGACTAGTATTGCCATTGTTCTTTGGGCAATTGTTACTTTTATGCCTCTGCTTTTTACAATAGAAACATCTGAAGCAATCTTTCTTAAAGTGCCCTGGTATACAACAATTATGACACTTTAAATCTTGCTTTTTATTATCACAGTCACTTTTTTGCTATCGATTATGATAACTGCCTTGTTGATTTCCCGCAATTAAAGCTGTGGATTCTTCACGCACAACTTCTTGATTCTTCAATCTCAATTTTTCTGCCATTAACCTTGTTGTCAATTTGCCTAATGTTCTTTTTTTGTCTTTAACTGAATGTACGATTAGCTCTAGGCTCATAACCTGTTGAGGTTTATTAATAAATTAATGAATGCTTGTATACATGTAGGAGCAAAAACATAAAAATATATTTTCTTTATACGTGTATGCAAAAACCTCGTTTGGCAACCACTTTCAGCTATCCAAAATAGTCGAATCCCTCACTGTACACGCGGACGATGAGCAAAGTATTTTGCTCACCGTTAAGCGGTGGCCAAAACATTTTGCTCATCGTCTGCGCGCACAATGAGGGAGTCGGCCATTTTGAATAGCTGCAAGTAGCTGTCAAACGAGGTTATGCCTGCACTTATAAAGAAAAATATGGTTCGATACTCGTTGCCTCACGAGCGTATGCCCATTACTCGTGTAATGAGCAAAACGCTCGTTTGGACCCTTGTATCGAAATATACTATTATTTAGGCATAAGTTTTACAAAAGCGTTCACACAAACGATGTCGGTAACAGACATCAAATCATATATAATATCTATTTTAGACTTGTAAATTTAACCACATTTATTTTTTTACAGATTGCGTTAAATATAAATAACATACAAATTGTTTTAAGGTTTGGGTCTCTGTTCTTGGCAAACATTATTCATTTATTTTTTACTTCTATTCCTGGTCAAATGTTAATAGATAAAAGTTCGAAAGTTTCTCAGTATTGGTAAGATATTTTAATTCCTAAATACAATTAAATATACAGTATAGTATGTAACTATTTGTTCCACGCTGCCTGGCTCAGACTGGCAAAAACACCGAATTGGTGTTCCTACTTAAACTAAATTTTTTAAAAGTATACGTTAATTTTAATTACCACAAATTAATGTTTCTATATTTTAGACATCAGGGAACAAGAATATGACAATAAAAAATTTGGTTTATGAGGTTATCAATGTTTTTTGAACGTTGAAATCGGCAATTTTTAATTTTCTTCAACGAATGGCGTTTCACTTTTACTCAATCTTTATTCAATAAACTCGGATTTTTCATTGAAACATGATATTACTATACCTTCTAATTTGTAAAATATATTTATGTATAATAATAATATTTATGTATTAATAATTTATATATTACGTAGGAACGCCATTTTAGTGTTTTCAACAGTTTGGGCCAGGCAGCGCAGCGTGGAACGCCTCGTCAGTGAAGTGGTTAAAATCAGGTTGCCAGATTGGGCGGTTTTCCGCCAATTGGGCGGATTTGAAGGTTCAATTGGCGGGTAAAAATTGGGTTTTGCGGTAAACCGCTAATTGGGCGGTTTTAATGAAAGCACCCGCAAATTGGGCGATATTGCTGTATATCATAAATTTGTCTTATGTCTGTCAGGCTCTGGCTCGCTGCCTGTCTGCATGCAAGCGCAGGCGCTGTAATAAAGTACTCAAAACCCGGTGAATCTACCTTTAGGTTGCTAAAGCTTTTTGCGCCTAACCAAAGACATTATAGATCAGCTGTTCTAATTCTAACGACTTCTAAGTTCATGGCCTACGAAGCCGGCGCGCCGTTCACATGTGATTGTAGTATGTAAATAATTTAAAGGTTAATCGCGCACACTTGCATTTGTTTTATCATATTAAATAAAAATAAAAATAGAACACACGGGAAAATAAAATACAATTATATCGTTCATTAATATAAAATAATGCATTTGTGAGGACTGTAAATAAAACTTATAATTTTGTCATTTTGTACATACACATAGGTTGGTTGCAGAGAACGCCTGAAACCTTAGTGCATTTGGGCAAAGGGGAAGCTTATTGTAAACTATGTAAATCTACGCTTCGACCTCAAAAAAATGATGTTTTTTAGTATATATAATTTTATATAAAATTATAAATATACAGTATATTTAAATAAGTGGCGGTTTGGCCGGTTTTCTTCTGTACTAATGGCGGGTCGGTCGCGGAAGAATCTGGCAACCCTGGTTAAAATGTAATGTTTGCATACACAGAACAAAATTTTTTTAGAAATTGATTTTTGAATTTCTCAAGTCGAAAAATATATAAATATTAACCTCTTGCACAATTTCATAGTGTGTATAACTGCCCACTCTTTATTTGGTTTAAAAATAATTTTTGAATAATAAAACAAAATGATTTTTTAATGCAGTTATGAAAGCAAATGGACTGACATGACTGTTGAAACTCGAAAACTTTTATTGTTTTGGATGTTAAGGAGCTCACATGAATGCAAAATATCTGCTGGAGGAATTTACGTAATTTCTATGGAGAACTTCTGCTCCGTAAGTTATAGATTCTAACTCGTTTAAATCCCTATAAAAAATACCCATGTAGGATTATGAAATATCAACTATAAATTTCACTTGGATGTATATAAAGGAAACAATATAGGATTTCATATGGGAATTTTTAGTTAAAGGGTTCCATGTAGAATCTTATGTGGAACCAACATAAGATTCTAAATATGTTCTCACATGGATCCTTACATAGGATCTTATGTAAAAATTCACTATATAAGAATACATATGGGATGTTAAGTGTGGACTTCACTGTTTTAGTTATCCATACAAGATACTACCAAGTAGAAAAATATATTGGAAATTTCAATATAGATGTAAAGCATTATAGTTCCACACTTACGCCGCCAGGTGGTGATAATTTTTTCTCTCATATTTGAGATCAGTCTTGAATACTATAAATGCTGCGACTCTAACTCAGAAGGTGTATTGTAAAGCACAAATTTGTTTCTTTTCAGATGAATTGCAGTAATATTATTTGATTTTTAATTAAATAATTTTTAATTTTTGAAAACAGCCATTTGCATAAAGCAGGCAATTGAAAATCCCCATATGAAATCCATTATTGTTTTGCTTTATATAAACCCATGTGAATTCTTAGGTTGATATTTCAGATTATGTCGAGGATTATGTACAAGAAATCCAATATGATTTCCTATTTTTAATTCCATGTAAAATTATATGAAAGAATCCACATGAAATTCCACATGGTTTTCTATATTGATACATTTATTAAAAATGAATAGACACCGAGGAATTGATATGGGATTTCTTGTGAGATGTTATGGACGAAAATTTGTGTTTTTTCCAGGGGATTTTTTTATCCATAAACAAAATAATTTATAGGAAATCACATAGGAATTAACATGATTTTTCAAATCAAAGCATATATGATAACCCCAATCTAAATTTCATACATAAAATAGTGTTTCATTTTCCTTACTATTTTATTTATGATCCTACATAAATTCCTATAAAAATCTGGAATTTTATATAACTTTTTGTGCGAAATTTTATATGATCCTACATGGGGAGTTTCAATTGAGATTGCGTGATTTATTTTAATTTGTTTTATGGAATAGAATCAACGCAATATTTTAGTAAAAAATTAATTATATATACCTTACATGTAAGCTTACTACGACCTTACCACGACCATACATGTGTGCTTACAGTAAAGCGGACATTTCATGCTAACAGTAAGTCTACTGACAGTTTAATATGTTACCTTACAATTCTTACATGTAAGCTTTCTGTAAACTCGATGTAATATACTGTGCTATATAATGTTCGCCCTATGTAGGCGTAGAAGCGTAAACCATGTAAGTGAAAAAGAAAGTGATATCTATTTATTTCTTTTACTCACTTCTTTTTCACTATATAATTATATTAAATGTTGTTGCGATTCTTCTTCTACTGAGATTACAGTTTATCTATATGTTTTTTAAATAATTTTTTCAGGTTGTTAAGACATCTTTTTCGTTTTTAAGTGTCCTGACTTCTACTCAGTAATGGAGAAACTGTTACCGTTACAAACATTTTTAAGTTGTTTAGCAATACAGTAAATGTTTCGTAAGACTGGGTATTTCTCTCATTGCGGGTAAATTAGCTAACCAAGTTATCTGCTTTAAATTACCCTTAAACTAAATTTTGATAATTCTATGAACAAAGTCAGCATTTTAACTTGGTAATAAGAGTATCAAATTTTATTTTAAAGTTATCTTGAAGCACGTACCTTGGTGAGCGAATTTACCCCCAATGAGCGAAATAACTCCGTCTTACGCTAGTTTAAAAATCATAGTAAAAAATCATTCAATCTTTTTTGAAAGAAATGAAACAAAATTCACAACATTATTACGTAGACATTTACTAAACTGTAATTAGATAATAGATAGATTTGTTTTTATTGTACAATATACTGTTATGAAGTGTGCAATGTTTCTAGTTTTGGAAGTACTCATGTACGAAGAAACTTGTCGCGTCTATTATTAAATAAATAAATAATTATGCACTTGCAGTTAACTCCCGAGTAAAAAAGGAATTATTGAGCAAGTCATGTGAACAATTGAGCAAGCTGCGTCTGCTTAATTATTCAAGCGTCAATTTTTCCTTTTCTTAGCTTCTAAATACGTGTAGATTAATTGGGCCTAATTTATTGGATTATTGATCAAGCAATCCAACTGTCTAGATGTCGTTTGAACAATTCAGCAGACGGCTTGCTCAATCATCAAAACTGGTGTCTCAAAAATTCATTTTTTACTGGGAAATGTGTTTTGGTAGTATCCATCTTAGTCTAAAATGAGAAAAAAAATTTATCTAAACTTTGAAAAGATTTGGGTACAATGAATCTTGCTGTTTTCTGAAAAATACAAAATTTTGCTTTAAAAAATGAAGTTTTTTAAAAAGTGACATTTTAAAACAAAAAAGAAAAGAAACATGACGGCGTAGACACTGACGTTGCGTGAATATTTCAGTGACCCAGGAGACAGCGCCAATTCGAGCTTCTGAACGCTGAATAAACTAAGATAAAATACATTTTTTTACTATTTATTGCTTTATTTTGATTTTTTTGCGTTCATATTTAAATTTATACTGTTTTTTTGTATACAAAATAAATTAACATTCATATTAATCTTTATTCTAATAGAAATCTGCATTTAATTATTTATCATGAATTATAATATTTACTCTCAAATAGCCGCATTACCAATTTATTATAATTTGTTTAACAATATAATTAAAATACATTAAGATTTATAAAATTGCTAGTAAATAAAAAGTTACTTCTTTTTTGTTTGTTTAGTTTATGTTTAGTACATATGATAAAACTCAAGTTAAGCTCATTATCTGTTTAGTCACACGAAAATCGAGAAATTGTTTAGTAATTGTTAGGTACTTAGTTCACAGGATATTTACTACACTTTTCTCTTCATGTATCATGTTAATTAATTAACGTTAAAGAACAAGTAGTAGGTATATCAATTTTTTATTATTTTGAAAATTTTTTTTTCTTTATCTACCAATGTAATTATTTTATTTACATTAGATGATTCAATGCCTTTAGAGCTTATATTAAAACAGTCAAATTGTAATGTCAAGATCAGAACGTTAGTCATCTTTGCTTGAACATCAAGACACGAATGAAAGGTTGAATTATGTATCTGAAGATCTCTTAAACGAATACAAACATCTAAAACTGGTATATTAGGTACTGGTATGCATGCTGCGGGAGGGTTGCTTGCTGAAAAAATAAAATAATTAAATTTTTATGTTTTATTATGTAAATAGCAATACTTTAATAAAACATTTTGCAATAACTACAAAACCTATTTTACTCGTAGTAAGTTTACGAATTCAAAGTTTCGTAAATTCTAATTATGATAACTCTGGTATAAATTATCTGACTGTTTACGGACTTTTTGTTTGGAATTAGTCCTGCTAAATCCGAAATTTGCCCGATTTATGCAACTAGTGAATCCGGAATTAAACAGGTCTAATCTGAAGTCAATCCTATCAAACATAACTAGTGAATGCAGCTTCTAGATTTACTGATTACACAGGCCTCATTAATTTCGGATTCAATAGAAATAATTTTGTATTTATTAGTTCTGTATGATACAATTTCCAATTAATTTTAATTACTAATCCGTATTGATCTGTCTGTATTTAATCTGAAATCAGTCTGAATTTTTAACCAGGGAGTTTGGAACAAAATTGTCGCGCAAGATTGCAGCAATAGAATAGAACAGACAATAAAAATTACGGAATAAAAATTTTTTGATTTTTTTGACCGTGTAAAGTAGGATCACCCTTAAATGTTCGTTAAATGTTTGGCACGAAGGAAAAATAACTTAACGTACCTGAAATTGTTGTATTAAGTTTAGTTTTTCCATCAACTAAAACCTTTATTGTAACAGCAAATTCTTCTGGCAGGAAGCCAATTTGATTGCACATAGTTTTATTTTTAATGATCAAGCCAGCATTTAACTTAATGCAGCAATTGCAATCTAATTTAACACAATTACATGATGCACCCTGGAACGAATATTGCTTCAATAATGAATTAGTCGAATTCTCGAGTTTTGTTAACTTTCCAGTACCCTATTGAAAATCCCCACATGGGAAACCACATGGGAAACCACATGGGATCCTATGTCAAAAACTATGTAAAACCCCATTCCCCATATGGGAAACCACATGGGATCCCATATAAAAACTCATGGGAAATTGGGACAGGAATTGGCATAGGAAAATATCAAAACGAGGTTCCTCCATGTCATTTCCTATGTCAAATCCCATGTCAAATATCATGTTAAATACCATGTTAAATACTAATTGAGATCCTTTATCACTTTTTTGAAAAATTTTCCCATGTCAAACCCCATGTCATTTCCCAAGTAAAAACCTTTATCATTTTTTTGAAAAATTTTCCCATATGAAATCTTTTATCATTTTTTTGAAAAATTTTCCCATGTCAAATCCTCTTTCGCCTTATCGAAAATACCCACATAGGAAAGCATATGGGAATCCACATGGGACACCATATGGGAATCCACATGGGAAATGGAATACGATTTCATGTGCATTCTTCCAAATGATAAAACAAATAGATTTAAGCATAGGAAATCATATAAGATTTCATATAGATTCTGAAATTTCAACCTAAGATTTCACATGAATTTACATATAGGAAACGATATAGGATTTTATTCGGGAATTTTTTAGTTGACTGCTTTATGCAGGCGGCAGTTTACAAAAAAAAATTAATTATTTGATTAAATATCAAATAATAATACTTCAACTCATCTGAAAATAAAAAAAATTTACTTTACTTCTGCCTTAGTCTCCCAGCTTTTATAGTATTCCAGACTGATCTCAACTGTGAGAGAAAATATTTTCACCATCTGGTGGTGAAACAATGAAACTATAATGACGATCAACATCTATATTGAAATTTCCTATGTCATTTCCCATGTCATTTCCCATGTGAAATCCTCTTTCATTTATTCGAAAAATTTTCCCATGTCATTTCCCATGTGAATTCCTTTATCATTTTTTTCAAAAAATTTTCCCATGTCATTTCCCATGTGAAATCTTTTATTATTTTTTGGAAAAATTTTCCCATATCAATTCCCACGTCAAACCTCATGTCATTTGCCATGTGAAATCCTTTATCGTATTCCATTTCCTCTGTGGATTCCCATATGCTTTCCCATGTGGGTATTTTCGATAGGGCGAAAGAGGATTTGTCATTGGAAAATTTGTCAAAAAAATGATGAAGGATTTCACATGGGAAATGACATGGGAAAATTTTTCGAAAAAATGATAAGATTTCACATGGGAAATGACATGGGAAAATTTTTCGAATAAATGAAAGAGGATTTCACATGGGAAATGACATAGGAAATTTCAATATAGATGTTGATCGTCATTATAGTTTCATTGTTTCACCACCAGATGGTGAAAATATTTTCTCTCACAGTTGAGATCAGTCTGGAATACTATAAAAGCTGAGAGTCTAAGGCAGAAGTAAAGTAAATTTTTTTTATTTTCAGATGAGTTGAAGTATTATTATTTGATATTTAATCAAATAATTAATTTTTTTTGTAAACTGCCGCCTGCATAAAGCAGCCAACTAAAAAATTCCCGAATAAAATCCTATATCGTTTCCTATATGTAAATTCATGTGAAATCTTAGGTTGAAATTTCAGAATCTATATGAAATCTTATATGATTTCCTATGCTTAAATCTATTTGTTTTATCATTTGGAAGAATGCACATGAAATCGTATTCCATTTCCCATGTGGATTCCCATATGCTTTCCTATGTGGGTATTTTCGATAAGGCGAAAGAGGATTTGACATGGGAAAATTTTTCAAAAAAATGATAAAAGATTTCACATGGGAAATGACATGGGAAAATTTTTCAAAAAAATGATAAAGGTTTTTACTTGGGAAATGACATGGGGTTTGACATGGGAAAATTTTTCAAAAAAGTGATAAAGGATCTCAATTAGTATTTAACATGGTATTTAACATGATATTTGACATGGGATTTGACATAGGAAATGACATGGAGGAACCTCGTTTTGATATTTTCCTATGCCAATTCCTGTCCCAATTTCCCATGAGTTTTTATATGGGATCCCATGTGGTTTCCCATATGGGGAATGGGGTTTTACATAGTTTTTGACATAGGATCCCATGTGGTTTCCCATGTGGTTTCCCATGTGGGGATTTTCAATAGGGTAATATAACTTCCGGTTGATGGATTAAAGAATATTTTATTTAATTTTTTAAGATCTGATGAAACTAAAAAACAAATTATATTTTATTATTTTATGATACTCTGAAATAAAAATTTTAAACATGAACCTTTTTTAAAAATTACTTTGATTTGCATACCTATATCAATTCTGTTAAAGTTAAATAAAAAATATTTAACAAAGGTTTTTTCAGCTGGATTGACATCAACAACTTTAGCAAAATTTAATACACTGTTAAAAAAATAATTAAATTAACACTCACGATTATTTGTTGAGGCAGTTGTTAAATTGACCGCTAACACTAATAAAAATGTAGTTACAATAAGTTTCCTCATGTTCTTTTTCCTTTTAGAAATACCCAATATACCAGTCTGTCTTCAACAGAGAACAGATGACACACGTTTGACTTTATGTGAACGGCCAAATAGGCAAATTTTAAATATCATATAGCCATTGATTATAAAAGAAAATAATATCCTTGAAATGTGACTTTTTACAATAGTTAAGAATGGAAAATTAAGACAATTGAAAATATTTTTTTTATGTTCTTATTCAAGAAACTTACCTGTGTAATTGTCATGAATTGTAAATAAATTCACAAAAGAATTTTTAATTAAACACGAACCACTTGTTACAAAGGAAAACTTCTTTATTTTACAATAATTAAAATAAGATAGTTTGGTGTAAAAAATTGAGAAGAAAAGAAAATATAAAATAAGCTCTTACTAATTGAATTCATGTAGGTTTAAATGTGCGTAACTAGCGATTTGATTAAATTAAAAATTCTTTTGTAGATTCATTTACAGTGTATGAATATTTCAAAGATAAGCTTTTTTGAAAAAGAAAATAAAAACAATAGTTTGAATAATTTTAATTTTTCATTTTTAAAAACAGCGAAAGAGCAAAAAAAAACCATTAAATAATGGAAATTACCATAAACAATCATGTTTTCCAATAATTTTATTTTCTTTTCACAATCAATAGCTGCATAACATTTGAAATTTGCGAATTTATTACTTGTATAGTCAAATATAATACTTTTTAGTTTTAAGCAGAAATGTCATTCTAAACATTTTTCTATTACCAACAATTATTGTTTTTAATTAAATATATTTATGAATATTCAAAAATTTTGTTAAGTACTACTTTTACTCGATATGTTTCAATGTTCAATAAAAATATTTAATTTATCTTAAAAACAATTATTTGTAATATATGCGAAAAATATGTTTTAAAAGTTTAATTTAAAAGCACACTTTTAGTTTTTGAAAAGTTTGAATTAAAATTCTTTATGTCTTAAGCTTAAATGCAGATTTTTCGTTTCTTATTTAATAAAATTTGTATGTATATTTATACAATAAACAGAATACTAAATTCGCAAATACATATTAATTTCACAATATTATCAGTTGGTAAGAACTTGTTGAAATAATTTTAAAAAAAACTTTTGGAAGGTTAATTTCAATTTGAATAAAATTTTCAGAGCATGCTCCTGAAAAACTTACAATGCTGAAAAACAAAAACATTCTTTTTGAATCTTCCCAGATAGCACGTAAGCTTGCAGCAACCTTGCGGGAAACTTGCCGCGCAATATTGCCAACCTTGCATGGCAAGTTTGCCGCAAGCTTCAAATGTCCCACCTAACCCAAGCTTGCATGGTAAGCTTGCCGAAAGATTACAGTGTAAGGTTACTGCAAGATTGCACAGTAAGACTATCGCAAGATTGCTCCGTAAGGTAAGCTTGTCGCAAGGTTGGTGCAAGGTTGCCACATAACCTTGCCAATCAGCACAAAAGATTGCAGCAAGCTTGCCATGCAAGTTTTCTCGGCAACCTTATGGCAAGCTTGGCGCAAGCTTGCGGAATATAACAAAAAAATTTGGGAGGGAGGAAATTTAGTTTTATACATACATTGAACACCAGTTCCTGGGAGGTCAAAAAAATTTACTGCGCAGCCGTAAGTGCTTATGATTGCAAGTGCGCATAGTCTTCATTTTCAATGCAAACTTCTCTGCTGATTGGGCAAGGTTATTTGGCAACCTTGCACCAACCTTGCGACAAGCTTACCGTCCAAGCTTACTGAGCAATCTTGCGATAATCTTACTGTGCAATATTGCAACAACCTTACTCTGCAATCTTTCGGTAAGCTTACCATGCAATCTTGCGATAATCTTACTGTGCAATTTTGCAGTAACCTTACACTGCAATCTTTCGGCAAGCTTACCATGCAAGCTTGGGTTAGGTGGGACATTTGAAGCTTGCTGCAAGCTTTCGGCAAACTTGCCATGCAAGGTTGGCAATATTGCGCGGCACGTGCTATCTGGGATATTATTAATTATTTCGATTTCTTAATATTTAAATTCATAAGATAATGATCCTTGGTGTTTTGGCCGATTTTATAAAGTGTCCACGTTTCGAGAAAAAAGTATTTTAAAATCAATGTTTATTCTTTTCATGTTCACTGCCATTTTTATAGGACGATAATTAAATGACAAACAATTTCAGAGACCATTCAACATTCTCAATCAAGTTTAAGCACGATTAGGGAAATTAGAAAAGATTCTAATATTATTCTAATTTAAGTTAATTTGCTTAGAAAAAGAAGAAGAAGAGTTAATTTAATCATGTTTAACATTTCGAGAAAATTCGACGATTGACATCAACACTATCCCATGCAGAAATTCAACTTGCCTCCTGTTCCTGATCAGGGACAGACCAGGGGTCCAGTATAATCCAATCTGGTCCTGATCAGGTTAAGCTTTCATTTCTGGTCTGGCGCGGATCGGACTGCCTAACGTAGACCACTTTTAACTGATTGACAGTATATAAATAATTATAAAAAGTTTACAGTAAATTAAGAAAAAATAAATTTTCTAATAAATAAATTTTATTGTTTTTTGAAAATACACAATTTTACATTATTAAAACAGTAAACGAAAATAGTTAAATTAATTAGAATACTAATTTGAATATTTTTACCCAATTATTACAGAACAGTTGTAACACACCGAGACTAAAATATGGTAAAATTTTTTTATTATTCTGTTACTATAACATGTTGCGAACAATAAAAAAGAAGAAGATTTTTTCTTTTACTTAACAGTTATGAAACAATGTTTGCTGGGTATTAACTAATTCAACATACAAGAATAATTATTATAGTTAAATTAATTATTTATGCTGGAAGAATTTTTTTTTTCATCTATAAATTTAATTATTTTATCTACATTTGATGATTCAAAACCTTTGGAATTTATATCAAAACAGTCAAATTGAAACGTGAAAAGAATTTGCGTATTCAACTTTGGTTGTACATCAATACATGCATGTAATGTTGAATTCTCTATTTGAAGATTTTTTAAAACAACACAAATATATAAATTTGGTATATCAGGCACTGCTATGCATTCTTCAGGGGGGTTGGTTTCTGAAAAAATTTTATAATTTTATTTTTCACACGCTATCCATATTTAAATAAATTGTCGCAAATACGACTATAAATATATTACCGTACGAGAAATAAAACCAAAATGTCTGAAAAAGTTGGTAAAATTCAGTATACCGCCTATCACAATTTATAATGATATTTACAGTCGTAATTGTTACTGTTTCTATAGTCGAATATATAGTCATACTTCCACCCTATTGAAAATCCCTGTACAAGATCTTGTACAAGGATTTTCAATAGTGTAGCATTTATGATCGTCTAACCCTTTATATGAATTAACATAAATAATGTCATATGTTAAGAAATAGAGACTTAATGCCAGAAAAAGGAACCTCGACTTTACAACCTTGGTTAAAATTTCGGATTGATTTCAGATTAAATACAGTTAGATCAGTCCGGATTAGTCCAGAAATTGTACGAAAACAATCCGAAAATGATCCGTATTAGTCAGCAATTAAATCTGAATGAAAAGATATTCTGAGATCAGACCGGAATAGTCGAAATTTACATGAAATAAATCCGCAATTAGCATGGAACAATTTGATTTTAGTTTAATCAAAAAGCAATCCATGCCACAGAAAAAAAGGCGGGTAAAAAGTTGTGAAGATAGAGGATAAAAGTCGTTAGGATACAGGGTAAAGGATAAATTTGTAATGGATAAAAATGTTACTAAAATATTACTAGAAAAATGGATGTCATATTTGAGTAAAGTGTCTAATTTTAATAAAAATATTAGTAATTTTACACTTAACTTATTAAATCCACAAATTTTATATAAATAAGTAATTTTCACGTGGAAATATTTTTCCTATAATTATTGTCTATTAATAAAAATATTTTTGACTAATACTAGGGCTAGGACAGTTTACTCAAATATGACGTCCATTTTTCTAGTAATGTGGTATCAGTTCACAATAATCCTGATTTAATCTACCCAGTAAAAAAAGTTGGATAGCACGATAAGGTATTCCATATAGCAACGCAGTAGCTTGAATATGGAATTAGATTTTTTTCTTATAGAACCATTTGGTGCTATATGGAATTATAAGAAGGTCCTATATGGACAACTTTTATGGCTGGTTTAGATAAGAAATACCACTTAATAAATGCAAGGGTTATTAACTTATTGTAGTAAAACTAATATTATAAATGAAATGCAAATTTTGTAAAAAAAAAGTAAATATTTTATGGTTTATATTTGACAGAAATGAGTAACTGTATTTTCCCTTTCGGACGGTAAGTCGCTCTTCTTTATCGACAGTGGATATAAAATATAATGCGCAACAATGTGATTTGTGTAGTCAGTGTATAAATTACTTATATTTGCTGCTTTACTTTACTTTATTAAAATTTAATTTCGTTTACTGTTTAAAAAAACGCACTTTTTTATACATTGATTACACAAATAACATTTTCGGGAGTTAAATTTTATATCCACTGTCGATAAAGAAAAGCAACTTACCGTCCGAAAGGGAAAATACAGTTACTCATTTTTACTTTCAAATATAAACCAAGAAATATTTACTTTTTTTTATAAAATTTGCATTTCATTTATAATATTAGTTTTAATACAATCAATTAATAACCTTGCATTTATAACTGTGTCCTTTTAAGTGGTATTTTTTATCTATAAACCAGCCATAAAAGTTTTCCATAGGACCTTCTTATAATTCCATGCAGCACCAATCGGTTTTATATGAAAAATGTCAAATTCCATATTCAAGCTACTGCGCTGCTATATGGAATACCGTATCGTGCTATCCAACTTTTTTTACTGGGTGATAAGAAACCCTAATCCGAATGAGTCTGGAAAAATTCGAAATTATTATGTACAAAATCAGCAGTCGCAGTCTGAACAGAAATTTTAATCAGAAAAGGAATCCAAATTATTCGGCAATCTGTGTGTAACGAATCCGAATTTAGTCAGGTCTAAAATCTTAATTGAAAATCTGTATGTAAAAAAATTTGGTATTTGAAGACAACAATGATGATTTTGTAAATATACATTCTGGATTTTTCCGGGCTCATTTCGCATTAAGATGTTATACCAGATTAAAACCGGATTGTTGCTGACTAATACCGAATTTCTTACAGACAAACTTAATAAACTAGATGGAAATAACTGTCCCAGGACACAGCGGAGTTAAACGAAACAATATACCTGATGAACTTGTTAAAATAGGAGCTATGGAACAATTTATGCAGGAAATGTGTCGCTGCCCCGCATTCGCGAGGAAACACAAGCAGATTACAGACTATTTTTTTTCTTGAAGAAATGGCTAGTACGCTAAAATCAGTTTGGTTGAAGTCCTTTCCTTATGGAAAGAGCTTTGGATACTGAACTAAATATAGCAGGCAGTAGTTTGACAGCTTTATTATTTCTCTATACTAACCCCACATAACCTTAAAATGTGAATCCAAGGTATCTGTATGCAGATTTCCCAAAATTCCCTACGCAAAAAATGCGTTGTTGGCTGTCCCATAGCCACAAACCTCAGATTAATAATAATAATACGGTAATATTTATGACGCTCCACGGGAGAAGGGACCTATCCCCGAAATAACACTAGGCTTAGTTTTCCGTGCACTGTACATGAAAACTAAACCTAATGTTATTTCGGGGATAGGCATGTCCTCTCGCGGAGCGTCACATTTATGCTCATTCGTTTTCAATAGGGTTTTAATTAAAATTATATACAAAAATATATATAATATCCCATATGGAAACCAGAGTGGGTTTTTATTTTAAATTACACGGAGAGAAATAGATGGTACGGGTACTTATCTAGATAGTATCAGGTACCCATATTTGATATTACATATACGGACAGCAATCTAGATTCTATCAGTTAAAATCCAGATTGTACGGAGTAACATCTTGATTGTAGTGGGTAATAAATAACCATACTTTTTGTAACATCTTTGATAGTACTGAGTAGCATAATGATAGTACTCTCTAAATTTGAATCAGCGGAATCTCGCTGATTCTCAGCTATAAGTATACCACTGATTCCAATCAACTTATATGCACTGATGAATTAGTGGAATTTCACTGATTTTTCAGCGTATATCCGCTGATTGGTACCAGTGGTATACTTATCGCTGATTCAAATTTAGAGAGTACCGGATAACATCTACTTTTTACCATCTTAAGATCATAAATTCATAGCATCTATTTCTCTCCGTGTAAATAAATTTAAGCGATAACGACACAAATAATTAAAATTTTATACTATACCTGTAATTGTTTTGTTGAATAAAGCTTTTCCATCAATTAAAATACTTAAATTAAGTGCAGATTCATTTTGCAAGTAGGTAATTTGATTGCATACAGTTTTATTTTTAAAGATTGCATTAGAATTTAACGTTGTGCAGCAACTGCAAATTAATTCAACACAATTGCAAGATGGACTGGGAATTATATTTTGCTGGATAAATGAAGCAGTTGAATTTAACGATTTGTCTAATTTTTCTAACTCTGAAGTAATAAAACTCCCATTTAATGGATGAAAGATTTGGTTCTTCAGCTTATCAAAATCAAAAACTAAAAGAAACATTATATTTTATCATTTTAATACATCATGCGGTAAAATTTATACAGTCAAACATAATGGATTTCGAAATTATTTTATAGTTTTGTGTCCTACCAATCCAGATAGCTGGTAAGCTTGCAGCAAACTTGCCACGCAATTTTTCCAACCATGCACGGCAAACTTGCCGCAAGCTTCAAATGTCCCTCCTGACCCAAGCTTGCATGGTAAGCTTACCGAAAGATTGTAGTGTAAGGTTACTGCAAGATTGCACAATAAGATTATCGCAAGATTGCTCAGTAAGTTTGCAAGGTAAGCTTGTAGCAAGGTTGGGTAAGGTTGCCAAATAACCTTACTTTGAACCTAAAAAATTTTCTTTTAATGTTTCTTCTAATTTATACAATTTTATTATATAAATTTGATTATATAAATTAGATAAAACATTTAAAAAAAATTTTTAGGTTTAAAGTAAGGTTATTTGGAAATCTTGCACCAACCTTGCTACAAGCTTACTGAGCAATCTTGCGATAATCTTATTGTGTAATCTTGTAGTAACCTTACACTGCAATCTTTCGGTAGGATTACTGAGGAATCTTTTAATAAGCTTACCATGCAATAAGTTTGGGTCAGGTAGGACATTTCAAGCTTGCGGTAAGTTTGCCGTGCAAGGTTGGCAAAATTGCCGGGCAAGCTAGCCGCAAGGTACAATTCCTTGTTCGAACGTAAATGGCACAACGGGTCTGCTGGACCCGACGTATTTAAACGTGTATTGTACAGCTGGTATTGAATATTTTTGCACAAAAAATTAATCTGAGGTAGCTTATGATGTGTTTTTTAAAATGTAATTAATTTTACAATTTTAATATTATGACTTAAAAATTTAAGGTTATACTCTTGATGTATTATTTTTTAAGGAAAAAATTACCACAACAACAGGACTTGCAATAAAGGTATTTATTTTACAGAATAAAATGTGTCTTTTGAGGTTAAAATTAAAAATTTAAATTTATTAATGTTTGAAGCTTACTTATTTTTTTCTATCGAATTAGTTGTATCAAAAAACTTAGAAAATTATTAAGAATTTGTCAAACTAATATATTAAAATATAAAAAATATTTAAAAGCTACACATTCAATTAATTTGAGCTCGAAAAAAAGGTTGGGTCTATTGGACCCATGGTGCCAGTTAAGGGTTAGTATTATGAATATTTAATACAAATTTAATACAATTGTAATATAATAGTGTAAAGAATATTAATAATTATGAAAATCGTTATGTTTGACGCGTTGAAAAATTAAGATAATTCATGACGCAATATTAAAAAAGTTAATGTATTTAAAAACCAACCATTTTTTGTTAACACAGTTGTTATGTTGACAAATGCTACTAATAAAAATATAGTAACAATAAACTTGGTCATGTTCAATTTCTTATTGAAAAAACTTTTTTTACCAGAATGCGTCTTTAACAGAGAACGGTTAACGTACTTTTGAATTGACAAAGTTCAGATTTTTTATAATATATATAGCCATTGATAACAAAAAAATTCATTACAGGACGTGATTTTTTTAAAGTTGTTTTCATCTCTAATTGGTCTTTTTTGTTCGTATCAAATTTTCGAAAACGAAGAATGCAAAATTAATATTAATGAAAATATTGTTTTTATTCTCTTCTTTAAAACAACTTACCTGTGCAGCAGTCGTGTAATTGTAAAATGAACACACAAAAGAATTCTTAATTGAACATGAATCACTAGGTACAAATGAAAACTTCTATGTATTAGAATTAGTGGAATAACAAAAAACACAATTTTTATCTAATTTTAATAAACGACGGCTTATTTTATTCAGTGAAACCTACTCTACAATTGCTTATAAATAATTTATTTCTTTGTATACCAATTACAGGGTTTTTACACACTTCGCACTTCGTTAATTACAAGAAAATATTTTCCTCCTTATCTTTTTTTCAACACACAATTGCTTATATATTTTAATATTGTTAAAAGTAAGTTGATAAAAAATTATAAACAATTAAAATTTTATTTAGTAAATAATTTTTTTACAACTCACTTTTAAGGTAGTATTACACTTTTCAAGCAGTAAAAAACGGGTTTAGAAAAAAATTTTTTTCTCGCTTCTTAATTTATTTAAAGGAACAAATTTTTTTTTATAACATTATATGGCATTAAAACTTTTATAATAAATAAAATAAAATTTTTTTATTATCTCTCTTTGGTCACTAGAGGGCCTTAACGAAATGGCAGCGATTTAAAAAAAAATGTCAAAAATTAGGTCTTTTTTGGTTAGTTTTTGGATTGTAGCTAAAATCCAAAAAGAAATAGATAATTGGATTTAGGGGGGATGCTTAAAGAATTTAATTACGAAAAAAATGATATTTTTTTCAAAAAAATTGTTTCATTAGAACTCGAGTTATGCTGTCCGACAGTTTCAAAAACAACGTTTCGAGAAAAACTCGATTAAGGCCCTCAAGTGACCAAAGAGAGATAATAAAAAAATTTTATTTTATTTATTATAAAAGTTTTAATGCCATATAATGTTATAAAAAAAAATTTGTTCCTTTAAATAAATTAAGAAGCGAGAAAAATTTTTTTTTCTAAACCCGTTTTTTACTGCTTGAAAAGTGTAATACTACCTTAACAATATAAAAATATATGCGATTGTAGAGAATGTCTTACTAAATAAAATAAGCCCTTGTTTATTAAAATTAGATAAAAATTGTAATTTATGTCTAAATTGAATGAAAAAACATTCAAATGTTAAGGTATTAGTCGCGTAAAATCATTTTCGTCAGATATTTTTTAAATTTTGCATAAGTGCTTCTGACATAATTATCTACAAAATAAGACCAATCCCATCGATTTTGACCGTTCCTAAGCTTTAAAATATCATTTCAAAGTTGATACTTTTTACATGGACGGAGCACCTAATGCATGTAAGGAATTTGCTTTATAATTATTTAAATGAAAACCAGTCGTCAGATTTTAAAATAAAACTACCACATAATACATTCTCATGAAACGAATGCATACAAAAAAACTGAAATTTTTTGACCGTACCAAACTATAAATATATTAGGAGAAAGTTAACAAAATTTTAAATTATATGAAGTTCCACTGATGGAAAGCAGTAAACTTGGCAACGCTGTAGCGCGCGAATGCATACAAAATTCAAAATCATGCAAAGTACACATTAAATTTTTAGCTAATACATCGAGTTCAACAATTCGTCTTCCAGAGCACATATAGTCAATATTACAATTATTATTGACATTGTTTATATTGTTTTTCCTCTCTTCATATCCACAACAATTTTTAACCTTTTTTCAAAAACTTTTTTTTTATAAATTTCCCCTTAAACCTTAATTGATTTGACATTTTTCTTGCACTTTTTTATTTCCATAAACTACGACAAAAACAGCTAAACACTTTTTGTGACTCTAACATTCAGTAGCACTGGTACATTCAGATTGCGACGTTGCCGCGATCAAAACTTTAGTTCTACACGTGCGAGAACGCGGCGCTCTGAGTGAAAGTTACCTGTACCCTTCAAAAAGTTTGATTCAGAACTATACCTCTTGCTAAGCACAGACTGAGTCAGACTCAAGACAAACTTTTGGTTAGAGCCGGCGCACGACTAATACCTTAAAAAGATAATTATTTAAAAAAGATTTTTAATAAACTTCGTTTTTCTGCAAAATGCATAACAAGATCTTCTAAAATTGGTTGCAATTAATTTTAATCATAATTTTATTTGTTTTTAAAATGTTCAACATCTTAGGATCCTAGAAAATTAAAAATTACTGCGCAGCTGTACAGGTCATAGAAACTGAGATCGACTAGTGCGCATCATTGAATCACGAAGAAAAAACGAATTTTGAGAAATAAGTAGTACTAAACACTAGATATTTTAAGGCGAATAATAAATTTTTAGAATTCTATATTAAAATTTAAATATTTGTATCGAATCCTATAAGTCTATAAATGCGAATCCAGGATGAAATTTGATCAAGTATTCTAGAACTGTTTGGGATTCAGTACAAAAGTTTTCGAAACAGTATAATCGACACTAATTTATGTCAGAATTATAAAATTAAGTCCGCCATATTGCATCCGACATTTTGAATTTTCAATTCTGACACCTGAATGAAAAAAGTTCATGTTTAAAATTTTTTAGCGATAATTTATTTAATTATGAAAATTTTGAGGCCAAGTAGAGCACAATCGGATGAAAAATAAAAATTCTACACTAGATTTAGTGAACAAAACAAATTTTTAATTTTGAGTAACCTCTCAAGCAGGGACTGTCACGAAACAATCGTATCGTACCTGGTTTGGTCCTAGGTACTATACGATTATCAACTTCACAATCGTATCGTGTCCGGATACAATACTAATAGCAACATGAGAATCGTATTGTATTAGGGCACGATACGAAAAATTACTTGAGAATCGTATCGTATCCCGGCACGATACGATAAATTACTTAAGAATCGTATCGTATCCGGGCACGTTACGAATAAAGACATTAGAATCGTACCTTGCTTATAAACAATTTTATTATTTTAAGCCAAAAGTTCTGAATGTTCAAATGAACAAAATATTTTTTTCAATTTATAAATTATTAAAACTTATGATGGAAATGTAAAATAAAATATATGAAATATTAAATTTTAAAAACATACTTAAAAAATATTATAATACAATATATTATTTCGTGAAACGATACGATTTAAATTTATTAGATTATTTTATTGGGAATTAAGATTATTTTTCCAGGGTATAAAAAATGAAAAACAAGTAACGTAAATTACTCAAATTTTTATTATAATCATTTATTATATTTGATAATTATTCGGTATTACTATCTAGCAATATTGTGCTACTACTGCCACAAACGCTTTCAGTTAAATCGTTTACTGGTTCCGATATTTTTTGCTTTTTTTTATTATAATTTTCATTTTCAATAATATGTTTCGACATAAAATTCGCATTACAACGGACAATCAGGATGTCGTTCACGACATCATAACTCAAGTTAGAGCGGAGATCGGATAAAATGAATTTCATGGCGGAAAACAGTCTCTCCACGCTAACTTGTGTCATTGGTGCAGCATGTACAATTTTCGACAATATATACAATTCTGGATGATTTGTCTTCCTACATTCCCAGTATTTTAAAATATCTTCATTTTTTAAAATACAGGGAACTTGATGAAATTCATCCAGAAGAGTATCTATTGGTGAAAGAACAATAGCATTGTTTTGTTGACGTTGTGAAATTCTTTGATATATTTTTAATTGGACGATATCAACAATCGTATTGTCCTCGCTGTTGGGCAACTAAAAATTAAAGAAAGAAGAAGTAATAAAAGTTGTTAAACAAAATAATAATATATTTTTTTACTTATTTTTATTGACCTAACATATTTTAAATCAGATTTTGCTTGATTTTGTCAGGATTAAAAATCAATTTCATTCAAAAAATATTATTTTTCAAAGAATTTTAGATGACTATTTTATAATATGAAAATATTTTTTTTTAATATTTTTGATTTTAACTACAATTTTATTTTTATAAATATATAAGGATTTTCATTTTCTAACAATAATCGACAAAGATCAATTATTAAAAATTAATAAAGAAATTAAAGTAGGGTCAGTTGGGGTAAATGGGGAAAAAATCGCTATTTTTCACAAATTACGTAAGTTTTTTTCTTTAAAATGTAATATTTGCGGGTTTATTTTTTTAAGTTGTTATTTACGTTCCCAAGATTAATTTTATGCAGCAGAAAAAAATTTAGATAAACTTTAAACGCATGAAACTAACTGCCCCATTTATCCCCATTTATCCCAAAATTTAAAAAAATTCATAAAATTTTGGGTAAATGGGGGACAACATAGTTTCTAAGAAAGTTTTAAGAAAAAAGTTTCCTTAAGTATATTACTGTATTAAGGAATGAAAAAACTTGAAGAAAATTTGTAGTAGATATATAATAGTTGAACCAATTGAAATTTTTTTATTTATTTTTTACTTCAGTATTTTGTCTCGCATTTGAAAAAAACAGACTTAAAAATCATAACAAATTTTTTTCTTATTCCTTATGACTCCCATAACAGAAATTTACTTAAATTTTTGATTTTTGTTAATTTGGTTAATAATGACAAACAAACCAAAACCTTTAGTCCCCATTTACCGCAACTGACCCTATTTAAAATTTTAGACAAATGATAATTAAATTTTATTTTTGTACCTACATAAAAGTTTTAATTATATTTCTAAAATCCGTTTGAAAAATTATAAATGTGTAAAAAAACAAAATAGTAATTAAAAATAAATCTAAAAAAAATTTGAGTCAATTATAGGATGATGTTTTTGAGTTATTTAAAGTTAGATTTTTTTAAATGTCCTCCATTTTATTATTTTAAAACATTTCTTCATTTTTTTAAACGCATTTTTGAAGAATAATGAAAACTGTTTTAGGTCGGAAAAAATTAGATATCATAATTAGTCCATTTAAATTTTTTTTCTTATATTTCATAAAATTTATCTTTTTCAATGAGAAAATGAAAATCTTTATCTTTATTAAATTTTTTTTCAACTAAACAAAAAAATAGGGGTCGTCTTATATTATTAGATAAATAATATTTTGTAGATGAAATTGAATGTCAGTCCCAATCATATGAAACGTGCCTGATTTGAAATAAATTTGATGTTTTTAAATTTATTAATTAAATTAATCCTTCTTATAAATTAATATTTAAATCTCAATTATAGGATAAAATTAATTTTTTTAATAAATAAATAATTTTTACCTCATCTTCCTGATCTGTAGTTGATGACAACGAAGATGTATTTGGAGTAATATTTGTTTCCGAAGGAGTTTTATTAACTTTAGTCCAAATGTTTTTTAATAGTCTTTTGGCTATTAAACAATGATGCTCTTCTATTAGAGGAAAATATCTTGCATCTAAATAAATAGATGCAAGAAGTGCTTCATTGTTTACAAGTAAATTTTCTCTATTTTTTAAAGACTTAAATAACTTTACTGCAAAGAAGGTTCGGACAGTTTGTACTTGGAGTATACACTCTAACCACGTTGCGAATGCATCCCCCGGCAAAAGATTTTCCGATTGCAACTTTACAGTTGCAATTTTGCAAGACTTAAGTGCATCTAAGCAGTCTTCTATTTGAATCCACTCCATTTCCGATAAATTTAATTCAGGCTTATTTGTTGTAAAATGCAAACAAAATTCTTTTGCTGATAATAAAGAAAGGAGCATATTGCAGGTTGAACTCCAACGTGAATTTACGTCTAAGACAGGTTTATTAATTTTATACTTTCTTAAAGCCTGTAAAGTTGAATCATTCCGCAATGCTTTCACAGCCTCTCTGACCTAAAATTAGAAGAAAGTAAATTATTCGATTTGAAATTACACGGAAAGACTTCTTATATTAAAAATTTGTAAAAATGGAACCAAAATTTAATATTTTACTATATCAAAGTGAGGCTATTCAGGGTCAATATTTAAAATCACTATAGTCACCATTAATTCTGTAAATCATTTGTCAATATTTGTAAAATTCATAAATACAATTTTCTTAATTAAAAAAAGTGATACTGATATTTAATATTTTGTCTTTACAAAAATTAATATAAAAACATTCAAATAATTGAAATTTATGTTTTACAAATTTTAAAACCAAGAAAAGCAAATTTTAATATCGCTGTTAAAAATTGATGAGACAGGCATAAAAGTATGAGAATGGAAAAATAGAGAGAACATGAAGAAGGACAGGCAGATAGAAATTTAAGGAGATTTAGAAGGAGATGGAGGGATGAGGTGGTCGGTTTTACATACCTGTCGCTTTTCACCAAGTCAAATACATAGAAACATACACACCTACCTAACAGCCTAATGCTACCTATACACTCAAATATACGCATAATACATGTAAACGCTCGCACGCAACTACGCTGAGGAGTGAAAGCAGAGATTTGCTTATATACTAAGCAAGACAATTTTTCACCACTTATGAGAAAGGACCATTATTGTTAAAATAATTGTAAATAATAATAATTCTCAATGTATTACACATAAGTAGTTATATAGTATCAATGGTCAATTTTTGAGCTAAGTTATCTTAAAATATTTTAAGAAATAATAATAAATAATCAATAAATATAAATGTAAATTATTAATAAACTAAAATATTTTAAAATATTAAATTATTTTTTGGGATAAAATTACAAAAGTGCTATTCATAACGACAAATATATAATTTGAAAGAGAGTAAAAAAATGAAAAAACCATTATTCAGATCCAAGTTTTATTAATATACATTCCATCTCTTGTCGTATTTAAATACGAAAAAGCAGCATTATTTAAATCATTTCTGCTAACGATTTCCCAGTGGAAATCGTTAAAATCGAAAACCTTATAAGCTTTCAAATACTCATCGTAATAACAATCATTTAAGGACTTAGTTATTATTAAAAAATTACTGTCATCAATTAAAATAATAAAAATGACTAAGAAGAAATTTTCTCCTAATTCTGAAAACTTTGTTATCACAGTATTTAATTTAATTGTTTTCCCTAAAATTTGAATCGAATTTGTCAGAATAACATTTCTATTTATTAAATTCGTTGGTAAAAGTTCGATAAATTCTTCAACATTAGACAAATTTGATAAAGAATTTACTATTTTATGTGAAGATGTATATAATGAATACCAAGTAGGGTGCATAAATCGATAATTTAGAATCTATTGATGACGAATTGCAATCGATTTGCATACATTAATTCGACAAACGGCTGAATTAGAACATTGTTTACCTTCACGATTTTTGCTTTCGAATCTCATACATGATAAATTCCATAGTGGACCAACTTTTCGCATGATTGACGCATAATGGATCAAAAAATGATGTTTGGGCTTTAATTGAATTTTAAATTTTTTTATCAATAAATTTAAATATTCTTCAACTTTTATTTCCAAAAGCTTTGGAGTTTCAATTGTAATTTTTGTGCTGCATAATATTTCCAAAATTTCCTGCATTAAAATTACAATCTGCCAATGCTCATCATTTTTGTCAACATATGGCCCAATAATAAGATTTAAATTTCGTATTAAATTAAACATTTCAGCTGCTTATAAACCCAGTAAAAAAAAAGTATAGACAGTAAGGAAAAAGTATAGACTCATAGCTTAGTGGCTATACCGTTCGGCATGTAATGACGGTATAGAGACGTTACGGTGTATACTTTTTTCTTACCGTGAATCCGGTTCACCTGGATTGTTTGAATTGATGTGTATTAACGCGATTTGACATTGTCAATGAAAAAGCCGATTGTTTTGAAGTGTAATAATGCCGATTACGAGGAGGAGCGACGAAATTTTATCTAAAAGTTAAAAAGGTAAATGTGACAGGCACGAGACCTGCGAGAGTTGTTACCACTGGATTGAGAAAATGCATCATTACTGACAAAAAGTATTCGACAGAAACTTACCGACAGAAAGTTACTAGGAAGAGCGGCAAATTCAAATGGTCAAATTAAATTCGAATGAATATATACATAATTTAATGTAGTTTTTTTATTTTAAATCAAGTATAGTATTTTAAATAATTAAATACCGATATTAAATAATTAATGTTTATTATAAAAATTGACATATAGACATGAAAATTTTTTCATTTTTAGCATTTAAATCTGTGAAATAATGAAATATTGTAATTTTATTTTTTAATTACAAAAAATTATTATTTTTTATTAATTATTAATAATTAAATTTTTTCATAAAAATAAAAATGTACTGCAAAGAATATGTTTTATGCATTGAAAAATAAAAATTTGTTAAAATATATTATTTCTATATTTTGTAAATAAAGTTATTTATTAAAATAATTTTTTTATTTATAAAATTGAAATAGATTAAAAAATTAATGTTTTAAATTAAAAATTTTTTATTTGAATTAATATATGTAATTAACTATTATGAAAATTAATTAGTCGTTAAAATTTTTTTTTTTTTAATAATAACTAATCTTTTTTTACCTATAAACAAATTTAATTTTATTTTGAACAAAATTATATTTTTAATGATAAAAACTTTGTTATTTTACATAGAGACGAATAATATTATACTTTTTTTATTTGTGAGTGAGAAGTGACCAAAACCAAATAATTGTAAATCATCGTAAAAATATTTTAAAAGGGATAGAAACAAAACAATACATTTTAAAATTATACAACACAAGAATACTCGCAAATCGCATATACGCGTATGAAACAAATTATAAGCATTAAAAATTATTGTAGGATAAAAGAATGCGTTTAAATATAAAAGAAATTCACAAATAAAAAAATATCGTTTAAGAGTGTCGAACGGTCTCTGAAATTCTTTGGCATTCAATAATCGCCCTATAAAAACGGCACTGAACGTGAAAATGATAAACATTGAGTTTAAAATACTTTTTTCTCAAAACGCGGACACTTTTTTCAAAATCGGAAAAAATACCAAGGATCCTTATCTTATAAATTTCTTAAATCCGAAAGATTGTGCAAATCTATACAAAAATGCGATTGTAAAACGAAAAGTACGAAAGTAATATAATGACAGCTGCGACATTGTGCTCCCTGCATGCTTCTGCCACCTAACGGCTGCAGGACGTAATAAACCTAAAATTATATTACTTTCGTACTTTTCGTTTTACAATCGCATTTGCGAGTATTCTTGTGTTGTATAATTTTAAAATGTATTGTTTTGTTTCTATCCCTTTTAAAATATTTTTACGATGATTTACAATTATTTGGTTTTGGTCACTTCTCACTCACAAATAAAAAAAGTATAATATTATTCGTCTCTATGTAAAATAACAAAGTTTTTATCATTAAAAATATAATTTTGTTCAAAATAAAATTAAATTTGTTTATAGGTAAAAAAAGATTAGTTATTATTAAAAAAAAAAAAATTTTAACGACTAATTAATTTTCATAATAGTTAATTACATATATTAATTCAAATAAAAAATTTTTAATTTAAAACATTAATTTTTTAATCTATTTCAATTTTATAAATAAAAAAATTATTTTAATAAATAACTTTATTTACAAAATATAGAAATAATATATTTTAACAAATTTTTATTTTTCAATGCATAAAACATATTCTTTGCAGTACATTTTTATTTTTATGAAAAAATTTAATTATTAATAATTAATAAAAAATAATAATTTTTTGTAATTAAAAAATAAAATTACAATATTTCATTATTTCACAGATTTAAATGCTAAAAATGAAAAAATTTTCATGTCTATATGTCAATTTTTATAATAAACATTAATTATTTAATATCGGTATTTAATTATTTAAAATACTATACTTGATTTAAAATAAAAAAACTACATTAAATTATGTATATGTGACGTTCCATGAGGAAAGGGACCTTAGCTGCAAAAAAATGAAAATTGAGTTTTTGATATCAGTCGATAGATCTTGAGTTGCTCTTTCAGATACAAAAGTTAAAAATTGTACTTTTCTATTTAGTTTTTTTGTTATAAAGCATTAATCATGACCATGTTAATCGCGTTCCAGCACGGACTACAGAAACCATCCCCACCACTTCTACACTAGTATACTTGTCGTAAGCGTGAGCTGTAGGAACGATATTGGCGATTCAAACAGCTACACTAGCGCCACAGTTGAACTAATTTAGGCGTGACTCGCTCTGTAGCACTCCATGTGTTTTAAATTATTTTTTTTTATTTAACGCTTAAAAATAATTTTACAAACGCAATAAAAATATCAGAATAATTAAATAATTTGAAATAAACTGTCAAAACAGAGACTGCTTTAGAGCGAGTCACGCCTAAATTAGTTCAACTGTGGCGCTAGTGTAGCTGTTTGAATCGCCAATAGTAGTAAGGTGGTGGGGCTGATTTTCGATGGAGGGTCTCAACCAATCAGGGACGCTCTACTTTAAATACCTTTTCTGGAAAATGCGTCTATTGCAGCTAAGGTCCCTTTCCTCATGGAACGTCACATATATTCATTCGAATTTAATTTGACCATTTGAATTTGCCGCTCTTCCTAGTAACTTTCTGTCGGTAAGTTTCTGTCGAATACTTTTTGTCAGTAATGATGCATTTTCTCAATCCAGTGGTAACAACTCTCGCAGGTCTCGTGCCTGTCACATTTACCTTTTTAACTTTTAGATAAAATTTCGTCGCTCCTCCTCGTAATCGGCATTATTACACTTCAAAACAATCGGCTTTTTCATTGACAATGTCAAATCGCGTTAATACACATCAATTCAAACAATCCAGGTGAACCGGATTCACGGTAAGAAAAAAGTATACACCGTAACGTCTCTATACCGTCATTACATGCCGAACGGTATAGCCACTAAGCTATGAGTCTATACTTTTTCCTTACTGTCTATACTTTTTTTTTTACTGGGAATTTACAGATTTTTTATCTGATAATAAATGCGATTCTAAAATTTCCGGGGGTTTATTAAGGGGGGGTAAGGTTTGTTTCGCCTAAAAAAGACCTGTTTTCATGAATTTTTTTTTAGAAAAAATTATTAATGTATTTTTAATTTATATATTATTATATAATAGTACATCATTTGAAGAACGTTTTAAAAAATTTTTGTCAAAAAATATAGAGAAATGACTGATTTATTGTAGATCTCTGCAGGTGCCTCGAAAAAAAAAGTTATTGTGCGGTGACCAGCCTACAGAAAAAACTACTGAACCGATCGTTTTGAAATTTGGTACACTTATTATACACATAAATAGCTCTCTAGTAACGTCGAGTTTTTTAAAATTTTTTACTTACAAACAATTTTACAATAACAAATAGATCGATTTTTTCGTCAAAAATCGTCATTTTGGCTTCAAACTGGTGCTAAAAATTGAAAAATTGGAAAATTAAAAAAAAACTCGACGTTACTAGAGAGCTATTTATGTATATAATAAGTGTACCAAATTTCAAAACGATCGGTTCAGTAGTTTTTTCTGTAGGCTGGTCACCGCACAATAACTTTTTTTTCGAGGCGCCTGCAGAGATCTACAATAAATCAGTCATTTCTCTATATTTTTTGACAAAAATTTTTTAAAACGTTCTTCAAATGATGTACTATTATATAATAATATGTGACGCGACGCGAAGAAAGGTACCTAAGAAGCCAAACGGCAATTTTACAGGAGAGGGAAAAGAACAAGCGAGAACGCGGCGCAGAATTTCCGATATCTCTTACTCTCTCTCGTTTCCCACTACTAATTCGAGTTAGCGTCTGTGTATTCGGCCGTCTTCGCCAAGTAAAGAGAGATGCACTAAATGTATTCTCTATTCTTTCTACTATAAAATTGTCAGGCGCTGCGTTACGAAAATCCGACTTGGACTACGTTGTTTCAATATTGTTATTATTAGCAATATAATTATTATTTTGTACAAATTATTAATCTATTCAAATTTGAAAACAAAATTTTTAAACTTTTCAAGATTTATTTGAAATTAAAAATGGTAACGAATGATTAACAGTAACAAATCCAAACCATAATGGGTAAAAAAAATTTAATTTTAATTTTATTACTTTTAATTAAACTGTTATTACAGCTAAATTAAAAGAATCCTTAGTTTCTTCAAACTAAATTTGATAAAAAATTTTAAATGCAAAATTATTAAATATTTTACAGAACATTATAAAAGATTTCAAATTTCAGAACTTCATTTTTGAATTTTGAAGTAACCTTATTACATTATCAGAAGTACAAGATTCACAAGTTGGTCAATCGATACGTTTTTAATTATAATTTAAATTGATTATGCTAATTTTGCTATTACTTTTGGGTTTAAAAATCAATAATTTGTTAATTTTAGTCTCACTACTTAATTCAACTGTCTGTCATTATTTGGAGAACCCAATTTATCCAAAGAAATTATTGGCACATGTCTAGATATGTTTTTTTATAATTAATCAAAATATTCAATCTTCATGGAAATTGTAGCTATAGTCTGCTGGGTTCAAAAAATCAAAAATCCGGAAATTTTGGCCAGATCACTCGAGTCAACTGTCAGTCATTATTTTTAGAATGTACTTTATCGAAAAAAATTATTGCCAAAGGTCCAGAAATTTTTTTAAAAAAATTAAACGATAAATTGAATCTTCCTGTAACTTGGAGCTATTCCTGTTGGGTTTAAAAATTCAAAAGTCCGTGAATTTTTGTCTAACCACTTGGATCAACTGACTGTCAGCATTGTGGGAACGTATTTTAGCTAAAAAATAATTGACACATGTCCAGAAATTTTTTTTAAATTAAACAGTAAATTCAATCCTTATGTAAATAACGATTTTGGTTTCTTAGTTTAAAAAATCAAAAACCGGTAAATTTTGGTCCGATCACTTGGGTCAACTGTCAGTATTCATTTTTAGAACCTATTTTAGCCAAAGAAATCTCTGGGACATGTCTAGAAATTTTTTTTAAAAAATTAGTCAATAATTTAATCTTCATGGAAATTGTAGATAGTTTGCTGGCTTAAAATCATTGAAATTAAATTCAAAATCAGTTCAATTATGATCCGAATACTTTCGTCAACTGTCAGTCATCATTTTTAGAACCTATTTTAGCCAAAAAAAATCATTAGCAGATGTCCAGAAATTTTTTAAAAAATTTATTCAAAAAATTCAATCTTCCTGTAACTTGGAGCTATTACTGATGGATTTAAAAAATCAAAATTTGGTTAATTTTGGTCCGACCACTTGGTTCAATTATCTGTCATCATTTGGGGATCGTATTTTAGTGAAAAAAATCATTGACAGATGTCCAGAAATTTTTTTAAAAAATTTATTTAGAAAATTCGTACTTGCTGTAACTTGGAGCTATTATTGTTGGGTTTAAAAAATCAAAATTCCGTAAATTTTTGTCTGACCTCTTGGATCAACTGTCTGTCATTATTTGGGAAACGTAATATGGCGAAATAAATCATTGAAAAGTTATGGGCATAAAACGATTTTTTTGAATTCTTAAAATGTTAATAACTTTGGACAAAATTGCAATAAAGTGTTCGCTAACAGCTCAAAAAATTTGTCTTGAAAAGCTCTACAAATTTAAAGAAAAATATCCATAGGTGTCACTTCATTTTTCCAAAGTTATGAGCAAAAAATAATTTTTAAAAAATTTTAAAATGCAAAAAAAATTAATTAATCTTGATTAATTTGGTTTTTTTGTCCAACGTTAAGATCTACAATTTGAAAAAAAATTCATCCCTTTAGCTCTTATTGTATTTCAAATATTTATGAAAACGTGATGTTTATAAACACACACACGCATACACGGAACGACATTTTTTAAAAATGTCATTTTTGGATTCCTGAGGTCGAAAAACATAAAGATCCATCAAAAATTCGAAGTCGAAAAATTTTCAATGTATTTCAAAGCTTCATAATTATATTTTTAAAAATATTTTAAAGTGTACAAAGCACATAAGAGTAAAAATATTTCAATACATATAAAAAATTGTATAAATTGCAGTATTTTTTGTAATACTTTATTTATATTTTTAACGTAGATAAAAATTGAAACATTTTAATGTTAGATAGTTTGATAGTATATTTTATTGACACTATGTAAATTAAGAATGAAATGAAAAAAATGTACTTAAATTTTTTATACTTTTTATATAATATTAATTTCTCATAATTAAGAAAATAAACAGAAGCAAAAGCAAAATATTATTTATTATAATGATGAAAGGAATTTATCAATAATAATTATTTTGATTATAATATTATTTTAATAATAATAATATTGGACTCAAGATGCAATCGGAAACAAAAGTATGCTTTTAAAATCTAACAAAAACATAATTGAAATCAAATTTTAATAACTTTTTAAAGAACTTCGTGTTCTGTCTAAAACTTTTGACGACACTCAGGAATAACATATAATTTTTTAAATGTTTTTATATTCCGTACGTAAGTAAAAATTATTCTAATTTTAATAATCACATTTTTTAAATTAAACACAAAATAACAATTTAAGTTATCTTTGGAAACGCTATTAATAACAAAACTTATAATTATATGATGAATATCACAATAGGTAAACAATGACCAAAATTTTATTTTAGGTCTAATTATAATTTTTTTGTTTTTTCTTTTTTGGGAATTTCGGACACGGGGCAACTGCATTTTTTTTTTTTCATCTGTACAAAATTGACGTATTTCGTCAAACAAGTACCATTGGCGTTCATTCGTAAGGCCATTAGAACGAATGTTTTTCACCTCTTTTGCGTTTGTGTTCAATTCAATTTCGGGATGAACTATTTCTTCTGTCGAATCAACGAATTCTTTCGCTCGTATTTCACCACTGGATAAAAAGACAAAATGGTGATACTTCGTAATGTTTGGGATGGAATGAAAATTCTGTTTTAAGAAATCGTCCCATTTTTTCCACTGTACATTTTGAATGCTTGTTGAAGGGTCGACTATCGGAAGAGCAACATTATATCCATGAGGCGATGAAGTATTCACAACTCCTATCATATCCTCAAGGCAGTCAACATTAGCTCGTGCATATTTTGATTTTACAATTCCAAAATTCCTATCGGGGCTGAATTTTGTGTGTCCCGTCAGCAGGAAATGAAGGGAAATTTTTTTATTTCTTCCCGTTATCACACGCCACAAAAGGTAATGCATCATGGCGTTATTTTTGTTTTGACCGACACAGTTATCCGAGAATAAAGTAACCTCTTCGGCATGATGATCATTTAAATAATAATCGATCATGCTAATCACAGAATTAGCACCTTTTCCGGAATTATCTGCTTCGTCGATCAAAAAATTAGTTTGTACACCTGTGCTTTCGTCGTGAACTCCAAAAATTCCACATTTTCTAGGTACTTTAAAGTACAATTTTCCGACTTGCTGAGGACTTGAAGGGTATGACACGTTTTGTGCGTAATCGAACGAAAGAACCAGAAGGGACGATTGATGTTGCGGGTCTTGATCAAACTGTTTAATGTTGTCTCTGTGAATATTATAAAATTCTCTCTGATTTTTTGCCTTCTGCAAATGCTCCATTGCAATAGCCATTATTTTAGCTTTTTCCTCATCTGGCAAGTTAGCACATCTTGAGATTTCTAAACTATTTTCTCGGCATTTGTCGCACAGATCATCCGCAGGTTTCATCGTTGTGATATAGGGACAATAAATAGACCAAGTTTTTTTAAAAGAAGTGAGTGACATTACTCTTACATCACTATCGTTCGCAGTATCTTCTTGATACCGTTTGTATATAGAACTTTTCGTCTCACTAGAAGGGAGTTTCATCACATTGAAATCTCGAAATTTAGGCATTCGACCTGGCAGCGGTATAGCAGTTTTTTCTGCCACGGCCTCAATATACTGTACAGCTCTATTAATGTCATCAATTGATAAAATACTGGATCTCGATGGTACTTTTCCAGATAATTTATGAACCCGAGGGTTAATTCCATTCAAATCAAAATGAGTTAGTAAATTTCTGTACCTCCTTATGCCGACATCGAATAAAAAAAGGTACATTTTCCGACAAATGGGAATACCTGCTATATAATAATTTATATTTTGACGATCGCTTTCACCTTCTTTTTTGAATTGTGACTTATGTTTGACGGTATATTTGCCATAATTCTCTCTAAATTGTGCAATTCGACGGTGTGCTTGCAAATGAGACAAAATAATTAAATCTTGTTCAGTTTTTTCCATTTCGAGAAAATTTAATCTATAAAAAGAAATAAACAATTTAAAAATGATTTATGTAAAAATGTGAGAAATAATTAGGTTCTATGATGTTATAATTATTTTTTAATAATAGTTAAAAAGTTAAAAGATAATACATTACCGACTATTCACAGCAAAGTCTTTCGGAATTATTTTGTTACAACAATTTTGGCAGCAATCTTTGGCTGCTTCACCATAAAAATGTTCTATTTTCTCCAAATCTTTTAAGTCCTCTAAACTGTATTCAATGTCGTCATCATGAATGTCCTAAGTACATATCAATTTATTACTACAATAAAATAAAAAGATAAAATTAAATTATGAAGTCCAAAAAGGAATTAATATACAGAAAAGTAAAAACAATAACAGATTTTTTTCGTTACAAAATAAAAAAATTAAATTAAATTATTAAGCCTAAAAAGAAATTAAAATAAAGAAAACTAAAAACAATAACATATAATTTTTTGCGTAACAAAACAAAAAGATAAAATTGAATAATTAAATTTAAAATCAAATAATTAAGTTTAAAAATAAATTACGATACAGCAGATTTAAAACAATAACAGACAAATAAACTTTCACTAAAAAATGAAGTGCAATCAATTAGAAAATAATCATAATAATATAAAGTAATTTTCATGGAACTTTACTTATAAGTCGTTGTTTTCCCAGGACGGAAAGTAATATACTTTCTTTACTGTAACATTAAAAAACTGAAAACATGTATTAATGTATTATTG
Organism: Leptopilina boulardi; assembly: GCF_019393585.1. Lineage (NCBI taxonomy): Eukaryota > Metazoa > Arthropoda > Insecta > Hymenoptera > Figitidae > Leptopilina > Leptopilina boulardi. The sequence goes on from NW_026137909.1 coordinate 2,398,679, forward strand.
TTTTATTTGTATGCACTTAATATTTACCTTAGAAGTGTCTTCGTTTTTGTCTTCTGAAACATCGTCATTATTCAATCTGTAATTGCAATCAACAATGTCCGCATATTCTTGATCGAGATTCATAATCGTTGGAAATTAATCATTGACAGGTCATTAAAATAATACACGATGTTGGAACATGAAATAGTGCACTACTGAACTCGAAATAAGCTGCTTAATATTTTTTCATTTAACCAATCATTTTATTCATTTGCAACACTATAATAATATTTTGAAAAAGTAAATTATACTCCATGTATTAGTGCAAGTTGTTGCCGGTAACTCGAACACGTGTTTTTGTAGTGAGATAGAACGGAGTAGTCAGTGTATCTCTCTCTAATTCCCGAATGCCGACCCGAACTTCAAGTGGCGCATGGTTACAGTGAGAGGGGAGCGTAGATATGTGTGCGTGAGGAAAAAGAGAATCAACTCTTAGCACGAATTGTTCATCTTTAAATCGTTATTACAAGAAAAGTATTAGATAAAAATTAATTTTGACTTCAGATAATTGAAAAGCAATCTTTAGTTTATCGAAAACAATCATAATCCGAAAATCGATTTTTGCCTTCTTAGGTACCTTTCTTTGCGTCGCGTCACATATATAAATTAAAAATACATTAATAATTTTTTCTAAAAAAATTCATGAAAACAGGTCTTTTTTAGGCGAAACAAACCTTACCCCCCCCTTAACGCTTTTGTTCGGTCCATAATTAAATGCACGCAATTTTTCATTCAAATCTTCTAATGAAAAATACTTTCGAACATAAATAAAATAATATATTAAAAGAGCTACTTGGGGGGAGGGTTTCAATGTACTGTAACGCGGCATTTTATTGCCTGCGTTCCATATAAAGAAAACTAATTTATTTATCGTCAATTTAACGCCAGAGCGGGAATCATACCTTATTTCACTTCAATTCTATCACTTTTATTTTACATTTATTTCAATAAATTCAATAATTTTGTCAATGAGCGAACCGTCAGATTATTGTTCACCGATCATATAAAAATTAAGAATAAAACTAACACTTTTCTTTCTCTTACTTTACATAAAAATAACACTCGGGGTTAAGTTCCCCAATTCCACAATTGTCGGGTTGATCATCGACTTGAATATCCTTGAGGGAGGACATCAAGGGAGGTGCTTTCTGGCATGTATAATTGGATGTGAGTCCCAATTATTCTTCATTGCCAGGAAAACGAAGATCCACTTTCAATAACAGAGACCTGTCAAAACACTGGTCATCGCCATCTTCCAGACACATGTTATTGTGCAGCGCCCCTATCGGTCATTTATCGAACTTTCTTTCGACCGTCGATAATTAATGAAATTACCATCTGACGCGCATCGATTACCAATTGTGGATCTTTTGTAACTCGGGCGAGACTCACCATGTAGACGAAGCGCGACGAACGGACGCGTTGACGCGGACGAACAGCCATTTTTGATCATTCTCGTTTTGGCGTTTGACAGGAGTGTCTTTGTAAATTTTGCGTGTAAGATTAAATTGTGTTTTATAAAAATAAAATGAGACGAGGACTTCTACGTGGACGACGGCGTATATCTGGTGAGTCTCTCATCATTTAAAGTGTCTCAAAGTGAACTTTCAGCGGAGTTGATCGCCAAAAATATAAATAATAAAACTCTGTTCTACGAAAACTTGTGGTTTTCACAGGTCCCTTCAGGACCTGTTTCAAAATATCAACTAAAACTTGTGGTTTTCACAGGTCCCTTCTGGACCTGTTTCATATTATAATTAAAGTGTGGTTTAAAAATTATATTGGTGATTTTCCTTACCCACCCGCTCTCCTTGTTTACAGCTGGGCTAGCATATTAAATTTATTGAATAAATGGTTTGGTTATTTTTCACAAAATAACCTGGCGTCTCGGGCATTAAATTAAAATAAACCAAATATAACGGGTATTTTGCTCAAATCCACATTATAAATTAATTAATTAACATTGACAATTGCAGTAAATTCAATTAAATAAATAAATCAATTAAAATACACGTTATAGTACATAATATATATGTATATATATGTATGTTAGATTCCCGACAATTTGGAGAACGCAATGGAGCTGGAGAGGGCGAAAAATTTAAAATTGAGTGTCAAGGGGTCCAGTCCATTTTGGAAGCGTTTCCAGTCCTATTGCCATATGGAAGTACCATTTTTTTCGAGATTTCCAGGAGACAAGAGGATATGTAGCAAATGTGCTTTTATAATCAACAACCACCTAAATTATTTAAATAAAAGGGAACAAAGTGGATCAGGGGGGGGGCAGAATTGGGACCATTTGTTGTTCCGCCAAATCCATACAAATTATGGTATTGGCACAAAATGGCCCCAAATGAAGTTATTTTCAATAACCCCAGACATATTACTTGTTTCAATTGCGCAAATCCTATAGAAACGCAACAAGGGGATGCAGAAAATTGCATTAGATGCAGAGAAATTTTTGTTAAAAATTGGACATCTTTTCAGTGTCCAATGACACACGTATCGTATGTTCAATTTGAATAATAATTCAATTTCAATAATTTTAAAAAAGGAGAGAAAAATATATATACATATATCTTGGATAAATGAATATGTTTTAATTTCCCTTTAGCATTTTTAATTAAAAAAAAAAGCACAAAAAAAAGGGGGAAAATAATAGTATATTTTTGATTAATATATGTATTTTTTTTTACTTACCATTAATTCAAAGAAAAAGGGGAAGAAAAATTCGATGAATTGGAATTGAAAGATGAAATACGGAAAATTCCTTTTTCAGCCTCACTATTTTCCGATTAATTAGATTTTTCGTTTTTTTTACATCCTTGAAACCAATTTAAAATTGAAATCTGAAAAGAAAACAATAAATAATTAAATTAATAACTTTTCAATTGAATAACATTTTAAAAAAAAAATATTTTTCTTACCTTTTATAGGGTTCCTATTAATTAAATTTTCCAATCCGGTAATTTCTTCAATAACTCCACAAGAAACGAATGACCTTCATTTCCGTAAACAAGCTAAAAAAAGGATGCGGAAAAATCATTTGTTCAATGATTCATTATCAATAATAAAAAAAAGGGGGTACAACATAGTTAAATTTCAATCGAAAAAAAAAATTAATTTTAAATAAAAGAAGTATTATTAATAAATAAATTAATATAAAAAAAAAAAACAATTTTAATAATAAATAATAAGGAATACTTTCCTATAATTCCGCAAATCTCCAATATTTAAATCCCTGAATTGAATGGGAACGTTGAAATTTGAAATTAAAAAGAAAATTTTAATTAAATTTAACCGATATTTAAATTTTGCCACGAATTTCAGGTTAGGAAACATTCAAAAAAAAGGGAATTTCTAGCAGAAGACTAAATAAATATTTTAAAAAAGGAATTTTTTTTGAATATTATAAAACAATATATAAAAAAAAGAGGAGGGAATAAATAAATAAAAAATAAAACTTTTAATAATAAAGGGAGAGAAAATTAACAAATATTATTATAGTAAATTTTAAATTAAAAAACCTAACCACAAAATAATATAATGAGAGAAATAAATAATAATAAACACTTACCCAAAGAAATAATCACCAGAATCCATATATTTAATTAAAAACAATAATGTGGCACTAAATCTGACAACTGTTATGTCAGAAAAACACAATAAATAAAAAAAAATACAAAGGTAAACACTGTCCATTAACACATGTGTATACTTTTGACAGATCAAACATTGAACATATGATCTAGAAGGGCAACTTCATAAACGAAAATTTGTGTATAGATGGAGTTGAAATCACATCCATAATTATTGGCGCTATTTTTAAATTTAAAGAAAATAGGAATTAAGAATCAATTGTCAGGAAATAATAATAAAATTACTAAATGAAAAATTCGATCATATGATCAAATTTTTTTGTAAGGGGAGAAGTGTAACAGTGACGGATCATTGACGTTCAGGCCCGAGGTTTTTGACTAAGTCGACCCGATCACTGTTACTCAGTGCTGTAATAAATAATGAGTTTGCGCTTTAAATAATAAATTTAAATTTGATTTATTGCAAGAAGTTGTTAGAGAATTGATCGACTATTTGAATAATGAAAAGAATGGAAGAATAAATGCAAATTGATTAAAAAATAAAATTAGAGAAACAATTATTTGATTGTTTTGATATGAAGATTTTATTTTTGAATCAAAACAAATATACAATTAATTAAAGTTAGTAATTACGTAATATAGAAAAGTACTCCAAAAAGGGTTTTTCTGCAGTTTCCCCTTTTGCTAGAAAATTGTTATAGGTGAATACGAGTACTAATAATTATTGCTGCAGAGAATTGAGTCTTGATTGAAAGTTAATTAATTAAAAATAAAAGCGGTAAATTTGAACTTAAATTTAAGTTCTTTGAAAATTAAGAAAAATTAATATAAATAATTAAAATCTACATAAATATATATATGTATTCGAATAAACGCAACAATTTTAATTTGTAAACCTGGAAAATTTTGAGAAAAGAAAATAAAATACTAAATTAAAGAAATCAATACATAAAAGGGAAAAGAGAGTAAACAAGTTAAAATTGATGCGTAAGTTAAATCGTTAAATGACGGTTATCTAAGTAAAAAAATGAAGTAAAACTAATTTTAGATCATAAATTTAGCAAAACACGCAATTTTAAATGCGTATTTTGAGCAGGTGTTCCACATAAAAAATTATGACAGTTATGAACGGTTGCAACGGTCTTAAAAAAAGGGACTAATCAATTAGCGAGGGCGGAATTGAATAACTTGAAAATAGGAATATGATTGGGAAAATTTCTTATGGAAAGGGAAAAGGAACTAAAATTAAGAGTGGAAAATTGACTATAAAAACATAATTTTATAAGGAAGGACCGCAGATTTTGGCGAGCAAATTAACGTGAATTTCGCGAAATAATAAACTCGTAAAGTTCAAATTAAAACTTAATTTATAATTAATATTTGTCAAAAAGGGATTATAAATTAAGAATATTTAAGCTAAGTTTAAATAAAGCGTATTTAAACAAGACTCAATTCAATTCAATTGAATAAATTTTTGATTTTCTAATTAAAAACCAGTGTCTTATTTATTTAATAAAATAAACCTACGTAACTCAAGCCAGTGGATCCTTTTAAGGATCTAAATGATGAAAGAAACCTACGGCTGATAATTTGAAAGGAACAAAATTCAAATATTATAAAGCTAAAATTTTTGGACGAACATTGCACATTTTGAACTTCGCTTTACATTCCGTTTGGAAGTTTCGCGGTGTGTCACACTGTCACTGTTACAAATATGTATGGTCTTAAGCTCTACTCATTCGAATAAGACCGTCTTGATCAAGCAACTCTTAAGTCCTTGCTCAAGTCGGAACTATTGTAACAAACAGCGAAACTTCCAAACGGAGAGTAAAGCGAAGTTCAAAATGTACAATGTTTGTCCAAAAATTTTAGCTTATAAAATTTGAATTTTGTTCCTTTCAAATTATCAACCGTAGGTTTCTTTCATCATTTAGATCCTTAAAAGGATCCACTGGCTTGAGTTACGTAGGTTTATTTTATTAAATAAATAAGACACTGATTTTTAATTAGAAAATCAAAAATTTATTCAATTGAATCGAATTGAGTCTTGTTTAAATACGCTTTATTTAAACTTAGTTTAAATATTCTTAATTTATAATCCCTTTTGACAAATATTAATTATAAATTAAGTTTTAATTTGAGCTTTACGAGTTTATTATTTCGCGAAATTCACGTTAATTTGCTCGCCAAAAATCTGCGGTCCTTCCTTATAAAATTATGTTTTTATAGTCAATTTTCCACTCTTAATTTTAGTTCCTTTTCCCTTTCCATAAGAAATTTTCCCAATCATATTCCTATTTTCAAGTTGTTCAATCCCGCCCTCGCTAATTGATTGGTCCCTTTTTTTTAAGACCGTTGCAACCGTTCGTAACTGTCATAATTTTTTATGTGGAACACCTGCACAAAATACGCATTTAAAATTGCGTGTTTTGCTAAATTTATGATCTAAAATTAGTTTTACTTCATTTTTTTACTTAGATAACCGTCATTTAACGATTTAACTTACGCATCAATTTTAACTTGTTTACTCTCTTTTCCCTTTTATGTATTGATTTCTTTAATTTAGTATTTTATTTTCTTTTCTCAAAATTTTCCAGGTTTACAAATTAAAATTGTTGCGTTTATTCGAATACATATATATATTTATGTAGATTTTAATTATTTATATTAATTTTTCTTAATTTTCAAAGAACTTAAATTTAAGTTCAAATTTACCGCTTTTATTTTTAATTAATTAACTTTCAATCAAGACTCAATTCTCTGCAGCAATAATTATTAGTACTCGTATTCACCTATAACAATTTTCTAGCAAAAGGGGAAACTGCAGAAAAACCCTTTTTGGAGTACTTTTCTATATTACGTAATTACTAACTTTAATTAATTGTATATTTGTTTTGATTCAAAAATAAAATCTTCATATCAAAACAATCAAATAATTGTTTCTCTAATTTTATTTTTTAATCAATTTGCATTTATTCTTCCATTCTTTTCATTATACAAATAGTCGATCAATTCTCTAACAACTTCTTGCAATAAATCAAATTTAAATTTATTATTTAAAGCGCAAACTCATTATTTATTACAGCACTGAGTAACAGTGATCGGGTCGACTTAGTCAAAAACCTCGGGCCTGAACGTCAATGATCCGTCACTGTTACACTTCTCCCCTTACAAAAAAATTTGATCATATGATCGAATTTTCATTTAGTAATTTTATTATTATTTCCTGACAATTGATTCTTAATTCCTATTTTCTTTAAATTTAAAAATAGCGCCAATAATTATGGATGTGATTTCAACTCCATCTATACACAAATTTTCGTTTATGAAGTTGCCCTTCTAGATCATATGTTCAATGTTTGATCTGTCAAAAGTATACACATGTGTTAATGGACAGTGTTTACCTTTGTATTTTTTTTTATTTATTGTGTTTTTCTGACATAACAGTTGTCAGATTTAGTGCCACATTATTGTTTTTAATTAAATATATGGATTCTGGTGATTATTTCTTTGGGTAAGTGTTTATTATTATTTATTTCTCTCATTATATTATTTTGTGGTTAGGTTTTTTAATTTAAAATTTACTATAATAATATTTGTTAATTTTCTCTCCCTTTATTATTAAAAGTTTTATTTTTTATTTATTTATTCCCTCCTCTTTTTTTTATATATTGTTTTATAATATTCAAAAAAAATTCCTTTTTTAAAATATTTATTTAGTCTTCTGCTAGAAATTCCCTTTTTTTTGAATGTTTCCTAACCTGAAATTCGTGGCAAAATTTAAATATCGGTTAAATTTAATTAAAATTTTCTTTTTAATTTCAAATTTCAACGTTCCCATTCAATTCAGGGATTTAAATATTGGAGATTTGCGGAATTATTGGGATCGGCTAAACTGCAATACGCCATCTGGTGGGGACCCATTCTCTCCCTCCATTTTCTTTCTTTGTCTCTCTTCAATTAATAGGTTAGAAAGAGTAGAAAAAACAAAATGGAGGGAGAGAATGGGTCAAAGTTACTAGATTGTTACTAGACCACCGTTCCCAATAGGAAAGTATTCCTTAATATTTATTATTAAATTTTTTTTTTTTTTTTTTTTTTTTTTTTTTTTTATTATTGATAATGAATCATTGAACAAATGATTTTTCCGCATCCTTTTTTTTGCTTGTTTACGGAAATGAAGGTCATTCGTTTCTTGTGGATTTATTGAAGAAATTACCGGATTGGAAAAATTAATTAATAGGAACCCTATAAAAGGTAAGAAAAATATATTATTTTTTTTTTTTTTAAAATGTTATTTAATTGAAAAGTTATTAATTTAATTATTTATTGTTTTCTTTTCAGATTTCAATTTTAAATTGGTTTCAAGGATCTAAAAAAAAACGAGAAATCTAATTAATCGGAAAATAGTGAGGCTGAAAAAGGAATTTTCCGTATTTCATCTTTCAATTCCAATTCATCGAATTTTTCTTCCCCTTTTTCTTTGAATTAATGGTAAGTAAAAAAAAATACATATATTAATCAAAAATATACTATTATTTTCCCCCTTTTTTTGTGCTTTTTTTTTTTATTCGAATGGTATATAAGATACATGTGTCATCGGATATTGAAACGATGTCCAATTTTTGACAAAGATTACCCTGCATCTAATGCAGTTTTCTGCATCCCCTTGTTGCGCTTCTATGGGATTTGCGCAATTGAAACACGTAATGTGTCTGGGGTTATTAAAAATAATTTCATTTGGGGCCATTTTGTGCCAATACCATAACTTATATGGATTGGGTGGTACAACAAATGGTCCCAATTCTCCCCCCCCCCTGATTCACTTTGTTCCCTTTTATTTAAATAATTTAGATTGTTATTAATTATAAAGGCGCATTTGCTACACATCCTCTTGTCTCCTGGAAATCTTGAAAAAAATGGTATTTCCATATGGCAATAATATTGGAAACGCTTTTAAAATGGACTGGACCCCTTGACATTTAATTTTAAATTTTTCGCCCTTTCCAGCTCCACTGCGTTCTCCAAATTGTCGGGAATCTAACATACATATATATACATATATATTATGTACATTGAAACCCTTCCCCCCCCAAAAAAAAATACATATATACATACATATTTTTTTTTTATATTCATATAAATATACATATCTATCTTTTCATTTTTTTTTTATTTACCTGTATTAAACTGATATTCCTGATTCTGTTTTCCATTTTTACACAATAATTGATGCGATTTAATTGAGTTATCAAATTTTTTTTTTCACTTTTCACTGCCTGTTTTTTTTGTTTCTTTTTGGAAAAATGGCCGATTATTGATCGGTTCTATTTTTAAAATCACCCCATTATTGAAGATCTACGCATCAAAATCGGATTCAAATCGGTCGATCGCGCAGTCACTTCCCCTTTTTAAAATTTTCGTGCCCCTGATTTAAATTAAAAAATTTTCCTTTTTCAAAGAAAGTATTTAAATTCATTTCCTTTATTCATATTAATCATATTATTATAACAATAATATATGTATTATGTTTTTTATTAACATCCCTTTATAATAAACGAATAATAAAAGTTTCCTTCCTTCCCCCCTTTTTTTTATTATTAAATTTTTTTTTTTAAAATATACTTAATTTTTATTATTATTTTAGGTATGTAAAGGAGTATGAATGCAAATGCATTTATATATTCCTCTAACTTCTCCCATTTTTTTTTTGCAACAAATCAATAGTTCAAGGGATTCACTGGAAAATGGTTGAAGTATAAAAAAAAAATTGATTAATTTGTATTTTAATTTAATTATTATTTAATTTTAACAATTATTAAAATGTCATTTTTCTTTTATTTTTAGAGGAAAAATCTACGGAATCTCAAGACCACGCTACTAGGATTTAATTTACTGAAGATTTGGAAATTAAGGATTTTCCAAATTTCAACCTCCGAGGGATCACCATCTATCAAGGACTTTTATAAAAGACCCTCTTACAAAGAGCGTCTCAAAAGGGACCGTCTAAACATTTGAATTTTTTTTTTTTATTATTATTATTATTTTTTCCACCTCCTCATTCTTTCTCTCCCCCTTTTGTGTCTTTTCTTTTCTATAATCTTAGAAATGCGGATTTTACGCGATTTAAATGTACAATTTTGCTTTCACCCGGTTTAGTTTGTATTTCCAAATTATATTTATCTAAAACTTTAATTATTTTAAATGGGCCGGTATAGTGATCATCGAATTTACTAGTTCTATTTTCATTCGTTAAATAAACATATTCCCCTTTCTTAAAATCTTTTTCATTTAATTTAGCATCATAATATTTTTTACATCTTTGTTTGGCAGCTAATAATTTAGTTACTACCATTGATTCTGTTTCGGATATTTTATTTAATAATTCGTTCACATAAAAATCGTAGGTCAATGGTATTTGTTTTTCAGCAAATTCTGATGGGATTCGTGCTCTTTTTCCAAATATCATTTCATGTGGGGTTACTTTTGTTGATTCATGAACAGATGTGTTAAAAGAGAATATTGCTGATTGTAACCAGCAATCCCAATCGGATTTTTCGCAATAGTGTCGTAAATATTCAATAAAAGTATGGTGACTTCTTTCTAAGGCTCCTAAAGATTGTGGGTGGTAGGCGGTTGATTTAAATTGCTTAATTTTAAAAAGTTTAGCTATGGATCTCATAATATCACTCATAAATTGTGATCCTTGATCTGTGTGAATTGCTTCGGGGCAGCCAAACAGACAAATAAAACCATCAACAAATGCTATTGCTATTGCATTAGCGTTAATTGTTGATAATGGAATTGCCCCTGAATATTTACTAAGGCAATCTTGCCATGTAAGAATATATTTATTTCCCGCTGTAGTTTCTGGCAAAGGTCCTACAATGTCCATTTGAATTTTCTCGAAAACTCTTTTTGGTGTATCAGTAATTTTCATAGGTTGTCTTGTTTTTACTCTAACTAATTTTTTTCTTTGACAGGATTCACACGTCCTAATATAATTTTGAACGTCCCTTCTCATATTTACCCAAAAATATCTTTCTTTTATTCTTTCTAACGTCTTCATTTCTCCTTTATGACCTCCAATTACGCTATCATGGCATTCTTCAATTATTGTTCGTCTAATTTCTTCTCGCGGTATTTCAACTTCTCCAGTACAGATTGTAATTTTGAAATTTTCTCCCTCAAAAGCTGTTCTAAAAATTCTTTCTATTAAACTCCATGGAATTTTATCAAATCCATTACCTTCTCTTGACAAGCTAAATGTTTTTCGTTCTCCTTCACTTTTTAATGCTCCCTTCAATGTCTCGACCGCCGCCTCTAGATCCTGCAAATAAAATTTACTGTCAAATGTTTCTTTTATAAACAAATTAAAAACTCTACTATCCTTTTTACCTGAACTGAGAATATCACTAACTTTTACCAATATTTTTTGTAAGTCCAATAATCCTGCTTCTTGCAATTCAATATTTTGTGGTGTGGAAATAACATAATCACAAGACATAAAGTTTATTAAGTTATCGTTTCTCATCCATAATTTTTCTTTTGATATTTGAAATAATTCATCGGGAATTGCCAATATTTGTACATCTTTCTCTTTAATTCCTTTTGAAAATTTAAATATTCCTTCAATTTCATCCCTATTTTCTAAACTATCATTAGAAGCATTTGAACCACATTCACTCCATTCTTTCATTCTTTCTTCTGTCGATTCCTCTGTCTTATTTGTCACGTCCTGTCTATGGCCATGTATATTTGTCATTGCTGGTGTTCCGGAGGACATGCCATTTTCATTTTCCTTGGCATCCTCCCTTAACAAAATCTTTTCAAACTCCGGCTTCTGAAAAGGGAAATTCTCATCCCTCTCTATGGGCCGGAAAGACGCCCCTGGCTGAGCCGAACCAGCACCTTACTTTCCAGGTGTTACCGATTTTATTTCCGGAAGCAACAAGGAGACATCCTTTTCACCCATATCTACGGGATTCAACCGCCCAATCAGAACCGGTGATGATTTACATTTAACACTTCTCCTTTTGAAGTAACCTTGACCTTCCTTTTCACTTACACAATCGAAATTCCTTTTTCTTTTGATTGTGTCTGCCTTTTCAAAGAGGTATTTTTTCTTTAAATTTTTGACGTTAGATTTTGAATTTATTTTATTTCTAGCATTCCAAGATCTCGGCGAGGATGGATCCATGTCCTCTCCGCTATCAATAGAAATACTTTGATTAATTTGATTTTTATTAATAACATTATACCCCTTTGAAATCTCTGTTCTTTTGTAAATTGTAATCGTATCGTCATTTTTTTCGTCTATTTTCTTACATTCACCCTCTTTTCTATTATTTTTTTCAATTTCAGTTCTCATCCTCATTTCTTCCCTTTTCATTCTTTCAATTTCATTTTCTTCTATTTCCCTACTTACATATTTAACAAAAACCCTTTCAATGAAATTTTCATTTAATTTTCTATCGAGATCAAATTCTTGTTTTTTTGAATTTTCAATTAAATCTTCCTTTAACCTTAATTTTTTCTCATTAGATATAGGATTTCGAGAAAGAGCATCGGCATTGGCATTTACCCTTCCTGGTCTGTGCACAATTTCGTAATCATAATCTTGTAATTTGATCTTCCACCTAGCCAATCTAGAATTTATTGTTGGATCTTTTAATTGATTTAGCCAAACTAATGCCCTGTGATCAGTCACAATTGTGAATTTATTACCAAATAAATAAGGCCGAAATTTTTTTATTGCATAAACTATTGCCCACAATTCTTTCTCTGTTGTACTATAATTTAACTCTGCTCCAGCTAAAGTTTTAGATGCATAAGCAATTGGCAAATCTTTTCCGATTTCCCCTTGACTTAATATTGCACCTATTGCAAAATCAGAGGCATCGGTCGTCACAATAAAAGGTTTATGAAAATTAGGATACTGTAATAAGGGTTGCGTACATAGTTTTTCTTTTAATTTATTAAAAGCTGATTCTACCTCCAAGCTCCAATTAAATTTTACATTCTTTTTTAATAATTGTGTCATTGGTTTTGCTATTTTAGCAAAATCAGGGACGAACCGCCGATAATAGCCTACTAACCCCAGGAATTGTTTAATATTTTTACAGTTTTTGGGTTGTGGAAAGTTTTGAACAGCTTCGACCTTTTTTGGATCTGGTTTTACTCCGTTTTCAGTTATTATATGTCCTAGATAAACAATTTCTTTACTCAAAAATTTACATTTGTCAGGTTGCAAAACTAATCCGGCTGATTTTAACCTACCTAATAGTTTTTCGAGTTTTACTTTATGTTCTTTTAATGAATTTGCATAAATTACTATGTCATCCATATAAACAAATAATTCTATTCCTTGTAAACCTGATAAAACTCTGTCCATCATTCTCTGGAAGGTCGAGGGGCTGTTTTTTAATCCAAAAGGCATTCTATTAAATTCATAATGTCCGTAGGGTGTAGAAAACGCGGTTTTATGTCGATCTTTTGGCTCAACCTCTACCTGGTGAAACCCTTGGGCTAAATCTAATATGGAAAAGTATTTTGCTTGGCCAATTTGGTCAAGAATTTCAGAGATATGGGGAAGTGGATAAACATCACTAATTGTTTTTTCATTCAATTTTCTATAATCTATAACCATACGCCATTTTTTTTGTGCCGTCAGGAGATTCCTTTTTGGGGACTATCCATACGGGTGAATTATAAGATGATTTTGAAGGGATTATTGATTTATTTTTTAGAAGATCAGCTGTTTGTTTTTTTATTTCTTCTTTATGTATCTCTGGATATCTGGGGTATTTACTATTTACAGGGCTATTGTCTGTTGTTTCTATGGTATGTTTAACTACGTTTGTGAATCCTAAATTATCGTTAGGGAGATGAAATTGAGAATGATATTTTTCTAATGAAGATGATAATTCTTGTCTTTCTATTTCATTTAAATGATCAAGTTTTAAAATTTCTTTCAAATTTTTAATTCTTTCTTTATTTTCTTCTGTTGCAACTTTAAAGCATCTTTGTTGATTTTTACTCTTTGTTTTTGTTTTTAATTCTTCATAGTCAAAAATTTCAGTTGGTGGCACTAATAATTCCATATCATTACAAGTTGTATTAATACAAAAGGTTTTTATCATATCATTCTCAATTTCAACCAATGCTTCTCCTAAATAAACCCCAGGTCCTGTTGGTATCAATGGTAAATATCCAGTTCTTAAATTTTCATTATTAATAACTGACAATTCCACCAATTTCTTTGTTCGTGCTTTTATTTTTAAAATTTTTCCCTTATTTTCCGAGACAAGTGGAAATTTTCCCAATTTATGAATTAATACCTTTTCTTTTAAATTTATTGTTTAATTTTTTAAAAATGGCATTCCCAAAATTCCGTCTTGTTGAATTGGGAAATCATTAGGTACAATCTGATAAGACTGGATATCTCCATCTGAATCTATTTAAATTTCCCCAATTGTATCTATCCCTTCTTTATTTATACCAAAAATGTGTTGTTTATTTTCATAATTTATGAAAACATTCGATTTAACACTTTTTAATTTTAATAGATTAATTTCCGCTCCTGTATCAACTACCATTCTTATTACTTCATTACAAAAATTTTCATTATGAAGTTCAATTTCAGGTGACTTTCCTCGCTTTTCACTACTCATCATGAGTACAACCCGTTTATCAATTAAATTATTTTTATCAGACCCATCATTGTACTCGTATGGTAGGTCTGATCTTAGTTTTTTGTATTTTCTTTTTCTGACCATTAATTATTTTATCACGTCTTTCATAACAAATTTCAGAGGTATGACCTCTTCTTTTACAATAAGTACATGTACCCTTACAATTTTCTTCTGTATGATGATTTATCATCCCACATTTTGAACAATTTATTTTATTAGTGTTTTCAGGACAAAAGAACCTTATGTGACCTTCTTTTCCGCATTTATAACAAACCTTAATTTTTTGTTTATTCGGACATTCTCTTTTCATGTGACCTACTTGCCCACACCCATAACAGGTAAATTCTAAATTTCCCTCCTTTTTATTTAAATTTTCAATTTTTTCCTTTTTTACTGGTAGCTCTGAAATTTCCTCGTTTTCTTTTCGAAATTCTCTTTCCCGATTAAATTTTCTTTTTGACATAATTCGAATTCTTGGGTTTTCGCGATAAGATCGATATTTTTGATTTAAGGGGGTCACCCCGTGTGATGGGTTCAAAAAATCGAATTTTTTTTTTTGCATAAATTGCATCTATAACATATGTAGAATATGTGGATAAAGCGATTTTTTGATTTATAACATCCTTAAAAAGTTATAACACTGATAAGGCAAAGTGTTGGAGCGGGTTGTCGCGCGACGAGCTTTCAAAACGGAACCTTCCGGGTCGCTTCGGTTTTTTATCCGCGATTTTTAATTTTACATACATACAGTCATATATGTATAAGTAATGAAGAAATACATTTAGAAGAAAAATATATAAAAAAAAATATTTTCGAAAGAAACGGTTATCTTAGTATTGGTTCGCAATTGAAAAGCGTTCCTCAAACCTAATCTGTTTCTAATCTATATTTACTGTGCGGGTGATTATTTTTCTTACAATGAGTGATAAAAAGGGAAGTAGAGTCATCCACCAACATGCAAATAGAAGAAAGAAAAGAAAGTATCATGGAAATCAATATTCACGTCAGAGTGACACAGAAGACACAGAATTTACCTCCGCCTCAGCGCAAAAAATAGGGCATGTTGAAATGGAAGTTCCTGCTGATGAAAACTTTGGATATTGTATTTTGGATTTTGCATCTGTATTTGCTGCTATTTCTTCAAATGTCATATGCAAAAATTGCAAAAGTGAAGTGTTTTTTTCTCAGTCAAGCTTACGAGGTTTGGGTTTTAAAATTATTTCGTCCTGCAAATGTGAGAAACAAAAAACGATAAACTCATGCCCTATGATCGGAAATGCGTGTGAAATTAATAGACGCATTGTTTTTGTGATGCGCTTGCTAGGTACTGGTCTCGAAGGAGTGAATCTTTTCTGTAGTCAAATGGATATTTGTCAAGGTATCGGAAATTCAACATATGCTTCTATATTGCAAAATATTCATACTGCCGCATCCGCTGTTTACGATTCTGTTACTTCGTTTGCTGTTGCAGAAGAAAAAGACATGAATGAAAAAGCTGGAAATGAGCGAAATAATTTGACAGTTTCCGGTGATGGAACTTGGAAAAAACGAGGTTTTTCATCTTTGTTTGGCGTTTCTACCCTAATCGGTAAGTATACCGGAAAAGTCATGGATACAATGGTCATGAGTAGCTTTTGTGGTGGTTGCAATATGTGGAAAAAGAAAAAAAATAGTAATCCAGTAGATTTCGAAACTTGGTATGAATCTCATAAAGCTGTGTGTAGTGCCAATCACACTGGAAGTTCCGGTAAAATGGAAATCGATGCCATTGTGCAAATGTTTTTGCGGTCTGAGGAGAAGCATGGTGCTAAATACGTTACATACGTCGGTGACGGCGACAGCAAAACTTTTAATGGAATATTAAACACTCAGCCCTATGATGAAACTCTAGTAACGAAAAAAGAATGTGTAGGGCACGTTGAGAAACGAATGGGCACACGATTGCGAAATGCAAAAAAAACAATAAGGGAATCGGTGGTAAAGGCCCTGGAAAACTTACGGATAAAATCATCAACGAACTAACAAAATTTTATGGATTGGCGATTCGTCGACATTCAGATTCCGTTGAAGAAATGAGAAAAGAAATTTGGGCCACGCTTTTCCATAAATGTTCGTCCGATGAAAATCCGCAACACCAAAATTGCCCATTAGGCGAGGAAAGTTGGTGCAAATGGCAGCAGGCTGCAGCTAAGGAGGAGCTTAATCAATTTCATCACGACAAGCCACCTTTGACACTACAAGTTCAAACAGCTATAAAACCAGTGTACGAAGATCTTTCTAAAGAAGAACTACTAATCAGATGCTTGGGAGCAGAAACACAGAATAATAACGAATCTTTAAATTCGTTGATCTGGACGTTTTCTCCTAAACACCTTCATTCAGGAGCTAAAATTGTGGAGATTTCAACATTTCTGGCGACTATGATCTTCAACGAAGGATTTGAAACTGTTATCAAGACCCTTAGCGTGATGGGCTGTCAAATTGGCTGCGAATCTCACAATTACGTACACCGACGCAACCAAGAACGAATCACTCGCTCCGAGCAGCGCGTGAGCGATGCCGCCCGACAAGCCAGGATGAATGCACGAGAGAATCAGGCAACTTTAAATGACTTCTATGAGGAGCAGGAAGGTGTTCTTTATGGTCCAGGCATAGCAGATTAATCGTAAGTCAATAATGAAACATTTCATGGCTTTATTCGTACTTGAACTTTCAAACGCGTTTTTCTCGAAACCATGTTTTTCGAACTGGTGACCATGATTTCTCAAAAACTACTTAACCGATTTCGTTCAAATTTGTAGAGTATATTCAGTACATGTATGGCTATCGCCCGAACCAGGATAATTGAAAAAGGTCAAGTAGTTTTTTTTATATACAACAAAATAGACACAAAAAATCGCATTTTTAAAAAAAAAAATTTAAACCTATGTAAAAAATTCAATTTTTAATATTTTCAAAATATCCTGGTTCCGGCAATAGCCACATAATCACAGATTAAGAAGCAATTTCATTTTTTGATTTCAGTTCAGTCAATCAGTCGGAATCGTGGTCACCGATGGACCACTTATTTTTCACCAAAGCCACTTTAGAGTATTATAAGTCGTACAAAATTAAGTATTTTTTAATTAAAAAAATTTTTTTTGTAGTTCAAATGTTACTCAATAAATAGGAAAAAAGTTTGAAGTTCTAAGTTTTTATGGATCCAAAATAAAAATTCACAAAAAATGCTAAAAAAACAGGCCGTCACACGGGGTGACCCCCTTAAATATGACTTGGAAATTTCAGGCTTTGATTCATTAATTTTATCTTTTACCTCTCTTGATAAGGTTTCTTCAAAATTTTCCTCCCACTCGGCCTTTTTAGCTATATTAATTGCTTCTAATACATTTTTCGGTTTTTCTAATCTTACACGTAACGCTAATTCTTTTCTTAACCCCATCATAAAATTTTCGGTGGCAGCATCTCGAGCTGACTTTACCATGCCGATAGCCACTTCAGTGTCATTTTTCTCTTTAATTAGATCTATTATTTGATTTAAAATTTCTCCCACTCTACTTCCATAAACATGAACTGTTTCCCCAATTTTTTGTGCTACTCTGGCTAGCATTGAATTTAATTGTCCTATTTGTTTATATTCACCAAAGGTTAATTTTAAATATTTTAAGAGATCCTCTAAGTTATTTATTTCTTGATTTTCTAAAGAGGATTCGGCATCTCCCACTATCCTTGATCTAATCATTTGAAATAAATGATAACAATCATTGGAATTAACCGAGTCCTCAGCAAATCGACAATTTTTTATAAACTTATTTATTGACACATTGTGACCATCAAACTCTTTTGGTAAAAACTCAAGAGCTGCTTTAAAGGGAAGAAAATTTGTTCTAAAATTTTCTCTTGTCATTACTGAATTTGATTGATTTGATTTTATTTCATTATTTAATATTGAGGTTGAATTACCTTCAACCTCCCATGACCCAGAACCAGGACCCATATATTCCATAACTGACTCGCTACTTTCGCTACCGTGATTCTCTCTTCGCAACATTTTTATTTTCTTATATTTAGTTTTTTATTTTCTTTTATTGCAAGAAGTTTACAATTACAGAGATTAATCGACTTACCCTTTGAAGTTTTCTTTCCTTTTAATCCTTACACTTTTAAATTTTCACTTTTCTTTTCACTTAAAAATTTTTTTTTTTATTTACGATATATGTACACTTTTCACTTCCGTTCACCAATTCCTCTTCTTCTCCGATCACCACATTTCCTCTAAATTTCAAAGGCTGCTTTCGGTTGAGTCTCCTTTATTGATTTTTTTTTTTTTTTTTTTTTTTGTACAGTTCACTAAACTTGGGGATCCCCGCTCTCTGGACTCAGTCGTTATCTGCTTCCTTCTCGTTCTATCTCTTTTAGATTATTGATTTATTCCTACTTTTCTAAGAATGATTTTTCTTCCTTCTTCTAAATGCACAACTTCATATGTTCGTCCTTTAAATTTTCTTCTTTTTATGACAATAGTAATTGTTCGTTTTTTTTTAAGCAAGCTGATTTTCATCCCACTTCTGACACCAAAATTTTCTTGTAACACACCGCGAAACTTCCAAACGGAAAGTAAAGCGAAGTTCAAAATGTACAATGTTTGTCCAAAAATTTTAGCTTATAAAATTTGAATTTTGTTCCTTTCAAATTATCAACCGTAGGTTTCTTTCATCATTTAGATCCTTAAAAGGATCCACTTGCTTGAGTTAGGTAGGTTTATTTTATTAAATAAATAAGACACTGATTTTTAATTAGAAAATCAAAAATTTATTCAATTGAATCGAATTGAGTCTTGTTTAAATACGCTTTATTTAAACTTAGTTTAAATATTCTTAATTTATAATCCCTTTTGACAAATATTAATTATAAATTAAGTTTTAATTTGAGCTTTACGAGTTTATTATTTCGCGAAATTCACGTTAATTTGCTCGCCAAAAATCTGCGGTCCTTCCTTATAAAATTATGTTTTTATAGTCAATTTTCCACTCTTAATTTTAGTTCCTTTTCCCTTTCCATAAGAAATTTTCCCAATCATATTCCTATTTTCAAGTTGTTCAATCCCGCCCTCGCTAATTGATTGGTCCCTTTTTTTTAAGACCGTTGCAACCGTTCGTAACTGTCATAATTTTTTATGTGGAACACCTGCACAAAATACGCATTTAAAATTGCGTGTTTTGCTAAATTTATAATCTAAAATTAGTTTTACTTCAATTTTTTACTTAGATAACCGTCATTTAACGATTTAACTTACGCATCAATTTTAACTTGTTTACTCTCTTTTCCCTTTTATGTATTGATTTCTTTAATTTAGTATTTTATTTTCTTTTCTCAAAATTTTCCAGTTTTACAAATTAAAATTGTTGCGTTTATTCGAATACATATATATATTTATGTATATTTTAATTATTTATATTAATTTTTCTTAATTTTCAAAGAACTTAAATTTAAGTTCAAATTTACCGCTTTTATTCTTAATTAATTAACTTTTAATCAAGACTCAATTCTCTGCAGCAATAATTATTAGTACTCGTATTCACCTAGAACAATTTTCTAGCAAAAGGGGAAACTGCAGAAAAACCCTTTTTGGAGTACTTTTCTATATTACGTAATTACTAACTTTAATTAATTGTATATTTGTTTTGATTCAAAAATAAAATCTTCATATCAAAACAATCAAATAATTGTTTCTCTAATTTTATTTTTTTTTATCAATTTGCATTTATTCTTCCATTCTTTTCATTATTCAAATAGTCGATCAATTCTCTATCAACTTCTTGCAATAAATCAAATTTAAATTTATTATTTAAAGCGCAAACTCATTATTTATTACAGCACTGAGTAAGGGTACGGTCACACGACTTTTGGAAAAACCATTCTTGTCTTTCTCTCTCCTATTACAGACGCATAAGTTTGTCTCACTCTGCATTTTCCGTCTTTGGGAAATGTAAGAAAATGCAGAGTGAGACAATCTTATGCCTCTGTCTTAGGAGAGAGAAAGACATGAATGGTTTTTCCAAAAGTCGTGTGACCGTACCTTAACAGTGATCGGGGCGACTTAGTCTCAAACCTCGGGCCTGAATGTCAATGATCCGTCACTGTTACACTATGAATACCACCCAAAGTCTTATTAATTGTTTACTGTGCTGCCATCTAGCGTTCACCGGTGTAACCTGTAACTTGCCGTCGATAAACGTTGTCCAATACACACAAATAGTACACAATAAACACATTAATTTTCACTTTTTATTACCCTTTCAAATGCTTTAAAATAATAAATTAATACTTTTTCACTGTTTTTTACTATTAAAAAATCATATCTAAAACACTTCTCGTTGAATTATATAAAAATTTGACAGAATACCCTAATATAACAGTGCTCCATATTATATCTTTTATTTCACTTATTTCCTATTAAATTGATACAAATAAGGTCTTAAATTACTCATGAACACTTTTTCTACAAATACCAATAAATACTTTATCATATTTTATTGTTTAAACAACATTTTTAGTCACCGTTGTGTTCCCAACGGTGTTTCAACGCTATTCCGTTCAAAAAGCGTTGGATCTATCCGCTAGGGACTCCACGTGAACTCAATTTCGAAAATCCTTTTTTTTATATGCTTTGTTGAGTAGGCAAGATGAAATAATTCAAAATTACTCGGTAGTCTACAATTTTTCAAAATAAAATTTTGAATTTCGTAAAATAAAAATTTTGCACCTCCAATAATGTCAAAATATGACGCATATGTTTTTCTTCTTCTCCATTCTTCAAAAGCAGATGAAAATGCTGAAAAGAAAAAAATATATATTTTTAAAAATTTTATTTTTACTTATACAGAGTGATTTAATTTTCTTAGATTGTTGAGCCCACCTCTCCCTCACTCAATTAATTATTTTAATAAATTTACTTACGATCAATAATTTTGCAGGGACATTTATCGGCAAATAATATCTCAGACTCTTCCATTGATAAACCCGAAGAATAATTTTCTCCATAGCAATTATAATCTTTATGGGACAAATATAGAACAGTATTTATAACCTTTTTATTTTAGACAATTAAATTTTTATTTTAAAGATATACTTACCCCTTGCTTTCTCCCACAACTCAATTTCTTTAACAATATTTTGTTGAAAGAATTTCATCACTCAAACCACTTGAAAAACTAAAGAAATTTATCAATTTATATTAGAGTTGACAATACTTAATAATTGACAAAGAGCGATTTGGAGTTCACTATCGAAGAAAACCTACAGTTTTGAAAGGGAGAGAAAATGTTCAAAGAAAACCATAGAATTAGATAAAGATTAATTTCCTAGAATCTAGTAGATTAAAATGTATACATATTTTTGTATTTACATTTCTTGGGATATCTGTTTCTAAAACTACCTGTCAATTACGCTGAAGACGTATCTAACATTGGAAATTTTTTCAGCGAAAAGATGTATAATAATGGAAACATCTACAATGCCTACTTCTAATATAGCTTAAGCAATAAACAGAGACTTCTTTTAAAGCTTATATCTTCTACTTATAGGATATCTAAAAATTGAATTTAAAAAAAAATTTATTGCTGAATTGCTCTTATGAATAAACAAAGTTTTACAATTTGTTTTGGTAAATTTTAAACTAATATATTTTTTAACAAATCATCAAATTTTAATTGTAAATATATCATTTAAAAGGAAATTTTATTACCTTCAAAACGCCTTTTTAAAAATTGTGATACAATCATTTTTAACAAATATATGGTAAATTGTTTAAAAAACAGACGTTTTCTAATTAATAATAAGTCGAGAACGATTGATTTTTGAAAAAATTTTTGAGAAAAAAAATGTTCTTTACGTGTAGAATTAGAAAAAAATATGTAGAAATTTAAAAAAAAATTTATTACTTTTTTTTAAATACTGTATTTAAGATCATAATGTATATTTAAGTATAAGCACAATACAAAGTAAAATACATTTTTTTTAAACTTCTACATATTTTTTTCTAATTTTATACTTAAAAAGGAACATTTTTTTTCTTAACAAATTTTTTCAAAAAACAACCTTTCTCGACTTATTATTAATTAAAAAAAGGGCACTTTTTTAAAACAATTTACCATATATTTGTTAAGAATGATCAAATCACAATTTTTAATGGGTCAATCTATTATATTTCGAATGAAGTCGTCGCTGACTAATTTTTAAAAATTATAATACTTTGCAGGAATGATTTTGAAGTTATCAAGTTTAAACTTAATTATCTCAAAAAGTATCTTCGGGACCAAAGCGAATTTTTTTCCAGTGTGTGTAGTTAGTGATCAATTAGATATTGTCCAAGTTTTGTAATTTTTCAGTTTTCTCCAAGAAAGTTATTTACATTTGAAAATAGTGAAAATAAGCAAAGTGCCAATTTTTATTGCTTTTTATTTCACATTTATGAAGAAAAAAGGAAAAAAGTGCTAAGAAAAACTAAAAGTTAGTCACAGGTACTTTATATTTGGTAAGGTTTTTTTCAATTTAATGACTTCTCTTTCTCACATTTAATAGATGAAATTTGCAAATTTAGGTTATTTGACAGGCGAACTTGAAAATCATATTTTATATATTATTTCACATATTTAAATAATTATATCAATTGATAATGAGAAATTTATTTATCTTAGTAAATTACAACAATTTTTTTTTATTTTTATGGTAAATTCTGTTTTTTATTGCATATTTTCTAATGGCTAAAAAATTGACAGTTTTCAGCACCTCATAAACTTTAAATTCATATTTTGCAATAAATAATTAAAATTTTAATAAAATTCTTTTCATTTCGTGATCTTGATAACTTCAAAATCATTCCTGCAATTTGCAAAGTATTATAATTTTTAAAAATTAGTCAGCGACGACTTCAGTCGAAATATAATGGATTGACCCTAATATAAAATAAATATTAGTTATATTAAAATATTAGTTTAAAATTTACTAAAAAATTGAAAATTTTGTTTTAATAAGAGCAATTAAGCAATACAACATTTTTTAATCCAATTTTTAGATATTCTAAAAGTAGAGAATATAAGCTTTAGAAGAAATCTTTGTTTATTGTTTTAGCTTTATTAGAAACAAAAGTATAAAATTTTTTACAACGCCTAAAATTCTGTAGGGTGGGGAAAATCTACTCAGCGGCACTGTATCTTAAACATATTAACCAAAATTGTGTGCTTTCTCTCTCTTTCGTTACTAATCTAAAGAAGTAACGATAACGCGTTACTGCTTAGAGAAAGTAACTTTTCCTAATTTTTTTTATAAATTTCCAGATATTGTCATGAAAATTCGAAAATTGTTTTAGAGAGAATTTTTTAAATTGGATAGCTGGAAATTTCAAAAATAAAATTTATTAAAAAGTTATTAAATTTTCAATTATTTATTATAACTTGAAGAAAAAAATTATTTATGATATAATATAATTGAAATAAATTAGTTTCATTATGTGACAAAACAAAATCTTTTTTTTCTATATGAAATATTTAATTTTAAAAACATACTTAGAAAATATTATAATGTAATATATTATTTCATGAAACGACACGATTTTAATGTTACAAATTATATCGTGCCAGTGCACGACACTTTTCACCTATTTACTTATCGTATCGTGCCTGGGCATGACACTTTTCACCTATGAACTAATCGTATCGGGTCTGGGCACGACACTGTTCACCTATTTACTAATCGTATCGTGCCTGGGCACGACACTTTTTACCTATTAACTAATCGTATCGTGTCCAGACACGATACGTTTCTTTTATTACTTATCGCATCGTGCCTGGGCATGACACTTTTCACCTATGAACTAATCGTATCGTGTCTGGGCACGACACTGTTCACCTATTTACTAATTGTATCGTGTTGGGGCACGATACGTTCCATCTATTACTAATCGTATAGTATCTTGGACCAGAGCCTATACGATATTCATATAGCGTATAGTTTCGTGCAGATGATAGTCCCTGCTCTCAAGTGATTTCGAATTAAATATCTTTTGTATTAAAAAATCCATTTCAATGCTAAAAATTTAAATATCTTTGATTATCATGTGACAACGGTCCACAAAATTATTCTACTTTGTAAAAAAATGTTTTGTGTAGTAAATCAATAACAATTTCGTAATTGTAGAAGTAAAAAAGAATAAACGTTTGCAGTGAGATTTGCAGCAAAAATGCAAACTATAAACTAAAGTTAAGCTAAGGTTTTAAAAATCTCTAATCTAGGGTTTTTGAAGTGGCTGATTACGAATCCAGGTGTCAGTTTTTGATAGTTCAAAATGGCGGATCTAATATGTCTTGGATTTGTAGCGACTGTATCCTCATGACTATTGGACAATTGTTACACTTACACAAACATAGACACAAATACACACACATACACAGAATGTATTAAACAACATATTAATAATAATAATGTATCATTTTATGTTTTTAGGTTGTGCTCAATATTTTATATTTGTAAAGTTTTCTATATTTAAATTTGCTTTAGCAGCAAATTTACTTTTCTAGCCTGGCGAAAAGCGATCCTCGGCCGAGGTACCTACCTCGACCCTATCATAAAAATCGGTCCGTACAGATGTGTTACTCTGTACACTCCTTACCCTCTCTTTTTACACCTTTTCCATCCTTGTTCAACTACAATAATTTTCCTTAATTTTATCGTTTTTCTCTTTTCCCAAGCGACGCTTTGAAAACCCTGTCGCCATTTTTCATTTTAGTCTTTACCTAAATCTCGTCCCGAGCACAACCTCGCTCCGAGAACAAATTAAATTTCTATAATAAATATTTTTATTCTTGTTTTAAATAAATAATTTTGTGTTTTATTTCTCAAAAGATACCCGGGCGACTAAAGATTCGTGATCAGCAACCCTAAAGTAATTTTCTCTAAGATTTTATCTCAGATTTATAAAATTTTGGTCGCCATATTGGATCCGCCATTTTGAGTTTTCAAAAACTGACACCCCACATAGCACGGCTTCTTGCTGTGAGGTTCCCAGTAAAAAATAAAAGATACAAGAACGTCGGATTGCGGTTACAAGCTCAATAGCTGGTAAACGAATCCATGAGAATCTCGGATACAAGCAGTTTTCGGTATCCGAAATGATCATAAGCTTGTAAACGCACTGAAATGGACGACTTTTGTAGGTCTTTTAATCAAGAAAAAACCATTAAATGAATGCAGAAACGATGGAAAATTAAATTAGAAGCAAAAATAAATAATTATTTTTTAAAGAAACGTACATTTAAACAAAAAACAATTATTCTTATTAATTCTAACCTCTGCATTAAAAACATTGTAAAATCAGTGTTTTGTTGGTAACTTTATGTTGCTATTCGGAAAATATGGTTTTCTACCTTACCAACGTTGAATATTAATTTAACGAGGGTTTTTTTTCGAATTTTCTATTTTAATGCAATTTAAAATGATTTAATTAAAAGGAGGAAAGGAAATTAAAAATGAGCACCGTTTTATGTTTAATAATATTTTGATTATTATGAAATTGGAAAATCGAAAAACCCACGTTAAATTAATATCCAATATCGGTAAGGTAAAATTACCAACAAAACACTGTTTTTACAATGTTTTTAATGCAGAGGTTAGAATTAGTAAGAATAATTGTTTTTTGTTTAAATGTACGTTTCTTTAAAAAATAATTATTTATTTTTGCTTCTAATTTAATTTTCCATCGTTTCTGCATTCATTTAATGGTTTTTTCTTGATTAAAAGACCTACAAAAGTCGTCCATTTCAGTGCGTTTACAAGCTTATGATCATTTCGGATACCGAAAAGTGCTTGTATCCGAGATTCTCATGGATTCGATTACCAGCTATTGAGCTTGTAACCGCAATCCGCCGTTCTTGTATCTTTTATTTTTTACTGGGTTACTATAAGGATATCTGTAGGGTTTGTTAGGTTAACGTGCAAGCCTACAGTAAACTTGAGGTTAACTTAAAACTTCCGCCTTACAGTAAGCTTACACAGTAAAGCTAAGGTAAGCTTACACAGTAAAGCTAAGGTAAGCTTACACAGTAAGGTCGTGGTAAGTTTACGTGGTAAGCTTACACAGTAAGGTCGTGGTAAGTTTACGTGGTAAGCTTACACGGTAAGGTTGTTGTAAGCTTCTTTTAAGATTACTGTAAGGTTGCTGTAAGGATGTAAACATAGAATGTTATTAATAAATAAATTTTATTAATATTTATGCGCAGTAGTTTTCTATGACACATACGGCTGCGCAGTAAATTTTATTTAATAAGTCATATTGCGGTTCATAAAGTACTTTACCAAATATATAATTTTCTAAAAAAAAATGTATAATATAATATATATTATAATATAATTATTTTTAATATATTTTCATATTACTCTATGTTTACAGTAACCTTATAGTAACCTTACGGGAAGCTTACAACAACCTTACCGTGTAAACTTACCACAACCTTGCCATGTAAACTTACCACGACCTCACTGTGTAAGCTTACTGTAAGGCGGAAATTTTAAGATGACCTCAAGTTTATTGCAGGCTTACATGATAACCTTACGAACCCTACAGATATCATTAAAGAAACCTCGCAGAAAGAAGTTGTGCTATGTGGGACCTGGATTCGTAATCAGCCACTTCAAAAACCCTAGATTAGGGATTTTTAAAACCTTAGCTTAACTTTATTTTATAGTTTGCATTTTTGCTGCAAATCTCACTGCAAACGTTTTTTCTTTTTTATTTATATAATTACAAAATTGGTATTAATTTATTGCATAAAACATTTTTATACAAAGTAGAATAAATTTGTGGACCGTTGTCACATAATAATCAAAAATATTTAAATTTTTATCAAAGAAATGGATTTTTTAATACAAAAGATATTTCATTTGAAATCACTTGAGAGGTTACTAAAAATGAAAAAATTGTTTTGTTCGCTAAATCTAGTGTAGAATTTTTATTTTTCATCCGATTGTGCTCTACTTGGGCTCAAAATTTTCGTAATTAAATAAACTGTTGAGAAAAAATTTTAAACATAAATTTTTTTATTTTTTGGATTGGAAAAAATTAAGCAGAAGTTAGAGAAGTATCTAAAAATCTTCAAAATTTGCATGAAGTTTGAACTTTGATCAACTATAAGTCTGTCAATTTTCTTTGGATTTTATTGTACTACCTTTCCAACGGTATATTATTTATTATATTTGAACTAGCTGATTTTCCTACAGATGAATTTAAGTGACATCACACCTAGAAAATGTGTTTTTTTCAGATTCAGCAAAATTGCACGAAGGAAAAAAATCCAAAATATGTTTTTCTTACACAAAAAAACATATTGATTGAAAAAAAATATTTCGTTTGATTGTCAAAAAAAAGTTTTAAATTTGTAAACCTGTGTAAAGTACCTAAATTTGGTACTTCGAACTTGTACGGGAAACTAAAATTTTTTTTTGTAAAATAGGTGCAAAAAATCAGTTACATTTTAGCGTAAAAATAGTTATTATAAAAAAGAGAGTGTATAAAATTCTGAGTAATTTAAAAAAACCAACCCTGTAGCTCAAAAATTGGCCTGTGATATAGCTTCCGCATAAAACCCATTTTTTCCCTAATTTTAGCCAAAATCCGGTATTTTTCAATTTTTCTAATATATAGCTTTGAAACTAATGATTTTTCGAAAAAATGACCAACAGAAAAGTTAAAGCTGATTAAATTCCTGACAATTTGCAAAAAAGAAGATTGTAATAGCTCTAATAGTTACATTATATTTAAAAGAACTAGTTTTCAACACAAATGATTTACGGTACAGTAAACATTTTTTTCTTTATGTAATATTTGAGTATACTAAATTCTGCGTCAAACGAGCCCTATTTGAATAGATTTCTTCAAAAATTGACTGAATTATTGCTATTTTTCTATTTGCAAGATCAGTAGCAAATGTAAGTATTTGTCAGTTTTTTAAAATTTTTTATTCTTAATTGTTTTATATACACCCAGTAAAAAAGGATTTTTTGAGATAGCAGTTAGGACAATTGAGCAAGCCGTTTGCTCAATTGTCTAAAATGCATTCGGACAATTGGAGTGTTTGTTCAATTGTCCAATGCATTATGCCCAATCATCCGCAATATTTCTCGTGTCTAAAAAGCTGCTAAAATAATATGAAAAACTATTGAAACATTGAAAAAACGGTAGAAAATGCATAATTCTTGATATATACAGAAAAAGAAAGTATAAAAATACCTCGATAGAGGAAAAGGAAAGAGTTTTCCGAAAAATCACTTTTTAACTGACAGTATACTGCTGTACTTGACATTTTATGGGTAAAGAAGAGAAGATTATGATAATGAGTGACACTTCATTATCGACTCTCAATATTTGTCGAATGGTAAAATATAATAGTAGATTTCTTTCTGATTTTTTAAAAAAGGAATAATTATTGAATTAATTGAATTAAAAATTTTCTTACTTTTATATTTCATTTATTGTTATGTTTTTATTATATGATTATATTTTTTTAGTACTAATTTAAATATTTTTATTTAAATTTTAGTTAAATTAATTAAATTAAAAATTAGTTTAATTATTTAATATTAATTTAATTATTTGAAATTATTTAGTACATAAGTATAATTATAATTATACATTATTATTAATTAATAATATTATATTAATATTATTTATATTATGTATTATAATACCTATATTATATTATAATTATACATCAAATAGATAAAATTTTAAAAATTGTTAGAAATAAAATATATATATATATATATATAATTTAAGAATGAATAGAAATATCATTATATTTTACCATTCGACAAATCTTGAATGTCGATAATGAAGTGTCACTCATTATCATAATCTTCTCTTCTTTACCCATAAAATGTCAAGTACAGCAGTATACTGTCAGTTAAAAAGTGATTTTTCGGAAAACTCTTTCCTTTTCCTCGATCGAGGTATTTTTATACTTTCTTTTTCTGTATATATCAAGAGTTATGCATTTTCTACCGTTTTTTCAATGTTTCAATAGTTTTTCATATTATTTTAGCAGCTTTTTAGACACGAGAAATATTGCGGATGATTGGGCATAATGCATTGGACAATTGAACCTAACACTCCAATTGTCCGAATGCATTTTAGACAATTGAGCAAACGGCTTGCTCAATAGTCCAAACTGCTATCTCTAAAAATCCTTTTTTACTGGGAAGTGTTTTTGAAGTTTTTATATTTTTTTTTTAATCTTGGTTTTGTTAAGAATAACTTTTTTCAGTAAATATTAATTTTATTTTCCATATAAGAAAAACGTTGTTAGCCTCAATAATGAAATTGCAACATCTATAAGAATTCATTTTTTCACTTCCATTTGGAATTTTTTTCCGTAAACCTTGAGCAAGTATAAGTAACGATCAAGGTGAAAGATTTCATCAAAAAAATAGAAGCAATAAAAAAACGCATTTAATTGAAAAGCACAGTGAATATTGTTGGACGCTTAAACGTCACGAAGAAGATTCGAAGATGAAAATAAAAAGACTGAATAAATATTTCTAATTTCAAAAAAATTTGAATTTACGGCTATTTTTTAATTTAGTGATTGATATTAGGAATTAATTACAATATTAGGAATTAACAACGTTTTTCTTATATGAAAAATAAAATTAATGTTTACTGAAAAAAGTTATTCGTAACAAAACCAAGATTCAAAAATAATGTAAAAACTTCAAAAACACTTACGGTGCGCCAGAAGGAGGTTTAAATAAAAATGAGTTGGTACTTAAAAATTCTTTTTGATTATAGTTTTTAAATAAATAAAAACCATTTTTCAATAGGTTTTAAAATCTTAAAATTTTAAGGAAATGACATAATTATAAAGAAAAAAGACAAGAGAAAGAAATAGAAAATGGAATGTTTTAAATTTTTAAGTCTGATTCCTTTATGAAGATACTTATGGCTCTAATAACTGCAGGGTTCATATCATAAAGAATGCTTGTAATGTTTATTGGCAGTTGATAGAACTTTTGTATCTTCTTCATTAGTTTCACTCTTGTGTCATCATATTTCGAGCACTGCCACAGGACGTGATCGATGTTTTCTTCTGTCTGTCTAGCTAAGTTGAATTTTTGGAACCAGGTTGTAGAAGTGTCTTTAAAATGTAACTTAAAATAGTCTACACCTTTCACTCTTCCCTGTTCTTTCAATTGGGTGATCGTTTTAGTTGAAGCGTCCATTTGTGGACCAAGTCGAACGAAAAAAAAATTTCAACATTTATAACTATCCATTCAAACAAATAATCACACCCATCCTTTTAGACACGACAATTGGTACTTCAATAAAAAATGTAGGACATCCAGAAATTATAAAAGATCTAATCAATCACAATTCACAAAAAGTCATATCGATTTTTACTGATGGAAGCAAAATTAAGGATGCGCACTGCGTAGGAGCTGCTTGCTACTGTCCTCAATTGGAAATCAAAATTACAAAAAGTAAAAAACACACATGCATCCATATATACGGCAGAGTGCATAGCATTAAAAGAAGCATTAAATATTGCACTGGAATTACCAGAAAATGATATCTATATATTTTCAGACAGTCTAAGTGCTTTGCAAACTTTGAGCCATACTCAACTGAAAATAAAAGTAAATATTCATCTTTTGGAAATCAAACGAAAATATAACGAATTTATTGAAAAATCTCCTGAATCCAGAAAATTAAAATTTTTCTGGATTCCCTCACATGTAGGCATAGAGGACAATGACAAAGTTGATGAAATTGCTAAGCAAGCTACAGAAGACGTCAACCCAATAATTACAAAAATACCTTACAAAGAGTTTTAATTATCGCTCTCAACGTGAAATAGTATTGATTTTAAAATACTTTTTTCTCGAAACACGAACACTTTTTATAAAATCAGCCAAAATCCTAATCTTATAAATTTCCTAAATCCAAAAGACGGTACGAATCCATAGAAAAACATGGTTGCAAAACAAACAAGTTGTAAATTCAGATGTTCATTACATGAACATTTTGCTTCCTCTTTACGATCAGCAAAAAAATTTGCTTCCTCGTGGAGAAAGCAAAATTTGATTGCCAAAATGTGAATTTTTGATTTTTTAACTTTCATTAATTCTTTAAATTTACCTCAAATGTATACTTTATATATATCGATCCATTCGTCTTGACGTAAGGAATACGATTTTATTATATATAACCTTAAATTTTTCTATTTAAAATTTTTTTCGATTAAAAAAAAATTTTTGGAAAAAAGACGATAAAATTTTTTTTTTGGGGTATTTTTCGTGGTGCCGTAATTTTCCCCAAATCTCAAATGTCATAATATTCATTTGACATAAAGACAGTTGACATAACCAATATTTGTCATAATTTTTTTGGTCATAATTTTACTTTAGCATAAATTTTAATTGACATACTAATTATTCAGCATAATTCGCATTTGACAGAATGTTTATTTAGTATAAGTTATATTCGGTATAACTTTCAATTGTCATAATTTTTATTTGGCATAATATACATTTGTCATAATCTTTATTTGACATAATTTTCATTGATCATAATTTTACTTTGGCATAATTATCATTCATCATAAAATGTATTTGATATAATGTTCATTCGTCATAACTACTTTTTGACATAATATTTATTGGTAATAATTCTTAACTGGTATAACGCTAATTTAACATAATGACTATTGGACATAATGCTCATTTTTCATAATTCTTAATAATCATAACTGTCATTTGTAATAATCACTTTTTTATATAATGTTTATTATTAATAATCAGCACTTGACATAACGCTTATTTAGTATAATGTGTATTTGACAGAATGTTCATTTGTCATAATTTGCATTTCACATAATGCTCATTTGTCATAATTCTTATTAGTCATAATTTTCATTTGTCATAATTCTTATTAGTCATAACTTTTATTTGTCATAATTACTGATTGACATAATGTTAACTTTTTATAATAAGCACTTGACATAATGTTTATTTCACATAATTTAAGTTTGACATAATGTTCATTAGACATAATTTTAATTTGACATAATGTTCATTGTTCATAATTTTTATTTGTCATAATTATCATGCAGTATAAAATGTACTTGATATAATGTTCATTTGTCATAACTATTTTATGACATAATGTTTATTTGTAATAATTTTTAATTGGTATAACGCTAAATTAGTATAATGTGTATTTGCCATAATGTTCATTTGTCATAATTCTCATTTGTCATAATTCCCATTTGTCATAACTTTATGTGTCAACGATTTTTTGCTGTATCTTCCCATCCTTGGTTTTTTAATTAGTAGATTGTATATGTTGGTAAAGTAGATTAGGTGGCGCTGTCTAATATTTCTGAAATTAATTCTAATTATTTTTTATTTTAATTTAATAAATTTTTTTTAATAATTCTGTAATAATTAACATTATAAGATTTTTATATTGTTCAATCGACTTGCTAGTAAATATTTAACAGAATTAATAATTAATAATATATATTATTTTTGCTAAAACTTTCCGTTTAACAACGCAAATTCTTGCATTTCTTAAAAATTACAATATATATCTTAATACTAGAGACACCTATGATTATAATTAAAAAATATAATCATATTATTTGAAAATAAAATTCTTACTAGTAACTAATTTTAATTATTTTCTTTTCAAAAAACTTATCCTTAAAAATATATAAATATAAAATAAAAAATAATTAGAATTAATTTCAGAAATATTAGACAGCGCCACCTGATCTACTTTACCAACATATACAAACTACTAATTAAAAAACCAAGGATGGGAAGATACAGCAAAAAATCGTTGACACATAAAGTTATGACAAATGGGAATTATGACAAATGAAAATTATGACAAATGAACATTATGGCAAATACACATTATACTAATTTAGCGTTATACCAATTAAAAATTATTACAAATAAACATTATGTCATAAAATAGTTATGACAAATGAACATTATATCAAGTACATTTTATACTGCATGATAATTATGACAAATAAAAATTATGAACAATGAACATTATGTCAAATTAAAATTATGTCTAATGAACATTATGTCAAACTTAAATTATGTGAAATAAACATTATGTCAAGTGCTTATTATAAAAAGTTAACATTATGTCAATCAGTAATTATGACAAATAAAAGTTATGACTAATAAGAATTATGACAAATGAAAATTATGACTAATAAGAATTATGACAAATGAGCATTATGTGAAATGCAAATTATGACAAATGAACATTATGTCAAATACACATTATACTAAATAAGCGTTATGTCAAGTGCTGATTATTAATAATAAACATTATATAATAAAGTGATTATTACAAATGACAGTTATGATTATTAAGAATTATGAAAAATGAGCATTATGTCCAATAGTCATTATGTTAAATTAGCGTTATACCAGTTAAGAATTATTACCAATAAATATTATGTCAAAAAGTAGTTATGACGAATGAACATTATATCAAATACATTTTTTGATAAATGATAATTATGCCAAATTAAAATTATGATCAATGAAAATTATGACAAATATATATTATGCCAAATAAAAATTATGACAATTGAAAGTTATACCGAATATAACTTATACTAAATAAACATTCTGTCAAATGCGAATTATGCTGAATAATAAAATTAGTATGTCAATTAAAAT
The DNA here is from genome assembly GCF_019393585.1 of Leptopilina boulardi. NCBI lineage: Eukaryota > Metazoa > Arthropoda > Insecta > Hymenoptera > Figitidae > Leptopilina > Leptopilina boulardi. The sequence goes on from NW_026137909.1 coordinate 2,432,763, forward strand.
TTATGCTAAAGTAAAATTATGACTAAAAAAATTATGACAAATATTGGTTATGTCAACTGTCTTTATGTCAAATGAATATTATGACATTCGAGATTTGGGGAAAATTACGGCACCACAAAACCTGTTAAAGTTATCTTCTAAACAAAAAAGGGATCCACACACACACACACACATACATCCGGACAATTAATCAGGATCTCATATAACATGTTTCTATAAAGAAAAAAATTTGTTTCCGCCACTTTGAAAAGTTTTATAAACGAAAGGACTACAAAGCTTCCTCCACGAGGAAGCAAAAGTAGAAAAGTAATCTAATAACAGCTGCGACTTTGTGCGCCCTGCATGCTGCTGACATCTGACGGCGGCAGGAGGTAATGAACCTATCATTATATTACTTTTCGTTTTGCAATCGTGTTTTTGTATGGATTCACATAATCTTTCAGATTTAGGAAATTTATATAAGATAAGAATCTCTAGCTGCTTTTGTAAAAAAGTGTCCGTCTTTCAAGAAGAAAGTATTTTAAAATTAATGTTTATCATTTTCACGTTTAGTGTCGTTTTTATAGGGCGATAATTAAAGGTCTCTTCTTTTCAAAGAATTTCAGAGACCATTCGACTCTCTTAAATAAATTTTGTCCCTCTTAAAATAGTTCTTTTAACATTATAATTTAATTTTTTAAAATCGGATACAAACAGTAGAGCAATAATTATTTATATGTAAAATTAAAAATAAGTAATTATTTTATCATTTATTACAATATTTATTAGATTAAATAAATTCTGATTCCCCATAAAATTACTGTTTTTTATATAAAATCTATTTTTTTTAAATCGGGCACGTAAGCTGATTTTAAAACCTATTGAGAAAAGTTTTTTATTCATCTTAGAACCATAATCAAAAAGAATTTTTAGGTGCCAATTCATTTTTATTTAAATCACCTTCTTGCGCACCGTGCACTGTACACAAAACAATTAAGAATAAAAAATTAAGGAAAACTAACAAATACAGGGTGGCCGCAAAAATTTATTTCAAAATTCCCTGACTTTTCCCTGACTAAAAAACTGTTGAATTATTTAATAATCTGTATTGCAGATTGAAATTTTTATAATGCTTTTTAAGTAACAATTTTATTCATAAAGGAAAAGATAAGATAATTAAAAATTGTTTAATAACAAAATTTTATTATATTTAAAACTTTTATTTTAAAAAAAGTAAATACTTTCACGGAACTGAGTTTTGTAAAATGTGATGGATATTTTCGGATAAACTACAGAAATTTCGTTGTTTATACTGAATATTTCTGGAGTCTATCCTGAATATTTCGTGACATTTTACAACACTCAGTTTCGTCAAGAGCTATATCCGCTACTCCGTGATAGTTCTGTAAAATTTACTGAATTAATTTTTTCCGTGTTGAAAAATCAAAAATCTGACGGCACCATTATAATGAGCTATATTACACAAAAACGTCTAAATAAAAAAAACTGAATTGACATTTATGTATCAAAGTTTTTTAATTTGTGGTTTCTTTTAATCAAATTTCCCTGACTTTTAAAGAATTTTTAAAAATTCCCTGACTTTTTCCTGATTTCCAGTTTTTTCCTGACTTGCGGCCATCCTGAAAATACTTAAACTTGCTACTGATCTTGCAAATAGAAAAACAGCAATAAATCAGTCAATTTTTAAAGAAATCTATTCAAAATGGCGGATCCAATATGGCGGACCACTTTTAGAGAATCAAATGCTATTCGCTTGAAACTTAATACTCGGGGGTTTTTGGGATCGCTGATTACGAATCTGAGGTCAGTTTTCAAAATTCAAAATGGCGGACGAATTTTTAAATAATCGTTTGAATTCGCTTGAAAATCGTTACTAGGGGGTTTTCTGGGTCGCTGATTACGAATCCGGTGTCCGATTTTCAAAATTCAAAATGGGCAATCCAATATGGCAGTAGAAATTTAAAAAAATAATAGTTCCGTATCGCTTGAAAATCATTACTCGGGGATCTTCAGGCTCGCTGATTACGAATCTGATATTAGTAAATTTAATTGATTTTTAATTTTACTGTCCGTCATATTGGATCCGAAATTTAAAATTTTGAAAAACTTACATCAGATTCGAAATCAGCGACCTCGAAAACGAGTAACGATTTTTAAGGAGGTTATAGCGGAAATAGAATTAACATTAGTAATTTAATGAAACTTGGTCCACTATTAGATAAATGTTTGAAAATTATGTAGCTAAATTTTTCAGACCTCTATGTTCTTGTGAAAAATGTTATAAGCGTTTTTGTTCTTTAACAATTAACATTGTGTCTTATGGGAATTAAGTACTCTTTCATACATATTTACTCACCACAAAAATAATTAACATTAGGAAATTAATGAAACTTTTTTTTAATACAAAACAGATATTTAATGATTAAATATCTGTTTAAAAAAGTGTTATTAGGTTCTTGTGGGAGCTGCAATAAATTAATTTTTAACAATATTTCATGTTTTATACGTTAAATTGAACAGCTGTCAGAACGTCTGGCAACGTTGCACACTTCATCATGCATATTATACGTTAATTTTGAGCGCTAAATTTTAAAATATTGATTCTGATAGCACGTATAAAATACGCTATATTTAAAAAGAAAATAAAAGTTAATAAATAAAATTGTTTATACATTTTTAAAATTAAATTAAAGTTAATTAAATAGAGGGATTATTGTTTTATTAAAGTAAACAAGTCATATAGCAACCATTTGCAACTCTACTGACGTACTGTGGTGTTGCCAGACGTTTCACAGTACCGAGAAAGTCAAATCATAATATAATGGTTTGTTTTGATTAGTTCAGTCAATCCCTATAATCCTTAAGCGAATCCGAGCGATTATTTATAAATTCGGTTCCGATTCTGGACGTCATGTTGTTCAGTTCGGTTATTTTGTAATTTTTGTTATTTTGTTCCGATTCTGGACGTCATGTTGTTCAGTTCGGTTATTTTGTAATTTTTGTTATATTTCTTTATTTTTTGTGTTGTTTAATTTTATTTGAGATATTTCTGACGGAAATTCCCTCTTGCAGTATTTAATATTATTTTGCTTATGAAGTGGCTTTATTTTCAACTTTGGTGGAATCATAGTGTTGTGCCTAATTTTGAATCCAACTGTTTTAAATATTAAAAGATGAATCGCTTCTAAAAATATATTTTTTAAAGCGTTCAGGGAACAATTTCTCTGTTGTGCCTCAATTATTTTATTTTTATTATTTTTCAATTTTTGCAATTTTTGTCGGACTATTGTGCACGTGGTTTACATAACCTCAAAGTGACTCTTGGCTAACCTCACAAACTTTTTTTTTGGAGTAAAATGAAAATTTGTGTCTGCTGCGCTTTTTTTTAAGGATCATGAATGCCGAATTGCCTCTGCTTTTTTAGCTTGCATTGATATTTTATACTTTGCAGCTTTGTTTAACACTTATTCAAGCCTAACTGAACCTGCTGTCTGGACTTCAATGTATTCTTGAGAATCGCACTGCTTGCTGCATGCTTTCCCTTCATAATAACATTAAATTAAATTGCTTTTTCAATTAAACCTTTTTCCAAATTTCTAGTTTTTTTATATAATTTAATTAATTGTAAAGATTGCAGTTGAGCTTTGTAAATATTAAATTATTTTAACTCAATATTTTTCTTTAGTAATTGCTTATTTCTATTTAAAATTTTTTTTTTTTTATTTAAATATCTATTTTTTACATTATTATTATCTATTTTGAAAGCCTCAAATTTAAAAATTTTTCTAGGAGGATGGCTGATCTGAGGAGAGTGCAGGAGGAGGAGTCCAGGAATAATGATTTGAATGATTCTTTTGAGCCGTTGATTGACTTTGATATGGAGACTTCAAATGCGAACCCTGCTCAGGTGTCTCCGTCTTTAATGTTGTTGGCGAATGCTGCCAATGTTACCAGGCCGGCTGGATTTGCCTTTGTCGATGGGAATTCCAGAGATAAACTAAAAAATTTTCATACCCTCCCCTCTTTATCTGCTTTTGGTGATTCTAGTAAGAAGAGACCTCGAGAACTTGATCACTTACGTGAATCTGGTTCATCTGATTCCTCCTCAAGTGGCTTAAATCACCCTGTTGGAAAAAAATCCTTGATCTCTCATCCTGAATTGGAGACTGGACCTGTCTCTGCAGTTGCTACTAGGGTCAATTTGGATGGAGCTTTGCCTCGTCCTCCTATTCCTTCTGGCTCTGGATTGAATCCTCAGTTTACAGCGGGTGCCGAGATTGCTAGTCGGGAGAATGGCGTAGACTCCTTGGTTCAGATAAACAATGATAATACCTGGTTTAATGATAGTTTGCGTAACATCTCGAAAAAATATAATTCTTCAAGTTCTCCACCATTTGTTGTCCTCATGGAGAGTACTGTTCCAGGTCGCAATGTGGGAAAGTTGGATCCAATTTGTGTCTTAAATTTACTTAATCCTCTTATTGATGGTGGTAAATCGATCTCGAGAAACGGCATAAACCAGTTGAAAATTGTTTGTGATAATTGGTTGAGTGCCAATAATCTTATCGATGTTAGAGACCTTTCTTTGGCGGGCTTTAAATGTTTCATCCCGGATTCATTTTTAGGTAAAAAGGGTTTTACTACTTTGTTCCCTGTGAACAGAACAATTTCAGAAATTGTTTCTTTCTTTGATGATTCTGTTTTGAGCAGTATCATCTCTATCAAGAGGATCTTCAATGGTCAGATTGCCACAGATCGAGTTGAGTTTAATTTTTATTGCAAGGTAGTTCCGAGTAGTATCTCAATGAGTGGATATGATTTGCAACTCACTCCAGCGATTCCGAGGCCAAGAAGATGTTTTAAGTGTCAGAGATTTTGTCACACTGCAAATCAATGCCGTTCCACATTTCCTTCATGTGAATTTTGTGCAGGGAGACACCTCACGAACCTATGTTCCAATATAAATGTCAGAGCTAGTTGTAAGAATTGCAATGGGGCTCACTTTGCTTCCTCAAGTAATTGCCCAATTTATAAATTTGAATGTAACATACTTAAACTTAGAATGACAAATTGGTGGCTGTCGAGGAGCTGTCTGAGATTGGTCGTTCTAAGTTGAATCTTATAGATTCTTTACGCAAAAACTTGTCTTTTTAATACTTATGTATTTTATTTTCTCTTTTAAATTTTTAATTGTTCCCTGAACGCTTTTCAAATCTGGTTATTTTTATCCTTTTGTGCCTTTTTATTTCGTTATATTTCTTTGCAGAATTTTTTCTTTTTTTTTTTGTTCTCGTTAATATGAGTGTTTTTAAGTATGGTACCTGGAATGCTCGTAGTGTTGTAAATAAAAAAAGCTGAAATAGAATCAATCCTTAACTTATATGATTTGGATGTTTTAGCCACATCTGAGACATGGCTTTCGTCAAGGTGTCCGGTTTGTCAGATTTCTGGGTACTATACTTACAGGAAGGATCGAAACGATCAACATGTTGGTCGCAGAGTTGCCAATGACCCTACCTAAACGCTACTGCGCTTGCGCTACGACAACTCTCTTATAGGTCGAAAAAAGTGCGCTTATATAAAATGCTTAATAATAAGAAAACTTTAATAAAGCAATATAAAAATATTTTCACTATTGAATTTATTTTTTTTTGTTAATTATATTGCTTCCTAATAAAAAAATACTAATTTCCTTAATATACTTAAGTATATAATAATAATAATTTTATTATATTTACACCATTATTGTAATTATTTTTTAAATAAAATATTTATAATCTATTATTATTATCATCAATATAATATTTATTAATTAATTATTATATTATTTATTATTATTATCATTATTTTCAATAAATTATTATTAATTAATTATCTATGAATGTATTACATCTATATATTTCAAAAAAATGAATCGAATTTTTTTTGTACCTTTTTCCCAATTCAAATTTTCCTCATAAAAAAGCTAAATTTTTCTAAAAATATATACGTATATATCATAGATAACTAATTAATAATAATAATTTAATGATAATAATAACAAAAATAAATAATATAATAATTAATTAATAAATATTATATTGATGATAATAACGATAATAATAATAGATTATAAATATTTTATTTAAAAAATAATTACAATAATGGTGTAAATATAATAAAATTATTATTATTATATACTTAAGTATATTAAGGAAATTAGTATTTTTTTATTAGGAAGCAATATAATTAACAAAAAAAAATAAATTCAATAGTGAAAATATTTTTATATTGCTTTATTAAAGTTTTCTTATTATTAAGCATTTTATATAAGCGCGCTTTTTTCGACCTATAAGAGAGTTGTCGTAGCGCAAGCGCAGTAGCGTTTAGGTAGGGTCATTGGCAACTCCTTGGTGGTGGTTCTTTATTATTAATTAGAAATTCATTATTGATTACCCCTATAAATATAAACAAAAATGTTTTGTCACAGATTGATGTTGTAGGTGTCTCTATAGGTACTGATTTTGGACAGTTACAGTTTCTGTCAGTATATGCCCCGCCAGGTGCTCGTGTGCCATCCACTGTTTGGTCGAATCTCATTCAAAATTGTAACTTGAATGAAAAAATTGTGTTGTGTGGGGATTTTAATGCACACGCTTGGCTTTGGGGTGCCAATCATAATGATACTCGTGGTTCTTTTTTGGCTGATGCTGTTGAAGATTTCGACTTGATACCTCTAAATGATTCAATACCTACCTTCGTAAGATTTGATGGAGTCAGGAGTAATCTCGATTTGATTTTTGTTTCATCGTCTCTTGCTCAGGTTACTGTGGATTCCTTCGCTTCGTATCACTTTTTGGTAATTGCCACATCAGATATTGAGCCTAAATTTATTAAGTCATCTACTAATAGAATTAATATTAAAAATGTTGATTGGATTAAATTTTCTAAAATTATTGATAATAAGTGTGTAACTCTCTTAGGTGATTTGGATGGTGGTGCTGATCCGATCAGCATTTATGATGAATTTACTAGTCAAATTAGGGACGTCTTACATGATTGTGGTGCTTATGTCCCATCAAATCTGCCAGGCAGGAGAAAGGCTAAACCTCTTTGGTGGGACTCTGAATGTGATGATGCTCTTGAGAGGAGAAGATCAGCCAGGAAAGATCTTTTGGCTTGTCAAAATGTCGAACTCTTGGAAAAATTTAAATCTGTCGATAATGAGGTTAAGTGGTTCCTTCGTCAGAAGAAAAAATCTTCTTTTGTTAAGTTTTGTGACGATATCAAACCCTCAATGGGAATTAGAGAAATTTGGGGAAAGGTCAGAGCATTTTCTAATGCTTCTCAACCTTTAAGAACAGGGATTTGTAATGATCCTAACTCTGATGTTTTCAGGAAACTTCAGGAAGAGTTAGCTCAGGAGAATGTTCCTATCGTTGATCTACCCCTAATTCCTGATCCTAATGTTCCGGACGAATTGAATAAACCCTTTACTTATTTAGAATTCCATTCTGCGATTGTCCAATGCAAGAAAAATTCCTCTCCTGGTCTTGATTCGATTTCAAATAAAATTATTCAAAAGTTGTCCTCCCTCAGTAGGAGGCTCTTATTTCGTCTCTTCAATGATTTTTTTGCTGGGTCTATATATCCTGATAATTGGAAAAATGCTAGATTGATATTTATCCCTAAGCCAGGTGGAGTTGGCTTTAGACCAATCTCATTAACTTCCAATATTTGTAAACTCTTTGAAAAAATGGTGCACAAAAGATTGGAACATTATGTTGAATCTGTCAATGCGATACCTAGATTCCAATTTGGTTTTCGACGTGGCCTTTCATCGATGGACTGTGTTTCGACCTTGGCTACTGATATTCATATTTGTTTTTCCAAGAGGGAGCACACTTTCGCTCTGGCAATTGATATTAAGGGAGCATTTAATAATATCACTCCAATATCGGTGTTTAATCGTTTGACAGAATTGGGAGCTCCTTCTAAGATAATAAATTTTGTTTCTTTTCTTACGTGTTCGCAGAGGTTATTCTTTTCTGCAAATTCTGATAAATTCAAGCTTTCAGGCATTGGTGTTCCACAGGGTGGCGTATTATCTCCACTTTTATTTAATCTTGCTCTCAGTGGTTTTGACTCCTGTATACCACATGATATCAAATGGCTAATGTTTGCAGATGACTTAATTCTGTATATTAGGACGAAGAATTCAATTCTGGGAGTGAGAAAATTGGAAGAAACAGTCAAATTGATTTCACGATGGCTGGCTGGTGTGGGTCTTTCAGTTTCAATTCCTAAATCCCAGTTGATTGCATTTTCTAGAACGAATCAGAATTTAAGTCAATTGTATATTAAGATAGATGATTGTAGGATTGAGGTTGGTGGCTCCATTAGATATCTGGGAGTGGTTCTGGACAGGAGATTGTCGTGGCTTTCTCACTTGGACTGTGTTTCGACCTTGGCTACTGATATTCATATTTGTTTTTCCAAGAGGGAGCACACTTTCGCTCTTTCACTTGAAAGATATTGCTGGCAAAGCAACGAAAGCGATTAACGTCATTAAGTCCTTGTCGAGGGTTTCGTGGGGTGCCAATCCTTCGGTTCTGTTAAATGTTTATCGCGGCCTAGTTAGATCCCATTTGGAGTGGGGATGTCAATTATTTTCCCTGGCTGCTAGATCCAATTTAGCTATCTTGGATAGAATCCAGTTTTCTGCTTTGAGATCGGTCCTTGGATGTATGTGATCAACTCCTACTTCAATTTTATTGTCTGAATCTGATGAGCCTCCTTTATATATTAGGAGAGCGATGCTTTGTAGAAGACATGTTATTAGGAATATATCTTGGTCTCGAAATCCTCTTTTTCCTAAATTGATGTTGCTGGATGAGTCTCTATTTGGGAGATGTGGTGCCCCTAATGATGAGGTTTTGAAATCAACAAAGTTTTCCTTACTTGAGGCATTTACGGATATAGGGGTTATGGTTAATAAATGTGGCAGAACAAAAAAGCCTGGATTTTTTTACTTTTCCTGGAGGGAGCTTACAGGCGAGCTTTCGGTTGATATTGATCTGGGTTTGGAAATAAAATCTAGCGTCAATCCTTGCGAGTCTTTTGACACTTTAATGAAAAAATCTTTTAAGGACCACGTTGAAGTTTTTACTGATGGATCACATAATCCAATCAAAGGTCTTTCTGGTGCTAGCTATTGTGTTCCTTCTATGGGCCTTGATTTTTCAGTCAAACTTAGTGGCGTAATGACTGCCGAATCGTGTGAACTATACAGTATCTTATCTGCGTTGAAGTTTGTGAGAGCCTCTCAATTGAGTAAAGTTATCATTGTATCTGATTCGAGATCTTCGTTGAGTTGTATTAAAGATAGATTTCTGGTTATGAAACCACATCCTATCATACTCAAGATAATTAGAATCACTCTTGAAATGATTAATGAGGGTCGACTTGTTCAATTTTTGTGGGTTCCGTCTCATAAAAGTATCAAGGGTAATGAGAGAGCTGATAAATTGGCCAAGGAAGCCTATAAATTACCTATTGGTAATTTTGTGGGGGCTCCCATGAGGGATTTTTATTCATTGCTGGGATCCGACCTGAAATCATGGACAATTAAATTATGGTCCTACTTTAGAGCTAATATTTCTCGAAATCCTTATTATGATAAAGTGAATGTCAAGTCTGTATGGCCTTGGTTTGGTGGCATTGATGCTTCGAGAAAGTTTATTAATTTGATTACTAGAAGATTGAGATCTGGACACATTTGCACGGGGGAACATTTTTCTAGGATGAACTGGACTCTTCCTCTGGATTGTGCATGTGGCGAGGAGTTTAAGAGTCTGCGTCATTTGTTGAGTTATTGTCCATTGCTATCTCCTGGCAGACCTGCCTTTTTCTCTTACTTATCTTCCAAACTTTTAAATTTTGATCCGGATAATTTCAGTTTGGACAGTCTGATTTTTGATCCAACCTTAAATTCTGTTATTGAAATTGGAAAATTTTTTTCTTGTAGTGGTATGATTTTATAAATCAATAGGGTTTGTTTTTTTTTTTTTTTAACTGCAATCTATTTTATCTCATTATACTGAAATTGTAAATTTCCCTCTTTCCCTTCCATATAGCTGCAGTTAAGCAAACACTGAGTTTTACTTGTAAACCTGTTCTCCTATTGGATCTATGATTGGAACCTGGACATTATTGAACTCAACCAAGAAATGCACTTTTCTACATCTAAACTGGACAAGTTGCATACTTCAGATTAAATATCGTATATTGTGATTGGTGACTTTATGGTGAAAATGCAATTGTGTGGACATTATGATGAGAATGCAATTGAGTGCACATTATGAACCCTACTTTTCTTAACAACACAAACTTATAGACACCCTAAACTTAACAGATTAATCTCATACTTAATTATCTTAAGTTTTCTCTGAGTAATTAATTTCTTCCCGGTTATATCTTTTAGTACTGGCTATTTGTTGCTACAAGAGGCCATTTAAACAAAACAAACAAACATTTATAAATTCGTCCAAAATTTTGGATCCGCCATTTTTTGAATTTTGAAAAACTGACCTCAGATTCGTAATCAGCGACGCCGAAAACTCCCGAGTAACAAGTTTCAAGCGAATTGCATTTGATTTTCTAAAAGTGGCCCGCCATATTGGATCCGCCATATTGAATTTTTAAAAACGGACACCGAATTCGTTATTAGCGACCCGGAAAAAACAAAAATAACATGTTTTAAGTGAATTTTTAAAAATTTGTTGGTTAAATATTTCTTATAATTTTTTTAAAAGAAAAATCAATTTGTTTAAAAAAATAAAATACAGAAAATGTACAAAAAATTCTAAAAATAATTTTAGACGTTTCTGGTTGTAAAAAAAAAATTATGACTTAATTTTCATTATAGGTTAACAGAAACTGCATTTTTATTTTAAAAAGTACTAATTTTGTTGTTTTGTGAAAGTTAAACAAATTTATTTTTATTAATTTTCAACTAAAAAAATTTTTTTTTTACTTATTTGTATGCTATTAGGCCTGAAAAAATAAAAAATTTCGACATTTATTGGTTATTTTTTACTAAAATAATTAAAAAACTAAAACTGCGTCCCACCATATCGCAAAGGGTTTAAATCGGTACAAAAATAAAAAAGTTACAAGGGATTATATATATGTGAAAACGGTTTTTTGTCTCTAAAATCAAAATTTAGGGGTCTTAGGAAAATTTTTAATATACCATTCTTTTTAGTTTTTTGTTACCTACAACCTCTAGTAGGTCTTATAAAAAATGTTGTTTGGCTGTCACACAGTGTAATGAGATAATATATTTAATGCCTTTGAATACGAGAAAATATTATTCTTATGGATCATGCAAAGGTAGAATATTGATAAACTTCTGGATAAAAGTTTTAAACGAACAGAAATCGATATATATATATATTTAAAAAAAAACAAATTTAGTTTCAAACTAATGTGTAAATTTAGTTATAAATAAATAATTAAATCACAACGACGTACTTATTTTCTGTTCTCATTTTTTTTTTCGTGTCTCGTTTTAAGTGAAACAATAAAAATTAACAATTTTGATATAAGTAATTCTCAAAGATACTACTTCATTTTCTTTTTTATTAATATAATTAATTATTTCTATTGATCTCTTAACATACATCTACTGTCATTTCTACATAGCAATGTACGAATATATTTATAAGACTCTATGTATATATATATATATATAACTACATAACTGTACAATGGAACACGATCAAGTTCCCAACATATGAAGACGATTTTTTTGTCCGATTCTTTTGTTTTTTTTTAATTTTCTTTTAATTTTTTTTTTTTTTTTTTTTTGAGAACCGATTAAAAGAAACAAGATATTTTCTAAATATCAGTTTCATTTTAAACGCGCTCCTCAGATGTCATCCAAGAAAGAGTTTGAAAATTGTCGTTAATTCTATGAAAACGTACAAGTTGAATACTGTGTATCTGCAATATTTAAATTAATGTGATATAGAAAATTTATATTTTTCATTCATGATCAGCCAATTTAATTGAATACCAATTGATGAAATTGTCATCAGCGGTCTTTGAAAATATTACTTTTTACTTTGGTGATGAGAACACACACACACATATATATATATACATATATGTATATTTTATGAATTGAGTTAAATGATTGGCAGTTTCAAACGGATAACTCGATATCCTTATTTATTAATGTGAAGAAAAAAAAATTAAGTAAGCCGTGCGTGAATTATCAAAGAGAGTTGAGGATCTTATACGGAGTAAAAATAACTTTAGAAATACATCGTTAATATTTTTTTCCGTATTTTCAATAAGGTTTTCTTCTTCTTTTTTTTTGAGAATACAAATTCAAAGTCGATTATGTAAAATCTGCTCTGGTTAGTTTCTCGGATTTCTTAAATAACAAGAAAAAAAAATATATATATTTCTTTAATATAATAAATAATAGAATTAAAACTTTGAAGTTTTAAATTTTGAAAGAAACAGTTTTTACGAATTCAAAAGTAAAAACAATTTTTTTTTTTTTAATTTTTCTTGGATCCTTTTCCCTTGTTTAGTCTTTTAATTTGATTTTTTTTCTGTGTTGTCTTGGTTTTTCCGGATTTATCACAGTTACGGAGACCAAAAACAATTGCTTTTAGATTTAATCTAAATAGTCCCAACATTCTTTTTCGTAGCCCTCATGTACGTGTTCTAGCAAAACTTTTCGTCGACTGTCGCAGTATCTGCAAAAGAAAAAAGAAAATTTTTATGAAAAACAAAATTTTTAAAATCTTTTTTTTTAAAAAAAAAGTCTAATTTAAAAACTGAAAAAAGGAGATGCATGAATATTCTCCACATTTGACTTACAAGAATTTTTGCGGCATTGAATTAAGGTAATATTACACTTTATACCAATCAAAAAATCGAAATTTTTCAAAAATTACATGATTTAATAGTTTTCAATTGAAAATCCAATTATTGTCTAAAGTTTTTCAAAAATTCAATTATTATTTCTCAAAATTTTAAGTCGAATTCTTCTAAAAATTTTAACTATTGCTCTTTCAAAACTCAATATTTCTCAAATTTTTAACTTAAATTTCTTTTTCAATGAATTATTTCTAATCATTTTAATCAAGTTTTTCAAAAATTCAATTACATAAAATGTTTTTTAATTATAAATTAAGGGTGTCTAGCGCTTTTTCCAAATAAAATTCCAAGACTTTTCCAGTTTTTCCAGATTAAAATTTTTTTTTTCAAATATGTACTATTTTAATAAATGACAAAAATATTTTTAATTTTTTTTAAGTTTTAAAGATTTTTAAGATTAAATTATTTTAAGTCTCTTTTTACAATAAACTAGTACTGAATTTTAATTTTTGGCATTTTCAGGCTTCGGATTGAATTCAGAGGAAGAAAAAAGTCGTTTTAGTCGATTGACATTACTAGAAAACTTAAAAACGTCGCATATTCTTTTATTTTTAAATAAATAAAATTAGTAAATATTTTACTATTATTATCAAACAATTGTAATTAGAAATTAAATAAATTTTATTAATTCCTTAATAAAAATGTTTCATAGGGATATTTTCAAGAAATTTTATTTACAATATTTCAGAATTAAATTGAGACAAATTTTCAAAAATTCAATTCAGTATAGGACAAATAATTAAAATTTTGAAAAAGTTGCAGTTAAAAATTTTAAAAGTAAATAAATTTTTGGAAATTTCAAGTAAAAATTTTTAGAAATAATTGAATTTTAGAAAATTTTAAATTGAAACGCATAAATTTTAATTAATGAATTTTTTTTACATTGGTATTTTAGATAATTGAATTTAAAAAAACTTTCAATTAAAAAATAATTTAAATAATGGAATTTTTAAAAAACTTCATTAAAATTATTAAATATAATTAATTTTGCAAAAAATTCTAGTTTTTAAAAACATTTTTCAATTGAAATCTTCTGAAATCTAATTACTTCAAAAAAAAATTATAACTCGAACACTTACAAATTCAATTAGTAATTGAATATTAATTAAATGTTAATTCAATTGAAAATTTCACTTTCCTTGACTTTTTTTAATGATTTCCCTGACCCGTGGCAACTCTGATATAATAATATTTTGTAAAATTGAATTGCCTTGAAATATTTAATTCGAACTATTTCAAAATTGAATTATTATAATTTTTTAAAATACAAAAAAATAATAACTTACCGGTACTTATCCTGTACTTTCTGTTTTATATCCGCAAGATTTTCACTTGTGATTTCTCTCTCTAAATATTCAGATAAACACTCTGTTGCACCTTCAAGATCCTTTTGGTTAGCCTCGAAAATCACAGATTGATTATTTTTCTTTAAATAGTACGCGAAAACATACGTGTACATCATTGTTTGTCGGCAGGAGCAAAGAATATCTACAGCTTTCTTCAAAAACTGGACCTGTAATTTAATTAATTATTAGAAAATTTTCTAACTAAATAAAACAAACAAAAAATAAATATATCTAAACAATAATATTCTAATTTTTATTTCCGTAATGAGTAAATTTCTATAAATTTCGAAAATAGTAAAGGATTTTTTATTGAATCCAATATAACAGCCAAAATTTTTAAAATGGATGGATTTGCTTAAAAATTGTCACTCAGGGATTTTGTAGATCGCTGAATAAAAAGTATGATGTCAAATTTTCAAATTTCAAAATTTTAATTCAAAAATGTCCACAAAAGAATGTTAAAAATCGTCCGCGCCATTTTGAATTTTTGAAATCCGACTCAATATTCGTAATCAGCGACTTCAAAAACCACTGAGTGATAATTTTTAAGTCGTCAATTCAATCAATTTTTAAAGAATCGTCTACCATATTGGATCCGCCACACAGTGGACACAGACATTCTTTGATACTTTGAGTAATTTGAAAAATAAAAAAAGAAGAGTAGGTCATCTAAGGGTACTAATGACTCGGATATCTGTTCTTCAATATTCAAAATGTCGGATCCAAAATGGCCGACTAATTAAAAAAAAATTGTTTAAGGGAAGAAACCACATTAGGAGGTTGAAAAAATCGATTTTTTCGAGTGGTTTCCAATGTATTTTTGTGTCCTGAACACGATCCAGGGTTCAAAAATTGAGTATCACGTCAGGATTTCGAGTAAAGTGGGAGTAAAGTCTCCAAAAACCGTGTTTTTGAGGGTTTTTAGTATTCTTTTTTCTCCTTAAAATTCGATTTAAATTAATTAAATTTCTCCTTTTTAAATTAAATGACCCAGACACATTTTTGTGATCATTTTGTTATATTTCAGCTACACACGTGAAAGGGATTAAAAATAAATAGTAAACTTACTTCAATCCATGACATATTGTGCTGTTGCATTTCCTCCATTTTTTCCTTGACGCTAGCGTAAAGTTTGTGCTCAAACTTAAGTGACTGCATGTGATTCATGTAACGATTGCAATAAAATAAATAGCGCTGAAGCGCAGCACGAGACTTTTCCTGTGCGTCTCGTGCAGTTTTAGCGTCATCTTCATCATAACGATTACAACTATACCAACTTGAGCCATGTGGTTCCCATGGACCCAAGCATACCCAACAAAATTCCGTTTTACAATTTTGATTCTTACAAATCATGTGATTGCAACCGCCGTCCTTTTCAATTGTCACATTACACTTTGGACATTCTTTAGTATTTGCCGCAATCCAATTTGATGTCTCTGAGTCGTCATCGCATTTTTTAATCCACTTTCGTAAAAGATGACATTTAACTGGGTCATGCCAATTTTCACCGCAAAGAAAACAAAAAGTGTGACCACATTTGCATGTCACGGGTCGTGATTCAACGTATTGAACTTTTATCGCATTATTGCAATCTGGCGATGGACACCACCTCAAAAGCCTGTTACACTAAAAAAAGAGAGAATAGGAAATTTAATACTCATCGGAAAAATTAAATATGGGAATATTTTTGTCATTATTTTTCAACAAATTATTAATAGCACGGGTCCTTTGAAAATCAAAATTTTAAAAATCACTGTTTTTTTTTACAATTTTTGGCTAAAAAAAATTTAATTTTCAAAATTTTGATAATTACTCCACTAAAGAATATGTTTTTTAACAACATGCAAAAAAATCTCATTTAGATTTTTTGTTAAACTGTTTCAAGAAAAACGAGCAGCTTAACTTTATTTTATAGTTTGCATTTTTGCTGCAAATCTCACTGCAAACGTTTTTTCCTTTTTATTTCTTCAATTACAAAATTGGTATTGATTTACTGCACAAAACATTTTTTTTACAAAGTAGAATAATTTTGTGGACCATTGTCACATGATAATCAAAAATATTTAAATTTTTATCAAAGAAATGGATTTTTTAATACAAAAGATATTTCATTTGAAATCACTTGAGAGGTTACTAAAAATGAAAAAATTGTTTTGTTCGCTAAATCTAGTGTAGAATTTTTATTTTTCATCCGATTGTGCTCTACTTGGGCTCAAAATTTTCGTAATTAAATAAACTATCGAGAAAGAATGATAAATATGAACTTTTTTTATTGTTTGGATTGGAAAAAATTAGCAGAAGTTAGACAAGTATCTAAAAATCTTCAAAATTTGCATGAAATTTAAATTTTGATCAACTATAAGTCTGTCAATTTTAATTGGATTTTATTCTACTACCTTTCCAACGGTATATTATTTATTATATTTGAATTAGCTGATTTTCCTACAGATGAATTTACGTGACATCACACCTAGAAAATGTGTTTTTTTTCAGATTCAGCAAAATTGCACGAAGGAAAAAAATCCAAAATATGTTTTTCTTACTCAAAAAACATCTGTTAATAGAAAATAAAATATTTCATTCGATTGGCAAAAAAAAAGTTTTAAATTTTTAAACCTGTGTAGGCTTCGCAGTTCTTGGTAAATGACGGTGCGCCAGAAGGAGGCTTATATAAAAATGAATTGGCACTTAAAAATTCTTTTTGATTATGGTTCTAAGATAAATAAAAAACTTTTCTCTCAATAGGTTTTAAAATCAGCTTACGTGCCCAATTTAAAACAAATTGAGTTTTAAATATTTAAAAATAGTATTTTATGAGGAACCAAAATTTATTTAATTTATACATATATGCGAATCGATAATAGATGTTTTAGATTTGGGTTCATATAAATTTATTAACAATGAAGTTATTTTCTTGTTTCGTTTTTATATTTATGCGTTAAGAGTGTCGAACGGTATCTGAAATTCTTTGACAAGAAGAGAGCTTTAATTATCACTCTGAACGTGAAATAGTATTGATTTTAAAATACTTTTTTCTCGAAACACGAACACTTTTAACAAAATCAGCCAAAACCCTCATCTTATAAATTTCCTAAATCCAAAAGACTGTACGAATCCATAGAAAGACATGGTTGCAAAACAAAAATTAGAAAAGTAATCTAATAACAGCTGCGACTTTGTGCGCTCTGCATGCTGCTGCTATCTGACGGCGGCAGGAGGTAATGAACCTGTCATTATATTACTTTTCGTTTTGCAATCGTCTTTTTGTATGGATTCGTATAATCTTTAGGATTTAGGAAATTTATATAAGATAAGGATCTCTAGCTGCTTTTGTAAAAAGTGTCCGTCTTTCGAGAAGAAAGTATTTTAAAATCAATGTTTATCATTTTCACATTTAGTGCCGTTCTTATAGAGCGATAATTAAAGGTCTCTTCTTGCCAAAAAATTTCAGAGACCATTCTACTCTCTTAAATAAATTTTGTCACTTTTAAAATCGTTCTTTTAACATTATAATTTAATTTTTTTAAATTGGACACAAACACTACAGCAATATAATTATTTATATGTAAAATTGAAAATAAGTAATTATTTTATCATTTATTACAGTATTTATTAGATTAAATAAATTCTGATTCCCCATAAAACACTGTTTTTATATAAAAACTCAATTTTATTTAAATCAAAAACTATTGAGAAATGTTTGTTATTCATCTAAGAATCATAATCAAAAAGAATTTTCAAGTGCCAATTCATTATTATTAAAACCACCTTCTGTCGCACCGTGAAATAGCAGAAAGTAGCTTTTAAGTTAAAAAAAATTAGGGATTGTTTCTTCTTTAAAAAAAAGTAAAAGTATTAATTAAGTATTAATTAAAATATTACAAAGCCGATAAAAGTATATAATAATGCATTGAATTGAATAATATAATAAATTAAAATCTTACTTCAACAAAGCTATTTGTTATGAGATGTTGATATTTCAGTTTAACTTTGGAATCCTTTACAAGTCGCATTACACTTGCATCGTCAACTAAAATGTCACAAGCGTGTGCGGCGCAAGCAATTGTTTGACCAACGCCTTCTTCCATAATTTTTGTCGTTAGATATTCCCCCCAACATCCAGTGCAAAATCGATGTCCACACTCTAGTCCAGTCATCATCTATTAATAAAAGTAATTTTAGACTTGAAAGAGATAAAAAAAAACCATTTCATGGTCAGAGTTTGCCACAAAAATTTCACAATAATTTTCTCTAACTTCTAGACAATATTTTGTATTTTTCAATATTTTCATTTTCGTGTTTTTTCTATCAAATATGAATTCTATAAAAAAAATTGTGTTAAATAAAATTTCAATCAAATGAAAATTCTACAAAAAATTTATAAGAAAATTTTTAAGTTCGTCCGCCATATTACACATTTTTTTCAAGTTTTTTCATCCCTTAATACAGTAATATACTTGAGGAAACTTTTTTCTTAAACCTTTCTTAGAAACTATGCTGTCCCCATTTACCCCAAATTTTAGAAAATTTTCTAAATCTTGGGGTAAATGGGTACAGTCAGTTTCTTGCGTTTAAAGCTTATCTATATTTTTTTTTGTTGCATAAAATTAATTCTGGGAATGTAAATAACAACTTGACAAAAAACCCTTTAATATTATGTTATAAAGGAAGAAACTTACGTAATTTGTGAAAAATTACGATTTTGTCCCCATTTACCCCAACTAACCCTATATAAATTTGAGACGCATGAATATGCATTAAAGCTAATTTTTTAGAATTATGTTTTAATCGAATTATATTGTGTAGAATATTATTTTTGCAGAATAATAATTTAAAAGTATCTTAATTTTGCAGAAAAATAATTGTATAGAATTTTAATTTTGTAGAATATTCATTTGTTCGAATTTTTATTTTACAGAATAAATTATTAACCGATTATCAATGTTACCGAATTTTTATTTAGACGAAAATAAAAAAAAAATAAAAATAGGGATAAAAATTTTGTTTAAAGAATTTTCTTTTGGTATTGAAAATTACATGAAAAACTCGTCAAAAATCCTAGTAACAAATTAAAATCCATAAAGTTTTGTAGAAATTACACGAATTTGAAAATGACAGTATCATTTTTCAAATTTTCAATTTGAAACGTAACTGGTTTCTCTGACTTGTGGCAACCTTGGTGATGGAACTAAATTAAATTATTTCTTTACAAAATATTTTCCTGGACGGAATATTATTAATAATATAATAATAATTAAGAAATGTTTTCTCTCCATAGTATTAAATAAAAAAGAAAAAAAATTTAAATGGCATTTTTTCACATTATACAACTTACAGGCAATGGTAAAGATATAAAACAAATTGCACATTCTTCCGTTCCATTCGTTGATGTGCGCCTTATCTGCAATAGAAAAAAAATATATTTTTTTGAATGTTAAAATGAACTATTTTACGTGAATATTTAATTTGTTCTACAATTCTTACCAAAGAACTTTGGGAAGCACGATTCCGATTAATTACGGGACCTTGTCTGAAGGGATTAATAACCCTGGCTTCTGCAAATAATTTTTCTTGATCGCCATCGTAAAATCGTTCCATTAATTTTTCTTTATCCCATTTGAAATGATTAAGTAAAATACGCGTTGTAGTCGCTGGAATCTGAAAAAAAAACAATTCAAATAAACACATTATTATTTTTCAAATAAATTTTTTAATATAAAATTTACAAGATTATAGAAGGCAAAGGATTTCTGTTAAAATTAAAATTCAACAGATGTTAATAAAATGAATTTAAGTAATTTAACCATTTAATTGTTATTTAATAATATTCAGGGACATCTTAAACAGAAAATAAATAAAAAAATTTAATAAAATAACATAAAAAAAAATATATAAAAATCAAATCATAAAAATTATTAATTACAATTTTCGTTTCAAATAATTTTGTTAGAAATAAAATTATTTATCAGGTGAATTTTAATTTTTTCGAATTAGCATTTTTTAAAAATTTTAAATGTCGGATTCAATTTGTCGATAAATAAATTTTATATTTCTACGGATTCACTTGAGAATGGTTACTTAGGGCTTTTAGAGGTCGCTGATTACGAATCCATTGACAGTTTTTAAAAAATCAAAATGGCGGGTCAATAAGGTCATGTTGAATATAATATCGGTTATAAAATTTTTTAAACTTAATTACAGGCTTCGAAGTCTAGTAAGAGACCACGAAGCTGAAGTACGCAACGTTTATCATAAACGATTTTTAAAAAAATAATTTTTTAAAATGAAAAATTCTATAATTTTTTGCCTAAAAAATATTTCTTCTAGTTTTCATTAATTAATAAATTATAAAAAAAAGATTTTTTAGGCAAAAAATTATAGAATTTTTTATTTTTAAAAATTATTTTTTTAAAAATCGTTTATCATAAACGTTACGTACTTCAGCGTCGTTAGGAGACCAAAAAAAGTATGAAAACGTAGCATTTTGAAAAAAAGTGTCCTCTAAATTGAAAAAAGTATCATTTTAAACAAGTTGTAAATTCAGATGTTCATTACATGAACATTTTGCTTCCTCTTTACGATCAGCAAAAAAATTTGCTTCCTCGTGGAGAAAGCAAAATTTTATTGCCAAAATGTGAATTTTTGATTTTTTAACTTTCATTAATTCTTTAAATTTACCTCAAATGTATACTTTATATATATCGATCGATTCGTCTTGACGTAAGGAATACGATTTTATTATATATAACCTTAAATTTTTCTATTTAAAATTTTTTTCGATTAAAAAAAAATTTTTGGAAAAAAGACGATAAAATTTTTTTTTTTGGGGTATTTTTCAAAATCCTTTGGTCAGATTTGAGATATTAATATGATAAATGAGCCTACCAAATTTTATCTAAATCCACTAAAACCTGTTGAAGTTATCTTCTAAACAAAAAAGGGATCCACACACACATACATAAATCCGGACAATTGATCAGGATCTCATTTAACATGTTTCTATAAAGAAAAAAATTTGTTTCCGCCACTTTGAAAAGTTTTATAAACGAAAGGACTACAAAGCTTCCTCCACGAGGAAGCAAAATAAAGTAAAATTTTTTTTTACGGGGAACGTTTATGACTTAGTGATGTAGTTTTTTTTTCTTGAATAAAGGTACATCATTGAACTTTTAAAACATATACTAGCAAAATTAAACGCGCGCAAGCGCGCCAAATTGAATATTTAATTATTTGTTATAAAGAAATTAAAGATTAATATTATCAATAATTTAATTTATTAGAATATCATTACATATTAAATGATAATAATGAAAATTATATGTTTAGAGGCCTCGGATTATACGACTTTTTTCAAAAATACGACTTTTATCGACTTCTTTTAATAAAATGCGACATTTTTTTTTACATTTGAAAAAAAATGTAAATAATAGTATATTATGTGGCAAGCACGTAAAGTAGTACTTTTTAGGTGAGGATGTAATTTTCAGTACGAGCTGTCGTTAATGCGACGTAGGTGAGACGAAGGCGAGCCAAGTCGAACCGAAGTCGCACAGACAGCGAGTATTGAAATCATCCGAACCTAAAAATTACTACGTGCGAGCCACATACGCTATTTTTTTCGCCATTGTTATGAAAAAGTGAAACAATTTTAAAGAAATATATATATATATTATATATTATATGTTATATATTATATATTATATATTATGTATTATGTATTATATATTATGTATTATAAATATATATATTTATATAATATATAATATAATATATATGAAATAGTATATAAAATAAAATAATAAAAATTGATAAATAAAAAAAAGCAAAACAAAAATTATGCAAAAATTAACAACTGCCTAAAAAAGTCTTTTTTAGGCAGTTGGCCCAAACTGCCTTAAAAAGTGCTACTTTATCTGCCCAAAAAAAAGGCACAAAAAAGACACTTTTTCATGTCAATGGCGAAAAAAATACACTTTTTTAGTATAAAATGTAGATCTTCTTCAGATCCTCTTCAATTCAATTATTTAACAAATTTTGAACTAAAATGATTCTTCACTAAATTATTTTCTAAAATTTCTATTCAAAATTAATTATCCAAATTTTCAATCAAAAATGAACTTAAATTAAATTATTATCCAAAATTTCCACTAAAATTCAATTATTTCCCAAAATTTTCAATTCAAAATGAACTGAAATGGGGTCATCCATAAAGCATGTGATACATTTTTTCAGAATTTTAACACCCCCCCCCCTCCCCCTTGTGATGCTTTTTCCAATACCGATTAATATGGAGTGTGATATTTTGCTGACCCCCCCCCCCTTTCCCCTAAAGTATCACACGCTTTATGGATGACCCCAATTCAATTATTTTCCAAATTTAAAATCAAATAAAATTTTATTATTTTCAAGAATTTGAATTGAAAATTAATTGAATTTTCAATAATTTGAATTTAAAAGCATCTAAAATTTAATTATTTCTAAAATTTTTCATTGAAAAATTTTTTTTTTGAAATTTAATAATTTCAATTATAACTCTAAGGAAATTCAATTATTTTTAACTATTTTAATAATATTCTTTGAAATTTCAACTATCTGAAACCATTTTTCAATTAAAAATGATTTTCAAATTATTGTATTTTGTCCGCATTTTCTAATAAATTTTTAGTGAAATCATCTAAAATTTTAATTACAAAACACTTAAAGTTTCAATTAATTTCAAAAATCTCAATTTTAAATCTTTGAAAATTCAATTAAATTTAAAAAATGTTTTCCAAAAATTGTTTGATAAATTATTTTTAGTTCTGTAAAAATTAATAATTGTTTGAAAATTAACAATATGTTTTGAAATTTAATTATTTCTAAAAATTTCAACTTTAACCCTTCGAAAAGGATTATTATTAAAAAAAAAAAAATTTTATTTAAAAATCTGTAAAATAAATATTTTTGTTAAAATAAAAAACAATTCCACTTTTTTTTGGAATATAAATCGACTAAAACGACTTTTTGTGTCTTTAAGTTGATTCGAGGCCTATGTTTTTATAATTAATGTTTAATAGGTATTCGTTGGCCCCTAGTACCTTAAAAATTAATTTTGAAAAATAAATTTTTTTCAAATTACTATCTTGTACGAAATTTCCTGGCGCATCTTTTTTCTCATCATAAATTTTTTGTATTTGTATACAATTTTTGAATCAATATACAATTTTAAAAAAAATGTCGTTGGTAAACGTTGTGTACTTCAGCTTCGTGAATTGAATTTGGAATTTTAAAGAAACTTATTCCGAAATTTGGAAACACAATTATACAACTTTGGAAAAAATGAGAAAAAGAATTGTCAAAATTTGAAACGTCATAAGATTACTATTCAAAAAAACACGTGAAATCAGAAAAGGACAACTTCAAGTTAGAACAGAAGGACAGACCAAGCATTTTATTATTATAGAAATATAAAAAGCAGGAACCATTAAATTAAATAAAAACATACCAAATGTAGCCTCAAAAAAACGAAAATTTTAATACACTTCATCTTCGAATATGAACAAGGTGGCTATTTTATTTTTACAATTTTTTATACTTATGAAGAAGAGTGAAGATAAGTGCAAAAAAATTCTAAAATTTTATAAAATCTAATTTTATAAAAAACAAAATGTAAATCGAAATCTAATAATCGATATATTTTTTTAAATAATCAGAAGATGTTACTTTTATTCCTCAGAATTCTGAACGCGTTATTAAAAAACAAATTCTTATGGAAGATCTTCTTTAAGTATTATTAACAATTACGTTTTATTATTCATTATAAAATTAAATTAGTATAAAATTTTACTTTCCAATGTAAAATATCGACAAAAAAGTTATTATATTTCCATTTATTATATGTGAAAATTCAATAAAAATTTTGTCAATCACGCTGCGTGAAGTTGTCATTTGATTATATAAAGTGCAGTTCACGCATCCAATAATAAGTTTCATTCACTTGCCGAGCTTTTTGAAATAATCAAAAACTAAAAAACAATTAAGTTCTTGAATTTTGTCAATATTATTTTTACCCTTGTTTTTAGAAAAAAGTAGCATTAAGTAGCTTTTTGACAAAATTAGTACTAAAAAAGTAGCCTTGACCAAAAAAAGTATCAAAAAAGTAAAAAAAAGTGTGTCACTTCGAAGTTTGTTAGTATTTTAAAGAAATCTCTTTGCGTTAACAGGGTTGAAAAAAAAATTGTTTAAGAAATTAATTGGATTTATTTACCTCGACAACTGTGTTTACATCTTTTATCGAATCCACCATGTGTTGAACAATTTCTTCCGTTGATAAAACTTCAAAAGGATAATCATCAACGTCACTGGCTCGTTCTCTAGGACTTGCGGCTTCAATTTCCATGGCAAACTCCATATTATCATCTCCACTGGATTCATTACCTGAATCCACATCGTACGTTTCTTCTTCAGAATCCATTGTTGCTTAGGAAACGATTTCTTTTTTTCGTAATTACAATAGATGTTGATCTCCTTCTATAATTATCAAAAATACGAGTTAATAAAAACTAAAAAAAAAACATATATATATATAAAAATTCTCAATTGAACGATAATAATTAAATTCAAAATTAAAGTAAATTAATAATTAAAAACTTAAAAAGAATTAAATAAAATTAATAATAATCTAATTTATTTTACATAAAACTTAATACAATACATTTATTTTTAACCTAAAATTATAAACTTATTAAATAAAAATATTCAAATATATTTGAAAAAAATTACAATAAAAAAAAAATTAAAAATATTAAAAATAAAATTCTAAATTTTCCATTAAAATTACAATTATTTTTGAAAATTTTTGAATAAAAAAAAAATTCTACAAAACCAAAATATTTTCTAAATATTCAAATGTTTTGTAAAATTTTTTTTTCTCTTAACGTCAAAAAAAAAAAGTGCTATAATGATAATTTTATTAACAACAAATTTAAATATATTTTTATTATCAAAATTAAATTTTTTGCGTGAAAAATATTTTTAAACAACGTTAGAGAATAATAATTTTAAATAGTCATTTAACTTACAAAAATATGTATTAAGAAAAAATTACTATGTAACAATTTTATTAGGAAATTTAAATAAAAACAAAGAAACCTTAAGACTTTCTCTTTCTTAAAATCTTCTCAAATTCGAATAAGTCAAAACACAAGCAGACGACATCCACCATTTTAGAGAGAAATTATTATTTTTTTTAATCATTTCAAAAATAATACAATTTTTAAAAATAATACAAAGAGAAAAAAAAATATATTTTCGAAAAATTTGATTAAAAAAAAAAAAAAAGAAACAAAACCTATCAAAATGAGAAAGAAAATAAATAAAACATAAAAGAAAAAAAATTTCACTTAAACTCACGAGACTATAAGATTTAGAATTTAAAACTTAGAG
Organism: Leptopilina boulardi; assembly: GCF_019393585.1. Taxonomy (NCBI): domain Eukaryota; kingdom Metazoa; phylum Arthropoda; class Insecta; order Hymenoptera; family Figitidae; genus Leptopilina; species Leptopilina boulardi. Next base: position 2,458,469 of record NW_026137909.1, read on the forward strand.
GTTAATAACACTCGCGACTTGGACGACAAACACAATAAATTGAAACAATGAAAAAAAGTAACGTTATTAACCTGTTTTAATTTTTCTTTTCTTTAAAAAAGAGAATCAGTAGATGAAGGAACGCTGATTCATGGATGCAGACGACTAATTGTCATTGAAATGAATCTTTCACTATATTTATTGTTTTCACGTTTTTCAATACATCTAAAGATTAAAGTCACTATATATAAATTGAAACGTTTTTCTCTTTTTTTTAACCTTAAAAAATTCTAAATCTCAATAGAAAAAGTTTTAATCGAATCAAGGAAGAAAAAGAAAATGTTTTTATATATTCACGACAAAATGCAATCAAGCCATAAGAATGCAGACTGTCTTGTTTCTCGGGACTTGTGACGTCACTTTCGTTTGTCGCTCCCGTTCTCTATAGCCTTTGTATAGGTATATCTCTTCGAACTCGTTCACTAAAAGTGGGTCCACTTATTAATTTCACAATCTCAACACTTTTGACAAGCAATTACACACGTTAATCACGATAAACTTTATAAGGCTAACATTTTTTTTCACTTCTAAATATTATTCCCGTAAACATGGAGATTCTTCGTTAAACGAAATAACAGTCTCAATTCCAATGCACAAAACACAATAAAAAAATTAACATATAGAATGTGACATCCACTGCCTATCACCCCTGAAATGCACTGGTGTAGGGTTGAGAGGGAGAGATGGGAGAGTCGATTTGTAATTTTCTCTATTCACTCTCTCACTCTTGCTCTCTCTCTCTCTTTTAAGGTACTTTTATAACTGCTTGGTTTTCAGCCAGCGATGAATTTTCATGGTCGAATCACTGAATTTTATTGGTTCTGACAAATATTTCATTTCCACCATTTTCAAAGATTCAAACAATAGGCCAACGCACATTGAAATCGTAAAACTTAAATTGTAAATTTTTATATAAGACAGAAAGAGATAGAAAATATTTCTGTTCCTTTCTCTCACATTCTTACGTGTTACGATTTAAGTTTTAAGGTACACTCTCACCTCGTGGCTACCTGCCTGCCTGCAGGAGTTGTCATGGCAACGTGAAGGAGTAAACGAGAGAGAACATTTAAATTTACTATTTCTATTACTCCTGTACGTTGCCATGACAACTCAGGACAACTCAAGTCCTGAGCAGAATAGAAACGTAACCGCAAACGCACCGGAATAATGAGTTGGAGAAGGACAAACAATATGTCTATCCTTCTCCAACTCATTATTCCGGTTGCGTTTGCGGTTACGATTCCGTTTCTATTCTGCTCAGGCCTTCAACGCAGGCATCAACTGAGGTGAGAGAGTACCTTTAAGGCACTCTCACACCTTTTTGGCTGCCTGTCTGCCTGCAGGTTACCATGGCAACGCACGAGTGTGAGTAAGACAGAAAATTTGAATATTCAAATTTTTAAATTTTCTGTCACACTCACTCTCATGTGTTGCCATGGTAATCTGCAGGCAGCCAAAAAGGTGTGAGAGTGCCTTTACGATTTCAATGTGCGTTGGCCCGATCAAAATAGAATATTTGCAAGAGCCAATCAAATTCAGTGGTTCAACCGTAAAAATTCATTGCTCTCCGAAAACCAAACGAGTCGCTTGCTTTTTCCTGACAGCGGTTCCACATGTATGCGAAGTCACAGAGTCGTTGCGCGCCCCGTTTCCCCACTGCGACTTCGCATACATATGTGGAACCGCTGTCAGGAAAAAGCAAGCGACTCGTTTGGTTTTCGGCGAGCAATGAATTTTTACGGTTGAACCACTGAATTTGATTGGCTCTTGCAAATATTCTATTTTGATCGGGCCAACGCACATGGCAACACATGAGAGTGAGTGTCTGTTAGTCGAACGGACAAAACGTCGAATGAACAAAAGGTTGAAAAACTAAGACGTTGAATGAATAGAAATTCAAAAAGGAAAGACTTTTTTGAGATGAGTTAACTCTCTATTACGAAATAAAATAAAGGAGCTTTTATACCTCAAATTTTGATCGGATAAACATTATTTCTGGACGTTGAAAATGCGTGAAAAGTCATTTTCACGGCGGGTATTTTTGAATTGTTTTATATAAAAAATGTTTTTTTTAAGAAATATAATATTAAATATTTGTTTTAATATGCAAGAACACTTTAAAATAGTGTTAGAGAGATGATTTGATTAAAAAATTTCGCAAATTTTGCTTTAAAACGTTTTCTGCTACAAGAAAGTGTAAAATGACGATGTTTGTGAAATGGTTTGTACAGTGCTTCTTCCTTGTGAGTGTCTCTTAAGGTCTAAGCAGAATAGATTCTGGAACGGGAACGCAATCGTAAACGGAAACGTAAGAATGTGTAAGAGAAGGATAGCAAATATCTTTATTCTTCTCTCACCCATTCTTACGTTTCCGTTCACGATTGCGTTCCCGTTCAAGAATCTATTCTGCTTAGGCCTTCAGAGTTTTGTTTATGTTATGTCGGTTCTTTTTAACTTGTAATAAATAATGAGAGCTGAAAATAAATCGGTAAGTTGAAACGTTTATCAAATAAATTTAAATTCAACTAATTGTTTCGAATAACTGAAAGAAACATGTACACTGTACAAACCATTTCACAAACATCGTCATTTTACACTTTCTTGTAGCAGAAACGTTTTAAAGCAATATTTGCTAAATTTTTCAATCAAATCATCTTTCTATCACTATTTTAAAGTGTTCTTACATATTAAAACAATTATTTAATATTATATTTCTAAAAAAAACATTTTTTGTTTAAAACAATTCAAAAATACCCGCCGTGAAAATGACTTTTCACGCATTTTCACGGTCCAAAAATAAAGGTGCTTATATACCTCAAATTTCGATCAGATGAACATTATTTCTGGACCGTGAAAATGCGTGAAAAGTCATTTTCACGGCGGGTATTTTTGAATTGTTTTATACAAAAAATGTTTTTTTTAAGAAATATAATATTAAATAATTGTTTTAATATGTAAGAACACTTTAAAATAGTGATAAAAAGATGATTTGATTAAAAAATTTAGCAAATTTTGCTTTAAAACGTTTCTGCTACAAGAAAGTGTAAAATGACGATGTTTGTGAAATGGTTTGTACAGTGCTTCTTCCTTGTTAGTGTCTCTCAGAGTTTTGTTTATGTTATGTCGGTTCTTTTTAACTTGTAATAAATAATGAGTGCTGAAAATAAATCGGTAAGTTGAAATGTTTATCAAATAAATTTAAATTCAACTAATTGTTTCGAATAACTGAAAGAAACATGTACACATGTACACTATACAAACCATTTCACAAACATCGTCATTTTACACTTTCTTGTAGCAGAAACGTTTTAAAGCAAAATTTGCTAAATTTTTCAATCAAATCATCTTTTTATCACTATTTTAAAGTGTTCTTACATATTAAAACAATTATTTAATATTATATTTCTTAAAAAAAACATTTTTTGTTTAAAACAATTCAAAAATACCCGCCGTGAAAATGACTTTTCACGCATTTTCACGGTCCAGAAATAATGTTCATCTGATCGAAATTTGAGGTATATAAGCACCTTAATGTTCATCTGATCGAAATTTGAGGTATAAAAGCACCTTAAGTTGAAATGGGTGGGAAATTATAAAAATCGTTTGTGTTATTAAATTTATCGCCCTGTTTGACGACGTCTTTGTTTATGACGTTCTGTCCGTTCGATGCATGTCTGACGGCGAATTTGTCCAGTTACCGATAATCCACTAACTGTACTTTCAGGTTAATTCCACAATAGGCAAAATCGTATAGGCCTAAGCAGAATAGATTCTTGAACGGGAACGCAATCGTAAAAGAAAACGTAAGAATGTGTAAGAGAAGGATAGAAAATATCTTTATAAATTCTTCTCTCACTCATTCTTACGTTTCCGTTTATGGCCTGAGCAGAATAAAACGTAATCGCAAACGCAACCGGAAGAATGAGTTAGAGAAGGATAAATATATTGTTTGTCCTTCTCTAACTTATTATTCCGGTTGCGTTTACGATTCCGTTTATGTTTCTATTGTGTTCAGGCCTATACGATTGCGTTAAAGATTGCAATTGCGTTTTAGTTAAAGAGAAATCAAGTTAAATATAAATTTTATATCGACTGTCAATTCGGTAATGTAAATATTTTGTCACTCAATATTTAAACTTACAAGAAATAACAGTAAATACCGTTTATGATAAACAAAAAATATAATTATTGCCTTTTTATAAAAGTAAATATTACCCGCATTGTAAGAAATAAATATTACGCTGAATAAGAATAATTACAAACAAAAAATACTGTAATAATAAGTTTCGCATTTTTAATTTTTTTTTCATTGAGGGTTATGTTAAGTCAAAAATTTGTCAACTATTGATTATGATAAAATGAAATTCTAAAAACTTATCATTTGGTTTACTATTTTTCGGACAAGTATAGTTTCGAAAACAAATGATTATAAGTTTTTACGGCGCCTCACAACTGAGTCGGGTACGCAAGTCGGATACGGAATATGTTAAGAAAGCGCCTATGGGCCACCCAAAGGCACGTACACATGTAGGCTAAATGTAGCAAAATCAAGTTGAATTGACGGCATGCATTAATGCATGCAATTTTTTGGTATTTCATAGCATTTACGTTCTGTCACGTTTTCAACGTTTTGCTACATTTAGCCTACATGTGTACGTGCCTTTGGGTGGCCCATAGGCGCTTTCGTAATATCTACACTGAACTCTATATAGGCCTAAGCAGAATAGCTTTGCGAAAGACGTTCGCGAACGTGAAACATGAGTTAGAAAAAGACAGAGATATATATTCGTATCCTTTTCTATCTCATGCATCTCGTTCGCGAATTTATTGTGCGTTGGCCTTATATCTGGAATGCTGTCTGCCATTGATGGTCGCGAACCGAGAGAGTGGTCTGATTCCTGTATACCTCTCCTTCTCTTGCTAAACTGCGCAGGCGTAGTATAATACGTTCCAAAAGTTTACTGTTAACTGTGTTAAGACCTGAGCAGAATAGAAACGTAACCGGAATCTTAATCGCAAACGTAACCGGAAGAATGAATTAGAAAAGGATAGATATATTGTTTATCCTTCTCTAACTCATTATTTCGGTTACGTTTGCGGTTGCGTTTCTATTCTGCTTTGGCCTTTATGTCATGTTCACATATACATACTGTTAAATATTTTCTAATGGACCTGTACCGACAAAGAGGGGAACACAAGAATGAGACCTCTCTCTCGGCTCGCGACTTTCAATGCCAGACAGCATTGGGATCTGAAATACTGCGATACGCCATCTGGTGTCGATCCACTTGCGGTAGCCATTTTTTATTTTGTCTCTGTCGAACATATGTATAAAGAAAGAGACAAAACAGCAAGATGGTTGCCACAAGTGGGTTCAGGGTTGAGTAGTTACACAAGATTTCGGATCCCAATTCCAGATATATAGAATTCAGTGGATATGTAAAGGACTAAGCACAATGGAAACGTATCCGGAATCGTAATTGCAATCGCAAACGGAAGAATTAGTAAGAGAAGAACAACACTATATGACTATTCTTCTCTAACTCATTCTTCCGTTTACGATAGCGATTACAGTTACGTTTCTATTCTGCTCAGGCCTTAATGCTGATTCTACACTCACCTAAAACTGCGCGAGCGGTCCGCATTTGCGTTACGTTTTTTTTATATATATAGATATAGTTGAATATGGGAAGCGTGACGAAAAAGCGGACCGCTCGCTCAGTTTTCGGTAAGTGTAGAATCAGCATAAGTTCCCGAAAGCGTCTTTAATTGTGCGTTGATGCTGATTCTACACTCACCGAAAACTGAGCGAGCGGCGGTCCGCTTTTCCGTAACGCTTCCCATATTCAACTATATCTATATATATATAGTTAAATATGGGAAGCGTCACGCAAAAGCGGACCGCTCTCTCAGTTTTCGATGAGTGTAGAATCAGCATGAAAAACGGTTCGGCCAATGTTTCGCGCAACCGTTTTTCAACGCACAATTAAAGACGGTTGCGGGAACTTACATATCCCGTATCCAACTTGCGTACCCTACTCAGTTATGCTTAGGCCTTCATCACACATCTACAAACTTGTTGGTTTATGGGGGAGTTTGCAAAATCGGCTCGAATGTTAATTGGCGGCGACAGCGGCGCGGCAAAAAAAAAAAAGTATGTCGGTATTTGTCAGTCGTCGTCGTTTCCAGCCTGACGGTCGTTACAACGACATCAACTTGTAAAATCCACGATAAAATAAAGTTGTTGTGTTGTTGGAAAATCATCTTTTTTTTCGCGAATGAATGAGAAACGTTGTTGTAACAAATAATCTCTCTGCCAATCAGCGACCGGTCGTTGTTGGAGAAGACGCGCGCGTAACTCGACTTCGATGTTTTATTGTGTATATATACCACTCTGTATAGTGTATATTTTAAGAGTTTTTAAGAATAGTTTAATTATCCCCTAAACTCGATTATCATTAGGTCAATATTCCTCCAATTAAAATTGTTTTTCACTTTTTCAGTGTATATATATATTAATAAAAGTGTCCATGAAGAGAAAATGTTGATTCGAGGGCATCGCTATAAGAAAACAGGATAGAACTTTAAAACGCCGATAGCCCACTCGCTCTCACACACATACACACACACACACAAACATCCACACACATACAAACAAACATGAAACAAGCTTGTGTTCGCATCTTTTCGTTTTAATTAATTTTACGGTTTATAAAAACGAAACATTGTTGGATTAAGAAAATTTTCAATATACAGTGAATAGTGAAGTGTCGCGTAGTTTTCTTTTTCCCCGCAAACGACGATATAACGAATCGTCGCTATTGTGTGGAAATTGTTGAATAATCAAAAAAAAGCAAATAAAATCAACCACCAAAAGAGGTGATATTATAAAATGTCGCCCTTTCGTTAGTGTTGCCACGCCGTGCCGGTTTTGTGTCTCTTTGTGTGTGTTATTTTTTTATCTCGAGAAAAATTAAGGAGAAAAAAATTATTTTTTTTTTATAATACAAAAAAAAAGGAACGATCAAGGCTAACCTAAAAAATCATTTTCGTTTTGCGCCCTCTCGTGCCCGCTAGTTTCGTTATTATTTTTTTTCATAATATTCGCTTCGTTTCGCGTTTCGGATAAAAACTCGTCCATTTTTCGAAGTTTGATTTTGGGCATTTTTTTTTTTGGTTTTTTTTAACGAATCGAGTAGTAAAGAAGTTTGTCGAAAATTGACAGACTTTAAACGGGGGAAATAAAGTCGATTTTATTGTGTGACTATGAAGTGGCTAAGTGCGGGAAGCGCTGCTAGTGTTGGTGGGGGCGGGGGTGCAGGTGAACCGGCACCCCCGATGCAGTTACACCATCCAGCAAATGGACACATACCTGTTGTAAGTTTTTTTTTGTTTATTTTTCTATTCTCTTTTCTTCTGTTTCCGTTTTCTTTTATAATTTTCTCTACAATTAGCGATGCTTTTTTTCTTGTACCCCTTTTTTCTAGTCTTTTCTGCATTTGTGTGTGTTTTTTTTTGTTTATTGACGATTTATGTTCCTTTCTCTCTCTTTCTCTTTCTAGCTGTCAATTATCGTTCTTCTACTTTAGTGTAAATTTTACTAAACATTTTTTTTTTCCTCTTTTCTTTTTTATAAAACGATTGTATTGATTACACGCTACGTATTCGTATAAAATTTTTTTTCGATTCTTCAATATTTTTCTGTTTGCAATTTTTTTGTATTTAATTTAAAGTATCTGATTTTGTTATCAATTATTTTCAAAATATAGACAATAATTATTATTGTTTGCAGCTTTTGAAATTTCAATTCTCGTGAAAAAAATTTGAGAATTTTTTTTTATCTTGAATAAATTTGCATTTTTCGTGTTTGTAATAGGATAATTTTTTTTTTTTTGAGAGAGAGAGAAAGGAAGAGAAATGAATTTGTTTCCTAATGACATGAAGGTAGTAGAAATGAGGAGTAAATTTTCAAAAATTGATAAAAATTTTTTGTTATTTCGTGAATTGTAATAAATTATTTATATAAAAATGTTTTTTTTTTTTTGGATTTAAGACGTTTTTTATTTCCAATTTTTTGGGAAAAATGGATTTATTCATTTTTGAAAATTTGCTCCTTAAATATCGCCGGTGATAGTCACAACATGCGAATAATCTCTAAAATTAATTTGTTAAAATTTTCATTTAACAGATTTTTCATTATCTGAAATTTACATTTAATTGAATATTCATGTTTTCGAGTTATTATTTAACAAAAATTAAATTTAACCGAATTTTTTGAATTATTAAAATTGTTGAAAATTCCAAAAATAATAAGAATTTTTCACAGAAATATTACAAAGCTGAAGTACGCAATGTTTATGATAAATGATTTTTAGAGAAATAATTTTTTAAAATGAAAAATTCTATAATTTTTTGCCCACTTAAAAATTATTTTTTTTATAATTTTTTGATCAATGAAAACTGCAAGAAATATTTTTTAGGCAAAAAATTATAGAATTTTTCTATTTAAAAAATTATTTCTTTATAAAAATCGTTTATTATAAACTTTGCGTACTTCAGCTTTGTGAAATATTTTCAATAATTTTTCCTTTTTAAACCACCGAATTAAACTGAGACAAATTTTCAAAATGTTTTAAATAATTAAATATTTTCGAAGAATTTAATTAAAAATATTATTGAAAATAAAAAATTAATTTTAAATGAAAATTTGTGAAATAATTGAATTTTAAAAGATTTTTAATTAAAAATTTAAAAAATAATTGAATTTCAAAGAGTTTGGATTTAAATTTTTTAGAAATAATTGCCAAGTTTTAAGATTTCAAAAATTTTAATTTTGTTAAAAATATAAACAATAATTAGAAAACAATTGAAATAATTGAATTTTTAAAGAACTTGGTTAAATAGTTATTAAAAAAAGTTAATTGAACAAGAAAGTAAAGTTAAAAATTTGAGAAAAAATTGAATTTTCGAAGAGCAATAGTTAAAATTTTTGGAACTAATTGAATTTTAGAAAATTTTTAAATGAAATTTTTAAAATAATTAAATTCGGAAAAGTTTGATGTAAAATTTTTAGAAAGAATTGAATTTTAGGAGATTATTAATTGAAATTTTTATAAATTTGAATTAATGAAATTTTTTTTACAAATTTCAGACAATAATTAAATTTTAGAGAATTTTCAAATGAAATATGTTCCAAATAATTTAATTATGATGGAGTTAAAGTTAAGATTTTTAGAAATAATTGCATTTTTTCAGATTTCAAAAATTTTAATTTTTAACAATGAATTATATAGATAAAAATTTGGGAAAAAAATTTCCAATTAATTATCCAACTACTAATTCAATTTGAAAGAGTTTGAGTTCAAAATTTTTTTGGAAGTAATTAAAATTCAGAATATTTTAAATTGAAACTTTCATAAATTTTAATTGATAAAATTTTTTTTTACAAACTTTAAAGAATAATAGAATTTTAGAGTAGTTTTAATTAAAAAACTTTTTATTTCCCTGAATTTTTGAAAAATTGTATTAAAGTAATTAAAAAATTTAATTTAGCGAAGAATTTAAAAAAAAAATTTAGAAATAATTCAATTATAGAAAATTTTAGAGAATTTTCAATTGAAAAATGTTTTGGAAAATTGAATTTTCGATTTTTGATATTTTTAATTAAAATTTTAATAAGCTTAAAATCTTGAAATTTAAAAAAAAATTATATAAAAAAATATTTAATTTTAAAGAATTAAAAATTAAATTTTTTCAAAATATTTATTAAAATTATTAGAAATAATTAATTCAAAAAGAAATTGAAGTTAAAAATTTAAGAAATAACTGAGTTTTGGAAAAGCAATAGTTAAAATTTTTTGAACTATTATAATTTCAGGAGATTTGTATAATGAAAATTTTCGTAAATTGAAATTTCATTTGATATTTTATAAACTTTAATAATAATTAAAGTTTTGGAGAATTTTGAATTGAATAATGTTTTAAATAATTGAATTTTCGAAAATATTGATTAAAGATATTAAAATTAAATTATTCACCATTTTAAATTTAAGATAGAAAATTTAGAAAAAATTTTATTTTAAAAGATTTCGAGTTAAAATTTTGAGAAATAATAAATGAATTTCAAAAGATTATAAATTACGAAGCTGAAGTACGCAACGTTTATGATAAACGATTTTTAAAGAAATATTTTTTTACCTAAAAAATATTTTTTTATAATTTGTTAATTAATAAAAACTACAAGAAATATTTTTAATGCAAAAAATTATAGAATTTATGATAAACGATTTTTAAAGAAATAATTTTTTAAAATAAAAAATTCTATAATCTTTTGCCTAAAAAATATTTTTTTATAATTTGTTGATTAATGAAAACTAGAAGAAATATTTTTAAGGTAAAAAATTATAGCATTTTTCATTTTAAGAAATTATTTCTTTGAAAATCGTTTATCATAAACGTTGTGTACTTCAGCTTCGTGCTTCGTTTTATAAATTGAAACATTGATTTTGAATTGGTGAAATTTTTTGATAAACTTTAGACAATAATTTGAATTTTCGGAATTGAAAACTGTTTTAAATCATGTAATTTTCGAAGAATTTGTTTTAAAATTATTGAAAATAATTAATTTTGCAAACAATTCAAATTAATATATTTTTTTAATAATTCAATTTTAAAAAATTGAATCGCCTGTTATTGAAAATCTCTTGAAATATTTTCATTAGGTTTAGGGAAAAAATTTGAATTTGAATTGGAAATGAGGGAAAAGTCATGGAAAAACAAAATAAAATTTTTCTGTCAACCCTGATTGTATTTAATTATTGTATATGAAAAAAATCTGAAATATTAAGTGAAAATTGATTTTTAACACTTAAATATTATATTCCTAGATTTCTTTGAATTATAGGAGACTAAAATTATAATTTTTACACAGGATTCTGATCAGGGTACTCAAATTATGGCTGGTGGTGATGGAGTAAGAATTCAAAGTGGACAAACTCATCAAATGGGAATCAGCAGACCTCAAGACGATGCAATGGTTGGCTACGTTTTTCAACGACCAATCGAAGCGGATTTTAATGCTCAGTCTTCTGGATTTCACAATAAACAAGCACCTCGTGCTTGGGCATTGGCTGATGAAGCCAATATTGATAGTGTATGTTATTCAAATGTTTTTTATCTTTTCATTTTAATAATAATTTAACCCTTTCACTGTGATAGAAAATAACAAAAAAAAAATTGAATTATTAATACAAACGGGAAACTTAATTTGTAAAATAACTCTTTAATTATTATTTCAGAGTCAAGAAAAATGGAAATATCCATTGAATAAACTTGGTCTTTTACAACAGAATCAACCACAACAACTTGGATTACAAACTATGAATAACGTTCATACTGTACCATACGAAATTCATCCAATGCAATTGAAGGTAATATTTATTTGATAATTTTAATATTTTGCTGTTATAAAATTTTTATATTTTTTTTATTTAGGCCTCCCTTCAGTAATTCATTAATTCGACGTCTCCTAATGATAATGTGTTTATTCAAATTTCAGTGCAATAAAGTGTTAACTGAGAAAATTGGGTTAGAATTAGAATTAGAATTTCTTTATTTTGTCCCAGGAAAATCATGAGAACAACAATCAAATATACAGAAAATAAGAAAAACAAAAATAATAACAATCATAAATAAAAGATAATATCATTCGCAACATACTTTTAATAAATTTATCGCAATTACAAATTATAAAATATGTATATAAATTTTGAAAAAATTCCTAATCTTCAAGCGCAAACAAATAATTATGCAATTTATATATTATATGGTTATATGGTGTCTATTGAAAATTTCGTGCAATTCAATTGTTTGTGCAATATAGTGATAGTTCAAGTTGCGGGTAATAAAATGTTTAGTCGTCAATTCAATATAAAGCTTATTTAAATAATTTATATATATTTTTTTATAATTTTACCAGGGTGTGTCTAACGGTCAGGGAAAAGTCAGAGAATTTTGTTAGTCAGGGAAATTTCTGTAAATTTCTACAAAAATTAAAATTTTTCGTGAATTTAAAAATTTTTTTAATCTAAAAAAACTTGAATGGTTTTTATTACCATTTGTTACATATAAAATATGTAATGTAATGCACATAATACAAAAATTTATGTTAAAAATTGTAGTAATGAAATTATAAAGTATTTTTAACCTTAAAATGATTAAAAAATTAATTCTTTTAAGTAAATCGTCAATTAAAAAATTAAATATAATTCTTTATTTAAAAATGAATTTAATAATAATTTAATGACTAACTTAAATAAATTCAAATGAATTAATAGTATAAAAAAAGAAATAATAATTTTATTTGTGTCAATAACATTTATTGAATAGAATAGGGCATCAAAAAGATTAATTTATTATTTTAAATTTTCAGTCATCTCATATTTATCTTTAAATTAATTACCTAATCAATTTTTTATAAACATATTTTCTAAAAAGGATCTTATATTATTCATTTAATTTTAGAAATTCATGTAATTATAATATTATGTTTTTTAAACAGTTTTAATAATAAAATAAAAATTTATTTGAATGTAAGCTTTATATTGAATTGACGATTCAATATAAACATTTTAGGGACCATTCATTAATTACGTAAGGACGATTTTGGCTAATTTTGACCCTCCCCCTACCCCCATGTAAGAATACGTAAGATTTTTCAAACCCCCTCCCCTCCCCTTTCTAACGTAAGTTTTTAACAATATTAATGTAATTAAAAAATTAATTACAAACAATACAAATGGAAAATAGTTGGCAAAATCTTACGTAAGAATAACTTCTACCCCCCACCTCCCGACTTAAGGCCATGTAGAGATTTTATAAACCCCCCCTCCCCCTAAGAACCCTTACGTAATTAATGAATGGCCCCTTATTACCCTCAACTTGAACTATCACTATATTGCACAAACAGTTTAATAAGAACTATATTGCACGAAATTTTCAGTAGACAATATATAAACCAATTTTCTGAGTTAACACTTTATTGCACTGAAATTTGAATAAACACTTTATTATTAGGAGACGTCGAATTGAATGTGTAGCTTTTGAACAATTTTTATATTTTAATATATTAGTTTAACATATTCTTAGTAATTTTCTAATATTTTTGATACAACTAATTCGATACAAAAGAGTAAATTAGCTTCAACCATTAATAATTTTTCTAATTTTAACATAAAAAGTCACATTTTATTCTGCAAAATAAATACCTTTTTTGAAAGTCCTGCTGTTGTCATTTTTTCCTTAAAGAATAATAGTATAACCTTCAATTTTTAAGTCATAATATTAAAATTTAAATAACTTATGAATTTTCAAGTAAAAACAAGCAATTTTTCGTTTTTATTTTTCAGAATTTTTTTTTAACTAACTTAAAATAAATCAATCCCTGTAAAACTAATTAAATTTTAAAAAACACATCATAAGCTACCTTAGATTAAATTTTTGTGCAAAAATATTCAATACCGGCTGTACAATACACGTTTGTATACGTCGGGTCCAGCAGACCCGTTGTGCCATTTACGTTCGAACAAGGAATTGTGCCAGTTAAGAGTTAAACAGGAACGTAAATAGCACAACGGGTCTGCTGGACCCGACGTATTCAAACGTGTATTGTACAGCCGGTATTGAATATTTTTGCACAAAAATTTAATCTGGGGTAACTTACGATCTGTTTTTTTTAAATTTCATTAGTTTAATAGGGATTAATTTATTTTAAGTTAGTTAAAAAATATTGTGAAAAATAAATACGAAAAATTGCGTGTTTTTACTTGAAAATTCATAAGTTATTTAAATTTTAATATTATGACTTAAAAATTTAGGGTTATTCTTCTTTATTCTTTAAGGAAAAAATTACCATAACAGCAGAACTTGCAAAAAAGGTATTTATTTTGCAGAATAAAATGTGACTTTTTAGGTTAAAATTAAAAATTTATAATTATTAATGTTTGAAGTAAATTTATTCTTTTGTATCGAATTAGTTGTATGAAAAAACTTCTAAAATTACTAAGAATATGTCAAACTAATATATTAAAATATAAAAAATTTTCAAAAGTTACACATTCAATTAATTTGAACTCGAAAAAATGCTCGGGTCTACTGGACCCATTGTGCCAGTTAAGGGTTAAATTATATTTTTTTTATTTACTGTTTTTAATAGAAAAATGTGTATTTCATAAAAAAAATTTCGACTACTCAAACAATATTGTCACACTTTAGAAATTTGGACTCGATTATTATCGTTTTCAATAGCAGGTGTCGATCACTGTACCCTTTACCCTATATAATTCTAAGAATTTGAAAGGAAAGGATTGGCATTGATAAGGCGAGGATAGATTATGGTAGAAAATAGATTTGAATAGGAAAACAAAGTTTGAATACAATTCCAATGATTCGTATGGATATAAAATACAGTGGATAAAATGTATATTGACATTGATGACACAAAGATAGATTCAAATAGAATAACTAAGATTTTGCACTAACAAATAGAAAAATTTGTAGATAAAATTTTACAATATTTTCCGCGTGAGAAATATATATATATATATATATATATATATTAAATCGTTAATCATAAACAATGTGAAATTCACAAATGTAAATGATGCTGAAGTCCGCAACGTTTTCAAAAACAAAAAATTAAAATAGAATTATTTTTTCATGTCAATTTATCTCTAACTAGCAAAATTAAACGCGCGCAAGCGCGCCAAATTGAGTATTTAATTATTTTTTATAAAGAAATTAAAGATTAATATTAATAATAATTTAATTTATTAGAATATTATTACATATTAAATGATAATAATGAAAATTATATGTTTACAGGCCTCGGATTATACGACTTTTTCCGACTTTTTTCAAAAATACGACTTTTATCGACTTATTTTAATAAAATGCGACATTTTTTTTACCTTTGAAAAAAAGTGTAAATACAATACAGTTTTTTAGTATAAAATCTAGATCTTCTTCAGATCTTCTTCAATTCAATTATTTAACAAATTTTGAACTAAAATGATTTTTCACTAAATTAATTATTTTTAATAATTTTAATGAAATACATCACAAATTCAATTATATCAAAATTATTTTTCAATTAAAATTTTTATGAAATTTAACAATTGTTTATAATTTAAAAAAAAATATCACAATAAAATTAAATTATTTTTTAAAAATTTCAATTCAAAATAAACTAAAATTCAATTATTACCCGAAATTTTAATTCAAAATCAATTAAAAATCCAAAATTTTCAATTTAAAATTTAATTATTTACCAAGTTTTCAATTTAAAATGAAATAAAATTCAATTATTTTCTAAAATTTCTATTCAAAATTAATTATCCAAATTTTCAATCAAAAATGAACTTAAATTAAATATTATTATCCAAAATTTCAATTAAAATTCAATTATTTCCCAAAATTTTCAATTCAAAATGAACTGAAATTCAATTATTTTCCAAATGTAAAATCAAATAAAATTTCATTATTCTCAAAAATTTTAATTCAAAATTAATTGAATTTTCAATAATTTGAATTTAAAAGCATCTAAAATTTAATTATTTCTAAAATTTTCCATCGAAAATTTTTTTTTTTGAAATTTAATAATTTCAATTAAAACTCTAAGGAAATTTAATTATTTTTAACTATTTTAATAATATTCTTTGAAATTTCAACTGTCTGAAACCATTTTTCAATTAAAAATGATTTTCAAATTATTGTACTTTGTCCGCATTTTCTAATAAATTTTTAGTGAAATCATCTAAAATTTTAATTACAAAATACTTAAAGTTTCAATTAATTTCAAAAATTTCAATTTTAAATCTTTGAAAATTCAATTAAATTTAAAAAATGTTTTCCAAAAATTGTTTGATAAATTATTTTTAGTTCTGTAAAATTTAATAATTGTTTGAAAATTAACAATATCTTTTGAAATTTAATTATTTCTAAAAATTTCAACTTTAACCCTTCGAAAAGGATTATTATTAAAAAAAAAAATTTTTATTTAAAAATCTGTGAAATATTTTTGTTAAAATAAAAAACAAACCCTTTTTTTTTGTAATATAAATCGACTAAAACGACTTTTTTGTGTCTTTAAATTGATTCGAGGCCTGTGTTTTTATAATTAATATTTAATAGGTATTCGTTGGCCCCTGGTACCTTAAAAATTAATTTTTAAAAATAAATTTTTTTCAAATTACTATCTTGTACGAAATTTCCTGGCGCATCTTTTTTCTCATCATAAATTTTTTGTATTTGTATATAATTTTTGAATGAATATACAACTTTAAAAAAAATTATGTTGGTAAACGTTGTGTACTTCAGCTTCGTGAATTGAATTTTCGAATTTGGAATTTTAAAGAAACTTATTCCGAAATTTGGAAACACAATTATACAACTTTGGCAAAAATGAGAAAAAGAATTGTCCAAATTTGACACGTCATAAGATTACTATTCAAAAAAACACATGAAATCAGAAAAGGCCAACTTCAAGTTAGGACAGAAGGACAGACCAAGCATTTTATTATTATATAATTTTGATTTGCACAAACTTTCAAAAAATTAATACTTTTATAAAAACCAGTTACCCCTGAATAACTTTAATTTTAACCCAAAGTAATAGATATTGTCTAATTATTTTTTTGTTTTCGTTTATAAAAACGTTGCGGACTTCAGCATCATAAATGTAAATTATTCAACTATTTTGAAATTGAAATAACAGTTATAAAAGAAAATAAATTATTTGTTTCTGTCGATTTTTATTACTAGATGACTAAGAAAGAGATTTTCACGAAATGTATAATTTGTATTTATAAACCGTGGATTTATTGTAATTAAAAAAAATAATTGTGTGATTAATTTGACTCTTAAAATTTATAAAAAGAAATTAAATTCTTTTTTTATGCTATATTCTATATAAAGCATAAATTATAATTTTTTACAAGATTAAAAATTTTTTTTTTTAATTTTAACTGAATTTTATTGAATTTTTCAGAGTGCAAATCCAAGTGCAGAACATCTTGTTTATTTGAACAACCAGATGACTGCTCAGCAACAAGTAGCTTTATTTCATCATCAACAGCAACAGCAGCAGCAACAACAACAACAGCAACAACAATTTCGAAATGGACAGGTAAGTTCATTAATCAATGATATCGAAATCGAAATTAAAAAAAAAAAAAAATAGAAAACACATTCAAATTACACTTGTTCGGAAATAATAATTATTTTCTGACCGTGGGATAATTTTTATCACATTCGTTACATTATTTTTTCGCGATAAATACGAATCTAGTGGAAATGTGGGAAGGGCAAATAAGAAAGGTTTTAAAGAATGGACGTGTAGATTATGTTTTTAGAATGAGGAAACTTTGTTGCATCTATTATGTTGTCCCGAAGCGTTGAAGCTACAATCCGAGAAAACAAAAGAGTTCATTTTGAGATGGAGGGGAAATGGGCAGGAGTTTGATATGAAAAAATTGTTAGTCGAGATACTTAAAAGAGATATTGAAGAAGAAATCTGCGAATATGTCAAAATAATCGAGAAAAAATTAAAAAGCGGAAAAATTGTTTGTAATTAACAAAGGCAAAAAGTTTGTGAAAACTCTGTATTGAGTATACAATGAAATAATTTCACAGACCTTTTTCAAATTTTTATGAATTTAAATCTTAAAAATTCTTTCAACTTAAAAATTATTTTCATTATTTGACTCAACAATTTCCCAGAAATTGTTTTTATAAAACTGATTTTCAAAGTTTGTGTAAAATTTCAACTCAAAAATTTGGGACGCACAATTAAGTTCTAAAAATCAATTGTTCGTATTTTCATTTCATAGAATTTCATTAGATATAATTTTCATTGAGCCGAAAATTATTTGTTCCAATTATTATTTTGCAGAATTTCCATTAAACCGATTTTCTATATTATAGAATTTTTATATAACCGAAAATTCACTTCACTGAATTTTTATTTGTTCGAATTTTCATTTTATATAATAGCCATTGTAATAAATTTTCATTAGGTTGAATTTCATTGGATGGAATTTTTGTAGATGAATTTTTATTTTTTCAAATTATTATTTGATAGAATTACCAAATAACCGATTATTCTAAAAAAATTCTATAATATAGAAAATCGGTTTAATGAAAATTCTGCAAAATAATAATTGGAAAAAGTAATTATTCAGCTCAATGAAAATTATATCTAATGAAAATCTATGAATTGAAAATACGAATAATTGATTTTTAGAACCATTTATTTGAATCAAACTAAAACAATATGTGTATAAGTTGGTTGAATTAAAATAATGTGCAACAGTTTTATTTTAATACAACTTCAGCTCCCTTAATTTCACTTTGGTATAAAAAAAGGACGTTACTGCTAACTTCAAATCAAAACATTTTTCTATGTGAATACGTTTTTTGTGTGCTTCGTTCTGCGAGAAATGCAATTTCTTTGAATTAGAATGAATGTAATCTTATTTAGTTACAGAGAACGAAGTTGATTTTTATTTATCAAATATTATTTTTTTTATCGCACACAACAAAATTTTTTTTTCTATTTTCTTTATGACTTAAATATTATGACATATTAAAGATCTTAATTATAATTTAAATTAGATTACATTAATTCTAATTTAAATAATTTGCATTTCTCGCAGAACAAAGCACGCAAAAAATGTATTCACATAGAAAAATTTTTTTATAACAAAAATGTTAATTTAAATAAATTAAAAGAAATACTAATTTCCTTTAATCTCACTACGAAGAAATTATTAAAATTTAATAATGCTGCCACGGGTCAGGGAAATCAGGGAAAAGTCAGGAAATTTTATGAAAAGTACTAGAAAAATATCAAATACCTAAAAATGATACTAAAATTATAATTTTATAAGGGGACTTTCTGGTTTAGAATTAAAAAAAAATCGATTTTTTTTTTGCTTGAAAATGTTCCTTAGTATCATAAAATTACTGTTCCAAAACGTTTTTTTAAAAAATATTTAAAAAAAAAACAAAAGTTGTAAGCAAAAATTGTTTGATAGTCCTGGCTCAATAATGTATTATGTTATGAAAAACTTTAAACGTGTTTTTCTCGAAAACTCATTTTTTAAAATGGTGCACAGCTTCTCTTAAAATCTACCGAACCGATTTTAAATAACCAAAGATCATTCGATTCCTTATTTAAAAAATTAGAGAATAAACCTTTAAAATTTCATTTTTCTACCCCTTGTTTTTTTGATACGGGGGTAAATTGCCCCAAAAAGACGGTGTTTTTGCGAATTTTTGAGAAAAATGTACATAAACAATAAGAAAAAAAAACCATTTAGAAAATCATTTTTTTAGGTTTATTGTCTAGAATAAACCTTTATAAAGATTCCCTTTTGAATTTTTATATTACTGGTTGTTCGGAATCAAATGCACCAAAAAAAGGTATATTTTCGAAAGTACGAAATTAAACTAAATACACTCAAATATTTTTTAAAAATATTCTCTACGTAATGTGCAACAATGTCCAGAAAGAATTTTTGCAATTTCTTTAATACCTTTCTTACAATAAAAATTTTAAAACGTGTCTTTTCTGTCAATTCTAAACCAAAAATTTCCCTTAAGTTTTTTAGAAATAGTTCCGTTTTTTGAGATTTAAAAAATTATAATTTTGTTGTAAATATAAACATTAATTAAATAACAATTTAAATAATTGAATTTTTGAGAAATTTTATTTAAAACTGTTGAAATAATTAATTAAACAAAGAATTGCATAGATAAAAATTCGAAAAAAAAATTTTCAATTAATTAACATTCAATTACTAACTGAATTTGTAAGAGTTCGAGTTAAAATTTTTTTTGGTAGTAATAAAATTCCAGAAGATTTTAAATTGAAACTTTCATAAAATTTAATTCATAAAATTTTTTTTACAAACTTTAAAAGATAATAGAGAATAATAGGTAAAATGATAAGAAAAGTTATAAAAAAAAATGATAGGAAGTAATGTTAATAGAAGGATGTTTTTAATAATACAGAAATAAATATAAACTATTTAAATGTACTATAATTAGATATGTTGAATTTTTTTTATTGAAAGTAAATATTTGATAATTTATACGTTAATCGGTTTCTGTGACGACTTTGCATTTATTGTAAAAGAAAGTAATAGAATAACTACGATTTTTCCATTGCAAATTAAAAAATCAGACAAGTGCGAGTTACACTCGCACTGAAATCGAGTGTACAAATGTTTAAAAAATATGTGTTGTATGTTAAATAATAAATGTGATACAAAAAGAAACAATTAAAAAAAAAAATTTAAGAAAATTGTTCCTCCTTTGGTATAAAAACAAAAAAAAATTTTAAATATGTGTTGTATTTCAAATAATATAAGTGATACAAAAAGGAACAATTTTCTTAAATTTTTTTTTTAAATTGTTCCTTTTTGTATCACATATATTATTTAACATACAACACATATTTTTTAAACATTCGTTTTTATACCAAATAAGTTCGCTTCGAGTACGAAACCCTCGATTTCAGTGCGAGTGTAACTAATCGCACTTGTCCGATTTTATTTTATAAAAAATATTTTACTAAAAAAATATAAGAAACATAATTTTATTTCAATTCGCAATATTTTTATTGTATTTACATTTTGCGTTTTAATTGAATTTAAATCATTTAAATCACTTAAATGAGTCAAAGAAATTTATTGCTTTCTCCGCGAGGAACCCGCAAATTTTTATAAAATGAACACAAAGAACCCCCTATTTTATTTTAGAGTTATAACGACTGAAGAAATAAACTTAAGCAAAAAGTCCACTGTTTCCACTTCTTATCATATTTATTAAATTATATCTACACATAAAAATACGTAAAAATAGTAAATTTGAAGCCCTTTAGATAAAATTTTTTCCGTTATTGGGAGAAAATTCATGATTTTTTCTAAAATTATCAGTTTTTTCTAGACAGCTCCAAAAAAATCAACTCGAATCATCCTCGCTATATTTTTTTTGTAATCTACACGTAAAAATACGTCAAAATATATAAATTTCAATCACTTTAGATAAACTTTTTTCGTTTTTTGCGGAAAAATACATTTTTTTCTTAAATTTATCATTTTTCATCAAACATTTGATAAAAATTGATCATCAACTTAAATCGCGCTTAAATTTTTTCCCTGTATTTTTCACGCAAAAATACAGTTTTACAGCAAATATGAACAGTTTGGGTTGAATATTGTGTGCGCTAGGGAGAATAAATCATTTTTTTTTTGAAATTTTTGATTTTTTCTTGACAACGCTATGTAAATTGATCTGAATCAAGTACGCTATATTTTTCCTGTAATTTTCACGTTAAAATACGTAAGTGTGCCAAATTTGAGCTCTTTATGTCAAAAGATGTGGCCGCTAGGGGGGGGGGGAATACATAGCCATTTTTTGTAAAAATTCATGCTTTTTCCTTGACAACGATTTCAAAAAAATCGATATTAATAGGGTTCCGAACCGAGTACGGAACCCTAAAAAAGTGTGTTTATATGTCCTATCATTTCTTACCGATTAATTTATAAATTACAAAACATTTACATTCAATAAAAAAATTTAACATAGGGGTAAACGGTACAGTGATTGCCAGTATAAGCAAAAAGGGGATATATTTATACAAATTACAAATGTTTAATTATCGAAATGAGAAATGAAACCATTTGTAAAGGAATTAAAATATTTCATTAATCTGAAAATAATAATGAATTGTTTATTTAATATTAGTATATAAATTTAAAAAAAATAAAAAAATCTTCACATGACAGAAAAAATAGTGATTGTCATTATTTTTACAGTGATTGACCATCAATTTTACAATGATTGCCCACTAGACATAAAATAGTAATGTAAATTATAAATTTTGCATAATTTATTAAAGAATGAATATAATTTGAAATTAATAAAGAAGAAGTTAGTAATTTTTAAAATAATTTTCTTTTATTAACAATAATAAGATTCATTAAATATGACTTTTAAGTGTAAATAATACTATTAACCTAAAAAATTGGGAAAATTGTCGAATCTGACTCAATTGTAAAAATAAAAATTATTTTTGGCTATTTTGATTTGATATAATGATTACATGATTTTGAAATTTTTCATTGCTTAAAGAAGCATATACGAAACACCTTTTTTTATTTTCGGCATTTTTTCGATAGCCTAAAATTATACTTCATATTAAAAAATTGTTAATAAAATATTACAAATCATTCTAATACATGCTGCGGCTCTAATTACATCTTTATTTTAAAAAATTAATTCACCAAATATGAAAAAACGTCGAAAAATTAAAAATACTTATCTCAAAAAAGTCTTGAAAATAAACGGTTAATCACTGAAAAATGACATAATAAACAAAAATTAAACATTGCCCGGGGAGGGCAATGACTGTTATTTGTTATTAATTGCAAGATAGTAGTTGTTCTCTATAATTTTCGGTAAATCGAGTCAAATTACGTTAAAACAAATTTTTTTACTTATTTTTAAACTTATTTTCATGCATATGTAATTAAAAAATAATAATGATATGTATAATTTTTTCGTTAAAAAGTCAAAGAAAGTATCATTGCAAATTTACAACTAAATTGACAAAATTTCAAAGAGCTAAGAACACTGTTCTCGAAAAGCGCCATTATTTTCATAATAGTGAGTCGAAGAATAAAAATCTTTTTACACTATTAGCAGAATATTCTGTAGAATTTATATAAATAAATAAAACAAAATATTATATGTAAATTTCGTTATTATTTCTGTTTGTAATGTAATGGTGGCAATCACTGTGAGGGGGGACAACAACTGTACCGCTTACCCCTATCTAATTACAATACATTTAAATAGTTTATATTTATTTTTGTATCTGTATTATTAAAAACATCCTTTTATTAACATTATTTTATATCATTTTTCTAACGTCGCAAAAAGTGGTAAAAATAATATGATAGAAAATCAATGATAGGCCTATTAGGAATTTCCTATTATAAATTCTCGTAAGGGATTCTACGAAAAATTCTATTTAATTGTAGTTCTTATTCATGTGTTTCTTTTTTTTTTTTGCGGCAATTCGGTTCTTTTTGCAAATCAATAATAGAGATGTTCGCGAAAGTATATAACAAATTTTTTTTGTTAAGGGTTAGTGAACTGAAAAAAAACATCCCTTAGGCAAAAGAAGAAAAGAGGTTGTAAAATAATGTAAAAGTAGAATTTATAAAGAAACAAGAAGAGAATTAGTTGTCCCTCTTCTCTTTCTCTTTCTCTATCTGTTTTACTCGATTGAAGAAGGTGCGCGCAACTGCTTTTCTTGCTCTGCGTCATTTTTCCATGTGTATATAGTAGCAGACTGAATTTGCTATATAGAGGTGTATGGATGAACAACAGTTGTTCAGCCAGTGTCCAGCAGCTGGCGCCAAGTTCGAGAGCGTCGTTCTTTGTTTCGCCGCGAGCAGTGGTCTCCATCCGACTACGACTATAGGCCGGCGAACAAAATTCGAGTGTGGTTGACGGCTTCGCGAAACTCGAGACGCTTGTGTCAAGTTTTTTTTTATATTCGAAAGGCTTTTGTCGAAATCATTTTAAATTCCCTAATAATAGTTCATTATCGTTCCCTAGTTAACAATACGAAGAAAGGTGGTGGTTTTTTTTTTTTTGCGTGGAAAATTTGAAATTTGCGAAATAAAAATGTGGAATTAAGGGAGAAGGGTTCAAAATTTTTTGTGGATTTAAGTCGCCAAGCCGGAATGAATGTTACGTACCTGCACCGCCTCTGCATGCAGCGAGTTTGAACCAGCGAGAAAAGGTGCGCGGTAGCATTCGGTGTGTTGTGAGGTGAAGTGAGGCCACCATGCTTTGACTGTGTTGGTGTACACACATACACACAAGAGAGAGAGAGAAAGACAGTGTGGGAGTTTGCGGAAAGAGACGCAAAGGGAATATAGGAAAGAGAGAAATAGAAGAATCGGGAGTGGGCAGTGCCGACTCTGTTGGTTGCCGCACCCTATCCTTTTCTCTCTCACACACACAACGAAGTGATTTATTTTTGTCACTGACAGTTTATTAAATGACAGGAATCATAACATTGGGTGGCTGGCAACGAGACTAGCGGCTTGTTACCAAGTTGCTACGGGAAGTTTGTTTTGTATATATAAGTCGAGTGATTTTTTTGTGAATATTTGTGTTGTGGAGCCCGGCACCAAGACGGGCGGTTTCACAGTGAATTTCTCGGAGGTGACGGGGCCCGAAAGAGCCTTGGAAACGGTGGAGAGTTTCGGTGTGGGATACGGACAGGGAGCAAACACAGGCTGGATGAAGCCGCCAGGGGATCTCTTTCTCTATTGTGACATGAAGGATCTTGGAGCTGATATGGTAGTTTTATTATTTTTTTTTTTTTCAAATCAATTTCATTATTGGTTTGCGTTCAATGTCCCTTTAGAGGAGAAAGAACCCATGCGAAAACTGCGAAATGATTTTTAGGAAACTACTTAATAAACTACAGCAACGAATAGTAGATTAAAATAAAGTAAAATAATATAAAACGATGCGAAATAAAGTAAAATGTAAAATAAACTAAAGTAAAGAATTTTAACATAACGTAACAAAATAAAATTTACCAATGGCTTTTGTTTTTTAACAGTTTCTAATATCAAAAAATATTAAAATAACCGCCAAAAAAGAAACACTAAATAAAAAATTATGTTAAATTATATTTTTCTTCTTATTTAATCTTAATCAATACTATTCAAACATGTCTCTTTCCATCTGACAGCTTGTTGTTGTTTTCATTTTTTTTCAACAAATTGGCATGCGATGCTTTTGAAAATATTTTTTACATCCCCTTTTTTCATAGATGGGGAAAACTGATGCTTTTTTTTTATCTTGACATGTCTGTATAGAATTATAACCATGAGTATTGTTCTTACTCGAGGAGCGGAATGACTTTACTATACGTTCACATTACTAGCCGTCAGATGGCTACAATACTTCGAGAGAGTTCCATTTTTCAGACCCTATATGTTTAGAAATTAAATTATTTATTATTGTACTTTTTATGAGTCTTTTTTTTGTACCAGTTTCAAATCAAATATTTTGTTTTAGTTTTGTCTTTTTATTTATTTTTTTTTTTTCATTCTACACATATAAGTATCGTAGAGATGATTTAAATTTACATTGGATTAAAATTATGATTTAAAATCTAATGTTTATTTACCAACGAGACCGGTAATTTCAATGAAATCAGGATCTGAATTTTTAAATCATGGAAAAGGATATGGAATTTTTAAAATTCTCTACTCTCTAAATCAGAATTAGTCAATTTTGACTACTTTTCAACTGTTCCGATTCGTTCATTAAATTAATTAGTTATCGTTTTGACTAATTCTCAGTCAAAAATGACTAATTGATAGTAGAAAACTACTAATTCATTTATTAAAATTTTCTAGCCTTACTTAGTATTTTTCTACAATCAATTAGCAGTTTTCTACTGTTAATTAGTTATTTTTGATTAAAAATTAGTCAAAACATTTACTAATTTCTTTAATGAATAAATCGGCGCAGTTGAATTAGTCAAAAGTGCTCTCTAAATTTGAATTTTTAACTGATTTGAACTGGTAACTTACTTTTTGCTTTAGAATTAGATAAATTTTACTAATTTGATAGTAAAAAAAACCATTTTTTTGTACTATTATTTTGTTAAATTTTGCTAATTCGAAAGCAAAAAAAAAAACATTTTTACTAATTCAAACTTAGGGAGCGACTTATTCAGATTTAGTGAGTGAAACACATGGAAAAGATTTGGAATTTTTGAAAATTTCTACATTTTTCAATTTTTTCCTTTTTAAAAATACATTATTTTTGAGTTGTTTCTTTTCATCAAAGACAAAAAAGAGGAAGAAAAGTTTTTTAAAAAAAGAGGAAAATTATAGATAAAATTGAAGATTTAAGAGACGAGAAAAATTCAATTAGAAAAACAAAAAGAAATTGAAGAAGTTAAAGACCAAATACGCGAACTAGTCAAAATTAGATAATATAAAAGTATAAAATTTATTTAAAATGTTTTACTTAAAATGTTATTTACACGGAGAAAAATGGAAAAACGATTAAAGTAACTTTTACTACTTTAAAAGTAAAACCTGAACTGTTCTCAGTTTCTGCGCATTTCTGTCAATTTTTACTCCAGAAATAGTAAAATTTACTATTTCCGTAATAATTTTTACTATTTCAGAAATAAATTTTACTATTTTTGAAGTAAAAATTGCTAGAAACACGCAGAAACTGCAAAAAGTTAAGGTTTTACTTTTAAAGTAGTAAAAATTACTTTATTCGTTTTTCCATTTTTCTCCGTGTACTGTTAGCCTTTGCTTGTTAAAAGCATCAGTATTAATTATTTTAAAAAATATTAATATTTTCTATAATATACTCTCTAAATCTGTATTAGTCACTAATTCAATTGTGCCGATTTGTTCATTAAATTAATTGGTAACCGTTTTGACTAATTTTTAGTAAAAAAAAATGACTAATTAACAGTAGAAAACTACTAATTGTTAATAGAAAACTGCTAATTAGTTGTAGAAAAATACTCATTTATTTAGTAAGGCTACTATCTCAATTGGTAAATTTTAATAAATGAATTAATAGTTTTCTACACTGCAAAAAGAAGTATCTTATTGTAAGATGTTTTGGTCGCCTTTTTAAGATGTTTTTTTTTATAACTTGCTTCTAAGTTATCAAAAACAACTTAAAATGCATTAGTTTCTTAAGATATAAGATGGATAGGAAGATACTTTTGATAACTTGCTTTCAATGTATCTTATAATAAGATACTTCTTTTTGCAGTGTACTATCAATTATAGTCATTTTTGACTAAAAAATAGTCAAAACAGTTATTAATTCCTTTAATAAACGATTCGGCGCAATTGAATGAGTCAAAAGTGACTAATTCAGATTTAGAGATTAAAAAAGAATGTGATACCTATATGAATTTAAATAATATCTCTATATTTTATATTACCTATATAAAAAAGCATGTTATATATGAGGCATTCCATTTTAAAATGACCCTCTAGCAAACAATTACCAGTATGAGACAATTTTTAAATAATTGTTTTCTACTTACTAAAATCAAATTACTTTGTTATTAGCAGTTTTTAAAGAGAAAATTCTAAACTTTAGAATGGTAAATTTTTTTTTTTTTAAATTAAGAACCATTTATTGAACAAAGCGGCATTTGTTCTTAAAAATTTCTTGTATGAAATTTTTGAAATCAAGGTATTGAATAACCTAACAACAAACATTCTCTGCTATTGTAAAGTTTTGTAAAAACAAATGCCGCTCTGTTCAATAAGTGGTTCTCAATTCATACATATTTTAACCTCTGAAATGACTGTAAATTTTTATTAATTTGTCAAAATCTTCTAAAATGTTCATTATAAACATTACGAAAATAAAAACTAGAATATTTAAGCTTTCTTTTTTACATATAGATTTGATAAAAATCTAAAACAAAATGTTTAGAATTTTCTCTTTAAAAACTATTAATAACAAATGTAATTTGATGACAAAAACACATTTTTCTATTCACAGAAAATTAAAAGGCATTAAAATAAGCTGCAACGCTTCTTATTTTAATCCAATTTTGCTTATTTTAATACCAAAATGGATTAAAATAAGCAAAATTGGATTAAAATAAGAAGCGTTGCAGCTTATTTTAATGCCTTTTAATTTTCTGTGTTATGAATTCCAAGATTCAAATTTAAAACTGAAAAAATTAATTTTTATACAATAGATTAGGGACAAAAAAAAACTCTAAATTTTAAAGAAAATGGAAAAAGAATGGTTAATATTTTTGTCGATTTGTATTAAATACGAAGAATTTAATACTATGTTAAGATTATATATTAGAATTAATATATAACAGAATTATATAATAGATTATGTAACTATTAATAATAATGTATTTTGTATAAAGGCTATACATTTTATTTGTTAGTTCGATAGAAATTAATGAATGAAATATTTTATATTAAAAATAGAGAAGACTGAAAATAAGTATTTTTTTTTCTAACTTTGTATTTGAGCCATAGGCATTAATTATTTTGTAATGGTTTTGCGATTGTCTTAAAAAAACGAATTTTATTTATACGTAAAAGTTTACAATATATGTTCTTAAAATCTGCGAATTAGTAAACATTTTATAATTTTTTATTTACTGATTTATAGAGCCGAAGTTGGTGAAACTGACCCTAATAAATTTATTGTTTAAGTATTCAGTAAAAAACAAATTACTTAAAAATGAACTTTTAAAAAATGTTACATATAAGTAAAAATAAAATTTAAATAGAAAAAAAAAATTGGATTTTTTTATGAATTTTGGTTTCAAATTAAATATGATGCTATAAGAAGGGTTTGAAATATATATACACTATTTAATCTTATGGAAATTCACTAATAATTATTATATAATTATATAATATTTAAATAATTCCAAAGAACGCTTCATCATAACAATATTATATTTAATTATTATGATGAAGCGTTTTTTGGAAAATATATTCATATAGAAATTCTGACTAATTAAAATAATCTTACATAAGACTCAAGTTGATCCTCTTTTACCCTCTGTGTAAGAAAAAAGTAAGCAAATCTGAAACGCCCCCCCCCCTCCCCCTTCTGTATCAAGCTTACGTAATACTTGAACGGCTCCTTGGCACCCAGCTTATCCAGTTATTGGCACCATGGTTACATAACCTCTGAATTTGGCAAATGTTTTATACAAATAAATTATGTACTACTTTAATCGTAGAAAAATCAATTTTTTTTAAAAAATATTTAAAATAAAACTAGTATTTTAAAAAAGAAGCAAAATATTAAAGTAAGCGATCGATTGACAGAAAAATTTATTTTTTCTTTAAAATTTAAGAGTAAATGCAAACAGTCAAATACACAGAAAATTATAAAGTATTAAAATAAGCTGCAATGCTTATTATTTTAATCCAATTTTGCTTATTTTAATACCAAAATGGATTAAAATAAGTAAAATTGGATTAAAATAATAAGTGTTGCAGTTTATTTTAATGCCTTTTAATTTTCTGTGTATTAATTAAATTTTACATTTCTGAAAATTAAGAAAATTTTACAAAATAATTTTAGGACAAAAATCCAAAAACGATTTTTTAACTAAAACTTGTTTTTGAAAAATAATAATTCTTGAAAAGTATTTCTATAGGTTAGAAAAAATAATTTTTATATTTTTTGAATTGAAATATTTTGAAATGTTTTTAATTTTTTGTGAATGTTATAAGTATTTGCATTTACCTTTAAATATTTAATTATTATGGATTGGTTTAAAAAATTAAATATTTAGCTAGTTTATAATTACAAAGAGTTGGTAATATAATTTTAATTTTATTAGGTAGATAGGTAGGTAATTAGTAATTGATTAGTAGATAATACAGTCTTGACATTCAAAGAGTAATATTAGATAAAAGGCCTTCAAGTCAGTATATCTCTGCTCTCTATGCGTTTCCAATTTGCGTCCTCAAGGTCTAGGGTTCGATTTCCCATGCGTGCGCGCAATTCTTAAATCTTATAATTTTAAGACTTTATTTTCTACCTCCAATGGTTGTTAAAAAATTGTTAAATAAAAATATCAGTTTTGAAATAAGAAATGTACCTAAAAATGTTTTATGAATAAATTATATACAAGGTGATTTTTATGTTCCGGACCCTCTGAAAATTTTTTTTTAATCTTATTTTTTTCGTTTTTTAACCCTTAACTGGCACAATTCCGCGTTCAAACGTAAATTGTTTTTTAGGTTAAAATTAAAAATTTATAATTATTAATATTTGAAGCTAATTTATTCTTCTGTATCGAATTAGTTGTATAAAAAAAACTTAGAAAATTTCTAAGAATATGTCAAACTAATATCACAGAAAATTAAAAGGCATTAAAAAATAAGCTGCAACGTTTATTATTTTAATCCAATTTTGCTTATTTTAATCCATTTTGGTATTAAAATAAGCAAAATTGGATTAAAATAACAAGCGTTGCAGTTTATTTTAATGCCTTTTAATTTTCTGTGATATTAAAATATAAAAAATATTCAAAAGCTATTCAATTAATTTGAGCTTGAAAAAATGCTCGGGTCTACTTGACCCATGGTGCCAGTTAAAGGTTAAACAAAAAAAAGCGAAATAAAAAAAAATTTTAGGGGGTTCGGAACATAAAAATCACCCTGTATATAACTTTGTTTAAAAAAAAGGAGAGGAAACTTAAAATAAAAAATGAAAAATATACTTTTTAAAAGTAATCTAATGAAAATAATACATTAATAGTAGAAGTATTTTTAAGATATGAGAATTATTGAAATTCGTAGAATATGTTTTATTCTATGAATGAATTTATGAATTTTAAGATTTAATCAAATAAAGAATAATAAAAAAATTAACACAAATCAAATGGTTTAAAAGCGTGCAATGATTGCAATGCAAAAATTTAATTCGTTCTCAAATAGAAACGGAGGGCAAAATTAATTAATTTCTTTCATTTCCACTAAATATGATTTATCTACTTCAGAATTTCAAATTTCGTATAACGAGCTTTCCATATAGAACATAGGTGTATCATTGTTAAATCTGGAAAAATAGAACCTTTAATGTTAACCTTTTAAATACCTAGTTGTAAATATATTAAACTGAAAAAAAATATAAAATTGAAAAAAAGTTAATATTTTTTATACTCATATAACTGTTATATTAAATAGAAAAAAATATATATAAATATTAATGAACGCTTTTTTCTGTTTCAGGTGTCGTTCACTGGCGGAGTATCGGTAAATATCAGTTTTTAAATATAATAATCTATTTGCAGCTTTTTATAGTAATGTGAGTCATCACGTTTGATTGGAAAACTTTATAATATCAAATTGAAAATCTATAAATATTTATGAAGCTGAAGTTAA
Organism: Leptopilina boulardi; assembly: GCF_019393585.1. Classification (NCBI taxonomy): domain Eukaryota; kingdom Metazoa; phylum Arthropoda; class Insecta; order Hymenoptera; family Figitidae; genus Leptopilina; species Leptopilina boulardi. The sequence goes on from NW_026137909.1 coordinate 2,489,539, forward strand.
CAACATTTACGTTGACAAAATTTAACTTAAGAATATAATATGTAATACATAAATTAAAATTATTCCAACATAGAAATAATAATTAATAGTATTTTTAATGAAACCATATACGTACTTGAAAACAGATCTGAAACAACTATAGTAAAATGTAAACAATCAAATATTGTACATAGACCAATCGTAAAATAGTTAGAAGCAACATAAAGTAAAGTTTAAACACAGACATATGCTGTTAAACAATAAAATAAATCGAATTATAAAGTACATGAAGTAACAACAAGAATAATCACATGTACTCTCTAAATCTGAATCAGTCATATTTTACTGATTAGCAGTAGAAATCTACTAATTGCCATAGCGAGAATTGAGCAACTGACAATTAGTAGAAATTTACTGATTCAATTAGTAAAATATGAATTACTGATTGAATCAGTAATATAAATATATGGCGGCGGCAACAAAATCTACTGATTTAATAGTTAATTTTAAAGGTTATGTTATATATAAATTACTGATTTACATAAGTTATTTTCTATTGGTTGCATATTCACTAATTACACAGCCCCACAAAAAAAAAAAAGTGTCATGTACTTTTGACCGGAATACCCTAACCCTATGTATTTTGACGCGCTGAACACGAATCCGTAGTCCGTTTTGCTCCATCACGTCAGGATTTTTTTCTAACCTCAAAAAACATGTCGGATTTTGAGAAGTAGGCGATTTTTTTAAAAATTGATGTATTAACTTCTAACTTGGTATCTGGGGGTTTTTTGTGTCGCTGATTACGAATCTGATGTCAGATTTCCGAAATTCGATATGTCTAATTCAATATTAAGGAATTATTTTTAAAAAATTGTCAGATTATTATGAAATTTGGTATCTACAGGTTTTCTAAGTTGCTGACAAGTAACACTAGGGAAGTGCCATACGCCGATTTTTCTGAAACTTGGCAGTTTTGTAGTTTTTTGAAAACAATTTGACACGTATGTTTTGTTTTTCCCCAAAAGCTGATTTATGGGGGGAAAAAACTCCTTGAATTTTTTTTTGGTAGGGGGACATTATTTTACGAAATTTTTCAAAAATTAATGTGCAATAGTGTATCTGGGGGTTTTTTGGGTCACTGATTACGAATCTGATGTCAGATTTCAAAAATTCAAAATGGCATATCCAACATGGACTTCTATCGGCCACATTAGATACGCCATTATCAATTTTTGAAAACTGACATCAGATTCGTAATCAGCGACCAAAAAAACCCCTAGATACCAAGTTTGAAGTAAATCTTAAAATTTTTTCAAAATTCGTCCGCCATATTGGATCTGCCATTTTTCGTTTTGAAAATCTAACTTCAGATTCGTAATCAGCGACACAAAAAACCCCCAGATACCAAGTTTGAAGTTAATACATCAATTTTTAAAAAAATCGCCTACTTCTCAAAATCCGACATGTTTTTTGAGGTTAGAAAAAAATCCTGACGTGATGGAGCAAAACGGACTTCGGATTCGTGTTCAGCGCGTCAAAATACATAGGGTGAGGGTATTCCGGTCAAAAGTACATGACACTTTTTTTTTTTTGTGGGGCTGTGTTATATTAGTAAATTTCAAAAAAATAACTGAAACTTCAATTAAAATGAAAAGTACTGATTGAATTAGTAAAATTTCTACTGATTTAGATTTAGAGAGTAAATATATAAAATTATATAACAATAGTATGAACGCATCTAATAAATACTTTGTGAGTTTTGATTTGAAACAACCAAGACCAAAAAGATACTAAATGCTATTTTTTTCCAAAAAAGGGTCAAGAAAATTGACGGAATTCAAGAATTTTATTTTTTTTTTTTAGTAAATTTTGTTCATTTCAAAAAGCCCGGCAAGTGAATGAAACTTATTATTGGATGCGTGAACTGCACTTTATATAATCAAATGACAACTTCACGTAGCGTGATTGCCCAAATTTTTATTGAATTTTCACATAAACATAAAAAATGTAAATATAACAACTTTTTTATCGATATTTTACATTAGAAAATCAGAATTCTGAGGAATAAAAGTAACATCTTTCTTCTGATTATTTAAAAAATAAAAACTATCAATTGTTAGATTTCGATTTACATTTTATTTTTTATAAAATTTTAGAATTTCTTTGCACTTTTCATCACTATTTTTCATAAGTATGTATAAAAAATTTTAAAAATAAAATAGTCACACTGAAAAAAAAATTTATTTGATTCAAATACTCGATTACTTGACTATTATCAAATAAATATTTATTTGTATCAAATAATTATTATTTGAGTCAATTAAATGGTATTTGTTTCAAGTACAGAAATTATTGGTTCAAATACAATTTATTTAATTCAAATAAAAATTATTTGGTTCAAATAAATATTTTTTTTTGATAATACTCAAGTAATCGAGTATTTGAATCAAATAAATTTTTTTTTCAGTGCACTTTGTTCATTTTCCTTATTCTTGAACGTCAATAATTTTCTTGGAGAAAAATAAAAAAATATGAATCTTCGAAAATTATTTAAATGAGCACTTAATATACATACACTAAAAATTTCGATGTAGCTGAAGTACGCAACGTTTATATAAACGATTTTTCAAGAAATAATTTTTTAAAATGAAAAATTCTATAATTTTTTGCCTAAAAAATATTTCTTGTAGTTTTCATTAATCAACAAATTATTTAAAAAAATATTTTTTAGGCAAAAAATTATAGAATTTTTCATTTTAAAAAATTATTTCTTGAAAAATCGTTTATATATACTTCGAACTCCTTCGGGAAGCTAATTTTTTTTTTTTTTTGTAAAATAGGTGCAAAAAATTAGTTTTTTGCAAATTGCTGCTTCCAATTACATTTTAGCGTAAAAATAGTTGAGAGAGAAAAGAAAGTGTATAAAATTCTGAGTAATTTGAAGAAAAAAAATTAACCCTGTAGCTCAAAAATTGTCCGAGATATATACCTTTTTTAAAAAACCCATTTTTTTTTCGTGATTTTAGGTAAAATCCGGTATTGTATTTTTGAAAAAGGTATATCTCGGACAATTTTTGAGCTACAGGGTTAATTTTTTTTCTTCAAATTACTCAGAATTTTATACACTTTTTTTTTCTCTCCGAACTATTTTTACGCTAAAATGTAATAGGAAGCAGCAAAACTAATTTTTTGCACCTATTTCACAAAAAAAAAAAATTAGCTTCCCGAAGGAGTTCGAAGTATATACAATTTAGGTACTTTATTTTGACCCCAAAATGAAGGGTTTAACCAAAAAAAATCTGACGTCCTGAGTTAAAACATCTAAAAATGCTAACTTGATTGGACTAAGCCACAAAAATACGAAAATTTTAATCCACTTTATCTTCGAAAATAGCATCGGGACAAACGCGAAATTTTTAGTGTATGTGTATATTTAATGTTCATTTAAATAATTTTCGAAGCCCTATATTTTTTTATTTTTCTCCAAGCAAGTTGTTGACGTTCAAAAAGTAGGAAAAATGAATAAAGTGGCTATTTTATTTTTTAAATTATTTATACTTCTGAAAAAGAGAGAAGAAAAGTGTAAAGAAATTCTAAAATTTTATCATATGATCTTCATATTTGGTATGTTCTTATTTAATTTAATGGTTCCTGTTTTTTATAATAAATTTATTCATTTTTAGTAAATTCCAATATTTTTTTAATAGTAAATTCTATGTTTTTTTGCATATTTTCTAGTGGTTAAAAAATTCACAGTTTTCAGTACCTCACATACTTTAAATTCATATTTTACAATTAATAATTTTTTCAATAAAATTATTTTCATTTCGTGATCTTGATAACTTCAAAATCATTCCTGCAAAGTATTATAATTTTTCAACATTAGTCAGCGACAACTTTAGTGGAAATAGAATTAATTGACTCTATATTATTATAAAATTTTACTTTCAAATATCGACAAAAAAGTTATTATGTCTCCATTTGTTCGAATTTTTATTTTACAGAATTTCCATATATGAACGATTTTTCATATTATAAAATTTTTATTTAATCGAAAATTAATGAAACAGAATTTTTATTTCGTCGAATTTTTATTTCATAGAATTTTCATATGTTCGAATAAACATTCGTCAGAAATATTTCGGCTCGAGTCTTAAAATTAACAAATCAAAATTTTTCGTGTCATTTCATTATTGGTTAATTTTTCTATATTTTGAAATTCGAACAAATAGAATTTATGTGAAGAGGATTTACGGTTATATACAAATTCTGTAATATAGAAAATCGGTTTGATGGATCCGTTAATTTGTTTAGAAGTTATAATCGTTTTTTTTATTTTATTTTTTTTGGTCATTCCGTAAGAATTATGCGCTATTTTCCTAAATTTGTATTTTTTTTTTTGCCTTTAAAAAAATGTTATAAATTGTAATGTAATCTAACATAATTTTTGAAATAGCTACTTAGGATTTAAAGATATGAAGACCGAATTCATAGTAAAGTGGAAGATGTGATAACGAAAAGTTAATTTAAAAACTCAAAGAAATGAATATAAATAAAAATAAATAAATATATATTTATTTTCGTATTTGTTTTGCGTTCTAGATCGCTCCCTCGGCAAAGAAACTCTGGGGTGTGGACGAGGGTGGATCGAAAGATGAAGGTGGTGTAAAAGGTGGTGGGATATTACACTTGGACGCCCATCAAATGTGGAGGGATTCAACTTGGAGTACATCAGGTACAAATTTGTCTCTTTCCTTCAATATATGTATTATACTGAGAAAAAAAATATTTTCTTTTAACATCAAATTTTTTTTTTCTTGATTTATATTTATGTAATTCAACTTTTTCGGTTGACCTAATGAAAATATTTTTTCGTTAATTTAACTAAAATTTTGTTACCTCTAAAATTTTATTTTAAACTAAAATTTCTCAATTTTATGATTTTTTATTAAATTTTACTAGGAAGAATAAAAATTTTGTAGATCTAGTAAAAAAAATGAAAATTTTGTGATTCAAACAAAAATATATATTTAGTTGTACAAATGTTTGTCAAAATTTTTTTTTGACACAACCAAATAAATTCCTTCGCGTATTAAAATTCTCCTTTCATTCTTGCCAATGAATATTTATTCTCACTGATTAATTTCAGATCATGCAGTATCACAACCAATATCTATGGGAGCAGGTAGAAGAATGGCTGTAAGCACTGGCTTCCACCATCAAGCCTCGGAAGTAGGAGCCGTTCTCAGTCCTAGAAGCAGGTCAGTAATTTTTTTCTATTTATTCGATTCGAATAATTTTTATTTGAGTCTAACCATTTTTAAATTTACTTAATTTTCTTTTTCGAATGAGATTCATAAATATTTCTCACATTAAAATTATTATAATTTTAGACATTAATTAATTTAATACTTAATTAAAATTATCAAATTTATATTTAACAGAATTTTGTAAAATAAACTTTAAAACTCAACAGAATTTTTATGTCGTAAAATTTTCATTTAGCCAAACTTTTGTAAAGCAGATTCTCAAATTCATTAAATTTTTGTTTAAGAGAATTTATATTTATCCAAATTTTCACAAAAGAGAACTTTAATTTCACAGAATTAATATTTAATGGAATTTCAATTTATCCGAATTTATCATTTAACAGTATTTTATTTAACTGAATTCATTTTTAACAAAATTTATATTAAATGGAACTCTTATTTAACCGAATTATCATTCAAGAGAATTTTCATTTTTACAAATTATTATTTAACAGAACTTTTAATTAGATCATTTTACAAATGATAGAATTTTTTCTTATCGAAACTTAATTTGATCGAATTGTCATTTCAAAAAACTTGTAAAACTTTGAATTTTTCATTTTAACGAAATTTCAAATGGCTGTACAAAAAAATCGTCAGAAAGATTTTGGCGCAAATTTTAAAGTTGACCAATAAAATAATATCCAGAAAATTGTGATTTGTCAATTTTAAAAATTGCGCCGAAATCTTTCCGTCGATTGTCTATTTGGCCATTTGTAATTTCGGACAAATGTAAATTCAGCGTCTTAAAAATTTTATCCATTAATAATTCGTACAAATTAAAATTCGGTGAATTAAAATTTCTGTCATTTAAAAATTCGGTTAAATTAAAATTCTTTTAAATAAAAAATCATGTAAATTAAATAACTGTAAAATAAAATTTTTAACAAATAAAAATTCGGTAGCAAAAAATTTTGTTATGTAAAAAATTTGTATAAAAAGAAAATTTGTCTTGAAAAGTTGGTTAAAACAGGGTTGCCACGGGTCAGGGAAATCATGGAAAAGTTAAGGAATTTTATCAAAAATATATTGGAAAAATATCAAATTTCTAAAAATTCTACTAATATTATAATTTTTTAAATTTTCAATTTAAAATTTTTCTTCTAAAAATTATTGTCTTACATTTTTATAATTGTAGGCCTCGGATCAACTTTTGAAAGAAAAAAAAAGTTATTTTAGTCGATTTACATTACAAGAAAATTATAAAAAGTCCATTTTTTGTTTACAATAAATTTAATTTGTTGAAAAATATTTTTTTATTATTATTAACAATTTGTTATTGGAAATTAAAAAAAAAAAAATTTAATTTCTCAATAAGAATGATTCACAGAAATATTTTCAACAATTTTTCTTTTTAAACCATCGAATTAAACTGAGAAAAATTTTCAAAATTACAATTCAGTTTTAAAACAAATTTTCAAAAATAATTTACAGTTACATTTAAAAAAAAAAGAAAATTTTTCAAGTCTGATTTAATGCACATTATTTGAATTCAGAATTTCGGAAAATGTTTTAAATAATTAAATTTTCGAAGAATTTCATTAAAATATTCTTGAAAAAAAAAAATTTAATAAAATTTGTGAAATAATTGAATCTTAGAAGATTTTTAATTAAAATTTTAAAAACAATTGAATTTGGAAGAGTTTGATTTACAATTTATGTAAATAATTGAATATCAGAAGATTTTCAATTGAAACTTATGAAGTAATGAAATTTTTTTTACTAATTTCAGACAATAATTGAATTTTAGAGAATTTTCAACTAAAACATGTTTCGAAATAATTAAATTTTAATGAAGTTACTGTTAAGATTTTTATAAATAATTGAATTTTTGAAAAATTGGATTAAAACCATTCAAATAATGAATGAAACAAAGAATTATATAAATAAAAATTTGGGAAAAAAATTTTCAATTGAATTAATATTAAATTAATTATTCAATTACTAATTAAATTTGAAAGTTTTCGAGTTAAAATTATTTTGGAAGTATATAAATTTTAGAAGATGTTAAATTGAAACTTTCATAAATTTTAATTGATAAAATTTTTTTTTTACAACCTTTAAATAATAATGTAATTTTAGAGTATTTTTAATTTAATTTAATTTAAATTTTTGTGTTAAACCTGTAAAAAATAATTTTTTCTCATAAAATATTTTTAAATAGAAATTGTAATTCATGATTTTTATAGGAAATTTATGCGCCCTTTGTTGATGCTGTTTTAAAAAGCATGTTTAATTCTAAGTTAAAATTTTTTTTTAGTGAAACTGGTGGACTTGGCGTGAAAATGGTGGAATATGTTCTCGGTGGTTCCAGTCCAACAACACCAAAAGACTTGGACCCAAGAATGGTTTCTCTTAGATTAGTAAGTTAATTCAAATATCAATTTATATATAATACCAACGTATATTAATCAATCTATTGATTGAAAATTAAATTTGAAATTGAATAAAAAAATAACGTTTTCTTTTATTAAAGAAAATTATCTCGAAATTTATGAGAAAATTAATCAAATTTAATACTGATTATTATTATTTTATTTTTTTTTTAAAGCGTTTTCTCCATTTTCAAAAGCAAGTAATTTTAACAATCGGTAAATTTCGTTATCCAATTTATTAAACTATTTTTAAATAATAACGTTTTCAATTAATTGCAAAATTACAAAATAGAAAAAATAGGTAATAATGCCACATCCTCGTATTTTAAATTTCATTTAATTCCATATGGAAAAAAAAACTGGTCAAGTACAAGTCACACACTTGGTCACTTAGGGCAATGAATTGAGTCATTAGCCAAAGAATTTCTTCGATTAATTATCACTATTCCTGCCAAGGAAAACTACATCTCTATCGGGATAAATGTGAAAATTATTTTTAAAAAAACCATCCCTTGTTATCTTTACTTTTTCCTTAGTCTTTAAAATTATCACATTATATTTAATATCACAAATTAGCATGAATTGAAAGTATTTTCTTTTTAAATCAATTTTTATTTTTTACTTAACATAATTTTTAGACAACAAATTTTTATTTGACAGAATTTTTATTTTATTAAATATTTCTCATTACCCAACTTTTTATTTAAAAAAAAAAAATTCTAATTTAACCGATTTTTAATTTAGCAGAATTCTCAAAATGAACAAAATATTGAGAATTCTACTAAATTAAAAATTGATTAGAAGTTTTTTTTTAAATAAAAAGTTGGATAAAAAGAAAGTTCATAAAATAAAAATTATGCTAAATAAAAATTGGATACCTAAAAATTCTGGTAAATAAAAATACATTTAAAAAATTCTATCAAATGCTAATTTGAAAAATGAAAATTTCAATAATTTTTTAGGCGCTGATCATACACCTACTAAAAATTTTCTTGTTGCGTGTAAAAAAACAAAAAATTCAAAAAAAGGATTTCGGATCCAGTTTACCCTTGGATTGTTTTTTAATTTATTACAAAATTTCTTGACAAATAATGATAAGAATTTATTTAAACATCGAAAGACATGGTAAAATTTTCAATAATTAAATTTTGGATTATTAATAACAATTTTAAAATGAAATACTGTAATTTTGTTAAAGTACAAAAAAAAGGGAAATAATTGGAAATTTGTTTCATCGAAAAAAGTATCAGATATCTTGATATTGCTTTAGATTTTTATCATGTCCGGCTTGAAATGCTAGTAATAAAATTTCATCGACTCCAATTGTGTCAGCTTTACTGAATATCAAAAGAAAAAATGGTTGATTCAATTTCATTTAACAATAGATTGAATACTACAATAAGGAGAGAAAGAGTTGTGTGTACATATTTATGTCACCCGGCGAAAGAGTGAAAAGAATTTTAAAATTTTTTGAAAAAAAAAACAAACAATAACAAAAATTCTTCAACTTGACAATGTTTTAGATCTGAAATTTATATTCGCCGAATTGAACATCTAAGAATTTTTCTAATGTTGAATTAAAAATTATCGAATTTCTATTAAAGAGATTTTTATAAATTATATTTTATATTCAACATGAAATTTCATACAAAACAATTTTTATTTATCTGCAGTTTTATGTAACAGAATTTTAATGTAATAGAATTTTTATTCAACCGAACTTTTACCAAACATTCACCGAATTTTCTTTTATCAAAATTTCCATTTAACAGAATTCTTCTTTAATCAAATAACTGCTTATTCAAATATTTACTTCAAAGTATTTTCATTTCACTGAATTCACAATCAACAGAATTTTTATGTTACGTAACTATTATTTAACCGAATTTTCAGAAAGGACAAATTTTATGCCAACAAATTTTAATTTAACAAAATTCTCATGAAACGAAATTTCTATTTAGCTTAATTTTCAAAAAGCATAATTTCCATATCATTGAAACTCCATTTGATCGAATTGTAATTTCATAGAATTTTGATTTTACAGGCGTTTCATTTTCACCTAATTTGAATTTGACAAAATTATAATTTGCTCGAAATTTTTATTAAACAGAATAATTATTTAAAAGAATTTCTTCTTCACAGAAGGAATATTAGAAAGAATTTTGTTTTAGTCGAATTTTGATTTGTTGGAATTTATATTTTTACAGAATTGTTAAAACGTCAAATTTTTATTTTACATAATTTTCATTTGTCCGAATAAATATGTGACAGAAAAATTTGTGCGCGAATTTTAAAATTAACTAATCAGAATTTCGTTGATAACTTCTGATTTTGGTTAATTTTGAAATTCGCGCCGAAAATTTTCTGCCAGATAATTATTGGGACAAATGAAAATTCTGTAAAATAAAAACTCGATGTTTTAAGAATTCTGTCAAATGTAAATTCGAAGAAATGAAAGTTCAGCAAAAAAAAATTCTTTCAGTCGAATTTTTAAAAAGCAAAATTTCGGTCAAATGAAAATTCGATGGTTTGATTCTAACAAATTTTTAATTTAGTAAAATTTTCATAAAACGGAATTTTATATTTATATAATTTTCAAATAGCAGAATTTTCATTTCATCGAATTGTCATTTCATAGAATTCTTAAAACGCCGAATTTTCATTAATCCGAAATTACAATTGGCTAAATTAATAATCGACAGAAACATTTCGGCGCTGTTTTTAAAATTTACCAATCACGATTTTCTTGATAATTTCTGATTGGTCAATTTTGAAATTCGCGCCAAAATCTTTCTCTTGATTCTACATTCGGTCATTTGCAATTTCGGACAAATAAAGATTGGTCGTTTTAAGAATTATATCAAACAAAAATTCGTGCAAATAAAAATTCGGTAAATTAGAAATTTTTACATTTAAAAATTTGTATGAGTTAAAATTCCGTTAAATGAGAATTATGCTAATTTTAAATTTGTTTAAATTAGAATACTTTTAATTAAAATTAATTTAGTTTGTTAAAGGCTCATTCGAAAAATGAAAATTCGTCTAAAAAAATAATTACCTAATAAAAGTTTTAAAATTTTAAATTCTAATTTATTATTTTTATAGAATAATCATGCGACCCATTTTGTTCGAATGAAAATTCGGTTAAATAAATGTTCTGTTTTATAATTTCGATCAATTCTGTAAAACATAAATTGGATAATATTTAATTCGACACCTCAAAAATTTAAATATTAAATAAATTAATATTATATACCTAATAATAAATAACCAAATAAATAAACACGATATTTAAAAATTAGATTTTTTAAAAAATATATACCTGCAACAGCCTTTGGACGAAAGTCATTGAAATGTAATATTTACGATGCTTGTACAGTTTTTGTTGAAAAAAAATGAATAACTGTGTCTTTTTTATAACTTTTAGAATACTGACGCTGATAAGAAAGAAAAGGAAAAAGGTTCTACGAGTCCGTTTGATGGCTCGAAAGATGACAATGGTCCTCAAGGCAATGGACTTACATCGCAAAATGGTTTAGATGATGACAAAGGGTTTAAGTACGTATTTTGTCTTTTTAAAAAAAAAAAACAATATGTATTAACTAGTGTGTCTTTAGTGTCTACAAAATTCAACTATTTTAATGTTTATTCAAAGTTTTGTTTTGTTAACTTTTTTTTGTTTTGTTTAATTATTTATAACATTTATTTATTATTTTTATCATTATAAAATATGTTCAAAATAATTTAATTTTTCAATCGAAAAATAGGTTTTTATCCTAGAAATATTAAAAAATTATTATTTTGCAAAAGCAAATTTTGTGCTGTAATATTCTCGATCAATATTGAAAAGAAACAATTATAAAATTTACGAAAATTTAAAAACGTTTCAAAATATTTCCTATAGAAAGACTTTCAAAAATTATTTATTTTTCAAAAAAGAAGTTTTTGTGCTGAATTGTACTCGCCTTGCATAAACAAAAGCAATTATATCATTTACAAAAATTTGTCAAATTAATTGCATTTTATAGTCCAAAAATAGGATTTTTAAATCACAAATATTCAAAAATTAAGCAATAGAATATTCAGTACAAAAATTTTTTTTTGAAAAATAATAATTTTTTGATTTTTCTAAGTTAAAAAATCGTTTTTGGATTTTAGAACTGAATTATTTTGTGAAAAGTTTCTAAATTTTTATAAATGTTATAATTGCTTTTTTTGGGATGCATGATTATCTCATAAAAATCATTATATAGAATTTTTATTTTAAAGAATTTTATTAAAAATAATTATTTTTTAGACGAATTTAATTTTTTTCAATTAGCATTTTACTGAATTTCTTTTTATACGAATTTTTACTTAACAAAATTTTATGCTACCGAATTTTTGCCAAAATTTTTATGTTTCACTGTCATTTAATTTACATGAGTTTTTATTTAAGAGAATTTCAATTTAAGCGAATTTTAATTTAACAGAATTCTCATTAAATCGAATTTTATGTGATTTGATTTTGAATTTTTAAAAATGACAGAAATTCCAATTCAGCGAATTTTAATTTGTCCAAATTTTTATTTGTACGAATTTTAAAATTAATCGAATTTTTAAGACGCCGAATTTTCATTTTTTCTGAATTCGGCGCAATTTAAAAAAAAATTTACCAAGAAAATCGTGATTGGTTAATTTTGAAAAATTGCGCCGAAATCTCTCTGTCGAATGTAATTTCGAAAATATGAAAATTCGGCGTCTTAAAAATTCTATTAATTAAAAATTAATACAAATAAAAATTCAAACAAATCAAAATTTGATGACTTGGAATTTTTGTCATTTAAAAATTCGAATCAGATAACATTCGATTAAATGAGAATTTTGTTAAAGCAAAAATTTACTTAAATAAAAAGTTATGTATAGAAAATGTTTGTAAAATAAAAATTCTCCCAAACAAAAATTCATAGTTAAAAATTTTTTTATGTGAAAATTCTAATAAAATGTAAATATTTTCTGTTAAATTTGAATTCTTTTAAATAAAATGTTGGGTAGAATGAAATTCTGTTTAAGGCTAATTTTAAAAATGAAAATTCATCTAAAAAATAATTATTTCTAATAAAATTTTGTAAAATAAAAATTCTAATAATAATGATTATAATAACCATAATAATCCCCGATTGACGGTAGTTTATTTTCGAGATAAAAATTATTTTTGAATATTTTTATTTCAGAATGTGTTGATTTATTACTAATTGAATAATTTCTTTTTTTTATCCAGTCGTACACCGGGAAGTCGACAGCCATCACCGGGTGAAGAGGAATTTCAAAAAAATGCAGCCACTCTGGCCGTAACCGCTGGAGGGGGTGGTGTTGTATTGTTGAAGCCAGGTGTCGATGTTGTCGGTAGTGAAGAACATTTTATGGCAGCATTTGCACCTGCACCGCCTCATCATTTGCAACATCATCAAGCTCCACAAACCCATCATCTTCAGCATCCGCATTCACAGCTTTTTGGCGCTCAGGGACCACCGCCACCGCAAGGTCCACCGCCCTCTCAACAACAGCAACAACAACAAGGACCTCCACAACCTCAAGACAACACCACACACTTTGATGTACAGGTAAGTCAACATTTTTACTTTTCAATCCATTGAATATTTTTTTCAGAATCTCCAAGGGAAACAATTGAAATTGTTTTTTACATTTTCGAAAGGAAAGTAATCAAAATAATTTAGGGATTTTCTTTGTGTTTGAAACACGAAAAGTCAATGATTTAAAATCATTTGTTTCTCCTTAATTATTAAAAGAAAATGATAAAAAGGGACTCTTATTTAAACCTCTAAAAAGAGTCAACTTTGAGAGACTGTACCTTGAAAAATACCTGGAAAACTTGCAATTGTTATGGAAATTTTTTTTAGTCATGGAAAACCTTGGAAATGTCAGGAAATTTTATAAAATATCGTTCTGAAAATTTAATTTCCTGTATTTGAATCGAGAAAATTTCAAGTTTACAAATTGACATTACAACTTTTCATTTTGTATAGTTTTTATAAAAGCAAATTCTATCTACTAATTGAAAATTATATGAAATAAAACTTTGGCTAAATAAAAGTTCTGCTAAATAAGAATTAAGATAAGTAAAAATTCGATTAAATAAAAATTCAGAGAAGTAAAATCAAAATCATTAGAAAAATTCCATTAATTAGAAATTCCTTGAAATAAATATCTGTGAAAATTCCGTTACATATAAATTTTATTAATCAAAAATTCTGTTAAATAAAAATTCACTAAAATAGATAATATGAAATATCAGATAAATAGAAATTTCATTTAATGAAAAATTAATTAAAAAATTCTTCCTGTAAAAAAATTCCCATTCATTATGAATTTTACTTTATAAAATTTGGTTAAATAGAAATTCGGTCTTGTTGACAGCGTAACAGAAAAAAAAATCATTTTTAATTTCAATGATTTTATTTTGTATTTTAATTTTGCAGAAAAAAAAATTGTACATAATTTTAAATTTACAGATTATTCATTTGTTAGAATATTAATTTTTTCGAATTTTCATTTTACAGAATTTCCATTTAACCGATGATTAATGTTGTAGAATTTTTATTTAGTCAAAAATTAATTAACAAGAAATTCAATTTGATCGAATATCAATTTCTGCGAAACGTTGTTTTGTAGAATATTAATTTTGCAGAATAGTAATTCAAAATAGTTCTAATTATGCAGAATGAAGAATATTAATTTAACAGAATATATTCATCTGTTCGAAACTTCCGAATATTAATTTTACAGAAAATGCAAATGATCGAAAATCAATTTGACGGAACTATTGTAGACTGAATTTTAAATTTGACCAATCAGAAGTTATTACAAAAATTGTGATTAATCAATTGTAAACTTAGCCTCAAAATAATTCTGTCAAATTGATTTTCGATTTTCTGTAAAGTTAATATTTAGAAAGAATTTTTTTAGCCGAATTTTCATTTTTTCGAATTTACATTTGACAGAATTCTTAAAACGTCGAGTTTTTATTTTACAGAATTTTCATATGTCCCAATAATTATCTGGCAGAAAATTTTCGGCGCGAATTTCAAAATTAACCAAAATCAGAAGTTATCAACGAAATTCTGATTAGTTAATTTTAAAATTCGCGCCCAAATTTTTCTGCCACATATTTATACGGACAAATGAAAATTATGTAAAATAAAAATTTGGCGTTTTAACAATTCTGTAAAAATATAAATTCCAAAAAATCAAAATTCAACTAAAACAAAATTCTTTCTAATATTCCTTCTGTGAAGAAGAAATTCTTTTAAATAATTATTCTGTTTAATAAAAATTTCGAGCAAATTATAATTTTGTCAAATTCAAATTAGGTGAAAATGAAACGCCTGTAAAATCAAAATTTTATGAAATTACAATTCGATCAAATGGAGTTTCAATGAAATGGAAATTATGCTTTTTGAAAATTAAGCTAAATAGAAATTTCGTTTTATGAGAATTTTGTTAAATTAAAATTTGTTGGACTAAAAATTGTCCTTCCTGAAAATTCGGTTAAATAATAGTTACGTAACATATAAATTCTGTTGATTGTGAATTCAGTGAAATGAAAATACTTTGAAGTAAATATTTGAATAAGCAGTAATTTGATTAAAGAAGAATTCTGTTAAATGGAAATTTTGATAAAAGAAAATTCGGACGCATAAATAAGTTCGAAAAATAATTTGTTAGTATTTTCAATTAATAGAATTTTATTAGATATAATTTTCATTGAGCCGAATTTTATTTATTCCAATTTTGATTTGATATAATTTCCAACAAAAAAACCCGATTTTTCATACCGTAGAATTTATACTTAACTGAAAAATCATTTAACAGAATTTCTAATTGATAGAATTTTTATTTGTCCGAAATTGCAAATGATCGAACAATGAATCGACAGAAAGATTTCGGCGCGATTTTAAAAATCAACCAATCAAAAATTATCCATAAAATTGTGATTGGTTGATTTTAAAAATCGCGCCATTGTCTGTTCGGTCATTTGCAATTTCGGATAAATCGAAATTCTATCAATTATAAATTCTGTTAAATGATTTTTCGGTTAATTCTAATTCTAAATTCTAAATTCTGTATCTAATGAAATTCTATTAACCCTTAACTGGCACAATTCAAAAAACTTAGAAAATTACTAAGAATATGTCAAAAGTAATATATTAATAAAATATAAAAAATATTCAAAAGCTATTCAATTAATTTGAGCTCGAAAAAATACTCGGGTCTACTGGACCCATGGTGCCATTTAAGGGTTTAGTTTTAACTATTGATTTTTTTGGAACCTATTCATGCGTTTAAAATTCATAAAGAAATTAAAAATTAAAAAGTTAAAATCAAATGATGAAAAATTTGCCTTTATACAAAAAAAAAGTTTATATGAAAAACAGAGAAGCAGAATAAAAAAAAGAAGAAAAAAAAGAAATGAAAAAAAAAAAGATAAAAATTGTGAATACACGAGATTTGCTTCGTGCACCATCGAGTATGAGTATATGATCAAGAGCACATTTACAATCACGAACCTCTACTCTCTGCTCGTATAATAATCAACACTATCGACTCTTCTTACGTCATATTCTATATACATTTATTGTATGGTACACACTAGATTGAACCCCTTCGAGGTATATTATTCCAGAGAGATTCTTTGATCAGTACCAGCGTAATATTCTCACTATTGATTATCAGAACTGAACGCCACACATATGACAAGACAAAGAAATGAAAGTAAAAGTGGAAAGTGCACATTTTCAAGCTCTCGCATGTTTAAACAAGCGGAAAAGAAAAAATGATAAAAACAATTATATTCCATGGTTGAAAAAAAAAAGTGTTAAAACAATATTTTTCAAACGCAACAAAATTGAAATAAAATAAGTTCTGAAAATAGAAAATCAAATTCAAAAATATGAATAGAAAATAATTCTCAAATAATGATGTAGAAATGTCAAATGATTCAGTCTTTTTTTTCTAATGCATAGTTTTGCATAATAAATATATATATTGGTATTGGTGGAAAAAAAATTGCTGGTATATTATTTTTTTGATCTTTATATAGTAAAAGGAATTTGCAATCAGTATTGTTTTAGGGTCGCGTGATAACGACGTTCGTTCTTGACACTTGGTGTACACGAAGAGTTGCTTGAAAATATACCAAGAGGGTCGAAAACGAAAGCGGAGGTTGCATGACTCGTTAGTGCAACTGAAGCTTTGGCTTAATAAGAACCTCGTTAAATTGACACTCTACCATTTTTAGTTGTCTTATATATAATACAAGAGTACAAAAGTATAATTCGACCCCAAAAAAAAAAAAAAATATATGAAAATTTATTTTTCCACATAATAATAAAATAAAAGTACAAAATTATATGTGACTAAAAATACAACAACTGAAAATATGGAACGAAATTGAAATTTTAAGGGGTTTAGTAGTAATTTAAAATTCATGGTTTTATTAAACTACTATAAAACGGCATTAAAAACGGAACGCATGAATAAGGTGTAAAATTAATTTTTTTAGAATTTTCAATTAACAGAATTTCATTATCTAGAATTTACTTTTAGCCGAATTTTTATTTGTTCATTAAAATTTTTTTAATTTGCAATTTGCAATCCAAGGACAATTTTTTTACCCTAAAACATTTAAAAATTATTATTTTTTCAAAAATCTAAGAACAATTTTTTTACTCTGAAACATTTAAAAATTATTATTTTTTAAAAACAATTTTTATGCTAAATTATTCTCACTCAGCCAACTCAAATATTACACTTGATTTTTTTCGTGCTGGTCAAACACAATTCAACACAAAATTTGTTTTTTGAAAAATAAATTTTTTTTTAATATTTGTGGGTTAAAAATCTATTTTTGGATTTTAAATTAAATTATTTTTAATATTTTAAAAGTGTTTGTAAATTTTGTAATTGTTTTTTTTATGATGAACGAGCAGATTTTTTTTTATTAATAAAATTTCATTACCATCACCTGGGGCTATTCTACTCACCCAGGGACTAGAATTATTCAAATTTAAATTCAAAAAATGATTTTTTAACTCAGAAGTATTCAAGTGAAACTGCTTTTTTTTAACAATTCCGAATTCCGATATTGAAAGAAATTTTCAATACTACAATTTTTAAGTCATAATTTAAAAAAAATTTGTATTAAGTTTTAAGGTGAATAAATGTCTTTTAAAATAATTAGTTTTACTTAAAATGGGATTCTAATCTTATTTAATATTGACATTTATTCTGTTCTTTAAAGTGAAAAATATAAATGCTTTTTTCAAAACCTATAAGAGAAAATTTTGTTTTAATTAAAATTCTGCTGATTCGAAAATCAGTCTAAAAAATTGGATGAACATATGTTTTATATATGTAAGTTGTGCTATCCTATGACTAAAATAATACTAATTTAAATCAGACTAAAAGTCTGATTGACTAGATTATCTGACTCAAGAACAAGTAGATCTTTTATAACGAAAATTTTGCATCTCGCTTGTGAGAAGCCCTCTACCGGACCTTTTACAAACTACGCCCTATCCTATTACTTGAGTTATGATAATAATTTAATGAAATTCTTCACAAATTCAATTATCTTAAACTATTTTTACATTAAAATTTTTTATAAAATTTAATAATTGATTTATAATTTAAAAAAAAAAATAGCAAATAAAATTATCAAAAATTTTTTATTCAAAATTACTTGAAATTTAATTATTTGCAAAAATTTCAATTATTTTGAATGATGTTTATAATATTCTTCGAAAATTCAATTATCTGAAACAATATTTCAATTAAAAACTTTTAGAATTCAATTTTTTATGTTATTTTTAATAAATTCTTTATCAACAGAAATCACTAAAAATTTCTCTTATTATAATTATTGTCTGAAATTTAATACAATCTTTTGAAATTCATTTATTTTCAAAAATTTCAATTTAAAAGCTTCTAAAATTTAATTATTTCTAAAATTGTCCATCTAAAATTTTTTGAAATTTAATAATTTCAATTATAACTTAAAATTCAATTATTTTTAATGATTTTTATAATATTCTTCGAAAATTGAACTATCTGAAACCATTTTTCACTTAGAAATGGTTTTCAAATCATTGTATTTTTGTCTGCAATTTGTAATAAATTTTTTAGTGAAATTATCAAAAAATTTAAAATTAAAAATCACTTAAAGTTCAATTAATTTCAAAAATCAAAATTGTAAATCTTTGAAAATTCAATTACATTTTAAAAAAATGTTGTCTAAAATTATTTGATAAATTATTTTTAGTTGTGTAAAATTTAATAATTGTCTGAAAATTAACAAAAATTTTTGAAATTCAATTATTTCTAAAAATTTTCAATTTTAACTCTTCGAAAATTATTATTCAAAAAAAATTTTATTTAAAAATCTGTAAAACTTGATTAAGTACTTGATTCAGTTGCCTGAAATTTTTTTGACCATCAAAACTAAAAACTGTGACAAAATTTTTGTAAGAACTACAAGTTCTGATCTTTTTTATATTTAACTAAATTGTTCAAGTATCGATCTATTAAGATTTTATATCAATCTTTCAAATATTAATGTCATGCGCAAAATCACTTTACTTTTGAACCAATAGGAAACTTAAGAAATGTCATATGATACATTAACGCATAAGTTGCTCTGAGGTTAGTTCGCTGGTCGCATCCATGCGGTTAATATCTATCGATTTTGATTCTTGTTCTAATCCAAATATATCAAGTTTAATTAATCACGTTTTACTTTATTCGAATACCCTCTTATCATTCTAAGAGGTTATGGGCCCAGACACATACGTGTGTGAGGGAAAAGAACTTTCGTTTCTTTAAGTGTAAAGTGAAAACCGCGTGTGGTCAAAATGAACGGTGGAAATTTTTCGAGGATTGAACTCCTCAGCAAACATAATTTTGACACATGGAAACTTCAAATGCAGGCGATTTTAATAAAAGCCGATCTTTGGGATTACGCGAGTGGAACCTCAGTGAAACCTGAAAGAGGTGAGGACGAAGCAACCAGAGCGGCTGAACAAGCATGGATCAAGGGCGACCAAAAGGCGAAGTCGGATATCATTCTCTCGATCTCCTCGAGTGAGCTGAAACAAATAAAAAACTGCTCGACATCTAGAGAAATGTGGCTTAGATTGGAGGAAATCTACCAATCTAAAGGTCCGGCGAGGAAGGCTACGCTGCTAAAAAGGCTCACAGTACAAAAGATGGCGGAGGGAAGTGACGTCAGAGATCATTTGAATCAATTTTTCGACACGGTCGATAAATTAGCGGATATGGAGATTGAAATCAATCCAGATCTACTGACGGTAATGTTGCTATATAGTCTCCCGGGAAGCTACGAGAATTTCAGGTGCGCCATTGAGTCGAGGGATAATTTACCGACTCCCGAAATCATGCGAACGAAGATAATAGAAGAAACTGATGCACGAAAAAGCAGTCGACAAGCCGAAAATTCAGACGCCATGGTGGTAAACAAATACACTGGACATAAACGCGATCAAGTGAATACGAAAGTGAACAACAATAATAAAAGTGAACAAAAACCTCGATTTAAATTTCAGTGTCACATATGCAAGAACTTTGGACACAAGAAGTCAGAATGTCGATTCAACCGAAATAATAGTAGTCAATCAGCTAAAACCGCGGAAGATCTTTGTTTAAATGTGACAAGTGTTTCAGAACCCGAACAGTGTAGGAATTGGTGTTTGGACAGCGGAGCGTCTAGTCATTTTTGTAACGAGAAAAGTATTTTTCAAGAAATTACGGACTCTAATCGCGGAGTGTTAAATTTGGCAAACAACTCTACATCGGAAACTCTCGGAAAAGGAATTGTGAAGTTTACGGCCAATGTGAATGGTGATTTAAAGTGTATTTCGCTCGCGAATACGTCACACGCTCCCGATTTAAGAACTAATTTATTGTCAGTGTCTAAAATCACGGATCAAGGATTCAGTGTTGTGTTCGACAATAAATGTGCAAAAATTCTCGATACAGAAGGTGACATTAAACTTTGTGCGAACAGAATGGGCAATTTGTACTACGTAAAGGAAGCTCGGGAAAGTGTTTGTGCGGTTTCAAATTCAAAAGTGTGTAAAACAACGATCGGGATTTTACATAGACGATTCGGACACGCGAATTTAAAAGACATTCGTGAAGCTGTTAGAAAAGGTGCAGTGACAGGTGTGGAACTCGAAAAAACTGAAACTGTCTTCGACTGTGAAATTTGTCTTAAAGGAAAAATGACAAGAACCCCATTCCCTAAGGAGTCTAACCGCGAATCTACTATTCTACAAATAATTCACACGGACGTGTGGGGCCCGATCAAATCAACATCACTCGGTGGAGCGAAGTATTACATCGAATTTATCGACGATTACTCCAAGTACTGTGAAATAAGGTTCCTGAAGTCAAAAGCGGAAGTGTTTGAAACGACTAAAGAATATGTGGCCTTGGTAGAAAGACAGAAAGGCAAAAGTGTCAAAACCATTCAATCAGACAATGGGCGTGAGTACGTCAACACGGAATTTGATAATTATCTGAAGCAAAAAGGAATCTCGAGAAGGCTAACGGTGCCACACAACCCAGAGCAGAACGGGACTGCTGAACGAAAAAATAGGACACTCTTGGACACAGCAAGATGCATGTTGATGGATGCAAAGTTACCAAATCATTTTTGGGCGGAAGCGGTAAACACTGCCAATTATGTGAGAAATCGACTACCTGCAAAAAGTCTGAACGGTAAAACCCCATACGAGGCGTGGACGGGGACTGTGCCGGATGTGTCAAATTTGAGAATCTTCGGAACTAAAGTTTATTATTTGGATCGAGATCCCGGAAGAAGCAAACTTGACCAGCGAGGCCACGAAGGAGTGTTCCTAGGATACTCGGAAGAATCAAAGGCGTTCCGAGTCTGGTCAACTGAAAAACGAAAAGTAATTGTGAGCCGGGATGTGAAGTTTCTTGAGGACACAAAAATTCAACACGAGTCTGCAGACGAGGATAAAACAAATATCTCATCAAAAGGCAACAAAGATGAAACCGAACGTCGTTTTACAACATTGGAACACGAAACAACACCGAATGATAACATCGAAACAAGTGACTACGAAAATGAAGACGATTGGCACTCAATCGAAGAAGACTTTCGTGGATTCAATGATAACACTGTAACCGATCCTGTGATACAAGAAGAACAGCAACCCGAAAGAGACGTTAACATCGAAACCGAAGACGAGATGAGAGAATCAACACCAGGGGAAGACAAAAAGAAGCCAGGACGACCAAAAGGAAGCAAATCCAACGTCAGACCTCCAAATGACAAGCCGAGAACCGGAACGAGAAGCGGATTGAGAAGTAGTGCTCATTTGGAGAAAAATCAACCCGCAAGTGCCGAAGGAGATAGTGTGATGGAAGTCGAAGATCAAACCTTCTTTTCTGAAATATCAATAAATGAAGCTTTGAGGGGAAGAGATTCTGACGAGTGGCACGTTGCTATTGCTGCTGAAATGAAATCACTCATTAAGAAGAAGACTTGGATTCTAACAGAACGTCCGAAGGAAGGCTCCAAGGTCATAGGAAGTCGAATGATTCTGCGAAACAAGGTAAATCCAGATGGCACAATAGAAAGAAGAAAAGCACGGTTAATAGCCCAGGGCTTTAGCCAGCAACCTGGAATACACTTCAACGAGACATTCGCTCCAGTAGCTCGTTTCAGCACAATCCGACTGATGGCATCTCTCGCTGCGAAGCTTGATTTGAAAATTAAGCAATTCGACATTGAATCAGCGTACCTCAACGGAAAATTGGAAGAAGAAATCATGATGGAACCCCCAAAACATTTCAAAGACTATCTGCAATACGTGATCGACAACGAAGGTGATAGTGAAATAGGGAGGACAGCAAAGAAAATGCTAAATGATTTCAACTCTGGAGATAAAGTGTGTCTTTTAAAGAAATCGTTGTACGGCCTGAAACAGGCTGGAAGGACCTGGTACAAGAAATTAGACGGAGTTTTGAGGAAGTTCAACGCTAATCCGACGAAAGGAGATCCTTGTTTGTTTCAATCGGGAAAAGGTGAAGACTTGTTGCTGGTTGTTGTCTACGTGGATGACATTTTGGTAGCCGCTAAAAAGGAAAAGCGAATTAATGATTTCAAAAGAATGTTGTCCTCTGAGTTCGAAACTAAGGACCTAGGCGATGCAAAATACTGCTTGGGCGTGGAATTTACTCAAACGAAAAATGAGGTGACAATGTGCCAACAAGGATACATTCACGAACTGCTCGAGCGATTCGAAATGACCGAATGCAATCCGGTCAGTACGCCAATGGACCTCGGAACTAAACTAAAGAAAAATGACAACGTAAATGACGATGATCGAAAGCTCCCCTATCGAGAATTAGTGGGTGCTCTTACATATCTGTCTGTGACGACCCGTCCCGATATTTCCTACACGATCAGTAAACTTGGTCAATTTAACAATTGCTACGGAACTGAGCATTGGAAGGCCGCAAAGCGAGTACTTCGGTACCTTAAGGGAACAGCTGACGTGGGAATCCGTTTCAAGAAGCAACCCGGACCAATTGAAGGATTCGTGGATGCAGACTGGGGTGGCTGCATTGAGGACCGGAAGTCTCAATCTGGATATGTGTTCATGCTGGGAGGTGGACCTATTTCTTGGGACTCACGTAAACAAAAAACTGTGGCTCTATCGACGACAGAAGCCGAGTATATGGCGATGGCTGAATGCGTGAAGGAAGCCATATACCTTCAACGACTTGTCCAGGAACTAGGATTTGCTGATCTCGGTGATTTGACAGTATGGTGTGACAACAGAAGTTGTCTCTCGTTGGCGGAAAACCCGACATTTCACGCGAGAACCAAACACATAGACATTCGCCACCATTTCATTCGTGAAGTGATAAATAAGAAACTTTTTTCAGTAAAGTATATCCCAAGTGAGAAGCAAGTAGCTGATTTTCTTACCAAGGGACTCTGTAAAGCAAAAATGTTATTCTGTGCAACATCAGCTGGCTTGCAACAACTTAAGTGATTTTTTTTTTATTAGAGACTCTCACTTGAGGGGAAGTGTAAGAACTACAAGTTCTGATCTTTTTTATATTTAACTAAATTGTTCAAGTATCGATCTATTAAGATTTTATATCAATCTTTCAAATATTAATGTCATGCGCAAAATCACTTTACTTTTGAACCAATAGGAAACTTAAGAAATGTCATATGATACATTAACGCATAAGTTGCTCTGAGGTTAGTTCGCTGGTCGCATCCATGCGGTTAATATCTATCGATTTTGATTCTTGTTCTAATCCAAATATATCAAGTTTAATTAATCACGTTTTACTTTATTCGAATACGCTCTTATCATTCTAAGAATTTTTAATTCGAATAAATTGCTTAAATCAGACTTGAAAAAATGATAAAAATGGAACTTTAAGAATTTTTTTTAGAAATTTGTCTTACTTAAAAATGATAATTTGTCTTACAATTAATTCGATTCTAAAATATTCGAAATAAATTTTCTGAGATAATATTTTTATACAATTATTCTCATTACAGAATTAATAAAACGAATTTAATATCTAATAACATTAGTTATTTAAAGTAAAATATTCATTAACGAATTAAATTTAGTTAAAATAAAAAATCGACTTTTTTTGGAATATAAATCGACTAGAACGACTTTTTTGTGCTTTAAAGTCCATCCAATTATTATTGAACTAGCAAAATAAAACGCCCGCAAGCGCGCCAAATTGAGTATTTAATTATTTGTTATAAAGAAATTAAAGATTAGTATTGTTAATAATAATTGAATTTATTAGAATATTATTACATATTAAATGATAATAATGAAAATTATATGTTTACAGGCCTCGGATTATACGACTTTTTCCGACTTTTTTCAAAAATACGACTTTTATCGACTTATTTTAATAAAATGCGCCATTTTTTTTTACATTTGAAAAAAATGTAAATAAAATACATTTTTTTAGTATAAAATTTATATCTTCTTCAGATCTTCTTCAATTCAATTATTTAACAAATTTTGAACTAAAATGATTCTTCACTAAATTAATTATTTTTAATAATTTTAATGAAATACATCACAAATTCAATTATATCAAAATTATTTTTCTATTAAAAGTTTCATGAAATTTAACAATTGTTTATAATTAAAAAAAAATATATCACAATAAAATTGAATTATTTTTTAAAAATTTCAATTCAAAATAAACTAAGATTCAATTATTACCCGAAATTTTAATTCAAAATCAATTAAAAATCCAATAATTATCAAAAATTTTCAATTTAAAATTTAATTATTTACCAAGTTTTCAATTTAAAATGAAATAAAATTCAATTATTTTCTAAAATTTCTATTCAAAATTAATTATCCAAATTTTCAATCAAAAATGAACTTAAATTAAATTATTATCCAAAATTTCAATTAAAATTCAATTATTTCCCAAAATTTTCAATTCAAAATGAAGTGAAATTCAATTATTTTCCAAATTTAAAATCAAATAAAATTTCATTATTCTCAAAAATTTGAATTCAAAATTAATTGAATTTTCAATAATTTGAATTTAAAAGCATCTAAAATTTAATTATTTCTAAAAATTTCCATCGATTTTTTTTTCAAATTTAATAATTTCAATTATAACTCTAAGGAAATTCAATTATTTTTAACTATTTTAATAATATTCTTTGAAATTTCAACTATCTGAAACCATTTTTCAATTAAAAATGATTTTCAAATTATTGTATTTTGTCCGCATTTTCTAATAAATTTTTAGTGAAATCATCTAAAATTTTAATTACAAAACACTTAAAGTTTCAATTAATTTAAAAAATTTCAATTTTAAATCTTTGAAAATTCAATTATATTTAAAAAATGTTTTCCAAAAATTGTTTGATAAATTATTTTTAGTTCAGTAAAATTTAATAATTGTTTGAAAATTAACAATATCGTTTGAAATTTAATTATTTCTAAAAATTTCAACTTTAACCCTTCGAAAAGGATTATTATTAAAAAAAAAAAAATTTTTATTTAAAAATCTGTAAAATATTTTTGTTAAAATAAAAAACAAATCCACTTTTTTTTGGAATATAAATCGACTAAATCGACTTTTTTTGTGTCTTTAAGTTGATTCGAGGCCTGTGTTTTTATAATTAATATTTAATAGATATTCGTTGGCCCGTGGTACCTTAAAAATTAATTTTTAAAAATAAATTTTTTTCAAATTACTATCTTGTACGAAATTTCCTGGCGCATCTTTTTTCTCATCATAAATTTTTTGTATTTGTATAGAATTTTTGAATGAATATACAACTTTAAAAAAAATTTCATTGGTAAACGTTGTGTACTTCAGCTTCGTGAATTGAATTTTGGAATTTGGAATTTTAAAGAAACTTATTCCGAAATTTGGAAACACAATTATACAACTTTGGCAAAAATGAGAAAAAGAATTGTCAAAATTTGACACGTCATAAGATTACTATTCAAAAAAACACGTGAAATCAGAAAAGGCCAACTTCAAGTTAGGACAGAAGGACAGACCAAGCATTTTATTATTATATAATTATTTTTATTTTGATTCTCTTACTCTACAGTAAAATGCATTTTTAAAGCATATTGTGTTTTTAAATTTCACCTTTTGTTTTACGAAATTTTTCTTAAAACTTATGATTTATGTGATTTTCACCATTATTGACTATGAATTCAGCACGTCAAATATACTTGTCACTCAATATATGATATTTTTAGTGGTCTTACATAACCTTTAAGAAAATGGTTCTACTCCTTAAATCATAACACACTTTTGAATTTCACATTTTGCTCGGCTGCCAACATTACTGTGATTGAAGACACGAAACGAGAAATCTATATTTATACCTATATACAGAAAGATGAAATAAATGATGCACTTTGTGGTCAAAGAATTGACCAATCACCATTTTTGTGTTGTTGAATATTTCACATGAATATATAACATGAAGACAGGATTTATTTTCTATTCTATACCTTTTTTCTGATGCATTCATAGTTTTTTTTTTTTTTATAAAAAATTTCTTATATTTTTAATTATGGAAAGAAATTTTGAATAAAAAAAATTATAAAAATTTGTAATGAAAATTTTTTTTTTTCATAGAAAAGAATGTTCATTTTATTAAAATTTTATTTAACCGAAATCTTATGTAACAGATTTTTAAGTTTAGGATATTTTTTTTTGAACGGAATTGTTCTTTAATGGAATTTTTTAATTTTCGAAAATTCATTCAACAGAATTTTGATTTATAACTGCGTGAATTAAATGAAGTTGTTGAGTTTAGACAAATTTTTGGCACATAACTTATAGTTCATAGCTAAATAGAACAAAACTGTTGGAGAAACGGATTTGAAAGATTGAGAACGCAGCGTAACAATGAGTGTCATTATTTCAGAAAGAAATTAATGAAGCTTTGAATTTTTTTTTTAATTTTAAATACTAAATTACAAATTTTTGATAATTTAAAAAAAAAATTTATTATTATTTTTGAATTATCAGATTGGTTTGAAACTTTGGTAAATTATTGCCACATATGTTGTCAACAAAATCTTGAAATTTTAACTAATTTAAAAAAAAATTGTAGAAAGTAGAAGTTAAATAAGTTTTGACATTTTAAGTAGGTAACACTAATTTTTTTAAATCTATAACTAATACAAAATTATATGGATTTCAATTTAAAGTGATTTTAAAGCATTTTATTATCAAACTTCTTAAAATAAACATTATTATTTTAATGATTTTAAGATTTTAAAGAATTTTATTACAGACGAAAATTAAATTGTCAGATTGGTTTAAAATTTTGGTAAATTGTTGCTCTATATGAGGTTAACGAAACCCCAAAATTTTAATTAATTAAAAAAATAATTTTAGAAAGTTGAAGTGGAATAAGTTTTAACTTTTTAAAAAAAACTTTACAAATTTCAAAATTAAGTTGTATTTTTCATTTTTAACCCATTTGAATATGTTTTCTTTCATTTTCAGTTTCTTTGAAAATCTGAGATTTTTTTCCAATAAAATATGTAAAAAAAAAAAACAAGAATGCATGACAACAATGGGTTTTCAAGAAAATGTAAAAAATCAGGATAAAGAAATTGTGTTTTTTCACATTTTCTCGCAAACCCCTTTGTTGTCCCACTTTTATTTCTATATATTTTATTGGAAAAAATCTCACAGCTTTTCAATGAAAAGAAAAAAAAATGGCCCAATTGAATTAAAATTGAAAAATAAGATTTTATTTTGAAAAAGTGAAGAGAAAATTTTATTTTTAAAATTGTTTTTATGTATCATTGAAAATTACTTAAAATATGTTTTAAAATTAACTATTTACAAAATTGAAATATGGTTTTAAAGTTTTCTATTTATAAAAATAATAAAAGTTATATAAAAAAAAAAAATGTAAAAATTTAAACTTTCTCTGCTTTCTATAATTTTTTTCAAAATTAGTTAAAATTTTCCGAATTTGTTAATCTTATATAGGACAACAATTCATCAAAATTTTAAACCAATTCAATAAATTGGCAATTTTTTCTTGATAAATTTGTGAAAAAAAAATGTACGGTAATAATGAAAATATTCGAATCTACATTAAAATAACATGTTTAAGTTTGAAGTCTCAAATGAATTTTGAAATGTTTCGCACACATTATTTACACTATTGGCCAACTAAAATACGTCTGAATCGTAAAGGTGATGTGAAAGAGTTAAAAGTTGGTGGGTGGATGGGTGGGTGAAAGAAAGAAAAAAAAAGAGGAAAAAAAAGAAGAATAAAGAGAGGGAAAGGATGGAACATAACACGCTAGTTTGCGTGCTCGTTCATCCCTTGGAATCCGTAGGTTCTCAACTTTCGATTCCCTACATATCTATATGTATATAATAAAGATATCGTCAACTTGCGACCCTATTTACGGAAGTTGTAAATTTTAAAACTTTCTTTCATATTCTCTTTTATAATAGAAATTTTCTAATAATTGAGATTCTTTTGAAATAACTTTTATTTTTTAAATAACTTCTATTGCTGTTGAAAAGAACAAACAAACAATTCAAAAAACAATTTTAACATATATACGAAAAATTAAAAAAAAAAAAAAAAAACTTTCAAAATAATTCAGTTTTTAAATTCAAAAAAACATTTTTTTTTCTCTAAAATTAGAATTTTTCAAAAAAATAAATGTTGTGGTCAATAGTGCTAGTCGAGGATATTTAAAATTGAAATTATTTTGAAATTTTATTTTTTACTTTTTCGTAATTGTTTTGATTTTTACTTTTCTTTCTTTTTGTCCAAATTTTTATTTATACGAATTTTTAATGGATAGAATTTTTAAAACGCCGAATTTTTATTTGTCAGAAATTACAAAATGCCCGAATAAACAATCGACAGAAAAATTTCGGCACAATTTTTAAAATTGTCCAATCACGATTTACTTAATAATTTCTAATTGGTCAATTTTTAAAAATTGCGTCAAAATTTTTCTGTCGATTGTTTGTTCGGCCATTTGAAATTTAGGACAAATGAAAATTTAGCGTTTTAAAAATTTGAACAAATAAAAATTCGGACAAATTAATATTCGGTGAATTGGAATGTTTGTCATTTAAACATTTAAATCACATAAAATTCAATTGAATGAGAATTCTATTAAATTAAAATTTGCTTAAATTAAAATTCTCTTAAATAAAAAGTCACGTAAATAAAAATAAAAAATTCATGTAAATTAAATTACTGTAAAATAAAAATTTGTATAACAATAATATCTGTCAAATTTTAATTCGAAAATTGAAAATTCGACTACAAAATAATTATTTCTATTAAAATACTTTAAAATAAAAATTCTAATTAATTATTTTTATTTGAAATTCATGCGCCTCTGTATTAAATATTTACGAAGCTGAAGTATGCAACGTTTATATAAACGATTTTTAAAGAAATAATTTTTTGAAATGAAAAATTCTATAATTTTTTGCCTAAAAAATATTTCTTGTAGTTTTCATTAACCAACAAATTATAAAAAAATATTTTTTAGGCAAAAAATTATAGAATTTTTCATTTTAAAAAAATATTTCTTTAAAAATCGTTTATATAAACGTTGCGTACTTCAGCTTCGTAAATATTTAATAATTATAAAGGAATTTGATTTAAAAAAAAAAAAACATACTATTATTGTTTCTCAACTAATGAAAATTTCAAATTAATGAAAAAATTGTTAATTAATTAATAAATAATAATAATGATAAAAAAACAAAGAAAGAAGACTATTTTTAATTGTGCATACTCGAATAATTATGGGAATTACAAGCTTTTAATGTTCTTTATAATTTTATATTCTAGTGAGTATTGCCATAGAAAACATAGTACCGCGTCTACTACTCAACATTTTGCAAACGGTTTAAGTGATTTTTTTTTAAAATCTCTTTTACTTGAGGTTGTAGAGGTTCACGGATGGCTTTACATAGCTTTAATTGGCTGTGCCTTAATTTTAACGTTCCGTACATGCTCGAGGGATCTACATCTCTAGAGTGTGCGTTGGATAGAAAAGACCAGAAAAAAAAGAAAATAGAAAGCAAAATAATTGAAGGGAGGAAAAAGACAAATATAGAAATTATTCACTTCTTTTTACTACTTGAATACTTTTATTATTATCACTATTTTAAAAAATTTTGTTATAATAAATTAAATTACATGATTATTTCATAAAAATAAATACATAGTTAGAATTTGCAATTTAAAGAATTTTATTACTTTTTTTTATTTTTTTTTTTCACGAATTTTCATTTTTCGAATTAGTTTTTAACAAAATTTCTTTTAAAACGAATTTTTAAAAAGTAAATATTTTTATTTAACAAAATTTTCATTTGTCCTAATAAATATATGGCAGAAAAATTTGCACTCGAATTTAAAAATTAACCAATCAGAGGTTATCAACGAAATTATAATTGGTTAATTTTAAAATTCACATCCAAATTTTTCTGTCAGATATTTATTCGGACAAATGAAAATTCTGTGAAATAAAAATTTTTCTTTTCAAAAAAATTCTGTAAAATGTAAATTCGAACAAATCAAAACTCGGCTAGAAAAGAATTTTGGATTTCTATACAAAAAATTTTTCTGTAAAATAAAAATTCTTTTAAATGACTATTCTGTCTAAAGAAAATTCGGAACGCATTATTATTCCATAAAAATAATTTGTTAAAATTTTCAATTTGTAGAATTTTATTAGATATAAATATTTTTTTGTTGGACAATTTGTAATTCTCGAATAAGCCTTTAATAAAATTTGTTTTTTAAACTAATTTTTACTTAATAAAATATTTAGATAACTTTTATTTAACAGAAATTTTATTTCGCACAATTTCTTTTTACCTAATTTTTTATTTAAAAGAATTCTAATTTAATCGAATTTTAATTTAGCATAATTCTCATTCAATAGAATTTTAAGTGACGCGAATTTTAAAATGTCAATATTTCTAATTCACCAAGTCTTCATTTGATCGAATTTTTATTCGCACGAATTCTTATTTGATTTAATTCTCAAAAGGGACGAATTTTCATTTGTCCGAAATTGCAAATGACCGAATGTTGAATCAACAGAAAAATTTCGACGCTATTTTCAAAATTGACAAATCAGAAATTATCAAGAAAATCGTGATTGGCAAATTTTAAAAACAGGGCCAGAATCTTTTTCTAGATTATTTGTTTCGCCATTTGCAATTTCGGATAAATGAAAATTCGGCGTTTTAAGAATTCTGTCAAATGACAATTCGTCTAAATGAAAATTTGGACAAATTAATATTACGTGAATTGGAAATCGTAGCATTTAAAGAATCGCAGCACTTGGAATTCTATTAAATTAGAATTCTTTTATATAAAAAGTTGTCTAAAGAGAAATTTTGTGAAATAAAAATTCTACCAAATAAAAATGACCCTAATAATTCTGTAAAGTAAAAATTCGTTTAAAAATGTATTATGTCAAATGCTAATTCGAAAAATGAAAATTCGTCAAAATAATAATTACCTGTAATAGAATTTTTAAAAATGAAATTTCTAACTAATGATTTTTATGGAATAATCATGCGTTTCCGCAATTGTTCATTTTTTTGTAAATTCTAAATTTTAATAACGTGTTGGGTAAAAAGAAGTACATTGTTTTTGTGGATATAATTACCCCGGTTAACGATAATGAATAAATTGATGGAAATTGGTGAACCACTCTCTAAAGTCTTGTATTTTTTATTTTTTATTTTTATTAAAAGACGCATAAATTAAATTGACTGTCAATGATTTTATTTTTAATTTTTAGAGAATATATCATAATCAAAGTTTTCCAAATCGGAAAATTAATAGCGTACCTATTATTAAGTGAAGGCACCAGTGAAATTTCCACTCATCGCAATTTACGTTCCTGACAGACGTCAATTTTTATTTTCGAAATTATTTAGAATCTCAAATTATCCGTATGGGACATTATTTAGATTATTTTCATTCAAAATTTACATTTAATTATGAAATAATATTTTTTAAACTGATAATTAAATAAATTTTTTTCTCCTATAAAATTGACCTAAATAATTTTAATAGATTTTTTCAATTGAACAGAAGAAATAGAAATTCGTTTTTATTTAACAACATTTTCAGATTATTTGTAAATAAAAATTGAGTTTCGTTATTTAATTTTTTCTGAAATTTTTCAAAAAGTTTTTCTTTATGTAAACCTAAATATTATGTATTTCAGAAATTTGCAACGCTTCAGTTAGTTTGGTTCAAATTCGAACTTTTGCATAAGAGTTTAAAAAAAAATTCTTTAACTTTTTGTAGCATTTGCAATGGATTTTGAAATTTTCACCATATTTGCAGCATTAATAATGAAATTTTTCCGAAAAATTTCAAGAAGAAATTGAAACAAAATTCGAGTAAATTCTATTTTATAAAGTTGTCTAAAGAGAAATAAGATAAAATGAATTTTCTACTAAATAAAAATTACCTAAAATTTCTGTAAAGTAAAAATTCGTTTTTACTATAAAGATAAAATTTTATTTTTGTTATATTTGTTTTTTTATATTGTTATATATAAAATTTTAATTTTTTTTTGCAAAATGTAATAAAACATTTTCTATGAGGGGGCGGGGGTTTAAAAATAAATTTTAAATTAGGCGTTATTTTCTTTTTAGATTGAATGTATTTTAAGATTTATTGAGTAATTATTGGCAAAGAAAATATTCAAAATATTGCCAACTAAGCAAACTGCGAAACAGGTTACATTAATATTAGTCAGCAGAACATGTTAACTTGTTTTAATTTATTTAGCAGTTAATTATTTTAATAATGCTCTTGCTGAAATATGTCCGTGTAAATTAGAAAAAAAAAAAGAAAATTCACTTGAATCATGGGATTCGCTCCCATTCCAAAAAGATGAATTTCAATCTGTCAAATAGAATTTCAGTTCAACTGTAACTATTATTATTATTTAATAAAATTTCTAGTTATTGGAATATTTATTACTTAACGGAATTTTCATTTTAACTATTTCTAAATTTCTATTTAACGCAGAACATTTATTTAAAATAATTCTCATTGAAGAGAAATATAGAAATTTTTCATTCAGTGGAATTTTTAAAAGATGAAATTACAAACTGAAAAAAATTTATTTGCTTCAAGGAAATATTTTATTTGATAATAGTCAAGTAATTGATTATTTAAACCATACATTTTTTTTTCTGTGCAGAAATTTAATATTATAAAAGGATCGATTGGTAATAAAAATTAGTTTAAATGACTTTTGTTGAATGAAAATTCGAATAAATACAAATGACAAATAAAAATCGAATAAATAGAAATTTTAATATTTTAGAACGCATGAATAAGTGCTAAAAATTAATTATTAGAATTTTCATTTAATAGAATTTCATTAGATATTATTTTCAATATTTTCATTGAGCCGAATTTTATTTGTTCGAATTATTATTTTGCAGAATTTTCATTAAACTGATTTTCTAT
Organism: Leptopilina boulardi; assembly: GCF_019393585.1. Lineage (NCBI taxonomy): Eukaryota > Metazoa > Arthropoda > Insecta > Hymenoptera > Figitidae > Leptopilina > Leptopilina boulardi. Next base: position 2,523,315 of record NW_026137909.1, read on the forward strand.
ATTAGAGAATTTTTATATAGCCGAAAATTCCCTTTACAGAATTTGCCATTTGCAGTTTCGGATAAATGAAAATTTGTTTTTTTCCTAAATTTGTATTTTTTTCGTCTTTAAACGGTGTCATTCATTGCAAAGGACATAATTACCAAGTTTCATAACGATCCGTTAATTTGTTTGGAAGTTATAACTGTTTTTTGAATTTTTTTTTTTTGGGTCATTCCGTAATAATTTTAATTTTTTTTTTCAAAATTTGTTTATTTCTGTAAGAATAGAATGTTATTTATCGCAAAGAACATAATTATCAAGTTTTATAAGGATCTGTTAATTTCTTTGGAAGCGATAACCGTTTTTTTGGATTTTTTTGGGGTCATTCCGTAATAATTATGCCTTTTTTTCTAACTTTGTATTTTTTCGTCTTTAAACGATGTCATTCATTGCAAACGACATAATTACCAAGTTTCATAACGATCCGTTAATTTGTTTAGAAGTTATAACTGTTTTTTGGATTTTTTTTGGGTCATTCCGTAATAATTATGCTTTTTTTTTTCTAAATTTGTATTTTTTTTCGCCTCTAAAGGATGTCGTTCATTTTACTGTATTCTGTGAGGTGAAATTTCGGTTATAAAAAAATTCTCTAATTTAGAAAATTGGTTTAATGAAAATTCTGCAAAATAATAATTGTAACAAATAATATTCGGCTAAAAGATAGAAAATTAGATAGAAAAAATGTTATCTAATGAAATTCTATGTAATAAAAATTGTAACAAATTAATTTTAATATATATATATATATATATATAAAATATGTTGACACGTGAAAAGAGTATCGGGGGTGAAATCATCCTCTCTTTGAATCCGGCGAAACTCATGCCTTTGTCTCGCCCTTGCGAAGTGGAGACGACGGCTAGGGGCGACAGGGCAGTATTCTAGGAGTTTACATATAGGGAGTTTAATAATATGGGTGCAAAAAGAGAGAGAAAGAGAGAGTGAGTGAGAGGGGGGATATACTAGACAACTGAAAGCATTCTCATGAAGACCAGACTCTTCTTGTCGTCGTCGTTCGTGTCGAAAGGAATTTGATGAACTAGTGCAAGCACACTTTTTTATGCACACAGTTATAGAGGATTGAAATAAATTAGAAAAAAAAAACGTGTCAAAGTACCAAAAAAGAAAATCTGGAGATGAAATATATAAATTTGAATTTGAATTATTCACTTAAATTTAAATTCATTTAAATTGTACACACGAAAAAAAAGTAGAATTTTTACCCCTAAAATTGGTATAAAAATTATCCGCAACATAGTTTATGCAGCATTTTTTCTATGTAGGGGAATGTAGTCATGAGTAGACCACTTCCTGTTTTTTTTTTAATTATAATTCATTTTCAGAAAATTTTTAACTAAAATTTTAAAAATAAGAGAATTTAGAAGTGTTTGTTTAAAAATTTTTAGAAATAATTGAATTTCAGGAAATTTTCATTTGAAATTTTAAAAATAATTGAATTTTAGGAGATTTTCAATTAAAACTTTTATAAATTTGAATTAATGAAATTTTTTTTACAAATTTCAGACAATAATTGAATTTTAGAGAATTTTAAACTGAAATTTGTTTTAAATAATTGACTTTTGATGGAGTTACAGTTAGGATTTTAAAACATAATTGCATTTTTTAAGATTTTAAAAAATTTTAATTTTGTTGTAAATGTAAACATTAATGAAAAAAAACAATTTAAATAATTGAATTTTTGAAAAATTGGATTAAAACTCTTAAAATAATTAATCGAACAAAGCATTATATAGATAAAAATTTAAGGAAAAAAATTTTCAATTGAATTAATTATTCAATCACTAATTGAATTTGGAAGAGTTGGAGTTAAATTTTAAAAAATTGAATTTTCGATTTTTGAAGTTTTCTACTAAAATTTTAATAAACTTGAATGATTTTTATTTTTTAAAATTTATATAAACAAAAATTTAATTTTAAAGAATTAATAATTAAAAAAACGTTTTATGTAATTAAATTTTTGTAAAACTTGATTAAAGTTATTAGAAATAATTAATTGAAAAAGAAATAAAAGTTAAAATTTTGAGAAATAATTGAGTTTTAGAAGTGCAATAGTTACAATTTTTTAAACTTTTTGAATTGCAGGAGATTTTTAATGAAAATTTTCGTAAATTGGAATTTTTGTAGATATTTTATAAGCTTTAAACAATAATTAAACGTTGGTGAATTTTGAATTGAAAAATGTTTTAAATAATTGAATTTTCGAAAATGTTGATTAAAATTATTAATATTAAATAATTCAACAATATCAATTTTAGATAGAAAATTTAGAAAACTTTCATCTTGAATTAGTGAAATTTTTTGAAAAACTTTAGACAATAATTGAATTTTAGTGAATTTTCCATTGAAAACTGTTTTAAATCATCTAATTTTCGAAGAATTTGTTTTAAATTAGAGATTGATTATAAATTATTGAAAACTAGCAAAAAATTATTTAATTGTTTGTTATAAAGAAATTAAAGATCAATATTATCAATAAATTCATATTATTATTATTATCAATAATAATTTAATTTATTAGAATATTATTTCATATTAAATGATAATAATGAAAATTATATGTTTTACAGGCCTCGGATTATACGACTTATTCCGACTTTTTTCAAAAATACGACTTTTATCGACTTATTTTAATAAAATGCGACATTTTTTTTACATTTGAAAAAAAATGTAAATAAAATACATTTTTTTAGTATAAAATGTAGATCTTCTTCAATTCAATTATTTAACAAATTTTGAACTAAAATGATTCTTCACTAAATTAATTATTTTAAATAATTTTAATTAAATACATCACAAATTCAATTATATCAATAATATTATTTTTCAATTAAAATTTTTATGAAATTTAACAATTGTTTATAATTAAAAAAAAATATCACAATAAAATTGAATTATTTTTTAAAAATTTCAATTCAAAATAAACTAAAATTCAATTATTACCCGAAATTTTAATTCAAAATCAATTAAAAATCTAATAGTTATCTAAAATTTTCAATTTAAAATTTAATTATTTACCAAGATTTTAATTTAAAATGAAATAAAATTCAATTATTTTCTAAAATTTCTATTCAAAATTAATTATCCAAATTTTCAATCAAAACTGAATTTAAATTAAATTATTATCCAAAATTTCAATTAAAATTCAATTATTTCCCAAAATTTTCAATTTTTCAATTCAAAATCAATTAAAAATCCAATAATTATCCAAAATATTCAATTTAAAATTTAATTATTTACCAAGTTTTCAATTTAAAATGAAATAAAATTCAATTATTTTCAAAAATTTCTATTCAAAATTAATTATACAAATTTTCAATCAAAAATAAACTTAAATTAAATTATTATCCAAAATTTTAATTAAAATTCAATTCTTTCCCAAAATTTTCAATTCAAAATGAACTGAAATTCAATTATTTTCCAAATTTAAAATCAAATAAAATTTCATTATTCTCAAAAATTTGAATTCATAATTAATTGAATTTTCAATAATTTGAATTTAAAAGCATCTAAAATTTAATTATTTCTAAAATTTTCCATCGAAAATTTTTTTTTTTTGAAATTTAATAATTTCAATTATAACTCTAAGGAAATTCAATTATTTTTAACTATTTTAATAATATTCTTTGAAAATTCAACTATCTGAAACCATTTTTCAATTAAAAATGATTTTCAAATTATTGTATTTTGTCCGCATTTTCTAATAAATTTTTAGTGAAATGATCTAAAATTTTAATTAAAAAACACTTAAAGTTTCAATTAATTGCAAAAATTTCAATTTAAAATTTTTGAAAATTCAATTAAATTTAAAAAATGTTTTCCAAAAATTGTTTGATAAATTATTTTTAGTTCTGTAAAATTTAATAATTGTTTGAAAATTAATAATATCTTTTGAAATTTAATTATTTCTAAAAATTTCAACTTTAACCCTTCGAAAAGGATTAATATTAACAAAAAAAATTTTTATTTAAAAATGTGTAAAATATTTTTGTTAAAATAAAAAACAAATCCACTCTTTTTTGGAATATAAATCGACTAAAACGACTTTTTGTGTCTTTAAGTTGATTCGAGGCCTGTGTTTTTATAATTAATATTTAATATTTAATAGGTATTCGTTGGCCCCTGGTACCTTAAAAATAAATTTTTTTCAAATTACTATCTTGTACGAAATTTCCTGGCGCATCTTTTTTCTCATCATAAATTTTTTGTATTTGTATAGAATTTTTGAATGAATATACAACTTTAAAAAAAATGTCGTTGGTAAACGTTGTGTACTTCAGCTTCGTGAATTGAATTTTGGAATTTGGAATTTTAAAGAAACTTATTTCGAAATTTGGAAACACAATTATACAACTTTGGCAAAAATGAGAAAAAGAATTGTCAAAATTTGACATGTCATAAGATTACTATTCAAAAAAACACGTGAAATTAGAAAAGGCCAACTTCAAGTTAGGACAGAAGGACAGACCAAGCATTTTATTATTATATAATCGTCATTTAACCAATCTGACATCTCAAAAAATTGTCATTTGACCGACCTGACATGTAACAGAATTATCATTTGACCGACTTTTTTCGACGCGAATTTCAAAATTGACCAATTGCAATTTTAATGATAATTTTTAATTGGTCAATTTTGAAATTTGTGTCGAAAAAATTCGATCAAGTGCACGGAGAAAAAAGATTTCTTTTATAAAGTAACTTTTACTACTTTCAGAGTAAAACTGGACCAACTCGAAGTTTCTGCGCATCTCTGGCAATTTTTACTCCAAAAATAGTAAAATTTACTCTAGAAATAGTAAAACTTACTACGGAAACAGTAAAATTTACTACAGAAATAATAAATTTTACTATTTTTGGAGTAAAAATTGCCAGAGATGCGCAGAAACTTCGAGTTGGTCCAGTTTTACTCTGAAAGTAGTAAAAATTACTTTTTCTTTTTCTCCGTGTGATAATTCTGTTACATGTCAGGTAGGTCAAATGACAATTCTTTGAGATGTCAGGTTGGTTAAATGACAATTCTGCTATATTCATTTTGGTTAAATGACACTTGGGAAATATTCATGCACCCCAAAAAATTTTAATTTCAATTGAAAATCAGTTAAAAACAAAATAATATTTTTGTGTCAATCCTATATATGTAAGAGAGAAACCGCCTGTAAAACTTAAGAATCAAAACCGTGTGTAGAAAAGAAATATTTCTTCCTATAGCCTGGAATCCCCTACATAAAAGAAAATTAATTAACTATATGGGAACTGACAGTAATTTGTGAAATCGTCCTTAATTACCTGAAACACGTGGATAGAACACAACAACCTGATGAGTAGCAGAATTAACTATAAAGAACATATTCCATTGGCTGCTTTTGAAGGTCACGAAGAAGCAACAAACAAGAGCCCCTATTCAAACTTCTTTCAGCCTGTTCGCATTTTTTATTTTTTTTCATATCAAATAAAGGGAAAAAACATTGACAATGAAAAAGTTGGAGAGACTTATACAAAAAAGAGAATTCACATGGAATTGTTATCTTGATAAATTAATGACATTGCATCAGTTAATTAGTGAATGTGTTCGGAAGAGTTGGGTTCATAGACATTGGATGATTTTCCATGTCACGCACTGAAGGATTCGTGTCTGTGTGTTTATCCTCCCATGTAAGCTTGAAAGTCTCTCTCTCTCTCTCTCTAAAGTAAAGCGAAGGGTTTCTCCAAAAGGGGGAGAAAAGAGAGAAGGAAAACACAACAACATAACCAAAAGAGTGAGTGGGTTGGGGACGTAAGTTGAGGGCGTGAGGAAGAGCATTGGTGAGACTTGATAGGTGCTTTCGTATAGAACACACGAATGAGTCTTTTGAAAAGGGGGTGGGGAGAAAGCGCGAGAGAGAGAAAGGTGTACGCGGCGTCACACCGGTCGCGTCACTCAACCCGCGGACTATGGTAGCGCAGAGGCCTGCGAACAGTCAGTCGGTTCTCAACTGCCTTTCTATACGCGGCGGTTTTCTAAAAATCCAAAGTGTTTCACAGTGTGGATTATAGGAAACCCGACAGGTTTCTATTTTCAACCCCCCCAATCCTTCTTTTATTTCACCGGCATTTTCTATATATATAAGGTTTCCCCCCAAACAAGGTTGACAAGTTGTCAAAACTTACCGATAAAGTCTTCCAATCAGGAAACAGTGCCTTCTGATTTTTCCTTTTTTTATGAAAAATTTATTTCAAGGAGGAAAAAGAATGAAAGATCAAATCTGCAAACTTGTGGTTGTTGTTGTTTTGTTTTTTTGGTGATTTAGTGTAGAGAGAGATGATCTTGGATGATCTGTGAAATAGAATTGGTGATTTTGGGAGTTGTGTGACCTTGACACTTAAACCAAAGGAATTAAAAAAATTAAGGAGGGACAAATAATTGGAGCAATTTGGACGACGACGACATGGTCGTACTTGAGCTTGAGACAATTTACGCGCAGGTCGCACCACATACAAAATTACTCAACAAACGATTTGTTGGGGCCCATCAATGGCTTGGACCCCTTAAGGAGGCCCTCGTTGCTCGCCTCGCGGCAGACAAGGTACATTGACTTTTCCTCAAGTATGCGGATGCACTCTTTGATTAACGGATTTGCTCAGGCCAGGCGCCTTCGATTACAAGAGACGGATGAATAATGACTGAAATTCATTTTTTCCAATTTTTATTTCATTGGGATTTTTTTTTTAGACGTATTTTTATTTATTCGAATTATTTTTTTTTATATTAAAGAATTTTTTTATATAGTCGAAAATTCACTTTACAGAATTTGCAATTTCGGACAAATGGAAATTTTTTTTCTTAAATTTGTATTTTTTCGTCTTTAAACGGTGTCATTCATTGCAAAGGACATAATTACCAAGTTTCATAACGATCCGATAATTTGTTTGGAAGTTATAACTGTTTTTTGGATTTTTTTTGGGGTCATTCCGTAATAATTTTCTTTATTTCAAAAAAATCTGCATCTTTCTGTAAGAAAAGAATGCCATTTATCGCTAAGAACATAATTATCAAGTTTCATAAGGATCCGTTAAGTTCTGTAGAAGTTATAACCGTTTATTGTTTTTTTTTTTTTTTTTTTTGGACATTCCATAATTATTATTCGCTATTTTCCTAAATTTGTATTTTTTCGACTTTAAAAGAATGTCATTTATCGCAGAGAACATAGTCATCAAGTTTCATAAGGATTCGTTAAGTTCTTTAGAAGTTATAACCTTTTTTTGGATTTTTTTTTGGGTCATTCCGTAATAATTTTCATTCTTTTTTCTAAATTTGTATTTTTCTGTAACAAAAGAATGTCATTTATTGCTAAGAACATAATTATCAAGTTTGATAACGATCCTTTACTTTCTTTGACAGTGATAACCGTTTTTTTGATTTTTTTTTTGGGTCATTCCGCAATATTTTTATTATTTTTCTAAATTTGTATTTTTTTCCGTCTTTAAATGTTGTCATTCGTTGTAATGTAATCTGTGAGGTGAATTTTCGGTTACATAAAAATTATGTAAAATAAAAAATCGATTTAATGAAAATTCTGTATAAAAAAATTCGAAAAAATACAAATTCAGCTAAAGGAAAATTTTATCATTTATAGTTTTATTAATTTTATTATATGTTTTTAACCTTAATAAGGCCCTAGGAACTTTAAATATTATTAAATAAAATTAGTTTGAATTTTTGTTTAGAACATTGTAAAGTAGGATTCAATCAAATTTTGTTTGAATTTCTTTTTTTTTAAATTATTCAGAAAAACTGCTTTATTAATATTGCAAATGTGAAAATTTCAAAATTCATCGCAAATGCTATAAAAAGTTAAAGTTTGTTTTTTTAACTTATGCAAAAGTTTGAATTTAAACTAAAATAACTAAAGCGTTGCAAATTTCTGAAATATATAATATTTAGGTTTACATAAAGAAAGACTTTTTGGAAAATTGCAGAAAAATTTAAATAACAAAACTCAATTTTTATTTACAAATAATCTGAAAATGTTGTTAAATAAAAACGAATTTCTATTTCTTCTGTTCAATTGCAAAAATCTATTAAAATAATTTAGATCAATTTTATAGGAGAAAAAAATTAATTTAATTATCAGTTTAAAAAATATTATTTCATAATTAAATGTAAATTTTGAATGAAAATAATCTAAATAATGTCCCATACGGATAATTTGAGATTCTAAATAATTTCGAAAATAAAAATTGACGTCTGTCAAGAACGTAAATTGCGATGAGTGGAAATTTCACTGGTGCCTTCACTTAATAATAGGTACGCTATTAATTTTCCGATTTGGAAAACTTTGATTATGATATATTCTCTAAAAATTAAAAATAAAATCATTGACAGTCAATTTAATTTATGCGTCTTTTAATAAAAATAAAAAAAAAATACAAGACTTTAGAGAGTGGTTCACCAATTTCCATCAATTTATTCATTATCGTTAACCGGATTAATTATATCCACAAAAACAATACTTCTTTTTATCCACTACGTTATTAAAATTTAGAATTTACAAAAAAAATTAACAATTGTGGAAACGCATTATTATTCCATAAAAATCATTAGTTAGAAATTTTATTTTAAAGAATTCTATTACAGGTAATTATTATTTTGACGAATTTTCATTTTTCGAATTAGCATTTGACATAATACATTTTTAAACGAATTTTTACTTTACAGAATTAATAGGGTAATTTTTATTTGGTAGAATTTTTATTTCACAAAATTTCTCTTTAGACAACTTTTTATATAAAAGAATTCTAATTTAATAGAATTCCAAGTGCTGCGATTCTTTAAATGCTACAATTTCCAATTCACTTAATATTAATTTGTCCAAATTTTCATTTAGACGAATTGTCATTTGATAGAATTCTTAAAACGCCGAATTTTCATTTATCCAAAATTGCTAATGGCTAAACAAATAATCTACAAAAAGATTGTGGCCCTGTTTTTAAAATTTACCAATCACGATTTTCTTGATAATTTCTGATTGGTCAATTTTGAAAATAGCGCCGAAATCATTCTGTTGATTCTACATTCGGTCATTTGCAATTTCGGACAAATGAAAATTCGTCCCTTTTGAGAATTAAATCAAATAAGAATTCGTGCGAATAAAAATTCGAACAAATGAAGATTTGGTAAATTAGAAATATTGACATTTTAAAATTCGCGTCACTTAAAATTCAATTGAATGAGAATTATGCTAAATAAAAATTCGATTAAATTAGAATTCTTTTAAATAAAAAAGTAGGTAAAAAGAAATTGTGCGAAATAAAATTTCTGACAAATAAAAGTTATCTAAATATTTTGTTAAGTAAAAATTAGTTTAAAAAACAAATTTTATTAAAGGCTTATTCGAGAAATGCAAATTTGTCAACAAAAAAATAATTATATCTAATAAAATTCTACAAATTGAAAATTTTAACAAATTATTTTTATGGAATAATAATGCGTTCCGAATTTTCTTTAGACAGAATAGTCATTTAAAAGAATTTTTATTTTACAAAAAAATTTTTTGGATAGAAATCCAAAATTCTTTTCTAGCCGAGTTTTGATTTGTTCGAATTTACATTTTACAGAATTTTTTTGAAAAGAAAAATTTTTATTTCACAGAATTTTCATTTGTCCGAATAAATATCTGACAGAAAAATTTGGGTGTGAATTTTAAAATTAACTAATTATAATTTCGTTGATAATCTCTGATTGGTTAATTTTTAACATTCGAGTGCAAATTTTTCTGCCATATATTTACTTGGACAAATGAAAATTTTGCAAAATAAAAATATTTACTTTTTAAAAATTCTGTATAATGTAAATTCGAACAAATGAAATTTCGACTATATATATTTCGATATTTCGAAGAAATGAAAATTCGAACGAAAGAAAATTTTGTTCATTGAAATTCGAACAAATAGAAATTCTGTGAATTGAATTTTTGCCTATAAAAAAAATTTTGTAATATAAAAATCGATAAAATGGAATTTCTCTCAAAAAATAATTCGAAAAATTAAAAATTCGACTAAAAGAAAATAATTAAATTCTTACAAATTGTTATGTGAATATATTTTAAATAACTTTTTTTGTAAATTAACTTAATTAATTTTGATTTAATTTTGAGATTAGTTAAATATTTTTTTTATTTGCTTTGATTCAATTTTTTTAAGCTTTTTTAACTTTATATACATAAAAGTACAACATTTTTAGAGCGCAAATCAACCAGTGCGATCGATATTGCAATGGAAATAAATATATATATGTATATGTATATATAGATAGACAAAAGCTGTAGAAAGTCCATCAAGCAAAAACGGTTTTCGGCCTTTTTATTTTATTCCCTGACAATCCATTAAAGTATTTGACGCTTGACAGACTGAGCAAAAAGTTTATACGAAAAAATAGAGTATTTTATATAATTTTTATTATTCCCAAAAACAATCTAATTTTTTTTATTTATTTACTATTTCTTTATTACCTACATAGACTTTGAAGTGTGAAATTTTTTTTAAAACTATTTTCGACTTTTTTTCAATTTCCTTTTTTTTTTTTTTTTACTGTTTTCAGTGTATATTTTTTTTTATTTTTCGTATTCTTTTTCTGCAATTTTTTTGTAATTTTTTTTGTATTTTTTTGTATTTTTTTTCAGTTGTCTATTTTTTTTATAAATTGTAGTAATATTTTGCTATTTAAAATTTAAATGTAGTAGCAAAAATCGTTTGTTTTTTTTTTTATTTATTTGCCACAAAATACAAGAAAAAAAAAATTTAATTGTTAATAATTTTTTAAGTTGATCTATTTTTTCTAAATTTTTATGAATTTAAATTCTGACAATTTTTTTCTTATTTAAAAAATTGTTTTATACTTTAATTATTTTTCAAGATATTTTTTTTTTAAATCAATTTTTGTTGTTGTTGTTGTTGTTCTTGCTTTGACAAATTAATTCATTAAAACAGTGACTCGTATATATGCAACAAGTAAAGAGAAAATTGATTATTCTAAACGAGTATCGAATTTAGAAAGCACAACCTGAAAGCCACACTGATATTAATTATTTAAACGTATTCTGTCGCGTCTAATAATAAATAGTTTTATCCTCCATTTACATTTATATATTGTTTTCGTTTATAATAATTCAAATAGCTAATTATTTCAAATTCAGATTTTCAGCTCAAAACTTTGGGAAAATAAAATAAAATTAAAAAAAAAAATTTTAGAAGTAAAAAATTTAGATTTTTTTTTTTTGATAAATTTCTTTTCTTCTGATTATAAAGTTTCTAATAATAATAATAGTAATAATAGTAATAATTACAATTACGATAATAATTTAAACATTTTTTTCGAAGTGTTATTATTATTATTATTATTTTATTATTATAAAAATAATTTAAATATTTTTTTTCAAAGTAGTATAAACAATTTTGTGTTTTAAAGTATTAAAAAATGGAAATAAGGATTATATAATATTTTTTATATATTATTTTTATGTATACAAGAATTATGAGACTCAGTTTATTTCTTATCCGAGACTTAGAGACAGTTAATGATTTTTTTTTTTTTCATTGACAAAATGCAGTTGGTAAATTTCTACCTAACAATATAGTTCTAGAATGTAAAGTTTCTATTTATTGATTATTTTTTAAAATTAAAATAATATAACATATATGTGCTACTTTACAAAGTAGTTGAAAAAGTTTGTAAAACCTAAATATTTGGGTTGTAATAATTAAATATTAATGCTGTGAGAATGGAGTAAAATATTGAATATTATCGCAGAATTTTTCTGGTCTATTAAAAAAAAAAAGAAAAAAAAAGATAGAATCCCAGCTTTGAATTTTATACTGTACACGATTAGATCATTAATGTCCTTTAATTAAGCAGTAAACAAAGTTTTTATTGCTTCCTTATAGAGAAAGTATTGTAGTAATGAAAAAAAAAATGTTTTTTTTTTCTTTTTTGACTTTCTATATGAGACTAAATTTTTTTTTATTAATAATTAAAATTTACAACTTTATATTATAAATGAATAAATTTTAAAAAAAATTAAAAATCGTTTATTCATTATATTTTTTGCAAGAAAATAAATTTTTTTTTTTTTTCAAACAAAATTGTTGGAAATTTTAAATCTATTCTCCGTATTTAGAATTTATATTTGAGCTGAAAATATTATTTTTTGAGGCTTTAATAAAATATCAATTGAATTATTTCGGGAAAAATTTTTTATAATTTATGTAAAATAAAATAAAAAATGTAAAATTTAAAAATTTGGAAAAAAATTTTTATTTTAGAATTTCATGTAATTTTTAATACTTTCTTATCAATGTGTAGGCGCCTTAAAAACGCATCGATTGACCTATTTGCAAACCTTTTATACGGCACAACAGTGATAAGTTATTAGCTTTCAAATAGTAGAGAATTGAGCAATACGCATGACTTTAGGGTGTTTATTATATAATATTATTCATGTTCTGATACATAATATTGTCTATTTTTTAACGCCCTAAAAACGCAACAATTAATCTTTAGCAAATTTTTTTTTCTTTTATTTTTATTTTCAAGATATGGAATGGTTCACGCGATTTCTACGAATTGTCGACTATAATATTTTTGATTTAGCTAAAATTTCTAACCACTTTTTTTGAAATTAAAAAAAAAAAATTTTTTTTCTCTACAAAAAAGAGTTTTATAATTTTTTTTTGTATTTTTTTTCAAGCCGCTTACGAGATATAAATTTTTTCACAATTTTAAGTTATTTTTTTTCAATGCATTTATTTTTTTTTTTAAATAGACCAATTTTAAAAGCTTTTTTTAAATTCGGTGTTTTCAGGCCTCGGATTATACGAATTTTTCCGACTTTTTTTTTCAAAAATACGACTTTTTTCGACTTATTTTAATAAACTGTTACAACTTTTTTTATGAAATTTAATTGTTTATAATTTTAAAAAAATTAGCCAATAAAATTACCAAAAAATTTTAATTATTTTTAATGATTTTTATATTCTAAAATTATTATTTAAAAAAAAATTTTATTTAAAAAGCTATAAAACTTGATTAAATATTGCCTGAAATTTTTTTGACCATCAAAACTAAAAACTATGACAAAATTTTAAATTCGAATAAATTGCTTAAATCAGATTTGAAAAAATTATAAAAATGGATCTTTAAGAATTTTTTTTTAGAAATTTGTCATACTTAAATAAAATTTTGAAAATTTGTCTAGTAAATAATTTTTTGCATTAAATTTTGAAAAATTAATACAAATATAAAATTTCAAAAAAGGGCTCATTAAATTTGATGCATTTTTCAAAAAAAAAAAAAATTATGAGCATTCAAAAAAAAAAAAATCGAAAATTTTGAAAAATTCATATCTGGTAAAAGGCTTAAAAAAATCGAAAAAAAAACCGTGTAACTCTTTTGTAGAATATGGAAAGTTAACAAGAAATTTATCTAAAATAAAAATGTCTAAGTCGATAATTTGTTGAGTTGGCGTGAACTGCTTAATTTATTATAAGTGTTACTGTTTAAAGGGTAAAATTTACAAATAGCAATATTATGTACAAACATGTTAATATATATGAGTTCTTTAAAAGTTTTTTTTTTTTTTTTTATTATAAACTCATGCAAATTGTACCAGACCTCGGAACTTTTCTTTAAATTTAATGACTTAAGCAATTTTATCAACAGAAATAATTTTAATTTATTTTTCTGTTGCATAAACGAATGTCAATAATTTAAAAATTAATTTCAAAATTTAGGAATCATCATTTTTTTTGGGTATTTTCTGATTGATTAATTTTAAAACTCGCGCCCAAATTTTTCCAAAAGAAAGATATAGTTTTAACAAATAAATGTTCTGGCAAATTAAAATTCGATAAAATAGAAATTCTGTGAAGTGAATTTTCGGTTATATAAAATTTCTATAATATAGAAAATTAGTTTAAATGGAACCGTTAATTTTTTTTAAGTTGTAACAGCTTATTGGTTTTCCGTAATAATTATACGCTTTATTTCCTGAATTTTTATTTTTTCGTCTTTAAAGGATGTCTTTCAGTGCGAAGGACATAATTACCAAGTTTCATAACGATCTGTTAATTTGTTTGGAAGTTATAACTGTTTTTTGGATTTTTTTGGGGGTCATTCCGTAATAATTACGAGTTATTTTCCTAAATTTTTACTTTTTTGTCTTTAAATTATTTCATACATTACAAAAGGCATAATAACCAAGTTTCATATTGATCCGGTAATTTGTTTGTATGTTATAATTGTTTTTTGAATTTTTTTGGGTCATTCCGTAATAATAATGCGCTATTTTCCTAAATTTGTATTTTTTCGCAATAAAAGAATGTCATTTATAGCAAAGAATATAGTTAACAAGTTTCATAACAATCCGATAATTTGTATGGAAGTTATAACAGTTTTTTGGATTTTTTTTTTTGGGTCATTCCGTAATAATTTTCATTTTTCTTTCTAAATTTGTATCTTTTTTTAACAAAAGAGTGTTATTTATCGCAAAAAACATAATTACCAAATTTTATAAGAATCCGTTAAATTCTTTAGAAGATATAACTGTTTTTTTGAATTTTTTTTGGGGTCATTCCGTAAGAATTTTACACTTTTTCCTAAATTTGTATTTTTTTGCAATAAAAGAATGTTACTTAAAGCAAAGAATATAGTTAACAAGTTTCATAACAATCTGATAATTTGTATGGAAGTTATAACAGTTTTTTGGATTTTTTTTTTTGGGTCATTCCGTAATAATTTTCATTTTTCTTTCTAAATTTGTATCTTTTTTTAACAAAAGAGTGTTATTTATCGCAAAAAACATAATTACCAAATTTTATAAGAATCCGTTAAATTCTTTAGAAGATATAACTGTTTTTTTGAATTTTTTTGGGGTCATTCCGTAAGAATTTTACGCTTTTTTCCTAAATTTTCCTCTTTTTTTTTTTTGCCTGCAAAGGATATCATTAAATGTAATGTAATCTTTAAACTGAATTTTCGGCTATCAAAATTCTCTAATATTAAAAAAAAAAATCGGCTTAATGAAAATTCAATAAAAAAAAAAAAAAAAAATTCATACAAATAAAAATTCAACTAGAAAAAAAATTCTATCTTAATGAAAATCTATTAGATAAAAATTTGAACAAATTAATTTTAGCCATTATTCATGCGTCTCAATTAAATTGACTTTCAATTTGTGGCTTTTTCTGTGCCAAGTAATTTGACCTTTCGTTTTTTTTCGGTTATTCATTAAATCTGAACTCTATCTAATGAAATTCAAATGTATTTTTATATATTCATAGAATATGAAGTGTTTTTATCATAATGCCAGTGTATTGATTGGTATACTTTTCTTGTTTTATTAAAATCGGGGAGAATAATTTTTTTATATTAGAACAATAATTGAATTTTTTTTTTTTTTTTTGCTAAAAGTATCTTTTTTGGCAAATAATATTTTTGTAATAATAAAAAATTAATAATAATAATAATAATAATAACGCTTGCCCTTGCGCAAAAAAAAAAAAATAATAATAATAATAATAGTAATAATTATAATTATATTTGTTAATACTAAGGAATTTCTTTCCACTTGTCAGCAAATCCCACGCCGATAAAATATAAAGTGACATTGAACTTGTGTGGAACGCGCAAAGGCATGAATATAATTATTTAGTTGGCAAAAGTGGGTTAAATTTTTTTTTTTTTTTTTTTCAATAAACGAATAAAAGTTTGGGGTAGAAACGGATAGTGAATAATTATTACATGCAATACTAGGTCATTTACATATTTGTACCTGGGCCGAGCGCATGTATACATTCATTGTACAAAAGGCTCCGAGGACGTGGACGTGCATACACTTACCCTATTTTCCAGTTCCTGACACTATAGGCAATGGCGGCCAAGAAATATACAGTTCTCTCTCTCTCTCTCTCTCTCCCGTTTACACACAACTCGCACCTCTTGTCATATATAAGAGACATCAAATTATCGGCAAATGTAAAGCAGTGACGACGACGACGCGATAAAAACCAAATAATTGCGTGTGAGAATTTTACCACAGCTTTTTTTTTATATTTTTATATATATACTTCATGTCACGTAATTTTTGGATTCAGTTTCATTTTTCAGGAAAAAAAAATTTTTTTTTTCTTTTTTGCATTTTATCGATTTTTATTTATTTAATTTATTTATTATAATTAATTGTCAATGTCATATATGCAGGATTATTATCGGCAAGAAATTTGTAAGAATTTTTTTTTGCGTCGAATTTTTATTAAATAAAATTAATAATAAATAAAAATTCAACGCAGCAAAATTTCGACTATATAGAAATTCTGTTAAATAAAAATTCGATGCAGCAAAATTTCGGCTAAGTAGAAATTCTGTTAAATAAAAATTCGACATAACAAAATTTTGGAATGAATTTTTATTTAACCGAAATTTTGTTGCGTCGAAATTTTATTTAACAGAATTTTTTTTATCCAGCCAAAATTTTTGTTGCATTGAATTTTTATTTAACAGAATTTTTATCTTGCCGAAATTCTGTTAAATAAAAATTCAACGTACCAAAATTTCGAATAAGTAGAAATTGTGATAAATGAAAATTCGACGTAACTAAATTTCGAATAAGTAGAAATTCTGATAAATAAAAATTCGACGTAACTAAATTTCGGCTGGATAAAAATTCAACGCAACAAAATTATGGTTTGAATTTTTATTTAACGGAATTTTTATTTTGCCTAAATTTTGTTGCGTCGAATTTTTATCAAATAAAATTATAATAATAAATAAAAATTCAACGCAGCAAAATTTCGGCTGAATAGAAATTCTGTTAAATAAAAATTCGGCTAAGTAGAAATTCTGTTAAATAAAAATTCGACATAACAAAATTTCGGTATGAATTTTTATTTAACCGAAATTTTGTTGTGTCGACAATTTTATTTAACAGAATTTTTTTATCCAGCCAAAATTTTTGTTGCATTGAATTTTTATTTAACAGAATTTTTATCTTGCCGAAATTCTGTTAAATAAAAATTCAACGTACCAAAATTTCGAATAAATAGAAATTGTGATAAATAAAAATTCGACGTAACTAAATTTCGGCTGGATAAAAATTCTGTTAAATAAAAATTCAACGCAACAAAATTATGGTTTGAATTTTTATTTTGCCGAAATTTTGTTGCGTCGACAATTTTATTTAACAGAATTTTTTATCCTGCCGAAATTTTGTTGTGTCCTAATCTTTGTTTAACAGAATTTTTATCTAGCCGAAATTTTGTTGCGTCGAATTTTTATTCAACAGAATTTCTATTGTGGAAAAATTTTGTTGCGTCAAATTTTTATAACAGAATTTCTATTTATCCGAATGAATTTCGTATTTGTATAAATAGTACAAGTGCCAACAATGTAAAAAAAAAACTATAGATAGTGGCGCGAAATTTAAAATTCTTTGAAATCAACTATTTGAAAAATTAAATTATTCTCCGTATAATTGAATAAATAAATTATTATATAAACTAGCAACTTTGTCGTCCGCAAGCGGCCGACTACGTTGCTAGTGTGCATTAACCATATTTTTTATTCATTTTTTTTCAAAAAAATTTAATATTAGAAATGTAAAAAAAAATTCTTTATATTGGATCTACCACCCAAGTAGCACGGAATATTGCTTGAATGTCAAGCTGATATTAACCGGGAATATTTTTGTGACATTTAGGCGATATCATAATGTCCTCTTTACGGGGACATTCCTCCGTGATGTATCTATGGGACGGTCTTTCACACAAAAAATGTAACGCGTTACAAAACTTACATTCTACATTTATTAAACCTGAATAATTCTGTGGAACTTTACTTTCATCTAAATCTTCAAAAGACATTATTGCAACTCCTGCACTTTTTTTATTCCAATTATCGTTTTTACATGTCAAATTCTTTTCTTCACACATTCCTTTCATCTTTCTTCTTCTTACATGACAAATTATTTTCTTGATGCACTTTCTTTTCATCTTGAGTTTCCATTGATATTTTTCTTTTCCTACATGCCAATTTTTTATCCTTGTGTATTTTCTTTCCATCTTCAATTTTTATAGATAATTTCTTTTTTTGCATGTCAAATTTTTTTTGCGCTCTTTCTATTTTATTTCTGATTTATTACGATTACGTTTTCTCAATCTCTCATTCTCCTGTCTTATTATTTTCTGCTCATATGTAACTTCGCGCCTTGCCTTCCTTTTTCTTCCCTTCTCTTTAATTGCTCGATTTATCTTTTTATCATTTTCTTTACTCAGAAAATTTTTCATTTTTAAATATTCATGTGGTGAAATTTTGTTCACCTTATTATCAGTTGTACCAATTATTTTCTTTTCACTAGTGTCATTTAGAGAATGTTTAATTTTTAAATCTTATGTTAATAGAACTCTGTTAATATTATTACTGGGAATATAATTACTAAAAATATAATTTTTATGTTCCTGTGTTCAATTTATGAAAAGATGGTTCTAATCATTCTCTATTATCGAATTCCTATTGTGAGACGTTCTTACTGTCGGAAAATGATTTAAGCGATTATTTTCAAACATTGACTTAAAATTGTTTCTCATTTTGTTATTATCAGTTTCATAATTTACACGGTTTGGCATTACGTTAAATAATATAGATGTTGCAAATGCTATTGCATATACTCCACACTCAGCACTACCAAAAGGTTGTTGATCAACAGCTACAAAAACTATAAAGTATTTGAATATGTTTATCACCGTCTCTAATTGGGACAATAAAATCAAGCATTTGTACATACAAAAGAATCTTTTCTTAATAAATCTTCAAATTTGTACATATGCATGTATTTTAACAATTTATTTCTATTTTCAATAATTTTTAAATCTTTATCACTTAAAATAATATACTCTTTTATGTTGGCCATAGTATACTTCGTTTAATTTTATTTTTGATTCATGAAAATCTAAATATCTTTAACCCTTTTGCTCACTCCCTGTAATATAACCAATTTTACCTTTTACTAAATATAAACAATTTTTCCTTTAATTCTATATAACCAATTTTTACTTTAATCCAATATAACCAATTTTGCCTTTTATCCAATAAAACTACCATATATCCAAATGAATGAGAGAACTATGTGTAACTATGAATCAGTAACTACTGATCAGCCAATAAGTGCAAAAAGGACACTCTTATATGAGTAATCAGTAGTTCATTATAAATAACATATATGTGACGCTCCACAAGAAAAGGGACCTATCGCGACAAAAAATTAATTTCTAGCTTTATATGCGAATCGGTAGAATTTGAGTTGCTGTTTCATATAGAAATGTCAAAAATAATATTTTTCTAATTACTTTTTTTGTAATAAAGCTTTAAACATGACCATGTCAATCGCGTTCCAGCACGGACTACGGAAACCATCCCCACCACCACTGCTACTAGTATACTTGGTGTATCCGTGAGACGTAGGAACGATGTAGTAGTAAAGTAGTGGGGTTGATTTTCGCTGGTGCGTCTCAGCCAATCAGAACGTTCAACTTTAAACGCCTTTCCTGTATAATTCTGTTTTGTCGCTATAGGTCCCTTTTCTCGTGGAGCGTCACATATACGTATTCATACCTGTATTAAAACCCCGGAAAAAATACCACAAAAAAACCAGCCATTAGACAATAGAACCTTTGTTAATGAGGATTAACTCTGAGGACCCAACTAATAATTTCTTTTTTCACATTTATTATATAGAAAAATAAAGATGTACCAACCCTTGGCCAATAGAACCTTTGTTAATGAAGATTAACTCTGAGTACATAATGAAATGTACTGTAGGTTTACATTGACATCGGCACGTCTGACGTCTCGAAATTTTTTCCGTGTATTATCACATGGAAATATAAAGATAAAAGGCAAAAACTGAAGAGGTAATGTACATCTTTCTTTCTCACATCAAGGAATATAACATATAAACATTTTCATTTAATATTGCATTTCTCTATCTAGAGGATTCAAAATAACATAAGAATATCTTCGCCTAAAAATCTTACTCTTCTTTTTTTCTGTTTTCAAAATAAAAAAAAATATGTATATATACCAGTATTAGACCCTCCAAACAATTACCACAAACATTACCAATCCTTGGACAATAGAGCCTTTGTTAATGAAGATTAATTCTGAGGGGACAGGTAATAATTTTTAAATTTTTTTATTAAAATTTTCTGGGGCTCTAATACAGGTAGGGAAGAGTGATAAACAGTGGCACAGTTTAAACAGTAGGACACTTTAATTTTCTGAAAAACTACTTAAAGAAACTCGACCAAAATTTAAATGTAAAGCATGTTTATGACAACACACTATCTCCAAAAATTTTAGCCACATTGATTCATTATTTACAAAGAAAATTGAAAAAAACTGTTTTTGACGTTACGGAGTAAATTTTTTCTTGAAATACAATGCTGATTTTTATATAAATAGGACAGTTTTAAAAAAAGTGTAATTGTTACTTCGTTTACTGATGTTTTTAAGTATAATATCCAATAATTTAAAATATTTTAAAATGTTACAATCAATTTTTATTTAAATAATTTCTTGCGATTGCTTAATTTAAACAGTGTCCAAAAATATATAAAATTAACATATTAATATGTCTTTGAAAAAAAGTGTCCCACTGTTTGTCACTCTCCCCTATATACATATATACAGATATATGAATATTTATTTTTATTCTTAAAACAAAAAGGAAGAAGATTAAGATTTTAGACGAAGATGTTCTTATGCCATTTTCAATCGTCTAGATAGAGAAACGCAATGTTAAACGAAGAAGTACTTATGTTATATTCCTTGGTGTAAGAAAGAAAGGTATGCGTTACCTATTCAGTTTTAGACTTTCTTTATAGTTTTTTCACGTGATAAAGGGAGAAAGAAATTATTACCTGGGTCCTCAGAGTTATTAATTAATCCTCTTTAAAAGATTGCAGGTCAAGCGAACCCTCATTTGCAAAATAAAGATATATCTTTCTCTCTCCATAACTTGTTCTTTTCTCTGTCACCGAAAACCCAGCAGGGGTCCGGACGGAATGAATGAATACCAAGATTATTATAGTTAATATTAAATATTGGAATTTATTGACTAAATATTTTATATAAATAAATATAAAAATATTTTAAATATATTAAATATTAATATTTAAATATTTTAAATCAAATAAAATTATTATTATTATTATTTTACTATAGTAATTGGGATATTTAAACTACTGAGATCATTCTGAGCGATTGAAATTTTAAACAATTGAATTTTTTTTGGATTTGATGACTGGCATTGTACTTGAAAAAAAAAGAATTACACTGATAATATTTTCAGAAATGTTGGGGAGAAACTAATTTTTTTTAATTTCATGGTTTAGTTCCTTAGACGTTGGAAATTTAATTACTTCACTCGAGTTGATACTTTCAGGTAGTTCTCTATGATTTCTCTCTAAAATTCTAGTCGGTACGTTATGGTCTGCTTAGCGCAACTATCGCATCCAACGTGGCGCGTTTTACACTATATGGAAGAGAAAAAAAAATCTATAATAGTTATAAAACAGATATATAGCATAACTAAAATAAAATAAACAAAATTTTTTTTGTCGAAATTTTGTTACGTTAAATTTTTTATTCAACAGAATTTCAACTTAGCCGAAATTTTGTTACGTCGAATTTTTAATTAAAGAAATTTCTATTTTTATTTAGCATAACTAAAATAAATAAACAAAATTGTAATTTTCAAATTAAATCAAACTTCATATTATTCAAAATTATTCTAGTGATTTATTTTATGTTTCTAATTTTAAATCGAGAGTAACTAAATTGTAGGTTATGTTTAAGATTTTTTATTTTATGTTGGTAGCACTGTAGTACCATTTATTACTGTACAAGAAATATTATATTTTAAGTAGAAATAATTTTTAGGATTTTTTTATTAATAGTATAACTAATAAATATTAATAATAATAATAATAATAATAATAATAATAATAATAATAATAGTAAATAATAGTAATAATACCAAATTACTAAATACTTATTTATATATTTCTTTTTATTAAATAGTGTATTTATTTCAAACAATTTTTAAATTTCGCGCCATTAACTATAGTTTTGTGTTACATAGTTGGCACCACTTCTAACCTAAAAATTTTATTATTTAACTTTGAATTTTTGTAAATAAGCTCGAAAATTAAAGTTACCTTTAGTATTATTTATTTTTATTGAGAATATAATAATAATAATAATAATAATAATAATAAATATAATAATAATAATATAAAAATATTATTTTATTTTCTAAAACGTGTGCTACACACATAATTTATAAGGAAAAAAAAATTGCCAAAAAATTATTTCGGTTTTTGAAAATATGTAAAATTTACAAAATCACTATATTAACTATCGCAACTTTAATACATAAAATAAATGTACAGGGAAATGCGGGTATGGTGTAACTAAATTTTTCTTTAAACCGCAATTGTAGAGAATTTTATTTAATTGTTTGATAGCACGGAACCCAAATAGCACATACGGCAACTTTCGTAAATTGAAAAATCTCCACCTTTTTTTTTGTGAAAAGTTTATACGATGTAGTTGTGGAAAGTTTGCGCTTGCCAAACTGATATAAACTGAAAAATAAAACGTTTCCGGTTTTTTTTTCTTTTTTTTTTTTTGAACATTTTTAATTTTTATTCAAAGCAAAATTTTTTTACATCAATAATTGAAAAATTTTATATTGTCTTTTATTAATTTTAATATTAATTAATTTTACATTGATAGATATTTTTATTATTTTCAACTTTGAGGTTAGGTGAAACATTTTGCAAATTAATTCGATTCAAACTATAGAAAATCAAATAAAAATTCCGTTCACTTGGAACTTGAAGTCTAATGAACGGCATTAATCGATTGAGTTTCTAATTTGGATTCCACAGTTAAGTGCGGTTAGCTACCGTAACCAAATGTTCTTTGTTACATTTTAAATTTTACAATTATTATTATTATTATTAGTATTATTATTATTATTGATGTTAGCAAGTGTTATATTGACAGTTTTACTTGACTAGTTTCGTTAAAGTTGCTTTTAAATTATTAATTTTAATATTAACCTTGTCTGGCATATTAATTGAGATCCTAAAATTGTAGAGGAATTAAATTTAATTATTTTCATGGTTATTGAACTTTTTGAAAAATCAACGGAGCACGGAAAAAGTCAATAATTTTGAACATCCGTTTTTAACTTTCGAAAAAAGTGCATCAAATAATGGATTTTTTATTTATTAATAATATTGATTGAAAAAAAACAATAAAAAGAAATATGAGACGCATGATTATTTCAATTTTTGACAGAATTTTTATTTTTTTCGTCATTTAATTTATATGAATTATTATTTGAGAGAATTTTAATTTAAACGAATTTTAATTTAAAAGAATTCTCATTCAATTGAATTTTTAAATCCTAGAATTTTCAATTAACCGAATTTTAATTTGTCCTAATTTTTAAGACGCCGAATTTTTATTTGTCCGAAATTACAAATGTCCGAACAAACAATCAGCAGAAAAAATTCGGCGAAATATTTAAAATTTACCAATTAGAAATTATCAAATAAATCGTGATTGATCAATTTTCAAAAATTGCGCCGAAATCTTTCTGTCGATTGTTCGGTTCGGTTATTTGTAATTTTGGACAAATGAAAATTCAGCGTTTTAAATTTCTATCAATTACAAAATTCGTACAAATAAAAATTCGGGTAAATTAAAATTTAATGAATTAGTTTAATATTAACAAAATTGAAAACTGAATAAGAAAAATTTTCTAAAAATTACGAAATAAAAATTGGAAACTGTAAATTTTTGCCCTTATATGGATTTAAAAATTATGATTATTACTAAAAATGTCAATATTTCAAGTTTCTCTTTGTACAAATTTTTGTTTAAACGAGTTAAAATTTTGGGGATGTGTTACCCTCATACAGGGCAATATTTAACCGAAAATTTCAAGCTAATTAAATAATTAAAAAAAATTTCACTGGTAAATTTAAGAAAAAATTCCCTTTTATTTAAAAGTAGAAAATGATTTCCTTATTTTTTTTCTTCCTTTATTTCTTCTATATTTTTTATAATAATTTTTTCTGATAATTATTTTAAGAATTGCCTCTATTTTAAAAGTTTGATTATTTATAAGCCTTTTTACATGAAATTCAATCAATAGTTTTAAAATGTGGCAGTGGTTATATTTGTATGTACATATAGTAAAGAATAGAATCTGTATGGACATGTGTCACTTTCGTTTCTTGCGCGCTATATTGGAATATATGAACGGATTCAGGACGGCGTTTGGCGTCAATTGTTTTACAATCTGAACGCTTGTAATCACATTTGCAAACCTTGGGTTTTCAAATGACATTGTTCCCTATGCCGAGAAGATAACGAACATCATACACACAGCACAGTTTTGTTACAAAAGCTGCTTTCGAAGTGGCAGGCTGGTCGTTTCAGGGCAATCAATGGAACAGTGCAGACAATGCCAGTTAACGTTTCATTATGTTTGCGAGCATTGGCAGCTCACGTCGCGTCGAAGCGTCAAACCAAAACCACCTTGCTCTCATATCGAGAAGGAATCTTCAAAATCATTATTTTTTTATTTCATTTTTTCTTTTCGGGACGCATGAATTCAAAAGTATTACAAGGATAGCCATGGGTTCAGGGAAATCAGGGAATTTTATGAAAAGTAACTGGAAAAATATCAAATTTCTAAAAATGCTACTAAAATTATAATTTTTGAAATTTTAATTCAAACTTTTGCTTCTAAAAATTGTTGTCTTGCATTTTTATAATTAAAAAAATAAATAAAAAAAAATAAAATAATTAAAGAAAAAAAGTCATTTTAGTCAATTTACATTATACAAGAAATGTCTAAAAAGACCAGTTTTTTAATTTGAATTAATTGATAAATATTTTATTATTATTAACAATTTGTTATTAGAAATTAAATCTAAATTTATTAATTCCCTAAAAAGAATGTTTCACAGAAATATTTTCAACAATTTTTCTTTTTAAACCACTCAATAAAAATGAGACAAATTTTCAAGATTGCAATTCAGTTTCAAAACAAATTTTCAAAAATAATTTAAAGTTACATTAAAAAAAAAAAAGAAAATTTTTCAAGTCTGATTTGTGCACATTATTTGAATTCAGAATTTCGGAAAATGTTTTAAAACATTAAATTTTCGAAAAATTTCATTAAAATATTACTGAAAAAAAAATTAATTTTGAATGACAATTTCTGAAATAATTGAATTTCAGAAGATTTTTAATTAAAATTTTTAAAATAATTGAATGTGTAAAAGTTTAATTGAAAATTTTTAGAAATAATTGAATTTCAGGAGATTTTCATTTGAAATTTTAAATATAATTGAATTTCAGATTTCTAATTGAAATTTTAAATATAATTGAATTTCAGATATCCATTTAAAATTTTAAAAATAATTGAATTTCAGAAGATTTTTAATTAGAATTTTTAAAATAATTGAATTTGGAAAAGTTTGATTAAAATTTGTTAAAAATAATTGAATTTCAGGAGATTTTCATTTGAAATTTTAAATATAATTAAATTTCAGATTTTCTATTGAAATTTTAAAAATAATTGAATTTAGAAGAGTTTTATTTAAAATTTTGAAAATAATTGAATTTGAGAAGATTTTTAATTAAAATTTTTAAAATAATTGAATTTGAAAAAGTTTGATTAAAATTTGTTAAAAATAATTGAATTTCAGGAGATTTTCATTTGAAATTTTAAATATAATTAAATTTCAGATTTCCAATTGAAATTTTAAAAATAATTGAATTTAGAAGAGTTTTATTTAAAATTTTGAAAATAATTGAATTTCAGGAGATTTTGAATTTAAATTTTTTATAAATTTGAAGTAATAATTTTTTTTTTACAAATTTCAGACAATAATTGAATTTTAGAAAATTTTCAAAGAAAATATTAAATTATCCAACAATTTCAATTTTGGATTGAAAATTTAGAAATAATTGTGTTCTAGAAGAGTTCGAGTTAAAATATTTAGAAATAAGAATTGAATTGTAGGAGATTATTAATTAAAATTTTTTAAATAATTGAATTTGGAAAAGTTTGATTAAAATTTTTAGAAATAATTGAATTTCAGGAGATTTTTATTTGAAATTTTAAATATAATTGAATTTCAGATTTCCAATTGAAATTTTAAATATAATTGAATTTCAGATATCCAATTGAAATTTTAAATATAATTGAATTTCAGATATCCAATTGAAATTTTAAAAATAATTGAATTTCAGAAGATTTTTAATTAGAATTTTTAAAATAATTGAATTTAGAAGAGTTTTATTTAAAATTTTAAAAACTATTGAATTTGGAAAAGTTTGATTAGAATTTTTTAGAAATAATTGAATTTGGAAAAGATTGATTTAAAATTTTGAAAATAATTGAATTTGAAAAAGTTTGATTTAAAATTTTTAAAAATAATTGAATTATAGAGAATTTTAAAGAATTTTCAATTAAAAAATGTTTTAAAAAATTGAATTTTCGATTTTTGAATTTTTCAACAAAATATCGACAAAACTTTTTATTTTATTTAATAAGTTATGACGGGACAAGCCGTCAATGACGAAATAGAAATTCTGTTAAACAAAAATTCAAGGCAACAAAATTTCGGTCTTAATTTTTATTTAACAGAATTTTCATTTAGCCGAAATTTTGTTCCGTCTAATTTTTATTTAACAGAATTTCTATTTAGGAAAAATTTTGTTCCCTCAAATTTGCAGCAAAAATTGTCAGGAAAAATTTTTAAAATTTTAAAAATTTTAAAAATTTAATTTAATGGAATGCAAGCACTGATACTTTTCGAAATTAAAATTTTATAATTTCAATATTTTTTTATGTAAAGTCGATTTTTAACAGTTTAACCAGATATACACAGAAAAATAATATTTTTCATTAATTCATCTTCTTTTTTACATCTTTGTATTAATATTGAGCATAAATCAAATATTTATACGCCAGAAAAAAATCTCTTCCCCAAAGAGTAATCCACGTAAATTTATATGTGTATATGACTCTGACATTGAGCTGCCGTGAAAAATGATACCTCTGAGACGCATGAATATTTCCTCGAACTCATTAGTGTGAAAATTTTCAGTGGATCGAATTTTATAAAGACGTTCCCTGGCTAGTATTTTTCAAACTATTTTCTAGTTCAGTCAAGTTAGTATTTTTAGACGCTGTAACTTCGAACCAGATTTTTTTTTCTTTTTTTTTTTTTTTTTTGCAAACCCTTCATTTTTGGGGTGGAAATAAAATATCCAAGTTTGGTACAACGAACTCCAACTGGAACACGAAATTTTTTTATAAAAAAATTCTCTAGGTAGCCATAAGTCATGGGAGTCAAAAAAATTAGGAACAATTTTTTATGTCAGGAAATAGTTAGGCAAAAAAAAAACATTTTTGGCAGAAAAATGAAACAATTAAAAACGTATTACGTCACCTATTAAGAAATTTTTGAATTTTTGTTTTATCTATTCTGATATCGAAATTTTGATTGATTCAAGTTTAAATTTAACCGAATTTTAATTTATCCAAATTAATTTAAATTAAAATTTTTCCGAATTTTAGTTTAGGGAAAATTTTTGATTGATTTAAATTTCAGTTTCTTTCAAATTCAATTTATTTTGCAGAATAAAATGCGTGGCTTTAGGTTAAAATGAAAAATTTATAATTTATTAATGTTTCAAGGTATTTTATTCTTTTGCATCGAATTAATTTGGGCTCGAAATAATGCTCGGGTCTACTGAACCCATGGTGACAGTTAAGAGTTAATTTCAGTAATTTATAAATTAGAATTAGATTTTTTAAAAAATTATAATTCCCTTTTTTTTAAATTCTCAACTTTGATTTTGTTAGAGAGAGAGACTATCAATGTATTCTTTTGCGTATACATAACTATTTCACCACCATTTTCACTCATGTTTTTTTCCCCCTTTTTTTTTTGTCATGACGCAGCGTTTGCTTTCTGAGAATACATAATTACCAAGACGTCTCTTATTCCAGCAAAGGATTCATATTACCGCTGAGTAGGACGTGCCGCAAGATAGGGAAAGGCAACTTTGGTCTCACATTAATTCCATTATTCGCGTTAGCTATCCAATTTAAGTCAGTTCAAAAAGCAAATTTCTGAAAAACTTTTGTTGCGATAACTGATTAAGATAGCAAAATATGCGTCTGCCAATTTTATTATTATTAAATATATATATGGAGTGTGGAACGGCGTGAAATTAATTCCACATTTTTTTATACTAATTAAATTACTCTAACATTTTTTTTACGATATTATTTTCTTTTTTTTTAAGAATTTTAATATTCAAAAGAATTTTTTTCAGTACAATTTTAATTTACAGTTTACAGAATTTTTAAAACGCCGAATTTTCTATTTGTCCGAAAAAACAAATGACAAAAAGAATTCGACGCGAATTTTTCTATCAGAAATATATTGAATCGGACAATTGAAAATTCTGTAAAATTAAAATTCAGAGTTTTAAGAATTCTGTAAAATGTAAATTTGAATAAATCAAAATTTGGCTAGAAAAAAATTATTTCTAATATTCTTTATCTAAAATAAAAAAAAATTCCTTTAAATGACTATTCTGTTCAATAAAAATTCGAGCAAATAATAATTCGGACAAATTCAAATTTGATAAAGTAAAAAGTCTGAAAAATGAAAATTCGTTTAAATAACAATTCTGTAATATACAAATTTTGGTTGCAGAGAATTTTTTGTTAATTAATTCATTAATTCGTCTAAAAATAATTTCTACCTAATGAAATTCTGTCAGAGCTCATGAATATCTCATGAAAATCATTAATTTGAATTTTCATCAGAACGAATTTTATTAGAAATAATTATTTTTTTAGACGAATTTTTATTTTACGAGTTAGCATTTTATAGTTTTTCTTTTTATACGAATTTTTACATAACAAAATTTTTAATAACCGAATTTTTATTTGGCAGAAATTTTATTTTATAAAAATTTAATTTACATGACTTTTTATTTAAGAGAAAATTAATTTAATTCAATTTTAATTAAACAGAATTCTCATTTAATTGAATTTTGTGTGAATTGAATTTCTAAATGACAGAAAAGTCCAATGCACCGAATTTTAATTTGTTCGAATTTTTATTTGTACGAATTTTTAATTGATAGAATTTTTAAAGCGCCGAATTTTCATTTGTCCGTAATTACAAATGGCCGAACCAATAATCGACAGAAAAATTTCGCCCAAATCTTTCTGTTGATTGTTTGTTCGGACATTTTGTAATTTCGGACAAATGAAAATTCGGCGTCTTAAAAATTCGTACAAATAAAAATTCTGACAAATTAAAATTCGGTGCATTGGCATTTCTGTCATTTAAAAATTTAATTCACATAAAATTCGATTGAATGACAATTAAATTGTTAAATTTAATTTTAGTGAAAATAAAATTCTTTTTAATAAAAAGTAATTTAAAGAAAATTACTAAAATAAAAATTCTGCGAATCAAAAAATTCGTTAGCTAAAAATTTTCTTATGAAAAAATTCGTATAAAAAAAGAAAATCTGTCAAATTTTAATTCAAAAATTGAAAATTCGTGTAAAAAAATAATTATTTCTAATAAAATTACTTTAAAATAAAAATTCTAATTAATTATTTTTGAAATAATTCGCTTTTTGAAATTCATTCGCTTCACTTTTCCATTTAAATCGGAAATTTTTTGCAATTCACATCAAAATTATTGTACAAAATAAATTAAAAAGTGCAAAATATTCCAGAATTCTGCAGAGATGATTTAACAGATGACACATTATCATCATCGCGTCATTATAAGTTTGTTTTTTTTTTTCAACGCGCGTGTACGCGGACCTAGAAAAAAAGAAATAAGATAAGATGTGTACGTGTTTTAAAGCGAAATTAAAGTAACTAGGAAAGACATTTTAACAAGCACTTAAAGAAAAAAAAAAAAGAAAAAAAAATGAAAAAAAAACAATGTTCTAATTTTGGCCACACTCTGGTGAATATACTTGATATATATGTAAGCTGGAATTCTTATAATCCAGAAGATGAGAGCACCCTGAGGTAACTGACAAGAGCGAGAGGGAATCTCTCTTTCTCTCATTCTAATTCGGGCAACTTTACCGAGCTTTTATATATATATGTTTATACATCATATGTAGAGTTGTTAAATAATCTAAAAGCAGAATCACAGGGGAAAAAAATAATCTCAATTCATTTCGGAACTCATGATTATATTCTAAAAATCATTTGTTAGAATTTTCATTTTATGGAATTTCATTTGTCATAATTATTTTTGAGCCGAATTTTTATTTCTTCGAATCAGTATTTTGCAGAATTTTCATCAAACCGATTTTCTATATTAACGGAATTTTTATTTATTTGAATTTTTATTTGCTCGAATTTTCATTTAACATAATAGGCATTTTAAAGAATTTTTATTGGGTAGAATTTCATTGCATAGAATATTCTTATAGATGAATTTTCATTTGTTCGAATTATTATTTGATATAAATTCCATATAACCGATTTTTTATACTACAGAATTTTTACTTAACCGAAAAGTCATTAAACAGAATTTCTAATTGATAGAATTTTCATTTGTCCGAAATTTTAAAATCAACCAATCAAAAATTATTCATAAAATTGTTATTGGTTGATTTCAAAAATTGCGCCAAAATCTTTCTGTCGATTGTTTGTTCGGCCATTTCCAAATTCGGACAAATGAAAATTCATCTGAAAGAATATTCTATGCAATGAAATTCGAGCAAATAAAAATTCTGACAAATAAAAATTCAAATAAATAAAAATTCCGTTAATATAGAAAATCGGTTTGATGAAAATTCTGCAAAATACTAATTCGAAGAAATAAAAATTCGGCTCAAAAATAATTATATAACAAATAAAATTCCATAAAATGCAAAATTCTAACAAATAATTTTTAAAATATAATCATGCGTCCCAAAAAATTTTATTTTATCCCATAAGTTGAATTTCATTTTGTAAATATCTTTTTTTTCTGATTCTTGAAATACAAATTGCTCATAATTTTTTGTGCGAATACTTGCACTCCAAAAAATTGTGCGAATAATTCGTATTTATTTTTCTATATAATACAATGATAATGATGAAGAAGAACGTAGAATAACACTTTGTCGTACTTAAATGCTTGCCCTGTAAATCGCGATTCTGCTTATCGGCTTTACTTCCGTTCATGTTTTTCTCCTTTTTTTTTTTTTTTTTTTCTTTTTTTTTCCTACTTGCGGAGCCAACTAACAGTAACTATTAACGGAAATAACCTCTTCCGTTCCTCTGTTTCTCAACTAACAATTTTTCGTATACGCTTGTGCACAAACTTGAAATAAAATAAGAAAATCTTTCACATCCTGCAAAAATACTATATAACTTTTTGTTTTATGGACTTTAAAAAGGATAAAAAAAACTTCTATCTTTTATTTTACAATCCTAAGGGGACAGTTTTGCATAGATTAGATTAAAAATTTTGTTTTGATGTATGTACTCGAAAAAAATAACCATAAATTTCATTATTATTTATAAATAATAGTAGTAATAATAATAATAAAATTATTAATAATAAATTAATTCTGAATAAATAAATAAATAATAATATTCAATTGCATGGTATAAAAAATTATAATATTGAGGTGAAATTATAGAGGGCTACAATTTTTCATTTTTTTTAAAAAAAACTTAACTGCCATAAATTTTAATAACAAAAAATACCGTTAGAGGTGAAAAACCTTGTTCTTCAGCTTCAAAATGAAAAAAAAAAATTGAAATCCGACCAAAAATGGCAAAATTTTAAAATATTTTATTCATGAACTACAATAAAAAGGTTTTTTTTTTAGCTCTAACATGAAATTTTGAGAATATTTGGGAAATTTAATATACCATTTTTTTTTTTTAAGTTTTTCAAAACTTAGAAGAAGGTTTGATTAAAAGTCGGCATCAAATTTTACTCATTTTTACATGCTTCTTTATAACGTTTTTTTAAAAATAATTTTACTGTACTTTTATAATTTACATTTTACAGAATTTTTAAAAAGCAAAAAATTTTTATTTTACAAAATTTTTATTTGTCCGAATAAATATCTGAGAGAAAAATTTGCACTCGAATTTTAAAATTAACCAATCAGGTAAAAAAAAATTGATTTAAAATATTTATAATTGATTAATTTTAAAATTCAAATCGAAATTTTTCTGTCAAATATTTATTCTCAGAGAAATGAAAATTCTGTAAATTAAAAATTTTACTTTTCAAAAAATTCTGTAAAATGTAAATTCGAACAAATTAAAATTCGACTAGAAAAGAATTTTGGATTTCTATCCGAAAAATTTTTCTGTAAGACAAAAATTTTACTTTTCAAAAAATTATGTAAAATGTAAATTCGAACAAATTAAAATTCGACTAGAAAAGAATTTTGGATTTCTATCCGAAAAATTTTTCTGTAAAATAAAAAATTCTTTGAAATGACTATTCTGTCTAAAGAAAATTCGGGACACATGATTATTTCATAAAAATAATTTGTTAAAATTTTCAATTTTTAGTATTTTCTTAGACATAATTTTTTTTTTTGACGAATTTGCATTTTTCGAATAAGCCTTTAATAAAATTTCATTCCAAACGAATTTTTACTTAACAAAATTTTTCGATAACTTTTATTTGTCAGAAATTTTATTTCGCAGAATTTCTTTTTATCCAATTTTTTATTTAAAAGAATTTTAATTTAATCGAATTTTAATTTAACATAATTTTTATTTAACAGAATTTTAAGTGACGCGAATTTTTAAATATCCAAAATTTCTAATTCACCGTATCATAATTTGTTTGAATTTTTATTTGCACGAATTCTTATTTGATATAATTCTAAAAAACGATAAATATTTATTTGTCCGAAATTTTGAAATTACCGAATGTACAATCAAACAGAAAGATTGCGGCGCGATTTTTAAAATTGACCAATCAGAAATAATCTAGAAAATTGTGATTGATAAATTTTAAAAATAGCGCCAAAATCTTTTTGTCGATTATTTGATTGACTGACTATATTTGGAATTTTTGGATAATTGAAAATTTGGACGTTTTAAAAATTCTGTCAAATAAAAATTCGTACAAATAAAAATTTGGAAAAATTATGATTCGGTGAATTAAAAATTTTATCATTTAAAAATTAGGAGCACTTAAAATTTTATTAAATGAGAATTCTGCTAAATTAAAATTCGGTTCAATTAGAATTCTTTTAAGTAAAAAGTTGTCTAAAGGGAAATTTTGTAAAATAAAAAATACCTAAAAAAATAAGTAAAGTAAAAATTTGTTTTAAAAATTAATTTTATCAAATGATAATTCGAAAAATAAAAATTCGTAAAAAAAACAATTAGGTTCAAGAAATTAGCATGACTATTTTGTTTTTTTGAAAATTGATTTTTTGTGCTGATATTCAATGTAACAATTTGAAAAAAATTTCTATAAATTTACTTTAAATTAATAAACAAATAAAAAGAAATCTTGAATTTTTTTTTTAAATCGAAAAATGTTGAAAATTTTTCTCACTTAAATTCTGAAATATTCTAACAATAACATTTTTTTAAAATATTTTCATTATTCTTAATAAAGAATTCTATTTTATTTCTCATAAATACTTGGTTTGTTATTAAGTTTTTATATGATAAAGTAGTACAAAAAATAAATTTATTTTTGAAAATATATTTATTTTCAAACTTTTTTTTAATTATTTGACTCAATTAATGAAGAATTGACCGTGGATAAATTTTTTAAGAGACTTTTTTGTGCCATAAAGTCGATCCGAAGCCTATGATTCAATCGAATTTTTATTTCGTATAAAGTTTTTATAAAAGCGAATTCTATCTATTAATTGAAAATTAGTTGAAATAAATATTTGGCTAAATAAAAGTTCTGCTAAATAAGAATTAAGATAAGTGAAAATTTGATTAAATAAAAATTCAGATAAGTAAAATTAAATCAATAGAAAAATTTAATTAAATAAAAATTCCATTAATTAGAAATTTTTTGAAATAAATATTACGTTACATATTTTGTTAATCAAAAATTCTGTTAAATAAAAATTCGCTAAAGTAGATAGATGAAAAATTAGAAAAATTTCATTAAATGAAAAATCAATTAAAAAATTCTTCGGTAAGAAATTTCCATTAATTATGAGTTTTACTTTATATAATCTAGTTAAATAAAAATTCGATCTTGTTGACATGGGAAAAAAAAATCATTTTTAATTTGAATGATTTCATTTTGCGGTTTCTTGCAAGAAATTAATTTACAGGAATTATTGTTAATTTAATTAAAATATTTTGTATTTTTTTTTTTGCCTAATTGGCTAAAAATTTATTTGAGTTTGGAATTTTTTTTTTTGAAAAATTGTCTGGAAAAGTCATAGAATTTTAAAATTACAATGGCAACCCTGTGAGCAACTGTATCGAATTGAATGACAATATTTTTGAGAATAATTTTGAAACTCATTGGCTTTTATTTGTCTTGTTCATTTTAC
The DNA here is from genome assembly GCF_019393585.1 of Leptopilina boulardi. Taxonomy (NCBI): domain Eukaryota; kingdom Metazoa; phylum Arthropoda; class Insecta; order Hymenoptera; family Figitidae; genus Leptopilina; species Leptopilina boulardi. The sequence continues at coordinate 2,558,050 of NW_026137909.1, forward strand.
CTTGTCTATTATCAGCAGGGACTCGTGTAATATATATATATAAGAGAATGAATGTGCTCTAATAACGTTCTAAATGTTTTCATCGATCGAACGTGCGACCGACTTGGGTGGGTAAACTGTGTTATGGCGCTATAAGGATGAGCTGATTGTTTGATGGGCAAGTTGAGAGCATCGCGAAGGGATGAAGTGAAAGAGTATTATTATCCCCAGCCTTTAGAATATGTTTTGATAAATATATATATAACTCATTGTCTCTTGTTTCCATTCAATGCTAATTCATGTTCAGATTTTATCCTTGTCTTATGTAGATTTATTATATAAAAAAAAAAAAAATTTGGTAGTCTTATTGAGTTATATATATTTAGAGGGAGAATAGCGTTCTAGAAAGAAGGTAGTATTTCAGAAAGGTTATTTCGCTCCCACAGGAGTGTATATTAAAATCAACCCACTGCCTTCATTATTTTTTTAGGGAATGTTCACCTTATCTTTTGCTCGACATCTAAATTTCTATCATGATAACAGCAGAAGGAAAATTATTGTTAGAATAAGAGATTTTCTAAAAAAAATTTATTTTTAACTAAAATTATACGCTGCGTAATTTAAAGGGACGTATGAATGAGCTTTAAAATTAATTTAATAGAATTTTTATTTGACAGAATGGTGCGCATGAATCTCACATAAAAATCATTAATTACAATTTTTATTTTAAAAAATTTTATTGGAAATAATATTTTTTTTACACGAATTTTCGAATTATTTGGCAGATTTTTCTTTTTTATACGAATTTTTTCATTTTTAGTTACCCAATTTTTTGTTTCGCAGAATTTTTATTCAACAGTCATTTAATTTACATGACATTTTATTTTAAAGAATTTCAATTTAATTGAATTTTAATTTAACGGAATTCTCATTCAATTAAATTTTATGCGATTCGAATTTTTAAATGACAGAAATATCAATTTATAGAATTTTAATTTCTCCGAATTTTGTAATTGATAGAATTTTTAAGACGCCAAATTTTCATTTATTCGAAATTATAAATGGCCGAACCAACAAATCAATTTCGGCGCAATTTTCAAAAATTTACCAATTAAAAATTGTCAAGAAAATCGTGATTGGTTTCAATTTTTGAAAATTGGGCCCAAATCGATTGTTTGTTCAGCGAATTATAATTTTGGACAAATGAAAATGCGCGGCGTTTTAAAAATTTTGTAAAAATGTAAATTCAAAAAAAAATTAAAATTGGTTTGAAAAAAAATTCTTTGTGTAAAATAAAAATTCTTTTAAATTATTATTTTGTCTAACGAACATTCGAGTAACTGATAATTCGGACAAATTCAAAAATAAAATGTCAGCAAAATGAAAATTCAGCTAAAAGTAAATTACAAATAATAAAATTTTGCCAAATGAAAATTTTAACAAATTAATTTTAGTGCTTATTATTCATTCGTCTCTTTTGAACTTTTAACAAAATTCAAAGAAAAATTAGTTTCAAAAAAAAAAAATCCTTCGGTTTAATAAATAATTGTGATTAAAGAAAAATTCAATTCAATGAAAATTCTATCCTATAAAATGTGTCTCAAAATGGGAATTTGACATTATAAATTTGACACTAGTACATTGTACTAATGAGTTTTATAAAATATTCGTACACCCTAAAATGATTGTCTAGTACAAATTTCAAAAAGAAGGTTAAGAATTATGAACTTTGTTAATTTTTGAATTTTTTTGTTTTTTCTTATTTAAAAAGTAATTGTTTCAGCAGCATCGCATTTATTTTAAAACAATATATAGTTGTGAATATTGTTCATAGTAAAAGAAATTGGAAAGTGCAATTTGCCAAGAACCCAAGCATAACCGTCCTAAGCGTAATAAAATTAAGAAAAACTACATTCGAAAGTTGATTCATACAAAAATTTCAAATATAAATAGAAAGAAATAAAATAGATGAAAAGAAATAATAGATGAAAATATTAAGGATAATTTAAAATTTTTAAATTAAAAAAAAAATCATATTAAGATTATTATTAAAATAATTTTACCTCTTGCTGACAATAGTTTTCATTGTACAAGAAATTGTGTAGAAAAAAGAAATTTTAAATTAAAAAAATTGTTCATGTTATATAAACTTTGCAAAATTTCGGATTTGTATTGGAATCAAAATTTTTCTATCTCAATTGAAATTTTCTCTACTGAGAAAGAAATATTCTTTTTTAATGAAAAGTGTTTGGTATTATATGAATTTCTATATATGAATGCCAATGTCTATTTTCTTTGTAAGGCACATAACGAGTCAAGAACGAATAACTTCTGATGTCACGAAACGAAATTAAAAATAAAAATACATACAACTATTTCTTTAATTATTATTATTTGTGAAACTATTTTTATTATCAAGATTAAAATAGACATATGGTGACATTCCACGTGAGATTTTAATCAAAAATTTTTGTTTTGACTGCAACATTTTTTTTCCAAATTTTTATGAAAAAAAAAACAAAATACCTATTTTTTTATTATTCGATTTGATAAAAATTATGCAAATTAGGAGTTTTTTAATTTTTACGGCGCCAGCAGCCGAATACATTTAAAATGCGTTTTTCTCTATTTTGCTGAGAGAAAAAAAAAAAAAATTTATATCCGAAATTTTTTTCGATTTTTCTATAAGATTTTTTAAATATATGACAAAAAATAATGAAAGCAGGTAAAAATTTGAAATTAACTTTATAAATTATTTTTTTGAATATTTTTTCAAATAACATAAAATATGAGATTTAAAAAATGCGGAATAGGTAAAAAATGTGTTTTTTTGTACATTTCGATTTCTATTTATTTTTATTAGAAAACTAAAATTTTTGCAAATAAAATAAATAAAATTTAAAGTGGATTAATAATCGGTTTTATAAAAAATACAAAATCGGTAAAGAATTGATTTTTTGTAGATTTTGATTTTTATCAGGTTATTTCAAGGATTCCTGGTTCGATATATATATTTTTTTTATGAAATTATGCTTAGATTTTGATGATCAATTCTGAAAATACGGAACATAAAAATATGAATAAAAAAAAGAAACGATAAAAAAATGACAATTTAGCAAAATAAATACTTTATGAGTTTTAAATTTAGAAAAAAGGATTTTTTTTTATTTAGAAAAAAAAAGATTATCCAATTGTCAGCAGAATAAAATAAAAAAGGCTATTTTTCTATTTTATTCTTCAATTATTATCATTACACCTTTCTATTTGGGAAGAGTAACACCGTATTATATACAACTATCTAGTGAATTTTCGTGACAAACGGAAATAATCTCTAGTATTTGCGACAATCAACACGCGATCATCGAAAAGAAATACAAAATAAAGTGCTCCTTTCTTTTTCTTTTTTATTTTTATAAAAAAAAAGAGAGATCTTCCATCTCATAGACAAAAATGTGTGTCAAAAATAAAGCAATCAATTTCCCTCAATATCATATATAGCGCCAAAAGGCGGAGGTTAATTTAATTAATAGAACGTTATCAAACATTTGAGACCGGAGACGAAGGTTAAGGATGTTTATTATAGAATAATGTATATTTGTTATTTTACCATTCGGCATATGTCTCGAACAAATTACACGCAATATTGTCAATTCCTATTTACACGCATCGTTTCTGTTTAACAGAATATCGATTTATCTTATTGCCTCTCTGAACACACCCTTGATGGATAAAATTAACTAAAGATATATTATTAAAAAGGGAAAATAATTCTTAATATAAGTAATCATCAATAATTCATATTCTTTGCTTACAATTGAAAAAAAAATTACCACTCACTTCTTTATGAAAAAAATTTTTTTTAGATACCTAACAATTTTATTTCTTTTTGAATAAATACAATAAAATAAAAATATTTTATTCTAAACATCGCAGAAAATAATTGAAAATTAAATTGAAACTAGTTTATTGCCGTTTTGTATGATTTTAATAAATCTTTAAAATTTTAATTCATTTACAACAAAAATTTATAGAAAGTAGAGGAAATTAAATTTTTACTGATTTTAGTAATATTATTTTCAAATTTGCATATAATTATGACAAAACTAGATTTTAATTTTCGTCCATTTTTCCACACTTTTTTCTCCTTTTTTTTCTTAAAACACCAAATTTTTATTTTTACCAAAAAAAAAAAATATTAGAAAGAATAGAATTCATGATTATCTCATAAAAATCATTAATTAGAATTTTTATTTTCAAGTATAATTTATTAGTAATAATTATTTTTTAGACAAATTTTCCATTTTGAATTTTTAAATAACAGAAATTCCAATTTACAGAATTTTAATTTGTTCGAATTTTTATTTATACGAATTTTTAATTCATAGAATTTTTTAAGACGCTGAATTTTCATTTGTCCGACATTAAAAATGTCCGAACAAACAATCGACAGAAATATTTTAACGCAATTTTTAAATTTTTGTCCAATCACGATTTTCTTGATAATTTCTAATGGGTAAATTTTTGAAAGTGTTTCGAAATATTTCTGTCGATTGTTATTTCGGACATTTTTAATTTCGGACAAATAAAAATTTGTACAAAAAAAAATTCAGACGAATTAAAATTCAGTAAATTGGAATTTCTGTCATTTAAAAATTTGAATCACAAAAAATTGGATTTAAAGATAATTTTGTTAAATTAAAATTCGCATAAATAAAAATTCTTTTAAATATATAAAGTCATGTATAGAAAATGATTGTTAAATAAAAATTCTGCAAACTAAAAAATTCTGTAGCTAAAAATGTTGTTAACTAAAAATTCGTGTAAAGAGAAATTCTATAATTCGAAAAATGAAAATTTGTCTAGAAAATAATTATTATATAATTATATAATAATAAAATGCTTGTTCTGTCCTTCTGTCCTAACTTGAAGTTGGCCTTTTCTGATTTCACGTGTTTTTTTGAATAGTAATCTTATGACGTGTCAAATTTTGACAATTCTTTTTCTCATTTTTGCCAAAGTTGTATAATTGTGTTTCCAAATTTCGGAATAAGTTTCTTTAAAATTCCAAAATTCAATTCACGAAGCTGAAGTACACAACGTTTACCAACGAAATTTTTTTTAAACTTGTATATTCATTCAAAAATTGTATACAAATATAAAAAATTTATGATGAGAAAAAAGATGCGCCAGGAAATTTCGTACAAGATAGTAATTTGAAAAAAATTTATTTTTAAAAATTAATTTTTAAGGTACCAGGAGCCAACAAATACCTATTAAATATTAATTATAAAAACACAGGCCTCGAATCAACTTAAAGACACAAAAAGTCGTTTTAGTCGATTTAAATTCCAAAAAAAGTGGATTTGTTTTTTATTTTAACAAAAATATTTTACAGATTTTTAAATGAAAAATTTTTTTTTTAATAATTAAATTTCAAAAGATATTGTTAATTTTCAAACAATTATTAAATTTTACAGAAATAAAAATAATTTATCAAACAATTTTTGGAAAACATTTTTTAAATTTAATTGCATTTACACAGATTTAAAATTGAGATTTTTGAAATTAATTGAAACTTTAAGTGTTTTGTAATTAAAATTTTAGATGATTTCACTAAAAATTTATTAGAAAATGCGGACAAAATACAATAATTTGAAAATCATTTTTAATTGAAAAATGGTTTCAGATAGTTGAAATTTCAAAGAATATTATTAAAATAGTTAAAAATAATTGAATTTCCTTAGAGTTATAATTGAAATTATTAAATTTCAAAAAAAAATTTTTCGATGGAAAATTTTAGAAATAATTAAATTTTAGTTGCTTTTAAATTCAAATTATTGAAAATTCAATTAATTTTGAATTCAAATTTTTGAGAATAATGAAATTTTATTTGATTTTAAATTTGGAAAATAATTGAATTTCAATTAAAATTTTGGAAAATAATTTTATTTTAGTTTAATTTTAGTTGATTTTGAATTTAAATTTAGAAAACAATTGAATTTTAGTTGATTTTGAATTGAAATTTTTGAAAATAATAGAACTTTAGTTTATTTTGAATTGAAATTTTGGAAAATTTTGAAAATATTTGAATTTCAATTAAAATTTTGAAAAATAATTGTATTTTAGTTAACTTTTAGTTGATTTTGAATTTAAATTTGGAAATAATTGAATTTCAATTAAAATTTTTGATAATAATTTAATTTAAGTTCATTTTTGATTGAAAATTTGGATAATTAATTTTGAATAGAAATTTCAGAAAATAATTGAATTTTATTTCATTTTAAATTGCAAACTTGTTAAATAATTAAATTTTAAATTGAAAATTTTGGATAATTATTGGAGTTTTAATTAATTTTGAATTAAAATTTCGGGTAATAATTGAATTTTAGTTTATTTTGAATTGAAATTTTTAAAAAATAATTGAATTTTATTGTGATATTTTTTTTTTAAATTATAAACAATTGTTAAAATTTCATAAAAATTTTAATTGAAAAATAATTTTGATATAATTGACTTTGTGATGTATTTCATTAAAATTATTAAAAATAATTAATTTAGTGAAGAATCATTTTAGTTGAAAATTTGTTAAATAATTGAATTGAAGAAGATCTGAAGAAGATCTACATTTTATACTAAAAAAATATATTTTATTTACATTTTCTTTCAAATGTAAAAAAAAATGTCGCATTTTATTAAAATAAGTCGATAAAAGTCGTATTTTTGAAAAAAGTCGAGAAAAGTCGTATAATCCGAGGCCTGTAAACATATAATTTTCATTATTATCATTTAATATGTAATAATATTCTAATAAATTAAATTATTCTTGATAATATTAATCTTTAATTTCTTTATAACAAACAATTAAATACTCAATTTGGCGCGCGTTTAATTTTGCTAGTTATTTCTAATAAAGTAATTGAAAATAAAAATTCTAATTACTAATATTTATGAGATAATCATGAATTCTATTTTTTCGAATTTTTTTTTGCAAAAATAAATAATTGTAGGAAGTAAAAAGTTCAACAACTTTTACCTTTGACAAATTTTGTTTAAATGAGTTAAAATTTTAGAATTTTTTCACTGTCATATTAGAGAATAATTTACCAAAATTTTAATAGAATTCGTGAACTTTTGGTTTTGCTACTGTAAATATTCATAAAGCAAAAAAATAGTTAAAAAATTTTTTAAAATGAAAAAAATTAATTTTATCTAAAAAAGATTTTTATTTTTACAAAGTAATAGAAAAAATCAAATGTTGACAATGGCACAATGGGTCTGCTGGACCCATGGTGTTAAGGGTTAAATATTATACAAAAATGGCAACAAATTTCTGAATAAAGGAGAAGGTAAAAAAATAAAAAAAAAAATGAATGTTATTGTTTAGAAAATGATTAGTATATGATTTGGAATTCCAAAGCACAAGTCATCTGTATAATTTGTGGTTGAATAATCTTTCACCTTGCTATTATGCCATATAATCTCTCCACATACGCACTCTTACAAGATCGAACATTATATAACTACTTAAGTAGAAACGGTATTCCTCACAGACTATGAGAGAGAAAGAGACGAGTCGTCTACTCAGAAACTAGTTTGTTGAGAGTTCAATGTAACATGTACCACGTGATCAGTCAACGTTTGTCAAGGTTATATACTGATCTTTCAGATATTTTTAGATTTTTTTTTTTTTTTAATAAAAATATTCTAAAAAAATGTTTACAATATAATTCGAAATGCAATAACATTTTTTTTTAATCTAGAAAATATTTTTTTATTTCAAAGAATTTTTTTAAAACAGGTTTACTGATACGGAAAAAAGTAATTATTGTAATTTAGGGGTTAATAACCTGAAGACTTTTTCTTTTTTTCTTTTTTTTTGAACTTGAAACATCTTATTTAATGACCGTGAACGTTTTTATTACCTGAAAAAGAAACTTTCGGGATTTATTTTCAAAATATTCAATTGTTTTAAAATTTATTTATTGGGATAAATTTATTACTCCGTTTATTTTTCAAATTAACAAAAATTGTCAATGTTTTTTTTTTAACTTCTTGTTTTTTCCCACTGGAATCAAAATAAGTTACTAAAAATATTAGCACAAAAAAAAATTCGGTTTTGAAATCAATTTTTCGACTTTTAAATTTTTTTACAGCTGCTTCTATTATTTTTTGCCATATATTTGAAATATTAAAAAAAAATCGAAAAAAATTTCGTATTTAATTTTTTTTTCTCTCTTAGCAGAACTAGAGAAAAACGCATTTTAAATGTAATCGGCTTCTGGCTCGGTAAAATTTAAAAAAATTCTAACTTTCATAATTTTTATCGAATCGAATAGTAAAAAAATAGGTATTTTCTTTTTTTTCATAAAAATTTCGTAAAAAAATGTTGCAGTCAAAAGAAATGTTTTTTTTTAATGAAAATCTAATATGAAATGCCACATATGTAGTTGAAAATGTAATCAATATAAATTTCTAAAAAATATTATAACAAAAAAGAATTATTAAAATTATAAACAATTGAAATTTTTAGCTGTCTTAAAAAAATTTTTCTTGGTCAACAAAAAAAAAACATTTTTCTCAGCTTGGAACGTAATATTTAAAAATAATTTTTTGAAAAAAAAATTTGTATTTTAAATACTTTTTAAATCTTTTACTATTGTTTTTTTTTTCTAATATTTTCAGAAACTTATTTTTTTGATTACAAGAAGTAAAAAAACGATTTAAGATTGAAAATTAATTTTTTGAAAATTTTAAATGATCCGTTTGAGAAATTCTGACTCTATTTAATTATTTATTATTTATTTTTTATTTATATAAAATTTTTGTGCTCGGAACTTAGTGGGGAGTGAAGAAAACTAAAATTCCAAATTTTTTTGTTGAAATTTTCCTTTTTTTTTTACAGCAATGGAAAAATTTGAAATTTAATATATAAGATTGAAACTGGGGAAATATTGAAATTTGTCTTTTTTAAAATTAAAGATGATTTAACGACCTATTATTTATGAGTGCATGCCGCACCTTGAAGACTATCCAATGATAAAATCCGCGTCATTTGACTAAAAGCCACCCTTCTATAAATGTGCTTGGTATCAAGGTGTGGTTTAGACCCATATCACGCAACAACCTTTCAAATACATCAACCCACTTTTTGCCTATATATAGGTTGCTCTAGCTTCTTTTTTTCTTTAGTTTAGAACAGAATATATATATATATATATAGTCAAATCCTGACATTGCCACTACAATGCTTTTTTAATTAAGTAAAATAAATTCGAAAATATTTTATAAAAGAAAATAAATCGCTTTGAATTTTAAAACAGATACAAAAATATAATAATAATAATATTTTATATAATAACATTTTTATAGAAAAAAAAGAATTTTAGAAATTATTATAATGATACAAAAAATTTAATATTACTTTCGTACTTGTGAAATTGTGTGAAACAAAAAATAGGAAAAAATAATTTTTTTTTTTTTCCTTTTTTCGATCGGACATTGTTTTTAATTTTTGATAAAATTTGCTTTAAACAGGGTTGCCACAGACCTGGGAAACCTGGAATTGTCATGGAAATTTATTTATTCAATTTTTTTATATGATAAAGAAGGACATAAAAAAAAGTTAGTTTTGAATAATTTTTAAAAATTAATTTTTGCATCAAATTCCTGTTTCAAATTTTTATGAGTTTAAATCTGGAAAATTCTTTTAATTTAAAAATTATTTTTCATTATTTGACTCAACAATTTCCCAGGAATTGATCTTAAATAACCAGTTTTTATAAAACTGATTTTCAAAGTTTGTGGCAATTTCAATTCAAAAATTTTTTATTGAAAATCTGAAAAAAAATATGTATAAATTTACTTTAAATTAATAACGAACGCAACGTTTATGATAAACGATTTTTAAAGAAATAATTTTTCAAAATGAAAAATTCTATAATTTTTCGTCTAAAAAATATTTCTTACAGTTTTTATTAATCAACAAATTATAAAAAAATATATTTTTTAAGCAAAAAATTATAGAATTTTTTATTTTAAAAAATTATTTCCTTAAAAATCGTTTATATCATAAACGTTGCGTACTTCAGCTTCGTAATTAATAGACAAATAAATAAAAATTAAAAATAGTTCAGAAATAATAATATTGAATATTTTTTAAAATCTAAAGATGTTGAAAATTTTTCCTCAATTAAATTCTAAAATATTCTAAATAATAATATTATTTAAATATTATTATAAATATTATTTTTAATTTGAATGATTTTATTTTGGGGTTTCTTGCAAGAAATTAATTTACAGAATTGTTGTTAATTGAAATATTTTGTATTTTTTTTGGCGTAATTGGCTAAAAATTTATTTAAAATAGATTTATATTTGTGTCTGGAATTTTTTTTTTTTTTAAATTATTTGGAAAACCTGAAAAATCATGGAATTTTAAAATCAGTCTTTTGTGGCAACCCTGTTTAAAGTGGTTTAAGCTTTTTACATAACCTCAAATTGAAAATAGGTCTTATCACTATGAACAGAACTGTAATTCTAAACTAATTTTTTAAAGTTTAAAACAGTTTTAAAAAAAAACATTTTGAGCCAAAATTCATTACCAATAAGAATTTAATGTTTTGTTTTTGTAGTCAATAATTGTAATTTTATCTAATTTTGACAAATAATAAATAGCTCATTTTACTTTTTGAAAATTTTGTTTATTTTTTGTTAAATAAAATTATTATTATTATTATTATTATTGTCGACACGTGAAAGTCTTTAAAAATTATTTAATAGAATTCTCTTTACGTGTGAAGAGGATAAATGGTTAGTAGAATAAAAAACAATAAAACAAGAAAACACTTCAATAATTTATAAGTCTATCAATGTTTATTTAGAAAATGTCACTCCACAGTTTATTTTCTTTATTAACAATATAATTATATAATATAAAATTTAATGCGAAAATACCGCTATACGTCGTTTAGTTCTAAAATCATTCTGATTTAAATTTGTCAGTTTAGCCACACCTTCCGAGTAGTGGGAAAACCCTTCTACCTTTTAAATTTCCCTTTCTTATTAATCGCGCAGCGACATACTGCCAGCCTTGAATGATTACATTCAATCATAAAATATTAATTATCAATAGGAAGCGGAGCTAGTTTTTTAACAGCGCGCATATATTCTCCCGTGGATGTTTTAATTTTAACCACTCTTACAATATTATCCTCTCCCGGAAATACCTCAATTATTCGACCTAAGACCCAACGCAACGGGGGTAAATTATCATCCCTTACTGTCACTAATCTCCCTACCTTGATATCCTCGCTTTGGCCATTGTACCATTTATTTTTAATATTAATTTCATTTAGATACTCATTGTACCAACGTTTCCATAAATTATTTTTTATTTTCTGTACATGTTGCCACGAGGATAATCGGTTTACATTAATATCAGTATAGTCTACAGTAGGAATACTTTGCAATGATTTTCCGATAAGAAAATGTCCCGGAGTAAGCACCCGAAGATCGTTTGGATCCGTTGACATAGGTGTAAGCGGGCGCGAATTAAGTATCGCTTCGATTTCACACAGTAACGTAGTCATTTCCTCATATGCCAACAATGATTCACCCATCACTCTCCGCAGATGATGCTTCAGGGACTTCACAGCTGCTTCCCACAATCCACCAAAATGTGGCGATCGCGCAGGAATAAAATGCCATTCTATTTTTCGGTTAGCCAATGTTCTTTGAATTTTTTTGTTATGATCATTGGAATTAAGCAAACTGTGAAGCTCCTTTAGCTCGTTGCTTGCTCCTATGAAATTTGATGCATTATCCGAATATAATGCCTTTACTTGTCCGCGCCTACTAAAAAATCGCCGTAAAGAACCAATAAATGCATCAGTAGTCAGATCGCTTACAAGCTCTATATGTACAGCCTTGGTTGACAAACAAACAAATACAGCTACATACACCTTTATTTTTTGTTTATTTCGCAATCGTTTCTCCTTTATATAAAAATGACCACAATAGTCAACACCAGTATGTTCGAACGGATAACTGCCTGTAACTCTCGCTTTCGGATAATTACCCATTGTATACTGTATGTCTCGCGGATTCGCTCTGCAACATTTTACACAGGAATGTATAATCTTTTTTACTACTGAACGACCATCGACAATCCAAAAATTTTCGCGAATTGCATATAAGGTGGCATTAATACCAGCGTGTTTCAATTCATTGTGAGTGTCACGTACGAGGAGATTGGTTACTGGGTGATTTTTAGGAATTAGAATCGGATGTTTGATTCCATTTTCGACATCGGCATTTTCAAGTCTTCCTCCTGCTCGTAGAAGTCCCTCTCTGATTATAGGTGTTAATCGAAGAATTTTCGAAACGTTAGGAATTATTTTTTGTTTAGACAAGGCATCAATTTCTTTGGAAAATTCTTCCTTCTGAATTTGTTGAAAAATCCTATTCAATGAAACTTGCATCTCCTCCGAAGTTAATTCACCCGAATTGACTGAACGTTTTCGAACCCTATCAGCAAATCTGCAACAGTACGCAACAATCCGAGTCAATCGCGTCAACGACGAATATCGATTCCACAGCTCGAATTGATCACTCGAAACAAGTTTCGCATTCAGAATGGACAGTTTTGGTTCCGCAGGTATCTTAAAACTGTCAATTCCTATTGAGTGATCAGGCCAGTCTGATTCATTCAATTTGAGCCACGTAGGTCCATGTTTCCATAATTCATTTACGAGAAAATCCTTTGGTAGCTGTCCTCGAGATATAAAATCTGCAGGATTTTCCTTGGTAGATACATGTCTCCAGTCAGATGGATTGGTAGAATTTTGGATTTCCGTGACTCTATTTGCTTCAAAAGTTTCTAATTTATATGGTGGCGTATTTATCCAGTTCAATGTGATCATGGAATCAGACCAGAAATATATTTTCTCGAAATTTATTTTCAGCGCAATTTTAATTGCTTCATACAATTTAACGAGAAGTTTCGCAGCACATAATTCCAATCTTGGTAAGGAGATGACCTTGACAGGAGCCACCCTTGATTTTGAACATAGTAAAATAGATTGATGTCCATGATCATTGGAAGTACGGAGATATAAACAGGCACCATATGCTTTTTGACTTGCGTCAGCAAAACCATGCAGCTGGCACTCCTTTGCCTCTGGAACCCTGACTGATCTTGGAATGCTCCATTCAGACAAAAGTGATAATTGCTCCCGATGAGTCTGCCACAATGTTAGTGATTCTACGGGAAGAGGATCATCCCATCCTACATTCATCTTCCAGAGAAGCTGCATTTGTATCTTCGCTAAAATCACGATCGGAGAAATGAGTCCAAGAGGATCATACAGTTGCGCTACCTGAGATAATATCTTTCTCTTGGTAATATTCTCAAATGATTCTAATTTGGTCTCGAAATTGAATCTTAGTGAATCCTCCGAAGAATTCCATCTCAATCCTAAAGTTTTTGATATTGGATCTCGACCCAAAATTTGATCCAATTTTTTAGAGCCTTCTTCAACATCATTGATCAACTCTGAGTGATTTGAATTCCATTGACATAAATTTAATCCGGCCTTTTTAGTCAGTTTAATGAGATCCATTTGGAGTTGTTTAGTTTCTTCGAAAGTGTCCCTACCAGTAGCCAGATCGTCTACATAAAAATCTTCCTCCAGGACCGCAGCTGCTATTGGAAATGAGTCTCTCTCATCTTCTGCCAGTTTCTTCAAACATCGAGTAGCTAAAAATGGTGCTGCAGCAGTACCATATGTTACTGTGTTAAGCTGATAAGTTTCCAAAGGATCGTTCTTGTTATATCTCCACAGTATTTTTTGGTATCGTCTATCACCAGGATGAATGATGAACTGCCTATACATCTTCTCGATGTCCGCAGTGAGAACAAATTGATGCTGTCTGAATCTCAAAACCAAATCAAAGATGCCACTCTGAATTGTTGGTCCAACCATCATTGCCTCGTTCAAAGACACTCCAGATTTTGATTGAGCTGAAGCATCAAAGACGACTCTCAATTTTGTGGTAAGGCTTGACTCCTTCAAGACACAATGATGAGGAATATAATATCCAACTTCAGGATCCACTGATGAAATGAGTTCCATATGATTCAAATCTTCATATGTTCTCATAAATCGATGATAATCTTCCTTCAGTTTTGGATTTCGCTCCAATTTTCTTTCCAGGATAAAAAATCGCTTTTTTGCTGCTTCATAAGATGATCCCAAAAGATTCAGCTTATCATTGAAAGGTAAGCGAACTTGGTATTGACCCGATGATAACCTCTCTATATTGGAAGTAAAATGCTCCTCGCACGCCTCCTCTTCAGCTGACAAGAATCGCCTTTCAGAAAATTCCTCCAATTTCCAAAAATTCTCCAGTTGAATGCTTAATGGATCTCTTATTAAATTGCTGGAGAACCGGTAGCGACTCGCCTGATCATTGATCCTTCCAGAGACGATCCATCCCAACCTTGTACTCTGCAATGATGTCCCAGGTGTGGAGAGGGGAACTCTGTTCACATGCAGCAAATCGTAGAAAAGCTCGGCTCCAATCAACATGTCGATTCCTGATGGTTTGTCAAATTCGGGATCAGCTAAATTCAATGTTTTAGGAATTTTAAGGATATCTTTATTCAATGGCATGATAGGAACATTTCCGGTTATTTGAGGTAACACAAGGAAATCAAGCTTAGCTGAAAAGGAAGAATTTCGTGATTGGAATGTCGCAACGACCCACTCAGAACTATTTACCTCTTTATTATTAACAACTTCTATCGTAGCGTTAAACTTTGATTTCTTTAATTTAAGACGATCAACTAAGTCTCGAGTTATTATATTCGGTTGTGAACCGCTGTCCAAAAGAACTCTACACACATGTTTTCCCTCACAACTGTCAAGAACATCAACTACAGCTGTTGATAAAATTACTTCGGAAGAGTCCTTTATGTGACAATTCTTTACTTGAACCGAATCATTTTTCTTATCATTTGAATCCAAACTAGATTGTACAATTGAATCAGAATGCATCGCGGTATGATGTCTACGATTACAAATAGAACAATTTCTCGATTTACATTCTCCGATCATATGACCACGCCTTAAACAATTAAAACAAAGCCCCTTTTTCTTTACTATTTCTGTTTTCTGTTCATGAGGTAGTTTTACGAAATCTTCACAACTCTGAATAAAATGATTTTCATTACAATGATAACAGTGTATATTTCCCTGTGTTGTTACTAATGTTCTTCCCAAAATTTTCCTATCATTATTCGCTTGAGATTTAGAGACCTGAGTTACAATTTGTTTACCATGATTATTACTATTATTATTATTTATACCAAGATGTAAACTTTCTAAAATTTGACATTTCTCCCTTAAAAATTCAATAAATGAATCAAAACTAGGCACATTTATACCCTTCACCGAACGTTCCCATTCTCTCCGTGATTCTTTATCTAATTTTGCAGAAATTAAACAAATCAAAGGGACGTCCCACGATTCCGTTGGTTGACCGAGTACTTTTAATGCTCTCACATGTTTAAGTGTCGTGTCTAGCAAATCACGCAAGCAAGGAGCTGATTCTTTAATTACTGATTGTAAATCAATCAAAGCTTGCATATGATTAACAACTATTATGCGTTTATTATTATATCTATCCTCTAATAATTTCCAAGCTATACCGTAATTTGCTTCTGACGTTTCTATATTTTCTATTACTCGAGCAGCATTTCCTTTTAAGTACGACCTCAAATAACGTAATTTTTGTACATTGGGAATAGATTCATCGTTATGAATGATAGCAGTAAACGAATCGCGAAAGCCCAACCACTCTTCGTACCCTCCGGAGAAAATGGGAAGGTCTAGCTTGGGTAGTGGGAAACGTGATCGGATAGTTGACGCCTCATTATCATTTATAGTCGCACGGGAGGTGGCAAGTTCTCGTAAATGCTGTATTTCGGACTCGTGCTGTACACGAATCCTCGTCTCTAATTCAAAAATGCGCAAACGCTGTCGTTCCACCTCTTCCTGATTAACATTGTCATTATTATACATAGTAACTGTTTGATTGGAACACTCATTAATTAATTTCATAGCTAAACTTGTATAAACAAAATAATTATCTTCAAATTCTGAACGTTCTATTTCTCGACTAGGTGTAGGAGCAAGCAACTCTATGGTCTTTTGAGCTTGATCATATTGAGACCACGTTTCTTCGATTTTTCCTAACCGTATTTTTAATGCATTAGGATCAATATTCTCGCGCGGTTCATCTTTCAATTTTTCTAAAAATGTTTTAAATTTTGTCAAACGCGATTTACAATTCGTTCGATCTTGTCTCGCATGATCAAGCTGTGTAACCGACATGATAAACACTCACAATACAATCAATCACTATTATTATAATTATAAGAAAATTTAACAAAACAATAGATATAAATACGCTTACTTTACTGACGAATTACAAATTGATGACCTTTGATGAAAGCTGCTATTGTTTGTCAGTTATTGTTGCTGAATTTGAAGATTGTTGATTGCCGTTGGAATCTCGTAATCGTAGTTGAAAATTTTCCAAAGTTGACACCAAAGTAGAATAATTCTCAATCTCAATAATGAGATGGGACCAAAATTAACAAATTTGATGATAAATCAAACTTTTGAAACCTCTGAAGATAAGTGAGACACCAACGACACCATAATTAATGATAAAATTTCAAATATTCGTTATATTTTGAGAATGATATGTACAGCGGCTTGTACAATATTCTAGTTTTTCAGCACCAAACCCTATAATTCACTTCACGATAAACTTGATAATTATCAAACCTTAGCAACACAGTTCAATACACTTAAAATAATACAAAATATCCAACTCGAAGGACCATGTCGACACGTGAAAGTCTTTAAAAATTATTTAATAGAATTCTCTTTACGTGTGAAGAGGATAAATGGTTAGTAGAATAAAAAACAATAAAACAAGAAAACACTTCAATAATTTATAAGTCTATCAATGTTTATTTAGAAAATGTCACTCCACAGTTTATTTTCTTTATTAACAATATAATTATATAATATAAAATTTAATGCGAAAATACCGCTATACGTCGTTTAGTTCTAAAATCATTCTGATTTAAATTTGTCAGTTTAGCCACACCTTCCGAGTAGTGGGAAAACCCTTCTACCTTTTAAATTTCCCTTTCTTATTAATCGCGCAGCGACAATTATGTATTTATAATTATATTATAAATACGTAATAATAATAATTTTATTTTATAATAATTTATAATAATAATAATAATTTGTAAATTAATTTTTGTTTGTTTGAAAAAAAATGAGTTTTTTTTTGGCTGGCAACAGTTTTTGTTTCTTGTTGAATGCATCTGAATGCAATTCACCTTGTTATCATTCTTTTGTGATTTCAAATTTTATATTCCTCCACTTATAAATTTTTATAACTCGAACTCAATTTTATTCAAAATAATATATTGAATTGCAATTTGTCATATTTTATTGGTTTAAAGGAGAAAAAAAAATTTTTTTTTTTTTTAGTCTTTTAACATCTTTAGGGCAGCCTGCATTCTCTACACGCAACCAGGTGAGCTAACGGTTCTTGTCGCGGTTAAGTAACGGACTCAACAGAAATTGTCGTCTTGTTGCCTCATTGTGTTTTGTATCTTTATTATCTTGAAAAAAAAACCAGTAGTGATTTTTCTAGTAAACCATTTATTTACTTTGAAAAATTTTTATAAACTCAACAATAGATTAATTATAGTAACTTGAATTAAATTTATTTTTTTTTTTATCTAAATTTTTCACTGGTAAATATATAATGCCCTGCCCTAAAAATGTTAAAAGACTAAAAAAAATATATTAAAAAATATATTATAACAATATAAGCAAAAATTAAAAAAAAAAATTTTTAATAATTTTTGAAAATTTAATTATTTAAATATATAATAAATGTAATTTATTATATTTAAAAATTTGAAAAATTATTACCACTTATATTTAGTTTTACTATAAATAAAAAAATTGAAAAAACCAAAATTAAATTTTTTTTTTAATTTAATATAATTTTTGTTTGAAATGAAATATTTATTCTACCTGAGAATTTGTTCGTTTGGTTATTAAAATAAAAATATACTTTGTCGTGAAATAGAGAAAAAAAATTTGAATTCTATGAAAAAGTAAACCTGGACCCTCTTACAGAAAATCAAATAGACAACCACTCGACTCATATGCGGCAGATAAATATGAAAATAGACTTGGGAATGCAAAGTGAGACTTTAAGAAGAGATATTTCAATGTTATTTGAAATTATCTTTGAAAAAAGAAATGAGATTTTAAAGTTATAAAAAATAAAGAAATATAAAATTTTAATTTCATAATAAAAAAAAAAAAAATTTATAAAAAAATAAACTTTTTGGGAATGAAAACCAGTTTCTTGGAATTTTTATTTGAACCCTTAAGATAATCGTATACAAAAGTTGAAACTTAAACCAGAATTTCATTTTTTTAAAATTAACTATCTCTTTTTTTTATGTTAAATTTTTTTCATTTAATTTTATGAAACACAATAATCGCTAACACTAAAAAAAAAATCAATAGAATACCCCTATTCTGTATGAGAGATTATGAACCACGATTGGAAACCTTATAAATTAGTGACTCACCTTTGTAGACTGTTCTGTTTTCCTCTTCTACATTTTTTTTTTTAATTTCATTTTACAATGGTAACATATGTACTCTATTTTCTAAAATACAATTTACATAAACTAATGTTATATTTGTTAATAACACATTTTACATATATTTTTCAATTGTTATAAAATTTTTGCACTTTCTAAAAAAAAATTTTTTTTTTAATTTTAAAATTAGTTAAAAATTGTTGAAAATTTTAGAATCTTAATTTTTTTTTCCTATACATTTTTTTTAAAAATGTTTTCCAGGCGGTTATATTTTCAAAAATGGATTTTCTGAAAATTTTGACAAAATATACTTTTATGTACCATTTGACTGTGATAGAAAATTTAAAATTCATTGTTATGCTAAAAATTTAGTTATTTAAGTTTAAATTTCATGCGATTATGTTGAGGGTTCAAAATTTCAATCTAAATATTTTGTTTTTTAATTGCACGGCATTCTGAAATATTTGACACATTTCAAGCATGCATAAAGGAATTTTTTTTTTTTGAAATTTTTCAAGAAAATGTGATGAAAATTCAAATTATTTTTCAAGAATAAATAATTGGAGAATTTTCGAAATAGTTTTAATTTGAAAAAATCATTGAATTTTTATAATAATTCAATAATTCAATTAAAATTGAAATATAAATTAAAATATCGAATAATTATAGTTTTTATTGTTTAAAAGAAATTTTTTAAAACATATTTTAGTCCCTATTTTAATAAGAACAAAAAGTTAAAGTTAGAACGGGAAAAAGTTGTATTAGGAAAAATTGAAAATTTTGTCTTCATATTTTTTTTTTTTTTTGAGATTCTTAAATAATATGCCAACAGTTATTTCGTTGGAATTTTTATTTGATAGAATTTTCTTTTAGCCGAATTTATACCTGTTCGTATTATTTTTTGTTCGAATCATTTATTCGAATTAAAATTCGACAGAAATTTCTACGTGAATTTTCGAATTAATTTCAATAATTTTTTAAAATGAAAAGTTCTATAATTTTTTAATTAAAAAAAATTATTTCTTTAAAAATCGTTTATCATAAACATTAGGTACTTCAGCTTCGTTACATTTAAAAAAAATCAAATAAAATTACCAAAAATTTTAATTTAAAAATATTTAAAATTTAATTATTTCTAAAATTTTCCGCATACAATTTTTTGAAATTTAATAATTTTAATTATAACTCTCCCGAAATTCAATTAATTTTAATGATTTTTATAATATTTTTCGAAAATTCAATTATTTGAAAGTATTTTTCAATTAAAAAATTTTAAAGTTCAATTTTTGTCTTTAATTTCTAATCAATTCTTCAACAACAGAAATCACCAATAAATTTCAATTCAAAATTACTTGATTTCAATTATTTAAAAAATGTAAAAATTAAAATCTTCTAAAATTTATTAATTTCTTAAAACTTTAATTGTAAATCTTTAAATATATTTAATGATTTTAAATGACTTTTGTAATATTCTTCAAAAATTCAATTAATTAACAGCATTTTTTAATTATAAACATTTGAAATTTAATTTTTGTCTATAATTTCTAATAAATTTATCACCAAAAAATTTCAATTCAATTACTTTTAAAAAATGTTATGTAAAATTATTTGATAAATTATTTTTTAAAATTATTCACTAAATTAATTATTTTTAATAATTTTAATTAAATTATTCACAAATTCAATTATCTTAAACTATTTTCTCTGAAATTTAACACAATCTTTGGAAATTCAATTATTTTCAAAAATTTCAATTTGAAAGCTCCTAAAATTTCTCATCTAAAATTTTTTGAAATTTAATTATTTTAATTATAACTTTTCTGAAATTTAATTATTTTTAATGATTTTTATAATATTCTTCGAAAATTCAAAACCATTTTTTACTTAAAAATTTTTTTTTAGTGAAATCATCAAAAATTAAAAATCAATTGAAGTTCAATTACTTTAAAAAATCAAAATTGTAAATCTTTAAAAATTCAATTACTTTTAAAAAATTTTATCTAAAATTATTTGATAAATTATTTTTAGTTCTGTAAAATTTAATTATTGTCTGAAAATTAACAAAATCTTTTGAAATACAATTAATTCTAAAAATTTCAACTTTAACTCTTCCAAAATTATTATTTAAAAAAAATTTTTATTTAAAAATCTGTAAAACATGATTAAATATTGTCTGAAATTTTTTTGACCATAAAAACTAAAAACTATGGCAAAATTTTAAATTCAAATAAATTGCTTAAATCAGACTTGAAAAAATTATAAAAATTGAACTTTAAGAATTTTTTTTTTTTAGAAATGTGTTCTACTTAAATAAAATTTTGAAAATTTGTCTTACAAATTAGTTCGATTCTGATATATTCGAAATAAATTTTCTTGATAATATTCTTATAGAATTATTCTCATTACAGAATTAATAAAATGAATTTAATATCTAATAACAGTTATTTAAAGTAAAATATTCATTAACCAATTAAATTTTCTTAAAATCGTCTTTTTCGAATATAAAACGACTTTTTTGTGCCTTAAAGTCAATTCGAGGCCTATAATTCTGTCAAATGAAAATTCGAACAAATAAAAATTCTGTAAAGTGAATTTACTTCTATATAAAAATTCGGAAACAGAAAATTAATTTAATGAAAATTCTCTTAAAATATAATAATTAAAAAAATCAAATTTCGACTAAAAAAAATTCTATCAAATAAAAAAATTAATTAATTTTTGAGATTAATTTTTCGATTGTAGATTGCATTTTTTTTTTTTTTTTGCCTTTTATTATTTTCTTTGGCCGTAGTGTAAAAAAATAATGATAAATTAAGTAATTAGTGACCTTGAATAAAGCAGAAAGATTGAGAAGAATGGCTATGCAATTTTCAGAGGAAGAAGAAGAAGAAGATATGTACACCTAGATATAAACTAAAAGTGTAGATGGAAAAGGGAGGAACAGAGAATAATAAAGGTTGATAACCGAAACGCGTCGTTGCTTAAGATAGTTCGAGCGTGTCGAGAGATGTTGCGCTAACTTACGTTTCTTCATCGTTATAGCGTTAGCTGTAATAGACAATGACCTCTTGTAAAACTTGAGGCAGACATCCAAGGCGCTCTTTTCCACTTCATGACCGCATTCAAGGTCGAACGCGTCACGAGGTCAAGACTCTTGAAAACGATTTATACTTCACTCCCACATATTCATTTCTTCTTTTCCAAAAAAACAAAAAAAAAAAAAAAAAAAAATTGTCTTTACTGCTTTTCAAACCCAAGATTATCCTCCATGAGGATCCTCCAAATAACAATGTGTATGAGTAATTTATTTACCCGGTGAAATATTTGCTTCAGCAATTTTTTTTTTTTTTTTTTTTACTCAATTTTTCTTGTTATAGGAAATTCTAAGGGGAAATTTAATACACTTGTAAATGAAGTTATTTTTGATGAATATTAATAATTTATTTGCATGTTGAAACTTTAATATTAAAACATTTATGTCATTAAAGTCACTGGCAATTTAATTTCTATTAGCAATTTTTTATTTATTTGAGTAATTTTGCAGCAAAATTGTTATTATTATTTTTTTTGAAAACATTAGAAAGAGGATTATTTTTTTCAAAAATTATTTTCCAATTTATTATTTTATTTATCTTCTCAAAAAAAAATCCTTTTTTCTATTTTCTATTTTTTTTATTTTCTATTTTCCGAAATAAATTACTAAAATCTTTTGCTTTATGTATATAAAAAATTTTTCTAAAAACATTGCAAAGCATTACAGAAAAACTAATTTTTATTTTACATATAATTGAACAGAAAATTTTAATACACGTAAAACTATCTTAAACATAACCTATAATTTTGTTTCTTTTCTCATAAAGCGTTAAAAATTGATTAAAATTTTGATTTGAAAAATGTTTATGTAATATAATTATTTTTTTTAGACGAATTTTCATTTTTCGAATTAGAATTTGAAACAAATTTCTCACTTTAAACGAATTTTGTATTGTACAGAATTCTTGAAACGGCGAATTTTTATTTGTCCGAAATTGCAAATGGCCGAACAAACAATCAAGAGAAAAATTTCGGCGTGTTTTTTAAAATTGACGATTTTCTTAACAATTTTAAAAAACGCGACGAAATTTTTCTCTTGATTGTTTGTTCGGTCATTTGCAATTTCGGACAAATAAAAATTCGGCGTTTCAAGAATTCTGTACAATAAAAATTCGTTTAAGAGAAATTGTGTAAAATACCAATTTGAAAAATGAAAATTCATCTAAAAAATAATCTAATAAAATTCTTTCAAACAAAACTATTTTTCAATTTTGAGGTTATGTTACGTCCTCCATTCTTCTTAGTGGAGAACCTTCTTGTATTTCAGAAACTTGATTACATTAGAAAAAAAAAAAAATTAAAAAAAAACATTACTTTTTCAAATTTTAAACCGTTTCGAGAAATTCTAACCGTATATTTACAATTTGCAATACAGGAAGTGTGAAAATTGGAAATAAAAGAAATATTTTGTAACTACTGTTGAGGCATTTAATATCTTGGAAATCAACTTGAACGAATTATTCATTTATTATTATTGACTCGCAATAATATTCACCGAAACATTCCGTTACTCGTGTCTCTTAGTGCCAGGTTTGAAGAAAGAAAAAAAAAAAAAAATTAAGGACCAAAGAGACATGGAGCGGCGTTAAAGCTATAAGGTAGAGGAGGCGAACGCTTATGTCTTACCGCCGGTGAACGTCCGCAAAAGTTCATTAACCTCCAATCCTCTCTTTGTATATAGAAACACAGTTCTAACCTCGCTGAATTAACTTCCTTTTGATATTTTCAATATAGTTCCAATTTATGTTTAGACAATTTTTAAAAATTATTTTTGCCAATCACTTGTATGTAATATATGTTCTTTTTTTAAAAAAAAAAATACACTCAAGATTTTATGTGACATTTCCACTTATTGCCTTACGAACTTTCGTCCCTATTTTACCCTGTGTGATTTATCACGAAAAAAATTTTTTCTTTTTTTTATTTAACGCCTTAACAAAGTCTCAAGGTTTCTTGTATAGGCCAGTATTGTACTCAAAGTTTCTCTCAAGGTTCTTCGGTTTACTCAAGGTTTCAAAGTACTTGGTCTGGTGGTCTCTGAATATTGCGAAATATATTAAAAGCAGATTTATGTAAATTGAATAGAAATTTTTTTTTAAAAAAAGCTATCTCTAGTCGTTATTCTAATCTAATTGAATGATACGATGTTGTTTTTTTTTTTTTTTTTTTTTTTATTAAGTTGTATACCTTGAAATAGATTTTACAAATGTTTGTCTCAGGGGAAATTTTCGATTTCAAATCCAATCGAGTTAGTCAAAAAAAACAAATTTTAATTATTTACAATTATTTCTTTTTATTTCTATTATTTTTTTTACATAAAATTCTGCTATAATTTTTTTTTTTTTTGAAATCATTTTGGAGTGGAAATAAATAAATAACTTAAATTCCAGCCGGAAAACGATTTTTTTATGAAAACTGTGTAAAAAAAGCAGTTTTCTGCAAAAAACCGTTTTTTTTTCGTAATTTTGGTATTTTTTTCGTTTAATAAGTCCCCAAATAATTTTTCGAAAAAATCGCCAACAGAAATGTTAAGACCGGCTAAATTTCCAGATACAGTCTCTAAAAGTTGACTTTTTTTTGGAGGTTAAATGACAATTCACGAATTTTTAGGTTAGGAACAAAAGGAGTGCCAACCATAAAACACAAAAACTGTAAATAATGGCGCGAAATTCAAAAAATTACGTATTAATTTTTGAACCTAATAATGAATAAAATTTAAAAATCAATAATAATAATTTTTCGTTTTTTTTGTTTGTTTCTTTAGCAATTGTTTCGAAGTCAACCGCAGGGAGCAACACCACAACAATTACAATTACTTCAACAGCAACAGCAGCAACAACAACAGCAGCAACAATTTTTAGCATCGCAAGCTCAACAACAACAGCAGCAACAGCAACAGCAAAATTTTCCAACTGCACCTTATACTGTTATTAGTGGACAAGAGCCATATGTTGGAGCATTAATTGCAGGCGCACCACCAGTTGTGCCTCAATATTATAATGTTGGTCCATGGGTGTATCCTGGTTTATTGCCACAAGCACCACCACAAGCACAAGCACCACCACCACCTAGACGACCATTAACACCATCTTCGGCTGCTGCAGCGGCCGCTGCTGCGCAAGATTCAGCTAATCTTGCACAAACGGTAAATTTTTGTTTTAATTAAAATTAATTACGTCCGTGAAGCTGGCCGGAACATACCGTAATATGAAAATATTCACTACATGAGAATTAAGGGCTCATTAAGGGCTAATTAGGGCTGTGTGTCTTGAATTTTGGGCTTTTGATTTATTTAAGGAAAATGACACCCGGCTAACTTCATATTGAAGCTGGCCGGAAACACGCATAGCTTCTATATTACTGCTCCAATTAACTTCTAAGTGGCAGAAACATTTAGGGTTCATTAAGCCATTTAAGAATACACTATATTATTAGTTGAAAAGTTTCAGTTTTTTAAAAAAAGTCATGGTTCCGGCCTGCTTCACGTTGAAGCTGGCCGGAAACACGCATAACTTCTATGGCACTGCTCCTATTAACTTCTAAGTGGTTAAAAAATTTAGGGCTCATTCAGGATTACTAAAAAAACGCAATTTCTTATTCAGAGCACTACCATTTTATAAGAAATTTCTTCAATAAAGATTTTTATGAATTTTAAGGTTTCTATTGTAACCGATATTATGATACCCGCCGCTTCTTCAACATAAAATGATGTAATTTTAATTGTTTTATTATAAGCAATGTTCATGTACGTATACAGCAGTGCACTCAATGATGGTAAAGTGTGTTGCATGTGAATTTAATGTAAAATTTTGTATTTAAATAACGTTTTATTGGCAATTATAATTTGCCGTAAACGTGACATATAAATAAATTTTCGAAATTCGAAATGCTTTACAAGAAAATTAATCTGGTTTGAGATATTTCTCACTATTAAACTTCTAAGAGAAATACAAGTCTAGAAACAGGAGGTACAACTTCGGTAGTGGGGGTACAGGACAAATACATAAGAGTATGGTCTTCTGAAATTAACCCTTTAACGACGAGATGTGCTGTTTTTCAACATAAATTGCAAACGCCTACAATTTGTAGAAAGAAGCCATAAAATTTTTCAAAAGCTCTTATCTTACTATTTTTGGGGTCGCTCTTTCGAATGGCGTGGTCAAAATTTTCAAAAAATGATATATAACCCTTCTTTTTTTCAAAAATACTAAAAAAAGTCAAGTTTTTTGAATGCAATTTTTTTTTAAATAATTTTTTTCTCCCCCATAACATTTTTTAAATAAAACAAAAAGTATCAGAAACGTGTTCCCAATAGTTGTACTTGGAAAATAGCCGTTTATAATTTTTATTTTTTTCGATTTTGGATTTAAAATGGCGTTTGAAGGACAAAAAAATTTCCTAATTTTACTTAAGATCACAAACTTTTTCAAAATTGCTCAAATCTGATTGAAATTTGTTACACGGAGGTTTTTGGGGTTGCTGATTACGAATCTGAAGTCAGATGCAAAAAATTCAAAATGGCGGACTCAATATGGCGTACGAATTTTTTAAAATTTACTCCGATTTGCTTGAAATTTGATACTCGGGAGTTTTTTGGGTCGCTGATTACGAATCTGAATTCAGTTTCAAAAAATTCAAAATGGCGGATCCAATATGGTGGACAAATTTTGTGAAATTCATAGAATTCTGTTGAAACTCGTTACTCGGAGATTTTTGGGGTCGCTGATTACGAATCTGAAGTCAGATGCAAAAAATTCAAAATGGCGGATCCAATATGGTGGACAAATTTTGTGAAATTCATAGAATTCTGTTGAAACTCGTTACTCGGAGATTTTTTGGGTCGCTGATTACGAATCTGAATTCAGTTTCAAAAAATTCAAAATGGCGGATCCAATATGGTGGACAAATTTTGTGAAATTCATAGAATTCTGTTGAAACTCGTTACTCGGAGATTTTTGGGGTCGCTGATTACGAATCTGAAGTCAGATGCAAAAAATTCAAAATGGCGGACTCAATATGGCGGACGAATTTTTTAAAATTTACTCCGATTTGCTTGAAATTTGATACTCGGGAGTTTTTTGGGTCGCTGATTACGAATCTGAATTCAGTTTCAAAAAATTCAAAATGGCGGATCCAATATGGTGGACAAATTTTGTGAAATTCATAGAATTCTGTTGAAACTCGTTACTCGGAGATTTTTGGGGTCGCTGATTACAAACCTGAAGTCAGATTTAAAAAATTCAAAATGCCGGATCCAAAATGGCGGACTAATTTTTTAAAATTGCTCAGATTTGCATGAAATTTGATACTCAGGGGTTTTTTGGGTCGCTGATTACGAATCTGAATTCAGATTCAAAAAATTTAAATTGGCGGATCCAAAATGGTGGACTAATTTTTCAAAATTACTCAGATTTGCATGAAATTTGTTACTCTGGGGGTTTCGGGGTCGCTCATTAAGAATATGAAGTCACATTTCAAATATTCAAAATGACGAAATTATTATACTCTACTTATTGTGATTCTACCAGTAGCAAGTAATCTATATTTCACAATATATTTCAGAATCAAAAAGCTAACCACTGGAACTGCAGATATAAATAAATTGTTTAAAACTGATCTACCATAAAATCTTAACCATAAAATCGCCGAAAAGGGGACTTGAAAAAATGCTAAATCGAAGTAGATTTAGCCTGAATATATTGGTCAATTTTCTTACACACCAAACTCTGGAAGGATTACTTTGATTTTCGGGTCTATGAAATTTTATTCTCGAAAATTATCGCGGGTCATTCAGATGCTATTGGTTCTGTTTTCAAATGTAGATCTTGAGACCAATAATCACGTTGAAGTATCCAATAAGTTGTAGTACTGTTCACTATATCAAACTTATGTCTCAGGCTCAGCATAATTTCATTAAAATTTTTTTTTCTGTTTATATTATTTTCAATGAAACTCATAATCAGATTTTAATTTTCTTGAGAGTTGTAATTTTTATACAAGTTACTATATAATACAGCATTTTGCAAAAAGTCAAAACGATCTTCAGACTTTTAAATATCTTATTCAAATATCAATATTTTCATCGACTAAAAAGTAAATGATCACAGTTCATTTATTTGTCAAACCTCAAAATTTTCATCGACTAACAAGTGAATAATCACGTTTCATTTGTTATTGCTAATTAATGGCTATGTTCATAGTTTTGTGAAAATAATTTGACAGTTCTTTTACACAATGCCGTCGAAGAGAAGATCAGATTCTTTGCCTGCTAAAAGTATTCCGCTAAAGCATTCTCGCATCAAAACGAATGATTCGACATCTGCTAAAACTATTCATTCAAAAAAAATGTTTCAAATAATCATCGCAAAGATTCAAATTTTTCGAAACGCGATTCATTGATAGTTGATTATGAAGAGACTGAAAATTTTGTTAATGCCAACATCATTCCATCTGCTGATGACTCTGGTGAATCGGATTTAGAAGATACCCTAGATGAAAATGTTCAGTTTGAATCTGATATTTCTGAGTCTGAAGATGGTTCTGATTTTTTGCAAAAGGCCATATCATATGACAACGTGTATGAAAATTACGACAACTGTCAAAAAAAATTAGAAGCTGATTATGTGTTTGATTGGAAACAGGGTGAGTGTAAGCAGAACAAAACTTTTAATAACGAGATTATGCTGAGCCGAAAACATGAGTCTGATATAATAAACAGTACTCCAACCGAGTTGTTTGAATACTTCTTTTCAACGGAACTGAAAAATCATATTATCAACTGTACGATAAAAAACGGCCATGAGATGTCAGTTACTGAATTAGAAGTTTTCATTGGCATAATAATATTTACAATGTATAACCAAAGATTGTCTCAACGGGATTATTGGTCTCAAGATCCACATTTGAAAGCAGAACCAGTGGCATCTGCAATGACACGCGATAATTTTGAAAACATAAAATCAAAAATAAAATTCCACGAACCCGAAGATCAAAATAATGCTGACAGAGAATGGCGTGTAAGAAAATTGACTGATATATTCCGGAGCAATCTAATTCGATTTGGCATTTTTTCAAGTTCACTATCCATCGACGAGATGATGTTAAGATTTTATGGAAGGTCAGTTTTGAAGCAGTTTATAAAAGGTAAACCAGTAAGGTTTGGAATAAAATTATGGGCTCTCTGCAGTTCCAATGGTTACCTTTTTGATTTTGAAATATATTGTGGCAAAATGGACAATAAAAGTGAAAAATTAGCAAACTGTACTCTTGGTAGTCGTGTTGTTATAAATATGTTACAAGTCGTTTTCCGTAATGTACATCTGCGTAACCGAGAAGATCTGCACATTTATTTTGACAATCTCTTCACTAGTCCGGATCTTCTAGTTCATTTGAAAAAATATGGATTAGTTGCTACTGGTACAGTCAGAGCAAATAGAGTCAATATCAAGAATGCAATCACAGAGAAAGATGAAAGAGGAAAATGGGAAGTGAAACACGAAAAAAAGAGTGGCATAAATTTCATAACTGTGATGGACTCCAAACCAGTTTCTTTATTATCCACTGCAGCTGGAGTAACGCCACTGGGAAAAGTAAAACGTCGTCAGAAAGGCAAGAAAGAAAAAAAAGAATTAGATTTTCCGAATGCGTTTATGCTGTATAATCAGTTCATGGGTGGCGTTGATTTACACGATCAACGATGCAATGCAATAGAGCCAATTATAAGATCGAAGAAATGGACGTGGATAATTTTTATTCGAATAATCCAATCAGCAATTGCTAATTCCACGATTTTATACAATCTTTTTCATGAAAAAAAAGAAAGTACAAAATTTTTGGCTATCTGCATCAGTAAAGATTATTTGAGCAAAGCAAGAACGGGGAAGTCGTCAGTACATGAGACAGAAAAACAACATTTACCTCGATACTGTTGCACCTCAAAATGCAAAATCCGAACAAGAAAATACTGCAAAACCTGCAAGTTGTTTTACTGCGACAATTGCTTCAAAAAAACGCATAGCACAAATTAAAAGTTTTTAATAAAAAGTTGAAAAAAGTGAATTATTAAATTGAAAAAACAAAAAAAAATTATAAAACAAAGCAAAAAACAAAAAAAAAATTAAAAATCACTGAAAAAATACAAAAAAAATGATTCTCTATATCGCCTACCTCCTCGTGGTGAGAATCGGGCAACTTTAATTCTTTAAAGGCTTAAGGCGACTTCATATTCTTAATTAGCGACCTCGAAAACCCCAGAGTAACAAATTTCATGCAAATCTGAGCAATTTTAAAAAATTAGTCCGCCATTTTGGATCCGCCATTTTGAATTTTTTTAATCTGACTTCAGGTTTGTAATCAGCGACCCCAAAAACCTCCGAGTAACGAGTTTCAACAGAATTCTATGAATTTCACAAAATTTGTCCACCATATTGGATCCGCCATTTTGAATTTTTTGAAACTAAATTCAGATTCGTAATCAGCGACCCAAAAAACTCCCGAGTATCAAATTTCAAGCAAATCGGAGTAAATTTTAAAAAATTCGTCCGCCATATTGAGTCCGCCATTTTGAATTTTTTGCATCTGACTTCAGATTCGTAATAAGCAACCCCAAAAACCTCCGTGTAACAAATTTCAATCAGATTTGAGCAATTTTGAAAAAGTTTGTGATCTTAAGTAAAATTAGGAAATTTTTTTGTCCTTCAAGCGCCATTTTAAATCCAAAATCGAAAAAAATAAAAATTATAAACGGCTATTTTCCAAGTACAACTATTGGGAACACGTTTCTGATACTTTTTGTTTTATTTAAAAAATGTTATGGGGGAGAAAAAAATTATTTAAAAAAAAATTGCATTCAAAAAACTTGACTTTTTTTAGTATTTTTGAAAAAAAGAAGGGTTATATATCATTTTTTGAAAATTTTGACTACGCCATGCGAAAGAGCGACCCCAAAAATAGTAAGATAAGGGCTTTTGAAAAATTTTATGGCTTCTTTCTACAAATTGTAGGCGTTTGAAATTTATGTTGAAAAACAGCACATCTCGTCGTTAAAGGGTTAATTAAAAAAAGGACTGTATTCAATACATTTTTTTTACTGGGAATCTTGTAACTTTTTGCATCAATCTAATTGAAAATTGAAGTTACTATAAACATTCATGTACATACGAGACCACTGTCAATTGTTCGGGGTGAAGTAAATATTTTCTACTTAATATAGGTATTGCAAAAAAATCAGAAACAGCACATTTTTTTACTTAATCTTTAACTTAATCAAAATATGTATTTTTTGTCACAAAACAATTTAAGTTATGATAATAACTTTATCATTTGTATAAATAAATATTATTCTTATTTACAAACGTATTAAGGATTTTACCACGGAAGAAGTAGTTTTCACAAATTTTGCACTTTACCAAACTTTATATACACACTGATTTAGATTTAAAATAAACTTATTTGTTTAAACAATTTTTAAACAAAGGACAATTGCTGTTTACTAACTTTTTACATAATGGAGTTTTTCCTAATTTTGCAATTCACCATACTTTAAATAAATATTTAACTTTAAATTAAGAATTAAATCATTATTAAATAATTAATAACCAAACTAATATTGTAACATTATTATTAATTATTATTGTTTTTCTCCCTTCTGAGAAAAAAACTAATTTAGATGAATTAAAATGAATTAACTTTTTTGGCAAGATTCAATTCATATTTATCGCTAAGCAAGATTCAGTGAAGCCCCGACGAATTGAAAAGATTAAATCTCAAAAGTTTGTCCATTGCATTGTGACGAATAGAGAGTTTGAAAGTTGAATACAGCTTTGTCGAATTCAAGAGAATTTCATAACACAGATCGTAATCATAAACGGAGGAATGAGTTGGAGAAGGATAAACAATATACCTATCCTTCTCCAACTCATGCTTCTGTTTACGTTTGCAATTGCGTTTACGACAATATCCTGCTCAAGCCTTGAGCAATGCATTGGTATGTCCGCTGGGGGCATGGCTTAATCATTTATCCTACAATTAGTAGTTCCATTTTTCACCACCATAGTTAAAAGTATTTCTGATTGATGGATGTTGGGCAATTATCCTAATTTTAGTAGTTACAAATATTATCACCAGAGAGCGATTTGTAGTAACGGACTTCCCAGTAGCCTCTGCAGGGCTCTACAATGCAAACCTCTACAACAGAAGCTATCCATTGCACAAGACATATTTGTCCACTATTATGAACATAACATGAATGGATTCCATTGTTTTTTAAATGCGACATTTTTATGTCAACTACTTAAGCATACTGAATAAAATTTTTTACTTCTTTGGCAACTGCCTAAGGCTATTCTCACAAAATGCTGTTTCTATACCCTTATGTTGAAAACAATATAATAATATAATGAAATTTATTGTGTTTTTATGTTCAACATAAGGACATAAAAAGAGCTTTTTGTAGACATAGCCTAACTCTAACCTTGTTGGGTGCAATTTTCCACCTGATGTGTTCTATTGAATTGAAAGTTTCATTATAATACTGACTAATAACATACGTAACATTGAAAATCTTCTAGGCCCAGATTAAAAATAATGCATAGGAAAATTTCGAAAATACATGTAGAACCAGCCAACTTCAATTGATACATGTATTAATATTCTCACCAGTTTTCTTACAAAATATAAAATAATTCTTGACAAAATATGAAGAAAATGGAATTTTAATAAAAGACACTCTAGTCTAATTAACACAAAATTTTGCTTCAAAATATTATTTTTCATTAAGTAAAAAGTTAGGCATTTTTCGAGAAAAAAATACAATCGAATACAAATTAACATTTAAAAATTGAATAAATTTACAATTTTCTATTGAAACATTAATTTCTTTAAATGTCATGTCAATTTCTTTCCGATTATCTTTTCTTTTTTTAAATTATTGTCGAAAAAATGAATGTTTAAATAGATAGCATTAATAAACATTTTATCGAATTGTGATGCAACAATGAAATGTCCGCCTATAAGAAATATTGCAGTTCCGATTGTACGAAGAATTTCAGCGAAATGTTCTCGAAATGTTTAGGAAATGTGAGGATGAAAAATTACTGACATATTATTTTTTAATATTTGCAAAATAAAAAAATGAAATATGTTACAAATTTTTAAGTGAAATATTTTGAAAAGATTATTCATTAAAATTCTAGAAATATCGAAATGAAATATTTCTAAATTGTTAAAAATACATATTTAGGCAATATCATCCGCATATATTTGTGAAAAATAAAAAAAATGAATTTCAGAAATAAATTGCGGTAGTGATTGTGAAAATATGTGACAAAATTTGTGTATTTAGTTAAATAGTGACAATTTATTTATTATAAATAAATTATTACACGTAAGATGCAACAAGCGAAACATGATTAATATATATGAACAGTAAGTATCAAAATACAATACTTAAAATAAATAAGATCCGCTCAGGTACGCAAGGATATACTATAAAAGTCAATTTGTTACAAATTTTACTTGACTGGACTTTCAATATTCGTAACTTTTTAATTGAATTCTTAATTTACTGCATAATTATAATTAAACAAAAAATTTTTTTCGCAGAATTGTCATTTGATAACATTTCTATTTTTCAGAGTATTCAAATGTTTAAAATTTAATTTGTCTAAAATTGCAAATGACAAAAGGTACATATGAACCGATCGCCGGATATACGGCATACGTCGATTTAAGACATTTTGAGATATGTTAAATTTAAGATTCACTTGTAAGTTATAATTTAAGGCATTATTATCAAAAAAATTTTTCTTTTATAAAGGTTTACTATCGGTCAACTAATTTTGTCACATATTTTCTCAATCACTACCGCAATTTATTTCTGTAACTAATTTTTTTATTTTTCACAAATATATCCGAATCTTATTGCCTAAATATGAATTTTTAACAATTGAGAAATATTTCATTTCGATATTTCTAGAATTTTAATGAATAATCTTTTTAAAATATTTCACTTAAAAATTTGTAACACATTTCATTTTTTTATTTTGAAAATATTAAAAAATAATATGTCAGTAATTTTTCATCCTCACATTTCCTGAACATTTCGCTGAAATTTTTCGTACAATCGGAACTGCAATATTTCTTATAGGCGGACATTTCATTGTTGCATCAAAATTTCATGGACCTTTCATTGAAATATTTCGAATCTTTCAATGAAATATTCAGGAAATTTTATGTGCTGTGTGGGGGGGGGCATCGAATTAATTTATACAAGGTTATTATCTACGGATAACATGACTGTAAAAATTCGAGTACTCGATATGATACTTCGAGCCAAGCTCGGGCTCGGCTCGAAAAAATTTCGGCTCGGCTCGGTCATTCGAGCTTTTAGCACACCCCTACTATTTATCCTAACTTACTTTAAAAGTTATGATTACTGGATTTTTTTTAGTAATCCTGAATAAGCCCTAAATTTTTTAACCACTTAGAAGTTAATAGGAGCAGTGCCGTAGAAGTTATGTGTGTTTCCGGCCAGCTTCAACGTGAAGCAGGCCGGAACCACGACTTTTTTTAAAAAACTGAAACTTTTCAACTAATAATATAGAGTATTCTTAAAGGGCTTAATGAGCCCTAAATGTTTCTGC
Source organism: Leptopilina boulardi (assembly GCF_019393585.1). Classification (NCBI taxonomy): domain Eukaryota; kingdom Metazoa; phylum Arthropoda; class Insecta; order Hymenoptera; family Figitidae; genus Leptopilina; species Leptopilina boulardi. The sequence continues at coordinate 2,592,478 of NW_026137909.1, forward strand.
CACTTAGAAGTTAATTGGAGCAGTAATATAGAAGCTATGCGTGTTTCCGGCCAGCTTCAATATGAAGTTAGCCGGGTGTCATTTTCTTTAAATAAATCAAAAGCCCAAAATTCAAGACACACAGCCCTAATTAGTCCTTAATGAGCCCTTAATTCTCATGTAGTGAATATTTTCATATTATGGTATGTTCCGGCCAGCTTCACAGACGTAAATTAATTTGATGAATTCGTTAATGTTTTTTCTTTTTTTTTAATTTATAACCGATTTTTTTGGTACATTTTGTAATAATTATTATGCTTTTCTTTCTAAATTTGAATTTTTTCGCCTTTAAAGAATGTCATTTATTGCCAAGGACATAATTACCAAGTTTGATATCGATGCGATAATTTGTTTCGAAGTTATAACAGTTTTTTGGATTTTTTTGGGGTCATTCCATAATAATTATACATTTGTTTTCTAAATTCGTATTTTTTCGCCTTTAGTGGATGTCATTTACTGCAAAGGACATAATTGCCAAGTTTCATATCGATGCGATAATTTGTTTCGAAGTTATAACAGTTTTTTGGATTTTTTTTGGGGTCATTCCGTAAGAATTTTACACTTTTTCCTAAATTTTTTTTTATTTTTGTGCAATAAAAGAATGTCATTTATCGCAAGGAACAAATTTACCAAGTTTCATAGCAATCTGTTAATTTCCTTACAAGTTATACCCATTTTTTGGATTTTTTTTTTTTGGACATTCCGTAATAATTATGCGTCATTTTTGGAAATTTGTATTTTTTTCCCCTGTAAAAAATATCAGTCATTGTAATTCAATCTGTGAATTGAATTTTCGATTATATAAAAATTCTCTAATTTAGAAAATCAATTTAATAATCAATAAAAAAATAATTCGAAAAAATAAAAATTCGTTTGAAGGAAAATTCTATCTAATGAAAAATTCAAATTCAAATTTGATGAAATAAATAGTTTGTAAAATAAAAATTTCTTTAAGTTATGTTACATACAAAATTTAGTTAAATGGAATTTCTACAACACAATAATTTTGAAGAAATAAAAATTCGATTGAAAATAAATTCGAAACGAAATTCGTAACGAAATTTTGTCAAATGAAAATTCGAACGAATTAATTTTTCAGAGCATATTTATGCATTCACAACATAAGACAGTAGTTAAATTTGTAAAATAATTACTCTGTTTGACGGTATTCAAAGACTTAAACCAAAAAAAATTATTTTTGTTTGATCTAATGGAACTTAATTTTTTGTCCCACACCCTATACTTGGGGTAAGTTTGGGACAAATTATTATTTTAATTATAAAAAAAATAGAATCTAAACTATATTTTTTGGTTTAAAGTATATAAAATCTTTTTATTGAGTATTGTAGAATAAAATGAAACACGTACAGATAAAAATGGAAAAAATAGATTGAAATAGTATAATTAAAACTAGGAAAAAAGGAAAAATTAGATAATAAAAGTACTCATGCACGTCAAGAGAGTCTCGCTCGAAAAACCTTCGAAAAAACCAAGAATCTCGTGAAAATAACACAATGAAAAATAGATTCTCGACGTTCATCACTATTTTAATATTTTTTAATAAAAATATAATTTTCTCAAAAAAATATTCATTTTTTAATTTAAATTAGTTCCCAAACGGCGATAATTTAATGATAAAATATTTAATGATTTTAAAACAATTTAGTTTTATTTTTTTTAACTAACCCCATTTTTTTTATTATTTTTAAAACAAATATTTTTGATAAACGAGAAATGAATAATTTCATTATTAATTTATAATTGTGTTAAAAATATCATAACTACAGAACGTTATTATTAAACAATTTAAATCAAATTAATTTCAAAAAGTTTAAAATTTTTCATAATTATTATTATTTTGTTACTTTGTTAAAAACAGATATCTCAATTGTTTTTAATATTATTATTATTATTATTTTAATATTTTTGAAAATATTAAATTTCAAAAGGATTATATTTTTATTATTATATTCATTTTCATCTACTGAGCGAACGTGATTTCACAAAAGTTTTTGTTTGACAATTAAAATTTCAAAATAATTTCATTATTAAAAATAATTTATTTAACAAGAATATAAATTATTATTATTAAACAAATTAGGAAAATCTCCTGTTAGATGACAAAAATTGAAAAATTAACAATTTTTTAAAAAATTTAACCTCTTTACTTTAAACTCGTTATTCGAAGAGTTTTTTTTTTGAGAGATTATCGAATTTCTATTTGAGAATTTTAAAAAGTAGATTTTATATTCAACCGAATTTTCATACAAAAACAAAATTTTTATTTCTTCACAAATTCAATTATTTTAAACTATTTTTCAATAAAATATTTTATGAAATTCAATACTTGTTTAAAATTAAAAAAAAAAAAAAAACAGCAAATAAAATTACCAAAAAATTTCAATTCAAAATTACTTGAAATTCAATTATTTTCAATAATTTCAATTTAAAACCCTTCTAAAATTTAATTATTTCTAAAATTTTTCATCTAAAACTTTCTGAAATTTCAAATATAACTCTTTCGAAATTCCATTATTTTCTTTTTTTTATATTATTCTTCAAAAATTCAATTATCTGAAAGCATTTTTTAATTAAAAACTTTTGGAATTCAATTTTTGTCTGTAATTTCTAATAAATTCTTCAGCAACAGAAATCACAAAAAATTTCCATCAAAAAAAACTATAAACTTTTAGCTACCGAAATTTTGTTTAACAAAATTTTTATTTTATAGTCATTTAATTTACATGAGTTTTAATTTTTAAGAGAATTTTGATTTAACAGAATTCTCAATCAATCGTATTTTATGTGATTCGAATTTGTAAATAACAGAAATTTTAATTTACCGAATTTTAATTTCTCCTAATTTTTATTTGTACAAATTTTTAATTGATCGAATTTTCGCCGAATTTTCATTTGTCCGAAATTACAAATGGCTGAACAAACAATCAACAGAAAAATGTCGGCGAAATATTTAAAATTTACCAATTAGAAATTATCAAATAAATCGTGATTGATTAATTTTAAAAATCGCGCCCAAATCTTTCTTGTCGATTGTTTGTTCAGCCATTTGTAATTTTGGATAAATGAATATTCGGTGTCTTAAAAATTTGTACAAATAAAAATTCGGTGAATTGAAGGGGTTGCCACAGACCTGGAAAACCTGGAATTGTCATGGAAATTTTTTTTTAGTCATGGAAAACCTTGGAAACCTGAAAATTAAATTATCGTTCTGAACATTTAATTTCCTATATTTGAATCAATAAAATCTCAAGTTTTCATTTAAGCATATCTGTTTTTTTAGTGTTTAAAGTTGAAATCAACAAAACTGATCGATTTATTTATTCAAATTTTTATATGATAAAGAAGGACTTAAAAAAATGAGTTTTGAATTATTTTAAAAAATTTATTTTTGCTTTAGATTCCTTTTTTAAAATTTTTATCAGTTAAAATCTTGAAAATTCTTCTAACTTAAAAATTATTTTCATTATTTCTACTCAACAATTTCCCAGGAATTGATCTTAAATATAAGTTTTTTTAAAAAACTGATTGTCAAAGATTATGAAAATTTCAACTGAAATTTTTTTTTGGAAAATCTGAAAAAAAATTCTATAAATTTACTTCAAATTAATAAAGAAATAATTAACACTTGAAAATGGTTCAGAAAAAAGAATCTTGAATTTTTTTTCAATCCAAAGATGTTGAAAATTTTAAATATTCTAAATAACATTTTTTAAAAATATTTTCATGAATTATTCTTAATAAAGAATTTTATTTTATTTATCACAAATATTTGGTTTGTTATTGAGTTTTTATATGATAAAGTAGTACATAAAACAAATTTAGTTTGGAATAATTTTTGAAAATATATTTACTTTCTAACTTTTTTTTTTAATTATTTCACTCAATTTATGAAGAATTGATCTTGGATAAATTTTTTAAGAAACTTTTTTGTTTCTTAAAGTCGTTCCGAAGCCTGATTCAATTGAGTTTTTATTTCGTATAGATTTTTCATAAAGTCGAATTCTATCTATCAATTGAAAATTAGTTCAAATAAATATTTGGCTGAATAAAATTTCTACTAAATAAGAATTAAGATAAGTGAAAATTCGATTAAATAAAAATTCAGATCAAAATAGATTAAATCAATAGAAAAATTCCATTAATTAGAAATTCTTTGAAATAAATATCTGTGAAAATTCCGTTACATATAAATTTTGTTAATAAAAAAAATTCTGTTAAATAAAAATTCGCTAAAGTAGATAAATGAAAAAACAGATAAATAGAAATTTCATTAAATGAATAATTAATTAAAAAGTTCTTCCTTAAGAAAATTCCATTCATTATGAAATTTACTTTATAAAATCTGGTTAAATAGAAATTCGATTAACATCGAAAAATAGAAAGAATCATTATTTTTAATTTTAATGATTTCATTTTTCGTTTCTTGCAAGAAATTAATTTAGAGAATATTTTATTGTTTATTTAAATGAAATATTTTTTATTTTTTTGCGTAATTGGCTAAAAATTCATTTTAATTTATTATTATTATTATTTTAATTATAATTCACAATAGTATTGACAAAATTTTCTATATTAATTTTAATATATGAATTTTCCTGCAGGTGCAAGGTCAATACCAAGTTATACCCGCTTACTATGAAGTGGGTCAAAATGGGTCGATTATGGTTGGCGGAGTGCGTGGCTTAGGATCGGCAGCAACACCAATGCGTCTTGTCAGTCCGGCACCAGTTTTGGTTAATAGAGCACCATCGCAGCCACCTCAAGGCCCTCAAGCACCTCCACCGCCTAGTATTTATTCACAACCTACCCCAACGTCTCACAGTAATGCATCAGGAGAATGTTTAGGTGAGTTTAAATTCAAATTATCACTTTTTTTTTTCTTCAAATTATTACCTTTTCAGAACTCTTGAATCCAACTTATATTTAATGGTAAGCAAATTAAAAATTCACTTTTTTTTTCTTTTACTTTTTCCAAAGAACGTTTCCTAATTTCTAATATTTATTATTTCTCTAAAATAATAATTTTATATTTGACAAAAGTTTTCATCAATTTTATTAAATTCACGAATGTAAGAGAGAAGAAAAAAGAACGACTTCTTTTAAAAATTGCAAATAAAGCAACATTTAATTAAATATTTTCGCTGACTCTTGGAGTACAGATTTGCAAATAATTTTTATCCAATTGTCTTTGGAAATAAGATCAAAAACATATTCGATTATGAAACGTTCTGTATTTATAAAACAAAAAGAAAATCATCAAGTCAAGGTACATATTCTCTGACGTCATACTAAAAAAAAAATGTTTCATTTGTTTCCATATACATGTTTGTTTGTCTGTTATTATTTTTTTTTTTTTTTGTATATGTGTACATACATTTAAGCATATTCATATTCATTGATGGAATGTAAAATTGAATAAATCGTGACTAAAAAAAAGTAATTATTGTCAATTCTAACAATGTTTTGGGGGCGTATGAATATTCTATGAAATTCATTAATTCTAATTATTTTAATCAAATGCAAATTCAATTGATCAAAACTTCAAATTAACGAAATTTCAATATATCTAAAGATTAATATATTTAAGCTTCAAATTACTTGAATTTCAATTAATTCAAATTTTTAATTTATTTTAATTTTAAATTATACGAATTTCAATTTGTTCAAATTTTAAATGATTTAAGTTTTAATTTATCTCAACTTCTATTTGTTCAAATTCAAAATTGATTTAAGATTAAAATTATTCAAATTTTAATTGGTTGAACTTTCAATTTATCGAAAAATTAATTTTACCAAAATTTTAATTAACTTCAATTTCAATTTATTTAAATTTTAATTGTCTTAAGTTTAAAATTTTTTCGAATTTTAATTTATCTATTATTTTAATTGATTTAAAAATTCAAATTATCTAAATTTCAATTTAACAAAATTTTGTTGTAAGTTTTAATTTTTCCAAAATTTAATTTACCCAAATTTGAAACTATAAATGTTTCAAACGTTGATAAATAGAATTAATCCAAATTTTATTAAATATAAATTATTTATTTTGCACGTTAATTGTTTTTAACTGTCAAATTTTTTTTATCACTTAATTTTAATAATTTTAATCAAGATTTTTGAAAAAACAAATATTTAAAACATTTTTCAATTCAAAATACTCCAAAGTATAATTACTGTTTACAGCTTATAAAATATCTACACAAATTCCAATTTACGAAAATTTTCATTAAAAATCTCCTGAAATTCAATTAGTTCCAAAAATTTTAACTTTTGCTCTTCCAAAAACTCAATTATTTCTAAATTTTTAACTTCAATTTCTTTTTGAATTTATTATTTCGAATTAACGTATTTTTTTCTGTTACAAAATAGTAATTTTTATTATTGTTATTTTTGGATTAATTTTACAAAATAGATATTTTTAACTTCAATTTCTTTTGCAATTAATTGTTTCTAATAACTTTAATTTTAAAAAATTTCAATCATTCAGAGTTTATTAAAATTTTAATAGAAAATTTCAAAAATCAAAAATTCAATGTTTTAAAACATTTTTCAATTGAAAATTCTTTAAAATTCTCTATAATTCAATTGTTTCGAAAAATTTTATTTAAAATTCTTCGCTAAATTAATTTTTTTAATTACTTTAATACAGTTTTTCAATAATTGAGGGAAATAAAAAGTTTTTCAATTGAAAATACTCTAAAAGTCAATTATTGTTTAAAGTTTGTAAAAAAAATGTTATCAATTAAAATTTATGAAAGTTTCAATTTAAAATCTTCTGAAATTTAATTATTTTAAAAAAAATTTTAACTCGAACTGTTTCAAATTCAATTAGTAATTGAATAATTAATTGAATATTAATTCAATTGAAAATTTTGTTCCCAAATTTTTATCTATATAATTCTTTGTTTAATTAATTATTTTAAGAGTTTTAATCCAATTTTTCAAAAATTCAATTATTCAAATCGTTTTTTAATTAATGTTTATGTTTACTGAAATTACTGTAAATTAGAGTAAATGAAAATTATTTAAAAAAAACTAGCAAAATTAAACTCGCGCAAGCGCGCCAAATTGAGTGTTTAATTGTTTGTTATATAGAAATTAAAGATTAATATTATCAATAATAATTTAATTTATTAGAATATTATTATATTATTTTTTTTACATTTGAAAAAAAATGTAAATAAAATACATTTTTTTGGTATAAAATGTAGATCTTCTTCAGATCTTCTTCAATTCAATTATTTAACAAATTTTGAACTAAAATGATTTTTCACTAAATTAATTATTTTTAATAATTTTAATGAAATACATCACAAATTCAATTATATCAAAATTATTTTTCAATTAAAATTTTTATGAAATTTAACAATTGTTTATAATTTAAAAAAGAATATCACAATAAAATTGAATTATTTTTTAAAAATTTCAATTCAAAATAAACTAAAATTTAATTATTACCCGAAATTTTAATTCAAAATCAATTCAAAATCCAATAATTATCCAAAATTTTCAATTTAAAATTTAATTATTTACCAAGTTTTCAATTTAAAATGAAATAAAATTCAATTATTTTCTAAAATTCTATTCAAAATTAATTATCCAAATTTTCAATCAAAAATTAACTTAAATTAAATTATTATCCAAAATTTCAATTAAAATTCAATTATTTCCCAAAATTTTCAATTCAAAATGAACTGAAATTCAATTATTTTTCAAATTTAAAATCAAATAAAATTTAATTATTCTCAAAAATTTGAATTCAAAATTAATTGAATTTTCAATATTTTGAATTTAAAAGCATCAAAAAATTAATTATTTCTAAAATTTTCCATTGAAAATTTTTTTATTGAAATTTAATCATTTCAATTATAACTCTAAGGAAATTCAATTATTTTTAACTATTTTAATAATATTCTTTGAAATTTCAACTATCTGAAACCATTTTTCAATTAAAAATGATTTTCAAATTATTGTATTTTGTCCGCATTTTCTAATAAATTTTTAGTGAAATCATCTAAAATTTTAATTACAAAACACTTAAAGTTTCAATTAATTTCAAAAATCTCAATTTTAAATCTTTGAAAATTCAATTAAATTTAAAAAATGTTTTCCAAAAATTGTTTGATAAATTATTTTTATTTCTGTAAAATTTAATAATTGTTTGAAAATTAACAATATCTTTTGAAATTTAATTATTTCTAAAAATTTCAACTTTAACCCTTCGAAAAGGATTATTATTAAAAAAAAATTTTTTTATTTAAAAATCTGTAAAATATTTTTGTTAAAATAAAAAACAAATCCACTTTTTTTTGGAATATAAATCGACTAAAACGACTTTTTTTGTCTTTAAGTTGATTCGAGGCCTGTGTTTTTATAATTAATATTTAACAGGTATTCTTTGGCCCCTGGTACCTTAAAAATTAATTTTTAAAAATAAATTTTTTTCAAATTACTATCTTGTACGAAATTTCCTGGCGCATCTTTTGTCTCATCATAAATTTTTTGTATTTGTATAGAATTTTTGAATGAATATACAACTTTAAAAAAAATTTCGTTGGTAAACGTTGTGTACTTCAGCTTCGTGAATTGAATTTTGGAATTTGGAATTTTAAAGAAACTTATTCCGAAATTTGGAAACACAATTATACAAATTTGGCAAAAATGAGAAAAAGAATTGTCAAAATTTGACACGTCATAAGATTACTATTCAAAAAAAACGTGAAATCAGAAAAGGTCAACTTCAAGTTAGGACAGAAGGACAGACCAAGCATTTTATTATTATATAATAATTTTATACAATAATTGAATTTTAGAGAATTTTAAATTGAAAAATTGTTTTAAATAATGGAATTTTTAAAAATCGTGATTAATATTTTTGAAAATAATTAATTTTGTGAAGTATTCTAGTTAATACTTTTTTTTTTTTTTGAATAATTCAAATTTGTAAAGATATTTATATATAATACTAAAAAAAAATTGTGTTTATCTAAAGAATGTTTTTCAAATTCGAAAAAGTCAACATTTTATTAAAATAAGTCGAAATTAGTCGCATTCATGGAAAAAGAAAAGTCGATAAAAGTCATGCAATCTGACTCTTGAAAAAAAAATGTAATTTGATAATTAATGAATTGAGTGCGATATTAATGCGTCCCAATGTTTTTGCATTGAAATAAATTGCGTGTTTGTGAGTCTGTGTGAAATAGATTTTAACGATGCTAGACGGTATTTGGTCGTTAACAAAATTGCTGGTTACTTTTCGTATTAAGTTGGGTTGTGTGGGTTGCGGGCTTTTGGTGCAGGTCTGGCGGCGTGCAGTGCAGCAGCAGTGGTTGCTCAAGCTCAGGCAGTAGCCGTGCAACAAGCGCAACAACAAGGATCGGGATTGACCGCTGGTCTTGCAGCTTTGGGCTATGGTGGCTCTCCACTTGGTGCTCTCGGCTCACCAGCGCAACTTCAGACAACAGGTATTGCTTCGAACACACGGCTTTTTAATTTTCATCTGGGCATACATTTTCATTCATCTGTCAAAAACATCGATAATGCTTTTGTTTTTCTTTTTTTTTTTTTACCCACCAACAAATACGAAACGCATAAGAATTTCTGTCATTTAAAAAAATTCCAATCACATTAAATTCGATTGAATGAGAATTCTGTCAATTTTAATTTATTTTTGAATTTACATTTTAGTTTACAGAATTTTTAAAACGTCGAATTTCCATTTGTCCGAAATTGGAAATGCCCGAAAAATCAAACGACAAAAAGAATTGGACGCGAATTTTTCTATCAGATTTATTGAATCGAACAATTGAAAATTCTGTAAAATTAAAATTCAGAGTTTTAAGAATTTTGTAAAATGTAAATTTGATTAAATCAAAATTTGGATAGAAAAAAATTCTTTCCAATATTCCTTTACTAAGATAAAAAAAATTCCTTTAAATGACTATTCTGTCCAATGAAAATTCGAGTAAATAATAATTCGGAGAAATTCAAATTTGATAAAGTAAAAATTCTGCAAAATGAAAATTCGTTTAAATAACAATTCTGTAATAAACAGATTTTGGTTGCAGAGAATTTCTGTTAAATAATAATTTGAACAAAGAAAAATTCGTTTAAAAATAATTTCTAAGTAATGAAATTATGTCGGGGCGCATGAATTTCCCTTAAAAATCACTAATTACAATTTTTATCTAAACGAATTTTATTAGAAATAATTATTTTTTAGACGAATTTTCAGTTTTTGAGTTAGCATTTTACAGATTTTCTTTTTATACGAATTTTTACATAACAAAAGTTTCAGCTATTAAATTTCCAAAAGAAGTTTCAAACGGATTTTTTTTTTATTTGTACCAAAGATAGCAGCAGCCATAGTAGGATTTGAAAAGTATGAAAATTTTCGTCCGAAATTTTGTATTTTTGAATTTGTAATACAATAATGATTTATTTTTCTTCATTTTGTATACTTTTACAAAATTTTACAAATTTTCTTTTCGGCAGGCTTAAAAATAAAACTAATTGTGAATAAAAAATTAATAATAATAATTTGTAATTTTTTTTTTATTTGCAACAAAATATCGAATTTTTAATATAAAATTTTACAAAATTTCAATTATTCATTTAAATATAGAATATCAATTAAATTAATATTCAATCGAATAAAAATTCTCTTCAAAGCATATTCGAAGAAATAATAATTGAAAAAAAAATGAAAATTCTGTTTCAAACAACATTCGAATGAATTGAAATTGAAAATTATAAATTTTGAATTATTCGAAAATTTGTATTGATAAATTTTATTGAATATTCATGTGGAGAAAATCCATTTATATACGAATTTTGACAAATATGCAACATATTTTTATTTTACAATTATTACATTGAATTTAGAATCTTGTTATTTATCAAATTTAATTGTTTGTCAAAAGTAGAAAAAAATAATTTATTTATTGTTTTATTTAAAAAAAAAAAATTCATTCTGTTCGTACTTAAAAAGTGTTTTTTTTTTATAAAAACTGCAATCAACAAATTCTTCAAAATGACAGTCATGCTTTCATTTTTTATGTCTCCATTTCCTTTCGTGATGTAATCATTTACACTAAATAAACATTTCACTTCTTATACTTCAGCTATAGAAGAACCAAATAAAACTTTGTGTAGTTAACAAATTTATGAAACTAATTTTTAATTATGTGAATGACAAATGATATTATATACGTATTATTTACTTATTTTTAGATTCTTATTTGTTTAAATAATTGTATTAATTTTATAATCAAAATTTTATTTTTACCCCTTAACTGGCACCATGGGTCCAGTAGACCCGAGCATTTTTTCTCGCTCAAATTAATTGAATTTGAATATTTTTTATATTTTAATATATTCGTTTGACATATTAGTAATTTTACAAGTTTTATCATACAACTAATTTGATACAAAAGAATAAATTTGCTTTAAATATTAATAATTATAAATTTTTAATTTTAACCTAAACAGTTTATTCTGCAAAATAAATACCTTTTTTGCAAGTCCTGCTGTTGTGGTATTTTTTTTCTTAAAGAATAATATTAAAATTTAAATAACTCATGAATTTTCAAGTAAAAACACGCAATTTTTCGTTTTTATTTTTTACAATTTTTTTGAACTTAAAATAAATGAATCCCTGTAAAACTACTGAAATTTTAAAAAAACACATCATAAGTTACCTTAGATTAAATTGTTGTTCAAAAATATTCAATATCGGCTTTACAATATACGTTTGAATACGTCGGGTCCAGCAGACCCGTTGTGGTATTTACGTTCGAATTGTGCCAGTTAAGGATTAAAGGAAAAACTAACTTTTTTTTCAATGTGAATATATTAATATGTAAAAAAGTAATGCATGTATTATTATTCGATATAAAAATGAAAATATATTGTCTTTTAATAAATGTAAAAAAAATGTTTATACAGAAATTTTCTGTTTCAATTTAAATGAATAAAATGTTTTTTTTTTTAGGATTAGGTCTCAGCACATCATCTACAGGAAGAAGGGATTCTTTTGACAGAAATACATCAGCATTCAGTCCAAGCTTAGAATACAGTCGTGCTAAATGGCCTCAAAGTTATGGTGCACTCGGTAAGTTACTCAAATTTGGAATTAAAAAAAATTATGTACATATAATTTGCCTGAAATTTGAAATGAAGATAACTAAATTAAAATATTTATTCATTAAAGACCGAAAGAAACATTGAAAACTAAAAAATTATTTTTCAACATATAGTTGTCTTTATTATATATTCAATGAATTTTAATTTTGAGGGCGCATGAATTTCGCATAAAATTCAAATGTTAAAATTTTTACTTTAAAAAATTGTATCGGATCTCAAATTCTGTTGAAATAAATTAAAAAGTGATTATAGAACATTAATGTATTTTTAATTTCAAAAAATAAGACGTTTATTCATAATTTTTATTAGAATTTTTGAATAATTTGATTTAGTTTAAATAATTTGAATAATTTTTTTTTAAAAAAAAACTTAATTAGTTTATTGGTGATATGAACTTTACAAAATTCAGACGTGAGAATTTCATTAAAGTTCTATATTGAACTTTAACAATTGACTCAATACGACTAGCATCAGAGAAACGTGAACAGCCGCTAAAATTTTATGCATTGTTATATACTACATACCGAGAAACTCAAATAATGATCATTCAAACCTATTTTCATTATAAATATCTATAGAAAGATAATTCTTCAGAAACAGGTCATACTTTTGAGGGAGAAACATTATTTATTTAAAAAAAAGTAACTAAAAATTTTCTCTATTTTTCACAGAAAAAAATTAGTTAATAAAGCTTTGATTTTTATGCGAATACTTTTTTAAACATATTCATTTTCTACCGTCTACCAAAAATTTAATGAATTTATAACAAATATTTTGATAGAATGATTATTTATCAAATAAATATCTAACATATTATGTAGTTGAAGAATTTTGATTCAAACTCCATCAAAGCCAAGGAAAACTTAATACTTATCAAGAATTTTGGATAGAATTTCTATTAAATTAAATTTTGCAAGCCTCAGATTGTTCGACGTTTATCGACTTTTTTTTAATGAATGCGACTAATTTCAACTTATGTTAATAAAATGTGACTTTTTCGACGTTTAAAAAAAATTTTTCAGATAAATACAACGTTTTTTTAAGTATAAAATATAAACATCTTAACAAATTTGAATTATTCAAAAAAAATATTAACTAGAATACTTCACAAAATTAATTATTTTCAATAATTTTAATCATGATCTTTAAAAATTCCATTATTTAAAACAATTTTTCAATTTAAAATTCTCTAAAATTCAATTATTGTATAAAATTTTTTTTAATAATTTTCATTTACTCTAATTTACAGTAATTTCCGTAACAAATCTCCAAAAATTCAATTATTTCTAAAAATTTTATCCATTGCTACAGTTCAGGAAAGACAAGGAAATCATGAAAAAATCAGGAATTAGTGAGATTAGTCAGGGAAAAATTAGGAAATTTTATGAAAAGTACTGGCAAAATATCAAAAATTTCTAAAAATGCTACTAAAATGATAATTTTTGAAATTTTCAATTTAAACTTTTACTACTAAAAATTATTGTCTTACATTTTTATAATTTTAGGCCTCAGATCGAATTTTGAAAGAAAAGAAAAAGTCATTTTAGTCGATTTACATTACAAGAAAAATCTAAAAAGTCCATTTTTTATTTTCAATAAATTTAATTAGTTGATAAATATTTGTTATTATTATTATTATTATTTTTATTATTATTGGAAATTAAATAAAATTTATTAATTCCTTAATAAGAATATTTTCAACAAATTTTTCTTTTCAAACCACCGAACAGAACTGCGACAAATTTTCAAAGATTTCAATTCATATTTCAGAACAAATTTTCAAAAATAATTTAAAGTTAGATTAAAAAAAGAAAATTTTTCAAATCTGATTTATGCACATTATTTGAATTTAGAATTTCGGAAAATATTTTAAATAATTAAATTTTCCATGAATTTCATTTAAATATTATTGAAAAGAAAAAAATAATTTTAAATGAAAATTTGTTGAATAATTGAATTTCAGAAGATTTTTAATTAAAATTTTAAAAGAAAAAGAAAAGTTTGATTTAAAATTTTTAGAAATCATTGAACTTCAGGAGATTTTTAATTGACACTTTTCTAAATTTGAATTTTTTTTACAAATTTCAGAAAATAATTGAATTTTAGAGAATTTACAACTGAAATATGTTCTAAATAATTTAATTTTAATGGTGTTATAGTTAAGATTTTTAGAAATAATTTTATTTTTTGAGAGTTCAAAAATTATAATTTTGTTGTAAACATAAACATTAATTAAAAAACGATTTGAATAATTGAATTTTTGAAAAATTGGATTAAAACTCTTAAAATAATTAATTAAACAAAGAATTATATAGATAAAAATTTGGGAACAAAATTTTTAATTGAATTAGTATTCAATTAATTATTCAATTACTAATTGAATTTGAAACAGTTCGAGTTAAAATTTTTTTGGAAATAATTAAATTTCAGAAGATTTTAAATTGAAACTTTCATAAGTTTTAATTGATAACATTTTTTTACAAAATTTAAACAATAATTGATTTTTAGAGTATATTTAATTAAAAAACTTTTTATTTCCCTCAATTGTTGAAAAACTGTATATTAAAGAGAAGAAAATTTTTTGAATCTGATTTATGCATATTATTCAAATTCAGAATTTCGGAAAATGTTTTAAATAATTTAATTTTCGAAGAATTTCATTAAAATATTATTGAAAAAAAAAAAATTAATTCTAAATGAAAATTTGTGAAATAATTGAATTTCAAAAGATTTTTAATTAAAATTTTAATAATAAATGAATTTGGAAGAGTTTGATTTAAAATTTTTAGAAAAAAATGAATTTCAGGAGATTTTTAATTCCAACTTTTATAAATTTTAAGTAATGAATTTTTTACGAATTTAATATTTTTAGATTTTATTGCATTTTTTCAGATATCAAAAATTATAATTTTGTTGTAAATATAAACATTAATTAAAAAACAATTTAAATAGTTAAATTTTTTAAAAAATTGGATTAAAACCCTTGAAATAATTAATTAAACAAAGAATTATATAAAAAATTTTATGAAAAAAATTTTAAAATTGAATTAAAATTCAATTAATTATTCAATTACTAATTAAATTTGTAAGAGTAGGAGTTAAAATTCTTGTGGAAGTAATTAAATTTCAGAATATAATAAATTGAAACTTTCATAAATTTTTATTGATAACATTTTTCTTTTTTCTTGCAAACTTTAAATAATTGAATTTTAGAGTATTTTAAATTAAAAAAACTTTTTATTTCCCTGAATTGCTGAAAGCTGTATAAAAGTAATTTAAAAAATTAATTTTGCTAAGACTTTAAAATAAAATTTTTAGAAATAATTGAATTATAGAGAATTTTAGAGAATATTTGAATTGATAAATGGTTTAAAAAATTGAATTTTCTATTATTGAAATTTTCAATTAAAATTTTAATAATCTTGAATTATAGAAATTTTTTAAAAATTTTATTAAAAAAATTTAATTTTAAAGAATTAATAATTAAAAAACGTTTTATGTAATTGAATTTTTGCAAAACTTGATTAAAGTTATGAAAAATAATTAATGGAAAAAGAAATTGAAGTTAAATTTTTTAGATATAATTGAGTTTTGGAAGAGCAAAAGGTAAAATTTTTGCAACTAATTGAATTTCAGGAGATTTTTAATGAAAATTTTCGTAAATTGGAATTTCTGTAGATATTTTATAAGCTGTAAAGAGTAATTATACTTTGGAGAATTTTGAATTGAAAAATGTTTTAAATAATTGAATTTTCGAAAATGTTGATAAAAATTATTAAAATTAAATTATTCAACAATTTCAATTTTAGATAGAAAATTTAAAAATAATTGTATTTTAGAAGAGTTCGAGTTTTAATTTTTAGAAATAATAATTGAATTTCAGGAGATTATTAATTGAAACTTTCATTTTGAATTGGTGAAATTTTTTTGAATAATTGTAGACAATAATTGAATTTTATAAAATTTTCAATTGAAAACTGTTTTGAATCATAATTTTCTAAGAATTTGTTTTAAATTATTGAAAATAATTGATTATGCAAGTAATTCAAGTTAATATATTTTTTTGATAATTCAATTTTAAAAAATAAAAAAAAAGGCGTGCTTTTGAAAACCTCTTGAAATATTTTCATTGGGGCAGGGAAAAAAATTTAATTTTTGACTGGAAATCAGGGGAAAACAAAATAATATTTTTGTGGCAACCACTGTTTACGTTTATAATAAATGTCATAAAATAAAGCCAAAATGTGAA
Source organism: Leptopilina boulardi (assembly GCF_019393585.1). Classification (NCBI taxonomy): domain Eukaryota; kingdom Metazoa; phylum Arthropoda; class Insecta; order Hymenoptera; family Figitidae; genus Leptopilina; species Leptopilina boulardi. Next base: position 2,608,931 of record NW_026137909.1, read on the forward strand.
ATATTGCGAAAAACTTAATTAAATTGGTTTCTATTTTTGTATTTTTTAAACAGGAACAGTGACAGCATCTCCGAGTCCTTTGGGATTGTCCTTGACACCGCCACCATCAATTGGAGGTTCCTTAGGCGGTTTAGTTGGTGGAACAAATAGAGTTTCCGCTGCACCAGGAGCAGAAGCAAAATTCCGAACAAGCACAGTACCAACTCTCACAGCAAATGGTGTTTTTGGATCCAGTAGTTCTCTGTTTCCAAATTTGGTTGGCAAACCCGGTAGAGGTGGTACCAGTGGTGTTGGCGAAAAAAGCACAGGAGGAAGATCACGTCTACTTGAGGACTTTCGAAATAATAGGTTATTATTCTCTCTTTTTTTTTTTACTATTATCCCTTTTACACTGAAACTGAAAAACATCAAAAAAAAATTATTTAATTACTAGCTTTTTCAAGGTCAGGGAAGTTAGGGAATTTTTTTGTTAGGAAAATCGATCGACATTTTAAATTAACGAATTTTTAATCTATTTAAAAATTAAATTTAAATTTAAATTTAAAAATTTATTTAAGTTTCAAATAATCAGAATTTTAATTTATCCAAATTTTAATTGATTCAAGTTTTAAATTATCCGAATTTTAATTTATCAATTTTTAATTAATATAAGTTGCAATTTGACAAAATGAAATTTATCCTAATTTTAATAATTTAAGTTTCAATTTGTCCAAATTTTAATTGACTTAATTTATTACGATTTCTACTATAATTCGTTAATTTTAATAAAAATTTTAATTATTAGAGAAATGTCAGGGAAAGTGTAAAATTTATTTTTGTAATAATTCTGTTTTTTTTTTATTAAAAATGAAGAGGGATGAATAATTTTTTTTTTAATTTACAGGTTTCCAAGTTTACAATTGCGTGACTTGGCGAATCATATAGTTGAATTTAGTCAAGATCAACATGGATCGCGTTTTATACAACAAAAATTGGAACGTGCTTCTGCTAGTGAAAAACAACTTGTCTTTCAAGAAATTCTTGCCTCAGCATATTCCCTCATGACTGATGTATTCGGCAATTATGTCATTCAAAAGTTCTTTGAATTTGGAACACCCGAACAAAAATCAACACTTGCGCAAAAGGTACGCAGTTTATTTATTTTAACAATTTTAAAAATCGTTTTTTAAAATTGTTTTCTCTGTATTGAAGATTTTTGGTTAGTTTTTTTTTTTTAAAAATACACGTATTTTTTTTTTCTTGTCATCCAGTTGGAATCAACTTTTTTTTGTTTACAAATTAATCAGAATAAAATGTAATTTCAAAAAAATTGGCTTATGGAAAGTAAATTTTTAATTAATTTTATTTTTAAACACTTCTTTGATTATTAATTAATTTTGCAGAATTTTTTTGTGGATTTTATAATAAACCGAATTTTCATATCGAAGAATTTCTATTTAACTAAATTTGGACTTATTAGAATTTTTATTTAACTGAAGTTATACATATAAAGCATATTTTCTAATACATCAAATTTTCAAATAATACAATTTCGATTTAACAGAATTTATGTCTTAGAAAATTTTGATAAAAAATTGTTTTTACTTATCAATCGGGGCTATTATTAAAAAAAAAAAAACAAAATTCTCAACATTTTTTTATACAACTTTAGTTGTATAAAATCTTTTCTGCAGATAGTCTAGATAACGATAAAAAAAATAGGAAATGAAAAAAATTGTTCTAACAATTGTTTAACAAATTTGAAAGTTAAACATTATAAAGTTTATAAATTAATACTAATTCAACGGATTCTATGACTATTTCTATTTTTTTCAATGAATGCAACTTTTTTCGGATAAACGGAGATTTATTTCGGTTTTGGAGTGTAAAAAATAACTGATCGATTTTTTTTTTGAATTTTTATATGCTAAAAAAGACATAAACAAAAAAATTAGTTTTGAATAATTTAATAAAATTTATTTTTGCATTAGATTCCTGTTTCAAATTTTTATCAGTTAAAATATTAAAAATTCTTCTAAATTAAAAATTATTTTCGTTATTTGACTCCACAATTGTCCAAGAATTGACCATAAATATAAGTTTTTATAAAACTGATTTTCAAAGTTTGTGACAATTTTAACTAAAAAATTTTATTGAAAATCAGAAAAAAAATTTCTATAAATTTACTTTAAATTAATAAACAAATAAATAAATCTTAAAAATGGTTCAGAAAAAAGAATCTTGAATTTTTTTTCAATTTCAAAGATGTTGAAAATTTTAAATATTTTAAATAACATTTTTTAAAAATATTTTCATGAATTATTCTTAATAAAGAATTTTATTTTATTTATCAGAAATACTTGGTTTGTTATTGAGTTTTTATATGATAAAGTAGTACATAAAACAAATTTAGTTTGGAATAATTTTTGAAAATATATTTATTTTCTAATTTTTTTTTTTAATTATTTCACTCAATTTATGAAGAATTTGACCTTAGGTAAATTTTTTAAGAGACTTTTTTGTTCTTTAAAGTCAATCCGAAGCCTGATTCAATCGAATTTTTGTTTCGTATAGAGTTTTTATAAAAGCGAATTCAATCTATTAATTGAAAATTAGTTGAAATAAATATTTGCCTAAATAAAAGTTCTGCTAAATAAGAATTAAGATAAGTGAAAATTCGATTAAATAAAAATTTAGATAAGTAAAATTCAATTAAATAAAAATTCTCTTAATTAGAAATTTCTTGAAATAAATAGGTATATGTGGAAATTCCGTTACATATAAATTTTGTTAATCAAAAATTCTGTTAAATAAAAATTCGCTAAAATAGATAATATGAAAAATCAGATAAATAGAAATTGTATTAAATGAAAAATCAATTAAAAAATTCTTCGTTAAGAAAGTTCCATTCATTATGAAATTTACTTTATAAAATCTGGTTAAATAGAAATTCGATTAACATCAAAACAGAAAAAAATCATTATTTTTAATTTGAATGATTTCATTTTTCGTTTCTTACAAAAAATAAATTTACAGAATATTTTATTGTTTATTTAAATGAAATTTTCTTTATTTTTTGGCGTAATTAGCAAAAAAATTAATCAAATTAAATTTATTATTTGATTTTGGAATTTTTTTTTAAATTGTCCACAAAACCTGGAAAAGTCACAGAATTTTAAAATCAGTCTTTCGTGACAAACCTGTAATGACATTTAGTGTCCTCTATAATAAAACTATTAAATAATATTTACACCAAGCCTCAAGTTTAAAAATTTTATTAATTAAAAATTGTCACTGAGTATAATAGCCCCTGGGTGAGTAGAATAGCCCCCGTTGACAATATATAAAATTACTGAGGAAATAAAAAAAAAAAATGACGAAAAAATATTTATGCAAAATATTAATAAAAATACGTGTATAATAAATAAAAAAAATATGCCTTTTTTACTGATGAGTCTTGCGTGTCAACTGATTGAAAAATTGATGTCTATATGCATTTCTGAAATGTTTCTCCTCACTTTTTTTTGGATTATTGTCATCTTTTTTTGCTCGTATAAATAAATCAGAATGTTTTTTTTTCTGCTCTTAGGTACGAGGACACGTTTTACCGTTGGCATTGCAAATGTATGGATGTCGCGTCATTCAAAAGGCATTGGAATCAATTGGACCAGAGCAACAACAGGAAATTGTACGCGAACTTGATGGTCATGTTCTTAAATGTGTAAAAGATCAAAATGGAAATCATGTTGTTCAAAAATGCATCGAATGTGTGGAACCGCGAGCTTTACAATTTGTGATTGGCGCCTTTGCTGGACAGGTTTATTCCCTCAGTACACATCCTTATGGATGTCGTGTTATTCAACGTATTTTGGAGCATTGTACACCCGAGCAGACACAGGGAATTCTTCAGGAACTTCATTCAGCCACCGATCAACTTATTCAAGATCAATATGGAAATTATGTTATTCAACATGTTCTTGGTAAGTATTTTTTTTTCGATTTTTTTCTCAAATCGTTAAATAATTTACTTTTTTTTCATTATTTATTTATTACATGTAAACGGATTTATAAAAAAGAGAATTTTTAGATTAAAATTAAAAAATTATAGTTATTAATATTTGAAGCTAATTTATTCTTTTGGTATCGAATTAGTTGTATCAAAAAACTTGGAAAATTCCCAATATGTCAAATTAATATATTAAAATATAAAAAATATTCAATTAATTTGAGCGAGAAAAAATGCTCGGGTCTACTGGACCCATGGTGAACACGGTTCGCCAGAAGGTGGTTTAAATAAAAATGAATTGGCACTTAAAAATTCTTTTTAATTATGATTCTTAGATGAATAACAAACATTTCTCAGTAGTTTTTAAAATCAGTTTACGTGCCCGATTTAAATAAAATTGAGTTTTTATATAAAAACAGTGTTTTATGGGGAATCAAAATTTATTTAATCTAATAAATACTTTAATAAATGATAAAATAATTACTTATTTTCAATTTTACATATAAATAATTATATTGCTGTAGTGTTTGTGTCCAATTTAAAAAAATTAAATTATAATGTTAAAAGAACGATTTTAAGAGTGACAAAATTTATTTAAGAGAGTCGAATGGTCTCTCAAATTTTTTGGCAAGAAGAGACCTTTAATTATAACACAGCCCCACAAAAAAAAAAGTGTCGTGCGCGGCAGACCAGACTAGTCATTTCCTATGTATTTTGACGCGCTGAACACGAATCCGAAGTCCGTTTTGCTCTATCACGTCAGGATTTTTTTCTAACCTCCAAAAACCTGTCGGATTTTGAGAGGTAGGCTATTTTTTTTAAAAAATTGATGGATTTACTTCAAACTTGGTATCTAGGGGTTTTTTGGGTCGCTGATGACGAATTTGAAGTTAGATTTTCAAAATTCAAAATGGCGGCTCTAATATGGCGGACGATATCGACCCTTCAAAGGTGATAATTCCGCCCTTACACACGAAACTAGGAGCAATTAAACAGTTTGTCAAAGCCTTAGATAAAAAAGGAAACTGTTTGAAATACCTGGAACAAAAGTTTCCAGAAATCTCTGATGCGAAACTAAAAGAAGGGGTTTTCGACGGACCACGTATTCGCAAATTGTTAAAAGATGAGCAGTTTATCACCAAGATGAATAAAAAGGAGAAAGCCGCATGGCTTAGTTTCAAAGCAGTTGTCGGAAATTTTCTGGGTAATCACAAGAGTGAAAATTGGGAGCAAATAGTTAGTGATATGATTAAAAACTTTGGTAAGTTAGGATGCTTAATGAGCATAAAGTTGCATTACTTAGACTCGCATCGGGATCAATTCCCTGAAAATTTGGGAGATTACAGTGAAGAACAAGGAGAACGATTCCATCAAGATCTGAAAGAATTTGAGCGTCGTTATCAAGGAAGATGGGATGTAAATATGATGTCCGACTACTGTTGGATGCTGAAAAGGAATATTGTACCTGGAGGCACCAATTTGAAAAGAAAACCATTACACAGATCCTTTGTGGACAAAAGAGTGCGCTACCATAAAAAGACGTGAATACCTTACTTATGTATATAAGAATTTCCATTTCTAGTTTTGAAAATCTAACTTCAAATTCGTCATCAGCGACCCAAAAAACCCCTAGATACCAAGTTTGAAGTAAATCCATCAATTTAAAAAAAAAATAGCCTACCTCTCAAAATCCGACAAGTTTTTGGAGGTTAGAAAAAAATCCTGACTTGATGGAGCAAAACGGACTTCGGATTCGTGTTCAGCGCGTCAAAATACATAGGAAATGACTAGTCTGGTCTGCCGCGCACAACACTTTTTTTTTGTGGGGCTGTGTTATCGCTCTATAAAAACGGCACTAAACGTGAAAATGATAAACATTGATTTTAAAATACTTTCTTCTCGAAAGACGGACACTTTTTACAAAAGCAGCTAGAGATCCTTATCTTATATAAATTTCCTAATTCCGAAAGATTATGCGAATCCATACAAAAACACGATTGCAAAACGAAAAGTAATATAATGAGGGGTTCATTACCTCCTGCCGCCGTCAGATGGCAGCAGCATGCAGGGCGCACAAAGTCGCAGCTGTTATTAGATTACTTTTCTACTTTTTGTTTTGCAACCATGTTTTTCTATGGATTCGTACAGTCTTTTGGATTTAGGAAATTTATAAGATGAGGATTTTGGCTGGAGTTCTAACTTGGCAGCGGTAGTGACCGGACGGAATATGTTCCGGCACTCCATGCATTTTTAATCGATTTTGTTCTACCTATTATTTTTTCAAACAAGTTTTAGTTCATCTTAGTCAAGTTCTGTGTAGTAAATACTTATGATTTGTTCTGCTTCTGAAAGCAACTATATAACCTTTTATTAAAACGTTCGTTCTACCACGTGCTCTCTGATGTGTTCTTCGAAGTTTGTTCTAATCCTGATCAGTTCTGAGTTTTGTTCTATAAGCGAGTGTGACTTCTACCCTCGCTCATCGTAACCTTTTGTGAAATATCTAAAATTTTTTGTGTCATCCTGAGAATCTATTTTATTACTTCATTCTGTTCCGCGTGTTCTTTCATAAATTTTTCTGGTTTTATCTGAGTTTGAGACGACTCACTGTTATTGTGCTGTGACCTCTGCGGTTTACAATGCTTCGTAGATCTATGTAAACATCTTTTGTATATTTGTGGTGTCACCTTGTAGTGTTGTGGTCTTCGACAGTTTAATATCTTAACTGTATACCCCTTGTTCAAGGTTTAAGTATATTTAAAGTGTTTGAAACCCGGTGTTGACATTTTCCCGCGCTACAAGTACAATTGATGTTTCTCTCTCAACTTGAGTTTGTCTCTCATTGCTTTGCCCAGAGGGAGCCTGACTGCGGTAGTCTTTCTTTAAGCAACCATTGTGTTATTTTTTCCGATTGAAACTTAGAAATTGCTATTGAGATCAATTATATATATCAATGTATGGCCTATACGCTTTGAATTCAATTCTCACATGTATTCTTCTCATGGGAGTTTATTATGATTCATGAATAGATTCAACGTATGGCAAAGTCATTTTCCTTGTACTCGACTTGTCCGTTTCCAAGCGAACAATATATTTGATTCAATCTCAATTTCCAATAAGCTGGATTTACTTTGCTGTTTTCTAACCTGTATTACCAACAGTGTAGCATATAGTGTATTCTGGAACTTTTTCGTCTTCTAAGTTTATTGTTCTGACAGTTGGCTAAGCCTCAAGTCATTTAAGAAGAAGAAGAAGAAGATTTTGGCTGATTTTGTTAAAAGTGTTCGTGTTTCGAGAAAAAAGTATTTTAAAATCAATACTATTTCACGTTCAGAGCGATAATTAAAGCTCTCTTCTTGCCAAAGAATTTCAGATACCGTTCGGAAGCTCTTAAATATAAAAACGAAACAAGAAAATAACCTCATTGTTAATAAATTTATATGAACCCAAATCTAAAACATCTATTATCTATATATAAGTATACATTAAATAAATTCTGGTTCCTCATAAAATACTATTTTTAAATATTTAAAACTCAATTTGTTTTAAAATGGGCACGTAAGCTGATTTTAAAACCTATTGAGAAAAGTTTTTTTTATTCATCTTAGAACCATAATCAAAAGGAATTTTTAAGTGCCAATTCATTTTTATTTAAACCTCCTTCTGGCGCACCGTGGACAGTTAAGGGTTAAATAGTTTAAAAAAAAAAGATTATTGAATGAATAATGAAAAATGATTTTTTTTCTGTATTTTCAGAACATGGTAAACCTGAAGATAAAGCACAATTAATCAGCAGTGTAAGAGGAAAAGTTTTGGCACTTTCACAACACAAATTTGCGAGCAACGTTGTTGAGAAATGTGTGACACACGCTACAAGACAGGAACGTGCTGTACTCATTGAAGAAGTTTGCGGATTTAATGACAAGTTTGTATTTGCTTCTTTGTTACAATATGTATTATTAGTATTTGCTAAATCATATTATCGCATTCATTCTCCATACCATTATTTACTACTTTAATGTCCTATATATTTTACAATATTTCTCTATAATATTGTATTCAGTATACAAGTTGTTGCTTTGTCAATTTATTTCATTCAAAGTCGTTGCGGTTTATTTTAAGAAAATTATTATAATATCTATTTATTGTAGAAAATTATTTTTGGGGGATATTTCTACAAAAAGACATTTTTGGCAATTTGTTTCTTTGAGGTATTTCATATGAAAACGAAATTCAAAAATTTTTTTTTTCCCTATAGTAATTGATAGTGATAATGGTACTACATAAATATAAAAAAATATTAATTTGCTAATTTTTAATATTTTGCAAAATATAAAATAAGTAGTGTTCAAAACTTTTTGAAACGCATCAATAAGATCTAAAATGAATTTATTAGAATTTTCACTTAACAGAATTCTATTACCTATAATTAACTTTTGAAACAAATTTTTTTTTTCTTCGAATTATTATTTAATAGAAATTCCATTTAACCGAATTTCTATGTTACAGAATTATTATTTAAACTATTTTTTATTTTTACAGACAAATTTTTCATTTTAAATACTTCTTCAGGCTACTAAAATGATAATTTTTGAAATTTTCAACTCAAATTTTTGTTTCTAAAAATTGTCTTACATTTTTATAATTGTAGGCCTCGGATCGATTTTTAAAAGAAAGAAAAGTCATTTTAGTCGATTTATATTACAAGAAAAGTCTAAAAAGTAAATTTTTTAATTTTTTTTAAAATAATAATTTGAAGAAATAAAAATTCGGCCTAATAGAAATTCTAGATAATGAAATTCTGTCAAATAAAAATTCTAACAAATTAATTTTAGAGCTCAATTATGAGTTTCGATTTTTTCGAAGTTGAGAAACAAAAAAGACAGTTTTAAAAATTATAATGGAATTTTATTATTTGAAATAATTTTATTTATTTATAATTTCTTTTTGAAATATTTTTTTCTGAAAATATAACATTTTCTACGTTAAGAAAACATTTTTCTCTATTTTTAATAGGAGAGAAATTATAAATAACAATTAGAAATAACTTAATTTCGCTGTTATTTCGAACCGCAATTTTTTTTCTTAAATCTTTCACTTTGGGATAGAAATAAAGTACCTGAGTTTGGCACAACGAACTCGATAATTTTTTGATGAAAAGTGTACAAAAAATCAGTTTTTTTTTTGCAAATTTTTGCCTTTCATAAGTTTAGTTCCCTTTTTTAAAGAAAATTATTAAATTTTTTGTAATTATACAATACAGACGTAGAAAGTTGTTTAAAGATTATAAAAAAATTTGTTTAAAACAATATTCGGTAAAAAAATGACTTATTAGTATTAGAAAAAAATTGCGATTCGAAATTAGAGTCTAAAAATATTAACTTGTCTGGACTATTAATTAATAATTCCATAAGTAATAACATTTAATGGTAAGTATAATTTTCAATTTATAATATTAATAAAATTAATTGAAAATGATGTTTTTTCTGATGTAAATCTAAATTTATATTGAGGCGGTTCAACTTCTTGACATAATCTTTTATACATAAATATAGGATTTACAGAAAAAAAACCCTTACCGCGCACCACAATCCTTACAATTGTTTGTTTCAAATTATTTTGAAAATTGTATTTTCAACTAAAATTTAATTTCTTTGAATTATTGTTCAACAGAAATTCCATTTAAACAAATTTCTATATTACATAATTATTATTTATACAATTTTTTATTTTTGCAGGCAAATTTTTCATTTTAAATACTTCTTCACAGCCTACTAAAATTATAATTTTTGAAATTTTCAACTCAAACTTTTGCTTATAAAAATTATTTTCAAAATTTTATAATTGTAGGCCTTGGATCGACTTTTGAAAGAAAAAAAAAGTCATTTTAGTCGATTTACATTACAAGAAAAGTCTAAAAAGTCAATTTTTTTTTATTTTCAATTAGTTGATAAATATTTTCTTATTATTAACAATTTTTTATTAGGAATTAAATAAAATTAATTAATTTCTTAATAAGAATAATTCACAGATATATTTTCAACAATTTTTCTTTTTAAACCACCGTATTAAACTGAGACAAATTTTCAAGATTTCAATTAATTTTCAGAACAAATTTTGAAAAATAATTTAAAGTTACATTGAAAAAAAAAAGAAAATTTTATGCACATTATTCGAATTAAGAATTTCGGAAAATGTTTTAAATAATTAAAGTTTCGTAGAATTTCATTCAAATATTATTGCAAAAAAAATTAATTTTAAATGAAAATTTTGTGAAATAATTTAATTTTAGAAGATTTTTTAATTAAAATTTTAAAAATTATTGATTTTGAAAGAGTTTGATTTAAAATGTTTAGAAATAATTAAATTTCAAGAGATTTTCAATTGAAACTTTTATAAATTTGAATTTTTTTTTTTTTTTTACAAAATTCAGACAATAATTGAATTTTAAGAAAATTTCAACTGAAATATAGTCTAAATAATTGAATTTTGATTGAGTTACAGTTAAGATTTTTTATAAATAATTGCATTTTTTTGAGATTTCAAAAATTATAATTTTGTTCTAAATATAGACCTCGGATTATACCACTTTTTCGCCTTTTTCTGACTTTTTTTTTCGAAAATACAAATTTTTTCGACGTATTTAAATAAGATGTGACTTTTTTGACTTTTTTTTAAACATTTTTTAAATGAAATTTTTAAACAAAATAAGTCTTTTTTTAGTATACAATTTAGATTTTCTTTATTTCAATTATTTAACAAATTTTTTTCTAAATTAATTATTTTTTATAATTTTAATGAAATTCTTCACAAATTCAATTAAAAATTTTGTGAAATTCAACAATTGTTTACAATTAAAAAAAAGAAAAATACAAATAAAATTACCAAAAATTCCAATTTAAAAACATTTAAAATTTAATTATTTCTTAAATTTACCATATAAAACTTTTTGAAATTTAATAATTTCAATTATAACTCTTTCAAAATTTAATTTTTTTTAATATGATTTTTATAATATTCTTTAATAATATAATAATAATGATAATAATATTCTTTAATTTTTAATAAATCCTTCAGCAACAGAAATCACCAAAAATTTCAATTCAAAATCACTTGAATTCAATTATTTCTAAAAATTTCAACAGTAACTCTTCCAATATTGATTGGATTTTAAATACTTTTTATAATATTTTTAAAAAAATTTAACTACTTGGAAGCATTTTTCAAATCACTTGAACTAATTTGAATTGAATTGAATTAATTTGAATTAATTTCAAAAATTTGAATTGTAAATCTTTGAAAATTAAAATAATTAAAATAAAAAATCTACTTTTTTGGAATTAAAATCGACTAAATGACTTTTTTTTTGCTCCTTAAAGTCGATCCGAGGTCTGTAAATATAAAAATTAATTAAAAAACGATTTAAATAATTGAATTAAAACCCCTGAAATAATTAATTAAACAAATAATTATATAGATAAAAATTTGTGAAAAAACTTTTCAATTAAATTAACATTTAATTATTAATTGATTTTGGAAGAGTTCGAATTTAAATTTTTTTTGGAAGTAATTAAATTTCAGAAGATTTGAAATTTAAACTTTAATTGATAAAATTTTTTTTACAAATTTTAAAAAATAATAAAATTTTAGAGTATTTTTAATAAAAAAAAAAAAAAAACTTTTTATGTCTCTGAATTGTTGAAAAACTGTATTAAAGTAATTAAAAAAATTAATCTAGCGAAGAATTTTAAATAAAATTTTCAGAAATAATTGAATTATAGAGAATTTTAATGCAATCCGTGGCTTATTATTGAAAACCTCTTAAAATATTTTCATTAGGTTTAGGAAAAAAATTTTAATTTTGACTAGAAATCAAAGAAAAGTCAGGAAAAAAGAAAATAATATTTTTGTATCAAGCCTGATAAAATTTTTATATTTTTAAAGATTGCTAATTTCTATTTATAATATTTGCTAATTTATATTTTTATTAAAAATTTTTGAAATTTCTATCTATAAAAATAAATGATTTTAATTTACAGTGCATTGAATGTAATGATGAAAGATCAATATGCAAATTACGTGGTACAAAAGATGATTGACGTTGCCGAGCCAGCGCAACGTAAAGTATTGATGCATAAAATTCGACCACATTTGGGCAGTCTTCGCAAGTACACCTATGGAAAGCATATAATTGTGAAATTAGAGAAATTTTTCATGAAAACAGCATCGGCAATGGGAGTATCGACACCGGCAAATGCATCGACAGGTGCCGGCGATTTAGGACCCATTGGACCACCCGCATCATCCGCAGGACCAGTTCCAACACCAGCCCAACAAACAACTCAAGTCCTATAAAAAGCGAGAAAAAGGGGATAAAAAACAAAACAACAATTTCTTTCTAAGTCGTATTTCAAATTGAATAAGCTTTTTACGACAGTTTTTCTTGCACGAAGACAATTTTTAAATATCTTAATAATAATAAATATTAATAATTATTAATAAATAGTAATTAATAATAATAGCCGGAGAAAAAAAAAAAAAAAAAAAAAGTAATTTGTGCGCAGCTTCATATTTTATATTGCTTGAATTTCTGTCATGGAAAGTTCGATACATTTTATTTCCATTTTTGAAATCGACTTCAAAATTGAATTTCTTTTTTTCCGATTTCTTTGTTTTCGAAAAGAAAAAAAAGAAAGTTGCATCTATATATATATATAGCTATAGAGACCATATATAGTGCTTTATTATCGTTGATCGCAAATTTAAGCGATTATTATTTTTTTTTTTTCTTTCCATCGGAAAAAAATAGAAACTGGCTTTAGGAGCCGAACCGCATATTTTTTTTTTTTAAATTAGGAATAGCGTTTTAGACGTTCGACGTGGGAGTGAAATCGAGAGCGTCCCCGACATTAAAAACTCTTTGACCCGACTCTGTCCCGATGTGTTGCCGCTTTGGAAGAGTTATAAAATTAGAAATAATAAAAGAAAAAATAAAAAAACGTAAAAGATCGACGAGAAGAGGCCAAGAGAGGTTCCTCTGAATTTTTTTCAACCCCCGAGAGAAAACGTATTACAGAAACATTTTTCACGAGGTTTTTTTTTTTTTTTTTTTTTAATTTCCTCGTTTTTTCTGTCTTTCTACCTCTCTTCTTTTACTTTCTTTTTTTTTAAGACTTGTGAATATTGTGTATTATATACGATAAAAATTAACATATTTTTTTTTGCTTACGATTTTTCTCACCATTTTTTCCACAATTTGCAAAAAATATTTGCAAAATAAATCGGAAAATCGTTTTTTACCCCCCCTTTCTATTTTTCACAATGTAGATGAAACTCAATTGTATATTGTATAAACGTTGTAGAAGTAAAGAAAAAAAAACCGCCGCTCAAATCGACGAATCATACAGCGTGTAAAATAGCCTTTAAAACTTCTCCTCCCATTTTTTTTTAGCGCCTTCCATGGATTTTCGACGATTTTATATATAAAAAAAAAGAAAAAATCTCGGCGGGGAAAAACTGAAAATTTGTACAATGTATAATAATTTTGTTAAATGTAGTTGTTATTAAAAAAAAAACACGGGAAACCTGTTTTCTGTATAAATTTACAAAAAAGAGAGAAATATAGGAGTTTTTTTTTTGTTTTTCTTGTAAAATATTGTACATATTACGATTTATTAAGAGTCGATAAATTTCTATTTAAAAAAAAAAACAACTTTCGCTCTTTCTTCTTGCCGAAAGTGTCATTATTTGTATAAAAGAAAAAAAAAAAAAGTGAAAAACAAAAATAGTGGTAAAAAAAAAAAAAATACAATTCCCGCGTCGATGAGGAAAATGAGAAAAATCGTCTTTAAATCCAAATGGGAGAATTATGACAAAATTCCACATTACAGACAGACATTCCAGTCACCGTCTCTCGAGTCGCTTCGTCGATATAAATATAAATATAAATATATATATAAATATATATATGATAATATAAATATGATAGTACCTTGAACGTATTGTTAAACGTTGTAATTTTTAAGAACTGACGACATATATATTTCCTTTATAAATGTAAATCGCGCGTCACTTTTTGTAAAAACAAATTTAGAAGGAAACAAATTTTTGCCTTTCTACATTTTCACATCTTTATTCATTTTTCTCAACTCTCAATATTGCCAAACGAAATACATTTTTATAATTAAAGGCAAAAAAAAAAAAAAGAAAAAAAGAAAAATAGCGATATATGTCCCTCTCTCCCCCCCCACGTCTAATATATATGTTAATTTTACATTCTTACTCTTTATATATATATTATATATATAATATAATAATATATATATTGAAAAAAATAATTCAAATAAATATTTATTTGACAATGGTTCATTGAGCCAAATAATATTTTTTTCAGTCTATTGTATATTTATATGGGAAATTCCATGTGAGATTTCGGTTTAAAAAAAAAAATTTTTTTAACTAGGTAGATTTTTTTCGAATTTTTTATGAAAAATGGGAAAATACATGTTTTTTTATTTCTCTATTCGATAAAAATTGTGGAAGTTGTGATTTTTTTTAAATTTAACGGCGTCAGAGGCCGACTACATTTAAAATGTGATTTTTTCTGTTCTGCTAGCAGATAAAAAATAATATATATGAAATTTGTTCGATTTCTCTTTAATATTTTAACTATAATAACAAAAAAAAAAATATTTTTTTTAAATTAAATTAATATGAGAATAAAAACTGAATGAATTTAAAAATAAATAAATTTTCAAAAAATAAGAAATATAAGAAAATAATACGAAATGAATCAGAAACTGGATTAGAAAAAAAAATTCCAAAAATACTTCGGTTTTTTGAAAAATTATTTTTTTTGGTCTTAATTTATAATTTTTAAATGCTTCTGTTATAGTTTTCTTTTTTGTTTTCAACAAATAAGAATTAATAAAAAAAAAAACACTTTTTTTCGAATTTAAATAAATGAATGATAAATAGAAATTTTAGATTGAAATTATTTAAATTTAAAATATAATATATATATGTAAACAATTAAAGATTTAAAAAATTAGTTACTGTATTCAATTTAGTAAAAAATTTATTTGTTTTTTGGTAGAAAAAAATTGAAAAAAAAAATTGTTTTCACTAAAAAATTCAATTATATATTAAAATTCCAATAATTTATTTTATTTATAATTATTATTTATTTGGAATTGAAATTATTTTGAATTTAAAAAATTGAAAACTATTACAAATTAAAAATACCATTAATATTTTTTTCTCATTTTAGTGCCAAATACAAAAAAATTTTTGAAATAAAAATGTTAAAATAAAAATTGAATTATTTTTTGAAATTCAATTAGAATACAATATTTTTATAATTGGATTAAAAAAAAAATAGTTTTTTTTTTATTATGCGGTTCATTAAAAATTTAATTTCAAAAATCAATCATTTTAGGGTTTTTGAGAAAATTTACTTTTTTTTTTTTTACTTAATTCCAAGTTTTCAGATGTTTCCGTTCTTTTTTTTACTATATATATATATTAAAAATCTTACAGAAAAATTGAATATATTTTGTATGTAAAATTATTTTTTTTTATCTATTAGCAGAATAGGAAAAATTGCATTTTAAATTTATTCGGCCTCTGAACGCCGTTAAATTTAAAAAAAATCATAACTTTCATAATTTTTATTGAATAGAGAAATTAAAAAATACGTATTTTTTTATTTTTCATAAAAATTTCGCAAAAAAAAAATTACCTAGTTAAGAAAGAATTTTTTTTTTCCATCTTACGTAGAATTATCCATATTGTATACTATATAATATATATTATTTATTATATACTATATATTATATACTATATATTATATAATATATATATTGTGTACTATAAATTATACACTATATATTATATAATATATATTTATATATTTATATATAATTATGAACATCGTTCGATTTAACTGCCTCTTAACAGGTACTTTTCACTATCGCTATTATTAATCGCTCTAGGCGCAATCTTATAAATATATATTATATTATAAATATACGTAAATATTAAAAAAAAAAAAAAAAAATATTCACTAGATTTTTGAATATTTTTTAAATCTCAAAGCGGTAGATTCCCTCCCCAAAATAAATAATAACGAACAAGAGTTTCACGGTGATAAGATTGTCGGGCAAGAGATCCGACGCATTCGGGGGGAGTAAATAAGAAAAAAAAAAAGAAAAAAGAAAACCTTGAGAAAAATTCTTTAAGAAAAACAAAAAAACGATTTTTGATTATAAATAGTGTAAATTTTTTATATAGCGATTATCGGCGATATCACACACACACACACATACATACACATATATACCTGTATTCTCTGACTAACGACGACCATTGTAAAAAAAAAAAAAAAAAAAAAAAAAAAAAATTGAAAAAAAGCGGACAAAAGAGATACAGGTTGTAATTATTAATTATTAATTTCGATCTTATTTTTTTTTTACATTTATTATTATTTTTTTGTATGCCGAATTCATGTGTGTGAATTAGGAATTCGGCGAAAGAAAAGTGTTTTTTTTTTTTCGGCAAATCGCGATTATAAAAGGGATGAATTCGAGTTTCTTGAACTTTTACTATTTTTATACTTGTCTATTTTTTTTCTAGTTTTAGCGGTCACGTTCAAGATTGAAAGCTTTTTTTTTTGAAAACACTTTTAAAAATCGATAATTATTTATAAAAATTTTTTTTATTCCTCTTTTTGTCTTGAGCGAAAAATCCTTAGGCAAGTATAAATGATTGTAAAAGAATGAGACACCAAAAACGATGTTTTAACAAAAGAAAATTCTAATTTTCCGTTTATTTTCTCGAAGGAGATTTAAAAAAAAAAAAACATCTTTTTTGAACTCGAAATGTTACGTTGCGCGTGATTTGCGTCCTCCATATATTAATAATAATAATAATTATAATAATAATAATCGAAAAAAAATCGCGACGTAACAAAGAAAAGGCGATTTCAATGTATACTTATAAATATATAAATATATGTATATATATTTATGTATATGTATATATTTATATATGTATATTTATAAATATAAAATATCTGTATATGTATACTTAAACTTTAAAAAAAAAAAACCTTTATCGATATATGATATATGTATATATGTATATATATTATACATATTATATTATATATACATATATATGTATAATAAGTAATATTTAAATATTGTAACAATTGTATATGATTTTACTACTACACGCTAATTGTATTATATATATATGAAAGATCTATGAACCTCCCACTTGTAGAATAACAGGAAAAAGATGGTAATTTTTTTCCGCACAGTTTTTTGCAAAAAAAAAAAGAAAATACACGGAACACACATACTGCGTACTTGTACGATATTATTCATAAATTCATTCTCTTTCTCTATCTCTCTCTATCTCTATCTCTCTCGTAAATAATAATTACCGATTTCAACTGCCATGGCACCTGTATAAATGGTCCTTTGGTTGAATGAAAAGGGTCAATAGTAGCGTTTCTTTCTATAAAAAAATAAGAAAAAAAAAAAAACAAATGAAAATGAAAAAAAAAGTGTAATCTTGAAAGAAACGTCACGGAAATGGTGCGCCCTGATATTAAGACTGATGTACAGTAGCGCGCTATCTCCCGAATAAGTCGCATCTTTTCAAATACATCAAGAGAAAAATAATACACACACACACATGCATTACATTTTTTTTTTTTTTAACTATTATTGTATTTAATGGACGTGCATATAACTTACTGGCACATTGGAAATATGTTTATAAATACATAACTTTTAAGATTGATATTTGTTACATATGTATACATATAAAAAAAAAAATGTAATTTGGTTTGACTATATTTCAAAATAATGCTCTTTTTTAAAAAAAAATGATTCTTATTTTTTTTTTCGTTCTCGATGAAAAATTGTGAGAAGTTTGCAGTTTATTTTTTTTTTTAGAATATTCTGCGAAATTTTGTTTTGAACAAATAAAATACTTCTTTTTTCGAATATAAATTGAATTGAAATTTTATCATTAAAAAAAAAGGGGAAAATTAAGAAAAAAGTAAAACAAAATTGAAATTTTCTACTTTTTCAATTATTTAAATTGAAAAAATTAAAATTCTTTCAAATTAATAACAAAAAAATTTTTATTTGTTTTTTCAAATTCCACAAATTTTGTTAAAAATTTAGGAGCAATTATTGTCTTTAACATAATCATAAATTAAAAATTAGTTATTAACAGAACTAAAAAAAAATAAAATAAAATTGATTTCATCCAAAGATACAGTTTTATTTGAAAAAAAGTTATTTTTAATTAAAATTTTGTTGTTAAATAATAATTAATAAACATTTTTCCCTATTTCTTAGATAATGATTTGAAAAAAAAATTATTTCTTTATTAATTTGATAAAAATATATTGTTAATTTTAAAAAAAAAAACCATTTGGTAAAAAATCTTGTAAAGAAATAAGAATTGGATAAAAATTATAATTCTTCATTAAAATTAAACAAAAAATATATATAGAAAGTGAAATGTGCAAGGTTTATTAGTAATTATTAGTTTTTAGTTAATATTATTAGTTAACAACAAATTTTTATAAAAATTAATTTATTTTAAAAATTGTATAACTGAATTTTTCAAAATTTGATGAAATTAATTTTATTTGTTAAAAAACAAATTTTTAGTTTGAGGTTATGTTAATGGGTTAAGTACCTTTAAAAAAAAAACAAAATTATGGAATTATAAATTGAAATTTTTACTTTTCAATTTTTTAAATTGAAAAAAATTACAATTCTTTCAAATTAAAAACAAAAAAAATTTTATTTGTTTTTCCAAATTCCACAAATTTTGTAACAAATTCCTAAAATTAACAAGTACACGTTAACATAACCTCAAAATTGAGAAATTGTTTTTTTAACCATAACCTCAAAATAAAAAGTAGTTTATTAACAGAACTATAAAAATTTTTTTAAAATTGTACAACTAAATCTTTCAAAATTTGATAAAATTAATTTTATTTCTTAGTTTTATTTGTTGTTAAAAACAATTTTTTAGTTTGAGGTTATGCTAATGGGCTAAGTACCTTTAAAAAAAAAACAAAATTATGGAATTATAAATTGAAATTTTTACTTTTCATTTATTTAAATTGAAAAATTAAAACTCTTTCAAATTTAAATCGCAAAAATTGTTTTTTTTTTAATATTTAGAGCAATAAAATTAAAAAATAATTGAAGGTATAAAATTATTTACAAAAAAAAAAGAAAATTGAATTTCCAAAATAATAGACAAAAAAATTGATAGAGTTGTTTTTTTTTTTTATTATTTTGTGTTTATGAAAAAATATGTTTCAATTTATAATATTCCTTTAATTTATGTTCAAAATAAAAATTCATTTTTATTTTCTATTCTTTGTTTCAAAAACAAAATTTTGAAGAATATTTTTAATCTCCATTTTAATTTCGTCAGGAAAATCATAAACTTATTTTTATTTTCTTGAAAGAAAATTTTTTTTTTTTACTTTAAATTTTACTTGCAATTGGGAGTATTTTTTTAACGTGATATTTCGAGTGAAATTATTTTCCATTTGTTGTGAAAAAAAGAAGGAATAAGAGAAAAATTAAATAAATTCTAAAAAGAATACCGCCAAACAATGAAGTTCAATTTTCTTTAAAATTGAAATTATTTCCGAAATTTTACTGAAAATTACATTTAAAATCAAAAAGAATTACAAAAAAAGTTTGAATTTTAAAATTAAATTACAAAAAATATTTCTTACGTTCAAATTAATAATTCTTTAATTTATGTGGAAAATAATTTTTTTTTAATAATGTCTTCAAATAAAAAAACAACAATATTTTATGCCGGTTTTATAATTCCTTCAATTTTTTTTTACTATTTAATTTTTTTTTTTTTGGAATTACGTTAAAATTAAAAGATATCAAAAAATTTGTATTTAATTTAATTTTTTTTGCTTTAAACTATCAATGTGACAAAATACTGTAATGTACGTTAAAATTTTGCATTAATTGTATATTTATATCACGGCAAATTGTAAAAAAAATAATAATTTTTATTCCATGTAATTTTTAAATAAATGCAAAATTTGTATATTTTATAAATAATAACGATAAAGGCATTTTCAATAAGATTAAATTAATTAATTAATTAAAAAAATTATTAAACGAAAACGAGTGAAGAAAATATATAACTCGATTTCTAATATCACTCCTAAAAGTTATAAAAACAATTTTTTTTATTAAAAATTCTTTTTTTTACATTTTTTTTCTACTTTTACTTTTATTCTTAATTTTCGCCATTAGTTTTACGTACGGCCAAACATATTTGGTTAAACAACTTTCTCCAATAGAGTTAATTACAAAACATAAAAATTACAATTAATTTCTTATTCAAAATAAATATTTCTCAAAATGACAATAATATTTCAAGTCATATTATTACGAAAAAAAAAAATGTTTTATCAAATTAATTTATTTATTTATAAATAAAAAAAAATTTCATTTCTTATCGCAAATAATCTCTTGGATGTTATAGTTGTAATAACCAAATATTTGAAATTTATTTTCGCATTTATATTTTAAAAGAACATAAATCACAAAAAGAACAAACAAACATGGAATGAATATATAAATATGAACAATATATTGTTTTTTTTTTTAATTTTGAAAAATAATTTAAATATATAAATAAAAAAAAAATATGAGTGGGAAGGATGAGCATACGAAAAAGAAAAATTGCATAACTTGTATATTAGTGTATAGAATGTAGAAACGACGATAGCTGCAAAAAGAGGATCATTTTCGACAATGTTTTTTACAACAGGCAGAGCGAATAGATACGTCATTATTATAAGATTTAAAAAGAAAAAAAAAAAAAAAACACAAAAAATAAGTAGTTCATGCGACTTCAAAAACACATTTTATATTTAAAAAAAAAAATAATAATAACGAGACAAAATTTCCACAGACACATTTTATGTTATACACGTGTATAAAAAAAAGGTATTTTTTTGAAAATATGTTTTTTTTTTTGAAGATATGTTTCTTTCGAAAAAAGTGTTTTTTCTGAAAAATAATTTTTTTATACACATAAATACAAATCACGAGAAAATTTTTATTTTGAGAAGTGCAAAATTTTTTCGAACATTTTCTGTTTTTTACATTTTTTTTTTCTTTATTTGTGAACAATGTTTTCACTTTTTGTAATTCATTTTTTTATAAATAAATTTGTAAATTTATTTCACTAATCTCCTTCTATTGTTGCAAAAAAAAAAAAAAAAAATTTTCTCGATAAATTTAAAAGAAAAAGAACTAACGAAATAATTGAAATTTTTAAAAAGTTAATTTTTTTAAATATATTTATATGGGCGATTTCACGTGAAATTGACCTATGACATTTTAAATTTGGTAAATATATATATTTTTTCCATCTTTGTAGACAAAAAAAAAGGTTTACGTATTTTTTTAAAAGTGCTCAAATTTTTCAGTTATGAATTTTTAAAAATCTAATTTTTTCCATTTTTTTTTTTTACTAAAAAATTCTAGTGACCAAAAACACTTTTCATTTTGAAAAATACAAAAAATGGGGCCTAAATTTTGAAACATTTATTTTTTTTTCCAATCGTTATTTTTTCTAAACAAATTCAAATTTTTTTCTTGTATTTCGTTAATATATTTTAAAATTCGATGAAAAAGTGAAACTTTTTTTTTTTGTATTTTGGTGATAATTTCTAAATTCAATACTTTTAGAATTAGATGTATTTTTAAAAATACTTGAAAAAATCAGATTTTTAATAATTCATAACTCAAAAATTTGAGCACTTATAAAAAAAAAAATACGTAAATCTTTTTATTTTTGCTACAAAAATCGAAAAAAAATATATTTACCGAATTGTCCATATTTATATTTTTGATTTGAAGGGCTCAATTTTAAAAAACCGTAAAGTTCATTTTCGCTATCAATTTGTTAGGGGAAAATGATACGCTTTTTTTTTAATTAAGCCTTTTTCTCGAAATTCGAGATTTTTTTTTTGGTAAAAATAGAAAATAAAGAGTACTTCTCAAAAAAAAAAAATTAACGTGAAACATATACATTTCATAAATACAATTTGAATTTTACAAAAAAAAAAATCATGCTTAACTTGTAGAGTCGTTTAGTAGAATTTTTCCTTAAATCGAGCAGCCTGAAAAATAGAAGTCGCCACTTGAATATATTTATTGAATAAAGTTATAAATAATCAATTAACTGAGTAATATATATATATATAAATATATATATTTCAGTATAATTATAAATAAATATTTTTTTCAAGCGCCTTGAGATTAATGCTTTTTTCTGTTGGCGCACTTATCGTCGTAGATGCAGATTAATTATAATCACATTATAAGAATTCATTGTATGCTTTCTTGGCTTTGAGTTTTTTTTTTTTTATTTTTGTCATGATTTTTCTCTTTTTTGTACGCAAATCAGTACTTTTAGGATTTATTTATTGTCGTCTCCACCACATTTTTAGTTTAATTATTTTCAACTGCCTGCAATTGCTTTTTTTTTCTTATACACGATGATAATTATGCTGAGGAATAAAAAAAAAAGAATTGTGTGTCAGATAAAACGAAAAATGATATAATAGTTGCGTTAATGTTTAAGTCGAATTTTATGTAAGCTTAGACGATGTCGAAAAAAAAACTATGTCCAACTTAAAACAAAGCATTTAATTGTAACACATTCTGATTTTTAATTAGTCTATAGTTGAAAAATAAGTTGTAAATTATAAAGCCAAATGCAATAAAAGCTGCATTAAATAATTTTTGTAAATTTGATAAAAATGCAGGGTATTATACAAAAAAAAAAATAAAGCGAAGCAATGCAGGTAGATTGTTATTTGAGTTCAGCAGCATTTCATTCATATAATTATAAATAGGCGTATATATATAGACTATATATATAATGTGTATTTATATGAACTAATAATTTTTATGTATATATTTATATATATACGCTATTCAAATACATAGAGACAATTTTTTTTTATCTCTCTGTCTACATTTAAATACACATACAACACATTTAAAAAAAAAAATGGTAATCAATTAAACGTAATCTAAATGTAACATGTATATGATGGTTGTACAAATGTAACATTTTTTTCCATTATGTATGAAAACAATATGATTATTAAAAGATAAATAAATAAATAAATAAAAAAAACAACAACAACGGTGAAGAATTGGTGACGCAAAAAAAAAGAATGTTTTATTGAAATATCTAAAGAAGCAATAAAGTAAAAGTCTTAAAATGATGTGACAATTTTTGTTATGCGTCACAATTTCGTTCGGTTTGTTCACCCAAGAGTGATTTACCAGTAAATTACTACTACTATAAATTATTATAAAATACAATTTCTGTAATAACATTATGATATAAAACCATACATTGAATGGCATTTAATGAATTGTTTTCTGTCCTTCATTCCTTATTCCTGAATTAAAAAAATTTTCATTTAAAATTTCTTTTTTTTTTTGCAAGTGCAATAGGCCGATTTTTTTTGGAAATTTGGTTGACTACTAAAACATTGAAAAATATTTGATATATGGCGGTCCGTTTTGAGTTTTAAGGGTAGAGAAAACAACTTATTAAAATTTGAGGGAGGAAATTATCAGAAAAAACTTTTTAGATTTTAAATTAATACTGTCAATACTTGACAGTATT
Source organism: Leptopilina boulardi (assembly GCF_019393585.1). Lineage (NCBI taxonomy): Eukaryota > Metazoa > Arthropoda > Insecta > Hymenoptera > Figitidae > Leptopilina > Leptopilina boulardi. The sequence goes on from NW_026137909.1 coordinate 2,632,650, forward strand.
GAAAAAATTACAATGTTTCTTCCTGCTCAACATTAACATTTTAATCACATAAAGATAATTAAATCACAAATTATAATTAATAATTAAAATAAAATACTGAAATGAACAAAATTGTTAACCCTTTCATTTTAGTTAGTAAATTTTTATTTTTTCAAACAAAATGAGATTATAGAGGATACAATATATAAACGAAAAAAAGTAACACAACAGAAATGAACTTTAAAAATCTAACTTCATCCTCATCTTGCCTCCTACTTCCCAATCTTTTGCATTGTTAAACGCAATTGCGAAGAGACCTAGAACGCAGTCTTCGCTCAAGTTGAATTTTTCCATCAGTACATTTGGAATAATTAAAAAAATTCGAAATTTTAATAAATAAATAAATATCGATTAAATTTTAATAAAATAAAATTTTATATGTTTATATAATTACTTATTAGAATTATTTTTTTAATGATAAGAAAATTAAAAAGTTTCAACAATTTGTAATTTAAAAAATGTTAAATACTTAAGCAATATTAAGGCGCATTCAGACCTCTCGGCTGCCTACCTGCCTGCTGCAGTTGCCATGGTAACAGAATGGGAGTGAGTGAAACAGACGAAAAATTTAAATTTTCTGCTTCACTCACTCTTATCATGTTACCATGGTAACTACAGCAGGCATGCAGGCAGCCGAGTGGTCTGAATGCGCCTTTAATTTCAGGAATATAATGCAAATTTATAGCTTTTTGAAATATTTTATTTAAAAATTAAATAATTTTGTTTCGTTTAAAAATAACTTTTTGCAAAATTTCAAAAGGTATCATTAACCTAAAGAGAAATAATTTCATGTTTTAAAAAATAAATAATTTTTTGCAGTCATAAAAATGGGCCGCATAGATAATTTTGGTGTAATTTAACTTTGCAACATGATATTTAGATAATGAAAAATTATAGAAGTTTCTAAAATTAATTGTTAGAAAATCTTAATTAAATATATTTACTTACTTTCTTTAGTTTTTTACATTAAATTTTTAAGTCCTTTTATAAATCGATATCTCCTCACTCTTTTTGTACTTTTTTCCTTTGCCATTTTATTGTAACACTTCTTTATTTTAAACATTCGGGAAAGACATTCACTGACAATCTGACATTTATTTTTATTACTTGAATGTGGTCATTAAAAAAAGAAATACCAAAGACTTCATTTATTACTTTTTTTAAAAATGATTTTTGTAGTCTAGGGCCCTATCAGGTCCCGGTAATTCCCCGATCAGGCTATAATGAGGCAACCCTTATCAGGGCCAGATAGCAAATAAGATTTAACTAGATCAATTTTAACACGGGTTTATGAAAGGTTCTGGAAAAATATCAAATTTCTAAAAATGCTACTAACAATAATAATTTTGAAATTTTTAATTCAAACTTTTGCTTCTAAAAATTATTGTCTTACATTTTTATAATTGCTGGAGGCCTCGTACAATGGGACAAAACGCTATAAATGGTTAATAAGTGATCAAAAATGCTTCAAATCACTAAAGAGACTCTTCAGCAATAAAGAAAATTAAATCTGAAATATTTTCAATAATTATAAAACGATTGTTATAAACAAATTGTCAAAAGTCATGGAGTATAGTCACTTTTTGCTTTAATTTTCCTAAAAATTATTACTCGGGGTTTTTTGAGGTCGCTAATTACGAATGTAACGACAGATTTTCAAAATTCAAAATGGCGGATCCAATATGGCTAACGACTTTTTTAAAAACTCAATTAAATTCCCTCAAACTCGTTACTCGGAGGTTTTCCGGGTCGCTAATTACGAATATAAGGAAAGTTAATTGTTTTTTTGTTTAACTTCAGGATATAATATAATCGTAACTGTTCAATTCGCGTGATTTCAGATTTCAACCATCTTTTCTTTTCGATCGTGTACTTTTAAAAAATTACGTGGTTATTTATTATTCGGACTATTTCGTACTCATTTTGTATTAAGACATTTAATGGTACTAAATTCGTATTATTTCTGACTGTTTGCGAATAGATTACATACTAGTTTCACATAGTATTCCGGACTTTCTGGATAAAGTTCCGATTAACCCAAACCTCCAATCTTTTTGAAACTGTATTTATCCACGTATTTTGGTGCGCTGATTACGAAAATCATAGTGAAAATTGGCGCAAATGTGATTATCATGGTAAAAACCATAAAAAACACCATAAAATTATGGTTTTTTACGATTAACTCGTAAGAAACGCAAAGATTCAAAAAAATTCTAGACAAAAGTTGTAGGTCTCAAAAGAACACACATTTTATTTTGTATACATTTTTCACCTAAATTGATTTGTTTTTGAGAAAAGTTGAAAAAACTTCAAATATCATTGACAAAAGAAGTTACGCGGCCTACGGCCTCGTTGTGTTTTACTCGCGTATAGCTTTGCTCACTTGTTTGTTTGTTTTGTTTAAATGGCCTCTTGTATAGACAAATAGCCAGTACTAAAAGTCACTTCCAGTAATAAAAGTTAATGAATATCACTAATAATGTTTAATTAATTGCGATTTTGATATAAAGTTAATTTTCACGAACACTGTTTTAACGATAGTATTTATGGGTAATCCAAGGTATTAAACCAGTCTAGGATTTTAAGTATAGATAACGTGCAGTTCACTGCGGTGTATTACTGTCTACGTAGCAAGGCAGTCAGGTTGTGACTGTACCATTAGCCTCTATATCGTGTGGGGCGATTATTGTCCATTCCAATATACGAATTCAGTAAAGGTTAGATGTATATTCTAGAGAAATGCTCTCCCGTACATATGTGAGCAGATCTCAATCTTGTAATTAAATTAATATATCTTCTTGGCACATCAATGCCGCCAAACCAAGGTCTTACAGATTTGATATTAACTTTTTCAAAATAAGGATTACGGGATATATTAGAACCAAAATAGGGCCATAATTTATTTGTCCACGATATTAAATCGGAGCTCAACAATGAATAAAAGTCTCTCATAGGAGCACCTGCAAAATTGCCAATAGGTAGATTGTAGGACTCTTTAGCCAATTTGTCAGCTTTTTCATTGACTACAATACCCTTATGTGATGGGACCCACATATATTGGATAAGACGACCCTCACGAATCAACTCAATTGTAATTTTAACTATTTTAAGTATAATAGTATGCGGCTTAAGAAGTGAAAACCTATTCCCAATGTCACTCAGTGAAGTTCTCGAGTCAGATACTATAATTATCTGATTTAATTGAGTAGATCTTATGAATTTCAACGCAGACAATATACCGTATAATTCACAACATTCAGAATTCATGACTCCACTGAGTTTGATTGAGAAATCAAGGTTCATAAAAGGAACATGATAGCTTGCTCCAGAAAGACTCCTAATTGGGTTATGCGAGCCATCAGTAAAGATGTGCACATAATCCTTAAAAGAGGAGTTCATAAAAAAATCAAAAGTCTCACATGGATTAACACTAGATTTAACTTCCAAACCGGAGTCCACATCAATCGAAATTTCAAATGTAAGCTCACGCCAAGAAAAATCAAAAAATTAGGTTTTTTGTTCGACCACATTTATTTAGCATAACCCCAACATCCATATATGCTTCAAGTAAAGAAAATTTTGTTATTCGTAAAACTTTTTCATCCGGAGAACCCGTTCTTCCAAATAAGACTTCATCCAGTAATTGTAGTTTGGGAAATAGGGGGTTGCGAGATCAAGAAATATTTCTAACTATGTGTCTTCTACAAAGCATGGCTCTTCTGAGATGTAAAGGAGGCTCATCAGATTCAGATAATAAAATTGAAGTGGGAGTAGATCGCATGCATCCAAGTACTGATCTTAAGGCAGAAAATTGTATACGGTCTAAAATACTCTCTTAATTTAAATCAGTGAAATTTCACTGATTTGCAGTGAAATTTCACTGAATGAAATAGCTAGAAGTCGGTTACTGAGAATCAGTGAAATTTTACTAATTGAATCAGTGAAGAATAAAACTGACTGTTTTAATCAGTAAGTAAAATGTCACTTATTTAATCAGTGAATTGACGATTTTAAAATATTAATAATAGTGAGTAATTAAAACATTTAAACAGTTTTAAGAAAAAAACAATTTATTTTTTGAATTACAAAACTTTTACTTATATGTAATCAGTTATAACATCAACTTTTAAAAGCGTGCATACCTTATACAATTTAAACATATAATACAGCTTACACTTTAAATGTAACATATACATGTATTATGCATTGTATATATTATATATCATAATATTATAATATCTCACAATTTACACTCTGAAAGTTATTATTTTTCTGTGCTTCGACAGACAAAAAATTTATAACTATGCTTTTCATTAGACGAGTATTTTTGTGAAATAGAATAACCATAAAATTTCCAAAAACAAACAAATATTAAAAACTTTTCTTTAAAAGAAAGACAACTTAAATATTTATCGTCGAAACCCTCAAATCTTCGCGTATATTTATGTAATTAAATATAACATATGATAAGGAACAATACTTTTAAGATCTGTAATATTTGGTGGATTCGCTTTAAGTTGTAGAAAAATAATAATATAAAATATTCGTAAAACACACAAAACATTGCAAAATATCAAGTATTTAATTTATAAAAAATAACTAAAAAATAATTTAACGGTTAATCGGATTCTTCCGTATCTTCTGAACTTTCATTTTCATTTTGAAGTTGAATATTGTTTAAAGTGGTATAAAGCGAAACGACTGAGCTTCTGGCGGGTTCGGTTTGTGTTTTATAGAAATAATTATCTATAAAATTGTAAAAAAAGATCAAAGAAGCCGCAAAATGTACATTTGTCACATAATGTAACTTGAAAAGTAAATCGAACGCTACAATTGGCATTGTTCTTTTATCAACATTTATTAGTTTCCCATCGCCAACAATAAAATACTTTTCAACTTTTTGTCCCTGAACACAAAGAATATACGGTTGCACTGTACCTTTGGAAGCAATCTGTGAATTTTCTACTGTTTTTTTCAAGTCTTTTCCTTCCTGCAAAATTAATAATTCTGTCAATATTTAATAATTTCTTTAAAAATAAAATTACTACTGATATTAACCACAATAAATAAAATAATTCTAATCTCCTATTAATAATTTTCTGTTTAATTTAATAATTGTGTCAAAGAGTAAGAAAATAGTATGAAATTAAAAAATACTTGCCGCAATGATTTTTATTAAATCCGAGTTTGGAAAAGAAATTTCTAGCTCTGGAATACTATTACCTTCATTTTCATTATTAATTTTATTTTTTTTTCCTCTCTTTCCCTTCGAAGTTTTAATTTTTTTATTCATTTCTGCGGGTTGCTGTTCTGCAGGTCGCTTTCTGGCAATAAAATTGGTTGCAGGCAACAATGAAGGTAAAATCATAAGAGCTTTCAAATGATCTGTAAAAAGGATATTTATACATATCAAAAATGCAATTGAAATTAAAATACATCTTACAAATAGTCTTACCATCTTTAACTATAGAAGCTTTTTTGAAAATGGCAAATTTTCTTTCTTTGCAGTATTTTAAAATTCTTGGTGCAGCCCAAGTTGGGAAGCGACTCAAGAATAGTTTACCGTTTTCTATTGCTTCATTCTTGAAGATCATCTTATATTCTTCATTGATCTAATGAAATAAATATTAGAGTTTTCATATTGTATTGTCAATAAAGAGTTATTTAGGCATTTCTCTTGTGCTAGATACATATACAGTACGAGTTTTGAGTTCAAATTAAGTCCAGTTGAAAACTGAAGATTTAATATTTAACAATTTACAATTTATCAAATTCATGTAAAGATAAACTGCTCATGTTTTCAATATTCTATGAATAATTTATCTCACATTCAATATAAGTTTTTCAAAGAAATAATTTTTATCATTTTTAAACAATTTATTCAAACATACTGAATATTTTTGACACCACTGAAATGTTTGAATAAAAATATAAAAATTAATTGAGTGTACTATTTCTTCCGCTTCTTCTTTTGATAAAATTTGATACTCTGTATTTAAACCATTGCTTGAACTTCCGGACATTGGTTGTGGTTTTTTATATTTTTTTTCATCAATATTCAAATGCTTGCGAGCATTCCATAAGCGGTATTCGATAAATCCACGACCACTCTTAATGTCATAATAATGTTCCTGAAATCAAATTTTTATCCAAATTATCAGTTTTTACTGATCCTTAAGAAATATATTTTAACTTAATTTATAGTACTAGCGATGTATTCCTCGCTCGCTAACGCTCGCTCGGTTAAAATTGTACTTATTGTTGTTTACTTATTGTAGTTTATGTATATTATATATATATAATTTATGTTTTAAATTAATATCTTATTAATATTGTATAAAATTTATCTTAAAATTGAAAAAAGATGTTACATAAAAATAGTTTGTAAGATTTTCCAAAAGCATATATGCAAAGTATTTTGATTTATTTGAAAATAATTAAAAATAGATTTTTCAAGGACGGTGTCGAGGTCACGGGGTCGGTGTCATTTTTCGAAATTTGTTAACTTAATATAATAGAAGATGTTTCGTTTTAAATTAAGAAATGTTAAAATTATTAAGTTAAAAACATTTGATTTTAATGACACTTAAAATTAGACACAATATTATAGGTTACTAACTAAAAATTGAAAAAACAACAATAAATAATAAAAAATAATAATAAAAAATTGAAAAAATCAAAAAATTCTTAAAAAATTGCAAAATAACCCTTTTTCGGGATAAAATTGCAAAATAACCCTTTTTCGGGTTAAAATTGCAAAATAACCCTTTTTCGGGTTAAAATTGAAAAAAGATGTTACATAAAAATAGTTTGTAAGATTTTCTAAAAGCATATATACAAAGTATTTTGATTTATTTGAAAATAATAATTGAAAATAGATTTTTCAAGGACGGTGTCGAGGTCACGGGGTCGGTGTCGTTTTTCGAAATTTGTTAACTTAATATAATAGAAGATTTGTGTTTCAATAACTTACACAACCCGCAGCAGATGTGTTGTCTTTTAGAGAAGGAAACTCCTGGACAATCGCCTTAGCTAGGGCCCACTTTGCTTTCCTAGGAGGATAACTAATTTTGAACAAAAAAAAATGTAGTTAAAAGTTTAAATACATAAAACCAAAGAAGTCAAGTACATTTTTAAAAGTCTACTTACAAATTATTATATACATTAATTAAATCGGCAACAAGAATTCTAACGAAGCGGACCCTTTCTTCTACTCCGAATTTATTATTCTGGAGAGATTCTAAAACTTCGTCGTCATTTTCATGATTGACTGTAGCATTTGCGAAAGGTTGTTGACAAATAAAAACTGCTTCAGCTTCATTAAAATTTCCAGGTAATATTGTAAGATTTAAGTCTCTTTGATCCACTTCTTCAATCAGATCATATGCATTCTGGTTATTCTGATTTTGCAGGATCATTTCATCATTCTGAAAATGTAAAAAATGAATAGAAAAAAGAAATTAAAAAACTGTATTACAAACTTTCTTTTAAAACGTTATTTGAATAATATGTACTCACCAATCGTAGTATTTCAGTCAACTGTTCCTTGGGTTTGTATTTTTCAATTAATTTTTGAATTTTTAATGATGGTCCTAATTTTATGCCAATTTGTTGCAAACTATCTTTGCATAACTCAAAAAACTATCCCCATCAATCATTTGCTCTGTAACAATTTATCATTTATATAATTATATGTCGTAAACTAATAAATAATTCGTTACAATTTAATACTGTCCAAGAAGATAGGGGTTTATAGTGAGCAAGGTTTGTGTGTGAGCAGAAAAAATAGAATCATTTTTATCATCAATTCGAATGGAATAAGCATTCAGATCAGGATTGAAACGAATAGTTTGGCAATGTACGCATAGAAAATAAACTCTGTTTCCCTCTAAAATTAAAATTTCTTTGATTACTCCGAATTGCGGAAGGTCAACATCTTCCAAAATTCCTTTGGAACTCAAACAAACATAAAGATCTTTTCTGAACTCTGCACCATTTACTTTTACCAATTTAGTTGTAAATACTAAGTCTCGAGGTGCATGTCGAAAATTGATTAATTCTTGTCTGCTGAGTGTATCTTCAACCTCAACGAGTTTACCTCCTTCACTGGTAACAGAATTAATTTTCAAATCATAACCTCCCCATTGTGCACTCTGCACGCATTGACAAACACGTAAAAAAATTTTCGGGCAGTTCTTAAAATTATGAACAACTTGCGCCCGTTCTTTTATTTCAGCATGCTTGCCTTCGAACCTCATGCACCAGTAATTAATGAGGGGACCTGACCATTCAATGCACTCGGGATAATGCGACAAATGATGGAACTTATTTATAAAGTTCACATCTGGAAACAATTTACGAAAAACTTCAAATAAATCATTGATCAGGTGCTTTAGGTAAGGAAGAAGGCTCTTCAGTATTCTAGGAGCGAAAACCAGTTCCATAATCTGAAGAAGTAAAAGTATCAGGTTCATATAAGGATCATTCTCGGGAATTTTTTCCGACAATAAAAAGGGAAAAACTCGAACCAAACACCAAGTTTGCATCGCCTTTTGATTTAATGAATGATCGTTAATGTTCCGAATATTATTAATATTAAAATTTGGTGATGGTTTATTTTTCCTTTCTGGAAATCCGTATTGAAATGATGCTATTTGTCTGTTCAAGTAATCTACACTAAAAAGACGCTGAACCACTACGTAATTGTGTAGTACCAAATTTAGACACATGGATACTACTCCAGTGCAAAGAAAATCATGCATTACATCAAAAACTTTGTTTTTCCTAGTATCAAAATGTAAGGACTCATTTAATACAGAGTCATCATGGATGCCAGTTTCTGTTCTAATTTGCTGAGCTACATGTTCAGTTCTTGCGTTTTTTATTCTATTAATTTGAAGATTACACAATTCTACCGTTCTTTCTTCATGTGGTTGTACATCTCCATTAAGAAGCTGCTCTCGAGAAATATCACACATTCTGCAGAATTTATTAGCCGATGGTCCAAGGAGCCCAAAAATTTCATGAACTGCAAGAGTATCGCCACAAAAAGCTGCTATACTTGCACGAAGGGTGAAATCTTCGTTGTTCAATCTAATTGGTACCCCTGAATCTGACTCTAATTTATTTAAGTCTCTCATAAATTCTTTTAAAATTCGACGAAATCCGTATTTCATAATATCTTCTGTACAGCATGAAGCTAATACATGAATATTTGCAGTTTGTGAATTCATATGCACAGGTAGATTTTGGATAGTATAATAAAAAACTCCAAGCTTATGTACACCAGTTTTAGAACCTAATGGACCAACAACTTCCAAATCATCGTAATATAATTGTATTCTTAAAGCTTGTAAGTGCTGCTGGAAAAATGGATGCTGCTTAAAATAATTTCCATCGATGAATGATGAAAGAACATCATTTTCAGAAGGTGGTCTCTCCGATAAAAAAGCATCTCGAATTTCACTGTTTGACATTATTAAAGTTAGAACTTTTATAATTGGAACATATTGATAGGATTCCTTTACTAATTTAGGCATAGTTGTAGCAGACTCCGTGTCCACGGCTGAATCTACTCTATCCTCTAAAGGAACCTCTTGTCCATCGATATAATTACAATACGTTTTAAGTGCGTGTATTTGCTGAGGAAGCGTTTTCAATCCATCGAATAGATTTTCTACTCTAAAATCATTTAGTAACTCCTGACAATCTGGGGTGTCAAGTATGTCCCTGTTAATGAAAAGGTTGGATATTTTTCTCTTCAAAGAATCAACTGTAGTTGTTAGAATTTGCTCAAATTCGTCAATGACATCTGACAATACGCTGCCTGTCATGGAAGGTTTTGCTTGTAGTCTACCAATCATCCTGACAATTGAGGCTCGAAGATCAAACGCATTCTCGAAAAGCTCTGCGTTTACTTCTTGTACATCTTCAAGATTTCCATTTTCTTCTTGATTCATAAAGCCAATATTATTTTCTTCATTAAGAAATGCATGTTCAGGATTATTGGCAACATTTTCTCGATTAGCATCGTTTTGAAGGACTTCATTATGAAAATGAAATTTTTCTAAATGATTCTTCAACGATCCGAAAAGCAAGAAACGTCTTTGGCATCCTTCTTGTGCGCATTGATATCCTTTCTGACCACCACCTCTGTTTATCGTGAATCCGTGAGCATACTGTAAATGTGTAACATATCCATTCCATCCCTCGTTTACAAACTGATTGCATTTAAAATATTTCAAACGTTCCATTGTAGTAAACTATAATATTCGACTATTTTAATGAACAATAACTATAATTGGAACAAAATAGAAGGAATTTAATAATTGAGGGTGGTCACAAGTCAGGAAATGTTAATGAAATATCAGGGAAAATTCTAATGAAACTTTTGTTTTTGAAATTAATTTCGTGACATGTTGCACTTTTCTTTGCTCAAAAAATCAATATTAACTTATTTATAAATTGCCATTTATACATAGATGAGATATTTAAAAAAATAAAATAAAACACAGTACGTTTGATAAAAAATAAATGAATTGAATTAAAAAATTTTCAAAAAAACTACACGTCTGCTTTTGTTTTAATAATTTTTTGAATGTCATGTACCTGAAAATCTCGAACGTTTATTTGGAAATAACTTTTCGTTTTCATGTCAAAGAAAACGACGCAAACGACAAAAAATTTACTACAAATGTAAATATATAATTTAATACTTAAGTATTACGTATTTGTTAATAAGTTTTTTTATATATATAATATAAATAAATATAATTTATTTGAATCATATAATTTAATATATAAAATAATTTAATTTATAATAATAATAATAATAATTCAATTGATTAATTTATTTTATATATTTAATAAATATAATATGAATATAAGTAATGTAATTTTTTAATAAGTTTTTTTACAATAAATTATATTATTAAAAAAATTACCTCTAAAAATCGAAACAGTGTCTTCATCAAATCCCATTGAGAGTAATTTATTCTCTAAATTTTGACAATTCAAACCATTCCACGATTCCATGTTGTGCCACAGCTGCAAAAATAAATATTTAAACTATACTAATACAATATGAAAATGCCATTTATGTAATAATGAAATGTAAATTTAAAAAGTTTAAATGCATAATTTCATGAAATTATTAATAAAAAAATACAGGAATAATAATTCAAAAACTTTTTATCAAAACAAATGCATCAAAAGAAAATTTGAGGTTATGCTGTATTTACATAAAGTATAATGTTTCTACTAAATATATATTACATTTAAAAATTAATTAAATTAAGAAATTCCCTGAAATTATTAATAAGAAGTTAATTAAAGACCTTTTTGTGGTTGCAAATACATGAAAAGTAAATTTAGGGTTATGTTGTACTTACATATTTAACATAACCATAAAGTATTATTGATTTACTATTGAAATAATTAATTTAAATATTATTTAAAATAAATAATTGTATGTAGTTATTAATAAAATGAATCATTTGAAACCTTTCTTTAGATGTAAAAGTATAAAAAATAGATGAGTTTGTCGTACTTACATAAAGTTTTTCCAAATGAACGTATATTTCTCACCCAGTCAATTATTCAAAAAATTTGAGAATTCAATCACGACTTAAACATGCACACAATAAAACCAACAATGTAAATCACACTCTAAGTATTACTGTTTATGTTCAGTTTATTATAACTTTTTCGATTTTACTTGCTTCCGCGTCACTTTTTGTTTTGTAGAGCAAATAAACATGTGATATGATGGCGTCGCGTCGCTTGTAAAACACCAAACATAACCTAATATAATGATCGATATAGTTTATCGAACATTTATTAACGTTTCAGTTCACATACAGTGAATAATATATTAATTGATAATTTAATAGAAATGTTTGAAAATTTATACAGTTTAAAATGTTTTGTTTAAGAAACGTATAAAATTGTTCAGTAGGAATATAATTTATGACTGGGTCAATCAGTAAAAGAAATAACTGATAAACCAGTTACTCTATCTTATTGATTGAATTCAGTTAACATTTTTTTTAAACTTTAACTGATTCATCAGTCAAACAAAAAAATATTCACTGTTTCATCAGTGAAAATCTGAATGACTGATTCAAATAGTAAAAGTTTCACTGATTCAAATTAAGAGAGTAGCTAAATTAGATTTAGCAGCTAAAGAAAATAGTTGATATCCCCACTCCAAATTAGCCCTAACAAAACCACGGTAAACATTAAGTAATGTAGTTGGATTGGCACCCCAAGAAACCTTAGATAAGGCCCTGATAACACTAATTGCTCTTGTGGCTTTAGCAGAAATATTTTTAATGTGGGGAAGCCATGTTAATCTTCTATCTAGAATCACTCCGAGATATTCCATTGGGCCTCAACATTAATTCTACATTCATCCAACTCGATATATAATTGATTCAAATCTTGATTTGTTCTAGAAAATGCAATTAGTTGTGATTTAGGAATTAAAATTGTCAAACCCAAATCGACCAACCATTGAGAGACTAATTTGACCGCTTCCTCTAGTCTTTTTATTCCTAACGTTGGGTCACTTGTCCTGATGTACAGAATCAAGTCATCAGCAAACATAAGCCATTTAACATCATGAGGAATACAAGAATCAATATTGCCAAGAGCAAGATTAATCAAAAGAGGCGACAAAACACCACCCTGAGCAACTCCAACACTCGAGAGCCTATACTCATCAGTATCAGCAGAAAAGAACAGTCTCCTTGAACTCGTGAGAAAAGATACAAAGTTAATGATTTTAGAAGGAGCACCTAAATCTGTCAGTCGATTATAGACAGATTGAGGAGTGATATTATTAAAAGCTCCTTTAATATCAATTGCCAGGGCAATTGTATGTTCCCTCCTAGCAAAACCAATATGTATATCAGTGGTCAAGGTAGAGACGCAATCCATCAATGAAAGTCCCCTACGAAAACCAGATTGGAATCTAGGGATATCATTGACGGATTCAACATAGTGTTCCAATCTTCTATGGACCATCTTTTCAAAAAGTTTGCAGATGTTAGATGTCAATGAAATTGGTCGAAAACCCACTCCACCAGGTTTGGGAATAAATATTACCCAGGCATTTTTCCAAGTATCTGGAAACTCAGATTTTGTGAAAAAATCATTAAAAAGCCGAAGTAAAAGTCTCCTTATAGAAGTGGACAATTTTTGAAAAATTTCATTTGAAATAGAGTCAAGGCCAGGAGAGGAATTTTTCCTATAAGTATAATAACCAGGAATCTGCCATACCTGAACTCGTGGTGAAAGCCAAGTTTCAGAGATGGCTAAAACATCTAAATCATATAAGCTGAGGATTGATTCAATTTCAGCCTTTTTATTTACTACTTTACGAGCAATCCAAGTTCCATACTTAAAGACGCTCATTTTAACAAAAAGTAAAAAACAAGAAAACACTATCAACAGCAATAAGAATAAACAAATAAATAAAACAATTAAACAAATGAATAAATAAGCAGAATAGGGAAAAAAAGTTATCTCTCTTCTCTTTCCTTTTAAACCAAATAACAATGGAGAAGCTCCAATAGAATTCCAACGAAAATTAAATTTCAACAAGTTTAATATGCGTTCAGGGAACAATTAAAATTTTAATTTGAAAGAGAAACGAAAATAAATCATAAAGATAAACTTCAACGCATCAATTCTATAAGGTATAACTTAGAGAGGTTCACTTTAGTCCACTAATGGACTTACAACACTCATTTTAACAAAAATAAAATAACATCTACAACAAAAAAAAAACAAAAAAGCAAAAACAAAAAAATAAAAAAAAAAGAAAGAGAAAAAAATAATAATAATGATAATATAAATAAATAAAATAAACCAATAAACAGGTAAATAAATAAGCAAGTAAATAAATAGATGACTGAATAAATATATTTCTTCTCCTTTTCCTGCTTAAATGAATATATAAATAAATAAAATGAAAAAAACAAAATTGAATAGATCAATAAAACAATGTGTAAATAATAAATGTTTTCCTTCTCATTCTCCCCTTCAAAGAAAATAATGGAAATATACCATTAGAGATCCAAAAAAATTAAATTTAAACAAGTTTAATAAACGCTAAGAGAACAATCAACGAACATAAAGAAAAATGCAAGAAAGTTAAGAAGACAGGTTTTTTCGCATCGAATCTATAAGGTCCAACTTAGATTGACTCAAATTGGACAGTTCATCAACAGCAGTTAGTTTGTTCGTCAGAGCATCATCACCAAGAGACTCAGCGACCTCGAGTAGGGATAAGGGTTTCCTGAAGTTCTGATTCAATCCAACATTTAGTCCGACAAAATCGCGTACCGGTGTTGAAGATGCAGGGTTATTATTGGATTCAGTTTGATCACCCTCAAAAAGTGTAACAATGTCATTACTAAAGGAGTCAATAAGGAAGTCAGAAGTCAATAAGGAAGTCATCATCACTCTGAAGAACCTCACTGAATAAGTCAGGATTTTCCGAAGAGATCATCAATCTCGCTTCATCTCTAGAACAACCAAGAGTAGTTCTAAGTTTAAGAATACCAAATTCGAACCCGAAAATCGGGCAATCACTTGATGAAGCAATTTGAGGACCTTTACAGTTCTTACAGTAAGGTCTTGCATTCTTTCTAGGACAAAATTTTGTAAGGTGTCTCCCTGCGCAAAATTCACATGAAGGGAATGTAGATCGACACTGTTTGAGAGTATGGCAAAATCTTTGGCATTTAAAGCATCTTCTTGGTCTCGGTATGACCGCAATTAATTGTAAATCATAGCCACTCATAGAAATGGGACAGCTTGGGACAGCTCTAGTACAAAAAGTAAATTCCACTCGGTCAGTCGGAGTTTGATCGTTAAAGATTCTCTTAATAGAAATTTTGTTGTTTAATGTGGGACTATCAAAGAAGGAGACTATCTCTGGAATAGTTCTATTTATAGGAAATAGGGTAGTGAAGCCCTCTTTTCCCAAAAAATAGTCTGGTATAAAACATCTGAAACCTGCCAGAGAAAGTTCTCTCTTATCAATAAGGTTGTTAGCACTCAACCAGTTATCACATGTAATTTTCAATTGGTTAATTCCGTTTCTTGTAATTGACTTTTCTCCGTTTATAAAGGGGTTCAATAAATTGAGAACACAGACTGGATCCAACTTTCCCACATTACGACCTGAATGAACTATATCTCTTAGAAATGCAGTACCACGAGAAGCAGAAGGGCCAGTATCGATTTTTATTTCTGAAGGAATTGAAGTTTTTTTGCCAACAGGCCTATTGGAATCATTTGAAATAGAAGAATTAGTGGAATTAGAGTCTCGTGAGTGACTGGTATCACGAGGTCTCTTTTTACCAATGTCTCCAGAAGCAGAAAAAGGAGGAAGGGTATCAAAATGTTTTAGAAAAAATTTTTTATTATTAGATGTAAAATTATCTGGCTTGGCGGCATCTGCTAGCATCATCAAAGATGATGATGACTGAGATATTTGTGTAGTACTACACTTGGAGACTCTACATTAAAATTAATAAGTGACGTAGGAGAGTCAATCAAGTCCACATTCATGGAATCCTCCTCCTCCTGCACCCCCTTCAAGTCCGCCATTTCTCTTGAAAAAAAAATAAATATAAAAAGGTTAAATTAACTAAATATTAAGTTAACAAAAATTTAAGTTAACAAAAAAATTAAGTTAACAAAAATTAAGTTAACAAATATTTGAAGTGAAATTTAATTTATAATTTGTGTGAAAAATTAAATAATTAAATAATAAAATTAATAAAAGAAAAAATTAATATTGACAATAAATATAAGAGAAATTAAATTAAAAATTAAGTATAATCCAAAATAAATTTGTAATTTGAAATTTAATTAAGTAAGATGAATGCTTAACTCAAAACTAGAATCTTTATAATGTATTTAATAAAATTTGAAAAAAAGGAAAAAAGGTTAAATTTGAGAAGCAGACCAAATCATGCGGAAGCTGTAAGGAAAAGCAAGCAGCCAAACAGCAGTCCTCATGACAGAAATGCAGAAGTCCATGCATTAATCCAATTTAATTTATGGCCAATAATCCACATAATGCAGCAAGGTAGAAAATGATGTAATCCAGATACAGAAGAGAAAAGCATCTGTAAAACCCTCAATAGACAGCATACAGTGTTCCTTAATTGACTCTCCAAAAAATTTTGAGGTTAACCAAAAGGCCGTTTAAGGTTAAGTAACCACGTGCACAAAAGTTTTGTAAAATAGCAAAATAAGCAAAGAACAAGAGAAAAATTATTCCCTGAACGCTTAAAAATTTATTATTAAAAGCGATTCATATTTAATCTGTTAAATACAGATGGATTTAAAATTGATCACTGTTCTATGACGTTTCAAAGAAATGAGGTAAGTTAAAGCACATGCACTTAAAAAAACACTCCAAAAACAAAAATTATATTAAAAGCATCTATAGAGGGACATTCCCTCAAAAATAACATAAAAAATGCAAAAAACAGAAAAAACAAAAAGTTTAAACAAAATAAAAAAAAACAAACAAAATGTCCGATCTGAACAGCACAACGTCCACAATCAGCTTTGCTCATTTGCATTTTAAAGACACCTTGGCGAGAGAGGTCAGCCACCCTATTGAAAAAAACACGTATAATTATACGTATAATAAGACATACGAATTTGAAACAAGAATTATACGTATAATTATACGTATAATAATACGTATAATTATACGTATAATTATACGTGTTTTTTTTCAATAGGGATATATTTTTGTTTATTAATATATACCCCCAAATAGCACGGAAACTTGCAGCAAGTTTGCTGCAAGTTTGCAGTGCAAGGTTTGAAAGTTTGTAAGGTAAGTTTGCAGCAAACTTGTGGCAAATATTGAAATGTCCTCCCTTGGCAAGTTTGCAGCAAAAACTTTCTGCAAACATGCTAAGCAAAATTGTCGAAAAGTTTCAAGAATAATTAGTAGCAAAATTGCGCTGAAAATTTTTAGAAATTTTAAAATGCAAATTAAATTTCACGAAAAAAAATATCGTCGAATGTCAATTCAAGCAGTCATCCATCCAAGTACTAACCGCGTCCAACGTTGCTTAACTTCCGTGATCTGATGAGAACTTGTTCCTTCGCCTTGGTGTTTCCGCTGTCTTGTCTTGATTAATAACTTTGTCGTATAAGTATTGTATCGCACCTAACCTCACTTTTAGTGACACAGAGTAACACAAATACACTTCAACTTTACAAAAAAAGAAAAAACAAAAATAGTGTTCATTTGAAACCTATTCTCAATAATTAAAAGAATTATATGCTTGGATAAGAGATGTACATGACTTGATATATTTTTTGGGGGGGGGGTTTCATAGACAAGCTGACATGTGCTCAGGAGAGTACTGTATGTTTTAAGCGCCCCTAAAATAATAAAGTGTATTTGTGTTACTTCGTGTCACTAAAAGTGAGGTTAGGTGCGATGCAATACTTATACGACAAAGTTATTAATCAAGACAAGACAGCGGAAACACCAAGGCGAAGGAACAAGTTCTCCTCAGATCACGGAAGTTAAGCAACGTTGGACGCGGTTAGTACTTGGATGGGTGACTGCTTGAATTGACATTCGACGATATTTTTTTTCGTGAAATTTAATTTGCATTTTAAACTTTCTAAAAATTTTCAGCGCAATTTTGCTACAAATTGTTCTTGAAACTTTTCGACTATATCATCCCTATTGAAAAAAACACGTATAATTATACGTATAATTGTACGTATAATTATACGTATAATTATACGTATCTATATTTTATAATATTTAGGTATATATTAATAAACAAAAATATATCCCTATTGAAAAAAACAGGTACAATTATACAGTGCCGCTCAGCAGATTTTGCCCACCTTAGAGAATTTTACGCTTGGCGAAAAGTTTTATATTTCGGTTGCTAATAAAGATATAATAATGAGTGAGGACTTTTTTGAAAGCTTATATCTTCTACTTTTATCATATCTAAAACAGACATTAAAAAAAGAATTTTTTTATTGTTTAATTGCTCAAAATAAAAATCCAAAATTTCCGGTTTTTTTTGTAATTTTAAAATCGCTGCAGTTTTTAAACCAGTCATCACATTTTAATCGTTGATAAGCAATTTGAAAGCTGATTTTATCACCTTTCAAATGATTCCTTGTAAACTTTAATACGATAATTTGTAACAAAGATATGGACAATTGTTTAAAAAAACTGCACTTTTTTTCAACTAGTCATAACTCAAGAACGATTGATTTTTGAAAAAAATTGTTGAGAAGAAAAATGTACCTTTTTATGTATAGAATTAGAAAAAAAATATTTAAACATAAAAAAAATTTTTTTTTTTTGACATATTTTGATTTTTTTGAAAATCAGCACTTTTTGTAATTAGTAATAAGTCGAGAATGTGGACTTGATTGACTCTCCTACGTCACTTATTAATTTTAATGTAGAGTCTCCAAGTGTAGTACTACACAAATACCTCAGTCATCATCATCTTTGATGATGCTAGCAGATGCCGCCAAGCCAGATAATTTTACATCTAATAATAAAAAATTTTTTCTAAAACATTTTGATACCCTTCCTCCTTTTTCTGCTTCTGGAGACATTGGTAAAAAGAGACCTCGTGATACCAGTCACTCACGAGACTCTAATTCCACTAATTCTTCTATTTCAAATGATTCCAATAGGCCTGTTGGCAAAAAAACTTCAATTCCTTCAGAAATAAAAATCGATACTGGCCCTTCTGCTTCTCGTGGTACTGCATTTCTAAGAGATATAGTTCATTCAGGTCGTAATGTGGGAAAGTTGGATCCAGTCTGTGTTCTCAATTTATTGAACCCCTTTATAAACGGAGAAAAGTCAATTACAAGAAACGGAATTAACCAATTGAAAATTACATGTGATAACTGGTTGAGTGCTAACAACCTTATTGATAAGAGAGAACTTTCTCTGGCAGGTTTCAGATGTTTTATACCAGACTATTTTTTGGGAAAAGAGGGCTTCACTACCCTATTTCCTATAAATAGAACTATTCCAGAGATAGTCTCCTTCTTTGATAGTCCCACATTAAACAACAAAATTTCTATTAAGAGAATCTTTAACGATCAAACTCCGACTGACCGAGTGGAATTTACTTTTTGTACTAGAGCTGTCCCAAGCTGTCCCATTTCTATGAGTGGCTATGATTTACAATTAATTGCGGTCATACCGAGACCAAGAAGATGCTTTAAATGCCAAAGATTTTGCCATACTCTCAAACAGTGTCGATCTACATTCCCTTCATGTGAATTTTGCGCAGGGAGACACCTTACAAAATTTTGTCCTAGAAAGAATGCAAGACCTTACTGTAAGAACTGTAAAGGTCCTCATATTGCTTCATCAAGTGATGCGCCTTTAGCGCGAATTTTTTAACTTCCGCAATGGACTTTACTGATGAATCAGAGGAGGACATAGCTGCAAAAAACTTATTATTTTATTAAGATCATGCAAAAAGCCTTCATTCGAGAAACAACTCGACATCGTCCCTCGAATCGGAACAAAAGCGTAAATGCGAAAATCAATCGGACCCATCCATGCATCCTCCTTCTTCTGCCAAAGTGCATTCAAAATCACCCGCTAATACAAATTCGGCAAATAATAAGTCTAAAATCAAACTCGCGAAATACAAAAATTCAAATAAAGGCAACTGTCCAATTTTTTTACAGCGCGATCCCAATTCGAAAGGTGCGTCGAAAGATTAAAACCATGTGTCGGTCGGTAAAATCATCCACAACCTCTACCCGGATAAGGTTGTCTGTATTTATCCAAGTGGTCGCGGAAAGTTCGTGTTATCACGAATAGTGGCAGAACGGCAAACCAGATCCACACTGAAAATTCCCAAATAGGCTTCCATATGGGAAACCACATGGGTCGCTATATAGGATGCTGTCCTATACAAAATCGTTTACGTAATTGGAACAGGAATTTGAATAGGAAATTAAGTCGGAATTATCATATGAATCCACATCCACACAGAAATGTACATTCCAGATGTATATTCCTATTTCAATTCCTATAATATGATTTTTTTTCAACTCTAAGATATATATCTTTCAATAGTAGAGGTTCCTGATAGACTACAGAGATGAAAAAAATTTATTGCGCAGCCGAAAAAGTTGAAGAAAACTACTGCGCATGATATTAAGATATAATGTGCATTCATATGATAATTCCTACTTAATTTCCTATTCATATTCCTGTTCCAATTACATATACGATTTTGTATAGGAAACCATATGGCTTTGTGCCTATGTGGGGATTTTCAGTAGGGTATTACATCTGACCCCACTCTGAAATCAAAAGTTCTAATTGCAATAATCCCATCAAGTTTCGTCACGTGTCAGGGCATCATTAATAAAATCGGGAAAGATATCTCTATAGATGAAATCCTAGAACACGCAGAAGTTGTAGGTGTTAATAAAGATATTAAAATCATTGGTGCCATGAGGTTTAACCGCAAAAAATTGACGAGGACAATACGGTTAAGTATGAACCGTCCACTACCGTTCTTTTAACCTTCCAAGGTACTACCATTCCAGAACGCGTTGCAATATATAAAGGTTCATCGCCAGTGCGTCCCTACCTACCAGACCCACGTATGTGCCTAAATTGTCTAAGTTTTGACCACATAGTCAAACACTGCAGGTCCAAGCCTCGATGCCAACAATGCGGCGGCTCAGCCCCCATACAGACATACATACAGAGGTGCGCTACTATGCGACACAACACAAAATGTCCTTCGATGAAGCAAAAGAAATTCTTAAACCGAAAAAGGTAACTCGTCATATAAATTAATTTAACTTTTCTGACTTTTCTGATCTGGTAGGTCAACCAGCCTTTTCTGCATCTCTCACATAAAATCTAAACTCTAACTTCCAAAAACGTTTATTTTCTCAAGTGTCATCCACTCACAATAACCATTCTCAACGGTTATCAAACAACACGTCACACTCTCTCATACACGAAACACAAAAAAACAACTCTTCTTCTTCATCCTTCTTCGCTACAAATTGGAACAACGGCAGGTCTAACAAATTAAATATCTTACATTGGAATTGCCGTGGTGTCTAACAAGACACACGAAATTCACAAACTTTATAATCAATTTGATATTCTCCTCTTTTGCGAAACCTTTTTGAAGCCTGAGAAACGCGTTTACTTTAATATTCTTAAACAATTGAACATTATTATAGTGTCATTTCATGACCATTTAGCTTCCTCATCATGATTCACTTATAGATATTCAAGATTAAAAGAATGATTACAACTAAAATAGCGATTAATTTTATAATTATTGGTACAATGTAAACTTTATATACATCAATCGATTCGTTTTCATGCCATGAAAACAATTTTGACAAGAATTAATTAAAATTTCTATATAAGAAAAAGTAATTTTAAAAAATAAAAAAAACAATTTTTTTCAAAAATTCAAAAAAATTATGTAATCTATAGATTTTAGTAAAATATAAACTTTATATAGGTTAATCGATTCGTTTTAATGCAAGAAATAAGTTTTTTTACCAAACAAAAATAAATTTACTCAGAAAAAAATATTTTGAAAAAATTGTAAAAAAAAGTTGTGAATATAATATTTGGAAATCCTTGTGTCAGATTTTAGGTAATAATGATTACAATAAACATACAAAATTTCAGGACAATCCGTTAAAACGTTTCTGACATAATTTGTACACAATATTTTGTGACATACACACATATATATATCTAGATATTTGCTCAGAAATTCATATATATTAATTCTAGATAAAAATGAGTTCATATAATCCAATTTTAAAACATGGAAAATCGTCACGAATGCAAAGCTCCCTCATGAGGAAGCAACACCATAAAATCATATGGTTTTTTGCTATTAACTCGGAAGAAATGCAAAATTTTAAAAAATGTTTTAAACAAAAGTTGTAGGTCTCAAAAAAACACACATTTTATATCCTATAAATTTTTTACCAAAAGTGAATATTTTTCGAGAGAAATCTAAAAAATCATAAAACATCATGAAAAATGACGGAAAAAACAGTGCACATCATAACTAGAGGAAACATTAAGACTTGTAAGTAAATATCCGCGTCATTAAATTGTGTAAACTGCTACTGTGGTTGGTTGGTTTTTACCATGATCACGCTTGGCTTCAAGTAGATACCCAAATAGCACGGAAACTTGCAGCAAGTTTGCAGTGCAAGGTTTGAAAGTTTGTAAGGTAAGTTTGCAGCACACTTGTGGCAAATATTGAAATGTCCTCCCTTAGCAAGTTTGCAGCAAAAACTTTCTGCAAACATGCTAAGCAAAATTGTTTAATCTTTATAGATATGTATATATAATTTCTAAAAGTATAAAATGTAATTTTCAAATTCATTCTTTCAAAATGAAAAAAAAGGTACTGTAAAACTTTCACATTTATAATTGCATGACAATATTGTCAGCAGATGTTTGGTAAACTGCAGTTTTTAATAGACAAGATTGTTGTCAATCCTTAAAAATACATCTTAGTTTCCCTCATAAAGATAGAAGAAAACAAATCTATACCTCGTTCAGCAATAAACTTAAGGTACTTCTTGCCACCCGGATTAAGTTGTAAAATAGATATTAGAAGGACATATCTTTCAAACCTTTAGAATTCATAAATTCTATGTCTGTCTTCGTTTAGTTAAATTCTATCTCTTTTCATCCCACCAGTTTTTCAAATATTGTACCCTTATAAAAACCCACAAAAACTTCGTTATAACCAGTCTGCTGCTGACCGTTCCGACGAATAGGAATATTTAAATTTAATATTGAGTTAAAAATTAAATTTGGAGTTTTTTATTTTGTTCATCCTCCCAAGAAATTCACTCCTT
Organism: Leptopilina boulardi; assembly: GCF_019393585.1. Classification (NCBI taxonomy): domain Eukaryota; kingdom Metazoa; phylum Arthropoda; class Insecta; order Hymenoptera; family Figitidae; genus Leptopilina; species Leptopilina boulardi. The sequence continues at coordinate 2,655,615 of NW_026137909.1, forward strand.
ATTAGTTTAACGAGTGTGTGTTGTGAGTAAAAAATACATATATTTTTTTAAACTCGTAGCACCAATACGATATTTAACAAAAATTGTCGAAAAGTTTCAAGAACAATTTGTAGCAAAATTGCGCTGAAAATTTTTAGAAATTTTAAAATGCAAGTTTTAGTAAAATAAATATTTAATAGTTTTATGGAAAATTATTTTGTCAATTTCTTTTGAATTTAAATAATTAAATCACAGAATAGAAAAGGAGAAATAACGAAACAATTGTTTGAAAGAAAATTTTTTTAATTTATTCTCAGTGACTTTATACATTTGAAAATATTTGTCATGGAACATTTTTAAAATTGAGTACAATTTATTAGCCCCGATGTTAGTGGCTTAAAAACATTAGAAATCGAGATAAGGTAAGTAAAAATATTTATAAATTTTTTAATTAAATACAAAATAGTTATAAAATTTTGAAAAATACATTTCTATTATGTGATTTAATTATTTAAATTTAAAAGAAATTAACAAAATAATTTTCCATAAAACTATTAAATATTTATTTTACTAAAACTTGCATTTTAAAATTCCTAAAAATTTTCAGCGCAATTTTGCTACAAATTGTTCTTGAAACTTTTCGACAATTTTGCTTAGCATGTTTGTAGAAACTTTTTGCTACAAACTTGCCAAGGGAGGACATTTCAATATTTGCCACAAGTTTGCTGCAAACTTACCTTACAAACTTTCAAACCTTGCACTGCAAACTTGCTGCAAACTTGCTGCTTGCTGCAAGTTTCCGTGCTATTTGGGATATAGGTTTTGCAAAAATGGTGACAAAATCGGATAGCGCAATTTCATTCCTCTTTCGTTAAAGCTTTATAAAACGTAAAGGCTAAAATCGTAACTGATCCTTTTTTCGAGTTATTGTTGTTTGTGTACAACTTGAAACTATCAGATTTTTTAAAAGTTCAAATTATGTGTGAAATATAATTGTTTTAATTTCAGTTGGTTGAATAGAATAGGTAAGGAAGTTAAATTAAAGGGCAATCCGTAACCTTTAATATTATAACACTTTATTAAAATAATAGCAGATTTACTCAATTACAAGATTGTTAGGTACTTGTGCGTCTAGTCAAGTTAGAAGCCGATGGTGATCTGTTCTTCACTGATCAAGAGACAAAGTTGTTCCGGAGGAACAATTTCTATGCTTTTTTTACTAAATATTTCAGTGCTATGTGCAAAAACAACATTGTAAAATTTATTTTTTAACAATAACCATTTTTTAATTTAAACGCCTTTTACTAGGAAACATCTTTTTTTTGGAAATGTTTCCAGCTACACATTTACTGCATAGTTTAAAATTGCCATAAGCTCTTAGATTGTAAAAACTGCACGTCGTAGGGAAAGAACTCATTAACCGGCTTCGAGAATTCGACGAGTAGGCTCAATTTTTATTGCTTTATACCTGGGTTGACGCTCGGTCTTGGCAACCCGATAAGGCCCCTCCTTGAATTTGCAGGTTTAGACTAGTTTAAAAATAATCAGAAAAATTTTAAGACTTCGGAAAGGAATCGGTTTTCGAACCTTTCGAGCCCTTCTGGCGAAGGTCTGAGATCAGAATAAAACGGAAAAGCGAACTGTGCACATCGCTAGCACAAGTCGCAATGACTAACCTGTATCTCCGCCTTACAATAATGTAACCATTTTAAAATGTAAATAGTGTAAAATAAAATCATTGTATTTGAGTGAAATTCCAGTCATCCATTCATTCGCATGATAACCTTTTTTTTTGATTTTTAAACCTTACATTAAACAAAAGTATTGAGGCAAAGATTATTTATTTGGCAACGTCGTTTGTACAAATTTTAAATGTGGCAACATTGTATTTTTCAAAAAGGGAAAAATACTTGAGAAAGTAGAAATATGTATTTTTTGGTTAGTAAATGTTCTTCCACATCAGGTACCTGAGGTAATGCCCCAGTACCGCAATAAAATTATTTATTTTACAGTGAGGCTTAATCCTAGAGTCCATGAAAGGGACACGTTTTTAGAAGTTTTTAAATTTGCCAGTGATTTATAAAATAAACATCTGCCGCTGTAATTATATTTCTATTTCAAAGGTTTTCTAAAATTCATAAATAGAAAATGAAAACGTAAATAAAATTGTTACGACGTAACAATTGTTAAAATTGTAATTTTTACTTAATACCTACCTCACAAGAAATTGTAAATATATAAGTTACTTAAATTTAAAACAAAAATGTTACTCACATCTGCTGCTGTTGCTGCTTTCATATGAACAATTTGACGTTTCACTACCATTCAATATAGTATTGTGTAACCTCCCCGGAGAGAAGAGATTCAGTATATTCTACTAATCACGTTTAGTACAGATTCTACTAAACAGCGTAGTCAGAGGAACCACTATAGTTTTGTCAAACACAAAAATTTATCTACATAATAAAAATGTAGAAATTTGATTAGTTGTCCACAATTAAGCAGATTGTGGACAACCAATCAGATTTCTGCCTTTTGTTTCTGTTGGTAATTTTTTTTCGATAATCATTTTATAATCATTTTTTAGTCAGTCCAAAATAAACGATACTGTTTAGTAGATTTAACTGGCATGGTAGTAAGATCAACTACGTCCTTCTCTCCGTGCTGCATTTATTGTGTATTCAAGAATGATTTAGAATTTGGCTAATGTGAGGATTTATAATATCTTATTTTTTTGCGAATATTGTATAATCAATTTGACGTTTGATTACTAGCTGGTATCCCAGTAAAAAAAGATTTTTTGATATAGCAGTTCGGACAATTGAGCAAGCCGTTTGCTCAATTGTCTAAAATGCTTTCGGACAATTGGAGTGTTTGTTCAATTGTCCAATGCATTATGCCCAATCATTCGCAATATTTCTCGTGTCTAAAAAGCTGCTAAAATAATATGAAAAACTATTGAAACATTGAAAAAACGGTAGAAAATGCATAATTCTTGATATATACAGAAAAAGAAAGTATAAAAATACCTCGATCGAGGAAAAGGAAAGAGTTTTCCGAAAAATCACTTTTTAACTGACAGTATACTGCTGTACTTGACATTTTATGGGTAAAGAAGAGAAGATTATGATAATGAGTGACACTTCATTATCGACTCTCAATATTTGTCGAATGGTAAAATATAATAGTAGATTTCTTTTTGATTTTTTAAAAAAGGAATAATTATTGAATTAATTGAATTAAAAATTTTCTTACTTTTATATTTCATTTATTGTTATGTTTTTATTATATGATTATATTTTTTTAGTACTAATTTAAATATTTTTATTTAAATTTTAATTAAATAATTTAAATTAAAAATTAGTTTAATTTTTTAAAATTAATTTAATTATTTGAAATTAGTTAGTACATAAGTATAATTATAATTATACATTATTATTAATTAATAATATTATATTAATAATATTTATATTATGTATTATAATACCTATATATTATAGTTATACATCAAATAGATAAAATTTTAAAAATTGTTAGAAATAAAATATATATATATATATAATTTAAGAATGACTAGAAATATCATTATATTTTACCATTCGACAAATATTGAGAGTCGATAATGAAGTGTCACTCATTATCATTATCTTCTCTTCTTTACCCATAAAATGTCAAGTACAGCAGTATACTGTCAGTTAAAAAGTGATTTTTCGGAAAACTCTTTCCTTTTCCTCGATCGAGGTATTTTTATACTTTCTTTTTCTGTATATATCAAGAATTATGCATTTTCTACCGTTTTTTCAATGTTTCAATAGTTTTTCATATTATTTTAGCAGCTTTTTAGACACGAGAAATATTGCGAATGATTGGGCATAATGCATTGGACAATTGAACAAACACTCCAATTGTCCGAAAGCATTTTAGACAATTGAGCAAACGGCTTGCTCAATTGTCCGAACTGCTATATCAAAAAATCTTTTTTTACTGGGATCCCTTTATTATTGTAACAAATAAAAAGGCTAGTCTTATTAGAATTAATGCTTATTTAGAAACTCTCGTTATAAGAAAACAACCCAGCGAAATGAGTGCTGATAAAGCTGAAAAGCAGTTTCAAAATATTATTTCTCAGCCAGTTGCTGTTGATATGATGAAAACTTTTTCAAAAAAGACTGATCGTATAGACACATTTTGGTGTTGCGTTTTGGAAAGGTGCAATACAGTAGAATCGGATGTTCTTCTGCAATGTTTAAAAATAATTTTTATCCTCTTCCATGGAAATGCTAGTATTGAACGTGTATTTTCTGTGAATAATGAATGTATCGCGGAAAATCAAAATGATGCTTCTTTAGTTGCTCAAAGACGTATATGGGATGCAGTGCAAAATGTGGAAGGAATCGAAAAAGTGCAAATTGATAAGAATATGCTTCATGCTGCTAAAAATGCGCGTTCGAAATATGTTGAATGTCTTGAAAAGAAGAGAATCGAAAATAGCGAAAAGCTTGAGAAACAATTAGAAAAGAAGAGAGACTGAAATGTTACAAGAATTGTCAGAAAAGAAAAGAAGACTCTTAGAAGAAGCAAATTTATTAGATGACCAAATAAATAATATTAAGTAATTATTGCATTGGTTAAAATATAGTTACATGTGAAAGTTTTATGTATCTAATATGTATTTAAAATGTGTTTTAAAATGTATTCAAATTGTTTAATTATTGGTAAATAATAATTGTACTTTTAAAAACCTGGAAAAATACAATTTTTGACCGGGAAAACCTGGAAAAGTCATGGAGTTTTGAGATAGCAAAAGCGTGACAACCCTGATGATGAGCTCTCTTTCACAGTCATTATAAATAAGAAAAAAATTTCTTTCAATGTTTAAAATTTTTTATCTAACAGTACACGTATTAAACTTCAAGTATTGTAAATTTGGATACACTGAAAAAAATGTTGCCGAGAAATTCAACTATCATTGGGTAGTTGACTAGAAAGTAGTTAAAATAACTACTTTTTAGTTAATCTAATCATGTTCATGTAGTTAATGTAACTATTTTTTGCTCTGTGCCGAGCAATTATCAAGCCAAATGATAATATGCTTTTTATCGCACCGAAACAGAAAAATATTATAAAACATGCTGACTAGCTCTTCTTTTTTTCTTCCAGCGATTGATTCGTTCCAAATTACTGCAAAAGGTTTATTTTTCCCTTTAGTGGTATAAATGGGAATGAAACTTTGATTGAATAAAATTTCACGACTAGTAAATATCGCAGCTTTAAAGGAATCCATCTTTGGAAACATTATGACTTTCTGCAAGTCGCCCACACAGCACAACATCTTACACCAGGCCTACAGCAGGCTTACATGTAAGGTTTGTAAGGTAACATCGTAAGCCCATAGTAGACTTACAGTAAACCAAAAATGTCCGCCTTACAGTAAGCTTACATGGTAGGGTCGAGGTAAGCTTACATGGTAGGGTCGAGGTAAGCTTACACGGTAAGGTCGAGGTAAGCTTACACGGTAAGGTCGAGGTAAGCTTACATGGTTGGGTCGAGGTAAGCTTACATGGTAGGGTCGAGGTAAGCTTACACGGTAAGGTCGAGGTAAGCTTACACGGTAAGGTCGAGGTAAGCTTACATGGTAGGGTCGAGGTAAGCTTACATGGTAGGGTCGAGGTAAGCTTACACGGTAAGGTCGAGGTAAGCTTATGAGTAAAGGCTGTGGTAAGGTTATTATTAAGTTGTAAGGTTAAGGTAAGGTTGTGGTAAGCTTACAAGGTAAGGCAAGTTATATTCAAATAATAATATTAATAATAAATAAATATTCAATAAAAAAATTTTTCTTTTGCCTTATTCTATTTTGGGAACCTATCATTTCGCAGAAAGTTTTGAAAACAAATTTGGGAGGAGTAGGATTCGAACCCGGGACCGAAGTATATACCTAACAACCTAACCAACTGAGCTAAACGGGGAACTGACAATGAGAAAAGTAATCTTACTTTTAAAGTGGAACCAAGAAGATAATCAACTCCTTAAAAGCAAGATTACTTTTCTCATTGTCAGTTCCCCGTTTAGCTCAGTTGGTTAGGTTGTTAGGTATATACTTCGGTCCCGGGTTCGAATCCTACTCCTCCCAAATTTATTTTCAAAACTTTCTGCGAAATGATAGGTTCCCAAAATAGAATAAGGCAAAAGAAAATTTTTTTTATTGAATATTTATTTATTATTAATATTATTATTTGAATATAACTTGCCTTACCTTGTAAGCTTACCACAACCTTACCTCAACCTTACAACTTAATAATAACCTTACCACAGCCTTTACTTATAAGCTTACCTCGACCTTACCGTGTAAGCTTACCTCGACCCTACCATGTAAGCTTACCTCGACCCTACCATGTAAGCTTACCTCGACCCTACCATGTAAGCTTACCTCGACCTTACCGTGTAAGCTTACCTCGACCTCACCGTGTAAGCTTACCTCGACCCTACCATGTAAGCTTACTGTAAGGCGGACATTTTAGGTTTACTGTAAGTCTACTATGGGCTTACGATGTTACCTTACAAACCTTACATGTAAGCCTGCTGTAGGCCTGGTGTAAGATGTTGTGCTGTGTGGGCGCCTGAGTAAATCGCAAACAGTAATTGCGACATTACTCTCGTTGGGCAAAAAATAAATGTTTGTTATATTTCGTTTGCATTCAGATTTTGATAATCTTTTTTTAATTGGGTTGCAAGTTACGTGGGTGGTAAAAAACATTTTTCTTTCTGTCCAAGATTTAAGAAGCCAAAATTCGTTATTTATTGTTTTACGCCTGTCCGATGAGATTTTTGTCGGACATTGCAATTTGCAATTATCGCACGGCGGCAAAGATTGAGAAAGATTCGTTTAAAATCTTTGTTAACAAACCATTGCTGCTAATTGCTGTTTGAAAGTTTGACATCTGAGGCAAATTTGGTTTTGATAAATCTAGTGCAATTTCAAAATTTAATGCAATTTGCGAAAATCCCGCATTTATTTGTGTTTCATATTGATAGTTGTTTTCAAATAAATTTTGCTCTGTTGTCAAGATATAAGAATTTTCCGACATCATAGGCGGATTTCCCTACTGAAAATCCCTGTACAAGATCTTGTACAATTTTCTGTACAAGATCAGCAACTGAACTTGTACAAGTTCTGACCAGTTCCTGTACAGGAAAATGCATACGAATTTGGAACAAGTTCATGTGTGAGATCTTGTACAAGATCTGGTGCAAGTTCTTGTACAAGAAAGATACTTGTACAAGAAAATGAACATGATCTTGTACAATTTCATGTATAAGTACTTGTACATCAACACGTCCATGTTCTTGCACATGTTAATTCATGTTTTTCTTTACTAAAAATTAAAAACTTCAAAGGCTGCGCAATAGTTTACTTTAACCTTTACAGCTGCGCAATAGTTTTTAGCATGCACACTGAAAGAAAATTCATACTACTAAGTATTAAACTCATATTAGAGTTTAATATAAATGTTACAGTTTAGGGAAAAAGTGCACCTATATTGATTACTATTACAGTTTTTATGAAAATATATAATGAATTTAAGAGTAACTATTATTTTAAGAAATAAGATTTAGTATATTTATTTTAAAAATTAGTATTTTCTTTATGAATTCACAGAGTACGAAATATTATAATAAATAATTTCACAAAATAGTAAGAAAAATAACATATATCCGTATACTTATTTCACATTTTGTAAAACTTTATATTAAAAGTCACGGATTTTCCCGAGAGACTACGAATTTAACCGAAGTTCTGTCTGTTTGCGGCTTCGTGTCCTACTCGAACTTCTACGACTTGATCCGATTTTCGAAAGTGTTGTTAACCAGCAGAACGTACCTATCAACTGTCAACACACGTGTTTCAAATGTTTATAGTGCCACAGAAAACATTTATAATAAATAAGTAAGTATCTTATACTCGATTATGCAGAAAAAATTTGCTAAGGCTACCGAGTTTTAGTGCCTTTTTTCGAAAGTTGGAAGCAGCTTTCTTTAATTTGTCAACATAACCTCACTTTTCGTTTTACAAATTTCACTTTCGCTTGGCTTTTTTACTTAGGAAAATTGGAACTTGTGTAAAATTTCAAAGTATTGAATTCAAGTATTCAAGAATTCAAAGTATAGTATATGTTTATTCCCCTAAAATAAATAATTTTCTTAGGTTTATTGCTTTATAAGCCAGAATTCCTAAAAAGATGTTCCAATAAAATTTTTTAAGAATAAATAAGTTAATGTTTCAAAAATTTCTTTAATGTAAAAAAATTTTTTAAATAATAATTTAAATTAAAATATTTTAAATTCTTTTTAATTTAAATTTATTTTCAATTTATAAAAAATGTTTTATTAAAGTTATTTAATAATAATAAATTTATTATTAATTATTAAATTTATTATTATTTTTATTAATTTTTATTTTTTGATGTCATCTTTACAATTATTTAATTTTTATTTGCAATAAAAATTTTTATAACAATCATAATTTTTAATCTGAAAAAAAAGAAAAATCTATATAAACAATTAATAATAAAAATGAACCCAGCGTAACCTCTATAAAATTACACTATTGGCACTAGTAAACTATTTTTTATTATTAAGTTATTATAAGTAAACTTCTTTCTCGCAAGTGGTAAAAATATTCAGTAGTTAGTATATAAGAAATCGATATATGCCGACCCCCAGCGAAATTTATCGTTATGCGTATAGAATTGTAAGTGTAGGTTTCGTTGCGATCGTGTAATGTCTATGTATAAGCGAAATGAACGTGCGTGTTCATTAGTATGTGTATTAACCTGTATCGTAAGTGTGAATGTGTTGTTCCTAGTCTCACTCCTCTTCCTCCCGAGAATTAACGGAAACGTCCGACAGTTTCCGCTTTTTTCCCTTTTCTTCCGACATTCTGAATTTTTCGTATAAAGTTTTACAAATATTAGAACGCTACATTCCATATAATGCAACAACTCTATGAGTTTTTGAAAGTTCATAAATTTAGTTCTTCTATAGAAATTTAATATAATATTTTCAAATATTGGTAATCTTTTTACGTTCTTTCTACAATAATTATTAATATTTGAAAAAAGATTTTAAGTTGGAACTTTAATATAAAGTATATTGAATTTTAATAAAAAGTACACTTTTCCCTAAATTCTAAAAGAATATATTAAAATGTAATACGCATTTTGTTATTTTTTCCTATGAAATTTCTTTCAGTGCAGGAGTTACGAATCTTAGTGGTTAAAAATTATCAAAATCTCAAATTTTATTTAAAAAAATTTTTTTACAACTATACATGTGTAAGAACATGAACGTGTTCATGTACAAATACTTATACATGAAATTGTACAAGATCATGTACATTTTCTTGTACAAGATCTTGCACCAGATCATGTACAAGATCTCACACATGAACTTGTTCCATATTCGTATGCATTTTCCTGTACAGGAACTGGTCAGAACTTGTACAAGTTCAGTTGCTGATCCTGTACAGGAAATTGTACAAGATCTTATACAGGGATTTTCAGTAGGGATGTGTTTTAACTTAAAAAATATTCTGAAGGACAAATATCGTGTACTTACCCTGGCGGATCTCGAAATCCGAATGTACGCTGAATTCGTTGTACATTCGTTACACATTGGTTAAACATTTAGTTGGAGTGAAAATTGTGTAGAAACTGAGTGAAAACTGTGGAAAAGTGTAATTGAATTGAATAATAAAAGTATTTAAAAAAATGACAACATAGAAACTATATAACTTATTAATTAATTAATTTTTTTATTTAGAATTGAAAAAGAGAATTTTTAAAAAGGAAAAAGTATGAAGGCTGCCACCTACCGTGCAAAGTCGGCGGCTCAACTTCTTTATCGACTATCAATTTGGATGTCACTAGAAAATTCCCTAGCCTGTCAAACTCACTTACGCGAACATTTTACACTTTAAACTTTATTTAATAATAACACGTTAATTTATCACAAATACAGCACAAATCTATCACTAAATACTTTTATTATTCAATTCAATTACACTTTTCCACAGTTTCCACTCAGTTTCTACACAATTTTCACTCCAACTAAATGTTTAGCCAATGTGTAACGAATGTACAACGAATTCAGCGTACATTCCGATTTCGAGATCCGCCAGGGTACATTTGAGGACGATTGACTTTCTTATTATAAACAATCGTTTTCAATCGTGTTCTATAGATTGTATTCCATGCACTATTGTTTGAACGGGATTTTTTGAAAGTTAAAAAAATGCAACTAATTAAACAGTCTAGAAAACTATTATTTCAAAGATTATTATCCGAACTAAAAAATTAAAATATTTATCAATGTATTTGTCACCACAGAAGAAAATCATATATTTTATCAAAAATTAATTTAATATTATTTTTTAATTTATCTTTGAATAAAGCTGCACAAGACGTAATGTTTATAATTTATCGAAAAAATGTTTAAAAAATAATTTTTCACAAATACATCCAGTTTTGTTTTTAATTGAAATTTTTATTAATTTCTGAAATTTTTTTTTAATTTCAGTCAATATTAAATTTTTTTTAAATAATCGAATATTGGAAGATCTACAATAATTATAAGATTCGTAGAAATAATTAAATTTTAGGTGATTTTTAATTGAAAATTTTGAAAATATTTTAATGAATAAAAAACTTTATACAAATGTAACGGGTTTAACATCCGATTCTAGCATTAAATAAGTTTGTAAAGAATTTTAATTTGAAATTTTTAGAAAAAATTGATATGGTAAATGCACTAATTGCTGCGCGATTCGAGTAAAAACATCTTTGAAATAGAAAATTCGACATTTCTATTGTGTAAAGTCAATTCAAGACTTTAGATGTTAAAAAAATGTTTAACTTTATAAAAATCGATTATTTAAACAAATATGAGAAATTTAAATTAATTCCGTAATTTTCTATTGCGGCGCGTTTGTATCTATTTCGGTGACCAAAATTACATGTATTTTGATGACACTTTGCTCGCCGAAATTGAAGCTAATGAAAATCTTAAAAATGTTTCAATTGCGGCGCGGAAAAAAATTTCATCTCAAATAATTAAATTAATAATTGTATAACTGTGCATCTATATAAGTAATTGAATAAGAAAAGATTAAAATAATTTTTTTTAATCATTTTTTATGAACGCTCCGTAATTGATGCACTCGCTGTAATTGGAACACTTACCCTCCCTACTGAAAATCCCTGTATAAGATCTTATACAATTTCCTGTACAGGATCAGCAACTGAACTTGTACAAGTTCTGACCAGTTCCTGTACAGGAAAATGCATACAAATTTGTAGGGTTGCCAACTTCAAAGTTCTGATATTCAGGACAAGACTGTTTAAATTGCAGGACAGGCACAAAAAATGCAGGACAAATATAAAATATTATTTTTTTCAAAATTTATTTAGTTGCTACACAAAATAGGATGAAAAATTGAGCTTATCAAGAACAGAGGTACATGAATGAACATTAAATAATTAGAATTTTCAAAACAATATTAAAAAGAATATTTTTCTCTCTACGATAGTCTTAAGTTATATAAATAGAATATATATTATTAAAAGCCATATAACATTTAATATAATACATATCACAACGTAATACACAGACTATTTTAAACAAAACAACAATATCTATGTAAATTGTAATAACTCACAAATTTTTATCATATTTTAAAAGAGTATTTTTTTTCTGACTTACAAGCTTGTAGTAACGCTCTATTCTTAAGAACCTTCTTGTAGAATTCTCGACAATCTTCAGAATAATTAACTTTTATTTGCAATTCTGCTTTTATGTGATCTACTGTTAAACGATTGCGAGTGTTTGTCCAAGAAGCAGAACACATTGAAAAAATTCGTTCAGCATCAGCATTTGAACCAAATATAGAAAAGACAAATTGGACAATTATAAGCAAATTTTTTAATTCAGGATTAAATTTAAAAATAGATGTCCATTTTTCTATAGGAGATTTAACTTCAAATGAAGCCAGTAATCTTATTGATTCTCTAATTGAAGAAAATTCTTCGTACAACTGATCCATATCAATGCTATCTTTAATTCCCAAGTCAGTAACAATCTGCTCTATATCACGATAAGTTATTACTTCCGTCAAAGAAAAAATTTTTAACTTTGAAAGTTGACTGTTCTCCGAAAAATCAAAATTTGATTCTAAATAGTTAAGAACATCACGATAAAATTTCATGCATGTTTGTACAATTATCCTTATGTTGTTCGCTGGAAGACTCTTACGAAGATTCGAGCACATAAAGCCCAAGAATTCATCCTCTATTCTCTGCTTTAATTTCGTTCGCAAAATTTTTAAAATTTCAAAAACTTCAAAACAAAGAAGATTATTTTGTTCGAGTTTTTTTTCAGTTTCATAGATTAGATTTAGCACATTATGGAAAAAAGTTAAATAACATTCCGTGATTATGCTTTGAATTCCATCCACTTCTTCTGACAAGTAATGCTTTCTGGAAAAGCTTCATCGTCTAGCGACAAGAAATAACTTTTTAGCGCTGGAAATATTTTCACTAATCTATCCACGGCTGGATATAGAGAAAGCCATCTTGTCGGAACATGACGAAGAATACCTTTATATTCCAAATCAACAAATTCAAAGAATTCCTTAAGTTCTTTAGTTCGCTTTGCTTGTGATGAAAAGTGACTATAAATTTTCAATACCAAATTCTCAAGATCGAATTTGCATTTCTCCAAACTGTTCCTTATACTATTATTTACCATATGAGCTGGACAACCGGATTTTATTACATTCGGATTTTCTTGACAAAGTAATGTGTAAACTGAATGATTACGACCAAAGTTTACATTTGCATTATCTGCCGAATAGCTAGAAATTTTTTGAATGTCAAGTCCATACGCTGCGATTCTTGCTTTTAAATTATTAAAAATATCATTTGCTGATTCATTTGGATCTTCGTAAAAGTCTAGCAAGAAAAGTTTTATCCCTTCTGACGGTAAATAATAACGTAGGAGAATTGGAAATAATTTCGAACTACCGTGATTCGATGCGTCGGTAGAAACACTAAAATATATTCCAGTTCTTAAGACAGCCAATGAAGATTCTAAAGATGCTGGTGCAAGGACATTAAATGCTATAGAACTTCCTTTGGTTCGGCCTAAATGCAAATTTTTTGCGATTTCAGAATCGTTATAAATAATCGATGCCAGGTCAGCAGAACAAGTTAACGAATTGTATGAGTGACTGTGGCAAACAGTATGATAAACATTAGTTAACTCGGCAGCAATCACTTTTTCATCTTTTAAAGTGAGTTTATCTTTGTCCGGAAAAAAAGTTTCCATCAACTGGATTTGCTTAATATCACTAGATTTCTTTTTATGCTCAGCTCCTAATTCATGTTTTTTAACATCACTTTTGCCTCCGTATGCAACAAGAAAGCTTTTCCGACATATTGTACAATATCCTTTAGATAAATTTGAAGAATCTAGTGTATTTTTGTCTTCAATTAACCAAGAAAATTCATTTTCCCATTGTTTGAGGTAGTTGCATAAGCGTTTTCGTTTTTTTGTAGGTGTTACGCTATTTTCAGAGTCGGGACAGTCCATGATTTTCGATCTGTACTAATAAAATAATTTTAAGGTTTATAAAACTGTAATAAATAACTGTTTAGAACCATGTAACAATTGAGACATACTTTATCTTCTTTCGAAAATTTTTGTTTATGATACAAGTAGCGAAGTAAATAGTGTTTTTGTAAACAAATACTGAATCGAAAGAGGTTATGTAGTTTTATTTTGACACTCAGGATTGAGCAGTTCAGAATACTATTTGATGCGAAGAAGGGTTGGGTACATCAAGTTTAGAATTTTGCATGTATAAACGTATTTGCGTGAATATAGATAACATTATGGTGAAATCACATGAATGCGTAAAACATTATATTGTTCATATAGCTGTATATATTTGAATTAATTTTCAGAAATTGTAGATATGATTTCACTTTTATTTGCCAATGTATAAGTATATTCTGTATATTTGAAAATTTTTTCACAAAGATAATATCACTTCAACCAAAACTTAAAAATTCAGGACATTTAGCGTCCTGCGAAGGTTAGTTGCAGGACGCAGGACAAAGTACCTCAAATGCAGGACGGTTGGCAACCCTAATTCCGAATTTGGAACAAGTTCATGTGTGAGATCTTGTACAAGATCTGGTGCAAGGTCTTGTACAAGAAAGATACTTGTACAAGAAAATGTACATGATCTTGTACAATTTTATGTATAAGTAATTGTACATGAACACGTTCATGTTCTTGCACATGAAATAGTTGTAAAATTTTTTTTTTAATAAAATTTGAGATTTTGATAATTTTTAACCACTAAGATTCGTAACTCATGCATGCTAAAAACTATTGCGCAGCTGTAAAGGTTAAAGTAAACTATTGCGCAGCCTTTGAAGTTTTTAATTTTTAGTAAAGAAAAACATGAATTAACATGTGCAAGAACATGGACGTGTTCATGTACAAGTACTTATACATGAAATTGTACATGAACATTTTCTTGTGCAAGCATCTTTCTTGTACAAGATCTTGCACCAGATCTTGTACAAGATCTCACACATGAACTTGTTCCAAATTCGTATGCATTTTCCTGTACAGGAACTGGTCAGAACTTGTACAAGTTCAGTTGCTGATCCTGTACAGGAAGTTGTACAAGATCTTATACAGGGATTTTCAGTAGGGCTATTTCGAACAGTTGCAATCAAAGTTTTTAATAAAAAATAATTTCTTTTTAATTTGTGATAAAATTTGCAAAATTATTAGTTAAAATTTTTTTATAAATAAAATAATTACAGAATTTAATAGAAGTAATTCAATTTTGGAAGAGTTAGAATTGAAAGTTTTGACTTATTAATTTTAAATAATTGAAATTTTGTAAAATTTAATTGAAAAATTTGAAAACAATTAAACTTTTTAAAGAATTTGATTACAATTTTTGAAAATATTTAATTAAAAAATTATGGTTTTTTGTTGTAGCAAGAAGTTCAGGGGAACTTTGAACAAAAGTTAAACTGAATAATTTTTTTGTTAAATTTTTTTGAAAAGCTGCTGGACACCCAAAGTTTAGAAAAACTAAAAATTTGTTCTAAAAAATGAAAAACTGAAATTATTTTAAAATGTAAGAAATGGAATTTTTTCTTATATTTATTTTTATATTAACCTAATTATTAATTAATTTCTGTTTACATGTGTTTTTTTACGTACCCATTTATTTATTTTTATTTTTTATGAAGTTATGTATTAACAATTTAAAGGTTGTCATACTTAATTTGTTCATATATAGGATAAGTAACCATATTGACATTATCCATAATACTAGGAATTTTACTTTAGATTTTAAATATTTGACACATACGCACGAACAGAACAAACTATATATATTATTATATTCTTATTATTAACTATTTGCGCTTGTACGTATATCGTTCTCCCGATAGCACCCGATTAAAAACAATTGAAAAACTTTAACTTATTTTACACGATTGAAAACAATTCGAATCAATAATTGAAAAAATATATACTCCAATTGAAAACAATTCAAAACGATTATAAAAATTTTGTACTCAATCGTTCTGAATCGTGTTCAATTGATTTTTTCTACACTGAAAAAAAACTAGTAGGTTTTACTACTTTTTAACTACTCTGAGTAGTACAATAGGTCCTCAACTGAATTTAAACGGTTCTATTAACTATATAAAAATAGTTAAACCAATGAAAAATGTAATTGGTAGAATGAAATTTTGTGATTGTATTAACTCAATTTAAAAATGTTAAAACAACTCAAGATGTAAGTAGTAGATTTTACTACTTAAAGTGGTTCAATAGGCATTAAGAACATTTTTTTGGTACATTTAATAAATATTTTGCAATTGAAACTACTACTTTAAGTAGTAAACTTTACTACTGAAAGTGGTTCAGTAGGATTTAAGAACATTTTTTTGTAAAATTAATAAATCTTTTGCAATTAAAACTACTACTTTAAGTATAGTAGATTTTACTACTTAAAATAGGAAAATAAAATTATTTTTTATTTATAATTGTTTATTATTATCAGTGAAATTGACTTTTTCATCCTCTCTCCTATACTGACGCTTATTTTATGCCCTAACGATTATGTACCTAACAGAGAAAATTTCTAACCGACGGGAATTGAACCCTCGACCCTAACGCTCGCAATCCGATACCTTAACCGACTAATCACGTACGCTCGCTATGACAGTCTGCAAACTACCCGAAGACTACTTTCTGCTTGTCTAATTGGTAATTTAACTATTTAAAGTAGTCACTTTTACTACTTTTATTAGTTGCTGTAACTATCCTTTTTAAGTTTTACTTGCAGCAGGGATTATTGGGACATCATATGTAACCATTTGGCATAAAAAAAGTTTCAAAATTCGAGGTACGAAAAAGGGGCATTTTTTGCATGGGGCTTGCCGAGGCTCTTTTTCATCTTTTAATTATAGTGTAACGAATGTAAGTAAAAAAAAGTGTGTGCGGATTAGCTCGCCGGATCAGGGTTTCAAATTTCAAAAGTAAAGTTATACATTAAGTTACAAATTATCCATAATTTATTATTTACACTAGATAAAATTATATTTACAAACTAAAAGCAGTGAGCAGTATTTACAACTATATTAATTAAAGTTAAATAGAACGTAAATAATTGTCGAGGGGTGTTGCGAATTTCTAACGAGAAAACGATCGTTTCGGCTATCGCGTAAATCGGTAAAAAAAGGGCTCTATTCTTTTAGAACCGTGTTATGAGAAAACGCGAGGGAAATAAGCAATTCTTTACGCTATCATTGAGTGAAACTCAATGATATTCGCCAAAGGATTAACTTATTTAAATACCTTTAATGAGTGAAACTCAAAAAAAGAATTGAGTGATACTCAATTTACCAATATAATAATTGGGTGAAACCCAATTATTGCGTGTTTATGAACAGAAATAATTCTCTACGTAAAAGAGTTTCAATTCTAAGTGAGACTTAGATTGAAAGATCGTTGCTGTCCTTGTCGTCGACTCTGCGAATCCGTGGCTATAAGTGAAGCATATGTGTCAGGCGTTGGTCTACGATGAAACTCTAGAGTGAGACTCTAGTCTGCTGCCGATGAGTGAAACTCAGCGAATGAATTTTTAGCTTGGAAACGCCGATTTATATACCCGCTCGTGGGACGATCGATGGAGGGAGTAAATTGACAAATCTGCGCGGAGCTACTCTGATTTTGACTAGGCGACGCGCATCTTCGGTGGGGGATCTCGAAGTCTTGCAACCGTTCCGTGGTGGGAGCTTAAAGGTCTTTCTTTAACGTCCGTGCGTTTCACCTAGTCTTTTCGCTTTACATTTTTAGTCTTAGTATAATGACCTTGATCTGTCACTTTTCGTGGTCGCCAAAATTTTATATTCTTACAATAGTATAAGTTGTTTAATTGCATAGTGCAGTAAAATCTACTACTTAAAGTGATAGTTTTAATTGCAAAGGATTTTTTAATTCTACGACATAAATGTTCTTAAAGCCTATTGAACCACTTTAAGTAGTAAAAGCTACTACTGAAAGTAGTAGTTTTAATTGGAAACAATTTGTAAATTTTACATCAAAAACGTTTTTCAAGCTTATTGAATTAATTAAAGTAGTAGTTTTAATCACAAAGGATTTGTTAAGGTATTAGTCGCGTAAAATCATTTTCGTCAGATATTTTTTAAATTTTGCATGAGTGTTTCTGACATAATTATCTACAAAATAAGACCATTCCCATCGATTTTGACCGTTCCTAAGCTTTAAAATATCATTTCAAAGTTGATACTTTTTACATGGACGGAGCACCTAATGCATGTAAGGAATTTGCTTTATAATTATTTAAATAAAAACCAGTCGTCAGATTTTAAAATAAAACTACCACATAATACATTCTCATGAAACGAATGCATACAAAAAAACTGAAATTTTTTGACCGTACCAAACTATAAATATATTAGGAGAAAGTTAACAAAATTTTAAATTATATGAAGTTCCACTGCTGGAAAGCAGTACACTTGGCAACGCTGTAGCGCGCGAATGCATACAAAATTCAAAATCATGCAAAGTACACAGTAAGAAAGTAAGAATATCTCATAGAGTAGAATAAAAAAATAATATATTTAAAATTTCACAACATAGATTAGTATTAAATATTTCTCAATTTTTTAAATTAAATCATATATTTTAAGAAAAATAAGAATGAGAAACGTTAAATTGGTTGGTTATATTTCAACAGTTAAGAAATAAAAACATTTTTTGATGAAATATTTATTTTTTACTTTATAAACCAATTTATAATACATTATTGATGTAAATATTAATTATAAATAATTAAAAATTAGTTTTCAAAGAAGCATACTTGAATTTTTTTTAATAATATTCACATCTTTAATTATTAATTATTCTTAGTAAGTCTCATACTTTTAAAAAGTTTAAGCATTTATATACATAATTATTAATCATAAATAATTCAAAAATAGCTTTTAAAGAAGCTAAACACTTTTTGTGACTCCAACATTCAGTAGCACTGGTACATTCAGATTGCGACGTTGCCGCGATCAAAACTTTAGTTCTACACGTGCGAGAACGCGGCGCTCTGAGTGAAACTTACCTGTACCCTTCAAAAAGTTTGACTCAGAACTATACCTCTTGCTAAGCACAGACTGAGTCAGACTCAAGACAAACTTTTGGTTAGAGCCGGCGCGCGACTAATACCTTAATTCTACAACAAAAATGTTCTTAAAGCCTATTGTACCACTTTGAGTAGTAAAATCTATTACTTAAGGGGTTACGCCACCCTGAAAGCATGAAAATCGGATGGTTGTTTAGGAATTTTTTTGACAAAACTGTTAGAGGTAGGACTTATTTACATTTATTGATGCTTTAATACATATATTAAGCTTTATAAATATTTTTAAAAAAATGGTTTTTAATTAAAAATGGCGGAGATATAAGTATTGGCGTGGATCAATTTTTCTGAAGCACTCCTTGATGGTGTACCTGATTGGTAGTTCAATTTTTGTCTGAAACAAGTAAAACAATATTTTTCTTAAAAAGTGACAAATTTTGAACAGAGTGACGAAGCCATTTAAAAAAAAAAAATTTTACGCAAATGGAAGCACTTCAAAAATTGACTTTTTTTGGGCTAAAAGTACCGCACAGTGGGAAAAAAATGACCCTCTGTGGACAAAATCTACCGACAACACAAATCTTAACCGATTTTAATATTTTTTTTTAAATACTCGGAGAGGTTTTTCCTGTAACGCACAACTGCGATAAATTTGATTTATTTCAAACTAACCTTAAAAATGATACCTATATATGAAATTACGTTATTAGGATGGTTTAAAAAATAAAAAAATGATTAATTTTGATACAGCAGAGAGTATTGTGAACCCTTTTTGATCACTGAATGCGAATTTGACATTAAAAATGCAAAATTTTAAAATTCAAAATGGCGGATGCAATATGGCAGGCAATGTTTTATAAAAGTCACCAAATTCACTCGAAAGTTGTTATTCAGGGGTTTTTAAGGTCGCTGGTTACGAATCTGAAGTCAAATTTCAAAAATTCAAAATGGCGGATCCAATATGGCGGAGAAGAAAATCAAAAACTAATTGGATTTGCTTGAAAGTTGTTACACGGGGGTTTTTTGGGTCGCTGATTACGAATCCGATGTCACATTTCCAAAATTCAAAATGGTGTATCCAATATGGCGATCAAATTTTTAAAAAGTTATTAATTTTTTATTTTATATCCGCTATTTTGAATTTTGACAATTTAACATCAGATTCGTCATCAGCGACCCCGAAAACTTCCGAGTAACAAGTTTTAAGCAAATCTAGTGAATTTCAAATTTTCTTTGGTCGCCATATTGGATCCACCATTTTGAATTTTGGAAATGTGACATCGGATTCGTAATCAGCGACCCAAAAAAACCCCCGTGTAACAACTTTCAAGCAAATCCAATTAGTTTTTGATTTTCTTCTCCGCCATATTGGATCCGCCATTTTGAATTTTTGAAATTTGACTTTTAGATTCGTAACCAGCGACCTTAAAAACCCCTGAATAACAACTTTCGAGTGAATTTGGTGACTTTTATAAAACATTGCCTGCCATATTGCATCCGCCATTTTGAATTTTAAAAGTTTGCATTTTTAATGTCAAATTCGCATTCAGTGATCAAAAAGGGTTCACAATACTCTCTGCTGTATCAAAATTAATCATTTTTTTATTTTTTAAACCATCCTAATAACGTAATTTCATATATAGGTATCATTTTTAAGGTTAGTTTGAAATAAATCAAATTTATCGCAGTTGTGCGTTACAGGAAAAACGTCTCCGAGTATTTAGAAAAAATAAATATTAAAATCGGTTAAGATTTGTGTTGTCGGTAGATTTTGTCCACAGAGGGTCATTTTTTTCCCACTGTGTACCGTATAAAAATTGGATAAAAAATTTTCAAAATATTCAATCGAAAAAATCCCACGTCACTCTGTGGAAAATCTATTTAGGAAGATGTATATTAATTTGCAAGTCAATCGGTTGAATTCGTTTCGAGTTATCGTGTACACCGTCTCGAAAAATGTGGTTTTGAGAAAAACGCAAAAGAAGAAAAAAATATACTTTAGTGTATTATAACTTGAAAATTTTTTAACTTACTATTTAATCAGCAATTCCTGGGCCATAATACTCTTCTCCTAGAATGGAAAGAATTTCCTCTGATCTGAAAATGGAAAGTCGTTAAGGAGGCGCTAGACGGCTTCTAGCAGCTCTCGGCGCGTCCCTACCCGCTGACTTCTAAAGATCATAACTTTTGTAATTAGTGAGACATTGTCTTCGGAGACATCTCAAAATATTCGTTAGAATATAAATTTTGAAATTAAGCAAAAAAAATCAATTTTTTGAAAATTTCAGGGTGGCGTAACCCCTTAAAGTAGTAGTTTTAACTGCAAACGATTTGTAAATTCTACATCAAAAATCTTCTTTAAGTTTATCGAATTAATTAAAATAGTAACAATCTACTACTTAAAGTAGTAGTTTTAATTACAGACGACTTGTTAATTCTACAACAAGAATTTTATTGAATCCTATAAAATCATAGAAATTAATTTACTATGTAACGATAGAGTATCGTAGTATAGTGGCGCGGCGAAAAGAGAGAAAGTAGACAGCGTAAGTAGTAGTGTCACTCTCTTCCCCCACCACTCGCTGTCACCTAGCTGCTAGTGTTATACCTTTCGTCTCGCACCTTTTTCGTCAGTCTTCTTCCGACTCGCCTAGAGGTGCTTCTCTGACGATTGGGAGCGACTCACTCCTGGCTACCTGGTGCTCAGTAGAGGTGCGTCTCTCTGAACACCAGAGCCTTCCTCACTTCCTAGAAGGAGCTGTACTTGTTCCTGTAGGTGCTTCTGCGGAACAGTAACACCCTTCGCCCTCCTTCTACCTGGCGAACCGGACTTCCTAAGGGTGCTTCCGTGGAAGACTGGTGAACCATGTTACCCACTCACTTCCAACAGGACCATCCTTGTCAAGTAGAGGCACCCCTCTCTTGACAAGGATGATGCACTAGGCCGATTCCCCATCTCGAGGCGCTTCTCGGGTGGAGGAGACACCTAGTGAATATTACTTCGCACTAGCTTCGCGTCGGGCATGAATATTGGATCGAATCCAATATCTAGCTTCTTCCCGATTACGAATAATAATCGACCTAGCGTGCACGACCCTAGTATCCGTCCGTACCGTCGTCTAGGGGGTAAATTCTAGAAAGTACCTCACGCGAAAGTAATATGCGTCGTCCTGACCAACATCTTCGCGAACGTGGTAAATATGTTTAAATCGGAGCTCAGCGAATGCTCCTCTAGAATAGCTAGTTCTTTTATCGTTACGTTTTCTAGAATTTAGTATTTTATTTTAATTGTATAGATTCTTTTGTTCTTATATTATTTTATGTAATAATTCATTTTTGTATATTTTTATTATTCTTTTATTTAAACAATATATTCTCTTTCGAAGGTTTAAATAAAGTCTCGTCAATGACTACACCTCTCCTCTACATCATAGTATGAAATAGTTCCAAAATTAATCGAAATATAGATGGCGCTTCACGCCATCTACCGAGATTTAAAGTAACTAGTCAAATAGGTACCCGGACTCCATCCGGCGAGCAAATCCTTTGGCAATAAAAAGGCAGATCATTACAACTACTCAAAAAGCAGTTATATTAATTAAAGAAAATAATTCCTTTTACTACATTTCATATAACTGGTGAATAGTAGTTGGATTTACTACTCTTCAAATTTTGAGTTGACTACAATTCCACTTGTTTTTACTACCTTAAGAAAGCTAATTTTACTACCAACTTGTAGTTGTACTTTAACTACATATTTACGTAAAATCAACTATTACTTATTAACTTCTTAAAAATAGTTACATTAACTACATGAACATGATTAGATTAACTAAAAAAGTAGTTATTTTAACTGCTTTCTAGACAACTACCCAATGGTAGTTGAATTTCTCGGCAACATTTTGTTCAGTGTAGAAGGGTTTGTAGGAAATTTATTTCAAATTTAAAATCTCCTGCAATTCAATTATTTAAAAAAATTAAATTACAAAATCTGTAGAACTTATTTTCTGAAATTATTTTTATCATTTAAACAAAAAACTAAAAATTTTAAAATCGAATTATTTATTTGAATCTGACATCAAATATTTTAAGATGGAACTTTTTTTAAAAAAATGTTGTCCTACTTAGGGTAACGGCACCAGTGAAAGAACATTTAAGGAAATGCATACTTTAATCATTTATTATTTTTGAATGCAGTTATTAAAAATTTTTTTACCAATTTTATTTCGATAGCTAATGAAGTGTAGAATGCGAAGGTCATATTTAATTTTCATAAATATAAGATGTTAATTAAAATTTTAATTAATAAGTAAAACATACCTATTTCACCAGTGAAAGAACAAATTGTCTAATGAAAGAATTTTCTGCATCCAGTGAAAGAACGATGTGAAATATATATTTAAAATATATTTAAAAAATATATTAAAACGAAGATAAAGTAATAAAATGTTTGTAATATACTAAATTAAGGTAAATTAATGATATAATTATGAATATTTTTTAACTAAGTTTGCAGAATCTTATTTTTAATTGAAAATGCATTTATAACCTACAATCAATCATCTACTTGCAATTTATTTTGACAATATTATTGTAACCTAACAGTGTTAACCTATTTGATTTTGTCATTTTTTTGTTTGACTTCAGACTATTCGTTGAAGGTGTTCCTTCATTGGATTGCATTGGAACCAGTGAAAAAACATTTCTGTTCTTTCACTAGTAAATAAAAAAAAAAAACCCCCAATGACGGAATTTGCTTTTCTTATGGCAAATTAATATTTTATTAGCTTTTAAATGAAAAGAAGTATTTCTAATACACAAGATAAATTTAGTTTAAAAAAGACCGACGATTTAAGGCAGTTTAAATTAGTTAAATGTGAAAAAAGAAATAACGTGTCAGAGAAGAGTTCTTATTGTTGAAGATAAATTTGCAACACAACATTTTTAAAAAATTTTTTTTATAAAATTTACGTGTTAACTCTCTAGGTATCTTAGATACTAAAGACGTAAATTAAATAAGGAACATACACGGAGAGAAGGGCGTAGTAGATCTTACTACTATCTCAGTTAAATATACTAAACAGTATCGTTCATTTTGGACGGACTAAACATTCAGTTAAATGAACGATACTGTTTAGTAAAAAAATTTACACGATTATCGATAGAAAAAAATATACCGACAGAAACGAAATGTAGAAATCTGATTGGTTGTCCGCAATCTGGTTAATTGTGGACAACCAATCAGATTTGTGCATTTTTATTCTGTCGGTAAATTTTTTTGTGTGACAGAACTATAGTAGTCCCTCTGACTACGCTGTTTAGTAGAATCTGGACTAAACGTGTTTAGTAGAATAGACTAAATCTCTTCTCTCCGTGTAAAAATATATAATTTATAATACCAAATTGCTTATTACACTAATTAGAATGCAAAACATGAAATTTGTTCTTTCACTGGTGTCAGTTCCTTCACTGGTGCCGTTACCCTAATTAAAATTTTTGAAAATTTGTCTTAGTTCGATTTTGAAATATTCAAAATAAGTCTCAAAAGGTTTAGTTAATAACTTTCGACTTCATAAAATTACACATTTTTATTATATTTATTAGAAACTCAGCTACAGAAAATTTTTTTATGTTTGTAAAGACATGTTGTTCTTTTTCACAATTTATAAGATTTTGGAAAATGACAAAAATTTTTTTTTATTTGTTTTAATCTAATTTAATATATTTAAAAATTTTAATACTATAATTTTATATTTACTTTTTCTATTTTGAACATAATTAGGGTGTCTAACAAGGATTAAGAAAAATATCCCCTAACTACCCTGGCCGCTTAGACACACTTACAATACGAATGAAATTAATAATGACGATGATCACATTTAGTGCCAGCAATTAATGTCCTCACAGATTGTTTTAAAACTCGATAATTAATTTCATTAAAATTAATAGTTCCAACTGCCATTTTTTGATAACGATTCGTTGCCACCCAGAGTTCTTCCTGCTTTTGTCTCACTGACGCCGGGATTACTTTAATCCCACTTGCAAACTGTAGTGTTTTGTTATCTTGAGCGATTATTTCCTAAAAAATTATTTATATATAAATTATGCTTCATTAACCATATTTAGACGTGCGCTTATAATTAATGTCACAATCAGTACGAAAAACATCTTTTTTTTAACAAAATAAAAACTAATATAGACTTCAATCTAAAATCTACACTCATAAATAAATACAATTTAATTCAATTGAAATAATAATAACTAATTTAATTAATATTAATATGATAATTAATTAAATTAATATAATTCTTACAATATTTTGTGGTGTCATTTTCTTAAATTGATTCCAGCATCCAATGGCAACTTCGCTTGTGAGACCCAAAAATAGAACGCCATTTGAACTGAAGGCTTGAGCTGTTGCTTGACTAGGAAGTACATTTGAATAATTAGAATAAACTAATGGCTTATCATATTTTGTTTGCAAAATGTCATCAACTTTGGCCGCATAAATTGAACGTGAAGAAAATGGTCGAAAAACAAGCTGTTGTGGATTTTTGCCAATTTTTGGTGATAATGCCATGCCAAAAAGACCATCCGCCATTGAAAAATTTTCACCGGCAACTGTCACAGATGAAAACTCCGAAGAAGGCTCCTCCGGTTCAAAATATGGTCCATTCAAACGCCATATATTAGGCGAATCCACAACTACCATTCCAAAACCATTTACATCAGCTAGAAAAGCCTGCGCATATACATTTTTTATATTTATTATTAATTTAACTATAATAATTAATTATTCTGCATTTAGATGATAATTAATTACTCATTAATTTTAATTGATAAATTAATTATTATTCATTTATATAATAAGTTGGAAATGATAACTGATAAGAGTCCTTGTCAGGAAAAAAGGTGACAACAATAAATTTCATTAAGTATAAAAATTCAATGTAAAACAAATACTTGCTTTTGATGTTTCGCAATGTTCTCCATCAGTTTGAACAATTGGCGTTACTAAAGTACCAAAATGAGTTTGAGGATTTTGAGAAATTCGATCTTCAATTTTTACTCGATCTATTAAATTATTTGTAGTTAAATTAAAAGTTAATAATTGTGCCGGACACACTTGATCATGGCCAATCACTCCATTATCTAAAACCCACAATCTGTTGCACCTGTCAATCTAAAAATAAATATACTTATATTTATTTATTTACTTGTTAATTTTTAACAGTAGAAAAATTTAACTGTAAAAAATAATAGGTTTACAGTGAAATTGTCACTCGAACAAAACATATTTTTTTCGATTAATATGTGTTTTTTGAGTAAGAAAATCATATTTAAAATTTTTTTTCCTCGTGCAATTTTTTTGTAACAGCAAATTATGCATTTTCCAGGTGTGACGTCACTTAAAGTCACCGGTAGAGAAAGCAGTTAATCCAAATGTAAAAAATAAATCACCGTTTGAAAGATAATTAAATTACCTCTCAAACCATTGGTCAACCAATAAAATCCATTCAAAATTGTCAGAGTTACAGTCGATCAAAGTTCAAATTTCAAGCAAATTTTAAAAATTTTTAGACATTCGTCTAACTTTTGCTAATTTTTTCAAAGTCAAACAATCAAAAAAAGGCAAGTTTAAAATTTTTTGTTAATAATATATTTAATAACGAAACTTTTAAGTCTTTATAGACCTCGATCGGATAAAAAATGACAATTCTACACTAGATTTATTGAACAAAGTAGTTTTTCACTTTTAGTATATTGTCAAGTGATTTTGATCTATATCAGTTTTGTATAAAACTAAGTTAAGCGAAGCTCATCAAAATGAGTACTCGGGGGGTTTTCAGGGTCGCTGATTACGAATTCGAAGTCAATTTTTCAAAATTCAAAATGGCGGACAAAATTTTAGTAATTAGATCTAAGTACACCAAAATGAGTACTCGGGGGTTTTCGTGGTCGCTGATTACGAATCTGAGGTCTGTTTTTCAAAATTCATTTCTAATTATTACAATTTTGTCGGCCATATTGGATCCGCCATTTTGAATTTTCAAAAACTGACCTTGAATTCATAATCAGCGACCCCGAAAACCCCCGAGTACTCATTTTTGGTGAGCTTCGCTTAACTTAATTTATACAAAACTAATATAGATCGTAATCACTTGAAAATATACTAAAAGTGAAAAAGTACTTTGTTCACTAAATCTAGTGTAGAATTGTCATTTTTTATCCGATCGAGGTCTATAAAGACTTAAAAGTTTCGTTATTAAATATATTATTAACAAAAAATATTTTAAACTTGCCTTTTTTTGATTGTTTGACTTTGAAAAAATTAGCAAAAGTTAGACGAATGTCTAAAAATCATTAAAATTTGCTTGAAATTTGAACTTTGATCGACTGTAACTCTGACAATTTTGAATGGATTTTATTGGTTGACCAATGGTTTGAAAGGTAATTTAATTATCTGTCAAATGGTGATTTATTTTTTACATTTGGATTAACTGCTTTCTCTACCGGTGACTTTGTGGAAAATGCATAATTTGCTGTTACAAAAAAATTGCACTAGGAAAAAAAATTTTAAATATGATTTTCTTACTCAAAAAACACATATTAATCGAAAAAAATATGTTTTGTTCGAGTGACAAAAAAAAAATTGAAATTTGTAAACCTGTGTAATAATAATGAATATAATTATTTTAAAAATAATAATAGTAATAATAATAATAAAACAGAATTTAAAAAATAACAGAATAATAGTAAATAATAATATTAATTATTATTATTATATTAATATTTTTATAATGATAAATAATAAAAAAAAAATTTTTTCTACTTTTATTATTTCTTGAAAATACTTACAGTAATTCTATAAACGTTAGTGATGCCATTACAGTCACCTGGTTTATACCAGGACCAACTTGGATATGGTTTCAATAAACGACCTCCAGGTCCTTTTTTATTAGACACCACTCCTAAACTCGCTGGAACTCCTTGGGTCCTGACAACAGTAACAAATGTTCTCCCATCTAAAATAAATAAATAAATTTTTAAATAATAAAACAAAATAATTCTTTTTATCCATTCTTTTAATTAATATATTGAATTAATTGAACTTGAAAGCCTTGTTTAATTCTTCAATAAATTTTAAAAAATTAATAGTAATTTTTGGACCATTGTAACATGATAATGAAAAATATTTAAATTTTTATCAAAGAAATGGATTTTTTAATACAAAAAGGGGTTTCGATCGAAATCACTTAAAAGGTTACTGAAAATGAAAAAATTGTTTTGTTCACTAAATCTAGTGTAGAATTTTTATTTTTCATTCGATTGTACTCTACTTGGGTTCAAAATTTTCGTAATTAAATAGACTATCGATAAAAAATTTAAAACATCAACTTTTTTATTGTTTGGATTAGAAAAAATTAGTAAAAGTTAGACAAGTATCTAAAAATTATCAAAATTTGCATGAAATTTAAAATTTGAACAACTATAAGTCTGTAAAAATTTTAATTGGATTTTATTATACAATCGACTGTTCGAAAGGTATTTTTATTACCTTGTGATCGATCAACATCAAGAAGAATTGCATTTAGAAAATTGTAATTTCCAGATTTGATGGCTGCTTCTTTGTCTTGTGGTGAATTCCACACATAATCAATATATTTCCACTCAAATACAGTTTCCAGTTTTTTGGCTTGTCCCATTATTTTAATTATGAGGCAAAATAGGATGATAGATTTCAAATAAGAAGACATATTTTATACTTTTTTTTAAAGAGAGATGTTAACAGGAATACTACGAGAAAAAAAGTAAATTCATTACATGAAGAATTTAATACAAAAGTCAGTATAATTATTATCCGAAATTATCAATTTCATAAAATTTTACCAAAATATGATATAATGATAATAAGGGAAATTAATTATTTTTTCAGTGTTTATTTGTATTATATGCACTAAACATTGAGAATATAATATTAAGATAAATATGTAATAAATTAGAGATTAAATATTGCATTAAAAATTTTTTTTTAATTCAAATAATTGTTAATTGAATATTATCAAATAAACATTTACTTGACCAAAAAAATTTTATTTGATCCAATAATTTGTGTATTTAAAACAAAAATTATTTAATTGACTCAAATAATTTTTTTTAGTGTACATAAATCTATATATTATAGATAGTATAAATAAAATAAGAATATAAAAAATAAAAAAAATTTAAAGAAAATATAAATAATAAATCAAATAAATATTTTATATACCTATTATATTTTATAAATTATATAATTTATTATACAAATTTTGAAAAACTGACTACTAACAAGTAAATTTTCTATGCAATTTTATAGAGTAATTAATTGTAATTAATTAAATTGTTTCTTACAAATTTTGAGACGATTGTTATTCTGTCCTATTTTTTTAAACAACAAACTTTCAAGAGAGAGTATCATTCAAAAGTGAAGACACAATATAAATTAAGTGATAGAATCATATACACTTTTATATACGGCGACAAAACTATTGAATAAATATTGCTTCATATTATTATACATACATACATACTGCGAGAATTTGTTTAGTGTGACATACTTAAATATTTTAAGTAACAATGAAAAATTGAAAAACTGATAAAATAAATCAATAAACGAAGCATAAAAAAATGATGAAATCAGTAATAAAATTAAAATTATTAAATATACCCAAGAAGCACGTAATATATCCTCAATATCAAGGTAATATTACACGTGAGATTCGTAATATAACGCTGTAATATTACAGTAATCTTACAGTGATCTTAAAATGTCCGCCTCAAGGTTACCGGGAATATTACGGTAATATTACAGTAATATTACAGACTGATTTGAGTTATTCATAAAGCATAAAAAACGTAAATATATTATAAGTCAATTTGGCTTGTTGGTAAAACTCTGGACTCGTGTGCTTTGAGTTCGGGGTTCGATTCCCTGGATGGGTAGATTTTTTTCGTAAAGAAATGTTCCCATAATATTACTGTAATATTCTCTTGTAATATTACCTTAATATTACGGTATAATATTACTGCAATATTACTGTAATATTACCTTAATATTAGCGCGTAATATTACAGTAACATTACCGGTAATATTACCTTGAGGCGGACATTTTAAGATCACTGTAAGATTACTGTAATATTACAACGTTATATTACGAATCTTACATGTAATATTACCTTGATATTGAGGTTATATTACGTGCTTCTTGGGTACTAGTCTGAGAAAATTTTTCCTGTCATTTCCTGGTTTGATATTTTTCCAGTACTTTTCATAAAATTCCATGACTTTTCCATCATTTCCTTAATTTTTCTGACCCGTAGCAACCCTGAAAAGTTATAGTTGAAATTATATTAAATTTCAGAAAGTTTAAAAGATAGAAAATTTTAGAAATAATTAAATTTTAGACACTTTTGAATATTCAAGTCGAGGGGGAATTTACTAGTTAAGGCCAGGTCCAAGTGAGGCAGCGCCATCTACATTGATACTAAAATTTTGGAAAATTTTCAACAGCCTTTTCTTGAAAACAAGAAAGTAAAATGCTTTTTCCTTTATGGATAATTGATTATTGGCAAGATATACACCAGCTAAAACTTTTTTTGAGTTAAAATAATGAAAAAAATTTCATGTCGATAAATTAAATATGAACACTTTTTCTCACAAAAACTGTAACAGTACTTTCTCAGAAATTACAATCAAAAATGCAATTTCCATTTGGAAAATTAATAAACGCTAAAAAATACACCACCTAAGATTTACCAATCACGAAAATAATAAAAAAAAATTTTATTAAATATTTAACATATTGATACTGCTTAAAGGCCTAAGCAGACTTGCTTCGCGAATGACGTTCTCGAACGTGAAACATGAGTTAGAAAAAGACAGAGATATATTCGTATCCTTTTCTATCTCATGCCTCTCGTTCGCGAACCTATTGTGCGTTGGCCTTTACTGATTGTGACAGCCCTTTGGTAGATTATATCGCAAAAACCGCGAAACGTCTGCACTGAAAGAAAATTCATACTACTAAGTATTAAACTCATATTAGAGTTTAATATAAATGTTACAATTTAGGGAAAAAGTGCACCTATACTGATTACTATTACAGTTTTTATGAAAATATATAATGAATTTAAGAGTAACTATTATTTTAAGAAATAAAAATTAGTATATTTATTTTAAAAATTAGTATTTTCTTTATGAATTCACAGAATACGAAATATTATAATAAATAATTTCACAAAATAGTAAGAAAAATAACATATATCCGTATACTTATTTCACATTTTGTAAAACTTTATACTAAAAGTCACGGATTTTCCCGAGAGACTACGAATTTAACCGAAGTTCTGTCTGTTTGCGGCTTCGTGTCCTACTCGAACTTCTACGACTTGATCCGATTTTCGAAAGTGTTGTTAACCAGCAGAACGTACCTATCAACTGTCAACACACGTGTTTCAAATGTTTATAGTGCCACAGAAAACATTTATAATTATTAAATTTATTATTATTTTTATTAATTATTATTTTTTGATGTCATCTTTACAATTATTTGATTTTTATTTGCAATAAAAATTTTTATAACAATCATAATTTTTAATCTGAAAAAAAAGAAAAATCTATATAAACAATTAATAATAAAAATGAACCCAGCGTAACCTCTATAAAATTACACCATTGGCACTAGTAAACTATTTTTTATTATTAAGTTATTATAAGTAAACTTCTTTCTCGCAAGTGGTAAAAATATTCAGTAGTTAGTATATAAGAAAACGATATATGCCGACCCCCAGCGAAATTTATCGTTATGCGTATAGAATTGTAAGTGTAGGTTTCGTTGCGATCGTGTAATGTCTATGTATAAGCGAAATGAACGTGCGTGTTCATTAGTATGTGTGTTAACCTGTATCGTAAGTGTGAATGTGTTGTTCCTAGTCTCACTCCTCTTCCTCCCGAGAATTAACGGAAACGTCCGAGTTTCCACTTTTTTTCCCTTTTCTTCCGACATTCTGAATTTTTCGTATAAAGTTTTACAAATATTAGAACGCTACATTCCATATAATGCAACAACTCTATGAGAATTTAATATAATATTTTCAAATATTGGTAATCTTTTTACGTTCTTTCTACAATAATTATTAATATTTGAAAAAAGATTTTAAGTTGGAACTTTAATATAAAGTATATTGAATTTTAATAAAAAGTACACTTTTCCCTAAATTCTAAAAGAATATATTAAAATGTAATACGCATTTTGTTATTTTTTCCTATGAAATTTCTTTCAGTGTGGTGACATATATAACCTGTCAAACGGCTGTCATAATGAGTAAAATATGTTATGTTAAAAAACTTTTTTTTTGTTATTTTCGTGATTGGTAAATCTTAGGTCGTGTATTTTTTAGCGTTTATTAATTTTCCAAATGGAAATTGCATTTTTGATTGTAATTTCTGAGAAAGTACTGTTACAGTTTTTGTGAAAAAAGTGCTCATATTTAATTTATTGACATGAAATCTTTTTCATTATTTTAACTCAAAAAAAGTTTTAGCTGGTGTATATCTTGCCAATAATCAATTATCCATAAAGGAAAAAGCATTTTACCTTCTTGTTTTCAAGAAAAGGCTGTTGAAAATTTTCCAAAATTTTAGTTTCAATGTAGATGGCGCTGCCTCACTTGGACCTGGCCTTAAAGACGTGTACACTTGACTACCGGTATTACACCTCATATTACTCTTATTACTAAGTATTACACGTTATTACACAAATATTACAGGAAGAGAGTACACTTGACTACCTGAGTAAATTCCCCCTCGATTCAAGTTTTTTTAAAAATAATAATAGAATTAATAAATTAATAAATGTTTACTTTATATCTATCTCTAGTGATGTCATGACCTCCAATCCCAATTTTCATAATACACACATTTATTTAAATTCAGTAACCGGATGTTAATATGAAATAGTTTTATTTTTCAAGATATGTAAATTTTTTCAAAAATTAAAGTTTACTGTTAATAATAATTGTTATTTTACTTGTTCACTCTCATTAACATCACGAAATAATAATTTAATTCTTACACAAATAAGTATAACAATTCTCATTGGATTATCTATGATTATCTTTCACTAAATTCGAATTTCTCTAGTCATTATAATATAAAAAGAATAAATATTTAAATAGTAATGAGTAATATTTTTTGAAAATATTGTTTTATTCAAAAGAATCCACGTGCATAGTTATGGCAGGAGAGGGGCAGTGTTTGTTTGTTATAAATTTAAAACTGACTTTTAAAAGAATCTTTGTTGAGTTTTTACTTAAGGGGGGAAACTCGTGTAAATGCACGTTTTTCAGGAATTTAAAAAAAACTCGTAAAGTTTATTGAATTAAAGTAAAGCATACTTACCTTAAGGCGTACTTGCGTTTGAAAAAAAAAATTTCTGATTTTTTTTTACTTTTTTTTAATCCTTATAATGTCAAAAATACGCGACTAAAATATTAGGGTAAGTCCGGGGGAGTTGACCATGCGGGAGAGATGGCCAATTTAAATATTTTATAGAATTTGCTGCTAGGTATCGCTTATTAAAGATTAGTTCACTTTGTTTTGTGGCAAAACACAATTAAAAGAAAAAACTTCACGAAAAATATTGAAAAAGTAAGTAAAAATCTGATTTGTTATTTTGACTAGTTGGGAAAAAAAGGTGATGAGTTTACGTTTATCTCACTGGTGCGTTATGTTATTTTATAGAATAATTTTGAATTTCATGTTTTTTTGTAAAGTACATGACCCAAGCTTTGTCATAACTTTATATTTATTCAAAAAATTTATTTATTTATTTAAATTTTAGTTGTGTCAATTTGTCTCCTGACATTAGGAGAGATGGCCATGTTTTTTCGAGGTGACATGGCCATACTGTTTAAGTTATTGGCACCCTTGAGATTCGTGTATTCGCTAAAAAAACATTAATTCTGTGGTAAATGACATTTTTTATGACATATATTACAACAAGACACTCCAAAAAAGATTTTCAAATTTAAATATGATCAAATAAAATAATCACTATTGTGTAATTAAATCTTAAAGACGTTTATAAATAATCATAACACAGGTCTACAAAGTAAGACTTTTTTATATATAGCGGAGTGGTTTTCAATGTATTTTTGTGTGCTGAACCCGATTCCGGGTTCCAAAATTGCGTATCACATCAGGCTTTTGAATAAAGTGGAGGTAAAGTCTCCAAAAACAGTGTTTTTGAGGGTTTTCATTATTTTTTTATTCCTTAACCAGACGTGCTAGACACTTCTATATATGCTTAAATTGAAGCATACATCGTACACTTTAAGACTCATTTACGCAGGATTAAAAAAAGATTTAAAATTTTGAAAAAAATGTGGGTAAAAACCCTAAAAATCTTTTTAGGTGACTTGAACCAAATTTTTTTTTTAAATTTCAAATTTTTTTTCCTTGCGTATATGAGTCTTAAAGTGTAAGACATAAGCTTTAATTTAAACCTATATCTAGAAGTCTCTTATCACGTCAGGTTTAGGAGAAAAAAATACTGAAAACCCTCAAAAACACGGGTTTTAGAGTCTTTACCCCCACTTTACTCAAAATCCTGACGTGATACGCAATTTTGTAACCCGGGATAGTTTTCAAGACACAAAAATAAATTGGAAACCACTCTGATATCTCAAAAAAATACATTCCATTTTTATTTATAATTGTTAATTAATAATTATATAAATAATTTAACAAGAAAAGTGTAAATTAAATGAATAAATATAATTTCCTTTTAAATAAATCTTCCTGTTTTTAAATTAAATTGTATTAAAGATGAAGACTAACAAACAATGTATATAGTAAAAAAAGTAAAAAAAAATATTTATATAATTTAAAAATTAAATAATAGTGTATGTATTAGATTTTCAAGTTTTGGTACAACTTATAAATTAACCAGAAATAACGTAAACCTATGAAATTAACAAAACTGTGCACTAGGGGAATCGAACCTACGACCTACGGATTTATAGATTAATGCTCTAACCACTATGCTAACGACTCGTACCTGCAGACAAGTTTTAATTTCTCAGTATCATTTGTATCATACAATTATTGAATCAAAGATGTGAAAAATATGATTAGCTTAGACAATAAATTAAAATATAATAAATTTTTAATTATTATAGTAAAAATATCACTTACTTAATTTCTTTTATTTTAATTTAACATTTTTACCAGTAATAATTTGGATTAATAAGTACCAAAGTATAGTTGTCGTTGAAGTCAAAATTTTGTTTAAATAATTTATTAAATTAGAAAATTATGTTCAATTATAATTAATAAATTGAATAAAAATAGGAAATAGATGATTGAGAATGGGGTCAGAGTGGGAAAGTCCAAACTCAAAAAACGACTAAGTTATTATTATTAATTAGCTTAGTTCAATAAATTAAAAACTAAGAACTTGACATACATTTTATTTATTCAGGGAAGGTATTATTTAAGCATTAATATAATTAACTAAAGTTTTCAATTTCCTTATTTTTCCTTAAATGTGAATTTTGCCCATATTGGCTTTTGGAAAAATCTCCAAACGGCATATAAATTAAATATAAATTATATATAATAAAATATAAATATAATTAACTAGTTTTATTATTTCTCATTTTTTCTCAAGTTTTTTTTATTTATTTATAACATAATATTAAATTAAATTTCAGTTTTGGAATACTTTGGGTAATCCCAGTTGGGGCCAGGTTGGGTTGACCTAAACTTTGCCCAAGTACAATGAAAAACAAAAAATTTTTTTTTAGCTTTTCACAGTTGCGCTTTTTGTATATTTGTTCAGTATATTATTAAAATAATAATTTAATTAACTTAATTCTTTTATTTCTTTATTTTTCAAACTTTGGGAAGCCAAGTTGGGCCCAGATTGGCGCCCAGTCTTACTTTGGGCGACTTTGGGAAGATGTCTACACAGGATTTTTCAAATAATTTGAAGTATTTGAATCAAATAATTTTTTTTTCAGTGCAGTGAAAATCAACCCACACAGCACCGAAAGTTTCCTAAACCTGTATTAAAGCTGTGCGTGCCAAGTTGGAAAAATTTACCGTAAAGCTTAGCACAGGTTGTGTAAATATGTAAATGTCCGCAATTGAGTAAATGTTTAGCGTAAAACTGTACTGAATCTTTAAATTACGTATTCAGTACAGGTTTAGCGTAAAACTGTACTGAATCTTTAAATTACATATTTGGTACAGGTTTAGCGTAAAAGTTGCCTGAACATTTAAAATAAATCTTTTGTAAAGTTTTATCATAAAATTTGCTTAAAAATTAAAATTAAATCTTTATTACAGTTTTAGTGTCTGATGCATAATGGTAAAATTACTTAGCAAAAAGCGGCCAATCCTAAGTGGATTGCAGAAAAAAGGTAAAAATAATTTAATTTAAATTAAATAATTTTCATTTATTGAAATTAATGAAATTTTTATTTAAAAAAGAACATAAAAAGTATACAATTTTGAAACAAAAAATTCTAATTTATAAAAACTTCTTTTTATGAGTGCATTTTTTTCAGATGTTCAGGAGATTTTAAGGATTCACCATATCACTACCATTAATTAATTTATTAATAAATATATTTGTGTTCATTGTATTTAAACCTTTTTTTTATTATACCATTTCCCACTATAATAGTTATTTTTTTATTTATATGAATTGATAGCATCATTTGCAGTTAATTTTTTCCGCTCAGTATAATTTTTTTATTGAAAAAAACATTATTTCTACAAAAAACTTTAATGAAAATGTAATTAACACTTTTTGTAGTTTAATTTCGCACTAAATATTTAATAAAGCTTTAATTTAAATTTATAGAAAATTTCTACACTAAAACTGTAATAAAGATTTAATTTTAATTTTTAAGCAAATTTTATGATAAAACTTTACAAAAGATTTATTTTAAATGTTCAGGCAACTTTTACGCTAAACCTGTACCAAATATGTAATTTAAAGATTCAGTACAGTTTTACGCTAAACCTGTACCAAATATGTAATTTAAGGGGGGAACACCAGTTGTAACTCAAAAAATAATGCTTTTTTCAAGAATATTTTCCAAAAGAACAATGAATCTTTTTAAAGAATACTATTTATGAGTTAAAAGTACATGTAAAAAGCTGTAATTTAAAAGAAAAAAAAAATTTTTTTAACAAAAACTTTTGGAGATATGAGCCATTGAAGTGGCGTCTTAAGAAAAAAGACGAATTGCGGTGACCAGCATTCTGCAAGTATACTTCGTCTGAAATACAAAAATGAAATTGATTTACATTTATTATAAGATTATCTAGTTCGTGATCGAAGGATTTAAAAAACAAAAAAAATTTGACAAAATGGCGACCTGTCAAAGTCAAAAGTATGATTTTCGTTAAAAAAATACGGTCGATTTTCAGCTATATAAAAAAAAGTTTTGCATAAAAAAAAAATCCTTCGATCACGAACTAGACTTATATGTGTAAATGAAGCACACTAAATTTTAAATAAATCGGTTTAATGGTATTCGAGTAATCGTGGTCACCGACTTGGAAAATGTCATTTTGAGAAAAACGCATTCAAAGTTTCAACTTACTTTTTTTTGTTCAGAAGAAATTTTGTTTCCAAGTAACAAAGAGTCATCGATTCCTGGACCATATAATAACTCTTCCGCAGTGGTTGCCGTTTCTAAATCATAGGAAAAGGCCATCTGTCGTTAGGGTCAGTTATGGCTGGCCACCTTGTATGAAGCCACGGGACGCGCCGATGCAGTGTTCTGTATATCTCATTTATTTTTCACCGGATCAACTTTGAAATTTACAGACACATTTCTAAATATGTATACTTTAAGAAAATGCACAAAAAAAAAATTGATTTTTCGAAAGTTACAACTGGTGTTCCCCCCTTAAAGATTCAGTACAGTTTTGCGCTAAACCTGTACTAAATATGTAATTTAAAGATTCAGTACAGTTTTACGCTAAACCTGTACTAAATACGTAATTTAAAGATTCAGTACAGTTTTACGCTAAACATTTACTCAATTGCGGACATTTACATATTTACACAACCTGTGCTAAGCTTTACGGTAAATTTTTCCAACTTGGCACGCACAGCTTTAATACAGGTTTAGGAAACTTTCGGTGCTGTGTGGGAAGGTTTTGTGCCATAAATGTTCAATAAAATTTTTTTTTAAAACAAGACATTATCATATTGTATGTGTTTGGGGTCGCTGAATCCGGATTTTTAGTCGAAAATAAAAAATCAAAATGGCGGCTACAAAATGGTGACCAAAAAAAATTTTAAAGTTAAGGAATCTGGCTGAAAATGGTTACTCGGGAGTTTTACACGATCTATTAACTTAGTGATAGAAACCATTTAGAATTTTTTATTTTCGACCAAAAATTCGAATTCAGCGACCCCGAAAACCGCCGATTAACAATTTTAAGTCATATTAAATTTTCGAATATTGAAAAAACTGTAGGAAAAAACAGTATAAGAAATAAACAGTCTAGCAGTTTGTTATTTACTAAATTTATACGAAAAATCAGAACGCTTTGATTGGCTTAAAATTATTCCTAACACATCCTAACTACAATACGCATACATAAACGCAGAATAAAGCAACACATATAGATACATAATTCACGCTGAAATGAGAAACTGTGAACTTCTTTATATACTAAATAGACAGATTTTTCTGCACTTGTGAGAAGCTTAATATTACATTGTTAAATATTTAAAAATAAAAATAATTATTTATTAAGAAATAATAAAATATTTGATTACCTTTCATAGAACAATTTTTATCATAAAATCATTTAATTTAATTATAGAAGCAAACTTATAACAAATATTCTATAATTATATTTAGAAAAAGAAATATAGAATAATTAAAAACAATTATTTATCAAAACTTTTTCTAGTCTATATTGCAGAAATAAAAATTATGAGCAAACAAATGAAGTATTTTATTATTAAATATTAATTAAAATTATTTTTAATTCATATTGCAGTATTAAAAATTATTTTACACTTACCCTGGCGGATTATGTAAACCGAGAAGTTGACTGAGCTAGCTCGGTCAAGTTTCGGTTCGTTTGGGTTTGAGGTAAAAAATATACTATTGGTATTCGTTTCTTTCTTAAGTTTATTTACTTTTATACAATTTTCATTTAAATAAATCTTCGATTTATCAGGAACGTTACATCAAACACAAGTGGCATAGTAACTGAGTTGCATAATTATAGTTTATATTATGCATCTCAGTTGAAGACATTTAAGTTTGTTTCAATAATAACGGCACAATCAGTTTAAATATCTCAAAATGTAGAGACCAAACATTTCGAAATAAATCGCTTGTTGTTACAGTGTGAAAGTTACAAAATGCGCATATAACTATTTAAAATTTTTATCGCGATTGTTTTTAAAAAACATATTTTTTTATCTGGTACAAATGTCGAAAATTTAAACCGTTAAATAACCACATAGTATCTTCTAATACGCAGGATTTTTTTTAAAGATAATAAAGACATAAACTTCTCACAAATTGATTTAACATTATTTTCACTGCCTAAAATTGGCTGGTCGTCATGGTTAAAGCAAGAATTCTGCTATGCTTTTTGCACAATTTATGCATATTGATTTTTACAAAGATTATTAATAACAAGACAATAATTTGGTTTGTTTCACTAAAAATTTAAATTGAATCACATTGGTTTTATATGGAAACTAATGATATATTCAATTAAATTTACACGATTTATTATAATTTAATGGGAACCTAAAATCCATAATGTAATAACATGTTTTACATTTTGTACTCTAAGGTTTAAATTGAAACATAATAATATTATTCATTGGAATGTTTGTATAAAAATTACACTTTAACACAATCACAAATATTCTTAAATTGTAATGTCAGTTACTTATTTTTTTTTATTTTTAGACTTTAAACGCAAATCTGATGCTAAAAATACTCTAGTACATCAGCTTTTAGAATGCTAAAAAAAGTGTATCATATTTATTTTATCGACATTTTTATTTATTAAAAAATGAATATTACTTTTGTAATTTATCACAAAATTTAATTTTATATGTTTTAGAAAAGTTTACGTACTAAAGCAGTTTTCACATCAGATTTATAATCAAAATATACAAATAGAGTAAGAAATTTAATCTGATATTCAAGTGTTAAAAATTTTCTTTTTTTTTAAATATTACGCTTTACGAGAAATCTTACGAATGTACTGCAAATATATAAATGAAGCATTGGTGAGGCTGCTTTTCTCCGGCAGATTACAACCAATTATATCGCATTTCTTTGAACGTCCATTTTGTAAAATTCGCCTTTTCACCATCAGGTACCTTGTCTCGTAAATCGTCAAAAAGTTTTACTTCATTCCTATTTTATTGATTCACTATTTTTTGTATTCAAACAATTTAAATTAATTAATGCAATGGATACGATTTTTGAATGAGAAACATTAAAGCGCAATAAATACAGTTTATTTGAATTACTTTATATATTGAAATTGTTTCTGTGCGTTTCTCTTAATTGAAAATCGTAACATAAAGTAAAAATATATTTCAACTCTACGTATCATTTATATATAGTTTAAAACTCACCCAATAGAAATAGCAGAAATTGTTGCAATTGGTTTTGGTTTACGTCATTCTTAGATGATATTCGAAATACACGTACGTGACTTTTTCGGAAGTCTTATAAAAGTACAATGTTATTTATAACATATATCAAATTATGAAAAATGAAAATTAACAAGGCGGAAATGACTAATAGAATACACACATTTAGTATTACGAAATTGTGAGTGGCTAAAAAAACGAGTTTGCAGTTTAACACTAATTTGCTAATTATAAGCAGATCATAATTATGGCTTTGTGAGTTCAATATTTTATACCTTTGTTATCACCACGAATGTTATCGTTATATATAAAATCACAATTTCGTTGTACTGAAAAGTATTTTTAGATATTGTTTTCAAATATAACATCACAATTGCCTCAGTTTTTGATTACTTTTTTACCATTTCTAAATTGAAAAATGTATTTCTTGTTATATTTAGGTACTGTTATAGTAATTTATGTCATTAAATTTAATTATATTAATTTTTTACACAATTTTTTAAAAATGTTTTCAAAAACTAAGGCATTAATTTTATGTATGGGACAAATTATTTCAAGTAATCTAACTTTAAAAAAACTGTTGTACCTACTTCTCATGAAATTGAACAATACTTAGTGGTTAAAGTACACTCCCAAAGAAATCGACTTTATGTAAATTTGTTCCTATTATTAGACATTTTATATCATTTAAAGTTAGGTCACCTAATAAGAATCGCCCATTGTACGAAAGAAAATTTCTTAATGTGTGCTTCTGATATAATGTCTATTTTATAAATACTATACACAACTAATTGAGAGAAGATTTTTCGACATCGTCAGGAAAGTGGTTCCCGTGTTGTGTTTGGTAAAAATAAACATAGCAGACCGCCACCTGAAAAATTTATGAAAATTTAAGTAACATATCTTTGTAAATAGTTAGATATTTTTTAAATTTAGTAGCTGAAAAAGTAAAATTTAAATTTTTAAACTTGTGGTTTGTCAAACTATAAGTTTTAGGGATAATAATTGTCATAAATGAAAGATTGTTTTATTCTAATCTTAAAAGAGTCCCCGGTAAAAATTCCGTACTTTTTCCGAAATAATGTGGAATTTTTCCGAAACAGTCTGGTTTATTGTCAGGTTTTTATCATCCGGAAAATTAGTACGGATAAATTCGAAATTAACCCAACTTGTATACTACTGAATCCGGAATTAATCAGGTATAAACTGAAGTCAGTTTGATCAAACGTAACTAATGAATGCAGATTCTAGATTTACTGATTACAAAGGCCGTATTAATTTTGGATTCAATAGAAGTAATTTTGCATTTATTAGTTGTGTATTGTAACGTCCTGCGTTAATTCATTGTATTTTTCTCGTTATTATGTTTTTCTTCTTAATTTATACTTGTAAATTTTTTATCAATTCTACAAGGAGATACATCTGTTTCAGCAAAACCATGTTTTGTTTAGTATAAATTGTTTATTTCTTCCCTTTAGAACCAATAATGAAATACTAAACCTTAAGTGGTAAACACTCGTTTTACTATTCTTGTTTTGTACGCTAAACTTCTTTGTGGATTACTTATTGAGACAGCCGATAAACAAGATGTAACAAGATGTAACTGAATTTTGGAACAGTGAATTGAATCGTCATCTTGAAATATGCGGGATAAAAATGAGATTTACTGTGTCTCACAGCCTCAACAGAATGGGAAAAAAATAGAAAAAAAGAAACAGGAACTTAGTGCAGATAGTAAAGTACCACTTGTTTGAATCGAATTATTCTCCTGTTTCTGGACAGAAGCAATTTTAACATTGAACTATATTAGAAATCAGGGACTGTCTCGGACACGAAATGTTGTTGAATTTTAAAAAAGTGTCGTCAAATTTAATTGAATTAAATATTCACAACATTTTCTGAAACATATTAAATCTATTAAATTTAACATATGATTTAATTGTTGTTATAAGAATAATAATTTATTTATTATATTAAAGATGATTTAAAGCGAGAAGCATTTAACTGAGAAACACTCACTTCCCCTACGCGCAGAGTCACTGGAAATTGAATTGAATCATCAAATGTGTTTTATCATTCATAATGATAATCAGGGGGTTTAAAAATTTGCCAAAAATCCCACGATATTGTAATTGAAAAAGATCTGTTACCATGAATACCGTTCATGCATTATTCAGTAAATGTTTAATTTTTTTACATTACACCAATTTAAGGTTCTTTTATCGTGTTTTGTGTAACTTAGATTTACATAATTAATTAATTTACATAACATACCTATAAGTAGAGCTGCAACTATGAAAGTGGGAGCTGGACAATACATGTCTAGCAGCTGAGCTATGACAATGTTACCTATGATACCACCAAGACGTGCGGCCACCATTGAAACTGCAATACCAGTAGCTCGAAGATTTGTTGGAAAAACTTCAGTAATCAAACAATCCAAAGCAGCATTTCCACAACTAATAACGCCACTGAATACAGCAGAGACTATTAAATTTTGAAACTTGTTGAATACAAAGTAAAGTCCAATGGAACACAGACCTGACGACATGGTGCTAAATACTGTAAAAATTTATTAATTATTATATTTTCCAATTAGTTCAATAATTAATTCTTAAATAATTAATACATATTCACTACCTAATTGACAAAAATACTTAATGTTCCAACGACGTTCTAAAATCGTTTTTAGAACGGACATGTCTAAGAACGTTATTAGAACAAAGAACATTTTGTGCCTAGCGGGTATTTTAAAAACTAATAATGCAAAAAGAAGAGTAAGTAAAAAGTATCAAATGAATGTTTTTTTCAGTTAACCATCGTGAAAAATGATGTACATAATTACCTAAAAAGAACTTGCGTCCGAGACGATCCATTCCAAGAACAGCAACGATATTTGCAGGGATGGCAGACGCTACAGTAATAAGTGATTCCATGAAAACCGATGCGCCGATTT
Source organism: Leptopilina boulardi (assembly GCF_019393585.1). Classification (NCBI taxonomy): domain Eukaryota; kingdom Metazoa; phylum Arthropoda; class Insecta; order Hymenoptera; family Figitidae; genus Leptopilina; species Leptopilina boulardi. The sequence continues at coordinate 2,699,005 of NW_026137909.1, forward strand.
CATCTGAGCAAAAGTTTTGATCACTATGCGAACCATGATTAACGACATACTCAGTTACTTTGCAGATAGATGCATCCTGATTTGGATGTTTTATACTATATTCATCAAAACGATTGAATAATTCAGGGAACCACATCATTAATCCATAATAACCAATATGAAATGTGAAATTTATTGTTATCGAGATGAGGGTAAAACGAAGAATAGGTGAAACAAAAAGCTGTTTACTATTATCCATTATATCGCCTAACATAATTTTGTACTTATTTTTCTCAGTAATCTCTTTTTTAACTGAACCTGGTTTCTTGAAGTCATCTAGAATCAGTTCTTTTACCTGAAATTCAATGTTTATTATTAATTAGTTGTTATATTTTGCTTCAAATTAAACTTAAGCAAAACATAGAATGAATTAGATTTTACAATTTTTAATAATGAAAAAGAATATTAATGTACCATGTAAGTTTCGTGGCTTTTGCCAGTGTTGATAGAATAAATACTACGAAAAATGTCTAAGGCTTCTTCATATCTTCCACGGGATAGTAGATATTTAGGAGATTCTGGAAGTAGTAGAAGCAGTCCAGCCACTACAAAAGAGGGAATAGCGCAAATCAGCAAAAAGATTCGCCACGAGTTATACGTAAATGACGATCCTGTAATGCCAATGTCGTTGGGAATAATTAACCACGCTAATCCTGCAATGTAAAAAAGTATAAAAATCAAGTAAACATTAAGGAATAAGTATATATGAAAGTGTTTACATTGTTTTCTTATTTGTAATTAAAATTGTTAGATAACTTTGTATCTGATACACTTTCCAAGATAAAAAAGATATTAGAATTTAATCCTAATCAAAAGCAAAAAAAGAAATTACCAGCAACAAAAAGATTTCCCAATGTCCAAAATGCTGCCATAAAGGAAAGCATGGATCCTCTTTTGGCCTTTGGCTGGAACTCCGCAAAATATGACCAGATAACTGGTCCACTGCCACCAAGGCTGAAATTGTAAAAAAGTGTTTTAGAAAAAATTAATTACTGATATAATACGGCAATCTACTTTCGGAAATTAAGAGTTTCTTTTTCAAGTTGTATTAAAATTTTACAAGTGACCGAAACATTAATTTTATGAATTAAAAATGATTTGAAATAAAAGAACAATATTTAAAATACTTACGCAGCTCCATTTAGAAACCGGAAGAACATAAATAGTTCGTAAGACTGGCTAAAGCTAGAGGCAACAATACATAATGCATTCATAAAGGATATGGCGATAAGGACTTTGCGACGACCTAATGCATCTGCTACTGAACCCCATGCATAGGCCCCCGCCATCATTCCTATGAAAATTATGGAATTGAGCCATCCTTTGGCCTGAGTATCGAGCTTGAGATCACATTGTGCACTCGGTAAAATAAAGGACATGGAAATCACGTCCATTTCTTCACTCGTACTAACGAAGCCACATACTGCCAGCAGGAAGTAGTGAAACTTGCCATATTCTAAAAAGAAAAAAAATTATGAAGCACCTATTTGTTATTATGTTATTTTAGTTTTATAACGCAGCAAATTATGTAATTGAATTAAATAGCATTTTAGACATTATTTACTTAGCAGAAATAAAATTGTACGATTTGTTAATAACGCAAAAGATAGCAATTAATTTTTTGGGTGAGCATTATTACATTTCTACTCTTCCATGAGGGAATGTAAAATTATTGTCTATAAATATGACGACTACGTTAAAGTCTATGGCATTTTAATTGATGAAAAAATTTTAGTCACTCCGAGTGAAATTGGTAGAAAAAATGACGACGAAAAAAATCCTGATAATGAACTTCCTGCATTTGTTCCAGAACAAGAGGCATAATCGTCATTAAATAAGTTGAGATCTTAAGCATTTCGCGCTGAAGTTGATGACAACTTTTTTTCGTCTCTAACAAGAAGCCAGCAGAAAGATTCGTTATCTTATACCTTGATCACATACTACGCCAAAATATAATTGTTATATGTAATTAACGATTTTAGTGTGTATAATTAAAGAATATTTCGATAAATCACTGTGTATATTTTACTATTGTTGTTTTGTTGTATTTGTTGTGTTGTTCTTTGTTGATTATTTATCGAGACAGCCGATAATCAAGATTGTATTCTGGTAAGTTTGATCAGTCATATTATTTTCTCGCTTTCAATTGCTCGCAAACTTTTCTTTTATTTTTCTATCCTTCACTGTCATTACGGAGATCTCATAATTTGTCTTTCTCTCGCGAGTCGAACCCGTGTTTTCTCTTTATACAATAAATTTAATAAAATTATTAAAATCTCGCGCAGGATTGTCACAAACACAAATTTGATAATTTTTTCTCTATAAATATAAAAAATTGTCAAATAATCTTCGAATTGGTAACTGGTTCGGTGATCAATGGAATGGTTTAGAAATAGGGATAAAATGTACAAACTTAAACTGTAGTAATTAGCGACATATACTTTATCAACAGAAATCTAACTTATTATAACTTCAAACCTGCTTCGGCGCTATCTACTACTTAATTACTATACTTTATAACTATATTTCAGAATTAATAAACAATATTTTATGTTTGTTGTTCAATACATATCAAGAAACTAATAAATTCTTAGGTAATTCTTCCAAATAATTGACTCAAATATTCCACTTTAAAACTGGATAAAGCTGAATCTTGCAAAATAATCAATTGGCTTGCAAAACCTGAAACAAAAAATTCAAAATGATTCTTAATTTTATAAGTGATGTTATCGTCCATACGTCAATTGAATTACAAAGTTGATGGTATAATAATAGTTCATTTGAAAAACAATAAATCATAAAGCAGTATTGTCTTTAATTGTAAGTGCCATTATTTTTTGCTATTCAATAAAAAATTACTAATGACGTTATGGACCATAAGGACACTTATAAAGAATAAAAATCTTTTTCAACTTTTCGCTTGTGACTCTTCTGATGTTAAACAAAAGAAAGGAAGAAATAATATTTTCCATTTAAAAAGTAATTCCTTTATAATGTAAATTAATGTTGATTTTTGATTAATTCTGTCTGTTTATTGTATTATTTTCTTATATAAAATCCTATACTCTTCTGAAAGTTTCTACTTCTATACTTCGAACTCCTGCTACGTATGCGTTCATTATTATCATCCCTTATCTTTTTCTTGTTTTCATACAGTTAATCCTCCTAAATGACGGATCAGCCCGAAATATACACTACTTTTTTGATTTTTCATATTGACGGGTGCCTACGTCACAGAAAATAAGGCACCTTTTCTAACTTAAAATAAGACTTCGATTCTACTGTGTACTGGATATAATTACTGTCATAATTATTGGGATAACTACTACCCAAGCAGAAAAGTCGGTGGTGTTACGATGCTTACGACCGGCATGATACCGGCCCGGTGGTAAAGTCGGATAAAAACCGGTACCGGCACCGTGGTACCGGTCCGGATGTTCAATGACGACCGGCATTACACCGGACCGGTGGTAAAATCGGACTATAACCGGTACTGAAAAAGTAACCGGTCCAGCACCTGCCCGGTACCACATGTCAATACTGTTTTTATACCGGCAACGGAGTTATGACGGCATCAAAGTAAGTACCGGCCCGGCACCGGCCCGGTACTACTATGTAATACCGTTTTTATACCTGCAATGGAGTTCTGTCTGCTTAAAAATTAGTACCGGCCCGGTACCACTTGTCAATACCGTTTTTATACCTGAAACAGAGTTATGTGTTTTGCCGGCATTACATCAAGTCTTTTCCGATTTAATATTATAGAATTTTGATAATTTAATAAGATATTAAAATTAATTTCATGCCACCGCGTTTCTGAAAGTTTTCTCTTTAAAGCCAGTACCGGACCGGTACCGTGCCAGCGGTTTATCTTTTGCCTTCGTCCCAACGAATATTGTTATAAATGTATGTATAGTACTAAATAATTATTAATTTTGCCATTACATAATTGAAATTGACTTTTAGATAAGTTGTTTTCTATTAATTTAGAACTTTTTGCAAATGGTCCTGGTTTCAAACTTTATAAGCGCACTTTGCATTTACTTCTCATAAGCAGGTTTAGGTTAGCGGATGTGGCGTCGACTTTGCAGTCCAAGGGTCCTGAGTTCAGTTCCACGTTTCTTCAGATTCTCTGTTAATTATTAATAATGATTCATATGTTTCAGCATTCTCTTTAGTGTTTACAATTAAATTAAATAATAATTCATACTGTTTAATGTTTAATAAATATGAAATGTGTTGTTAATAAAATATACTGATCTGACACCGCGCCAGCATAACGCCGGCAGAAAATAAACAAAGTATTTTTTTTAGCATCGGCCGGCAGAAATGCCGGTAGTGTGCCGGCAGTAAACCGGCATGAAAATACTAAAAACAAGAACAGGGCCGGTACCGGGCCGGCGATTTACCGGCACCGGGGCGTATATTTCTCGGGTTATCATTGTTGACTGGATCGGCTCCGGGCCGGCGAAAATGCCGGTATCACGCCGGCCCTGGCAAGTCCGCCGCAGGTACCGGCCCGGTACCATGCCGGTTGTCGATTTCTGCCTGGGTAGGATTATTACTGGAATAACTATTTCAGTAATTATATCTAGTAATTATAATTAGTAATTCCAGTAATTATTTTTACAAGGGTGGAAATTGGGACAAGCACAATATACTAATAATAATAATTTATTTCTATTTCGCCATCTCGGCATCGTGGCGGAGATGGGAAATATTTGTACCGTATTTGCATTGTATATTACACTTATTACTGGGTTTGTATTAAAAAAGAAAATAAATTAATATTCAGACTTACCGGCTAATTCGATGGCTTTCTCAAAATCAGCTTTTATGAAAGATCCTTTTTCGGGGTCTAGGGTCTTTCCCTTGGACCCAATATCTTAAAAATTAAACAAACATTATAAATATCAATTTAGTCAAATAAGAATGCTTATATAGAAAAGAAAATTTGATAAACTTACGTGCAAGTTCTAAGTCCTTGGAACTGCCACCGTTAAGGCGATCGTCTTTTACATCACACTCTGTAGATTAGAATAAGAATATATGGTAATTAAAAAGGAATTGTTTGAACTGATCATTTCCTTAACATTGTATTTCGGTTTCTTGAAATGATATCGAGCGGCAGAAAACCATTTCCTAATCGCTTCCCCAATTAGTTGGAAATGATTTCAATGTCTGTTGAAATGATCGTCAAACATGTAAATTTACTATCGTGCACAGTAGTTTTCCTGAACGTCTAGGGTTGGGTAATAAATTTTGGAGGTACAATAATGTTACTCACGATAATAAATTAATATGTTTGATGATCATTTTAATAAGCGAACATTGCAATAATTTCCAGAATACTTTCCAGTTGAAAATTACTTTATAAAAAATTCTGTACCCAAAATAACAAAATTCACTTACTTCTTCCACATCTTTTCTATTCATTTTCAATAACTGTTTATCCTTCATTCCTTTCTTCTTAAATCTCAGTAGTTTTGGTTTTTTTACTTTCATATTTATCCTGTACAGGATCTTGTAAAGGAATTTTCAACAGAGCTAAGAAGCGATTAATAAATCATTTTCTGACACCATCATTTCAGAAAACGAGAATGCAATATTGAGGAAATTGTCAGTGCTATACTAAGGAATTGTGTTAAATTAAACTTTATTAAGTAAGTAATGTGCCCATTAATTACATATTAATTAAAATTTAATTTAACATAATTCTTCCACAAATCAACTAATTGTATGTAGTGACTAATATATCAGTGTTTATCATTTAGTTGCAATATTTTGCTTCAAATCAAACTTGAGCGATACCAAAACAAATTTGGGTTTAAACAATGGAAAGTTAAAAGCAGCGTTTATCGATATTAACACTACCTTTTCTTCTGTAATTAAAAGGGATATTATGGAAGCTATTGAAAAAAAACTGAGCAAGGGTTGATTGAGAGGTTATAGAAGTTTTATAAAGATACGAGAGAAAGGGTTAAAGTAACGAAAAACTTAATGGATGTTGTTTAGTTAGGAGGAAGAGTTCTAACAGGCATTAGCGGAAGTGCTCCAGAAGCCAAAAAAGTGACAGTCCTAGGACCCAACTGAAGAGGAATAAAGGTCGTGGTTTCAGTCACCGACCCAACGGAAGCGGACAGGCTGGAGAAAGTGGGACGTATAAGGATTAGCTTTATGGATTACCCAATAAAAAAAGGATGATAGTCATTCGGTGCTTGGCGTACGGCCATATAGGAAGAGTTCGTAAGGCAGCGGACAGATCGACTGCGTGCTTTAAGTACGGTGAAGTTGATCATAAGTTTGCAAACTGCAGTAGAAGCCCAAGCTGCTTCTTATGTAGAGAAAAGTATAACGATAAGGCGAACATTAGCCATATCACAGGCATCCGAAAATGCATGTGTCAGTCTTCAGAACAACCCTTGAGGAGTCCAAGAAGTCTCTCGCACGAACGAAGAATAAATAGGCCAGAAAGATCGGCAAAGGTCGCAGGGATCGCAAGATTCCAGGGACCTTCACCTACAAAGTTTAAAGCTTGACAGCAGTTGCGTAGTTTGAGGATTAGTCCAACCAAAAGGTGTGGTTTTCAATGAGTCAACCAGAAGAAAAACGGTCATCCCAATATAATCTCGAAGCACCGAAGGGGTTATAGATTAAGATACATTTAAAATTAAGGCCTTTGAAAATTGAATATTAGAATAAAACTTACTATGATTATGCTTTGTGTCAAGTTCACCTTCTACCATCCTACGATGTCTGTGCGATATAGATTTGACTTTTCGCAGAACACGAGTCGAATTCTTAGACTTTGTTAATCAAAACTTAGCCAAATCTAGCAGCTTGATCGGTATTGTTATTCTCTTGTTGACTGGCTAGCCTAAGATCTGTACTCACTGAGAAGCTGAAATATAAATGCAATAAATTTATTAAAATTAATTAATCATTAAATTTTTCACATTGCGCATCTTACTTTTTAATTTATGTATTCGACATTTCGCACTCTATTTCCGCATTACGGATTTCACTTTCCGCTGAATACAAATTTAAACTTATTTTGCTAAAATTTTAAATAACAAATCTAATGTTCAAAACCTTGTTCTATTTGAATCCGCTACGTTTAATTTTGTAAAACTAGCATCGGATTCGTAATCAGCAACTTAAAAGACCCATCAGGTGCAAACTTTTAGGTTAATTCGATAAATTTTTAAAAAATCTTCCGCCACATTGAATTCGACATTTTGAATTTCTGAAAAATAACTTCTGATATGTTACAGCAGCAACCCAAAAAAACACCCGGGAATGAAGTTTCAAGTAAAATTAGAGCAATTTCTAAAAATTTCGTAAGAATTTTGATTTTTTGAATTAGCATTTGACAGAATTTATTTTTTTATACGAATTTTTACATAACAAAATTTTTAGCTACCGAATTTTTGTTTGGCAGAATTTTTATTTCACAGTCATTTTCTTTACATGACTTTTTAAAAAAAATTTAAATCTTTCTGTCGATTATTTGTTCGGTCAATTTGTAATTTCGGACAAATGAAAATTCGGCGTCTTGAAAAATTCTATCAATTAAAAATTAGTAGAAATTAAAATTAGGACAAATTAAAATTCGGTGTCTTAAAAATTCGGTGAATTGGAATTTCTGTCATTTAAAAATTCTATATTCACATAAAATTCGATTGAAGGAGAATTCTATTAAATTAAAATTAGCTTAAATTCAAGTTTTTTGAAATAAAAAGTCATGTAAATTAAATGACTGTTGGAATAAAAATTCTGCAAAACAAAAATTCGGTAGCTAAAAATTTTCTTATGTAAAAATTCGTATAAAAACGAAATTCTGATAAATGCTAATTTGAAAAATCAAAATTCGTTTAAAAAATAATTGTTTCTGATAAAATACTTTAAAATAAATATTTTAATTAATGATTTTTATATTCAAAATTCACTTAAAATTTATTTTTCGCAATTTAAAAAAATTAATACTCATAAAAATTTTTTTAAAACCTCAGTGTTTATATATAATTAAAATACATAAAAAAAGCAGTGTTATCTGGTTTCTGGTTCAGACAACTTTTTTTTTTTGATGCGTAATTTATTTATCAATTAATTGGCATTGGTAATATATAGTAAAATATATATAAAAAAAATATGTGTGAAGAAATATATTTTGATCTCGCTATTTTGTGATAAAGACTGTAATAATAGTTGGTATTAAATAAAATTTTGATAATATTACAAAAAATTGTAAACATTGAAATTTTTCAATCTGATGTGATCTGATTAGCGTGTGGAAATGAATTAAATAACAATAATGGCAAAAATCTTTCTAAAAATAGGAAAAACATCAAGTTTAAAAACGTTTAACACCAGGCGAGTGACCAGTAGACCTTGGAGATAATATCAGTTCGAAGGACTTTAAAGAATAAGACTTATTCATTAACAATATGCGACTTTAACTATACTCGTCTGCTTACTTAACTCCCTATTAGAAACAATTATATGCACTATATTGTCTATTAATATGATCCTGTTAACATTTTTTAATTCTCGAAAATAAGTATTTTTTTTTCACCTTTTATAGAACAAATTCACAAAAATTATATCAAAATAAATAATTATGTAAATTTATGAGAGTTACTTTTTTTTCTGATCAATTATTATTACTAAATTACAATTTTTATTGGATAGTATAAAAAAAAAAGTTTTTACATCCTGAAAAAGACTTAATTGCATGGAAATATAATTAAATGCATACAACTCATTTCATATCTATTTATCTTTTAAATATTCATTTTAGTAAATTAAACATTAGTTTCTTTTTTATTTCAAGCAGGAGGAATATAGTAATCTTGGCATCTGTATGTAACAACACTTGCAACTTGCGCAATCCAATGCACCGTATATGATTTATAAGGTAAACCGGGGTATGTTGATTAAATAATAAGATAAGTAATAAATCAACACTGAAAAAAAGAGAATACTATAACTATTTCTGAAGCGTATGGATAGAATTTTTTGTCTTATTTTTTAATTTTTTAACCAACTGGACAATTTTTTTCTTTCTGTTATTTTTATTAGAAAGCTAGAATTTTTTACAATATATACATTGAAAAAAAAACAGATTTTGTGTTTGCAACAAAATCGTTTGGTTAGGCAATTTTGATTATTGTAACGAAATTTTGGTTGGCTTAAACAAACCCAGATAGCACGGAAACTTGCAGCAAGCTGATCGTGCAAGCTTGTCGCGCAAGCTTGTCTGAGCTAGCGAAATGTCCCACCCAGGGCAAGCTTGCCGTGAAAGCTTGCTGTAAGCTTTCAAGGAAAGGTTGCTGCAATCTTGCCATTAAAGATTGTTACAAGATTGCTGCAAGCATACTAAGAATGATTGCGCCAAGCTTGCCGTGAAAGATTGCTGTAAGCTTGCTACGTAAGGATGCAGGAGAATTTTAACAAGCTTCTGGAAAGGTTGTTGCAAGGTTGCTGCAAAATTGTATCAATTTTTAAAAAAATACATTTTAAATCTAAAAAAAATTTATTTGTTTTCTAAATTTGAAAATCCTTGTGACGTTTATTATTATTAATTATGTCCTGTTTATTTTCATTTGGAAACTTAACGAGAAAATTTTCGAAACAAATTTGAGGGGACTGGGAATTGAACCCGGGTTTGACAGACACTAACCAATGACCCTAACCGAGAACCTACTCGGCCAACTATCAGAGAATAAAAAAAATCTTGCTCTTCACCCTCGACTGTTTTATTGACTGTTATATTTTTTTAATTTATTTTTTGGTATTATTTTGTACACGGAGAGAAATCTGCTGCGATTTTTGCTTGGATGAGTAAATTACTTTAATTACATGGCACGACACTTGCATTTTTAGCATAAATTCAAGTATTTATTGTAAAAATAGTTTCTAAGCAAAAAACACAAGTCACGGGTGTTAATTTTGCATGAATTTCACATAAAAACTGCAAAGGGGACATGCCATAAAAGTATTAGATCCTCTCTTATAAAATTTGCAAGAATGCCATCTGATTTTCAGGTGGAATTTATACAACACAATCTTACCTCCGTATACACACAGCATTTCACACACACAATCATTGTATGCTGGTGATTCCGATGAACGGAACGCACAATGCGCACGCTCGTGTTTTACTATGCGTTTTTAACCGCGAAATTTAAAATAATTTTATTTAAAATTTTTTTAAAAATATTTGTTGCCAATAAGTGGTTGTTTATTAAAAAGTAAAATAGAAAAATAATAAATAAAATCGAATTATTTATAATGCATACATTATAAATAATTCGACTTTATTCTCGATTTATTTATTAAATAAAATAAAATTTAATTTATCCATAGATAATTTTCTGAATATATATAATATTTTATTAATATTTAATTAATTTCATATATTAATTAATTAAATTAAAATTATTAATTAATGTAATAAATATGTAAATATATAATATTAATACTATATTGGTGATTATATTTTAATATTTAATATAAAAATAATACTCATACCCATAATATAATAACAAATATATAAATACAATGAATAAATATAATTATAAATTTATACAAATGTAATTAATATTAAATTTTTTAATTGTTTTTTATTTTTAATAGATTCTGTTTTTAAAAGAACAAATAACATTTTAGCTAATAAATATTTAAAAATTTTAGTATTTAAAATTTTCTATTTTACTGTTTAATAAACAATCACTTATTGGCAACAAATATTTTTAAAAAATTTTTAAATAAAATTATTTTAAATTTCGCGGTTAAAAACGCATAGTAAAACACGAGCGTGCGCATTGTGCGTTCCGTTCCTCGGAATCACCAGCATACAATGATTGTGTGTGTGAAATGCTGTGTGTATACGGAGGTAAGATTGTGTTGTATAAATTCCACCTGAAAATCAGATGGCATTCTTGCAAATTTTATAAGAGAGGATCTAATACTTTTATGGCATGTCCCCTTTGCAGTTTTTATGTGAAATTCATACAAAATTAACACCCGTGACTTGTGTTTTTTGTTTGATACACTCCATTACATTAAATACATGAATTCATATTTAAATTATTCCAGTCTTAAGCTAAAATGGTATCGAAAAATGACTTATGAAATTAATAAAGACAGCACAAGCAAAAATCGCAGCAGATTTCTCTCCGTGTATATAATAAAATATTATAATTAAAATATAATAAATAATTAATAATAAATAAAACAATAATAAAAAATAAATGAAAAATATAATAAAATATAATAAAACCTAATAATAAATAAAATTAAAAAACCAAAAATATAAAATTCAAAAATTAATTACAAAAAAAAATTAAAAATATTTAAAAAAATATAAAAAATTAATTTAATTAGTTAAAAATTACGGTATATTGAAAAAATAACGGCAATTAATACGAGAAATTAAAATGATAAATAAAGTAAGTATATAATAAGATATATAAATATATTATTAAATTAACAAATGTTTAATACATTTAAAGAATTTTATTCATCTTTTCAATAAGTATTTTCATATTTTAAATAAATTTCATAAAATATAACAATAATAACATTGATTAATTAACAAATAAAATAGAAAACACAAAATTTCTATTTAAAAGCATTTTGAAAAAGCCCACCGTTTTTCAAATCATAAAAACAGTCGAGGGTTAAGAGCAAGCTTTTTTTATTCTCTGATAGTTGGTCGAGTAGGTTCTCGGTTAGGGTCTTTGGTTAGGGTCTGTCGAACCCGGTTTCAATTCCCAGTCCCCTCAAATTTGTTTCGAAAATTTTCTCGCTAAGTTTCCAAATGAAAATAAACCGGACATAGTTAATAATAATAAACGTCACAAGGATTTTCAAATTTAGAAAACACATAAATTTTTTTAAAATTTAAAATATATTTTTTAAAAATTGCAGCAACCTTGCAGCAAACTTTCCAGAAGCTTGTTGAAATTCCCCTGCAACCTTACGTAGCAAGCTTACAGCAATATTTCACGGCAAGCTTGCCGCAATCATTCTTAGTATGCTTGCAGCAATCTTGTAGCAATCTTTCATGGCAACATTGCAGCAACCTTTCCTGGAAAGCTTACAGCAAGCTTTCACGGCAAGCTTGCCCTGGGTGGGACATTTCGATAGCTCAGACAAGCTTGCAGCAAGCTTGCGCGGCAAGCTTGACAAGCTTGCACGGTAAGCTTGCCGCAAGTTTCCGTGCTATCTGGGTAATAAATAAATAATAAAATAATTATAAAAAAGATAAAATGAAAAGAAATAAGGTAGAATAAAATTTTTAATTTTACAAAAAAAAAATGTTGGTTTGATCAACCGAAAAATTTTATTGACCTAACAAAAAAAATTGGTTGAGCTAACCAAAGATTTTTGTTATGCCAACAAAAATCACTCAACCAAATTTTTTTGATTGACTTAAATAAATAGTTTGGTTGCTTAAATACCAACAAAATTTTTTTGTTCGCCCAACTAAATTATGATTGCTCTGACTAAACATTTTTCTCAGTAATAGAAAAGATGAAAGTGAAATAGCAATGGATTTACAAGAAAAGGTTAAAAAAAAATATTTTTATCCTAGTTTTTATAATTTTTCGAAATCTGATTGAAATCTTGTTTGAACAAAATTCAAGTTTAAAAACTTATAGATACGTCATTTTTTCCCAGATTTCCGGTTGGTTAGACGCTCTGAATATTATACATTAATTATTATTATTATTATTATTATCATTTATCTTAAAATTGTTTAATATTAAAAATTTTGTTTTTTAGACAATTTTAAACAAATAAATTATTATAATTATTTATCAAAAAAATTTGTAATGAACTTTTGAAAATCACAAAATGGATATTAATAAGAGACAAATTTCTCAAATGATTCAATGACGAAAATATGAAAGTTAGATTTTTTGAAAAACCATAACTATTGTATAAAAAAAGTGAAGAAAATTTCGATCAATATGTTTTCGAAAAGTTTTTTCCTGCTCTTTCGAATGGTGTAAAATTTTTTTTTTTTAATTGAAAATTTATCCCTTTTATTGATAATAAAAAATATATATTAATTTTTTTTTTAAATTCAAAATTTAATCCTTTCTTGAAAATAAAAAATAAATTTTTATTTTTTTTCAAAAGGACACTTTTTTTCCTTTATTTTATGCTTTAAAATGAAGCATAAAATGTACATTTTTGATATAAAAAAAGGGGGATATTATTTAATTTGAATATTGAAAATATACATCTTAAGCTTCATTTTAAAGAAAAAAAAGAAAAAAAAGAAAAAATATCCTCAATATTCAAAAATATTTTTAATTATCAAAAAAGGGCTAAATTAAAATATTTTTTTTGTACCATTCAAAAGAGCAGGAAAAAACCTTTGGAAAATGAGAGGTTTCAGGTGAAACGACAAAGGTAAAAAAAAAAAATGTTCTCCGCGATCACGCTTAAACTTAGGGCATTTGCAGTACTCATAGATTTTAATTTTTGGTAGAAATATTTTTTCATTTAGTCCAATATTTTCCAAACGAAAAATGGGATAATACTTAGAATCTCTTCAAGAGGATCTGAGGTAAAAATTCTCATGTCTAACTTATTTTTTTAAATTTTAATTAAGCTGAAATAATTAGATTTCGGATTTACCCCGGCTGACCCTACATCGCGTAAAGGGTCGTTTTTTGAAAAAAAAATTAAAAAATATTCTTTATTTTCAAAAGAGTGTTAAATTTTGAATTTTAAAAAAATAATTAAAATATATATTTTTTGTTTTCAAAGAAGGCATAAATTTTGAATTTCTTTGAAAAAAATTAAAATATATTTTTTATTTTCAAAATATTAAAAAAAAATTTTTGTACCATTCGAAAGAACATAAAAAAACCTTTCGAAAACAAATAAGTAGATCCAATTTTTTTCACTCTTTTTATACAATAGTATAATATTTATATATTTTTAAAAAATCCACTGTTCACATTTGACAAGAATTTTAATCCTCTTCCCCCTCTATAGTTTTTGATAAAAATTAATTCATTAATAACATTCAAATTAATACCGAATTAATTCAAATTAATACAATTAATATTGAAATTAACAATATGCACGAAAATTTCCGTAGTTATATAAAATTAAAAAAATTAGTCAACAGTCAAAAATTTCAAAAATTCACTTCTTTTTTTAAGCGAATCACTTTGGCTTGCAACGTTTTGCAACTTAATCCGGATTATTCGAATCATTTTTTTTTTTTTTTTTGGAAATAATAAGGAAATTGGAATTATTTTTTGTTACCTAAAATTGGGTAGTAAAGTACGATTTCACCTCAAAGATTGGGGTAAAAGAGTTCGAAAAAAAATATCCAAGAAAAAAGAACAAAATTTTTTTTTCCAAATTACAAAATTGTCCAAAAGAAAAATATCAAATTTCCAAAGAAAAAATAAAAGAAAACTATATTTGGGAAAAAACTACAATTGAAAAAAAAATATTTCAGAAAAATAATAACTTGGAATTGGAACTTTTGTCTCCATACCTTAAAGTACAACATTTGTACTTTGGTATTTTCAAACTTATCAATAACTTTCACTAGATTTTTGTCCACTGGGAATATAATTTTTATTTTGTGATGTGAAACAAAAGAAAAATTTCACAAATTAAATTGTTAAATAAAAAAAAAACACTTTTTTTTTAAAGATAAAGTAGAATACACTAATCTGCATTGATAACTGTCGGATTAAAAATAAATTTACAATTCGAATATATTTTTAAAGAAGATTATTTTTATAATCATAATAATTACCCTGATTTTTAAATATTTTTTTAAATAAATTTTTATCAAAAAAATTCTTATTAGAAACTTCATAAAATTAATACGTACATAATAAATTAATATATTACCTGTCTATGGACACAGTTAAAAAGATAATTAAAATAGTGTCTATATATTTATTTTGTAATTTAAAAAAAAAAAATAATGACAGAATGAAGAAAACACGTTGGAGATATATTCACAAAAAACTTATTAGGTATATAGAATGAGTATGAGAGCCGCGACGTGAATTTATCTACTGACACTCATCACATCAACTAAAATGTAGAATAGTATATACAAAGTAAAAATTTGGCAACATCATATACAAAAAATTGTCATTTGGCAACATTGCATTTTTCAAAAGGAAAGATACTTAAAAATGCATAAAATTCGTGTAATTTTGGTAATTAAGTTGCCGTCTCTGTAAGTACCTGAAGCAGCGACCCAGTACCGCAATAAAGTAATTTACCCGCTGCGTTGAGGTCTAATCCTAACAATGAGGAAAACATATATTTCTCAAAGTTATTAAGTTTTAAATAATACGTTTCTTAAAACCATTTGCCGCTATATTATTCTATCTAATTGAAAGTTTTTTTTAAAAATTAAAAATACAATTTAAAAATTTTAATTAATTTTGTTCTAAATGGAAAAAAAGAGATAAATATTTTTTCCATATTTTGATTTTAATAAATATATTTAATGCTGTCTCAAAAGCCCATGAATTTTTTACATATATTTTGTATTGGAAAAAAAAATACTTTTTTGTAGATTTACTGTAGAATCATTAAAAATCAACATTTTTCGACAGGACTACTATACTTTTCTTTAAAAATATTCAAATAACATACAATTCATTATTTATAAAATTTTTATTGTTTACTATTTCTTAAAGAATCTCAAAAACTTCCAAAAAACTGAAATATTAACTGAATAAAAAATTAAAACTGAAATTACTTACTATTAATTTTATTTTGATTTCTCTACTGAAATTTTTTATTCTTAACTAAAATAAGTAATAAGCATGCCAAACCAACATATCGTCGACTTTGACTTCTTCGATTTGGCTCAAATTTTTATACCTTTTTGTACCCTACAAAAAAAGAGCTTTATGGTATTTTTTTGCAAATTTTTTCATCAAGCTTTTTACGAGATATAAATTTTTCAAAATTGGAGAATTTTAATTTTTTATTTTTGAATGCTCAACTGAGAAAAAAAATTTAGTGTTTGCAACAAAATTGTTTGATTAGGCAATTTTGGTTCTTGTAACCAAATTTTGGTTGGCTGAAACAAAGTCGTAGAGTTATCTTAACCAAACATTTGGTTAGGACAACAAAATTATTTGATTGAACATTTTTAAATTCCAACCAAAATTCGATTACGACAACAAAATAATTTGGTTAACACAACAAAATAGTTTGGTCTAAAAAACCAAATGATGGTTTGTTGTCCTAATCAAAATTTGGTTGCGACAACCAAATAATTTGATTCGCTCTCAGCTCATAGCTTAAGAGAACAGTTAGTTTAAATCTCTCACAAGGATGGGTTCGATTCCAGGCGGAGTTGGGATTTTTCAAAGTCCACAAATATTTCAATTGGATAAATATAAATTCAATGTTAAATTGATAATAAATAAAATAAACCAAACATTTTTGTTGAACTAACAAAAAAAATTTGGTTGAGCTAACTAAACATTTTTGTTATGCCAACAAAAAACACTCAACCAAATTTTTTTGTTGACACAAACAAATAGTTTGGTTGCTTAAATACCAACAAAATTTTTTTGTTGGCCCAACCAAATTTTGGTTGCTCTGACTAAACATTTTTTTTCTCAGTGTAACTTCCCTAAAAATGCATCAATTTTAAAAGTTTTTTTTTTTTTGTTTCAAAAATGTGTGTTTTTAACTGGAATTTTCAAAAACATGCAAAAAATTATAAAATTTACTATATTTTTTGTAATTTAAAGGTTAAAATCTTGTTTTTAAAACTGTTGGTATCATTCGATTTTCCTTAAAAAATTTTCCAAAAAAAAACTATTTCCTTTTACAAACATTTTAAGCCTAGTCCAGTTGTGGGAAAACAATTTTTTCATTATTTTCGGAATTTTCTACAATTTTTAAAATTTTGAATTTTTAAAAAATATCTCCGGTAAACTATAATAAAGTCCTAACATTTTTTTTTTTTTTTTTTTAAATTTATTAGGTAGAATATACAAAAAAAAAAACAAAAATTTTAGGAATTTTTTATGGTTTTCACAATAAAAATCAAGTTTTCGTGTCATGTCACTATGATTTTCGTAATCAACGCATTAAAATACATAAAACTATCTAATATAAAACAAAAACCGGAATATTTTTAAAAAATTTCGAAAATTTAAAAAAATTCCAAAAATATTGAAAAAAAATGTTTTCCCACGACTGGATTATGCTTAAAACTTTTTTAAAAGGGAATAGTTTTTTTTGGAAATTTTTTGATAATTATCAAAGGATACAAATAGTTTTAAAAACCAAATTTTAACCTTTAAATTACAAAAAATATAGTAAATTTTAATTTTATAATTTTTTGCATGAAATTTTTAAAAAGTTCAGTTAAAAACCAACATTTTGAAACAAAAAAAAACTTTTAAAATTAATGCATGTTTAAGGAAGTTATATTACTTAACAGTAGAAGAAATAGTTGATTTTTTTATATTAATAATTTTTATATTATTTTTTATATTCAGAATAAAAACAAAAAATTTTCTTGAATTTGAAGATAAATTTTTCCCTTTCCTAGTTTAATTAGTTAAAGGAAAAAAGGAGACTTTTTATATTTACAATTACTGTCTTTCCAAAAAATCGAGAAAATAATTTAACTTTATTCAAAAATTTCCTATCTAACAACATTTAAATTACAACAATTTTAAAATCATAATTGAAATTTCTAAATACCATTTAAAAATTTTAGTATATTTTTTAGTTTTAATGGTAAAAAAAAAATTTCTGACAATAATTAAGTTTTACAGATTTTTAAATTGAATGTATTTTTTAAGTAATTAAATTGCAAAAGAATTTAAATTTGAAATTAATTTTTCTACAAATTTAAACTGCTCGTAATTTTTTTTCTAACAATTAAAACTTTGAAAGTTTTTCTTTGAAATTTTTTTAAATAATTAAATTTAAAAGAAAATATTAAAATTATTAAAAGTAATTGAATTTTGGAAGAGTTACAGTTGAAATTTTTAAAAATAATTGAATTTCAAAAGAATGTTAAATCTAATGTTAAATTGTAGACAATAATTAAATTTTTATAAAATTGAAAATAATTGATCAAATAATTTTAGATAAGTTTTTTTAAATAATTGAATTTTCGAAGATTTATAATTCTGATTTTTGGAAATAATTGAAGTTCAAGTGATTTTTGATTAAAATTTTTTGTGATTTCTGTTTGTTGAAAAATTTATTAGAAATCAGTGACAAAAATTGAAATTTAAAAGTTTTTAATTGAAAAATGCTTTTAATTAATTGAATTTTTAAAGAATATTATAAAACTGATTAAAAAGAATTGAAATTATGAAATTTCAGAAAGTTTTAGATATGGAAAATTTCAGAAATAATTAAATTTTAAAAGATATTAAATTAAAATTTTTGAAAATAATTTAATTTCAACTGATATTGAATTGATAATTTTATTTGCTGGTTTTTTTTAAATTTTAAACAATTATTGAAATCCATACAATTTTTAATTGAAAAATATTTTAAGATAATTGAATTTGTGAAGAATTTCATTAAAATTATTGAAATTATTTTCAATAATTATTAAATAATAATTGAAGTAAAGAAGATCTGAAGAAGATCTGCATTTGTATACTAAAAATTTTGCTGCTATAATTCATAAAATAAGATAAAAAAAATTGATACTTATAAATTATTATTATACTTAAATTGTGCAAGAATTGAATTAAATTAAACTCTCGGGTAATTAATTTTTTCCACCAGATATAAAAAGAACCAAAAATTTGGATTATGTTAAAAATATAATCCAATACAATTGAAAAAAAGATAGTAAAAATATATTCCAAGAAACATCCAAGATATAACTAATGTTAAAAAGGAAAGCAAATTTTTAAGTATAGTTTTCATTATAGAATATTTAAACAAGTTTCTAACACTCAATTAATAATAATATTTTTAGACTCTATAAACAGAAATGCACAATCATAAAAAAAAAAAATTTCGTAAGCACGTCCAGCACAAACAATAATAAACTTTAAAAAAAAAAAATAAAATAAACAAATTTCGTGAAAACATATATATATATATATATATATATCTGTTTCAGGAAGCAATATGTATATTTATGTAAAGAATAAAAAATAATAAAACATATCCAATTAGCTATAACATACATACAAAAAAAAGAAACAAATTCTTTAAATTAATTTTGGCTCTAAAAACGGTTCACTCAAGTGAAGGCATAATTAGTTTGCAAATAAAAAAAATTTTATGGCAGTATGAATAATTTTTTAAAACTACGAGAAATCAGTTCATCTGCTGCATTATTGTTATTACCTCATAAATGAGAATTTTCAATTTTAAAAATTTACAACCAGTATATATCATTACATAATATTGTGCTTATTATATTGAATGGATGTTCCTTTTCATTTTTTTTTTTTTCATTAAAAAATAAATCCATTTCAAAAAAAAATTTTAATTTTTTTTTTTAAACATAATTTTTATGAATAAATATTTGATAATAAAATCAGATTTTGTTTATTTTTAAAGTGGCATATTTTTGTATAATACAGAACGAAATTAGAACAAAAAAAAAGAAATAAAAATATACCTAAGCTTTAAATTATTAGAAATATAATTTAAACATAATATTATTGATTATTATTATTATTAATAATAATAATAATAATAATAATAATATGTTATAATATGTAGGCATTGTTTCGAATGTCTTTAGAGATATTAAATCCGAATATTATATTTCAGAAACATACTATTTCCGAGTATACAAATATTCTGATTTATTATTATTATTATTATTATTTTTACCTATATTTGAGTATTAATTTTTTCTCAGTGTATTAATGCAAATAAACGTTTAAAGTGAAAATGTTATATTTGTAAATTATATATTTTTTAGTACATAACGTTGAAGTTATGCGATTTATAATTATCGTGAGACTCACAAGGACATAATAATCTTTAGCATTCCAAATAAATCTGCAATGAAATAATTACATTGACTTACATATCTTTAGCGTCATCACTTTGAAGAATTATTAATTTAAACGAATTAAATTAATTATCTTTTTTATCGATATATAAACATAAATAATAAATAAATAATTATTAACAGTTAACAATAAGCGAAGAAGCATTTTTAATACTCTAAATTCACATAATTTAGATTAAATTTTTTTTTTTTTTCATATAATATTGGTTTAGAATTAATACAAAACGATTCATCTAATTTTTGCAAAAAATATGGATTTTATTTCTTTTATATAATGATACTCTTGAGTTCTTTGTATTTAGTTGTTGATTCTTAGTTTTCTAGAATTAATTTCTCATGGAACAAAAAGTAAAGACAGGATAGATAACATAGATATATACATATATATATAACAAGAATTAAACATGTTGACTGTCACATATTCTTCTACTGATTCACATAAATAGTCAAAATATAATCTTCAAGAGAACAATTATATAAATAATTATTTATTTAAATTAGCTAAGAAAATGTAATTGTTAAAAGTTTTAATTTTTGTTATCTACATTTTTTTATCTATTATGTGATTCTTTACGATTGAAGGGTCTTTTCTGAAGAAAAATTAATTTTCAGTTTTTATATGCAAAAGTTTGTTTCTTTTTTTCTAGATTGTCATTACCGTTACGAAGAATTTCTGTAAATTTTTATTTTTTTTTAAATGTATTTAATGAAACACACTTATATTTTACATTTCAAATTACAATGACGAGAAACTTTTTGTCATTGAATTTAAATATTTTTAAAAATTATTTCTAACATGAAATTATTTCAGTTGCCAAAAAAGACTGATTTTAAAATTCCATGACTTTTCCAGGTTTTCCAGAAAATTTAAAAAAAAAATTCCAGACCAAAATAATAAATCTATTTTGATAAATTTTTAGCCAGTTACGCCATAAACTACAAAATATTTCAATTAAATTATATAATAATAAAATGCTTGGTCTGTCCTTCTGTCCTAACTTGAAGTTGGCCTTTTCTGATTTCACGTGTTTTTTTTAATAGTAATCTTATGACGTGTCAAATTTTGACAATTCTTTTTCTCATTTTTGCCAAAGTTGTATAATTGTGTTTCCAAATTTCGGAATAAGTTTCTTTAAAATTCCAAATTCGAAAATTCAATTCACGAAGCTGAAGTACACAACGTTTACCAACGAAATTTTTTTTAAACTTGTATATTGATTCAAAAATTCTATACAAATACAAAAAATTTATGATGAGAAAAAAGATGCGCCAGGAAATTTCGTACAAGATAGTAATTTGAAGAAAATTTATTTTTAAGGTACCAGGGGCCAACGAATACCTATTAAATAATATATTAAGGCCAGGTCCAAGTGCGGCAGCGCCATCTACATTGAAACTAAAATTTTGGAAAATTTTCAACAGCCTTTTCTTGAAAACAAGAAGGTAAAATGCTTTTTCCTTTATGGATAATTGATTATTGGCAAGATATACACCAGCTAAAACTTTTTTTGAGTTAAAATAATAAAAAAAATTTCATGTCAATAAATTAAATATGAGCACTTTTTTCACAAAAACTGTAACAGTACTTTCTCAGAAATTACAATCAAAAATGCAATTTCCCTTTGGAAAATTAATAAACGCTAAAAAATACACGACCTAAGATTTACCAATCACGAAAATAACAAAAAAAAAGTTTTTTAACATAACATATTTTACTCATTATGACAGCCTTTTGGCAAGTTATATATGTCACCAGACGTTTCGCAGTTTGGCCGAAAGGAGGAGATTGGCGCTGTTGCTAACCACCTGAAATACATAATCTACCAAAGGGCTGTTACAATCAGTAAAGCAGTATCAATATGTTAAATATTTAATAAAATTTTCTTTTGTTATTTTCGTGATTGGTAAATCTTAGGTGGTGTATTTTTTAGCGTTTATTAATTTTCCAAAAGGAAATTGCATTTTTGATTGTAATTTCTGAGAAAGTACTGTTACAGTTTTTGTGAAAAAAGTGCTCATATTTAATTTATTGACATGAAATTTTTTTTATTATTTTAACTTAAAAAAAGTTTTAGCTGGTATATATCTTGGAAATAATCAATTATCCATTAAGGAAAAAGCATTTTACCATCTTGTTTTTAAGAAAAGGCTGTTGAAAATTTTCCAAAATAAACACACATGCCTCGAATCAACTTAAAGACACAAAAAGTCGTTTTAGTCGATTTATATTCCAAAAAAAAGTGGATTTGTTTTTTATTTTAACAAAAATATTTTACAGATTTTTAAATAAAAAATTTTTTTTTTAATAATAATCCTTTTCGAAGGGTTAAAGTTGAAATTTTTAGAAATAATTAAATTTCAAAAGATATTGTTAATTTTCAAATTATTAAATTTTACAGAAATAAAAATAATTTATCAAACAATTTTTGGAAAACATTTTTTAAATTTAATTGAATTTTCAAAGATTTAAAATTGAGATTTTTGAAATTAATTGAAACTTTAAGTGATTTTTAATTAAAATTTTAGATGATTTCACTAAAAATTTATTAGAAAATGCGGACAAAATACAATAATTTGAAAATCATTTTTAATTGAAAAATGGTTTCAGATAGTTGAAATTTCAAAGAATATTATTAAAATAGTTAAAAATAATTGAATTTCCTTAGAGTTATAATTGAAATTATTAAATTTCAAAAAAAAAATTTTCGATGGAAAATTTTAGAAATAATTAAATTTTCGATGCTTTTAAATTCAAATTATTGAAAATTCAATTAATTTTGAATTCAAATTTTTGAGAATAATTAAATTTTATTTGATTTTAAATTTGAAAAATAATTGAATTTCAGTTCATTTTAAATTGAAAATTTTGGGAAATAATTGAATTTTAATTAAAATTTTGGATGATAATTTAATTTAAGTTCATTTTTGATTGAAAATTTGGATAATTAATTTTGAATAGAAATTTCAGAAAATAATTGAATTTTATTTCATTTTAAATTGAAAACTTGGTAAATAAGTTAAAATTGAAAATTGTGGATAATTATTGGATTTTTAATTGTTTTTGAATTAAAATTTCGGGTAATAATTGAATTTTAGTTTATTTTGAATTGAAATTTTTAAAAAATAATTCAATTTTATTGTGTTATATTTTTTTTAAATTATAAACAATTGTTAAATTTCATAAAAATTTTAATTGAAAAATAATTTTGATATAATTGAATTTGTGATGTATTTCATTAAAATTATTAAAAATAATTAATTTAGTGAAGAATCATTTTAGTTCAAAATTTGTTAAATAATTGAATTGACGAAGATCTGAAGAAGATCTACATTTTATACTAAAAAAATCTATTTTATTTAAATTTTTTTGCAAATGTAAAAAAAATGTCGCATTTTATTAAAATAAGTCGATAAAAGTCGTATTTTTGAAAAAAGTCGGAAAAAGTCGTATAATCCGAGGCCTGTAAACATATAATTTTCATTATTATCATTTAATATGTAATAATATTCTAATAAATTAAATTATTATTGATAATATTAATCTTTAATTTCTTTATAACAAACAATTAAATACTCAATTTGGCGCGCTTGCGCGCGTTTAATTTTGCTAGTTAACAATAATTCTGTAAATTAATTTCAAGCAAAAAAAAAACCGCAAAATGAAATCATTTAATTTAAAAATAATTATTTTTGCTTCCTCTTGGAGGAAGCTTTGTAGTCCTTTCGTTTATAAAAATTTTTAAAATGGTGAAAACAATTTTTTCTCTATATATAGAAACATGTTATATGAGATCCTGATCAATTGTCCCGATGTATGTATGTGTGGACCCTTTTTTTGTGAACACGATAACTTTATAACAGATTTTAATGGATTTAGGTAAAATTTGGTAGGCTTATATATCACACTAATATCTCAAAATGGACGAAAGGATTTTAAAAAATATCCCAAAAAACAATTTTCATCGTCTTTTTTCAAAATTTTTTTTTAATCGAAAAAATTTTTAAATAGCAAAATTTATGGTGATATATAATAAAATCGTATTCCTTACGTCAAGACAAATCGATTGGTATATATAAAGTATAGATTTGATTTAAATTTAAAGAATTAATGAAAGATAAAAAATCAAAAATTCACATTTTAGCTGAAAAATTTTGTATTCTCAAATGTTTATATTATTATATTATTTATGTATGTTTATTTTAATGTTAGTGCTTTCACCACGAGGAAGTAAATTTTTTTGCTGATCGTAAAGAGGAAGCAAAATGTTCATGTAATGAACATCTGAATTTACAACTTGTTTTCCATGTTTCAATGTCAACAAGATCGAATTTCTATTTAACAAGATTTAATAAAGTAAAATTCAAAATGAATGGAATTTTCTTATCGAAGAATTTTTTAATTGATTTTTCATTTAATGAAATTTCTATTTATCTGATTTTTCATCTATCTACTTTAGCGAATTTTTGTTTAACATAATTTTTGATTAACAAAATTTATATGTAACGAAATTTTCACAGATACTCTTGAAGGAATAAAGTTTTTTCAAGTATTGAAATTATTATTATTATTATTATTATTATTATTATTATTGTAATGGTTTATTATAATTTAGTCTTAGAAATCATAATTGTTAATTAGTAATCGTTATTTATTAACAGGAATTATGATTAATTATTATTATTAGTAATTATTTATGATTATTAATTACTATTAATTATCATTATTAATTAGTATGTATTCATTCTTAGTAATTATTAATTACTGGTATTATAATTATTATCAGTAATTATACCATATGGTACTACCCAAGAAAAAATAAAGATTGTAAAGTGACTGTCTTCTGGAAGACGCATGAATATGCACTAAAGCTATTTTTTTAGAATTATGTTTTAATTGAATTTTAATTTGTAGAATATTATTTTTGCATAATAGTAATTTACAAGAATTTTAATTTTACAAAAAAAGTAATTGTACAGAATTTTAATTTTGCAGAATATTCGTTTGTTCGAATTTTCATTTTACAGAATAAATTATTAACCGATTATTAATGTTGCCGAATTTTTATTAAGACGAAAGTTAATTAGCCAGAAATTCAATTTAATCGAATCTCAAGTTTTGCGAAACGTTGTTTCGTAGAATATTCATTTTGCAGAATAGTAATTTAAAAGAATCTTAATTATGCATAAAGGATATTAGAAAGAATATTAATTAAACATAATATTCTTATGTTATTGAATATTCATTTTACAGAAAGTGTAAATATGGTCGAAATTCATTATGACAGAAATAATTTGGCGTGAAGTTTAAAATTGACGAATTAGAAAGTATCATAAAAATTGTGATTCGTCAATTTTAAACTTCACGCCAAATTATTTCTGTCATAATGAATTTCGACTATTTACACTTTCTGTAAAATGAATATTCAAATACATAATAATATTATGTTTAATTAATATTCTTTCTAATCTCCTTTCTGCATAATTAAGAGTCTTTTGAATTACTATTCTGCAAAATGAATATTCTACGAAACAACGTTTTGCAAAACTTGAGATTCGATTAAATTGAATTTCTGGCTAATTTACTTTTGTCTTAATAAAAATTCGGCAACATTAATAATCGGTTAATAATTTATTCTGTAAAATGAAAATTCTGTACAATTACTTTTTTTGTAAAATTAAAATTCTTGTAAATTACTATTATGCAAAAATAATGTTCTACAAATAAAAATTCGATTAAAACATAATTCTAAAAAAATAGCTTTAGTGCATATTCATCCATTTTGACAATTATTATGAATAAGATCGAAAATTTTTAGGTTAAGTTGTCTTATTTTTCACATAATTTAGAAATTGTAAATAATGGGGCTACTTAAATAAATTATATGATAGAATATTAGATTTCATAAGCTTGGAGTTACAATATGTTGACGTAGTACGTGCAGAATGCAAAACCGAAAATAATGAGAGTGAAAAGGATAGTGATATATCCCTGTCCTTTTCACTCTCATTATTTTCGGTTTTGCATTCTGCATTTACATTAACATGTAACTCCATCCTAATACTTTTTGAACTCGAAAAAATACATTTTTTTTTCCTTAATTTTGCGCCGTGGATTGGCCAGGTCTTTGTAATTAACGAAAATCGACAAACCAAATTATTTACTAAAATAAGATATTCCGCTTCGAACTACTTTCAATTGAGTAAAAGAAAAAATTAATTGAAAATTTAAAAACAGTAAAAAAAAGAACTTTATAGTAAATGCATTTTTAAAGCAACAAATTTATTATATGAGGTTTTGCTCTCATGTTTTTATTCATAAAATTTTTTTTGTACAATTTATATAAGTGAAATTTTTGGTTTTTATAGATTAAATTTCATTTTCTTAAAGTACTTTGACTTTAAGGATAACATTCTCATCACGACACTCGCGTTTCACGCTCGAAAATTAGAAACATACAATATAGAAAAAGTAGGCATGAATTAACCCATTAATGAAATTTTTACAGGTAATTTGAGGCTCTATCAAATAGTGTACTAAAAGAACCGAAAATTTTTAAATAAACAATTTACAAGCATTAAAAAAAAGATTTTTTTAGAATTTTTGTTCAGTTTTTATAATGTTTTCAAATCTTATCCTTTCAGAATACCTTTAAATGCTAAAAATATCGCGTCAAAAATGTTTCAATACGCCATTTTGAATTTTTAAAAACTGACTTCAGCATCGTAATGAGCGACCTAAAAAACCGAGGAGTAGAAAGATTTATTTAAATTTGCTAAAAAGATTGTTGAAAAATGAATTTTCTCTTAAAAAATAGCAATGTTTATACTTAGTTAATTTATAATTTTTTATAATTTTGCCTGCTACACTTATTATTTTTTTTCACTTCACAATGCTTTCGTTATAGTGGAAAAAATGTTTTATGAATACTGCTTCAAAAACTTTAAATCTAGAGAGGAAAGTTGCTAAAAGAATAGTTGGAAAAATAGGTTAAAACTGTGCCGCAAAAAATTAATGAGTAAAATAACACATCGAAAATAATTTAAAATTTTTGTTACCTTAAACGTAAGACAACATAACTTTTTTAACTTTTTTGTTTTAATCTGTATCGAAAAGTGTTAAAGAAAAAAAAGTTTACTTTTGGGAGTATTTTAAGAGAAAATTAAAAAAAAATTTTTTCAAGAAGAATTTAAATTTTTAAAAATTTGAATAATTTTTGAATTTATGGGCGGATTAAGGGCGCACTCACACCTTTTGGCTGCCTGCAGGTTACCATGGCAACGCATGAGAGTGAGTGCGACAGAAAATTTAAAAATTTGAATATTCAAATTTTCTGTCTCACTCACACTCGTGCGTTGCCATGGTAACCTGCAGGCAGGCAGGCAGCCAAAAAAGGTGTGAGTGCGCCATAAGGCGCTCTCACACCTTTTTGGCTGCCTGCAGGTTACCATGGCAACGCATGAGAGTGAGTGCGACAGAAAATTTAAAAATTTGAATATTCAAATTTTCTGTCTCACTCACACTCGTGCGTTGCCATGGTAACCTGCAGGCAGGCAGGCAGCCAAAAAAGGTGTGAGTGCGCCATAAGGCGCTCTCACACCTTTTTGGCTGCCTGCAGGTTACCATGGCAACGCATGAGAGTGAGTGCGACAGAAAATTTAAAAATTTGAATATTCAAATTTTCTGTCTCACTCACACTCGTGCGTTGCCATGGTAACCTGCAGGCAGGCAGGCAGCCAAAAAAGGTGTGAGTGCGCCATTAGTCTGTCCAACGAACTCAGGCTTCATTTTTACATGTTGAATAAGCGTGTACCAAATATCAAAGCGATTCGTTAAGATTTGTTCAAGTTATCGTGGGGACAAAATGAGTCTACAGACAAATTACAGGCGACAAACAGACGGACAAGTTTTCAAAACATATTTTTTTGGCATCAAGAGGTCTCAAAACGTACAGATTCACTGAAATTAGAAAAAAGTCAAAATCGACCAAAACGAATACTTTCTCATTTATGATGAGAATTTAAAAAATCTACAAATAAATGAATTTAGACCAATTCAATAGTAAATAATCGAAAAAATACGAAATTGTGGTATAAACAGCGCAATATAAACTATTTTAAAATAGAGGATTTTTTGAAAACAATTGCAATATTTGGAAATGGAAAACAATAGTTGAACTTATAAAAAAATTAAAAAAAAAAAATTCGGAATTTTATGAGTATGTTACTGTTATTTGTGTTAATTTAAGGTGGTTTAAACAGAGATAATACATAGTTGCTCATATTTTCTCAAAATAAATTAATTTTGCCCTGCATTTTACCCATTTTTCATCCGTTTTTGTCCTTTTTTTAAAAAAAGAGGCATAACATTTTTGTTTTAATCGCTATTAAAAATTGTCAGAGGAAAAAAGTATTTATTTTTACTTGTATTTTTCGAAAAAAAATTGAAAAATTTTTTTTTTTTGAAAAATGCGAATTTTAGGAATTTTTAAAAACTCAAAATTTGAATAATTTTGTTGATTTTTGACGAAATCATCTGGCCAACGAATTCAGGCGATTCATTAAAATTTGTTCGAGTTATCGTCGTACAAAATTTGTCTACAGACATACATACAGACAAACATTTTTTTAAGACCCATTTTTTCGGCATCAGAAAGTCTCTCAAAACGTCGAGATTCACTGGAATTAGAGAATGCTGAAAATCGCCCAAATGTAATACCTTCTCATTATGATGAGAATGTAAAAATTACTTTTATTTTGTTTTTATTTTTGTTTTTTCTTTGTATGTAAACCCTTAGTACATATAAGTTTTCTAAAACTACTTATCAAGGATGTTAATAAAAATGAAATTAATGACGTGAGTCACTATAATTTGAAAGATAATTTAAAAAGGTACATTCAAAGCATATTATATGAATGTTACAATTTTCATCAATAGATACTATTCACTGACAACTTCCCATGGGGTCAAATAATGATCATCGTCTAAATTATTGTTAAGAAATGACATTAAGAGTACGGTTTGGATAATTCTTATACTGTCCCCTTAACATCAAGATGATTGGGCTTGTTTAAGAAGTACTTTTCTTAAAGGTAGTTAGTGTTCAACAGTCTCTCTTCTTAAGAATTAAGCCTTTATGAAACATAAATTTATTATTTTGTTTATTATTCTTTTCTTATAGATTTGCTTACGTGAGAAAAGACCTAATATACAGGCCTTGGATCGACTTTAAGGCATAAAAAACTCGTTTTAGTCGATTTATATTCCAAAAAAAGTCGATTTGTTTTATTTTAACAAAATTTAATTGATTAATGAATATTATACTTTAAATATCTAATGTTATAAGATCTTAAATTCATTTTATTAATTCTGTATAATGAGAATAATTCTATAAAAATATTATCAAGAAAATTTATTTCGAATATTTCCGAGTCGAACTAATTGTAAGACAAGTTTTCAAAATTTTATTTAAGTAGAACAAATTTCTAAAAAAAAAAATTCTTAAAGTTCCATTTTTATCAGTTTTGAAAATCTGATATTTAAGCAATTTTTTCGAAATAAAAATTTTGTCATATATTTTAGTTTTGATAGTCAAAAAAAATTTCAGGAAATAATCAAGTTTTACAGATTTTTAAATAAAAATTTGTTTTTTTAAATAATAATTTTGGAAGAGTTAAAGTTGAAATTTTTATAAATAATTGAATTTCAAAAGATTTTGTTAATTTTCAGAAAATAATTAAATTTTACAAATAACTAAAAATAATTTATCAAATAATAATTTTAGCCCACACAACACATATTCCTAAATATTTTAGAAATATTTCACTTAAATGATTTGAAATAAATTTCAATGAAAAGTTGTTGAAATATTGTTGCAAAACAGGAAAATTTCCTATAGTTGAGAAAATATTTCTTTGATATATATTTTGGAAATTTTCAATTTGAATGATGAGCACTGGTCGATGAAATATTTCCTAAATATTTCAAATTTTTTAGTGAAATATTTCAAAAATAGTTAGGAACTATTATTATATGCTGTGTTGGAGATAACATTCTTTAAAAGTACGTAATTGAATTTTCAAAGATTTACAATTTAAATTTTTGAAATTAATTGAACTTCAAGTGATTTTAAATTTAAAATTTTTAATCATTTCACTAAAAAATTTATTAGAAATTGCAGACAAAAATACAATAATTTAAAAACTTTTTAAGTGAAAAAATGGTTTCAGATAGTTGAATTTTCGAAGAATATTATAAAAAAAACATAATTGAATTTCAGGAGAGTTATAATTGAAATTATTAAATTTCAAAAAATTTTAAATGGAAAATTTTAGAAGCTTTTTCCAATATTTATAATAAGAGAAATTTTTAGTGATTTCTGTTGATGAAGAATTTATTAGAAATCACATAAAAAAAATTGAAATTGAATAATTGAATTTTCGAAGAATATTATAAAAATCATTAAAAATAATTGAAATTTTTTGCAAATAATAAAATTTCAAGTGATTTTGAATTAAAAATTTTTGGTAATTTTATTTGCTTACTTTTTTTAAAATTATAAACAATTTTTAAATTTCACAAAAAATTTTAATTGAAAAATAGTAAAGATAATTGAATTTGTGAAGAATTTCATTAAAATTATTGAAAATAATTAATTTAGTAAAGAATTTTAGTTAAAAATTTGTTTAATAATTAAAATAAAGAAGATGTGAAGAAGATCTGCATTGTATACTAAAAAAAACGTATTTTATTAAAAATTATTTTAAAAAAATGTAAAAAAAAAGTTGAAAAAGTCGCATTTTATTCAAATAAGTCGAAAAAGTCGTATTTTTGAACAAAAAAGTTGGAAATAGTCGTATAATCCGTGGCTTGTATATATGAAAAATTCTTTGAATAATATATTTTTTTGTTATTATTTATTAAATTGCAGAAATTTATGCTTTTTGAAATTAAATTATTTTTTTTTTTTTTAATTTCTGTCGTGGGAAAACGTGAGAATAAGTGCTTGGTGTAATTTGCATGATGCTTTTTCACAACGCCATGCATATATTACGTCACATGCGTAAAACGTTGTGATAAAAATCAGAACTAGTGTAGAAAAAAAATAAATAATTTTTATTTAAAACTCAATTAACTTCTAAAATGACTAAATTGTTTTAAAAATTAATTTATTCATTATATTTTAATGACTGACAATTAGTAGATAATTTTACAAATTTTTAGAATTTACCTTTTTGGCACTGAAAATAAAAAATATCTGATTCAAATAATTTTTTATTTAATTGTTATCAAATAAATATTTATTTGTAATAAATAATTATTATTTTTGAGTCAATTAAATGGTATTTAGTAATGTTTCATACTTTATAAGACCTATTAGACTGTTATTTTGATAATAAAATTCGAAGTTTCTATTTTTCTTAAATTCTTTATTAAAATAAGTTAAAAATAATAATAATTTTATAAATAAATAGTAAATAATTTTATAATATTAATTTTATATAGAAAAATAATGATAAATAATTTTAACATAATAATTATTTTAAATAAATAATAATACACAATTAAGAGTATAATAAAAAATTTAAAAAAAATTTGTTTGTGGTTCAAGTAAATATTTATTTAATAGTACTCAAGTGACTGATTATTTAAAGGAAATAAATTTTTTTTCAGTCTAAAGCAATGGGAATCTAGAGCTTTTTTTCCAAGTTGTGATTCATACAACTTTGTTTTAACTAGATTAGGATATACGACACAAAATTACTGTTTTTAAGAAAATTAACTCTTTACTGCAAGATTGCATTATTGATTAAATTATTGTTTTTTTTAAAAAATAACTCCTTAGTAGGTGAAAGATTATATTAAAATAAAAAAAACATGTAAAATTCAAAAAAAATATTTAAATTAACGAAACGTATGAATAATACCTAAAATTAATTTGTTTATATTTAAATTTAATAATTTTTTTATTTTTATTCCACAGAATTTCATTATATAGAATTTTCTTTTAGCCGAATACCGAATTTTTATTTGTTTCGAATTTTTTTTTTTTTGACAAAATTTCCATTAAATCGATTTTCTATATTACAAAATGTTTACTTAACCGAAAATTCATTTAACAGAATTTCTATTTGATCGGATTTTTATTTGACCGAACTTTCATTTGTTCGAATAAACATTTGGCAGAAAAATTGCGGCGCGAATTTTAAAATTAACGAAAAAAAAATAAAAAAATTCGAATAAATTAATTTTGGACATTATTTATTCGTCTATAACCATCGTAAATATTGAAAGATTTCTTAACAAAAACGTGTTATCTTTTCAAATTTTTTAAAAACTTTTTAATTTTAATTTTTTAAATTAAATTTTTATTGTTAAGATATAAATTAATAAATCTGGAATTTAATTGATAGAATTTTTAAAGCGCCGAATTTTCATTTGTCCGAAATTACAAATGGCCGAACAAACAATCGATAGAAAGATTTCGGTGCAATTTTTAAAATTGACC
The DNA here is from genome assembly GCF_019393585.1 of Leptopilina boulardi. NCBI lineage: Eukaryota > Metazoa > Arthropoda > Insecta > Hymenoptera > Figitidae > Leptopilina > Leptopilina boulardi. Next base: position 2,731,588 of record NW_026137909.1, read on the forward strand.
AATTAGAAATTATCAAGTAAATCGTGATTGGTCAATTTTCAAAATTGCGCCAAAAACCTTTCTTCCGATTGTTCGTTCGGACATTTGTAATTTCGGTCAAATTAAAATTTGGAGAATTGAAAATTCTAGGATTTAAAAATTCGAAGCAGTTAAAATTCTATTCAATGAGAATTTTGCGAAATTAAAATTCGAATGAATTAAAATTCTGTTTTATTTTAAAAAAAATTATTAACAATAAATTATAAATAAATTTCAGATTATTAACATTAAATTATAAATAAATTTCAAATTATTAACATAAATAATTTTATCAGAATAAAATAGCAAAAAAGAATACTTCAATGAGTATTCTTAGTATTCTATATAATATTGTTGATGAAATACACTTATAATTTTTTATTGTTTATCTTTCTTGAGATGTTCATACTATAAACGTAATAAATCAATAATGAACGTAATATAAAAAAAACAAAATTTTTATTTTACTATAAAAATTTAAAAATATATTTAAAAAATCCCAAAATTTACTCACCATATAAGAAAATTGTATTTTTTTCTGTTTTTAGCACGTTGACACTGATATCTTATAAATTTAACACGTAAAATCGGTTGAGCATTTCTTTTTACGTATTTAAAAAAATATTCTATTTATTTAATTATTTTGTTGTTCCTAAAACTTTTTTTGTACTTTTTTTTTGTTATCTTACTTTCTTCTAAGTTATGTACAATCACTCATTTTTATTTTTTTGATTATCAAAATTTAATATTTCTTTCTTCTTTCTGTTATTATGAATTTTTTTTTGTTCACTAATTCTTTATTACCACTTTTTTTTAAAAAAAAACTTTTCACTCTTTCATAAATTTAAAAAAAATTTTTTTTTTTTCTTCTTTTTTTCTTTACCCTTTTCAAATTGAAAATAATATCTCACTTAATTTGTATTTGAAATTAATATTTTTAAGAAAAACCTTTTTAGAATATATAATTGGTTAGACTAATTTAATTTTTTTCCTTGGTGAAAAAATGAATAACTTTTGCTAACTAATTCGTTAAATAAGTGTTAATCTTTACCCGAGAGAAACGACACGTAGAGTTGAAATGAATGTCAGATGGCTGAAGCACTAAAAACTACCTGCCACCTCCCACTAACAACTAACGAGAAGTTCATCTCACTGTACTCTCAGTTATTACAATACACAAGCGATAATAAATAAAGCAATGTCTTTTAATAAGCGCACCCAGTTTGTATTAACAAGTCAACTTTTTATCGCTTTCCAGTTTTCACCATTTTAATATATTTTCTCAAAGTGGTGATATAGCATGATTCACGTGTATATTCAAATTCCTCATTTTTTTTTTTCATTCGTATTTACAACGTTATACTTTCTTATAAAAAAGCATTTACGTTTCAAATAAATAAATTAATAAAAAAAAAATAATTTTCAATTTATAATTCGTATAAAATAATCTAAAATAGAAGCTATCATTTATGTACCACTCAGTACATTTATGCTTAAATAAATAAATAAAAATTATCTTACAATATTTCTGTGAAAGTGATGTCAAGTGCTAAATTTATTATTTTATTTATTATTAATTTCAATATTTTAAGTACTGAAAAAACATAAAATTTCTATAAATGCTACTAAAATTATTATTTTTTAAACTTTTTCTTCTAAAAATTATTGTCTTACATTTTTATAATTGTAGGCCTCGTATCGACTTTCGAAAGAAAAAAAAGTCATTTTAGTCGATTTACGTTACAAGAAATGTATAAAAAGTCCATTTTTTTTTTATTTTTTAATTAGTTGATAAATATTTAATTATTATTAAAAATTTTGTTATTTGAAATTAAATAAAATTTATTAATTCCTTAAGAAGGATGTTTCACAGAAATATTTTCAACAATTTTAATTTTAAACCACCAAATTAAAATGAGACAATGTTTCAAGATTTCAATCCACTTTCAGAACAAATTTTCAAAAATAATTTAAAGTTACATTAATAAAACAGAAAATTTTTCATGTCTGATTTATGCACATTATTCAAAATCGTAATTTCGGAAAATGTTTTAAATAATTAAATTTTCCAAGAATTTCATTAAAATATTATTCAAAAAAAATTAATTTTGAATGAAAATTTGTGAAATAATTGAATTTCAGAAGATTTTTAATTAAAATTTTCAAAATAATTGAATTTCGAAGAATTTCATTTAAAATTTTTAGAAATAATTGAATTTCAAGGAGATTTTCATTTGAAACTTTTATAAATTTGAATTAATGAAATTTTTTTACAAATTTCAAACAATTATTGAATATTAGAGAATTTTCAACTAAAATATGTTCTAAATAATTGAATTTTGATGGAAATTCATTAAACAAAAAATTATGTAGATAAAAATTTGCAATTGAATTAACATTCAATTAATTACTAATTATTATTAACTAGCAAAATTAAACGCGCGCAAGCGTGCCAAATTGAGTATTTAATTGTTTGTTATAAAGAAATTAAAGATTAATATTATTAATAATAATTTAATTTATTAGAATATTATTACATATTAAATGATAATAATGAAAATTATATGTTTACAGGCCTTGGATTATACGACTTTTATCGACTTATTTTAATAAAATGCGACATTTTTTTTTACAGTTGAAAAAAAATGTAAATAAAATACATTTTTTTTAGTATAAAATGAAGATTTTCTTTAGATCTTCTTCAATTTAATTATTTAACAAATTTTTAACTAAAATTCTTTACTAAATTAATTATTTTCAATAATTTTAATGAAATTCTTCACAAATTCAATTATCTTAAACTATTTTTCAATTAAAATTATTTTTGAAATTTAAAAATTGTTTATAATTTAAAAAAAAATAGTTAATAAAATTACCAAAAAATTTTAATTCAAAATCACTTGAAATTTTATTATTTGCAAAAATTTCAATTATTTTTAATGATTTTTATAATATTCTTCGAAAATTCAATTATTCAATTTCAATTTTTTTTATGTGATTTCTAATAAATTCTTTATCAACAGAAATCACTAAAAATTTCTCTTATTATAATTATTGTCTGAAATTTAACACAATCTTTTGAAATTCAATTATTTTTAAAAATTTCAATTTAAAAGCTTCTAAAATTTAATTATTTCTAAAATTGTCCATCTAAAATTTTTTGAAATTTAATAATTTCAATTATAACTTAAAATTCAATTATTTTTAATGATTTTTATAATATTCTTCGAAAATTGAACTATCTGAAACCATTTTTCACTTAGAAATGGTTTTCAAATCATTGTATTTTTGTCTGCAATTTGTAATAAATTTTTTAGTGAAATTATCAAAAAATTTAAAATTAAAAATCACTTAAAGTTCAATTAATTTCAAAAATCAAAATTGTAAATCTTTGAAAATTCAATTACATTTTAAAAAATGTTATCTAAGATTATTTGATAAATTATTTTTAGTTCTGTAAAATTTAATAATTGTCTGAAAATTAACAAAATTTTTTTAAATTCAATTATTTCTAAAAATTTTTAATTTTAACTCTTCGAAAATTATTATTCAAAAAAAAAATTTTATTTAAAAATCTGTAAAACTTAATTAAGTACTTGATACAGTTGCCTGAAATTTTTTTTGACCATCAAAACTAAAAACTGTGACAACATTTTTAATTCGAATAAATTGCTTAAATCAGACTTGAAAAAATGATAAAAATGGAACTTTAAGAATTTTTTTCTAGAAATTTGTCTTACTTAAAAATGATAATTTGTCTTACAATTAATTCGATTCTAAAATATTCGAAATAAATTTTCTTTGATAATATTTTTATACAATTATTCTTATTACAGAATTAATAAAACGAATTTAATATCTAATAACATTAGTTATTTAAATTAAAATATTCATTAACGAATTACATTTAGTTAAAATAAAAAATCGACTTTTTTTGGAATATAAATCGACTAAAATGACTTTTTTGTGCTTTAAAGTTTACATTTGAAAAAAAATGTAAATAAAATACATTTTTTTAGTATAAAATGTAGATTTTCTTCAGATCTTCAATTCAATTATTTAACAAATTTTGAACTAAAATGATTCTTCACTAAATTAATTATTTTTAATAATTTTAATTAAATAAATCACAAATTCAATTATATCAAAATTATTTTTCTATTAAAATTTTTATGAAATATAACAATTGTTTATAATTTAAAAAAAAATATCACAATAAAATTGAATTATTTTTTAAAAATTTCAATTCAATAATTATCAAAAATTTTCAATTTAAAATTTAATTATTTACCAAGTTTTCAATTTAAAATGAAATAAAATTCAATTATTTTCTAAAATTTCTATTCAAAATTAATTATCCAAATTTTCAATCAAAAATGAACTTAAATTAAATTATTATCTAAAATTTGAATTAAAATTCAATTATTTCCCAAAATTTTCAATTCAAAATGAACTGAAATACAATTATTTTTCAAATTTAAAATCAAATAAAATTCAATTATTCTCAAAAATTTGAATTCAAAATTAATTGAATTTTCAATAATTTGAATTTAAAAGCATCTAAAATTGAATTATTTCTAAAATTTTCCAACGAAAATTTTTTTTTTTTGAAATTTAATAATTTCAATTAGAACTCTAAGGAAATTCAATTATTTTTAACTATTTTAATAATATTCTTTGAAATTTCAACTATCTGAAACCATTTTTCAATTAAAAATGATTTTCAAATTATTGTATTTTGTCCGCATTTTCTAATAAATTTTTAGTGAAATCATGTAAAATTTTAATTAAAAAACACTTAAAGTTTCAATTAATTTCAAAAATCTCAATTTTAAATCTTTGAAAATTCAATTAAATTTAAAAAATGTTTTCCAAAAATTGTTTGAAAATTAACAATATCTTTTGAAATTTAATTATTTCTAAAAATTTCAACTTTAACCCCTCGAAAAGGATTATTATTAAAAAAAAATTTTTATTTAAAAATCTGTAAAATATTTTTGTTAAAATAAAAAACAAATCCACTTTTTCTTGGAATATAAATCGACTAAAACGATTTTTTGTGTCTTTAAGTTGATTCGAGGTCTGTGTTTTTATAATTAATATTTAATATTTAATAGGTATTCGTTGGCCCCTGGTACCTTAAAAATTAAATTTAAAAAATAAATTTTTTTCAAATTACTATCTTGTACGAAATTTCCTGGCGCATCTTTTTTCTCATCATAAATTTTTTGTGTTTGTATAGAATTTTTGAATGAATATACAACTTTAAAAAAAATTTCGTTGGTAAACGTTGTGTACTTCAGCTTCGTGAATTGAATTTTGGAATTTGGAATTTTAAAGAAACTTATTCCCAAATTTGGAAACACAATTATACAACTTTGGCAAAAATGAGAAAAAGAATTGTCAAAATTTGACACGTCATAAGATTACTATTCAAAAAAACACGTGAAAGCAGAAAAGGCCAACTTCAAGTCAGGACAGAAGTACAGACCAAGCATTTTATTATATAATTATTATTAATAATTATTACTATTACTAATAATTACTAATTGAATTTGGAAGAGCTGGAGTTAACATTTTGTTGAAAGTAATTAAATTTCAGAAGATTTTAAATTGAAATTTTCATAAATTTTAATTGATAACATTTTTTTACAGACTTTAAAGAATAATAGAATTTTATAGTATTTTTAATTAAAAAAAACATTTTATTTCCCTAAATTGTTGAAAAACTGTAAAATTTTATTAAAGTTATCAGAAATAATTAATTGAAAAGAAAAATTGAAGTTAAAAATTTTAGGAATAATTGAGTTTTGAAAGAGCAATAGTTAAAATTTTTGAAACTTATTGAATTTCAAGAGATTTTTAATGAAAATTTTCGTAAATTGGAATTTCTGTAGATATTTTATAAATTTTAAACAATAATTAAACTTTGAAGAATTTTGAATTTAAAAATGTTTTAAATAATTGAATTTTCGAAAATCTCAATTAAAATTAAATTATTCAACAATTTCAATATTAGATAGAAATTTTAGAAATAATTGCATTTTAGAAGAGTTCGTTTTAAAATTTGTAGAAATAATAATTGAATTTCAGAAGATTGTTAATAATTTTCCTAAAACTTAATATTTGTTTGTTTTTGGGGTCGTTAATTTCGAATCTGACATCAGATTTTCAAAATTCAATATGGCGGACGAAAACGAAGATTCTTAATTTGTCCGAAATTGCAAATGACCGGATGTACAATCAGCAGAAAGATTTTGGCGCGATTTTTAAAATTAACCAATCAGAAATTTTCAAGAAAATCGTGATTGGCAAATTTTAATTTGCAATTTCGGATAAATGAAAATTCGGCGCTTTGAAAATTCTATATCAAAAAAAAAGTCGTATAATTAAAAATTTTTATTGAAATAAATTTTGTCAAATGCTAATTCTAAAAGTGAAAATTCGTCAAAAAAAAAAAAATAATTATATGTAATAGAAATCTTTAAATATTTACTGGGACTCCTTGAAATCTCAGAATCTCAGAATCTGATAGACGTTCCTCGCTGATAAAATGTTTATTCAAACGCAAGTGCAATAAAATGTTAAATCAGAAAGTTGTGCTACATGATTCAGAAACTTTTATGCAACATAATTAATTCTTAATCAATTGTTTGATCAACACAATGTTAATTCAAGTTGCGTTCAATGAATTGCTAATTCAATCATCATTCCAATATTGATGCTTATTGAATTAATTATGCAATATAATTTTAATACTAGTTTTTCTTACAATCCATAATAATTGCATTGTTTTTGAATATGAATATGACAACATGAAATTTTAATAATTTAAAAATGTTATTCGCGATTGTTTGGAGTAATATAAAGACCGCACATGAATTTCAGTGGAAATCTTATTGAAGTGATTCAATTGCTAAATTCCAATTATTTCGTCAATGAAATCTCACTGATTCAAATTTAGAGAGTACGGCATAATATTTCCTTAAAATATGATTTTTTTATTATTATAATAATTAATTGCTGTTTGATATTTCACGGTGCGCCAGAAGGAGGTTTAAATAAAAATGAATTGGCATTTAAAAATTCTTTTTGATTATGGTTCTAAGATAAATAAAAAACTTTTCTCTCAATAGGTTTTAAAATCAGCTTACGTGCCCAATTTAAAACAAATTGAGTTTTAAATATTTAAAAATAGTGTTTTATGAGGAACCAGAATTTATTTAATATATACTTATATGCGTATAGATAATAGATGTTTTAGATTTGGGTTCATACAAATTTATTAACATTGAAGTTATTTTCCTGTTTCGTTTTTATATTTAAGAGCTTCCGAACGGTATCTGAAATTCTTTGGCAAGAAGAAAGCTTTAATTATCGCTATCGTGAAATAGTATTGACTTTAAAATACTTTTTTCTCGAGACACGAACACTTTTAACAAAATCAGCCAAAATCCTCATCTTATAAATTTCCTAAATCCAAAAGACGGTACGAATCCATAGAAAAACATGGTTGTAAAACAAAAAGTAGAAAAGTAATCTAATAACAGCTGCGACTTTGTGCGCCCTGCATGCTGCTGCCATCTGACGGCGACAGGAGGTAATGAACCCCTCATTATATTACTTTTCGTTTTGCAATCGTGTTTTTGTATGGATTCGCATAATCTTTCGGAATTAGGAAATTTATATAAGATAAGGATCTCTAGCTGCTTTTGTAAAAAGTGTCCGTCTTTCGAGAAGAAAGTATTTTAAAATCAATGTTTATCATTTTCACGTTTAGTGCCGTTTTTATAGAGCGATAATTAAAGGTCTCTTCTTGCCAAAAAATTTCAGAGATCATTCGACTCTCTTAAATAAATTTTGTCACTCTTAAAATCGTTCTTTTAACATTATAATTTAATTTTTTAAAATCGGACACAAACACTACAGCAATATAATTATTTATATGTAAAATTGAAAATAAGTAATTATGTTATCATTTATTACAGTATTTATTAGATTAAATAAATTCTGATTCCCCATAAAACACTGTTTTTATATAAAAACTCAATTTTATTTAAATCAGGCACGTAAACTGATTTTAAAAACTATTGAGAAATGTTTGTTATTTATCTAAGAATCATAATCAAAAAGAATTTTTAAGTGCCAATTCATTTTTATTTAAACCACCTTCTGGCGCACCGTGATTTCCCTTTTCACAATTTATATTGTTTGTATTAAAATATAATAAAAATTTTAAAAAAGATTAAAAATAATTGTGTAGAAAATTATAAAAATAAATAATATATACCAGAATTATAATAATTTTAATACAGTATTGGTTCTCCCGAAGTGTGCACCCTCCTCAAGTTGACAGTATTCCTCAAGTGGATAATATTCTTTAAGTGAACAATTTTTGGAGACGCACAATTATCTCTAACAATAAGTGTATCATAGTTTTATGCGCGCGCAATGAAAAACAATAGAAATTCGGAGAAATTCATTCCCACTATTTTGATGTGAGTAGGAGAAGGGAAATGTCCACTTAGGGATAGGGTAATAATCAGTTCAGCTTAGGTCAGAAAGAAAACGTGTGAAAAGTTAATAATAATTAATAGGGTTCTTTTTTTATGTTTTCATATTTTATTTTTAATTCAAAAATGAGTCGAGAAAAGCGCGCGATTTATAAAATTTTTTCGAAAAATCCGAAAATGATCCACATTAGTCATAGCAATCAGCCTGGATAAAAAGATGAATCCGAACACAGTTTTCTTGTGTGTATCAAATTGATACAAGAATTAAGATCAACTCATGCAACGTTTTGATTCGATATAAGGAATCAAATTGATCCAAATATTTGGATCATTTTCAAGAAATGATCCAGAATATGGGATCATTTTTTGATACCTGAATTGGTATCAAAGTATAACTGTCATGGCTGGCATGCTCTTATTGACAAGTTTATTAATTAATTTATTCACTGCACTGAATATTCAGATATTAAAAATACTTACTTAAAATTCATAAAAGTATTTTTAATATCTGAATATTCAGTGCAGTGAATAAATTAATTAATAAACTTGTCAATAAGAGCATGACAGTTATACTTTGATACCAATTCAGGTATCAAAAAATGATCCCATATTCTGGATCATTTCTTGAAAATGATCCAAATATTTGGATCAATTTGATACCTTATATCGAATCAAAACGTTGCATTCCAAAATGATACCATCAAGTTTAAATCATCCCGGAATAATCTGAAATTGACATGAAATAAATCCGCAATTAGTCCGCAATAGTTTGATTTTAGTTAGATCGAAAAACAATCCAAAATGAGTCCAGAATAATCTAAAATTTTTTATGTAAACTATCCGCAAATAGTACGCAACAATTCGGATTAAGTACTGTCAAAAAACTGAATCCGACATGAGTCCATAATAATCTGCAATATTTATCGTGGAAAATCCGTTATTAGTTCAAAATAATCCTGATTTAATCTGGGTAAAAAATCCTAATCTGAAATGAGTCTGAAAAAATGTGGAATTAATATGTACAAAAATCATAGTCGCAGTCTGAACAAAAATCTTAATCAGAAAGTCTGAATTAGTAGGTAGGGTTGACACAAAAATATAATTTTTTTCCCTAACTTTTTCCTGATTTCCAGTGAAAATTAAAATTTTTTCCCTGACCCTAATGAAAATATTTCAAGAGGTTTTCAATATCAGTCCTCGGATTACACTCTTTTATTTTTTAAAATTGAATTATTAAAAAAATATATTAACTTGAATTTTATTGTTTGCAAAATCAATTATTTTCAATAATTTAAAACAAAATCTTTGAAAATTACACGATTTGAAAGTTTTTAATTGAAAATTCACTAAAATTAAATTATTGTTTAAAGTTTTTTAAAAAAATTTCACCAATTCAAAATGAAAGTTTCAATTAATAATCTCCTGAAATTCAATTATTATTTCTCAAAATTTTAACTCGAACTCTTTTAAAATACAATTATTTTTAAAATTTCTATCTAAAATTGAAATTTTTCAATACTTAATTTCATTTTAATAATTTTAATCAAGATTTTCGAAAATTCTATTTTATTTAAAACATTTTCAAATTAAAAATTCTACAAAATTTAATTATTGTTTAAAGCTTATAAAATATAAAAAAAAATTCCAATTTACGAAAATTTTAATTACAAATCTTCTGAAATTCAATTAGTTCCAAAAATTTTAACTATTGCTCTTCCAAAACTGAATTATTTCTCAAATTTTAAACTTCATTTTCTTTTTTAATTAATTATTTCTAATAACTTTAATCAAGTTTTTCAAAAATTCAATTACTTAAAACGTTTTTTAATTATTAATTCTTTAAAGTTAAATTTTTGTTTATATAATTTTAAAAAAATTTCAATAATTCAAGTTTATTAAAATTTTAATTAAAAATTTCAAAAATCGATAATTCCAACATGAAAAATTTTCTGTTTTATTAATGTAACTTTAAATTATTTTTGAAAATTTGTTCTGAAAGTGGATTGAAATCTTGAAAATTTGTCTCAGTTTAATTCGAGTGAAATTGCTTTTTTTTTCTTTCAAAAGTCGATCCGAGACCTACAATTATAAAAATGTAAGACAATAATTTTAAAAATTATAATTTTAGTAGTATTTTTTTGAAATTTGATATTTTTTCAATACTTTTCATAAAATTTCCTGATTTTTCCCTGATTTCCCTAACCCGTGGCAATCCTGAAGATGTTATACCAGATTAAGACCGAATTGTTGCTGACTAATATCGAATTTCTTACAATATAAACTCCGGATTATTCTGGATTCATTTTAGGTTAAGTTCTTTGATCGACCTAGAATCGAATAATTACTGTTTGATTTCATATAAGTTTCGGACTTTTTCGGACTTATCTCATATTTGTCTTTTTGTCTGCATTAATTCAGTCCGTTTAAGAATCTGAAACCGAAATGAATCTGGTGTAATCTGACATTCTGTATGTATTAAATTCACAATTAGTCCGCAACAATGTGTATTGAATTAAGTTTTGCTGCTTTTATTACAGTTCCTACTCATTCAACTCATTCTGCCATGTGCAGTTTCTCTCAAACTTGATATGAGTCTCAAGTTCTATAAGAACTGTTCACGTAAAAGACACGTTGCCTTCTGACCAATAGTCACTACTTTGGTTAATACTTCGGAATGTGGAATTATTCCGAAACAGTCCGTTTTAGAGTCGGGTTTCTATTATCCAGAATTAGTCCGGTTAAGCAGTGGCGTAGCTACACTTCCCTCAAACCCCCGCGGTCGCGGGAGGCCCGAGTCGTTAGGGGTCCCAGATCGAAATCTTATGAGATTATGAAAAAAGAAGCTTGCAATACGGCTACATCGTGGAATATCGAACCAATTTTTAAAGATAAGAGACAATACAAACCAAAGAAAAAAGTAGATGAAACTGCCTCAAATTATTTATTTGTTTTCTAGTCGAGAGCATTATTTTAAAGTAAATATTTATTATAAAATTTTGGACATAGTCATTAACCAAATAACCAATCGCTTCGAAAGAATGGAGGAGATTGTTAATAAATTCAGCTTTTTAAATCCAAATAATCTGACTTCAATGAGTGGGGAGTCATTAGTTAAATCTGCCGAAATTTTGCGAGAATGCTATCCAGATGATCTTTCTCCAGCATTCCCGTTAGAAGTAGTAACTTTGTGTCGACCATTAAAGGATGAAATAAAACAAATTAAAGACATTCGCAGTTTTGCAAACTTTCTTATTGTTGAGAATAATACGTTAGCTTCAATTTTTCCTGAGGTAATAACTGCTCTACTAATATTTTTATCACTTCCTTGTAACCGTTGCATTCTCTGAGAGATCATTTTCGAAATTAAAAATAATTAAAAACTATCTAAGAAACAGTTGTAGTCAAAATCGCCTAAGTAACTTTGCATTGCTTTCAATTGAAGCTGCGGAGGCTGAATCAATCGACAAAACACAGCTGATTAAAAGTTTTGCCGAAACTAAATCTCGAAGAAAACAATTTTTAAACTAAATCTTTGTGTTTTTATTTATTTCTTAATTTTATTCTTCATATAATTCTAAAAAAACTCTATTTTAAATGTAATAATATTAATATTGTATGTATTTTATTTAAATAAAAATGAGTAACTTAGTAAATAATGTATTTTTAAACTTAATCTGCAAATAGAATATTTTATTGTATACATATTAGACGTTTGCATTAATTTCCGCTGTTGAATTAGATTTTATTTATCGATTGTAATCAATAAATAAGGAGTTACACTATAATCAAAGAATCTGACTTACGAAGTTTTCACTTTTGCACACTTTTCCAGCAGAAATTCAATCCCGTGACAAAAGACTGTTTCAAAAAGAAAAACAAAACTGCATCAACAGAACAGTGGGAACTAATGCAAACCCTTAATATAATGTAATTGAGAGTTCTAAATACAATTGGATATTTGAATATAATATTAAATTCCTAATAATAACATTTTGCTGCCCTTAAGTGGGCCTGTTGCGATTTTCGTGGGGGGGCCCAAAATTTCAAGCTACGCCACTGCGGTTAAGTCCAAAATTAGTATTATTTATGTGACTAGTAAATCCGGTCTAATCCGAAATTAATCTGATGATACATATAACTAATAAATGCAAAATTACTTCTATTTAATCCGAAATTAATCCGGCTGTGTAATTAGTTAATCTAGAATCTGCATTTACTAGTTACGTTTAATCGAATTGACTTTAGATTAGACCTGATTAATTCTGGATTTTCTACACAAATCGGACAAATTTCGAATTTAGCCGGACTAATTTCCGGATGATAAAAGCCTGACTGTTTCGGACTAATTCCGGATCCGGAAACAGTTCAGAATATTTACCATATGGATGATTATCAAATCTGATATGCCATTAAGAAGAAGAAGATCCCATAGTCAGATTTGGTTGACAATTTGTCGGAACCTTTGACTCAAGAACAAACACCGTGCTTATTGAATTTTATCTTTCATAGATTTTAATCTCTTTATTTTTGTAAAGGAAGAAATATAATAGGCAACTTACAATTTAAGGGTCTTTCAGTTTTGTACGTCAGAGTTAAGTGAATACACCAAATATATTACTATTAAAGTAAGTGTAGTAGTACATTCAGTGATATTATAATCCAATTATTTAATTGTAATAAATAACACATTAAAAACACAGTGACAAAATGTAAACAAAATCTGTGACCTGCCAAGGAAATGTATCATGTAATGCCCTTAATATAATAATTAATACAAATGACGTATGAATGATATATATATATATACGAATGATCATGATTGTAAAGCGTGTGAAAAAAAAGAAAAAATCTCCCAATAGGAAGGTAATAGAAGTTCGTAGGTCACTATAAACGATTAGAAAGGAAGGCAATGAGACGGATGAGTTAACTGAAGGTCAGATTTATGTAGCAAACATCTGAAATTAATGGTGAGAAGGAAATTATTGTTACACCACTAAAAAAAAAAATCTTGTCCGATCAGACTGCTAGACGCGCGTGATAATAATGCGAGCTAAATATACTTACAAGTACCCTGATTCAATCTAATTCTTGTATGTCAAAAAACATATTGTTTACATCAATTTTAATTTTTCTTTAAATATCTATTATTATTTTTGTTGTTTTTATGAAATTTTAACAGCTTAGTTAGTTTTAATTTAATTATACTGTTTAGAGAACTTTAACCCTTTTACACCCAAGAAAGAGTGGACATTTAACCCTTAACTAGCACAATTCGAACGTAAATGGCACAGCGGGTCTGCTGGACCCGACGTATTCAAACGTGTATTGTACAGTCGGTATTGAATATTTTTGCACAAAAATTTAATCTGAGGTAGCTTATGATGTCCCAAAGAAAAATTTCAGTATTATACCAAAGTTCACTACTGGCGCAATATTGGTTCAGTATTGGCTGCCGAAACTGGGCAGTCTGTACTGAACCAGTACTGGTATTTTCATTGTATCAGTACTGTTGCAGTACCACCCTCCAGTATTTGTCAGTACTGCGCCAGTATTGCGCCATTAGTAAATTTTTGATTGGGTTGTTATTCTTTAAGGAAAAAATTACCACAACAGCAGGACTTGCAAAAAAGGTATTTATTTTGCAGAATAAAATGTGAATTTTTAAGTTAAAATTAAAAATTTCTAATTATTAATGTTTGAAGCTAATTTATTCTTTTGTATCGAATTAGTTGTATATCAAAAAACTTAGAAAATTACTAAGAATATGTCAAACTAATATATTAAAATATAAAAAATATTCAAAAGCTATTCAATTAATTTGAGTGAGAAAAAATGCTCGGGTCTACTGGACTCATGGTGTTACGGGTTAAGAAAAGAAAGCTGCAGTTTTTTTTTGCCTTTTGGGTCTCTGATTATTGATCACGAATCTGAAATCAGTTTTTTAAAATTCAAAATGGCGGATCCAATATGGCGATTTTTTAAAAGTTATTTATTTATTACAGACTACAGATATACAACCTAGGATGTCGATTATGTGACTATTTCGCACTCCACTTTTCATTTTCCACATCCCGCATATTCTACACGGAAAAAATTAATTCAGTAGATATATTTTACAAAACTGTGACGGGGTAGCGAATACAGCTCTTTATGAAACTGAGTTTTGTAAAATGTGATGGATATTTTGAATTTTCGGATAAACTACAGAAATTTCGTTGTTTATACTGAATATTTTTGGAGTTTATCCTGAATATTTCGTGACATTTTACAACACTCAGTTTCGTAAAGAGCTGTATCCGCTACTCCGTGATAGTTCTGTAAAATCTACTAAATTAATTTTTTCCTTGTACATCAAATCCGCCAGGGATGTTTATACCCATTTTAAATGTTGATCCACAATTATAACAAAATATTTAGTCTCTTTAAGGTTATGTGACTGTTAGGTCTGTAATGTTAATTTGCCTGTAACTTTTCTCGTAAAATACTGAATGGATTGAGCTGAAATTTTGTGGAGGAATTTAAAATAAATGATAAAGAATGGTTGTGAAGTGGGAAAATGTTAATATATTGTTAAATAATTATTATAAAACACTTGAAAATAGTTAGAAAATGTGGGGTTAGGAGAGTGTCTGATTTTCTAACAATTTTTATGCCTTTTATTATATTTATTTACCATTATATCAACATTTTCCCACTTCACAACCATTTTTTTTTATCATATTTTAAATTCCTCCACAAAATTTCAGCTCAATCCATTCAGTATTTTACGAGAAAAGTTATACGGACAAATTAACATTACAGACCTAACAGACACATAACCTTAACTCATTTTAATGAAACGTTATTAATCATAATATTCATATTTTCTGGCAGTGAGTCAATGTAGCACCCAAAAGTCAAGAAAACAGTTTTATTTAAATTTAATGATAGTTGATTGACGGCTAACCAATTACTAAATCCAAATATTAATTCGTCATGAATTCAAATCTTTTCCAATTTCCACTATAAATTAAGGCACTTTCATTAAATTCACAGCAGCTCTAGGAGTAACTTTAATGATTTTCACATCTATTTGGATTCGTCCTGTTAGATAATAATTATTATGAGGTCTTGTAAATTTTTTAAACCTTATAAATTGAAGGGTTTTTAAGATTTTTTTTCTCAAAAGTTTTAAAATATAATAATTTAAATCTTTTAACATGTTTTTATTTATATATCTATCACTGTAATCGCTGGTGAAATCTCCCATACGAGCAGAAACGTCTGACGCTTTTTAACAAGAAAAGCCTTTTCTTTATATAACACTCACGCTAATACAACTATAGTATACAATTTAAATTTCTTAAATTTCAAACTCGTAAAGTTAACAAAGATTATAAATTAAAAAATATTTTATTATTAAATTATTTAATAATTATTATAATACCATATCTACTGGGGCTATTATAGTAAAAAAAATTGGTCAAGTATATATGAATTTTTGTGTTCATTTCACGAATACTTTTCTTCCTCATGAAAATTTTATTTATAAAGCATTAATTTCATAATAATATCAAATTACAGGGGTAAATGTACCTAATTAAAATAATGAACTAAGTTGCTGTGAAGTTTTTTTTTCAAAATATTAATTTATTTTGTTCTTATCAGCAAGTGTCTTTTTTTAAAACGTTAATAATAACTCTGGATAAAATGATTCTGTTAATTACTAATCAAATGATGTGTCTCAAAAATTTATAGGTACAAAAAAAACATCGATAGGTGTCAGAACATTTTTTTAAATTACACAAAATTTATTTAAATTTTAACAAATTTAAATTTAAACGTTTTTTCATGAAATGAAATATATAGTTATAGGCCAAATTGATCGGGCTCAAAATACTCTCAGTTTTGTCCCTCCGAAAGACCAACAATTTAAGAAAAATCCATCCATTTAGCGGTTATGAGACTTGAGATATGAAAATGTAATGTACGCACATGAACAATAGGTAAAAGAATAAAAAAATATTAGGACCAAAAATAGAAAAAACAACATATCTTTAAAATTCAATAATCAGATTTAACAGTAATCATAGTAATTAAATTAGTAATAATTTTTCCTAATTCGAGCTACTCTTCCTGACTACTCGCATTCTGAGCGTTTACTTTTTCTTGAAATGAAACTTTTGCATAACGTAACATTTTAAAGGGGAGGGGGGGGTCAAGTTATCTGTTACGATCAGCAAAAAAAATAGCGCTAAAGTACATATGTAACAGTGTGTTACATGGGGTTGGGAGGGGGTTAAAATTTCCCCAGAAAAACGTTACGTAATTTGTGAACGGTCCCATAATTGATAATACGCATGAATGAAACGCGTTTTATATCTAATTTACTTTTTAATATATCTCAAACTATTTTGAGCATATCATTCTGTTAACCAAAAAATATTTTACATTAAATATTAACTAAGAATTATATTGTTCGCAATTTTGAATAGGAATTATATAGCACGGAAATTTAAATAAGAATTGTATTGCACGGAAACTTGAATAAGAATTATATAGCACTACTCTCTAAATCTGAATAAGTGAAATTTCACTTAAAATGTGTCAAAAGTCTTCCACGTAGAAAAATAAGTGTATATGCACTTTTAAATAAGTGGTTTTCACTCAAAAATAAGTGAAGTTTCACTTATTTTTAAGTGCATATACACTTATTTTTCTACGTGGAAGACTTTTGACACATTTTAAGTGAAATTTCACTTATTCAGATTTAGAGAGTAAACTTTCAATAAGACTTATATGGCACGAAAATTTGAATAAGACTTATATTGCATTGCAGTTTCAATAAGCATTATATATGAACGGGAGGCGTCGATATTGTATTTAATATGAATATGAATAATATGAATATGAATTTAAAACTGTTTAATATTAAATCAAATCAAAAATTTGAATTTCAAAATATAAATGAAGAAATAATACACAAAAAAAATCTCAAAATAAAAAGAATATTCCGTTCAAAAATTAATTTTACATTTTATTTTCAATTTATGAATATTCATCTAAAAAAGATAATTCTTTTTTCTTATATGAGAATATTCTGATTAGTAGATAAATTTTAAGCATGCATTTTTTAATTGAAATTCTTCTTTTAAATTTAAGATTTTCTTTTTTTGTAATTTAAAATTATTCCTCTCTAAAGGACACAATTTTTTGCTAGAAAAACAATTTTTTAATTTATTGTCATTGGGGCTATTCTACTCACCCAGAGGCTATTATATTCAGCGCCAGTTTCTAAATAATAAAATATATTTATATATTGAAATGTTTAAACTTGACGCTTAGTGTAAATTTTGTTTAATAGTTTTATTACAGAGGGCGCTAAATGTTTTATTACTTAATTTTTTGTCAAAACGGAGAAAAAAAAATCATAAAGTCGTGAAAGGCTGAAATTTTTTTTTTTTTAAATTCTCAAACTTTATACTGAATTTCGAAGAGTTTTCTATAGTATTTCGCAAAATATTGCAAATAAATGTTGTCAATTTAGTTGTAATGATGTACAAACGATGCGCTAACTTTTTATTGCGTATTTTAAGAGAAAAGTGTGAAAAACTAAAAAAACCAGGATTCTCTGGGTAATTATACTCATTTCATATAATTAATTATTCTTGGAAATTTTGTTTTTTGTATAGAAGGTAAATAAATGTATGGTGCATCTTTTGTATAAATTCTCGACATTTTTTTTGCGTAAAAACAACCAGAAATATATATGTAAATTATAAAATTTTTACAGAGTACAACATAACCTCAAAAAAGAAACTTTCATTAATATTTATATGATTTTTCAAAGTTAATTCTGTAACTTTTTTCTCCTAAAATAACGTAAAAAGCTAACTTTAGAAATTATATTGATTTGTTTACTTAACCTAAAAGATTTTAGATTTTCTATTTTTTTTATCGTAATCTCAACTATCTGCTGAAAAGATTTCGTATAGCTAAAACTGTATCAAAAAATATTGAGGATATTTTATAAGTAAATAAACTTCTGAGTATATTAGCCCCAAATACGGGGCTATTATAATCATCACTTTTTACACGAATCTTTATAACCTTTTTATAAAGTGATGTTTAAAAAATAGAGATTGAGGAAAATCCTCTCAATTAAACCGAAATAATTTGTTATTTAAGAGGAAAAGTTTCTGTAAAAGAAGAGGAATCCTTTTTAATGACAACATTATTTTTTGATGTAAATAAACTAATTTATCGGGTATAAATCATTCATTGCAATCTTTCATCAATATTTCCTTGTAAGCTTACAGAAAACTTTCACAACAACTTTTTTTGTAGAGTTGGGGAATCTATCATGACATGCTTGAGTGCTGTCTCGAAACTTATAATATTTAATTCTAATCAAAATGATAACATTTAATTTTTAATAAATCTAATTTGATCATCAAATAAATGCAAAAATATTTGAGAAATTTGTAATTAACGAAAAATGACTACCTAATTTATTATGTTGAATAAAGATAATTTTTTTTTTTTTTTTTTAATAACTTTTACCTTCTAAATGTTTACGCAGTAAAGATTTAATACACTGTCTACAAGAATATTTATATCAGTTATTTTTGAATTTTCATTTTTTTTAGTTATCTGATTGAGAAGCGCTAAGATACATATTTGTAACTTACCTGAAATATTTGTTTGTTTAAAGAAATTAAATAATTTTTTAATAAAAAAAAAAATTTATCGTAATTTTGTCACTAATAAATTATTTCGAAAATGACTGCAAGGCTGAAGCACTATTTGTGATTTAAGTAACGAGAATGATTATTACAAATTGCAAAGAATTTTCTTAGATAATTACGTAGAAATATATCTAAAAATATATCGAAAATTTTATTATTGTCTTTATTAAAATTTTGCCCCTTATCATGATATCAAATTTTTTAATATGAAGAAAGACATTAATTTTTAAATCATTATATAGCTATTTTTAGCTTTTTTTTTTTAATCACTGAATTTTTTTTCTACGGTTCTTTAGTTTAATGAAATTTTTCTTTAAATTGAATTTTAACCTTTCAGTGCTTATTCTACCCAGAGAAAGATGTTTTGTATATTCGGTCAAACGAATTGTTGACAGGCTCATTCAACCCTGGCTAAGTGAGATCAAATTATAGGCGGTTTGAAGCGGATTTATCTTGATTCTGGGTGAATAAAGCAAAAAAAAAAAAAAAAAATTTTTCATTTCTGAAAAATAAATTTTAAAAATTCCATTTTATCCTTTTTTTCTATAAGTATTTTTACATTCTCCTAAATTTACTGCGTCAAAAATTTGTAAAAAAAAAAAATGATAATAAATTTCTAAAAATTGAAAAAATGTTAGCTTTTCACAAAAATTAAACCAGTTTTCTACATTTTTAGTAAATTTGGAATTTTTTAAGCGAGGCGATTTTAAAAAAAGTGCAAAATCTACATTTATCAATAAAATTATGTATGACGAGGCGATATTTTCAATATCTAATCATTTTAGAAATATTTATTTGCATTTAAATGTAAATAAAAATTCGAAAAGAACATGAGTTGCTAATTTTTGTTTTTTTAGGAAAATTTTGAAATTTTTAATAAAAATTTTACTAAAAACTTATTTTACTAAATTTTATTTAATTTTAACAATTCTTAAAGTAATTGATTAAATTTCAAAAAAAAAAAAAAAAAAATGATTTCGATTATAGTAAAAAAATAAATTTTCACTTACAGTTTTGATTTGCCAAGTCTTGAAAAAGTTGTCCGTATAAGGATCAACTTAAGACAATTTCAAGACATCACGAAGCTTATATACGGGGGGACGGCGAACAACTCCTACCACTCTTCCTTGTTATTGAATAGAAAAAATTCTTTCTCTTTTTTTTTGGAGTATTTTGTCTTTTTCTTTTTATTTAAAAAAAGCACATACGAAACTATTTGGACGTGTGTCACAAGAAACATAGGACTAATCACAAATCATAGTAATCTTTGCTACTGTCATTAACACAACCTTCTTTAATTTCCTAAGAAACCATTTCATCTTAACGTCAAATTCACAAATTGTCGTATCATTCATGCGTTTACAATTGCGCAACTTGTCATAAACCATTGTGCCAGCGCACACATGCGTTCCCCAAATAATATATACATGTATCATTATAGTTGCTCTTATTTGCTTTTTCATTTAGCTACTCTATAAATGATACCTGATAAAGGCAATTAATTTTTTTACGTCATATTTATTTTCATTCAATTTTAGTTTCTATATGAAAATATTCAATTTAGTTTTTTTTTTTTTTGAATCTTATATATAGAGAGCATTCGGTTTCCCATTGTTTCACATTACTATATCGTTTAGAGAAATTTAATTTTTAATTAAAATAAAATAATGAAATAGGAAAGAATGTCTAACTACACTGAAAAAAAAACTAGTAGGTTTTACTACTTTTTAACTATACTCTGAGTAGTACAATAGGTCCTCAACTGAATTTAAACGGTTCTATTAACTATATAAAAATAGTTAAACCAATTAAAAATGTAACTAGAATGACATTTTGTAATTGTATTAACTCAATTTAAAAATGTTAAAACAACTCAAGATGTAAATAGTAGATTTTACTACTTAAAGTGGTTCAATAGGCTTTAAGAACATTTTTTTGTAGAATTAATAAATCTTTTGCAATTAAAACTACTACTTTAAGTATAGTAGATTTTACTACTTAAAATAGGAAAATAAAATGATTTTTTATTTATAATTGTTTATTATCAGTAGAATTGACTTTTTCATCCTCTCTCCTATACTGACGCTTATTTTATGCCCTAACGATTATGTACCTAACAGAGAAAATTTCTAACCGACGGGAATTGAACCCTCGACCCTAACGCTCGCTATCCGATACCTTAACCGAGTAACCACGCACACTCGCTACGACAGTCTGCAAACTACTCGAAGACTACTTTCTGCTTGTCCAATTGGTAATTTAACTATTTAAAGTAGTCATTTTTACTACTTTTATTAGTTGCTATAACTATCCTTTTTAAGTTTTGACTTGTAAATTTTTCATCTTTTAATTATAGTATAAGTTGTTTAATTGCATAGTGCAGTAAAATCTACTACTTAAAGTGATAGTTTTAGTTGCAAAGGATTTTTTAATTCTACGACATAAATGTTCTTAAAGCCTATTGAACCACTTTAAGTAGTAAAAGCTACTACTGAAAGTAGTAGTTTTAATTGGAAACGATTTGTAAATTTTACATTAAAAACGTTTTTCAAGCTTATTGAATTAATTAAAATAGTAGAAAATACTACTTAATGTGGTAGTTTTAATCACAAAGGATTTGTTAATTCTACAACAAAAATGTTCTTAAAGCCTATTGTACCACTTTGAGTAGTACAATCTACTACTTAAGGGGTTTCCTAAATTTTTTTGGTCAAAAAAATCGAATTTTTTTTTTCATTTTTTGATAGGAAAGTATGTTAAGAATGTGTGGTTAAATCATTAGATCGTAATTCGCTCATAATCTTAAGTTATTTAACAAAATACATATATATATATATGCGTCTACAGATCGTATAATTAACCCTTTCGTGCCCACGATAAACCGAGCGAATGGATTTACTTGAAATTCGTTACTCGGGGGTTATTGGGGTCTCTGATTACGAATTTAATGTCAGATTTTAAAAATTCAAAATGGCGGATCCAATATGGCTGACAAGTTTTTTAAAAAGTGTTTAGATTGGCTCGAAATGTCCTACTCGGGGGTTTATGGGGTCGCTGATTACGAATCCGGTGTCCATTTTTCAAATTTCAAAATGGCGGATCCAATATGGCGGACGAGTTTTTAAAAAATGCTTGGATTTGCTTGAAATTTACTACTTGGGGGTTTCTGAGGTCGATGATTACAAATCTGAAGTCATATTTTAAAAATTCAAAATGGCGGATCCAAGATGACGGACGCTGATTACGAATATGATGACAGAATTCGAAAATTCAAATATAAAAAAGGTTTTTTGGTTTGCTGATAATAAACCCGACATGGTCATGGACCCAGTACGGACAATTCATCATATTCATATCATTTCATCATTTTCGAGCAAATCCGATTAGTTTTAAAATTTTCGCCCGCCATATTGGATCCGCCATTTTGAATTTTTAAATTCTGACATCATATTCATAATCAGCGACCCCAAAAACCCCCGAATACCAAGTTTCGAGTAAATGCAATTGATTTTTAACTTTCATGTCCGCCATATTGGATCCGCCATTTTGAATTTATAAAATCTGACATCATATTCGTAATCAGCGACCCCAAAAACTCCTGAGTAAGAATTTTCAAGCTGATTTAGTTACTTCTTCCAAAGCTTGCCATTTTTTTAATTTTTGATTTTTTTAATATCTCGAGGTTTAGGACCTGTATTAGGTCTTAAACTTTAAAATCACGTTTGATTTCTTTATTTTAGATGATTCTGCGATGAGCTACAGTGGGTACCGTAAAGGACCTTGATTTTGACCAGTGTACATAGCGACCTCTGTAGAAGGAGCATAATAATATTTTTTAAGATCGCAATTTTTTTTAAATAGTTCTTGACGTATATAGTAACATGTAAAAACTTTTGATCAATTATATTTTAAAACTTATGAGTACACGATCTTTTAAAAACCTTCTATTTTAGGGGAAAAAAATTTAGGAAACCCCTTAAAGTAGTAGTTTTAACTGGAAACGATTTGTAAATTCTACATCAAAAATCTTCTTTAAGTTTATCGAATTAATTAAAATAGTAAAAATCCCCTTCAATGGTGTTTTTTATGCTGGTCAAGATGAATTTAGAAATAAGAGTTTGACGCTTCCAACCGGCCGGTCCACTGACCGTGCTGAGCGAGTTTTACAAACCGCAAGTAGTCCTCCCGGGATAAAATGAATAGTATTCGAATAAATATACACAGTAATTGGAATATTCGAAATAGTATTCCAAACGGTATTGAAAGTATACAGAGTATATTAAACAGTATTCTAAGTTGTATACAACATCTCCAAAGTAAACCTGAAGGGCTCCCGTAATATTCGAAACGCATATGACAGTATACTGAGTAAACTAAGCTGAGTCTTCAAATGGATATTTTTAGTTTCCTAAGTATACCAAAGTATTCAGAGTAATCTCGAAGGTCTCCAGAAGTTTCTTAAAAATATGAAAATCTTCCAGAGTAAATAAAATGAATACTGCAGTCTCTGAATTTTTGGATACTTAATTGGTGATACAACACATAGATGGCAGAAGTAAAAAATTATAATGGCAGTAATAAATAAAATAATACATAATAAACTGAGATTTACAGTATTTTATTTAAATTTTGAGTAAGAACTACTAAACATAACTGATAACAAGAAGAAAGATTTTTTATTAATACTGCAAAATATTTTTACTCTAAATCAGAGATTAGAGTATTTTTTCGTTTTTAAAGGTTTGACACATCTGGTTTGCATTAGGATGACCAGTCAAGGGTTTCTCGATCCAAGAGGTCCTATTTTATGAGTTTTTCCGTACCTGTTTTTTTCTTATAGATTTATTTAGATAGAAAATGTGTGAATTTTGAAGATACAAAGAGACGAAGGAAATGTTTTTAAATGTTTAGTATTTTTTCAAAAATTTTCCTAAGGCAGACCTTCAAGTTTTCAGTTGCTTTCTAGCATTTGCCAGGAACGAAGGGGAACCTACAGTCTGTAGTTAGTGAGTTAAAGTGAAGAATTTATTGAGAATTTATTTATTAATTATTATTTTAATGTAATATTTAAAGTTTTTTATTAAACGAAATAATTTGAAGTGTAAGATAATTCTTTAACTAAAAGAATCCTACACTAAATGATACATAATGCATTAATGACAAATTCCCCATCGAATGGTACGAAATCATATGCTAAAAAAATTATAAGGAAATGAAGTAAGTTTTTCATATATTTTTTATTTACTTAACCAGAAATTTATATTTTATTAAATATCATAATATAATATTAATATTATAAATGGTAACCTTGTATTCACTGCCAATTGTAATAGTTTATTTAATAAATTATTGTATAAAAAATTATAACAAAAATATTTTAAAACAAAAATAATTTAATATTATTAAAATATATCATTAAAGAATACAACTTAAAGTTGACATTTTTTTCAGGTACGGAATTATGAGTTTTGTAAAGGATATTCCACATTACTTAATCGCTTCAAATATTTAATTCAGATTGTTATTTTTTTTATTTTTATCTATTTATTTATTTAACTTGTATAGTAATTATTTAAGTATTACATATTATGTATAATTATGTTATTTAAGAAAAAATTTTTGTGTATATTTGTGTTTATATGTATCAAAAAATATTCAATGTATAAATTAATTATCAATGAATATTATTTATTTTTATTTATATTTATTATTAAGAAGAATTTTTGTCTATATGACAATGCGACATCTATTAGACACCATTAGAACTCTATGGTTGGAGTTCATTACAAGTTAATTTAGAAAAATTCATATAATATCCCAATGTATACAAATAGTATACTCTCCTCTCTATGTGGTAGATCTTAGTATACCATCAGTTTACTTTAGCAACTTTTCTCAAAGTATTCTACAGTCTACCTTTTGGCACGGAGGAATACTTATTCGAATACTATGTGACTTAAGTTTACTTTTGGATTATCTACATTTTTCATCCCGGGCTGGTCCATCTGGATTTAGTAGTGTAAGTGACGGTGGTGGTGCTTATGCATGTGGCTTTCCTACTTGCACTAGGTTTTGCACCACTGTTACAGGAAGAGGTGTCCATGAGCGAAGAGCTCATAAAGATTGGTATGATGAAAATCAGTTACTTAAAAGAGGAAGGAACGTTAAAGATCGATGCACTGAGGAGGAAAAGAACATGATGGCTAGAAAAGAAGCAGAGATTATTTCATCAAATCTAAAATGCTTCATAAACCAAGAACTGCATAAAACCTTTTCACATCGCACAATTGAGTCGATTAAAGGTCAAAGGAGGACGCAGAACTATAAAGATCAAGTACAGAGATATCTGGAACTCTTAGTTCCTGCTAGCTCTATGTCAACATGATGCAAATCGCAGTGAAGTTAATTCTCTCAGTAGTAAAGTGAAGAGAAGGCAAGAGTATGCTCGTATTCAAGACTTGTGGAAGAGAGATAGAGGAAAGTGCATTAAAAGGATTCTAAACGACGAATTAGATCAAGTCGAGGGCGTACCACAAGATCTTATGGTTCCTTTTTGGAAGGCCACTTTCACTCGAAATATAACATCTCCTGTATACGCAAGTCAAGATGCAGAAATACTTGATCTATGGCAACCAATATCTGCCTTTGAAGTATTAAGATCTTTTCCATCAAATAAAACGGCACCTGGTTATAATGGTGTTCCGTCTTCTGCCTTAAGAGCAATTCCTACTGAAGTGCTTGTTAGAATCTATAACATCTTCATGTGGTGTCGTGATACACCAAACTTTCTTAAATTGTCGAGAACTCTTTTAATTCCAAAGAAGAAAGCGTGTATGGATCCTGCTGATTATCGCCCGCTTAAAGTTTCTTCTGTTATTTTAAGATCTTTTCACAGAATTCTTGCTAACAGGCTGAAAAGAATTAAATTAGACACACGTCAACGTGGCTTCACTGACTTCGATGGTTGTGCTGAAAATGTTTCTTTATTAGATGCAACTTTTCGACATCATCATAAAAGTTTGCAAACCCTTATTTTTGGCATCTATAGATGTCCAAAAGACATATGATTCAGTAACACATGAGTCCATGGAATCTGTGTTAGAGGCTAAGGGTGTTCCTGCACCTTTTAGAAAATACATAAACACCTTGTATCAAACTAGTGACACTGTACTGCAACATGGTGGTTGGACTTCATCTAAGATCCATCCTACCTGCGGTGTCCAACAGGGAGATCCAATGTCTCCATATCTCTTTAATATGGTTATGGATGGTCTATTTGATAGGGGACCTTCCGAGATTGGCGTTGATTTGGGTTATCTCCAAGTTAATGTCATCGCATTTGCGGATGATCTCATCCTAATAGCTTCTACTAAAGTAGGGCTACAAACATTACTCAATATAATATCAGAGTTTATGTTACAATGTGGTCTCGAAATTAATCCTGGTAAGAGTTGTACTGTATCACTTCAGAATATCCCAGGCGAAAAGAAGGTTGTAGTTGATGCTAAATCTGTCTTTGAAGTAAGAAGAATGAAGATTCCACCTCTTAAAAGAACTAGTGATTGGAAATATCTTGGTATTCCTTTCACACCTGAGGGTAAAGTCTTGTCGGATGTAAAGGGTTTATTGTTAACATCATTGAATAAATTGACTAAGGCACCTTTAAAGCCACAACAAAGGCTTTGGGCATTACGAACTACTGTTTTACCATCCTATCAATATCAATTGTCAATGGGGGAAACCACTATTGGCTACCTTAGAACAATTATTGATAGACAAGTTCGACATTTCATCAGGCAGTGGTTACATCTACCCAGCAATTGTCCTAATGCTTATTTTCACGCAAGTGTTAAAGATGGCGATCTAGGTGTTCGATCATGTCGATGGGCAGCACCATTAGAGAGGGTCATAAGATTGAGGAGATTGATGGAGTCTTTTGGTGGTAGTGGCAGACTTTCTGATAATTTTCTGAGAGATCAGATAAGTAAGTCAGAATTTCGTTTGAGAACCTGCAAACATAATATCTTGTCATCAAAGCAGGCAATGGAAGCATGGTGGGCTTCGAGACTTTACTTATCAATCGATGGTAGGGCATTAAAAGATTCAAGAAGAGTCCTAGGGCAACATTCTTGGGTTGCTGACGGTACCCGTTTTCTGAGTGGTAGGGATTTTGTTAACCTTATCAAGTTGAGAATCGGTGCAATTCCTTCAAGATCAAGGACTACTCGTGGTTAAAGAAAGGTCGAATCTGTCGTGCTGGTTGTAATGTTCCGGAGACATCAAATCATGCTCTACAACTCTATTACAGAACGCATGATGTTCGTATTAGGAGACATGATGCTCTTGTAGAATATGTGGTTAAAAAACTACGTAAATCTGAGTTTTCTGTTTTGGTTGAGCCTGAATACCTAACATCTTCAGGTACAAGGAAACCAGACATTATAGCTACTCTAGGTAGGAAGTGTTTGGTAATAGATGCTCAGGTTGTTTCTGAACAAACAGATCTCATTCGTGCCAATGAACTGAAGGTTCGGAAGTACAAGAGTGATTGTAATCTTATTGAGGTTATCAAGCTTTCTTCCGATGTTCCTGACTTAGAGGTTGTTGTTCTGTCCATCACTCTTAATTGGAGAGGTGTATGGAGTGTTTCGTCAGCTACGAGTCTTGAGAGGTATGGTGTGATCACAAAAAAAGACCTAAAAGTTATTTCAAGTAGGGTCTTAATTGGGAGTCACATGATCTGGAACGTCTTCAATAGATCAACATCTGTCCAACATCATGGAAGGCGAAGAAGATGATCTGGAGTATTGGACTATTGCGGAATAATAAAATTGTCTACTGAGTATCTCGGATGTGCTCAGTATAATGTATTACTTTGATGTATTATTAAAAAAATAGTAGTTTTAATTACAGACGACTTGTTAATTCTACAAAAAGAATTTTATTGAACCCTATAAAATCATAGAAATTAATAAAAAAAATTTCTACTCAAAAAGCAGTTATATTAATTAAAGAAAATAATTCCTTTTACCACTTTTCATATAACTGGTGAATAGTCGTTGGATTTACTACTCTTCAAATTTTGAGTTGACTACAAAATTATCATAGCGTTGTCAAGGAAAAACCATGGATTTTTACGAAAAATCCCTGAAAATGACTACACTGAAAAAAATAGTATTGAATCAAGAAAATTTTACTTGCTTCAAGTAAACTGTGGAATATATTAACTCAAGAAAATATTTTGTTGACTTGAGAAAACTTATGGAGTTGAACCAAAAAAATATTATTCCAATACAAGTAAATATTTACTTGAATTTACACCCCTTCCTTATCCCACCATGTCTAATTCTTAAGTCAAACATTCTTATTTATTATTAACATTCATATTTTTTATTGTTTATTTTACATACATATTTATATTTAATTAACACTTAACACAACTAAAACAAGTATACCTTGAATGAAAATTTTTCACGGTCCGAGGAATTGAACCCGAGTTGCGCGCACCAAAGGCAGTAATGTAGACCACTATGTCATCCTGACTCAATTGATGGTTTTCAAAAACTGCTATTTAAGTTCCACATCTATTTGGAGAGAAATATTTTCTTGGATCAAGAATACGGGATTTGTATTAGGTAAAAAATTAATTCAAAGCAAATGAATAAAACTATTTGATTCAAGAAATGAAAATTCTTCAGACAATATTTTATTATTTTGCTTAATAACCTAATATTCTTGATTGAATACTTTTTGGTACTTCGGGAAAATAAAATATTGGGTTGCGATAATAACATATTTACTTCTGCCAAATACTAAATTTTTAATTCAAAAACTATGCGTTAATCAAGTTAAAGCAAGTATTTACTTATATTAATATTCGCATTTTCTTGACTCAAGAGTATATTAGCGTTGAATTAAATAAAAAATATTTTCAAGGAAACGAAAAAATGATTTCATTCAAGATTATATCACTATTTCAACTGAAAAAATAAATTATTTCATTTAAGATAATATAATATTATTTCTAGAAATTGAATGTTCTTGAAACAATATAATATGAAAATTCTTAAAGTATATTAAACACTTGTATTGAATAATGTTTAATTCAAACAATATAAATTTTAAACAAGTTGAAACAAGTATTTATTTCTATTAATCTTTCCATTTTCTTGGATCAAGACTATGAGTATTAGATTAAATAAAAACTTGTTTTGAAGGAAACAACAAAACGATTTGACCCAAGAAAATAAAATACTCAACGTAAATCACTTGACATGAGAAAATAATATTCTTGACTCAATTCTTTTTCTGTTCTTGACGCAAGTAAAACATTTAGCTTGAAACAGTAAGATATATTTACTTGTATGAAACTCATATTTTCTTATTTCAAGAACATTGCTCAATGCTCAAAATTACTTGACTCAAGAAAATAAATTTTTTCCAATAAGAAAATATCGTCTTGTTTCAAGTAAAGTACCTCAAGTAAATGCATTAACTTGATTCAATTAACTTTTTTTTTCAGTGTACGCAGCCGATTGATTAGGTACCATCTATTGTTCTCTCTTCGACTGACTAGAGTTGCATCCCATAGTTCACTCGACCAGAGAGGGTGGGAGAAACATTGGCATCGCGATATCTCGTAGGTGAGGAAAAATTAGCGATAATCAAGTCTTTGTCGAGAGCAAAAATCAGAAGAGAATCTCCTCTTAGATTCAAACATTGATTACCGCAGCATGTGTGATGAGCGTTAAAGTCACCACAGAAAATATGATTAACATTTGTAAGCAGCGTATCAAAAATTTCCGTCCAAGATTCAGGAGTGCTGTCTCCACCTGGGGGAGCATAAGGGCTTGTAAGCTGGGTTGTACCAAACATCCTGTGGAATGAAATAGAAGCTATATCGTTTTGGAGATTTCTAGTGTAAAAGCTAAAGACATTGGTAAGATGGAAAGCGATTGCCTTCGGAATCAAGATCAAAACACCACCACCTACTTTTCGGCATTTTCGCCAGCCATGTCCTCATCAGCTACTTGATTATGAGCAGCAGATGCCGGAAGCTCCTCTCAAGCCACGTGATATTCAGAACGAGAGATGCCATGGCTCAGAAGCCAAGCCTCAATCTCCTCATAACCAACATTGTATGAGGATGCAGCAGTATGAGTTCCCATACAGTTCGATCACAAATAGTAGGGGAGCCCAATGTGTTTTTTGGGATTCACTCGAACGCGGCAGATGAATACAAGGGGGATACCTAGCATGTTATTGAATACCTCTTCTAAGTATTAACTCTTTTTAATAAGACGTGCGTCTGGGATAGTCCATGAGATTAGTAAAAAAATCGATGGTTGGAAATATTGAAAGGCGTCAGATTAAGGTAAGATAAGTTAATTACTAGCTAAAAAATGTACATTTAAAAAATCTTGACGATTTGAGCGTAACGTAAGGGAGCGGGAGGGTTACAAATATGCTAAAAAACGTTGTCTTGACATTCTCGAGCGCGGTTAAATTTTTTTAATTTGAAGGAAATAACACAAGAATCACGAATAAAATATAATCTGACGATTTTTAAAAGGCAAAGTAATGAAAATCGTCTATGGAGAGTAGAGCGCGCAACACGCTTTCCCCACTCCGTGCATCAACTTCTTTTTCACTTTTTCTCTATTTTTAACTCTCTCGCATAATCCCGATTCCTAACACTGCTCTCCGTCGCCATGACACCATTACAGCTGATCACAAAACAGCTGTCAGATTAACAATATTCCTCAAAATAATCATCAGATTTTGGGCTATCATGACTGCACCATCAAGCTTAACCATCTGTACAAAAATTTTACTTCTTTTGAATGGGAGCATTTTTAGAGTTCATTTAACATCCTCCCTAAATATCTGACGCGCTCGAACACATTTTTTTTCTATTTTGTATCCATCCGGATTTCCACCAACACCACGCAAACCGGCAGATGAACATACCTTTAGTATCACACTGAGCGTATATTTAAACATGACTATCAATGAGGATAGAATCTGGAATAGTCATACCAGAAAAAACAAATTCTATTAGACTTGAGGTTTCATTGGAGTATTTTAATTTTCTGAGAATGGAAATTATTTTAGATCGAGTCTCTTTCTTCTAGTTTCTCACTTATAGCGAGGGGGGAAAGACCAAGGTCGACATCATGAGCCTTGATAATGACGTTGGAATCAAAACCATATCCACTGTAGTGGATAGTAGAGAATGAAGAGGACTTTCACCCAACCCGATGTTAACCATGAAACCAGAATCACCGGCAAACGGTTTTTGAAAAAACTTAACCTTCTTTCCTGAAAATCGTTTGTCGGAGTTTTTCGGTGTTATGTTATTTCAAAAGTCGTCCGCCTTATTTGATCCGCCATTTTAAATTTTGATAAACGGACATTGAATGCGTAATAAGTGACATCAAATACCCCCCAATAACAAGTTTGAAGCGAATATAGTAAATTTTAAAAATAAGTCCGCCATTTTGAATTTTAATAATTTGCGAAATCTGACCTCGGATTCGTTTTCAGCGACCCAAAAAAACCTTAAATAGAATGTTTTATTTAAATACAAGAAATTTTTTTTTTCGCATTTTGGGTACTTTCTTTAAAATCATAGCCGCAGCTAAGGGGTTAATTAATTGTGTATTGGCACCAGGGGGCAGAAACTGACAAGTGTTTAAGATTTTCAAATTTTGCATATCTTCACGTTGTATATTATGATAATTTTTCAATTTTTTGGTCGCAAATGAAAATCGATTTTCTAAAAACTGCATATTCTTGTAGTAGATATATGTAGAAATGCTATAGAAACTATTATTTTGATTGAAAACTTCGGTAACATATCGAAAAACGGGGTACAATGGAAAAGTCAAGCGCTCATGGAGCGTACTCTTCGCGAGTACAATGGATGCTTTTATAAATATATACCTGGGATGTTCCACGTCAAGCGGACCAAAGCTCTGCCCAAAATTATACGCAATATAAATAAACTTATAATATATTGAAATGTTCATACATATGTAAAGTTTCAAAAAATGAGTGGCAAATTAATAAATTTATAATAATGCTTTTGTTATAACAATTATAAACCATCATAAATGGAAATGCGTAAGTAAAAAAATTTCTCATTTAAAGACAAAAATTTTAAATTCTAAAGTCATAGTTGTTTTTAATGTTTTCGGGGTCGCTGATTACGAATCTGATGTCACAATTAAAAAATTCAAAATCGCGGATCCAATATGGCGGCCGAATTTTAAAAAATCGTCCATTTCGTTTGAAACTTGTTACTCGGAGGTTTTCGGGGTCGCTAATTACGAATCTTATGTCAGAATTGAAAAATTCAAAATGGCGGATCCAATATGGCGGCCGAATTTGAAAAAAATCGTCCAATTCGTTTGAAACTTGTTACTCGGGGGTTCTCGGGATCGCTGATTACGAATCTGATGTCAGACTTGAAAAATTCAAAATGGCGGATCTAATATGGCGGCCGAATTTGAAAAAAATCGTCCAATTCGTTTGAAACTTGTTACTCGGGGGTTTTTGGGATCGCTGATTACGAATCTGATGTC
The DNA here is from genome assembly GCF_019393585.1 of Leptopilina boulardi. Taxonomy (NCBI): domain Eukaryota; kingdom Metazoa; phylum Arthropoda; class Insecta; order Hymenoptera; family Figitidae; genus Leptopilina; species Leptopilina boulardi. The sequence goes on from NW_026137909.1 coordinate 2,764,432, forward strand.
AGAAATAAGAAATTGATTATGTTGAAACTTAAACAAAGAGGGGATCCTTTATGTTTATTTCATAAACACTTTTCTTCCTCATTGTGTAAAGCAAAAAATTTGCTTCCTCGTTGAGCAAGCTATGAATTTTTCTAATTTAATTGATTGAATTTAAATATTTCGAGTTAAAAATTGATTTAAATTAATAAAAATGTTTGGAAAACCACGACAAAACCAGGCTTAGCTCCCAAAAGTAAATTTCACAGGGCAAGCGATTAAAGTAGAAGCAGAAACAAGGAACACGCTTGACATGCCCGTCTTTAGAACGTTATAGTGTCAAAAGTAATTGACATAAACAATTTCTGACTTTTGCATGTGAAAAAGCAACTTAAAATCTATCGATTAGCATCAAAAACTCAAAATTGATTTTTTGGGAGCTAAGCCTTGTTTTGTCGTGGACGGTCACAAATGTCAATCAAATCTATACTTTGTATATACCAATCGATTCGATGCTATTTTGAATGTCACTAGTCTATTTACATGGGCTAGAGAGCACACTAAAACGACACGATTTATCTATTATACAAAACAAGACCATGAAATAATTAAGCGTTCATAAAATAAAAGATTTTCCAAAGCTCCTTCTGTTACAAAAATCCAATCAGCACACTCATTCATAGTTACTTCAGACAAGAAGCTAGTAGTATTTAGGTACTCAAATGCAACCACACCACTCGCAGTTATCCAATACTAGAGTAGGAATGAGTAACTGCAAAAAATATTTTGAATACGAAAACCTATAATTTACAAGATCCATACAAATGATTTTTTTATTAATATTTTTTTCTTTAATCTCTCGTGACAAATTCGTGATCGGCAACTTAAAAAGCGTAACAAGTTTAAAACATTTCTAATAGTTTTTTTTAGTCCGCCGTTTTAAATTTCTTATTTCTAACATCAGATTCGTAATCAGCAACCCAGAAAACCCCCGATTAACAAGTTTCAAATGAATTGGACGATTTTTCTTCAAATTCGGCCGCCATATTGGATCCGCCATTTTGAATTTTTCAATTCTGACATAAGATTCGTAATTAGCGACCCCGAAAACCTCCGAGTAACAAGTTTCAAACGAAATGGACGATTTTTAAAAATTCGACCGCCATATTGGATCCGCCATTTTGAATTTTTTAATTGTGACATCAGATTCGTAATCAGAGACCCCGAAAACATTAAAAACAACTATGACTTTAGAATTTAAAATTTTTGTCTTTAAATGAGAAATTTTTTTACTTACGCATTTCCATTTATGATGGTTTATAATTGTTATAACAAAAGCATTATTATAAATTTTTTAATTTGCCACTTATTTTTTGAAACTTTACATGTGTACAAACATTTTCATATATTATAAGTTTATTTATATTGCGTATAATTATGGGCAGAGCTTTGGTCCGCTTGACGTGGAACATCCCACCTATATAAATATATATCAAATTACACATATACCGCTATCGTCGGAACTAGAATCATAATTTTTCATTAATATTTAACCATTTTTTAAACCATTTAAGTTGAAAAAACAAGGTCAAAAATGAAATAAGTCCGCCATTTTGTTTTTTTTCATCGAAAATAGTTAATTGTAGTTCCGCTTTTTTTTGTTAATTCTATGGCCTATTGCATTACTTTTCAAGAAAATATCAAAAATTTAATTTTTCGATGACTTGAATTGGAGATATCGTGTCCGCCAATCACAAGTAGGGGTATAGTTTAAAACCCCTTCTTTTTGGTATAAAAAGTTTAAAGTAAATAAAATAAATTTTGTAATAAAAAAAAATATTTAAGAAAAATCACTGAGATGTGGTACTAACCCCTTAAACAAAATGGTTGACAAAGTAATTTTAAATTTGCAGCGCTATAAAAAAGCGATAATTATTATTACCTGTGAAATTTACAAAAGAAGAACAATTTAAATCCGACTTTATTGAAATAACAGAAAAATTAACATACAACATCATTGCTTATTGTTAGATGTCATTCTTTTTAGAATTTCATCAGCTTTTTAGCAAATAAAAAAACTAATTCTATTTTTGATGTAGAAGAAGTCGGTTCCCATTTAATATACAAAGGGGTTGTAGAGAATGCTTTAACCAACTTCAATTAATAATAAAAATTATAATTTAAAGTATTAAAATTATTTATATAAATATATTATTTAAATCATTCTGACATTCAGTATTATAAAGATATTTTCTTCTAGGATTAAGAGCACTTTTCATTTGCATTTAATGGTATCGATGGAATTGATAAGCAGAAAATTATACGCAATATTATTTTTAAGGACTTCTGGATGTTGTTATTTATCACGTTTTACTTCCGCGATCCGACTCATGATTAAGCAACTGACAAGTAAACTGTCAAGAAAACAAGTCTAAGGTCGGTAAGTATTAACTGTTGCATATTTTATGGTAAATTAAAATTTCAACATACTACTTAAATTATTCTAAAATATTAAATTCTACTTAAATATTATTCTAATCTAAAATTGTATAAATTTCTTGACACTGAAAATAAAAAAATTTTTTTTTGTAATTTCAAAAGCAAACTGTTTTTTTTTATCAAAATCCAAACACCATCCGGATATTAAAGTCATCCCACGGAGAATCTAGGATAATACGCATTTTAACATTTTTCCCAATTGCAAATTCTACCTAATAAAAATTCAATTAAATGGCTATTATGTTAAATGAAAATTCATACAAATAAAAATTCGAGCCGTCGGTCGTAGAATAAAATCCAATGAAAATTGACAGTGTAACGTCCTGCGTTATTTTATTAGATTTTATGTTCTTTTCCTTTTTAATTTTTTGATTTGGAATCAATTCTACATGGAAAAACATCTGTTTTATCTAAACTACGTCTCATATCTTTAGTGTAAATTGTTGTCTTCCTTTTGGAACCAATAACGAGACAAAGTACTTTCAGTAGTCTACACTCGTGGGATGCACTTTGAAATTTGGAAAATTCAATATAGATAAGAATACAGCCATTAAATCTTTTAGAAACTCTAAAGTGCATGCTTCCAGCTGTTTACTGCTGGGGTCTTTTTCCTATCTTATCACTTTCCCACGAAAGTCCAAGAGTTTCTACCATCAAAAATTAATATTAATATTGAAATTTTAAACATTATTATGAAAATAATTAATCATTTAGACTATAAGTAACAGAAATTTTATATGTAATAAGAAGTTTTTTTAACTATTGTCATTTAATTATATATAATTAATTTTACTTAACTTTCTTTTATATATATATATATGTATAAAAAAGTATGTGTGTGTAATTGAATGCGTAAATTTTCAATATTATGTAATTAAATAATCATAAAATCATGTATTTCATAAATAATTTTAAGAATTTTTGTAATTTTAAAAATTCGTTTAAAATGTGAATCTTGGCTCCATCTTTTAAAAATAGTTTAAACTACAGTTCCCCACTTTTTCGAAACACCCTAATCTTAAAGATACGCCCACGCAAAGTCATCCCTTGCAAGGCTGGGCCTGAAAGATCCAATGAAATCTTTCTTTTAGATAAGTTCTTCTTTTTTGTTTCATAAAAAAATCCAATCACTGATCTTTTTGACTTTCCACTCTATAAAATATTCATCCCCAAATTTCCACCCAACTAAAAAATTTAATTAGAGATAATAATATAAAAACTGAAGATTTGAATTAAAAAGTCAACATTCTCAGTTCTAAGTTCAATCAGTTCAAGTGCAGTCAAAAAATTCTCAACTCTCAGTTCTAAGTTCAGTCAAAATTCTCAGTTCAAGTTCAGTCAAAAATTCTCAATTCTCAGTTCTAAGTTCAATCAGTTCAATTCTTAATTCTCAATTCTCAGCAGTCAGTTCAATTCTCAGTTCAATCAGTTCAATTACGAGTCAAGTTCTTAATCATCATTCGAAGCCAATACCCAAAATTCCAATTTAAACGAGATTCAACAATTATAAATAAAAAAGAAAAAAAGTAAGTACTTTTATTGTATACTAAATTACTTTTCTCCTCTCATCTATTTTTTTGTCATACTTTTAATTCAGAAGGACGTGGTGCGATTAAGTTGCGCATTTTAGTTCCTTCAATCCTTAAAAAAAGATTTGATAGTTATTTTTTTATTAAACACCTTTCCGAAAAGATTTCGGTGTATTTAGTGCATTATTATTTTTTCAATCCTTTTAAATTCTTCTTCAAATAAAACAAACTAATTTGAATGATTCCTGAGTTGTGGACAATGAGTCTAGACTCAAAAATAAATTAAAATTAATTAACTATGTTGCGTTGTCGGACGTAACAACAGACTTACAGTTGATCAAAGTTCAAATTTCATGAAAATTTTGATGATTTTTAGATACTTGTATAAATTCTGCTAATTTTTTCTAATCCAAACGGTACAAAAAGTTTATATTTTAAATTTGTTATCGATAGTTTATTTAATTGCAAAAATTTTAAGCCCAAGTAGAGCACAATCGGATGAAAAATAAATATTCTACACTAGATTTAGTGAACAAAACAATTTTTTCATTTTCAGTAATCTCTCAAAGTGATTTCGATCTAAATCTCTTTAGTATTAAAAAATTCATTTATTTGACAAAAATTTAAATATTTTTAATTAGCATGTGACAGCGGTCCACAAATTTATTCTATTTTGTAAAAAAATGCTTTGTGCAATAAATCAATATCAATTTCGTAATTGTAGAAAAAAAGAAAAAATGTTTGCAGTGAGATTTGCAGCAAACATGTAAACTATAAAATAAATCTAAGCTAATTATCCACCGAAGGTGGATAAAAAAGTGCTTCCAACAAGGGTTGACGGGTTTTAGTGGGTCGGCGCTGGTAGTATGCCGTCAGCTTATTTTGTTTTCTTTCACTGAGAAAAATGTTTAGTCAGAGCAACCAAAATTTGGTTGGGCCAACAAAAAAATTTTGTTGGTATTTAATCAACCACCAAACTATTTGTTTGAATCAACCAAAAAATTTGGTTAAGTGTTTTTTGTTGGCATAACAAAAATGTTTAGTTGATCCAACAGTTTCTTTTGTAAAATTAAAAATTTTATTCTACCTTATTTCTTTTCTTTTTATCTCTTTTATTTATTTATTATCAATTTGACATTGAATTTATATTTATCCAATTGAAATATTTGTGGACTTTGAAAAATCTCATCACTGCCTGGGATCGAACCTCTGTTTTAAAACTGAAGGTCGGGAGCTCTGACCACTGGACAACCCATCCTTGTGAGAGATTTAAACTAACAGTTCTCTTAAGCTATAAGCTGAGGGCGAATCAAATTATTTGGTTGTCGCAACCAAATTTTGGTTTGGACAAAAAACGATCATTTGGTTTTTTAGACCAAACTATTTTGTTGTTGTAACCAAATTTTTGTTGGAATTTAAAAATGTTTAACCAAATAATTTGGTTGGCCTAACCAAATGTTTGGTTGAGATAACTCTACGACTTGGTGCAGCCAAGGTATCTGTATTATACAGATTTCCCAAAAGTCCCTAGGCAAAAAAAAATTTATCTCAGACTTATAAAGTTTTGTCCACCATGTTGGATTCGACATTTTGAATTTTCAATAACTGATCTTGGATTCATAACACAGGTCTACAAAATAAAATTTTTATTTAGATGTCGGAGTGGTTTCCAATGTATTTTTATCTGCTGAACACGATCCCGGGTTCTAAAATTGCTTATCACGTCAGGATGTTGAATAAAGTGGGCGTAAAGTGTCCCAACAGAGTGTTTTTGGGGGGTTTCCTTATTTTTTCTTCCTAATTCGATGTGCTAGACACTTCTATATAGGCCTAAATTAAAGCTTTGATCGTACACTTTAAGACCCATATACGCAAGATTAAAAAAAAATTTGAAATTTAAAAAACATGGGGGTAAAGACCCCATAAACTGTGTTTTTAAAGTAAGTGTTTTTAGTATTTTTTTCTCCTTAACCTGACGTGCTAAAGACTTCTATATAGGCCTAAATTAAACCTTAAATTGTTCACTGTAAGACCCGTAAGCAAAAATTTTTGAAAAAAATTGGGGTAAAGACTCCCAAGAAGTTATGTTTGAGGATTTTTAGTATTTTTTTCTCCTTAACATGACCTGCTAGGACTTATAATTGTTCCCTATTCTAATTCCTCAATTTAACTTAGCTAAATTAACTAAGTTGGGAAGAGGTTTATCAAATGAATGATTAAAAAAATACAATATGCAAATTATTTAGGGGCCGTCCATATATCACGTGGACAGTTTTGGGGGAGGGGGGGTTCGTCAAAAGTCCACGATTGTCCACGAGGGGGGAAGGGGGGGTCAAAGCAAATATCCACGTGGACCCAGTAAAAATGAAATTTTATTTATTGTTTTTTATCCCTCTTTTAAATTTCGCGCCAGTGTATTATGCAGCGCTGCGCAAGTCATTCGATATTTTTATCAATTTCGTTCCGAGTTTTATCGAATCAATATACGCCGGCTGGTGTGCTACACGTGAAAAATCATAACAAACCCGCCTGAACCCGAATTCTCATAAATTACAATTTCATTTTTAATGAATTTAAGACCTACTGTGAATGATTTACCTCAAAATCTCCCTTATGATTTGTACTGCCCTTCAGTACTACCTGTACTGCAAGGTAAGTGACCCCTTAAAAAGATTCCACAGATAGGACTCCGATAAAAATTTTGATACTCAGCGTAACAAATTTTGATTTGAAATACATCTTGAATTTTGAAACTACTATTGACTCAAAATACTTCAATCAACTAACAGACTGTTTTTAAAATTTTAAAACGCATATGCAGTGAATGTGGCCTTTATTTTGCCGCAAAGTCGCACTTAACTACTCACGTTAAAATATTATATAAAAATCAACGTAAAAGAAATACAGAGGATTGGGATGAAGAAACGGAACTTGTTGAAGTGTCTTGTGTAGAGATGGAAAATAATGTAACTTCAGAGAGCTCCATTGATTTTTTCGCAACTGATAATCTTGCCGAATGGTTAACACAACCATGGATCAGCAATGATAATATAGATGACGATTAGTAGATTTGTGGTTTTTTCGAAATTATTTTAAGATTTGTTACCATAAAGATTTACCTACTTTTATTTTATACGATAATTTTCAGATATTCCTGGCATAAATATTTTAATTCTACCATACATTGTATTTTTAGCTATAGTGATTAATAATTTAAGATTTGTTGCCAAAAAGATTTATGTATTTTTAGTTTGTAGAGTAATTTAAAATATTTTTGCCAAAAATATCTTCACGATACCAAAAAATAATGGTATTTAGTTGGTAAACGTTATTCTAAGATGTGTTACCAATGTGATTGTTATGTGATTCAACCAAAAATGTTATTTTGCTTAGCAAAATTTTAAGTTTACTAGCAGTAAACTTGAAAATTATTTTTATAATTAAAAGAAACAGTGACTAAATGTTTTCTAATAACTATTAAATATCTACTTATTTACCATTTTAAAATAAGAAACATACAAACAAAAAATTTTCACCAAAAAAAGTCCACGTGGATATTTAGGGGGGGTGGGGGGGGGGGTTCGTCAAAAGTCCACAATTGTCCACGAGGGAGGAGGGGGGGTCAAAAAGTGATGAAAAATTGTCCACGTGGTATCTGGACGGCCCCTTATTTAAAAATGCTGAATGTTCTCAATTATTATTATTATTACAAGACAATCAAAATAATTATGAAACCTATTTAATAAGGTTTGGTAAGGTTACCTTATTATGTGTAGTGGTGGAGTTTCCAAATTTTCATCGTGAGTTTTGATGATTCGGTATTCTATTGAGTTTTTTTTACGACCACTCGTAAAAGTTCGTTATTGATGGGTGTCACTGTTGAAACTTAGACTTTTAACTTCCGTACATATTAGAACTGTATTTTAACACATGAACTCCGTACGTATAATTTTTGGGACTGCCTTCGTAGCGTGACAGGTTTCCCTTTATATATTAATATTAGAGATTTTTAAAACCTTATAGCTTAACTTTATTTTATAGTTTGTATTTTTGCTGCAAATCTCACTGCAAACGTTTTTTCTTTTTTATTTCAATAATTACAAAATTGATATTAATTTATTGCAAAAAACATTTTTTTACAAAGTAGAACAAATTTGTAGACCATTGTCACATGATAATTAAAAATATTTAAATTTTTTATCAAAAACATGGATTACTAAAGAGATTTAGATCGAAATCACTTTGAGAGATTACTGAAAATGAAAAAATTGTTTTGTTCACTAAATCTAGTGTAGATAAAATAAAATTGCCAAACACTTTTTCACTAAATTTTTATTTTAACTTTTTTATCATTATTATAATCTTTTAATGACTATTTATTTTTTATTTCTATTTGTTTTTTATTAATAATGTCAAATACGATGATTATTTGGGGTTATGTTTTGATTTCGTATAACCAAAATGGTTTCCAACATGCCTTTTCTGCTATCACGTGTTGACTTAAATCATCGCGCGCATCCAATTTCAAGCGGCAAATTTAAAAATGACTCCTCTTCAATGTTTTTTTCAAGCTTCTCTGTAAATCGGGTTGCATATTTCTAAAGTGAAATATACTAAAGTCTGCATAAACTTTAATACTATATTGGGGGTGATTCATAGTCAAATAATCTTACTGTATATGAACCAGCTGATTTTCCTGGAGGTAAATTTAAGTGACGTCACACCTCGAAAATGTGGTTTTTTTAGATTCAGCAAAATTGTACGAAGAAAAAAAAACTAAAATATTTTTTTCCTACTCAAAAAACATCTATTAATCGAAAAAAAAATGTTTCGTTGGATTGTCAAAAAAAAAGTTTTTGTATTATTCATGCGCCACACGGTAGCCATATATTGTACTATTTGGATTATTGAAGTGAATTTAACTAAAAGTTTAAGAGATATCACTAAAGATTAGATAATCTCACAGGAATGAAGCTTTTGCTGGAGAAAAAATGTTAGTGTAATTTTTTTTAGTGAAATAACGTATAATCAAGAACGACTCATGATATTTTAGAATCATTTGAAAAATGGCAAGTATTTCATGAGTGACTCCTAGAACTCCACTCTTCCAATTGTTACAATTAAGAACAAAGCGGTGATTTCCGCCTTACACTTCCGAGAGATCATACAGGGTCGACAGCCCCATTGTACGATAATCCGATAATAATAATCAATTATTACTATTTCTGTAATTTTGGTAATTATCTTAAAACTTTTCAGTTGTTGAATTATATTTTCCAAAACAACACTCATATGAAATGTCTTTCACATTTCTTTCACTAATATATAATAACATACTAGATTTTAAATTTTCTTAAAATATAATTGCAATTTTGAATTATTTTACATTTTTTTTTCCAAAAGTGACTGAAAATTGTTAATCTGGCCTGTTTTTCGTGTTTTTATTATTATTATTATTATTAAATTATGCTTTACTTTATTTCAATTAATTTAAAGTTCCTATTTCTCAATTATTTGTGACTAAAAGGACATATGAATATTTCCCAAACAAAATTTTTTGGAATTTCTACATTTTTAGAATTAGTGAGCTCAAACTGAATTAAATTTTAATATTTAACAATTTTTATTTAATTAAAATAATATTTAAAAGAATTTTTGTTTAGTCGAACATTTATGCAACAGATTCTTTACTTCACTAAATTTTTATTTAACCCTTAATTGGCACCATGGGTCCAGTAGACCCGAGCATTTTTTCTCGCTCAAATTAATTGAATGTATTTGAATATTTTTTATATTTTAATATATTAGTTTAACATATTCTTAGTAATTTTATAAGTTTTTCATACAACTAATTAGATACAAAAGAATAAATAAGCTTCAAACATTAATAATTATGAATTTTTATTTTTAACCTGAAAAGTCACATTTTATTCTGCAAAATAAATACCTTTTTTGCAAGTCCTGCTGTTGTGGTCATTTTTTCCCTAAAGAATAATAGTATAACCTTAAATTTTTAAGTCATAATATTAAAATTTAAATAAATCATGAATTTTTAAGTAAAAACACTCAATTTTTCTTTTTTATTTTTTACAATTTTTTTAATTAACTTAAAATAAATGAATCCCTGTAAAACTAATGAAATTTTAAAAAACAGATAAGTTACCTCATATTAAATTTTTGTGCAAAAATATTCAATACCGACTGTAGAATACACGTTTGAATAAGTCGGGTCCAGCAGACCCGTTGTGCGATTTACGTTCTACCAAGGAATTGTGCCAGTTAAGAGTTAAATGATATAAATTGCAATTCACTGAATTTTAATTTGTCCGAATTTTTAATTGATAAAATTTTTAAGACGCCGAATTTTCATTTATTTGAAATTACAATTGTCCAAACAAACAATCGCCAAAACAATTTCGGCGTAATTTTGAAAATAGACTAATCACGATTTTCTTGATAATTTCTAATTGGTCAATTTTAAAAATTACGCCGAAATTTTTCTGGATATTGTTTATTCGGCCATTTGTAATTTCGGACAAATAAAAATTCGGTGAAATGGAATTTCTGTCATTTGAAAATTCGAATCACATAAAATTCGATGGAATGAGCCATTTACGTTCGAACAAAGAATTGTACCAGTTAAAAGTTAATATAATTTCTATTTAACAACATTTTTTTTGCAATATTTTCATAACACAAAGTTTTAATTTAATATAATTAATTAATATAGTTGTATAATATTTAATACAAAAACGCGATTGCAGAATAAAAATTAGGAATGTAATATAATGATAGGTTTATTACGTCCTGCCGCCGTCAGATGGCAGAAGCATGCAGAGAGCACAAAGTCACAACTATTTTTATATTACTTTCCTACATTTCGTTTTGAAATCGCGTTTTTGTATGTATTAGGAAAATTTTTCCGTTTTTAAAATTTGTAACGAATGATAATAATTCGTACAAATACAAATTCTGTCAAATGAAGTTTCGGTGAAGTAAGAATTTTGACATTTAAAAATTCGACATAGTCAAAATTCGATTGAATGAGAATTGTATTAAATGGAAATTTGATTAAATTGAAATTCTTTTTAATGAAAATTCAATTAAATGAAAAGTTCTATTAAATAAAAATTCTTTTAAATGTGAATTCAGTGAAATAAAAATTCGATTAAGTGAACATTCTTGCTGTTAATTAAAAATTCTATATTATGGAAATTTTGTAGATTATAAAATTTGAAATTATATTAAATGAAAATTCGGTCAATTAAAAAATCTGTTTTATAAAATTTCGACTAAATAAAAAATTTCTTTAATTATGAATTCAGTTTAAAAAAAAATTCTTAAATATGAAAATTCAATATAAATTCTACTTTATAAAATTTGGTAACAGAAATTCGAGCTTATTAATTTCGAAACAGTAGCAATAAGAACCTTAATTTTTATGTAGTTTTTCAAAAATAATTAATTTTACCGACATTCTACGAGTCACGAAGTTATATTATCTATTTTATTATAATCGGTTCAATTGTGTTAAAATGAGAGTTCTAGCATTACAGAAAAATGTTGCTTAAAACCGCTTCCTTTCAAGTTTCATTATTATTAAAACTTTATTTGATTCTAAGAAATTATATAAAAAAAACTATTTTTTAATTTTACAAAACAATTTGCGATGCATGAATATTTTCGACATTCAATCTATTGGAATTATTATGGTGACCGAGAAATCAAAAATTTTCAAATTTTTATATAGTAGAATTTTCTAAAGTAGATTTTTTAATGAGCCGGATTTTTCATATCAAAGAATTTTTATTTAATTAAACACTGATTTAATAGAATTTCTATTTAATTAAATTTTCGTTTAGCAAATTTTCTAATACATCACATCGACCAATAAAAAAAAAATTAAAAAAATAAATAAATATTTTTAAAATTGTCCCGAAATTTTTTTGGTGATTTTTTGTTTTGGCCATTTATAATTTCGAACAAATGAAATTTTGTCCATTTAAAAATTCTATCAATTAAAAATTCGTACAAATAAAAATTGATACAAATAAAAATTTGTATAAAAAAAAATTCGGACAAATTAAAATTTGATGATTTGGAATCTCTGTTATTTAAAAATTCGATTCATATAAAATTCGATTGATTGAGAATTCAGTTACTTAAATTAAAATTCTTTCAAATAAAAAAATCATATCATGAAAATGACTCTAACTGTCAAATTAACAAAGTTCTAATTTAATAAAAACTTGAAATCGACCTAATTTTTATTTAACAGAATTGTCATTTAAAAGATTTAATTTTTATTTTAATAATTTTAATTTAATAAAAATCATTAAATACAATTTTTATTTTAAAGTATTTTAATAGAAATGATTATTATTTTCTAGACGAAATTTCAATTTTCGAATTAAACTTTGACAGATTTTGCTTTTATACGATTTTTTTAACATATGGAAATTTTTAAATACCGAATTTTTGTTTCATAGAATTTTTATTTTACAGTCATTTTCTTTACATGACTTTTTTATTTAAATGAATTTTAATTTAACAGAATTCTCATAAAATTCATCGAATTTTCATTTTTACGAATTTTTAATTGATTTAATTTTTAAGACGCCGAATTTTCATTTGTTTGAAATTACAAATCGTGGAATGAACAATCGACAGAAAGATTTCGGCGCAATTTTTAAAATTGACCAATTAGAAATTATCAAGAAAATCGTGATTGGTTGATTTTTGAAAATTGCGCCGAAATCTTCTTGTCGATTATTTGTTCGGTCATTTGTAATTTCGAACAAATGAAAATTTAACGTCTTAAAAATTTTATCAATTAAAAATTCGATGAATTGAAATTTCTATTATTATTATTATTATTATTAGTATTATTAATATTATTATTATAATTATTTCATTATTATTTTCTATTATTACATTTATATTAATTGATTATATTAAATTAAAACTTTGTGTTATGAAAATTTTGCAAAAAAAATGTTGTTAAATAGAAATTATATTAACTTTTAACTGGCACAATTCTTTGTTCGAACGTAAATGGCTCATTCAATCGAATTATATGTGATTCGAATTTATTTCACTGAATTCACATTAAAAAAAATTTTTATTTAATAGAACTTTTTATTTAACTGAATTTTCATTTAAAAGAATTTTAATTTAATCAAATTTCCATTTAACACAATTCTCATTTGACATAATTTTGACTATGTCGAATTTTTAAATGTCAAAATTCTTATTTCACCGAAACTTCATTTGACAGAATTTGTATTTGTACGAATTATCATTGGTTAGAAATTTTGAAAACGGAAAAATTTTCCTAATACATACAAAAACGCGATTTCAAAACGAAATGTAGGAAAGTAATATAAAAATAGTTGTGACTTTGTGCTCTCTGCATGCTTCTGCCATCTGACGGCGGCAGGACGTAATAAACCTATTATTATATTACATTTCTAATTTTTATTTTGCAATCGCGTTTTTGTATTAAATATTATACAATTATATTAATTAATTAAATTAAAATAAAACTTTGTGTTATGAAAATTTTGCAAAAAAAAATGTTGTTAAATAGAAATTATATTAACTTTTAACTGGTACAATTCTTTGTTCGAACGTAAATGGCTCATTCAATCGAATTATATGTGATTCGAATTTTCAAATGACAAAAATTCCATTTCACCGAATTTTTATTTGTCCGAAATTACAAATGGCCGAATAAACAATATCCAGAAAAATTTCGGCGCAATTTTTAAAATTGACCAATTAGAAATTATCAAGAAAATCGTGATTAGTCAATTTTCAAAATTACGCCGAAATTGTTTTGGCGATTGTTTGTTTGGATAATTGTAATTTCAAATAAATGTAAATTCGGCGTCTTAAAAATTTTATCAATTAAAAATTCGTACAAATAAAAATTCGGTAAATTGCAATTTCTATCATTTAACTCTTAACTGGCACAATTCCTTGTTCGAACGTAAATGGCACAACGGGTCTGCTGGACCTGACGTATTCAAACGTATATTCTACAGCCGGTATTGAATATTTTTGCACAAAAATTTAATATGAGGTAACTTATCTGTTTTTTAAAATTTCATTAGTTTTACAGGGAGTAATTTATTTTAAGTTAATTAAAAAAATTGTAAAAAATAAAAAAGAAAAATTGAGTGTTTTTACTAAAAAATTTATGATTTATTTAAATTTTAATATTATGACTTAAAAATTTAAGGTTATACTATTATTATTTAAGGAAAAAATTACCACAACAGCAGGACTTGCAAAAAAGGTATTTATTTTGCAGAATAAAATGTGACTTTAGGTTAAAATTAAAAATTTATAATTATTAATGTTTGAAGCTTATATATTATTTGTATCTAATTAGTTGCATGAAAAAGTTATAAAATTACTAAGAATATGTCAAACTAATATATTAAAATATAAAAAATATTCAAAAGCAACACATTCAATTAATTTGTGCGAGAAAAAATGCTCGGGTCTACTGGACCCATGGTGTCAGTTAATGGTTAAAAAAAATTATGTAAAGAAAATGACTAAAATAAAAATTTTGCCAAACAAAAATTTGGTAGCTAAAAATTTTGTTATACGTAAAAATTCATACAAAAAGAAATTCTGTGAAATGCCAATTTGAAAATTGAAAATTCGACAAAAAAAAAAATTATTTCTAATAAAATTTTTTTAAATGAAAATTTTAATTAATGAATTTTTTTGGGAAATTCATGCTGCCCCGTATAATCAAATATGTGAAAGTTTTATTAAATGGAAATTCAACATTTTAACTGTTTTAGCAAATAAAATAAAAATTTTTGCAACCTAAAAATTGAGCTACATAGAATTTCTGTTAAAAAATTGTTTTTTTTTTGTAAATATTTTCTTAAATGTAAATTGTATTATTTGAAAATTGAATGTATTAGAAAATCTGCTATGCGAAAATTTTATTAAACAGAAAATCTATTAATTTAGAGTTTAATTCAATATAAATTCTTCGATATGAAAATTTGGCTCATTAAAAAATCAACTTTATAAAATTTTCTTAAATAAAAATTCGATAATTTTTAATTTGACATCCCGAAAAATTCCAATAGATCTAACGTGGGAGAATATTAATTTTTTTAATAGTAATTTTTTTTTATTTATTATTATTATTTATTATTTATTGTTTATTATTATTATTATTATTTATTTTACTTTTACAACGTTTCGGTATCTTGGTTTGACACCATTTTTAGATCAATTTTTAATTAAATAAATAATTGGTTACATTTGTAACACATTTTTAATAAATACATGAATTAGAATAAAAATTTGAGAAATAAACACTGACATTCATTTCGAGTGACAAAATAAAATTTGATAGTTGATATAAATTTTTGCCTAATGGATTGGATGTTGTGGAGGTAAAAGAAATTGAAACCCAAAAATTTTTGTTATATTTATTTTTAAATTGAATTTGTTGAAAAATTAATTCTACTTTTTTTTTACTATTTTGTGAAACAATTATTTGAGAATTAAAAAAAAAAATTTCAAATATTGCTATGTCGAATATTTATAGTAAAAATAAAAAGAAAATTATTGTGTGGAAATTTTAATAAATTTTGTAAAAAAAATTCTTTGAGTAGCTATACAATGACAATTGAAATATTTAAAATATTTCTTTTTCTTTACGATTTTTAAAATACTTTTTGTTTTATTTATTTACACTTCAACGTGTCTAAAGCCCGTTGACTAATTTAAGTCCGTAAAGCTAATTTGACTAATTTACAAATTAGTCAAAACTGTAATTTTCTTTTACCTGTTATATTTGAACTCCTAATGAAAAATAATAAATTTTGTAAAAACGGAATAAATAATTAAAAGATCGTGTTCTCATAAAATAGTACTTTTTGTAAAAGTAACTGCAACATTGTATTTTTGCAATTTTAAATTGACACTGACATTTAATTGCTTAGAAATTATTTTTTCATTTTAAAAATAATTTACTCTCAGCAACAGCTGCTTAATGTAAGTTTTAATAGCCCTCACCACAGGGTACGTGAGTTACTGGTAAGAAGAGTCTAATTAAAAGAAATAAATATGCTGTTAGAACGCAGGTATATGCGTTTTAAAATATTCTGCAAATCTCAACTTATTTAATTTCAAATTAATATTATTTTTCCCAATTCAATTCCTTTGCATATTGCTTTATTTTTATTACCAAAATGTAATCCGATATTTTCTTCTTGTAAGGGGTTTTTTTTTAAAAAAATACAACAATTTTTACATAGAAAATATAAATTTGTTAAAAATGAAAAATTAATAAATTTCTAATATTTTGAGTTTTTAGAATTTATTGAAACTCACCTAATCATTATCCCTTGTCTCGTAGGGGATTTATTGTAAAAAAATCTTGACATGAACACACACGCAACAGTTAAAAATATAATTGGCAAAAGTATTTAAAAATTATTTACATCACAGTTTTTTTTTTTTTAACAATAACTAAATCACTCCGGAGGGTCAATTCGTGATGAGTACGTCTGTCAATCTGTTCATACAAATGCTACCTTATGGACGACACACGGAACTGTGAAATCAGAAAATTGCCCCACCAATAAGAAAAGCTCATCCACTATTGACTTGAGGTAGTTGTCTTGCAATTCTGCTTCTTAATAGAATTTATTCGTATTTTAATGACTAGAAATAAAACAAAAAATATTTTAACATTAAATAAAAATTTTAGAAAAGTTTAGATTATGGGAAATTTTTTTTTAATTTTACTAATTTTGAACCATTGCTAAAAACTTGCTAACCTTGGGAAAATTAATTTTTTAAATTTACAGTTTTTTGACCATTGCTAAAATCTTGCCAACCGATGGGAAATAAAAAAAAATTTTTTTGATTTTGAACCATTGATAAAAACTTGCAAACTATAGGAAAATATTTTTTAATTTTACGGATTTTGGACCATGGCTAAAATCTTGCGAACCATGGGAAATTTTTTTCTATTTTACGTATTTTGGAGCATGGTTAAAAACTTGCAAACCATTGGGAATTTTTTAAAATTAATTTTTCATATTTCGCATGATTTTTGCAATGGTCAAAAATCCGTAAATTAAACAAAATAATTTTCCCATGGTTCGCAAGTTTTTAGCCATTATTCAAAATCCGTAAAAAAGAAAAAAAAATTTTCCCATGGTTTGCAAGATTTATGCAATAGTCCAAAATCCGTAAAATTAAAAAATTGTTTCCCATGGTTCGCAAGTTTTTAGCCATGGTCCAAAATCCGTAAAATTGAAAAATATTTTCCCATGGTTTGCAAGATTTTAGCAATGGTTAAAAATCCGTAAAATTAAAAAAAAAATTTCCTATGGGAAATTGTACTATGGGAAACGGACATAAGCAATGGTTTTTGAAATTTTTGCCAAGATTTAAACCATGGGTCTAATCGTTTTTTCCTTGGCAATCGATTTCGCCCATGGTTTTTATGATTTTACCCATAGTTTCATTTCCACGCGAATAGCTAAAAATTTCTGTACAGAATTCTTAAGAGGTTAGTACCACATATTTTTTCAAGAAAATCGATTTTCTAAAAATTGCATATTCTTGTAGTAGATTTATGTAGAAATGCTATGGAAACTATTATTTTGGTTGGAAGCATCGGTAACATATCGAAAAAAGGGGTACAATGTAAAAGTCACGCGCTCATGGAGCGTACTCTTCGCGAGTACACTGAGAAAAAAATACTGTTGAATCAAATAGTTTAATTTTATTAAATTTCCCGTTATTGATTCAATAACAATTTTATTGATTGAAAAGTATATTACATAAAATGAAAAAACGAAACTATTTAAATCAAAAGTATGGTAATGTAAAATTAATGCCATTGTGTAAATTGATGCTATAGTTAATTTATTTATATCAACAGAATAATTTATTAATTCTTTGACAATTTTTATTTGAAGCATCTAAAAGGTAAATTTGAAGAAAATGTGTATAAGTTTGAATCATACGAAAAATTGTTTACTTCAAAGAAGCGAGCTCTTGGAAACGAAAGCATATGGTGGATTTCACGTCAAAAATCCACCCAAAAAAAAAATTTTGTCCAATTATTCCCAAAATTTTTTTATGATATGTCCTATAGGTAAGTAATTTGTCAGACAAATATTTTTGAATTTTATGAAAAATTGTCCAAGGGGGAGGGGGTGAAAGTTTTGGACTTTTGCGTGACACGCTCCATTTTGATTGTTTATCATACTTCAAAGGAAAAATTAAAAAAAAAATGGGACATGGTTTTTATAGATTTTTTCATAAGTTTTCGAATTCCGCAGTCTATTTTCAAAAATTTTGTTATTTTGACACAAATTTTGAAAAAATAAAAATATATTTTCACTTTTCTCATCTTTGGGTCATTTTTTTTCTTCTCATTTTTAAAAGAAAGCTGAGATTTTTTCCGATGACATACTCAATTTTCAAAAAACTGTTATTTTTTGTTTTCGTGTGAATATTTAATTTATAAAACGTTAAATCGAACTACTCTCTGCATTTCACAGGGTGAAATAATAATAATAATAAATAAAATAAATAAATAAAATAAATAAATAATAATAAAATAATAAAAAGAAGTGAAACCAAATCTTAAAACTAGAAACAAAGTAAACGATAAGAAAAAGTTGTTAAAATAATAGAACACTTACCTTCTAAATTAATAGAAAAAATCAAATCAGACCTTAAAACTAGAAACAAAACAAACGATAAGAAAAAGTCGCTAAAATAATACAACACTTACCTTCTAAATTAAAAAAAATAATAAATCAAATCAAACCTTAAAACTAGAAACAAAACAAACGAAAAGAAAAAGTCGCTAAAATAATATAACACTTACCTTCTAAATTAATAGAAAATAATAAATCAAATCAAACCTTAAAACTAGAAACAGAGCAAACGATCAGAAAAGTCGCTGAAATAAGAAAACACTCAACATTAAAATTAAAAGAAAAAGGAAATGAAACCAAACCTTAAACCTCTCAAATTCAAAAACAATGAATAAATTTCAAATGGACGAGAAAATAAAAATCTTAGCAAAAATGAATTTCTATAATAATTTTTTAATACACTACTCGAATATCCCTGTGTAAACATTGAAAGAGAAATGTCTTATTTATGTGTCGGCCATCTGGCGGCAACATTATGAAGAACGAAGTGCTTCTCACCCGCAGGAAATATATCACGTAACACGACACGGCACGGCGTGACGTGCAACATTCGAAAATTAATTTATCGAAAACAAAAAATAACGGTTTTTTGAAAATTGAGTATGTCATCGGAAAAAATCTCAGCTTTCTTTTAAAAATGAGAAAAAAAAATGACCCAAAGATGAGAAAAGTGAAAATATATTTTTATTTTTTCAAAATTTGTGTCAAAATAACAAAATTTTTGAAAATAGACTGCGGAATTCGAAAGCTTATGAAAAAATCTATAAAAACCATGTCCCATTTTTTTTTAAATTTTTCCTTTAAAGTATGATAAACAATCAAAGTGGAGCGTGTCACGCAAAAGTCCAAAACTTTCACCCCCTCCCCCTTGGACAATTTTTCATAAAATTCAAAAATATTTGTCTGACAAATTACTTACCTATAGGACATATCATAAAAAAATTTTGGGAATAATTGGACAAAATTTTTTTTTTGGGTGGATTTTTGACGTGAAATCCACCATATGCTTTCGTTTCAATGAATGGTGTTATTGCGGGCTGCCTATACATATAGCAGATGCTATAAAAATCGTGACACTATGCATTTGAGACATTGATACCCAACTTATTAAAACATTCTTAACTATTGTCATCAAAATAATGACATGACTTATTATTTCAATTAACTAAACTTTTAATTTATTAATCGTGTACTTTTGTTGTAATAAATGGCGTCATTGCGGGCAATCTCTATAATAGATTTTTAAATGTAACTATAAAAAGATTTTTTTTCCCTTTTTCTAAAATTGTATTTATATATAATATAAAGTTTATAAATAAAAATTTATAAATTCATAAAAATTTTATTTTTTGATTAAGTTAAAAATTTTAAAAACCCATATGATATGTTTAGAATTATAAAAAAATTTATTTTACTATTTTATAATTTTTCGTATTTTTTCGAAACATAAAACTTAAAAATATTTAATTATCAATTAAATTATATTAATATTAATAATAATATTCTTTTATCTACTTAATATGAAAAAATCTTAAGGACGAAATTTGACTGTAAAGTAATCGTTATCGTTGTTTTCATTTAACCTCATAAGAGGATTGAGTTTATAGCATGGTGCAATAGTATTTTTTTTTTCAGTGTACAATATATGCTTTTATATACATATATATATACATACCTATATTGCCAATCACAAGTAGGGGTATTTTCAGGCGGCCATGACAGCAAGATAATCTATAATAAATAAGGAATAAATTTTTTTTTTTAATAATTTAAAACCCCTTCTTTTAGGTATAAAAAGTTTAAAGTAAATAAAATAAATTTTGTAATAAAAATAAAATATTTAAGAATAGTCACTGAGATGTGGTACTAACCCCTTAAAGTTAAGAGGTTCCTACATAGAATCCTTAAAGGTTCCCTGAGGGATCAAAACTTCAAAATGGTGGATCCAATATGGCGCATCTAAAATTTTAAAAACTCATTTAATTCATCAGCTAAAAATACTTATTGGGAAGTTTTTGGAGTCGCTGATTACAAATATGATGTCAGATTTTTAAAATTCGAAATGACGAATCCAATTTGGCTGAATCCAATCAATTTGTAATTGTAACATGTAGTGTTAAAATAACTGTTTTTAATTGCTTGATCCATTCAGAATCTAAATCAAAAAGATTAAGATTTATTTTTTGAACAACATACTCACTTACCAACATTATATTACCTAATTCTTCAAGCTTTGAAGAATCTCTTTCTTTGTAAACTCCGACATTTTAAGTATCACAATTTTACATTTTTTTCAAATTATTAAATTCGATTACAAGTATAGGGGAAAGTGGGACAAAATGGGATAGTTAACGTTTGTAGCTCAATAAAACCAACATTACTATATCTATATTTTATTATTTATTGCAACCCAAGTAGCACGAAATATTGGTTAAATGTCACGGTGATATCAAGTGGGAATATTCCTGTGACATTCAGACGATATCATAATGTCCGCTTCACGGGGACATTCCACGGTGATATTCCTGTGATATTGGCGTGACATTCGTATGATACTGAGGGAATATTGAGTAATATTGAGGTAATATTCCTCTTATATTAAGGGAATATTCCAGTGATGTTGATGAGATAATTTATAAAATTATAAAAAAAAAATTTTTCTATTGTTTTTCCATTTTTTTATTTAAATATTCAAAACAATCAAAACAAACAACATTTTAGAATTTTATAAATTACAGGAATATTCTCTCATAATATCACAGGGATATTCCCTCAATATCACACAATCACAAATTTCACGAGAACACGAATGTCATGCGAATATCATAGGAATATCACCGTGGAATGGAATGTCCCCGTAAAGCGGATATTATGATATCGCCTGAATGTCACAGGAATATTCCCACTTGATGTCACCTTGACATTCAAGCAATATTCCGTGCTACTTGGGAATAATATCATCTTTGAGAATCAGTCTTCTGTGGGACAGTCTTATTGGGACGCTTGTACTTACAATAGTATGCTTTTAATTATATGATAAAATAAACTCCATATATCATGCACTTATGAAAAACAAAAAATGTTATATAAAATGCTGTTATGTACAAAATAAACACGTTCTGAACAAAATAGATAAGTTAGAAGAAAATCACCGAAAACAGTTTTTTTCATGAAACAAAGAAAAAACATGATATAATCGTTGAATGTTTTTACCACCTGAAAACTGTCATATTGGTTCCACATTATGTGTAATATGACCATAATTGATCCATTAATGTATGAATTAAGGCAATTATCCCATCTTGCCCCCATTTCCCCTATCATCCGATTAATTTCGAATTAGACCGCTTTAATTCCGGATTTACTATAGTCACACTAATTCAGGGTTGCCACAGACCTGGGAAATCTGGAATTATCATGAAAATTTTTTTTAGTCATAGAAAACCTTCAAAACCTGGAAATGTGAGGGAATTTTATGAAATATCGTTTTGAAAATTTAATTATCTGTATTTGAATCGAGAAAATCTCAAGTTTCTAAGTTGACATTGCAACTTTTTTCTTTTAAATTTAGTGCTTAAAGTTGAAATAACTTAAAAAATTAATATTGTAAAAAAATATTTCAGACAAAAGTTGTTCAAGATTGCCACGAAAGATTGATTTTAAAATTCTATGACTTTTCCAGGTTTTCTAGACAATTAAAAAAAAACTTTTAACTCAAATATTTAAATCTATTTCTGATGAATTTTTAGCCACTTCCGTCAAAAAATACAAAATATTCTGTAAATTAATTTCATGCAAGAAATCGCAAAATGATATCATTCAAATAAAAAATAATTATTTTTTTTCCATCTTTTGATGTCAACAACATAGAATTTCTATTTAACCAGATTTTATAAATAGTCCAGTCAAATTAGCATTTTTAGATGTTTTAACGTCAGGACCTTCTTAGGTCACAACATGGAAATAAAGGTTAAAAGAAAAACTAAAAGTTCGCCACCAAAATTTCTAATTGATTTCGCAACATATAAATAATTTATTATAAAGAATAAAAAATAATTAAAGAAAAATCAAGAACTTAACCTCAAAATTTAGACAATTAAATTTATATCCTTTATTACATATTGTATTCTATTCTTCGAGCGGCTAAAAAATAGAATTTGTGGGATCTTGTTACTTACAAAGAGTTGAAACACACCTTATTATTGTTATTAGAGGAATAAATAATAAAATAGAAGGAAAGAGAAAATAGGTTAGGTTGAATTAAAATTGTTTGTTTATTTACCAAACTTACGCACACAATGAGATTTCTCGACGAAACACATTAATACACAAAATTCACATATAAGAACAATTAAGAATTTTATTGATAACTACAAAATCTATAAACCAAAAGGGTAAAATTATAAAATTTATAAGTTTAAAAAGAATACAAGTTGACAAGATAAAATTTCAATGAATATAAAAGTTAAAGTAAAACGGTATATTCACGAAACGGAGATTAGATCCTATCCTGAACCAAATATTAATTCTGAGGATTTATAGGGTTATAGGAAATCACTGAGATTTGGACATGCTACAAATCTTAAGTTCGAACCTTTAACAAATAGGAATTATACATTGATAAGAGCGCGTTTTCAGTCCAAATCTCGTTGAAAATCCTAAGGTCGAACCTCAAGGAATTATTGGTTCAGGAAGGGAACCAATTCCGAATTTCGCGAACAGGGACCGAAAAGAGACTGATTAAAAGAAGTTGGACGACGCTCCGGGTAACCGCGTCGTTCATTCCCACTTTCAAGAAAACTTGCAAAAATTTAAAGGTGGAGGGAAAATTTTGGAAAAAGGAGAAAATTAAGGTTTCTAATTTGCTGAAAACAACATAAAAATCACGCCCTAAAAATAGAAATTGAGTATTAAAAACCCTTAGGGTTCACGTGGACCAGGTACACGCTGAGGTGGAGGTGCAATAAAACATTTGGCCAACAAATGTTTACGCTATGTGCGGAGTTGGGCCCCTTGCTCTTTTGTCTAATTGTAATTTTATTGCAAGGCTTAACTCGCACACTTTTAAGGAATTGTCATTTCTGAGAATGCAAGATCCTTTATTGCATTTGTTCGTTTTAGATGTTTTATTTATTGAGATCTTAAAATTTAGGGATTAAGATCCTTATGTGTATCAATACTCTTTCTAGTTTAGGCGCTTACTCTATTGTAACAGCTTTATGGTATTTTTTTATTAAAAAAAGGATTTTGCGTGTTTCCTGAAAATGTGAACGGAAAAACCCAGGAACCAGATTGTCGAACATTTATTCTTTATGTTTGAATAATAAATTAAAATGTTGAAATTCTAAAGATGTGTAAAAATTGTATAAAAGAATAAATTGAGTAAAAATGATATTAATATAAAATAAGCAGAAATAATAAAATATAATATTCATTCATACAACATTCTTTTACACGGGGAAAACATTCTTACATACACAACAATACATAATTAAAATATAATTACATTTTAAATTAGAACATTCTGCATCCCTCATCCGAAGACAAATTTTAAAAAGAAAAGTGTGCAGAGGGTTTGACATACCGAGACGTCACACATTTGTAATGTTTTCGACTCCGGATTCGTGTTCATCACGAAAAATCCCTTCGGAAATACTATGTCCCATTTTGTTCGCAGAAAAAATAGCAGTTGAAATTTGCAGGGCAGTGTAATTGACACCAAAATATGGGTAATAATTTACAGTTTTATTCTCGTACGATAATACTAATTAGACTTTAACCGATTTGTTATTATTATTGTAGAACTCGGTATCATGCTGTCCGAGTGTCGATTTTATATGCTACTATCCCAGATAGCACCGAAGTTTGCAGGAAGTTAACGACCATAAGTTCGAAAATTAACACTGTTAACTTGTCTTAGTTAATATAACTAGGAAACAAGGGGTCAATTCTACTAAATCGACTTTTACAATATTAACCGTATCTACATATAACTAAATTGACTAGGATTCTTGATCACGCTAAGTAGATTTAAAGTTGCTATATGGTTAATAGTCATTAATGCGAAGCAAATTTTTTTCAGTGTAGTGATTTAAAAATTAATATAAAAAATGTACACGGAGAAAAAAGAAAAGTGTTATTAACTTGAAAACTTGTAAATTTTACAAGATGAGTTTGTAATTATATGGACAACGTTTATTTTACTAGGTTTTTCATGTAAACACTTTCAATAGTTTAAACAATTTTTACATACAGTATTAACTGTCCGGTTAGTTAATTTTACTAGTTCACTCAGTTTAATAAACAAAGTTCAGATATAAAAATTTCCATTATATGATTAAGAGTAATAAACTAAACAAACAAAACTATTAAATATACATATTTTATATTCATGTTTTACTAGAATGAGTATATTATTTTAGTTAAATTTTAATTACAATTGGTACATAAAAAAGTAAAATATTGCGGGTTTTTAACAAGGTTTTCGTTAGTTATTTCAACATTTCTTTTTTTTCCATAGGTATATCTCTTTAAGAAAATATCAAAAATATAATCTGCATTTTAAAATATAATTTTTTTAGTCCGTGATCTTATATATATATAGATGTACGAAAATTTCCAAATATTTGAATTTAAAATTTAATTTTCCATAATAAAATCGTCAATATATACTGTCAATCATTTTTGATTTTCACAAAAAAAAAAATTTTTTTCAATAATCAAATTATTAATTTTGTAAATTTAAAAGAGAAATTCAACATTTATTTAAAATTAATTTGCGAAATTTTAAGTTTAAAAATATATTGCAATTTTGTGGCTTTAAAATACCATACAAAGACGACCCTGGTCCATTGCCATTTCTAGCGCCGTCCTGTAGTTGTAAAGATCATTCAAGTTTTCACCCCACCACTGCGATCATAATCGTAACTGCACGGTCATAGTATTGGTGAGCGTGTGATTTCCTATCTTGAATGAATCGTTAACACACTATTAAATAACACATATTATGGGGACATTTTTACTATATAGTATATGTATAATTTAAAAAATGTCACATATTACTTTTAAAAAATGCAATAATTATTTTTATTAAATGTAGAATGATGTAAAGAACTTGTTTCAATTTCGGGTGTTCAACATATGTACAAGTTTTTTTTTTTAACCAAGAAGATATAGGGTTAGTTGGGTTAAATGGGGACAAGAGGTGTTGGAGCTTAATTTACAGTTTTAAAATTAAGTTCAACGTCAATATTTTAACCTCAAATCACCTACAAGAGATTCTGCACTGAAAAAAAAAACTAGTAGGTTTTACTACTTTTTAACTACTCTGAGTTATACAATAGGTCCTCAACTGAATTTAAACGGTTCTATTAACTATATAAAAATAGTTACACCAATTAAAAATGTAATTGGTAGAATGACATTTTGTGATTGTATTAACTCAATTTAAAAATGTTAAAACAACTCAAGATGTAAGTAGTAGATTTTACTACTTAAAGTGGTTCAATAGGCTTTAAGAACATTTTTTTGGTACATTTAATAAATATTTTGCAATTGAAACTACTTCTTTAAGTAGTAAAATTTACTACTGAAAGTGGTTCAATAGGCTTTAAGAACATTTTTTTGTAAAATTAATAAATCTTTTGCAATCAAAACTACTACTTTAAGTATAGTAGATTTTACTACTTAAAATAGGAAAATAATATTATTTTTTATTTATAATTGTTTATTATCAGTAGAATTGACTTTTTCATCCTCTCTCCTATACTGACGCTTATTTTATGCCCTAACGATTACACAGCCACACAAAAAAAAGTACCCGGGCCGGGAAATGAGACCATCATTTTTTGATGTATTTTGATGCGCTGAACACGAATCTGAAGTCCGTTTAGCTCCATCACGTCAGGATTTTGACATAACCTCAAAAAACATAGCTGATTTTAAATGACAGGAGAAATTTTTTAAATAATGGCAGATTTGCTTGAATCTTGTTACTCGGGGGTTTTTGGGGTCGCTAATTACGAATTTAACGTCAGATTTAATAAATTCAAAATGGCGGATCCAATATGGCGGACGAATTTTTAAAAAGTAGTTGGATTTTTACGAAAATTGGTATCTAGGGGTTTTGGGAGTCGCTGATTACAAATTTATCGTCAGATTATTCAAATTCAAAATGGCGGATCCAATATGGCGGACGAGTTTTTAAAAAATAGTTGAATTTTTATGTAACTTGGCCGATACTGGGGTTCCGAGTCCCTGCATCGTAATACGTTTCCTACGTGTGTCTGCCATGACGGCATCAAAGCCATTATCCAGGGACTTAGCCGGATAGCGGACAAACTCCGTTGCCCACCGTCACCGCGTGGAGGTACCCTGGATGCAGACACATGTAGAAACATAAAGATATTTGACCACCGTACTATATCTGCCATTTTACATTTGAATAATCTGACGTTAAATTCGTAATCAGCGACTCCAAAAAACCCCATGATACCAATTTTTGTAAAAATCCAACTACTTTTTAAAAATTTGTCCGCCATATTGGATCCGCCATTTTGAATTTGAATAATCTGACGATAAATTTGTAATCAGCGACTCCCAAAACCCCTAGATACCAATTTTCGTAAAAATCCAACTACTTTTTAAAAATTCGTCCGCCATATTGGATCCGCCATTTTGAATTTATTAAATCTGACGTTAAATTCGAAATCAGCGACCCCAAAAAACCCCGAGTAACAAGATTCAAGCAAATCTGCCATTATTTAAAAAATTTCTCCTGTCATTTAAAATCAGCTATGTTTTTTGAGGTTATGTCAAAATCCTGACGTGATGGAGCTAAACGGACTTCAGATTCGTGTTCAGCGCATCAAAATACATCAAGAAATGATGGTCTCATTTCCCGGCCCGGGTACTTTTTTTTTTGTGTGGCTGTGTTATGTACTTAACAGAGAAAATTTCTAACCGACGGGAATTGAACCCTCGACCCTAACGTTTGCAATCCGATACCTTAACCCTGTTGAAAATTCCTATGTGAGAACACATATGGGATCCCATCCAGGATCTCTTGTGAGTTCTTATGTGGGTTCCCATACAGGTTCACACATAAGATCCTGTATGAAAAGGTTCCTGGGATGAACTTGCGTGAGATCAAGCGCACGATCTTATGTCTCTGTAAAAGCAATAACACAGGATCCCATGAGGTTTCCTGTGTAGGTTCCTATATGAACAACACGATAAATAGGAACACACATGGGATCTTATCCGAGATCTTGTATGAGTTCTTACATAGGTTCTCACATATAAGAAGATTAATAGCATATATATAAAAGCATTCTATAAAATCTTATTAAGCTGCTATTAATCTTCTTATATGTGAGAACCTATGTAAGAACTCATACAAGATCTCGGATAAGATCCCATGTGTGTTCCTATTTATCGTGTT
The DNA here is from genome assembly GCF_019393585.1 of Leptopilina boulardi. Classification (NCBI taxonomy): domain Eukaryota; kingdom Metazoa; phylum Arthropoda; class Insecta; order Hymenoptera; family Figitidae; genus Leptopilina; species Leptopilina boulardi. Next base: position 2,792,601 of record NW_026137909.1, read on the forward strand.
GTTCATATAGGAACCTACACAGGAAACCTCATGGGATCCTGTGTTATTGCTTTTACAGAGACATAAGATCGTGCGCTTGATCTCACGCAAGTTCATCCCAGGAACCTTTTCATACAGGATCTTATGTGTGAACCTGTACGGGAACCCACATAAGAACTCACAAGAGATCCTGGATGGGATCCCATATGTGTTCTCACATAGGAATTTTCAACAGGGAACCGACTAACCACGCACGCTCGCTACGACAGTCTGCAAACTACTCGAAGACTACTTTCTGCTTGTCCAATTGGTAATTTAACTATTTAAAGTAGTCATTTTTACTACTTTTATTAGTTGCTATAACTATTCTTTTTAAGTTTTGACTTGTAAATTTTTCAGATTTTAATTATATTATAAGTTGTTTAATTGCATAGTGCAGTAAAATCTACTACTTAAAGTGATAGTTTTAATTGCAAAGGATTTTTTAATTCTACGACATAAATGTTTTTAAAGCCTATTATTAAAGCACTTTAAGTAGTAAAAGCTACTACTGAAAGTAGTAGTTTTAATTGGAAACGATTTGTAAATTTTACATCAAAAACGTTTTTCAAGCTTATTAAATTAATTAAAATAGTAAAAAATTATTACTTAAAGTAGTAGTTTTAATCACAAAGGATTTGTTAATTCTACAACAAAAATGTTCTTAAATCCTATTGTACCACTTTGAGTAGTAAAATCTACTACTTAAAGTAGTAGTTTTAACTGGAAACGATTTGTAAATTCTACACCAAAAATCTTCTTTAAATTTATCGAATTAATTGAAATAGTAAAAATCTACTACTTAAAGTAGTAGTTTTAATTACAGACGACTTGTTAATTCTACAACAAGAAATTTTATTGAAGCCTATAAAATCATAGAGATTAATAAAAAATTTACTACTCAAAAAGCAGTTATATTAATTAAAGAAAATAATTCCTTTTACTACTTTTCATATAACTGGTGAATAGTAGTTGGATTTACTACTCTTCAAATTTTCAGTTGACTACAATTCCACTTGTTTTTACTACCTCCCAGATAGCACAACTTTTTGCAGCAATTTTGCAGCAAATTTGCAATGCCAAATTATAAGTTTACAATGTAAATTTGCTGCAAAACTGTGGCAAATAGCTATATGTCCTCGCTTTGCGAAGTTCGCATTGCAAGTTTGCAGAAAAATTTCTCAGAAAAATTGCAGGAAAATTTTATGACAAATTTTAAGAAAACTTGCGGACATTTTTCGACAAAAATTAAAAAATGTCATTGTTGTAAATATGATGATATTTAGTTACTGCAAACCTTTCCCAAAGGAAAGGCGACTAAAATCTATTGCGCAGCCCTAAGTGCCATAGAAAACTACTGCGCATGACATGAACTTGAGCAAATTATCAGCAAATTTTCTTCAAGTTTGCCATAAAAATTTTCTGCACATTGTATGTAAAATTTTTCTGCAAACTTGCAATGCAAACTTCGCAAAGCGTGGACATATATAGCTATTTGCCACAGTTTTGCAGCAAATTTACATTGCAAACTAACAAATTTGGCATTGTAAACTTGCTGAAGAATTGCTGCAAATTATTGTGCTATCTGGGCTTAAGAAAATTAATTTTACTACCGACCTGTAGTTGTACTTTAACTACATATTTACGTAAAATCAACTATTACTTATTAACTTCTTAAAAATAGTTACATTAACTACTTGAACATGATTAGATTGACTAAAAAAGTAGTTATTTTAACTACTCTCTAGTCAACTACCCAAGGGTAGTTGAATTTCTCGGCAACATTTTTTTCAGTGTGAGTATTGACAAGCTTTTATCTTGACAATTGGCAGCAAGATAAAAAAAAGTTATCGCTCAATGCATAAAAACTTGAAAATCAAAGTCAAACTGTTTCAGTATTTTGTCAAGCATTTGAAAAAAAACAGACTTAAAAATCATACAAAAATGTTTTCTTATTCCTTATGACTCCCATAACAGAAATTCACTTGAATTTTTGATTTTTGTAAATTTGGTTAATAATAACAAGCTGTCTCCATTTACCCTAAGAATTTGAAAACTCAGAGTAAATGGGGACAGTTTGTTATTATTAACCAAATTGACAAAAATCAAAAATTCAATTAAAAATTTCTGTTATGGAAATCATGAGGAATAAGAAAAAAAATTTGTATGATTTTTTAGTCTATTTTTTTCAAATGCGAGACAAAATAATGAAATAAAAAAATAAATAAATAAATAAAAGACATAAACCAAGCAAATTCAATCAATTTATAAGAAAATTTTTAAGTTCGACCGCTGTATGACAAATTTTTTAATTTTTTACAAATTTCAGACAATAATTGAATTTTAGAGAATTTTTAACTGAAATATGTTCTGAATAATTAAATTTTGATGAAGTGAAAGTTAAGATTTTTAGAAATAATTACATTTTTTAAAAATTTAGAATGATAGAATTTTATAGTATTTTTAATTAAAAAAACCTTTTGTTTCCCTAAATTGTTGAAAAACAGTATTAAAATAATTAAAAAAATTAATTTAGCGAAGAATTTTCAATTAAAATTTTTTTAAAAAATTGAATTTTGAAAAACTTGATTAAAGTTATTAGAATTAACACAAGCACACAAAAAAAAGTGTTTTGGTCGAGACACTACAATTGGTGTATTACCATGTATTTTTCGCCGCTGAATCCGAATTCGATGCCAGAATTGTCCTAGTAAGGCAGCACCACCTATATCGAAACTAAAATTTTTGGAAAATTATTTACAGTATTTACTTGAAAGCAAGACAATAAAATACCGAATCGCATCAGTCTTGAAATTATCCGCCATATTGGATCCACCATTTTAAATTTTGAAAATCTGACGTCATATTTGTAATTAGCAACACAAAAAACCCCTAAGTAACGAGTTTCAAGCGAATCGAATCAACTTCTAAATTTTCATGGTCGCTATTTTGGATCGGCCATTTTGAATATTTTAAATCTGACTTCGGATTCAGCGACCCCAAAAACTTCAGTATATTTATCACCAATCAAATCAAATTTAGTATTATTATTTTATCAAAAATTGACAGAAAAAATTTTTTATGACGATTTCTGCCAAAAAAAAAAAAACGTCTGCCATAAGAAATATATGACTTTAATTTTGTGACCACTATTTATTTTGTTAATTTAACATGTTAAACTGTATAAAAAAATTAGTTTCAACCTTAAAATCAAAATTTTCCAACTCAACTTTTCTGGAAGCTAAATATGACAATTTAAATGAAATGAGCCATATTCCTTTAGAGATAAAATAAGGAATGTTGAAAATTAAATCTCAGGGATCCTGAAGGAGTAGTAACGACCCTGCGAATCGGCTGCTGATGGGGATGATCATGTTGAGCTATAACATTGTGAACTAGAAGGGGATCGTTGCTTCGAAAATGGCCGCGGGAAAGTAAACGAGTTGCAAGCGAGCTGGCAACTGGCGGAGTTGGTTGGACTTCCTTTTTTGTTATTAGGTTTTCGTTGCCAGAGCGTTATTTAACGAAACCATATAGAGCCAAGACACATCGTAGTCAGCAGGACAATAATTTTTTTTCGGTGACATAATGCATTTACAGTGAAGTCAAAAAAAAAAAAAAAAAAAAAAAAAAAAAGTGTTGAAAATTTTAAAATACAAATTTTCTTCCAACAAAATTACTGTATTGTAGTGTTGTGTTTGTGTATGTTAAAACAACCGATAAGTATGCCCGGCTCAAACAACAATGAAATTCACGGGGAGAGGGGCAAAGATCAAGGCTCATCGGTAAGGGGGGAACTGCATTCCAGAGTGGGCGGCATTCTGGAATGCGATCCCCCCAGTAATAGGAATTCGCCCAGCAACCAAACGACCATCGTCAACTCGATTACAGACGGTTTGTGCCACTATGATACTGGGGCTACAGGCAGCGGTATGTCTTTCGTTGAAATTTGCCAGGTAATTGTCTCTAAAACTATATATATATATATATAATATTATAATAATTCAAATCAATGCGAAAGAATATTTTATCAAACATTATTATTCTCATGTGAGTGCGTTACAAGTATTGGAAAGTTTGGTTTTCCTCATTGAAAGCAATTGCAATGCAATTAGATATTTCACATATGACTCATAAAATGGAATTTTCATTTTTGTGACATTGATTTTCAACGTTAGTTAATAGTATCGCCGGCGGCGCTGTTACATTGAGAATTTTATATTTTTCACTATATATATACAGTCGATTCTTTTTTTTTGATAATTGTCCTAAAACTATTTTTTAACCTCAAAAAATAGTTTTCCAATTCTTTTTATCTTCATTGTTCATTTTCTTTATTAAAAATTCAGTAACGATTTCTTTTTTTTTTGAATTAATATTCAAAGAAGTCTATATAGGAGAAAATATTTTAATTTTACAAAGAAAAAAAATTGTAAAATTTTAGAGATAAAAATAAATTTTTCTACAAATTTGTACGGGAAAAAGAATTTGACAACAACATATTGTTGGGAAAATTTCCTTCATTATTGCACAATATTGATAATACTGTTCGGCAATATTGCCACGGTAAACATTAAATAGAATTATATTTTTAAAACATGATTTGCGATGTAAAATTAAATCTAAATTAGTCACTTTTCACTAATTTTTAGTCAAAAATGACTAATTGTTAGGAAAAAAAAACTATACTAATTTATTTAGTAATGCTACTCTTTCAATTAGTATAAATTTTAATAAATTAATTGCCTTAAGTTTATCAAGAAATATTATTTAAATTATTTATTCAAAATATATTTTTAACAATTTTTTATCATAGTAAAACTGCTATTTTAAATATTGATAAAATTCAATTAATTTTTAATTTTGTTGTCTGACATATTGGATCCGCCATTTTGAATTTTTAAAAACTGATAACAGATTCGTAATCAGACACTTTGAAAACCCCTGAGTAACAGGTTTCAAGCCAATCCGATTAATTTTTAATTTTATCGTCTGCCATATTGGATCCGTCATTTTGAATTTTGAAAAACTGATAACAGATTCGTAATCAGCGTCCTCGAAAACCTCCTGTGAAACAAGTTTCAATCGAATTCAATGAATTTTTAAAAAAATGGCCGCCATATTGAATCCGCCATTTTGAATTTTGATAAAATAATAACAAATTCGTAAACAGGCACTCTGAAAACCCCTGAGTAACAGGTTTTAAGCCAATCCGATTAATTTTTAATTTTATCGTCTGCCATATTGGATCCATCATTTTGAATTTTGAAAAACTGATAACAGATTCGTAATCAGCGACCTTGAAAACCTCCCGTGTAACAAGTTTCAATCGAATTCAATGAATTTTTAAAAAATTGGCCGCCATATTGGCTCTGCCATTTTGAATTTTGATAAAATAATAACAAATTCGTAATCAGGCACTCTGAAAACCCCTGAGTAACAGGTTTTAAGCCAATCCGATTAATTTTTAATTTTATCGTCTGCCATATTGGATCCGTCATTTTGAATTTTGAAAAACTGATAACAGATTCGTAATCAGCGTCCTCGAAAACCTCCTGTGAAACAAGTTTCAATCGAATTCAATGAATTTTTAAAAAATTATCCGCCATATTGGATCCGCCATTTTGAATTTTTAAAATCAGATTTCAGATTCATAATCATCAGCCAAAAATCCTAAAGAAACTATTTTAAATGACCGTTGAAATTGCAAATTACAAATCTTGATATTTAAGAAAAAATTTAAAATGGCGGTTACAATATGGTGGATGAATTTTTAAAAAAAATTGTTAAATATTCATTTCACTTTTTATTTGGGAGTTTTTGAGATTGCTGATTACAAATCTTACATCAACTTTGTAGAAACTTTGTAAAACATTTAGTAAAAACTAAATTCAGATTTGAAATCAGTTCCCCCCCCCCAAAAAAAAAAATTCACAATCAAGCAGTTTCAAGTTAATTTCAGCAATTTTTTTTATATTGAATTGAATTTTATATGTGATTCGAATTTTTAAATAACAAAAATTCCAATTCACTGAATATTAATTTTTCCAAAATTTTTAAAACGTCGAATTTTTAATTGTCACAAATTACAAATGACCGAAAAAACATCCAACAGAAAAATTTCGTCGCAATTTTTAAAATTGACCAATAAAAAATTATCGAGAAAGTCGTGATTGGTCAATTTTTAAATTCTGTACGAAATCTTTCTGTCAATTGTTTGTCGAACATTTGCAGTTTCGGACAAATGAAAATTTTGTCGATATAAAAATTTTATCAAATGAAAATTCGTGAAAAATAAAAAATCGAACAAATGTCTATTAGGTAAATTGAAAATTTTGACATTTAAAAATACGAATCACTTAAAACTTTGTTGAATGAGTGTTCTGATAAATTAATATTGGGTTGAATTTTATTTTTTTTAAATAAAAATTTGGGTAATGTAAAATAAATAAATGAAATAAAAATTGTGTCAAACAAAAATTCGGCACCTGAAAATTTTGTTAAGTAAAAATTCGTTTAAAAATAAATTCTCTATTAAATGCTAATTCGAAAAATGAAAATTCGTTTAAAAAATAACTAAATATCTTATAAAATTCTCTAAAATGGAAATTCAAAGCATTCATTTTTATGGAAAATTCATGTTTCCCATATTAATTTATTTTAATTATCATTTTTCTTTTTTTTCTGCATTTCTGAGTAATCACAAAATCTAAATTCTTTTCATTTTTTTTTTATTTTCAATATGACCGCTTAATTCTTTTGAATCACAAATTACTTTATAATAATAAATTATAAAGTCGTAGAACAGTAATTAAATTAACGATTAAATTGCTTGGTGCTAAAAAATTACGCTCAACACTTTTCCCGGTCTATTAGACCGCTATTCATTTTTTGTTTTTCTAGTGATTTTAAATTATGTAATGACAACTGTTGTATATATGTAATATTTTAAATTTTCATGCATTGAATATTCTATTTGATTATTTTATTTATAAATAATTTTCGTATTTACATGTTTACAGAATCACGAAAACGTCAAAATAATAATTGCAGGTTATGATAACTAACAGAACTGTTATGCGCACAAACATGCGCACAAGTTACTTATAAGAATTTTCATCATATTTTTGGCTAATGTCGATATCACAGACAGTTATATAAAAAATTTTTATTTATGTTATAAAATTTAACAAATTTTAAATTTTGTAACAATTTTTTGAGAAAAATAATTAGATGCGCAAATAAAAATTTTGAGAAATGAAAATTCAATGAATGGGAAATTCTTGCATTTAAAAATTCGATATACTTAAAATTTTGTTGAATCATAATTCTGGTAAATTAAGGTTCAGTTAAATTTTAATTTTATTTAAATAAAGCATTCGATAAATATAAATGATGTTTAATAAAAATTCTCTCAAACAAAAATTCGTTTAAAAATGAAACTCCCTTAAATGCTATGATTTGAAAAATTAAAATTGGTCTAATAAAAAATTTTAAAACCATTTTCTTTTCTTGACAATTAAATGAGTTTAATAACCTTTTAACAAGAAAATTAAATTAATTAAATTTAAAATAACATATAACTGTAACGAGTCTGTTGTAAACCGGCTTTTCTACCCGTTATTGTAGATAGACAGAAAAAGAAAATAATTTCTGAAAGAATGGAATCTTGAATGAGCCGGAGAAGGAAAAATTACCTTTGTTCGTAAAAAAAAATTGTCAAATTATCATTAATGAACAAAAGTAGGTTTAAAACGAATAATATATCCAATTATCTAATATAATCATCTTGAATGAACGGAATGTAAACTGAATAAGACGCAACTATTTCAAAAAGAGAAAGAAAGAGAGAGAGAGACTAATGTTTAATTGGCTGAATACGGATGAAATGTTATTATCTAACAAAAAATTTACACAGAATCCAAAAATACACCAAATAGAAGGGAAATTACACTAATTATTATATACTAGCAAAATTAAAAGCGCGCCAAATTGAGTGTTTAATTGTTTGTTATAAAGAAATTAAAGATTAATATTATCAATAATAATATAATTTATTTGAATATTATTACATATTAAATGATAATAATGAAAATTATATGTTTACAGGCCTCGGATTATACGACTTTTTCCGACTTTTTTCAAAAATACGACTTTTATCGACTTATTTTAATAAAATGCGACATTTTTTTTTACATTTGAAAAAAAATGTAAATAAAATACATTTTTATAGTATAAAATTTATATCTTCTTTAGATCTTCTTCAATTCAATTATTTAACAAATTTGAACTAAAATGATTCTTCACTAAATTAATTATTTTAAATAATTTTAATGAAATACATCACAAATTCAATTATATCAAAATTATTTTTCTATTAAAATTTTTATGAAATTTAACAATTGTTTATAATTTTGAAAAAAATATCACAATAAAATTCAATTATTTTTTAAAAATTTCAATTCAAAATAAACTAAAATTCAATTATTACCCGAAATTTTAATTCAAAATCAATTAAAATTCAATAATTATCCAAAATTTTCAATTTAAAATTTAAATATTTACCAAGTTTTCAATTTAAAATGAAATAAAATTCAATTATTTTCTAAAATTTCTATTCAAAAATAATTATCCAAATTTTCAATCAAAAATGAACTTAAATTAAATTATTATTCAAAATTTCAATTGAAATTCAATTATTTTCTAAAATTCCAATTCAAAATCAACTAAAATTCAATTCTATTCAAAAATTTAAATTCTAAATTAATTAAAATTCAATTTTTTTTAAAAATTTCAATTCAAAATCAACGAAAATTCAATTATTTTCCAAATTTAAATTCAAAATCAACTAAAAGTTAACTAAAATACAATTATTTTTCAAAATTTTAATTGAAATTCAAATATTTTCAAAATTTTCCAAAATTTCAATTCTAAATAAACTAAAGTTCTATTATTTTCAAAATTTTCAATTCAAAATCAACTAAAATTCAATTGTTTTCTAAATTTAAATTCAAAATCAACTAAAATTTAACTAAAATAAAATTATTTTCCAAAATTTTATTTGAAATTCAATTATTTAAAAAATTTTCAATTTAAAATCAATCAATTACTTTCAATTCAAAGTGAATTGAAATTCAATTATTTTCCAAATTTAAAATCAAATAAAATTTCATTATTCTCAAAAATTTGAATTCAAAATTAATTGAATTTTCAATAATTTGAATTTAAAAAAATCTAAAATTTAATTATTTCTAAAATTTTCCATCGAAAATTTTTTTTTTTTTTTTGAAATTTAATAATTTCAATTATAACTCTAAGGAAATTCAATTATTTTTAACTATTTTAATAATATTCTTTGAAATTTCAACTATCTGAAACCATTTTTCAATTAAAAATGATTTTCAAATTATTGTATTTTGTCCACATTTTCTAATAAATTTTTAGTGAAATCATCTAAAATTTTAATTACAAAACACTTAAAGTTTCAATTAATTTCAAAAATTTCAATTTCAAATCTTTGAAAATTCAATTAAATTTAAAAAATGTTTTCCAAAAATTGTTTGATAAATTATTTTTAGAACTGTAAAATTTAATAATTGTTTGAAAATTAATAATATCTTTTGAAATTTAATTATTTCTAAAAATTTCAACTTTAACCCTTCGAAAAGGATTATTATTTAAAAAAAATTTTTTTTATTTAAAAATCTGTAAAATATTTTTGTTGAAATAAAAAACAAATCCACTTTTTTTTGGAATATAAATCGACTAAAACGACTTTTTGTGTCTTTAAGTTGATTCGAGGCCTGTGTTTTTATAATTAATATTTAATAGGTATTCGTTGGCCCCTGGTACCTTCAAAATTAAATTTGAAAAATAAATTTTTTTCAAATTACTATCTTGTACGAAATTTCCTGGCGCATCTTTTTTCTCATCATAAATTTTTTGTATTTGTATGCAATTTTTGAATGAATATACAACTTTAAAAAAAATTTCGTTGCTAAACGTTGTGTACTTCAGCTTCGTGAATTGAATTTTGGAATTTGGAATTTTAAAGAAACTTATTCCGAAATTTGGAAACACAATTATACAACTTTGGCAAAAATGAGAAAAAAAATTGTCAAAATTTGACACGTCATAAGATTACTATTAAAAAAAAACACATGAAATCAGAAAAGGCCAACTTCAAGTTAGGACAGAAGGACAGACCAAGCATTTTATTATTATATAATTTTATAAAAATTGTTACTAAAAAATTAATTTAACCGAATTTTAATTCAGCAGAATTTCTATTTAATATAATTTTTAGTGCTTCGAATTTTTAAATACTAGAATTTCCGAATTTTGATTTGTCTAAATTTTTATTTTTACCAATTTTCATTTGATAGAATTTTTAAAATGCCGTATTTTCATTTATCTAAAATTGCAAATGACCAAATGAATAATCGACAGAAAAAATTTAGACGCTATTTTTAAAATTTACCAAGTATCACGAATTTTGTTGATATTTTTCTGATTAGTTAATTTTAAAAATCGCGCCGAAATCTTTTTGTTGATTGTACAGTCGGTCATTTGCAATTTCGGACAAATGAATATTCGTCATTATAAAAATTGTATCAATTAAAAATTCGTACAAATAAAAATACGAACAAATTAATATTCGATGAATTGGAAATTTTGAGACATTTGAAAATTCGTAACATTTAAAAATTCTGTCGAATGATAATTATACGAAATTAAAATTTAAATTAATTAGAATTTTTTTAAATGAAAAGTTGGGTAAAAAGAAATTTTGTAAAATAAAAATTCTGCTAAACAAAAGTAACCTAAATATTTTTGTTAATATAAAAATTCGTTTATTAAAAAAGAAATTATGTTAAATGTCAATTCGAAAAATAAAAATTGACAAAATACAAAAAGTTAAAAATTTTAAAATTGCTTTCGAAAATTTGCACTCATGTAGCATAAAGCGAGTCCTCTACGTCTCTTGGTTGCTAAGGAAATTTTGGTTTAAATTAAAAAAATGGAGAAAATTTCCTCAATTAAATATAAAAATAATATTAGAAATTATTCGTAATATTGATGCAAATTTAGGTGCTGTGTTTTTTTCTACAAAATTTCAGTATTTAATATTTCGTGAGAAAAATTGTAAAATTTAAATATTTTTTTCGAAGGATTTTTTTTTTGTAGAGTATACTAATTAAGATGTAATGGAAGAATTTTAAAAAATTAAAAAATTTGGTGACTGTAGCATGAAGTTTATACATACTATATACCTTATTGTAGTATATATAGACGATTAGAAAGTATAGATTCACAGCGTGAGAAACTGCGAAAGCCCTATGTATGTATCTATATATATATATATATAGATACATACATAGTAGAATCTCAGCTGAAAATCCCTATAAAGGATCCTGTACATTTTCTTGCACAAGATCATGTACATATATGCACATGGACCTAATCCTATATGGAATCAGTAACTGAACTTGTACAAGAAATTGTAACAATAAAGATGAACAGGAATGCTCACAAATGATCATGTGAAAACTTTTTTTCTTTAGGAATATAGAAAAAAGGTTTCTATACGTGCCTCGATTTCCCTTTCAAATTTTCATTTTTCTTTTTTTTTTGAATTACTGAAATTTCGTTTTTTAACCATCAAACTGTTATACCGGTCTCTTAGACCGCTGTCTAAAAAAATTGTTTCAAAATTTAAAATTGGTTAAATTTTATAACATAAATAAAAAATTTTTATATAGTGGTCTGTGATACTGCACGGAAAAAAAGAAAAAGTAATTTTTACTACTTTCATAGTAAAATGGGATCTGTCCGAAGTTTCTGCGCATCTATGGCAACTTTTACTCCAAAAATAGTAAAATTTGCTCCAGAAATAGTAAAATTTACTCCAGAAATAGTAAATTTTACTATTTTTTGAGTAAAAGTTGCCAGAGATGCGCAGAAACTTCGGACAGGTCCAATTTTACTATGAAAGTAGTAAAAATTACTTTTTCTTTTTTTCCGTGTGATATTAGCAAAAAGTGTGATGAAAATTCCTATAAGTAACTTGTGCACATGTTTGTGCGCATAACAGTTCTATTAGTTATCATAACCTGTAATTATTATTTTGAAATTTTTGTGATTCTGTAAACATGTAAATACGAAAATTATTTATAAATAAAACCGTTTTAAATCAATAAAAATTTGGGATGCATGATTATGCTCTAAAAATCATTGGAATTTTCATTTTATGGAATTTCATTTGTCATAATTATTTTTGAGCCGAATTTTTATTTGTTCAAATTAGTATTTTGCAGATTTTCGTCAAAACGATTTTCTATATTAACAGAATTTTTATGTAACCGAAAATTCACTTCACAGAATTTTTATTTGTCAGAATTTTTATTTAATCTAATTGGCATTTTAAAGAATTTTTATTGGGTAGAATTTCATTGCATAGAATTTTCTTTCAGATGAATTTTCATTGGTTCGAATTATTATTTCATATAATTTACATAAAATCAATTATATTAATACTACAAAATTTTTACTTAACCGAAAAATCATTTAACAAAATTTCTAATTGATGGAATTTTTATTTGTCCGAAATTGCAAATGGTCGAACAAATAATCGACAGAAAGGTTTCGGCGCGATTTTTAAAATCAGTCAATCAAAAATTATCCATAAAATAAAATTTTTCTGTCAGTTTCTTTGGCCATTTGCAATGTCGGACAAATAAAAATTCTATCAATCAGAAATTCTGTGATTTTTCGGTTGAGTAAAAATTCTGTAGTATGAAAAATCGCTTACATGGAAATTATATCAAATAATAATTCGAACAAATGAAAATTCATCTGAAATTTGAGTATTGAGAAAGAATTCAGAATTGAAATAATTCTATGCAATGAAATCCTTTAAAATTGTCAATTATGTTCAATGAAAATTGGAGCAAATGAAAATTCTGATAAATAAAAATTCGAACAAATAAAAATTCAGCTCAAAAATAATTATGACAAATGAATTTTCATTATATTATAATCATGAGTCCCAAAAATTTTGCTATAGTAGATGGTAAATGATTTAATTGTATCAAAATAAATTTTATTTGATGAAAATAAATTTTTAGTATAATTTAGGTCAGGGAATTTTTTTCCCTAGCAGTTGTTAGACACCTTGGTTACAAAAAAGATTAATGAATGATATCATTAAGATCTTATATACCTAATAAGAATGATTTTTTGTTGAAATTTAATTATTCTATTAATTTTAGAATCGACTGCAGAATCTTTTCCCTCAACTATCGCCACCATCTCCATGCAACATTCGTGAAGAATCAATAGAAATGACTGCAGAATGCTTGGCTAATGATGTGATAAGATACCTGTTAAAAGAAGATATTTATCAAATATCAAGAGGTCCTGTATCGCGAAGTATGCGCCACAATGTCTATCAAATGCTCAACAAACATAGTATTCTTTTTACCAGTATGGTAAATCGCCTAAACGTTGTACCAGATACAGCTTATGAGGCTTTCATGGGAGTTGCTGATGAACTCTTTCACAATGGCGGCATCACATGGGCGAGAATAGTTTGTCTTTATGCATTTATGGGACGTCTTGCACTTTGGGCAAGAGACAGAAGAATGCATTCTTTAAAGACAAAATTACCTTTATATGTCTCCAGATACATTGGAGAAGACATAGTATATTTCATTAAAGGTTATGGAGGCTGGGTAAGTTCTTTTTATTTTATATATATATATTTTTTTTTTTTTGCTTTACTTTTGTGAATGTCTATCACTGAGAGAAGAAAAGCACAGAATCCGTACTGTGACAAACGCTGGCCGTGAAAAATGGGTGTCAGTATCCGTTCTTTAGTTTTGTTCAGTTGGTGTCGTTCATAGTTCAGATACTAAGCTCTAGCAGCGCGGCAGCGGTGTGAACTAAGTTATACGGAATCTGTCTCATAGCGACCGACGAGTTCCATAACTGTGCTCGTGCGACTTCATGATAGATCTGTGTGTATAAACGCGTGTTAATTATTATTATTATTAATATTGAAAAGAAAATTTTTTTAAATTAAAATGTTATCGTAAAGATTATTATTATTTACTTATTATTTAAAAATATAAGTTCAATTTTTTATAAGAAATTTCAAAATGTATGAATAAAGTAAATAAAAAATATATATTATTTTTAAAAATCATAACCTCAAAACTAATGCAGTAGAGCGAAAATAATAAGCACAACATCCATTTCACATTTTAGTACGCCATCTATCACACAGTGACGCTGCAGCTGCGCTCAACTTGGTGTACAGATGCTGAACTTCTCCATTTCCGATTCCGTGCTTTTCTTCTCTCAGAGTAAATATTTTTGATATGTCATGCGGAAATAGAAATTAGGAATTCGGAAGAGGGAACTTCTAGATGGCCGTTTTTTAGGTGATTTATTTTTATTAACATTAGGGATAAATAAATCAGCGAAAATTTTTGCAATAAGTTTACTTAAATCTAAGTTGACTCCAGAAAAATACAATAAAATGAACTATAATTGTCGACGATCGATCCAAAAGTGATCTAGCATCAACTTATTTTCAAGATCCGTATCGTCAAATAATTGGTTCCTGAAATTTAGTAAATTTACTCTTAACTATTAAAATTTATTGTGTAGAAACATAGAATTATTTACTGGAAAATAATCATTCACCGATCTCGTTAATCGATACTCAAAAATAATATTTCACTCGCTTTTAAATCCAATGCTGATCAAAGGGAAATTAAATCGCTAATGCAAAGGCAATTGAGACAAGGTAATAATTTGTAATAAACTCATCAACATTGAAAACATAACGGTGACACCAACCCAATGTTGAAAATCTTCTCCGTTCGATTACTAACAATTTAACTCAACAATAAAATAACGATAACAAATATGTATTAAACTCAACTATTTATTGAATAAAAATATAACAGTTTTACACTAAATAATTTCAAGACACTTTGCCCACAAAATACATAATTTTCCAAAACATGTTGATCCACTGATGATCCTTTTATTGAACTGAACTATGAGAAACCGATTTCTCTTTAGATTCTAAATCCATAGTTTGGGTGCGCTATCGTTCCTTCCTTGTCAAAATTCGCAGCTTAGTCCTTGTTTCTCGGGGAATCTGGTGGCAACCTATATGGAAAGTCGGATAATGATGCTCATAGTCAGGCCCTTGCATTCTAATTTGTATTTTAACTAATTCTTATTGGGCTCTTTATCAAGCCCAATTCTTATGAGTTCTAATTTTTAAATAATAAATTTTTCTATGATCTAATGTTTCTCTAACGTCCCTGGTAAAAATTTCGAACTGTTTCCAGACTAATTTGGAATTAGTCCGAAACAGTACGGTTTATTGTCAGGTTTTTGTCATCCGGAATTAGTCCGGCTAAATCCGAAATTTTTCCGATTTGTGTAACTAGTAAATCTGGAATTAATCAGGTCTTATCTGAAGTCAGTTCGATCAAATGTAACTTATTAATGCAGATTTTAGATTTACTGATTTCACAGGCCAGATCAATATCGGATTCAATGGAACTAATTTTGCATTTATTAGTTGTGTATCATCCGATTAATTGTGGATTAGACCAGATCATCATGTAAATCTATCCTAATACGTTAATTGATTTTATAATTTACGAAATTTCCCTCACTTTAATCACAGTAGGCTGGGATTCGCTTCTTACCATTGATCTATAATATAACATAGAATTTTCGCTCACGTCTGTTTGGAAAGACTTGGAAGTAGAAGAGGAAGAGGTACAAGCGTTTCTAGTGTCAGCAGCAGAAGAAGTTTGATTCCGTCTGACCTAGACAATAAGACTATTAAAGACAGACTTAAAACTCTTCAGGATCTTGTCAGTGAGGAGAAGGTAAAGTACGATCTAGCAGACAATGGATCCATAAGAAGCGGCTTCAGTGCGCAGTCTTAGAGGCGCAGAAAGGAAGAAATAGCTCTGGCAGTCCGGAAAGGACTGACACCGAGGAGTAGAAGAAAAATCAAGAAGAGGCACCTATTGACAAAAAGATTGCGAAGGTGACTGTAACACCGAATCCTAAACAAACCAGTAAGAAGAAAGCGACGAATGAATCTATAATGGTGATCCGAGTTGCAACAGGAACAACTTATGTGATGTACTGAGCAAACTTCGGAATGAAGTGAATCCGGACGTCATTCACACGTAGGTCGTGAGTTCAAAGACTACAAGAAAGGGAGATCTCCTAATCAAAAGCAGAGGAGACTCCAATAATGAGGCATTTACCACTGAGATAACCAAAGCTGTTAAAAGCATTAGAAAAGTTGCAGACCGTGGATCGACAGGTTCCGCTGCCTGCATTGCCTTACCCAGGAGGAAGAGGTGATCAATAAAATGAAGGGTGATGGTCAATTGGTGCCATCGGTGGCATACGGCCACATAGGAAGAATTTTTAAGGCAGCTAACAGATCGACGGCGTGCTTCAAATGCGGTGAAGTAGATCATAAGTTTACAAACTGCAGTAGAAGCCCAAACTTCTTTTATAGAAAAAATGATGGTGATAAGGCGAACATTAGCCATATCGCAGGCAGCGGAAGATGCGGAGTCTTCAGGACGGCCCTTGAGGAGTCCAAGAAGACTTTTGCAGGTACGAAGAATAAATAGCCCAGTAAGAGCGGTAAGGGTCGCGACAGCGAGATCCCAGGGACCTTCACCTACGATGTTTAAAGTTTGACAGCAGTTCCGTAGTTTAAGGATTAAACCATCGGGAAGGTGTGATTTTTAGTGGGTCGACCAAAATCTGCTCCAGATATCTGCCTTGGATACTTAGGGTTATGCAGATTTTCCACTGCCCTCGTAAAAAAACATAGAATATTCGGATACACAGTTAAAAATTAGGTCAAATAAGAATTATCTCATATAGATATTAGGCCACATTACCAGTACAATAATAAAGTAGTAGGGGGTAATGTAGTGCACTGGCTCTACCGACTAAGCAAATGAATCAAATTACTTGCCGTCAATATAGTAGATGTGTAAATCATGCTCTTAAATTTCTTTAATATTTCAATCTTTTAGAATAATTTATATTTCTGTGATTTGATTTAATTCTTAATTATGAAATTAAGTAGAAATTGAGATTTGTAAACTGACAAATTATTATTTAACAGATATTAATTTTCGTATACTTGTAAAATATTTTATTTATAAATTTGTTTTTATTCAACAGGAACAACTGTGCATTGAGTATCCGGTTACAGAAGAAATGAGTGGAGCAATTTGGAGGAGTCTTTTGATGACAGGTGCAACTCTTGGATTGATTGCAACAATTTTAACTGTGACTTCCTGAAACAAAGTTGTAATAATACTCATGCGATATATCTGGAAAAAAATGTATTATCGCGTACTTATATCCTGTGATCATACCGTTAAAGATATTTTCGAATTGTGAAGAAAATTATTATTTATGATTGTAACACAAATTTTGTGTTGTGAAATACTTAGAAATTGTCTTATTTCGATATTTATTTATTTTTAACTAGAATTTTTAATTTTTTTTTTAAATAAAAAAGGTCAATACAAGTACCGTAAAAGTGCAAATATTATCATGAACAATAATTTATATGTGGATTTTATCTAGTAATTCAGGTAATTGTTCAAAATTCTTTGTTGTCATCACAACAAACATTTTTTTAGCCTCAAGTCCAGTATTCTATTTAGTTTAATAAAGAGAGGCTTCTTTAGTTTTATTAAATTACTAGTAATTTTAGATTAAGAAATTCATGAGAAGTTGAAGTAACTTAAAAATGTCTGTGGTTAGCTACTAATAATTCCAAGACTGTTTTCATTAGCAACAATTTCTCAAAAATCAATTCTCACGGTCCATTTAGATATTAAAAATTTTACTGAACTTTATAGGTAGAAAAACAAAATATTTCGTATTTATTTTTTTCTAATTTATTGTAGGTAGAAATATATAAAATAATTAAATTGCAAAGCGAAAGCTTAATAGGTAGTATAAATTTTTTCCATTTTTATTTTTCAACAAAGAATAATAGTGTCTATTTTTACTATTGTAAAAAAACTATATACACATTAGTGACGAGTAACAATGTGAATAAAGATACATTTTTTGCGTCAGATTTTATTAAATAATATTAAGTGAACTGTCAGCTCTTTTATAAATTTTGTAATTTTTGAATGAAAAAAAAATAAATACTTCAAATTAATTTTTTATGATTACAATTATTTATGCATTCAATAAAATGACTGAATTTTCATTTAACTCTTATGTTCGGAAGGGACCAGAAAATTTAATTATTCATATAATTAACTGCCAGATTTATTTACAAAGCGGAAAGCTTTCAACTAAGAAAACGGGTCAAGTAAAGCCACTGATTATTGCATTTACATTTGTTTAATGAAACTTTATTCAAAACAGTACATATTAAATATTTTACCAATTGGATTTTGAGAGTTCAAACCTCAGAAAAAACCACTAAAAATACTATCGGCATGCGCTTATTTTGGGATAGGTTTCAGTAAAAGAAGCACAGATATAATTCACAGAAACGGTCGTTTATTAAGAGAGACTATCGATGAATGTTCACACGATCGAAGCTATGGAGCAAGAGTGTGAGGGAGTGCGTGCGCATACGGACATGACGTAGACTCGTAACCGCTAGAGTCAATAGAGCATATACCGCGAAGGATACAAATCCAACACTCCCTCCCGAGATTGACTCGTCGTATTATAAAATATTATTAAAGTACTTAAAATTATTAAAGTTAACTTGATATAAAAATATAAATCGAACAATACAAAAATACTATAATTAGAAACGAAGTATTTCGTAAAATCACTTTTTCTGGTTAAATACTGATTATTTTCCATCAAAACAGTCTTTGGAATCATCTTTTATGGCACCGTCATTGAGATCAATTAGAATCCAGTCTTCCATTGTCAGTCAAAAAGCTCATGGCTAATCGCTATCTGAAGCAAATATAATACAGAAACATACATATATTATCATAAACCAGTCGTAAAAGAATTTTTTTATTGTCCCTTTTTTTTTGTTTTAAAATACTGTCATATACGATAAAATTTTTATTGAATTAAGAACAGTCGTTATTAAGAATTTTATCTCGTAGATTGGTATGTACTTCAAAACTAAGAGGCTTCGTCATTATATCAGCCAATTGTTTCTTAGTCGAAACCCATTCAATATTAACACGATCGTATTTAACGCACTCTTTAACGTAATCTTGATGAACATCTGTCATATGTCTTAGCCTATTTCCACCGTTAGTCTTTGCACAAATTGTTGAAGCTTTGTTATCACATTTTAAAGTCGCGGGAAGAAAACTGTCTTTAAAAATTCTCATTAGAGATTTATTAGATGCAATTATTTCTTGACAAGCTTGACTCATAGCGACAAATTCAGCTTCGCAAGTTGATAACGCAACATAAGTTTGTTTATTTGCTCGCCAAGCAATAGTGTCTCCAAACAGTCGTATCAGAAAACCACATGTCGAAATAGAATCTTTACAGTCCGCAAAACTCGCATCCGAATAAGCTAACAAATCGTCTCGTCTACCTAAAAATTTAAGGCCTAAACTTTTCGTCCCCTTCAGATACTGAAAAACTCTTTTGACCATTTTCCACTCGTTTTCGGTCGGATCAATTTGATGTCTACTCAAGACATTTACAGAGTAGGCTATATCTGGGCGAGTAGCTCCAGATAAGTACAAAAGACTACCAATCGTTTCACGGTACGGAATGTCAAGGGGTTTTTCGCAAATTTCGTAACTGTCATTTTCTTCTCGTTCCCTACGTTCGCGATTAGCAACCTGTCGTGTCGTCATTGGTGTATTTTTGGGGAATTCATTTTCAAAACCAAATTTCGTTAAGATTTTCTCAATGTAATTTTCTTGAGTGACTGTCGTCGTTTTTAAGTTTCTTTGTCTTCGAATGTCCATACCTAGGTAATGTTTAGGTTCGCCTAAATCTGTCATTTCGAAAGAAGTCATTAGTTCGTTTTTGATTTCTAACATTTTCTTACTGTCGTTACTAGCTAATAAAATATCATCAACATAAATTAGTAATATAACTATCGAATTGCCAGAATGCCAAGTGAATAAACAAGGCTCGTAATCGTCGTTAATCAAACCTAATGAAAGTGCAACTTCAGAGAACTTTTTGTTCCACTGTTTTGGACTGACTCGTAAACCATAAATTGCTTTGTGAAGCTTGCAAACTTTGTTCTGTCGTGAATTTTGAGGAATTTCTACACCGTCTGGAATTTCCATGTAAATCTCGTCTTCTAAAATTCCGTTTAAAAAGGCAGATTTAACGTCTAATTGACACGCGTCCAAGTCATAATAGTTAATTATCGCGAGAACTGTTCGTACTAGAGTAAGTCTGGAGACCGGATCATAAGTTTCTTTCAAGTCGTATGAGTTTGTGTCTTTAAATCCTCGAATTACTAATCTAGCTTTAAATTTTATTTTACTGAGACTGTCGTACTTTTGTTTAAAAACCCATCTCGAATCGATAATGTTGGGCTTTTTACCGTCTTTGCCAATTTTCGGTCGATCTACTATTGTCCATACTTGGTTTTTGTTTAATGATTTTAATTCGTCGTCGATCGCTTTTAACCACTCGTTTTTGTCTTTAGATTCTATCGCTTGTTTGAAAGTTGACGGATCGTTATTGATTTCAGAGTGAAAACAAAATAAAATTTCGTCGTCTGTTTTATTTTCTGTTAGTTTAAACTCGTCTTCAATACTCGGAAAAGTATAACTATTTGAAACATTCGTACTTTTGGAAATTTCGGCAAAACTTATATCAGCTATTTTCCGACTACGCGTCTCGTAAGGTTCTCTTGTGACTTTAATCCTTTTGGTTTTTACTGAGATTTCATTCGAATTCTCTCCCTCCGTTTCTAACAGTCTTTTTCGTGGTCTGCCGCGTTTCTTCGTTTGAGCTCCCTCCGTTTCTGACAACGCGTTTTGATTTTGTACATCTTTTTCGTTACTGTCTTCAAATTTAATAAACCAGTCGTTTATGGAGAAAGTCGTTTCTGGAAGAGGCCAATTTTGTATCGAGTCTTTATTATATTTGTCACCGAAAACAAGTTTCTCGTTAAAACGAACATTTCGAGATTCAAAGAATTTTCCGGATTCAGGATTGAGAAAAACGTAACTGGATGTCGTGTACCCTACAAGTATACCTCGTACCGCTCGTGCCGAAAATTTAGAATCTGGTTTTCTCGTAACGGACCAGTAGGCTAAACAACCAAATCGTTTTATTTGATTCAAGTCGAAGTGAAAATTAGGCGCAAATTTATTCAAAGGAGTTTCAAAGTCAATTGATTTGTGTGGAGTTCTATTATAAACATAAACCGCCGTTCCCAATGCCAAATCCCACATGTTTGGTGGAAGTTTCGAATCAAACATGATCGATCGAATTTTCTTTTGGATCGTTTGATTAAATCGTTCAGAGACTCCGTTGTGTTGAGGAGTGTCTGGATTCGCACACTGTCGTTCTATACCTTCACGTAATAAAACTTCGTTTGTATAACCTCCCATAAATTCGGTTCCTTGGTCTGAACGCAAATAGCAAACCTTTTCGTTAGTTCCTAGCAAATTTCGAATACTTTTAATGAATTTTTCTAAACATAGACCCGTCTCATCTTTCGTTTTCATAGGGTAAGATAAAGCCAGTCGCGAAAAATCATCAATAAAAACAACGATATATTGATAACTATGTGAATGTGTGGGCGGAGATATTTTACCCATTACATCGGAGTGAATGATTTGTAACGGTCGTGAAGCTCGATTTCTTTTATTATGAAAGGGTAATTTATTAAGTTTCGTAAGAGCGCATATCTCACAATCGAGAATACTGT
The DNA here is from genome assembly GCF_019393585.1 of Leptopilina boulardi. Classification (NCBI taxonomy): domain Eukaryota; kingdom Metazoa; phylum Arthropoda; class Insecta; order Hymenoptera; family Figitidae; genus Leptopilina; species Leptopilina boulardi. Next base: position 2,814,553 of record NW_026137909.1, read on the forward strand.
CGTCAAAAACTACAGACTGAAGGTCTTTATTATCTTTCCACAATGATTGTAATTTTCTTAAATAACCACATGACGCATGGCCCATTCGTACATGCCAGAGCATGGCTTTGTTCTTTTTCAAAAACTCGTTATATCTATTGTTGTTAAATGGGGTAAATTCGTCTAAAACATCAACTTCGGGCAACTCGTCAACATTAGTTATTTTTCTTTTTATTATGGAGTTGTCAAAATCGGATATTACTTTATTATTAATCGTTTCGGTATTTTCTTGAACTTTATCGTTAAATTCTTTTTCAGAGATTTTATTTAAAACTTCGATTTCATTCGTCACTTCATTTTTAGTCGTATTAATTAAATCATTCGTTTCATTGTTAGTTTTGATATTTTTATCAGTCAATTCATTATGTTGTTTAGTACTTTCGTCAAATACAGTCGTGTCAAAAATAGTTGTCATTGAATTTTCATTTAAACTCTTCCTATCAATTTTAAATTCAAGAAACCAATATGGTTTCTCATATACCCCCGTCGCGAGTAGATTTTTTGAGTCGGAATGAAAAATATTAACGCGCTTATCGTCTAAATGAGTGGAAAAACCTGCTTCTGTCAGTCGTCTAAGTGAAAGCAAATTTTCCGAAACCGAATCGGTATAAATCACGTTCGTTAATTTCAAGGATTTGTTGCAATTAGAGATTAAATTAACATTTCCTTTACCTTCGGCTAACAGATCAGCATTACTGTCTTTATTCGCGCATTTAATAATATTAGAATCGACTTTATTCAGCCTATCAAAAATATTTTTCGAATTCGTAATATGTTCTGTCGCACCTGTGTCTACAATAAATGAAATATATTTGTGACTTTTATTTTCAAATTTATTTGCCTTTGAAAGACTATATAAGTAAACGGGCGAAATCGTTTCTGTTTTTAAGGCGGAAACAGTGCTAGACATTGACAATGATGTATTTTGTGTTGTAATTTTATTTAACATACCTGTATTATTTTTCTTGATTTCCATGAAACCAACCTTTGGCGTTTCACTCGTACCCGTTCGTGGCTGTCTTTGTTGTGATTGTGAATTTGTTTTATTGTCAACTGATCGTTTTTTATTTTTATCATTGTTCTTTTTGTAAGTATATTTATTTTTATCGTAATTAGACCTGAATGATTTAAAATATTTTTTGCCTCGATTTGAATGTGATTTAAACTGTCGTTTTGAATTAGCGTGAGGAAAATTTGATCTATTATTTAAATTATTATTGGAAAACTTACATGCGATTCCTCTGCCTCTGCCTCTGTTTCTAGCCAGTCGTTTTTCACACTCATAAGCTTTATGAGTTGTGAATTTTTGACACTCGTAGCATTTTCGTAAACCTTGACCTTTCAAGGGACATTCGTTCTTCATATGGCCATAATCGTCACACTCGTAACATCGTTCGTTTACCCACTGTCGTTGACCCGAATTTGCGAATTGTACGGAGGCCATAGCAGTCGTTTTTGAACCAGGATGGTTCTTGGTTGCTGCTTGTGCTTGATTTGCTTCCGCCTGTATAATAAATAATTTGAGGGCTTCATATTTTAGACTTTTACCGGTCTGATTTTTAGTCATAAATTCAACGGATTGAACTTCGGGTAGTTGAGTTGAAATTGAACTGAAAAGTGCATCGCGTTTCTCTTCGTCCGATAATACAGTTGAACCCGGGATATTTTCGTAATTTAAGATAATTTCTTCAAAACGTTCTAAAAATTTTGCGGCCGATTCTCGTTTTATATCATATTGAATTGAATAAAGTTGTTTTCGTAAGGTAACACTCGTTAAATTTATTTCACATCGTTTAAACTCTCGTAATTTATTAATAATTTCAATTGGATCTTTAATGTGCAAAACACGTGTATGATAAATTTTATCGACTCGATTTATAAGAATATCCCGAACTTTGAATTTATGTTTTTCTTTTAATTTTTCGTTTAGTCCTTCCGGTGGAGCAACTGTCGTATCTATAATATAAAGCAAATCAATCGTACGTAATTCGGATGTTAAAAACTCGTAAAAATGTTCAAATTTTGTTTGAGAATTTAATTTCTAATCATGTTTAATTCCACTGTCTTTACCAATTAATTCAATTTTAATTGTCTCCTTTAATTGATTCGCGATCGTATTTGAATTATTCGTATTATTAACTGTCGCGGTACTTTGTGTGACTGTCGGATTATTTTTATTAATAAATTGTAAATTCGGACTGGAAAAACTAGAATTTTCATTGGTAACTGTCGTCATTTTGAAATTTTGAGGCATTATTGTATTTTCAATAATTCTAGGTTTTTTACCTTATTTTCCGGTTTACAACGGTCAAGCCATGTTTGCATGGTTTCATGCATTTTCGTTGTCATATTAAGGGTTAAATCCATCATGTGTTCTAGTTGACCCATTCTCGAATCCAAAACATTTATTCGTCTCTCCATTTTGCCGTTGCTTGGATCGGAATTTTCGTCACTATTGAACTGTCGTTTTGTGCTTTGAATAGGGCCAACTGCCCCTTTATCATTATTATTCGTTAAATTTTTATTATCAATACTGTCGTTGTTATTTATTTTACTGTCTTTCTTATTACTGTCCTTTTGAGTACTGTCGTTTTCAGAAGTCACTTCGTTTTTATTTTTTGAATTAATTTCATTGTCAGAACTGTGGTTTTTGTGTAATTTTTTATTAACCAAGTTTTTATTACTGTCATTTGTTAACAAATTGTCAGTACCGTCTTTACTACCGTCTTTACTGTCATCGTTTTGATTTTTGTTGTCGGAAGTCATGTCAGGATGATTTGGACCAATTGGAGGAATGTTATTCTCCATATCGAGATTAACTGGATCAATTTCGTCGTTTCCAGGACCGCTCGTTGTAGTTCCTGGCGACACACCTGCCAGATAAAATTTTAGTTTATAAAACTGTCATTAATTTAAATTTGTTGTCGACAACACCATCGTACTGTCATTACATATCGTTAAACAATTCGTTAAAAATATACAGAAATATAATCGTAAACAGTCGTAAACCATTCGTTTTCAAATAATCACCTGAATTTTGTTCAATGCCATTAATAAAATCATTGATGTCTTTCATGACTTCTTTATCTGTCAACATTTGGTCCGGTCTTGTTAGAGAAGTGTCACTTGGATTTTTGGCCTTCAAATCACTTGGACTAGCATCTCTTATGCATTTGACGTCGCCGTTTGGTGGAGCTAACCTCTCAAGTTCTCGGATTTCTTTCACTAAATTGTCCCAATCGTTTTTCAGTGAATTCTTGCCTTAAAATAAAATTTTGGAATAAATTATCAAAATACACAGTCGTTAATTAAATCGAAAATCTCGAGAAACTAAAAGTCTTTTCTTGAAACATAAAAACAGAACACATGTCAGAATGAATCAGAAAGAATCAGTCAAGTTACGCTTGTTACCAACAAACGCAACATAAACAGATTTAGTTGTTATCAGTCTTCAGGAATGAACACAATTCCCTCAGAAATAAAAACAAACCAGAAGAACGGTTTCATGTGTCTTTTGATTAAAAGAAGTGAGATTTGAAAAATTATAAATTACTAGTCAATTAATTAAAACTATCGTCAATAATTAGATTTAGAAATAAAATTAATTATTTTATTCTTGTACATAAATGCCCTTGTCGTTACTAATATATTCAGTAAAAAAAAAAAAAAAAAGAAACTTTCGTTATATAGGCAACTGTCATTAAAAATTTTTCAAAAAAAATTCTCACTCTATAACACTTTTCGTAAAATAAAACTTTTCGTGGAAATACTTGGTCCTTCATTTTAGTAAAATGCATTTTATTTTAACGACGTCGAAAATTAATATAAACTCAAGTATATACTGAGAATTTATATGTTTTATATCAAATGATATTTTGCTGTAAATAATTCATGAAATAGATTAAGTGCACTGATTCTAATCGTTAAATAAAACACTCGTTAAAATAAATTATTTAGATATAAATAATTATTAAAAATTCGTTAAACACTCGTAATTTTATTTAGTTCGAACTTGTTTTTAATTTTGTTTCAGCTGTGAAAAGCACAGACTCTATTTGTAAATAGTAGTCAAGTGTCATCTATCGGTCAATTTATTTACTTATCCATAACAGATAAGGTAGGAAAAGTATTGACCGACTGTCGTTTCTTATAATTGCTGTTTCGTTCACAAATCGTTTAATTATTATATTGCAATATATAAATTATTACACACTCGTTAATATTTCTTTTATTAATTGATTTAAGAGAAAAATCAAGTACTGGTCGTTGTTTAGTAAATCACTCTACTTACTCAAACTGATCGTTTCTCCTTCAGCAAAAGTTGCCTTGAAAAAGGAATCGTCTATCCCTATCCGGACTTCTATAATTTCACTTTCTAATTCCAGGGCCTTTCTGCATCTATCTATCACCTTTTTAATTGTCGCAGTCATTGCAAACGGTCGTTTAAATCCTTTTAACTGTTCGTAAAAACTCGTAGTTCACTCGTTACAATCCTGGGCACTTGATCACAATGGACGCGCGAGGCAAGTCTGTACACGCCGCGAGCACGCCGAACGCGACGATGATTAATTCTCGAAAAAAGTTTCTTTTACTAATCCCAGCGCAGCAGAATTGTTGCCGGGCCCATAACCTATCGGCATGCGCTTATTTTGGGATAGGTTTCAGTAAAAGAAGCACAGATATAATTCACAGAAACGGTCGTTTATTAAGAGAGACTATCGATGAATGTTCACACGATCGAAGCTATGGAGCAAGAGTGTGAGGGAGTGCGTGCGCATACGGACATGACGTAGACTCGTAACCGCTAGAGTCAATAGAGCATATACCGCGAAGGATACAAATCCAACAAATACAAATATAATAAATAAATTATAAATACATTTTTCCTCATCAAAAAGAATAAAATTGTCTTGAAACTCGTTACGCGTGGGTTTTTGGGGTCGCTGATTACAAATCCAGTTAGTTTTTCAAAATTCAAAATGGCAGATAAATTTATTAAAAATTAACGTATTTCACTTGAAACTCATTTCTTAGAAGTTTTTGGGGTCACTGATTATAAATCTGGTGTCAACAACCCCAAAAAACTACCAAGTAACGAGTTTCAAGTGAATTCGATGTATTGTAAGAAATTCATTTACCATATTAAATTTAAAAATTCTTGAAACTGACTTAAGGATACCTTAATAGAGTGTTTTTCTTATTATAGAATCGACAAAAAGAGATCATTAATTTTTTGAACCTTTTATTCCTTTTAGTAGACCAGGTCACATATTTTAAAATGTATGTGAGATCTTCATAAAGCAATGGAATCCAAACGATTTAAAAAAAATTCATCATATTGAATTTTGAAAATCTGACACTAGGTTCCAAATAAGTGATCCCAAAAACCCCTGAGTAACGAGTTTCAAGAAAATTAGAGCGATTTTTGAAAAAAAGTCCACCATATTGGATCCGCTATTTTTGAATTTTGAAAACCTGATATCAGATTTGTAATCAGCAACCTAAAAAATTTCCGAGTAACGAGTTTCGTGTCAATTTTATTCTTTTTTATTAAGAATAATGTTGTATTTTGATAATGGACAAAAAAATCAAATGGCGATTATTTTAAAAATTTGACCCGATATTAAAAAACGGCTACTACCATTCGCATTCAGCGTACTTAAATTAGGTTAATGCACTACATGCCCAGATTGTTCATTTTTTGAACTAGCACAGTGTTATTTTTAATGACATCCTATATAAAAAAAATTTAATTTAAACAATTTAATCTTAACAAAAAATTGTTGTAAAATTTAAATACCATCAACATAAAACTTATTTATATTGGTTGAAAATAATTTAATATAATTAATATTGAAAAAAACAATTATTGAATAATTTAGATATTATTAACTTAAGAAGTAGTAATGGATGATTGCAGCTCATTTATCTTGTATACTAATTGAACTGTAAGTATTTCTTTTTCGGTGTCAACAGAATTTAACGGCCAAATTCTTACTTTCTTTCCATTAATAGTTTCACGAAAAGTCCTTTCAAACTTTTTTAAATATATTCCTGACGTCAAAAAGTATAATCCTTTTTTATTTTCAATAATACGACCAATGTCTGCTATTCCAACTTGGCTGTTCATTTTAATTTGAAACAATACTAATTCTTCATCAGTATCAGTACTTGGAACATTTTGTAATGCATTTTCTCGATCCTTATATATTATTCGAGACCTTTGAGAAAGCGTTGGGTGTAAACTTGATTTACGAAAATTCATAGCAACATAAAGGGTAACAGGTTGATTTATCATCAATTCTTCTGTGCACTGTCTTAGAGCTAATCTGTATAACGCAACTTCAAATCGTGGTTCAAATCTTTCTACATTAGATACAAAATCATTAAGACTTGAATAGATGACGTAGTAGTCCTCAAATAGAATTTGATTCTCAATATCTCCTAAACTATGATACATTAAAAATACAGACTCCACATCGTGTCGGATCACCCCATCAAATGTATTGGCAATTATTTGCCTAGCTGATTCTAAATCATTAACCTTATATAATAATTTTTTATATAGCAAATCTTTAACGAAAATGTTATTTATTTTGAAAAATTGATATTTTTGTAGAGATGAAAAAGATTTAAGATCTTCCACAAACATAGCATATGTAGGAACATTATTTTGAATCATACTGATTCCTAAAACATATTGTTTTAAATTCTCTTTCCATTCTTTGAAACTGTGTAGAATTAAATTTGAAGATATATCGTATGCAGCACTCTCAATAATTTCGCTTCTTTTATTTTGTATCATTTCTTCATTTTTAAGTGACATCAATTCTTCTTGTCTAATTTTAAACCACTCATCTTTTTCTATCTCCTTTTGCGTTATATATAAACAAAATTCCCCTTCATTTGTGTTTTTAACATGCGTTATAATAAAATTGACTTCTGGATATATAATGTACTGATTTAAAAAACTATAATGAAATGCTCCAAGATCGACAAGTCCATATTGAAAATCAGCATTTATGCGATAGAGTATTTTTATCATAGAATCAGTTTCTAACACCTTTGTTGGTTTTATTTCCAATGAAATATCATTCAGAAGGGTAATATCATTGAAATGAAAGTCCTTATTCTTTAAATAAAGAATTCTATGAATATTATAGTTGTTAGAAAGGGTTTGACGAAACCACAGTTCTCTCCTTCCTAGATGATTCCTATTACTTTGCAAAGTAGTTAAGTACTCGAGAGTTAATCGAATTTTTAACAACAATTCCTTATCTTCTTTTATTTCAAATAATCCTTTTTGCTTAAATTGCTGTAAAGCCTTAACGCACTCATTATAATATTCTTCTCCAAACATATGCATATAATACAAATTGTCATCACTGAGTTGTCCATGATTATTGTTATTATTGTCCTTGAAGAACACAGCCTTTGATGTTTCAGTATCATCATCACCTTCTTTTCTAAGTTTGGATCCACTCGGAGTTCCTGGAGCATTATCTCTCAGGTTACTTTCTGAAATGCCGGATATGTTATTTTCCACAGGTAATGACAAATATTTCGTTTCACGAAAATCATTATTTGTCAAACCTTCTCTTGTAAAAACTTGTTTAGATCCCTTAGAAGTACTAGGAATATCATCACTTGCTAAACTTCCTCTTATATTAAGTTGTCTATGTGTTTCAGGAATAACATCTAAAGCCAAATTTTGTTCTTCTATATTAAAATTTTCAGACGGATTAGGTTTCATTTTCTTTATCGGTGGTTCGTGACTTTTAATTGTATTCGGATTAACTTGATAATTAGTTTTTATGTTTGTATCTGTAAGATTAAAATGTATCATTTTTCGGAGAATATCATTTTCTCCCATTTCCAGTGGATCATTCGAAAACGTATTAGTTGCTGGATTATATTCACGATAATAAATTTTGTTTGCCTCATAATGTATTGGAAACACTGGAAGTGGATATTTATTGCCTTCAATGGTTCTAAGTTGTGCAATATTGCCATTTGATGATAAGCACGTGGGTCCAAAGAAGTTCTCACCACCTGGATAATAGTATTGAACTAGTTTGTAATGATTCTCCTCTAGTAAAACCCTTCGTTTCAGACCATTAAATGTGGTTGACAGTTTCATATTCGTTTTTAGTTTCTTTAACATGGATGTTAATAGTAATTGGAGATTTTGATTTGAAGAATTGTTTTGAATTCTTTCAAGCATAGCGTAGTAAATCTTGTACAATATTTTGGAACTAAATTTGCTTAGAAAGAAAGTTAAATCAAAATTAGGATCTCTTATTAAAGGATAGCCAATATGTATGACTTTCAATAGGTACGCTGTTTCAATAATCTGCTTATTATCCAGACTTAAAGCAATATGGGAAAACAAATTTTCATATGCCATAATCAAAAATTTCTCTGTTAGAGAGTTTTGATTTATTTTTCTGTATGTTTCCTTTTCATTATAGGCAGAAAAAAATAGTGCCGGTGCTAAGAAAATTACTAATTGTATTTCATAAGTTTCTTTTTTGTTTTTCTTCTGTAAATGAAACACTCGTGCAATATTAACGTAATCACTAAAAGAAGCGTATACTGTTTCTTTTAGTATAGATTTAACCATTTCTAAACCAGCCATTGCATATATATAATCAACGTGCATAATGTTCATATTTTTATCGTCTGGCTCGGGAAACAGTGGTAGAATATAATCAAAATAAACTTTCTTAACTGACAAATACTTAAGTTTTGGACTTTTCTTTCTATTTAAGCAGTAATCCATACTGATGTAATTGAAATGGTGCTCCTGTTTTATAAATTTTATAACATTGGAATAAGATGTATCATTTGCCCTGATGATTATTCTTGCTAAATATTTGTTTAGATTGCCATAATGAGAAAACAAAGCCGTTCTAATGATGTATTTATATGTATTATCAACGTATAACGCATCAAGCATATCATTTTCGCCACCACCATAGAGATCACTTCCTTTCAATATTGTCTGTAGAAGCTCAAGCTTTGTCTCAGATTCATTGTTGGAATCTTTAAGATATTCAAATAAAGTGTTCAGCACAGAAATAGTTTGACTTTGTTGATTGGATGTAATTAGCTTTTTGTTGTAAAATATAATTCCAAGGGTGGTTATGTAGTGACAAACAGAAAGGAACTGAAAATTTAGTGAATCTGGAAAGGAAACTGATATGTGTTCCATCATGTGCCGAGTCGCTTAATTTTGTCTTTACTATCTATTTTTTATACTTTTTGCTGTTATATCTCTACACTTTCTTGGAGTTTTTGATGTTTCCTTAGTGGACCTGAAATAATTAAATTTTTATTTTATTTATTTATACAAAAGTTTTCTTCCCAGTCATAAGTGAAATTAATAGATTTAATTTTGTATATTCTTGAGTTTGACAATGAAGAATAAGATCGTAAAATTTCTCTTATTGTTAAATGAAATTTTAATTTCCCCAAACTGATCCATTTGTAATGGAGGGTTTAAAAAATACACAATTAAAAAATCGTCTACATTATGAAGAAATAACCGTTAACAAATTGAAGGTACTTAATCAGCAAAAAATCAAATGGAATTTCACATATGGAACCCCATATAGGATTTCATATGAAAATCCATGAAGTTTCTCTTATAAAATTAAGCCGAAATTTTGAACAGGATTTAGACTAAGAATCAACATCAGGGTGTCTAACAGTCAGGGAAGTAAGGGAAAAGTCAGGGAATTTCTTTACTTTCTGGAATTTTTTTAGAATAAATTAAAGTATAACTATTACCCGGCTGAAAAAACTTGTACAAGAAAATGAACAAGTTCTTGTACATGTTCATTAGTGAACTTGTACAGTTTCTTGTACATGTTCAAGTAATGTTTTTGAACAAGTTCAGCATCCGGAATTGAAACATGTTCTTGTACCAGAACTTGTACAATATCATGTATAAGAAAATATACTTGTACAAGGAAATGTACATGTTCTTGTATATTTTCTTATCCATGATATTGTACAAGTTCTGGTACAAGGACATGTCTCAATTCCGGATGCTGAACTTGTTCAAGAACATTACTCGAACATGTACAAGAAAATGTACAAGTTTATTAATGAACATGTACAAGCACTTGTACATTTTCTTGTACAAGTTTTTTCAGCCGGGTAGTTTCAATTTTTTTTTACTTTTTTCCCATAGCAAGTGCAAATGAAAAATTTGGCCTTCACACTCAATTATTAAGCATGTGATGTATCTTATATATTCGCAGTAATTAAATAATTATTTACTACTATTTATTGAATCTAATAAATGATTATTTTTTAAACTTGGAACAATTAATTAATTTTTTTCAATGAAATATTTGGTTTTTTAATATAAATAAAAATTATTTGATACAATTTTATTTTATCGGTTCAACTTCAAATAAAGTAAATTATTCATTAATACGAATAATTTATTATTTAATGCTAATACCCACATTTAACTTATAAAAATTTTTACGGCGTAGAATATTAAAGTATCGAATTTCTATTTAGCAAAATTGTATAAAGTGGATTTTATATTATGCAAAATTTTCAATTTACATTTAACTGAAATTCGATTTAAAAGAATTTCTATTTAGCAGAACTCTTATAAATCATTCCTAATTCCTTTTTTAAAATTTTAAATTAATATATCATTTCAATTTAACGAAATTTATGTCTAGAAAAATTGCTAAAAAAAGAACTGAGTAGAATTTTTCTTAAATGAAAATTCTGTTAAATAAGAATTAGTTCGAATTAAAATTTTCTTTAATAAAAACTTTGTTAATTAAGAATTTTGTTAAATAGAAATTCTGTTAATTGTGGATTAATTGAATGACAATTCTGTTAAGTAAATATTTTGATAAATCGAAATTTACTAAAATAACAATTCTATTAAAAAAATTGTTCTTTATGCAATTTTTCTTAACATAAATTCCGTTAAATTGAAATTGTATTAATTTGAAATTCGATATACTAGAAAGTCTACTTTATATAATTTCACTAAATAAAAATTTGATAATTTAAGATTCGACGCCGTAAAAATTGTTTTAAATTAAATGTTGAGATTATTTATACGTCGCCAATTAGTTTATTTATTTCACTTAAATTTTTTATTTTTTATGAAATTTATTCATTTGGTTCAAATACATGTGAAATTAGTGGATAATAGATAGGTAAATGATTTATTTAAATCAAAATAAAGAGCCTCGGCAAGCCCCATGCAAAAAATGCCCATTTTTCGTACCTCGAATTTTGAATCTTTTTTTATGCCAAATGGTTACATATGATGACCCAATAATCCCTGCAAAATTTCAAGATGAGCATGTGCCCCCTTTCCGAAATACAGGGGGTCAAAGGGGGCCATGTCCAAAATTAGAATATGCAATATAATCGAATAATAATGTTAAAAAAAACCAGACCAAATGGTTCCCTTAAGATTTTCGTCTGCTGATTACGAATTTGATGTCCGTTTTTAAAAATTCAAAATGTCGGATCCAATATGGCGGACGACATTTTTAAAAATCGATCCAATTGACGTGAAAATCGTTACTCGGGGGTTTTTGGGGTCTCTGATTACGAATATGATGTCCGTTTTTAAAAATTCAAAATGGCGGATCCAATATGGCGGACGACATTTTTGAAAATCGATCCAATTGACTTAAAACTTGTTACTCGGGGGTTTTTGGGGTCTCTGATTACGAATATGATGTCCGTTTTTAAAAATTCAAAATTTTGGTTCTAATATAACGAATAAAGGCAAGATTTAAGGCTAAATTCAGCTTGCAAAGGCCAGATGTAATAATTACAAAACCATCTAAAGTAAGATCCGCCATTTTGAATTTTTAAAAACGGACATCATATTCGTAATCAGCGACGTCAAAAACCCCCGAGTAACGATTTTCAAGTCAATTGGATCGATTTTCAAAAATGTCGTCCGCCATATTGGATCCGCCATTTTGAATTTTTAAAAACGGACATCATATTCGTAATCAGAGACCCCAAAAACCCCCGAGTAACAAGTTTTAAGTCAATTGGATCGATTTTCAAAAATGTCGTCCGCCATATTGGATCCGCCATTTTGAATTTTTAAAAACGGACATCAAATTCGTAATCAGCAGACGAAAATCTTAAGGGAACCATTTGGTCTGGTTTTTTTTAACATTATTATTCGATTATATTGCATATTCTAATTTTGGACATGGCCCCCTTTGACCCCCTGTATTTCGGAAAGGGGGCACATGCTCATCTTGAAATTTTGCAGGGATTATTGGGTCATCATATGTAACCATTTGGCATAAAAAAAGTTTCAAAATTCGAGGTACGAAAAAGGGGCACTTTTTGCAGAGGCTCTTTTATTTGATCAAAATAAAAATTTTTAGTGTAATTTAGGTAATCCCTGATGGGTTCCGATTCTTACGTCCATGGTTGGATCAGTTTGGAAATTAGATCCTTCAAAAGAATTTAACTTCTTAATATTGGTTGGCATAACTATTTTATTAGTTAGTTTAACTAATCAATTTCTTGAAATAACTATTTAATTAGTTACATTACTAACGAATTGGTTGGGCTGACTAACTAAATGGTAACAGTAACTAATATAACTTATCAAAAAAACTTTTACTAACGAAATGGTAAACGTTTCTTTTAATGTATTTAAAATGTCAATTTCAATATAATGAAATAATTGATCAAAATCAAACTACGATTATCCGTTTTTCAATAATCACAGGTACACAAAAAAAGTGTTTTGGCCGAGACACTACACTTGTGTATTCCCTTGTATTTTCGCTGCTGAATCCGAAGTCAAAATTGTCAGATTGGCTCTTGTTTTTGACTCAAAAAACCACTCAAAAAAACTAATTAAAATAAAAAAAAAAAATTCGAAGTCAGACTTGTCCGATTGGCTCAAAATTTGGAGAAAACTCAATAATTTGCTAAAAAAAACGAATTAAAGTCAAAAAATTCAATTTTTTTTCTGTTTCACTAATTTACTGTTTTTGCATACATTTTTTTTCCACTGAATTCGAATTTAAAGTCAGTATTGTCACATTGGCTCAAAATTTTTGAGAATTTAAAAAACATTAAAGCGATATCATAATGTCCGCTTCATGGGGACATTCCACGGTGATATTCCTGTGACATTCGCGTGATATTGAGGGAATATTCCTCTGATATTAAGCGAATATCCCTGTGATATTGAGAGAATATCCCTGTTATTTATAAAATTCTAAAATAATGTTTGTTTTGATTGTTTTGAATATTTAAATGAAAAAAAAAGTGTTTTTTAGAATTTTTTAAATTATCTCATTAATATCATTGGAATATTCCCAAAATATCACAAGAATATCCTCTCCATATTACATGGAATTTCACGGGAATATTTCCTCGGTATCATACGAATATCCCGCGAATGTCACAGGAATATCACCGTGGAATGTCCCTATGAAGCGGACATTATGATATCGCCTGAATGTCACAGGAATATTTCCACTTGATATTACCGTGAAATTCAACTAATATTCCGTGCTACCTGGGAACTGTAAAAGTTTCTCCGTAGGAACACATGTTACTTACTAAAAGCAAGGTACGCGTACGTAGAAACTTGTGAAAGAAACTTCAAATGATACCACATACCCTCATAACAAAAGGATATCCCTAGGATATCCATATCAATGGTCGATATCCTAGAATGGTCCCCAGGATATCTTGGGATATCCATAGGATATCCCTAGGATATCCAAACTGCCGGTCTATGGGACATCAACAGGACATCCATAGGATATCCATAAGACATCCACAAAATATCTATTGGCTATTATATCGCAGGATATCCATGGGATATCCTCAGGATGTCCGTGGGATATTCTTAGGATATTCACGGGATATTTAATATCTCAATATATATCCAGAAGATATACTGAGAATATCCTGAAAATATCTGTGGGATATCCTGACGATATCTATGGGATATCCTGACGATATCTATGGGATATCCTGATGATATCTGTGGGATATCCTGACGATTTCTATAGAGATATCCAGAAGATATCCTGTGGATATCCTCAGATATTCATGGGATATCCAAAGGATATCCAGACCGCCGATTTTTTGGATATCCTTAAGAGATCCTTTTGATATACATAGGATATCTGCGGGATATTATCAATATATCCCAAGATATCTTGTGTTATTAGGGTAGTAACATACTAATAAAGAACTATTAAAGGAAACTTCAAAGGATATCATGTAGGAACACACACTATACTTACCAAGAGCAAGGTACGTAAGAACTTGAGAAAGAAACTTCAAAGGATACCTCGTAGGAATACTATTTATTTAGGAACAAAAAGGTACGTACAAATTTGTAAATGATCTTATTAAGGTTACCATGCAGGAACCTATTTAGAAACACTTTAAGGGTACTGTGAAGGAACACTTTTATACAACATTTCGTAAAAAGTATCCCGTGAAGAAACACACGCAAGATCATCTCTCGGATCCTACGTAGGATCTTACATTAAAAGTTGTTTATAAAAGAACTTTTACATGATCTTACACAAGAAAAATCGTGATGAGGTCCCCTGTTGTATAATTATTTTCAACATGTGGGAAACTATGATAGTTCACACACAAGTTCCTTACAGGACATACCTCTTCTCAGCAAATTCAAGAGTCATTAAAATGGTGACTCAAAATTATGGTTGCATCTTTTAAAACACATCTAAAATAGTCAAATGCAATTTTGCAGAAAATCCCAGCTGCTCCCCTTTTCAAAATATTGACAAAAACGTTTTTTTTTTAAATAACAATCATTGAATTTGTAAATTAAAACCGGTTTTAAATATATATATATGTTGTAGGCCAATAAAAAAATCAGGTAAGCAGCTAAAAGCCTAGGCGATTAGCCAGTAGACAAAATCAGGCTGTTAGAAGAATAAGCTGTTAAAGGGCTACTGGACTGATCACTGTTGGGCAATTAGAATAAACACCAAAAAACACTAATTATAATTGTATCTTTTTCTTTTTTAAATCTCCATTTTAATTCATTATAAATTTAATTTAATTTAATTAAACATTAGGATAAATCTCGGAGAGTTGGAACACCTGTTCTATATCCGAAAATATTTTACAAACTGTAATTTAAATTTTTTCATGGTAGTGTCTAACAATAAATTAGCAAAATTCTCTTTATGTATCATTATTTTAATTTAGCGAATTTTATTGAATGTTGCATGAAATTCACCCACAAAGTTTATGATCTGTCTATATAAAAAATATAGACCAAGAACATTTTCTCTACACTACAAACAATTTTAACAATAAATAAATTTTATTAACTAATGATATTTATTATTAGTCATACAATTCTGTATGCACATAATTTTTAACTATATCTCAATATCATTCAAAAATCTTCAAAGAATTCTTTCACATTCATTTTTAACACTACTTAACGTCAGTAAATATCCTTCTTTTTTTAACTTGTCAAGAACTATCAATTCCATTGGTTGTTGCTAAATCAACCAACCAATCAGATTAATTCAATCATAAATAATGAAACAGGCATTGAGGTTAAAATAAGTGCCAATTTTTCATCAGAATTTTTTCCGGAAAATAAATTAAAAATTTTTTAATTAACTTCCATCTATCAATTTGTTGTCTTAAACTAGTATTATTTTCAATGAAATTTCATATTTCGTCTCACCCGGACAATTTCATCTCTCCCAGAATTGACATTTATTTTCAAAACAAATTTTTTAAATATCAGAAATAATAAAAATTTAAAACTGATTTGCAGGTTTATATAGAAGCATTCAAAGTAAATCATCGCACTTGAATAGGTTTGCGATGTTAATTTCTTTTAAAATTACAAAGGTTTGAAAAAACGTGTTCCATCTCTCTCGGACTTACCCTAGTAATAAAAAAAGGTAATTAGAATCACCCCCTCAGCACCGAAAGTTGCTGTTTTTAATATACATTTGCAAATTGAGTGTTTTTTAATTAAAAAATAACGTTTTCAGCAATATTTTGAAAAGGGGAGCAGCTGGGATTTTCTGCAAAACTGCATTTGCCTATTTTGGATGTGCTTTAAAAGATGCAACCATAATTTTGAGTTACCATTTTAATGACTCTTGAATTTGCTGAGGAGAGGTGTGAGGATCGTTTTGTAAAAGATTCTGTGTGGTAAACCACATATGAACATACGAGGGAACTTACGCAGGAAATCGAAATAGGATCCTATGTGTGTTCCTTCACAGGAATTTTCAATAGGGAAAAGCGGAAAATATTTGTGCAGTGACACTACGCTAGTGTATTGACATATTTAAATTGTTTGTCGGTGGTATCGGAAGTAAATTTCCGACAAGGATATCCAAAGCTTAAGATAGAAAAAAATAGTCTCATTTTTGTTGCATTTCAAAATAAGTCCATATTACATGACATACATAGAATCTGCACTCTAAATCTAAATCAGTGAAAATTTCACTGAATTCAAATCAGTGGCTCAGATTTCTTTAATTCACCAGTGGAATTTCACTGAGAATCAGTGGTTTTTACTGATTCCCAGTGAAATTTCACTGGTGAATTAAAGAAAACTGAGCCATTGATTTGAATTCAGTGAAATTTTCACTGATTCAGATTTAGAGTGTGTTTGGCTCATTTTTGATGTATATGAAATTAAATATGAATTTCATACTCATTTTGATACCAGGTTTTTTTTAAGGAAGTAAATTTAAAATCTAGATTCGAACTATAAATAAGAAAATACACTTTCGGTCCAATGTGAGACCCACCGTAAGAAAAGTATTCTTTTTTAAATGGATACTAAAAATTAGAGGATTTTATTTAAGAAAACCAATATTTTTGTACAGTGGGCCTCAAAATAGTTGGAGGAATCTTACTTTGTGCACCATGCCCAAAATCAAAATATATTCTCAATTGCCAATCTGCGGTCACAAGCACTCCACAAAATCCAATTTTTTGAAAATTTTATTTATTTGTAATAATATGTGTCCAATATTTGGGATTGGGCCTAATATTTTTGGCACTATTACCACATGTCTGAACGAAAAATATCATGGAAATTACGAATTTGATATTCAGGGTTACCACGAAACACTGATTTCAAAATTCCATGACTTTTCCAGGTTTTCCAGACCATTTTTTAAAAAATTCCAGACCCAAATATAAATTTTTAAAGATTAATTTTCAACCAATTATGACAAAAAATACAAAATCCTTTAATTAAATTATTTATTAAGAAAATAATTTATTAGGGTCAGTTGGTGTAAATAGCTTCTAATTTCTAATCCTGTGATCTCAAAATCCCTCCAAGATGCGATTTTTTAAAATTTATTTATCTGTTGACAAAATTTTGGACCCAATATCTTGGATTGGGACCAATATTTTGGGCACTTATACCACATGTCTAAACGCAGAATTTCATGGGGATTACGAATTTGATACTGAAAATTAGTGGTCTCATTCAAGAAAACTACTTTTTTCATTGTAGGGCCCAACATTGGGCTCTTGGCCCAATTTTTTGGTATCAAAGATGTACATCTTTTTGTTTGGAACAACTTTTGTCTTAAACATTTTTTACAAAAATTCGTACTTTTCGAGATATTTGCAAGTTTCCATACTTTTGGAACACCCAATATTTAATATAATATGAATTTAAGAATTTACATTTGACATATATTTCATCATTATAATATCTATATTTTTTTCATTCTTTTAATGTGAAAAATTTCTTTATCAAACGATTGCAAAATTAATGCAAAAATATGTGAGCAAAAAACATTTTTCGTACATTTTTTTACTTTAAAAAATGAATTTTTTAAAGGATTTCAAAATTTTTGTAAAGTATGGGAGAAAAAAATATTTTTTTTTCACATAATAATATTGCAAAATTTACTCGAAAATGTATTTTTCAAAGTGAAATCATATTTCACTATAAAAAATAGAAAAAAAAATTTTTAACAATTTTTAAAATTTTTTTAAAATGCGCAAAATGCTGCGCGCGGTGTTTAAATATTCACTTAAACCTATAAAACTTATCGGCCCCCTCTAAATATTTTTTCAAAATTTTCTTAGTATTTCCAGGTATGTTTAAAAAAAAGATTAAAAAAATATCATATCCAAATTTAAAAAAACTTAATTTGTTTACAAAAATTGTTATTTTTTTTGTTTTTTTTTCTGTTAGCAAAAATTGAAAAAATCTATTTTTTTGAGTCAGCAGCCATTAAAAATAGGTCTCCAATGAAAAAACTGAAATTTTGAAAATTCATAACTCAAAAGTTTTTCGGAAAAAAATACATATCTCTTTTTTTTCACTACAGAATAAGAAAAAAATATATTTGGCCGAATTTAAAGGGTCTGCGGAAATCTCACGTGAAATCGTCTATATATGTTTATATGAAATTATAGATTTAAAAAAATTGTAAATTTTTTTATTACTTATTTGGAATATAGCTTTACACGAATTTATTTTACACGCTGATTCTTCCTTTTCGTGGTCATAATTAAAAAATTTACCAGCTGCGGCTTTTGGTGGACGACCACGAGGAACACCCGACATTTAAAAAAAATGATATTAATTATAAAAAAAAATTATTTAAAAAAAATATTATAATTAAATAAACAATTTAATAACAATAATAATAACAATTAACAATGGTAATAACAATTAACAATAGTAATAACAATTAACAATGGTAATAACAATTAACAATAGTAATAACAATTAACAATGGTAATAACAATTAACAATAGTAATAACAATTAACAATAACAATGTATTTAAATATAAAAATGAATGAAAGTTCGAGAATCGTAAAATTAGATCGCGTGGTTTGCACCTCAGCTAATTGTACACTGATCAAATTTTCCTCATTTGGTCTATTGCACTATTGTCACAAAAATTTTTCTGTCTTTTAGCATAGCACTTTCTTGAATTACCTGATTTCTATGACTTTTGGCAACCCTGTATCATTTCTTGAAATCATTAAAGTAAATTAAATGGAATTTGATATAAGGATTGATTTTTCAGAATTCGGTTTAAAAGAAATTTTCTCTTTCACTTTATACCTTTATCGTAATGTGATAATAAATTCCATAGAAATTTATTTACGGGTGTTCAAAACGTATGGGAAATTCCAAATATCTTGAAAAGTATGAATTTTCATAAAAGAATTTCAAGAATTTTTTTCATCTTTTTTAAATTTAAAAAATATTTTTTTCAAAGGATTACAAAAGTATGGAAACAAAAAAATAATTTTTTATTGACTTTTCGACTTTGAAAAATTTATTTTTCAAAAAATTGCAAAAGTATTGCAAATGAATGGAAGCAAAATTCTTTTTTCACTTTGAAAAATTTATTTTTCAAGAAATTTCTGAAATATTGCAAAAGTATGAAAGCAAATAAACAATTTTATTTTCCCATTTTTATTTTCAAAAATTTATTTTTAAAAATATTGCAAAAGTAATAAAGTATTAAAAAGTGTGAGCATAAAAAAATCTTTCTTTCTCAAAGGATAGCAAAATAAATTTTGCAAACCTTTTAAAAATACATTTTCGAGTACATTTTGCAATATTATTATGTGAAAAAAAAATTTTTTTCTCCCATACTTTGCAAAAATTTTGAAATCCTTTAAAAAATTAATTTTTTAAAGTAAAAAAATGTACGAAAAATGTTTTTTGCTCACATATTTTTGCATTAAATTTGCAATCGTTTGATAAAGAAATTTTTCACATTAAAAGAATGAAAAAAATATAAACATTATAATGATGAAATATATATCAAATGTAAATTCTTAAATTCATATTTTATTATATTATATCGAGGGGGAATTTACTCAGGTAGTCAAGTGTACACTCTTCCTGTAATACTGGTGTAATAACGTGTAATACCGTGTAATAATGCGTTATTATGGTGCTATAATAACGCAAAAAAATCTGTAATATCTCTGTAATAATGTGTAATACTCTGTAATAACGTGTAATAACTTAGTAATAAGGGTAATATGAGGTGTAATACCGGTAGTCAAGTGTACACGTTTTTAACTAGTAAATTCCCCCTCGTATATTATATATTATATAAAAGATTTCATAGGAATTGAAAGTTTTATATATATGGGACGTTTCACGTCAACCGGCCCAGAGCTCCATCCAAAATTCTAATCAACGAAAATCAACTTATTACGGCTCAAAATAATCGTCAGCTCAAACTGCTTCGAATAAAAAGTAGCGAATTAAAAAATTCAAAATGGCGTCCTTACTGTACCACATTTTGCAAATTTTTTTACTAACTCAGCAAACAAATGTATTAAATACCTTGAGAAAATAATTGCAACTTGTTGGATAATGGGTCACTCTTATCTTTAGGGTCGATGATTACGAATCTGAAGTCAGATTTTAAAAATTTTCAAAATTCAAGATGGCGGATCCAATATGGCGGACATTTTTATTAAAATTTGATCAGATTCGCTTGAAACTTGCTACTCGGGAGTTTTTGGGGTCGCTGATTACAAATATAAAGTCAGATTTTAAAAATTCAAAGTGGCGGATCCAATATGGCTACCAAAATTTTTTAAAAATTATCAGATTTGCTTGAAACTTGTTACTCGGGGGTTTTTGGAGTCGCTCATTACGAATCTAAAGTCAGATTTTAAAACTGTTCAAAATTCAAAATGGTGGATCCAATATGGCGACAAAAAATTTTTTTTTTTTCAAGCAAATCTGATAATTTTTAAAAAATTTTTGGTCGCCATATTGAATTCACCATTTTAAATTTTGAACGTTTTTAAAATTTGACTTTAGATTCGTAATGAGCGACTCCAAAAATCCCCGAGTAACAAGTTTCAAGCAAATCTAATTATTTTTAAAAAAAAATGGTCGACATATTGGATCCGCCATTTTGAATTTTGAAAATTTTTAAAATATGACTTTAGATTCGTAATCGGCGACTTCAAAAACCCCCGAGTAACAAGTTTCAAGCAAATCTGATAATTTTTAAAAAATTTTGGTAGCCATATTGGATCCGCCACTTTGAATTTTTAAAATCTGACTTTATATTTGTAATCAGCGACCCCAAAAACTCCCGAGTAGCAAGTTTCAAGCGAATCTGATCAAATTTTAATAAAAATGTCCGCCATATTGGATCCGCCATCTTGAATTTTGAAAATTTTTAAAATCTGACTTCAGATTCGTAATCATCGACCCTAAAGATAAGAGTGACCCATTATCCAACAAGTTGCAATTATTTTCTCAAGGTATTTAATACATTTGTTTGCTGAGTTAGTAAAAAAATTTGCAAAATGTGGTACAGTAAGGACGCCATTTTGAATTTTTTAATTCGCCAATTTTTATTCGAAGCAGTTTCAGCTGACGATTATTTTGAGCCGTAATAAGTTGATTTTCGTTGATTAGAATTTTGGATGGAGCTCTGGGCCGGTTGACGTGAAACGTCCCATATATATATAGTAAATAAATAAAATAGATAAGTCGCATACAATAAAAATGGTTGATCAACTCCTTGACAGTCTACAGATATTTTATCAGATTTCCGAGAAATTTAATTAAAAGAAAATAAATATGCAGGGTGTATCGTAACCAAATACTATCAAGAAAATATACAAATTATGAAATATATAACCCTGAGAAAGTCAATTTTATTTTTGAGTTTTATTTTTTTCGTAACTGATGTTAATAAAAAAATTAGTGCAAAAGTATGGAAGCAAAATTCTTTTTTCACTTTAAAAAATTTATTTTTCAAGAAATGTATGAAATATTGCAAAATTATGAAAGCAAATAAACAATTTTATTTTCCTATTTTTTACTTTACACACCGTTTGAAAAAGAGCTTTTTTACACACACTTTTCGGTGTGTAAAATTGAACTTTAGAGGTTAGTGATTGCAATCACTCACTTAATCAATCACTTAATCAACCACTCAATCAATTACTCAATCAATCACTCACTCATACTCGCAATCACTCACACAATCACTTAATCTGTCAATCAATCAATCACTCATACTCGCAATCACTCACTCAATCAATCACTTAATCAATCACTCACTCAATAACTTAAACACACACTCAATCTATCAATCACACACTCAATCTCTCAATCCGTCTCTCAATCACTCCTTCAATTTCTATTAGTAACATAGTTTAGGTAATATTGTATGTGTAAAATATTTTATAATTTTTATTTTACATTCTAGGCGCGGAGGGTTGTCAAACATTCAAGGACGGATACCTGTGTGAAGCAACTTAGATTGTACAATCTTAACAAACCGTGTATAGATGTTGTTACACGATGGAACTCGACAGCTGATATGCTCTCATCTTTATTGGCTGCAAAAGAATTTTGCAAGGATTTTGCGGGTACTAGACCTCAATTGCATCTTTCTGACTCAAGATGGTCACAAATTGAAGATCTATTATCCGCATTAAAACCTTGTAAAAGTGCAACCCTCAGTCTCTAAAAGGAAAACCTTTTACCAGGTGATTTTTTTGGAATCTGGAGGAAATGCAAATTGCGGACAGAAATGGTGAAAACCACACTCTCTTCAAATCTTGCTAAAGCAATAAAGCGAAGAGAAAAAATTCTCCTCGGGAATAAGGCATTACTTGCATTCATGTACTTGGATGCAAAATATTTACCTTTTCTATCAGAGGAGAATTGTAAAATTGCAAAGCAAGTTTTGAAGAAAGTGTGGAATAAGATTTCTAATAATGATGAGAGCGTATCTTCTTCGATTTCAATTGAAACACTTGACGAGGACATGGTGAGAATTATATAAGTATGAAGCAAAATTCCTGCATTGATCCAATTAAAAAAAAATTAAGATCGGGCTTGCAAAAAGCTTATCATTAAATAAAAAATATCTTTGATTTTCTTAATTAAGGAGTTTTTTTATTTATTTGGTACCCCTTAAAGTATATGCTATTAATAAACAAATTAAATAAAATGTCTTTTTTTTGTTTTAGAGATCTGAAATAATTAATTAACTTATTATTACTAATTAATTAATTATTTAAAATCTCTTAAACAGAAAAGCGGTATTTTATTTCATTTTTTAATTAACAGCATACTCCTTAAGGGGTAAAAATTAACTAAAAATGGTCATTTGTTATCAAGAATCAAAAATAATTTTTGATTTTCAAAAACGAGTTAAATTTCAATTTTTTAAATAAAATTTACATTATTCAAAAAAGCAGTAAATTATATAGGTCAATAAAACTTTTATCCTATTATTAAATAGTTATTATTTTTCAAAAAATGTAATTTTCACGTTTTGGCTATTGGATCACTTCAGGAATAATTAAAAAAAATATTAATTACATTATAATCTTCATTCTTTTTTTATATTCAGGATAGGAATAATTCCGAATTAATGGAAGAAGAATGCGACGACCTTCTCGAGATAGAGAGAAAAAAATAGA
This sequence comes from Leptopilina boulardi, assembly GCF_019393585.1. Lineage (NCBI taxonomy): Eukaryota > Metazoa > Arthropoda > Insecta > Hymenoptera > Figitidae > Leptopilina > Leptopilina boulardi. The sequence goes on from NW_026137909.1 coordinate 2,838,069, forward strand.
CGCTCAGCGACAAAGTCGATTTAATGAGGAAACATCGATCGATAAATTATTAGATGATTTCGGAAAGGTTCCCTGCATCTCAAGGAAGGAAAACATTCTTACTTACTGGGAACATCGCAAACAAATGTCCCCTGAATTATTTAAAATTTCAACCATTGTCAACACAGTTCCAATGACACAGGTTAGCGCTGAACGATTGTTCTCCGGTATGAGATTTATCTTCTCCACATTGCGCGCTAACCTGAGTCATGATATACTAGAGGACATACTTGTCCTCAGAACGAATCAAATTTTTATTGATAAACAAAAGAAAAAAATCAATCAAAAAAATTCAAAAAAGCAAAAGGTATCCGAAGTTCCTATACAAGCAACGACATCTTGCAGTAGTACGGAGGCAATGTCAATTGTTTCCGATGAAATTTAAAATGAAAAATTAAAAAATGTGCTGAAAAAAAAATTTTGAATAAAATAAAAATTTAGATATTTTAATCTAAATTTTTATTTTATTTAAAATTTTTAAAATTTGAAATTTTTTTTTTTTAAATTAAAACTTTTGATTAAAATAAAAAAATTAATTAAGGAGGTACCCCTTTTACATTGCAAGTCAAAACAATGTCCATTTAATTTTTTTATTTGAATCACGAAGTGCTAATGCAACGCTTGGCAACACTGTATTTGTTTCACCCCCGTTTTACTTCGTGTCGACTGCAAATGTTTTAATTATGTCGGAATTAAATTTATTAGCAGAAAATTCTGTGAAAACACCAAATAGTTTTTTTTTCTTATTTCACCTAACAGTTCATTTTTTTAAGATATCAATAAATTTTGCGGTTATTGTTAACATTTTTTAAATTTTGTTTTATCAAATTTTTTAATTTATCATTTATTATTTTTAAATTTATTTAATATGTTTAATTAGTAATAACTGTATAATAAAATTAATAATTAATTACTAATTAATTTTAGACATGCTTAAAATTTTTTAATGATTTTATTATTAAAACAATTGTTATTGATAAAAGTAAACTTTTTCTCAAAATTTTCTATTGAAAATTCTATTGTACTTGTATTATTATATTAAATTTATAAATAAGAAAGGTAATTAAATTATTTCGCACACTCAGACTCACACAGTCGCGCAGTTAATCTCATACTCAGTCATACAATTAGTCACACACTCAGTTACACACTTAGTCACACACTTAGTCACGCAGTTAGTCACACACTTAGACTCACAGTCACACATTCAGTCACGCAGTTAGTCACATACTCAGTAATACAATTAGTCACACACTCAGTTACACACATAGTCACACAGTTAGTCACACACTCAGAGTCACACATTCAGTCTGGCAGTTAATCACATACTCACAGTCATACAATTAGTCACACACTCAGTTACACACTTAGTTACACACTTAGTTACACACTTAGTTACACACTTAGTTACACACTTAGTTACACACTTAGTTACACACTTAGTTACACACTTAGTTACACACTTAGTTACACACTTAGTTACACACTTAGTTACACACTTAGTTACACACTTAGTTACACACTTAGTTACACACTTAGTTACACACTTAGTTACACACTTAGTTACACACTTAGTTACACACTTAGTTACACACTTAGTTACACACTTAGTTACACACTTAGTTACACACTTAGTTACACACTTAGTTACACACTTAGTTACACACTTAGTTACACACTTAGTTACACACTTAGTTACACACTTAGTTACACACTTAGTTACACACTTAGTTACACACTTAGTCACACACTCAGACTCACACAGTCACACATTCAGTCACGCAGTTAATCACATACCAGTCATATAATTAGTCACGCACTCAGTTATATAATCTCAGTCACACATTTAGTCACACAGAAAGTCAGAGAGTCAATTACTTAAATTCTCACTCAATTACTCACTCTCTTAATCATTCATTTTTATACTAAGTAAACTACTAAGTAATTAAGTAAGTACAAGTATCTTATGCAATTAAATTTTTATTTATTCTTTTGATTCCAAAAATTTAAATCAAAAAAAAATTTAATTTATTTTTTAAAAAAACCATAAGTTGAAGAAATAAATTATAATTTTTAGTGATTAGTTCATTTATTGTTTATTTCTTCAAGAACTTTCCTCAGAACTTTCGTCCGGCGGAAGATAATAATCGTTATCTGCATCTGTAATTAAAACTTCAATGTTTATTTATATACCTTTCTCACCATATATAAGGCATTCTTCCCAATCGTCCCATCATAAAGTTCCAAGTTTTTGAACTGGCTTTTACCTTTAGTAAATTGTTGCCCTGTATGAAAGTAACAAATTCTGAAAATGTTACTTTTGGAAAAAAAATGTTTGAAACATTTTTTTCAAAAAGTTTAATATTCTTCGAATTTTTTTTTAATACAAGGCAACAATTTACCAAAGTTAACAACCAATTCATAAATTTAGAATTTTATGGTAGAACAATTGAGGAAGAATGTCTCATATGTGACTACATCTAAACGATGGCGTCTTATGACAATGGTCATAAGTACCCTTCTTTTAGACGCGGTCACATATAAATCTAAAAAGTCTCTTTCATGCGGAATTGCAGTAATGCCGACTCACCTATAACACCATTTAATAAATCCTCCATTTTTTTTTAATTATCAAATTGGCACTTCTTTCGTGCTCCATTTGTGTGTGATGACTTAATTCCTTCCACGTTAACTCAATTTCAACAATTTTATCTATATGATTTGTTAAGTGGGCTAAATCAAACATTTCCAAACTGTTGGGCGGTCTAGAATTTTTCAAAATGAAATTTTCAATTTCATAAAATAAAAATTTTGCACCTCTAATTATGAGAAAATAGGTAGAAAATATTTTTTATCTTCTCCATTCATTGAAGGCAGTAAAGATTGTATGTTACGGCATATAAAAAGTAACGGTAACGCGTTACTCGTTAAAAAAAAGTAACTGTTCCCATAGCACATTACTGTTTAGAAAAAGTAACGCGATAATTTTTAGAAATAGTAACGGTAACGATTACGCGTTACTATTAAAAGAAGGAATGTTAACGAATTATTTTTTAAAAAATGTATTGCTAACGATTAGCGATACTTTTTACAAAAAGTAACGGTAACGCGTCACTTTTTAAAAATAGTTACAGTAAAAATTGTATGTTACTGCATAGAAAAAGTAACGATAACGCGATACTCGTTAAAAAAAGTAACTGTTCCCAACGTACATTACTGTTTAGAAAAAGTAACGCTATTGATAACGAGGGGGGACGGGGGTTATAAAAAGTTTAAAATATTGTTAACTTATTTTATGGACGGCCCCTTATTAATAATACCACCCTTTATATGATATATTTTATTGTAGTCGAGTAATTGATTTTTCCAATTTTATTAAAAAGTATTACGCATATAACTCATAAAACTGTGTTATGATTTTTTTATAATAAGATACTAAGAACATATTATTTAGAATAAAAACATTTTCGTGTCTCTTTTCATTTCTAATGTTGGACATATTATAATGAATTTGAGAGATAACATCCTTGAGTGCAAGGACACTTAATGTAAACAGGCCCGACTATCTGTTCTCATTTATTGTTGTTTACGTATTTGGAACGGAATAATATTCCTAAATAATTAATTTTATTCTGTACTTATAGCACGAAAATAAATGCCTGTAAATTTTTGTTTCGTACCTTGGCACGGAATTAAATATACAACTATTTTCGTTCCATGCCTTGGCACGGAACTAAATATATATACATTTTCGTTCCGTGCCTCGGCACAGAACTGAATACACAACCATTTTTGTTTCGTGCCTTGGCACGGAACTAAATATGTAGATATTTTTATTCCATGGCACTGGCACCGAACAGAACAAAAATGGCATTTCCGGACACATCCCTGGTTTTTATGCTCACATTATTGGAAAAATTAAGCAAAATTGTAATTTTTCCACTTGCCTTCACACTTTAATCCCCTTAAATTTTAGGTTTAAGGGTACGGAATCTTCGGTTTTAATGCGAGCCTTCACACTTTAATCCCCTTAAATTTTAGGTTTAAGGGTACGGAATCCTCGGTTTTAATGCGAGTGTAACTCGCACTTGTCCGATTTTTTTGATTTTAACTCTTTTTTTTAGGCAGATTTTTGAGTTTATTTCAAAATTTTAAGCCAATCGGATAATTTTGACTTCAAATTCAGATTCGGCGGGAAAAAATACATAGAAATATACTATTGTAATGATATAAAATTTTTTTTTTATTTTAATTAGTTTTTTGAGTCGTTTTTTGAGTATAACTCAAAAACTAGAGCCAATCTGACTATTCTGATTTCGGATTCGGATTCAGAAGCAAAAAAATACATGGGAATACATTAGTGTAGTGTCTCGGCAAAAACACTATTTTTTGTGTGCCTCTGTAATTATCATATTGGTTCCGTCATTTTGAATTTCAAAAAACTGATGTCAAATTCGGAATTAAGGGATTCCGAAAACCTCCGAGTATAATAATTAAGGCAAATCCGATAAATTTTGAAAAATTTTCCGCCATATTGAATACGCCATTTCGAATTTGGAAAAACTGATGTCAAATTTGGAATTAGATACAAGTTCAACAGTACAAAAAAAGTGATAGTGAAAATATACTAATTATTATTTAGAATTTTACTCACCGTGAATGACCACTTGTAACATAAAACAATTATTTGAAATTGTCTCCAATGCAGAAATGAAGCAATGAAAAGTAGTTGAATCGTTAAATATTTCAACGTTTGATGTTATCAAGCAAAATTTTATTCATTTTTTTAATATTGTAAGTTGTTAAATGATAATTATTTTAACTGTTTTCGACAAATCGATATTTTATTTCAAGGATTTAGTTTTCTACACGTGTCTTATTTTTACTGCATTAAAACTTTTCACATTTGTGAAATGTAATGTAATGTAATGTAAAAAACTCACATTTTTATGCTTAATTTTTTATTGGCTGATTTTAAAAATCGCGCCAAAATCTTTCTGTCAATTACACTGGTCGACAAAATTTAGGTTTTTTTTTGCCACAAGAGTAAACGATGGTGATTCTTATAGGATTTTTGACGTAGATTACGAATCTGTAAATGAAATTGTCCCATCACGTCTCAATTTTGAGAAAAACGGGCTCAAAGTGTCAAAAAATCGCATTTTTGGCACTTTTTGAAGCACTATAAAAAAAGAACGCGACGTGATAAACGGCTCAAATATGGCTTAAATAAGAGCTAGTACCCTCAACTTTAACCTCCAAAAGCAAAAAACCATGTACCAAGAACTCAAAATTGTGGGCAACATTTTTTTACCGCGTGCGCGTCCAGCAGATATTGTTCCCACGATAAAATGAAATAAATTGCTGAAAACGTCGTCAAAGACACAAGATCGATTTAAATTAACTTCAAATTGGTTACTCGGGGGTTTTCGGGGTCGCTGATTACGAATCTGATGTTAGTTTTTAAAAATCCAATATGGCGGATCCAATATGGCGGACGATTTTTGGAATAACTTAACATATTAGTCTGAAAATCGTTACTTGGGGGTTTTCGGGGTTGTTGATTACGAATCTGATGCTTAAAGATTTTATGGTTTTTTATTAAATTGAGTATATAAAAAGTTTTGAGATTGCAAATTATGAATTTGACTTAAAAATTTTTAAATACAAGATAGCGAATCGAATTTGGCGAGCGAATTTTTAAATAGTTCTTGATTTTCGCAGACTTTAGTAATTTTAGTAATTATTTTCATGCCTCCACGTCATTTATAAGAGGAAACAGTTTTTTTTAATAAAAAATGGTTACTAGGTTTAAAATAAATTTAATTAATTTTTGTTATATTGTCAAACAGATTTAATTAATACGGCGTGAAAATGAAAACAACAGAAAACATCAAGCTTCATTTTTAACGTCTACTTTTTTCGTCCACAAAAAATTAGAAACAAACTGACAGCGAGCTCATCAATTGAACTCCTTGAAAATGTAAAAGAAATAAAATTAAAATCCTTAATGGTGCAAAATAAACGAAACGTCACATTTTTATCTCAATAAAGTTTTTTTTATATTGGATTAGTAAAAAGAAGGTTCATGCAACTGCGTAAAAAAGAAAAAATTAAATTATTCATTAAATAACTCCTTTCAAAAAAATTTGTAGTAATTTAATAGTTAAGCCATGTTAGTTCCGCCATATTGGATTCTGAAAAACTAACATCGGATTCCTATTCAGCGACCCCGAAAACCCCCAAGTAACGATTTTCAGACTAATATGTTAAGTTAATCCAAAAATCGTCCGCCATATTGGATCCGCCATATTGGATTTTTAAAAACTAACATCAGATTCGTAATCAGCGACCCCGAAAACCCCCGAGTAACGATTTTCAGACTAATATGTTAAGTTATTCCAAAAATCGTCCGCCATATTGGATCCGCCATATTGGATTTTTAAAAAATAACATCAGATTCGTAATCAGCGACCCCGAAAACCCCCGAGTAACCAGTTTGAAGTTAATTTAAATCGATCTTGTGTCTTTGACGACGTTTTCAGCAATTTATTTCATTTTATCGTGGGAACAATATCTGCTGGACGCGCACGCGGTAAAAAAATGTTGCCCACAATTTTGAGTTCTTGGTACATGGTTTTTTGCTTTTGGAGGTTAAAGTTGAGGGTACTAGCTCTTATTTAAGCCATATTTGAGCCGTTTATCACGTCGCGTTCTTTTTTTATAGTGCTTCAAAAAGTGCCAAAAATGCGATTTTTTGACACTTTGAGACAGTTTTTCTCAAAATTGAGACGTGATGGGACAATTTCATTTACAGATTCGTAATCTACGTCAAAAATCCTATAAGAATCACCATCGTTTAATCTTGTGGCAAAATTTTGTCGAACTGTGTTATTATTTGTACGACCATTTGTAATTTCGGACAAATGAAAATTCTATCAATTAGAAATTCTATTAAATGTTTTTTCTGTTATAAGTATAAATTCTGCGGTATGAAAAATCGATTATATGGAAATTCGATCAAATAATAATTCGAAAAAAAAAATTAGAGAAAATAAAAATTTGAACAAATAAAAATTCTGTGAAGTGAAATTTCGGTTATATAAAAATTCTGTATAATATAGAAAATCGGTTTAATGAAAATTCTGCAAAATAATAATTGAAACAAATAATAGTCTCCTCAATGAAAATTATATTTAATGTAATTCTAGGAAATGAAAATACGAACAATTGATTTTTAAAAATTAATCATGCGTCCCAAATTATTGAGTTAAAATTGAGACACAGTTTGAAAATTATATAATAATAAAATGCTTGGTCTGTCCTTCTGTCCTAACTTGAAGTTAGCCTTTTCTGATTTCACGTGTTTTTTTGAATAGTAATCTTATGATTAATTTATGATTAATTTTCAAACAATTATTATATTTTACGGAACTAAAAATAATTTATCAAACAATTTTTGGAAAACATTTTTTAAATTTAATTGAATTTTCAAAGATTTAAAATTGAGATTTTTGAAATTAATTGAAACTTTAAGTGTTTTGTAATTAAAATTTTAGATGATTTCACTAAAAATTTATTAGAAAATGCGGACAAAATACAATAATTTGAAAATCATTTTTAATTAAAAAATGGTTTCAGATAGTTGAAATTGGAATGAATATTATTAAAATAGTTAAAAATAATTAAATTTCCTTCGAGTTATAATTAAAATGATTAAATTTCAAAAAAAAAAAAATTTCGATGGAAAATTTTAGAAATAATTAAATTTTAGTAGCTTTTAAATTCAAATTTTTGAAAATTCAATTAATTTTGAATTCAAATTTTTGAGAATAATTAAATTTTATTTGATTTTAAATTTGGAAAATAATTGAATTTCAGTTCATTTTAAATTGAAAATTTTGGGAAATAATTGAATTTTAATTGAAATTTTGGATAATAATTTTATTTAAGTTCATTTTTGATTGAAAATTTGGATAATTAATTTTGAATAGAAATTTTAGAAAATAATTGAATTTTATTTCATTTTAAATTGAAAACTTGGTAAATAATTAAATTTTACATTGAAAATTTTGGATAATTATTGGATTTTTAATTGATTTTGAATTAAAATTTCGGGTAATAATTGAATTTTAGTTTATTTTGAATTGAAATTTTTAAAAAATAATTCAATTTTATTGTGATATTTTATTTTTAAATTATAAACAATTGTTAAATTTCATAAAAATTTTAATTGAAAAATAATTTTGATATAATTGAATGTGTGATGTATTTCATTAAAATTATTAAAAATAATTAATTTATTGAAGAATCAATTTAGTTCAAAATTTGTTAAATAATTGAATTGAAGAAGATCTGAAGAAGATCTACATTTTATACTAACAAAAATGTATTTTATTTACATTTTTTTTCAAATGTAAAAAAAAATGTCGCATTTTATTAAAATAAGTCGATAAAAGTCGTATTTTTGAAAAAAGTCGGAAAAAGTCGTATAATCCGAGGCCTGTAAACATATAATTTTCATTATTATCATTTAATATGTAATAATATTCTAATAAATTAAATTATTATTGATAATATTAATCTTTAATTTCTTTATAACAAACAATTAAACACTCAATTTGGTGCGATTGCGCGCGTTTAATTTTGCTAGTTTTCAAATAATTTATTATTCATAGCTGAGTATAATAGCCCCAGGGTGAATAGAATAGCCCCGGTTGATGGTAATAAAATTTTATTAATAAGAAAAAAAAAAGTTGAAAAAAATGTAAAAAACAGACGTACATTCATAAGTCTGAATTGATAATTATTTTTGAAAAAAGGTACTAAATTTTTGCGACTTTTGTTTATAATTTAATTTGAATAGACTTTTTTTTAAATGTACGTAAATAAAATATTATAATTCTAGTGTGAGGTGAAAAGTAAAATAATCATTTGTTTTTCGTACTAATCCGAGGCCTGATAGTGCATTTTTTCCCCTAAACTTAAAATAAATAATATATATATGTGTATATATATATATAAAAGTATAAAAAGAAAGATTTTTATAATTTAGAGACCTCTTAAAAAAAAAAAAATTCCCGATTAATTTTTATTTTTCATCAAAAAAAGAAAAGAAAACATAACATGCATTCAAAATAAATAAATATTAAAAAAAGACTAATTATAATTATGAACTGCGATTTATGTTAAAAGTTCCCGCTAATTTTGAAAAGGAAAAGAACATTTTTACATATAGTAAAAAAGAGGAATAAAACAAAAAAAAGAGGGGATGAAACTTGTATTTTGTTTATCGCGAATTTATTTTGAAATAGCTAGTATCTCTAGTTAAATCTTAACGTCTATATTTACAGATGACAGTATGATAAATTATAATACACGTATTATCGCAACAATTGTCCTTTAACAAATAAATGCTCTAATCTAATGTACTTTGAGAACCTCTCTTTTTTTTTTTTATTTTGTGTAAATTTCATTCATGAGTCATATAAGTATTGGCTTTTTTCTCTCTCTCTCTCTCTCTTTCGCTCTCTTTCACTCTTAATCTTACTCTCACTCTCTTTTTTTTTCTTTTTCTTTTTTGTTCTTACATTTTTCGACGAGATTCATATTACACAAAAATCATCCGTGTAATTATAATTTACAACTTTTACTCCATTCTCCTTAGTCTTATTTCTATTAGTCTAGAACTAAATTAGGTGGGCGTGAAAAAAATGTTTTTTTTTTATTTTTATTGATTCAAACAGGCTTAAATTAAAGTAGCTACGATTTTCTCCTAAAATGGAGAAACAAAATTAAAAAAAAAAAAAAATAACAATTTTTTTTAGAAAAAGAAAATAGGAATTTTACAAAAAATTAAAATATAGATAAATTTTTTCAAGTTTAATTTGAAATTTAAAAAAAGAGTTCCCTCGTTTTGGAATTTAATTATATTACACTTTTACCTATTTTTAAAAATTTTTTCATTATTGTATGGATATTATTTATATATATATATTTATTTATTTATATTCAGAAATATCAATAAAATAAATAGCTATTGAAATACAATTTTTCACAGCAATAATGTACGCTCCTAGTATTTTTTTTTTTTTTTTTTTTTTTTGTAGAATTTTCTTTGCAATTTTCCAAAAAATTCTAGTTTTACATATAATTTTTTTTTTTTTCAAATAAACACATGGATTTGCTATTTAAAAATAATTCATCGGAAAAAATATTCGTTTCCTGAATCAGTTTCATGAAATTGGCTATTTTTGTTTTAGAAGAAAATCGTGACTCTATGTTTTTTTTAAAAAGAGAATAATTTTAATAATGAATGATAAATAACAAAATACTTTTCGACTGTTTGCATTGTTTTTTTTTTGTTTTTTTTTTTTTTTTTACAGTTTTGCTACCGTTGTGTATAAAATTGAACAATTATCTATAATCTCTTTTTTATTAATTATTTACACAAACACTCCAAAAAAAAATTCTAAACACTCTTACGCTCTCATTGTTTTTGTTTTTTTTTTTCAATATAGATATGCGAGACTTTTTACAAAGGTTTTTCCGTTTTTTCGTGACATGGACACATTTTTCTTTTAAACTAGCCTCATAACATTCTTCCATATTGGGATTATTTGACTGTAAATAAAGTCAAAAAATTGTCCCCGTTTTGTGAAAATGGAATAAAAGAATTGTTTTCATTCTTTTTTTTTTTGCAAGGAAACTTTTTCATGAAGTTCTTTTTTTTTTGCATTCCGATTGAATCGGCTTGAAAATAGTCTTCCTATTATATAATATACACAGAAATACTGGCGCGACTATATTCGGTTTGCATGAAAAAAAAAAAAAAAAAGTTTCTTCCCTGTATCTCTCTTTCTCTCTCTCTCTCTTTTTTCGACATAAGACAATTATTATAACTAAGCTCAGCTTTTTTTTTCCTTTTGGAAATATTCTCAGAAAATTAAAAATTTTCTCATAATTTTTTTCCTTTTTAAATTATCTTTAGTCGATTTTTTTTTGTTTCTCTTTTACAACAGTTGGCAATTTATTTATTTAATATACATCGATAATGTATATATATATTTGTTTTTCACCCTAATGTCTCTTTTGGATGTTTGTCAGTAATAAAGGAATAAATTTCCTCTATTTTTTTTCCCCCTTTCAATAAATATGATTTTTAATATTAAAAAAAAAAGTTCTCTTCATTATTTTCAAAATAGTTGATTTTTTCAAAAATTGTTTTTTGTGAACTTTTTTTTTTTTGACAAGTTAAAAACTCTGTGTTTATTTACAGGGTTTTTTTTTTCTCAACAAAAAAAGAAAGGGATCCTTTTTTTCAATTATTATTATTATTATTATTATTATTTATTTATTTATTTTATTTTTTCTTTTAGCTTTAGACGGAAAAGCGAAATTTTTTCAATTATCTCTTCTTGTATCCTTAAAAAGCCGAGTGATAGTAATCATAAGTAGGCCAATAAGGCTGTAGCCAATCCTAGCTGGTGCGTTGCCTCTTTTTCGAGGGATGTTCTTCAGACGAATGAGTGGGTGTTGGCGTTGACGTTGCCGATGAGTTTGGTATCATTGATCTATTAAACATGTACTTCATCTGTGGCATGAATTTCATGACACTTCGTACTTGAATAAGCGGTAATTCTTCATTTAAAGACGAGCATTTATTTGCCTTCATCAACATCTCCATCTGTAATCTGAAAAAAAAAGAAATTCTCACATTAATATACAAAAATCACATTAGACCATTTAAACAAAAATTTCAAGATTGACATAAAAAATATTATTTTGTTTTTCCCATAATTTTTCCTGATTTACAATTAACATTTTTTTCCTGACCCTAATGAAAATATTTCAATAGGTTTTCAATAACAGGCCTCGGATTGTACGACTTTTTTCTTTTTAAATTGAATTATTACAAAAATATATTAACTTGAATTCTTTGCAAAATCAATTATTTTCAATAATTTAAAATAAATTCTTCGAAAATTACATGATTTAAAACAGTTTTCAATTGAAAATTCACATTATTGTCTAAAGATTTTCAAAAAATTTCACCAATTCAGAATGAAAGTTTCAATTAATAATCTCCTGTAATTCAATTATTATTTCTTAAAATTTTAACTCCTTAAATACAATTATTTCTAAATTTTAAATCTAAAATTGAAATTGTTGCATAATTTAATTTTAATCATAATTTTCGAAAATTCAATTATTTAAAACAATTTCCAATTCAAAATTCTTAAGTTTAATTATTCTTTGAAGCTTTTAAAATATCTAGAGAAATTATTATTTACGAAAATATTAATTAAAAATCTCCTGAAATTCAATTAATTCCAAAAATTTTAACTACAATTTCTTTTACAATTAATTATTTCTAATAAGTTTAATCAAATTTTTCAAAAATTCTCTATAATTCAATTATTTCTAAAAAAATTTTAATAAAAATTCTTCGCTAAATTAATTGTTTTAATAACTTTAATACATTTTTTCAATAATTCAGGGAAATAAGAAGTTTTTTTAATTAAAAATACTCTAAAATTCTATTATTCTTTAAACTTTGTAAAAAAATTTTTATCAATTGAATTTTGTGAAAGTTTCAATTTAAAATCTTTTGAAATTTAATTACTTTCATAAAAATTTTTAACTCTGACTCTTTCAAATTCAATTAATGAATAAAATTATAAAAAATTATTGAATAATTAATTAAATGTTAATTGAATTAAAAATTGTTTTGCTAATTTTTATTAATATAATTCTTTGTTTAATTAATTATTACAACAGTTTTAAAATAAAATTTTTCAAAAATTCCATTGTTAAAATCATTATTTAATTAATGCTTCTATTTACAACAAAAAGTAAAATTTTTAAAATCACAAAAAAGACAATTATTTCTAAAAATCTTAACTGTAAATCCATCAAAATTCAATTATTTAGAATCTATTTCAGTTGAAAATTCTCTGAAATTCAATTAATGTCTGAAAATTTGTAAAAAAAAAAAAATTTCGTTAATTCAAATTTATAAAAATTTCAATTAAAATCTCTTGAAATTTTATTATTTCTAAAAAATTTTAATCAAACTTTTCCATTATTTTAAAAATTTTAATTAAAAATCTTCTTAAATGCAATTATTTCAGAAATTTTGATTTAAAATAAATTTTTTTTTCAATAATATTTTAATCAAATTCTTCGAAAATTTAATTACTTAAAACATTTTCAAAAATTCTGAATTTCGTAACTTTAAATTATTTTTGAAAATTTGTTTTAAAACTGAATTGAAATCTTCAAAAATTTATCTCAGTTTAATTCGGTGGTTTAAAAAGAAAAATTGTTGAAAATATTTTCCTGTGAATTATTCTTATTGAGGAATTAATAAATTTGATTTAATTTCTAGTAACAAATTGTTAATAATAATAAAAAAAATATTTATCAATTAATTGAAAATAAAAAATGGACTTTTTAGACTTTTCTTGTAATGTAAATCGACTAAAATGACTTTTTTTTTTTCTTTCAAAAGCCGATCCGAGGCCAACAATTTTTAGAAGCAAAAGTTTGAATTGAAAATTTCAAAAATTATAATTTCAGTAGCATTTTTTTTTAGAAATCTGATATTTTTCCAGTACAATTCATAAAATTCCCTGACTTTTCCCTGACCCGTGACAACTCTGACAAAAAAACTTCTAATTAATTTAATTAGAATTTTTATTTTATTTTTTTTGGACGATTTTTCAATTTTCGAATTAAAATTTGACTGATTTTCTTTTTATACGAATTTTTATTGAACAAAATTTTAAGCTACTGAATTTTTGACAGAATTTTTATTTTACAGTCATTTAATTAACATGACTTTTTGTTTAAAAATAATTTTATTTTAAGCGAATTTTAATTTAACAGAATTTTCATTCAATCGAATTTTTTGTGATTCGAATTTTTGAATAACAGAAATTCCAAATTACCGAATTTTGATTTGTACGAATTTAAAATTAATAGAATCTTTAAGACGCCGAATTTTCATTTGTCCAAAATTACAAATGGCCGAATAAACAATTTCAAATTGCAATTTTTGAAAATTCACCAGTCACGATTTTCTTGATAATTTCTAATTGGTCAATTATAAAAATTGCGCCGAAATTTTTCTGTCTTCTGTTTATTTTTCAGCCATTTTTAAAAAATAGGATAATTTATGGAAAATAGGAGAATTTTCATCTAAAATTTTTTTGTAAAAAATTGAATTTTAAAAGAAAAATTATTTGAATTGAAACAATTGATTAATATTATTGAAAATTATTAATTTTGCGAAGAATTTTAGATAACTTTAAAATTCATTTAGTTTTGGAAGAATTAAAATATTTTAAATAATTGATATTTAGAAATGTTTTAAATAATTTAGTTTACCGAAAATTTCACTAAAATTATTGAAAATAATTAATTTTGCAGAGAATTTTTAGATTCAAATTTTCAAAATAATTAAATTTTGAAAAAGCAACAGTTTGTACTAAAAATTAAATTTTAATTTTAAATTAATATCTTTCTGTCGGTCATTTACAATTTCGGGAAAATAAAAATTCGAAGAAAACTGAAGATACGATGAATTTGAAATTCGGGCATTTAAAAATTGGAATCATTTAAAATTCTGCTAAATTTAATCATTCATAAAATGAAACTTGATCTGAAAAAAAAATAATTATATCTACTATTCTTTTAAATGAATATTTCAAAGATTAATTTTTATGGGAAATTTATCATAATGTAAGATTTATGTAAGCATAAAAATGATAGTTTTTTGAATTGGAAAAAAAAAAACAGTTTTTAAATAAAACTGATAGCTCACCTGTTTCCTTGATACAAATCGATGCCGAGAACGTCGGTGAGAACTTGTCTACAACTATTGATATCACTGGCAGGGAAATACTGTTGGACAAAGTCAGGTAGTGTCATTAAAAGTTCTTGATAGACAAAAGGTTTCAAATTTATACAGGGAACCAATTTGTCTTCTACCAATGCCTTTTGCACTTGATAAGGTGGTACTTGGCAATTCCCTGAAGTATGTGTTTCAGCAATGGGTATTAATGGTTTTCGTCCTCTCGAGTCCCTGCTGTAAATTGAAAAAAAAAAAAACAATCTTTAGTGTTTGTTATCAAAAACAAAAATCGAAGAAATACATTTTAATTAATAAATCTCTATAATTCCTGATGGAAAGAAAAAAATTTTTCTAAAAGAAAAATCTAATTCGAAATTTCTGAATTTAATAACAATAAAAATTCGATACTTTTTAATTCAAAAATTCTTAATAGAAAACGAGTTTCCTTTCCGTCTTTGCTTGGAAAAACTAAATTTTCTTTTAGTCATTAATCGGAAATATAAAATATAGAATAGTTTGAAAATTCAATCTAATTTTGAAAAACGGTTAACGAAGGCACAGAAATTTTCTCCCTGATGGCCTAAAAATTTATTGTTACAATTTTCATATGTACTAATTCTTACTTGGTCTAATCTGTATTTAATCTTTATTTTTATTTCTCCAATTCTTTCATTAATCTAATCCTCATTTGACCTAATTGTCAATTAATCTAATTCTAATTTAACCTAATATTTCTGTAACTTAATTTCTATTATTAATTCTCATTATTATTAATTTATGTTATCATTTCATCTAATTTTTATATCACCTAAGTATCATTTGACCTTATTTTTTCTATTTAGTCTCTTTTTACCTGTCTCAATTATGGGACGCATAAATATAATGAAAATAATTTTTTAAATTAGAAGAATTTTCAAAAGATTCTAACTCATTCAAAATTTGAAACAAGAATCTAATGTAAAATAAATTTTTAAAAATTATTTGAAACTAATTTTTTTCAGTCCTTCTTTATTATATAAAAATTGAATAAATTAAATCGATCAGTTATTTTTGACACTATAAAAACCGAATGTTTAAAAATAGAAAAGTTTGTAATGTCAACTTGGAAACTTGAGAATTTTCATCTCTTCGATTTGGCTCATATTTTTTGACCGTTTTGTACCTATTTTGCAAAAAAGAGCTTAATGATTTTTTTATTAAATTTTTTCATCAATCCGTTAACGAGATATGAATTTTTCAAAATTGGAGAATTTTAATAATTTTTTATTTTTGAATGCTCATAACTTCATTAAAAATGCATCAATTTTAAAAGTTCTTTTTTTGTTTCAAAAATGTGTGTGTTTTTAACTAGAATTTTCAAAAATATGCAAAAAATTAAAAATCGAACTAATTGTAAGACAAATTTTCAAAATCTTATTTAAGTAGGACAAATTTCTAAAAAAAAATTCTTTTAGCCTTTATGGTTAAAAAAAGTTTCAGACAATACTTGATCAAGTTTTACAGGTTTTTAAATAAAATTTTTTTTTTAAATAATAATTTTAGAAGAGTTAAAGTTGAAATTTTTAAAAATAATTGAATTTCAAAAGATTTTGTTAATTTTCAGACAATAATTAAATTTTACAGAACTAAAAAATAATTTATTAAGGGAAGCCACAACCTTCATTTTGAATCCTTTAAATTTTCATGATCGTAGAAAGATATTTTTTTTTCTTGCACATCATTTGGGTCCTAAAAACATACATGATGGTCAAAAAAATAAAATTTTTGACCATTTTAGAAATTAATTTCTTAAAAAAAATTAATATTTTAAATATCTATCTTCTTTCTCAATTTTGACTATTTTTCATCGCCAATTTTTTTCCACGCTTTTTTAATGATTCTTAAGAATCTCTCGCATGGATTTTCAAAAATTTTAATTTTTTTAAAAAAAGAAAGAAAAATATAAGTTAAGACATCATTGAACTTTTCTATTAAAATGTATCTTCTATCACAATTTTAAGTATTTTTTATTGTCAAATTTTTTCCACACTTTTTTTAATAATTCTTTAGAATCTCTTGCATGGATTTTCAAAAATATTAATTTTTTTAAAAAATAAAAATTCTAAAATGGTCAAAAAATAAAATTTTCTTTTTTTGACTACCTTATATGTTTTTAGAACCCAAATGATGCAAGAAAAAAAAAATATAACCTCGTTTAATAATTTAAATTTAAGTGGGTCAAAATAAAGGTTGTGACTCCCCTTAAATAATTTTAGATAACATTTTTTAAAAGTAATTGAATTTTCAAAGATTTACAATTTAGATATTTAAAATTAATTGAACTTCAATTAATTTTTAATTTAAATTTTTTTGATGATTTCTGTTATTAAAAAAATTTATTAGAAATTGCATACAAAAATACAATAATATAAAAATTTTTTAAGTGAAAAATGCTTACAGATAGTTGAATTTTCGAAGAATATTATAAAAAAATAATTAAAATTTTTGCAAATTATTAAATTTCAAGTGATTTTGAATTAAAATTGTTTGGTAATTTTATTAGCTATAATAATTTTTTTAAAATTCTAAACAATTATTAAATTTCATAAAAATAATTGAAAAATAGTTTAAGTGAAGAATTTCATTAAAATTATTAAAAATAATTAATTTAGTGAAGAATTTTAGTTAAAAATTTGTTAAATAATTCAAATAAAGAAGATCTGAAGAAAATCTGCATTGTATACTAAAAAAAAAAAAAGTATTTCCATGACAATACAATACCAAATTTTTCAGGTCTGTGTCCACTTGGAAAGATTCCCGGAAAGTGCCCCCTGGAAGTTCTATCAGAATTCCGCCGGAACTTCCAACGTAATTACGTCGGAATTCCAAAGAATTTCCGATGGGATTCCAATTAATTTTTTCAAAAATTTTTAGAGTCCTTTTTTCCGTTGGAATCCCATCGGAAATTCTTTGGAACTCCGATGGAATTCCGACGGAATTACGTTAGAAGTTCCAGCGGAATTCTGATAGAACCTCCAGGGGGCACTTTCCGGGGAATCTTTCCAAGTGGGTGGCAACCCTAAATTAATTCGTACAGATAAAAATTAGGCCAAAAAATAATTATATCAATTTAAAATCAGTCCACATAAAAATTATGTTAAATAAATGAGGAATTAGATAATAACTGACAATTACCCTCAGAATTAGATTATTGAAAAAAGAATATAAAATTATAAACTTGAAATTTTGGTTGGTCATGTATTTTTCAATTTTATTTTTATTATTTTTTTTTTATTACCTATCGTAAAAATCGAATTCATGCGCCGCTGTAAATTCAATTCAGGAATTAATTTCCTTCAATTCAGCATACTCGAATTAGATTTTACCTGACAGGTGTCTAGGTTGTTCTCCAAAAAAAGAAACAAAAAAAAAATTCCGATTCGAGCACAGTAATTATTATTATTATTATTATTAATATTATTATTAATTGAGAAAAATAATGGAAAGGAATTATTGGAAAGGTATTAAAACTCTCACCCGGAACTGCTATTGCTGCTGCCGTTAACTGGAATTAAAGGTGGCGGGTATTTGTTATGCGAGGAATTGTGCACGGGTGGCGTATGTCTCTGTGGATGCGGCAAGAGCGTCGATGGCGACGTCTGTGCTGGCATCAGAGCTTGAACTTGCTCCGCGCTCAAACCGAGCATCTGCGGATACGGGGCAGCGGCGTTAGGAACGCCCATGCTTGTTGGCGTCGTGTACGTTGGCGACACCCTGAAACGCAAAAAGCGTTCTTCATCTCAGAAAAAAAAAATACAAATTTTTTTCTTTTTTCTTTTTTGAGAAAGAGAGAAATAGATAGAAAGAGAGAGAGAAAGAGAGAAAGAGGAAACTACTGAGAGATATTCTCATTTTTCCAAATTGATGAAAAAAAAAAGAGAAAAAAAAATTTTGCTCGAAAATTGATATTGGGAAGATGAATAAAATCCAAAAAGAAAATCAAGTGTTAAATATTTGTATAAGAGAAAATTAATGAAAAAAGTTAAATTAACACAAAATATGAATAAAAATTTCCTTCAAGCTGTTGGGATATTAGAGGGAATTGGACGCTAGGAACAAATATTTTCTTAGTAACTGTTTTTTTTTTTTTTTTTTTTTTTTTTTTTTTTTAATTTGGCTCAAATTTTACAGGTGTCTTTCTACCTGGAATAATACATGACCAACCAAAATTTCAAGTTCCTGTCTCTGATAAAAGAAGTCTCGCAGTTGATGATTTAGTAAAATTCACATTTTACGTGCAAGAAGTTAGGAATTTGATTTTTTCCAAAAAAAATTTCGTGCAATTTGCTGGAAAAAAATTTTTTTTTTTTCATAATAATTAGGACGCAAATTTTGAAAAAAAAAACATTTTTAAGCTCACAAATGCCACTTATATGTAATTAAAAATAAACAATTGTTTAAAAGCAAAACAAAAATAAATTCTTGTATCAAATTTCTAAAAACTTTTTTTAATAAATTATTCAAAATCTTTTAAATTTAAATTCAAAAATCAATTTTTAGTTCTAGAAATATTTAAAATTTAAAATCAAAAATCGATTTTTTGTCCTAGAAATATCGAAAAAAAATATTTTTCAAAAAAACAAATTTTGTTCTGAATTATGCTAATCAAGTACAAAAAGAAACAATCATAACATTTACGACAAATTAAAATTATTTAAAAATAATTCAACTTTAAAATTAAAAAAACAAAAAAAAATTTTATCCGATTTCAACACTTATTTTTCTAAAACAAATTTTTTACTAAATTATGCTTGTCGAGAGCACAAAAAGAGACAATTAGAACAATTAACAAAAATTAAAAAAAAATTCTGAAAATAATCTAATTTGTAAGATTAAAAAATATTCTTTTATCGCAAAAATATTTAAAAATAACATTATTTTTGAAAAATAAATTTTGTGCTGAATTCAACAAGTCCAGCATAATTGTGGACAATTATTTTGTTTAAATAATAATTTTTAAATATTTTTTGAATAAAAAACCTGTTTTTTAATTTTAAAACTGAATTATTCTCAAAAAAAAATTTAATTTTTCGTACATATTTTTTTTCAATGACTAGCACAATTCATCACAAAATTTGTTTTTGAAAAAAAATAATTTTTGAATATTTCTGAGTTAAAAAATCGATTTTTGAATTTAAATTTAAATTATTTTCATAAGTGAAATTTGTGAGCTTAAAAATGTTTTTTTTTTTTTGTAATTTCAGTCTTAATTATAAATTTTAAAAAAAAAATTTTTGCAGCATGAAAATTATTTTTTGGAAAAAAATGACGTTGACAACTTTTTACATGTTGACATTTTTCGAAATAAATATTTAAAAAAAAAAATAATTTTTGCTCCAAAAACCATAGTTTTTTTTTGGTGAAAATAAAATATATGGAAAGTACTATTTTATAGGAAATTTACGAATGAATATAATTTCGTTGAATTTTTTGAATTATGTCCTACATAGGAGAATAAATTTCGACAAATAAAAAAAAGAGGCAAATGAATTTTTCACAAATTTTTCACAACAATGGTTCGAATTTTCATTTTAAATGAATTTTATTAGCGAAAACTACTTTTTTTAGTCTAATTATCATTTTTCGAATTGACATTTGACAGAATTTCTTTTTAAAAGAATTTTTCAAAAAAAAATTTTTTACCAAATTTTTATTTGACAGGATTTTTATTTAACAAACTTTTTATTTAAAAAATTTTAATTTAACCAAATATTAACTTAGAAAAATTCTCAGAAATTTATTAAATACAATTTTTTTTTTTGTATAAAAACAGAATTTTAAATCATTTGAATTTTCAAATTCCAGAATTACCAATCTTCATTTGTCCGAATTTTCAATTTGACCGAAAATTTTATTTGACAGAATTCTTAAAAAAGCCGAATTTTCATTTGTCCGAAATTGGAAATGTCCGAAAGATAAAAAAATTTCGGCGCGAATTTTAAAATTAACCTATCACAATTTTCATGATAATTTCTGATTGGTTATTTTTGAAATTCGCGCCAAAAACTTTTAGTTAAATTAATTAAAATAATAGGAAAAATTTAGTTTTCATAATTTTTTATCGTTATTTTGAGTAATTTTTACAAAAAGTCGATTTTGGCAACGAATATTTTTCAAAATCTTTTTTTGCTAAAAATTTTTTATTTTTCAATAGAATTAAAATTAAAATAATAGGAAAAATCTAGTTTTAATTTTCAAAACCAATTTTTGCTAAAAATTATTATTTTTCAATAGAATAAAATTGAAATAATAAGAAAAATCTAGTTTTAATAATTTTTATCGTTTCTGCGATTTTTTGAATTGGAAATTATGGAATTTAAAAATTCGAATCACTTAAAATATTTTCCAGACTGAGAATTCTGAAAAATTAATAATATTCGGTTCAATCAGAATATATTTTTAATAAAAAATTGAAAATTCTGTAAAATAAAAATTTTACCAAATAAAAATTCTATCCAATAAAAATTTGGTAAAAAATTTTCTTTCACTAAATATTCGTTTACAAAGAAATGCTGTCAAATGTTAAATTTGAAAAATGATAATTCGTCAAAAAGAAAATAATTATAACTGATAAACTTTTTGGAAAATAAGAATTCCAAACATTCGTGGAAAATTCATGCGCCTGGTAAAGAAAATTTAAACTAATCCTTCTCATAGAAGGCAAGATTTTTCATTCCAAGTTTTCAAAGACCGAATGGAGAATAAATTCCAATAGTCAGAGAAATACTGAGAATTATTAAAAAAAAAAAAAAGACATAATTGGAAATTAGATTGAAAAACAAATTCAAACTTCGCCGTCTCTTAAAAAGCAAGGTTTCTCATTCGTTGTCCTGAAATAAAAAAAAAAAAAATTGAGTGGAAATTCAGAAAAATGACAGAGCAATAATAACTAAACCAAGCCGCTAAAAATAACATGGAGATTAGATTCGGTCAATGATAACAAAATTCAAAAACTTCACCTTCTCATAGAAAGATAACGAATTTTAGAAAGTTTTAACAAAATTTTTAAGTTTAAAATAAGCGTTAAGGGAACGTATAAAGAAAAATTTCACATTATTTTTCTATGCTCTGCAATAATAATAATTACATTAAAATCAATGGTGTTACTTGGATTAATTGTTAAATTGCTTAGATAAATTTCTTTAAAAAAATTTTCCTATTAATTAGTACTTATCCAATATTGTTTTGACCAAAAAAAAATAAATTTTTTTTTAGAGCAAAAATGTATTTTTCAGTTTTAATTTCAAAAAATAGGTCATTTTTCAAAAAAAAAAATTAACTGCGAGACTTTTTTATGATAGAAAAAAAAATATATTTTTGGTTGTTCATCTATTTTTCAAAAGGAAAAACTACCTGTAAAATTTTAAACGAATAGGAAGAGCGTTACAAATAAATTTTTGTTCTTGACATATAATTCCCTCTATAGTAAGATTGATCAACTATGTAATTGAGTAGCTAAGGTATTACTGCAGTAATATGTATTATTTACTGTAAATATTCAAAAATTATTAATTTTAAGTTAATTTACTTATTAATTAATTTTATTTTAATTTTAATTTACTTATTAATTAATTAATTTTAATTTTCTTCTTAATTAATTAATTTTAATTTTCTTATTAATTAATTAATTTTAATTATTTTTTTTAATTCACTATTTTCAGAATGGTTGAAAAAATTATTCCAAGAGCTTAATAATTAAATCATTAATTTTAATTATTATTTTTGAAAAAATCGATTTTCTTTAAATTTTCTGTAAAACAAAAAATTTCAAATTATGTTCCTTTATTTATTTCTTCTTCCTTCAGATAAATATAGCAGAAATTTCAAAACACTTGCAATACTGAAATTTGGATTTAAGATTATTCAATTTTTTTTATAAACTGAGAGTTAAAAATTTTTTAAATCTCCTTTTTTCTAATTACATAATCCACAGTAATACCTTTACCCTTATTTATTTAGTTTTTTCTTTTTTTTATCGAAATAGAAAAATCAACTTTTTGTTAAAAAAAAATCTGATAATAATATAATAATTTTATAAAACGATTCTAAAACATGAATCATTTTATTATATTAGTTAAAACTGATTACTAGTTGATCGACCATACTTATTATTCAAAAAAAAAAAAAAAAAAAACAATTGTATGTGTAATGAATAAAATAGGTTACTTAAAGATAGCATCGCATAGCTCTGAACAACAGCAAAATTTAATGCATTTGAATATATATGTATATATTTATTCTTTATCAAACAAAATATTCGAAACAACAGTTTTACAATCTATTTTTAAAATACGTTTTTCATTAAAAAAAAAAATTATTTCTCTAATTTGTCTAAATAAAATAATTATGCAAAAATGCATCATCGACAAAAACAACATACAAAGAAAAATACAAGATTTTGAAAATAATAATAATAATCGATAATATAACAAAAATTTATATTTAATCGAAAATGAAAAAAAAAATATATTTTAATATCAAATACAAAAAAAATTTATATTTAATTCAAAAAAATAAAGTTAAAAAAAATTAATACTAAGTTTTTTTTTTTAACGAAAAATCACAATTATTGTTATTAAAAAAAAAAGTGCTTTAGCAGAAGTTAAGATAATTAAAAAATTTTTGAAATCCTTAAAAAGAGACGCATGAATATTCGTGGAGCATTATAGTTCCACAAAAATAATTAATCAGAATTTTAAATTTAAAGAATTTTATTAGACGAACTTTTTTTTTTTAAATTAGCCTTTTAAATAATTTTTTTAACGAATTTTTTACGTCACAACATTTTTAGATAACTTTTTTATTTTGCAGAATTTTTATTTCACAGAATTTCTTTTTACTCACTTTTTTTTTAAAAAGAATTCTAATTTAATCGAATTTTAATTTAGAATAATTCTCAATTTAACAGAATTTTAATTTTAAAATTAATTTTCTCAATTACTAATTAAAAAATTAAAAAATTCCGTCAAAAAAAAAAAATTATGTCTAATAAAATTTTTTACAATAAAAATTATTATTTAGAATAATTTTCTAAAAGAAATTTCAAAAATAAGCCGAATTTTCATATCGAAAAAATTCTATGTAGAAATGTTCTTTGGGGTAAATTTTTTTTTGGGGGGAGTCATTCCATAAGAATTATACGCTTTTTTTCTAAATTTGTATTTTTCTGATATAAAAAAATTTTATTTATTGCAAAGAACATAATTCTCAAGTTTCATAAGGATCCGTTAATTTCTTTAGGAGTTGTAACCGTTTTTTGGGATTTTTTTGGGGTCATTCCGTAAGAAGTATACATTTTTTTTTTCTAAATTTCTATTTTTTCGCCATTAAAAGATGTACTTCATTGCAAAGGACATAATTACCTAGTTTCATAACGATCCGATAATTTGTTTCGAAGTTATATTTGTTTCTTTAAAATTTTTTTTTGGGTTATTCCGTAATAATTATACCCTTTTTTTTAATTTTAATTTTCTTGCAATAGAAGAAAGTCATTTATCGCAAAGAACATAATTACCAAGTTTCATTAGGATCCGCCAATTTCTTGAGAAGTTGTAACCGTTTTTTCGGATTTTTTTTGGGGTCATTCCGTAAGAATTATACACTTTTTTTCCCTAAATTTTGTATTTTTTTGCCTATCCGTTAAATGAAAATTTTACTACTTAAGAATTCGAAAATCTTTCATACAAAAGTTCAGATAAAAAAAACATTCTATTAAATCAGAATTTAGTTAAACAAAAATTCAACGATATGAAAATTCGTTTAATTAGAAAATCCACTTTAAAAAATTCTGCTAAATAAAAATTCGATATTTTTTTTTTTAATTTGATACCACAAAAATTTCCACAGTGTGAGGAATATTAATGCGTCTCCTTAAAAGGTTTAACTTTGCGATATTTTGCAGAAAAATTTTGAAAAGTATTTTTTTTTTTTTTTTTTTTTTTTCATAACAAATTCACAGAAACTTTATAGGAAAAAGTTTTTCTTTACGTCTTGTGGGAGGAAGAAATTTATAGTAGAAACTTGTAGGAAGTTTTTAGCAATGTAAAATTTAATCAAAACTTTGCATGGTAGTTTTCTATGGTATCTATATGCATTTTTATTATCGCAAACTAAAGGTTTTATTTTTTTCTAAAAAGTGTGCCGTACAATTTAATAATAATTTGGACTGTAAACTTTGCACAAGATTTTTTTTTTTTTTTTTTTTTGTAACAAGCAACTCCACTACAATTACTTATAGCGAAAGTAAGTTATAATTTTACAAAAAATAAATAAATAAATACAATATATAAAAATTATATTATATTTTATAACAAAATATAAAATTAGACAAAATAAAAAAATATATATTTAGAATAAATAGTTTAAAAAATCCCTTTAAAAAATAGAAAAATAAAAAATTTAGCAATTTATAAAAATTTTCTTTAATTTTTAGCTTTAATAAAATCATGAGATTGAGAAAAATAATTTTTTAAAATGAGGATAATTATACAAAAAATATTTTTAAAAAATTGATTACATTTAATATTAAAAAAAAATGAATATTACTCGCTGATATATTTTTGAGAACTGTTATCAGAAATTAGGCTGAGAATATATGATTAAATGAATAAATTCGAGCACATGCTAGCTTATTATTGCTTATAATTAATGAAAGTGTACATCTATTATACATTATGCGGGAACTCACCAGTCATCCTCCCCATAGGTTGGATAACTATACAAAAAACCATACATTGTATATATACAAAGATGGAAGGCTAATTTGTGCGGGTATCTATATATTTATATATATATATATGTCATTCAAAATATGTAAAACGCGAAAAAATTTTCTAATAACAATTCATTCAATGAAACTTAAAGAAATGTGTGTAGGTAAATCTACTAAATTAATAAACAAACAAAATCGTGAGGAAAAAAATAATTCGTAAAAGGAAAAAAAAAATACATAATTCGTGAAAAAAAAATACAAAATTCGTTAAAAAATAATTTGCAAAGAAAAAAGTAGTTCATAAATAAAAAAAAATTTTTTAAGAAAAAAAATAATTCGTATAGAAAAATTAAAAATTCAATCCAGCAGTGTAAAATTTTAAATCTTAAATTTAACCGAAAAAAAAAATTTTAATGTACTACGCAATAAAATACTAAAAATGAAATTACTTCAAAAAATAAAATTTTCAATTATTATTATTGAAACTACTTTTAGTCTAAATTAAACGTTTTGTATAGTCTCATAAATATGAATTATATGTTAATTAGAAGATAATTTATTTTTTTAAAGTTACGTTGGTAAAAAAAAAAAAAAAATTTCATCCCAAAAAAAAACCTCAAGACTAATTACGAACTGCTAAAAATATAACAAAAAAATACTTTTTTTTTAATTATTGAGAACATATGAGACAATTTTTTTTTATTTTAATAAATTTTGATATTTTACAAAATATTTCAATACATTTTTCAAAGTAAATATAATTTTTTTAATTTCTGTACAGAAAATAATTCATAACTTTATATTGGATATTGTCAAAAATTTATTTTTTTCAGATTGGCTTAATTTTTTGAATTTAGGGTACCCATTTTACCCCAAAGTAACAAATAAGGGTTAAAGTTGAAATTTTCAACAAAATCCAATCTAAAAGTTAAAATTTTGAACCTTAATAACTCAATTTTAAAAAAACTTTTTCTATATTCAGGCCTCGGATCGACTTTAAAGGCACAAAAAAAAGTTGTTTTAGTCGATTTATATTCGAAAAAAAGTCGAAAAAGTCGATTTTTTTTATTTTACCAAAATTTTATTGATTAATGAATATTTTACTTTAAATAACTGTTATTAGATATTAAATTCATTTTATTAATTCTGTAATGAGAATAATTCTATAAAAATTGAATTGAATTTTCAAAGATTTAAAATTTTGATTTTTGAAATTAATTGAATTTCCAATGATTTTTAATTTAAATTTTTTGATGATTTCACTAAAAAAGTTATTAGAAATTGCAGACAAAAATACAATAATTTGAAAACCATTTTTAAGTAAAGAATGGTTTCAAGGTATTTTAATTATCGAAGAATATTATACAAATCATTAAAAATAATTGAAATTTTTGCAAATTATTAAATATCAAGTGATTTTGAATTAAAAATTTTTCTTAATTTTATTTGCTAATTTTTTTAAAATTATAAATAATATTAAAATTCATGAAAATTTTAATTGAAAAATATTTTAAGATAATTGAATTTGTGAAGAATTTCATTAAAATTGTTAAAAATAATTAATTTAGTGAAGAATTTTAATTAAAAATTTGTTAAATAATTGAAATAAAGAAAATGTGAAAAAGATCTGCATTGTATATTAAAAAAAACGTATTTTGTTTACAAATTTTTTTTTAAAAATGTAAAAAATAAGTCGAAATGTCGCATTTTTTAAAAATAAGTCAAAAAAAGTCGTATAATCCGAGGCCTGTATATTTTTTTTAGTAATAATTATATTTAACAAAATATTTGTTTAATTATATTTTAAATAAATAATTTTAATAGTTATTGAAAGTATTTTAATAATTATTGAAAGTATTTTAAAGTTATTGTCTTAACAGCTCGTATATGAAGTAACTTCAAACAATGTTAATAAAACAAAAAAAAAAAAAGAAAAAAGGAATTGATGCAAAACTAGAAAATATTTTCTAATATATTTTTTTAATCACACATGATTAAAGAAGTTAAAAAATATTACACTACGAACCAGGAAATTAACAACAATTCTATAAAAATCGATTAAAAACAAATGCTATTTTATCATATTTTACTAATTTTACGACTGAATTACAATTTTTTTTTTACAATGATTATCTATGCAATATTTTTCTTACAGAAAATCATTGTAATTTTCAATAAATTTTTTAAAAATAATAATAAAAAAAAAATTAATTTTGAAATTTGCCTCTAAATACACCCCGCTATTTATTTCTACAATCTCTATTTCTCTTGCTAATTGCAGCCATTTATAAAAAAAAATTATATTTCCCTTTCAAGAATTAGAAATTTTTTTTATTATATTTTTTTGAAATAAGGCATGTCATTTTTAAAGAAAAAAATTTCGAATTTAAAAAAATATAATTAAAAAAAAATTTTCTAATTTTTGAAAGAGAAATATAATTTTTTTTTATGAATACCTGTAATTAGTAAGAGAAATACATGAAATTTTTTCAATTTGTTAGTGGTTAATTTATAATTCCATATTTTCCTCAATAAAGATATTTTTGTATACAAATTTAAAAAAAAAATTATAACACGAAATATTCTATACAAAACGTATTAAACTAATTGTAACAAAAGAAAATTTACAAAACAATAGGTTTTCATTTTTTTCGATTTATATAGAATCCTATAATTTAATATCACCAAAAAGCAATGAAGAACAAGTTTTAGGAGGCGGATGGTGACTGTAACATAATCTCAAACTAAAAAATGGTTTTCAACGAAAACAAAAATATTCAAAAATAAATTTTTATCAAAATTTGAAGATATAGTTAAACACAGTTCATAAAAAATGATATTAAAAAAACAAAAATAAAATTTAAAATCTTTCGTCAAATAATAATTTTTTTACATTTTTAATTTTCTCTTTCACTTCATGACAAAAATAAAAATTTTTATTCTTTTAATAAACAATTGCTTATTTTTACTAATTTTTATTGTTATTCTTTATAATCGTAATTTTTTCAATATTGTTAAAAATATTTTCTTCAAAAACTATTTAATAAAAAATAACTTGAATTGCTTATAATTTTTTGAAGAAAATATTTTTAAAATTTGGAAAAATAATTGTAATTGGATAAATATTACGATTTTCCTCTGAATTGAAAGAAAAAAATAATTCAAGGATTTTGATTCGACAATAATTTTTTCTGAAAAGTATATAACAATATTTTTCAAAATTAATTTAAAAAAAATAATAATCTTTATCAATTATTAATTTGCGTTAAAAACGTAGTTACAAAATCATTTTTTAATTTTAAGGTTATGTTACAGTCATTATTTTTCTGAAAATATTTCGTTTAACATTGTCCCTATAAAGAATATCAGTGTCAAAGGATTTAGCGTTTTTGAATGATAATATCAAAATACACAAATTTGCGAATCTCAAAATGATGACGATGATGATGTAGATGAAGAAAGCAAAAAATTACAAAGAAGAGAAATAAAAGAAGATCAATATTATTTTTGGTTTAAAGGGCAAAAATTTCTTCACTCAAAGAGACAAGTTAGAAAATAATTGTCTATAAGACAACATCTTATTCGAAAATAAAGTTTCGATGTGTAAGAAAAATATAAATCGAAAAGATGTAATTTACAAAAATTAACTCATTTTTCCGGATGTATCATCAATAATCGAAATAATCTACTCTCTAAATTTGTATTAGTAAGAATTAGTTCACTGATCCAAATTAGTCGAAATTTTTACTAATTTTTAGTAAAATATTACTATTTGATTTGGAAATATATTTTTTTTCAAAGGTTTTAGTGACTAATTGTTAATCGAAAATTACAAAAAAATTAATGGGAATTTTTACTAATTTTTTTAGTAAAATATTACTAATCGATTTAGTAATATTTTTTTTTACTAAAGTTTTATTGACTAATTCTCAGTTAAAAGTGACTAAAAATTAGAAGGAATTTTCACTAATTTTTAGTAAAATATTATTAATTGATTTAGTAATATTTACTAAAATTTTATTTGCTCATTCTCAGTCGAAAATGACTAAAAATTAGTAGGAATTTTCACTAATTTTTAATAAAATATTAGGTACTTTATGATTTAGTAAAATATATAATATTATTTTTTTTTACTAAAGTTTTAGTGAAAAATGACTAAAAATTAGTAGAAATTTTCACTAATTTTTAATAAATATTAGTAATTGATTTAGTAATATTTTATTTACTAATTTTTTACTAATTATTAATAGAAAATTACAAAAAATTAATAGAAATTTTTACTAATTTTTAGTAAAACATTACTAATCGATTTAGTAATATTTTTTGTCTCTGAAATTTTCTACTAAATTTTTAGTTCAAAAAAGCTAAAAATTAGTGAGAAATTTATATGCAAATTCAATTAAAAAAAAAATTGTTTATTTTTATAAATAATTCAAAATTTTTTTTCGTTATATTTTGTTAACATATTCAAATTTTTAAAAATTCCTAACTCTAAAAAATTTGTGCACTTATAAAAAAATAAAAAATTACGTACACTATTTTTTTCTGCAAAAAAGGAAAAAAAACAAAATTTATCCGAATTTAAA
Source organism: Leptopilina boulardi (assembly GCF_019393585.1). Taxonomy (NCBI): domain Eukaryota; kingdom Metazoa; phylum Arthropoda; class Insecta; order Hymenoptera; family Figitidae; genus Leptopilina; species Leptopilina boulardi. The sequence continues at coordinate 2,868,301 of NW_026137909.1, forward strand.
ATATCATAGGTAAAATTTAATTTAATTTTTTAAATTTAATTTAATTTTCCATATGTATAAAAATAAAATTTTTTTAAAAATACAATTTTTTTTAAAAATAACTTTCAGCTAAAACGTTAATTTTTTACATTAGATAATTATTTGATAAATTATGACGATTTAAAAAAAAATATTCATAATTTACAACATATATTTTGGGTATTCAACGGGAAATTTTCATTCAAAATTTTTTTTTCTGAAACATTTTTCGAAATCTATATGAAAAATAAGAAAATACTTTTTATTTTTTTATTTGATAAAAATAAAGGAAGTTATGACTTTTTTTAAATTTAACGTCATCAAAGTGAACAAATTTCATATACAGCATAATTTTTTATTCTTTAGTACAATAAAAAAATGTTTCAAAAATGACCAAAAATGACGCCTTTGATGACGTTAAATTTCAAAAAATCATAACTTCCTTCATTTTTATCAAATAAAAAAAAAATAAAAAAAATACGTATTTTCTTATTTTTCATATAGATTTCGAAAAATGTTTCAGAAAAAAAAATTTTTCAATGAAAATTTCCCGTGGAATGCCCATATTATAAATTTATTTATAAAGTTGACGGGACAATTTAGAACAAATAAATAAAATAATTAAATTTTAAATGTAATAATTAAATTAAAATAAAAAAAATAGTTGAATGATAAAAAAATGAATTTTTGACTTGAGAATTATTTGAAATGGAATGTAGCATGCGTTTGCGTGCTGTGCTGCTCTCTCTATATATATATAAAAAATACCCTACTTTCGTATGCGAAGCGAAAATGATAATAATTGATGGTTTTTTTTTTTCGTTTCCTTATTAATAACGTGGAAAATGAACTTACCCAATATTGGATTGATTTGATTGGGTGGCTCGAATAAGAGGGGGTGGTTGGACATGAACGGCAGATTGCATTGTCGTAACCGGATAAACACCGGGATATTGCGCAGCTCCGCCACCACCCCCTCTACTCCTTGATTGCTGAGAGTAAGTCTTACTCGCCGTTGTCATTTGCTAAAAAAAAATTTTTAAATTAACATTTTTGTTTTAGTTTTCAATTATTTTTTTTTAAAGGCAAGTAAACATCATGGGACGCATGATTATAAAAATAAAAAAATATATTATTTATATACAAAAAAAAAAAAAAAAAACATAAAAATCATTAGTTAAAATTTTCGTTTCAAAGAATTTTATTACATAGAATTTTTATTTAAACGAACATATTAGACAAAATATATCTCTTTAAATGAATTTTTTACTCAAATTTTAAGTACTGAATTTTAAAAATATTAAAGAAAAATCAACCAAATTTTTTATATAACTTGTAAAAAATGTTGGATAGCATAATCCGAGAAAACATATTGGATCTCGATAGGATGAATATGCTGCGATTTTGTGCTCCTTGCATGGTTCTGCCATCTGACGGCGACAGGATTGTTAAAACCAATCTTTAAAATCAAAATAACTGATTCATTCTACCAAGGTCCAAACTGTTTTCTCGGATCATGCTATCCATAATTTTTTACAGGGTAGGCAGTTTATTTTCGATCCGTTAGTAAGAAAGATAAAAACGCATTTCCAAAGTATTCGGCTTCTGGCGAACGTTAAATTTTAAAAAATAATAACGAATATCGAAAAAAATCACTAATTGTAAGTCAAAAAAAATAAATTTTTCAACAAAAATCTTGTCTGAAATTATTCATATTTGAGGCTTTCGATCTTAAAAGGTCCAACGCTAGAATTTTTATCACCAGGGTTGGCGCAAAAATATTATTTTGTTTTTCTCTAACTTTTCACTGATTTACAGTAAAAATTTAAAATTTTTTCCCTGACCCTAATAAAAATATTTCCAGAGGTTTTCAATAATAAGCCTCGGATTGCACGACTTTTTCGACTTTTTTTTTATTTTTTAAAATTCAATTATTAGAAAAATATATTAACTTTAATTGTTTGCAAAATCAATTATTTTCAATAATTTAAAATAAATTCTTCGAAAATTACATGATTTAAAACAGTTTTCAATTGAAAATTAACATTATTGTCTAAAGTTTTTCAAAAAAAATTTCACCAATTCAAAATTAAATTTTCAAATTAATAATATCTTGAAATTCAATTATTATTTCTCAAAATTTTAACTCAAACTCTTCTAAAATACAATTATTTCTAAATTTTCTATCTAAAATTGAAATTGTTGAATAATTTAATTTTAATAATTTTAATCAAAATTTTCGAAAATTCAATTATTTAAAACATTTTCCAATTCAAAATTCTCCCAAGTTTAATTACTGTTTAAACTTTAAAGCTTATAAAATATCTATAAAAATTCCAATTTACAAAAATTTTAATTAAAAATCTCCTGAAATTCAATTAGTTCCAATAATTTTAACTATTTATTTTACAAAAATCAATTATTTCTCAAATTTTTAACTTCAATTCCTTTTTGAATTAATTATTTCTAAAACTTTAATCAAGTTTTTCAAAAATTCAATTACATAAAACGTTTTGTAATTACATATTAATTCTTTAAATTCAAATTTTTGTTTATATAATTTTCAAAACATTTTAATTGAAAATTACAAAAATCGAAAATTCAATTTTTTAATACATTTTTCAAATTGAAATTCTCTGAAATTCTCTATAATTTAATTATTTCTAAAAATTTTATTTATTTATTTATTTATTTAGTTAACGGGACAAGCCCTTTCGTACATAGGTACTCTTAAAACTAAGTATATTTTCAATTTATTAATATTAAGCTAATTAATTTATAGCTAGGTAGGAACATTATTAATATGATTTATTTAAAATTCATCGCTAAATAAATTTTTAAAATTATTTTAATACAGTTTTTCAACAATTTGGGGAAATAAAAAGTTTTTTAATTAAAAATACTCTAAAATTCTATTATTCTTTAAAGTTTGTAAAAAAAAATTTTATCAATTAAATTTTTGTAAAAGTTTTAATTTAAAAATTTCTGAAATTTAATTACTTCCAAAAAAAATTTATTTTAATTTATAAAAGTTTCAATTGAAAATATCCTACAATTCAATTATTTTTAAAAAATTTTAATTGAAACTCTTCCAAATTCAATTATTTTTAAAATTTTAATTAAAAATCTTTTGAAATTCAATTATTTCACAAATTTTCATTTAAAATTAATTTCTTTGTCAATAATTATATAATAATAAAATGCTTGGTCTGTCCTTCTGTCCTAACTTAAAGTTGGCCTTTTTTGATTTCACGTGTTTTTTTTGAATAGTAATCTTATGACGTGTCAAATTGTGACAATTCTTTTTCTCATTTTTGCCAAAGTTGTATAATTGTGTTTCCAAATTTCGGAATAAGTTTCTTTAAAATTCCAAATTTAAAAATTCAATTCACGAAGCTGAAGTACCGTTTACCAACGAAATTTTTTTTAAAGTTGTATATTCATTCAAAAATTGTATACAAATACAAAAAATTTATGATGAGAAAAAAGATGCGCCAGGAAATTTCGTACAAGATAGTAATTTGAAAAAAATTTTAGATGCTTTTAAATTCAAATTATTGAAAATTCAATTAATTTTGAATTCAAATTTTTGAGAATAATGAAATTTTATTTGATTTTAAATTTGGAAAATAATTGAATTTCAGTTCATTTTGAATTGAAAATTTTGGGAAATAATTGAATTTTAATTGAAATTTTTGATAATAATTTAATTTAAGTTCATTTTTTATTGAAAATTTGGATAATTAATTTTGAATAGAAATTTTAGAAAATAATTGAATTTTATTTCATTTTAAATTGAAAACTTGGTAAATAATTAAATTTTACATTGAAAATTTTGGATAATTATTGGATTTTTAATTGATTTTGAATTAAAATTTGGGGTAATAATTGAATTTTAGTTTATTTTGAATTTAAATTTTTAAAAAATAATTCAATTTTATTGTGATATATATTTTTTTTAATTATAAACAATTGTTAAATTTCATAAAAATTTTAATTGAAAAATAATTTTGATATAATTGAATTTGTGATGTATTTCATTAAGTCGATAAAAGTCGTATTTTTGAAAAAAGTTGAAAAAAGTCGTATAATCCGAGGCCTGTAAACATATTATAATTTTCATTATTATCATTCAATATGTAATAATATTCTAATAAATGAAATTATTATTGATAATATTAATCTTTAATTTCTTTATAACAAACAATTAAATACTCAATTTGGTGCGCTTGCGCTCGTTTAATATTGCTAGTATTTTAATAAAATTCTTTGAAAATTCAATTATTTAAAACATTTTTCGAAATTCTGAATTCGAATAATGTACATAAATCAGAAATGGAAAATTTTCTTCTTTTTTTTTTAATGTAACTTTAAATTATTTTTGAAAATTTGTTCTGAAACTGAATTGAAATCTTGAAAATTTGTCTCACTTTAATTCGGTGGTTTAAAAAAAAAATTATTGAAAATATTTCTGTGAAACATTGAAAATAAAAAAATGGACTTTTTAGATTTTTCTTGTAATGTAAATCGATTAAAATGATTTTTTTTTTGTTTCAAAAGTCGATCCGAGGCCTACAATTATAAAAATGTAAGACAATAATTTTTAGAAGCAAAAATTTGAATTAAAAATTTCAAAAATTATAATTTTAGTAGCATTTTTAGAAATTTGATATTTTTGCAGTACTTTTTTAAAATTCCCTGACCAATCTCACTTTTCCTGATTTCCCTGGCAACTCTGATCACAAGTTTTGGCCGTTGATGTTAAAATTTTGAAATTTTCAATATCAAATTCCAACGGTAAGAATCAATTGTTATTGAATATTGAAAAAATTTCAAAATTTTAACTCCAAAGACCAAAAATTTGTGATGCAAATCGGAGCGTAGGTCCTTTTCAAGATCCGTAGCCTCATTTAAGAAAATTAGTGAAAGAAAAAAAAAATTTGACGATTACTTACATTATGTGTGCTGAGTGCAGAATTAGGCATCCTAATAATTTGATTAGCCTGAGAGACCAAAGCTGCCTGAAAAGTCGGTTGAGTGCTAACAAGTCCCGACCAACCATTAACAGCCGTTTGCACAGCATTGAGTGCAGCAAAATCCCTTTGTGAAATTGGTTGTGCAATTGTATTGCTCCTAACGGAAGAAATGGTTGGCGACGACGATGACGATGATGATGAATGTGTTGAATGTGAAATTGGCGTTCTCAATTGTGTGACACGTTGAATTGTCGCATTTGGCCTTTGTATCATATTTTGCATTGGTTGCGCTCTGACAATTGTATTTTTTGCAACATTATTTTGCACTGGTTTTGGAGCTGGCGGTGTTGCCGGCTGTTTAGTCCAACCGCCACCACCGCCTCCACCTTTACTATTGACAATTAATTGTGAATCCATTACTTTACTTGGCCAATAATCCTCAAAGCCAGTTCCAGGTGGAAAATAACTCTTAATATCACTGAGACTAATAACAGAGCATGTTTCACTTGCGAATAATTCATTTCTAATACCTTGTACCTTGCAGCAAAATTTCAAATACGACAAATCCCAGCCCTCGAGTTTTTCTGCTTTCAATTTAAGATTGTCAGTCTCGCCTTCAAAATAAAAGAGAGGAACATATTTGAGGCCGTCCTTAACTGTATAGGGCACAACGGACTCTTTATTAATGCGAATAAAACCACATTTGTCAGATGGTGTTGTTCGATTGCTTGCCGTTAATTTTGTATAGCAAACATCAAGAAAAGCGTAAAATTCCTTAGCGTCAGCGAGTCTCACAACTAAATCCTTACTTGTAAATTGTTCGCGACCAAACTGACTTTCACAGTGCTTTGAATTTATTTCATTTAATAATTTACTCTCGGCCTCAGTGATGTAATAACTACGAATGCATGTACAACTGTAGATGTCAGAATGAAGATAGCTCAGGTACTTGTTGAGGAGCTTTGATTCAAGTATTCGTACGGCGCAAAATTTTTCACCAGCACGAAATATATAGGGAATGTGAGTTTCATCGAAACTAACCCAACCAAAACGTCCACGTTGACTTTCATCATCGAGTGGTACTTTTCCTTCTTTATTTGTTGATTGTGATGAATCGGTGGCACGTTTTTGTGTTGTGCCAAGGGTTAATGTATTGGTATTATTGTTGAAGAACAACATACCCTGAAGGCTACCTTGTTGTAGGCCACCGCCACCACTTGGTCGTTGAACGCCAAGGGTCGCGACACTCGGTGCCATTTTCGCCTTGTGTGCTTCCACCATCTTGGCTGCCAACTCCCGGATTTCGGCCTCATCTGGACGTTCTTCTTTAACTGGAACTTTAAATGAATCTGCAAAACAAAATTTTAATTTTTCTTTAATTAACAATTTTTTTTGTTCCATTTTATGATTATCACCTAATTCGATTAAGAGTTGATCAGTGATTAAATCCCTACACGGAGGAAAATGGAATAAAGTAACTTTTACTACTTTAAAAGTAAAAACGGAACTGTTCGCAGTTTCTACGTATGTATTTCTGTCAATTTTTAATTCAGAAATAGTAAAATTTACTATTTCCGAAATAATTTTTACTATTTCAAGAGTCAATTTGACTATTTTTGGAGTAAAAATTTCTAGAAATGCGCAGAAACTGCGAATAGTTCCGATTTTATTTTTAAAGTAGTAAAAGTTACTTTATTCGTTTTTCCATTTTTCTCCGTGTAACCGACCAATCATGATCAGTTCATCACTGATTAACATTTAATCACAATTGGTGAAAATGTCTCTTAATATAACAGGGTTTTATTTTTATTTATTTTGATCAAATAAAATTTATTTTGATACAATTAAATCATTTACCTGTCTATTATCCACTAATTTCATATGTATTTCAACCAAATAAATAATGTTTCGTAAAAAATAAAATATTTAAATGAAATAAATAAACTAATTGGGGACGTATAAATATTCTCATCATTTTATTTAAAACAATTTTTACGGCGTCAAATCTTAAATTATCAAATTTTTATTTAGTAAAATTATACAAGGTGTTCCAAAAGTATGGAAACTTGCAAATATCTCGAAAAGTAGGCATTTTCGTGATACTTCTTTTTTCACTGTTGGGTCACGGGACCAATTTTTTGGAGTTCAAAAATGTAGATCTTTTTTTGGGAACAACTCTTTTTTTTGGATATTTTTGCGTACTTTTCGAGATATTTGCAAGTTTCCATACTTTTGGAACACCCTGTATAAAGTAGATTTTCTAGTACATTGAATTTCAAATTAATAAAATTTCAATTTAACGAAATTTATGTCAAGAAAAGTTGCACGAAGAAACATTTTTTTTAACAGAATTGTTATTTTAGTAAATTTTGATTTATCAAAATATTTACTTAATAGAATTGTCATTGAATAAATCCCCAAATTAACAGAATTTCTATTTAACAAAATTCTTAATTAACAAAGTTTTTATTAAAGAAAATTTTAATACGAACTAATTCTCTTATTTAACAGAATTTTCATTTAAGAAAAATTCTATTTAATTCTGTTTTTGTCAATTTTTCTAGACATAAATTTCGTCAAATTGAAATTATATTAATTTAAAATTTAAAAAAAAATATTAGAAAAAATGCTTTATAAGAGTTCTTTAATTTATTCACAAAAAAATTCTAGAAAATTAAAAAAATTCCCTGACCATTTCAATTCCCTCACTTCCCTGACCGTTAGACACCTTGAATAAAATTCGAATTGCAAATTTTTGGGACTAGACTTGAAAGAAAATATCTTTAACGTTTCGAAATACTGATCTTCTCGTCAGAATTTATTTATCTAAAACAGTAATAATACCTATTATTTTCTATTTTTCATTGCCTTAGGGGGCGAATGATTATGTTCTAACTTCTAAAAATCATTATTAGTTAGAATTTTCATTTGTCCGAAATTGCAAATGACCGAACAAACAATCGATTTTGGCGCGATTTTTAAAATCAATCAATCAAATATTATCGATAAAATTGTGATTGGTTGATTTTAAAAATAGCGTCGAAATTTATTTTTCACGGGAACAAAAATATTAAATCATTTTTAGAAAAGTATTTCTCAAGGCATTATTTGGATTGAAAATTAAAAAAAAAAAAAAAAAAAAAAAAATCTCAGCAAGCAATTGTTTTACTCTTTACTTTTCTCATAATTTCTCGTGTGGTGGAGAATTTTCAAGAAATCTACTAGAAAAATATTTTATTTTGCCCGTATATTTTAATAAAAAATAAATTGGAAAATTTTGTATTCTTTTGTGCAAAGAAAACAATTATTGTTTATAAATCAAATATGTAAATTTAAAATATAATTTTTTTAAAAAATTTTACATTTACAAAAAAAATTAAATTTCTAGAAAAAAATTAAATTTCTGTACATTCTATTTTTCCTAGCGAACAACGTTATCTTTTTTTTTTTTTATTTTTGTTTCTTGCAGTAAAGCGTATTTTATATTTTAAACATCGCGAACAGTGCGTATTTTCATTAAAGAAACATCGATTTATACATATAAATTTTATGCCATTTTTTATAGGAAAGATTCTAAAATTTTCATTATTAATTTCTTTTATGTAATTTCCATTTTTTTTGTTGTTTGTGAAACTTTTCAAATTTTTGTTTTGCGTTTTATTTTTTAAATAATAAACAATAAAATTAGTAGTAACATTCACTAAAATGAATTAGTAAATTAGTAAATGAGTTACTAAACGTTTCGACTAATTCTTAATATAAAAAAGTGACTAAACATTAGTAGAAAATTTTCACTAATTTTTAGTAAAATATTACAATTTGATTTAGTAATATTTTTTTTGCTATTAAAGTTTTAATAAAAAATAATTGAAAATTAGTAGCTAAATTTTCTATAATTTTTATTAAAATATTACTATTTGATTAAGTCAAATTTTTTTTTTACTAAATTTTTAGAAAAAAGTCTTCAAATTAGTAAAATATAACTATTTGAATAAGTAATATTTAAAAAAATATATATTTTTTTTAGTGAAAAATGACTAAAAATTAGTAGAAATTCCTAATGAATTAATAAATGAATTTGTAACAGTTTTGACTAATTTTTAGTTAGAAGTAACTAAAAATTAGTTATTAGTAATATAACTAAATTTAGTAATTAGTAAATCAGTAAATAAATTAGTAATAATTAGTAAAAATTTCAACTAATCTTTTGTAAATTGAACTAATTTATTTAGTAATATTTTCTTTACTAAATTTCTAACGAAAAATGACTAAAAATTAGTAATTAGTAATATTACTAAATTTACTAATTAGTAATATTATTAATTAGTAAATTAATAAATAAATTAATAATAATTAGTAAAATTATTAGACTAAATCTTAAAAAAATACTAAAAATTAGTAAAAATTTCTACTAATTTTTAGTAAATTAAACTATTTTTTTTGGTAATATATTTTAATTTTTAGTGAAAAATGACTAAAAATTAGTAATTAGTAATATTACTAAATTTACTAATTAGTAATATTATTAATTAGTAAATTAATAAATAAATTAATAATAATTAGTAAAATTATTAGACTAAATCTTAAAAAAATACTAAAAATTAGTAATATTTTTCAATAATAAATTAGTTAGTAACAATTAGTAAAATTAGTCGACTAAATCTTAATAAATACTAAAAATTAGTAAAAAATTCCACTAATTTTTAGTAAATTAAAATATTTTATTTAGTAATTTTTGTTTACTAAATTTTTAGCGAAATATAACTAAAAATTTAGTAGAAATTAACACTAATTTAAATTAATGAACAAATTCTCACTAATTTAAATATAAAGAACATTGAAATCGAATAATAATCGAAATTGTGCTTATTAATCGAAAAATATAGAAACACTAAATAATACACACAATAATTAAATATTGCATATTTATTATTATTATATTTATTATAATAGCATCAATAACCAGATAGCAGTTTAATACCCTTAATATATTTACAATTAAAAATTCACCTCAAAAACAATTAAATCACATACGTTTTTTTTTTGTAAATATAAATTAAAATGCGAAAAAAAAATAAAACAAATATCAGCTATATTCAGTGTGTCATGCACTTCAAACCAGGGAAACAAAAAATCGATTCAACCGGGCGTCTCAATATTAACTTTTTTTCTTTTAAGGTTATGTCACATCTATTTCATATATATTAATCGATGTTGAAAAGCAGAAGCAGCAGCAGCGTGTTGCAGGGAATAAATTTGCAATTGAAAACATTGTATTATAACAAAAATTCGAAAAAAATACCATTGAATTTCAATAAATATTATCGCAAAAAAAAAAACAAAACAATGTTTCTCTAATAAATTTTTATACACAAAAAATTACATTTTAATATTGAAGCAAAAAAAAAAATGAAATGGCGAATAAAAAACCCCCCCCAAAAAAAATTCTAGGTTATGGCTTCATAATTCAATGAAATAAAGCAGATGACACTGATCTCAAATTACAGGTGTTTCCAAGGGGCAAAGAACCAAAAAAAAAAAGGTTAAATTTAGAAAAAAAAAAAGCGAAGCAGTTTTTTTTTAAAAAAAAATTTATTTTGAAAAATCATTTTTTGAATTAATAATGAAAAGATAAGAAAAAGATAGAGACAGAGAGAGAGAGTAGGAAAGTAGACACGACGTTTGTATGTCCGTGTGTGTGTGTATGCTCCTAAAAATTTTCTCTAGTGTTTTCATTTTTGTGTGTACCTCCGACGCCCGGCGAAGCACTGGCGAAGACTGCACTGCACCCTGCCGATGATAACGCCATTATGCCAGCGCCAGGCGAACCTGGCCTCCGTGATACTGAGTTTTCCGGCGTTCCAGGAAGTCGTGTATTGTAGGCAGCGACATGGAGCAATTCAGCTGGAGCTGCTGCTGCTGCTGCTACTGTTGCGAGTTACAACACTGGAGTGCATTACCGTAAAGGTGCTCGCGGTTCGACGCTGCGAACGAACCGCGAGAACACGAACCGGAACCGATGAAAGGGGTCGTCGACGAGAAATGACGACCACCACGACTAATGTCCCGAGAGAGGCTAAGCTGAACAGGATAGAGAGACAGGAGAGGAGAGTTAGCAAGGAATTTTTACTGCTGACTTTCTTTTGCCTCGGACTGTACAGTGGTTAAGCCGCCGTCGTCGTCGCCGTCCGTGTGTGTGTATATGTTAGTTCATCGGCTTTGTCGCCAGTAGTCGCTAGTTACACTTCACCGTCACCTAGCGCCATCTCTAAATTTCTAGTACTTTCAGCCTGTACTCCTCAGTCTGCTCTGGTCTGCTGCCACAGTACGACTTAGTCTGACCGATTCCATTCACCCACAGTTTTTTCTATTTTTTTTTTTCCCGTTTTTGTGTTACAAATAAAATTTTTTTTTTTATAATTTTAAATTGTTTCTATTTATATTGTAGGGCAAGTTTTTTTTTTCTATGTGAATAAAAAAAATGTGTGTGTGTTTCAATTGAGGAATATTATACAAGAGGTTAATTTAAAGAAAAGAAAACAAACGAAACGGAATATAGTGTGCGCGGGAATGCGTTTTAAGGGCAAATACAACGAAGCTGATGTACACAACGTTTATGATAAACGATTTTTAAAGAAATAATTTTTTAAATAGAAAAATTCTATAATTTTTTGCCGAAAAAAATATTTCTTTTAGTTTTCATTAATCAACAAATTATAAAAAAATATCTTTTAGGAAAAAAATTATAAAATTTTTTATTTTAAAAAATTATTTCTTTAAAAATTGTTTATCATAAACGTTGCGTACTTCAGCTTCGTCAAATACACGGAATCGGTCAATTACTCTTTTTTCCCATATTTCAGGCCTCGGATTATACGACTTTTTTTCGAAAATTATAAAAATAAAATAATAAAACATAAATATTAAATAAATTAATAATAAAATAAAACAAAAAACGTAACACAGAAATAATCCATTATATTAAAAATAAAAGTAAAAATAAAAACACAAATTCTAAAAATAATAAAAAGCAAATATAAAATATGCTTAAATAACATAATTAATAAAAAATAACAGCGTTTTTTGATTTTGTGGCCTTTGATCCAAAAAAATAAAATAATTTATTTCATATTAAAGATGTGTTTATTATTCTCCAATGTCTAATGCATTTTCGCCATATAACATGGCTCATCAGGACTACAGAAAAAACATGTGTTTCATTATAATGAATAGGACGATAACAACATTTTCAATAACAGAAAAAACAATAGACACAGAACTTACCACATTACTATTGGAATTTATAGTTTAAATTTTGAAAAAAATGTATGACATGTGGTATTTTTACAAAAACATAACCTCAATTTGAGGGTAAAAAATAATAATAATAATTAATATGAAATAAATTATTTTATTTTTTTGGACCAAAGGCCACAAAATCAAAAAACGCTGTTATTCTAAACAAATTAAGATCCCTTTAAAATCCAATTAATAAAAAATAAAATTTTTGTATAATTTTGAAGCTGGCAAGCTTATAAAGGCACGATTATGACTGAACTCCTAAACACTATATCTTCCTCTTAATAATTTTAATTAAAAAATCTCCTGAAATTCAATTACACAGGCACACAAAAAAATAAAGTTGTTTGTTTCTTGAACTAGACATACCATTTCTATAGTATTTTGGTCCACTGAATACGAATATGAAGTCAAAATTGCTCCATCACCCTCTGATTTTTTTTAAATAAAAAAAAACCACCCTTAATCGTCAAATTCAAACTTAGAAGATAAAAAAATTGAATAACAGATTTTCTTAATAAACAGAACCTTACAACCTACGTATTTTGTATCCACTAACTCAAAAACAAATCCAGAACTGATCCAGCACCCTCTAGATTTTTTTTAAATCGAAAAAACCACCCTTAATCGGACAAATTCAAACTTAGGTGATTAAAAAAATTAAAAAACAAATTTCTTTAATAAACAGAACTTTACATCTACGTATTTTTGCACCACTAACACAAAAATAAAATAAAAACTGATCCAGCACCAAAAATCACTTGAAGTTCAATTATTACTTTCAAAAATCTAAATTCTAAATCTTTGAAAATTCAATTACATTTTAAAAAATTTCATCTAAAATTATTTGATAAATTATTTTCAATTCTGTAAAATTTAATTATTATCTGAAAATTAACAAAATCTTTTGAAATTCAATTATTTCTAAAAATTTCAACTTTCACTCTTCCAAAATTAAGGAAAATGCACTAGTAATCGTCATCTTTAAGCCGAATTGACAACTTTAATTGTGTGTATTAAACAATGTTAAACGGTATTTCTAAACTAATAATTAATATTTAAGAATAAATTAAAGTCTAAAGAAGCAGAATTAACTCTTGTTTTTTAAAAATAGTATTATTGTTAATAATTATTTATAAATAAAGTTCGTAACATGCAAATGTGTTAGTTATCGGCAAGAATGAAAACTAATTGCCTTAGTGATCGTCAAGTAAAAGCATTAGTAATCGGCAGTAATATTAAAATATGAAAACAAACTTTTTAAATTGATTTTCTTATATATTAAAGTATAATTATAGCAATTTACTGTTAGAAAAATCTGTATTAAATTTAATATATTGTATATGAAGCAAATATGCATAGAGATGAAATTTAATATACATTTACATTCAATTTAAGGTTATGTGACTGTTAGGTATGTAATGTTAATTTTCAGTAACATTTCTCATAAAATACTGAATGAATTGAGTTGAAATTTTATGGAGGAATTCCAAATATGATAAAAGGAAAGGTTGTCAAGTGCGAAAATGTTGATATATTGTTAAATAATTATTATAAAATACTTGAATAAAATAATTCTATATAATTAGAAAATGTAGGGTTAGGAGTGTTTGCGATTTTCTAACAATTTTTATGCCTTTTATTATATTTATTTAACAATATATCAATATTTTCGTACTTCATAACCATTCTTGTATCATATTTTAATTTCCTCCACAAAATTTCATCTTATTGTTAGTCCATTCAGCATTTTACGAGATAAGTTACAAACAAATTAAAATTACAGACCTAACAGTCACATGACCTTAATATACTATACTTTTCTATAATAAATAAATAAATATAAAATTTAAAAAAAATAAATAATTTGAAAAAAAGAAAAATATTATAAAAAATATGAAATTATAAACAAATTTTTAATATAATAAAACATATTTAACATTAACAAAAATATTTTTCTTAATTTACTTTTTAATTAAATTTAATAATACTTCTTTTTAAATTAATTAACTAAGAAATACTACAAAAAACCTACATGTTTTAGTTTTCGACAGCCTCCTGCTTTAGTTATCATCATAAAAGAAAATATAAAATAACTTTCATTTCATCCAATTTTCGTTTGACGATAACTAAAATCTATTAATATTATAATATACAAAATTTATTTTTACATTGAAGACAAAGGTTTTTAACATCACTCAATAAAAAAGTCAGTTGTTTATGTACTTAAAAATTTTTAGTTATCGTCATCTCTGACGATTACTGACACACGATGAATTTAGAGGTTTAGTTATCGTTTTCCTTAATAATATAATAATAATTTAAATATTAATTTATTTTTTTTAATCCATCAATAGTAGTTTCATTACTTTATGTTAAAAACATAAGCTTAACTTTCAATTCACTTTACACTACTAATCACAAGTTATTTTGTATATGTCATGCGTCTAAGCAGAACTTTAAGAAATGCCGAAGATCTAGTCAGTACGTGGCCTTGTCACGAAAAAATATACTTTTTTAATTAAAAATTTACTATTTACACGACGAATTTGTATACTTTCGATGCCGAAAGGTTTTATTTTACCAAAACACACAATTAATAACACAGGAAAGTTACACTGATCTTATTTTTTACAATATAATGTACTAGCTGCCGATAACTAATGCACTGACGATTACTGGTGCATTTACCTTAAATTGCGTAAATCAGATTTAAAAAAATTAAAAAAATGGAACTTTAAGAATTTTTTTTTTAGAAATTTGTCCTACTTAAATAAAATTTTGAAAATTTGTTTTAAAAATTAGTTTGATTCTTAAATAATTCGAAATAAATTTTCTTCATAATATTTTTATAAAATTATTCTCATTATCGCACAAAATACATTAAAAATCGCTTTCGGTCAAATTGGTTAAAACTTCGTGACAGTGATGTTCAACACTGAAAAAAAATTCTAGTTAGAATAACCAGAATTCTAGTTAGAATAACCAGAATTCTGATTAGGGTATATTTAACATTTTGATTCTGGTTAGGTTAACCAGAATTCTGGTTATTTTAACGAGAATTCTAGTTAATTCAACTAGAATTCTGGTTAACATAACTAGAAAGTAATGTTAAATATAGCCTAACCAGAATTTTTTTTTCAGTGAAGTGATTCTAAGCAAAAACTCTGTGGGTCACAATCCCCCTTTCCGGGCAAGATTACCCGCTAGAAGCTTTTAAAAGTCAAAAGAAGTTAGTTATTTTTTTTGGTACGGTACTGAACTGTACTGTATGATTAGGTACGCACCGAAAAAAAAATATTCATGTATTCAGAGGAAAATTCCTCTTACAGAATCCTCTTGAATTTTATTCTTAAAACAAGAGTATTACTCTTTAAATGAGAATATTTTCTTCTAATTTCAAGAGGATCGAAACAAAAGGACTATTCTAGAGCATTCCTCTTATATACAGAATAATCTTTTTAGAATAAAAATAATACTCTTAGAATTTAGAATAATCTTCTATGTTTAAGAATATTCCTCTAAATTCTAAGAGGATTTCCCATAGAAAGTCGCTCATGCGCAATGATGATTGCGTCATATCATTTACGTCGCGTCATAAATCGCATATCATGCGTGAAAAAATTTTAGTTTCTGTGTGAAAAAAGGGGAATAAACCAAAATGGATAATAATCTTTTAAATATCTTGATAGAGTTGCAACTTACACAATACGTGCCTTATTTTTGAAGGTAAAAGAAATTTTTAAAAGTAATTTTTTAGAAAATTTAAATAATTTTGAGGTTATGCTATTTAAAAATTTATTTTATTACGATTTTTATTTATTTTAATTTTATTTGAAAATTTATTTAAAATAAATTTTCAAAAATTTAATGAATTATATGTTTTGCGCATAAAAATATTATTAAAAATAGATTGTTGATTTATTCAAAAAAAAATTAAAATCAATTTCAATTTATTTATACTCAAATATAGATGTAAATCATGGAATAACAAATTTTATTCCTTTTAATTTTATAGATTATATCTATATGACATACAAATTAGATGATTGCATTTTTATTATTTCAGAATTCTTTTTAAGATGATATTTTCCTCTTAAAATAAGAGTATCCTTTTAAATTAAGAGGAATAATTTTACATAGAGGACAATCCTCTTAAACCTAGAGGACATCCTTTTGCAGCATATACTAGAGGAAAATATGCATTGAAATAAGAGGAATCCTTTTGAAACAAGAGGATTTTTTTTCGGTGCGTTATGGTACGGTACTATTATTTTTAGAACTTATAAGTTTGTTTTTACAAAGAAGTAAGGAAAATATTGCATTTTACAGGTATAACGGTTGCAAAAAGTAACTTACTTCTTTTGACCTTTAAAAGCTTTTAGCGGGTAATCTAGCCCAGAAAGGGGGATTGTGACCCAAAGAGCTTTTGCTTAGAATCACTTGAACATCACTGTCACCAAGTTTTAACCAATTCGACCGAAAGGGATTTTTAATGTATTTTGTGCGGGGTCCTTCGTTAAAATAAAGAAAATCGACTTTTTTGGAATATAAATCGACTTTTTTTGTGCCTTGAAGTCTATCCGAGGCCTGGGCTAGCGAAACTTGCTGAATGACACACAGTGCTCCAGAAATTAATTTCCGCCGACAAATAGGTCTATAGCTCACAATTCTTAAGCAATTAATTTTTTTTAAATACTCTGCATTAAATTCTAAACAAACGTAAGAGAAGTGATTTTTAATTTAGTTTGTACACTCTTGGCCATATATGCCTACACTTTTTTTTGTCCTTTTCTAACTCACATGTTGTCATGGCAATAAACCGATCATTTTTTTTTTGCCAAAAATTGCAAGATTTAAATTTTAAAATCAAAAAATTCTGTAAATTATTTATTGAAAACGATGAAGAAAACTGAAATATTTAACCCCTTTGGTGTGTGAGAAAAATATCATATATTATGATCCCAAAATGTTAAATTAATTGTGGTTGACGAATTTTACAATTGTTATATTAACAATAATTAATAAATATTTAGTTTTGGAGTCAATCAGTTACTATCCGAATCTAAATTTTAATGTAAAAAGAAGTATCAAAAACGAAAAAAAACAAAATTTAGTTTTTTAAAAACTGGCACCGGTAAAATTAGTTTCATAATTTTTTTCCCCCCTTAATATATTCAATTACACGTGAAATTTGAGATACTTTCTCAAATTCAAAGCATAATTAAAGCTCATAAGCGAAAAGTTTTAAGAGCATAATTATAGTATAATTGCCGCTATATTTGAAAGCATAATTGCAAGTTTTTTCATTTTAGCAAGAAAATAAAGAATAATAAAAGAAAATTGATATACAAGTTGTGGCAAAAGTAATGGAACTGCTTAAATATTTTTAAAAATATATGCACATTTCTTAAGCCTAACAAATTTTGTTTTAATAACATTTTATGTTAAAAATATTTAAGGGTAGATCAAAGTCGATGCGATTTTTCCATTTAAGCTCTATGTAAAAATTGCATCGACTTTGACTTACACTTAAGGGTTTCCATACTTTTGCTACCACTTTTTATAATAATCAGTCCCAAAATTTTAAAATCAAGAAAAATTCTGATTTATAAGTCTTACCATGTCTACTTTATGTTTTTAGGGTCAGTGAAGCCAAATTTGAGATAACATAAAAAAATATTTTAAAAAAAAACAAATTTTGAGATTTTTTCGAGGTTATGTTAAAAGCCTGGTATGATGTGGTTAAATAAACTTCAGATTTGACTTCAGCAACCCTAAAAACATAAAGTAGACATAGTAAGATTTATAAATCAGAATTTTTCTTAATTTCAAAATTTTGGGGAAGTATTTTGAGGTTTTTTGAGGTTATGTCAAATACCTAACGCGATAGAGATAATCAGATTTGGTTTCAGCGACCCTAAAAAGATAAAGTAGTCATGGTAAGACTTATAGATCCGAATTTTTATTGAATTTAAAATTTTTAGGTTATGTCAAATACCTGACGTGATGGGGTTAATTTGACTTGAAATTCGGTTTCAACGACCCCAAAAACATAAAGTAGTCATGGTTATTATATTTTTTTTACATTACTATAAAAATTAATTATTTTTAACTAATTTAGATTTAGAGAGTATACAGATGGTGAGCCAAAATCTTCTCAATTTAGAAAATAGAAACTAAATATAGTTTTATTGAATTAATTAATTAATTTAATTTTAAATAAATAATTTTTCGTGTCCGTAGTACATAATAGGGGCCATTCACATATTACGTGATATTTTTATGGGTGGAAGGAGGGTAGACAAAATATTACGCTCCATTGTAACTTAATGTGTAAACAATAGAAAAAGCTTCACGCAAGGAAGAAGGGTGTCTAAATTACCTAAAATATAATAAATAATAATATCTAAAATATCACGTAACATATATGAATGATCCCATATAGTAAGAAATTAAATATAAAATAAAATAATAAATAATATTACAAAAGAACAATTTAGGCTGTATTTCATAAATTATAAAAGATATATATGAAAAAAAGCAAAATTTTCACACACGATGGACAAGGCAAATTAATTTCTGTCTATAAAAAGTAGAATGTATAGAAAAAGAATGGATACAGGTCAATTATAAAGTGTTATGGAAGTGAAACTTTGGAAATTTGCTTCAGAAACTTAAAAAAAACAATTGTTTTTTTATTTAAACGCGATTATTTTTTAAATATACTTTTTGATCACTATATTAAAAATGTCAATAAGCTTTAATTTTTTTGGTAATACACGTCATTAATGTCAATGAACTCTGAAAACAGGTAAATGACCTACAAATATGAATATATTACTCTCCAGGATAAAAAAATGAATTTAATTTTAAGAAACGACATTTTTTTTTTAAAAATTAAAATGAACATCGTAAATAAAATATAAATATTATAAATCAAAAAATCATAATAAATACCAAATGATTACGAAATTTGAGTCCGTAAAGACCCTCTATTTTCATTCAATTAACAGAAAAAGGTTTTAAGCAATCTACCCCAGAAAAATTCAATTTATTTATGACGCTTCATCAAATATCGATTTATTTAAAGCAAAAAATCTTATTTTAAGACCGAAAATTAGCTTATGGCTGGTTTTAAGAAAAAATAAGCTGAATTTAGATCAACTATAGTTTTAAGATGTAAATGCTTCAAGACATTGTTTTTACAACAATTATAACCAGGAATGTGATTTTAAACTTAAGGTATAATTTTTGCCTCGTTTTTAAGTTTATTAAACATTTATTATTTATTATTGTGCGTTTTTAAGCAATGACTACACAGAAAAAAAAATTTGAACTCAAAATGAGTCGTGTAGGTGGCTCATTTTGACGTGCAACCAAAATGAACCAAGTTGGTGGCGCCACTTTCTATGTCGTTTAGCATTAACTCATTTTGAGTTGTAACAAAAATGAAACTAGGTTTTTTCTGTGTAATGTAAATTTTTTTGTGTAATTAACAAAAACGATGTATAAATTATAAATTTATTTAAATGTTAATAAAATAATAATAAAGAATATATTTTTTAAATAAAAACATCAATTACCAAAATGTTTATTTTAAAACCCCACTTTTCAAAACTGTTTTTAAACCTCTTAGTCTAAAATTTTTTTTTTTCTTCTTTGAAAAACACGTAATTTTCTTTTAAGGTTTACACGATTTTGCGATGCACTATATTTATATACGTAACATTGTACATTACATGATACGATATCAGTATATAGTTATCATTTTCCACTTGTAAGTTGAAAATAAAATAAAAAAAGACACTTGCAAGTTTGAAATATTTTACAACAATCGAAAATCATATACTCAAACAACAATATAGATCGATAGCTTATATTGTGTAAATTGAACGAAAATTCATTATTTATAAATAATTTTTTTTTTTTATTTATCTTTAGCTAATATCAAGATTATTTCTGTTTATCTCAACTATGTCAGCATATTTCAAACGGTAACAGAGTCCATCATTTTTCACTACATTAATTTATCAAGATTATTGTTCATGTGGTTGGAGAAGGAAATTGACTTAATAAGTTGTAATAATATTAATAATATCGTCAACCGGGGAACTATTAAGAGTACAAAAATCGCAATTTTTTTCCTAGGGTAAAAATGGACGCCATTTTTAAACGGTAGAACAAACAAATAGCATTTTTCACGCGGTTGTCAGGTAACCTAAAAGCGCCACGTTTGTTGGGGGGGTTATTATGGTACAGAATTTGTTTTTGTTCATAAAAATAAGTAAAAGTAAACTTTTGAGAAAAAAAATCTTTAAAAAACCTTTAATTTACCTCCCTGAAGTTGGCGTCGACGCTCAGCGTCGAAAATTATTTTTTATGGGACCAAAAATATCAAATCATTTTTAAAAACGTTTTCGGTCCACATAATACCTTGAAAAGTATTTCTCAAGGTATTATTTGGACCGAAAGAGTATATTTTTAAAAAAATAATTTGACATTTTTGGTCCTGTAAAAATAATTTTCGGCGCTAAGCGTCGACGCCAACTTCATGGAGATTTTAATTTATGGTTTTAAAATTTTAAACCACCCCTTAAAAAATATTTTTTAAATATTTTAGATTCCGACGTTTCTGTCTTAAGATGTGATATGTCAACCAGATTTCAATGGGCTTACATTTTAACCACCATAAAATTAAAAGGTATTAAAATAAGCTGCAACGCTTCTTATTTTAATCCATTTTTACTTATTTTAATACCAAAATGGATTAAAATAAGAAGCGTTGCAGCTTATTTTAATACCTTTTAGTTTTCTGTGATTTTGTAGCCATAAATTTAAAAAAAATGTAAAGTAGTAAATTTAATCAACAGGAAGGTAAGAAACATTAAAAAAGTTTATGTAGTTTTTTAAAGTTGCGACACGTTTCGATGGTGTGGTTTACCATCCTTCTCAGGCTAAATATTAATATTTATTAATATTTTAATATTCAGCCTGAGGAGGATGGTAAACCACACCATCGAAATGTCGCAACTTTAAAAAACTACATAAACTTGTTTTATGTTTCTTATCTTCCTGTTGATCGAAATTACTACTTTACAATTTACACATTTTAATTTAAAAAAAAAATTTCATTTGTTTCAATACATGTGAGAAAATAGGGTAAATGCACTAATTACGGCGCGATTCGAGTCAAAATACTAAAAGGTTATATTATTTATATACTAAAAAAGATGTTAACTTTATAAAAATCGATTATTTAAACAAATATGAGAAATTAAAACTAATACCATAATTTTCTATTACGGCGCGTTTGTATCAATTTCGGTGGCCAAAATTACGTGTATTTTGAAGATACTTTGCCCGCCGTAATTGAAGCCAATGGAAATCTTAAAAATTTTTCAATTACGGCGAGGGAAATAATTTGATCTCAAATAATTAAATTAATAATTGTTTAAATGTGTATCTTTTTAAGTAATTGTATCAAAAAAAGATTAAAATAATTTTTTTTAATCATTTTACAACAGTTATATTAAATATAATAGTAATAATAGTTATTTTTTACTCTCTAAATCTGAATTAGTAAAAATGTTTACTAATTTGAATTAGTGATTCACTTTTTGCTTCTGAATTAGTAAAATTTTATTAATTGTTAATAAAAGTTACTAATAATTAGTAAAATTTTACTAATTCAGAAGCAAAAAATGAGTTACTAATTCAAATTAATAAACATTTTTACTAATTCAGATTAAGAGAGTATGTAAGCGCCGTAATTGATGCACTCGCCGTAATTAGTACATTTACCCTATATAAAAATTTTAAGAGATTACAATAAATTTTCCTATAAAAATTTTTTTTTTTTTTTTTGAAAATGATAATCAGGGTTGACACAGAAATATTAATTTGTTTTTCCCTAACTTTTCCCTAATTTTCAGTCAAAAATTAAAATTTTTTTCCTGACCCTAATAAAAATATTTTAAGAGGTTAAGAGGTTTTCAATAACTGGCCTCGGATTGCACAACTTTTTCGACTTTTTTTTTACTTTTAAAAATTGAATTATTCAAAATATATAGGGTCAGTTGGGGTAAATGGGGACAAAATTGCTATTTTTTACAAATTACGTAAGTTTCTTCCTTTAAAATGTAATATTTGTAAGTTTCTTTTTTTTAAGTTGTTATTTACATTCTCAGAATTAATTTTATGCAGCAGAAAAAATTTAAGATAAGCTTTAAACGCATGAAACTGACTGTCCCCATTTACCCCAAAATTTAGAAAATTTCTCAAAATTTGGGGTAAATGGGGAGAGCATAGTTTTTATAAGAAAGGTTTATGAAAAAAGTTTCGTTAAGTATCTTAATCTTATTATATCTTCGTTAAGTTCCCTGTATTAAGGGATGAAAAAAATTTTCAGTAGATATATAATACATAGTTGAATGAATTGAAATTTTTTTATTTCAGTATTTTGTCTCGCATTTGAAAAAAACAGACTTAAAAATGATACAAAAATTTTTTTCTTATTCCTTATGATTTCCATAACAGAAATTCACTTGAATATTTGATTTTTGTTAATTTGGTTGATAATGACAAGCTGTCCTGCATTTACCCTAAGAATTTGAAAACACGGGGTAAATAAGGACAGCTTGTGATTATTAACCAAATTAACAACAATCAAAAATTCAAGTGAATTTCTGTTATAGGAGTCATAAGGAATAAGAAAAAAATTTGGTATGTTTTTTAATTCTGTTTTTTTTTTCAAATGCAAGACACAATACTGAAACAAAAAAATAAATAAAAGACATAAACCAAGCAAATTTAACTCTCTGCCTGTGCGTTATCGTTATCGTCAGAAATCGTCAGTCTGGACGCCTGGTGGGGATTATGGGAATTACGTTCTATAGCGTTAGAGTGGGGGATAAGTTAGCCTAGATAGAGAGTTAATCAATTTATAAGAAAATTTTTAAGTTCATCCGCCATATTACAAATTTTTTTCATCCCTTAATACAGTAATATACTTAAGGAAACTTTTTTCTTAAACCTTTCTTAGAAACTATGCTGTCCCCCATTTACCCCAAATTTTGGGAAATTTTCTAAATTTTTGGGGTAAATTAAGTACAGTCAGTTTCATGCGTTTAAAGCTTATCTAAATTTTTTTTCTGCTGCTTAAAATTAATCCTGGGAATTAAAATAACAACCTCAAATATTTACCTTTTCAAGGAAGAAACTTACGTAATTTGTGAAAAATAGGAATTTTGTTCCCATTTACCCCAAAATAACCCTACTTAATGAATATAAGATATATCACATGCTTAATAATTGAGTGTAAAGGTCAACTTTTTAATTTGCATTTGCTTTGGGAAAAAAGTAATTTTTTTTTTTAAACTAATAGTTACTTTAATTTATTCTAAAAAAAAATTTCAGAAAATTAAATCACTGAAAAAAATTTATCCGAAATCTTCAACTACCTTTTGGGTAGTTAAGTGAAAAGAAGTTAAAACAATTACTTTCTTAGTTATAGTTTAACAATGTTTGTGTAGTTAATATCATTATTTCTTAAGAAATTAAAAATTAGTAGTACAATTAACTTAAAAATGTAGTTAGAATTTAAAACTAACTACAAAATCTTATTATATTAACTACATTTTTAGTTATTTTAACTACTTTTTAGTAGTTAATACAACTTTTAAAATTGAGTTGAGGACCTATTGTACTATACAGGGTAGTTAAAAAGTAATCAAATCTACTACTTATTTTTTTGAGTGAAGAAATTTTCTGACTTTTCCCTGACTGTTAAACACCCTGAATAGAAAATAATTCGGTAACGCATGTATATATATATGGGGTCGGTGAAAGAGGATCACAATCTCAATACTAAACGCTTATAAGAAATTGTCCGCAACGTGTGATATGTGCCAAGCAATGTGTGTGGAAGGTATACCACGCGGAGTAAAGTGTACTTCGACGAGACACGCTGGCACTCTATGGTAGAAGCAGCAGCAGCAGAAGCAGGCCTCTAGCAAAATAGAGCCAGGTGGGTGAGAGATCTCGCTTCGTGGATGTGACAACGTCGCATGGTCGATATACATTTTCAGGCAAAATGCCAAGATTGACAAACGCACTGAAATATATAGCGCAGTTTGTGTTTGCCTTCTTTCACCCCCCACTATACACCAATCCCATGTAGAGGGAGGGAGGGGGGGAAGAAACGAACGCAGGGTGAAGGGACAGGTAAAACATTTTGTGGTGGGAGAACCGAAGCTGCGCAGAAATAGTTCAAATTCAACGAAAACGACGCTGCATTTAATATTGGCTAAGAACTTATTTTAATTGTAATTTACTATAGCGCAGTGTTGCCAAATGCACAAAGGACACGCCCACTATTTTCAATGCCAAAAAAAAAAAAATGTTTTTAAATGATCAAGGTCTAAAAGTAGGAGAAGGGGAAGATACTACCAATCAGATTTAAGGAGAGAAAGTAGAGGAGAGGGCAATAACGGCAACGCTGTATGACCCGAAAAACTTTCTGGAAGGGCCAGTTGCTTTGACAACGTTGGAAGCATATATATCTATTTATAAACGGACCGCTGTTGCTATGCGAAGCGGCAAGGTAATATTTTATTGGAAACTAGAGTGGGGGAAAAAGGAAGGACTGTTAAAAAAAAAGATTAAAGTAATATCAAATGCGCGCGCAATTCATAAAGAGAGGTTAAGTCCAATTCGTCGGCGTCTTTTCCCCCCACTCTCTCTCTTTCTCTCTTTCTCGCTTTCACGATATTAATTCCAATTACTTAATCTTTATATTCTTTATCCTTCTTTAGGACTTTGATATCAATGAAAAAAAAAAAATTGTAATCTACACAGCGCATGATATTTTTTTTTTCGTGCCATGCGCTAGCATCGTTCTTTCTTTACCCCCCACTCTTCACCGCAATGTGAATCAGTGTGCGTATGGTTCTTCATCGAGAAAATTGCAAATGGCGGCGTTCCATGGTAGCAGCTGACGCTGTTGAGCGAAACGGGGAGTTTGGCTCAACACACGGCTGTGTGTGTGTGTGTGTGTGTTAGTATAGAGCGAAAAAGAGAGACAGAGAGAGAAAGAGAGAAAGAGATATTCCAGAAGGAACAAGTGGACTGAATAACTTGAATGCGCATGCGACTAACCAAACGTTCGTTGTCGTTAAGATTCGGGTATTTCCGTCAACTGCCTCTTTTATGTGACATCACCCCCTTATTTCAAATGTACTATCTATCTTAAAAATATAGAATACTACGCGTTTTGCCCTCCCCCCTCCCCTTCTTCTCCTCTCTTCATCCCTCGACATCATTGACACATTGTAGGTATATGCTTTATGTGCCACAAAAGTAACTAAAGCTAATGTTACACGATGTTAATTATTTATTAACATGTGAATAAATAGTGACAAAAAATAAATATAGGGGTAAATTTTCAAATAATAATAAAAAATAATAAATAAAAATATTTAAATAGAAAAAAAAGAAGTAAATTTTTTTTTTTTTTTTGAAAATATTTTTTTCACTTTCTTTAATAGCAGTAATTTTAGGCAAAAAAAAAAATGTGAATTCTAAAATTTTCCACTGACCTGTCTCTTTTAAAGGATTCATTTTTATATTGATTTTTTAACATTTTAATATATCAGGGATGTTTTTTTTTTGGTTTGCACTTTCAACGACAATTTCTTTTTAAATATTTTGTAATTATATTACTTACATAATGGTAAGATGCATAGGATTAATTTTTTTTTAAAATATTACCGTTTGATTACATGAAATTTACATAATTTTATTGATTAATATCAAAATTGATATTGAAGAAAGTTTTCTTTAAAATATACCACTTAATGAAATGTTTAAAACAAGTTCGGAAATACAAATATAATAACAATAATAATAACAATAATGATGATGATAATAATAATAATAATAATAATAATAATAATGCAAATAATAATGATGATAACAATAAAAATAAAGATAATATAAAATTAATATAAGTACATTATTAATTAAAATTAAATACATTTTAAATGAAATGTATTTTTTATAAATCTAAATTTTTATAAAATATAATGAAAATACTGAGAATTAACCCTCTCGTAAATGACTCGTGAATCTTTTTACTAAGTTTACTTTCTAAATATTTCTACTAATTTGTTAGTTAAAAATAAATCGAATTTAGTTAAATTTACTTTTAGGTTATGTTAAAATAACAAAAATTTGTAGCAATAATAATAATAGTAATATTTCTACCATAATATTTTAGAAAAAAATAAATATTTATTTTTCTATACTATAATTATTATATTATTATTATTATTATTATTATTAATATAGTAAAATTTGGTTTAATGGCTTTTTTTAGGACAAGTAAAAGATATTAAGAAACATCTTTAACGTTTCGGAATCGGTACCGATTCCCTCATCAGAATTTATTTCGTCTAAAAGAGTAAAGTTATAATTAGAACTATTTTAAGGTTATAATTTCAAAAAATGCGAAAAAAGAAAAATACATACATTTTTTTTTAAAAAATTTTTTAAATTTTACATAAACAATATTCTTTTCAGAAATGATCTTTTATTTGACTCACAACTATTCTTAAAATTTAATTCCTCAGAATTAATTGGTATGTATTTTTCTTTTTTCGCATTTTTTGAAATTATAACCTTAAAATAGTTCTAATTATAACTTTACTCTTTTAGACGAAATAAATTCTGATGAGGGAATCGGTACCGATTCCGAAACGTTAAAGATGTTTCTTAATATCTTTTACTTGTCCTAAAAAAAGTCATTAAACCAAATTTTACTATATTTATAATTAATTGGCACATAAAGAATTTTTATCATTATTATTATTATTATTATTATTATTATTATTATTATACTTACTATAAATTTTAGTTATTCTAACATAACCTAAAAGCGAATTTAGTTAAATTTACTTTTAGGTTATGTTAAAATAACAAAAATTTGTAGCAATAATAATAATAGTAATATTTCTACCATAATATTTTAGAAAAAAATAAATATTTATTTTTCTATACTATAATTATTATATTATTATTATTATTACTATTACTATTATTATTAGGTATTATTATTATTATTATTATACTTACTACAAATTTTAGTTATTCTAACATAACCTAAAAGCGATTTTAACGATTTCCGGTTAAATTCCCGAATAAATATGCCGAAAAATTTACTTTAAGGCTATATTGAAATGTCTGAAATTTATGGAAACTAATTCAATTAGTTGTGATTACTTAATTTAGTTATTTTTATACTGAAAATTAGTTAGATACTTTTAATTAATAATAAATTACTCTTGATAAAAATTACTGAAGTAAAAAATCAGGCAACAATTAGAATATTTTTCTATATAATTAAAATTTAAAGAGTATAAATTTCACTTGTATTATTCTGAATACATATATAAATATTTTTAATTGAAATTTTGATTTTTTTAAAAAGAAATTTAATATATTTGAATCAAAAATAAAATATATCTTTTTCTATATAGATATTACTTATGCTGAGGTACAATTTTTCCATCTTATAATTGTATTTTTAAAGTTAAAAATTGAAATTAATTTTATATAAATTGAGATAAAATATTTATTTTATTAATATAGGTCAATCGATTCTTTTTAATGCAAGTAATAAAAGTGTGCAAAGAATTAATTAAAATATTGCTAAAAGGAAAAAAATTTATATAACTAATATTAAAATAGTACTTTTTACAAAAAAAAAAGAAAAAATGCATAAAAAACAGTGATTTTATAAAAAAGCTTTACGTAAAATATATAAACTTTTTATATATAGGTCAATTAATTCATTTCAATACAAGGTACACGATCTTCCTTTTTTTTTTTAATAAACAAAACTAAATTTACATAAAAGGATTTCTTGTTTTTAAAAAATGAGTTTTTGAGTTTTTAAAAGAGAGGTAAAAAAAATTTGAGTGCGGATATACTGAAAAAACGTAATTCTAAATTTAAGAATATTTTCTTTACGTCTACACTGAAAAAAATATTCTTGATTTGAGAGAATTTCTCTTATGCATATTTTCCTATAGAATATGTCTTAAAAGGATATATCCTCTTAATTTGAGAGGACAATTCTCTACGAAAAATTTTCCTCTTAATAGAAAAAGATACTTTTAAATCAAGATGAAAGAAAATTTGTAGAAAATAGAGGAATCCTATTAAACCAAAGAGATTATTTTATGTTTTAAGAATATTATTATTGTTATTCTTGAAAGATTATTCTCAATGTAAGAAGAATTTGCTAAAGTAGTTTTATAAAAATTCTCTTATTAAGATCCTCTTAAAATTAGAAAAGAAAATAATATGCGTATTCTTGTTTAAATAGAATTTTACAGTATTTTTGAAGAGAAATTTTTCTCTCAAAACAAGAACATTTTTTTTCTTTTGTATATGAATATTTCCCATACATTTTATTCTTAAAGTTAGAATATAATATACACTTAAAATAAGAAAGAATTTTTCAAGTTAAAAAATAGTTCTTAATTTAAGAATATTTTTTCTTATTTTAAGAGCATTTATATTCTAATTTTAAGAATAAAATGCATATGGGAAATATTCTTAAATTTAGAGTTTCGTTGTATTTTCTAATCTTTGTTCATAATTTTTAAAATTAATGTCTAATAAATTTGTAAAAAATTTTGAGAATAATCCGTCAAAGCAATATTTTAGATAATTTGTCATCAAAATATTTGAAAAATGCTTTAACGAATTGTCCTCAAAAATTTGCACGTATGTATCGATGCATTATATTTATTTATTAAAAAGGTTAATTTATTAAATTAACCCTTGCGTGCCTGAGCTGGGTCCCTCGGAAACAGGCAACTTTTTTTTTTTTTCATGTACTTCAACATATTCGCTTGAAAATCGTTACTCGGTGGTTTTTGGGGTCGCTGATTATGAATCCGCGGTATCTGTTTTTCAAAATTCAATATGGCGGACAAATTTTTAAAAATTAAACATATTTGCTTAAAAATAGTTACTCGGTAGTTTTTGGGGTCGCTGATTACGAATCCGGTGTCAGTTTTTCAAAATTCAAAATGGCGGACAAATTTTTAAAAAATCGTTCGGATTCGCTTGAAAATTTTTACACGGAGGTTTTTGGGGTCGCTGATTACAAATATAATGTTACTTTTTCAAAATGGCGGTTATATTTTTTTTCATTTGACGGTTTTGCTTGAAACTCGTTATTCAGGGGTTTTCAAGGTCGCTCATTATGAATCTGATATTAGTAAATTATATTGATTTTTAATTTTCCTGTCCGCCATATTGAATTTGCCATTTTGAATTTTGAAAAATAGACACCGGATTCGTCATCAGTGACCCCGAAAACCCTCAAGTAACAATTTTCAAGCGAATCCGAACAATTTTTTAAAAATTTGTCCGCCATATTGAATTTGCCATTTTGAATTTTGAAAAACGGACACCGGATTCGTAATCAGCGACCCCAAAAACCCGCGAGTATCGATTTTCAAGCAAATATGTTTAATTTAAAAAAATTTGTCCGCCATGTTGGATCCGCCATTTTGAATTTTGAAAAACGGATACCGGATTCGTAATCAGCGACCTCAAAAACTTAAGAATATACCCAGTAATACTCAAATTAGTTTAATTATTTCATTTGTACTGTAGGGGAGGATGGGGCAAGGATAGTTAGGTAAGACCTTTTCAAATCTAGCGGCCAAACCTAAATATATATCAGCAATCAAATAGTATCTTCAGAAAACCTGATTATTTGGCCATAATTTTGCTATACATTACTTTGCTGTAGAGTGCAATCCCTACGAGATACGAATGAAAAAGTAGAAAAAAAATTTCAACTATCCTTGCCCCAGTACCGGGGCAAGGATAGTTAAAAAAGAATCCAAATGTTAAAATTGTCATAGAAAATCAGTAAATTTTCGGTTTCTTTATATTATTGGATTTAGACTATTCAATATTGATATATCAAGTATTAACAACACGTTTTGAACATTTTCTAAATATCAATTATTGCATTAAAATTCGTCTGAACTAAAATCTGAGGTTTAACCAATTTTCTTCAGATGATCACCAATTTCTTGGTCAATAAGCTTCTTTTTTCGTATATAATTACGTACCATTATGCATATCAACATAAAAAGAACAATTAAACATTTTTTTATAATTTGCAGTCGCATTAGCAGGATTTTATCGAGCCGTAATAGCCCTAACTATCCTTGCCCCATGAGCCCATATTTCAGTTTTTTCTAAATTTTAAGGAACGACGTTAATTAATTTGAAAATAAATACGATATTCGTGTTCAGCAGGAAATTTCACTCCGGAAAACACCTACGAAAATAAATATTCGGAAGCACTACTATAGAAAACAGTATGATAAACACTACGTTGACATTTTAGCAAAACAGACTTTTTACAGAAATAAACTACTGACTTCGCAAATGGTGGCAGATTGACTTCCAATTTTTACTATCATCTATTGGTGTTAAGACGCAAATATACCATGAATGACGAGAATTTTGAGCAAGCCGTCTAAACATAACAGCAACTAACTATCCTTACCCCTTAACTATCCTTGCCCCATCCTCCCCTACACTTAAATTTGCCCTGTCGAAAAAGGTGTCACGGCACGACTTTTTGTGGGCTATTTATGTACCTTAGAGTGTCAAAAGATTAAATATTTTTTGCAATTATATTTGCAAAATATTACAATTATAATTTAGAATAAAAATATTGAATATCCTGACATTAAATCTTTTTTTTTTAGTGAAATTTAAGCAACTGGGTCCCTCGGACCCATCTCAGGCACTCACGTCCAAACATGAACTCAGGCATGTGAGGGTTAAAATTTACCTATATTTGTAAAAAATAAACATCACTTTATTAACCCATATTTGCCACTATTGGGTCAGATGGACACCATCAGGCTTATTTTTCTTATATTTCTCAAAAATAAATTCCTTTGAAAAATTTTTTTCATTAAAACATTTTTTAAAAAAAAGTCTCTTATTTTGTACCTGGTAGGAAGCGAGGGATAAAGAAATTATAAATCTTAACTAAAATTAAAAAACAAAATTTTTACCGTTAATATACGCAACTGCATTTGGTAGCGCATCTGAAGTGCTAAACTTATGTTTACTATAGACATTCATATATCTAATTATAGATTATAGTAATGTAAAATCATATTCTATAGATATTAAACTAATTTTTAAAGCAAGAAAAAAAAAGATTGTAAAAAAATTTTTTTTTTACACGAGTTGCCCTCATTAAGGGCAGGTCAAAGTCGATTCGATTTTCCCATTGAAGCTCAATGTAAAAATTGCAACGACTTTAATCTACCCTTAATTTATATGCGTAGACGTGTTAAAATGAAGTAAACTTTAATACTTTGATTCATTAAGAATTAACGAGAATGTAAGGGTTATTGAAAATTTTATTGGTATTGAATTTCTAAGTGACAAAGAAAATTAGTGTAGATTTCTGTTTTTTAATTTGAATGTACAGAAATCATTGAATTGAACGCTTATTTAAATTTTAATTGATATTGCTTTGTAGAAAACAAAAAAACAAAAAATTGTAAAAAATTCTGTCATTTAATTTGAATGCGTAGAAGCGTTAAAATTGAGTACACTTCAATTCTTTGATTCATTAAGAGTCAAAGGAAATGTAACATACATTAGTAACTTTAGGGAGCCAGTCATCATTTTCAAAAAATCGACTTTTTTCTTTTTTTATTAAAGTTTACAACTTTTTATAAATATTTTCCCGAAGTTTCGAATCAATTTGAAAAAAATTCATAATATAATATAACAACAAAAAATATAACCTCTTTTGATAATTTAAATTTAAGCGTATCAAAATTGGGGGTGTTGCCTGCCCTTAAATCTCTAACTCACAAAACTATCATCACCAAATTTCTTTTTATTAATTGAAAGAATTTATAATATTTTTGAAAGTATACAATATATATATAATATAAGGGTCTGAATCTACGGGTACTTAAACCATTTGACTCATTAAAAATTTACGGGAAAATAATCAATCATGAAAAATGTCATGAGTCACATTTAAAAATATTTTTACTTATTTTTTATTTAATCTTGTTGTGTCTATGTTAGAAATAACGTGCATGACTCATAAATCCATATATGCCTGCAAATTTAATTGCGTCACATTTTTGTACTACGCAGTAGTTTTTTTTTTTTTTTGTTACATTCATTTACGCAACGATTTGAAACGTTTAGAACCTTCCATGGCAAACTTGCAAGAATCTTATATATTACTATATCGTTTATAATGCAATATTAATAGTAGAATATTTTCATATAAAACATAAAATAAATTACTAAACAAATTCTTAATTTGTATTTTTTTTAAAGAGGTTATTTTTTAATCTCGATTAGTTAAAAAATAACTAATTGTTAGCAAAATCTTGGCAAACTTTTTGCTTCAGTAATTAGTAAAAAAATAACTAATTATTAGTAAAAAGTAACTAATTTTTAGTGTAAATAAATAAAAAATAACTGAAAAAGTAGACAAAACTAATTAAATTACTTACTAGTAATTGTAGTTATATTTTGACATAACCTTAAAGTAAATTTAATTAATAATTAGATATTTTCAACTAAAAGATTAGTAGAAATATTCCTTTTTGAATCAGTAACAGACGTTTTGTTATTAAATTAGTTATTTTTCACTAAAAACAATTAGTTAAAAATAACTAATTTTTTTACTAATTTAAATTAGTAGAAATTTTCACTAGTTTTTAGTAAAATATTAGATACTATTTGATCAGGTCAGGATTTTTTCTAACCTCAAAAAATATGTTAGATTCATTTTTTGGAGTAGCTGATTATGAAAATGAAGTGAAATTTTCAAAATTCAAAATGGCGGTTCCAATATGGCGGAAGAATTTTTAAATTTTTACATAAATTGGTATCTAGGGGTTTTCGGGGTCGCTGATTGCAAATCTAAAGTCAGATTTTCAAAATTCAAAATGACGGACCCAATATGGCCCTAGATACCAAGTTACGTTAGAAATTCAAAGAAAATTTAAAAATTCGTCCTCCATATTGGACCCACCATTTTGAATTTTAAAAATTTTACTTCATATTCGTAATCAGTGACTACAAAAACCCCCGAGGAACGAGTTTTGAGTGAATCCAACCAATTTTTAAAAAAAATTATTCGTTACTTATGGATCAATATAGAGACCAAATAGAGTCTGTAATATTAGAAATTAGTGAACAAATAAATTTCTAAATGTGAATTCAATTTAAAATCTAATATGTAGATGATTATATAGATACTATGCATAAAAACTGTATAAAATTAGAATCTTTAAAAAAAATTAAAATTCATTTTCCATTTATTAAGATGTAGTAATTATTGGCATTATTTCCGACTTTCCGATGCAAAGTCGAAATTATATAAATCAGACAAATAACGTTTAAAAGCATTAATTATTTACTACAGAATTGAAAAATGAAGAAAAATATTAAAAATAGGATACTTTCTTAAATATCTAATCGAAAAATAAAATATCTTCACTGAAAAAACGATATTCTAGATTTAAGAAGAATGTCTACTTAAATAGGTGCCAAGAATATATTCTTATTGTAAGAATATTTTCCACTTAATTTAAGTGGAGAGAATATTTTTGACTCCTATTTAAGTAGGCATTCTTAAATCTTGAATATCGTTCTTTCAGTGTTTTAGTTTATATGTAATTTCTTTTAAAATTTCAACAGGTTTTCAAAAAAATGGAGTTTTAATTAAAAAAAAATTTTTTTTAATATAAAAAAGTTGTTTAAACATGAAAAATTTAGAAATTTTTAAAAATACCAGGCCTTGTCTATGTTTTTTAGAAATTTTTAAAAATTTCATACTTTTTCTGTTTTTAAGTTCTGAAAGAATTCTGTAAACGATTTCAAAAAATAGAATATTTCTTACACGTAGTAATAAGAGGTCTCTCATTTTTTTTATCCTTTATTTGCGGTATGTCAAAAAAAAATTAAAAATGATTTAAAAATGAGAAATCTTTAAATTCAAAGAAAGACTTCTTTTGATACAAAGATCCGACAACACATAATGCTCATTTTGAACGTGCATAGTTATACTCATTTATTTAGACTAAGATTTTATCGCCAATATCCTAATCTAAAGTATGGCCCACCATAGACCCAAGCAACGAAAATTCTGCTTAACAAACTCTTTGTCATTAATATTCTCAAAAGTATCAAATTGCTCTATAAATCTGAAATAGTAAAAAAAATATTATGAATTAGTAAAATTTAACTAATTAATAGTAAAAATAAAAATAATTTTTTACTATTAAAGTAGTAAAATTTATATAACTAATTCAAAAACAAAAAGTGAGCAGGGTATCTAACAACTGCTAGGAAAAAAATTCCCTAACTTTTCCTTGACCTAAATTACACTAAAAAAATTTTATTTTGATGAAATAAAATATATTTTTATACAATTACAATTTATACCTGTCTATTATCCACTAATTTCATATGTATTTGAACCAAATAAATAGTTTTTCGTAAAAAATAAAATATTTAAGTGAAATAAATAAACTACAGTATAATCTCGATTATCCGAGGTAATGTGGGGAAGAGGCACCTCGGATAACACGGAATAAATGCCTAAAATTCAAAAATTTTAATAATTTTTTTTATGTATTTAATGTGCTACAACACACTAAAAAAAAGTAGAATTTTTACCCCAAAATCGGTATAAGAATTAACTGCAACAAATTTTATCCTAGTTGAGGGCGCCACTGTCTATGTGAATTAGCATTGGTTAAAATTACCCGCAACAAAATTTATCCAGTTTTTTTTTCTGTGAAAGAAAATTAATCACAAATGTGTATAAAAGTTGAAATCTAATGAACGTAGATTAACTTTTGGGTATAATTATTGTTAATGCATATCGGTCCCATCCGTTTTATCCGAGCATGCACCTCGTATTCGGTGCCTCGGATAATACGAAATCTCGGATAATCGAGATTTTACTGTAATTAGGGACGTATAAATATTCTCAACATTTAATTTAAAGGAATTTTTACGGCGTAATTCCAACTAATTCTTATTTAACAGAATTCTCATTTAAGAAAAATTCTACTTAGTACTTTTTTTTGTCAATTTTTATAGACATAAATTTCGACAAATTGAAATTATATTAATTTAAAATTTTTAAAAAGTATTAGAAAAAATACTATATAAGAGTTCTGCTAAATAGAAATTCTTTTAATTCGAATTTTAGTTCAATGTAAATTGAAAATTTTGCATAATAAAAAATCTACTTTATACAATTTTGCTAAATAGAAATTCGATAATTTAAGATTCGACGCCGTAAAATTTTTTATAAGTTAAATGTATTAGCATTAAATAATAAATTATTCGTATTAATGAATAATTTACTTTATTTGTAGTTGAAGCGATAAAATAAAATTGTATCAAATAATTTTTATTTATATTAAAAAACCAAATATTTCACTGAAAAAAATTAATTAATTGTTGCAAGATTGCAAATCTTATTAATTTTAATTGTTGTTGATTTTGTTGAAAAAATCATTTATTAGATTCAATATAAATAGTAGTAAATAATTATTTACGTAATGAATATATAAGATATATCACATGCTTAATAATTGAGTGTAAAGGCCAACTTTTTAATTTGCATTTGCTTTGGGAAAAAAGTAAAAATTTTTTTGAAACTAATAGTTACTTTAAATTATTCTAAAAAAAAATTTCAGAAAATTAAAGAAATTTCCTGACTTCTCCCTGATTTTTCCCTAACCATTTAAATTCCCTGACTTTTCCCTGACTGTTAGACACCCTAAGTGAGACACTAATTCAAATTATATATTTAAAAGTGATCCAAATTTTTATATCAATTACATCCTTTTGATATTAATTTGATACTTTTAAAATTAACTGTGATAATATTTATAGATGCGTACGCGAATTTGTTTAAAATTTTAT
Source organism: Leptopilina boulardi (assembly GCF_019393585.1). NCBI lineage: Eukaryota > Metazoa > Arthropoda > Insecta > Hymenoptera > Figitidae > Leptopilina > Leptopilina boulardi. Next base: position 2,904,630 of record NW_026137909.1, read on the forward strand.
AAATTTATATTTGACAAATATTTTGTATTATATAACATAGTTTAATCAGCTGTTATAAGATTGCGCATGACGTTTTGAAAGTTCGTCATTTTGATTATTTATATAAGAATATTATGTAAACTAAATAACAGTGCGTCATTAACGAGCATTGATTGATTAATTGTAAACATAACCTCTCATTTTACGTTAGCTTTGCTGATCCTGATCCTGATTCTAATCTAATTCAAAGCCATTCAATTTCAAATCTCGCAAAGTCGAAAGTTAACCTACTTTATTTAAATAACTTTGTTATTTAAATTAAATTTTGAGCAAATTTATCACAGAAAATTAAAAGGCATTAAAATAAGCTGCAACGCTTATTTTAATACCTTATAATTTTCTGTGATCTTATAAACAAATTATTGAAAAATGTAGAGTTACATTTAGAAACATATACTTAAAAAAAATAACCAATTAGAACTGATTGATTAGGCGACAATGATGACTTTTATTTAGGACGCATAAATATTTCCCAAACTGAATTTATTGGAATTTCTTAGATTAAGAAATTCATAAGCTCGTATTTCTATGTTACCCAATTTTATAAAGTAAAATTTATATTGAATTAAATTTTTATATTTAACAATATAAAATGCCATATTGGATCCGTTATTTTGAAAAACTAAAACTGGATTTATAATCAGCGATCCTAAAAACCCCCAAGTAACAAGTTTCAGGACGCAAAATTCAAAATTAATCTGAATTGATTGAAACTCGTTATTCGGGGGATTTTCAGGGTATAGCTGATTACGAATCAGAAGTCTATCTATTTAAATTCAAAATGTCGGATCCAATATGACGGATGAATTTTTTAAAAATTGATCGGATTCTCTTACTTGATTATCATTTATAAAAGTATATAGTTCACTTTATATCCTTTAATGACAGTTATAATGTATTTATCATTGAGGTTAGGTTTTCAAGTACAGTGAAGTTATCCCTCAAGATATGGTTAACTTTTCCCTCTATAATTTAATTTTCCCTTGCAGGAAAGTTAAATCAAATATCTGTGAATGATATGCAGTATAGATACTTTAAGTGTTGTCATATAGTTCAACCCCAAATATATATAGTTAACTTGACATTTTAGGTATAGTTACTTTGACCTTCTATTTCTCTCCTTATTCATGTAGTTGTATACTAATAATATATTATACATATAATCTCTCTGTAGTTTGTATATGATGATAAAATTATTAAATCAAAAAAAAAAGTTAGTAAAATTTACTTTGAGGTTAGGGTAATGTCTTTCAATGCATGTTTGAAATATATATACCAATTCTAGAATATTTTAATTCATTATATATAATATTCTTAGGGCCGGTTTCACCAACTATGGTTAAAAGTTAATCAGCGATTAAAGCCAATTTAACCGCTCATGATTGGTCGGTTAGGGATTTAATCGCTGATTAACTTTTAACCGGAGTTGATGAAACTGGCCCTTAAACTTAGAATATATTCTTAGCAGTTTTGGAGGTTTAGACCCACCCTGAAATTTTGTCATAGTTATGCCTATTTTAATATAAGTTTAAGATTTTTAAGGTCTTCACAAAACCACGAAACATTTTCGTTATATACGAAAATGTAATTTATGTATTCAGTCAACTTTTGCGTTAAACATTTACTCACATGCGGACATTTTAATATGTGACGCGATCTGAAGAAAGGGACCTTAGAAGCAAATATTTATAGGTTACGTTTTGAAATTTTAAAGTGAAAATACACAAAGACGTTTAACTCGTAATGCAAACTAAATTATATTTAGGTCTTCATTAAATCCAAAATTTTCAATAAAAACTGAATTTAGTTTTACAAAAACAAAAATAAACTTTTGGTTCAAGTAAAACTGTCGTAAACATAACCTATAATTCATTTGCTTCTAAGGTACCTTCAAGATGAAGTTACTCTCTAAATTTGAATCAGCGGAATCTCGCTGATTCTCAGCTATAAGTATACCACTGATTCTAATCAGCTTATATGCACTGATGAATTAGTGGAATTTCACTGATTTTTCAGCGTATACCCGCTGATTGGTACCAGTGGTATACTTATCGCTGATTCAAATTTAGAGAGTACATGTTGATCTAAATGCAGAATGCAAAACCGAAAATAATGAGAGTGAAAAGGATAGTTATATATCCCTGTCCTTTTCACCCTCATTATTTTCGGTTTTGCATTCTGCATTTACATCAACATGTAAATCCAACTTCATGGAAAAAAATTTCTAGTGTGTTATCAACAGGATCTCTAGCGCCATCTATAAAACCCGGTTGGAGTATTCACAAAACGCTAAAAATTTTTTGGGAAACAAACAAATCTCATAGAGTGTGTCACAATTACATGTGTTGCGCATGCGCTATGTCTCTGTACTAACGCAAATGGAATATTATGCTGTTCCCAATTTATGTGTTTTGAAACACAATTTTCTTATACTCTACATGACAATTTATACAATTGCGTCTTTTCTGAAATTTGTAGTGTTTTCTCGATACAAAAAAATTTGTTTCCTTGTTTCTTCAGATCGCGTCACATATTTAAACAATCTTTTCTGAAACCGGCGATTCAATACTCCCAAGTTAACGTTGCACTGTAAAACGAAAGGTATTAATTTAATACCTACTTTAGGTACTAAATTGTCATTTAGTTCTATTTTGATACCTAAAATCGGTACTATTTTAGTATCTTCTTTTTACAGTATTAAACCAGCAATAAATCTTCGGTGCCGTGTGGATTTTGACATAACCTAAAAGTGAATTTACCTCTAATAACACAGTTATTCAAGATTTTTTTTTAGATATCAACTTTCCAATGTATTTTTGTATGCTGAACACGATTCCGGGTTCCAAAATTGTGTATCACATAAGGATTTTGAGTAAAAATTGTATTTTGTAAGGTTTTTAGTACTTTTTTCTCCTTAATCCAACATGCTAGAGACTTCTATATAGGCTTAAATTAAAAAATCGTACACTTTAAGATGCAAGATAAAAAAAAATATAAAATTTTGAAAAAAATGGAGTTAATGACACAAAAAAAGTCTTTTGGAGGCTTTACTACCATTTTTTTCAAAAAATTTTTTATCTTGCGTATATGGGTCTTAAAGAGTACGATTTAAGGTATAATTTAAGTCTATATAAAAGACTCTAGCACGTTGGGTTAAAGAGAAAAAAAATACTGAAAACTCAAAAACACGATTTTAGGGGTCTTTACCTCCACTTTACTCAAAATCCTGACATGATACGCAATTTTGGAACCCGGGATCGTGTTCAACACAGAAAAATACATTGTAAAGCACTTCGATTTCAAAAAAAGTCTTATTTTGTAAACCTGTGTAATTTGTTATTTTTAATTTTAACTAAAAGTTTAGTAGAAATATTACCATTTGAATATCAGTAACTAATTTTTTTTCTATCAAATTACTTTTTTTTAACTAATTCAAATTTAAAGAGTAATGTTAATTAATTTATAATTTACCAAAGTCAGTCACTGATTCAAATAATATTTTTTCGAATCAGTTAAATTAATTTTTAGGTTATGTCAAAATAAATAGAATTTCTGTTAACTGATGGAATTAGTCAATTTTTTTTGCAGTTATTTTTTAAATTTAGTAGGTAATTTAGTAATTTTTACTTTAGTTATTGCTAAAGCAAAATGTCAGCCTAGATTTTACTAACAATTTTTTAATTTCTACTAATTCAGATTTCATGCGTAAAATTGGAATATTAGCATAAGTATTTTATCATTTGTCTGATTCCAGAATAGCTAAATCGCATCGTATTGAACACGATTTTTTAGGGTGAGACGATGCGTGCGCATCCATTGCCAACTGTTGACAAAAAAATTTAAAAAAAAAAATCATTTTACCTAGGAAGATAAATAATTTTTATTATTTTTTTTTTTTAAACAAATTTTTCTTATAATTTTAATGTTTTAACAAGCTGAAATTATATGAAAACAGTGCAACACTTAAAATAAATTTTTTTTTGTCAACAGTTGGTAATGGATGCGCGCGCATCGCCTCGTCCTAAAAACTCATCTTCAAGGACGATACGAATTAGCTTTTGTGGAAATAGCCTCATACACAGAAACAAAGTTTTTTTTTAATAAATAAAATATAATTAAATGTTTTAAGAAATATTCGTTAAACTTTTGCTAATGTATTAGAAAATTACTAATTAATTTAATTTTTTAAAACAAAAACAAAAAACATTCATATTTGCTATTATTTTAATGTCTAACCTCCAAAATTTAGAGGTTAGAAAAAAAATTTTTAACCTTTTTTGTTTTTACTTACTATTTTAATTAATTATTATTATTATTATTATTTGTTATTATTTATTATTTTATTTATTATTACTATTTATTTTTTATTGTCTAACCTCCAACATTTAGAGGTTAGAAAAAAAATTTTAAACCTTTTTTGTTTTTATTTACTATTTTTATTTACTATTTTTATGAATTATTATTATTATTATTGTTATTTGTTATTATTTATTATTTTATTTATTATTTTATTTATTATTACTATTTATTTTTTATTGTCTCATAGTTTTAATATTAATTATTTAGAAAAAATAGTTTTTTTTACATATTTTGCATATTCGATGCAAGCAGAAAGAAATTAATCACGGTTTTTTTGACATTTTTTTTTTTTTATTAAATTGCTGAAATTTTTTTTGTGCAAATTCGATAATTTTTAGAAATTTTTTTTTTAACTTCCTATTTATTTTATCATGCTTATAGATATTTATACGAAAACAAAAAATACTATTAAAATGACCCATTTTGAATCACAGTCAAGTGTAAAGAAAAATGTTTGACATTTATTACTATAAAGATGTCACACCAAAAAAAAAATAAATATATTTTTTGTTTTTCTCAGAAAAAGTAATAATTTTTAAAATATCTGATTGTACACAATTTTTCGGTATTTATTTTAAGAAATATATATTTTTTTTGAGAGAAAGAAAAAATTGTTTTAAAAAATTTATATGGTAAAAAAGATTTAAAAAATTACATTTCAAAAAAATTTTAATTTAAAAAAAATATTAAAAATAATACAATAAAAAAAAAAAATAAAAAAGCAAGAAAAATTGATAATTTAAAAAATTCTAAACTTTTATATTTTTAATATAAATTTTCTCTTATAAAAAGATAAAAACTTTTTGGCATAAACTCAAAAATTTGACTAATAAAAACTTTATAAAAGTGAAATTTAAAAGAAATATATTAAAATATTATTATTAAATATATTAAAAAATATTATTTAATATTAAATAAAAATATTAACATCAGTAAAAAAAAAATAAAATAAAAACTGTCACTTAAAAAAAATCGACACTTTTTTAATATTAAAAGAAATAGATGTTCATTTCTTAAACTAAAAACCAAATTTTAAAGTAAGAAAAAACAACAGAAAAAAAACAATTGATCTATTGTGAATATAAAAAACGAAATAAAATAGAAAATACGTAAAAAAAAACGTATATATGTACATAATGCATGCACTATACATAATTATATTTACTATAGTAAATATATGTATAGTATAGCACAAGAGGTTAAATATTTTTCAAAATACATAATTTAACAAACTTCACTTCGAATAAAAAATTTTTTAATTCATAAAAATACGACAATTTTTATCAAAACAATTATTTGAATATAATTTAAAAGAAAAATAAAGTAAGTAATGAAATAACAAAACAATAACAGAAAACACGTGAGAAGCTAAAAAGTTGCCTATATATATATATACATATACAAAATATACACATGAATGTAAAACCCGCAAGGAAAAAGGGGGCTAGAAACACTCGATGTTGGTGGAAAATGAGAAAAGATCGAGAGTTAAAGGAAACAAGTTTGAGGGGTGTGTAGCGGTTATTAAGTTTGGTGAGACAAAAGGGGGCTGAAGAGCGCGGGAGAATATTGTCCGCATGTGTATATGTATGTGTGTGTGCACAAATTGTGTATGGGGATGAGTCTGAAACACTCGAAGAAGTGGGGTTCACAAGTCTCGACGAACGAGAGAAAGAAACAGAAAACATAAGATAATCTACAAAACTCAAACCATAACCTCTAAATAGAAAAAAATTAAAACAAAAAAAATGTTGAAATTTAAAAAAAAAATAAATATCCAACACTCACCTTTGTCAATATGAGCTTCTAAAATTTGTACCTCGTCGTCGAGGTTTCTGTCTCCCATCGTCTCACTAGTCTGTTGAACGTCCATGCACATAATTTCCCGCCACTAAACAACACTTCCACTTTGGCAAAAATTTGCCGTCACGTCTTATGCCTTTCGTTGACATACGGGTGATGTTTGTGTGTGTGTGTGTGCTTAAGCGCGCACCCACCACCACGTGCGTGAGCGCAATTTCGTATCCAACGACCGGCGGCGTGTTCCAACTGAAAATTCACTTCAAGTAACGTGTATATGCGCGCGCGCGCGCTCTTTTGCAATCAGAAAATAAATCGAGGACAGGTTATATATTTTAATGCATCGACGCGCGCAATCTAATAGTCCTGTCGAACGGAGGAAAGCAGACTGGATTTCAAAAAGAAAAACGTTGCCGCTTCCATGCCCCGCTGACGCCCTCCAAACCCCCACCACTAAACGCAAGTAACGGTTTGCGACGTTGCCGCACATCCGGTTTCTCACTGGATAAAAGCAGTGGGGGTAACGCAATTTTATTTGATTTTCATGGTGGGGGAAATTATACGTGGCGGGGTAGTAACCACGTATAAACAATATTGTGGTGGGGGCAAATGGAATTTTCCTCAATTCTATATATAGTTGTGGAAAATATATACTGAATGGTTAGTACAAATTTGTTACCTCTTCACCTCTCTTCCAACCCCTGCCGCAAAATAAACAAATAACGAGTCAGCGCCATCTTATCATGCTTGTTGAAACAAAAATCAGTTCGGTTATTCACCAATAGATGCTTTTGAAGAAAAAAAAATTTCTAATCCATATAACCCCTCCCCCGCGTATCCTTTGGATGTCCATATTAAACCGGAAATTCAAAGGGGGGTAAGGGCGAAAACCAAAGTTTTACGCCGACAGAGCACCTATTGGTTAGTCGCCGAACTAACGTCCTTGAGCATATATAATATTTATAAAAAATAATTATATATCTGACCTAAATAGAATATCTCTTATTATAAAATATTTAATAAACATTTTTAATCTCCTTCTCTAGTGTATATTTTATTTCATATACAAAAATTGTCTCTAGTTTTGTAAATATCAATAAATGTATGTTTTTTTATGTCATATATATTACATTTTGAAGGTCAAACGGACGAGTAATATATATATGTATATACGACAGAGGGATATTGGTCATAAATATTTTTTTTTCTATATAGTATAGTGTCATGCGCATGAGAAATGCTGACTAATAAGTTGCGCATAACCTAACCTTCTTAGGTTAGGTTAGACCTTTATATATATATATATATATATCGCATACTGTATTATTTTTAGTCCTATATATTCGAAAATAATTAAATTTTTTTATAAATAAATATTTTATATTTTATACAAGGAATTATTTTATTTTTTATGTATAATTTTTTTTTTACGATATATGCAAAATTTTTGCCTAACCTTAAAATCATTTATATGTATTGATGTCAGAAAAAATTAGAAAAGACAATAAGTTATTTATATCCGGAGAAAAATCAAGCTATAGTTATTACTTACTATAGCTTATAATATAGCTATATATCTATATATATTTCTTTTTGTGTGAAATATCGAAAACCGGATATCGATATTGTTCTATCGATATATATCGCCATATGCCACTATCGATAATAACTTTCGATATATGTAGTGTTAGGCTAGGTCTGAGTTTATCTATCTTTATCTTAATTGGATATATATACAATAGGAAAATTCCATTCCGCATAAATTAGCTCTTTTGTACATTATAGAGATTATTGATTTTATTCAATTTTTTTTATGACCGATATTAAAAATTTTTAAACCTAACCTACAATTATCGTATAATATTCAGATAAATTATAAATATATAATTATGTCAAATATTAATTTGCCTTTATTTTAAGTTAAAAAAAGAACAAAATAAAAAAAAAATTATTTAATTTTAAATTAATATTACAATTAGATGTGTACAAATTAGAAAGCAATTTTTATAAATTTTTTGTCTTATTTTACAAAAAGTTTTTTTATTTCCTTTTTTTTAGTGAAAAACATGATCGATAATTCTCGAAAAGAAAAAGATCGATTTATATCGATGTTCATGTTAATTCGAGTAGTAAACACCAATCCAACACACACACGCAATACTGCTGGCAGTAGATACATATACACAAACTGTGGTTTTTTTTCTGCTCTCAGAAACCGCGCTTACACACAGTGCGTTAGAATCTATAATTTACTGCATTAAAAAAAATTCTACGGCTTCTAATATTTAACTGAATTTTAAGTTTTTTTTTTAATTGAAACTTTTATAATTCATATACGTATGGAAACTTGCAAATATCTCGAAAAGTACGAATTTTTGTAAAAAATGTTCAAGACAAAAGTTATTCCAAAAAAAGAGATCTACCTTTTTGGAATCCAAAAAATTGGGCCCGTGGCCCAATGTTGAGACCAACAATGAAAAAAGTAGTTTTCTTAAATGAGACCACTAATTTTTAGTATGAAATTCGTAATCCCCGTGAAATTCTGCGTTCAGTACACAGACATGTGATATAAGTGCCCAAAATATTGGGCTCAATCCAAGATATTAGGCCCAAAATTTTTCTACAAATAAAAAAAATTTTCAAAAAATCACATTTTGCCGAGTGTTTGTGATCACAGATGAGGAATTGAAAACTAATTTTCAAATTGCGGTCACAAAGCCCAAAGTAATATTCCTCGGCCCAATGTGAGGCCCACAGTAAAAAAGTATTGCGTTTTTAAATGGATACTGAAATTAGTGGGTTTTATGTAAGAAAACTAATTTTTTTACTGTTGGCCTCACATTGGGCTGAGGAATATTACATTGGGCTCCGTGCCCAATTTGAAAATTAGTTTTTAATTCCTCATCTGTGATCTCAAACACTCCGCAAGATGCGATTTTTTACATTCTCATCATAATGAGAAAGTATTACATTTGCCCGATTTTGACCAACCTCTAATTCATGTAAATCTCCACGTTTCAAGCCTTTCTGATGCCAAAAAAATAGGTTTTAAAAAAATGTCTGTATGTATGTATGTCTGTCTGTAGACAAAAAAGTTTGGTCGACGATAACTCGAACAAATTTTAATGAATCGACTTCAATTTTGGTATACACTTTAAGTGTACCAAAATCTCGCCTGAGTTCGTTGGCCAGATGATTTCGTCAAAAATCAACAAAATTATTCAAATTTTGAGTTTTTAAAAATTCCTAAAATTCGCATTTTTCAAAAAAAAAATTTTTTCAAATTTTTTTCGAAAATTACGACTAAAAATAAACACTTTCTTCCTTTGACAATTTTTAATAGCGATTAAAACAAAAAAGTTATACCACTTTTTTTTAAAAAAGACAAAAAATGACAAAAACGGATGAAAAATGGGTAAAATGCAGAGCAAAATCACTTTATTTTGACAAAATGTGTTCAAATATGTATTATTTCTCTTTAAACCACCTTAAATTAACATAAATTAAAGTAACTTACTCATAAAATACCGAATTTTTTTTTTAATTTTTAATTTAAAATTTATTTTTACATTCTCATCATAATGAGAAGGTATTACATTTGGGCGATTTTGAGCCCTCTCTAATTCCAGTGAATCTCGACGTTTTGAGACTTTCTGATGCCGAAAAAATGGGTCTTAAAAAAATGTCTGTCTGTATGTATGTCTGTAGACAAAATTTGGTCCGACGATAACTCGAACAAATTTTAATGAATCGACTTCAAATTTGGTATACACTTTAAGTGTACCAAAATCTCGCCTGTGTTCGTTGGCCAGATGATTTCGTCAAAAATCAACAAAATTATTCAAATTTTGAGTTTTTAAAATTTTCAAAAATTCGCATTTTAATAAAAAAAAATTTTTTCAATTTTTTTTTCGAAAAATACGATTATAAATAAACACTTTTTTCCTCTGACAATTTTTAATAGTGATTAAAACAAAAAAGTTATACCTCTTTTTTTAAGAAAAGGACAAAAATGGATGAAAAATGTGTAAAATGCAGGGCAAAATTACTTTATTTTGAGAAAATATGAGCAACTATGTATTATCTCTGTTTAAACCACCTTAAATTAACACAAATAACAGTGACTTACTCATAAAATTCCAAATATTTTTTTTTTTTAATTTTTAATTAAAAATTTATTTTTAAATTCTCATCATAAGTGAGAAAAATTATTCGTTTTGGTCGATTTTGACTTTTTTAAAATTTTAGTGAATCTGTACACGGAAAAAAAGAAAAAGTAACTTTTACTTCTTTAAAAGTAAAATTGGACCTGTCCAAAGTTTCTGCGCATCTCTGGCAACTTTTACTCCAAAAATAGTAAAATTTACTTCAGAAATAGTAAAAATTACTACGGAAACAGTAAAATTTACTACAGAAATAGTCAATTTTACTATTTTTCGAGTAAAAGTTGCCAGAGATGCGCAGAAACTTCGGACAGGTCCAATTTTACTTTTAAAGTAGTAAAAGTTACTTTATTCGTTTTTCCATTTTTCTCCGTGTACGTTTTGAGACCTCTTGTTTAAAATTTATTTATCTGTAGAAAAATGTTGGGTCCTAATATCTTGGATTGGGCCCAATATTTTGGGCACTTATACCACATGTCTGAACGCAGAATTTCATAGGAATTACGAATTTCATATTGAAAATTAGTGGTCTCATTTACGAAAACTAGTTTTTCATTGTAGGGCCCAACATTGCGCCCGGAACCCAATAGTGAAAGAAGCAGAATCACGTAAATGCGCACTTTTCAAGCAGTAAAAAACGGTTTCAAAAAAAAATTGTCTCGTTCATTACTTCAATTAAAGGAACGCAATTTTTTTCATAACATTAGAGGCCATTAAACCTTCAAGAAAAAATTATCTCTCTAAATATAAATTAGTCACTTTTAACTATTTCAACAGCGCCGATTCGTTTATTAAATGAATTTAGTAACAGTAATAATTAATTTTTAGTCAAAAATGACTAATTAATTAGTTAATCAAATTTTTTTTATTTGAGTAATTTTTTTTACAAATAATTGGTTAAATTTGACTGTTAAATTACACTGCACTGCATCGATTTTGCGAATAACATGGGACATAGTGTTTCCGAACGGATTTTTTGTGCTAAACACGAATCCGGGGTCGAAAACTTCCCATCACGTCACGTTTTCGAGAAAATATGGGTTGAAACCCCTAAAAACAGGGTTTTTGGCCATTTTTGAAAAATTATACAGCGAAAACCTGACTTGGTACAAACTTTGCTGATATCAGAAATTAAAGGTTGGTTCATGCCCTTTCAAACGAGCCCTATTCGAAATTGATCGCACTCACCCTTAGAGTAGGGGGTGTGTATTTGTCTAGGGGTCCACGAAAAAAATATAAACATAATATAAAAATTCAAAATGGATAACAATTCAATAAATCATGATAGTTAAGGGGTTTTTGGGGTCGCTGATTACGAATCTGAAGTCAGATTTCAAAAATTCAAAATGGCGGATCCAATATGGCGGATGTCAAAATAAAAATTTGATCCAATTCACTTGAAAATGGTCACTCGGGGGTTTTTGAGGTCGATGATAACGAATCTGAAGTCAGATTTCAAAAATTCAAAATGATTTATTGAATTGTTATCCATTTTGAATTTTTATGTTATGTTTATATTTTTTTCGTGCACCCCTAGACAAAAACACACCCCCTGCTCTAAGGGTGAGTGCGATCAATTTCGAATAGGGCTCGTTTGAAAGGGCATGAACCAACCTTTAATTTCTGATATCAGCAAAGTTTGTACCACGTCAGGTTTTCGCTGTATAATTTTTCAAAAATGCCCAAAAACCCTGTTTTTAGGGGTTTCAACACCTATTTTCTCGAAAGCGTGACGTGATGGGAAGTTTTCGACCCCGGATTCGTGTTCAGCACAAAAAATCCGTTCGAAAACACTATATCCCATGTTATTAGCAAGAAAAAAATTTGAAATTTGCAGGGCAGTATTAGTTGTTTTCTTCTAAAAATTAGTTAGTTTTTACTAATTGTAATAGTGCTGATTCGTTCACGGTTTTACTGTTAATTAGTAGTTTTCTACTAATTCAGATTTAAAGAGAAGCAAAATCTTTTTTATTGGGTCGGTTTGGTCACCAGAGAGCACTGATGTCATAGCCAAAAAAATTTTTGGTTTATCGGCGGACAAGCTACCCCGAATTGTAGCTAAAAACCAAAAAGAAACGGATAATTGGATTAAGCCTGCTTAAAGGATTTAATTACGAAAAAATGACTTTTTTTAAAAATCGATTAATTTTAGAACTCGCGTTATGCGATCCAACAGTTTCAAAAAAGGCGTTTAAACATTTAACTCTCAAATGTACAAATTTCTGTCAAAGTTTGACACTTTATTTTAGCATTTAAAATTTATGGAAAAAATTTTGCAATAAACATTTCTTATGTGATAAAAACCGCTCTTTAAACCGCTCTTTCGAATGGTGCATATAACAGTTCGGTAAAGGAGGAGGGCATATGAGGCCATTTTTCGGCCCCCTTGAAATTTTCATTCAAGTAATTGAAACTAATTTTCGGCCAAAGAAAAATGGTATTTTTGATGATGAAAGGTTGAATGGGGGTATTTTGAGCATATTAACCCCTAAATACATATAATAAGAATTTTTTTTTTATAAAAAAATTGATCAAAAATAAATAACATAAATATTTTGAATTGTGAAGCAATTGGCTTGAAAATCGTTACTCGGGGGTTTTCGGGGTCGCTGATTACGAATCTGAAGTTAGTTTTCCAAAATTCAAAATGGTGGACGACTTTTATAAAAAATTATTTAATTGACTTGAAAATCTTCCGCCTTTTAATAAAAGTCATCCCCCATTTTGAATTTTGGAAAACTAACTGCAGATTCGTAATCAGCGACCCCGAAAACCCCCGAGTAACGATTTTCAAGCCAATTGGTTCACCATTCAAAATATTTTTGATATATTTATTTTTGAGCGATTTTTTATTTTTAAAAAACCGTTATTATTTAGGGGTTATTATGCTTAAAACACCCCCATTCAACCTTTGATCCTCAAAAATATCATTTTTCTTTGGTCGAAAATTAGTTTCAATTATTTGAATGAAAATTTCAAGGGGGCCGAAAACAGACCTCCTCTTTTTTAAATTAACTAATTGCACTTGTTTTTTTAAAATGAAAACGTGAATGTTAGCAGGGTGTCCAGCGGTCAGGAAAAAGTCAGGGAATTTAATTAAGTCAGGGAACTTTTTAAAAATTTGCCAAAAATAAACATTTTTATGAATTTTTAAAATTTTTCGGTTCAAGAAAAAGTTTATAATGCTAATAAATAAAATATTTTTTATTATCTTAAAAATACTTCAATATTTGATACTTTTCATTTTTTTAATATTAAATATTTATTTAAAAAAATTTAGAAAAAGGTTAGAAAAAAGTCAGGGAAGTTTTTTTGTACTTCTTGCTGGACACCCTACTGGTTAGAAATTTCATAAATACACTGCGCTTCATTTAGTTGTGTAACTTTTTTACTGTTTACAAAAATTTTTGATAATTGGAGCAATTTTAATGAAACCTACCTTTATAGGTATATAGTGTACCTTGGGCACATGCATCCATAAATGTTGATGTTATTGCTTTTTTACAATAACCGCACATGAATAGACCTTTAGCTAAAAAGCGCTATCGGCCTTCATTATATGCCGAAAATTTAATTGAAATTTTGGAACTTTGAACGCCACCAATTCTTCGCCGATTAGATTTTTTATTAAAATCTCTTCTTAAATATTTCTTTCAAGAAACTGATTTCTTTTGATTAAACAATCTGCGCAAAGAATACAATTCCCCCTTGGTACTGTTGAAAAAAGGGGATCTTCAAATGGAAATATGGCTCAAAATTTTCTCAAAATTTGGAAACAAGAAAAGCCCACAAAGATTTTTTTAAAATTTTCAAAATTTTTTGAGATTTCTCAAATTTAAATTTTTGGTCTCTTTTAAAAAAAAAAAAAAAACATGTAACTTTTGTTCTTGTTATCCAATTATCAAGCCAAATTGAGTTGTCAAGCCACAAATCTCATGGAATTTATCGATAAATGGAGAACCTGATTGCATCAAAAACGCAACTGACAAAGTTTGCAAATATTCAAGAAGAAATTTAAACACATTCTTCTCTCCGTAAAATCTAGTGTTTCATTGACCAATGGTCAGTCTTATTAAACAAGACTTATTTTTATACTTAATCAAATTTTTAGTACAATTCAGAATATATTTAGATTGACCATATTTTTTTAACCACAATTCTAGAGAATCATTCGTTATGACCGTTTTATAATAAGCAGCAACTTTGTTTGCAGCTAAAATGGTTAAATTACTTTTCATCAAGTCATTCAAATTGTTAATTGAAAATTCCTCTTCAGTGTAAAAATTAAAATCAGTCATTGAAGAAAAAATTTGAATTGTATAGTAAAATAATACTATCATAAAATACAGGAAAAATAATCCTTTCCTTTGCTTTTTGAGGTTCTTGTGGAATAGATACACGGTGCTACAAAAAAAATTTTTTTAAAAAAACTTGTTATGAAACCTATTGGAGGTTGTAGGTCACAAAAAACTAAGAAGAATGGTGTTTATAAAATTCTCCAAACACCCCTAAATTTTCATTTTAGAGCCAGAAAACCATTTTTACGTATGTTTATGCATAAAAACCTTTGTAACTTTCTTATTTCTGCACCGATTTCAAATTTTTTTTTCATTTTAAAGCTGAGAAACGGAGCTTTTTAGCCCATATTCGATATTTTTGTTTAAATTAATATTTATAAGAGAAAAATTACAAAAATGTCCAGAAGTTGTCATTTTTCTCGCAATTTTTCAACTTTAACTGATGTTTTCATCATTAATTTTAATTTAAACATTTTTTCTCTTCTAGCGCTATTAAAGCGTATTAAATTCTGCATCCAATGAACCCTATTTGAATAGATTTTGTAAAAAATTAACTAAATTATTGTAGATTTTCTCTTTACTATAATATAAAGAGTAAATTGGAATTCGAGATTTCTCATATTGTTTTAATAGAAATATTTCTAAATTGTTATTTTATACCCTATTGAAAATCCCTGTACAAGATCTTGTACAAAAAAATTTATTTAATATTTGTATACAAGAAAATGTATATGTGTTCTTGTACATATGCTTGTGCAGATTCATGTACTTTTTCTTGCACCAGATTTGATACATCTTCTTGTATACATGTTTATTTATGTCTTCGTTTAGTAAAAATGAAGAACTTTAAAGACTGCGCAGTAGTTTTCTTACAACTTTACAGCTGCCCAATAATTCTTAACATACATAATTAAAGAGTTTTAATGGTTCTAAATTAATAAAATCTAAAATTTTGTTGAAAAAAAAATTTTTTCCATATGAAATTGTACAAGGACATGAACGGTTTCATGTGTAAGTACATGTACATGAATCAGCTACTAGAACTGTAAAGAGAAAAACTACAATAATTCAGTTAATTTTTTACAAAATCTATTCAAATAGGGCTCATTGGATGCAGAATTTAATACGCTTTAATAGCGCTAGAAGAGAAAAAATGTTTAAATTAAAATTAATGATGAAAACATCAGTTAAAGTTTTCTTCTTAGTTTTTTGTGACCTACAACCTCCAATAGGTTTCATAAGAAGTTTTTTTAAAAAAAAATTTTTTGTAGCACTGTGATATTAAACCTTTTTTTCCTATGTTGATGCAGGAAAACTTTCCTAATCCGCCGTTAAAATTAATCATTGAAATTTTAAAATTCAATACCATTGAGAAAACTTTAACTATTGCAGCATATAATCAAAAAATTTCAATTGCATGCTTTGTTGAATTTTTGATTACATACATAAGTGGCATTATAGTTATAATACTCCGACATTCAGTGTATATCCATTTAGATTTTTCAGTTTATCAGGGAACAATAACGTCTTTTTGGAAAATATTTTCTTTTCGTAAAGAGCAAATGGATTTGATTGATTGACAATCTGATTCATTTGGTAATTTTGCTTTCTGAAGCCAAAGGGATTTAGTTAATGGATCACAACTTTTCTGCCAAAATCTTCAAGAATGGTAACGTCAAAGAAAAAATCGTTCCACACATTCTTCAGGAATATTTCATAATTCGTTATGATCCTAGTTTGGTTTGATTTTAAATCTAAAGTTTGATTAGAATTCAAGAAACGAAGAATTAAATATTTAGATCGAATCCGAACGGTTGACATTTGTTTGACCAATTTCATCATATATCTTGTAACCATTGATAATTGTCAATGTCATTATTCCGATATTCGATAATCAAGAATAATGTTGTGTCCCGTGGATTTTGTCATGGTTCTGCTTTTTTTAGATATGTGACGCTCCACGAGAGAAGGAACCTATCTCCGAAATAATATTAGGCTTAGTTTTCATGTATGGTGCACGGAAAACTGAGCCTAATATTATTTCGAGGATAGGTCCCTTCTCTCGTGGAGCGTCACATATTGAATTTTTTCCTTTAGATAACCTAATTATTTTGGATACTTTTTCATTTTCATTGTTGGATATATTAGCATAATCTGATATAGTAAATCTTCAGCTCCTTCTTTATAATCTTGAAAGTTTTTTCCAAAAATTTCTATTCTTTTTCTAAAAGAATATTTTGATATAGCCAATTTTGAGAGAATTCAGATTGAGTCACTTTATTACTGTCAATATATTTCGTAACTAGAGCAATGTTCAAAAAAATATAAATTAAATATAACTTCATTATCTTAATGATCTCTTGTGTAATAAAAAAAAGTTACGGATTTAATTCTTATGTACCTATGTAGCAAAAAAGAGTATTAATATTAGTAATTCCATATTTATATAAAACAATATTTCGAGTTTGATATATTCTCTACTAAAAATGTCGAATTTAAAACAAATAACTGATTTTAATCTTTAAACAAGAACACAAAAATAAAAAAAAAATAAATAACATGGATCCAAAATTTTTAGCAGGGCGCATGATTATACCATAAAAATCATTAGTTTAGAACTTTCATTTTCAACAATTTTATTAGATATAATTATTTTTTATACATGAATTTTAATTTTCGAATTAACATTTGTTAGAATTTCTTTTTTAAGGAATTTTTAATTAACGGAATTTTTGGGCACCTAATTTTTATTTGCTAGAATTATTAATATACTGAATTTTTATTTGTCCGAAATTGCAAATGGCCGAATAAACAATCGACAGAAAGATTTCGGCGCGATTTTTATAAAATACGCCAATCACGATATTCTTGACAACTTTTGATTGGTGAATTTTTAATATTGCGCCGAAATTTTTCTGTCGATTGTTTGTTCGGCCACTTGCAATTTCGAATAAATAAAAATTTGGCGTTTTAATAATTCTGTACAATAAAAATTCGATAAGAATTTTGTTAAGTAAAACTTTGTTAAAAAATAAATTCTATCAAATGTCAATTCGAAAAATAAAAGTTCGTCTAAAAAATATGTATATCTAATAAAATTCTTTAAAATCAAAATTTTAACTAATGATTTTTGTGGGATAATCATGAGCCTCTTTTTAGCATGATTATTTTTTAATTAAAATACTAAGGGCCAGTTTCACCAACTCCGGTTAAAAATTAATCAGCGATTAAAGCCAATTTAATCGCTCCATGATTGGTCGGTTAGGGATTTAATCATCGTTTTATATCCCTTGAGATAATTGGTATACCGAAATTTTTGTCAGATAAGAAAAAATCTGTTGAGATAAAAATTATATTGGATTTTTTTTTATTAGAATATTTAGAATCGTTTTTTGATAATTGTAAATTATTTTTTTATCATACCACAAAAAAACCTTTTCACATTGAAGTTTTATTTTCTGTTATTAATATAAATTTTCTAGTTTCTTACAATTAGCAACAATTGACCCAATTGTGATTATAAACCAAATTGTTAGTTTCGATATAAAAAAAAGTCCATAGTAGTCACAAATACATACTTTTATTTAAAATAAATATGAATATTTTTTTCAAAATATTCTATCTATTTATCATAAATATTGTTATTTTTAAAAGAAGAAAATTTTTATATGTTTATATAATTAAATATTTCTCCGTCTTAGAAGCTACCCAAAGATTTCAAAATTGATAAATCTATTCATTTTTCTCAGACGACAGTCAATTAAATCGGATTTTATTTTTATTTTCTCATGGAACATTGTAATACCAAAATTTTTCGAACTCAATTTTTTTATGTATCTTTATGTTTTTCAATCTCAGGAGTTTTTTACTATACACAATCACATAACTCATAAATTTCAAAATGTAATCTTTTCTCATCCACAATTTATATTGCAATAACGGTTGCGTACACGCAATTTTTTTTCAACTAATCAAATACTATTTTTGCTTTAGAATTGCAATTAAAATTATTATTTGTCAAAAGTGTCCATAATTTGTTGAAAATGCGGTTTTATGTTATTTACTTGAGGTATTGCTTCTATAATGAGTAGTAGAACAAGTCCAAGTTGATCAAAAATATCTGTGATGTTAGGTAGTGGATATACAGTGCCACTCATAGTAGATTTTTCCCACCATACAGAATTTTAGGCGTTGCAAGAAGTTTTATATTTTTGTTACTAATAAAGATAAAACAATAAACAAAGACTTTTTTTAAAGCTTATATCATCTACTTTTAGAATATCTAAAAAGTGAATTAAAAAATATTTTTTTTATTAATAAACAAAATTTTCAATTTTTTTTTTTGTAAATTTTAAAGTAATATATTTTTTTAACCAATCATCACATTTTAATTGCACATATAGCATTTGAAAGGTAATTTTATCACCTTTAAAACGCTTTTTTAAAAATTGTGATACGATCATTTTTAACAAAATCAACCCAAGCAGCACGGTATATCCCTTGAATACCACAGAGGAATATTCTCATGATCTTCTAGGAAAATCAAAATGTCCACATCATGGGAATATTCCAGTGACATTGAGGGAATATATTCCTCAGTGACATTCATGGAATATTTCAGTGACATTAAGGGAATATTCAGGTGATATTGAGGGAATATTCCAGTGATATTGAGGGAATCTTCCACGGTTACATTGATTTTTTTTTCAAAATGTGTTTTTAATCTTCCTGCTTATTCAAATAACAATTTATATAACACATTTCTATTATTTCAACACTTAAAAAAAAATTCAATATAACCGTGGAATATTCCCTGAATGTCACCCTAGAATATTTCCATGAGGCGGACATTTTGATTTTCCTGGAAGGATCATGGGAATATTCCACGGTGGTATTCAAGGAATATTCAGGGGATATACTGCCGTCCAAAGTAAATAACCCTGTGGGCAAAAAACCATGTTCGTTCTAAAAAAGTTTTAAGGACGTTCTTAGAACGTTTCATGTCCGCCAAATAATGTTCTGGAACATTTTAAGAACATGGATGTTCAAATAATGTTCCAGAACATTATTTGGTGGACATGAAACGTTCTAAAATCGTTCTTAAAACGTTTTTAGAACGAACATGGTTTTTTGCCCACAGGGAAGATACGAAAGTGCTATATATGTATTTCAAATGCTCGGACGTATCCTTTTTACTTTGGACGGCAGTATACCGTGCTGCTTGGGAATTGTTTAAAAAAACAGCCATTTTTTAATTAATAATAAAATAAGTCGAGAACGGTTGTTTTTTGAAAAAATTTGTTGTTCCTTTTTATGTGTTGAATTAAAAAAAATATGTTTAGAAGTTTAAAAAAAAATTTTTTTAATTGGCTGTTGTGACACATAAATCTCAAAATAGACACAAGGATTTTTGAAATTACCAAAAAAAATTTTATTTAATTTTTTTAACAAAAAATCGTTTTTATCAATAACACAGAAAAAACCTGATCTCAATATGAGTCAGGTTGGTTGCGCCACTTTTTATGTCGTTTATAATTGACTCATTTTAAACTGTAGCAAAAATAACTGGTTGCAAAAGAATTAGGTTTTTTCTGTGAAAAATCTTTTTTCAAATGTTAAATAAAAGCTTATTATAATGAAATTGTATTCCTTGCCTTAAGACGAATTGATTCATATACAGGGTGTATAAAAAGTCTCGGGACGGTAGGATATCTCTTAAGGATTGCATTTTTATAAAAAAAATATTCAATATATACAAGAATTGTTCAGGATGAGAAATATATTAAAGCGCATAATATACACAATCGGGTCCAAGAGCTTGTTTGGGCCCGCAATATAACACTATGGTATTAGAAATAGCCGATGCCATTTAAAAAATTTAACTTTTAACATGTAGGGTTCTTTCTGGATTGTGAATTATGTGCTTTAATAGATTTTTTTATCCTCAATAACTTTTGTATTGAACATTTTTTCCAAAAATGCACAATACCCGTCCCGGGACTTTTGATACACCCTGTATATTAAGTATAACATACTTTATTTTCCTATGAGATTTTAAATTAAGAAAAATATATTTTTTTCGTTCTTTACAGAAAAAAGTCGTATACACGTATTTTTTAATTTTTTTATGATTGGACAAATTTTTGTTTTATGAATTTTAAAAAATTTGAGTTTTTAGAGGTAGACCTAATTTCAGTGACATCTAACTCTAAAAGTATTGGATTTAAGAATTTTTGCCAAGAGAAAAAACTCAGTTTTTCATCGATAGTCGAAATTCTACATATTAAAAACTTTTATTATTTCTATTTAATTAAATTAAATATGTTAACTCTACGTCATTAAATTGAACACCAGAAAACTCTACTCAAATAAACACATTTTGTTTCAATAATTTTTTTTTTAATTCTATGCTATTAAATTCTTCACATTTGAATTTATTTTAATATTAAATTTTAGAAGATTAAACACTACACAAAAAATATTTTCATTTATAATCCCGATAAAAAGCGAATAATTGAAAAGAATTCAGAGTTCTAATTCTTTTGAATGAGTGGATTTATTACGTTTTTATTCAATTCAAAAAAATGTAGAAAAATCTATTCTTCTTAATTAACTCGGCCAAAATTTATACTCTAAATTATACATATTCTTCTTATAACAACCTGACGCAGTCAATTGTAAAACATAGAAATGTAAAAACGTAAATTCTCCTATTCAGAATAATTTATTGAAAATAATCAACTTATCCCGTGTGGAAAAGTGATGTGGGCCCCCAGTGGGGGCCCTTATGGATCGCTCTCATGCCATGAGGGGCGCATATGGATGATCCATAGGGGCCCCTCATGGAAACGACATGTTCATCGATCGCATGGGCGATCCATGAGGGCGCCCTTATGGGCCCTCACGTTTGCCCTCAAGTTTGACATAATGTTTTTTAATCAATAATATTAATAATAAAAGTTAATTAATAATAAATAAGCTTAAGTTATGAATAAATAACATATTTATTTAATAATTATTCAATTTTAAATTAAATTCTTACTCAAATTGAATTTATTAATTAACGTTCTAATTAATTAACTGTCGGATATAATTAAAAGTAATAATAAATTAATTAATTAAAAAATATGTAATTTATGCATACTATTAACGGATATTTTCATTTTTCAATTAAATCATACATAGAATTAATGATTAAACGCAAACCTGAGAAATAAATAAATCTAACGCATGGGGGGAATCGAACCTACGACCTACGGACTATGAGTCTAACGCTTTACCAACTACGTTACGCACGCTACTTCAAAACGAATGCTAACTTCTTGATGCTATTTAAACTTAAAAAATACCTAACAAAGAAAAGTGCTTAACATCATTAAGTTAAAGTTAAGATATTAAATTATATTTCCCAATCAAATGCAATTTATAAAATATAAGTAATTATATGCTTTATGATTATTATCATGAATCATCTCAGGTGAATTTTCAAAAAAAGTGTAAATATATTTTTATTAAAAACGCGTTTTTCGTTGTTTTGAATCATTGGAAACATTCATTTTTTGTTGACGAAAAAATATTTGAATTTTGGACTTAGAAAATTTTGCTAATCGATCATGAGGGCGATCCATGCGTGGCCCCTACGTTGCCCCTCATGGATTCGCCATATGGATCAGCCCTCATGGGCCCCCGCCGGGGGCCCCGAACTCTTGAGGGTAAGATCGTGGCTTTTTCCACACGGGATGCTTAATATATGCAAAATTTCAATCTTTCTCTATTCCTCGCTTCTTACCGGGATTCTACACGAAAAACACAATAAAATATTTTTATTTTTTAATTAAATTATATTAGTTATATTATATTAGTATAAAGATTTCTTAATTGTTTTGAATTGTTTCCAATTGGAGAATATATTTTTTCAAATGATTCGAATTGTTTTCAATCGTGTAAAATAAGTTAGACTTTTTCAATTGTTTTTAATCGGGTGCTATCGGGAGAATGATATACGCACATGCGCAGATGTTAATAATAATAGGAATAAGAATAGTGTTGAATCAAACAGGAAAGATTTTTTTTTCTTCTAAGTGTTTTGTAATATATAGTTTTTTCTGTTAGTGTCCCGAACAGCACCGAAACTTCCCTGAACCTTGACTGAACCTCGCTTGACGAGGTTCGGGAACTTGAGTCGCGAGGTCCAAACGAAGTTGAGTTAATGTTTAAATGTCCGCGCATAATAAAGGTCAGTCACAGAGGTTGATGGCTGAATATTGGATTTGAATTTCTGTTAAATATTAAAATTAAAGATTCTTGGCATATTGTGAGGGAATATTTAAGGAAATTAAAAATTCAAGATTTGTTAAATGTAATCGTTAAATATTCTGGAAATTTAGAAGGAGCATAAATACGGAAAAATAAAAAGAAAGCAAATGAATTTAAAAAACTATTGAAAATTGCATTTTCTATGACATGGGAAAGCATAAATAAAACAGAAATTAATAGACAATCATAAATACAGTTATAGATAGATAGATTTATTTTCTTCATTGTACACTTTTCACAAGTTTTACAATATATGATTTACCGGTATAAAACATAAATACAGTTATATTTATTAGTAATAAATTATTATTACATTAAATTACAAATAGTGTTTAACTCTTTTGACAAGAAATATTTTCAAATAGAAATGTTGTCTACAATGTGTGGTGAAACAAAAACTCAAATAAATGAACGATTTACTTAAAAAGAAAATTTTGATTATTGCAAAATTTGTACTATAAACAAAAAAAAATGCATTTTCGTAATGATTTGCTCAGAAAATTCTTTTGGATGAATTTTTTTTGGCTCAATAAAATTATTGTTGAGAATATTTACTAGGATTTCTGCCAAAAAAATTCTGATAACTCGTTTTAATAAAATTTGCAATTAATTTTAATTTTTTATTAGCACATGAAATGTGCCTGTAGACTCTCAAAAAACCTTTAAAAATTTAATTTTTATGTAACTACTAATAAATATAACTGTATTTATGATTGTCTATTAATTTTTGTTTTATTTATGCTTTCCCATGTCATAGAAAATGCAATTTTCAATAGTTTTTTAAATTCATTTGCTTTCTTTTTATTTTTCCGTATTTATGCTCCTTCTAAATTTCCAGAATATTTAACGATTACATTTAACAAATCTTTAATTTTAATATTTAACAGAAATTCAAATCCAATATTCAGCCATCAACCTCTGTGACTGACCTTTATTATGCGTCAAGCGAGGTTCAGTCAAGGTTCAGGAAAGTTTCGGTGCTGTCCGGGGCGCAGCTGTACAGGCCATAGAAACTGAGATCGACCAGTTCGTGTCATATTTAAGTTGGAATTTTTCTATAATATTTTAATGAAATATTTCAGCAAAATTACACGGCAATATTTCTTATAGGTGGACATTTTCCTAATTTCATCAATATTTCAAGGACTTTGCATTGGAATATTTCAAAATTTCAATGAAATATTTAGGAAATCTCATGTGCTGTGTGGGTAGTGCACTCAAAAAATGGTTTGGTATAGCTAACTAAAAGCTTACTAATATTTTAAACAATTAGTCTTTAAAATAAAGAAATGAATTAATTGAAATTAAATTAATTAATTCACAAAAAATACAAGCTTTTTTGTGTTGACGAACAAATTAAAACAATTTGCCGTTACTCCAGGAGTAAATCCTTGCAACTGAAGCGTTTTCATGCCTAAAAGGCAAAATGAAAACTTTTAGATTGAAAAAAAGTATTTGGCAACGTCGCATTTCGAATTTTTCAATGTTTGAAGAAAAGCATTGATTTATAAAACCCTTGCAAAAAAAATGTCTTAAAAATCAAACATCGGCCGGTCAGGCGATCCCCGGCGTGCTAAGGATAAAGTCTGAATTGCTTCCAGATGGTGACGGTCCGATTTCAAGTTAAGGAGTACCATAAAAATTTTCTAAGTCCCACTTTTAAAGTAGTGGGGATGACATAAATCGTTTTGTTGGAAAGTGTTTGTTTGTTATAACCAAACTTCGGTTAAAATAACCGAACTGAAACAACCATTCGAGTTTAGTTCTAACAACCGAACCACTTAGGTTAAGACAACTATTCATTTGGTTTCAACAACTGCTCTACAGTCAACCGAACTCAGTTTACTTATATTTACCAAACCTCTTTTTTCCGTGTGTATAACGGTGTAGAAATGTGCAATTTTTTTATTAAATTTTTTTTTACTGATTTTCGTTACTGTAGAATCGAAACGTGTGTACAATAAAAAAATTAAAAACTAATAAAAATGTGTAGAATTTGTTCGTGTAGAGTTTAAAGTTATTACTTTTTAATTATTTTATCATGTTTACAGTTTGACTATAACCAATTTAATGATGCAGAATTTAACAATTTTTCATTTAATTTTTTGTATGCATTTTAGTTCGTTCAATTTCAAAATATAGAGTTAAAAATTAATATTCCCAATGTACAGTATTAAAATGTACAATTTAACTGATAAAATTAACAAATGTTCAGTCTAAATATGGGAAAGTGAAATCGCCCCTTAAAAGACTCCCACGTCAACTTGTTTCATTTGTTTGTAACAATATAAATAATTATTACAAATCGAAAATCGAGCTCCTCAGATCTTTTACAAATTTAATATAGATTATTTAAAAAAAGAAAAGAAATCCAAAAACTATTGACAAGTAAACCTACGGAAGTGAGAATTTCCGATTTTAATGAAACTTGGTATGAATGTAGTACTCGAAAAAATAAGAGACCCGTATTTTTTTATATCTGCCATGATCCACTTTAAAGGGTAGAAATCACCCCTTGAAGTTATAGGGGTGTAATGTCATTATTAGAGCTTGTGGTCAAACTATTACTAGTAGCTAAACAGTGAATACCGCAATGAAAACATTAGAAATACAGTTAATTTTCCATAGAAAAATATTTAATAAATTCAATTGTTTAAACAATTGAGATCAACAAAAATCTTGAAATCTAATGACGCCATTCGATTCTATGGAAAAAATTACGACGAAACTGTGCCTTGCAAAATTTTTTTTAAATTTCATTTTACATAAAAAAATTAAATAAACAATTTTATAACTAATAAGAACTTCGCTTCGACAAAAAGATAAGAATCGAATGGCGTTATTAGATTTCAAGATTTTTGTTGATCTCAAGTAATTGTTTAAACAATTGAATTTATTAAATATTTTTCTATGGAAAATGAACTGTATTTCTAATGTTTTCATTGCGGTATTCACTGTTTAGCTACTAGTAATAGACCTTTTCATGCTGATCGTTCTGTCCTTATCTAGCGCATACAATGACGAATGAGTTGGAAGAGGACAGAATGATCAGCATGAAAAGGTCTATAGTTTGACCACAAGCTCTAATTATGACATTACACCCCTATAACTTCAAGGGGTGATTTCTACCCTTTAAAGTGGATCATGGCAGATATAAAAAAAATACGGGTCTCTTATTTTTCCGAGTACTACATTCATACCAAGTTTCATTAAAATCGGAGATTCTCACTTCCGTAGGTTAACTTGTGAAAATTATAAGCTACTCTAGGTTATTTTGAACGTTACTTTTCGATTTCAAAACCAATAATGATAAGCATAATAGTTTTTCGAACCTTTGTCATATATGAAACAGAAAAGGATAGATATATACTTACGCGTTCCTTGTTAAATTGTGCGTTGGGCTTTAAAGAAGAATCGAATATTGATTCTCGAAAGAAGAATCGAGAACAGAGGTGGGAAATAGGTAAAGTGTCACATTTCAAAGAATACACAACATTTGGGGCGTTCTACTTTATCCATCTCTGGTCTAGTTTATTTTAGACTTCCGTGCACAACCGTGCTGTATATGTAAACACAGTGGCTCACATGTCACTTGTGAGTTATATATATATATATTTATTTGTAACCAAAAAATCAACTAAATTGTGGAGAAATAAAAAAAAATGCCTTTAATTGTTATAACCGGTCTTCCATGTAGTGGAAAAACAAAAAGAACGTTAGAACTAAAACAATTCTTTGAGACTAAACAATTGACAGTAACTGTAATTAGCGAAGAAGAAGCAATGCAAAAAGTTGGTTATAATAAAAACACATACTTTGCAGGTTAGTTTCAAAATTTTTTCTTTATTAATATTTTTCTATGTTATAATATAAACTATCGCACACCAACAAATTCATTTTTTTTTTTTTCAAGAAATTTTCAGAGTTTTGTCATTATTTATTAATTTTAGAATCAAAAAATGAAAAAGGCGTTCGAGCAGACATAAAATCAGATGTTCAACGTTGTTTAAATAGCAAAGATGTTTTGATAATTGACGGTAGTAATTATATCAAAGGATGTCGATATGAAATTTATTGTCTCTGTAAATTATATAAAACACCTCAATGTACCGTTCAATGTGATTTACCTGTTGAACATGCTTGGCTGTGGAATGAAAAACGATCAGAATCAGAACAATATACGAGAGAAATTTTTGATGCCCTTGTTATGAGGTATTTTTAAAATATATATGGATATTTTTCATTTCTCTTGTTTTTTTTAAAAAAAAGAAAATCAGGGACGTATGAATATTCCCTTCATTAGACTTGATGGAATTTTTGTAGTGTCAAATTAAACAAGTAGGGGTCCTTTATGTTTATTTCATAAACATTATGCTTCCTCATTGTGTGAAGCAAAAAATTCGCTTCCTCGTGAAGGAAGCAATGAATTTGTCCAATTCAATTGATTGATTTAAAAACTTTCGAATTAAAAATGTTTTAAATTAATTAAATTTTTTGAAAAATAAAGAAAATTTTAATTAATTTTGAGTGTAACATAAACTTTATATATACGAATCGATTCATTTTAATGCAAGGAATACAATTATTTTATTCATCAACTTGAATTTAAAAAAAACACAAAATTTTTTAGCTAAAATATGAATTTTCGATTTTTCAATTTTTATTAATTCTCAAATTTTAAATCAAATCTATACTTTATATATACCAACCAATTCGTTTCAATGTAGGGAATAAAATTATTTCATATATAAACATGAATTTAAATAAACACATCATTTTTTAGCTAAAATGAGAATTTTTGATTTTTTAACTTTCTTTAATTCTTTAAATTTCAATCAAATCTATACTTTATATATATCAATCGATTCATCTTGACATAAAGAAGACGATTATATTATATATTACCTTAAATTTTTCGATTTAAACATTTTTTCAATTAAAAAAAATTTTTTGGAAAAAAGACGATAAAATTTTTTTTTTGGGGTATTTTTAAAAATCCTCTCGTCATTTTTGAGAGATTAATGTGTTAAATAAGCCTACCAAATTTTATCCAAATCCATTAAAACCTGTTAAAGATATCGTGTTCATAAAAACGATCCACACACACATACATACACACACACACATACACACACACACATACACACACACACATACATACATCCGGACAATTGATCAGGATCTCATATAACATGTTTCTATATACAGGAAAATTTGTTTTCACCATTTTTAAAAAGTTTATAAACGAAAGGACTACATAGCTTCCTCCACGAGGAAGCAAAATTATCGAATTTACATTTAGTAAAATTTTAAACAAGTTGTAAATTCAGATGTTCATTACATGAACATTTTGCTTCCTCTTTACGATCAGCAAAAAAATTTGCTTCCTCGTGGAGAAAGCATTATCAATGAAATAAACATGCAAAAATAATATAATAATATAAACATTTGAGTACCTATAGATTTGAGTTAAATTTAAAGAATTAATGGAAGTTAAAAAATCAAAAATTCACAATTTAGCTGAAATTTTTAAATATTAATGGAAAATAATATATAATTTATAATTATTTACAATTATATCGGTTTCTTTCAATGCAAGGAACACAATTATTTTATATTTAAACTTAAATTTAAATAAATACAAAATTTTTCAGCTAAAATGGGAATTTTTTTTTTTAACTTTCATTAATTTATTAAATTTACCTCAAATGTATACTTTATGGGTCAAACCATTATATTTCAACTAAAGTGGTCGCTGACTAATTTTTAAAAATTATAATACTTTGCAGGAATGATTTTGAAGTTATCAAGATCACGAAATGAAAAGAATTTTATTAAAAATTTAAATATTTATTGTAAAATATGAATTTAAAGTATATGAGGTGCTAAAAACTGTCAATTTTTTAGCCATTAGAAAATATGCAAAAAAACATAGAATTTACCATAAAAATAAAAAAAAATTATTGGAATTTACTAAGAATGAATAAATTTATCATTATCAATTGATATAATTATTTAAAGATGTGAAGTAATATATAAAATATGATTTCCAAGTGCACCTGTCAAATAACCTAATTTTGCGATTTTTATTCATTAATTATAAAAAATAGAAAACATTAAATTAAATAAAAACTTACCAAATATGAAGTTCTTGCCATAAACTTTTAGAATTTCTTTGCACTTTTCTTCTTTTCTATTCATAAGTATGAAAAATTTTAAAAATAAAATAGCTACTTTGTCTATTTTCACTATTTTTGAAAGTCAATAACTTTCTTGGAGAAAAATGAAAAAATATGGGGTTTCGAAAATTATTTAAATACACACTACATATACATTCACTGAAAATTTCGCATTGGTCCCGAAGCTATTTTCGAAGATAAAGTAAATTAAAAATTTCGTATTTTTTAGGCTATATGGACATGGATTTTAAATCAATGTGAAGGTGGTTCACTGGTGACGACAAACTTCACATTGATTTAATACCTTTAAAACCCATGTCAATATAGCCTAAAAAATACGAAATTTTTAATTTACTTTATCTTCGAAAATAGCTTCGGGACCAATGCGAAATTTTCAGTGAATGTATATGTAGTGTGTATTTAAATAATTTTCGAAACCCCATATTTTTTCACTTTTCTCCAAGAAAGTTATTGACTTTCAAAAATAGTGAAAATAGACAAAATAGCTATTTTATTTTTAAAATTTTTCATACTTATGAATAGAAAAGAAGAAAAGTGCAAAGAAATTCTAAAAGTTTATGGCAAGAACTTCATATTTGGTAAGTTTTTATTTAATTTAATGTTTTCTATTTTTTATAATTAATGAATAAAAATCGCAAAATTAGGTTATTTGACAGGTGCACTTGGAAATCATATTTTATATATTACTTCACATCTTTAAATAATTATATCAATTGATAATGATAAATTTATTCATTCTTAGTAAATTCCAATAATTTTTTTTTATTTTTATGGTAAATTCTATGTTTTTTTGCATATTTTCTAATGGCTAAAAAATTGACAGTTTTTAGCACCTCATATACTTTAAATTCATATTTTACAATAAATATTTAAATTTTTAATAAAATTCTTTTCATTTCGTGATCTTGATAACTTCAAAATCATTCCTGCAAAGTATTATAATTTTTAAAAATTAGTCAGCGACCACTTTAGTTGAAATATAATGGTTTGACCCTTATATATGGGGCATTCTATTTTAAAATTATACCCCTAGTAAACAATTGACAATATAAGACATTTTTTAAATAATTATTTCTCCCATTTAATTAAATCAAATTACTTTTGCAATGAGTGGTTTCGAAAGAGAAATTTCTAAACTTTATTATTGTAAAAAAAATTTTTTCAAAAAAACATTTAAATAGTATAAAAAATTTAGTTTGAAGGTTAAACTTGTAAATATCACAAAACACGTTGTCTCCGATTTTGACAAAATCTATGTCAAAAGAAAGCTTAAATATTCTATTTTTTATTTCCGTAAAGTTTATAATGGACATTTTCGAGGATTTCGAGAAATTAATTAAAATTCTCAGACGTTTCAAAGGTTAAAAAGGGTTGAAATTTGCATGAATAGAGAACCTCTGTTCAAATACAGCGGCATTTGTTTTTACGAAATTTTTAAATAAATAAATTTTAAAACTTCAATTTTAATCTTAATAATTTTTTTAAATTTGAAAAATTTTTAATTGCAAATAGCTAAAGATCAATATATTTATTGTTTACAATATTTTTTTTCTCTAATGTCAAGTGATGTAATAATGTAAGGTTAATGGAAATTAAATTTAAAAAACAAAATCCGCTCTTAAAGAAATGGTTCTCCATTCATACAAATTTCAATCCTTTTTAACCTCCGAAACGTCTGAGAATTTTAATTAATTTCTGGAAATTCTCGAAAATGTCCATTATAAACTTTACGGAAATAAAAAATAGAATATTTAAGCTTTCTTTTGACATAGATTTTGTCAAAATCGGAAACAACGTGTTTTGAGATATTTACAAGTTTAACCTTCAAACTAAATTTTTTATACTATTTAAATGTTTTTTTGAAAAAATTTTTTTACAATTGTAAAGTTTAGAAATTTTTCTTTCGAAACCACTCATTGCAAAAGTAATTTGATTTAATTAAATGGGAGAAATAATTATTTAAAAAATGTCTTATATTGTCAATTGTTTACTAGGGGTATAATTTTAAAATAGAATGCCCCATATACCAATCGATTCATTTTCATGCAAGGAATACAATTATTTCATATATAAACTTCAATTTTAAAAATCACAAAATTTTATTGCCGAAATGAATTTTTTTTTTGGAAAAAAGACGATAAAATTTTTTTTCTTGGGTAATTTTAAAAATCCTTTGGTCAGATTTGAGATATTAATATGATAAATGAGCCTACCAAATTTTATCTAAATCCATTAGAACCTGTTAAAGTTATCTTCTAAACAAAAAAGGGATCCACACACACATACATACATCCGGACAATTGATCAGGATCTCATATAACATGTTTCTATATAGAAAAAAATTTGTTTCCGACACTTTGAACATTTTTATAAACGAAAGGACTACAAAGCTTCCTCCACGAGGAAGCAAAAGAGATTTTATAATGAGCCCAATTTTAATAATTAAAAATTTCTATTAAACAAAATTCTGATTTTGTAGAATTTCTATTTAACTGAACTTTGATAAAGCAGATTTTCTAATATATCGAATTTTCAAATAAAACAATTTCCATTTAATAAAATTGATATCTAGAAAAATTTTCATAAAAAAGAATTTTTATTTATCAGAATTGTTCTTTTGTCGAATTTCTATTTATCCGAATATTCACTTAAAAAGTATTTTTATTGACAAAATTTCCAACTAAAAGAATTTTTATACAACAAAATTCTTATTTAACAAAAGTTTTATTCAAGAAATTCATGTTCAATCTAGTTTTTATTTAATAGTATTGTCATTTAACAGAAATTCTTCTTAGCTAAATTTTTAAGACAGAGAATTTCTATTTCACCGATACTTTATTTGACCGAAGTTTCACTTATCCGAATTTACGTCCGTCCAGCTAGCACCTCCACAAGTATTAATCAAAAAATAAAATATGCTAGAATTATGTGCTAATTTTGTGCCTAATTAAAAAATTTTGTGCTCATCAAGAAATAATTTTTTTTTTACTTTTAAGAATGAGGTGCTAGCAAGACGTAGTAAAATAACAGGAATCAAAAAACCCTAAAAAAAACGTTACAATAAAATTTAGATTTTGATCCATTTGAGTAAAAAAAATTGTCAAGGTACATAACACCCTCTTTCTAAAATTCAACTCTAAACTCATAAAAATTTGATTCTCAAAATAGAATTTCATTCTTTTGTGTAAATAATCGTGTAAACCAACATAACATTTACTTAAATTTCGTATTCTCAAATTTTGTGCTCCTAACCTCTTACTCAAAAACCACCCCCATTTCTAATATTGAACTCTAAACACATAAAATTAGAATTTCATACTTTTGAGTGAATTTTCCTTGACATTTTAAAAAAAGTAGACCTCAATCCGATTATTAGAACGGAAGATATAGCTGTTTAAAATTTTGTGTTATTATTGCAAATCTCGTAAACTAACAAATATTTTAAGCTGAAATTTACGTTAAAGATTAGTCTTACTATATATAACAAAATTCCAAAGTTTCATTGAAATCGGGTAACCTACTCCGAAAAAGTCAAAATCTCACCTAGAATCGCACTACATATCAGTCGATTCGTCTTGATGTAAGGAAGACAATTTTATTATATACCACCTTAAATTTTCCAATTTAAAAATTTTTTCAATTAAAAAAAAAATTTTGAAAAAAAGACGATAAAAAATTTTTATTAAAAATATAAAAATTATTTAACTAATTATTGATTTTGTTAAATATTATAAAAATACATTATATTTAAAGAAACTTAAAAACCTGAATTTAAAACATGTAAAAACAGCGGTACTGTGTATTTGTTAATTAAGGCCAGGTCCAAGTGAGGCAGCGCCATCTACATTGATACTAAAATTTTGGAAAATTTTCAACAGCCTTTTCTTGAAAACAAGATGGTAAAATGCTTTTTCCTTTATGGATAACTGATTATTGGGAAGATATAGACCAGCTAAAATTTTTTTTGAGTTAAAATAATAAAAAAAATTTCATGTCAATAAATTAAATATAAGCACTTTTTTCAAAAAAACTGTAACAGTACTTTCTCAGAAATTACAATAAAAAATGCAATTTCCATTTGGAAAATTAATAAACGCTAAAAAATACACGACCTAAGATTTACCAATCACGAAAATAAGAAAAAAAAATTTTATTAAATATTTAACATATTGATACTGCTTTACTGATTGTGACAGCCCTTTGGTAGATTATGTATTTCAGGTGGTTAGCAACAGCGCCAATCTCCTCCTTTCGGCAAAACTGCGAAACGTCTGGTGACATATATAACCTGCCAAACGGCTGTCATAATGAGTAAAATTTGTTATGTTAAAATACTTTTTTTTGTTATTTTCGTGATTGGTAAATCTTAGGTCGTGTATTTTTTAGCGTTTATTAATTTTCCAAATGGAAATTGCATTTTTGATTGTAATTTCTGAGAAAGTACTGTTACAGTTTTTGTGAAAAAAGTGCTCATATTTAATTTATCGACATGAAATTTTTTTCATTATTTTAACTCAAAAAAAGTTTTAGCTGGTGTATATCTTGCCAATAATCAATTATCCATAAAGAAAAAAGCATTTTACCTTCTTGTTTTCAAGAAAAGGCTGTTGAAAATTTTCCAAAATTTTAGTTTCAATGTAGATGGCGCTGCCTCACTTGGACCTGACCTTAATGATTTTTTATCCAATGTTATATTATATTTTATCCAATAGCACATTTCACTTAATATGTAATCAATTTCGTATAATTAGAAACTGAAATCATTCAAATTCTTTATAAAAATTGATTAAACAATTAAAAATAATTAGTTTATAATAACTACTGAACTGGTGATTGCTTTTGGATCTCAAATACAAAAAAATTAGGTGGTTTTCAATTATAACAATTGAGCTGCTCGGAAGAAGAACTCGCTCTTCGCTCGGAAGGGACAATTTCATAGCAGTTGTAGTCATAAAAATAGGAAAAAAAAAATTTCAAAATTTTTATTTTTAAAAAGTACTACCTTGTATAAAATAT
Source organism: Leptopilina boulardi (assembly GCF_019393585.1). Taxonomy (NCBI): domain Eukaryota; kingdom Metazoa; phylum Arthropoda; class Insecta; order Hymenoptera; family Figitidae; genus Leptopilina; species Leptopilina boulardi. The sequence goes on from NW_026137909.1 coordinate 2,938,821, forward strand.
TAAAGCGCATCTTTTTTTTTTGAAATTTTTTTGTAGAGCGAATATTTTAGTTAATAATAACAACAAACTGACAAATTTTAATTCTTAAATTTCATTCAATTTTAAAACATAAATTGTCATATCTTCGACAATTATTAATAAAATAACTTTAGAATTGATATCCTAACACATTGAAGTATAGAGAAAAGGATAACATAATAAGAATGTTCGAAATCATCATTTGTTAAATAATTTTTAATTGTTATTTAAGGACATATTGATAATCATGTTTTCTTACCTTTGCCGACATAAAGTCTGCGGGGAAGTTCCGAGTTTCAAGAACTTCCAGTGAGACATTTGTTTATCAATGTGTAATAAAGTTTTTTGTAAATTTACAAAACGATTTATTAAATAGTTTAAAAAATATTGAAGTTTTAAAGAAACGCGTGCAGCCGCATATCACATAGCCATGTTTCTGGATTAATACGTTAAAATTTTCCTTCATTGTTGACGTAATAATCGCCTTCTCTAAAAAGTTACGCTGTTTTTAAGCAGGAAGAAAATTTTTTAAACTTTAACATTAATTTGTAAAAAAGTTTTTTCAAACAAAAAAAAATAAAATAAGAAAATAAATTGAGATTTTTACTTTCGTTGCGCATAAGCTAAACCAATTAAATTTTCATAGCGGTATCTGATTTAAATGTAAAAATGTATTTAAGTATATTTTTAAAAAAATTAGGTATGAGGCACCAGATAGCAAAAATCGTTGGGATGCACCATTGTTTGCAGTTTTGCCAGAGGATGAATTACAATTTGAAAATATTTATTCTGCGCTATTTCATGTTAAAGCGCCAAAGCCAAATATGAGTACACAATGTGTAAGCTAATAAATTTCATTGTTAAGAATAATAATAATAATAATAATACATAAAATTAAAATAATGTTTCTTCATGCATTAAAAAATGTACAAATTTTGTTATTTTTTCAGCCTCTTTTATCATCAACAAATTATTTGTACGATATGGATAAAATAACACAAGAAATTGTAAATGTAAGTAACTGGAAATTATACAGCTGCTTATGAATAATAAGTTATTAAAATTAAAATTATGTTATTATAAATGTTTTAGGAAATATTAGCAGCTAAGCAAATTGGAATTGAAAATGATATTAAAATTCAAAAATATGGTCACACTCTTAAAAATTCTGGTAACGCTGCTCAACTTAGTAAATTAAGACGACAATTTTTAACATATACAAAAATGCAACAGATTGCTCCAGATCAAATAGCCCTTCTTTTTATACAGTATCTAAATAGTAGTTTATAATATATGTATATATGTATATTTATTTGTGATATAATAAAATTGTTTATTCATATAGTTTTTTTTGTCTTCTGCAAAAAAAAAAAAAAAAACTCAAAAAACACCTATTAAACGAACAAAAAAATGTTTCGTTCAATTAGCAAATTAAAGTAATTATTGATTTTCAAAGCCGGAAAAGAGCCCGAAATAATGGTGTATTGGTTTTTTTTTTTAAATTTATTATATTTTAATTATAGTGCAGGTGCTAAGTGAATTGTCATTTAGCATCTCCACAGAAATAACGATTTTTTGAAAAAAAAAAAAATTAGCAGAAAAATTAATTCTTGCGCCTAAAACTAGTATATGCTTGGAAGGTTAAAGGATATAGAATGAGAAAATTTTTTTCAGTAATGAATAATTCAATTTATTAACTTTATTTTCTGATTGATTGTTAATAATTTTTTTTTTATTTTCATTTCAAATTTAAACATTTTATATACAAATTTTAGTGTTTATTTAATAGTATCAAAAAAATTGACTATCATTTATGCTGATTTGATCAATATCAATGTGAATGTTTCATACAGTTTACATTAACTTTACGTCCCTCTGGTTTTTCGTAGAAGACACTTATAAATTATTATCAACGAGACAATGGTCTTAATTAAGAAACTCAATTAGTCAGCTGAGTAAATTCATTATATTAAATCACAAAATTTTATATTTAATAAGAAAGTCGCAAAACTCTCTGTAAATAATAATAATAAAAAAAAGTGAGTTTCTTTAACCATTGTTCAAAGTACAAAAGTTGTGTGTGTGTGTGAAGAGCAGGAAATTCAAAATACGAGTACTCATTAGTAGGTCTACATTACATTTGTTTTTTTAAAACAACTGAAAAATAGTAATACACGAAATAAAATGAAAACTATAAATGAACTCGTAAAAAAACAAAAGTTGAAATAATAAAATGAAAGACAAATGTTTTTTTTCAAACTCAATAGAACAGACTTTTGATTTTTTTCTAATAGACGAATGTACTAAGGTATAAAAAGTTATCAGTTTTCTTGTTCGTGAATTCCATTACTATCATTTAAACCATTGACGCCAGTTTTAAGATGTCTTTTTGGTTTTCGACATACAAAATAAACGCTTTTATATTCATATTGAAGCATACTATTGGAATTTTGGGCGTATCTTGATTTCACATGTGTTTCTTCTTTCTGCAATTAATAAATATAAGTAAAATTAGTGATTAAAACACTGCTTCTTGACGACTTAGAAATCTAAATTTATTATAACTTTGTAAAAAAAAAATTTTTTCAGTCAAAAAAAATACGTGTCGTGTAAAAAGCTTTGAAAAACAACATTTTGGAGAAAACATTAATTTTCAGCTCTGACAATGTTTAGCCTGCCTGATTTGAAATGAATTCGATCTCTAATAGCAAAATTTTCATAAAAAATTAGTTTTTCATTAACAGCATTGTTCTTTTATTTAATTTTAATTTTTTTTTAATTTAATTTCAATTTATCCAAATATTCACTTGACAATATTTTAATTAATTGTATTTATATTTAACACAATTATTATTTCAATAATAAATAATTTAGTTAAATAGAAATTCTTCAATATGAAAATTTGGCTCATTATAAAATTATAATAATAAAATGCTTGGTCTGTCCTTCTGTCCTAACTTGAAGTTGGCCTTTTTTGATTTCACGTGTTTTTTTGAATAGTAATCTTATGACGTGTCAAATTTTGACAATTCTTTTTCCCATTTTTGCCAAAGTTGTATAATTGTGTTTCCAAATTTCGAAATAAGTTTCTTTAAAATTCCAAATTCGAAAATTTAATTCACGAAGCTGAAGTACACAACGTTTACCAACGACATTTTTTTCAAAGTTGTATATTCATTCAAAAATTGTATACAAATACAAAAAAATTATGATGAGAAAAAAGATGCGCCAGGAAATTTCGTACAAGATAGTAATTTGAAAAAAATTTATTTTTAAAAATTTATTTTTAAGGTACCAGGGGCCAACGAATACTTATTAAATATTAATTATAAAAACACAGGCCTCGAATCAACTTAAAGACACAAAAAGTCGTTTTAGTCGATTTATATTCCAAAAAAAGTGGATTTGTTTTTTATTTCAACAAAAATATTTTACAGATCTTTAAATAAAAATTTTTTTTTTAATAATAATCCTTTTCGAAGGGTTAAAGTTGAAATTTTTAGAAATAATTAAATTTCAAAAGATATTGTTAATTTTCAAACAATTATTAAATTTTACAGAACTAAAAATAATTCATCAAACAATTTTTGGAAAACATTTTTTAAATTTAATTGAATTTTCAAAGATTTAAAATTGAGATTTTTGAAATTAATTGAAACTTTAAGTGTTTTGTAATCAAAATTTTAGATGATTTCACTAAAAATTTATTGGAAAATGCGGACAAAATACAATAATTTGAAAATCATTTTTAATTGAAAAATGGTTTCAGATAGTTGAATTTTCAAAGAATATTATTAAAATAGTTAAAAATAATTGAATTTCCTTAGAGTTATAATTGAAATTATTAAATTTCAAAAAAAAAATTTCGATGGAAAATTTAAAAAATAATTAAATTTTAGATGCTTTTAAATTTTAATTATTGAAAATTCAATTAATTTTGAATTCAAATTTTTGAGAATAATGAAATTTTATTTGATTTTAAATTTGGAAAATAATTGAATTTCAGTTCATTTTGAATTGAAAATTTTGGGAAATAATTGAATTTTAATTGAAATTTTAGATAATAATTTAATTTAAGTTCATTTTTGATTGAAAATTTGGATAATTAATTTTGAATAGAAATTTTAGAAAATAATTGAATTTTATTTCATTTTAAATTGAAAACTTGGTAAATAATTAAATTTTAAATTGAACATTTTTGATAATTATTGGATTTTTAATTGATTTTGAATTAAAATTTCAGGTAATAATTGAATTTTAGTTTATTTTGAATTGAAATTTTTAAAAAATAATTTAATTTTATTGTGATATTTTTTTTAAATTATAAACAATTGTTAAATTTCATAAAAATTTGAATTGAAAAATAATTTTGATATAATTGAATTTGTGATGTATTTAATTAAAATTATTAAAAATAATTAATTTAGTGAAGAATCATTTTAGTTCAAAATTTGTTAAATAATTGAATTGAAGAAGATCTGAAGATGATCTACATTTTATACTAAAAAAAATGTATTTTATTTACATTTTTTTTCAAATGTAAAAAAAAATGTCGCATTTTATTAAAATAAGTCGATAAAAGTCGTATTTTTGAAAAAAGTCGTATAATCCGAGGCCTGTAAACAAACAATTAAATACTCAATTTGGCGCGCTTGCGCGCGTTTAGTTTTGCTAGTTCACTTTATAAAATTCTACTAAGTAAAAATTCGATAATTCTTAATTCGTCACAACAAAAATTTCGACAATTCTAACGTGGGGAATATTCATATGTGCCTAAATTTTTAATTAAGGTAGATTAACTAGGACAAAAGTAGTTCAAGTCAAGTTAGAAAATTTTTCAATTCTTTTTCAATTACGGCAACAGGCTTTACAGCATAAAATTTGCTAATTAAAAAGGGGAAAAGGGGAAATTTTCTTTGAAAAAAGAGGGAAAATAGAGTAAAATTTAAATTTATATTTTCCTTAATCAAAATGCTTTAAAGTTGTTTTAAATTACACTAAATAAAATTTTAAATTACACGGTGAAAATTTTGAGACCACCCATTTTCTTGATGAATAAAAAACATCTGAAAACATTAAAAGCATAGAAACCGAAATTTTTTTTCAAATTTTTTTAAAAGATGATAAATTTATAGAGAAAAGTGAGATTTAAAAGAGAGATTTTCCCAGTATAGTAATTAATTTTTTTTTTAATTTCATTTTCAATGTTTTATAAAAATTTGAATTGCATACATCTAATAAATAAACGCTTTTTATTCTTTAAACTTATTTTAAAATTAATTTTCCATAGAATCAAAATTATTTAAAAACTAATTTTTTTACTTGAAAAATGCAAGTAATTTTTTATTTTATCAAATCGAAAAACGTCTTGTGAAATATACAAAACTTGATTTTATTCATATTTTTCAAAGAAACTGAAATTTTTAATTTATTTAAATTAAATTTGGAAATAAATTTTCTGTTAAGGAAGTTCTCCCCCTCCAACTTCAGTCAAATCAATGCCCATTTAAGTTTTCATTTGTATCACGTAGTACTAGCTCAACGCTTGACAACGTTGGATTATATTTCCCCCGTTCCGTTTCGTGTCGTCTGCTATTGTTTGATTTATTTTCGTTAAATAATAATAATAATAATTTATTATTTTAAAAATCTTAATTTTTGATAAGCAAATTCAAATTATTATTCATTATTATGAATCTTTGAAGAATATACTATTATATGTATATATTACTTATATTACTTTCAAATTTCGCGCTTTTTCTATACCTAACCTACAAGACGCAACGTTGCCAAGCGTTGTGCTAAGTAATTTCTGATTGTCAAAATACGGTGTTTTTTTAGACAAAATAATTAATTGTGAGTCTCCTAAGCCAGGTCTGATCAATTTTATTAAAAGTAAGTGAACATTGGCTATTAAACTTTATGTATATAAAGTTCCAGTAATATCTTTTCGTCAGATTTTTCACAATTTGAGATTTCAGACCAAAAAATTCAATTTCCCATAAGAACCCGTGTTAAATGTGAAAAGAGAAAATTATTTATATCTTTTGTCAAAATCCACCTAGACCTCTAAAAATTTAACTACATCTTCTTTAAACCATTATCTATCAGTTTATCAAGTTTGATAATTAACTCTTCGTCATTTCTGTTTGCGAGAGAACTTCCTTAAAAAAAGAATTCCAATTTTTCTAATTCAGGCCTCGGATTGAGTTTAGAAAGAGAAAGAAGTCGTTTTATACTATTATCATTACAACAAGAAGCCAAAAAGTCGATATTATTTAATTTTAATAAATTTTATTAGTTAATAAATATTTCATTATTATTAACATTAATTATTAGAAATTAAATAAATTTTTTCTAATTCTATAATAAGAATGTTTCACAGGAACATTTCCATCAACTTTTTTTTTTAAACTTCAGAATTAAACTATGACAAATTTTCAAGATTTCAATTCAATAGAACAAATTTTGAAAAATAATAATTTAAAGTTACTTTAAAAGAAGAAAAAATTCCAAGTAATTGTAAAAATTATTCGAATTCAGAATTTTCGCAAATATTTTAAATAATTAAATTTTCAAAGAAATTTATTAAAATATTATTGAAAAAAATTAATTTATTAATTGAAATTATTGTAAATTTGAATTGTTGAAAATTATTGACAAAATTTTAAACACTAATTGAATTTTAAAGACAAAAATTAAATTTAAAAATTTTTTTAATTGAAAAATGCTTTCAGATAATTGAATTTTTGAAGAATATTATAAAAATTATTAAAAAATAATTGAATTTCAGAAGAGTTATAATTGAAATTATTAAATTTCAAAAAGTTTTAGATGAAAAATTTTAAATGATTTTAAATTGAAATTTTTGGTAATTTCGTTTGATTTTATAAAATTGTGAACAATTGTTGAATTTCATAAAACTTTTATAATTGAAAAATAATTTAAGATATAATTGAATCTGTGAAGAAATCCATTAAAATTAATAAAAATAATTAATTTAGAGAAAAATTTGTTAAATAATTGAAATAAAGAAGATCTAATGAAAATTTTTAATTATGTATTAAAGAATGATGTATTTTGTTTAAAAATTTTGTAAAATGTAAAAATAAGAAACGACCCACTTTTTTCAGAAACCATGTACAAAAAATACACTGAGAAAAATGTTTAGTCAGAGCAACCAAAATTGGGTTGGGCCAATAAAAACATTTCGTTGGTATTTAAGCAACCAAACTATTTGTTTGAGTCAACCAAAAAATTTGGTTGAGTGTTTTTTGTTGGCATAACAAAAATGTTTGGTTAGCTCAATCAAATTTTTTTTGTTAGGTCAACAAAAATGTTTGGTTGGTCAAACGAACAGTTTTTTTTGTAAAATTAAAAATTTTATTCTACCTTATTTCTTTTCTTTTTATCTTTTTTATTTATTTATTATCAATTTAACATTGAATTTATATTTATCAAATTGAAATATTTGTGGACTTTGAAAAATCTCATCTCCGCCTGGGATCGAACCTTTGTTTTAAAAATGAAGATCAAGAGCTCTGACCACTGGACTACCCATCCTTGTGAGATATTTAAACTAACTGTTCTTTTAAGCTATGAGCTGAGAGCGAATCAAATTATTTGGTTGTCGCAATTAAATTTTGGTTAGGACAACAAACAATCATTTGGTTTTTTAGACCAAACTATTTTGTTGTGTTAACCAAATTATTTTGTTGTCGTAACTGAATTTTGGTTGGAATTTAAAAATGTCCAACCAAATAATTTTGTTGGCCTAACCAAATGTTTGGTTGAGATAATTCTACGACTTTGTTTCAGCCAACCAAAATTTGGTTACAAGAACCAAAATTGCCTAACCCAGCAATATTGTTGCAAACACTAAATTTTTTTTCTCAGTGTATTTATACGAGTTTCGTACATAAAAATTTGACTATTGGTCAATTAAATTTCTACCTTATCAGATATGATTAGGTTAATGAAATACTTAATAGGAGACACCTATTTACCATCTTAACAATAATAATAATAATAATAATAATAATAATAATAATAATAGTGATAATAATTTTATTATAATAAATAATAATAATAATTTTTATATTTTATACTTATTTAAATTTTTTTATTTTCTTTATAATAATTTTCTCACCTCCAATTGAAAACCTAAGCCTCGTATAACATCTTTGACAACTTCGTAACTGGGTTCAATTGAATCCTCCATTGGCATGTCACTAAAGTGATAAAGAAGTGGACCCAAATTTATCCATACGCCACCTGGTTTTAAAATTTTATATATTGTTTCAATAAATTGAACAATGTTGTTTGCACAGTCTATGAAAAAACAGGTAGCTACACAGTCCCAATTATCATCTTTTTTGTATACCTGTGAAAATAGAAAATAAAAAATTCTTTAAAATATTTCTTTAGCTAAAACATGAAATTTAAAATTAATAATAATAATTTAATAACACACATCAAATTTAAGCTTACAATTGTTTTTTAAAGTACAATTTAGTGCTGAACACGAATAATATGATGAATTTTTATTATTCCATTCTTAAAAAATTTTACAAGAATATGTTTTTTAAAAAATCATTGTGGGGTGTAATCAATTATTTGTTTTCAAGTGAAAATAGTTGCGAGAGCGAAAAGAGAAAACGTCAAAAAAATTAATTAAAAAAGATAATAAATAAAATAAAGGGACAGCGAAGAACAAATGTATATATATTGATAACAAATAAAAAAATATTTTCCATTTTTTTTTTTAAATTAAAATAAATAAGGTTTTATTACCTCAAGAAAATCTCCAGCAGTCATGGAAAATTGTACATTTTCAGGTAAATCACTGGGATTAACATCGGGGAAAAAAACAGCTTGTGTTTGATGTTCAGGTTTTAAATTATTCATGTATTGATGTACCCAAGGATGTACTTTAAAAGAATTCACATCTCTACATCTAAAATCAAATTATTATACTTAAATTTTGATAATAACAACAATAATAGAATTAAGTGAATAAAAAAAAATTTAATAAAAAATGTCAGAATATTTTACTTGTTGAGTACGAAGTGAGATGCAAACAGCATGAACAATGAAAATTCATTTCCCTGACATGTATATCCACGCCTTGCAATTTCAAAAGCCAGTCTACCAAGACCAGCGCCAGGTACCAAAACTTGCACTTCCGAAGGAGTACTGCAAATTTACCTATCATTTGATATTTTTCTTTACTGTAATTCACACATTCGTTTCCATTCACTGTTCATATTCTAAACATATGGGAAATTCCACGGGAAATTTTCATTCAACATTTTTTTTTGCCCAAAACATTTTTTTTCAAAATTTATAATATGAAAAATAAGAAAATATGTGTGCGATTCCAGGTGAGATTTTGACTTTTTCGGAGTAGGTTAACCGATTGCAATGAAACTTTGGAATTTTGTTATATATAGTAAGACTAATCTTTAACGTAAATTTCAGCTTAAAATATTTGTTAGTTTACGAGATTTGCAATAATAACAAAAAATTTTAAACTGCTATATCTTCTGTTCTAATAATCGGATTGAGGTCTACTTTTTTTAAAATGTCAAGGAAAATGAGAGGAATAAATCTCTTTCAAAACAATTTTTTATTATTTTACGACTAAAAAAATTATTAAATAATAATTAAATAAATTTCAAGCGACAATCTAAAATTCAATCACTTAAACGCTAAAATGATCTTACCAGTGTTTTCTTTTATGTTCCAAAGGAATCCAATAGTAAATGCAAGTTTAACTTATTTAATTTTAATAATTTACGAGTATAAACAATTGCGATTTCTGCTAGTTGACGTGCAGACGACATTGCGCACGCAACATTCTCCTATAACCAGCTGACGTGATTCGTGGACTAAATTGGCTACGTGAGAATTCTGCGTGCGCAATGTCGTCTGCACGTCAACTAGCAGAAATCGTAACTGTTTATACTCGTAAATTATTAAAATTAAATAAGTTAAACTGGCATTTACAATTGGATTCCTTTGGAACATTAAGGAAAACACTGGTAAGATCATTTTAGCGTTTAAGTGATTGAATTTTAGATTGTCGCGTGAAATTTATTCAATTATTATTTAATAATTTTTTTAGTCGTAAAATTATAAAAAATTGTTCTGAGAGAGATTTATTCCTCTCATTTTCCTTGACATTTTAAAAAAAAGTAGACCTCAATCCGATTATTAGAACGGAAAATATAGCAGTTTAAAATTTTTTGTTATTATTGCAAATCTCGTAAACTAACAAATATTTTAAGCTGAAATTTACGTTAAAGATTAGTCTTACTATATATAACAAAATTCCAAAGTTTCATTACAATCGGTTAACCAACTCCGAAAAATTCAAAATCTCACCTGGAATCGCACATGTATTTTTTTATTTGTTAAGAATGAAGGAAGTTATGATTTTTTTTAAATTTAACGTCATCAAAGACAGTGTATTTTTGAAACATTTTTTTATCTAATTGTACTAATGAATAAAAAATTATGCTGTATATGAAATTTGTTCACTTTTTCTAAAATTTTTCAAATATGTGCTTAAAAATTACGTACCTATAACGGAAGCAATAAAAAAGTTGAAATTAAATTTAAAAAGTCAGTTTCCTCAAATATGGACACTTTTGATTTTTAATTTTTTTTTTTTGCACTGCAATCTCTGATGACTGAAGAATTTTTTCCCTTATCTGCAAAAGTGGTGTTTTTAGTTTTTAAATTACTATTTACAATTTTGAAGCTAGACGCAAAAATTTATAATAATTATGTATTTTTGAAAATTAAAAAAAAAACAAATGAATGATAAAATGGAAAAAGAACTGCTTGAAATTCTGTGATCTGTACTAATAAAACTAAAAATAGTAATTTAAAAACTAAAAGCACCACTTTTAGATAGGGGAAAAAATTCTTCAGTCATCAGAGATTGCAGTGCAAAAAAATTAAAAATCGAGTGTCCATCTTTGAAAAAGTGAACAAATTTAATAATTTTTTATTCATTAGTACAATAGATAAAAATATGTTTCAAAAATACACTGTCTTTGATGATGTTAAATTTGAAAAAATCATAACTTAGTTTATTTTTAACAAATAAAAAAGTTTGTTTTTTTCCCGTGGAATGCCCTACATATAATACTGGAGTGACTATAATTGAGACGCATGAATAGTATACAAAAATTAATTTGTTAAAATTTTTATTTCATAGAATTTTATTTGATACAATTTTTCTTAACCCTTTAAGGACCAAATGTACAAAAATTTTGCCTAAAGTTTGGCAATTTTTTAAACCAACTAAACGCATTATGAAAAAATTCGCAATATACGTTTCTTATGGTCCAGGAATCGCTCTTTCAAGTGGTGCATCTAAAAAAACCGTAAATTAAAAATTAAACAAATTACAGATAATTATTTATAAAAAAACATGAATTTTCAAGGTTTTTTTACTTAAGAATTTTATTGGGGAATGTACAATTTTAAAATATCTTCCCGAGGTACAAATATCGCGTCAAAAATGTTCAATCTTTGACATGGTGGCATAGATTTAAAAAAAACTAAATGTACACGGAAAAAACAAACTAACTATTTTAGCACCAAACTGCTTTATCCTTTATTAGTATGCAATTTCGTTTACCTATTAAAGTATGAAATAATGGTTTTTTAGTTTAAAGTAAGTCCATACTAAATAAGTATAATGGTTATACTCTTTTAGTAATAGTGACGTACTTTAAAAGCATAAAGTTGATGCCCGCGAAGTACGACATATAGTCTACCTAAAATAGCAAGAGCTTCTTCCTTTTTGGTGTATAAATTCTTGCAACCTGCGTTTTGGCCACGCCTCCCTCTCTTTCCAACCATTGATATATCGATATAGGCCAAAACGCAGGTTGCAAGAATTTATACACCAAAAAGGAAGAAGATCTTGCTATTTTAGGTAGACTATATGTCGTACTTCGCGGGCATCAACTTTATGCTTTTAAAGTACGTCACTATTACTAAAAGAGTATAACCATTATACTTATTTAGTATGGACTTACTTTAAACTAAAAAACCATTATTTCATACTTAAATAGGTAAACGAAATTGCATACTAATAAAGGATAAAGCAGTTTGGTGCTAAAATAGTTAGTTTGTTTTTTCCGTGTATAAATAATATTGTTAATTAAAGTTGAGATTTTAATAACAAATACGCAGCTATTGTCAAATTATTTTAAAACTCATCCGATTCACTCGAAAATCGTTATACGGGGGTTTTCGGGGTCTCTGATTACGAATCTGAAGTCGATTTTCAAAAATTCAAAATGGCGGATCCAATATGGCAGACGTTAAAATTAAAAATTCATCGGATTCACTCAAAAATCGTTACTCAGGGGTTTTCGGGGTCGTTGATTACGAATCCGAGGTCAAATTTTAAAAAATTTTATTATTCAAAATGGTAGATCCAATTTGGCGGACGAAAAATTAAAAATTCATCGGATTGAATCGAAAAGAGAACCCCCGAGTAACGATTTTCGAGTGAATCGAATGAATTTTTACTTTTGACGTCTGTCATATTGGATCCGCCATTTTGAATTTTTGAAAATCGACTTCAGATTCGTAATCAGAGACCCCGAAAACCCCCGTGTAACGATTTTCGAGTGAATCGGATGAGTTTTAAAATAATTTGACAATAGCTGCGTATTTGTTATTAAAATCTCAACTTTAATTAACAATATTATTTAGACATTTAGTATTTTTTTTAAATCTATGCCACCATGTCAAAGGTTGAACATTTTTGACGCGATATTTGTATCTCGGGAAGATATTTTAAAATGGTACATTACCCAAAAAAATTCTTAAGTAAAAAAAACCTTGAAAATTCATGTTTATTTATAAATAATTATCTGTAATTTGTTTAATTTTAAATTTACAGTTTTTTTTAGATGCACCACTTGAAAGAGCGATTCCTGGACCATAAGAAACGTATATTGCAAATTTTTTCATAATACATTTAGTTGGTTTAAAAAATTGCCAAACTTTAGGCAAAATTTTTGTACATTTGGTCCTTAAAGGGTTAAGACGAATTTTTATTTATTAGAATTATTTTATGAAAAAATTTTCATTAAATCGATTTTCTGTACTATCCAATTTTTATATAACAAAAAAATCTTTTTATTCTGCAATATAAAAAATTGATTTAATATAAATTCCAAAAATCAAAACTATGTTAATCCTGGGATCTTCTACCCTACATTTAAAAAAAATGTCTTTAAAGGATGTCATTCATTTCAAAGAACATAATTACCAAGTTTCATAAAGATCCATTAATTTGTTTAAAAGTTATAATTGTTTTTTGGATTTTTTTGAGGACATTTCGTAACTCTTTTTTTGTATTTTTTCGCATTTAAAGGATGAAATTCATTGCGAAAAATAATAATTACCAAGTTTCATAATGATTCGTCAATTTTTTTGAAAGTTATAACTGTTTTTTGAATTTTTTGGGGCCATTCCGTGATAATTACATGTTTTTTTCTTCTAAATTTGTATATTTCTGCAATAAAATAATGCTATTTATCTCTAAGAACATAATTACCAAGCTTCATAAGGAGCCATTAACTTTTTTAAAAGTTATAATCGTTCTTTGGATTTTTTGGGAGCATTACGTAATAATTATGGTTTTTTTTTCATAAATTTCTAATTTTTTCAGCTTAAAAATTATACATGGCAAAAAAGATAATTCACTTGATATGATAGAATTTTTATTTATTCGAATTCTTATTTAACATGGTAGCCATTTAAATAAATTTTTATTAGATAGAATTTTATTGCATAGAATTTTCTTTTAGAAAAATTGTCATTTGTTTGACAGAATATCCATATAACCGATTTTTCATACTACAACGTTTTTACTTAATCAAAAAATTTATGTAACAGAATTTATTATTGATGGAATTTTCATTTCTTCGAATTAACTTCAGAAAGAAATTTTAGGGCGTGAATTTTAACCCATTTCGTCCGAGAAGTCCGTTTTTCTTCCTCCTAATTTGCTTTCGCCATTTTCAAAATTCATGGACTAAAAAAAATTGTCAGTAGGTGTTTCTTATGTATTTTTTAGTCCTCTTTCAGAATCTATAAGAAAATTTAACTTTTGACTTAAGGATAAACAGTTATGATTGTTTAAACAAAAAAAAGACGGATTTTTTGGGTTTTTTTCCCATTAAAACTATATTTTTGATTCGAAATCGCGTCAAAAAAAATTTGGTATGTCAAAATATCGCGTCCAAAATGTCTGCCCTTTCATTTGGTGATAATAAGAAATTTTTATTTTCGCTAAATTTAAAATGGCGCCTCCAAAATTGCCGCCAAAATGTCTGAAATTAAACCGTTCAGTCCAACTATTAAAAAATTAGACAAATATCTGCAAAACTTGTTACTCGGGGGTTTTCGGGGTTGCTGATCCCGAATTTGATGTCAGATTTTCAAAATTCAAAATGGCGGATTCAATATGGCGGACGACTTTTTGAAAACTTAATGCAATAATCGCTTGAAACTAATTACTCGGGGTTTTTTGGGGTCGCTGATTACGAATCAGAGATCAGTTTTTAAAAATTCAAAATGGCGGATCCAATATGGTGGACAACTTTTAAAAAAACTTAACATATTCGTCTGAAGTAAGTAGTTTCCAGTGATATTAAATATTTGTCCGCCATATTGAATCCGCCATTTTTAATTTTGAAAATCTGATCTCTGATTCGTAATCAGCGACACCAAAAAACCCCGAGTAATTAGTTTCAAGCGAATTGCATTAAGTTTTCAAAAAGTCGTCCGCCATATTGAATCCGCCATTTTAAATTTTGAAAATCTGACATCAAATTCGGGATCAGCAACCCCGAAAACCCCCGAGTAACAAGTTTTGCAGATATTTGTCTAATTTTTTAATAGTTGGACTGAACGATTTAATTTCAGACATTTTGGCGGCAATTTTGGAGGCGCCATTTAAAATTTAGCGAAAATAAAAATTTCTTATCATCACCAAATGCCAGGGCAGACATTTCGGACGCGATATTTTGTCATTCCAAATTTTTTCTGACGCGATTTCGAATCAAAAATATAGTTTTAATGGGGAAAAAAACCCAAAAAATCCGTCTTTTTTTTGTTTAAACAATGATAACTGTTTATTTTTAAGTCAAAAGTTAAATTTTCTTATAGATTCTGAAAGAGGACTAAAAAATACATAAGAAACACCTACTGACAATTTTTTTTAGTCCATGAATTTTGAAAATGGCGAGAGCAAATTAGGAGGAAGAAAAACGGACTTCTCGGACGAAATGGATTAAAGTTAATCAATTAAAAATAAAAGATTTCATCATTTATTTTCAATTTTTTTTTAAATTTTGATTGGTTTATTTTTAAATTCGCTTCGAAATGTTTCAGCCGAATGTTTATTGAAACAAATGAACGTTTTGTAAAATATACATTCGTTCAATTAGAAATTCTGTTAAATAAATTTTTAGTTAAGTAGAAATTCTGTATTATGAAAAATCGGTTAAATGGAAAATCCTTTCAAATAATAATGTAAACAAATTAATATTCTTCTAAGAGAAATTTATGTTTAATAAAATTCTGCTAAAGAAAAATTCGTTTGAATGGCTATTTTGTTAAATAAAAATTCGAAAAAATTATTTTTCAAAAAGTTACAGCACTTTTTGGAAAAAAAAATTAAAACTAGACTTAACCGTTTTAATTGGTAAATATTTTATAGGAAATAGGTTTTATAGGTTTTCGGGCGAAAACATTAGTAACAATGTTATAGACATTTTGAGGTTAGGAGAAGGTTTTAGCTCGTCTTTTCTTTCTAAAAAAAGTGACATAATTTTTGAATTTATAAAAGATATTGAAGCCAAAATAGATTTAATCCCCTTTGAAGACAGAGAGGAATTCAGAAATAAAATAATTGATATTTCCGAAAATTACATTAAAAATAACAACATTATCTCCGATTTTGATAAAGATATTATGAATAAAATTATGGAAACAAACAATTTTTTAAAAAATAACAAACAAATTTTTGTAACTCATGCTGACAAAGGTAGTGTCACAGTTATTTTAAAAAGAGAAGATTATTTTAGTAAAGTTCATGACCTCCTTAATGACACAAACTCTTATGTAAAATTAAATTTCAATCCCGAAGATGAACTAAAGAAAAATTCCACTAAGATTTTAGAAAATTGGAGACTAAAAGGTTACTTGGGTAATGACGTGAAAAAAGCTGACGTCTCTATCGAAAATACAAATTTAGCCAGATTATATGGACTTCCAAAGATCCACAAAACTAATTGTCCGATGCGTCCTGTTGTTTCTTTAATTAATTCTCCAACCTATTTAATAGCCAAAATTTTAAATAATATTTTTAAAAAATCTCTCATTATTCCTAAAACTAATGTCAAAAACTCAAAATTATTTAAAGACGAAATTATTAAAATTAAAATCCCGGAAGATCACATTATGATATCTTTAGATGTAGTTTCCCTTTTCACAAATGTACCATCGACTTTAGTTTTTGAAAGCATTGAAAAACGTTGGAATTCGATCGAAAAATTTACAAAATTATCAAAAATTGAATTTATAAATGGTATTAAATTTCTTTTAGATTCTACATATTTTTCTTTTGATAATAAATATTTTAAACAAATTTTTGGTACTCCAATGGGTTCTCCCATTTCTTCAAATTTAGCTGATATTGTCCTACAAGACTTAGAAATAGAAGTTTTTAATTCATTAAATTTTCAGATTCCTTTCTATAGAAGATATGTCGATGATACTTTTCTTATTGTTCCTAGGAATAAATTAGACTTCATCATTGAAAAATTCAATAGTTATAACCCTAAATTACAGTTCACGTATGAAATTGAGAAAAATAATTCGATTTCCTTTTTAGATTTAAAAATAATAAAATTACCTGATAATTCGATCATAACCAACTGGTTCCAAAAAAGTACATATTCTGGACGATATATTAATTTTTTGTCCAATCATCCAATAAAACAAAAAATTGGTATTATTAAAAATTTAGTAGATTCTGCAATATTGCTAGCTGACAAAAGATTCCATTTTGAAAATCTAAATTTAATTAAAGAAATTTTATTATTAAATAACTACCCTTTAGAATTTATAAATAAACAAATTAAAGCAAGAACTTTTCAATTACAAAATTACAACAATAATAATAATATTAATAAAATAACTAAAAAAGACTTTGAAGTTGACAAATATCGTACTTTTTCTATTCCTTTCCATAACAATCTTTCTTACAAATTTAAATCGGTTTTAAACAATTATAATATTACAACACTATTCAGAAGAGGCTCTTCTCTTAGTAAATTTATTAAACTTGGTAAAGATAAATTGGATAACATGAAAAATAAAGATGTAGTTTATAAACTTGAGTGTAAAAACTGTGACAGTACCTATGTTGGACAAACTTGTAGATTACTTCAAACCAGATGTAAACAACATAAAACTAACTACCGTTTAGAAAAAAAGTACCACTCTGTTATTACGAAACACAGATTTAAAAAATTTAATGATGGTGTCGATCACGATTTTGATTGGAATAATGTTAAAATTTTACACCAAGAAAGTAGTTTACCAAAAAGAAAAATTGCAGAAATGTTTTATATAAAAAAAGAAAAAGACAAAAGTTTAAATATAATGAATGATTTAGCAAATTTTGACTCTACATATAATAGACTTTTAAAATTACTGTAATTATTCTCTTTAATGTATTTATATATGATAATCTGTTTTTCGTAAAAAAGACTTTCAAATTCTTGTAAAACTCCGTATATCATATCGTCTTTATGAAACGTTGCGTTACTTACACAATACTTAACCTAACCTATTTTCCACATGTCATATGATTCTATGTTTTTGTCAGTTAGTGGTTGTGATTCAACTAAAAATGGATCAAAAAATCCGTTTTAATATTAATAATTTTTTAAAAAAGTTTTCTAAATTCCCCCTTTTTTAAAATATTTTAATTTTTTACATATCATTTCTCAAATCATAAAAATTTCTTAATAATACTAACAGGTATGTTTTGAATTTAATAACAAAAAGATTTAAAGTATTTTTAAAATTTTAAATTATTATATAACCAAAATTCTTTTCAGAAATGATCTTTTATTTGATTCACAACTATTAAAATTAATTCCTCAGGATTAATTAGTATGTATTTTTCTTTTTCGCATTTTTTGAATTTATAACCTTAAAATAGTTCTAATTGTAACATTGTTCTTTTAGATGAAATAAATTCTGATGAGGGAATCGGTACCGATTCCGAAACGTTAAAGATGTTTCTTAATATCTTTTACTTGTCCTATAAAAAGCCATAAAACCAAATTTTACTATAAACATTTATAATTAATTGGGACATAAAGAATTTTAATTACTAATTTTATAGGAAAGGTAAAAATAAAACAAATGGTGACCAAATTTGTGAAGTGGAAGTCATAGAAAAAAATATTTTTACTTGCAAAAAGTAGAAATTCACTTTATGCACAGTTAATACTAATTAATTTGAATTTTTAAGATATTACATTTTTTTAAACTTAAAAAAAACGAATTTTTAAATGTCAAAATTTCTAATTCACCGAATCTTCATTTGTTCGAATATTTTTATTTCATAACATTCTTAAAACGACGAATCATCATTTGTCTGAAATTAGAAATGGCCGAATTTAAAATTATCAGAATGATTTATGCGCGATTTTTTAAATTGACCAATCAGAAATTATCAAGAAAATCGTGATTGGTAAATTTTTAAAAATAGCGCCAAAATTGCGCCGTGCAAATTTTTACCTACTTATAACCTACACAGCACCGACAATTCCCTGAAACTTCACTGAATGTTTTTAGGTTACCTTGGGAAAGCTTTTTAAACTGACCTGTAAATTGCGCCGAGGCTCTTTTTTACGCACACATATTTATACCTTGTGACAATTGCATTATTATACAAATTGAATAAATTAGTTATTGAACTCTGTCGAAGTTGAACTCGCTTGTCATGATTTCGTCGTGGCATACCAAAACTTTGGATTTAAACATACACATGAACTTATACACTTTTAAACTTCTCTACAAATGTGTATACACAGGAGGGAAGTAAGGATTAAACGTTTCATTAAAATGAGAGTGAAACGATTCACAATCATTTGTCGTTCTTATGTCCACAGTATTATCTGACCTTACTTAAGGAGAATAAAAAGAATCCTGCGAAATGTACGTATCTAAAATGTAGTCGACGTAATCGTCTAATAGTGGATGTTCTGATTTTAAAGGGAAAAAATCCGTTATGAAACAATCTTCCACTTACGCCGGATTTAAGAACTGTTATTGAATTTGATGCCATCACGCTTGGGTAAAATGAAAACGGCAATCGATAATATTTACATGTAGTTAAATATATCTTAAGGCGATTTAAATGCCTAATTCAAAAGTGATTTCTGTTGGACTAAAGTTGAGTTGGAGTTGAGCAGCACACTTTCCTTTAATCCATGACAAAACTCTTTTATACGAATTTTCAGTTTTTGATGGCAAAAGGCTAAAAACAAGAGGCACATATTGATTGTCAATTCAGCCGTGTATTTTGTAAATAATTTCCCAAAAAACTTCGTACAATATTTAAAAGTCCCATCGAAATAAATTTTATAAGCTGTATATAGTCAAATTTGTTTTATATGTGAAAATAATTTTTTTTGTCACAGGCAGAAATTACTTTCTGCGGACGTTATATATCCATTTTGCCAGATTCTGTCCACATTAGGTTTTGATGATAACTACTGGAAGACCTAATTCATCTCTTATAAATTTCGAAGGACGTTCAGATAACAGAATTGCGCTTATCGTCGTGCTCAAGGCCGAGTGGGATGCCTGGGTCCTTAAGGACTATAACTCCCGATCTTAAAATAAGCATATCTACCCCCTAACGAAAGAACTACCGACATGTTGAAACGGCGGCGATTTGGCAAGCCGCCTCGCTATCGATGCACCATGGGGAAAGAGGAGGGAAAAATTGCCGTTGTAAGGTCCTTAAGATCCAAAACAGCGAAGAAGACCGGGTGCCCTTCCAGGAGGAGACGGTTATCATTGATTCCCTACGCCCGTGCAAGTAGAACTTGAGTGGAAGAAGGGAATCAAAGTACCCAGCGAAGACCTCGTGGAGGTTCCGTCTCCGAGCTAAGCTCCATCCACCGATGGTCTGGTAGGTCACACACACACTTATACAATAGGGTGCCCAATGAAATGGCGGAACGGTTAGTAACATTGATCTTGGACCCGATAACACCCCAACAGAAGTGGGCGTGAGTTAGCGAGGACAAGAATCCTGCACTTCCAACGGGGACCACGTGGAACATCAGCTCCCAGACCGCAGTCTGAAACCACAACGGTCTCACCCTGCCTCCGGACGAGGAAGCGTACTGCGTTCAAATTTCCCTCTTTAGTCGCCTCGTACGACACGCGATGGGATACGGGAAGACAAGTTCTCCGGCCGGACTTCCACGGCCACCTTGCACGGGGAGGATCCCATTTCACATGGTGAACACCTGGCAGGCGTAGTGCGTTCATACATCATCGGTAATGTCCCATCTTAGCGTCTTCGTCGAAGCGGTACTTAGCTAGATGGGTACAACCCTCCGCACCCCTTATAGTCTCCTTTAACGACATGCAGTGGGCTACAGGCGCCCTATTCCGAAGCCGGGAGCGCCACGGCGGGGACGTTCAGAACAATCTTCACTCGCTTTTCTTTTACAAGCATAGTTAATTTGTTCCCTTAATATTTTTTGTTCATCACCCTCGTGATTATGTTCTCCAGCAGATCGTAAAATAATTTTATTATTTACTCCAAAAGTAGAAATTTTCGAAATACAGGATTTTATTGTACAATTTCATTTAAATTCACCATTAGCTAAGGTCGTTTAAAAATGACTAAATATTATTTATAATATTTCCTGCTAAGTACATAATTAAAAAAAATAAAACCAACTAAGAGGATGGCTACACCGATAGCCAACCAGGATGGTTAAATTTAATCCTCTGCCGTACTAAACAAGTGGGCAAAATTTTGCTTCTGCGCAGAATGTTTGTGTACATCTGCGACCATGGTTGCGATAGTGACAGGTTAAAAAAGTTCGCTGGCTTTGGCGACCACGTGATCGCCTTTTCTAACCTATCACTATCGCAACCGTGGTCGCAGATGAACACAAACATTCTGCGCAGTCGCAAAATTTAGTCCACTTGTTTAGTACGGCAGAGGATTAAAAACCATCCTGATTGGCTCTCGGTGTAGCCATCCTTTAATTTATTTACAAATTCCAGGATCAGATGATAAATTTTATTTTAGATAAATGTTATTTCTAGGAGATAAATTCAAAGGCAGGGACCAATAATAAATAATCATTAAAATTTACACTATTGATAAATAAATCAGCACTCCTAGACAACACGTAAATTTTAATGGATTGAAATTTTACTGATTCCTTATTTTAAGTTTGCAAAATAAAGGGGCCATTCATAAACTACGTTACCTATTTTACATTTTTCAGATCCTCCTCATCCTCGTTACAAATTGTGTTAAATGCATTTTTATAAACTTTTTGACCCCCTCCCCCCCTGCAATAGGTAACGTAGTTCATGAATGACCCATAAAGAGAAAATAAATAATAACTATTGTGAAATAAAAGTGAAAATAAATATTTAATCATACCAATAGTCCAAAGGAAATTGCTGCAAAATTTCATCTACTATTGGTTGATAACAGGCATTTCGTTCGTCCATTCCCTCTGTACTCCAATCACGTACTAATTGTTTAATTGTTGCTTGCACTTTTTCTTGATCGGCCGTTATTGGTCTTGGACTTAATGTCTGAAATTAAATTATAAATGTATGACTACAAAATACAATAAAAAAATTATCTTTTTTTACATACAACTACAAGATGAAGGATAATAATAGTTAAAAAAAAGAAAATAGATACCTACTTATATTAAAAATTTAAAGAAAAATGCGCAAAAAATTTATTATACTTTGCAAATCTACATTCAAAAATTCAGCTTACATGAAAAAATAGTTCTCAAGATACCTTGCGTGCTAGTTGAAAATAGTATTTTTTAAATCTATAATTTTAATTATTTAAACGTCTAGGATCACAAAATTCGAGGTATTCAAAAAGAGGGTCTGACCAATCACAATACGCAACTACTCAAATCTTGGATTGTGTGAAAAAATTTGAATCTAATGGAAGAGTCAGTAACGTAGCTAGTAAATACGGAAATTATTTCAAGTGACTTAAAACAAATTATCAAGTTTTTTCGATTTTTAAATTAGGATTATTTCACATAAGAAAACAACTGGGAAACCTTTTGTAATATTTTACGTGAACAAAATTGGTATTTTATAATTACTTGTGAAAATAAAATGAAAAAGTGTCACCTTACATCCAAATTTTTAAAGTAAAAATGTAAAAAAATTTTAAGGTTTTTAAGGTTCAATAAAACAAAAAGTTATTTAAAAAGGGTCTGGATTTTTCTCTGTTTTTAGACATAAATAAATAGATAATCTTTAAAATTATGATGTACAATTTCCTGCAATGTGTCTAATAAATTCTGGAAGTAACTTTTGTCTGAAAGATCAGGTAAAGACATGGCTTGCTCATCGACACAGTTTTAAAGAAATTTTACATTGCGTTCGTCAGTCTATTGCCGACATCAGTAGTAGATACTGTTTAAACTTATATACAGTTTTAGCTTGTTCAATAATTATTATTTTTAAATTTTTTATTGATTATTACTTGATAAAAATGGAGGAAGGGGAGAATCAACTTTTACCAGTTTCAAGAAATAAAAGAGGCCAGGTAATAAATTTTCTCTTATTATATGTATTTGTATACTTAAACAAAATATATATCTCCAGAAATTAAATTTTTTATGAATGATTTTAAACATAATTTTCAGCTCATTGGGAGTCGTATAAGAACAATTGCAATAAACATTTTCAAAAATTTGAAAGAAGTTAATCCTAACATTATACAAAAAGATGCAATTTTGCACATAAGTAAGGAAACTGCAATTGGAGAGAGAACGATCAAAAAAAAAATTCTTTTAGAATATGAACAGAGCGGTACTGTTATTTCTCCAAATAGAACTAAGTCTCTATCAAAAATCATTCAAAAATTGGATGAATTACAGAAGACCCTTATCAGAAGAAACGTTCATGCTTTTTATGTCAATAAGGAATTGCCAACGTTAGATAAATTAAAATCAGTTTTAGATGATGAAGAAGAATTTCCGAATCTTTGTTGTTCTTCCATACATTCTGTATTAAAAGAATTGAAATTTACATACCAAAAGCGAAAAAGGAATAGTGTATTATTAGAAAGGAATGATTTAGTTTTATGGCGAAGGGAATATTTAGAAAAAATTTGTAAATATCGCGAAGAAGGGAAAACTATTTATTTTTTGGATGAAACCTGGGTAAATGTAGGCGATCTTTCAAGCAGAGTTTGGTATGATGAAACAATCGTTTCTGGAAGACAAGCATTCCTCCGAGGTTTAATAACAGGACCACCAAATCTGACTGGAAAAGGAAAACGAATAATAGTTCTCCACATCGGGAGTGATAAGGGTTTTGTGGAAGAAGGGTTATTATTTTTCGAGTCGAAAAAAAATTCCATGGATTTCCATGACGAGATGAATGGAGAAAATTTTAAGGAAGGGTTCGAAAATATAATAACAAAATTAGAAGACGATTGTGTGATTGTAATGGACAATGCTTCATATCACTCACAATCAGTGAAAGTGGAAAAAGTGCCAATTGCAACGTGGAAAAAAGTTGATATACAAAACTGATTGAAAGAGAAGGGACTTAATTATGATGAAACTATGATTAAAGCTCAGATGTTAAATATAGTAAAAGGTATAAAAAACAATATAATTCATATATAATAAACGAAATAGCGAAAAAACCAATAAGATTATTTTAAGATTGCCTCCATATCATTGCGAATTAAATCCAATTGAAATAGTGTGGTCCATGGTAAAACGTTATGTTAAGTCTAACAATTTTACATTTAAACTAGAAGATGTATAAAAGTTATTATTAGAGGGGATAAATCGCGTCACATCAGAAAATTGGCAAAGTTGTGTCAGGCACGTTATCCGTGAAGAAGAGAAATTTTGGAATATTGATCATCGTATTGACGAGTTAGTAGACAGAATCCCTGCAATTGTTATTAATGTTTCAGTTGATTCTAGTTCAGAAAGTGAATAAAGAAAAAGATTTGTGTATATTGTATGTTAAACAAATTATATGTTTTGTTGTGGGGGTATTTACTCGTGTATTAGTGCACAATTATCTTGTAATAGACGTAATACTTCGTAATAAGTGTAATAACATCATGAGTGTAAACTCAAGATGCACTATTATTTAAATAATAAAAATTTTAATTACAGTGAATGACTTAATTGTTATTATGTATATCAATTAATTAATCATAATTAATAATAATTAAAAATACAAACTTACATTAATAATTAAGTTAAATAAAAAGTTTATAATAAATTCTAAAAAGCTATGTGTACATACAAACATTTCATTAATCACTGAATTTGTGAATTATTTAAATTTTAATGTATTATAGTCAAACAACATACTGTTGAAACCACAATAAAATGAGGATTTCAAAAATAAAATTTTTAATTTTGTAAGAACAAAATTAAAAAACTTTGTATTTTTTATTAAGTCATTACCATTTGAATGTCCCCTTTAAGGTATAAAGGTCATAAATTACCCTTTGACTCGTGAGGGCCTAAGACCGTGTGGAAAGGTAAGAGACCGAAACGATTGTCAATGGCTATTTTTCCGATGAAAAAATTACGGAAACGCCATTTTTAAGTTTTTCAACGCCCTCAGAGAAAAATTGCGCGACCGAGGGCAAACTCTCGATGGACAGAGTATAGAGTATTTACTCCAAGAAGAAGATGTAATCTTAGTGTAAATGAAGAAAACAAAGCCTGTTTGATGAATTAAATACAACTAATAGGAGGATTTACTGATATTCGCCGAAAATGAAATATACGATTTTGAAGAATTTCAAAAAGACATTTTTCCACCAGGTAAATCATAAAAGGATAAAGAAGATACAAACATTAAAAGTAATATACCAAAGAAATCATCAAAGGCATCTAAAGTAACAAAAGCGAAATTCAAAGTACCCGATATTGAAAAATTAATTAATAAAACACTAACAAAAGTTAATAATAATAATAAGAACAACGAAGAAACAACTTAACAGACAAAATTAACAATAAAAACTGGATTTAATGAATCTTTTTGTCCACATGAAGAATTTCGCAAAATTATTATTAATCAAACTAAACTTTTATCTCGAATCTTTATTTTAGTTTCAATTTTTGTCAATTTTTCATTCAGACATCCAGACAATGATTACTTACGTAATTTGTGGTCTGCTAAAAGACCTGATTATTTAACAATTATCTATTTTTTTAAAGAAAAACCTTCAAAATCTAACAAGGTCGATACTCTTAAATAATTACAAGAAGAATTTATTCCTGAATTGACAAAATACGTGGGAAGACCATTTGAAAAATTCAATTGCATAAATTCAACAAACGGCGTGTCAAATGAATACAAATTTTAAAACAAATCTAACTCTTCATTGTTGAAATCGTCTAGCAACATTTTTAAATACGAATTATTGAAAGAAAAATCGAGTAAGATTACAAATGTAAAAAAAATTGAGGGAAATGCCAAAAAACACAAAGATAGGAGAAAAAAGGCAAAAAAAGACGTCAATATAGGAATAAACAAAAAAGAAAAAGAAGAGGACAAGAAATAAAATTTAAAAACAACAAAGAACTAAACGACACTAGAAAAACAAATTCAAGAAATAGAGGAAAATTGGCAAAGAAGAAACAAAACATCCAAAAATCATTTACTCCGTCGAAGCAGTTAAAAAAGGAAAAAATTGACAATGAAGCAGAAGAAGATGAAAAGAAAGGAATTACAATTAAAACACTTATTGACAATTTTCTTTCTTACAATAAATGTGACATTCAAAAATTTTAATGTTGAAAACTATTATAGATTTAAGCATAAAATACATCACCTACACCAATACTGCAATGAACGAATTTGGAAATTTTTTTGCAAAAACAACAGAAGGAATGAAATTCATTGAACAAACATAAAAAATTGAAATAAAAACAAAAACTTTTCAAAAGACGAAATTTCTAAACAAGAACAATATCATAAAAATCTTATTTCTCCTGTTAAAGAAAAGAAACAGAAAATGTTTAATGATAAAATAACTCTATTGAGATATATAAAACTGTTGGAATGTGAAAAAGATCCTGTTAATAAAAGTCGTTTGACAGACATGAAGATACGATTGAAAAATTTGAATGAAGAATTATTAACAACAAATCAAGAAATAAATAGAATTCACAAACTTCAGCAGGATGTAAAGGCTGAGAGAAATAAAAGTATCTTGAAAATGAACGAAAATGGAAAAGGTTGTTTAATATTTCAAAACTTCGAATAAACGAGAAAAAGTTAAAAATTTTCAGGGACAATAATGACTGACGGCATTGCAGTATCAATTATTTTTGATCTCATCAGTGAAAAGTATGAAATTACTTTCTATAATACTGATCAACCAGTAGAGCGTGATAACAAAAAATATCATATTTTAAAGGGTTTAGACCCAGGATTAAATCTTTCTTCTGGTGGCATTAAGAAAAAAATGTACAAAAAATTTAACATTAATTTAATAGATTCTCCAATAAAAATTAGAACTAAATTATTTAGAGTATTTACTCAAGACAGTAAAAGAAAATCAATATTTACAATCTTGGTTGTAATGAAAAAAATATTATGAAAATTTATTGGAAAATGTCGAATTCAAAAATAAATTCAATCATCGTGATCCAGACTTAATTTTAACGTCTATAAATTTTTTGTTAAAAGCCGTTTTTTACAATCAAAGTTATATGGAAAATAGAAAAGTTGCCGGTCTCAAATGGGACAAGTATATCATGGTTCAAAGAGAAACTGATTATCTTGCCAACTATTTAGATAGTGACAAAAGTAAAAACTATCTAATTGGAATAGGAAAACCAAATATTTCTCCTTCGATACGTGGACATGTTAGAATGCCGATGAGTAAAGTGGTAAAAAAATTAGTCTGCAAGCAAGATAAATTTGAAAATTTGCGTCTTGTGTTCGTTGATGAATTTAATACCACACAACTCTGTAGTAAGTGCAACGATCAAATGAAAATGTTCGTTATATAAAAACCAACACTTAAAATGTTATTTTATAAAAGTTTTTAAAAATCATTTAAATGTATTTTTAAAATATCAAGGCCAATTTCGTTTAGAATGTTATTGGGTGCATTGAAATAAAACACATTATTATTAATATAAGGAGAACAATCAATAAGTATGTATTTATTTAAACAATATTAGTTTGGGAGGAGTACAAATTTATTGGTAGCGTCACGTCTAGTCAGTACGAGCGCTAGATTGATTCTGCCACAAGTTTGTCTTTTCAAAACGAAGTTTTACAAAATATAACAACGCTGGTAAAAATTTAAAAATTTGTCAACGTTGGGAAAAGTTTGGAAAAGGCTAAAATTATATGAAAAACTCATCGACACATTTTGCCTTAATTGCTTAGTTAATCCGACAAGACCCAAGGTTGGGTCCGAGCAATAAACATTAAGTCCTAATCCTCTGGAATGCGTACGTACCGTACCGAGTTCTATAGCCTTATTTAGTTCTTTTAGTAATAAATTTTTATCTATAGACATTTTGTTACTTTGTGAAATATTATTTTTTCCAAGATTTTGCTTTTATTACCTAAACTTCCTAACAAAGATATGAATTTGACCATATCTTAAAACACATTTTCTGTAGTATACTAAATATAATATTCTGAATATAAAAATAATACTTGAGTTTATTTAAACTCTTATTAAATTAAATTTTTATCAATTATTGTTTTAAATATTAAAATGTTACACCAATTGTTACGACGTAACAGAAAATAATAAGAAAAAGTAGAACTGCTTATTGTTATTGTTGTGGTACGGCGTGGGACAGAGATATCAATGCAGGTAGAAATATTTTTCGTTAGTCTCTCGTCATAACTGGTATTGATAATAAAGAACAATTACATTATTGGGAAGATTTTCATTAAATTGCGAATTTAGAAGATTGGTCTTCTTCTTCTTAAATTCGTTAACGGGGAGATCTATCTTTATCAATACTGAAACTCTAACTAGATGGAGGAACCTTCGCATGTAGGCAGACTATAGTATTGTTATAACTGTCTTCTACTGCTTAGTATAAAGTGGCAGTTATTCGAAAAGATTTATCCGACTGCAATCTGCTTTTTCCACTAATGCAAAAATCCAGAAAATTGTAAATGTTTTTGTCTGACATAAATTGACTTTTACTACTGATAATTTAAATGTATTTAAAACGTATTTTTTTTTAGAGGTCACTTAATCTGAATTTGTGTCTAGTCTATTGAAAACAAGACATAATAAAAATGGTAAAAGTTGGCTAAATATTGATATATTTTTTAAAAACATGGTGTGTTTTATGCAGTTTTTACTATTAATATACTACTATGCACATTTTAACCTTTCAGCAAAAAGTTATTGATTTTAATAAAAGTTTTATAAAAAAATTTCAGAGGAAAGTCGGCCACTTATATTATTTACTTTATATTATAATATATAAATATTATTTAAGTTTTTTTGTGCAAATTGAAAAGCGGATATGCTATTGAAAAGAAAGATGTGCTTGGAGATACGAACGTTCAAATAAACGAAAACTCCCGCATAATGTGATCGACCTAAACTACACCTACAATGAAATAAATAGATGTTTAAACATTTTTATTTACTAAATAATATTTATTACAACATTATTAATAGATAACAACAGGAAAAAATAAAAAATTAACATATCTAAATAGATATAAAACCACCAAAAATGTTTATAGAAATAACTTTCAACTAATTAACTAATTATGAAGACCAGGTTTAAATAAAAAATTGTAGAGGAAAAAATTATTGCTTTTTTAGCAATAAGATTGAAAAAAATTGCAGAATTTGAAAAAAAATTATTATAAACAAAAGCAATTTTATTCAATAAAAAAAATTATCATCAAAAATGACAAATTAATGAGCTTTTGCATGCAATGACCAAAGGTTATAAGGTCCGAAGGTTGTAATATTTTTTTTCATATAAATTGTTTAAAAAGAAACAACTTTTTCATATAAAATTTTTGAAAATAACCTGTTCTGTAATATAAACAATTAGGATTTATGTAAATTTTTTCAATTTTCCCGCCAACTATCCCTCGTTATTCAAAATTTTGGGGGAGTCCGAAGGTTGTAATTTTTTTTTAATTTTATTGTTAAAAAACAAACAAATTTTTCTGTGTTCATTTTTAATATAAAGCTGTTCTTATTAAGTAATTAATTAATTGAAAGTTATTTCTATACGCATTCTTGGTTATGTTTCATGTCTGTTTAGATATGTCAATTTTTTTTAATTTTTTCGTGTTATTATCTTTTAATAATGTTGTAATAAGTATTATTTAATAAATAAAAGTGTTTATACATATATTTATTTCATTTTAGGTGTATTTTAGGTCGATCACATTATTAACTTGTATTAATTTGTGGGCCGTACACAAATTAGGTAAGGCTTTATGAGTGGAAGGAGGTTAATCATCAAAAAAGGGGGACGGTTAAAATGATCATAAATATCCTTAATTAATAAAATAATACATTTGGGTGTCGGTTTCACTAACTACGATTAAGTAGTTAATTTCCAATTAGTTTAATTTTCATAAGTCTTTTATGTCCCACCATCTTTGAAACGCTAGAGCTGGTTAAATTAAGTTAACTACTGTTTAACATAACCGCTCGATTTTGTCCGGTTAATAGAGTTACTCGCCGATTATGTGACAACGTAACTTGCGCGCGCAACTTTTTCAATTGTTCTGAAGTATCCAATCAAAATGGCTGGATGATGGATTTGTACTAATCGTCATTTGTCCTAATTCTCATTTGATCTTATATTAATTTAATTCTTATTTAATATAAAATTTATCTGCCCTAAATTTCATTTTTATCTAAACCTAATGATTATTAGGCCCAAATATGGCCTAATTATTGTTTGAACTAAACGCCGTTTAAACTAATTTTCATTAGACCTGATATTTAAACATCCTAAGTCTCATTCGGTTTAAACATACTATAACCGAATTGTTATTTGTTCTAATATTTATCTGACCTAACTCTCATTTGGCATAATTTTACTATTTCCTGATTGTTACTTTTTCTAATATTAATTTAATCAAATTCTCAGTTGGCCTAATCTCAATGTAACCTATTTTTTCTTGGCCTAATCCTCACTTTATCTACTTTAAAAAAAATTGTATGCAGTTGACAACTAGGTCAAGTGAAGATTAGGCAAATGAGAATTATGTTACATTAAGATTAGGTCAATTGAGAATTAGGCTAAATTAATATTAGAACAAGTAACAATTAGGTTATAGTAAAATTAGGCCAAATGAGAATTAGGTCAGATGAATATTAGAACAACTAACAATTAGGTTATAGTATGTTTAGGCCGAATGAGAATTAGGTTATATGAACATCAGGTCAAATGATTTAGTTTAAATGGCATGCAGTGTACGATTTTGGCATTTTCTTTATCAAAACTTAAAATTTCTTGAACAAATGGACCAAATTTGATGATCTTTGGATCAAAGTTAAACTAAATAAATTAGAATAGAGTAAAATTATAGAGAAACCTTGATTTCATTTTTTGGGTCTTACAGAATTCAGCGAAGTTGGTCATTTTTGTTAGAAAATAATAAATTAAACTGTATAAACCGGTAAATCGTAGTGAACTAAATTACTTGAATTTCTAAAAATTGATTGATTTGTTCAAAATTTAGTATTCCAATGTTTTCCAGATCGCTTAGTTCAAATATGGTGGTTAAATTCAAAAATTCAAAATGGCATAACCAATTTGTAAGACCAAATTTTTTAAAAATGATTGAATTTGAACAAAATTTTAATATTCTTTTGTTTTCAAGGTCACTGAATTCAAATTCAACGATCAAATTAAAAAATTCTACATTTTCTTCTTAACTTGTATTTCTAAAAAGACATAAAAATTAAAGAATATTTAACACAATTGTGCGGTTGCAGGTAAGATTTTGACTTTTTCGGAGTAGGTTAACCGATTGCAATGAAACATTGGAATTTTGTTATATATAGTAAGACTAAGCTTTAACGTAAATAGCAGCTTAAAATGATTACAGTACAATCGCCCAAAAACGCGCACCCGAATGGACAGTCGCCCGAAAACCGATCCCCCGAAATTTTTTTGCCCGAAGCTAAACACCCGTAGGTTATTACGCCCGAAAAAAATTAATCAAAACACATAAATTTGTTTTCAAGAAGATAAATATACTTGTATAAGAATATTGCAGGTGTTTAAAAAAACTTGTTTATAAAATTGATGTAGGTAAGTAATTGTGTTGTAACAGGAAGTATTTTCGCGTCTGCTTATTTGTAAAAATTTAACAAGTGTTGATAAACTTTATTGTTATTTTATAAATATTTTATTGAACCTCTAATTGATTATCGATGTACGATCCTGGCGTTGTTATGGTAACGACACATGCGAGACCGGCGCTATGGACCGGCGTCAAAGCAACAAGTCGCATCATGATCACTTTTGGATCGAACGTCGATATGTATACACGTTTTTCATTTTTCTAAACTTATTTTGTCGATTATTTTGTGAGAATATTATAGTGTGTGAGTCACGTAGAAATTGGCTAATTCGGGTATTTGAAGAGTGCATCTCTCCAAAATATAAGTAGATTTCTTATGAAAATATATATCTTTCAGTCGACACTCTTGGTATTAAATTTTGGGTTCACCCATTTTACCCCCCCTTTTTTGTTCTTTTTGTTTTATAATTAAATGTCTCATGTTCAATTGTAATTAATAAAATTGTCGACATTTAGTCGACTGGCGCCGGGCAACCCTGATAATATTTTTCAAATTATCTTTGAACTTTGTTTAAATTCTGTTAACTTGAACCCACACAGCTTTGAACCCAGCCGCGTGTGGTAAAGGAATATTAAATTTTTAATAATAGTAAAGTAAATTATTCCTGTTTCAGTGTAAATGATAAGAGAAAAATTAAGTAATTTGAATATTATAAGCACAGTGTTCTAAGTATTTGAGGATTTCTTCGTTTTCTTTATATGTTTCATAATTTTCCGCCTTCACTGAACGCCCCAAACTCAATTCCACTAAGCACGTTTCAATATCCTACTGCTCCTTCTGAATTTGTTTCAAGAACGAATACAGGTCTAAGGAATCTTTGTTGACAATAATTCTAAATCTATTATGCCAACCTTCGCTTACATTGTTTGTGCGATATAGACCTTGAAGAGTTGCTTCATATTGATTCCATAGTTCAATGAGGTATCGAGGTGGAACTGCACGACGTCGTCCACGACCTGCTCTCCCGCGAACATACTTATGGTCAAAGTAATTTATTATATCGAGTAAATCCTTCGAAACAACTTCAGCCAGAGCATCGAAGGCCTCAATGACATCACGGACAGGAACAAATGCCAAACTTAATATCATAGGAGTCTTTTCTTATGGTATCGTCTCTGGGGTTGTTGTAGGCAGTTTGTAAGTCAACTTCTTGAATTTTGCAATACGCATTTAGGCTCAAGTTGAAGAAACATCCCCCAAATGGAGTATCAGTGTACATATTGGCAAGTATTCACAATGGCTAATTCAAAGTACGACAAAATGAGGAGAAATCTTTTGGTCGGCCTTGCCGGTTAGACCCTTCAACGCTATTAAACTCGTTGCACTTTGCTGCTTAATTGCACGCGCCTTGCATTCGCCCCGTCGAACTTGTTCACAATCCCAATATCGCTTATTATTATTTTTGCCTTCTCTCGACCTGACATATATAAAACCTCGCAATAATAATTTATCACCAACAATTATTGGTACTTCCACGTTTAAATCCATTGTATTCTACACTAAAAATTTGGAATATCTTTCCTCAAATTGATGTGAACAAAACGACACGTTGATTGATTTTGACGTTACAATAATAAACAAATGACTTCATATTCTTATGTTCGTTCATTCACACAACGTGTAATTTTTTACATTTCAATTTTTTTCGGGCGATTAGAGTCAGGCAAAAGACCGTTCGGGCAATTGCATTCGGGCGGCTGTTTTCGGGAAATTGGGCGTATACCGCTTAAAATATTTGTTAGTTTACGAGATTTGTAATAATAACAAAAAAATTTAAACTGCTATATCTTCCGTTCTAACAATCGGATTGAGGTCTACCTTTTTTTTAAAATATCAAGGAAAGTGAGAGAAATAAATCTATTTCAGAACAATTTTTTTTTAATTTTACAACTAAATAAATTATTAAATAAAAATTGAATAAATTTCGCGCCTCAATTTAAAATTCAATCACTTTAATGCTAAAATGATTTTATCTGTGTTTTCTTTAAGGGGTGGTAGCGATTCAACGCAATTAAACTCTACACAAGAAAATACGTTGAATTTAAATAAATTTGGTAATATAAGAAGAAATAAATTCTACGCAGTTAAATTTTACACGATGAAACTCGTCGCAAACTGATGAATACCTCAACTGTTTGTGTCGAGTTTCACATTGTAGAATTTTACTGTGTAGAATTTTTTTCATTTTACATTACCAAATTTATTTAAATTCAACGTATTTATTTGTGTAGAGTTATCTGGCGTCGAATTTAAAGGCGTTGAATTAATAATTCAATTGAATCAATAAGAATAATTTATTGTTTGTGTAGAATTTTACGGTGAAGTATTTAATCGTGCAAAATTAAAAGAATTTGAAATGTACAATTTTCTTGTGTAGAATTTAACTGAGTAGAATTTTTTGAAAATTTATTGAAATAAAATAGAGTGTTTTTGTTTTTGAAATTTTTTTTGAAAATTCTTTCTATGTCCATTTGAAAGCCCTAAATGAGCCCTAAATTATGGCATGGTAGAATTTTAATTATCTCTTTATTTATTTGGTTTTTTAAGCGTTTCGTGCCAGCTGAACGTTAAGGTAGCACCAACCGCCTTTTTTTAAAAAAAATAAAGAGCGGTAAATTTTTTATTTTGAGCGGTAATTAGCCCTAAATTCTCACATAGGAGATATTTAAAAATATCAAACTTGTGGTGCCAGCTTAACAGACCTTGAAATTTGGAGATTATTCATGCACCTCGATTTAATCCAAGCTGGTGAAACCGGCTTTTACTAATACTTAATAATTTTATTAAGTACTATAAACGAAAAAATTTTATGAAACTAAATTACATTTTAGAAATTTGAACTTCTTTTTACATGATGGCAAAGAAAGAGATTTTTTTTGTGAAATTCATTGAAATTAGAAAGAAAATGTCCAAATACTACTGCGAAAAAAAAAGAATGAGAATCTATATAATAAATATATAGAAGAAAGATGTCATGCTACACACCAGATTAACTTTTCTTACACTCTCGTTATCTGTGCTGGCTGGATTCACGTTCTCAAATATGTGAGCCACATCCTTAATTATAAGTTTTATTATGTCGTCATTATTTTCAATACAACGCTTCACTTCTTGTAGGTGATCTCGATATTTTGAGAGTAACTTTTGATGATGCGTTGGTAGAGAAAGGAGGTAGGTTTCAGTCTTCTTCACTCGTTGTAAAGAGTGTGGTCTGTAAATTTACAATAGAATAATGAAAAATTATTACTAATTACAATTCTGATTAGTTACAAAAAAAACAGGGCATTGTGAAAATTCCACGAAAGAAAGAATCGTTAGAAAATAATATATGCGGTACATGATTATTTCATAAAAAAAAAAATTAGTCATAATTTTCAATTTAAAGCATTTTATTTGATATAATTATTTTTTAGACGAATTTACATTTTTTGAATTAGCCTTTAACAGAATTTTTTTAAATGAATTTTTAACTTAACAAAATTTTAGGTAATAAACTTTTATTTCACAGAATTTCTTTTTACACAACTTTTTATTTAAAAGAATTCAAATTTAACCGAATTTTAATTTAGCATAATTCTCATTCAACAGAATTTTAAGTGATACAAATTTTTAAATATGTAAACAATTTTAATTAATCGAAACTTTATTTGTTCAAATTTTTATTTGCACGAATTCTTATTTGATATAATATAATTATTAAAACGACAAATCTTCATTTGTTCGAAATTACAAAGGACCAAATATACAATCAACAGAAAGATTTCGGTGCGGTTTTAGAAATTAACCAATCAGAAATTATCAAAAAAAAATCGGGATTGATCAATTTAAAATCAATTTACATTTACATTTACGAAATTCTGATCTATATTTTTATAAATAAAAAAAGACAAAATCACTTCTTTCAGATCTTATTCTTCTTATAATTTCATCAATCTTATAAGATGTCGACAAAATTTTAATTTACATTCATTTTATGCTATAAAATTTTTTTCATTCACCAAAAAATGGATGCTTGCACAATTCCAGGCGTTTTAGTCGACTTACATTACAAGAAAAGTCGAAAATGTCGATTTTTTATTTCTAATAAATTTAATTAGTTAATGAATATTTTATTTCAAGTAATTATTATTATTAGATATTAAATTCATTTCATTAATTCTGTAATAAGAATAATTCTATAATGAATATTAAGTAAACTAGCAAAATTAAACGCGCGCAAGCGCGCCAAATTGAATGTTTAATTGTTTGTTATAAAGAAATTAAAGATTAATATTATCAATAATAATTTAATTTATTAGAATATTATTACTTATTAAATGATAATAATGAAAATTATATGTTTACAGGCCTCGGATTATACGACTTTTTCCGACTTTTTTCAAAAATACGACTTTTTTCGACTTATTTTAATAAAATGCGACATTTTTTTAACATTTGAAACGAAAATGTAAATAAAATACATTTTTTAGTATCAAATGTAGATCTTCTTCAGATCTTCTTCAATTCAATTATTTAACAAATTTTGAACTAAAATGATTCTTCACTAAATTAATTATTTTTAATAATTTTAATTAAATAGGTACATCACAAATTCAATTATATCAAAATTATTTTCAATTAAAATTTTTATGAAATTTAACAATTGTTTATAATTTAAAAAAAATATCACAATAAAATTGAATTATTTTTTAAAAATTTCAATTCAAAATAAACTAAAATTCAATTATTACCCGAAATTTTAATTCAAAATCAATTAAAATCCAATAATTATCCAAAATTTTTAATTTAAAATTTAATTATTTACCAAATTTTCAATTTAAAATGAAATAAAATTCAATTATTTTCTAAAATTTCTATTCAAAATTAATTATCCAAATTTTCAATCAAAAATGAACTTAAATTAAATTATTATCCAAAATTTCAATTAAAATTCAATTATTTCCCAAAATTTTCAATTCAAAATGAACTGAAATTCAATTATTTTCCAAATTTAAAATCAAATAAAAATTCATTATTCTCAAAAATTTGAAATAAATATTAATTGAATTTTCAATAATTTGAATTTAAAAGCATCTAAAATTTAATTATTTCTAAAATTTTCCATCGTTTTTTTTTTTTTTGAAATTTAATAATTTCAATTATAACTCTAAGGAAATTCAATTATTTTTAACTATTTTAATAATATTCTTTGAAATTTTAACTATCTGAAACCATTTTTCAATTAAAAATGATGTTCAAATTATTGTATTTTGTCCGCATTTTCTAATAAATTTTTAGTGAAATTATCTAAAATTGTAATAACAAAACACTTAAAGTTTCAATTAATTTCAAAAATCTCAATTTTAAATCTTTGAAAATTCAATTTAAATTTAAAAAATGTTTTCCAAAAATTGTTTGATAAATTATTTTTAGTTCTGTAAAATTTAATAATTGTTTGAAAATTAACAATATTTTTTGAAATTTAATTATTTCTAAAAATTTCAACTTTAACCCTGTGAAAAGGATTATTATTAAAAAAAAAAAATTTATTTAAAAATCTGTAAAATATTTTTGTTAAAATAAAAAACAAATCCACTTTTTTTTGGAATATAAATCGACTAAAAGGACTTTTTGTGTCTTTAAGTTGATTCGAGGCCTGTGTTTTTATAATTAATATTTAATATTTAATAGGTATTCGTTGGCCCCTGGTACCTTAAAAATTAATTTTTAAAAATAAATTTTTTTCAAATTACTATCTTGTACGAAATTTCCTGGCGCATCTTTTTTCTCATCATAAATTTTTTGTACAATTTTTGAATCAATATACAAGTTTAAAAAAAATTTCGTTGGTAAACGTTGTGTACTTCAGCTTCGTGAATTGAATTTTCGAATTTGGAATTTTAAAGAAACTTATTCCGAAATTTGGAAACACAATTATACAACTTTGGCAAAAATGAGAAAAAGAATTGTCAAAATTTGACACGTCATAAGATTAATATTCAAAAAAACACGTGAAATCAGAAAAGGCCAACTTCAAGTTAGGACAGACCAAGCATTTTATTATTATATAATTTATTTCGAATATTTCAGAATCGAACTAATTGTACAACAAATTTTCACAATTTTATTAAAGTAGGACAAATTTCTAAAAAAAATTCTGAAAGTTTAATTTTTATAATTTTTTCAAATATGATTTGATCAATTTATTCGAATTTAAAATTTTGTTATAGTTTTTAGTTTTGATGGTCGAAAAAATTTCAGGCAATACTAAATCATGCTTTACAGATTTTTAAATAAAATTTTTTTTAAATAATAATTTTGAAATTGTTTTGGGTCAGTTGCGGTAAATGGGAACAAAATTGCTATTTTTCACAAATTACGTAAGTTTCTTCTTTTAAAAGGTAATATTTGCGGGTTTGTTTTTTTTAAGTTGTTATTTACATTCCCAGGATTAATTTTATGCAGCAGAAAAAAATTTAGATAAGCTTTAAACGCATGAAACTGACTGTCCACATTTACCCCAAAATTTATAAAATTTCCTAAAATTTGGGGTAAATGGGAACAGCACAGTCTCTAAGAAAGTTTTAAGAAAAAAGTTTCCTTAAGTATATTACTGTATTAAGGGATAAAACTTGAAAAAAAATTTGTAATAGATTTATAATAGTTGAACCAATTGAAATTTTTTTTTTTTTTTTTATTTCAGTATTTTGTCTCGCATTTGAACAAAAACAGACTTAAAAATCATACCAAATTTTTTTCTTATTCCTTATGACTCCCATAACAGAAATTCACTTGAATTTTTTATTTTTTTTTAATTTGGTTAATAATGACAAGCTGTCTCCATTTACTCCAAAAATTTGAAAACTCAGGGTAAATGGGAACAGCTTGTCATTATTAACCAAATTGACAAAAATGAAAAATTCAAGTGAATTTCTGTTATAGGAGTCATAAGGAATAAGAAAAAAATTTGGTATGATTTTTAAGTCTGTTTTTTTTTGAAATGCGAGACAAAATACTGAAACAGATTGATTTTGATTTTCAAGTTTTTATACATTAAGCGATAACTTTTTTTATCTTGCTGTCAATTGTCAAGATAAATGATTGTCAATACTGAAAACCTCTTGCAGGTGATCTGAGGTTAAAATATTGACGTTGAACTTAATTTTAAAACTGTAAATTAAGCTCCAAAACCTTTTGTCC
Source organism: Leptopilina boulardi (assembly GCF_019393585.1). NCBI lineage: Eukaryota > Metazoa > Arthropoda > Insecta > Hymenoptera > Figitidae > Leptopilina > Leptopilina boulardi. Next base: position 2,977,705 of record NW_026137909.1, read on the forward strand.
CCATTTACCCCAACTGACCCTAAGTTGTAATTTTTAGAAATAATTGAATTTTAAAAGATTTTGTTAATTTTCAGACAATAATTAAATTTTAAAGAACTAAAAATAATTTATCAAATAATTTTAGATAACATTTTTTAAAGTTAATTGAATTTTCAAAAGATTTACAATTTAGATTTTTGAAATTAATTGAACAACAAGTGATTTTATATTTAAATTTTTTGATAATTTCACTAAAAAATTTATTAGAAATTGCAGATAAAAATAAAATAATTCTAAAATTAGAATCTAAAAATCATTAAAAATAATTGAATTTCAGTAGTGTTATAATTGAAATCAATAAATTTTAAAAAATTTTAGATTGAAAATTTTAGAAGCTTTTAAATTGAAATTTTTGAAAATAATTGAATTTCAAAAGATTGTGTTAAATTTCAGACAATAATTATAATAAGAGAAAATTTTAGTGATTTCTGTTGACGAAGACTTTATATTAGAAAGCAGATAAAAAAATTAAATTCCAAAAGTACTTAATTGAAAAATACTTTCAGATAATTGAATTTTCGAAGAATATTATAAAAATTATTGAAATTTTCGCAAATAATTAAATTTTAAGTGATTTTGAATAAAAATTTTTTAGTTATTTTATTTGCTAATTTTTTTTTTTTTTTAATTATAAACAATTATTAAATTTCATAAAAATTTTAGTTGAAAAATAGTTTAAGGTAATTGAATTTGTGAAGACTTTCATTAAAATTATTAAAAATAATTAATTTAGTGAAGAATTTTATTTAAAAATTTGTTAAATAATATTGAAATGAAGAAGATCTGAAGATCTGCATTTTATACTAAAAAAACGTATTTTGTTTAAAAATTTTTTTTAAAAAATGTAAAAAAAAAGTCGAAGAAGTCGTATAATCATCCGAGGCTAGGAAATATTAAAATTATTAAAAATAATTGAATTTTGAAAGAGTTACAGTTGAAATTTTTAAAATAATAAAATTTCAAAAGATTTTAAGTTTTCGAAAATTTTAGTTTTTCAATATTTTTTTAAATTTCAGACAATAATTAACTTTTACATAATTTTTAATTAAAACTGTTTTAACAAATTCAATTTTTTTAAGAATTTGATGAAAATGATTGATTAACTATAATTTAAAAATTAATTTAAAGATAACAATTTTTTTAAATAATTAAAATTCAATTTTTTAGAAATTAATTAAAATTTTATAATAAAAATTTTAGAAGGTTTTTAATTAAAATTTTTAGAAATAATTGAATTGCAAAAGATTTGAAATTAAAATTTTTGGAAATTTTAATTTAAATTTATATTAAAATTTTTTTTTAAAAAATATTTTAAATAAAATGAGTTTTTTAAGAACTAAATGGAAATTATTGTCTGAAATAATTATCATTTTTTAAATTATTAAGTTTAGATTTTTTGGGAATAATTGAATTTCATGTGATTTTGAATTAAAATTTTTCTGATAATTTTATTTGTTAAAATTGATTTTTTTTAAATTTCAAAAAATTATTCAATTTTTTTTAAATGATTAATTGAAAAATATTTTCAGATAACTGAATTTTTTAATGAATTTTATTTAAATTAGGTATTAAAAAATATTTAATTTAGCAAAGAACTTTAGTGAAAAATTTGTTAAGTAATTAAATTTTGGAAAAGTTGCATTGTATACTAAAAAAAAGTCGTATTTTATTTAAAAATTTCTTTAAAAATTAAAATAAAATTGGCGCATTTTATTAAAAAAAAAAAAAAGTCGAAAAAATCTGTATTTTTGAGAAAAAAATTGAATAAAGTCGAAAAAGTCGTACAATCCGAGGCCCACAATTCTTACCGGTAGTCGTTTTTAACAGAAAATTTAACATAACCTCTTCGTTTCGAAGTTTCTTTTTTTTCTTAGAAAAGAAAACAAAAAAAATGTTACTTTTTTTTTATTTTCCACTATTAAAGTTCTTTTTCCCACTCATCTAAAAATAATATGTCTACTAATAATTTTAAAGGGTGGAGTATAAAAAAATAACAAAATTTTTCAATACCCTATACAGCTACTAAAGTAGTATTATATAGGTATATTTATAAATTGATAACTACTATTAAAAGCGAATGATTTTTTTTGTATTTCTAAAAAGAACAAAAAAGGGTCATTTTTAGGAAAATAAAAAATAGATTATTTGACAGGAACAATTTTAATTAATAAAAAGAGAATTATACGAAATTCTGACTGAGAAATGATTCTTATTCGATGTTAAAATGTAATTATTACTTCATACTGAATATATAAATAAAATAGTTAATAAATCTTGTATTTAACATAAAATTGTTTTTAAAAAGTGTGCTAGATTGTATTTAAAGAGAATAAAATGAAAAATAATAAAAAAAAAATGCATGCTCACTTGTAATATTTGAATGCGGAAACAATCCGCTGAAAGTGTTTTCGCTCTTCTTCATCCTCGTATGTGTCATATTTTTTTATTGAATATGCATTTAAGCCAGATTCCATTATACTTAAAAATATCTGTCATAGAAAATTTATAAAAGTTTTCTTCTTTGTCTTCGTCACAATAATATTTTTTTTTCGAAATTTTATAACCCTCTTCCCTAATACCTAATATGTATGTGTGTGTGTATGCACATGTATATATAACACTGTCACATGACTCAGAAGCTAAGAAATCTAAAATTTGTAAAATCTTTTTTCATTTTTTTACAAATATACAGAATTATACGTATATTTACAGTAAAATATCTGAAATGTGACAGTTATACTCGTGGCCAGATATACCTACACTTTTTTGTTCTTTTCTAACACACGTGTTGCCATGACAACATGTGCGTTAGAAAAGGACAAAAAAGTATAGGCATTAGGTTGTTCAAGTTGGATGAGGAGAAATCCAAAATGGCGATTAAGCGGTGCACCAACAAACATAAGAAATGTACAGGATGAAGTCGAATTTTTTTTATATCTCGCTTAAATGAAATTTTGGAACCTAAATGTATTAGGATTTTAGTTTTATCTTTAATTACCTATTTAATGTAATTAAAAAAATAATTAAAGATAAAAAGATAATTAAAAATAGAAACTAAAATCCTAATACACTTAGGTTCCAAAATTTCATTTAAGCGAGATATTAAAAAAATTCGACTTCATCCTGTACATTTCTTAAGTTTGTTGGTGCACCGCTTAATCGACATTTTGGATTTCTCCCCACCCAACTTGAACAACCTAATAGGCCTAAGCACAATAGGTTGATTGTGATGCATGAGATAGAAAAGGATACGAATATATCTCTGTCCTTTTCTAACTCATGTGTCACCTTTGCGAACGTCTTTCGCGAACCTATTGGGATATGAAATACTGCGATACGCCATCTGGTGACGACCTCGTGGTGTCAGCCATTTTTCGTTTCGTCCTTTTTAAAATATATGTAGAAGAAAGAGATAAAAAATCAAGATGGCTGACGCAACGGGGTCAGTTTCCCCATAATTCCCTATGATTTCAGATCCCAATTCTGCTTAGGCCTAATCTCTGGCCACAACAAGTGTACATTTTCGTTTTAAGGTGCTTTTATATATTTTTGGTTTTTGACGAGCTACAGGCCGTTTCCCAATTGGGATTTTTAGGGCATCTTTTGATTAAGTTAATTCTTGGAAAGTATGCAGTGTACTTTTTTTCGCATGGAAAAAATGACACTGCATACTTCCCGAGTATACCTTTATCAAAAGAGCGCTAAAAATCCCAATTCGGAAACAGCCATACATTTTTAACGGAGAATCACTGAATTTGATTGGCTCTGACAAATATTCCATTTCCACCGTTAAAATGAAAAGTTGCTTTTCATTGTCCCCATTCGCAATTTGTCATAATTCTCGTCAACTACCCCACTCTGCCCTAGTAAAAATTTAGTAATTTTATTATTAATATTAAAAATTACTACAAAGTTACTAAATTTTTACTAGAGCAAAGTGCGAGTATTATGACAAATGGCGAGTGGGGACAATGGAAACCAACCACTGCCTATTTCGGAAGGTTACCATTTTCCACACTCGCCATTTGTCATAATTCTCGTCAACTGCCGCACCTTGCTCTAGTAAAAATTTAGTGCTATTATAGTAACTTTTAATTTTAAGTATAAAGTTACTAAATTTTCACTAGAGCAGGGTGCGGTAGTTGACGAGAATAATGATAAACGGCGAGTGAGGATAATGGCAACTTTTCGTATACGTTTACATTTATTAAGGGCCCGTTCCATGTTGGCATCAAAGATTCAACAAAAAGCGAAAACCACGTTATTGAAAGAGATAAACAGATATCACTCTCTCTTTTACTCACATGGTTTACGCTTTTCGCCGACGCTTTTACGTTTATATGAGACGAGTCCTTTAGGTAGTTCACGATGGATGGAGGAAAATCCAAGATGGCGATTATCTGGGACACAACTTTACATTGGAAATATGTGGGATAAAATTTTTTTTTTTAATATCTCGCTTAAATGAAATTTTCGAACTTAAGTATATTAAGGCGCCGTCTTATGACAGCGTGAAAACCCCGGCGTAAAAGCAGAAAGCATGTGAATGAAAGAGATAGTGAGATATGTTCATCTCTTTCGTTCTCATGCTTTCCGCTTTTACGCCGACGTCTCACAATGTCATGGAACGGCGCCTTTAGGCAATAAAATAAAATTTGCTTTTATTAATGCATTGAATAGTTCTTTAAAAATAAAATGCTAACATAATTAGGTTCGAAAATTTCATTTGAGCGAGATATTTAAAAAACTAGGTTTTATCCAATACACTTTCAATGTAAATTTATTCCCCAGATAATCGCCATCTTGCATTTTTCTCCAGCCAACTTGAAGGTTGGTTTCCATTTTATTGTTAAAATTAAAAATTACTATAAAGTTACTAGATTTTCACTAGGTAAGGGTGCGGTAGTTGAAGAGATTTATGACAAATGGCGAGTGAGGACAATGGAAACCAACCCGAACTACTAAAGGCGCTTGTATACCTCACCGATCCCGAGTATACTTGCGTCGTGTACCATTGGATTAAAAGAGACGGAAATATCTTTTGTCTCTTTTATTCCATTGGTACACGACAGAAGTATACTCGGGATCGGTGAGGTATACAAGCGCCTTAAGGCTGCAGTAGGCCTAAGCAGAATGAAATCTCTAATCATAAATCTTAAGCTTTTACATGAGAGAGAAAAGGATAGAAATATCTTTTGTCCTTTTCTCTCTCATGTAAAAGCTTACGATTTACGATTATAGGGATTTCATTCTGCGCAGGCCCAGTCCCATGGCAGCGTTTTGCGTTTTGTCACTAGATCATGAGTGTAAAACAGATGCAAAGAGAGAGAGAGAGAGAGAGAGAGAAATTTCCATTTAACAAACATTTTATATTTCAGATCTTCTACCATCTAAAATTTGAACTAGTAGCGCTACGTCAAAAAAGTGAAACATTTGACAGTCAAAAAGATATCTCATTCTTAGAAAGAAAGTTTCCTCCTTACCCTCTCTACCCCGCCCAAGTTCTAGACAATTTGTCAGATTTCAAGCCGATAGTCGGCAAGCTTTACTTAGATTTTTTTCTATAAAAAAATAAATTTAATAAAACGATTAGAAAAAAAAATGCTCTCATATTTAATTAAAAGTTTTCATTTTTATTTAATTCGCAATATAGAGAAAATTTAGAAAGATAATTATCTTTTTGTAACATAAAAATTCCTATTCATATCCATATTAAATGCAAAAAATTTTTTACACAACAAAGATACAATTATTTTGAAGCTTGTATTTTTATTTTTATCATTAAGTGCAAATTATTTATTTGTCATAAAAGAGAGTAATAACTTTTTTTTCGTGTGAAGTTTGTCATTTAATTGTCGGTTTACTCTTTAAATTGAAAGAAAAAAAGTAAATAAATTACATTTAAAATGTCTAAACGATCAGCAGAAGGTGGCGATTCAAGTTCACAGCCTCCAATTAAAAAAGTTCAATTTGAACCAATTTTAATTGGACCCATTTCAACACTTGAAGAAATGGACATGAAAGTTTTGCAGTTCCAAAATAAAAAATTGGCTCAGGTGAGATGATTTTTTTTTTTTTTTTTGTATAATTATAAGTGTATATAGAGGGGACAATGAGAAATATATTGAAAATCGAGGATTTCTCTATAGTTTGAAAGTGAAAAGATGGAAATTTTCTATTCCTTTCAAGTGTTTACTTTGTATTTATTAAATATTTCGTCTTAATCCACTAATATTTGCGTTCCATTCTAGGAGAAATTTACCTCATTTTGGAGTAACATCAACAATTTACATGAAACTTGATAGTATTATACTTTTTTTTGGTAAAAAGCTCCAAAAAAATAAAATCAATATTTTGAGTAAACACAATTGTTCACTGAGAAAACAATTTATTTAAATTGAAAAGGAATTCTTTTATCTTAAACGGATTTTCCTTATTTAATATTTAAGACGATTTTCTTTTGTGATAAAGGGAAAGTTCTTTAAAATATATCCTTTAATTATTAAAAGAAATTATTTTACTATCAAAAGGAAATATTTTGGAAAAAAACAAATAGATTATTATTTTTTTATTAATTATTAATTATTTATTAATATTATTAGTATCTAATTAATTTATTATTATTTATTAACTTTAAATAAAATAAAATTGAATAATAAAAATTAATAATAATAATTAGTTTTTTTAAAAAAACTTTAAATTCAATTATTTAAAAAAAAAATGTTATCTTACATTATTTGTTAAATTATAGTTAACCAATAATTTTCACAAATTTCTTTAAAAATTGAAATTGTTAAAACTTGTTTAATCAAAAATTCTGTAAAATTTAATTATTGTTTAAAATTAAAAAAAAATCTTGACAAATTAAAATTTTCAATAACTTAAAATCTTTTGAAATTGAATTATTTTTAAAAAAATTTCAACTGTAACTTTTTCAAAATTCAATTATTTTTAATAACTTTAATATTTCCAGGCCTCAGATTATTAAGATTATTAAGATTATTATAAATTTTTTTACAAAATTTTTAAACACTACGTTTTTTTTATTATACATTGCAAATCTTCTTCAGATCTACTTTATTTCAATTATTTAACAAAAATTTTAACTAAAATTCTTTATTAAATTAATTATTACTGTTAATAATTTTAATGAAATTCTTCACAAATTCAATTATCTTAAAAACTATTTTTCAATTACAATTTTTATAAAATTTAATAATTGTTTATTAATTTAAAAAAAATAGCAAATAAAATTACCAAATTTTTTAAATTCAAAATCACTTGAAATTTGATTATTAATAATAATTTCAATTATAACTCTCTCCTGAAATTCAATTTTTTTAAATGATTTTTATAATATTCTTCAAAAATTCAACTATCTGAAACCATTTTTCACTTAAATATTATTTTCAAATTATTCTATTTTTGTCTACAATTTCTAATAAATTTTTTCGTGAAATTATCAAAAATTTTAATTTAAAAAAATCACTTGCAATTTAATTAATTTCAAAAATCTAAATTTAAAGTTTTTGAAAATTCAATTACTTTAAAAAAATGCTATCTAAAATTATTTAATAAACTAGCAAAATTAAACGCGCGCAAGCGCGCCAAATTGAGTATTTAATTGTTTGTTATAAAGATAAATAAAAGATTAATATTATCAATAATAATTTAATTTATTAGAATATTATTACATATTAAATGATAATAATGAAAATTATATGTTTACAGGCCTCGGATTATACGACTTTTTCCGACTTTTTTTTCAAAAATACGACTTTTATCGACTTCTTTTAATAAAATGCGACATTTTTTTTACATTTGAAAAAAATGTAAATAAAATACATGTTTTTAGTATCAAATGTAGATCTTCTTCAGATCTTCTTCAAATTCAATTATTTAACAAATTTTGAACTAAAATGATTCTTCACTAAATTAATTATTTTTAATAATTTTAATGAAATACATCATAAATTCAATTATATCAAAATTATTTTTCAATTAAAATTTTTATGAAATTTAACAATTGTTTATAATTTAAAAAAAAATATTACAATAAAATTGAATTATTTTTTAAAAATTTCAATTCAAAATAAACTAAAATTCAATTATTACCTAAAATTTTAATTCAAAATCAATTAAAAATCCAATAATTATCCAAAATTTTCAATTTAAAATTTAATTATTTACCAAGTTTTCAATTTAAAATGAAATAAAATTCAATTATTTTCTAAAATTTCTATTCAAAATTAATTATCCAAATTTTCAATCAAAAATGAACTTAAATTAAATTATTATCCAAAATTTCAATTAAAATTCAATTATTTCCCAAAATTATCAATTCAAAATGATTTGTAATTCAATTATTTTTCAAATTTAAAATCAAATAAAATTTAATTATTCTCAAAAATTTGAATTCAAAATTAATTGAATTTTCAATATTTTGAATTTAAAAGCATCAAAAAATTAATTATTTCTAAAATTTTCCATTGAAAATTTTTTTATTGAAATTTAATAATTTCAATTATAACTCTAAGGAAATTCAATTATTTTTAACTATTTTAATAATATTCTTTGAAATTTCAACTATCTGAAACCATTTTTCAATTAAAAATGATTTTCAAATTATTGTATTCTGTCCGCATTTTCGAATAAATTTTTAGTGAAATCATCTAAAATTTTAATTACAAAACACTTAAAGTTTCAATTAATTTCAAAAATCTCAATTTTAAATCTTTGAAAATTCAATTAAATTTAAAAAATGTTTTCCAAAAATTGTTTGATAAATTATTTTTAGTTCTGTAAAATTTAATAATTGTTTGAAAATTAACAATATCTTTTGAAATTGAATTATTTTTAAAAATTTCAACTTTAACCCTTCGAAAAGGATTATTATTAAAAAAAAATTTTTTTATTTAAAAATCTGTAAAATATTTTTGTTAAAATTAAAAAACAAATCCACTTTTTTTGGAATATAAATCGACTAAAACGACTTTTTGTGTCTTTAAGTTGATTCGAGGCCTGTGTTTTTATAATTAATATTTAATACGTATTCGTTGGCCCCTGGTACCTTAAAAATAAATTTTTTTCAAATTACTATCTTGTACGAAATTTCCTAGCGCATCTTTTTTCTCATCATAAATTTTTTGTATTTGTATACAATTTTTGAATGAATATACAACTTTAAAAAAAATTTCGTTGGTAAACGTTGTGTACTTCAGCTTCGTGAATTAAATTTTCGAATTTGGAATTTGAAAGAAACTTATTCCGAAATTTGGAAACACAATTATACAACTTTGGCAAAAATGAGAAAAAGAATTGTCAAAATTTGACACGTCATAAGATAACTATTCCAAAAAAACACGTGAAATCAGAAAAGGCCAACTTCAAGTTAGGACAGAAGGACAGACCAAGCATTTTATTATTATACATATAATTATTTTTAGTTTTGTAAAATTTAATTATTGTCTGAAAATTAACAAAATCTTTTGCAATTCAATTATTTCTAAAAACGTCAACTTCAACTCTTCCAAAATTATTATTTAAAAAAAATTTTTATTTAAAAATCTGTAAAACTTGATTAAGTATTGTCTGAAATTTTTTTGACCATAAAAACTAAAAACTATGACAAAATTTTAAATTCGAATAAATTGCTTAAATCAGACTTCATAAAATTATAAAAATGAAACTTTAAGAATTATTTTCGTAATTTGACATACTTAAATAAAATTTTGAAAATTTGTCTTACAATTAGTTCGATTCTGAAATATTCGAAATAAATTTACTTGATAATATTCATTATAGAATTATTCTCATTACAGAATTGATGAAATGAATTAAATATCTAATAACATTAGTTATTTAAAGTAAAATATGTATTAACCAATTAAATTTTGTTACAATAAAGAAAATCGACTTTTTCGACTTTTTTTGGAACATAAATCAACTAAAACGACTTTTTTTATGCCTTAAAGTCGATCCAAGGTCTGAAATTAATTTTTTGTTAAGAGGTGTCAATTTTTTTTTTCTATCATTTGGGATCTAAAATTATTGTGAATTATCAAAATTTAAAAAAAAATTTTTTTTTGTCTTTTAGAAATTTTATTTTTTGAAAATATTAAAATTTTTAAAAATCCATACGATTAATTATTTAATTGTTTAGAATCAAGAAAAAAGCCTAAAAAAATTACCGATAAAAAGTAATAAAAATTGTAGACGGTGAATTACACTGGTAATTATAGTAATTTTCAACATCTTGCATTATATTTATTATTTTTCATTGCTAAATTCTATACACTTTTTTTTCATGAATTTAAAAATTTACTAATTGTCGATGCTTTTAATATTATTAAATAAATAGTAAAATTTCTAATTGGAAGAGACAGAACCTTTATGCTTGAGCATAGAAGAAAATAAATAAATTGGTGCTTAATTTGAATAAAAATTTTTTAAAATAATTAAATTTTAGAATATTAGCTGTTATTTTTTACAGCAATAAAATTTCAGACAATTTTCATTTGAAAATTTAAATAATTGAATTGAATTCATGAAAAACTTTATACAAATTTCTAAAAAGAAAATTTAATTTAAATTTTTGAAAATGATTTGATATTTCAAAGAAATGCAATTAAAGTTTTAGGGGCCATTCATTAATTACGTAAGGACGATTTTGGCTAATTTTGACCCCCCCTACCCCCATGTAAGGATACATAAGATTTTTCGGACCCCCCCTCCCCCTTCTTACGTAAGTTTTTAACAATATTAATGTAATTAAAAAATTAATTACATCAATACAAATGGAAAATACTAGGAAAAATCTTACGTAAGATTAATTTGTTGAAAAACAGGATTATACTGGATCAAAAAATGATTTATTTTATTAATAATAAATCACAAAAAAAATTACAGACGTTTCGACACCAAACGTTGGTGTCCTCTTCAGTGTATATAAAACATCTGTTGAAACAAAAAATACAATTGCCATGAATTTGTGGATTCTAACCTCCATAATGTTGAAAACACTTTTTATTGACCAATTTAAATTTAAAATAATTTTTATAAATTACTTACCATATTGAAAATTAGAGGGAAAATTTTTTTGTAAGATTAGCTTCTACCCCCCACCCCACGTAAGACCATGTAGAGATTTTATAAACCCCCCCTCCCCCTAAGGACCCTTACGTAATTAATGAATGGCCCCTTTTAATATCAATCAATTATTTTTAAAAATAATAAATAATACATCTTTTTTTTTTGAATAATATAATTATTATTTGGATTTAAATATAAATAATTCAATTTTGAAATATTTGTAATTGAAAGTTTTCATATTAGTTTAAATGATTTTAAATTAATTTTAAAAGTAATTTAATTTTCCAACAATTTAGAATTATTTCATTATAAATATTATATTCTTGAAAAATATAATTACTAATTTTGGCATTAAGTTTTAATAGCATAATTATTTAAAACCATAATTGTAACTTTTTTGAGAGCATGAAACGTCTTTGTGAAAAACATAAAGTTCCTCTTTTTACTAATATTATCCCGTTATGTTATAAATTAAAGAAATCATGAATTTTATAGTAAGAAAAAGTTTATTTTGTTGAATTTTCATTTTTTTGTTTTACTTCTTTTTATTTTTCGCTATGTGATGCGCTCCGAAGAAAGGGACCTTAGAAGCAAAAAAAATTGTAGGTTTTGTTTAAAAATTTTTTGAAGTAAAAATACACAAAGAGGATCAACTTTCAATACGTTTATTTCTTCATTACAACCAAAGTATTCAATAAAAACTGATTTCGACTTTAAATAAATAAAAAGAAACTTTTAATCAAGGTGAAAGTCCCGTAGACATAACCTAAAATTCGTTTACTTTTAAGGTCCCCTTCTTCAAAAAAAATGATTCTTTAATGTAAGCTCTTAATAAGTTGTTAAAAAAATTTATTAAAACTAATCAATAATTTTTATTTTGTAACAATTTTTATTAGGGTCCAATAGACCCTAGTGTGATAAATACGTGTTTTTACACAATTGTGACTTAATTTTTTTTATTTCGGCATAGTGTGAAATGTTTTAGTTATTTTAAAAATTATTTTATTTTATGAACCAATGAATAAAAAAAAAATTTTAATTTACAGAGATTAGAGCAACGTCATCGTATGGAAGCTGAACTCCGTCAAAGGATAGAACAATTAGAAAAGCGTCAAACGCAAGACGATGCAGTTTTAAATGTAGTCAATCGATATTGGAATCAATTAAATGAAGACATTCGTGTTTTACTTCAAAGATTTGATGCCGAAACAGCCGATGAATCAGAAAATAAAAGTAAAAAAAAAAAAACATTATTATTTTATTTTTTTGCACAACATTTTTGAATTGAAATTTTATTAAAAAAAAAATAAAATTAATTATTGACAGATGAAAGTGAAGCCACTACCTCTTTTCTCATGCAACTTTCGTCTTGGGATAAAGAAGAACTTGACGATAAATTGGCTAATCGAGTTCAAGTTTCAAAACGTGCCGTTTCAAAAGTTGTTCAAGCCTTCGATCGACTTTCTCAAAGAAATGAAAAAATTACTATTGCTCTCAAAGGCGAATTTGAAGGAGGTATTTTTCTTTTTTTAATTCAAATAAAAAAAAATTAATAAAACGGCTTTTGAATTAAAAATATTTTTTTTGCTTTACAGAAGAAGCACCAAATATCGATGAAGTTGTACGAAACGCAAATACGGAGATTCAAACGGAAAATAGAAATTTACAAGCTATTAATCTTCAGCTTCATGAGAAATATCATACAATATCGCTTAAGGTAATTATTTAATAATCAAAGAATTTAAAAAAAAATTATTAGCGGAAAATATCACTTTCGAGAAAATTTTAAAAAATGTAAACTTTTTCATAATAAAATTTTTTTAGTATAATTTTAATAGAAATTTATTTTTTTAAATTAGTTTAAAAAAAGGAAAAATTCTACGTTTTTAGATGTCAGAACTTCAGGATACAATAACGGGCAAAGATACGTTAGCGGCTGAATTGCGAAATCAAGTCGATGATTTACAGTACGAATTAAATAAAGTTCGTGCACGAAATGACAAATTGGAACATCATTTAGGAGAAGCTATTGAAAAATTAAAAGCATTTCAACAAATTCATGGATCTGATGATAAGGGTAGTAATAAATCGAATACAATTGTTCCTTCCAGTGTATCGCAGACAAAAGTCGAAGATCTACAGAGAGAATTAGAAGAGACACGGGAAATGGCTAATAATCGACTTCAAGAACTTGATAAACTTCATCAACAACATCGCGATGCACTCAAGGAAGTTGAAAAATTAAAAATGGACGTGAGTAAACAAAAATTATTTTTTTTTTCTTAAATTTTGTCAACATAAATCCTAATTTTTTTGAAGGTAAAATTTTTTATTAATAGAAATTTTAATAGATTCTACATTCATTTTATTGATTTTATTTTCAAATTAATAAAAAAAATTTTTATTTAAACAAATTATTATTAAGCAAAATTTTCTTTTAATAGAATTTCTACTTAGTCGATTTTTTAAATAGTAAAATTCCACATTTCATCAAAAACTTTATTTGTTGAAAATTTTATTTGTACAAATTATCATTTAAGAGAAATATTAAATCACAGAATTTTTATTTGACCGAAATTGCAAAAAGCCGAACAAATATCCAACAAAAAAAAAAAAATTGTGGCTCATTCGAAACGCTTAGAGCAAAATTTTGTGATGTGTAATTTTCATTTTTGTTTTAAATTAATTTAGAACGAATGTTATTTTTTTTTAGATTCGACAGTTGCCAGAATCTGTTATCGTTGAAACTACCGAGTACAAATGTTTACAATCACAATTTTCTGTTTTATACAACGAATCAATGCAATTGAAAACACAACTAGATGACGCCAGACAACAATTGCAAACAAGTAAAAATGCTCACTTACGGCATATTGAAATGATGGAGGTAGGTTTCTACTATTAATTTATTATTTATTTTTTTATTCACTTAGAAAATATCAAAGTTCTTAGAGATATTTTATTTAAATTGTACACGGGTTTACAAAATTTTTACCCTTCATTAAACGAAAAATACATAATTTGTTGAAAGAAAAGAAAAATTAACAGAAAAGTTGTCCTTGCAAAAAGAAACATACAAATTAAAAAATGTGATCATTAAAATCACTCCAAGTGACTTAAATAAGTAGAAAGTTCTTGCGCAAATTCACTTTTAGAATTATTAATAAATTCCACACTTTAAGCATGATTCGCTTCACGATAAAGTCGAGTGAGAGGTGAGTTACTACCTAAATTTGTGCTGTGGAATGGCACTTTAACAATGGACCCTTTCCCTTATGGAAATATATGGTATCCTCATGATTGACCGCAGTTCCAAATAATCATGACTAAAGTAGTCAGTACCAAGTTGTCTGGCAGCAAATCTCAAGAAAATATTCTAAACTCTCTCAAGCCTCACTTTCTGATATTCATACTGAGAGGAATATATTATTGATAAGAAATCTACATGAGGCCTGACAAGAGAAAAGAACAAAATCAATAATTTCCCAATAACAATCGTTATAGTTTAGAGCAGGGTCACAAGTCACGCTGCCGATTAACCCTCGTTAAAGGAGCACCACAGATGTTATAATAAAAATTTATTATTTTAATTTTCCTATGAAATGACATTATATTACATTTATTTACATTTAAAGGCAAAAAATTCTTAATAGACCACATATAAACTCTATCCAGGTCCTCTTGTAACGCATAAATGCAAGATAAAGAAGTGATTAGTTTAGAAAATTTTAAGTCGTCTGCATAAACAAGAAATGTGATATGAAGAAAATAATTTTTGATATTATTTATATATATCAGAAAAATAAGAGGACCAAGATAAGAGTCCTGCGGTACAGGTCCGAGAAGAGTCAGAAGCGTGCCCATCACGATGATCGATCTGGGACAAAGAGACTCCTCCTGGCGTCACTCAAAGAAGGTCTATAATAAATCGTTGTCAGTCTTGCAGATAGAATCCACTCATTCGTTATTAAAAATGTCCGAGTGTGAAAAAACCCAGAGGAAGCAAAAAGTGGGAAAAGACTGGATGAGGAGAAATCAAGTCAAGAATCAAGTATATAATTTCGGGATTTTCTTTGTAAAGTAAACAGTTGTGAAAATAAGAGATAACTGCAAGTGAATCTGTTACAATCAGAATAAGTTGAGGATTTAAGGTCTTAGCATAAAGAATAGCTCTGAAAATATTAAAAGTTTTTGCTGTAAGGATAGGGGAAAAAGGTTACAAAGGAATACTATGGGAGTATTCAGTAGCTTAATCGAACAAGGCCACAGAAGCCAACCCCGAGTCCGGATACAGAGATACGTCGGTATAGATTAATCTGTAATCAGAATAGTTTGTGGTAATCAACTGATAAAAGCAGACCTCAGAGGAAGAATGATTCTGCATTTCGTGGCCAGAGTGGCCAAACTCCGTTTTATAGCAGAGTTCAACAATAGTGTAAATGTGAGAGTATGAATTGAGGAGCGACAGTTTCTCCAAGTTAAAGCTAGGCTTATTTCTGTATGCTTTGCGGAGCAAGAGTTTAAGGCTGAGGATAAATGTCACAAATTAGGTTACGGTATACACAAAAGATGATTGAATCACTCACCACTATATGTACATTAAGAAAGGACTTCCTAGGTTTTGAGAAAATACAGCAGGTCTTGGTTTGTGCGACATCCACGCCAAGTTCCTTCAGCGAGATGGTCAAGCGGCTGAGAATAAAGAATAAACTTGAATTCGCGCAAGTAAAGACTGAAAAGAATGGGTTCCGCACGCCATCCTGCGGAACACCAACACTATAAGTTCTGAGGTTGGAGCAATCTGCATCGAAAGAGATGCGTCTATTAGCTGTAATAAAAGAAACGAAATTAATTTTTTTACGAGGGAAGTGGAAAATCTGCATAACTCTGGAGGCCTACTTCTAAGTCAGGTACCTGAAACCCTTACTCGCAGGTTATGTTGGGATGACCGCTCTTGTTCTGTCCGACCCACTCATCCTCCTGTCGTCCTCCGTCATCATTACTTGCGAAATGAAGGACACGATGTTCCTCCAAGAGTCAGCGCTCTGCAAGATAATAGAAACCAACTGGAGTTTTCAACTGCGACTTCAGTGACTACAGCCGAGAACATGGCTTGCCTAAGTTCACGCCAGTGCCCGCAAAAAAGAGAGTGTGCTCCGCGTCGTCAACGACCCGACAACGCTTGTGTAAGGTAGTAGCCAACTTCGCCGTGTTTTCTTTCCAACCATGTTGCGAGGTGGAGAATCAGGCGGTAGGTCCACCTACCTTTTTACTCCCCATCCCATATTTTCTGCTATTTCTGAACAAGTCTACTTCTGGACTCCCTGCGTATTATCGGTTTAAGTCTATTGCTACGCTCTGAAGTAACCGCCAGATCTTTGTTAAGGTGGAAAATTTCTTTTCTTGACATCGCCAATAAATTTATTGGCGGTAATCTAGCGAGTACTAGAACAGCGCAAGTAGACACCGTTTTGAAGGCTGACACTATTCTTTGTACTGGGTCTCTCTGTATCGCGAGAAGCCTGTTAGAGATGCTGTGGATTTTTAAGGCCGAAGCCCAATCAGGGCCAGCATAAAGTTGCTTTGCTTGAACCACTGTCGCCACTAGATTTCGTTTCTTTTCCCTGGGGCCACCGATATTGGGCATCATCTTCGAAAGGTTTCCCATGCACAATTCGACCATTGAGATATGATACATTGAAAAGATTCTGTTCACATATCAGCTTAGGGATGATTAATTTCAATGTCATTGGACAAACACCTAAAAGAAACATGTGAAAAAAGTGAAATTAAATTATTTTAAGCAAGCATTTATTTGAAATATTTTAAAAGACGTCAATGTTCGCTATTATAATATTATAATTACACATTTTTTATTGCAGAATTCGAAAGAGTATATTAAATATATTCTATTTTTCTATACAGTTAAAATTCGATAAAATATAAGTTAGATCCCTCTTCGATTCGCGGCTTCAATTCTGATCTCGATATAAGACACATTTTGCAGAATTGATTGGATGCCGGAGACAAATATCCGTAGACATCACTCACTGCTAATCCGTCTCCAGAAAGCGTTGTGAGAGTAGTATAATTTTTACTCCTTCGTCAGATTCCAATTTAATCAAATCTAGCAGGAAAAGCTTCAATATTTTTTTAAATCCGTGTTTCTTAACATCTTCGGTATAACTTGAGGATACGACATGAATGCTGCTGTCACCAGAATTTAAATGTGGAGGCAGATTTTGAATTCGAAAGTAAATTTATGAATTCCAGTTTTAGAACCAATAGGATTTACTATTTCGAAGTCATCGTAATACAGTTCAATGCGAATCGCGTGTCTATATGTTTGCAAAGATGTGTGATTCTTATAACATTGACCATCCATAAATCCTGCTAAAATATTTTCTTCAGACTCCCTTTCCGAAAGAATTTCACTGTTTGACAATACCATAGTTAGAACATCGATTATAGGAACGTATTGAAAAGTTTCGGAAACTTCGCTTGGCAAATAAGTATTAGATTCTTTATCCCATCGTTGATTACCTCTTTTACCTAGAGGTTCTATATAATTGTAATATTCTTTGAGGGAATCAATTTGTTGATCTAAAGATTTTAAATTTTGGTAAGGACTGTCGAATTCAAAATGCTCTAATAAATCTTTTACCTCTGCTTCTTCTCTCATGTCACGTCGATCAAAGAACTGAGTAACAAGATTTTTAAAATAATTTACAACCTCAAACAAAAGTTCTTCTGACTCATCAATTACTTCCGAAAGCAAAGCAAAGCTTCTTCTTCTTCCGGAACTTGATTTACTGCTTCCACTTCAGGAACAGCTTCATTATTTTCATAATTTTCTATACCAAATCTTATTTTAGATTGAACTCTTGCGTTTTCTTTGTTCAGTTCCTTACATTTTTTATTTTCTTCATGGACATCAACATCACTGCTAATGTAAATCTTTCTCGTTGTTTTGTCCCAAAGTCTGTAGTTCGAAGATTCACCATCATATCCAACAAAGATAACTTTTTGCGATTTCGGATAAAATTTTCTTTTCTCTTTTGGAATGTTTAAATTAAGCATCCGATTCGAACACTTTTAAATGCGCGATTTTTTGTTTTCGGTTAAACCATTTCTCGAAAAGTGTCATAATTTGACCTGGCTGGATCACTCTGTTAAATATATAACACGCTGTGTTGACTTCCTATGTCCAGAGTTTCTTTTCTATTCCACTGCTGATCAGCATTGATCGTGCACTTTCCACAAGTGTTCTGATTTCCCGTTCAGCCCTTCCATTCTGCTCATGAATATAGGGAGTAGAAAATTCATGCACTATTCCATTTTCTTTAACATGCTTGGAAAATGCGCTACACGTGTATTCAGTTCCATTATCTGAATGCAACACTTTAACCCTATTTCCAGTTTGTTTGAAAATAAAAGCTTTAAATTCTTTATATTTGCCAAATACTTCGAACTTGTGTCAGAGGAAATATACTTTTCTAAAGCTTGTAAATTTATCCTTGAAAGCCACAAAAAAATTTGAACCTCTTGGTGATTTAATATTTACAGGTCCACACACGTCTGTGTGTATTTTCTCGCCTGCCTTAAAACACTTTACATTCTCGATTGAATAATGTGGTTTACGAGATTGTTTTCTCATTACACATACTGCACAAAAGAATTTGTTATTTTTACTGTCCAAAAAATCATAATTAGTGAAAGCTTTACCTGTTTTTACTACAATTTGAATATTTACGTGTCCCATACGCTTATACCAAAGCTTTAACATGTTCATTTTATCCGTAACTACGCAGAATTTCACGGGCATTTTTACTGTAAATAGCATTTGAAACAGATTCTCGTACCGCTTTCCAATTGAAGTCACTTTTCCACTAGAGTCACAAATCTCACATCTGTCTTTATAACTGTCGTATGAAAAACCTTTATTGTTCACTGATCCGATGGAAAACAAATTTATTCTCAGTTCAGGCACTAAAAGCACGTTTTTCATTTATCTCCTGACGCACTGTTCATTTACATTTTCAATAATTGTCACTGTCCCTATGCCAACTGCACTTAACACTTTGTCATTTGCAATTTTCACAACATGATTTTCAGTTAAAGGTTCAAAGCAAGCAAAAAACTCTTTTCTACAAGTCATATGCATACTTGCACCAGAATCAGCAATCCACACATCAACATCTTTCGTTGTAATTTTTGAATGTAGTACTTGTACATCACCTGTGTAAACTACTGTCTTCGGTATTGACAGTTCACTTTCGCTTTGTCTAAACTGCCTCTAAACATCATTAACAACTGTATATTATTATTGTTGTCACTGTCCACTGCACTATAAACTTCTTTATTATTTGTCACTACTTAATTAGTGACATCACTGATGTATGCTTCTTGTTCTCCTGTAGATTGTTTCTTTCCGCCTTTTTCTGCTTATAATCTTACGGGACATTCGCGGAACCAGTGTCCTGTTTCTTGACAGTATGAACATTTTGTCCGTTTTTTAAGGGCTTCAATTTTATTTTTCTTACTTGTTCCCTCGTTTTTCTTGTTCTTTCCTTTAGGATCGTGGATATTTCTTTTTAACTCGAGTGCCTGAATTTGAAGAGCTATTAATGAAGCATTTTCTTCCGTTTCAGTCATCCGCTTGTCTTCACGAATTAATCGAGCAATGAGAGCATCATTTTTCCTTTCAGCTTTCCACAGAAAAAATCTGGTGTTATTTTTGTTGCGGGTAATTTTCTTAAATGCTGAAACCCATAAGATTTAACCCAGATTTAGGGTGAAATTTGTTGCGTGTTATTTTAACACCAATTCTGGTGTTAAAATAACACTTTGTTTTTCTCGGCATGCATTGCCAAGCCATTCGGAACGTAGAAAATTTTGGTGGTATGCTGCTTAATACTTTGATTCCACTGCTGTATTAGAGGGCTTATCATTGTGATCTGCAAGCTTTTTACAGATAGATTCAAATTCTTCAATTTGCTGCGAAATTAATTCTCCTTTTTTTATATGAAAAGAATAACATTGTTCCCACGCACACACGCAACCATGCTACATACCTGAACCATACAAAATATCATTCATTCTACAAGAAATTTAACAGAAGTATTCAGAGGATCTAGAGTTTGTGTGTTATTCAAAGAACGTTTTTTATTTTCATTAATTTGTTTAAAGTAAAACTGACTGTTTTATTTTCAGCATTCTGTTTTAGGTAAATGAGGGTAATATGTCTCCGAATGTCAGGGCAGGCGATTGAATATTTGTGGATTTTTCCATTTTGTTTCACTATTATATTATTTGTGTGGAATTGTTTATCAAAATATTCGCGTTTATTTAATTACAATTTAACTGTTTTCTAGAAGACAGAAGTTATTTGAAGTTAAATTTATTTTATTTTCATTAGTTATCAAAATAAGAGTATAGCAGATATCTGTATACAGAAGTAAACACAAGACGATTATTTGAATTTCTTTAATTTTTTATATCTTACTTTACCTGATTTGAAGGAATTATACTTGTATGCAAGGATCTGAGTTAAAAGGACGTTGCAGCACGTTGTATGACCCAGTAGTTTGTCTTCTGGTTGCAATTCTGCTGCCCGCTTCTCAGTTGAACCCTACGTGCACGTGGTTATTATATGCTAATTACGTTGTTCTTATTATTTCAGAAATTATAATCTATTTGTTATTTTTAATTTCATTGATTTATTTATGTATTTTAATCCCTCTATCTTTTTCGATAGAACCACGTACTGCGCGCGAAATTTTAAAAAAGACAAATAAATTAATTTTAGTTATTAAATACGTAGTTGGACTTAAAATTCCATTATTTTCAAAAATTTCAATTTAAAACCTTTTAAAATTTAATTATTTCTATAATTTTCCATCTAAAACTTTCTAAAAAAATAATTTCAACTATAACACAGGCCAACAAAATTTACTTTTCATGCACATCAGGTTTTCGAGTTATTCTAAACTTAAAGTGCAAAAAACCCGTTTTTAACTATATTTGAAAACATGCAACATCTAAAGACAATTTTTTCTAAAAGGTAAATATTGCATCTGAAAGTGCTACTCTTCCCCTTTAAAAGCCATTTTGAAAATTTAAATGCCTTCATTTGAGTCATTTGAAATTGGCACTACAATCTTAAAAAATGAAAAACCGACAATGAATTCTAGGTAGATTAACAATAGTTCTAGAGTTCTATAAATTTTAAAACAATAGTTCCATAGATTTAGACCAAAAAACGTGATATTGAAAAAATAAGGTGCTAACTTCACCCAGCACTATAATTTTTGCAAAAAAGAATTCTGAAATATTATTCCTATAGAAAATACAGAGTTCTAGAGTTCTCTTATAAAACAAAAAATAGTATCCGTTAAATGGATTATGTTTGGATATATTATTCCATTAATTTTCACAAATAGAGGAAAAGGTTCCTCCTCCTCTACTACATTGCTATTTTTTTATTATGAAACAAATATTGATCAATATTTAGTTTTACATTTTTGATTTTAGTAATTATCGGCTTGTTTTTTTTATTTTTAATATTTTTTTTTTAGTTTGTTTCTTTTCATTAAATTTTTTTTTCTGTTATTGTTTTTATCTTTTTTTGTTTGTGTAGCCTTATTGGCTACTTCAATTGTTGTGGTTTTATTAGTGATGCAGTAGTCGCTGGCAGAGATTGTTAGAGGACCTGCCTCATCTGTTGCGCCATCGCACACAGTACTCGTCGCCTGACTTTTTTTTATTATTAATGCCATCTATAGAAAAAAAATAGAAAAAAAATTTTCTTTTGGCTATATATAAAAAATAAAAAAAAATATATCTCTAATTTTTATTAATGCATGCGTATTTTACAGATTTAAGATTTGTTTTATTTTAATCTATAATAATTGTTGTAATACTAATTTTATGATAAGTATTAGCACTGTAGCATACCTCAAAATTTAGTCAATTACAAACACAATTTCTTTTGACAATCACGAAATAGCACTGAATTAACCAAATGACAGTTTGTACACTACAATTTTATGAATTTATATTTTCCTACTTAATTTTGATATTTCAATTTTCTTTTGATTATTTTTAATGTATTAATATAATTGGTTTCTGTTATAATAAGGTAATTGACCAATTATATTATTTATTTGATTTAGGCGCTATTTATTTCAAATTTGAAAATATATAATTATTTATTATGTATATTTTTTTTTTTTAATTTATTAGGAGGAACAATTTTAAAAATTTTTTTTTTAAATTGTTCCTTTTTGTATCACATATATTATTTAATATAAAACACATATTTTTTAAACATTTGTTTTTATATCAAATAAGTTCGCCTCGAGTACGGAACCCTTGATTTCAGTGCGAGTGTAACTTGCACTTGTCCGATTTTTTGAGTTAATTAATATATCTTATGATGTAAATAATAAATTGTAATTTAAAATTAATTTTTCTTTTTAGAGTGAAGAACTTATGGCTCAAAAGAAATTACGCGGAGAGTGTATTCAACTTGAAGACGTTCTAGCCCAATTACGTAAGGAATATGAAATGCTACGTATTGAATTTGAACAAAATTTAGCAGCAAATGAACAAACAGGACCAATAAATCGAGAAATGAGACATCTAATAACTTCACTTCAAAATCATAATCAACAATTGAAAGGTGAAGTTCATCGTTATAAACGAAAATATAAAGACGCTTCAACTGAAATTCCAAAATTAAAAAAAGAAGTCGAAGAATTAACTTCAAAACTCGGTCAACAAAATACGCAGGACAATAAAGAAGGAAATAATTCTGATGGCAGTGGCAAAGAAGAAGATCCTTCTAATCCTGTACCTGGTTCGGCTCAGGTAATTTTATTTTTAGTTTTTTAAATTTATTTACTATCTACTTCCGGTTAGATAAAAAATTAATTTTTTATAGAAGTGAAAAATTTGAAAATTGTTTTTTTTTGTAGATAAAAGAAGAAAGTAATGTATTAATAAAACGAGAAGTTGGAATTGATGAAGAATTAGAGACAATTGAAGTGGGTGAAAATGAAGGAAATAAAGTAGCTCATGAATCATCTACATTAACATCACCAGTATTAAAAAAAGAAAAAGACATTAAAAGGGAGAAGGATATGAAAAAGGAAGCTGTAAAAACAGAACATCGTGATCCAACTCATAGAGCATCGAAGGATGCTAAGGCTGTGGAAGCGGAAATTGTTCGAGATTTAAAAGCGCAACTGAAGTAAGTTTTTTTTTTTAATAAATCAAAAATCAGTTTCTATAGAACTGTGAACAATTTTTTTTTCAACTTATGAAAAATAAATCTCAACTCTTTCACACGCCTAGGGGATAAATATTTATTTCACAAATAAAAATCTCAAGAACTTTAATAAACATCAATGTTATTTTTTTTAGTCGACTTTAACGTATTTTTTTAAGAATAGATACTTTCACAATACAAAGTGATTTTTATGTTTAGGACCCCCTAAAAAAATTTTTTTTTTAATTCCACTTTTTTTGTTTAAAAAACGAAAAAAATTAAATTAAAAAAAAATTTTAGGGGGTCCGGAACATAAAAATGACTCTGTATTATAAATCGATTGTGTCCAAGACTTTCTATTGTTTAGAAGAAAAATCTAAATATTAATTAAAAACTCTTAAAATAATTTTTAAAAAATTTCTAAATTCTGGACAAATTTATTTAGAACAAAGAAGTTATTGGTAGTTCTTGAACCGATTAAAAAAATTAAGAAAAATTACGTAATTTTTAAATAAGTTCGTAAAAGTTTGAAATTTTGATCAAAAAAAGTACGAAAATTAGGTACTTTTGCCTAAAAATAAAATTATGTTGTTCTTTTACTACATACCGTCAATCGTGGCTATAACACTAAAAAAAAACGCTACTTTTTTTACTTCACAAAAATTTAGAATTTAAATTTTTTAAAAATATTTCACCTCTTGCGTTATGTTGTAGACATCCGTCTAAAAGTATCCTGTAAGTTAAATGACAAAAAAAAAAATTTTTACCAGAGTTTTAGTAACTTGAAGTGGTGAGTATAATAGCCCCAAACGTGAGGCTATTATATTCAGTTGTTGTTCCTCAACAAAAAAAATGTTGAGGATATATTATAAATAAACAAACATTACTGAGTATAATAGCTCCAAACGTGGGGAAGGAAAACAGCCCCGCGTTTTGGGGCTATTATACTCAGTAAAGTTTGTGTATTTACAAAAGATTCTCAACATTTCTTTTTTATACAGCTTTAGCTATATGAAATCTTTTCTGCAGATAGTCTAGATTACGATTAAAAAAAATTGAAAATGGAAAAAAAAAATTTTTTTATAACAATTGTTTAACAAATTTTGAAATTAAACATTGAAATTTTACTAAAATCTATATTTATTAAAAACGGTGTAATTTTTTTTTAAATGATATTTTTTAGGTTAATTAAACAACATAATTTAATTTTTAACATGCTCTTTATGTTAATTTAGAAGAAAAAGTTACAGAATTAACTTTGAAAAACATATGGGCGATTCCACGTGAGATTTACCTTTGACCTTTTAAATTCGTCTAAATATATTTTTTCTTATTCTTTGTAGAAAAAAAAGGTTTACGTATTTTATTATTTTTTTATAAGTGATTTTTAAAAATCTGATTTTTTCAAGTTTTTTTTTTGAAATACACATAATTTCAATGACATGTGACTCTAAAAGTATTGAATTTAGGAATTATGATTAAGATACAAAAAAATTTCAGTTTTTTATTGACTTTTAAAATATGTTAACGAAAAAAAAATTTTGGAATTTGTTTATAAAAAACAGCGATTTTTCATAAACAAATTAAATTTTTTTAAATTTAGGCGCGATTTTTTTTATTTTTTTCTTTAATTTTTACACACATGAAAATAAAAAGAAAATTTTGTAATAAGTTTTGGAGTGGGCCTGATGATCTTTTTGTTTATATGATTTGTTTAAAAAAAAAATTTTACTTTTTTTTCGTTTTTTTTTTTATTTTTCAAAATGAAAAGTGTTTTTGACACTAGGATCTACTAGTAAACTCATAGAAAAGCAAATTGAAATACATTTTATTTTGAAAAATAAAAAAAAAACTAAAAAAAAGTAAAAATTTTTTTTTAAAACAAATTATATAAACAAAAGGATCATCAGGCCCACTCCAAAACTTATTACAAAATTTTCTTTTTATTTTCATGTGTGTAAAAATTAAAAAAAAATTTTTAAAAATCGCGCCTAAATTTAAAAAAATTTAATTTGTTTATGAAAAATCGCTGTTTTTTATAAACAAATGCAAAATTTTTTTTCTTTCGTTAACATATTTTGAAAGTCGATAAAAAACTGAAACTTTTTTGTATTTTAATCATAATTCCTAAATTCAATACTTTTGGAGTTACATGTCATTGAAATTAAGTGTATTTCAAAACAACTTGAGAAATTCAGATTTTTAAAAATCACTTATAAAAAAATAATTAATTTTAAGAAGTGAGTATAATTACCCAGAGAATTTTCGTTTTTTAGTTTTTCACACCTCTTAAAATACGTAATAAAAAATCAGAACTAAATTGACAACATTTGCAATATTTTGCGAAATACTAGAAAACTCTTCGAAATCCAGTATAAAGTTTTGCGAATGTGAAAAAAAAACTTTTTAAGACTTTTTTTACTTTATGAATTTTTTTTAACGTTCTGACAAAAAATTAAGTAATAACATTTAGGGCCCTCTGTAGTAAAACTATCAAACAATATTTATACTAAGCGGCAAGTTTAAACATTTCATTATAAATATTTTATTAATTAAAAACTGGTACTGGGTATAATAGCCCCTAGATGAGTAGAATCGCCCCAGAAGAGATATATTAAATTCAATAATTTTAATACGTTCTATAGAATTATTATAGTGAATTTCTATATTCTAGTCAAATTCCAAAGAACTTTTTTATTTAGGTCTTTAAAAATTTTGCTTAAATTTGTAATTAATAACTCACGGTGCGCCAGAAGGTGGTTTTAATAAAAATGAATTGGCACTTAAAAATTCTTTTTGATTATGATTCTTAGATGAATAACAAACATTTCTCAATAGTTTTTAAAATCAGTTTACGTGCACGATTTAAATAAAATTGAGTTTTTATATAAAAACAGTGTTTTATGGGGAATCAGAATTTATTTAATCTAATAAATACTGTAATAAATGATAAAATAATTACTTATTTTCAATTTTACATATAAATAATTATATTGCCGTAGTGTGTGTGTCCAATTTTAAAAAATTAAATTTTAATGTTAAAAGAACGATTTAAAGAGTGACAAAATTTATTTAAGAGAGTCGAATGGTCTCTGAAATTTTTTGGCAAGAAGAGACCTTTAAGTATCGCTCTATAAAAACGGCACTAAACGTGAAAATGATAAACATTGATTTTAAAATACTTTCTTCTCGAAAGACGGACACTTTTTACAAAAGCAGCTAGAGATCCTTATCTTATATAAATTTCCTAATTCCGAAAGATTATGCGAATCCATACAAAAACACGATTGCAAAACGAAAAGTAATATAATGACAGGTACATTACCTCCTGCCGCCGTCAGATGGCAGCAGCAGGCAGGTCGCACAAAGTCGCGATAATTAAAGCTCTCTTCTTGCCAAAGAATTTCAGATACCGTTCAACACTCTTAATGCATAAATATAAAAACGAAACAAGAAAATAACTTCATTGTTAATAAATTTATATGAACCCAAATCTAAAACATCTATTATCTATACGCATATAAGTATACATTAAATGAATTCTGGTTCCTCATAAAACACTATTTTTAAATATTTAAAACTTAATTTGTTTTAAATTGGGCACGTAAGCTGATTTTAAAACCTATTGAGAAAAGTTTTTTATTCATCTTAGAACCATAATCAAAAAGAATTTTTAAGTGCCAATTCATTTTTATTTAAACCTCCTTCTGGCGCACCGTGAACTCTAAAAACAAAAAGAATAACTGTAGCTTTATTTTTTTTTTTTTAATTTTTGTTATTTCTGGGTAGTGAAAGAGTTAAACAAATTTTTTTTTACCAATATTTTTACATTTTTAATTTTATTTTTAATAGAAAAGCCGTTAATGAAATGAAGGAAATGAAACTGCTTTTGGATATGTACAAAGGTGTGGGAAAGGAACAACGCGATAAAGTTCAACTTATGGCTGCTGAACGTAAAACGAGAGCTGAACTTGAGGAATTGAGACAACAAATTAAGAAAATACAGGTACAAAATTGTTTATTATTAAGGGTCCCTATCCCATTAACATAACCTTAAACTAAAAAGTTGTTTTCAACAGGAAATAAAACTGTAAATAAAATTAATTTCAGTCAAATTCGAAAGATTCAGTTGTACAATTTTCATAGAAATTTGATAAAAATTATAATTTTTCACTAAATTTTAAGAAAAAAAAAACACAAAATGATTATTAATTATTATTTAACAACAAATTTTAACTGAAAATAATTTTTTTTTTGAAAATTATATAATTCGATCTTTTGAATTTAAGTGAAATTAATTTTTAAATATGTCTTTAGTTCTGTTAAAATCTAATTTTTAGTTTGAGGTTAAGTTAATGGGTTGAACGTTGAACCTCCTTGGGTGTTTTCGGCATTCACCTCAGAGTTAACTCTAGAGTTAACAGTGGTGCTCAATGATATTATCAATGAAAATTTATTTACCTAAATAAAATAATTGATTTTC
Organism: Leptopilina boulardi; assembly: GCF_019393585.1. NCBI lineage: Eukaryota > Metazoa > Arthropoda > Insecta > Hymenoptera > Figitidae > Leptopilina > Leptopilina boulardi. The sequence continues at coordinate 3,005,589 of NW_026137909.1, forward strand.
TATTTTCATCACCCTGAGTTTGAAGTTAGTTGTCCTTGTTTGCTTACTTTTTTTTAATTTATACGTATTTTTTGTTTTTCATTTAAAAATGGAACATATTTTTGCTACCCATAAACGTGTTATTTTTTTAAAGTTTATAATTTTCAAATTTTTCATTATTTCCCTAACTTTAATTAATCTGAATTGTTTTAGAAACTAGATTATTTATTTTAATTAAAGTTGTTTTTTATAAATAAAAAGTTAAAATAATTTTTAATAAAAATAAATTATTATGTTTCAATTTACACTTTTCAAAACAAACAATTCGTTCACAAATTTTGTCGACCATTAAAAGTTAGGACTGACCCTTTTTCTTTACTCTCGCAAGAAAACAGAGTTAACTCTGGGTCATCTAGTAATAAATTTTTGGGGACTTTTATGAAATCTAGAAACAAAAAATTTTATTTTAACATTACATTACTAGAATAAAAGGCCCGTTTCACATGTTGTTACAATTGCAAACCCTGCGCCAATCAAAATGAATCGTCTATGCCAAATTGCCAATCAACAACGTTCACAACCAACAGACGAACTGAAAATCAAAATTTACATTTGAGCACCACTGCTAACTCTAGAGTTAACTCTGAGTGAATGCCGAAAACACCCCTTAAAAGTAGATGTAAATTAAATTTTATTTTTTTCAACATAACATTTTTTGCACAATAGCTATTAGTAATTAGTTTCTAATTTTAAATATTTATTTTATTATACTAAGATGTATGGAGGCTTTAAATTATTTAAAATTAAATTTCATTAAATTTTTTGTTTACGTTAAAAAACATTTTTTAATTTCGAAAAATAGAGAAAAATATTAATTTTTTAAAATTTCTTGTATACATTTCTTTAATATGAAGAATATTTTACATAAAAATACAACAAAAAAAATTTTTGTTTTTAAAGGAAAGTAAACGAGAGGAGAGAAAGAAACTAGCGGACGAGGATGCTCAAATGAAAATCAAAAAATTAGAGGAACAAACGTATTCATTACAAAAACAAGTTGCTTCTCAGAAACAGGTAATTAATGTTTTCCCCTGATTTTTCCTTTAGTTTTGCGCATATACCACCAATGAGATTTAGTTTTAAAATATTTTCATTCTTTTTTTTTTCTGAAAAAAGGAAAAGATTGTTTTATTTTTAATTGAAAAAACTTATTTGGGGCGGTAAGTGCGCATGAACTTTTAATTAAGTTGTTATCAGAGACTATGAGCTCGAACGGTGTTGTAACGCTGAACAGAGTTGTGTGTGGCTTCAGGAGGAGGAAGCTCTACTTAACGAAATGGAAGTGACAGGTCAAGCATTCGAAGATATGCAAGAACAAAATTCAAGGCTGATTCAACAATTACGAGAGAAGGACGATGCTAATTTCAAATTGATGACGGAGCGCATAAAAAGCAATCAATTGCATAAACTTGCGAGGTTTGTATTTCAAGATTTAGAGTTCTTTTTTTTATGGCATGTAAACGCGAAATGCAGCTCAACTTTAAAAAAAAATTTATTTCTTCCCTTTTTACCAATTTACCTGATTGTTAATTTGACAGTGTTTTATTCTTTCACTCGCGAACTATTTTAACTTAATAGTAAGCAATTGATTTTCCTCAAATTTTATCAGAAAAAATATATGCCAGTTGAATTTTTTCACGATGGAATATTAAAAATGATTATTTTTACAGGATGTCTAACGGTTAGGAAAGTCAGGGAATTTCTTTAATTTTCTGGAATTTTTTTTAGAATAAATTAAAGTAACTATTAGAGGACGCATGAATATGTTTTAAAAATCATTAGTTAGAATTTTCATTTTATGGAATTTCATTTGTCATAATTATTTTTGAGCCAAATTTTTATTTGTTCGAATTAGTATTTTGCAGAATTTTCATCAAAACAATTTTCTATATTACACAATTTTTATTTTAACCGAAAATTCACTTCACAAAATTTTTATTTGTTCGAATTTTTATTTGTCAGAATTTTTATTTTGCTCAAATTTTCATTTAACATAATAGACATTTTAAAGAAATTTTAATTGGGTATTATTTCATTTTATAGAATTTTCTTTCAGATGAATTTTCATTTGTCCGAAATTGTAAATGGCCGAACAAACAACAGACAGAAAGATTTCGGCGCGATTTTTATAATCAACCAATCACAATTTTTATGGATAATTTTTGATTGATTGATTGATTGATTTTAAAAATCGCACCAAAATCTGTCAGACTATTGTTTGTTTGGCCATTTCCAATTTCGGACAAATGAAAATTCTATCTTATATATAAAAATTCTGTAGTATGAAAAATCGGCTCAAAAATAATGATGACAAATGAAATTCCATAAAATAAAAATTCTAAATAATGATTTTTAGAACATAATAATACGTCCCACTATTAGTTTGAAATTTTTTTTTTCCTTTTTTTCCAAAGCAAATGCAAATTAAAAATTTGGCCTTTACACTCAATTATTAAGCAAATGTGATATATCTTATATTTATTAAGTTAATAATTATTTACTACTATTTATTGAATCTAATAAATGATTTTCTGAACTTTAAAGAATTAATTATTTTTTTTCAGTGAAATATTTGGTTTTTTAATATAAATAAAAATTATTTGTTACAATTTTATTTTACCGGTTCAACTTCAAATAAAGTAAATTATTCATTAATAAGAATAATTATTTTCTTATTTAATGCTAATACCCACATTTAACTTATAAAAATTTTTACTGCGTCGAATCTTAAATTATCGAATTTCTATTTAGCAAACTTATATAAAGTAGATTTTATATTATGCAAAATTTTCAATTTACATTTAACTAAAATTCGATTTAATTTCTATTTAGCAGAACTCTTATAAAGCATTGTTTCTAATACTTCTTTAAAAATTTTAAATTAATATAATTTCAATTTAACGAAATTTATGTCTAGAAAAATTAACAAAAAAAAAGAAGAACTTAGTAGAATTTTTTTTTTAAATGAGAATTTTGTTAAGTAAGAATTAGTACGAATTAAAATTTTCTTTAATAAAAACTTTGTTAATTAAGAATTTTGTTAAATAGAAATTCTGTTAATTGTGGATATATTCAATGACAATTCAGTTAAGTAAATATTTTAATAAAGAGAAAAATAAAAAAAAAAAAGATAAAACCTAAACATTGATTTGTTTTTAATAAATAAATTTTTTAAAACTATTTCTCGCTGGAATGTCTCATTAATTTTAATGATCAACGTTTTTCAGAGAAGAAAAAGATGTCCTAAAGGAGCAAGTAACAACATTGACAACACAGGTAGAAGCTGCTAATGTCGTTGTACGAAAATTAGAAGAGAAAGAACGTCTATTACAAAATTCTCTAGCAACTGTGGAAAAAGAACTTGCACTGAGACAACAAGCCATGGAAATGCACAAGCGAAAAGCAATTGAAAGTGCCCAATCTGCTGCTGATCTTAAACTTCATTTAGGTAATTATTATTAGATTAATTCTTATTTTTCAGTCTTTTTCTTAGACGAGCTTGAGAAATTTGCAGTTAAACATATTTTTAATTGTTTTTTTTTTTTAGAAAAATACCATTCTCAAATGAAAGAAGCACAGCAAGTTGTTGCTGAAAAAACCAGTTCTCTTGAAGCTGAAGCATATAAAACGAAGCGTTTACAGGTAAATATATTTTTCTATAGTTAACATTGTCTACTTATTAATTCGCATTTTTTTTTTAGAATATAAAAACTATTTCTATATTATTAATATTAATAATATAAATTTATTAACATTAATAATTTCATTTCACTGAAGTAGATGATTTATTTTATTTATTTATCTAGTAATTTATTTAATTTAATCATTATTTTTCTTTAAATTTCTAGGAGGAAATAGCGCAACTACGACGAAAGGTGGAACGAATGAAGAAGATTGAATTGGCGGAGACGGTGGATGAAGTGATGGCCGAAGAACTCCGAGAGTACAAAGAAACGTTGACATGTCCCTCGTGCAAAGTGAAGAGAAAAGATGCTGTTTTAACAAAATGCTTTCATGTATTTTGTTGGGATTGTTTGCGCACACGTTACGAAACACGACAACGCAAATGTCCAAAATGCAATTGTGCCTTTGGGGCCAATGACTATCATAGACTTTATCTTTCCACTTGAGAGAAAAAACGTCGGTCTTAAATATAATTTAATGCCTATTTGTAAATACGTATTAGTACACATGCATGTTCGAAAACATTCGATTAAATTTTTTTTACTTTATTATTATTTTTTTTTTTTGTTACTAGTTTATTCATTTATGCAGACGTGAATTCAAAGCAAATGAATTGCAATTAAATGTATGTAAGTTGTGTATTAAAAATAGTAATTTATACAGTAAAATAATTATCATATTTATTCGTAGTATTTTTATTTTTTCCAATTAGAAAATAATATAATTTTTCGAAAAATAGTGAAAAAAAAGTACTTAATACTAAATTATAATTTTTTTTTATATTTATTAATTTGCAAAATAACCATTTTTAATTTTCTTCAACTTTATTTCATTTCTTCATCAATGAAATTCGATGAAATCGTTGGGAAGTAGGTTTCATACTTCCATTTAGGAAAAACTCTCTTGTAGAGTTTCATCAGCACAGTGTCTTGTGATTTCAATTGACCATCAAAGTGACATTTCATGTGACCATGTGTTCCTGTTGAATAAAATTTTTTTTTATTTATTTTACAATATATACATTTTTATGTATTTTCTTATATTATTTCATATATCAAAATATATTTTTAAAAAATTTTTTATCACGTTTTTCATATGGGGAATTCCACGGGAAATTTCCATTCAAAAAATTTTTTTTTCCCAAAACATTTTTTTTTCGAAATCTATATGAAAAATAAGAAAATACTTATTTTTTAATTTGATAAAAAAAATGAAGGAAGTTATGATTTTTTAAATTTTAACGTCATCAACGGCAGTGTATTTTTGAAACATTTTTTTATCTATTGTACGAATGAATAAAAAAATATGCTGTAGGGTCGGTTGGGGTAAATGGGGACAAAAGGTTTTGGAGCTTAATTTACAGTTTTTAAAATTAACTTCAACGTCAATATTTTTACCTCAGATCACCTACAAGAGGTTTTGATTATTGCCAAGCTTTTATCTTGACAATTGGCAGCAAGATAAAAAAAGTTATCGCTCAATGCATAAAAACTTGAAAATCAAAGTCAAACTATTTTAGTATTTTGTCTCGCATTTCAAAGAAAACAGACTTCAAAATCATACCAAATTTTTTTTCTTATTCCTTATGACTCTTATAACAGAAATTCTCTTGAATTTTTGATTATTGTCAATTTCGTTAATAATGACAAGCTGTCCCCATTTACCCTGAGTTTTCAAATTTTTGGGGTAAATGGGGACAGCTTGTCATTATTAACCAAATTAACAAAAATCAAAAATTCAAGTGAATTTCTGTTATGGGAGTCATAAAGAATAAGAACAAAATTTGGTATGATTTTTAAGTCTGTTTTCTTTGAAATGCCAAAGTTGTATAATTGTGTTTCCAAACGGAATAAGTTTCTTTAAAGTTTATATTCCAAAAAAGTGGATTTGTTTTTTATTTTAACAAAAATATTTTAAAGATTTTTAAAAAAAAAAATTTTTTTTAAAATAATAATCCTTTTCGAAGGGTTAAAGTTAAAATTTTTAGAAATAATTAAAATTTCAAAAGATATTGTTAATTTTCAAACAATTATTAAATTTTACAGAACTAAAAATAATTTATCAAACAATTTTTGGAAAACATTTTTTAAATTTAATTGAATTTTCAAAGATTTAAAATTGAGATTTTTAAAATTAATTGAAACTTTAAGTGTTTTGTAATTAAAATTTTAAATGATTTCACTAAAAATTTATTAGAAAATGCGGACAAAATACAATAATTTGAAAATCATTTTTAATTGAAAAATGGTTTCAGATAGTTGAATTTTCAAAGAATATTATTAAAATAGTTTAAAATAATTGAATTTCTTTAGAGTTATAATTGAAATTATTAAATTTCAAAAAAAAAATTTTCGATGGAAAATTTTAGAAATAATTAAATTTTAGATGCTTTTAAATTCAAATTATTGAAAATTCAATTAATTATGAATTCAAATTTTTGAGAATAATGAAATTTTATTTTATTTTAAATTTGGAAAATAATTGAAATTCAGTTCATTTTAAATTGAAAATTTTGGGAAATAATTGAATTTTAATTGAAATTTTGGATAATAATTTAATTTAAGTTCATTTTTGATTGAAAATTTGGATAATTAATTTTGAATAGAAATTTTAGAAAATAATTGAATTTTATTTAATTTTAAATTGAAAACTTGATAAATAATTAAATTTCAAATTAAAAATTGTGGATAATTATTGGATTTTTAATTGATTTTGAATTAAAATTTCGGGTAATAATTGAATTTTAGTTTATTTTGAATTGAAATTTTTAAAAAATAATTCAATTTTATTGTGATATTTTTTTTTTAAATTATAAACAATTGTTAAATTTCATAAAAATTTGAATTGAAAAATAATTTTGATATAATTGAATTTGTGATGTATTTCATTAAAATTATTAAAAATACTTAATTTAGTGAAGAATCATTTTAGTTCAAAATTTGTTAAATAATTGAATTGAAGAAGATCTGAAGATCTACATTTTATACTAGAAAAATGTATTTTATTTACTTTTTTTTCAAATGTAAAAAAAAATGTCGCATTTTATTAAAAGAAGTCGATAAAAGTCGTATTTTTGAAAAAAGTCGGAAAAAGTCATATAATCCGAGGCCTGTAAACATATAATTTTCATTATTATCATTTAATATGTAATAATATTCTAATAAATTAAATTATTATTGATAATATTAATCTTTAATTTCTTTATAACAAACAACAGCAAGACTTGCAAAATAAAATGGTCTACTGGACCCATAGTATCAGTTAAGGGTTAAAAATGGTTAAAAAAAAATAATCATGAATTTTTTTTAATCCAAAAATTTTGAAAATTTTTCTCAATTAAATTTTGAAATATTCTAAATAACATTTTTTAAAAATATTTTAATGAATTATTCTTAATAAAGAATTCTATTTTATTTATCACAAATATTTGGTTTGTTATTAAGTTTTTATATGATAAAGTAGTAAATAAAACAAATTTAGTTTTTAATATTTATTGAAAATATATTTATTTCAAAACTTTTTTTAATTATTTGACTCAATTTAATGAAGAATATTGACCTTGGATAAATTTTTTAAGAGACTTTTTTGTTCTTTAAAGTCGATCCGAAGCTTGATTCAATCGAATTTTCATTTCGTATAGAGTTTTTATAAAAGCGAATTCTATCTATTAATTAAAAATTAGTTGAAATAGAAAATTAACTAAATAAAACTTCTGCTAAATAAAAATTAAGACAAGTGAAAATTCGATTAAATAAAAATTCAGATAAGTAAAATTAAATCAATAGAAAAATTTAATTAAATAAAAATTCTATTAATTAGAAATTCTTTGAAATAAATATCAGTAAAAATTCCTTTACATTTAAATTTTGTTTAAAAAAAATTCTGTTAAATAAAAATTTGCTCAAGTAGATAGATGAAAAATCAGATAAATAGAAATTTTATTAAATGTAAAATCAATTGAAAAATTCTTCGTTAAGAAAATTCCATTCATTATGAATTTTACTTTATAAACTTCTTACACGGGGGTTTTCTGGGTCGCTGATTACGAATCCGGTGTCCGTTTTTCAAAATTCAAAATGGCCGATCCAATATGGTGGAAGAATTTTAAAAAAATCGTTCGGTATCGCTTGAAAATCGTTTCTCGGGAGTTTTTGGGATCGATGATTACAAATTGGATGTTACTTTTTCAAAATTCAAAATGGCGGAACCAATATGGCGGATATATTTTTTGAAATTTGACGGTTTTGATTGAAACTCGTTATTCAGGAGTTTTCAAGGTCACTGATTACGAATTTTATATTAGTAGGTTGAATTAATTTTTAATTTTCCTGTCTGCCATATTGGATCCGATATTTTAAATTTTGAAAAACTTACATCAGATTCGAAATCAGCGACCCCAAAAACCCCCGAGTAACAAGTTTCAAGCGAATTGCATTTAATTTTCTAAAAGTCGTCCGACATATTGGATCCGCCATTTTGAATTTTTAAAAATAGACAACGGATTCGTAATCAACGATCCACAAAACCCCTGAATAAGAAGTTTTAAGCGAATTGCATTTGATTTTTTAAAAGTCGTCTGCCATATTGGATCCGCAATTTTGAATTTTTAAAATCTGACACCGAATTCGTTATCAGCGACCCGGAAAACCCAAAAATAACATGTTTTAAGTGAATTTTTAAAAATTTGTCGGTCAAATATTAATTTCTTATAATTTTTTTAAAGAAAAATCAATTTGTTTAAAAAAATAAAATGCAGAATATGTGGAAAAAATTCTAAAAATAATTTTAGACGTTTCTGATTGTAAAAAAAATTATAACTTAATTTTCATTATAGGTTAACAGAAAATGCATTTTTATTTTAAAAAGTACTAATTTTGTTGTTTTCTGAAAGTTAAACAAATTTGTTTTTATTAATTTTTTAAACAAAAAAAATTTTTTCTTATTTGTATGCTATTAGGTCTGGAAACATAAAAAATTTCGACTTCTATTGGTTATTTTTTACTAAAAAAATTAAAAAACAAAAAAAAGTTGGGGCGCTCAGCGTCCCACCATACAGCAAAAGGGTTAAGTAGAAATTAGATTTTGTTGACGTCGAAACATAGAAAAAAATCATTTTTAATTTGAATAATTTCATTTTGCGGTTTCTTGCAAGAAATTAATTTACAGAATATTTTATTATTAACTTAATTGAAATATTTTGTATTTATTGATGTAAGAGATTAAAAATTCATCAAAATAGATTTATTATTAGGATCTGGAATTTTTTTTAAATGGTCTTGAAAACCTGGAAAAGTCATGAAATTTGAAATTTCGAATTTTTTTCGTGTCAACTCTGTTAAATTATGTTCAACAAAACATTAACTGGAATACATCAAAAAAATAAATAATCCCGTATGGGAAATTTCACAGATTAGACCAGTTTGAGAGTTTGTAACCTTTTGAAAATTTTGAAAATTACTACAAAATAAAATAATTTCTTGTATTGCTTTATTATTGATGATTGATGATTCATATTAGAAGTTCCTATAAATTACATCATTTAACTTTTAGAACTAATTCTATCAATTAGAAATTTTGTTAAATAACTTTTCGGTTAAATAAAAATTCTGTAGTATGGAAAATCGCTTATATGAAAATTATATCAAATAATAATTCTAACAAATAAAAATTCATCTGAAAGAAAATTTTATTTAATGAAATTCTACCCAATAAAAATTCTTTAAAATGCCTATTATGTTAAATCAAAATTCGAGGAAATAAAAATTCGAACAATTGAAAAATCTGTGAAGTGAATTTTCGGTTATATAAAAATTGTGTAATATAGAAAATTGTTTTGATGAAAATTCTGCAAAATACTAATTCGAACAAATAAAAATTTGTCTCAAAAATAATTATGACAAATGAAATTCCATAAAATGAAAATGCTAACTAATGATTTTTAGAACATAATTATGCGTCTCTATATATGAATTATTTACAGCAATTTTACATTGGACTTAAGTAAAGTAATTCTAAAATTATTTCCTTTAATGATAAAACTCTGCACATGAAATATCCTTTCGCGATGTTTCACTGACGGAGATAAAGTTTGAAATGACTAGAAATCAATAATAGTACGAATAAGTGTATCCTCTTTTCCTTCGACAATTTTTCTGCAGGAATTGTATAAATGTCAATTTCCATGAATCTAAAATTATTACAAACTATAGTCCTGACAATGTTTCTATACTACATTTAAATTACTTTCCTAGAATATTTCATTTTCTTGATAATATTCCATGAATAATAAATCTTTTACTCGCCTTATCATAACTTCTATGTCTATAGCCCAAAGCAGAGGAAACTTAATTCATTTAATATTGTACTACTGTTATAAGATATGGACTTCTTTGATAATAGTTGCTTCAGATTCACTAAAATTTTCTCTTGTATTATTGGACAATGGCCTTATCAAACGAAAGCGGAAAAAATTATTATTTCATCTATTTATATATTCCTAAACTCAACTTTCATTTCGGTCACGGTAATAAATTAAGAGTTAAATTTTTTTTACTTTTCAAAAACATTATATCGTTTAGCAATTTAAATATATACAACTGATTATCTTATAAAGTATAACAAACGTTTAATTTTACATATATCATTTTCAAAGTATAAAATAAATTTATAAAATAATTTTTCAAAATTTCTTCTGCAATATTAATTACACAGCCACACACACAAAAAAAAGGTTTTGATCTGGGGGTCTGACTATGCCTACTTTATGTTTTTTGGGTCGCTGAATCCGAATTCGAGATCCGTTTTACCCCATCAGATCAGGATTTTGAGATAACCTCAAAAAACCAATATGGCGGACATTTTTTCGAAAAATTCATCGTATTTGCCTAAAACTCAATACTCGGGGGTTTTTGGGGTCGCTGATCACGAATCTAATGTCAGTTTTTCAAAATTCAAAATGGCGGATCCAAAATGGCTAACACATTTTCGAAAAATTTATCGGATTTGCCTGAAACTCGTTACACGGAGGTTTTTAGGGTCGCTGATCACGAATCTGATGTCAGTTTTAAAAAATTCAAAATGGCGGATCCAATATGGCAACCAAAAAATTTTAAAAATCCACGAAATTTGCTTAAAACTTGTTACTCGGGGGTTTACGGGTCGCTGATTACGAATCTGAAGTCAATTTTTAATAATTCAAAATGGCGGATCCAATATGGCGTACGACTTTTTGAAAACTTAATGAAATTTGCTTGAAACTAGTTGCTCGGGGGTTTTTGGGGTCGCTGATTACGAATCTGAAGTCAGTTTTTAAAAATTCAAAATGGCGGACACTTTTTCGAAAAATTCATCGGAATCGCCTGAAACTCGCGTTACTCGGGGGTTTTCGGAGTCGCTGATTACGAATTTGAAGTCAGTTTTCAAAAATTCAAGATGGCATCGTAACAAATTTCTTAAGTGTATCTGCCATGACGGCATTTTTCGAAAAAGTGTCCGCCATTTTGAATTTTGAAAAACTGACATCAGATTCGTGATCAGCGACCCCAAAAACCTCCGAGTAACGAGTTTCAGGCAAATCCGATGAATTTTTCGAATAAGTGTCCGCCATATTGGTTTTTTGAGGTTATCTCAAAATCCTGATATGATAGAGGTAAAACGGACCTCGAATTCGGATTTAGCGACCCAAAAAACATACAGTAGGCATAGTCAAATCCCCAGATCAAAACCTTTTTTTGTGTGGCTGTGTTACCCCTCATAACAAAAGGATATCCCTAGGATATCCATAGGATATCCATATCAATGGTCGATATCCTAGAATGGTCCCAAGGATATCTTGAGATATCCCTAGGATATCCAAACCGCCGGTCTGTGGGACATCAACAGGACATCCAGAGGATATCCACAGGATATCCCTAAGACATCCACAAAATATCTATTGGATATTATATCGCAGGATAACCATGGGGTATCCTCAGGATGTCCGTGGGATATTCTTAGGATATTCACGGGATATTTAATATCTCAACATATATTTTTAAAGGTTAAAATTGTTAAGCTAATATAATAAATAATAATATAATAAAAACAAAAATCTTATGAGCTTCTAATTTATTTTAAATGAAGATTTGAAACGCATTTTTCAAAGTTTTTAAATAAACTCATGCACTTAATGTATAATTAATATTAATAGTTATTCGTTATTTGCGGGGAAGAATTTATATTGTTTAAAGCCAATTTATTTTCTGACAATATTAAGGATATAAATAAAGGAATGAATCACGAATGAGAAAAAAATTAGTTAATAATTTTTCAAATTAAACAACTTTCTCGAAAACAAGTTGCATTTTATTTTTTATTCACACTCGTAGTCTCATAATGACTTTAAAAACAGTATCCTGAGAATATCTTCTTGACATCCAGAAGATATACTGAGAATATCCTGAAAATATCTGTGGGATATCCTGATGATATCTGTGGGATATCCTGACGATATCTATGGGATATCTGGAGGACATTTATGAAAGTCTATAGAGATATCCAGAAGATATCCTGTGGATATCCTCAGATATCCATGGGATATCCAAAGGATATCCAAACCGTCGATTTTTTGGATATCCTTAAGAGATCCTTTTGATATCCATAGGATATCCCTAGGATATCTGCGGGATATTATCAATATATCCCAAGATATCTTGTGTTATTAGGGATCTATCAGTGTTTAAAAAATGCATTTACTGTAGAAATTTAACAATTAACTGTTAATTTTTTAATAATAAGTTAATTTAACAGATAATTGGACTTTCAACGTTAGAACTTAATTTTGATGAATTAATAAATAATGTAACTATTATCATAACCAACGTGGGAATAATGATAAAATTATTAAATTGCGTCTACAACAAAAAAAAGGTGTGTGTTTATCAATTATTAAAACAATTTCAAAAAATATAATAATATTTATTTTTTGATTTATTTTTTATAAAAATAGATGAAAGACCTTCTTAATCGTTTTAAATCAAATTGGACAATGATGTCAGATACAGAAATTCAGACACTGCAAAAATTTTCAGAAACAGGGAAATTGGTTGTTATAACATATGCCGGTAATTTTTCAAAAAGTCCTTTGATAACACTTTTAGAATCAAGTAATTTTTCCTTTAATTTAAGCGTTTTGAAAATTAAACATTAAAAGAGAATTTTAATTTATAAGTAAAATATTTATCGACAAAAGTAAACTATTCTGCATCAATATAATTATAAATATCATCGAGTACAAATTTTTAAATATTTAGCCTTCGAAAATGAAAATACACATTAAATTACTAAAGACAATTGAATAAATTATTTACAGCTGTTGTGTATTCATCAATGTGCATTTATTTAATGTCTTCATATGTTCCACAAATACTTGATATTATTAAACCATTAAATGAATCTCGTCCAAAAAGAAGGGTTTATAGATCAAATTATTTAGTAGATGATGATGAATATTTTTATACTCTTTTATTTCACGAGCAATTTTGTTTTATTTTAAATATAACAACCGTAATTTGTGTAGATGCACTTTACGTAAAGTATGTTGAACACGTTTGTGGAATATTCTCCATTTTACGGTATACAAAAAATAATTTTATTTGTATTACTTAAATTCTAAATTTACAATATCTGACCCAATATTTCTGAAATGAGCCACTAATTTTTCGATGACGAGATTTATATATGTCATATCAATTATTTTTTAAAGCATTATTTTCGAATCAAAATAAGATCCTAAAGTTGTTTTGCAAAATTTTAATTTTTTTAAGAGTTATTGTTTACACAATTTTTATAAGCATCCAATTAGTAAAAAAAGCTTTTCTACGGTTCTATTTGATGGATTTTGCTAAAATTTGGTATGAGTAATATACAATAATCATATTGCTTTCAAACAAAAAATTTGATTTTGTCTATAATTTGTTTAAAATAGCAATAATTATTATAAACAAATGAAAATATAATAAACTTCTGTGCCTAATTTCGTATTTTTTCTTGTGAATTCTTTATTTCAACACGAGTATTTCAAAAAAAGAAAAGTCAGTTTATTGCATTAGGTCAAAAGTTATTAATATATTTGTTATCGCGCTCCTCCAACTAACTGCTACAGTGGGACGAAAAACACGGCCGTGAACAAATTAACATAGAGCCTACAATTTTTTTTCAATTGTTTATTTAATGTTAAAGTTGAAAAATTATTTTTTCCTCAAAACTTTGTAAAAAAGGCGATTATTAAGTCAACAAGGACGAAAAATGTTAACGTATTCACCTAGAGAGTTAAATTTTTTTTGGATAATGTAATCAGTCCCAGATAGCAAAATGCGCTCACAGTATCAGACATGTAGCTAGCACGCGTGCCGTTCAACCCGTACGCGTGCTTTCACTGGACCAAACAGATGCGTCCTCATATGCGACGCATGTGAGTCGCACGCATGATGGTCCAATAAGTTTAGATCATATTCTATTACTAATTTAAGTTAAAACGAATATAAATATATTACGTGATGCTGAAATGTAGAAATTGTCGTTAAACTTGACTATTAGACAAATTAATATACTTGTAGTGTAAACTTTAAACTGTCAATTATAAAAGAGTAATTTCTAAATAACAAAAACGCGTTTTGACCCCAGTGACCTATACAAGAATTTGTATAAGATTAATGTTACCTACATGAAAGGAATTTTCTGCGCATTTTACAATAGTTTCGGTGCCATATACGCGAATTCTACAAATAACTTGTTTTGAAAAAAAACAAACTTCCATTTTAATTTGGTTAAAGTCATTCTGTCATTTTAGCAATTTATTTATTTATAACAACAAAAATCTTAAATTAAAAAAGTTGTAAAAATGACAGATTTAATATTTTCTAAGTTGATTTTTTTTGTTATCTTGCGATACTTTTAATCAGTAATCTTAGTGAAATTTAATGATTTTATAAAAAGGAAATACAATTTTTAATGATTAAATTTTAAGGTTATGTTTTAACATTAAACGGAAAATGAGAATGTTTATACTAAAAGACTAATATGACTAATATTATTTTGTTTGGATAATTAATTTTATAAAATTTTTCACAAAAAGACGTCTTATTGTGAACCCATTTGAATATACAACATTTAACAAATTCTTTTGCACTTGTGTGAAATTTGTTGTTCACCTTGACTAATAATATTGCACATTTCGCTCAATATGTCATCAATTTCGTAATTAGAAACTTAAATAAAAAAAAATTGTTCATAAAACTTGTTTAAACAATTAAAAATAATTAATTTATAATAACTATTGAACTGGTAATTGATTTTGCATCTTAAATAAAAAAATGGGTAATAATCGCCTTTTCTAAAAAGTTTCGCTGGTTTTAAGAAGGAAAACAAAATTTTTGCAACTTTAACATTAAATGAACAATTGAAAATTTTTTTTCCAAAAAACAAAAACAAATACGTGGTACATTACTCATACAAAATTTTAGCAAAATCCATCGAATAGAACCGTAGAAAATGCTTTTCTTTACTAATTGGATGCTTATAAAAATTGTTTGAACAATAACTCTTAAAATAATTAAAATTTTTGCAAAACAACTTTAGGATCTTATTTTGATTTGAAAATGCTATAAAATTATTGATATGACATATAAAAATCTCGCTATCCAAAAATTAGTGACTCATTTCAGAAATTTTGAGCCATATTTGTAATTTAGACAATATAATTAATTTTAATGTGCAGGAATCGAATAGAAAATATTATGAATATTTTTGATTTGGAATATTCCGAAACTCATACATTCATAACAGATGAACAAATTACAAAACAAGTTTCACTTTGCATTGCTTATCATCGAAAAGCAATCAAGTATTTATTGAGTGACAATTAAATATAATTTGAAAATAACAATTTTATTCATATTTGTTCATTTTTTTTAGATGTGCTGAATGTATCAAATCTATTTATGGAGTTGCATTATTTATTGAAGTAGGAATGAATATGGTATTATTGAGCGCAACCGGATATGTGGTATTAAGAGACAAATTTTTTTTAATTCATTCTAAGAATCATCGACATTGTACTAAATTTAAACATTCATTTGAATAAAATTAGATCAATGTCACTAAAAAATTCAAAATCTGAACTTAATTAAGGGCCTTTATATTTGTAAATGCAGATTCCATGAAAAAAAAATAATTGACATTGAAAAAATTAAAATATATTATTACACAGCCCCACAAAAAAAAAAGTGTCATGTACTTTTGACCAGAATACCCTAACCCTATGTATTTTGACGCGCTGAACGCACGAATCCGAAGTCCGTTTTGCTCCATCACGTCAGGATTTTTTTCTAACCTCAAAAAACATGTCGGATTTTGAGAAGTAGGCGATTTTTTTAAAAATTGATGTATTAACTTCAAACTTGGTATCTGGGGGTTTTTTGTTTTGCTGATTACGAATCTGAAGTTAGATTTTCAAAATCAAAAATGGCGGATCCAATATGGCGGACGAATTTTGAAAAAATTTTAAGATTTACTTCAAACTTGGTATCTAGGGGTTTTTTGGGTCGCTGATTACGAATCTGATGTCAGTTTTCAAAAATTGATAATGGCGTATCTAATGTGGCCGATAGAAGTCCATGTTGGATATGCCATTTTGAATTTTTGAAATCTGACATCAGATTCGTAATCAGTGACCCAAAAAACCCCCAGATACACTATTGCACATTAATTTTTGAAAAATTTCGTAAAATAATGTCCCCCTACCAAAAAAAATTCAAGGGGTATTTCCCCCCCATAAATCAGCTTTTGGGGAAAAACAAAACATACGTGTCAAATTGTTTTCAAAAAACTACAAAACTGCCAAGTTTCAGAAAAATCGGCGTATGGCACTTCCCTAGTGTTACTTGTCAGCAACTTAGAAAACCTGTAGATACCAAATTTCATAATAATCTGACAGTTTTTTAAAAATAATTCCTTAATATTGAATCAGACATATCGAATTTCGGAAATCTGACATCAGATTCGTAATCAGCGACCGAAAAAACCCCTAGATACCAAGTTTGAAGTAAATCTTAAAATTTTTTCAAAATTCGTCCGCCATATTGGATCCGCCATTTTTGATTTTGAAAATCTAACTTCAGATTCGTAATCAGAAAAACAAAAAACCCCCAGATACCAAGTTTGAAGTTAATACATCAATTTTTAAAAAAATCGCCTACTTCTCAAAATTGGACATGTTTTTTGAGGTTAGAAAAAAATCCTGACGTGATGGAGCAAAACGGACTTCGGATTCGTGCTCAGCGCGTCAAAATACATAGGGTTAGGGTATTCCGGTCAAAAGTACATGACACTTTTTTTTGTGGGGCTGTGTTATTAATAATATCCGTTGGAAGAATATATACCGATTTTCAAAAAAATGTGAAACTTTCAAAAAATTTTTATTTATACATTTTGCATATGACCAAAATTTTCTACATATCGCTACCTTTAAAAATGGCTAAAAAATGATCAGACTATGGCGACCAGTTAAGGTTAAAAAAAACTTTAATATTATCGAAAAAAGTATTATTTTTTTAAATACAATATTAATGACTTTTTAAATAAAAATTCACCACACAAAGTTTTTAAGATACTTGATAACAAAGATATTAATAACATCATCGACTGATGGTAAAAGTAGGAATATGATGATATAAAAAATTGCCATCACAAAAATATACATTCCCGATTGATTGTAAAACAGGAAAATGAAAATATAAAAAATTATTGACATGGAATTCTACATTTCGGTCATTCGGTAATGTAAATTTCTATGTCAGTATTTTTATATTTTCAATTTTCCTGGTTTACCATCAGTCGGTAATGTAGATTTATATTTCGATAATTTTTATATTTTCATTTTCCTGTTTTACCATCACTCTGTAATATAGATTTCTATGTCGGTAATTTTTATATTATCATTTTCTTGCTTTTACCATCAGTCGATAATGTAGATTTTTATACCGGTAATAGATTTTTATATCCCGTGTGGGGTTTGCTGGTCTCTTATCGGGCGCTTTCCCGGGTGGCGGAAAGGGTGATCAAGGTATACCAAGTTGGTTGTAAATCCGAAGTGGATATTAAAACCAGCAAAAGGAAAGGAGAGGATAGGGAAAGGAAATGGACGGTCTAAGGGAGGGGGTTATTTCATGGAAAGTATAAATATTAGTGAAGGGGAGGAGGATGAAGGGGGGGGGAGAGGAGGAAAAGAAATTGGTGATCGGTAGAGCACTCGGGGTCTGATCCCTTCGACTGCTGGTCGGACTCTTGTATTTGTCCTGTCCTTGCACCTGCGGCCTCCTGAATCCAGAGGATGCTCTGCTGCTTGTGCGGTATCAACCTTGTGGCTTAAATGCACTTCCCTGGCGGATTCGATTTGCGTAATGTCTACTTAACTAAGCGGACTTTAGGTAGACATTAGGTAGACATGTAAAAAAACGTATAAAAAAGCTATTAATCGACTTATTATGATAAAAAAAAGTTGATAAAAGGGTAAATGAATGTTTATAGAGTAAATTCGTACAAAATTTGTAATTAATAAAGCAATAAATAATTAATAATGAATGGAAATGTGCGCGAGGTACCTGATCAGTTCAGCTGTACAATTATTTTCGTGCTATTTTCATGAAAAGAATATAAATTAACTGCAAAAACAATTGATATTTATAAAAAAGTGTAAAATTGATTTAATTTTATTGTTTGCAATACGAATTATTAAATAATAATTAAGTTTTTATCAAATGTGAATAGTGTTGTGAAAACCTGTGAAAACTAATGAGTTACTACATTACCGATCGCATATGATAATAAAAAGTTCTCGATGAGTGTAACAAAAAAGCTGCAATCATGTCCGTAATTTTGGACGAGAAACAATTATGAAATCAATAATTATTTGTATAACTTTATTCTGCATTTTAAAATTCACTTTTTATTTTCTTTCAAAGCAAAAGCTTGGAAGAAAACATGCTCGCACTGTATTGTAAAAACTGGTGGCGCCATCTCTCATATGCGATCGGTAATGTAGTAACTCATTAGTTTTCACAGGTTTTCACAACACTATTCACATTTGATAAAAACTTAATTATTATTTAATAATTCGTATTGCAAACAATAAAATTAAATCAATTTTACACTTTTTTATAAATATCAATTGTTTTTGCAGTTAATTTATATTCTCTTCATGAAAGTAGCACGAAAATAATTGTACAGCTGAACTGATCAGGTACCTCGCGCACATTTCCATTCATTATTAATTATTTATTGCTTTATTAATTACAAATTTTGTACGAATTTACTCTATAAACATTCATTTACCCTTTTATCAACTTTTTTTTATCATAATAAGTCGATTAATAGCTTTTTTATACGTTTTTTTACATGTCTACCTAATGTCTACCTAAAGTCCGCTTAGTTAAGTAGACATTACGCAAATCGAATCCGCCAGGGTTGGTTGCCAAACGAGGGCAGAGACCTTCCTAGCGCGGGGATAAAATCCCGGAGTCACTGGGGGTTCTAAGGAATGGCAGTTAAACCTGTCTTGCGGATGGGGACGCTGGTTATCCGTCTCGGTAGAGGAGACTGTAGGACTCTCGGACGGGTCAAATTTCGGGTTTCTGTCCTGCATTAGAGGGGTTTCGGCGCCCTGCGTGGTCCGGACCATAACCTGAAAAAAGGGGGGACTCCTTTCTTCCTGTTTCTCGCTGATTCCTACTCTTCGTTTTTTAATTTATTATTTTATTTTTATCCGTTTTGATTTTTTATTTAATTTTTTGTTTTTTTATATCTTCATTTCCTTTTTTTCTTTTCTTTTTCGTCTTGTTTTTATTTATTTTGTTTTGTCCTAATCGTTATTTATTTGTTTATTTTATGTTTTATTTATTTATTTTACGACTTTTATTTTGTTTTCTTGTTATATGCTTTTTACTCCCTGACAGACCATGGACACGAAGAGGCGCTTGGTGAGCCCCAGAGGGGCGTTCTCACCTTAGGCGACTTGCCCCTCCACAGACGATGCGCTGGTGAAACAAACTAAATGGATTCTCAAAAAACAATTGATCTGGAAAAACCCCCTCAAATTCCTAAAGAATTTGAGGTAACAGCCGAAGTTTATCAGGCCCCTCTGAAAATAATGAAGGGGTAATTGGTACTATAGCTTCGGCAGTGCAGCAGACAAGAATTTCTGTCAGAGGAAACAGGAGAGGTTCCTCCACGCCCTTGTGGGTAGGACCATGCAAGCTGCTGCTTGATATTGTGGAGAAACTCAAAGGAAGAATGGAAGCCTAGATAAG
This sequence comes from Leptopilina boulardi, assembly GCF_019393585.1. Lineage (NCBI taxonomy): Eukaryota > Metazoa > Arthropoda > Insecta > Hymenoptera > Figitidae > Leptopilina > Leptopilina boulardi. Next base: position 3,025,655 of record NW_026137909.1, read on the forward strand.
GCCATTCATGATATTGAAGGGGCGTTCATTAAAAATACCCCAAATGAACTCAAAGAAAGAGTTAAGGTGGCCAAAGAAGTGTACAGCACGGCAAAAAATGCGGGCCTTGCCGTCGGGTGCTTGGCTGGTAAACTCCAAAGAACTTTAGAAAAGCTGAGTACACCTAGGACGAAAACCAAAAAAAGTGCTTAGAGCAACACCCCTAGAACTACAGGGACACCCCAGTTCAAGCGGGGGGGACAACACCCCTCGGCACAAGCCCTGAAAAGGGGAGCTTCGACCTATCCAATAGAGAGAGTGTCGAAGAAGAGGACTTTTGAGGAAATTCAACAGGAAGCAAAATTCTTGCCTGTCACTGAACCTTAGACGGAAAAAGTCAATGCTAAGGGGAAGTGGATAAAAGTATCCTCAAAAAAAGAGAATAAGGAAAACGAAGGTAAAAAAGCCTCTTCCTCAAAATAACTGAGGAGTACGGAGGCTATCACGGTGACGACGAAGAGAAATGAATCCTACGCCGACATCCTGAAGCAATTGAAGACGTCGGTCAACCCCTTCGAGACCAGAGCCGAGGTCCTGGCAATCAGAAGAAAAAAGAAGCAGGAGTTGCTTATTGATCTCAGGAAAAACCAAGGGGTAACAGGTTTCAGAAAGAAGTTAATAAAAAATTAATTTTTGGGTTCAATGTTTTAGGTAAAAAGTATAAATTTTCATCAATTTTTTTGATAAAAAATGTATTTTTTACCAATTTCTTTGATTAATAAATGAATTTTTTTGATGAAATAATACATTTTTTTCACCATTATTTACATATAAAATTAATTTTTTTCAAATTTTTTTTTGATAAAGAAATTAATTTTTTATTAAAATAATAATTAATTAATATTTTTTAATATTAAATTAATTAATAAATTAATAAAAACATAAAAATTTTATAATTATTCAACATTAATCATATTAAAATGTATAAAACTTATTGATGTTAATAATTATATTATCAAATTCATCATTTTTATAAATTTTAGATAAAATTTCAATTTCGATCTCGTGCTCTACGAATGCTCCGCCAATTTCTTGCAGCATTCGCATCATACAATCTGCCAGGGAAGTGAACAGATTCTTCAGGTACCTTTGCTAAGGACATGTGGCTGAGTCCTGTAAAGGACCAGACAGGAGTAAGGCATGCTGGAGGTGTGGTTCTTCAGACCATTCCCACAAGGAATGCAAAAGCCAGTATAAGTGCTTAACTTGTAAGGAAAAAGGTGTGAAGGAAACAAACCACAACCCAGGATCTGAGCCCTGCCCAATATATAGGGAGGAACTTCGTAAGCTGAAAGCAAATTAAGTTTTCTCCAAGTCAACCTTGGAAGAGGCAGCATCGTACAAGACCTCCTGATGTAGACTGCCAGGGAGAGAGGAGATGATATACCGATCGTGAGCGAACAGTATAAGAAGCAAGGATTCTCAAACTGGTTTCAGGATGCATCAGGGAGGTCCGGTATAATGATATGCAATCCGGCATTTTAGATAAACTGCTCTCCCTGCACGGAAGCTGTGCACGGAGAGTGGTTTCAGCCTACAGAACGGATTCAATGAGTGCAGTCCTAGTTCCGGCGAGCACTCCGCCAGTAGATTTATTTGCGAGAGAAAGACAGGAGGTCTTCAGGCTAAGGAAGGACCTAGCGGGCTCAATGAAACAAGGGAATTGCAATAGCCTAAAGGCGGCTATTCGCAATGAAGCGAGGAAACATCTCGTTAAAAGATGGCAAGAGAGATGGGATGGGGATTTAAAAGAAAGGTGGACACACCGCCTGATTCCTCACCTCGCCACCTGGTTTGATAGAAAGCACGGCAAAGTTGGGTATTATCTGACACAAGCGTTGTCTGGTCATGGTTGTTTCGGCCATTACCTCCATAGATTGAAAATAAGAAAAGCTTCGAAATGCGTGTACTGCCATGCTCAAATCGATGACGCAGAACACACGTTATTTTCCCGTGAGCACTGGAGCGAGGATAGAGAAACCGTGTTTACGGCGGATGAGACTCGATCGATTCAACCCCGATACCATGGTCTCTGTCATGCTCCAAAGTCATAAAGGTTATGTCGACAAAAGATAAAGACGGAAGACCTGGGTCGACCTATGCAGGAGTAGAACCCTGCACACCTCGGAGAAATTGTTGCGCCTCCTTGAGACGGTCTGATCCTTGGAGTTGTAATTCCCTCCTTGATGTAGCGGATTTCCACGCTTGCCCTTGCAAAAAAGTTTTTTATATAAAAAAATCAGTTTTAACCTTGGAGTAAAAAAATATTACTTTTTTCGATAATATTGCAGGTTTTTTTTACATTTGTGGTCCCCATATTTAATATTTAAAAAGTGTCATATATGGCATTAAAAAATAGGCAAAATATAGTGCTTTTTTAAATTAAATCTATTTTAGGCAAAGGGGGTATTTTTTTGACAAAGAATGCCCCATATATACTTTAGTAGATCACTTAAAAAATTTTTCTATATGTTTCAAATTTCATTTTTTTTATAAACAAATAAATAATTAAATTTTTATGTAAAAAATTGACTTGCGGTTCATATACTCTCCATTTTACGAAATAGCGGTTGTAATACATACATTAAAGAAAATTTTTTGGATTTTTATTTTATTTTCAAATTTGTCAGTACAGACAGTTCGCCCATTTTGAACCGCTGGAATTTTTAAACAAGTGGACCACTTTTTTAACTATGGTTATTTATTTAAAAATATTACTAAATAATTTTTTTAGGTATTTTTTATTTATATTTAATTTTTTTAAATGACAATTAAATATTTTTTCTGGATTTCTATTATTTTTTATTCTCGGTTATAAATGTCCGTAATAAAATTAAACTTTAATTTTTGTAGTGTGCTGTAAGATTAGGATCATTAAATCAATTTATACAATTGGTTCCCTTTGCTTCAGGACAGGTGTTACATTTTTTCTTCAATGCCGTTCCAGGACAGCAATTAATTAATTTTAGTGAAGCAATTGGGGATTCAGTGTAAGTTATCAAATTTTTTGTAAATCTAAACAAAAAAAGTAACTTAATTATAATAAAAGACAAAATTAATATAAAATTATAATATTAAATATTAATTACATCAGATGCAATGCACAATGGTATAGAATGCCTATAAAAGCGCAAAAGCTTTTAATTTTAGTAATGTTTCGAAGTTTTCGTCGTCCTTGTACAATTCATGCATTTGGTGGAATTTTTACACTTTCCGTGGAATTATTCAGTGCGGTAAATATGTTAATTATTAATTTAAAATTAAAATTGATTATATTTTTCAGGGTATGAAAGCGTCAATATCATATTTTGCAGTTTTATTATCAGTCAGCCCTACTAAAAATAAAGACACAGAAAGTTAAAAAAAATATTAGTCAGAATTTCTGTCGTTTTGAGACTGTTGTTGTTAAGATTGCAGTAACAGAACGTCAGTTAGGACAGGTTTAATCAGGAAACTTCGACAATTTTTAAAAGTTTATATTTATTTCAACACTATATGTTTGTTTTTCACGAAATCAAATTATTAATATATGAGTTTATTATGTTTACAATATAATATATCTTTGAGAACTTAAATTTAAAAATGATAACTAAATGATCCTTAAAATTAAAAATGATAAGTTTTCGACATAAAATGTTTTTTATAATAAATTTTAGATATTTGTTATCGTAAAAAATTGCATATATGTATTACATATTAAAACTGAAAATTTTATGTTGATAATTGAATTATGGATTCTATTTATTTTTATGATAATTATTTATTTGAAAAAGTATAAATTATAATATTCACTTATCACAGCCCAAGAAGCACGCAATATATCCTCAATATCAAGGTAATATTACACGTGAGATTCATAATACAACGCTGTAATATTACAGTAATCTTACAGTGATCTTAAAATGTCCGCCTCAAGGTTACCGGGAATATTACGGTAATATTACAGTAATATTACAGACTGATTTGAGTTATTCATAAAGCATAAAAAACGTAAATATATTATAAGTCAATTTGGCTTGTTGGAAAAACTCTGGACTCGTGTGCTTTGAGTTCGGGGTTCGATTCCCTGGATGGGTAGATTTTTTTCGTAAAGAAATGTTCCCATAATATTACTGTAATATTCTCTTGTAATATTACCTTAATATTACGGTATAATATTACTGCAATATTACTGTAATATTACCTTAATATTAGCGCGTAATATTACAGTAACATTACCGGTAATATTACCATGAGGCGGACATTTTAAGATCACTGTAAGATTACTGTAATATAACAACGTTATATTACGAATCTTACATGTAATATTACCTTGATATTGAGGTAATATTACGTGCTTCTTGGGAGTTCTTGTTTTCGGAATTTTGACTGAGAAACATCGTCTCTCAAATATTTAAATTCATATTACATTTCAATATATATTTCTTGTAATTAAAGAATTAATAGTTAATTATCATATAAAGTTTGGATATTTTCTCAACATTTAATAAATATTATCTAACAAATTGTAAAATATAGTTTTTCCTAAATAATTTGAATTTGAGAACTAATTCTCAGCCGGGGATATAAATATTTTTTATTTAAAAAGTAATTTTAAGTCGGGGATAACTCGTTTCTAGAAAGGTTGATTTTTTGCCAAATCAGTTACGTATACGAATCAATTACTGCAATTTTACGGTGGACTTAAATAAAGGGATTCTAAAGTTATTTCTTTTAATGATAAAACTAATATATTTTCCAGGTTAAGCTTTACAACATTTTTATATAATGCCTGAAAATTAAAATGAAATAAACTACAATTATAATTAATTAACTACAATTATTATTTAAATTAAACAAATTTTTTTTAGTTTAGTTATTTTGCTCTTGTTTAAAATGAATCTACTCTTAAAGGGTGTCAGTGGAAAGGGTGAGGATTAACAAAACAAAACTACAAACTTGAGAAATAGAATAATTCTTTATTATTATTATTACTTACTTACTTAATGCTATTCACAAAACCTTGACGCACAGAAAGGTTTTTTGGTTAAGACTTCGAAATTTCCCAGGCCGCAGTCGTAATAGAACTGAACTGAGGTTCGCCTCAGGTGGTAACTTATTTTTCCCAACACAAGTAATTAATGAATTTTCCAAAAATTTCAAAACAAGTATAATTAAAATGAACAAGGTTTCCAACATAAACGTTTTAACTCAAAAAAATTATCAACAGCTCTTTAAAAAATATATTTTTACTCAATACAAATAAATTATATTTATATTTTGAATAAAAAAACTTCTTTGACTGCAAATTTAAATTTCAGAACAAATCTGTATCTATTATTATATTCGGCTTTATGAGTTGCAAAATTAAAAAAAACGGCAACTTTCTAGGTACATTACAAAAAAATATAGTAAATAATACATTGATTAAATAATTCCCAAGTAGCACGGAATATTGTTTGAATGTCACGGTGATATCAAGTGGGAATATTCTTGTGACATTCAGGCGATATCCGAGGGGGAATTTACTCAGGTAGTCAAGTGTAAACTCTTCCTGTAATAATTGTGTAATATCGTGTAATACCGTGTAATAATGCGTTATTACGGTACTGTAATAACGCAAAAAAATCTGTAATATCTCTGTAATAATGTGTAATACTCTCTAATAACGTGTAATACTTAGTAATAAAGGTAATATGAGGTGTATTGCTGGTAGTCAAGTGTACACGTTTTTAACTTGTAAATTCCCCCTCGGCGATATCATAATGTCCGCTTCATAGGGACATTCCACGGTGATATTTCTGAGACATTCGTATGATACCGAGGGAATATTTCCGTGAAATACATGTAATATTGAGGGGATATCCCTGTGATATTGAGCGGAATATTCCTCTGATATTGAGAGAATATTCGAGTAATATTGATGAGATAATTTAAAAAAATCTAAAAAAAATTTTTTCTATTTTTTTTTCATTTATTTATTTGTTTATTTAAATCAAAACAAACAACATTTTTGAATTTTATAAGTAAAAGGAATATTCTCTTAATATCACTGGAATATTCTCTCAATATCAGAGGAATATTCCCTCAATATCACAGGAATATCCTGCTCAATATCTCACAGGGATATCCCCTCAATATTACATGAATTTCACGAGAATATTCCCTCGGTATAATACAAATATCTAATACAAATCTATCTTTTTTTTGATAAGAAGAAAAATTCGATCAATGGAAGGTAAAGAAAACACATAAAACAGATTTATGTTATTTTGTCAAGTTGCGACGTTTCCATGGTTTGGTTTACCCTCTTCTTTAGGCTAATTTATTCAGCAAAACACCAAATTAATAAATACACAAAATTAAACACATAAATTAAAACACTAGAGTAGAAGGGGGTAATGTAGTGCACTGTTTTTCTAACGGCTCCCGTAGTCGTATTTTTCAACCGATTTTGATCGATGACCGATCATTGGAAAGATAATTTATTAAGCTACATTTATGCTGTACTGCATTTTTTTGCAAGAATTAATGGTGCTGAGCTATAGCCAAAAAACTGAAAGTACTTTTTTTGATGTTTCAAAATTTGTGGGGAAATGTAGTGCACAACATTCTAAGTGCAATAAAAGCACCAAAATATTCAAGGAACGATAGAAAACTAATTTATTTGAAAAAGTTAAGAACTATTAGGTACATAAAATATATAAAAAATTCAAAAATAGTTATTTGTTTAAAAAAAATAAGAAACTGCTAAAATCTGAAAAAAACGTAAACATGAATACAAAATTTTTTTATCGACGAGGACGTTTAGTTCTGTGCTTCAGGACGACTTCATTAACGTCCTCATCGCTAGGTAAGGATCACTCTGAATATTACACATACATTTGAAATGACGCGAGAAGCATAAATAAACAAAAAAATACATACGAATGACACTCCGTCAGTTGCACTACATTTCCCCCAACCGAGTGCACTACATTTCCCCACGACACTTATTTCACGTCGATTACAATAACTAAGTAAATATAAAAAATATTGCCAAAATAATACCAGATTTGTATTCAAACAGTTTTTGTGACAGGTGCATAATAACAACCGTAATGGCTGACATGAGCATGACTTATCACCACACAGCTCTTATACCAACGGCAAGTAATTCGATTCATTCGCTTAGTCGGTAGAGGCGCTGCACTACATTTCCCCCTGCACTACATTACCCCCTTCTACTCTACATTGCAACTAGTCAATGTTAGAATCCATCTTTAAAATTATCGTTAAACATTAAAAAGTAAAACACTACAAAATTAGATATGCGACAATTTTCGTCATTTCAATGCGAGCATCAAGTTAAAATTACTAAATGATACTTAAAACAAAATCCAGACATAATGTTCACTGTAGCCGATAAGAGTAATTCTACAGTTTGCCTTTATAAATCTGTTTACTATAAAAAAGTAAATGATCTCCTTTCAGATTCTTCAACATATACTATTCTTACGAATAACCCATTGTCTGATCTTAAAGAGAATATTTCAAAAATTCTTAAAAAGTTAAATGACAATGATTTTCTTCAATATAAATACCATAATAATCAATTAACCTTAACAGATACAGTTTTACCAAAGTTTTACGGCCTTCCAAAAATTCATAAAGAAGATGTTCCTTTTCGTCCAATAGTTTCTCTTATAAATAGCCCAACTCATTTTTTAGCAAAAGTTTTGTATAATGAACTTAAAAACAACATTAAAGTCACAAATTCTCATATTAACAATAGTTTCGATCTTATTGAAAAATTTGATAAATTAACTATTCCTGACGATTATGTTCTAATGTCTCTTGATGTAAAATAATTGTTTACTAAAATTCTTCTCAGTTTAGTCATTGAAGGTCTTGAATGGAGAATTACATCTTTGTCAAATTGTAAAATGCTTTTCTCCGAAATAGAAAAATGTATAAAATTTATTTTTAATAACACGTTTTTTGTTTTTGATAAAAAATACGATAAACAAATTGCTGCCACTCCAATGGGTTCTCCCATTTTACCACTTTTCGCCGATATTGTAATGGATGATTTGGAATGTGATTGTCTTAACATCTTAAAATCTCAATATGATTGTATTCCATTATTTTACTATAGATATGTTGATCATTATCATTTGCGTTGATAAGAACCATATCGACATGGTCATCAACATTTTTAATTCTTACAATAATAACTTACAGTTTGCTCATGAACTACAAATGGATAATAAAATTAATTTTCTAGATATTACTTTAAATGTTATAAACAATAAATTAACAAATAACTGGTACCAAAAACCAATATCTTCAGGTAGACTTATCAATTACTTCTCAAATCATCCAATTCAACAAAAAATCAACATTGTATACAATCTCGTTGACAGAGCCATTCTTCTTTTTCACCATTGGTTTCATAAGGACAACTTATCAAAAGTAGAAAAATTTTTGATAAATAACGATTACCCCCATCTTTTTTATAAAAAATATATTAAAATCCGTTTAAACAAAATTAGATTTTAAAATAAAGACTCGAATTCCAAAAAAACACGATCTCTGGTTTATAAACAAATTCCTAAAATTTGTTTACCGTTTAACAATTCTCATTTTGCTAAGTTGTCAAAAATTATTAAACCACATAATATTCATTCCATTCCGATTGTTAATAAAAATCTCAAATCTATAACAAAACTCGGAAAAGATAAAACCGAGAAGTGTCAAGAAACGAATGTTGTTTACAAATTTAATTGCAAGAGTTGCCCTGCAAATTATATTGACCAAACAAAACGTTCATTGAACACACGTATCAATGAACATAAAAATATTGAAAACGATAAATCTGTGGTTCGTGCACATCAATTAAATTTTGATCATGACTTCGATTGGAAGAATACCATTATACTTGATCGTGAAAAAAATTTTAAAAAACGCTCTCTTTCCGAAATGATTCATATTTTAAGTAACGATTCTACAATTAATAAGAAAGAAGATATTTGTTTTGTTAATAAAACGTATTTCCCTCTTATTAGAAAATTAAATTCATAATAGAATCGTGAAGGTCTTTTCCTCTATACACTATTTACCTATGAGTTCATTGACTTCCTTTTTTTAACATGTGTGGTATTCCTACAAAACAAATTTTAATTCAGTTTTGACTTAATGCTCGCATCGAAATGACGAAAATTGTCGCGTATCTAATTTTTGTAGTGTTTTAATTTTTAATTTTTAACGTTAATTTTAAAGATGGATTCTAACATTGACTAGTTGCAATGTAATATTATTTTAAATATTCAGGTATTATTATTATTTAGTGTTTTAATTTATGTGTTTAATTTTGTGTATTTATTAATTTGGTGTTTTGTTTAATAAATTAGCCTGAAGAAGATGGTAAACCAAACCATCGAAACGTCGCAACTTGACAAAATAACATAAATCTGTTTTATGGGTTTTCTTTACCTTCCATTGATCGAATTGTACTTCTTATCAAAATATACACTTGAAAGGGAATTTCTCATTCATATTTAAAATCTATCTTTTATTATATTTGGATTGATAAATTGCAAAATTAGAAAAAAAACTGCATCTTTCAATAGGTGCAGAACAAAAAAAGTTAATAAATAACAACAATAAATTGTTTAAACAAATAAAAAATACAATATAATATTTAAAACCACGAAGTAACGAGTTTCAAGTGAATTCAATGTATTGTAAGAAATTATCTTACCATAAATTTTAAATACTTGAAACTGAATTAATAATTCATAAACAGCGTATATTTCTTATCAAAATCGCCAAAGATTCGTAATCAGCGACCCTAAAAACCACTGAGTAACGAGTTTCAAGTCAATTTAATGATTTTTAATTAGAATTGAATTTGACAATGGACTAAAAAAAACATTACCTATATGCTCATTTTGTAACAAAAAAGTATCTTTTTCGAGCACAGTGTTTAAATTCAAATATTATTTTAATACATTACCTATATGCTCATTTTGTAACAAAAAAGTATCTTTTTCGAGCACAGTTTTTAAATTCAAATCCTTAGTCGCCAGGAACAATGAAAAAATCTAACAAAATATTTATCGGCAGAATGTCAGTGCTGTCCTTTTTCTACACTACCAAATAAGAACTTGTCTATATATTAATAAGAAAGCAATAAATTTTAGGTTTTTAATATTATAGAAATTATTTCTTAAAAATAAAAAATTTCATATTAGGAAAAACTATCGGTCCAATAGATAAAACATAATACAAATTATTCTTTAATTCGTCCTAGTATATATACTTTTATTATACAAGTTGTTTCACTATTGAAAATTAATAAAAGAATTTATATTTTGGCAAAAATAAAAGGATACTACATATATAATTTCATTTACTATAAAAATATTGAAAAATATTCATGAAACAATCATCAAACGTCTAAATGTAATCTTCGTGCGCAATAATTAAATATATTTTTGTACTTTATTATTATTATTATTTTTTTGTTCCTTGTTTATTGATTTATACAAATCTAAATTCAAAGTAAATGAATTGCAATTAAATGTATATAAGTTGTGTATTGAAAATAGTTATTTATACAGTAAAATAATTATCATATTTATGCGCAGTATTTTTACTATTTCCAATTAGAAAATAATACAATTTTTCGAAAAATAGTAAAAAACAATAGTACTTAATACTAAATTATAATATATTTTTTATATTTATTAATTTGTAAAATAAACATTTTTAATTTTCTTCAACTTTATTCCATTTCTTCATCAATGGAATTCGATGAAATCGTTGGGAAGTAGGGTTCATACTTCCATTTAGGAAAAACTCTCTTGTAGAGTTTCATCAGCACAGTGTCTTGTGATTTCAATTGACCATCAAAGTGACATTTCATGTGACCATGTGTTCCTGTTGAATAAAATTTTTTTCATTTATTTTACAATATGAGGCAAAATTCCTGAAATGTCCGAACAAAAAATTAAAAGTTCTCCAACTTAATCCATAATTTTCTAAAATGTTGTTATTGGTGGTAAAAGTCTAAAAATCAATTATTATTGAATTTAATAAAATAGTTTTTGAATTACAACATTTTTAATTTTTGACTTTTGAAAAAAAAATTTTTTTTCAATGTACAATATTTATAAGTAGAATGCATAAAAGTTAACATATATATAATGATTTTTAAAGCTTTTTTGACGAGCTACACGCTGTTAATGAAATTTTTTGTTTTTAAATAACATTTGACCTTGAAATTCAAGGTCAAAATGTTAATTTACGTTTATCTCAAAATCGGATTTTTTAAAATTGTTTTTAATTATCTCAATGGAAAGCTTGACTAATTTCCTACAAAACATGTAATTTTCAGAGTGGGATCTTTTAAAGTTTTTGAGATATTAATTAATTAATTAATTAATGTTTATAACAAATGAAATATTTTACAAACGAATAAAGTTACCGTAATTCTGAAGTTAGTAATTGAAAGTTAACGTAATTCCGCATCCAACGAGCCCTATATGAAGTATTTTGGATAAGTAGATTGTTAATAAACAATTAGTTAACATTGCAATTGTTTATTAACAATCTACTTATCCAAAATACTTCATATAGGGCTTGTTAGATGCGGAATTACGTTAACTTTCAATTACTAACTTCAGAATTACGGTAACTTTATTCGTTTGTAAAATATTTCATTTGTTATAAACATTAATTAATTAATTAATTAATATCTCAAAAACTTTAAAAGATCCCACTCTGAAAATTACATGTTTTGTAGGAAATTAGTCAAGCTTTCCATTGAGATAGTTAAAAACAATTTTAAAAAATCCGATTTTGAGATAAACGTAAATTAACATTTTGACCTTGAATTTCAAGGTCAAATGTTATTTAAAAACAAAAAATTTCATTAACAGCGTGTAGCTCGTCAAAAAAGCTTTAAAAATCATTATATATATGTTAACTTTTATGCATTCTACTTATAAATATTGTACATTGAAAAAAATTTTTTTTTTCAAAAGTCAAAAATTAAAAACGTTGTAATTCAAAAACTATTTTATTAAATTCAATAATAATTGATTTTTAGACTTTCACCACCAATAACAACATTTTAGAAAAGTATGGATTAAATTCGAGAACTTTTAATTTTTTGTTCGGACATTTCAGGAATTTTGCCTCATATATACATTTTTATGTATTTTCTTTTATTATTTCATATATCAAAATATATTTTTAAAAATTTTTTTATCACGTTTTTCATATGGGGAATTCCACGGGAAATTTCCATTCAAAAATTTTTTTTTTCGAAATCTATATGAAAAATAAGAAAATACTTATTTTTTAATTTGATAAAAAAATGAAGGAAGTTATGATTTTTTAAATTTTAACGTCATCAACGGCAGTGTATTTTTGAAACATTTTTTTATCTATTGTACGAATGAATAAAAAAATATGCTGTAGGGTCAGTTGGGGTAAATGGGGACAAAAGGTTTTGGAGCTTAATTTACAGTTTTTAAAATTAACTTCAACGTCAATATTTTAACCTCCGATCACCTGCAACAGGTTTTGAGTATTGCGAAGCTTTTATCTTGACAATTGTCAGCAAGATAAAAAAAGTTATCGCTCAATGCATAAAAACTTGAAAATCAAAGTCAAACTATTTTAGTATTTTGTCTCGCATTTCAAAGAAAACAGACTTAAAAATCATACCAAATTTTTTTTCTTATTCCTTATGACTTTTATAACAGAAATTCTCTTGAATTTTTGATTTTTGTCAATTTTGTAACAAGTTGAGAGTAGGAGAGTGTTTGGTGTATTTTTGAGGGTTATAAAATAAAGGAAACAGTAAAAAGTGAGCGTGGGTGTTTTCTTTTATTGGAGCAGATCCCGAAGAGATTCCTGTCCATTTCGAGTAATCACAACAACGGGGTTTTTGTCAACTTGTTGGATTCAAAGAGTTTGGAAGGATCACCAGAGGGTCTTTTTGTGAATTTGTCGTCGTAGGTAAATCCAACTTTGTTGTGTCGTGTCCCTTTTCTCGACAGAATCTTCTCTGAGAGTTATTTTGTTGATTTTGAGGTTATTTTGTGATTTTTCTGGTTGTAACGATGTGAATCGTTACTTATATTAAATTGCGTGAGTTAGCGTCTTATCCCTCTCGATCAGTCAGCTGTTCGTTTGTTGTCATAGCAAGTCTCGAGATAGGAATTCACGCACGTGTGTGTAGAGTAAAGGTCTCATTGTCAGCGTTGGTTCCCGTTTCCCGAGACAGGTTGCCGCCAAGTTCGTCAGCGAAAAGGATGGAGCGACAGGGGTTGACAAGGATGGATTTTTTATATATAAAGAGTATTTTGTTTTCGTCAGCGTTAGTATTTGATCGGGTAAAGTGGATAATTTTCCGGAATTAGTTTCGTTATCGCGAAGAGTGAAAAATTTGCTTTCATCGACAATGGAGGTATATCAGCGTCACTTTGCGAAACTTTTGGAAAATCCGAATATTAGCGCAAATTGGCAATCGATAACGCGTATGCCTATCAGTGACGTCGTGAGAGAACTGATGAGTCATAATGTGAGTACATTAGGTTCGTTGCAGGTATTGCGCGAGCGTTTATTGCGTGCACGGGCAAGACTAGTTTTTGGCGAAATATTTTTTGTTCCGTGGATAAAAAGATTTGATGCTAGCGATTCGGAGGAGGTTTTTCTAGTGGAGGCTATGCCGGATCTAGATAAATTACCTATACCGGAAGTGCATTTGACAAACGATCAAATTGACACGAACGACGAAGTGGGGGTGAATCTGGGCGATGACGTTGCCAGCGGCGTGGATTATAACACCGGGTTAGATCAGCAGATACTAACGACTAGTGAGTCAGCGGGTATGACTCCAGCCATAATATCAGCGGCTGATACGGCTGTTAGCAGTGCGGTGTCTAATGTAACGTCAGTAGCGCCGACGGTGACAAGTGGAACGTCTGGGACGTCTCCAACAGTAACTTGGGCATTACCGAGCTCTGGCGTGGCTACGCCAAATTTTGTGCCACCTATAGGGAGGTTTAGTCAATTCGACACTCGAATGTGCTATATCCCCATAACGGTACGGTGTTTACCCATAACACTAATACCGAGGTTAATTGGGCGCCGAGGCCTCCCGAACAAAATAGTCAGCGTCAGGGACTAGCGCTACGGAATTCAGCGTCGACTCCGCCTATGCAGGGTACCGATAGTAACCTAGGTTTAGGTACGGTACCAAAAGTTTCACAACCACAAAACTCATTCAGCGAACCTCCCTTAAGTTTCCCAGATCAGTGTCATGATCGCGTGTCCGGTCTGGTCAACGATATTAAAAAGGTTTTAGACCCGCCCGAAAGCGATGAGTGGGCAAAGAGACCCACACAGCACAACATCTTACACCAGGCCTACAGCAGGCTTACATGTAAGGTTTGTAAGGTAACATCGTAAGCCCATAGTAGACTTACAGTAAACCAAAAATGTCCGCCTTACAGTAAGCTTACATGGTAGGGTCGAGGTAAGCTTACATGGTAGGGTCGAGGTAAGCTTACACGGTAAGGTCGAGGTAAGCTTACACGGTAAGGTCGAGGTAAGCTTACATGGTTGGGTCGAGGTAAGCTTACATGGTAGGGTCGAGGTAAGCTTACATGGTAGGGTCGAGGTAAGCTTACATGGTAGGGTCGAGGTAAGCTTACACGGTAAGGTCGAGGTAAGTTTATGAGTAAAGGCTGTGGTAAGGTTATTATTAAGTTGTAAGGTTGAGGTAAGGTTGTGGTAAGCTTACAAGGTAAGGCAAGTTATATTCAAATAATAATATTAATAATAAATAAATATTCAATAAAAAAATTTTTCTTTTGCCTTATTCTATTTTGGGAACCTATCATTTCGCAGAAAGTTTTGAAAACAAATTTAGGAGGAGTAGGATTCGAACCCGGGACCGAAGTATATACCTAACAACCTAACCAACTGAGCTAAACGGGGAACTGACAATGAGAAAAGTAATCTTACTTTTAAAGTGGAACCAAGAAGATAATCAACTCCTTAAAAGCAAGATTACTTTTCTCATTGTCAGTTCCCCGTTTAGCTCAGTTGGTTAGGTTGTTAGGTATATACTTCGGTCCCGGGTTCGAATCCTACTCCTCCCAAATTTATTTTCAAAACTTTCTGCGAAATGATAGGTTCCCAAAATAGAATAAGGCAAAAGAAAAATTTTTTTATTGAATATTTATTTATTATTAATATTATTATTTGAATATAACTTGCCTTACCTTGTAAGCTTACCACAACCTTACCTCAACCTTACAACTTAATAATAACCTTACCACAGCCTTTACTCATAAGCTTACCTCGACCTTACCGTGTAAGCTTACCTCGACCCTACCATGTAAGCTTACATCGACCCTACCATGTAAGCTTACCTCGACCCTACCATGTAAGCTTACCTCGACCTTACCGTGTAAGCTTACCTCGACCTCACCGTGTAAGCTTACCTCGACCCTACCATGTAAGCTTACCTCGACCCTACCATGTAAGCTTACTGTAAGGTGGACATTTTAGGTTTACTGTAAGTCTACTATGGGCTTACGATGTTACCTTACAAACCTTACATGTAAGCCTGCTGTAGGCCTGGTGTAAGATGTTGTGCTGTGTGGGGAGGTAGGAGGGAGGAAGCTAAATCTTATGGGGGGAGCCATATCGGTAACACAGAGCAAAATTTTAACTATGGGGAAAACCGGGAAAATAGCGCGAATCAGTGTAGGGATGGCCTTTCACATAGCGGTAACTCAGCGCGAGGCCATTATGCAGCACTTTTAAACTTGTCTTCGGATGAGTCAGGATCGGAGGACGAATATGGCCCAAACCAGGCTCACTATGGGCAGGGACCGGGTACGCGCGAAATCTCGGGTGCACGCGCAGCTAAGCTTTTAAAGAGCTGGAATTTAAAATTTTCAGCGTCCGATAAAGAAGATCCGGGCGAATTTTTAATTCGCGTGCAGGATTGTAGAGAATGTTACCAAATCTGCGACCAAGAGCTACTAGCGGCAATCCCTAGCGTGTTATTAAATTCAGCGAGTCGTTGGTATCATGTCACCAGAAGAGAAATTAGATCGTGGCGAGTTTTCAAAAAGTTATTCTTAAGAGAATTCAGCGGCGATATCTACGAGGAGGATTTGTGGGAAGAATTAAAAGCGCGCACTCAGGCAAAAGAAGAGCGAATTTCTTCTTATTTAAGCAGCCTTCGTTTAATTTCTCAACAATTTAAACGTCCGATTTCAGCGTCTAAAATGTTGAAGATCGTGTTTAGAGGGTTGACACCATAGTACCGCCGATTCATAGCAACGTATGAGAACATTTCGCTTAGCGAATTGGAGAAAACTTTGCATCGCTACGAGCACATACGCGAAATAGATAAACGTTATGCCCCACCTCCCCCCAAAGATAAAATGAGAGTACCGTCAGCGGCTCCTTCTGGAGTAAATAAGGCGCACAAAATAGATGCGTTATTAGATATTTCAGCGTCGGAATCGGAAGGGGACGGTAGTGCCCCCAAACCCCCCAAAAAGAAAAAGAGTAAGAAAAAGTCTCCGAAACAAAAGGATTCATGCGTGAAGGAAAACGAACCCGTGGTTGAAGCATTTAGGGCGGATCAAGCGCCACCTAGGGGAACTAACGGGAATCAATCTAAGTCGTTGCCTCCTAGACCTGCTCAAGGTGTTCCCAATAGCGGACCACCCAGACCCCAGGTTGGACCTAATTATGGGCAGAAGCGTGGCCCTCAATGGGGACCTAAGAGTGATGCTGGTCAGTCAGCGTCAAATCAGCGTCCGTACTTTGCCCCCTGTAGTGTCTGTCAGGTGGTCGGCCACCGAGCTTCAGCGTGTCCGATGAGAGTGTGTTTTGCGTGCAATAAGGCAGGTCATTTTGCAGCGCAATGTCCAAACAAGGGACAGCCCCAACAAAGTGTTGAGAGTTGTCAAGTATGCGGTACCCATGGGACAGTGTTTTCACAATGTCCGAACTGTGTCGCGTTAAGACAGTGGATGGAAAACTGTCAAGGGGGGGGGGGATCCAATGACCTTCCCCCCCGTTAGCTAATCAGCCTCGATAGTCAGCGCTCCATTCGTTAAAAATGATTGTTTTCTGCGGGTTAAATTAATGGAATACTCGGAACCAAGCAACGATTCGGGAAGTAGTCAGCGTATTGTTCAGGGGTCTGAACAGCGTATAATTAGCGCCGACTTTGCGACTAGTGAGGACGTGTGTCGTGGACAACGCCCAGAGTCACTAGTGAATGATGTTCAAAGGTTTGAACATACTGTTCTAAACAGCAATAATATTCCGATTAGGGAGGACGTGTGTTGTGAGCAACGTCCAATAACTAGTGTTATGTTCTCGACAGTAGCGGTTTGCGTCCAGACCCCGAGAAGATAGCGCCAGTTGTTGAGTACCCTGCACCGCAGAATTTAAAACAATTAAGGCGTTTCCTCGGTATGGTCGGATGGTACTCGCGTTTCATTGAAAATGATAGCGAATTAAAGGTGCCATTGTTACGTCTGTTACGGAAAGACCGAAAATGGGAGTGGGAGGACTACCAAAATGAAGCGTTTTTGGCATTGAAATCTAAACTGGTATCAGCGCCGGTTTTAGCTCGACCTGATTTTAGTAAACCGTTTACGATTCAATGCGACGCGAGCGATTTCGCGATTGGGGCGATCCTTACCCAAGAGTCAGCGGATGGTGAACACCCCATAGTTTATATCATTAAAGCGTTATCAGCGTCTCAGAAGAATTATAGCGTGACCGAGAAAGAGTGTCTTGCACTGCTTTGGGCCATCAAAAAGTTTAGACCGTACATTGAGGGGTATAAATTTACGGTGATTACGGACCACAGCGCGCTTAAGTGGTTACGTAACCTCAAAGACCCCACAGGTAGGCTAGCAAGATGGGCCCTCGAGTTATAACAGTGGGATTTCGATATCGTGCATAGGAGGGGAATTCACCATAATGTTTCTTTATGCTTTATCGAGAATGTTCGAAGAAAGCGAGGAACTGTCTGCGTTCGAAACGGTTAGCGACCCATGGTATTTAAAACGTAAGGAATTAGTCGAGAAATTTCCCTAACGTTTTCCAGGGTGGACGGTAGAGGGTGATAAGTTGTATCGACACAAAGCTTGTCCGATTTTGTCGCCCTTCTCGAACGATGAAAAAGGTTGGAAGTTAGTAGTACCAGCGGAATTTAGAGAGCGTGTCATTAGCGACGCACATAACGAGTTGTCAGCGGGACACTTAGGTGTCGAGAAAACGTATAAGCGCGTTGCTGATGATTATTATTGGCAGGGAATTTGGGTCGACGTCCATAATTTCGTTAAGTCGTGTGATGATTGCCAGCGTTTTAAAGTGTCTCAGGAGGGACCTCAAGGGTTGATGGGTCAGCGTGTGGTTGAGCATCCGTGAGTGGTAGTTGCGGCGGATTGTATGGAGTTTCCGCCTAGTAAGAGTCAGTGCCGCCATCTAGTGGTGTTTCAGGATTTGTTTTCTCGGTGGATCGAGGTCAAACCGATTAGGTCAGCGGACGGAAAGTCGATAGCCCGAGCTTTCGAGGAATTAGTAGTATTTCGTTGGAACACTCCGCGTTTTTTGTTGACCGATAATGGTAAAGAATTTGCCAACAAAGTCCTGAAAGCTACATTGGAAGAATATGGCGTGCAACATTTGACGACTCCACCCTACCACCCACAGGCCAACCCGGTGGAGAGGAGTAACCGTACCCTCAAAACCATGATCGCGACGTTCGTTGGTGCGGACCATCGCGACTGGGACAAACATGTCCATGAGTTCCGACATGCTGTTAACACGGCTGTGCAGTCATCGACTAAAGCGTCGCCAGCGTTCTTGAATTACGGTCGTCAGCCAGAGCCGGTCAAGAGTCTACGTCGTGAAGTCGAGAAAATAAGCGAAATTCAGCGTCTTGATCCGGAATTATGGGTCGATCGCATGAAATGTTTGGACGCTTTGCGCGATCTGGTAGCCAGATTTATAGATTCAGCGAGGGAAAAGCAAACGGCTCACTATAATCGGAATAAGCGTGAAGCGGTTTTCAGCGTTGGTGATCGTGTTTCATGGCGGACACATAAGTTGTCTAATGCGGCACAAAGGTTTTCGGCCAAATTAGCACCCAAGTATGAAGGTCCGTATGAAATAATAAAGCAGTTGTCAGCGTCGGTTTACGAGTTAAAATCCGAAGATAATCGCCGTGTTGCTAAGGTGCATGTTTCTGACTTGAAACGGTTTGTACCTCCTCGTTGCGGGCATTCTTAGGGAATAACAACTTGATGTTTATTTGTTTCAGGTGTTGAATGCCAGCGTGCCGTCGGGAGTCGGCAAGGAGTCACCATCCCCGCAATTCTAAGCGTGCCACCAGGAGTCATAAGATGTGGAGGAGTTCCGCCGCACACCGTCGACAGTGGTCGGGTCGGCAAGATGTGGCTCGCCGTAGCCTTCCCGAATTCCCGCCACGCATGGATGTCGCCCGGAAGTATCTCTTGGACGAAATTGCGGAGGCAAGCGAGGCTTCGTCGCCAAGAGCTTCCGGGGCGAGCAAAAAATTACCGTCGGTGTTGGCGGAAAGCGCCGTAACGCGGTCTCTCGGTGCTGTCCCCAAAACGCAGCGTCAGAGGTCAGAGTCCGTTTCGAAGGCAACGGATAAACCTATCGTCCGGAGCGTCGAAAAGGTTCGAATCCCGCTTGAATCGATGGCTGAGAGCAAGGAGGCTCAGGAGAGTCGGCAAGCGGTGGCCGAATTGGACCAAGTCCTTCTGGACTCTCCCCCCCCAGAAAGAGAGGTCCAAGGTGGACGAGCTGAGGGCCAGGCAGAAGGAGGAGATTCGTCGTCGGAGGGAGGGCCAGCTCTGTAAGGAGGATTTCGTTTCTGGGCGCTCATCATCGGCGGCACGAGCCGTCCGCTCAAAGTTGTCCGCAGAGCCTGAACCAGGACCTCCATTACGGTCCTCTACGGTAACCACTACATGTCAGCGCCGTTCGAGATCCCCGCAATTTCAGCGTCCGTCCAACCCGTCAGCCAGTCAGAGCAGGTCGGACGATCGAGCTTCTCTGCCGATCATTCGACATGGCAGAATGTTTGGCGGATTGGACGTTATTCCCACGGATCGGGAATTGGATTCGCCAAAGAACGCGTGCCATAACTGTGGGCAGAAGGGACATCGCTTGACGGAGTGTCCCCAAGAGTTGGGCTCGTTCTGTTGGAATTGTGGCAGGCGAGGAGTTGTCCTCTCTTCGTGCCCACGTTGTGCCAGGGTGCACAAAAAGGACATGGTTCGCCAGTTCGGTGAGGCCAGTTATGATGAACATCGGCGACGTCGCGCCGACTATTTCGAGGAGTGGCACCAAGTTCAGCAACAATATGAGCGAGGTATTCAGCGTGCGTCCCTGTTGCGGGACACTGACGCTATCCCTCGTCCGTCTCTCGTAGCAGGGACAGCGGTTAGTCGGCCTTACAATAGGGGTACTAATCGAGGTCTTTTACAGATTAGTGCCTCCGCCGATTTGCCTTCATCGAGCCCTTTGTCAGCGTCCAGAGAGAGTGGGTCTCTTCTGGAGGATTTGCGGCTATTGGAGAACCAGTTGGCCAGAATAATTGGCTCAAATGGCGCGGGCTCAATTTTTGGAGGAGCGACGGCCCAAACACTCCCCCTATTATTAGTTTTTGTATCCCCCCCTCTTTTGAAATAAATCTGTTCTTTGATATCGGCGTTTAATTTCGTTTTGGGTTTGATCGGCGATAATAGCGGGCTATTATCGGCCTAGGGGAGGGATTTGTAACGATGTGAATCGTTACTTATATTAAATTGCGTGAGTTAGCGTCTTATCCCTCTCAATCAGTCAGCTGTTCGTTTGTTGTCAGCGTGCTATGAACAGGTGTTCATAGCAAGTCTCGAGATAGGAATTCACGCACGTGTGTGTAGAGTAAAGGTCTCATTGTCAGCGTTGGTTCCCGTTTCCCGAGACAGGTTGCCGCCAAGTTCGTCAGCGAGAAGGATGGAGCGACAGGGGTTGACAAGGATGGATGAGAGCGGGCCCTCTTTTTGGTGGTGATTTTGGGCAGTTTTGGCGGGGTCGATAGTCTGTCGATATTTTGCAGTGATCGAGTCAAGTCATTATTGTCCGTAGTTGTACATACTAATTACTTGTCGTTATTGTATTAAGTGCAGTTGCACAGTATTATTATCTCAATTATTATAATAAATAGAAGTTAATTAACAGTAGTTTAAAGTGATTTTCAATACCCTTGACTATATTCTGTCAGCGTCGTCGTCGTCCGGCAGTCCTTTGGTCAACGTAGCTGAGTCGTATTGTAATCTTGTGAATCATAAATGCACCAGTGATTCTTGTTGGTTGTGAATCTCCCTTTGAGAATTTTTCTTAGTAAGTTTTTGAGTGTTTCGATAATGTGGACGGTGCAAGCGGGTTTTCCATAACGCGCGAAAGTCCATCATTACATGGCTTACCAATTCCATTCAAAAATTGGCTGGCGTCTAACAATTATCACGTTGGGTTATCTTTTTGTAACTTAAAAATGGGTTGTTAATTAAGACATATTAAATTAATTCAATAATTTCGTTATAATCTTAATATTAAAGTCTTGTCACAGTAACCCCACAATTACAAAAAATACAAATAATATTTCCAAATTTCTATAAAATTATTAAAGATTCTAATATTGATAAATTTACTATAAAACTTATAGATTTAATTTATATTTTACATAAAACAGACGAATTTAAAATTACAAAAAATAATTTTATAATTCAATTTCAAGTATCAGAAATAGAAATAAAAAAAAGTTAAAAATTATGATGAAATATTTGAAATTTCTTGTAGTGAACCGAACTGTTATATATTTGAATCGTCCGCACTATTATAGTTATAACAAGCGCCGCTAGTCAGCGAGGTCGCTACACGAGAAATGTTCGTCTCCTCTTTACATATATTTATCATTATTCGAATACGAAACGCATCGCGAGTTCAGTCTACAAAGAGTGCTTTGTAAAGTGAAAATAAACGAAGATCTGTATGAAAAGAAAAAGTGACATTGAAATTAAAATTGAATTCAAATAAGATGAGAAAATTAAAATATTAGAAAAATATTTGATATTTTGTAAAAATAAAATTAAAATTAATAATGTATGCATATAAATAAAATTAATTAATGAATGTATACATAAGAAATTATAAATGATGAGAAAATAAAATAAAATTAATTAAAAAGCGCTAATACACAATCAATATATTTCAGAAAATGACTCATTAGAAAGATTATGGAATGACTTGAACCATACATTGGGTTTAAATAAAAATCACCCGAATGATGAGATTATAGTAATAATAGAAAAAGATAATGTGACACTAAAAGTCAAAGATAATGGAGTTTATCGTACAGGAAGAGTTTAGAAACAATATTATATAAAATGCATTTTTTTAAAAACTCTTGAGTATAAATTATAAAAACGAGAAATTTACATTGAGGTATGTACTTGATGTTCAGTATATACCAAAATGTATCTTAGATCAAATACTATGATGGTCTTGCTGTGCGGATTATTTGGTATTTGATCGTTCTTCAATTAGTCATACTTGATGTACGGTCAACTAACTTTAGAACATAGTCCTTTAAAATTAACATATTAAAATTAATTTACTATAGAAAAACGCATGATGATAAATATGGAATGAAAGGCGTTACAGTCGTGGTACGAAGAGCAAATTCTACAAGGACAAACTCCGATCATGCCAAGGACTTTCTCGGGAAGTTCGGTAACAGAGTTAATGAAAATCGATGAGGTAGATGAGCTAAATGAGGTGTTAGATGAAGATGTTGAGATGAAAATCAACAATGAAAATCTAGAGACAGGTGAGACAGGAGAGAGGAAAGAAGAGAAAGATGAGAAAGAAGAGACAATTGGTAAACAACAAGATGCGAAAACCGAACTTCAAAAATACGGTAATTTAAAATCAAACTCTGAAAAGCTTAAACCCAAACCTATTATTACAAGTGAAAACAAATGTAATATAAATATTCAAAAATTTAAATTAACTAGAAATACTGAGACCTCTAATACTGTTTCCCAAATTAATACAAATAAAACCCTTACAGTTGATCATAAATTCGAAATACAAGATAACAAAGTCGATAAACTTCTTGGCGTGATACATAATTTCTGCAATCTTTCGGTGAAAACGGTTGAACAACTATCTGGTGCTGTTGTTCAAATGAAGGAGGTTCTGATCAACATCCAAAAAAAAATCTGTAAACTCTGACACTTTAAAAGATTTGTCGAGTTTATACAGAGAAAATTACGAGAGACAATTAGACAAAACTCATGACACGGTGTGTATGTTGGGCGATATAGCCAAAACATTTCAAAATGCACACAAGGACACAAGACAAAATATAAGAAAGATAAGCGATGAAAATCCAACATTGCAGAAAAAGGAAACAAGTAATCTAAAAGATTAGCTCACAACTAAGATTAAAAATAAATTAAAAGGGACTGTTGAAAATTTTAAAGAAAAAGATACGAGTAATAATTCGATAAATAAAGAAAGTAATATTAAAAACGTCAATGTCAATGACATAGTTAAATTTGAAATAATAAACAAAGGGGGGAATTACAAAAGAAATTATAAATTAACAAATAATGTTAAATTTGAAAATTTTCGAGATTATTTCACTTCGGAGTTGAGATCCAATGACCTTTTGCATGTGATTGAAGAGAATCATAATAACGATGAGATTAATGAAAAATTATTAAGTGAACAAAAATTTAAAGTACGTGATATTTTGATTAATCATTTGGATAATAATTATCATGCAAAGGTCATGCAATTTCAAGATTCGAAGGAAATTTTAAACAAACTTGCTGAAATTAAAAGATGCGAAATTAATGTAAATTCACATTCAGTTAAAAAACAATTATATAATATGAAATATATATTCGGTAAAACAACGGCGGGAGAATTTATCGAAAAATTTGAAGATACTATAGGAAGCTATGAAAATGCTGAGGGTTCTGTTCCTTTTTCTGACAATGAGAAAAGAGATGCATTTTACAATGCAATTATGGTTTCAGTACCTTCTGTACAGACCATTGAATTTGTTTCTAAAAATACGAAAGGTAAAAGTATTTCTTATGATGACCCTGGCGGATTCGATTTGCGTAATGTCTACTTAACTAAGCGGACTTTAGGTAGACATTAGGTAGACATGTAAAAAAACGTATAAAAAAGCTATTAATCGACTTATTATGATAAAAAAAAGTTGATAAAAGGGTAAATGAATGTTTATAGAGTAAATTCGTACAAAATTTGTAATTAATAAAGCAATAAATAATTAATAATGAATGGAAATGTGCGCGAGGTACCTGATCAGTTCAGCTGTACAATTATTTTCGTGCTATTTTCATGAAAAGAATATAAATTAACTGCAAAAACAATTGATATTTATAAAAAAGTGTAAAATTGATTTAATTTTACTGTTTGCAATACGAATTATTAAATAATAATTAAGTTTTTATCAAATGTGAATAGTGTTGTGAAAACCTGTGAAAACTAATGAGTTACTACATTACCGATCGCATATGATAATAAAAAGTTCTCGATGAGTGTAACAAAAAAGCTGCAATCATGTCCGTAATTTTGGACGAGAAACAATTATGAAATCAATATTTATTTGTATAACTTTATTCTGCATTTTAAAATTCACTTTTTATTTTCTTTCAAAGCAAAAGCTTGGAAGAAAACATGCTCGCACTGTATTGTAAAAACTGGTGGCGCCATCTCTCATATGCGATCGGTAATGTAGTAACTCATTAGTTTTCACAACACTATTCACATTTGATAAAAACTTAATTATTATTTAATAATTCGTATTGCAAACAATAAAATTAAATCAATTTTACACTTTTTATAAATATCAATTGTTTTTGCAGTTAATTTATATTCTTTTCATGAAAATAGCCCGAAAATAATTGTACAGCTGAACTGATCAGGTACCTCGCGCACATTTCCATTCATTATTAATTATTTATTGCTTTATTAATTACAAATTTTGTACGAATTTACTCTATAAACATTCATTTACCCTTTTATCAACTTTTTTTTATCATAATAAGTCGATTAATAGCTTTTTTATACGTTTTTTTACATGTCTACCTAATGTCTACCTAAAGTCCGCTTAGTTAAGTAGACATTACGCAAATCGAATCCGCCAGGGGAGTTAAAACTATTAATTATGCAGGATGAGACAACAAGAAAAGAAAAAGATGACGAGAAAGATGTGAAAGCTGCAAATATGATCAAGAAAGAACCAACAACGAGGTGT
This sequence comes from Leptopilina boulardi, assembly GCF_019393585.1. Taxonomy (NCBI): domain Eukaryota; kingdom Metazoa; phylum Arthropoda; class Insecta; order Hymenoptera; family Figitidae; genus Leptopilina; species Leptopilina boulardi. The sequence goes on from NW_026137909.1 coordinate 3,051,087, forward strand.
TTTGAGTGTCAACATTCAGGACACAAAGCAGCAGACTGTCCTAATCGTGGACTAGGATACAAATGTTACAAATGTAACAAATTTGGAAATCACATTGCTTCTCAATGTACAAACAATAACAAATTATAGTTTTAATTTACATTTTACATAAAACAGACGAATTTAAAATTACAAAAAATAAGTTTGTAAGTCAATTTCATGTATCAGAAATAGAAATAAAAAAAAGTTAAAAATTATGATGAAATATTTGAAATTTCTTATAGTGAACATAATTTAATTATAAAAGTAAAAAAAAATAATTTTAAGTAAAGAAGAGTTAATATTAAAATGTGTACATGTGTACTGTAATGTAATAATTAATAAATGAAATGAAGTAAAAGTAATAATTAAAAGTAAAGGTATAAGAATATTAGTAACATTTCAAGATTATAAAATATTTTGTTTTTTGATAATTTTATACTTTTTTATGTATGAATATGTTAAAGAGTTAAACTTGTGAATTAATGAATATAATAATTATATAGAATGTTAATTAATTAGAGAAAATTTTTTTGAACGCACTTATTATTTTATTTTAATTTATTAAAATAAAACAAGAAAATATATAGTTCTTTTTATAAAGCCTGATAGCATCGGATATCATGATAGCATGTAAATATCCACGGATATGTGACGAGAAATTTCAGGATATTCTGTAGAGCGGAAATGTCAATATGCATATTATATCGCAGGATATCCTTAAAATGTACAAAAACATATCCCTAGGATATCTGTTGGTTATCCGAAGGACATCCTCAGGATATCTGGAGGACATATTAAGTGTATACATAAGACATCCTAAGGATATTCTTAGGATATGCTATGGACCTACTTAGGATATCCACAGGACATTCTGTAGATATCTAGAAGACATGTTGAGGATATCCAGGGGACATTGTGTTGATATCGGGTCTTATTTTTTCTACAAAGTACTAAATTTACACTAACTTAAAAACAGAAGCTTAAAATTAATTATTAGGAGATTGTAAAAAGAAATTGTGTATAATCTTAAATTAGGTTTTAGTTCAGTTCGTTAAATACTACACATTTCCTTTGTTGTAATTTATTTTAATATTAGTTTCTTAAATTAATTATGGCTTTGAAACTTCTGTAAATTTTTTTTAAAATAGTCTTATTGCTCAAAGTGTCATAGGCAGTTTAAAGAAGGAAACTTTTTCCAATTTTTATTTCAGAAAATACTTGATAAGAGAAAATATGGGGGTGAGTATTATTAATTATTGAAGTTATTAAAAACCATAAATCTGAAAAGATCACATCATAATCGAAGTGATGACGCTGCCTCGAGTATAGTTGTTAAAATTTTTCATTATTTAGTATATTTTTCGTCATCTGATTATTTATAGTTACAATTTTCATCTAAAAAAAAGAAAATTATTTTTTTCTTTTGTCTTAATTCATATAATAAAATATATTTATAAAAAATTTGAAAGCTCGTGGTAACATCACCTAAAAAGAGCCGTCTTTTTACGTACAACTAAATCAATCATTTACACAAGATATCTAAATTTTTTGTCTTTATTTGGGAAGTTAATAAACTTATTGCGAGAATGGGTGTGGAGAAGTAATGGAATTTAGAGGGAGTTAAAAACGGGGAAATAACTTTTATTGGGAAGGGGGAAACAGTCATTGACTATGTCCTTGCAGAAAGGAGAACGAAGGAGTTGATTAGAGAAATGAAGGTGGGGAGAGAAGTGGATTCGGGACATTTTTCTTTAATAGTATAATTAAAAGAGGGAAGGAAGGGTTAATAGGAGAGAGGAACAAGAAGAGAGAAAAAAAACGGGAGTAAGATGGACAATTAGAGCAAGGAACGGTTGCTGGAATTCGAAGAGAGGATGAAGGAGAAAACAGAGAAGTTTAAAGAAGAAGGATGAGAAGATTTCAGATTGGAGAGGATGATAAGTATGACGGAGAAGGTAAAAAAGAAGATGATAAAGAAGGAAGAGGAGAAAAAAGGATGGTGGGATGAGGAATGTGACAATCTCCTTAGGAAGAAGATAGTGGAGGGATGGAGCAGGAAAGACAGTATAATGAGAAAGATATGTGTAAAGTCCTGAAAAAAAGATAATAAAAAGTAACAATAATTATTTTCTCTCACCCAGTGGTTCCTTTATATGTCCCCTTCGTCCAAATTTGGTTACAACTTGAACAGGCTTAAACCAATTGATATCTTCACGATTAAAAAACATAAATCTAATGACTGCTGATCGTTTATGAACTTTGAATGGATGACCACTTAAAATAACTCGTTTTACAACCAGCCTGTCTGCATTTGCAGATAGAACACTGCCCGTTGCAACCAAATCCTAATTTGTATAAAATTGAAAAGTAACTTCTAGTAAAAATGTAATTTAAATTTAATTTTATTAGAAAAAATAACCTTAGAACTTACCAGAGTACCACTTGCTTTTTGACGAAAGCATAAAACCGGACAAGGCGAGTACATGATAGGCGCATACATGCTTGCAGCGACTGTACTTTCTGGTTGAATAAATCTTTCATACTGAAAAATAAAAAAAATTTCAATCGTTACCATCTTTGATGATTTTATAATAAAAAAATTATAGTTGTATTAATTATAGTTTTTGGGTTAAAGTATATCCTGTCATTGCAAATCAAAAATAAAATCTATTAGTCTTTGTCTCTACCTGTCAAGTTTATTTGTAAAATGACTTTCTTCAAGAAGATGCAGAAAAATCTGCTGGATATAGAAACTTGGTCGATATTTTAAAATATCCTGAAAGAAGCTCGTAAGTAGAACAATTTCTGTATAAATTCATGAAATGATCAAAAACGTTTACATTAGATTCTTTTACTAGTTAAAGAAATAGAAGATTATCTCAATCTTTTGTCACGGAAAAATATTTTATAGCGTCATTCTAAAAATTGTCAAAATGCATCCAATAGAATAGTTTTTCAAGTTTTAAATACAGCTAGCAGTTCCGAAAGTGAATTATAGGTCCCAAACTAGGATGGTGTTTTAAGTAAGGAAAATAAAAAAAATAATAATGAAATTTTAATTAAACATACCTTATGTTTATTTCCATTGGTGTGTTGACTAAAGATTGGACAATTCGAAAATCTCCTGAATCCACATTGAAAGATTAAACGTTCTTTCGATTTTATTGGTATTAAACTTTCACCTGCTCGTTTAAGAACTACATTTACAAGTGAAATTTTTTGTTCATGTGGAAGCAGACCAAAAATAATTAAAGGACGATTCTGTGTGGAGCAGTACATTTCAAACATCTGTTTACTAAAATTTTTCACATGAATTGTGATATAGGAACCCGGCTGAAAATAAAGTATAATTAATGATTATAATAATCTTTCTTTTCATTTATAATAGAATTTTTTGGTATTAATAATTTTATTATTCTTATTATAATTACCAGCTAATATTATTAATATCAAAAAATATAAACAATTAACAATGCTATAGTAAAAACATTTCACTTCGTGTGTAGAAAGATAGTAAGAAATATATAAAATCAATGTAAATCTGAGTGGTAACGTAATATTTATTTTGAATTGAGCTGTCAGTATTTCAAAGAATTCTAAACACAAATTTTGTTAACTGTATATAAAAAATTATATTACCGAAACACCATCTTCTTTATTCTCAGCATTCTTTAAAATTCTTTTCCGTGTTCGTTCAAAATTCTCAAATTGAAAAATTCTAGCATAATCTCTAGGTAAATTTTCCTTTACATCCCAAGGTGTTGTTCTGAAAGATTCCAAACCTCGATACTTTTGAAATCGAAGTTTAGCAAGCATATTCTGTGGAGTGTCTAATTCATCAGGAAATTCTTTATCTGCCTTTGCCTCTATAAATGAAAACCATAATCATAGAAGTTTTAACATTTATCTTAAAATGAAACATTATTTTAAATCTTCAAATAGTAAGTGAAACAATTATTGCAAATATTTTCAGACTTTATTTACAATCATTACTGCAAGTAATATCGTTTACTTAATTAAAAATTATTTATTTAAATTACATATATTTTAAAGTAAATTTATTTTTAACTGTAGTTTTTGGGTTCAATGTACTAATATTAATTGTGTACGTAAATAAATTTGGGAAAATAATCTTTGTATTCCTTTTTTTTATTCGCATTTAAATCAGACGAAAATCAGTCAATTTAGTTTTAATATATATTAAAATAATTTAAAAACTATACAACATTCTTAAATTTCATGTTATAATTTTTAAAAATAGAAAAACAATTCTTACCTTTAATTTTTTTAAGCTCTTTTATTTCTTCTAGAATGTCTATGTCTTCGTCATAATGATCGTCATTAAAAGGAGCGTTTAATGCCACTGACTCGTACTCCTCATCGTCTGACTTGTGTTCGTTATCGGAGTCAATATCATCCTCAACTGACATTTCATCTTCCGACTCAGATAAGTCATCAATATTTTCTAAAATAATAAAATTTTGTTAACAATTGTAAATTTTTTCTAAATTAATATTATAAAAATAGTTAAAACAAATATTTGAAGTGATAACGATACATTGCAATTTATTTCCTTAAAATAAATTCGCAATTTCATGAAAAGTTAAAAATTTGATACCGTCACTACGCATAGTAACGGGGATGCATCAGGAAGATGGAACTCACGCACATTTATGAGCGTAAACTTTCGTTTCCTTATGCATCCCTGGCTTTGGCTGAACCATTGGCCACACGCTTTCCTGTACTTTTCCTTCATTTTCCTTTCTAGCGCCTCCCTTTCGCTTTTCACTGTTTTCCGCTTTTCTTCCCTTTCAGCAATCACGCCGCGTCAGACGCTCCACTCTCTTTTCGCTTTCCTATTCGCTCTCTCCTATCTCTCCGTGCGGCCCTTTCCTTTCTTCCACGCACCGTTGTAGCCTTCCGGAGTTTCTGCCCCTCATGGATGGTCCCTACTACGAAATACTGACGCTATTTTGGGTCCGTCTCTCGTACCAGCGATGTCAGTCAATCAGTGTAGTGATAAGAATATTAATCAGCGTTCGTTGCAAATTAACGCCCCCTCACACTCGTCACAATTATCAGCGCCCAGAGAGAATGGTTCTCTTCTGAAAGATCATCTCTTGGAGAACCAGTTGGACAGTTGGCTAGAAGAATCGGCTCAGGTGGCACGGGCTTAATTTTTGGAAGAGAGGCGTCTATTGATGAACATTCGTTCATCGTTGGTAATTTGTTTTTCTTATAAATCTTGTGGGATCATATTTGCACCAATGGTCCAGTTTGGTTGGAATCATCCTTTGTTGATTTTCAGTGAAATTCGAAATAAGTATTCAGAGTTTGATTAATGTGGACGGTGCACGCGGGTCTTTAATTATTCGCGAAAGTCTACCATTTTAATTTAATTTATTTAGAAATGTTTGTCAAATGACTTTAAGCAATAATAATGTTGACATTCATGACATTACAGTCAATAAAAACAAGAGTAATTCTTGGAGATCATTCAAAAACGTAAAGTAAGTTTAATGGTCAGAATTGTATTTTTTCAATTTTTAAAAGAATATTATTATATTCAGTACCGTAAAATGAGGTAAAGTCGGTGTTTGAGGGTAAAGTTGGCCGGCGCTTTAAATCATTTTAAAGTTTAACTATTACTTTTTTCCAGAAGAAATCCGAGTTTTATTAAAAATGTAGTTAGAATTAATGTAAATTAATAAATGCAATACAATATTTAAGTGTTTAAAGCGCCGGCCGACTTTACCCGCAAACGCCGACTTTACCTCATTTTACGGTACCTTAGGAATAAGAAATTAATAAACTATTTTCTATATAAACATGTTATTTATCAGTTACCTTATATATTTTAAATGAGCTATTAAATAGAATTATTTTTAATCGTTTTCATTTTATATCACAGCGAAGGAAAGGCGGACGTGAAGACGTTGTTCTCGGTGAGGTCGGTAAAATACTGAACCTCGACGAGACCATCGTCGATACAAAAGTGGTTGAGGCAGTTCGGGTAACACTGGGCAAGACAAGTCTAGAAATGTCATGCCAAGTCTTCACTCAGTATGGTCACAACAAGATGGCGATTCAGCGACTCCCGGAAACGGAAGCAGAATCCCTTCAAGGGACCAGAAGAGTAAAGAATAGCTGGGTCAACTGCAGAGTTCGCGCCAGGTTGGAAGTAGAGAGGTGCTATAGATGCCTCTGCTACGGACACCTGGCCGGAGAATGCACCAGCCCCGACAGGAAAGCTGCTTGCTGGAGGTGTGGCAGTCCGGACCACCGGAAGACGGAATGCAAAGGCGAAGCCAAGTGTATTACGTGTTCCGAAAATGGGATGAAGGACTTGAAACACTTTCCAGGAAGCAGGGCTTGCCCAGTTTACTGGAAGTTGCTCCAGGACCTAAAGTCCAGAGCTAAGATTTCTCCAAGTTAACCTCAGGAAAGGAAGAATCGCGCAAGATCTCTTGATGCAGACTGCCAGAGAAAGAGGAGCTGATGTGCTGCTTTTCAGTGAGCAGTACAAGAAGCCGGAATTCTCTGTCTGGATTGAGGATGCATTAAGAAGATCAGGTATACAGGTGTGTAACCAGGACATCACCATTGGTGACTTTCTGGAGACAGATAAGGGGTTTGTTTGGGTAGAAGTGTCAGGTGTACGTATATACAGCTGCTACTTCTCCTTAAACGATCCCTTTAAAAAATTCAATGCCGAGGTTCAAGCTCTTGAAGAAAGCGTTAGAGCTTTCGGCGGCGATGTCCTCATTGCGGGAGACTTCAATAGTAAGACGCTGGAATGGGAAGAGAACCGTCTAGACAGGAGAGGAACCTTGGTATCGAATATAGTCGATATAATAAGAGAATGCCCTGCAGCGAGGAGGAATTATACCCACTCTAAGGGAGACCTCCTGCTGCAAGAAGAGTGGCATAAAGCCAGACAGATCTTCAAGCGGGCTATAAGGAGTAGCCAAAGGAAGTGTTGGAAGGACCTGATCGGAGAAGCGAAAAATGACCCATGGGGGTTGGCTTTGGTGGTAATTTTTAAGAAATTAGTTTTGCGGCGAAAACCCCTGTCTTAGGAAGGGGGATAAACCCCTAGATAAAGTCTCATCTTTTAGAACAATTTGTCTATTGAAGGGATTTTGCTCACTTGTAGCCATAGACATACGAAACGCGTTCAACTCCGCGAGATGGGATATTAGTATCGAGGTGATAAAACGTAAAGTCGTGTAAACCTATCTGTTGCGAATGATAGATGACTATTGTAACGAAGCATTCGTTAGGGCCAGTTTCACCAACGGTCGGTTAACCTCGGATCAACTAACCTAATTCATCTCTTGATCGTCAGAGTTGATCGCTCGTACGTTTCACTAGTCTAATCGTAGTTTAAGGTGATCGCGTTTAGTTAATCCATACTTCCTAGCATTCCCTAGCCGTTTTGCCGCCTGATTTCAGTTTTGTGTTTATACAGTGTAACATTGTATAATTATATTTTTTGTTAAAATAATGAATTTTAAAGTTCCAATGGATAAAAAAATCAGGACTAGAGAGCCCAATTTGCTCAGTAGCGAGCGAGAGGCTCTGCTGACGATAATCCAGGATCATCGTCATATAATTGATTGTAGGAAAACTGATGGTGTCAGTTTAGACAGGAAGAAAGAGGAATGGAGAAAGATATGTGATAGATTTAATGTGATATCGGGCATACATCATCGAGAAGCTAGTTTTCTCAAACAGTCGTGGGAAAATATTAAAAAGAGAGTCAAGAAAGATGCTGCAGAAAGAAAACTGCAAACCTTCAAAACAGGTTTATACATTTCATAACCTCAAAGTTACACGTTAGATTTGTTTACTAATTGCAATAGAAATTGACACTTCTGAATATAAACAAACATACTGAATAAATAAAAAGGAAAAAAAAACTGATATGTTTCGGAAATTAATTAATATCATTAATAATAATTAATACCTTTCTTTGTGTTTTTGCAAAATGAAAGTTTTTGGTTTATTTATTATATACACTTGATTCAGACGAATGTGTTTTATAATTAAAATTGTAATTAATTTAAATCTAAAGTGTACTGAAAGTATAAACAGTATAAAAATTGTTCTTTCATTTGACTTTTATGTTAAATAAAATATGTTACATAAAATTATTAGGATGGTTTAAATGCAGAATAACATGAAATTACAGGGTTTTTTGTAATAAATATTTTGCTTATGTATGTATGTATATTTAATAACCTCAAAGTTACAGGAAATACTAAAGTAAAATTTTTTTCAATGTAGGTGGTGGTCCCTTTAATAAACCCAAAGAAGATCCTGAAAGTGACAGAGTTCTCGGTTTGCTGCAAGCAACAGCTTCAGGATTCAACAACACCTATGATGGAGATTCTTTATTTTTAACGTCACCTTGTAAGTTTTCAACCTAACCTCGTTATTCACAAAAACAAGTAGATAAAAAAAAGAAATAGATTTATTAAAAATATTTTGTATTTTATTATGAATAATTATAAAAATTAATTTATGTTATGTAGTCAAGTCTGATGCCAAAATATTGGACCCATCTGCATTTGAAGATGATGAAATGCAAGAAAGCAACGCAGATGACGAAAAAGATGAAGAGGTAATGACAAAATATAGTCATGAAATGAAACGTTTGACTTTTGACAAGAAATAATATCTAATCTTTGTTTCCAGACTAAAACTGTGAAGGATTGGTCTCGATACACCCCCCAGATGCTACGACAACCGATTAGCCAGGCTCTGAAAGTTGATTCTACAAATGACAAGCAATATCATGGTAAGATTAATAAAAGGAAAGAAATCGTATAATTTACAAATAATCTTTATTATAATCAATAATATCGAATCTGGTAAACCTAATTTTAAAAAAATTGGCTTACGTTTCAGAGTATGTACCATCTGAGGAAACCACACAATCAACCACTCTATCAACACCGGAAGCAGGAAAAAAAATGTCGTTCATTTCTGAAAGGATGAGCAGAAGGAGGCTGGTGCTTCCGAAAAAAGTAGTTGATCCATCCACGAATGAGGCTAAAATAAAAACTTTAGAAGGTACCTTAAGAATCGCCGAGGAGCAACACGAGTTGAATATGCAGCACATAAAAGAGGAGCACAGCCTTAAAATGCAGATCCTACGAGAGCAAAATCGACCGTTTAAGAAATCAACTTAGTTCAGCCGAGTTGAACGTAGTTTTGTAGATGGTGAAACTTGCGCGGAGACTTGATCTCGTTCAACCTCTACTATGAACGCGTTCAATGCTTGAACTCAGTTGGTGAAACTGGCCCTTAGTCGGTTGTTGGTCTTGCTTTTCTATGTGGCAGTCTAATTCAGTTGCTTTCGCGAAATCTGTCAAAGGACTGATTTACGCAGGCGTGACGTACGAACGTTCACGGGGGGCGGCGAATAGGGCCGAATAGTCATTTTCGTAGGCTAGGATTGTCCGTAGGAGTGAGAGAGATCGAACCATATTGGAGATCCAAGGACCGGCAGGGGGATCTATCAGCAGTTCGATTTCCCGATTGATATTGAGCGGACGTGCTCACAAGTTCGATTACCCGATGGATATTGAGCGGACGTGCTCACAAGTTCAATTACCCGATCGATATAGAGCGGACGTGCTCACGATTTCAATTATTTTCTAATATATATTTTGCGTTATATTTTATTATAATTCGTTTAGTGGTTAATAAATAGTTTGTTTGTTAAATTTTGGAGTGTTTTTCGTTAAGAGTTTTTCTCCTTACTAATTCTTTCCAATACTTGAGAAGCGGCCTCGGTTTTGAGTCAGCTGAGCGTCCTCAAGGTAAGTGTGGTTAGTGTTGGCCTGTCTCAACGTCCGGCATCAGATTTTTGTGTCTTGGAGGATCCCCTTGTGAGATTTGTTAGTAAAAAAGAACCTTTTGAATTGGCGGGTTAGATGCCAGATTTATTTTAATTATAAATTCAAAAACCACGTTACACTATCTCAGCGACAGATGGGTTGTTTACGAGAGCGTTGCATGTCATATCAAAGAAGAGATGACATGCGGTGCTCCCCAAGGATCGAAAGTGGGTCTAACCATATGGAACGTCATGTATGACGGTTTCCTGAGGTTGGACTTACTGGAAGATACGTTTCTAACCGGGTTCGCGGATGACGTGCTTTTGATTTGCTGCGCGGACGAAATTAATCTTTTACAAATAATACTCGATGATAGAGCGCTCGCACAAGAAAAGACGGAGCAGTGTGCAGGATGTGTTTCAAATAAGGTAGAAAAGAAAGGAGCGATATTTGTCCTTTTCTAAATCATTTGAATCATATCCTGCACACTGCTCCGTCTTTTCCTGTGCGAGCAGCCATAGTCTGCGACGAATGAGGTCTTGGTTGAACCGACATTGTCTGAAAATTGCTGTCATGAAGACCAAAGCTCTGCTCGTCACGGCCGGAGAGCCTTCCGATTCCCGGGGTTGGAAATTGGAGGATCTGTAATTTCATGGGGGACAAAACTGAAGTACCTGGAAGTGACGTTGGACAAACGTTTGCTGGACGGGAAGTCGATCGCACTTAAAAAGAGCGTTCGGCTTCTTGGCGTCCATATTGACGACGGGTTCAAGGTCACGACTCACTGTGTAAAGACGGCAGACAAACTAAAAGGACTCATGGCAGCCATCCGACGAGCGGCTCCCAGCAAGTGGGGACTACACTTCCGGACGCTAAAAATGCTGTACCGGGGTGTATTCCCCTCCATTGCGGGTTACGCCGCTGGCGGATGGGCTGACCTTGCTACGAACAAGGACCTACAAAAACTACGGACGGCACAGAGACAGGCTTTGTTGATGCTGACCAGGGCCTATGCCACAACATCAGGCAGCGCGCTATGTGTCATCGCAGGTGTCTTACCGGTGTCGCTCTACCTGAGCGAAAGGCTTGCGATGTACCGCGTCCGGAAACGCAAGGGATTCCGTCATGGAGAGCTTTCTGTGCTCGCGGAGAACGTCGACAGAAGGACGAAGGGTATGGTGAGGAGGGAGACCCTCCGTATGTGGCAGGAGGCCTGGACAGGTGACACTGTTGGAAGGGTGACGCATACGCTGATCCCCAACATTCAGTGTCGCCTGAAATGCCAGTGGATCTCCCCTGGGTATCACACGTCGCAGATGCTGACTGGTCACGGAGACTTTGGCGCCAAACTTTGGAGCTTTAGTCTCGGTGACGGGCCTGCCTGCTCGTGTGGGGACCCGGAGGAGACCATGATGCATGTCCTGGCTGAATGCCCGAAGTTCGCTGCCGAGCGCCAAACCTTGAGCGACGGCATAGGTGAGGCCGTGGGCTGGCCGGCGGCGGCTCGGAGCTTGCTGAGCCTGCGCGGCTATCCCCACTTCGAGAAGTTCGCCAAGTCGGTGGTGGATAGCAAGGAGGCGCGATGGCGACGCGGAAGCGAAGCTGGTAACGTTCCTCCCGCAACATGACTTCGAAAGGAGTCCGGCGAGAGAGAACAATACCCAATGGTAATAATTGTCCCGTATACGACCATATGGAAATATGGTCCGACGGGACAGATTTATACCAATGCGCAAATCCACCTGCACTCGACCATTCGCAAGACTGGTCCGGCAGGCAGGATGAATCCGCGAATAACAAGGGGACAACATTCTTCCCACATTGACCACTAGAAATAGTGGTCCAGTGGGAAAGAATAATGCCAGGGCGTTATCTATCTGCCTGCATTAGTCTAGTCGTGAGACTAGTCCGGCAGGCAAGAATAGAATGAATACGGTGGCAACAACCCATCTGCAATTGACTAATATATAATTAGTCCGGCAGATGAGGTTAATGCGCGGATATTAAGGAAAGCAACATTCTTCCCACATTGACCACTAGAAATAGTGGTCCGGTGGGAAAGAATAATGCCAGGGCGATATCTATCTGCCTGCGCCAGACTAGTCGTGAGGCTAGTCCAGCAGGCAAGAATAGAGTGAACACGGCGTCAACAATTTTACCGCGCCTGACCAGTATAACACTGGTCCAGCAGATAAAATTAATGAGCGAATAAATAGGAGGGCAACATTCTCCCCACAATGACCACTAGAAATAGTGGTCCGGTGGGAAAGAATTATGTCAGGGCAAACTCTGCTTGCGCTAGACTAGTCGTGAGATTAGTCCGGCAAGCATGATAAAGACCATTTTTTTTTTTTTTTTTTTTTTTTTTTTTTTTTTTTTTTTTTTTCAGGCCTACCGGAACATCGGTGGGTGGAGCTTAGCTCGGAGACGGAACCTCCACGAGGTCCCCGCTGGGTACTTTGCTTCCCTTCTCCCGCTCAAGATTTTCGAATCTTGCACGGGCGAAGGGAAGCAATGCTAACCGTCTCCTCCCGGAAGGGCACCCGGCCTTCTTCGCCGTTTTGGTCCTTAAGGACCTTACAACGGCAATTTTTCCATCCTCTTTCCCCATGGTGCATCGGTAGTGAGGAGGCTTGCCAAATCACCGCCGTTTCTCCAGGTCAGCAGTGTTTTCGCTGGAACGTAGATAAGCTTTTAACATCGGGAGTATAGTCCTTAAGGACCCAGGTATCCCAGTCGGCTTTGTCGACTCTAGCGCAATTCTGGACAAACGTTTGAGTTTCGGACAACATTAACATCTCGTCACTCCAAGCCGAATGCATGGGAAACCTTTCGAGGATGATGCCCAATATCGGTGGCCCCAGGGAAAAGAAACGTAGATTAGTGGCGACTGTGGTTCAATCAAAGCAGCTTTATGCTGCCCCTGTTTTGGCTTCGGACCTAAAGTTCCACAGCATCTCTGACAGGCTCCTCATGGTTCAGAGAAACCCGGCACGGAGAATTGTGTCAGCCTTCAGAACGGTGTCTACTTACGCTGTTCTGGTACTCGCTGGATTATTACCGCCAATGGATTTATTGGCGATGGAAAGGAAGAAGATCTTCCATCTTAACAAAGATCTAACGGGTACTTCAGAGCATAGAGATAGACTCAAAGAGATAATAAGCAGAGAGTCCAGAAGTGGACTCGTCTAGAAATGGCAGGAGAGATGAGATGGGAAGTCTAAAGGTAGGCGGACCTACCGCCTGATTCCCTTCCTCGCCACATGGTTGGATAGGAAACACGATGAAGTAGGCTACTACCTTACACAAGCGTTGTCAGGTGATGGTTGTTTCGGACAGTATTTTTATCGTTTTAAAATAGAAGCAGACGCGAGATGTGTGTATTGCAACGTTTCAGGCGTCGACGAAGCTCTTTTTCTGCGGGCACTGGCGTGAACTAAGGCAAGCCATGTTCTCGGCTGTAGGCACTGAAGTCACAGCTGAAAACATGGTCTCTATTATGTTGCAAAGCGCTGACTCTTGGAGGAGCATCGAGTCCTTCATTACAAAAGTAATGAGGACGACAGGAGGAGGTTAACTTGGAGAAATCCTGCTGCTCGGCTGGGTCCACGCGGTAGACGGGGGAGTCCTTAACTGGCTCTCCTTCTTCTTTCGCTGGCACTCAGTTAAGGATTTAGGACTGAGAACAAAGGTAAGGAGACTTCCACTGGCGATGTATAAAGCTTAAAGCAGTTCCGCCAGTTGAATTACAGTCCCAAAAAGGGTGTGGTTTTTAGTGGGTCGGCCAGAGCAAGGGCGGTCATCCCCACATAACCTGAGAGTACGGATATCTGACTTGGAAGTAGGCCTCCAGGGTTATGCAAATTTTCCACTTCCCTCGTAAAAAAATATTAAAAAGTTATATTACGTTTTGTAGAAAACTAGAGTCGTATATTACGTACGTAAATTAAGTAAAAAATGTAATGTAATTTACTTGAGGTATATTACGTGCGCAACCCTGCCGACATGTCATATAACCGAAACGTCATTTAATCGAATTATTATTTAACCGACATGACAAATTACCGCCATGTCATTTAAACGAAAAATCATTTAACCGACACCACAATCAACTGACATGTCCAATAACAGAATTGCAATTTAAGTGAAACGTCAATAAAAAGAAACGACAATAAACCGACACGCCATTTAACCGTCTCGTCAAATAAGCGACTCGCCAATTAACTCGTCATTTAACCAAAATGTCAATAAACAGACATGTCATTTAACCGACACGTCATTTAACAGCATTGTCATTTAACCAAAATGTCATTTAACTGATACCATTTCAGTATGTGAGTTTACTTTCTATTGAGTATATAGTTTCGTCGGTAAAGTAAAATTTATTTTTTTTAGAAGTTTCGATTTTATGATTGTATTTTGGAATTTTATTGCTTACGAATGTTTCGGTTTCTAAGATTTTTGGAAAAATTGCATTCTGTATATGCTGACCACTTAAGGTTTCACGTTTCATTATCTGCATAAAAGAAATCAAGAGAAAAACAGATACATTATGAATCGGTAAATGAAAAGAAAGAACATTTTTTTTCAAATAAACCGATGTTTTTTCTTTTAAAAAGATAAGAAACGCGGAAAAATTAAATATAGAGAAAAAAACTAAAGTCGAAAAAATGACCAGATGTAACACAGTACAATTTTCTCGCTCATTAACAAACACTTCTCCTGGCTCTAGCCTGGAAGAAGAGTTCTTTGAGCTTGTAAAAGCCGCGACTGAGCATGTCCGCGCGTCGAATCCAGGTTCGATCTTTTTTTAAAGTAAACTTCGGCGGAAGAAAAATATTTCCTTAATTCTCCAATTTAGCGTAGTTCAGTGGAAGGCAACTTGAGTGAGGATTCTAGTAAATTGTACGCGCAATTAATTTGAATTCTTGTTTCTCAACTGGACAGTTTGTATCTGAGGTATCTGCGTCATCCCAACTTGGTGGACCCACAAGCGCGAGAGTGCTACCAACCTTTTGTTTTGTCCGTTGAACTGAGTCGTAAAACCTATATGAGGACGACGTACAGCGGTAGTTTTAAACATTGGAGCGTGAGTGATTCTAATCGAAATTATTTAATCTCGACTCGAGAGACATTGACTTTCCTTGAAAGCTTGAGATTCAGGTGAAATAAGAGTCATGGAACTGGGCAATAAGGCTAGGGATCTGATTAAGCTTCATATTATGGGTGCATCCCCTACGTATGCAATAAACTTGCATTAATAAAAATTAGAGATATATTTTTTTATATATAGCCATAAGAAAATTTTTTTTATTTTTTTTCTATAGATGGCACTAATAATAAAAAAAAAGTCAGGCCACGAGTACTGTGTGCGATGGCGCAACAGATGAGGCAGGTCCTCTATCAATCTCTGCCAGCGACTACCACATCACAAATAAAATTATAACAATTGATGTAGCCAATAAGGCTACACAAACAATAAAAAATGAAAATAATAATAGAAAAAAAAATTTAATGAAAAGAAATAAAATAAAAAAAAAATAAAATATTAAAAATAAAGAAAAACAACAAGCCAATAATTACTAAAATTGAAAATGTTAAATTAAACGTTAATCAATACTTGTTTCATAATAAAAAAAATAGTAATGTAGTAGAGGAGGAGGAACCTTTTCCTCTATTTGTAAAAATTAATGGTATGATATACCCAAATATAATCCGTTTGACGGATTATACCCAATAAAATTTTTTTTTTTACATATTTTATTTTTTATTTTTTTTACATAAATTATAAATCTGCCTTCTCCTATTTATTTTCATTAGCATGTTTTAATTAAAATTAAGGGGTAACACCACTCTAGCGGTAAGAAAAATAGCCTAACTTTGACGATTTATATTTGCAGTAGGATAAAAGGAATAGGATTTTTCTTCAGATAGGTTTATTTAACACATATTCAAGTATAAAAAATAAATTTAATATTATTATTTTAATATAAAATGGCGGCGATAGAGTCCGGCTCAAAAATCTTGAATTTTTAAAACACCTACACGGGAGGACGATTTTCTAGAAAGGTGTAAGACCTAAAACAAAAATCCAAGAATTTTCTGAATCTCTACCCTATTGACTATGGAACTACGTAGGGGTTTTTTTTTAAATCAAAATTTGTACAAATGGTAGCACTTTGAAAAAAAAAATCGATTTTTTGCCAAAAAACAAGCAGTAAATTGTTTATAAAAAAAAAGTTTACATTAAATCAAAAAACGGCTACGTAGTTCCATAAAGAAGGTTATTGTGTAGTTACTGTTAAAATTTCAGATCAATCCATGCAACGGTGTTCGAGTAATCCGTCCTCCCAGTTTGAAAAAAGTGGTTTCGAGAAAAACGCGTTTAAAGTAGAACGAACACACAATGGGCCAGCAGACCTTTACAATGTTCTAAAATTCATAATTTCCGGAGTACAACAAATTTAAAGCTTTTCATGACGAATTCTATAGTTTTTGGGGTCACTGATTACAAATCTGTAGTCAGATTTTGAAATTTTTTTTTTTTTTTTTTTTTGAAAATATGGATTTTTTCAAAGGCGTTGTTCAGTGCCTATATGGTGCATTAGTGACACTCAAAGGGTTAATAAATTTTTTTTCGTCATAGGATCACCTGCCTATTGTTTCTACAATGCTAAAGTACATTTTAACAAAAAAAAAATAAATCGTTTTTTTGAAAATTCTAGAGTGGTGTTACCCCTTAAAGATTATAATTATTATTATTTTTTTGTTCTTTATTTTTTTTCAAGATGCAACAACAAAACATAAATGAAAATGACATAGTAACAGGTTATGAACAATATCCTGAAATGGTCCTAAATATAAAAAAGTATAAAATGAAAATTATAAATGCAATCAACCCATCATCCATAAAAGCTAAATTAATGGAGAGAGAGCAAACACAAATGGAAATGAAGAAGGAGATTTCCAACTTTTATAAAGATAAAGAGGATCAACATAGGATCACAAATTTAAACGACAGAATTTTGGCGGTCCCTATTATATATAAACAAGAAGTAGATAGTTATGAAAGGGGTTATATTATTTTAATAAAAACGGGTATGCAAGATCTAGTGTTGGTATACAATATTGACGAACATATGCATACATATATAAAAAAAAAATATCTTTCATATTATATATAAATTCTTAATTATCCCTAAATTTACTCTTAAAATCGCCTTAAGTGATATTTGTCCACCACAACGTAACATTTGGGAGTCTGGAACAAATTACAGATTCTAAGACTTTATAAAAAATATTGTGGTAGACTTTTATATTAAAAAAATTGTAAATCATCATTATGTGGGATGGGCAAAAATCAATCAATTATCCTCACTAGATGATTGGCTAGTGGAAAATGAACTTGCTATAATCAAACCTGACACTTACGATTTATATATGAATTACGATGAGGTGGAAGAAGATTTTGATGAGGATGAATTTGAGGATGAACCCATAAGAGCCCCAGGAGCATAATAGCTCAGTAGTGTAAATAAAATAAATAAATTTTTTTTTCTTTATAAACGAATGAATTTATTCATAAATTAAGAAATTCATTCGTTTAGGGGGGCATTTTGGAGTCAAATTTTGTAAATTTTTCTTTTTAAAAAAAATTTTTTTTTTGTTTCTCTCCATCTTTTTGCTAATTGAAATTAATTTTTTTTTTAAAACAAATAAAATTCCTTTTATGTTAAAAGAATTCATTCGTTTAAGGGGGCATTGAAATGGTATTTCAATAGTCATAGCCATAGCTTCATATTATGGGTGCATCCCCTACGTATGCAATAAACTTGCAAAAAAATGTGAAGTTTAATCAGTACACAAAAATGAAGATTAATGATGCAAACATTATCGATGTAATTGAATATTAGTTTTAAAGAGAGACTTTTGGAAGCTTGTTGCCTATCTAATCATAAAATAGATAATTTCAAATAAAATAATTTTCTAGTTTGTAACAATAAAATATTTAATAAAAATCTAACCAGCATCTTCATCGGGAATCCAAGCGGCTTGATATACTGATGTTCCTTTAGGTACAACTTTAACTAATTTTTGTGTTGTAGAATTTTCTGCTTCAATTAATTCGTCTTCTGTAGGCCAAGTTTGTTCTGCATCCATTGGATCTAAGATATTTTCTGCTTGTAGAGATTCCTTTAATGAAATAAATTACCATTAACATTTTACAAAACAAAAAATTTCAATATTTTGAAAATGCAGAACATTTTACATCCTCATCATTAGAACGAAAAGATGAAATTAGAAAAATTGCTCATTATTATTTTCTTACTTGTAATGAATTGTATTACATCTGGCTATATCTACATTTATCTTTTCTTAAATTTTCAAACATCTGTTGGCAAGAGTAGCAATCTCTTGTAAACATTATATTGCATAATATAAAATTGCATAATAATATTGCATTATAAACATTATATTATATTGCATTATATTGCATTTTATGCAAATATTGCATTGATAAATATAAAATAAATATAAAATATTACACGAAATATTGCATTTTCCTATTGTATCCGGGCCTGGAGACGAATATTATTAAAAATTATAATAAAAAAAAGTAACTAATAAAAATTAATAATAATTATTTAATATAAGATTTAAACAATATATAATAAATAATAAATATTTTTAAACTTGTTTAGAAATAAAAACAAAACAACAGTACGGAAAAGTGAAAAGATAAATCAAAATTATAATTAGGTATTTCAAGTTGGGTAAGAGGAAATTAACTGTTCCAACAAAAACCAAAAAGATGTAAAGTTAATCCTTGAATTGGTTTCATGGATTTATTGAACACGACGAAAATTCCTAAGGAATCAAGAAGACCTTATTTTGTCAAAAATATTCACATTTTACAAATTTAGAAGCTGTAACATTTTAATTTATTAATAGAATTTCGTCTGAACCTTTATGTAAAATATTAAAATGGTATTATAAAGAACAATTCACAAAAATCAAAGAAAAAAAATTCATTCTTTATATAAATACTTCAACGATGTACATGACGGTTACGCCAGACGTTAAAATTATTTTACTTATAATTGTGTACATAAAGCAGTAATAACATTAATTTTAAATAAAAAAATTATAAAAAATCATTTTGAAGATATGAATGTAGATAAATAAAAATTATAATTATGTATTTCAAATTGGGAGAGAAAATGAAAGATGGCCATAAACCGATGTATAAAGAATATATTGAAATGTATCGAATGAAATGTAATGTTTTTAATATATGGGAACCTTTTTACCGGCCGTTAAATATATTTTTTGTTGTCGACGCCCATTTTTAATTCGATTTTGGAATTTTCTGGTAATGTTTTTCGATTAAAAACATAATCGATGAAAATTATTTTGAAAATATATACGGTATTAAGGATGCAAAAGGTGTTCGCGTTATGATTATTTCTACGTCTCGAAACACAGTATTGTCATCGTAGTCACACGGTTCAAGATTCAATTGAATTAAACGTATATCGAATAATAAAAAAGAATTTTAAATTTGAGCCAGCTTGCAGTGGAGCCTTATTCTTAAATTAGAAAATATGACTTAATAAAAATCTATTGTCATACATGAACATTCAATATTTCATATCGTTAATATAATTTTGATCGCTTTACCTGTTTACTTGCATCTGCTTCTTCAAGGATTTTAGTTACAGTTTCACAATCCATAGTATTATTTTCTACACTTGATTTTGATTTTTTTCTCTCTTTTTCGAGAGAATATGGATCTTCTGGAGCATCAATTCGAGATATTTGAAAATCTCCAAATCCCGTTAGATGGATAAGCTCATTAGCTGACAAAGGTTGCCCTCTTAAATATCCAGACACTTCCAGTGTACCATTATTATCGTCCGAATTCTGTGTATATAAAAATTTTTAAGCTTTAACAAGGGAAAAAATTAGATTCTATATAGTTAAATACGCTTAGAAGATTCAAATATTTTGACTTATTCTAAAAGTAATTAAATTTTAAGTAAAATAAAAATATTTATTAGAAAATCGTTCTCACTGTGTGTAATAACCGCAACTTATTATTTGCAAAATAATTATGTTTTAAGTAAATATTTTAACATTTAGGATGAAAGTCTCCATTATATTATTTAACATATTTTAAAACGAATTTTATTTAATTCAGATTTTCGTTATAGATGTAAATGTATTGACTTAAAACAAAATATATAAAAACTATTATTAAATATCGTTTCATAATTGAGTGTTATATTATTAATTGCTTAACACATAAAATCCTAGGTTAAAGTTCAGTTGCATGCTCTTCTTAGTTTGAAACTCAATAAAGATGAGCCCAGATTTTTTCAAAAACATGCAAAAATTACAAATAAATATTTACTTGTGAAGTATATTTTATTGTCTCAGCAATCAAATACGGTCTTCTGCTTCGATAAAAAATCTTTTTTTGCTTTTGAGATCCAATGCGCCGCAATATATTTAGTCCATCCATATTATTATCTAATAGTAATATTTTCTCATCAGGAAGCCATTTTGAAATTTCATTCTCAACGAATTGTTTATGCTTTTGTCGTTTCTGTCCAAATAAGAGAAAATGAAAAAATAATTATAACTGACATGATTATTTACATAATAAAAAATAAAATTTATGAGGAATTTTACGAGATGGGATTAAATTATGTACTAAGATATTAATGTCATAAAAAGCCACTGTATTATACAAATCCTTACTTATATGCATGTATGTATATTTTTGGAAGGTTATTTTCATTTTTTTCTACTTTCAAAAATATAAATAATATATTTAAAAGAAAAACTCATCATTTAGTAAGATTTTCTTTTATAATGTTAACACGGACCAAATAGCATAGTATGTCATTAAAATATCATAGGGATATTTATGGAATATTCTCTTAATATCACTGTGGAATATTACCATGAGTCGGTGATTTTGATTTTCTTTAGGGGAGAGGGCCCTAAGATGGACATTTGATATAAAATTTTCGTATAAGTATATATCGCCTCGTGATTTTTTTACTGATTTAGTTTGTTTAGATGAAGCTTTTTATATAAACATGGATCGAAAAGAATTATTTTTCTTTCTGTAACACATATCACGTGGATTTTTCGTTTTAAAAAGTTTTGTAACTGTTTTTATTTCAGTCGGTAAAATTATCTATATCTTTGATTTCGAATAGGTGCATATCGTAATAACCTTATTTATTTATCGTATAATAGTATTCTAAAATGATTCGGTTGACAGTGTGTTTGTAAGTAATTTTTATTTGCGCCAAAAAAATGGGGTCATTGGTCCCAAGATGGACAGTCTGGTGTCCCTAAGATAAATATCACACCTTAATTTCTTAACTTTATTTATTTTTAATGTTATAGTTTCTTAATAATGCTCTAAGCCCCATAATTGAAATTTTTTCTTTTTCTACTTCGAAATTGTGTTGTTATCAATAGAGAATTAAAATCTGTCGATAGTTACCGACAGTTCTAATCGTTATTTGTAATTTCTTATATAGCCAAAATCTGCGGACCCTGGTACAAATGTCCGAATTGTGACTCAGACAATTCAGCTTAGAGCTGGATTTATTGTTCATTTCTTTTAATTATTTATAAAAAATAACTAATCTCTTATTAAATAAATTATAAATTAAATAAATTAGATTGGATAAATTAAATAAATTAATTAAATTTAATTATTCTCGTTAAAATTAATTTTCATACATTATTTAATTTTTAACATTTAAAAAATGTTAGAACTTTTAAAAAATATAATAAAGAAACAGATCGAGTCAACATGTTTAGTTTTTCAATAGTTTTTCGATCTTGTATTTTGAGTACAGTTTTTGTGGTTACAGTCATACTAATAAAATATAAATTACTTCTCATTAAATATTATTAAAGTTTAACAACAGTAGTTCGGTTTATTTCAAATTAATTGAAATAACTCGTTTTTTCCCCATAGGTCCAGTCATCGATGCAGAGCATAACTGTAAGTCATTTTATAATTGTTTGTAAGATTCTTTTATCATTATTGTTAATATAATAATGATAATAAATAAAGTTTTAACAAGTAAGATAAAATATGTCATAAAGAAAATCATTAGTGTTAATAGTTTATAATATTAAAATATAATATTTCATTATTGTTAATTTATTGTTTACGAATTATTTATAGTTACCATGAACTCTCTTTTTATTAAAAAACCCATCCCTCTCCACGACCTGCATAACTGACTAGCACCGGCACGTGCAGAAGACTTAGTTAATAATTCTTATTGGTCGATCTTAATTAATATGTTATTAGTTATAAGTTTAAGATTTGTTTATTTGAGATTTGGATTTAGTTTAGTCCGGTTGACAATACCGGAGATAAAAAAGTTGTCTGGCGCCCTTCCATACCGGGGATCGTCCATAAGAATAAAAGTTAAGTCGCACAGTAACGTTTTGCTTATTTTGTTATTTGATTTTTCTAAGATTTAAAGTAACATAAATTAAGTTTCAGAATCGAGTCATTTTGCATTAAAGTTTGAATCCAATTTCGGCCAAGTTAATAATTTTGATAAATAGAATTATTTGTTGTTTGTTATAATAAAATTTAAAAATCAAGTTTGAGAGTAATTTTAGAATCGAGAAAAATACGTTACAATTTGGCGCCCAACGTGGGGCAACACGTTTTACATCCCTGATAAGAGAGTTCAAATTTTGTGTAAAAATCTTTATATTCAAGTTCAAAAGTATTTTGTTGAAAGTTCTTACTTAAATGCTACAGTTATTTTGACCTATGGTTTGTAATAATTCCAATTGTTTAGTTAAAATATTATAAAATTCTTGATTGTTTAATTTATAATAATAAATTGAGTTTCAATTAATAAAAATTTTCCAATCACCTCGTGTGAGAATAATTTGCTACAGAAGGTTGGTTACAGAGAATAAATGTTTAAGGAAATACTAAATTACAGATTATTAATTTTGTTAAAGTTACAGATAATCGTCATCAACTTCTAAATAATTTATTACGAGGAGGTTGATTTCGATTTCAAATACATAAAATTGTGTTAAGAAACCAAAAAAATTCGCGAAAGTTAAAAACTTCAAAATTATAGAAATAAAAAATTGTGAATTTGTTAAATTAAAAAGAAAAATTATTGAGAATTGATAAGTGCGAAATTAAAAATTTTAAGTTAAGAATTTAATAAAATATTTCGAAATATTATTTGCTTTTAATAATTTTATTTCGATAATAACTTGTTGTCATGTTATTGTTCATTTAATTAAATTTTATTTTCAGCTTAAATACAAGTCAATATTATTGTTATATATAATATAATTGTTATAATATATATATATTATTTTGTGTAAATTTTTTTCGGTTATTCTTTTGGCTACAGAACCTGTGCAGTGGTGGATACAGATTTTTCTTTTTTTTTCTTTTGGTGAAAACTTTGATTTTTCTGATTGTGTGTGTTGCTTGGAGGATTTGGTTCTCCCAATTGTTCACAATTGTGTAAGATGGAGGCAGACAGCACCACCCCACCGGAGGAGGACTTTAACATCGAAGTCCTCAATGTCTCTGAATCGGACGAGGAGTGGCACGACGTGGAGGAATGGGAGGACATCCTACTGGCGGATCCTGACGAGGAAGTCCAAATCCCCGCCAGTCCCAGCCCCTCGACCAGCTCAAGCTCCTCAAGCATTGAGATACTTGACTAGCCGGAAGCTGTAAACGGGGATATGGACATCGAGGAGGTACCTCGAGCACCGTCACCATTCGAATCCGATGACGAAACAGTGGAGATGGAAGATCCACGTATCCCCACACCTCCACCGTGGAACCCGCCACCACCAGAACGGAACGGACCTGGAGGGATTCCTGGACCACCGGAGGAAGTTGAGGTGAGGCTGGAGGAGGACCCATTCTGGGACTCGATCTGGCCGTTCATTCCTTCGCTGGTCTGGTTGGAGCAGTACCGTCCTGGCCTCTTCAGGGCGATCCATGAAATGGTGGCTCGCTACAATCGGAGTGCCCAATCGATGGAGGACTGATCTCGCGGGACGCTCGGCCCTACCCACAGAGATTCAGGAGTGGCCACTGGAAGAGCCGACGATGGTGGACCAGGAGGTACAGACGGAGTTCGTTGCCGTTGAGCGGTCAACTCAAACGACTCCCCTGACTCCCGCACCAACAGCACCACCATCGCCAGCACCAACATCGCCGGAAGAAACTGAAGAGCCCCCGGCCTTGATGGAGTTGGACCCAGTATCCTCGGCTTCGGAGGATACACCGGAAACGGTGGATCCGTTCGGACCCTTCCCGAAGCCCAAAGTCCGGCCAGAAGAACCCCAGTGGTGGTCAAGTCACTCCGAGGAGAGCTACCACCACGAGCGACGCTACAGAAGACCAAGCCGCCGAAGCAGGAGTCGCGACGGCAGACTCAAACCCACACCTGGGACGAGTCGCAGCCGACCTGCTTCGTCCGTTGGGTTGATGACAGTTCCGAAGACGAAGCACCTGGAATGTCATCGTACCCTGCTCCAGCTGCATCGTCCCCCCCGCAACGTCTATGCTGGAACTGTCATCAAGAGGGGCACAATTTCAGCAGCTGCACACAATCCAGGCGGAGGGTCTGCCAAATGTGTGGAAGACATGGGCACACCACCCGAACGTGCCCACGCTGTAGCAGCAAATGGGAGGCGATGGGATTGTATGTCCCTAGATACGGTACCAACATCCCTCGCGACCAAGACCATCATCGCCACCGCCCATATTAAGGATAAAGATTTCATTTCCTTAATTCATTTCACTTAATTACTCAATTCACTTTATATTTCACTTCATTTTCACTCATTTCACTTTATAATTCACTTATTTCACTTTATAATTCACTTTATATTTCACTTATTTCACTTAATTTCACATATTTTACTTATGTTTAACTTGGATTTCACTTATTGTTAATTTATAATTTCACTTAATTTTTCGAAATATTACACGTAAATATGTGTGTTAATTGAAATGTGAACCTTTGGATCATCTCAGGCCTTAATTTATTTAACTTTTCACTCCGTTATATTTTTTCCTTGTGTAAATTGAAATATGAATCTTGTAGCATTTCGAGTCTTAATCTATTTCAACATCTCTTGTATATCGCACTTAAATTTCTTATTAAACTAATAATTGTTAAATTGTCGACGATTTTAGTCCAAAAACGTCATTGTCATTCACTGTGTAAAGGGGGGGGAGTATGATAGAATCATTACACAAAGCAAAAAAAAACAACTTTGTAAGGACTCATGGTGAGAAAAACGAGTTACAGTTAATGCTACAGTTAAAATCGGTTTATAACAATATCATTTTTTTATTTTAATCACAACATTTCCAGTATATCGCTTTTATTAGACACAGGAATATTTAACTTTTCACTCCGTTATATATTTTTCTTGTGTGTTAATTGAAATGTGAACCTTTGGATCATGTCAGACCTTAATTATTTAACTTTTCACTCCGTTATATATTTTTCTCGTGTGTTAATTGAAATGTGAACCTTTGGATCATGTCAGACCTTAATTATTAAACTTTTCACTCCGTTATATATTTTTCTCGTGTGTTAATTGAAATGTGAACCTTTGGATCATCTTAATTATTTAACCTTTCACTCCGTTATATATTTTTCTCGTGTGTTAATTGAAATGTGAACCTTTGGATCATCTCAGGCCTTAATTTATTTAACTTTTCACTCCGTTATATTTTTTCCTTGTGTAAATTGAAATATGAATCTTGTAGCATTTCGAGTCTTAATTCAGCTTAGAGCTGGATTTATTGTTCATTTCTTTTAATTATTTATAAAATATAACTAATCTCTTATTAAATAAATTATAAATTAAATAAATTAGATTGGATAAATTAAATAAATTAATTAAATTTAATTATTCTCGTTAAAATTAATTTTCATACATTATTTAATTTTTAACATTTAAAAAATGTTAGAACTTTTAAAAAATATAATAAAGAAACAGGTCGAGTCAACATGTTTAGTTTTTCAATCATGTGTTTTGAGTACAGTTTTTGTGGTTACAGTCATACTAATAAAATATAAATTACTTCTCATTAAATATTATTAAAGTTTAACAACAGTAGTTCGGTTTATTTCAAATTAATTGAAATAACTCGTTTTTTTCCCCATGGGTCCAGTCCAGAGTTGCCAATGACCCTACCTAAACGCAACTGCGCTTGCGCTACAATCACGCTCTTATACGTCGAAAAAAGCGCGCATATATGAAATGCTTAATAATAAGAATACATTAAGAAAGCAATATAAAAACATTTTTACTTTTTTATTTATTGCTTTTTGTTAATTATATTGCTTTCTAATATAAATTTTTTTTTTTACACTCTTGCGTCTATAATAATAATAATAATAATAATAATAATAATAATAATAATAATAATAATAAATTATTATTATTATATTGACAATGTAAATAAAAATTAGAAAAATAAGTATAATAAAATTAATTAATTGTTAACAATAATAATAAATTATCATTATAATATTGATAATTATAATAAAAATAATAGAAATAATAATTACAATGATAATGATATTATATTAATATTATTGTATTATATAATTATAATATTAACAATAATAAATTATTATCATTATTATTATTATTATTATTATTATTATTATTATTATTATATTGACAATGATGATAAAAATTAGAAAAAAAAATAATAATAATTTTATCATATTTATAAAACATTATTGGCATTATTTTTGTCACATTATGGATAATAAATTATCTATGATTACATTACATCAATATATACATATATATTTCAAAAAAATGCAGCGAAATTTTTTTGTATTTTTTTATGAATTGAAATTTTTCTCAAGTATATACTAAGGTGATTTTTATGTTCCAGAACCACTAAATTTTTTTTTATTTCCATTTTTTTCGTTTTTTAAACAAAAATAGTGGAATTAAAAAAAATTTTAGGTAGTCCGGAACATAAAAATAACCCTGTATATTAGTATAATAAACGAAACCTGTTCTCAAATATACATATATACATATATTTGAGAAAAGCTTTCAATTGTTTTACTGCTATTGACAGACTGTCTATTCTGCTACTAAAAAAGCAAAAAAAATTTCGCTGCAATTTCCAAAAATATCTGGCTGGAGAGGTGTTCTACTGATTAATTGGAGGTACTGTGAGTAGAAAATACGTTTTATTATATTGACGTTTGATTATCTCAATGTGATTTTTAATTTTGTTTGCGTGATTTTTTCCAATATAAATTCATAAATTTGGCTGTCAAACAGTTTCATTCAATTCACATTTTCATTAAAATATTCGTCTCACGAAATTAAAAATGAATTCAGCAAAGCATAAAAATTTAAATGCTTCTAAAAAAAAGAAAGAACTAAAAAATTCAGTAAATTTTCAAAATTCTTGGTTAAAGGATTCGCGATTTAAAGATTGGTTGCAACAGAATAACAGTAACGCGAAAAAAGCATACTGCGCTGTTTGCAATGTTAATTTAGTAGCAAGAAAATTAAATATTATAAATCATGGCTCTCGTGCGAAACATATCGCGAAAAGTTTGGCTGCAAATGAAATTTTGAAAACTTTAATTGCAACTGAAACATCAAAAATTATAAATGATGATGACGAATTAAAAAGAAATATAAAAATTGCTGAAGTAGCTTTAGCATCATTATTTGCTTCTCATAACATTCCTATCCATATGGTAGGAATTGTAGTAACTCTTTTAAAAAAAATTTTCAAAGATTCAAAAATTGCTGCGGGGATAAATTTAGAAAAAACATAATGTTCTCAGATTATAAAAAATGTTTTAAGTAAAAGGGCTGAAGAAAAAACAGTAAATTCTTTAAAAAATAATAATTTTTCTGTTTTAGTAGACGAAACGACAAATACTGATGAAAAACTTTTGTGTGTTTTGGCACAGTATTTTTCACCGGAAAATAAAATTGTAACAGATTTGTGTGACTTAATAGAACTGGATGCTAAAGACTGCAGAGCAGAAAATATTTATAGTTCTTTAAAGTCAAATTTGATTAAAAAAAATGTTCCCTTAAAAAATATTGTCGGCGTTGCATGTGATAATGCCTCGGTTATGGTCGGTTGTAAAAATTCATTTTTTTCAAAATTAAAATCAGATGTCCCAGATGCAATTTTAATGAATTGTATTTGTCATTCGTCACATTTGATTGCGAAAGACAACTGCAATAAACATTTACCACGTTTCTGCACTCAATTATTATCAATGATTTCTACTTATAAACGTGTTGCTCATTTGACTGAAATTCAGGAATTTTATTCAGGTGAATCAAATAAAATTTTAAAACTTGCTACAACGAGATGGTTATCTCATCAGCATTGTATTGAAAGAATTTTAAAATATTGGCATGCATTAACAGATTATTTTAATTTAGAAGTCCTAGAATTAAAAAGTCAGTTTTTAAATAAAAAGAAAAAAAATCAGATTTTATCGGAAAATAATAATTTAAATGACAATGAAATAAATGAACAATTAAATATTTCAGAAGCTGAAAAAATTTTGAATTTTCTTACAAATAAGGAAGTTAAAGCATATATGCTTTTTTTGAATTACGCACTTAATTATTTTAACACATTTAATGCTGAATTTCAGTCAGGAGGCAGTCTTGTTGACAAAATTTCAGAACGCAGCCAACAGTTATTTTGGCAAATGGGAAAAAATTTTTTAAAACCGGAAGTTTTTTGTAAACCGTTTTGGAGTATTAAAAGTGATGATTTAGAGAATCATATAGATTTACAATTTATTTCTTTGGGCTTTGAATGTGATAAATTTTTGGAAACAATGGAACTGCCTATTGTAAATATGATTCGCAAAACGTGTTTAAATTTTTATGTATCTGTCACTTTGGATATTCAGAAACGTCTTCCTGCCTATAAATGACAATTTGTTGTCTAATTTAACATTCTTGCGTCCTGAGATTGCAATGAATCCTCAAACTAGAGTAAAAATTCCTGATTTATCAAATGTAGCTAATTATTTCGGATATTATGATGAGCATGATTTAAAAGAAGAATGGAATGTTTTACCTCAGTTATTTGAAAATAACTTGGAAGACATTTCACTCAAAAATGATTTAGTTAATTTCTGGTCAAAAATAATTGATTTGCGTTTAGTAACCGGTGAGATGATGTTTCCAAATTTGCGATCGGTTGTAATAAAAGCTCTCAGTTTGCCTCATTCCAATGCAGGCGCAGAACGTTTCTTTTCAATTGTAACAGATGTGCGATCAAAGAGAAGAAATAAAATGAAAAATGATATGCTAACTGCAATTTGCAGATTTCGCACTAGTTTACAATCACGCGGTCTAGATTGCACCTCCTTTGAAATTGATAATAGGCATTTGGAACTTATGGAACCTTCTAACTTATATTCTGATTATTCACAATATAAGAATAATAATCCTTAAATAATTTTCAGTAAAAAATTATACATTTTTCATTTTATAGTTATCTTTCTTTGAAATGTCACATCGCAAATAATTTTTTGTTTCAAATGCTAATATTATTCTCTATTTAGGTACGTTATGAGGTTCAAAGCAGCTTCAATTTTTTTAGTTGGTCAAATATAAATTTAGAGTTTTAAAATCTTGTTTTAAAATAATATGTATTGTTTTTTTCTGTTATATATTTTATCTTTTATTTAGTTTATTAAACAGTAAAAAAATGTAAATATGAAATTTTAGAAATTTTAATTAACATAAAATATATTATTTATTTCTAGTATATATTATATTGTATATAGTTTATTAAAAATTTACTTTTTAGTAAAATAATTTAATTCTCATATTGCTTCATAGGAATATATTTTCTGAAAGCAATATTAAAATTTTTTATTTAAGAAAATATAAATAAAATCAATAACATTTAATTTTTTATTTATTTTTTATTTTTTTATTTAACAATTATTTAAAATTCATTCAAAAAAGCCTTTTTTTATTATTTTTTTATGGGGGTAAGGGTATTATCAATATTATTTTATTGTGTGCACCCAGAGTTGATTATAGCGCAATATATAGCTTCTAATCAACTAAGACCGTAGTAAATCCTACAAGAGGTACCCCTGTTTTTGCAAAAAACTACGGATCTAGAGAAGAATAACTCGAAAAAAATCATAATATATAGCTATATATATTGTATATAGCTATTACTCTAAATATGATAATTTAATAATTATTATTCAAATTATTATTATTATCATTGATAGGGAGACAAATTATTTATTAATTATTTGTTAAGATCATTATTTATTAATATTAATATCAATATAATAAATATTAATATCAATATTTATTAAAATCATTATTTATTAAGATGTCAATATAATAATAATAATTTATTATTATAGACGCAAGAGTGTAAAAAAAAAATTATATTAGAAAGCAATATAATTAACAAAAAGCAATAAATTAAATAGTAAAAATGTTTTTATATTGCTTTCTTAATGTATTCCTATTATTAAGCATTTCATATATGCGCGCTTTTTTCGACGTATAAGAGCGTGATTGTAGCGCAAGCGCAGTTGCGTTTAGGTAGGGTCATTGGCAACTCTGGTCCAGTCATCGATGCAGAGCATAACTGTAAGTCATTTTATAATTGTTTGTAAGATTCTTTTATCATTATTGTTAATATAATAATGATAATAAATAAAGTTTTAACAAGTAAGATAAAATATGTCATAAAGAAAATCATTAGTGTTAATAGTTTATAATATTAAAATATAATATTTCATTATTGTTAATTTATTGTTTACGAATTATTTATAGTTACCATGAACTCTCTTTTTATTAAAAAACCCATCCCTCTCCACGACCTGCATAACTGACTAGCACCGGCACGTGCAAAAGATTAGTTAATAATTCTTATTGGTCGATGTTAATTAGTATTTTATTAGTTATATGTTTGAAAATTTCAAACATATAACTAATAAAATACTAATTAATTTAGTCCGGTTGACAATACCGGCGATACAAAAGTTGTCTGGCGCCCTTCCATACCGGCGATCGTCCATAAGAATAAAAAGTTAAGTCGCACAGTAACGTTTTGCTTATTTTGTTATTTGATTTTTCTAAGATTTAAAGTAACATAAATTAAGTTTCAGAATCGAGTCACTTTGCATTAAAGTTTGAATCCAATTTTGCCAAGTTAGTAATTTTGATAATTAGAATTATTTGTCGTTTGTTATAATAAAATTTAAAAATCAAGTTTAAGAGTTATTTTAGAGTCAAGAAAATACGTTACAATACATATGTATAATGATAATTTTTATTAATTTTTGAAAAAATTCAAAATTTTCAAAAATTGTTAAAAATCAATTATTTTTGAAAAAAAAAATATTTTTCAGTGAATTTGAGTTAATATAGTTGAAAAATGCAAGTTCTAATGATTTTTGATAATTTTTATTAATTTTTGAAAAAATTCAAAATTTTCAAAAATTGTTAAAAATCAATTATTTTTGAAAAAAAAATTATTTTTCAGTAAATTTGAGTTAATATAGCTCTAATTTAACTTTTGAGCAAAAAGTGAAAGAAACGGAAATTAAGATGACGGCTTTATTTGTTGAAAATAATATTGCCTTCAGTTTATCTTCAGAGTTGATTAAATTTTTTCAAAGTTTAGATCTGACAAACATTGGCTTGTTCGTCATCATTGCATTGTAGTTATTCTTAAAAATTGGGAATTAATCATCAAATTTCTCATGCTTGTCGAATCGGAAGACAATACTCAAAAAGCGAAAAATTTACGTTAGTTGATGCAGGACCTGTTAACTTAAGCGTATTTTCTTTTCTTAAAATTCACATTAAATACCTTTAATTCTTTCAATGCCACGTTTCAAAAGCGTGAAACTTTGATACAGGAACTTCAGCCTCGATCAGCCGGTTTTTTATTTTGGATTTTGGAAAAATATTTAAAAAGTGCATTTCTTCAAACACCTACAATATTTTTTGAGTCAGTTAGAGCTATAAGGTTTGAAAAAACTTAAAATCAATAGGCAGTCGAAAATATTAATATTGGTAATGAAACGCGCGAATATTTAAATTTACAAATTTCTGATGGAAATTTGAATAATGATCAAGTTGACGATTTTTTTAAAAACGTTTTAGAATTTTACGTGACAGCAAGTTATGAAATAATCAACCGATTGCCTTTTGATGATCAGTTTCTTGCTTGCGTTTCAGTTTTCAAAGCACAAGAATTTCTTAAAGGTGACAGGGATTTAACGATTCAAAAAGTTTTCAAGATTGTATGTGATTTGAATGTGCAATTGGATATGTTTAAGTTACGTAAAGAATGGCAGGATGTGTATGATTTCCCTTCTGATGAAAAAGAAGAATTATCTAAATTATCTTTCGATGATATGTGTATCAAAATTTGTCTTTCTGCAAAAGGTAATGGTAGTTTAAAATTTCCGAATTTAACAAAAATTTTGAATTTAGTGAGGACGCTTCCCCATTCTAATGCTGAGGCTGATAGATCATTTTCCATGCTCAAAGAAGCAAAAACTAGTAAATGAAATCGTTTGGCGGTCGATACTCTTAATTCAATTTTGGTTGTCAGATTAGCATCAGCTCATTTACAATTAATGAATCAAAACATTTATACTTCTAATGTAGTTGATAGAAGGGCAGAAAAAGTAAGGTTATTTACAGTCCTTTAGGTATTTTTGTATTTCTGTATGGTGGATTAGGCCTGAAGCACTGTAAAGATGTGTATCTTGTTTTAAGACATACACTTTAATGACATTTTTTATTTTTTCTAGTCTTGAAAACATTTAAAAGATACAATTTTTCATGTTTTGGGGATACCACAATAACTATGTACATTTCAAAGCCAATATTTCTCTAAAATAATTTTTAGAAGTTTGCTTTGGAAAGTGCAATCTTTAAGGATTAATTAATTTTCACTTAAAAATAATCATGTTTTTTATCCACTAATTTTACAACTTATGCTATTTTCATTAAATAATATATTCAATTTCACAAACCGCATGAAACTTTAATTAGTCTTCAAAGAGAAAAAAAAACGCGCCACAAACTCTACCTCTAGGGTGGTTAGGAACCGAGTTTAATAATATATACACTAAAAAAATTTATTTGTTTAAAAAACAAAATAATTGTTGTTAGAATAAAATAAATTGTATTTGAGCCAATAATTTCCGTATTTGAAAGAAATACAATTTAATTCGCTAAAATAATATTTATTATTCAATACAAATAAACACTTTCATTATAATAAAAAGTAATCAATTATTTGAAACAATAAATTTGTTTTTTTAGTGTAATTTAATTATATGTTTAAATGTTAAAAAAGAAATTTTTATTACTACTTTTATAAAAAAAGTTTAAAATTGTTCAGTTACTACTTATAATAACAATCGTCTATTTACTACATTATTATAATGTTATTGTTAAAGACGGATGTTGATTAACAAAAAAAATAAAATAAAGTAAAATAAATTTTGAAGAAAAATAATAAGATTAGAAACAACACTAATTTTTATTATTAACAACCCGCTTATTCGGTAAGCGTAATTGCTCTTCGCTACACAAGATAGAAAAAGGTAGTGGACTGTTGCTTAGAGTGTTATCTATTCAACACCCCCGGGTAGACGGTATTTCGTTGAAAATGTTCACAAAGAAAGAAATGAGATAACACAAATAAAGGTGATTAAATAAATTGAGAATTGAATTGACATAAAATAAGGTAACATTTATTCATACAACCCCCAATAGAAAATACATGCAAAACCCCAATTGATCTTTAAATAAAAAATGATTACAATGGAAAATACTGCTACGTTAAACTACTTGAATTGATAATTCAAGTCTCACAAAAATCATATATTATGAACACAAACAAAAGATCAATAATGAGTGTAGGATTTTAATAACAACAGCAAAAAATTAATTCGTGTAAATGAAACAAGTGTAATAGTGTTGGTTTTATGAGATTCTGTAATTTCCAAATTATGAATATAAATTCAAGACAACTCACCCAAATAATAATAACTAAAATGATACCGAAAAGTATCAAATTACTTTCTCACTCTCAGAAGTAAAATTGTTATCTGTCATATGAATCTGCAGTATGCGGAAGCTATCTTTCCACCTTCGTTTATTTTTATATATTTTCTTTTATCAAACTTGTTTTTGTTAATTGCCTTCGGACAATTATTTCAATATTTCAATTTCTGTTTATTAAAAATTCAGAATATTGGGTCACAAAATCTGAATTTTCTGAACAGTAAACTTGAAATATAAACAATTGCGAATATATAATAAATACTTTAGACAAGAAATGGATTCTTTACTTTAACAATTAGACACTTTATACTTTTCAGATAATCTTCTTGATTTTAATGAACTTTTATGTACTCGTCGACTTCACAGATTGTGGAATAAACACTTATATTTTTAATAAATAAAACTCGATGAACTTCAACCCTTACTATGGGGAATAAATGATCCTCTCTACCACTCTTAGTGGGAGTTAAACTTTAATATTCATCCGCTCCTTGGCGGGAAATACATCCGCTCTGCGGGAAAAACAAATTAAGACTCCTCGAATAATAATTTGGTGGCAACGATCACACCCATTTGGTATATAATTTTAGGTGGTGGGAGGGTTGATTTTGCAATCAACACCTCGTTGTTTCCATGCAAGTTTTAGCAAAACTTGCATTTTAATCGTGGCGTGATCGGTTCAACCACCTTTATTATCGGTATACTTTATATGTTTCCTCATTTTCCCAAAATAATGTGGCAACTCTTTGCAGTGTAAGTCCCACAACTTGCGAAATCGACTGTTAATTTAGTTTGAATTATTTCGCAATATGAAGTTCAATAATCTGAACTCATTTGCGAAATAAACTTTGATTTAGAAATTAAATAAAAAATGAATTTATAAATATTTATTGAATTAATTAGAAATATTATTTAACTATTCTAGTGTCTGAAACTTAGTATGTGTGTGTGTTGTGTGTTGTATAGACGTATGTATATAATTGACAAATAGTTGTAACGTTGATAATATAAATATTATTTTTAATAAATAATATTTATCGCCTAAAAAAATTTAAAAATTACGGAAATCCGTCCGTAACAAATACCCCCCTTTATTCTGGCTGACGTCCCTTGGCAGCCTGTGTAGGTGTGATGTCATCTATTTATAATTTTTTTTTTACAAAGGGTCCTTTAGTGGTTTTACATTTTTTAAATGTTTACAAATTGTCCAAGAACGCAAAATGTTGTATGTTGTAGATTAGCTGAAAAAAAAGAATCTAACGAGAACTGATTTTCCTTTTATAATGATAAATAGTCGTTTCCTCTTTTTTTTTGTTTTAGGAAGATTTTTAGGGATAGATCAAATAAGTTCTCGTCCTTAAAAGAAAAAAAAAATGTTGTGCGTGTAGACAGAAATAATAAAAAAAAACTGATATTTTTCTAAAAAAAAAGAGAAATAAAAGCATAAACTCAAAATCAGCAAATTATTAAATTTCATTGTTTTGATTACGTTATAAATTGGTATTTATGAAAAAAAATATTAGAAATTTTTTTGTTAAGTTTGGTTAATTTAAAATTATTATATAATTATCAATTTTAATAGTTTACTAATTTTGCTCAAGTTAAAAAAAAATAACACATAAATTCAAGTGTATGGAATGTATTTTAAAATAATTAAAAAGAAAAATGAAATATTGACTCTTGATTTCTTTTCCAAAAAAAAATGTGTCATATATTTCAATACGTATCCATACATATATATATTTTGTTGATGAATGCCCCCAAAAAAATGAAAATAATTGATAGCTGTTTTGTTTCAAATTATAGATAAAGAAATTAAATGAAAAAATTTATAGCTATATATAAATATATATATAAAATAATAATACAAAAATATGTTGGAGATAAAGTATTTTAAAAAAAAATGTTCTCCAACCCCTAACCCTCTCTCTTTTCTTGCTGTCGTCCCTTGACAGCTCTCTTTTTTTTTTTTTTAATGAAGGTGAGAAAAAGGTTAGTAGAAATGAATTTGATTCACGTTATATATTATTCATACTAAAAAAAAATGTGTCGCATTTTTGTATTATATTTTATGTAAAAATTGCTGATCCTCTTTTATTTTTGTTAGTTTGCAGAAAGTGTTTCCTTTAAGTGTTCGTTTATATTACGTGATCAGTCTTTCTATAGTCTTTCTCGAGTTCTAAGCTATATTACAAAATTTTGTTTCATTTGTTATTTGTTTGAAGTTTCTTTGTGCAATTTTTTTAACAACTTATGTCTTCCCAATCTCTTTCTTTCGACTCTTATATGATGGCCCTTGAATTGGCTAGGAGTGGCGTGGTGGATGTGGCGGGTTTTTTAGTTTGGAAGAGGTTCGAGCTGGAGAAATTGCAGTCAGATAAAGTGTTGAGTGGCTGACGTGGGTATGTATTTTGTTTAATTACTTCCTTTCCTTTTTTTTTTTATATAAAATGTTTTACGTTTATTTAATTGTGATTTTACTTAAAACAAGAAAAATTTGTTTTAGGGTTCAAATTTTTATACCTGAGTGGGTAGATGCTCCAGTTAGAAACCCTTCTTTCTCTAAATGGCCCTTGGATTCGGTGGGTATGCGGAAAGCAGTTAAAAGCGATGTGGGGGAGGTTATTTGGCACCAGGAGTACCGTTGGAGTTGGGATGCAAAAAAAATATCAATACCGTGGTTACTGGGCGCCAGCATCCTTTCAACACCCCACCTTGTGCACAGTTCCTGATACCTTGGAAATTGAGGAGATTCAGGGCTGTTTGGGTGTTAATATCTCCAATTAGTGAGTATTCTGAATTTATACATTTGTAATTTTGCGTGAGTTAATATACATAAAAAAATAAAATTTTAATTCTTAACGTAAATGTCTTCCCCTTTTTTTTGTAGTCCTTATTCTCATTTACCCGCTTTTCCGAGGACTTATGGGCCACGTCCTACTGATCCGGCATTAGAATTAATCTTTTGTCAAAGATACCGAGAAAAGTGGGAAGATTTTGTTTTAGTGGGCAGTAGGTGGGAGACGGTAAGTTCCCCCACTTTTTTTTTTGCTTTACAAAATTTTGTTAAAATAAAAAAAAATAAAATGTTTTTCTCTTTTGTTTTGTTTTTTTCAGAGATGGGCTTTACGCATGCCGGTCATCTGGCATGAGTGCTAATTTTAGTTATTTATTTATTATTATTATTATGTATTGTATTTTAAAAAGAAATTCCGCTTTTCCTTAATAATAAAAAAAATCTTTCACGTTTTTAGAATTAAATATAACATTAATTAATAAACAATATTGAGTTTTTATTGTTGATTTTAATAAAAATTAATAATTGCACTGTTCGTCTCTTTTTTTTTGTTCTATACCCCCTTTTTTTTTTTTTTTTTTTTTAAATTAAACAACAAAAAAAAATTTTTTAAATAAATAAAAGAACGAAAGTTCGTTTGTTTTCATGGTTAGTGTGCTGTTAAAGGTTGTGGTTATTTTTACTATATATCTTTTCTTTTAGTAAAATTTATTAATATATATTAAAAAAAAAAACGATAGGTTTTTCAATAATTTTTTTTTGAATAATATCCTTATAAATAAATAAATAAAAAAAAATACGCAAAAAAAACTTGTTGTCTGATAATTGAAATATCTTTGCCGCTCTCTTTTATTTTCTGTGCTACCTATAGTACTTGCGTACTTATGGTAAGCCATTAGGCTTTACATTGTTCAGCAATTAATCCTCGCGGTGGCAGCATCTTGCAGCCCGTCGCGGTTTCCTTCCCCCTTCGTTTCTACCTCCTTCTAATCCCTGTTTCTTTTTCCATTGTTTCGTTTCCGCGCGGTCCTAGCGGCACGCAATAATTATATCGCGTTTCATTTTTTTCTTTTCGTTTTTTTTTTATTTTAGTGATTTGTGTGATTTTTTTGGTGTTTGTTCTCTCCCTTTTTTGACAGTGTAAAGTGGTTAAAACAAAGTGTATGTGTAGTGTATTTACTCTAGGTCCGCCCTTCCCCCCTTTTTACTCTGTTTTCTTTTCTGTGTTCGATTCGAAGTGTTTACTGCAAAAAAAAAATTTTTTTTTTTTGGATTACGTTGGATTATTTGTTTAACTTGTGTTTCATGGATTAGTTCCAGAATTACAACATCGGTAAGTCTCAACAAATAATCCTTTTCATATATCTCCTTCATATATTTTTTATATTGAGTAATTACCAATTTTAATTTATATTTGAAGTATAAGTATAATTTAAAATATTTTCATTTTTTCCTTTTTTATTCTTTTATATTTTTCTTTTCTTTCCAACTTATTCTTTCAGCTTTTGCTGAGTTTTTTTTTTTTTTTTGATAAGCCGTCTCTCTCGCGTGTCAAATTTCCCGCGGTCTTTGCGAGGTTGCCATGTTTAATCTTTTTCTTTTTAATATATTTTGAATTTAACTCTCCCCAAAAAAATTCTTTTTATTTCTATTTTTTTTTATATTTAATGTGATATTAC
Organism: Leptopilina boulardi; assembly: GCF_019393585.1. Classification (NCBI taxonomy): domain Eukaryota; kingdom Metazoa; phylum Arthropoda; class Insecta; order Hymenoptera; family Figitidae; genus Leptopilina; species Leptopilina boulardi. The sequence goes on from NW_026137909.1 coordinate 3,089,585, forward strand.
CCCATCGCAATATCTAATATTACATCTATTATTTTATACAACATTCCATCATCCATATAATTGAATTATTCAGATACGTCATTTAATTATTCTCTCTTTTCCTTTTTTTTTTTATATATAAATAATTTTGAATGTGAATTTATTAAAATATGAATTTTAAATTAATTTTTTTGAATCGTTGTGAAATTATTTTATTCAAACTTATTGATATCTTTCAAAATTTTAATTGATTCTTGGATAAATCTTTGAATTGAATTTTGTTTTAAAATAATTAAAAAAAAAATGAAAAACTTTCGTTATTATAATTATTAGTAGGGAAAAAAATTTTTTTTTTAAATATCAGTATTTCTTGTGGTTAAAAAAAAATCGTAAAGAAAAAAAATTAGTCAAATGATATTGGCCTTGTAGTGGGGTTCCGCGCTGAACGCGTTGAGTGTAAGCTCCCCTCGCGTCCCTCGACCTTGTGCGAGAGAGAAAGACACTGCGTGCTGCAACTCCCCGTTCACTCTCTCTCTCTCCAATGCACTTTGCTCACAACCTTCTGTCCTCTCTGTTTTCTCATTGTCTTTCTCTGTTACTCTTATGCCTAATGTATGTGTGGCTTTATATTATTTCTCTCTTAGTTTTTAACGTCGTTTAGCGGCATTTATTTTATATCTTTTTATTCTTATATTTTTTTTTTTTTTTTTTTTTTTTTTTTTTTTTTTTTTTTTTTTTTTTTTTTTTTAAATTAACTCCCCAAAGAAAGATGCATTACCCTTGTTAGTTCTATCCCTTGATTAATATAATATATATTTTTTCTCTTTTTTTTTTTAAATGTCATTTAATCAATTAATCAATTAATTACTTAACCAACTCAAATTAATAACTACTTAAATCAATAATAATCAAATGTTGATTATTAGTTAATAATTAATTGTTCCCTCCCCAAAAAAAACATACTAATTATATTTTAAACTTATAGTTTCTTAATTTTTCTCCCCTTTTTTTTTTAGTATTATGAGTTCCCCTGCCTCCGGCTCCAGTGATTTGGAGTTTGTTTCCCTTACTCGCCGTGAGGTCATTGTTTGGCCCGAGGTAGAGATTGATTCCACTTGTAGTGCAATCAGTGACGCCTCTACTCTACCCTTACTCACTAGTACCCAATCAGTGACGCCTCTACTCTACCCTTACTCACTAGTACCCGTAAGTGTCTATAACTACCCCTAAAATTTAAAAAAAAAATAATGTTTTGCATAAATTTTTTTTTTTTTTTTTTATTTCATTTATTTAATTTTATTTAGTTTTTTTTTTTTATATATTTTTTTTTTAAAAATATTAAAAAAAATTTTCTTTCTAGCCGTCCAAAGTGAAATACCGGACACTCCTGCTTCCCCTGATCCTGTATTTGAGGCGTATTTTGACGCCCATGCACGACCTTATAGCCCAGGTTAGTAGCCTCCCAAAAAAAAATATATTTTTATACCCCTATATTTTACCCCGTCCTCAATTTTTATTGTAAAAAAAAATTTTTCCTTTTTTTTTTTCTAGCCCCCCTTTCTACTGGTGTTGAATCCGTTGGATCTCGCTTGACACGAGCCAGCTCCACCCAGACCAACCCCTATTTTCCGGAGGGTTTACCTTTGGAAGGTATTAGCTTATTTTTATTACTTCTAGTAATTCAGTTAATGTATGTATGTAAAAATTATAACTTTTTCACTACCCCCTCCTTTTTATATATATTTTTTTTTTTTTTTATTTTTTTTTTTTTTAGAACCCCCTGCGGCTGACGAGCAAGTGGTCCTGCAGCTGATCGCTCAGCGTAGAGTCTTAGCTGATGGTACCATCCGAACGGAATATCGGTGGGCTGGTCCTAATTTTTATTAAGTAAGTTTACCCTTGTCTATTTCTAATTCGCCCTGTTCTTTTTTTTTTGTGGCGTCAGCTTTAAAGTAAGTATATATTACAACCGTAATTTTTTTTTTATGAATGTAATTCTAATAATGTGCTGATTTTATTATTGTATATATATGTATATCTGTATGTTTTTTTTTGTTGAATACCCCTTTTTCTTTTAGAACCCATTTTTACATTACTTGTTGACCTGCAACTGGGCTAATAAGATGCTTTTCCCTACTCAGCGACAAACATCTTAATTGTGGTTGTTTATACCTAGTTGCGCGTGCATAAATATGCATTAGTGGCAGCTAATATTTGTAAAAAAAAACAAAAATCCTATATATATAAAAAAAAACATATATTTCCCCCCCTTTTTTTTTTAACTTAAATCTATTTTGTTAGTTCTTTCCCCTTTTTTTTTTAAAAAAAAAAAATGCTACTATATACAACTATATACCCAGAAAAAAAATATATATATTGGATCAACCCGATCTATGTTATTATTGGTTTAAAAAAAAAATGATTATTTTTTTTTTTCTTCTTTTTAATGGACTTTTACAACTGGGCACATTACGGTTCTTCTTTTTGGTTTTGGTGTAGGTGTCCCTGAAGTTAATACTTGAATAGATTCTGAAAAGCTGGCTGTAGCTTCTTCTTTTGTGGATGTCGTAACCTTTGTTTGATTTATTTCGGCTGGAATGTCTTGGGATAAATCTCTTAGTGGTACTTCATTTGTTTTGTCCTTTCCATTCAGGATATTGTTTATGGTTGTGGATCTTTTCTTACAAGTAATCATAATAATTATCGCTGTTGCTAAAATTGCTATTGTGGTGACCGTGCCCTAAATTCCTATCATTATTGGGGAATACGTCTCATTGAGTTTTTGGTTCAACACACGTTGGCTTTGTTCTTCGAATTCTTTCTCTAATAATTTCAGTTTTTCGTCTGAATCCGACTTTTTCCATGAAAAGAATTTGTTGTCGTTTTCTACTACTACAACCTTCCGACCTACATCTTTCAGTATCAATGATACATTTTCTAACTTCAATTCGAGTTTGGGTTTATAAAGATATCTATACGGATTCTCTTTAATTTGAAGACTCGGCAATTCTATAGTATCTAACTTAAGAACACATTCTCTCGCCACATGTACAATTCCTATACCTGCCAAAGTATAAGCTTCGGCTTCTCTCTGTGGGCAATTCAAATACACTATTTCCGAATGGATAAGAGAGTATAACCAACTACCTGTTGTGATCAGTGGTTCCCAAAGTGGTTGTTGATTTTTAGTGAACCTGATGTCACAAATTTTTAGGGTTTCGTTGCTTGGATTTCTTCGAGGCTCGGCCTCACAACCCGGTACTGACAGAATATCGTAAACTCCATGCATGTGATAACATATGTATTTATCTTCTATCTGCTTGCAGCTTTTAAGTTGTTCCTCATTTAGATAAAAATAATACCTTTCATCGCTTGTAATTGCTAGATATTTTGCATATGCTGATATATAAGCTCTAGTTCCGTTCTCTCCTGACTCTTGTAAAACCGGCACTTCATGCATCTTATATAATGTGTAAATTCTTTCTTCCACCAGAGGAATATCTAAGGTTATAATCAAATTATTCTCGCTAGTGTGTATGTCTGTTTGTGAGATTCTATCCACATCTGAAAGTGTTATATCGTCTATAGGTACCGGAAAGTCCACGCCCTTCAAATACTTCTTCGCCTCTGTTGCTATGTTTACTAGTTGTTCGTCTGTTAACAATTTAGGTGACAATTTTCCTTCTTTCGCCTTATACATTATATCAAGTGTTTCACTTAGACTGTGTTCGTAAATCCCTATTTCGCGGTTCCAATTTTCAATGGCATTCCTAATATTGTTCAAATAAGCTTCGTGATCCAATTCCTTTCGTAAACGTAAAATTTCATCCTCAAACGCTCTTAAATTTTCCCTGAACTCTTGCGATTGATTGTGTTGTTTTTCGGCTATGTCATACATTTTGTGTAATTCCGCTCGGACTACATGTGTTTGTTCGCCCATTAGATGAGAAATATTCCTTTGAGCTTCATTGAGTTCTGACATAACCGCCTTATAGTTTTCTCCTTCTTCGTAGGTTAAAACTCCGATCGTGGGGCCTATCAGTTTTCCTAGTATCCCGATTAATGGTGCACTTCTTTTGTTAATTCTGTTATTTAGGAATTCTCGTTTTGTTGACTCCGAATGTTTTAGGGCTTTGATAACCCTTTGTACTTCTTTCCAGTGCAATCTAGCTATTTCCAACCTATTTTTCAAGCCTTCCGTGTCCGCGAAGTGATGACAATTACTGCCCAATATTTTCCTACATGGCTCGTTAGATCCCATTACGTGTTTTTCGAAAATTGGTAGTTGGTTTAAGAAATCTTCCATGTCTAAGACAATGGCTGTTCTCCAAAACCTGGTGGTTCTTAGTACTGTGGATATTCTTTCATAATAAATGCCTGAACTTTTGTTCATTGGTATTATAGTGATGCCTGAATTTTGTCCTCTGACTGCTAATAAGATCCCGGTTAGAAATAGCGCTATCCCCTTCATTTTCGGCTGTGATTCTGCAACCAAAATTTTAAACTAACGTTTAGTTAAATTTGCTAATCTATTGGGTTTGGGCAGAAACCGTCTTTCTATTCTATAGCTAGTTTAGCTAAACTATCGGCTTCTTCGTTGCCTTTAATTCCACTATGCCCTGGTTCATAAATTAGTTCTACTTTAATCCCTGTTATATTGTCGTTTAGTTTGCTAAATATTTCTTTACTAACTACAGTTTTCCTTCTATTAGTTTTCCACCCATTTTTCTGCCATTTTGGTAACCAGCTCAGGTAACCATCTATCGCAAACTTAGAGTCGGTGTGTATCCTGACTTTGCATACCCCTTTTTTCTTTAATATGCTAATTGTTTTCACGATAGCTTCTATTTCTGCTCCATTATTGGTTTGTTTTATCTTCGCTTTTTCACTGACATTGAGAGGATGTTGTTTATTGAACCATATTCCTATACCTGCTCTCGCTGATTCTTTGCCGTTAGCTTTACAAGCCCCGTCGGTAAAAACATGTATGAAACCTTCCCTATCTTCCAGAAATCCTGCTTCGTTTTCTAGTCATAAGTACGCCTTTTTGACTTGGTCTTTGTGTTTTCTAAACCTTTTTCCTTCAGCGTCGCATAGAATTAAGTTGCTATTCTCAGTGATGGAAATAACTTCGTAGGGTCCATGATAATAAGGTTCAAACTTTCCTGCTCTGACCTCTTCTTTTACATCTACTACATCACCTACTTTTATATCCAACGGTCTAGCTTGTTGGTCATAAAGCTCTTTTGATTTAATTTTAGCGTCTATTATATTTTTTGCCGCTAGCCTCCTGATTTCAATAAGCCGCGTAACTAATTCTTGCAAATAGGATTCGTACGTTGCTAACTTCTCTTCTGTGGGAAAAGATGTGGGAATCCTTGCCTTTTTCCCAAATACTACCTCATAAGGTGTGAATTTAGTCGCATTATGTACTGAGGTATTGTATGCTAACATCGCAAAGGGTAATAAGCGATCCCAATCGTCGTTTGAATTAGCGTAATGTCTAATGTATTCTGCTAATACGGCATGGCTTCTCTCTAGGGCACCATTCGTTTGTGGATGATAAGCAGTAGTGGTTATTTGTGACACTTTAAAAAGTTTGGCTAATCATCTCATTAAATTGCTGGTGAACATTCTACCCCTATCTGTTAGGATGGTTTTAGGTGCTCCATAAATTGAAAACAAGTGCGTTGCTAGAGCGTGAGCTATTGTCGTCGCACTTATGTCTGGGACGGGTATAAATATGCAATATTTGCTTAACTGGTCTTGCATAGTCAATACGTGACAATTTCCATCCGCCGTAGTGGGTAATTTTCTTACCGTATCTAGGCACACTTTGTCGAACGCTTCTAGGGGTGTATCGGTTATGAGCATTGGTTCTCTATTTTTTGTTCGTATTATCTTTCTTTGCGCGCAACTTCTACATTTTCGGATATATTCAGTAATATCTTGTTTTAATCCTGGCCATGTAAATTTTTCTCTGATTCGCTGGTACGTTTTGTTTACCCCTTTATGACCTGCTATTAAACTGTCATGGTATTCTGATATTATTTTCTCGCGATATTCCTTTGTGGGAATGTTTATTTTTCCGTAGCATAACTTAATTTCGATTTCACTGCTGAGAAATGTTGTTACTAACTTTTCTATACCTTTTTCACCCCATTCATCCAATAAGTCACCATAGCGCGACACCCTGAATCTTTTTATTCCCTCTTTGATTAAAATGCCTTTAAGATTGTGCAAAGCGAAATCTAAATCCTCTTCGTTTATTTTTTGATCGCATTTTTCTGTTATAATTACGGTGAAAGTCCTATATTTCCCTTTTGGCGTAATTAGAACCTGTCCTACCCTCGGTTTGCTACTTTTTATTTCCTGCAAATCTATTCTTCCTGTCGCTATCAACAACTTAATCGTTGGTGTAGATGGCTCTGCATCTGCTGACATAAAATGAACATAATTGTCCCTATTATTCGTTAATGGTCCTCTATCATAGGTTAGAACATTCAACCTATCTAGTTCAAATTCCTTTTCATCTTGTTTCGTATTTTGGAAAGGAGGTTCTCGAACGTCAATGTGGGGCACCGCTATGTTTATCCCAGGTTTGAACCTTATCTTATTTTTATCAGGCACCCTTTTTACTTCGTTCGTTATTATTTTACGTGGAACCACTCCCTTTTGCCTAGGCTCTATTTCTAAATCGTCTAACTCTGATTCTTCCCGAATCGGGTTAGGTACATAGGGGGTTGATTGAGCATTAGGTCTCGCCCTTGAGATGGGGGTGTCGAAAGTGACTGTTTTCTTACTACTTATAGCGTCTTTTACCGAATCTCTAGTTTCTTTTTCTAAATTGCTATTCTCCGAAGTGCTTTTGTCCGGTTGATTTATTTGTTCTGAGATTTCCTGTAAGTCCGCTATAATCTCATCTATTGATCTAACTTCGTCCTGATCTATTTCTTCTTCATTTTCTATTTCTTCTTCATTTTCTATTTCATTCGCCTGTTCCTCCACGAATTCGTCATCCCAAAAATATGATTGATGACCGGCCATTGATAAATCGAAACGCTTGATTGATTCTCTAATACTATCTGCTATTTCTTGGTTGGGCCTTTGTGTATTATTCACTGTTTCGCAAATCGTTATATCCTCTTCATTTTCTTCTTCTGATGTATCTACGGGAGGACTTAAATACACCTCGATTTCGTCGCTCCTGATAGGTTGTATAACTCTATTAGTGCTATCGCTTTCGCTTGATTCGTCATCAGTATCCTCTGCGTTCGTGTCATTTAAAGACGGTAACATACTATGGCTTTTTCGCAAAATCGGTACATCTTCTGCCTCTACTCTAGTTTCTGACTCCGTATCCGACTCATTACTTTCTGAGACGAGTGTGTCATAAATAGTTTTTGAGTTTTTTTCCGTAACGACTACCGGCTCGGTTTTAGTTCTCGGCCTTAACCTTGACGCGATGGGTGTAAAATTCACAGGCTGTATTGCTTCTTTAGTTTTGGTTTTCCCCGGTGGTCTACCCCTTTTAGGTTTATTCTCCATTACTGTGCCTTGCTCAATATCTACATTTGTGTCAGATTTAGCCCTATTTCTAAAATAGTTAGGCGCTCCTGTTTTTGTCTGTCCTTTACTCGTTTTTCCCGTCGAAGGACCCGCTTTATTTTTCTCTAGCAAATTGTTTAACACTTCACTAGCTCGCTTTTTATTACAATTAGCTGCACTACTAATTGGTAACACATGAATAGTTTCCGAATTTTCTTCTATTTCGTCACTTGAATTATCGCTAGACACCACGCTATCGCTAATTTCCTGAACACTAGTCGTAGATTCTTCTTCTTGTGAATCGGACTTTTCTTCTTTTGGATTTTCCGATAATCCTCTTAACCAGCGGTTTATTTTTCCCGGTTTACATTCGAAATCATAATGGTAATCCTGCAATCGCAATAACCATTTTGTCATGCGCGATGTCGGTTTCCTAGCCTCGTTTATGATTTTTAACGGCTCGTGATCACACGCTAGTATGAATTTCCTGCCATATAAATAGGGCCTAAAATTTTCCAACGCGTAAATTACAGCTAAACATTCTTTTTCCGTTGGATCGTAATTTTTTTCCGCCCCCACTAAAGTCCTAGAAAAAAATGCAATTGGCAAATCCATGCCATCTTTTTCTTGTGTGATTACTGCACTAATAGCATGTTCACATGCGTCCGTGGTAACTTTAAAAATTTTTGAGAAGTCCGGGTGTTGCAAAATTGGATTTCTACATAACTCCTTTTTTAACGCGCGTAGACTTTTCCTTTCTTCGGAGTCCCATTTAAAAATTTTGTCCTTTTTTAATAATTCATACAGAGGTTTCGCGATTTTAGCGTAGTTAGCTATAAATTTCCGATAGTAACCGGTGATACCTAAAAACTCACGTATCATTTTTTGAGTTTTTGGTGCTGGAAAATCCTTTATGGCTTCTATTTTCTTTGGGTCAGCTTTTATCCCGTCCTCCCCTACTAAATGCCCTAAGTAAGCTACTTCTTTGCGCAGAAACTCACATTTCTCTGGTTGTAGGGCTAACTTAGCATTTCTTAATCTCTCTAATAAACGTATAATGGTTTTATCATGCTCCTCTAACGTGGCCGAGAATACTATAATGTCATCTAAGTAAACAAACAATTCTGGTCCTTGTAAACCCGTCAAAACGTTATCCATTAGTCTTTGAAAAGTGGGAGCCGCATTTTTGATACCCATGGGCATTCTTTTGTATTGGTAGTGTCCCCTGCCCGATGAAAACGCTGTCTTGTGTTGATCTTCTTCTGCCGTACCTATTTGATGATACCCCATAGCTAAATCGAAAACGGAGAAGTATTTAGCGCCCCCTAGCCTCTCCAAGATTGTACTAATCAGGGGCATTGGATAGCTGTCTCCCTCCATTTTATCGTTTAGCGCGCGAAAATCGATAACTAATCGATATTTTTTATTTCCCTCCTTGTCTGCCTTTTTCGGTACTATTAAGACAGGTGAATTGTAACTTGAATTTGAGTTTACGATCAAATCATCCCCGTACATTTTTGCTAGAAGTTTGGCTCCGGCCTCCTCATATTCAGGGGGTTGTCTATACTGCCTACATTTTATTGGTTTATCGTCTGACAGTGGAATGTAATGTTTCACTAAAGGCGTGACTGGCAATTTGTCGCCAGGTACTAGAAACCTATCTTGTCCTAAATCTATCCATTTTTTTACGTAACTTAATTCTTCTTCATTCAAGCCCTCCAAATTCATTTTGTCAAGAATTGCTTTAACCCTTTGTTCCTTAACTTCTTGTTGGTCCTCTTGTTGATTGCTAAAAATTTCTTTTTCATCTGCATAATCAAACGGATAAAGCTGTTGGGGGAGTATAGCTACTTCGATTTCTTTTTCCGTAGTATTAATTGCCATAATTTTGCATTTTCCTTTCTTTTGTTTTACCAATGCTTCACCTAACATTAACCCGGCTGGGGCTTCTATTCTCGGTAAATATCCCTCTTTAAGGTCTTGATTGGCTACTGGAATGTCTATTATTTGCCTAGTTCTAGCCTTGATTCTAAACAGACGCGGTACTGGTTTAACCTCTTTCCTCAAACTATGTCTAGCCTCATGTGATTCCTGATCTATGAATGGAATGGGTTGTACCGGTCTCGATGCAGTTATGAGTGAATTATAAAAAAAATTAATGTTGGCCCTTTCTTCTCTTAAATATGGCCTTCCTATAATGCCGTCTGTTCTGACCCCAAAATTTGGTTTTACTACATGAAAAGTGTATTGTTTGTCAAATATGGTAATATCAACCGTACCTAAGGTATAAACCCTTGTTTTTGACACTCCTGTCATGTATGACGCTTCGGAGGTTTTGACCGGTGCATCCGGGCTTAAAGCATCTGATTTTATAATATTTATGTCCGCCCCCGAATCTACAAAGAAACTAGCTTTTCCTCCTACCAAATAATTTCCCGGTAATTTTACTGCGGGCGATTCTGTTACCGTTTCGCTTATTTTGAAAATGACGGGTTTTCCTGGAAACGTACCGCTATTGGACGCATTGCGTTGTTCGAGCTCGTCGTTGCGTCTTCCCGACGAGCTAGCTCCCAGTTTAAAGGACGGTTAGTGTTATCCCTTTCTACTGAATTTGCTCTACTATTTTGATACATGTTTCTCTCTCCCTTTCTATAATCGGTTGGGTATCTATTTTCCCAGCTTTCCCTATTTCTGATGTTGCTATAACGGTGGTCTTGCGAATACCTGCTAGGACTTGGTTGCCTATTTCCCCAATTATTGCTATTCGCGTTAGGGTTATAAAGTCTAGGGTCGTCATAGTCATTGCTGCGCCCCGTATTGTCTACATGGGATTCTCCATAAATATTTTTCCCATAGTTCCTATCGTAACTTCTATCGTTTCTTGTCTCGTAACTGGGCTGGTAGTTACCTAGATCTTGATACCTCCCCCTTCTAGACCGATTTGTAACCTGATATCTATTTCTATCCCTCCTATCTTCGTAGTCTCGATTATCTCTCGCACCATTTTGCATTCCCCTAGGCTGGGGCCCTCCCCCCTGATTTTCGTTGTTATAGTTAGTGATATATGACGCATAACCCCCGTTAATAGGTTTCATTTTTCTATCCTGCGCAGACTTCGCACATCTATAAGCTTCTTCTAAATTCCTAGGGGCGCGTGCGTCAACCGCATTGATGATTTCATCAGGCAACGCCCCAACAAATGTTTTTAACGCCGTTTGCTTTACTACATTCATGGTTACTGTCTCTGTATTAGCGTCGAACGTAGCGCGTAGGGCTGCACTTGCCCCGCTAAGCAGTCTTAACAACCTGTCATATAGGTCGGCTAGGTTCTGGTTCCTATACATTTTTAAATTCATGATTTCCCCATAATATACTTCAAACGGTTGCCCGGGCGCGAATCTTTCTTTCAATAAATCTATTATATCTGTGAGTCTTGCAAATTGTTTATTGTCGGTGCAGTCCCTTGCTGCTCCTGACAATTTTCCTAGCACCGAGGCGATTAAAGTTCCTTCATATTCAGGAGGGAAAGTTAAAGCTGCCATTACTATATCCTGTATAAAATCTTTAACCGACATGTTCCTTCCATCGAAAACCCTTATCTGTTGTAGAGCGGTTTGTATATTTAAAGTATCCGCAATAGATCGGGCAGCGGCAAAACCAGCATCTTCTTCGCCGTTTGCGATAAATGGTCGCTGAAGAGGTAGCCCGGAATGGAAACCTAAATCTGTCCTATCTCTATACAGTTCTGCTACACTTGATGCATTTAAATTTTCGCGTCTATTGTCCGCGAAAGGGTTGTCAGCGTGTCCATGGTTGTCGCCACCATTACCGGATTGACGGCGTTCCCCGTTTCGTTCCTGGTCCGTCATGGTCTTTCGCAAAATAAAACGCAAAAATCAAAAATAAACAAAAAAAAAATTTTTCAAAAATTATTCATCTTCTTGATAATCGCAAAAACTAACACTCTTATTTTCTTGAATTATTATTTCGTAAAAAAAAATGCCATTTTAAAAAAAAATACTCGTGTTACTCTGTAACACGACACGGTTTCTTATTTCGTATTCTCTATACTCTTTACCGCAATTGAAAGAAAATCGCACTCAAACGTCTACTGCTGTTTGATTAATAAAACAACTGTGTATCATCTCTTCTAATTCTTAAATCTAAACGCACAATAAAATCTCAATAATTCGCTTTTATTATTATTATTAACGCAAATAAAATTCTTTTTAAAGACCCATTGTAACTCGTATCTTTTTCTTTTATTATTATTTTAATTCTTTCACCTATATATATTCTGTCTATTCAGCACTCTGGCCGCGACTCGGTTCTCGTAGTGTTTTGTAATATGACGAACACACTAACCCCGTAAACTACCTAGCTACTGTAGGTCATTGAATTCGCAACAAATAAATAAGTCGATTAATTACCCGACATTTTTAACTTTCGCAACGATTGCGCTAATGTACTATAACTATTTTCTGAACGCGTATCTTTGATTTTTTCTTTTTCCACGAATAATTGTCTTTTTACCGCATCGAATTTTTCTGGACTAATATTTCTTCTCGTTAAGATTTGTTCTCGAATTTTATTCTGTTTTTCGGATTTACTCTCGTGCTCGTACTTAGAAAAATTAAACATTTAGAATTTTTAATTCAACAACAAAAATTTAAATTCGCGTTTTGTACTTTTCGTACTTTAATCCTCTCACTTGCCCAAGTGGCTACACACTTCCGGCAAGGTTAAGTCGAGGAATTTTTCCCGAATTTTTAGAGAAACCAGAGCTTGCCGAATGCAAGGGTAGTTACTGTGTCTCGGTTCGACGTTAGCGAACTAAACAAAAAATTCTACTCGCGCACTTGACAAAAATCCCAAAAAAAAAATTTTGTCTGAAAATTAAAGCATCATAACATCGACACAATAAATAAATTTTTCAATTCAATAATTGTTCATGGTGTATAAATTCAATTGCATCATTTTTTTCATCATTTAAATCCTCAGTGTTTAATGTGTGTTTGTAATTGTGTTTTTAAAACATGTACATTTTTAGAAAGAAAATTTATTTTTTTCACTCTTTACTGATCTCTCATTTTTCTCTCTTTTAAATTATTTTCTCAAAAATATGAGCGACAAATCCCACCGCTGCCACCATTTTGTTAAAGATGGATGTTGATTAACAAAAAAAATAAAATAAAGTAAAATAAATTTTGAAGAAAAATAATAAGATTAGAAACAACACTAATTTTTATTATTAACAACCCGCTTATTCGGTAAGCGTAATTGCTCTTCGCTACACAAGATAGAAAAAGGTAGTGGACTGTTGCTTAGAGTGTTATCTATTCAACACCCCCGGGTAGACGGTATTTCGTTGAAAATGTTCACAAAGAAAGAAATGAGATAACACAAATAAAGGTGATTAAATAAATTGAGAATTGAATTGACATAAAATAAGGTAACATTTATTCATACAACCCCCAATAGAAAATACATGCAAAACCCCAATTGATCTTTAAATAAAAAATGATTACAATGGAAAATACTGCTACGTTAAACTACTTGAATTGATAATTCAAGTCTCACAAAAATCATATATTATGAACACAAACAAAAGATCAATAATGAGTGTAGGATTTTAATAACAACAGCAAAAAATTAATTCGTGTAAATGAAACAAGTGTAATAGTGTTGGTTTTATGAGATTCTGTAATTTCCAAATTATGAATATAAATTCAAGACAACTCACCCAAATAATAATAACTAAAATGATACCGAAAAGTATCAAATTACTTTCTCACTCTCAGAAGTAAAATTGTTATCTGTCATATGAATCTGCAGTATGCGGAAGCTATCTTTCCACCTTCGTTTATTTTTATATATTTTCTTTTATCAAACTTGTTTTTGTTAATTGCCTTCGGACAATTATTTCAATATTTCAATTTCTGTTTATTAAAAATTCAGAATATTGGGTCACAAAATCTGAATTTTCTGAACAGTAAACTTGAAATATAAACAATTGCGAATATATAATAAATACTTTAGACAAGAAATGGATTCTTTACTTTAACAATTAGACACTTTATACTTTTCAGATAATCTTCTTGATTTTAATGAACTTTTATGTACTCGTCGACTTCACAGATTGTGGAATAAACACTTATATTTTTAATAAATAAAACTCGATGAACTTCAACCCTTACTATGGGGAATAAATGATCCTCTCTACCACTCTTAGTGGGAGTTAAACTTTAATATTCATCCGCTCCTTGGCGGGAAATACATCCGCTCTGCGGGAAAAACAAATTAAGACTCCTCGAATAATAATTTGGTGGCAACGATCACACCCATTTGGTATATAATTTTAGGTGGTGGGAGGGTTGATTTTGCAATCAACACCTCGTTGTTTCCATGCAAGTTTTAGCAAAACTTGCATTTTAATCGTGGCGTGATCGGTTCAACCACCTTTATTATCGGTATACTTTATATGTTTCCTCATTTTCCCAAAATAATGTGGCAACTCTTTGCAGTGTAAGTCCCACAACTTGCGAAATCGACTGTTAATTTAGTTTGAATTATTTCGCAATATGAAGTTCAATAATCTGAACTCATTTGCGAAATAAACTTTGATTTAGAAATTAAATAAAAAAATGAATTTATAAATATTTATTGAATTAATTAGAAATATTATTTAACTATTCTAGTGTCTGAAACTTAGTATGTGTGTGTGTTGTGTGTTGTATAGACGTATGTATATAATTGACAAATAGTTGTAACGTTGATAATATAAATATTATTTTTAATAAATAATATTTATCGCCTAAAAAAATTTAAAAATTACGGAAATCCGTCCGTAACAGTTATGATTTTAAAAAATATCTTTTTTTACTTATAGTGATTATAGTGATAGGTTTAACTAATTTAATATTAATTATTATCACCATTAATTTTATTTTTCAGTACTATTTATATATTACATTCTGTATATGTAATATATTATATTTATAATATAGTGTGTATATATATATAGTATATTTATTAATAATTTATTAATAAATATCTATAATAACAGTATAGATGATAATTTTTTTGGATTTGCATAATTTAGTCAAGATGTTATTTGTTTTTGGTATCCGTTGAAACACGTGTCCTGTACAACACATATCGACACATAAACATCGTGCAACATAATTTGAATTATGTTTGGTTTCATGGAATTTTTGGGAAAATTATTTTTCTATTATAATTTTTATTATTTTTTTATTTAAAATTATTAAATGAGAGTGGAAATCCATATTGTATTTAAATCTGATGAGGCCCGACGTTGACGGGCGAAAGCTCATTTAATAAGAATTTTAAAAATAAAATGTGGATTTTTACCAAAAACAAATAACATCTTGACTATCTATAATAACATTAATAAAAGTATATTTATATTATAAAGAATTCAAAAGTTCGCGCGTGAAATTAACCGGCTGTCGGTTTATACTTGTGTGTGTGGCTGTATGGAGGGAGGCGCACGGGCGGCATGGTGGGAGTGGAATTGGTGTGCGGCTTGGCATCACTGTCTCTCAAGGAAGTTACTTCTCTGACTAGCCTTAGTTCTAACCCGCAACAGTTTGTACTTAGCCAATCTACGAAAGTTTGTACTTAGAAAATTTACGTCAATTTGTTCTTAAAAAAATTCCGAGTTTTCATACTTAAAGAAATTCCGAGTTTTCATACTTAGAAAAATTCTTAAAAGTTGGACTTAGAAAAATTTCGCGAAGTGGAAATTAGAATATTTTCGAATGTTTATACTTAGAAAATTTTCTGAACATCAGAATTTGAAATTTTTACGTATTTCTCACTTTACATAGTTTGTGTATTACAAGTATTTTCTTGTATTTTGTGTTCTCAAATAAAGTTATCTATTAGTATTAAAGTTGTGACTTCTCATCTTTGGTGAAATCAACTATGGTATATCCTATCCACATTAATTTTCTTAATTAGAGACAACATTAGATTCCGACGACGGTATCACACTCACGCCGTTACGGAGACAGTTGTACTTTTATACGGTATGCACCATTTTTTAATATTCTAAAACGTTTGGATTGTAAAGCACAAAATAAAAACTATGTCCATCTTGGGGCCCTCTCCCCTATATATTACAGAAATATTGCAAATAAATATCCCCATGATATTCAAGTGATATAATGTGATGTTAGGGAAGAATAATAATTAATCAAATAATCGTTTAATGTTATTAACCTTTATAGGAATATTCTCCAAATTTGTAAGCGCTACTGCAGCTGCGGGCAAACCTTGAGCCAGAACTGTTGGTAAAATGTTTTGTCCCCATGAATCAACTACTTTTGATATATCACCTTCATTGTTCGTTTTTGCAGAAACTAAAAACATAACTGTATCAGAGACTTTTGCAGCATCCAAAGTCGAAATTACATCACCAACTGGAGGTATAATTAAAGAGAACCGTCGTTTAATTCTGCTAATGCTATGGACAAAATAGAATAAAAATTTAGAATACATATAATATGAATCTTTGATGGTCAGGGACAAAAAATGTGAGATAAAAAAAATTTTTATACTAAACATGAGATAAATGAATCAGTTGTTAGTATAAAAAATTATACACAAATAATTAAAACACATACATTAATGTTGAAACTAAAAAATCATTGAACAATATAAATTGTATACAGAATATAGTCACATATTAATAGGTGTCTATACAACAACACGAATATTATTTAATTTAACAGGATTAAAATTTAAAAATTATAAAAGGTCTAGTCAATTTTTTTTTTTATGTACAAAAACATTCTTTTTTTAATTTCTTAAAAATTTATTTACAAACTACATAGATACATAAATAACGTACTATAATAATATTTACTTTTTAATAATATTTTGTTAATTTAGCAACAACGTTGTTACTAGTTAAAAAGAAGAAAAGAGAATAGTAGAATTCTGGCTTGAACCACATTTTCAATGGATTTTTTATGTGGTAATGTTTGATTGGATGGTCTTGCAGATGTTTCTGATTGTTGACAATAACCTTAATTTGGACTATGTCCATCCCAATTTTTAGTAGTATATCCCTTACTACCTTGGATTATGGGGTCGTATCATAACCTTCATCTCCAGGAAAATCTAGTAGGTATGAGCACTCTTTCTTGTTTTTAACTTCAATAAGAAGTACTCCTCTTGAAGATCAAGGACAATTTGGAGTGCTGCAAACTATTCGTAGGCCAACTATTTTCATTATATCTGTCCCTATCTTGTCGATTTTACGGAACGAATTTTTTTACATTTCCTGACATTTTGACGGGGTACTCCTCTACTGAATCGTCATTATCCAAAAACAACTTCACCTGGTCTCTTGGTGTTGAAGCGAGTTCCACAACTCGGTATGTATTTTCTTCCGTAATATTTTTTAATATCTCATGTAACAAGTGGGATTTCCCGGATCCTGATGGTCCAATAAGGGCAGTTACCACCTTCCTAGTATGATCATCTTTCAGGTTTTCCTCACTTGTTGCGAAAACGTTATCAAATACGAAAAAGAGACTCCATTTACTTTTGACATTACTTTGACGCTTTTTCCAAATACTTTTTTCCTCCAGTTTCATGTCAACGATGTTGAATTTTCCAAACATCTTGAGATATATTTCTCAAACCGTGACCATAATGGACTATCTGAAACAATCTTTGAGAGAAATATATAATTCGAAAATTTCTTATAGTTTAAAAGAATATATAAATTTAAAAATATATAAAAATACAAATATATAAAAATACAAATATATAAAAATGCCACTTGTTTTGCTTTTGGAGTCGATAATTTGGAGATTCAGTCTTAGTTTTACGGGGACTATTCTAGTCTATTGTCTTTGTTCGTTAAAGTCAAATTGTGTGATGGAAGCAACAAACAAAAAAAAACAGCGCGAACGCGCCAGACTAAGATGCGATGCAATCGATATGGGAAATTTAAATAACGAAATACCAGAATCCCAAAAAATTTTAATTTGGCCATTTGTTTTGAAAATTTGTTTCTTAAGTTTAAAATAATCGAACTGATTAAAATTTTCACTATTTCTACCACTCAAAACGTTAATACTTTGTATTTTTATAAACAGAAGTTGTTTTCCAAAAGTTAATTGAATTTTGTATTCCTTTCAACATATGGAATTATATTTTCGAATTATTAATTTTGTCTTTCGTTTGTTGTCGGGAAAATGATTAAGAGTTACCTGCTTACTCTTTTCCCCACTTATGCTAATTTCTGGAGGAACTGATTAGGTGGAAAAAATTATCCCTATTTAGCAGAACCTAGCTTCGCGAAGATGCTTGACCATACGATCACTTGTTTCCTGGATTGCTTCTGAATCGCTCTTGCCTTTTGGTTTCCTTTTGCTACATAATTGTGAAGTGGTTACAGTTTATATTATTTTTGTAATTTAGAAAAATTTTGTGCTGCGAATTGGTCATTATTCTCTCAATTGTTCAACAATTGTATATCTAACGGAGCAAGACAACAACACCACACCGGAGATGGGTTTAGATATAATCGAAGTTCTCGATCTCTCCGACTCCGACGACGAGTGACAAAATGTGGGAGAATTGGAGGATTATCTGCTGGCGGATCCCGATAAGGAAGTCCCATTCCCCGCCAGCCCCTCGACAATCACCTAATCTACTTTACCAACATATACAAACTACTAATTAAAAAACCAAGGATGGGAAGATACAGCAAAAAATCGTTGACACATAAAGTTATGACAAATGGGAATTATGTCAAATGAAAATTATGACAAATGAACAGTATGTCAAATACACATTATACTAATTAAGCGTTATACCAATTAAAAATTATTACAAATAAACATTATGTCATAAAATAGTTATGACAAATGAACATTATATCAAGTACATTTTATACTGCATGATAATTATGACAAATAAAAATTATGAACAATGAACATTATGTCAAATTAAAATTATGTCTAATGAACATTATGTCAAACTTAAATTATGCGAAATAAACATTATGTCAAGTGCTTATTATAAAAAGTTAACATTATGTCAATCAGTAATTATGACAAATAACAGTTATGACTAATAAGAATTATGACAAATGAGCATTATGAGAATTGTAAATTATGACAAATTAACATTATATCAAATAACAATTATGTTAAATTGAATTTATGCCAATTAAGAATTATTATAAATGAAAATTATATTAAACAATCGATGTGACGAATAAACATTATATCAAATATATTTTATACTAAATGATAATTATGCCAAATAAAAATTATGACAAATGAAAGTTATGACTAATAAGAATTATGACGAATGAACATTATATCAAATACATTTTATGATGAATGATAATTATGCCAAATTAAAATTATGATCAATGAAAATTATGTCAAATAAAGATTATGACAAATGTATATTATGCCAAATAAAAATTTTGACAATTGAAAGTTATACCGAATATAACTTATACTAAATAAACATTCTGTCAAATGCGAATTATGCTGAATAATTAGTATGTCAATTAAAATTTATGCTAAAGTAAAATTATGACCAAAAAAATTATGACAAATATTGGTTATGTCAACTGGTTTTATGTCAAATGAATATTATGACATTTGAGATTTGGGGAAAATTACGGCACCACTCACTTTCACTCCATTTTCACTCCACTTTCACTTTTACACATAAAAAATCATCTAACTTTAAAACCAACTGACCAATTGATTTGTGCAAAGGATTTTTGAGCTCTCAAAACTATTTGCAAAGCCAGCAAATTGTGGAAAAAATTTTGTTTGCAAAATTTTCTATGCTGGTGATTAATTGCACCTTTTGCAAACAAAATTTTTTCCACAATTTGCTGGCTTTGCAAATACTTTTGAGAGCTCAAAAATCCTTAGAACAATTAAATTGTGAAAAAAAATTTGTTTTCAAAATTTGCAAAAAACTAATTTGTTTATTTAATGTTTTAGGAAGGACACGTTTGATAAAGAGGACCATTCTGCAGAAATCTACACCATCAAAGACAATATTGTCTTCGGCAACGAAGCGTCAGAAATGGCCCCGAGGTTGCCGAGACCACTCCCTAATGACGTTGTTTCAGAAAAAAGGTCCTTCCGGACCTTGGCCAGGAAATTAGAAGTCGCCGGAAAGCAGCGTTACAAAACTTGGAAGGGGAAAGCCGCCTCCAAAAAGTTCTGCTCACCTTCTTCGGCACCTAAAAAAACTCTAAAAAAAAGCAAGTTCGCCTTCTCCGACTTCTTCTTCTACACCTTCCGCTGCACCATCGTCGTCGCCTACACCTTCTTCGGTACCTAAAAAAACTCTAAAAAAAAAGCCAGTTCGCCTTCTCCGACTTCTTCTTCTTCTACACCTTCCGCTGCACCATCGTTGTCGCATCTCTCAATGGAACCGAGAGCCCGTCCGTCTTCGGTTGAAAAAAGAAAACGTTCTCTTTCACCGCCAGGAGCACCTAAGAAATCGATGAAAAAAAAGCCAATTCGCCTTCTCCGACTTCTCCTTCTTCTACACCTTCCGCTGGATCATCGTCAACGCCTGCCCCAAAGGAACCGACGGCCGGTTCGCCTTCTCCGATTCCCGCTGCAGCAACACCTGGAAGACCCTTATTCGTTCCAAATGAACGATTACAGAACGGTGTAGGTAAAAACATGTACGTGTCTATTAAGATAAATGACCTTGTGTGGGGCCAGTATGGATCTAAGGACAAGAATGATTCTCCGGTCCCCATGGAAGTAGCAGAGAGCATTCCGTCAGGAAGTTCCACCACCGTCGAAATCATATCCATTTCTGATGACCAAGACGAGGAGGAAGTTGACGAACCATCAGTGGAATGTAAGAAAATGTTTTTGTTTTTTTTAAATTAAAACTATTGAGTCACTCAA
Organism: Leptopilina boulardi; assembly: GCF_019393585.1. Lineage (NCBI taxonomy): Eukaryota > Metazoa > Arthropoda > Insecta > Hymenoptera > Figitidae > Leptopilina > Leptopilina boulardi. Next base: position 3,110,056 of record NW_026137909.1, read on the forward strand.
AGTAAAAATATATGTTACTTTGAGTGACTCCAGTGATATTTGACCCAAAGTATCACTGGAGTCACTCAAAGTAAAAATATATTTTACTCTGAGCAACTTTAATCAAAAAATTATTTTAACTTTGCAGCCGGTCCCGAGGGCGTCCAAGAAATAATTGGAATGGCCATAGTGGAGGCAGCAGCAGCAGAAGCAGGTAGAGCTGCTGGCACTACAGCAGGAGCAGCTGCTGTTATAACATCAGTCGCCGATGACGATAGTAAGTAACGTTATTTTTATATAATTCTAATTCGCAATACCCGTGCGAATTAGAATTATATAAAATTATATTAACGACATTATAATAATCATTCTTTTTCAGTCTCCATTCGTGATCGGGCGACAAATGCGGCAGCTGGAGCTGCTGCAGGATTCGTTGCCGGTGAAAATGCCGGCATTGCTGCCGGAGCGGAGGCCCGTACTGTGGCTGCAATTCAGACCGCAGTTAAATCTAATGAAACGGATTTGATAGCTACAGCTGCAGCCATAGGTGCCGGCGTCGGTGCAGAGACGGGTGCTGCAGCTGGTGCTTCTGCCGGTGCTGCTGCTGGTGCTGCTGCTGCGACAGTCATCGTGAACATTGATGACATATTATCACTACGTAAGAAAATTTTTTTAATTAAAACTATTGAGTCACTCAAAGTAAAAATATATGTTACTTTGAGTGACTCCAGTGATATTTGACCCAAAGTACCACTGGAGTCACTCAAAGTAAGAATATATGTTACTTTCAGTGATTCCAATGATACTTGACCCCAAGTACCACTGGAGTGGAATGTGAGAAATTTTTTTTTTTTTTTAATTAAAACTATTGAGTCACTCAAAGTAAAAATATATGTTACTTTGAGTGACTCCAGTGATATTTGACCCAAAGTACCACTGGAGTCACTCAAAGTAAGAATATATTTTACTCTGAGCAACTTTCATTAAAAAATTATTTTAACTTTGCAGCCGGTCCATCTGGAATTGGAAGAACTGGTGGTTTTTCCATCACTTCCGCAACTACGATGCCGGTCGCCGCTTTCGTCCCTGCGGAGAAGAGAAAGCGGGAAGAAGATTCCGACTCTTCATCGATTGATGGCAGCGAGTCAACCATCCCCGTCTGCCCGGGAAAAAGGATGATGTCGAAATCTTCTTCACAACCCGTTTCTCTTCCGCAGTTTGGCGAAGCGTCGAGTAAGTATATTTTTAAATATTAAACCCTTTAATAACAAATGCACGAAATAAATGGTTTACTATTTTCAGCATCACGTAGTTGCTCTCAACCCTTAACAAAGAAGGTAAAACCACTACCAAAATTTGGACGCCTTGAAGAAGGAAAACTTGCGTGGTGCCAGTACGGCAAGAGACTGGTGAAACAGCCAGTATTAATAATAAAAAAACCGCGTAGCGCATCGGGCAATTTTGCAGTACAATTTTTCGATGTTTATCCCTGCATAAAAAATGTCAAGTTATATCAAACTTCGGTAAAAAATTTGTTCGTATGGTCGGATTTTAATGTGTTGACGCTGATAACCCAGCACCGTCAACACAATAATGAAGAAGCATACAAAGAATATATAACATCTTTGAAAAATACCAAATTATATTTGAAAGAAAAACGTATACGCAATGTAGAGGTCAATGACCTCACTTTGTTAAATTTTGCGCCATTTAAAAATATATAAAATAAAAATTAAATTATAATGAAAACAAAATGTATTTATTTATTTATTTAACTCCTGTCAAATAAATTTTCTCTAAAGAAATTCTTTAACCACAGTGATTCCGGAGTTAATAATAAATTTTAAATTGTTATTAACTCCAGAGTCACTGTGGTTAAAGAATTTCTTTAACCAAAATGAGTGCACATAAGCAGTAAATTTTCCAAGTCCGTACTCGCCGCTGCTACATGAAAACTTTAACTATGGTGAGCCCTATAATTTTTAAATAATCCCGCCAAGTACACGTGCTGCCATCGTTTGTAGATAATGTCATTTTCTCTTTGCTCTATAGTGAGAACATGTTGCAACATTTCCTGACCCTAGAGAAAAGAGAAAATGACATTATCTACAAACGATGGCAGCACATGTACTTGGCGGGATTATTTAAAAATTATAGGGCTCACCACCGTTAAAGTTTTGATGTAGCAGCGGCGAGTAAGGACTTGGAAAATTAACTGCTTATGTGCACTCAGTCTGGTTAAAGAAATTCTTTAACCACGGTGAGGCTGAAGTTAAAAACAATTTTTTAATTGTTAATAACAATTTCCGAACTTCCCTTGGTGTGGAAATGAGAGAGTAGGTCTCTATCTTCAATTTAAGCCACTAGTTGCAATAATTTGTAGATATTAAAAAAAGTTGTGTCTCATATATTTATCAGGAGTTATCTTGTATAGGTCAATTGTATAAGTACAGTAAGACATTCCTGAGTAATATTTGAAACACGACTTTTTTTAATGCCAATAAATTATTGCAACTAATGGCTTAAATTGAAGATAGAGACTTACTTTCTCATTTCCACCCCAAGGGAAGTTCGAAAATTGTTATTAACAATTAGAAAATAGTTATTAACTCCAGCCTCACCGTGGTTAAAGAATTTCTTTAACCAGACTGAGTGTACATAAGCAGTAAATTTTCCAAGTCCTTACCCGCCGCTGCTACATCAAAACTTTAACGATGGTGAGCCAAATAATTTTTTAATCTCTCATTTCCACCCCAAGAGAAGTTCGAAAATTGTTACTAACAATTAAAAAATTGTTATTAACTCCAAATTTATTGAGACATTGCAAAATTCGTAAAGTTACTGAACCTTCGCTAATTTTTAATCCTTTCGGTTTTATTAACTTATTTTTAATCCGAAAACCTTTAAGTTTAAAGTTGGATCACTTCAGGAATTGTGCCTTATATTTAAATAAAAAATATTTTTTTTTAATTTTCTTCTCCATATGTTCTTTTTTATGTAAAAAATTTTATGTAATAAAAATATATCATATTATTAAAAAAAAACACATTGGAAGAAACCCTTGGCTGGCACAGACTCACAGTTTATTTAAAATGAAGATAATTTTTACAATAAAAAAAGAAAAGTCATTTTTCAAGATGCAAAAAAATTAAAAAATATTTTCTACGCTATCGTTTCGAAAACGCACTTTTTCTTATAAAAAACGGCTTTAATTATTCAAATCCTTAAATAAATTTAATTTAATTAGGTTAAATTATACCATTTTACAGATTTTTTTGACATGAGTAAAATGATTTTGCTTTATTTAATATTTTCATTGGGTTATGAAATTTATAAAAAAAAGTTACATTAGCTTGTATTAAAGAAATAAAATGTCAATAACATGATTCAATTAAAAGTGTTAAGAATTTAAACAAATAAATAATTTTATTCCACTCAAATCATAGTTATTTAGAGAAGGAACTTTTTAGGCTTAGTTACTCTTGTGAAATTTCGTTTACTCGTAAAGTATTGAATAAGACTGTATAAATTGAATAAGTTTGAGTGTTTGACAATATTTTGGATGTGCTTTAAATTACTATTTATTAACTTACTGCTCGAAAAAGTAAAATTTTATCTCCTAATTACACTGGTCGATAAAAAATGATTTTTGTCTATATCACGTATCGGAACATAATATTCTGATAAATTTTTCATTGCTGAATTCAAATCTGACATCAAAAAGTGCCCATCATGTCGAGATTTTGAGAAAAATTGGACTAAAAAAACCTTCTTTTAGCCCTGTTCTGATCACATGTAGAGAGTGATCCCGAGGTGCTAGAAGTCTCTCTTTAGGTTTAAATTAAAGAAAATATTTGTATTCAGCGACCCCAAAAACAGTAAGTTCCATAACTAAAAATTATAAATAATTGGGCCTCTGTATACCACTGAATAGGTGCATGTAGAGTGTGCGCGCACGAAAAAGTAATGCTACATGAAAATTTTTGATTGATTCTAGATTTTTTCAATTTACTTTCATTAAATGAAGGTTCATGATTTAATTTAAGCCTAAGGAGAGACTTTTTGAATCATTTTTGGTGTCGACCAGTGTTACCGTCAATTAGGGTAACATACCTTAGAAGGGTTAATTAGAAATACTTAAAATTGTGCACTTAGTTATTTAACTTTAGTTTTAAACAATTAAAACATGTTATTAGAAGATTTATAACATTTTTTTAAATCATACAATATTTCTTCAATAAATTTCATTTGTCTGGAATTAAATTAAGTGCTCAAAATTACAAATTAATAATGGGTTTTGCTCTATAAGATTGTATAAGGCTGAATTATTATTTATCAATTATTTTAAAATAGTTTAAATAATCACATTGTAAGAAAACTGTTTCATGAATAATCAGATTCGGAAGGTCTTAATTTTACTAAAGAAAAGGCAATAAATATTAATAAAACATGATGATTTAAATAAAGCTTTACTACTCGCGTAAGTGACAATGAATTAGAGGAACTCGTGATGTACGTTTCAAGCAGTCGTTTCTATACAAATTATGTTATTAACATATTGGTTTCACAGTAAAAATTTGTATAAACAAAATTAACATTTATTAATAGTCTCTTCTAAGTCCTTTTCATTGACATGAAGCAAGCTTTCAATGATTTAAACTTCAGATTATTATATTCCAGAAGTATATAATACAGCGTACACAAAAAACATAAAAGCAGATTTTGTGACGCGTCTATGCGTTCAACAATGATTACTTAATTTCACCAAAGTTTATCAAAATATTTATATCTTTCATCTTAATTGTCCTAATGCTTAAAGCCATTGTAGGATTTAATCATATTCCATTCGAAAATATATTTCCTATACCTTAATTTATTTAAGATTACAAATCTTTGTAGGCTGATAAAAAATCCACAATATATATATATATATCTTTTTTTGTTCTTCTAATAGGACATTTGCTTCTCAAGCATTCTAGCCGTAAGTAGTTCGACGTGCGGGAATCTCATCCGCACATCGCCCTCGGTGCACGGTTATGTAAACCGCACTCACGGCCTTTATTATATATTTGCTATGTCAAGTTCTGGTGTCTCTTAGACATTCTGTTGCCGTTTTAAGTTTGCATCCTTTTTTCAAAATTATTTAGACACACAACATGTTCATTAAAATTTATGGCCTTTAATACAAAATTAGACGTAATAAAAAGATTTTCTTTCACAATCTGACTGTTCATATTTTCAAATTAACTTTTTAATCAAGATGCAAAAGATTTCTAAGAAAAAATAGAAGACTTAATAAAACTGATAAATAAAAATTATTGCTTTTTTCTTATGAACACATTATTTCTGATATTTATGATTTGAAGCACATGAGTAGTAAAAAGAGCAGCAATATTCTTTCGCACATCCAATACAATACTATGACACATCTAAATGAATTATATTGAACTAAATGGTTTATTTAGATTTAGCCACATTTAAGTACACGTGTTATTTGTGCTTCGAATTTAAAAATCATTTTTCAATGAAATTCACGTACAATTACACGTGTATTTGATGATTTCATATTTTCCGAAAGCTTCAAAATGTTTTGTAACGTGCAAGTCATTCTTTGATTTTAAAATTAAATGTCTCACCAAAACTCAACGTGTAATTACTCGTGAAATCGACACTTTCTTTTATAAAGTTTATAATATATACTTTAAATCTAAAAATCAATTAAATCTACATTGAACTCCATTACACGTTTATTTGAAACTTTAATATTTTTTCGAAATTTTGAAAGTTGTTTAACATAGAATTATACGTGTATTTAAATGAAAGACAATTTTCAGGTATTTCTTGATCAAAACTTTGATTTATTTTTAATAACAAATCAAAATTTTGAACTAGAAATACTTGAAATTTTTTTCTTATTAATTATGTTATGGATCACAATTTAACCTGACTTAAATGTATTTAAATACTTTGAAAATTAAGAAACAATTTTCTCTATTAATTTCAGTTTAAAAATAATTCCCCTCATTTAAATACACGCATAATAACTTTTTAAAACTTTCAAAAAAATATTAAAGTATGAAATATACATACGTAAAGTTCTTTGAAAAGATGATTTTTATATTTAAAGTATAAATTACACGTGTAATTACATGTTGCTAAATCTACACGTGTATTTTTTACAGGAGTGTCTTTTTTTAAGTGAATCATGTTTCTTCTATAATTAAGTAATAATTTACCAAAATTCGTTCTCTTAATTGTAAGATTTGAGTGGGAAAACTTGAAATTTGTAAAACGTAAATTTGAGAAAGTTAGTCAGTCTAAATGTTATAACTGTTGATGATCGAATTTTATTTTTAAAAATTACTACCTAGACATTTTTTTTCTAAGCTTTATACAATTTAAGTGTGTATTATTTATTACTTTAAAAGTGAAAAAACTGGCTGATTTTTAGTATAACTATACTAACTTGAATTTTTTTAAAATAGATTTCAGGAAATTACAGTAAGGCTTCGTAATTAAAGGTTTGCTCGACTTTTCTACTTTAAGTGACACAACTGAAGAGTTATTTAACTTCATTTACATTCTAGAGTTTAAAAAATTAGTATATTATGAAATATTTTTTTAAATCAAAAACAAGAAAAATAAACATTAGTCGTTCACTGTATGTTCATAAAAAGGGTAAGTTAAATTTAAAAGTAATTAAAAGAACATTGCTACATGAAATGATTCATGTATCAATTTTTCAAAAATTTCCAAATGGTATTCCATTTGAAGCTCATGGACCAATTTTAGCTATCGTGTAAAATAGAATGAGAAAGATTCATTGAAAAGAATGATTGGCAGACTTTTTTCATTTTTCGACAACAATTTTCCAATTTGAATTGATTATAACTTTTAAATGGAATTGAAAAAACCTAGTTTACACGAAACCTACACATGCAAGGAACTTACTGTCCAAATTTGAAGTTAATTGGTTGATTAGTTTTAAAATGAGAGTGTGACAAAGTTGAAAATATGGAGTTTTGAGAAAAACGCGTTTAAAGTTTTATAAGTAAAAATTAAACAAACAAGTGATTTTTACTCAATCCGGTATACTAGCTACATAGATCATTCTTTGGCTTCTAAAATATCACTTTCAAGTAATCTATTGCCAGTCAAGTACAAGTCCGTTCACTGCTAACCGATCGGTATAAACGCGTGCGTTCGCGAGCTCGGTGAGTTGTTGCTTGTTGTTACTCAATTTATATGAGTTCTAGACCTAGGAAATACTTTAGAATAACTTTTCCGTGTTCTTAAATAGTTATACTAACTAAAGCGCGTGAACGTTGTATTTCAAACGTTAAATAATATAATTTTTCATTATAAATTTATAAAATTTATTTCCATAATAGTTTCATTTCTATAACCAAGTAAAAATAAATTTGCGCGCGTGTTCTCTCCTCATGCAATCTTTGTATCATATTGTTACAAATAACAATCTCAATTTTTATTATATTTTACTTATACTTTACTTTACTTTTTGAAAATCTCATAATTTTATCTATAAGTTAATAGAATCAATTATTTTATTATTTAAAACTATACACTATTTCAGTAAATCAAAATTGACAATAAATATTATAATTCAAAAATTTTGTAAAAATGTAATATTTGATAATGTTATATCAAAAAAGCAGCAGAACTGCAAGATAAATAATTATTTAAATATCAAATATTTATTATTTACAAAAATTCAAATACTGTAGAAAAACATTAAAAATCCTAATGTTTACTTCGTAATAAAATTTGTTTTGTAAAATATTAAAATCTAACCTTTAATTTTTATCTTCACATGTGTTTTGAAAATATAAACACAAAGACATACAAAAAGCACACTATAATAATTTTTTGTTATTATTGCAAATCTCGTAATATATAATACCTTACCTCTTAGCCGATTCCGAAGGTACATGCGGCAAGCCTCCGCATGGTGCTCTCTAGGGTGGGCATATATTATTTTTGCTAGCTCCCTCCCATCTTGCATGTTAGCATTACTTTTAAATTATAATTTTATTGAAAAATTCTTGAAATTTTTTTTTGTTTTCCGGTACCTAGAAAGATGCAGTTTTTTTCAAATTTTGCTATTATATTATGCTTGTTAAGTTGCAAACTTAGGAAAAAACTGCATCTTTCTAGGTGCACTACAAAAAAAGTTAATAAATAGCAACAATTATTTATTTAAACAATTTATAATAATAGTTATTGTAAATTTAATTATATATTTTATTTTATTTATAACTTTTAAATTAATAACTTCGAAGAAAAGGTAACAAATTTATAAAATTTTGCTACTGTCTATGTATATTTGATAAAGTTATAAATCATTAATAATAAATTGTTTAAACAAATAAAAAATCAACAAAACCTTAATAAAATATATTTTTTAGTAACATATAACTTAAAATTTGTTGTTATTAGATGAACCATGAAAAAAATTCAAAAAATAATTAATGGCTTGGTTAATCCAAATGAATACAATCAATTGTTTGATGAAGTAAAATTGACTAAAACCGCCACAATGGAGGATGGGCGGAAATTAGCGTCCATTCTGTACGCATATCCTAGAGAGCACCATGCGGAGGCATGCCGCATGTTCCTCCGAAATCGGATAAGTGGAAAGATATTGTAGGGTAAAGGCACCAGTTTTCGAGGATGAACCAGTTCTCGAGTTACCATGGTAACAACCTAAAATATTGTCTTTGAATAATTATTTTCTTAGTGAATTTAAAATTTACTTATTATATTTTACATGTACAACACATATTAAACCTAATATTTATTATTAATCAAATTTTTACTAAGATTTAATGTTTATAGAAAGAAATTAAATTTGTTTACTCGAGAAATGGTTCATCCTCGGAAACTGGTGCCTTTACCCTATATAAATGTATTTTTGCGTAAAAATTACAGGGAATTGGAGTTGATGATCAATTTTTATCAGATTTTTAAAGATAAATTATAATTTTAAGGGAAAAATGTATTTTTCCGCAAAAAACGAAAAAATTTTATCTAAAGTGATTCAAATTTATACATTTTGACGTATTTTTACGTTCTTGATTTTTCTGGTGCTGTCAAGAAAAAACTAATAATTTTAGAAAAAATCATGAATTTTCTCCCAATAACCAAAATAATTTTATCTAACGGGCTTCAAATTGATTATTTTTACGTATTTTTATGTTTAGATTATAGAAATAATTTAATACACATGATAAGAAGTGGAAAAAATGGACTTTTTCCTTAAGGTAGTATTACACTTTACACTGTCAAAAAAAATCGAATTTTTTTTTTGCATTTTACTGTTCTAAATCATCTTGGAAATATAATCCCAAAATATTAAATCAAAATTCGACGAAATAAAAAAGTTACAGAACAAAGTGCAGCGCAGTGTATTTACGCGCACAGCGACAGTTTTGCGTTTTTTATTTAAAAAGAAGTATAATTTGTTTACTTAAAAGTTTACAAAATTTTCATATGCACCATTCGAAAGAACGGTTTTTGGCACATAAGAAATGGCTATTGCAAATTTTTTTTACAGAGTTTAATTGCGAAAATACTGCGTCATATTTTGATAAAAACTTGTACATTTAGGAGTTTAAATTTTAAACGCGTTTTTCTCGAAACTTCAATTAAGCAAATTATACAACTTCTGAGCAATGAATATATTAATCAGAGTGGTATTATATATTGCGGAACGGTTGACAATGTTCGAAATTTACATAATATTTTACATCAGAATAATATTAATTCTGTAATGTATTATGCTGAATTACCAGAACTGATCAAAACTACTACTTTTGCTGAATGGAAGAATAATAATGTAAATGTTATTTGTACATTACGAGTTATGAAATTCACTATGTAACTACATCCAAGAAAGTGGACGACGTGGAAGAGGCAGTGAAGTTGCTAATAATATCTTGTTTTATAATTATAATGATTTTGATCGGAAATTTAATTCAATCTTAAAGTCAACTGTAACAACTGTTGTTATTAAAAACATTTTAATTAAGAATTTAATCACAATGTTACAATACTGCGAAAATATATCTATTTGTAGATATAAGAAAATGTTGACATTTTATGATCAAAATCATGTTAACCCCGATAACATTGTCATTTTCAATAACGAAAATTGGAGCTCTACTAATTGTGACATTTGCACACATCAAAATAATGTATCTTTTGTGGCATGTAATACAACTGCACAAAAAATTGTCACATGCATAAAAGAATGCAATGAAAATAATAAATTTTTGAATTATAAGACATTCATACCCTTCTTAAAAGGAAAGTGTACAGTTGATGTATTATTAAATAAGTTGCATGAATCTGAACATTTTGGAAAATTATGTTCGTGGTCCGATGGACAAATTAAAAGATTGATGCTTCTTTTATTGTCCGAAAAATTAATTTCCATAAAATTATTAGATAACAGAGACAATGATTATAATATTCCTTTAACGTACAATAGCAACATTCCATTTTTATTTGAAAATCCAACAATTGTAGTTGATGATATCTTACAAATGACGGTAATAGTTTTGTTTCTATATTTGTAATACCTTTTTTTCATTTTTTCTTATGAACTATTATATATAAACTTATATGGTTACAAGAACTTTTTTCTTTTACAGTTACAACTTTCCGTAACTAACAATGAGAGAGCAAACTTCTTAAATATCACTTTATATCGCATTAAAGTAATGTGTTATAAACAACTTCGTTTTGTTGCGGATCTTTTTTCTATAAACGAAATTTGTATAAATACATACAGAGTAAGAAACACAAGGAAATTACGTGCATTATCGAAATTGTTACCAACAACAATGGCTGAGTATAAAACAAATTTCTCAAATAATGAAGAAGATGTAATTTTACAGGAATGGGATTAAAGTTTATTTGATGTTATACAAACATTTAATGAGGTACTTCTTATTTGATAATGATTTTTTCGTCTATTTTTAATAAAATCTGTATTACTATTCTTTTTTGTATTACAGATGAAACGAAGATATGGATATCAATAATTTTTAATATGTTTTCAACGTAAATAACGATAAAAATATTTAGATATGTACTAACTTAACAACCATAAGTGAAATACATAAATATTATTTCACACATTTATAATTATTAATATAAATAATGTAGTACTATATTATTTCATGTTATTCATATGATATTATACCTATAAACATTGAATTAATTCTAATGTTATTTACATTGATAATATTACTTTAAATACATTAAAAATAATTTCCAATTTTTAAAGACATATGATAATATTTATCGAAAAAATTTGTATTTACTATTTATTTACTTGTTCTTTATTATTATGAAGTAGTTTATGAAGAAAATATAGAAAGTAATTTTTTTTATAATAATGAATTATAATTTTAAAAAAACAATGTTTATTTGTCTATTATGTAATACTGTGAAAATATAACAATAATTTATTATTCACTATCATTTATACATGCAATAAACTATTATACGTATATTATTTTTATTGTAATATTTATTTTTCTTTTGATCTTAGCATAACATTTAATTATTATAATTTTCATATAACAATAAATTATATTCATAATAAAAAGTGTATATAATTAATTAAATATAATTAATATTAATACTAAACAATTTTAGTATATTATTTTCAAATTTATTTATGGTTTTAAAAACAACTTTAACATTAAATTTACTAAACATTCTAACCAAAGTACTTGAAAATTTATTTATATATAGAAGTGATATAATTTTTGAAAAATCTAAGTTCGTTTCAACTTTATTTGTATTATCATAATATTCTATTCTTTTATTAATATATTTATTTAAAAAAACACTAGGATATCCATTTTCTAATAAAGTGTTGTAAACAATGTTTATTATAATAAAATTTAAAAATCAAGTTTGAGACTAATTTTAGAATCTAGAAAAATACGTTACAATTTGGCGCCCAACGTGGGGCAACACGTTTTACATCCCTGATAAGAGAGTTCAAATTTTGTGTTAAAAATTTTTATATTCAAGTTCGAAATTGTTCCGTTAAAAGTTCTTACCTAATGCTACAGTTATTTTGACTTATGGTTTGTAATAATTCCAATTGTTTAGTTAAAATATTATAAAATTCTTGATTGTTTAATTTATAATAATAAATTGAGTTTCAATTAATAAAAATTTTTTAATCACTTCGTGTGAGAATAATTCGCTACAGAAGGTTGGTTACAAAGAATAAATGTTTAAGGAAATACTAAATTACAGATTATTATTTTTGTTAAAGTTACAGATAATCGTCATCAACTTCTAAATAATTTATTACGAGAAGGTTGATTTCGATTTCAAATACATAAAATTGTGTTAAGAAACCAAAAAAATTCGCGAAAGTTAAAAACTTCAAAATTATAGAAATAAAAAATTGTGAATTTGTTAAATTAAAAAGAAAAATTATTGAGAATTGATAAGTGCGAAATTAAAAATTTTAAGTTAAGAATTTAATAAAATATTTCGAAATATTATTTGCTTTTAATAATTTTATTTCGATAATAACTTGTTGTCATGTTATTGTTCATTTAATTAAATTTTATTTTCAGCTTAAATACAAGTCAATATTATTGATAATACCATTGTTCCCTAAAATTCTAATTTAATTAATTGTTTTGAAAAATCGTATTTCTCAATTTTCAATAATGGAATTGATTAAAATTCACTATTTCTGTCAATCAATATTTTAATTTTGCCTTTTCGTAAATATAAATGTTGCTTTCCAAAGTTAATTGGATTTTGTTTTTCTTTGGAAATATTGATTTCTATTTTCGAAATATTAATTTTCTTTCACCGGTGGGGAAATGAGTAAGGGCCACCTCCTTATCTATTTTCCCCACTTATGCTAATTTTGGAGGAAATTGATTAGGTGGGAAAATCGCCCCTACAATGAAGAGCCTAGCTCCGTGAAGACGCTTGACCATCTGATCACTTGTTTCCTGGATTTCTTTTGAATCCGTTTAACCCTCATCAGTTTTCAGTAAATACTCTTATTCAATTTAAACTTGATTAACTCATTGTTAGTGCCTTTATTGTGATTTATTTTGTGTAAAATTTTTTTCGGTTGTTCTTTTGGCTACAGAACCTGTGCAGTGGTGGATACAGATTTTTCTTTTTTTTTCTTTTGGTGAAAACATTGATTTTTCTGATTGTGTGTGTTGCTTGGAGGATTTGGTTCTCCCAATTGTTCACAATTGTGTAAGATGGTGGCAGACAGCACCACCCCACCGGAGGAGGACTTCAACATCGAAGTCCTCAATGTCTCTGAATCGGACGAGGAGTGGCACGACGTGGAGGAATGGGAGGACATCCTACTGGCGGATCCTGACGAGGAAGTCCAAATCCCCGCCAGTCCCAGCCCCTCGACCAGCTCAAGCTCCTCAATCATTGAGATACTTGACTGGCCGGAAGCTGTAAACGGGGATATGGACATCGAGGAGGCACCGCGAGCACCGTCACCATTCGAATCCGATGACGAAACAGTGGAGATGGAAGATCCACGTATCCCCACACCTCCACCGTGGAACCCGCCACCACCAGAACGGAACGGACCTGGAGGGATTCCTGGACCACCGGAGGAAGTTGAGGTGAGGCTGGAGGAGGATCCATTCTGGGACCCGATCCGGCCGTTCATTCCTTCGCTGGTCTGGTTGGAGCAGTACCGTCCTGGCCTCTTAAGGGCGATCAATGAAATGGTGGCTCGCTACAGTCATCGCGACAATGAGGAGTGTTACGCCGAAAATCGTAACATAAATAAATAATAGTTTTATTTAATTTTTATCAGTTGAGACTAGTCTTAACATTAAATTATCATTTTTGTCACCTAAAGGCGTAGTGTTACAATCTTGAAATTCCGATGCATCAGCAGAAGGATGCTAGATCGTTCTTACCACTAAGATTCTTTTAATGGGATTATTATTTATTTAATATGTCCAGTATAATTTATGCAGGCTTTTGAGCTCGACATGAATTCGACATGTGTATGTCTGTACATATTTATGCGTAATGGTACATAGGTGACTCCCATAATTAATTAAAAGAGATACCTATGCTCTTTATTGCCAAAAAGGGTCGTAATTTCGTCAATAACGTCGTCGCAAGAGCCGCGACCATTGTAGAACATTAGTAACCTTGCGGCGACGTTACAGACCAAGTTCGTAAATAAATAGCGAATCGCAATTTTGCGAAGGATGCGAATTAAAGATTCAGAATTCTGGCATCGTTATGAAGCGAATGGACATTGTTGCAATGTTACCAACTTGTAACTTTTGTCGTTAGCGAACCGCAATTTTGCGAATATTGCGGTCTCAATAATATACATTGCCACAACCTCCTGAAGCTGATAATTCATGCTAAAATCTTGTTAAATGGTAAACAGCCGAGACATCGGCCAGAGACCTTCCAGCAACGTTGCGAGGTGCTATTGAATGGGTAAATATGTTTAAATTAAGTGTTACGAAATAAGCGCAGATTTTATTTTAAAATCATTAATTAGTTTATTAATTACTAAAATATGTCATTATATTAATCTAAATAGGTCATGCCGCATCTATATTGTTGATATAAAAGAATGTTTAAATTTTAAATTATTAAAGAACTAAATTTAAAATTGAAATTAAAATAAAAAGAATCGAAATTAAAATAGTATTTCTGTGCCGTCTAGTGGGGTTACCACTGAACGCGTTCAGTGGAAGCTCCCCGCGCATCCCTCGGCATTGTGCGAGAGAGAAAGAAGATATGCTGTACCAGCAAATCTTTCTCTCTCAGATACATTAGAGCGTGCGTCTCTTTCCACCTAGCGAACCTTTCTCTCTTAGACTAACGTTTCTTTAAGCTGTATCGCTTCTCTCTTACTCCACAGACCGTTGAGTGCATGGCAGTCGTTGGTTCTCGCATACTCATTTGGACTATACGCTACAGGTACCTATACATATGAGTTCGGGCTATAGGCGCTTACATGGTACGCTATATTCCACAGTACCATTACACTCTTATTCCCCTCACCTATTCTTTCTCCTTACCTCCCTTCTTCCGTCCAAGCCTACAAGCTATGCAATACAGTGCTGTCAGATTAAAAGCACGTGTATTTATTTATTTTGAGTTATGCTACTGCTCAATTCCAGATCAAAATTGGGTATGAAGTTGAAATTAAAATATTTTACCCAATACTGGAATTCAAACAAAATTAAAAGGATGTATTTTAAAAATTAAACATTTTTAAAGATACATGTACAGTGAATGTACTAAGGATTTTCCTATAAGGAAAATTATTATTTTCCAATTAATTATCCTTTTAGGATAATATATCAATTTTATTAATTATTTTAATTGGAATTAATTTTAACTCCAATTCTCGAAATTATTTAGCAACTTCCGTTCAAATGTGAAGTCAGCTAAAAATCGCATGGCAACAGGCCCCTGAGTTCCACCTCTATCTTTACAAATTTTCCTTAGTTTGCAAAAACTAGCTTAGTAACAATGTCCAATACCCTTGTTACCATTTCCACCTGTTTTCCAAAATTACGATTCAGCATTAATTCCCACTTTAGATCCCTAAGCGTACCTACGAGGCATCTCTGGCCCATTTCTCTATGTTCAGTACGGTCTTGGTGAAACACGGAATAACACCCGTGCCTCTACCAATTAAAAAGCCAACGCGCTCCCGTCCGGTACCAAGGACCCGCTTTAATTGTATGCTTATACGATTACTGCGGCCGGACGTAAAATAAAAATTCAACTTACTCCGAAGTCCACGGAGGCCGGTTGAAATCAATTCGGGGAGAAGTTTTAAGGGAAGTCGCTTTCCTTATCTTTGTCGCGAGACCAGCCGGGTACGTGTAGGACCCGCGCCTGCCCTTGTAATTGACGGTCAACAAATTAGAGTAAAAGGGTGGATTTGTCTGTCCCTGTCTAGTTAACGCGAAAACGACATACGGCAAACCGCTAATGCGCCACCTGAGTGAATGTGAGAGGACACAAAATTATAATAGTTTTTTTTTATTTTATTGAATGTTTTGCCCGTCGGCAAGTGATTGTAAGGGGCGAGAAGGTGTTCAACCCTCAACTAACCGACGGTAGAATAAGGAACACGGAACGGTAAGTACTCAACGTATCGTTTCGAACTAAAACTCAATTTCATTTGTTAAATTTGATTATTTCTTTTTATGTCTTGCTAATTTCTTTTTGATAAATAAAATTTGTGATTTTTTTTCCTAATTCTTTGCTAATTAATTCTTTCCCTCTATTCTATCCATGACAATTTAATAAAAGAAGTCGCGGTATATTTTCTAATTCAACCTAGAAAATATCAGCATTTTAGCGAAAACGAACCCATGAATATAAACTTAAATCCAAATTGGATTTAAGGCAGTTTGAACCTCCGAGAACTCTTGAAATTAGGGCCATCTCAAAAGCCCCCAGTTTCTTTTAATAAATTATTTTTAAGGTAATTTATTTCTATAGACAAATAATTTCTTCGGTTCGTAACAAGGAGTGCCCACTCCGATGGAGGACTGATCTCGCGGGACGCTCGGCCCTACCCACAGAGATTCAGGAGTGGCCACTGGAAGAGCCGACGATGGTGGACCAGGAGGTACAGACGGAGTTCGTTGCCGTTGAGCGGTCAACTCAAACGACTCCCCTGACTCCCGCACCAACAGCACCACCATCGCCGGAAGCAACTGAAGAGCCCCCGGCCTTGATGGAGTTGGACCCAGTATCCTCGGCTTCGGAGGATACACCGGAAACGGTGGATCCGTTCGGACCCTTCCCGAAGCCCAAAGTCCGGCCAGAAGAACCCCAGTGGTGGTCAAGTCACTCCGAGGAGAGCTACCACCACGAGCGACGCTACAGAAGACCAAGCCGCCGAAGCAGGAGTCGCAACGGCAGACTCAAACCCACACCTGCGACGATTCGCAGCCGTCCATAAGAGCCGACCTGCATCGTCCGTTGGGTTGATGACAGTTCCGAAGACGAAGCACCTGGAATGTCATCGTACCCTGCTCCAGCTGCACCGTCCCCCCCGCAACGTCTATGCTGGAACTGTCATCAAGAGGGGCACAATTTCAGCAGCTGCACACAATCCAGGCGGAGGTTCTGCCAAATGTGTGGAAGACATGGGCACACCACCCGAACGTGCCCACGCTGTAGCAGCAAATGGGAGGCGATGGGACAGTATGTCCCTAGATACGGTACCAACATCCCTCGCGACCAAGACCATCATCGCCACCGCCCATATTAAGGGTAAAGATTTCATTCCCTTAATTACTCAATTCACTTCATTTTCACTCATTTCACTTTATAATTCACTTATTTCACTTAATTCCACTTATTTTACTTATGTTTAACTTGTATTTCACTTATTGTTAATTTATAATTTCACATAATTTTTCGAAATATTTCACGTAAATATTATTCACTTAAATTATTATTATATTATAATAATCTTTGTATTCATTCCTTTATTCATTCACATTTTCTTAGCACATAAAATTTCTCGTTATTATTAGATTATGTATTTGATAATGAGGGTTCTCGAGGGTTTCTACCTGCAATTTGTTTCGTCAAAAACAGCCTACGGTTGAGGGTTTATTTTCTATTATTGTTTATATAAGATGGTCGATGATCGGTTAATTACTGTCATGTAAGGGGAGGTGGTGTCCCTCATCTTACCAGCCGCGCCCGAGTTATAACCATGTGCTTATACTGGAGAATTAAAATGAAGTAGAAAATATTTGGTTTTGAAAACTTGGTTTGGTTTTGAAAGAAAACTTTTTAATAGCACCTTTGGGTTAAATTGGTTTAAAACACATCGTATAGGTTTATTGTACCAAAATTATAAAACTTTTAAATATTAACATGTACATTTGGAACAACATATGCTCGTAATCGTGAAATTCTGGGAAATATGTCAAAAGAAATTAAAAAATGTTTATATTTAAAAATTTGGATGAATAACTCATTGAGAGTTATAAAATAATATTGTCATTAAGCCTGAGAACGCCACACAGGCCCCCGCTGTAATTGACTTACTTGAGGTCCAAGCTCAGGTCAAGCCTGTAGAGCAGGAGTACACCAGCTATGGGATTCCGTTTAGCAACGGCGCTAAGTAGTGCTACGCTACGCTACGCTACGCTTAGCTACTCTACGGATTCTTCTAATTAAAAAACAACTTAAAAACAGGGTAGTACAACACAACAAAATACAGTACAGTACAGTACAGTACAGTACAGTACAGTACAGTACAGTACAGTAATGTAAAAAGAATTGTAAAAGAATTGAACAAATTTAATTAATCGTAATTACACCATAACTCGGCTACCTAATTCTTTGTAATTCGATCTTTAAATTCGCGAGAGATATCTAAGAAAAGGGAATAACGTTCCACATTAAAAAAAAACAAGTTTAACTTGGCTATTTGAACCGGAGAGATTTGAATTTTAGGAATAATGACACAAGTAAATTTTTAAAAATCAAAAATTAAATAAATCTAATTTTCAAAACGCAACAAATAGATGGTTACAGTACAGTACAGTACAGTACTTATATTACAATTTAAAAAAAACGAACAATCATCTCCATGCTTAACATAAACATTTATTTTAAACCACCTCCATAACAACAGTTGCTATGGTAACCGTTTCCATAGCAACCGTTGCTAGGGTAATCAACAACACTAGTAGATCCCAACAGGTGGTTGTTGGGTGTCGACGAGTCTCATGTCTCAATTTAGAGAAGTCTCAAGCCTCAATTGCGACAAGTCTCATGTCTCAATTGAGACGAGTCCTAAGTCTCAATTGTGACTTAAAACTCGTCAATTGAGACAAATCTCAAGTCTCATTTGAGAAATAATAATTTGCCTTTTCAACAGGCAAGGGGTTAACCACTTTATTTTAACCCTTTTATAACCCTTGGATACATTGTAAACAATTTTTACCGCCATCTTAAATAATTATGGTAACGAAAACTAAAAAAAATTTGATTTTTTGAAAAAAACTCAGTGTATTCTCCTCTTAAGTGAATTTGAATTTGTGTTATAGCTAGTGACTTTGCGCTACGCTCCGAAGCGATTACACCGTAGCGATTTGGAACAAAATCTTGACCAATTCGCTAACTCGTAGCGCCGATAGACTTTGTTTTTTATCTTACACGCCACTAATTAATTTTTTTGACAAAATTCAAACAGGAGTTGATCTTGATTATCATATACAATAAGTCTGTAAAAAAAATTAATTTTTTAGTGCTAATTAATGCAATGCGCTACTTAGCGCCGTTGCTAAAAGGAATCCCATAGCAGTTCCCTTTACAGGACGCAATCCCTGATCGCCCGTTTTATACACACAGGCTTGGGTTGAGGGAAATTTGTTTTCTATTATTGTATACGTGACATAGGTGATGACCGTTTAATTCCCGTGTGTGGAAGTGATGAACGCATACTTTATTTACCAATGGCTATGCCCGATAACGCCACTCAGGCCTGCCGCAATGTGTGCCTTATGCGAGATCCTAAAATAGGCCCAGTCCGGTAGAGTATAGGGGTATAACACTTTTCCTCACAGAAGTGGAACGGCTACTAAAGAAAACTTGTATATATACTTTATATTCCCAGTAAAAAAAATTGGGAGTAAGCGAAAAGAATTGGTGGTAACTTAAGCTGAATTAAGTTTGTCGGAAAAACCGAATTGGAACGTTACGGTGAATTATTTTTTTCTTACTCTGGACTCGTGTGCTTTGAGTTCGGGGTTCGATTCCCTGGATGGGTAGATTTTTTTCGTAAAGAAATGTTCCCATAATATTACTGTAATATTCTCTTGTAATATTACCTTAATATTACGGTATAATATTACTGCAATATTACTGTAATATTACCTTAATATTTGCGCGTAATATTACAGTAACATTACCGGTAATATTACCTTGAGGCGGACATTTTAAGATCACAGTAAGATTACTGTAATATTACCTTGATATTGAGGTTATATTACGTGCTTCTTGGGAAATGTAACCCTTCTCATTTTGTTTAATATAAATTTCATTAATAATTAATTAAAATTTTTAAAAAACTATGGTATATTTTTATTTTTTTATTATTTTTATTATTGTATTTATATATTTTTTTTAATTATTTTTTTATTTCTTTATTATTATTTTATTATTATAATTATATTATTATAATATTATTATTAATTATAATTAATAATGCCAAATACTCCGATATTACTAAAATGGCTAGTAAAAGCAGGACCAAGTTAGGAAATATTAACATTTTCTGCCAAGTTAGGACCAGCTTAGGGCCAATTATCATTTTAGGCATACCTTGGGGATTTCTACTCGGGCAATGTTGGCCAACACAGTAAAAAAAATGGGAGTTAGCGAAAAGAAATGGTGGTAACTTAAGCTGAATTCGGTTTGGCGAAAAAACTGAATTGGAACGTTACGGTGAATTATTTTTTTCTTACCGTGAATTCTTTTTTGTTGAACATTTGATTTGACGTTTGTTTATTTGAGTTTGCATTATAAATAAATAGAGTAAATGTTTCGAAGTGTAAAAAAGCCGATTTGCACTAAGAAATATATAATTTTTTAAAAAGAAATTTTTTTTACACTTCGAAACATTTATTTTATTTATTATTTATAATGAAAACTCGAATAAACAAACGTCAATTTAAATGTTCAAGAGAAAAGAATTTACGGTAAGAAAAAAATAATTCACCGTAACGTTCCAATTCGGTTTTTTCGACAAACTTAATTCAGCTTAAGTTACCACCAATTCTTTTCGCTTACTCCCAATTTTTTTTACTGGGATTATAAAGTATATATACAAGTTTTCTTTAGTAGCCGTTCCACTTCTGTGAGGAAAAGTGTTATACCCCTATACTCTACCGGACTGGGCCTATTTTAGGATCTCGCATAAGGCAGACATTGCGGCAGGCCTGAGTGGCGTTATCGGGCATAGCCATTGGTAAATAAAGTATGGGTTCATCACTTCCACATAATGGAATGTATTGTTATTTTTTTTAATGAATTGTTAACAATTGTTTATTGTAAAAAGGTGTGTTGTCGGAAAAAAAATTAAAGATAGTTTCACATTAATTTTGATAGAAATTTAAAAGTTTGTATTTTTTTTCATTTTTTTAATTTTTTGAAAAATTTTCATAATTTTCGTTCATGTAAATATAAATATAAATTTTTTGATTTAAAATTTTTCTTATGAACATAAATGGATAATGACAAATATATATATACTTAGATGAATTGTTATTTTTAAAAGTTTATTTAGTTATTTATTAATTTTTTTTCAGAATTCTAATTGTCATAATTATGGGACTAGGAGCAAAGGATTGTCTAATATTGTTTCGCCTTTGCCGTATAGTGTAAAAAAAAGTCTTTAGCTTCAAAAAATTCATTTCCAGAGATTTTTGAAATTTTTAAAAATTTTAATAAATTGTATTTCAATAATGAAATAAGAAGTGAATTTACTTTTGTTTATGAAAAAAATGAAGGTTAATGCAGCGTTGACTGATTTTACCAATAAAATTGTAAAAATATCCTGTACGCTTCATCTGAAAAGTAACAATGAAATTGATATTAAAGAAATTAAAGAATCTTTATTGCATGAAATGATACACATCTTTATTTGGCAAAATTTTGGAACAAAAGATTGTAATGCAGTTTATCATGGATTACAATTTAAAAAAAAGATGAAGGAAATAAATTTGTTAACAAAAAAAGATGGATTTCAAACCACTATTGAGCATAAGTGTTCAAAAAAAGTTATACTTAGACCTTATCATTGGGTTTGTAAAAGTTGTAAGTTTGAAATTCAATTAGTAAAAAGAAGACAACCTTTTTTTACAAGGTGAAAATCATTAAAAACCAAGATCAGATGAACATTGTAAAAACAATGTTTGGCAATGTTTATCTCATCCTGAGTTAAAATACAACTCTTTGCAAAAACAAAAAAATGAATTATAAAAATTTTTTCATCTTTTTTAATATTGATAATGGTTTTTTTATTCAGCAGTATTTTTGTTGTTTTCTCTTTTTTCCATCATTTTTGTTAATATTTAATATTGTAATTAATTTTTTGTTTTTGTTAAAATTTTGTAGAATAAAATGAGTTTCAATTTTTGAAATATTTTTTTTAAAGGGGTGTTAATTATGTATACAATTTTTTAATTTTATTTTAGAATCTTCGTTGTAATAATTTTTTTTGTAACATATGTTATTATTATTATTATTATTATATTCATTAAAAGAAAATTTATTAATTTTTTTATTCACTTCTTTTTCATTGGGTAAATCAATTTTATTGAGTTTAAAAAAAAAGAAAATCATTCTATAACAAATGGTCTTTCTTAGGACCGCCAAATATTTTTACGTTAAAATAATTACGTTCTGTAATCAAATTGTGGTAATGTTATGAACTAGAAGAAATTGATGTTTAAAAGTATAACTTCAATTTAAAGGCTTTAGATTTCAAAATTTCTTTCCTCATTATGGTACTCAAATTGTAATGATATGAAATACAAGAAATTGATGTATAAAAAAAAATTATTTTTTTATGTTTTGTCAATAATTGAATTTTTTTGAAAGTGAAAAAAAAATTATAACTTCAATTTAAAGGCTTTAAACAAATTTATTTATATAGAAAAAAGTTATATCCTCTTTCTATCATAGACTTGGAAACATCAGTCAATATAGGAAAAGGAAAGTATAGCTCACTGGGATATAATTAGGATACATTTTTCCTTATTGAATAAATTGACCAATTCTTTTTTTATTATATTCCTTGGCTCATCCTGAGTCTATTACACCCCAAAAGAATGAATCGCATTCAATAATATTATAAATAAATATCGTATTTTTTTGCAACAATACTACATCGACGGAAGTATAAAGTTTTTAAACCAATCGTAACAAATATGTCCGTCGCGCATGCGCAAATTACTGTTTGACTGTACTGGAAGTAATACAATCATAAAAATTATAGAATAATAATCTTTGTATTCATTCCTTCATTCATTCACATTTTCTTAGTACTTGAATTTTCTCATTGTTATTAGATTATATATACATATATATGTATCTTTACTTTGATAATAATTAGGGTTCTCGAAGGTTTCTACCTGACATTTGATTTGTCAAAACAGCTTTCGGTTAAGGGTTCGTAAGATGGTCGATGACCTTTTAAATACTGTCCTGAAAGGTGAAGTTGTGTCCCCCACTTTACCAGCCCGGTTTGAACAATCACCATGTGGTTATATGTACTGGAGAATAAAAAACAAGAAGAAAATTTTTGGTGCCAGCACCATTGGGATAAATCGATTTACAACACATCATGTACGTTTATTGAATGGAACTAAAATTATATAACTTTTGAATATTAACATTTATTACACAGTCCTGCGAGGGTGAGTTTCTAGAATGGCTGTACTTGTTCCTTGTAGTTTTTTATGCGCTGAAAACAAATCTGACCTTAAAAATGCTTCATCACGTCAGGATTTTTAGTAAATGAAGCCTAAAAGGTAAAAAATGGCCATTTTAGCCATTTTTGATAATTTTTTTTGGGATAGAAATTTTTTCAATTTTCGACGAAAAAGTCGCATAGTACAACTCTTTAGCTTTAAAACCGATTTTTCAAAATTATTGTACGATTTTTTAAAAAAAAGTTATGACATTTTAAAATTAACAGTTTCAGTTACGCCAATAGACGTTATACCCAACGAATCTTTAGACAGTTCTTGGGAAAAATATTTTCTAAAAAATCTTGTTTCTATCTTATTGGCTTGAAATTTGTTACTCGGGGGTTTTTGGGATCGCTGATTACGAATCTGAAGTCGGATTTTAAAAATTCAAAATGTCGGATCAAATATGGCGGACAAATTTTACAAAAAATGATCTAATTTGCTTGAAACTCGTTACTCGGGGGATTTCGGGGTCGCTGATTACGAATGTGAAATCGGATTTTAAAAATTCAAAATGGCGGATCCAATATGGCCTGTCTTAACTGGTTCAAAAACCTCAGAGAAAAGAAATTTTATTGAAATTCTTTCAAAAATGTAGGCCATTTTGGATCGCACATTTTGAATAATTAAAACTGACAATAGATTTTGTATAAGTGACCACAAAAACCCTTGAGTTACAATTTTCAAGGTATTCCGACAATTTCTAATAAAATACGTCCGCCATATTGGATCCGCCATTTTGAGTTTTGAAAATTTGACTTCATATTCGCAAGCAGCGACCCTAAAACCCCCGAGTAACAAATTTCAAGCGAATACAATGAATTTTTAATTTTTTCTGACATATTGGATCCGCCATTTTGAATTTTTAAAATCCGATTTCACATTCGTAATCAGCGACCCCGAAAACCCCCGAGTAACGAGTTTCAAGCAAATTAGATCATTTTTTGTAAAATTTGTCCGCCATATTTGATCCGACATTTTGAATTTTTAAAATCCGACTTCAGATTCGTAATCAGCGACCCCAAAAACCCCCGAGTAACAAATTTCAAGCCAATAAGATAGAAACAAGATTTTTTAGAAAATATTTTTCCCAAGAACTGTGATTACAAGAATTTTTGACAATTTTTAAAAATATTCAAAATTTTTTGAGATATCTCTAATTAAAAATTTATGTCATTTTTTTAAAAAAAAAACCATGTAACTTTTTTTCCTGTTATCCAAATGAGATCAATTTTTTTCAATTTTCTCACAAAAAGATGATATTTTAAGAATAAAATAGTTCATGAAAAAAAAAAATTTTTTACCCGGAAAAAAGTCAAAAAAAAGTTAATAAAAAGTGCAGAGGAAAATAAGTTAAATAATAATCATTATCGAAAATAATATAATATGGAAAAAGATTAAACAACGCTAATTCACGTTCATGTAAGACTATCATTGTTGCATTAGTTAGCTGAATTATAGTTAATGAAATTTTTTATAGGTGAAACACATGTAAGTAAATTTTTTAAAGCAATAAACTAAAATAAACGATATGTTTTAAAAATTGGCTTTATCAACAGTTTGAAAGTAGAAGAAGGATTCCATGTCGAACATAGAAGAGTATTTTATTTTAAGTAATAAAGATTTTAAAATTATTGAAAATGTAAATGAAATGTTAAATGATATGCATATGTATAAATTTCAAGAATTATCAAAAAATGATTCAAATTCTCTTTTCATTATGCAAAGTACTTTTGTATTTACAAATGTTTGATTTAATTGTTCCAATTAGAGAAAGAGATAAAAATATTCAAATAGTTTTTAGCGGTAATAACAATTCTGGTCATTTGATTTGTGTTTATTACGATGAAGTAAGACTTTATATTTTTGATAACCTTAATGCAGGGTGTTCGAATATTTTCAAATAGAATATTTAATTATATTGTTCCTTTTTAAACCAACAGAATTTTTTGTAGATGTTGATCAAGAACCGGTTGGTACAGTTAAGTGTGAAGTATAATGCAATAGCATTTGCAACATCTGTATTGGTTAACAGTGTAAATTAAAAGATTAATTTATGGAACTGATAATAATGTAATGAGCAAGCATTTGATATCATTTTTTGAAAACAATTAATTAAATCATTTTCCGGCATTTAGAATGTCTAATATTAGGATTTCGATTTATAGAGAATGATTGGAATTGTCTTTTCATATATCGAGCTAAAGAACTTCAAAATGGTGAGCTAAACCTTTCATATTTTGTAAAGACTTTTCCCAGTAAAAATGACAACAGAGTTCTGTCTACTGAAACTAAGAATGAAAAGAAAATACCCAAAGAAAAAAATTTGTCCTGTAAGATGAAGAAATTATCTACAAAAATTGACGAGGGATTTACATGTTGATGTAAATTCAGTATGCACAACAGAAAATAATAAGAAAATAATTTCTAGTCTTATTGTTAGGGAAAATTTTAATCCCATGACATATCCTACATTGTTTCCTTTTGGTGATCCTGGATGGACTGTTAACCTTAAGCATACATATCTTAAGCGTACTTGTAAAATAATATTATTATTTTTGGGAGATCAAAAGTCCAATAAGTGTCCGTCAAATGAAAATAAATTTTTAATTTTTCATAAAAAATTGTAGATATCGCGCGCGTTTACGCGCGTTTCTTATTAAACTAATAATTGTTAAATTGTCGACGATTTTAGACCAAAAACGTCATTGTCATTCACTGTGTAAAGGGGGGGGGAGTATGATAGAATCATCACACCAAGCAAAAAAAAAAACAACTTCGTGAGGACTCATGGTGAGAAAAACGAGTTACAGTAATGCTACAGTTAAAATCGATTTATAACAATATCATTTTTTTATTTTAATCACAACATTTCCAGTATATCGCTTTTATTAGACACAGGAATATTTAACTTTTCACTCCGTTATATATTTTTCTCGTGTGTTAATTGAAATCTGAACCTTTGCATCATCTCAGACCTTAATTATTTAACTTTTCACTCCGTTATATATTTTTCTCGTGTGTTAATTGAAATGTGAACCTTTGGTTCATCTCAGGACTTAATTTATTTAACTTTTCACTCCGTTATATTTTTTCCTTGTATAAATTAAAATATGAATCTTGTAGCATTTCGAGTCTTGATCTATTTCAACATCTCTTTATATCGCTTTTACTAGACACAGAAACTTTCACTTCGTTATATTTTTTTTTAACTTCTTTCATTTTTACCACCCTTCAATCAAATAACCCTTAACTTTTTCACTCCATTTTATTAGTCTTCACCCATTCTATTTTTGAATAAAATTTCAGTTGGTAAGTTTCCCATTCAGTTTTAAATAACCAGTTAAGAGTTTAGTCAATAATTTCTAGATCAGTCTTAGGTTTTTCGAAACATCACTTCCCTTGTTGGTAAGAGTTTAAAATTTTGTTTATCTCCAGAGCACTAGCTCGGTAACGGGAGTGCACCTTGTATAATAGTCACAATTAATAGTTTTTGAAAAATATTTTGGCATTTTTGATTAAAGTTCAGTTAGTTGGTGTCCCGATTTTAGAGAAATAAAGTAAATAAAATTTTTTTTTCTTTTTCTTCAGTAATCTTTTTCGGTTGGGGCGAGTTGTGACGTTATTTTTTGTGATTTACGTCACAATTGCACCACTCGCATTTAAAATTTTGAATCATTCTATTTTTGAGTTTCGCTATAAATAAAAATTTGATGTAACCCCGAAATTCTGGGAGAAGTAAGGTAGGAAAAGCTTTTGATTGGTTTAATTTAAAGAAAATCGTTGCGTCATCTAGTGTCAATTTAGAGTGAATTGAGAATTTTAGTTTTAAAAACACTCTCTTGCCATCCAACCCCCATCGAGTCAACATGTTTAAGTTTCAATAGTTTTCGATCATGTGTTTCAAGTTACAGTTGGTTGTGGTTACAGTCACATTAATAAACTTAAAATTAATTCTAATAAAACATTATTAAAGTATAACGACAATAAGTTAAATTTACTTCAAACTATTTGCAATAACTCGTTTTTCTACCATGGGTCCAACCAGCATCACGCAACATAACTGTAAGTTAATCTTTATATAATTGTTTTTGTAAGAATCTTCATTATTCGATTAAACTGTTATTACCATTACTATAAAATAATAAATAAAATTTCGTAAGAGCGATTTAAATTGTCATAAGGAAGTTAATTAATGTCAATGATTTATTTAATAAAATGTACCATTTCTTTTATTTCTAATTTTTGTTTATGAATTATTTATTGTTATAATGAACTCTCTTATTATAAAAACCCATCCCTATCTCCACGACCTGCATAACTGACTAGCACCGGCACGTGCAGAAGACTTAGTTAATAATTCTTATTGGTCGATCTTAATTAGTATTTTATTAGTTATAAGTTTAAGATTTGTTTATTTGAGATTTGGATTTAGTTTAGTCCGGTTGACAATACCGGCGATAAAAAAGTTGTCTGGCGCCCTTCCATACCGGGGATCGTCCATAAGAATAAAAGTTAAGTCGCACAGTAACGTTTTGCTTATTTTGTTATTTGATTTTTCTAAGATTTAAAGTAACATAAATTAAGTTTCAGAATCGAGTCATTTTGCATTAAAGTTTGAATCCAATTTCGTCCAAGTTAATATTTTTGATAAATAGAATTATTTGTTGTTTGTTATAATAAAATTTAAAAATCAAGTTTGAGAGTAATTTTAGAATCGAGAAAAATACGTTACAACATATATATATAAGCGCGGTTTCGCGTTGAATATAAAAACGCGAGACTATATTAATAATAAAAATTACATTTGATCCGCGAACAACCCTTTATTTAAACAATTTAGAGAAAAATAAAGCGCGCAAGAGATCCGGAAAATAGAAAAGATGAGAAAGTGTCAGGCGAGAACGAAGGGCCTGATGCGCTGGAGTGGGGAAGGGGTGGGCCTAATGCACGAGAGAGCGTAGGCGGCGCGTGGAAGAAAGGAAAGGGCACGCGGAGAGAGTGGAGAGAGAGAATAGGAAAGCGTAGAGAGAGTGGAGCGTCTAACGCGGCGTGATTGGAGAAAAGGAAGAAAAGCGGAAAACTGTGAAAGGAAGGCGCTAGAAGGAAAATGGAGGAAAAGTACAGGTAAGCGCGTGGCCAATGGTTCAGCCAAAGCCAGGGAGGCATAAGGAATCGAAAGTTTACGCTCATAAATGTGCGGGAGTTCCACCTTCCTGATGCATCCCCGTTACTATGCGTAGTGATGGTATCAAATTGGACATTTGCTTCTCAAGCAATCTAGCCGTAAGTAGTTCGACGTGCGGGAATCTCTATTTCTAAACGTTTCGTGCTTCGCCAGGATACAATTATGAATTTGTAAATGTGTCGGGTCGCTCCATGATACTTTTGGAAATTCGTAAACGTGTCCAGTCGCGCCACGATACGATTATGAATTGTAAATGTGTCGGGTCGCACCACGATACGATTAAAAATTCTTAAAATTCAACAACATTTCGTGTCCGAGACAGTCCCTGATATTGAAAGTATATATGTGACGCTCCACGAGAAAAGGGACCTTACGTACTTTTGACTTAAGGTTCATTCTCTGGGTCAAGTCACTGTAATAGCGAACCTTAAGTCAAAAGTACGTAAGGTCCCTTTTCTCGTGGAGCGTCACATATCATAACATAAATTTTTTCAAAAATTAACTTGAAGTTGATAACTGGGTGCCACTTTCAGTTTCATTCTTAAGCTTTATTGTAAAGGTAAAAAAATGAAAAAAGTGTCCTTTCCTTTTCTACGAAATTCAAGGACGTATTATCTCGAAGGAATTTCACCGGCTTCGTCAACGGTAAGTGTTGAATACTATTTTTGGGATCTTCTTTCGTCTCAACGTCACCAATTTCACGTCCTCAATTTCACCAATAAATAATTTTACTTTGATACTTGATCGGACGATGCACACTATCGAAAGTAAATTAGAACATTATCTTTAAACTGGTGCTAAAATATTGGATATTATTAATGCAGCTATAAAAGGACAGTTACATCCAGCATTGATTACATCTGATCAGCTTTCACCTATTATGAGAGATATTCAAGACAACCAATCTAACTTAGGAATTTCCATTCGGGGTCCAAATTATAGTATCGATGAGCTGATTGAAATTTCGCATACTTTAATTGTGCTAGAAGATTTACACCTTAAAGTTTTAGTGGACATACCCTTTACAATGGAGCCTTTGTATTATATTTACAAACTTCACCCTTTTCTGTTTATCAAGCAATCCTAGGATGTGCTGCCAGGGCACCAACTTTACCAGCATTGCAAGCGCGGAAGGGGACCTCCGAAATAATCTACGAATCGAATGTGGATCTAAATTTGATGGAATTAGCACCAATTTTAGGACAGTGGAATGAAACAGGAATTGAATCGTCAACAAACCTACAAATTAAATACTACAAAAATCCCGAAACTCTTGATCAACTAGAGCAACAACTAAACGATCTATCTCTTCAACGCCTAGAAAGGAGTAAAAAATGGTAGACCTCTAACACATATGTCAACTATCTGTTAATTACTGCAGGAATAGTTGTCACAATTTATTACGTATATCGGCTTTATATTATTACTAAGAAAAAAAACCTTTTAATCCACTCCCCCTTAAATAAAGAACAATTGATTTTAGATATAATTGTTAACACTAACGACAAAGTAAAATCAACTTCAACAATTAACAAAATGAAAAACTCAGAAATAGCAACTCATTCTGAGTTAAGAAAAAAAGGTAATCGTTGTCAACGGTCTTCGCTGTTTGATCACAGTCCTTAAACATTTTAGATATATATATATATAAATATATATGGGTCATTCCACACGAAATCAATCACCTTGCGCTCAGAACACTTTTTAACGAAACAATTTTTTCAAAGCGGCAACAAATAGGTGATAATACAACATTTAAAAGGTCATGTGGTTCGATTAAAAATTCAACATAGCGGACAGTTTTTTGAAAGTGACTGTTATCGCTTGAATGTTACTAATCAGGGGTTTTCAGGGTTGCTGATGAAGAATCCGATGTCGGATTTAAAAAATTCAAAATGACGAATCCAATATGACGAATCCAATATGACGGACAGTTTTTTGAAAACTGACTGATATCGCTTGAAAGTTACTACTTAGGAAGCCTTATAGCAAGACTCGGGCGTCCGTCCGTAGTTCTTAAGTCTTATGCTTAAGACTGAAGCATAAGACTTAAAAATTAAGAATTAAGAAGTAAGACTTAGGAATTAAGACTTAAGAATTAAGATTTAAGAATTAAGACTAAAGAATTAAGACTTAAGCATAAGGCTAATAAAAAATGATTATGATTACTTTGTAAATTAAATTTACAATCGGTTTAATAATCTTTGTCCACGTGGAGATTTTTATATAATTGTATATAATATATAATTAAATTTATATATTCGTTTAAAATTTTTGTATTTATTGCTCCTCTCAAACCAAATATGTGTACATCCACATGGACTCTCTTTTGTTAATTTTTTTAAACTTGTAAAAATGTTCGCCTAATGAGGGCTTTACCAAGCCGAAACATGTTGCAAAGGACCCCACACTAAATACACAGAAAATGGTTTAAGGTTAAATTTGGCTATATTTTGAAAATTTTTAGTTGTAAGTTTCCTGATTGAAAAAAAAATGTCGAAACAACGCTGCGCCTAATAAATTTACGTATCTAACTTGGCTAGAAAGTCTTTGTTTCATCGAATATTATAGAAAACTTTTATTAAAAAAAATTCAGTGACCTCTGGACAATTTTTTTCAATCAGGACACTTTCAACTCAAAATTCTCAAAATATAGCCAAATTTAACCGTAAGCCATTTTTCTGTGTATTTAGTGCGGGGCCCATTTACTTTTATACTCATAATACTCATAATGATTTTTTAAAGAAATTGCATTTAATAACTGGTTCAAATCAGAATACTCAAGAAATTAAACAAAAGCAAATTATATACTTAATGACAATATTACAATATGTCGAAAATATTAATATTTGAAGATATAGAGTAATATTGTGATTTTATAATTTTGAAAATGTATATATATATATATATTAGGGCGTTTCACGAAAACCTTTTCTTTCGATTTTCTAAAAGCTTAACCCGGAATTATACTCTTTTTGACCCAAAAAATATGTCAGATTTTTTTCAAATTTTTTGAAGGTCATTTAGAGGTCGCTATTTTGATTTTTCTGCAAAATTTGTGCTTTTTCTTAAAAAAAATTTATTATTTTTATTTCTACATGTCCAGGTTCGTTAAAACTATGCAAATTACTAGTTCAGGTTACCGAATTAGTAAAAAAAATTATTCCGAGAAAAAAAAAAAATTTGAAGCTTATTTTTTTGACATTAAATGAAAAAAAGTCTATCTGCTGCAGGTTAAAAGTTACTTTTTTAAATTTAAAGCCGCTTAAAATATGTAATTCATTTTTCGATTTCATTTTTCATTTCATTCTTTCTAAAAAAGAATTATGTATTTTAAGAGGCTTTAAATTTAAAAAAAGTAACTTTTAACCTGCAGCAGATAGACTTTTTTTCATTTAATGTCAAAAAAATAAGCTTCAAATTATTTTTTTTTCTCGGAATAATTTTTTTTACTAATTCGGTAACCTGAACTAGTAATTTGCATAGTTTTAACGAACCTGGACATGTAGAAATAAAAATAATAAATTTTTTTTAATAAAAAGCACAAATTTTGCAGAAAAATCAAAATAGCGACCTCTAAATGACCTTCAAAAAATCTGAAAAAAATCTGACATATTTTTTGGGTCAAAAGGAGTATAATTCCGGGTTAAGCTTTTAGAAAATCGAAAGAAAAGGTTTTCGTGAAACGCCCTAATATATATATATATATACTTACTCAGCAATGGCAATGTCATTTATGTAACATATGTCAAAATACATTCAGACATAGTACCATTGCTGTGGGAAATACAATTTTACAAATTCATGCATTAATTTCTGAGGTATTAAATAATAATGCAATGGATTTAAAAAACATTATTATTTTTCTTAAAGGCAAATGTACTTCACACATGATTATTAATAATCTTTTTAAAGTTAATGGCTTTGGATTGCTATGCAATTGGAAAGATGGACAAATTAAAAGATTATTAATAATAATGTTGTCCAGAAAAGCATTTAACATTAATTGCAATGTACCCATGATTAATAATTACAATCTCATTATTAATCCGCATTATGCAAATATTCCAAACATAATGAATGTATGTATCCCATTATTCGAGTTTCAACATAAAATAGGGAAAATGAGTGAGAAAAGGGGGAATTTTTTAAAATAGAAGAATAGGGGAAACACTGTGAAGCCTGCTTTTGGCTTTGACAGTACAATCAATAGTTTGTCTAAAATTAAAATTTTAAAGAATTCTATAAAATATGAACGGACAATCTCGTCTTCGCTGTTAATAAATTTTAAGTACTACATTATGCTTAAAAATTACTAATATAATTTAAAAAAATGACTTACCCCAGGTGAATAGAACCACAAGGACTAAAGCTAATATTTGCACTTTCATCGACATTTTTAAAAATAGATACGACATTGTTTGTATCTAACTCCTTCTGTAATGGAATTAAAGTCACTAAAATTGGAGGTGCTTGGACACATCCAAAACCACGTTTAGCTTTCAATACTTCATCTCGTTTATTTTGACGTATTTGCTGTGCCTGATGACGTCGAGCTTCTCTTCCTAACTCGCCTTTTATGCGTTTTGAAAGAGTTTTTACATTAACCTTTCCTAAAATTAGAATATAATAATTTAATTTAATTTACAATAAATAATTTTAAAAATAGAATGCTTTTATTATGGCGTCCTTAAAAGTAATAAATAATAGAAAAAATTCTAGAACTGTTTAAAAGTTCAATAAAAAAAAACTTGAAAGAAATTATGTTTGACAAAATAAGTTATATCATTCCAAACATTTTTTAATTCAAATTCAATCAAAAAAATCATTACAGTTTTGAGTATATTTTGAAGTTTGATTTTTTTAGGTTCAAGAAAAATTAATTTGTAAAAACATTCGAAGTTGAAAAAATTTATCCATTGTAAAATTTCAACTTTAAATGCTTCTATAAATTAATTTTTCTTGAACTTAAAAAAATCAATTTCAAAAAATACTCAGAACTGTGATGATATTTTTGATTGAATTTGAATTAAAAAATGTTCGGAATAATGTAACTTATTTTGTCAAACATAAATTCTTTCAAGTTTTTTTAATGTTATTGAACTTTTCAACAGTTATACAATTTTTTGTTTTATAATCAGGGTGTTCAGCAAGAAATACAGAGAAAAATTCCATGACTTTTTCCTAACTTTTTTTCCAACTTTTCTTTAATAAATATTTAATATTAAAAAAATTAAAAGTATCAAATATTAAAGTATTTTTAAGATAATAAAAAATATTTTATTTATTAGCATTATAAAATTTTTCTTGTATCGAAAAATTTAAAAAATTCTTAAAAATGTTTATTTTTGGCAAATTTTTAAAAAGTTCCCTGACTTTTCCCTGACTAAAAAATTTCCCTAACTTTTCCATGACTTCCTTGACCTCTGGACACCCTGATTATTTATTACTTTTTAATTTTTTTAACTAAAAAAATAGGACTTTAAATGAAAGCATTCTAATAACAATTCTAGAAAATTTTATAAATTTTTATAAAATTCTATAAATTTCTATAAAATTCTATAAATTTCTATAAATTTCTATAAAGTTCTATAAAATTTCTATAAAGTTTTATCAATTTTGTAGAAAATTCTAAAAATTTCTAAAAAATTCTATAAATTTCCAGCTATTTCTGTAAAGTTTTTATAAATTTTCTTGAAAGTTCTATGAAGTTTCTTAAAGTTTTAATGAAATTTCTAGAAATTTTAGTAAAATTTCTAGAAAGTTCCATGAAGATTCAAAAAAGTTTTCTTGAATATTTTAGAAAATTCTGTGAAATTTGCTGTCTTGCGAAGTAAATATGTATAAATTTGAAAAATGTTTGTGTTTTTTTTTGGGGGGGGGTTAATTAGTGGGTGGGAGTTTAATAAATGTATCCATCATTATAAATATAAAATAAATTATAATCTAATTTTTAACAATATCGTTTATGTTTATTATGTGTATATCTATGTATACTGTTGTTGTTATGCGATGATGGACTGAATGACCTTGAAACCAATTTCAAATAAAAGCTTTCTAAAAATTTATTTGATTACAATAAATTAATTTTTCTAATATAATTGGTTCATTGAAATACATTTTTTGGTTAATTTAATTACTTATTTTGTTCGAATGTGTTAATGTGATATTTTATACAAATTTTATTAATTAATTTATAAGTTATTATAAAAATTGATTTCTAATTTATTATAAATTAATTTTTAAAAAAGCGTAAAATTACATTAATATTAAAAATTACATTTTATCTATCTTAATGTTTATTTTTATGCATTTATTTGAATGAACCAAATTTTTATTTTAATTAACTAAACTTTTTAATTGTGTAAAAATAGATTAATTAAACAATTTGGTTAAGTCAATAAATTAATTGAAAATAAAACTGAAAAAAAATTCCAAATTTTATTCCAATTATTTAAAAGGAAAAAAGAAATTAATGATATATTAATTTATTTTTTAATTTTATTTAAAAATGATATAAATAATCATTAATATTAAATATATAAAAAAAATTTATTGTAAGAGAATTAAAATACATTACTAGTCAATATAATACAATTATGGTAAAACTCTTGATGATTTCAAGTTTTTTTTTTAAATATCCCAAGTAGAAATATCCGTAGCTCGCCGTAATTAAACACCGGCATGGTACTGATCCAATACTGGCTGTCGGTATTGACTTTCAGTACTGGCAGTGTACTGACTAATACACCGAATCAGTACTATGTCGGAGGTAAAAAAATATTAAAACCAGTACTGGCAGTACACTGTCATTCACACCGAATCAGTACTATGTCGGTGATAAAAAACATTAAATGAAAAAGTCTTTAAATTATTCCAATAGGTAGAAAACGATGATTTTTTATTTAAAAAAATGTATATTAATTTCTTTCGAATACTTTCCCTCAAAATTTTGGATGTAATTGTAATGTATTATTATATACCTATATAAAATATATTTATGTTTTTTTAGTTATTTTAGTACTCATTGAAATATGTGCATTAAGTTATTTATCATGCATACAATAACAATAAGTTGAGAATTTTTTTCTAATAGTTTTAAAAATAAAGCAAATGTAATTTTTTCACTGTAATTTTTAAATATTATTAATAATTAAATATTAAATTTAAAAAATTTTTCACCATTCATATTTTACAGTCGTCTTTTATTAACTTATTTTTAATTATGTAATTGATCAATCATTTTTGTCTGTTTTAATATTATTTACGGTAAAAATAATTTATTAAAAATATTTAACTGAAATTGATATCCAGTTTTATTTCATTAAATCTTTGTAAAAATTGAAAAAATTTTGTGAGTTTAAAAAATTTAAGAATAAATTCATTTTATTTTCGTGATCAATAGATAATACAAACTTTGAAATCAAAACTTTTGTATTAGGTGAACTACTTCAAGTCAGCACTTCAAGCCAGCGCGGCTGTGCGGTATGCGTATCTGACTTGCGTTCTAAGGGTTTAGGGTTCGATCCCCCATGCGTGCGAGATTTTTCGTTCTTAGTTTTAAGTGTTATAAGTACAATATTTGTTCATGTGTAATATCAATTATTAAATAATTATTAAATTAAGTATAAGTGCAAAGTAAAAAAAATTAAATATTATGAATTTAAAAAAATAAAAAAATTTACAACACAAATTATTTTTTGTAAAATAATTTATTAAAAATAAAATAATTTAATTAATATAAATGATCATTATTATTTTAATTATTTATTGTTAATAATATTTTATATATTCTAAATAACATTAACTATTATTGGCTTCACATTACCTGTTCGTGGTAAAAATGGGAGTAATAAGCTAATAAGGATGAAATTTGCATTGGAAAGCGTGTTTTAGCATTTTGTAAAAAAGTGAGATTTTAAGTCCGGATGAGTACTTTGCCAGTATTATGCCAGTATTATTCTAGTACTACGTTAGTACTGGTGAGCGGGACAAAATCAGTACTGGACAGCGTTACCAGCCAGGGTTGGTCCACTACTGGCCCAGTACGGCAGTCAGTACCGTTATACTGACTGGCAGTGTTGGGTCAGTACTATGCCAGTGGCACATTTCTACTTGGGATGCAAATATTTAAAAATGAAAAAAAATTATTTAAATTATAGTCAAAAAGAATAATTTAATTTCATAATTTAAAAAATTTCTAAATTAAATAATATTGTTTATTTTAAAAATTAAAAACAAAAATAAACTTTATTTCAAGATAAATTAAATGAATATGATTTAAAAATTGAATGTTAAAATATTGTTCAATTTTAAAAATTAAATTTAAAAATAAATTATTTTTATAAATTATGTGTTATTATTATATAATAACAAAATGCTTTGTCTGTCCTTCTGTCCTAACTTGAAGTTGGCCTTTTCTGATTTCACGTGTTTTTTTGAATAGTTATCTTATGACTTGTCAAATTTTGACAATTCTTTTTCTCATTTTTGCCAAAGTTGTATAATTGTGTTTCCAAATTTCGGAATAAGTTTCTTTAAAATTCCAAAATTCAATTCACGAAGCTGAAGTACACAACGTTTACCAACGAAATTTTTTTTAAACTTGTATATTCATTCAAAAATTGTATACAAATACAAAAAATTTATGATGAGAAAAAAGATGCACCAGGAAATTTCGTACAAGATAGTAATTTGAAAAAAATTTATTTTTAAAAATTTATTTTTAAGATACCAGGGGCCAACGAATACCTATTAAATATTAATTATAAAAACACAGGCCTCGATCAACTTAAAGACACAAATAGTCGTTTTAGTCGATTTATATTCCAAAAAAAAGTGGATTTGTTTTTCATTTTAACAAAAATATTTTACAGATTTTTAAATAAAAAATTTTTTTTTAATAATAATCCTTTTCGAAGGGTTAAAGTTGAAATTTTTAGAAATAATTAAATTTCAAAAGATATTGTTAATTTTCAAACAATTATTAAATTTTACAGAACTAAAAATAATTTATCAAACAATTTTTGGAAAACATTTTTTAAATTTAATTGAATTTTCAAAGATTTAAAATTGAGATTTTTGAAATTAATTGAAACTTTAAGTGATTTTTAATTAAAATTTTAGATCATTTCACTAAAAATTTATTAGAAAATGCGGACAAAATACAATAATTTGAAAATCATTTTTAATTGAAAAATGGTTTCAGATAGTTGAATTTTCAAAGAATATTATTAAAATAGGGTCAGCCGGGGTAAATCCGAACGGGGGGTAAATCCGAACGCTAATTATTTCAGCTTAATTAAAATTTTTAAAAATAAGTTCGATATGAGAATTTTTACCTCAGATCCTCTTCAAGAGATTCTAAGTATTATCCCATGTTTCGTTTGTTAATTAGCAACAGCATAAACAAAGATAACGAGTATTGCAAAAAAGATTGAAAATCAAAGATGACACTCTTTCAGTATTTTGTCTCGTATTTCAAGAAAAAGAAGCTAAAAATTTATTTTATTATTTATAATTGTTTGTTATGAATACTAGAACAGAAACTATTTTTCATTTTTGCCTTCTGTAAAATTTTATTAATAATATCAGACCGTTCGTATTTACCCAGGAAAATTGGAAAACCGGGGTAAATCCGAACGGTATTTTCAATCATTTTTTTTTACATCAGAGCCACACAAAATTGTTTTTATTTCATTACACTATTATTTTAACATTATAAAAGTACATAGAAAAAAGTTTTTTTTTCTATACGTATCCTCGTTAGTAATTAATAAGCAGAAACTTAATCTCTGTTTTCTCGAAGGAGTGTTTCAATTTTTTTGCCAAATGGTTTGTTGAAAAAAGTTTTTCAGGATCTTAATAAAATTTGGTATTCTACGGTTTTTGGGGTCGCTAATTACCAATTTCAAGTCAGTTTTCAAAATTCAAAATGGCGGACGAGAATTAAAAAATTCATTGGATTCGCTCGAAAATTGTTACTCGGGGGGTTTCAGGGTTAGCAAATTTGATCATTTTTAAAAATAAGTTTTAGGAAAGTCCGCCATTTAGAATTTAAAAAATTTGACTTTTATTTTTGTATTTACATTCAATCACTCCAAAATACTTTCTGTACCAAGTTTTGCAAAAATCCGTTATGATTTGATAAAGTTATTGAAGGTTTTAATTGTGTAATGCATTTTAATTTTTAACCTGTTTGATTTTTGTATTTATATATGATGCATTATTACATAATAGGTTTATTATCGTATTTTTTTTGAGTTTTTATATAAGTTTAACAATTGCAATACATTAAATTTATTTTCCCTAAGATTTTTCTGAAATACAGTGGCGTTCGTATTTACCCCGGTATTTTAGGAAAGTTGCAAAATATCGAGGTAAATACGAACGCTAAGTTTCCTGCGATTGTAATTTATCAAAAATTTTTGCTACCCCATAAAATTGTTCTATGGAAGTAAAGTAACAACTTCATGCACCAGAATACCGGAAGTATTTTTTTTTTTAAGAAAAAACTTATGTTATTGTTGAAACTTACTAAAAGCGTTCGGATTTACCCCGGTTGACCCTAGTTAAAAATAATTGAATTTCCTTAGAGTTATAATTGAAATTATTAAATTTCAAAAAAAAAAAATTTTCGATGGAAAATTTTAGAAATAATAAAATTTTAGATGCTTTTAAATTTAAATTATTGAAAATTCAATTAATTTTGATTTCAAATTTTTGAGAATAATGAAATTTTATTTGATTTTAAAATTGTAAAATAATTGAATTTCAGTTCATTTTGAATTGAAAATTTTGGGAAATAATTGAATTTTAATTGAAATGTTGGG
Organism: Leptopilina boulardi; assembly: GCF_019393585.1. Taxonomy (NCBI): domain Eukaryota; kingdom Metazoa; phylum Arthropoda; class Insecta; order Hymenoptera; family Figitidae; genus Leptopilina; species Leptopilina boulardi. Next base: position 3,149,601 of record NW_026137909.1, read on the forward strand.
TAATAATTTAATTTAAGTTCATTTTTGATTGAAAATTTGGATAATTAATTTTGAATAGAAATTTCAGAAAATAATTGAATTTTATTTCATTTTAAATTGAAAACTTGGTAAATAATTAAATTTTAAATTGAAAATTTTGAATAATTATTGAATTTTTAATTGATTTTGAATTAAAATTTCGGGTAATAATTGAATTTTAGTTTATTTTGAATTGAAATTTTTAAAAAATAATTCAATTTTATTGTGATATTCTTTTTTAAATTATAAACAATTGTTAAATTTCATAAAAATTTTAATTGAAAAATAATTTTGATATAATTGAATTTGTGATGTATTTCATTAAAATTATTAAAAATAATTAATTTAGTGAAGAATCATTTTAGTTCAAAATTTGTTAAATAATTGAATTGAAGAAGATCTGAAGATGATCTACATTTTATAATAAAAAAGAGGTATTTTATTTACATTTTTTTCAAATGTAAAAAAAATGTCGCATTTTATTAAAATAAGTCGATAAAAGTCGTATTTTTGAAAAAAGTCGTATAATCCGAGGCCTGTAAACATATAATTTTCATTATTATCATTTAATATGTAATAATATTCTAATAAATTAAATTATTATTGATAATATTAATCTTTAATTTCTTTATAACAAACAATTAAAGACTCAATTTGGCGCGCTTGCGCGCGTTTAATTTTGCTAGTTATAATAATAATTATTATTTTTACTGTATTATGGGCTGTACAACATATAAATAAATTAATTAATTAATTAATTACTATAAAAAGAATACAGGGAAATTAAATGATAAATTAAATGATAATCACTTTTTGGAGTTAGATGAAAAAAAAACAAAAACCTTTATTTTAACAATAAAAAATATTCGAATTTTTTAAAAGTCTACAGTGACTTAATCTTTTAAATTAATATAAAATTACAGTGTAAATTAAATTATTTGTGACGCTCCACGAGAATAAGAAGTTGAGAAAAAAAATTTTAGGTTATGTTTGTGATTTTTGAATTGAAAATTCACAAATAGAAACAACTCTTAATGCAAATTACTGATGTTTAAATTTTCATTACATAAAAAAATATTTAATAAAAACTAATTTTTCTTTTACATAATTTAAGATGAAATAAAAGAAATTAAAGATTAATAATTAAAACAATGTAAACCTAACCTAAAATTGTTTGCCTCTAAAGTGCGTCTTTTTCCTCGTGGAGTCTCACGTATTTTAATTATTACATGAGCAAAATTAATCAATTAATGAAAAAGGTGAAAAAGGCAAAAAAAAAATAATAAAATGGGAGTAAAAATTTTTTCTCGTACAGGAAATTTATTTTTTTTTCTGAAATTATGAAAGCAAAAGAGCACGTTTTTCATTTTTTTTTTAAGAAACTAAAAATTCCAGTCAATTTTTTAAAAATATATTTTAGGCTTAAAAATTAAATAAGTTAATAAATTTTATTTGTATTTTTATAAGAAATTTAATCGATTTCCACGTGACTTTCGCCGGGTTGAGGTTATGTTAGGAAATATTAATATATTACCTTTAACCTCGTTACTTATAGCACCTTTACTGCGATGTCTGCCGGTTTTATGAGTTTTATTAACTTGTTTAAATGCACCAGGACGATGTGCATTATGTTTCGACATTTTAAACTTTTAAATAACTATTTAAATTCCTTTAAATAAAAAAATTAAATACAAATTAATTTATCATTTAAATACACGTACTGCACGTGTATCAACACTTTACACCATGTTTGATAAAGGATTCGCTCTTCTATTTTTTTTTATGTTTGCTTATGGTGATTCTTCAATAAAAGTCAATGAGTGCGCAGGGTTGTGTATCTATAACGTCAGGCGTCTGCTCCTAGTAAAATTTTCTAGTGAACTCGAAACTGTAAATGAAATGAATCGAGATATTTCAATTGAGATTTAAAAATTTAGATTCAGATTAAATTTTAAATTAAATAATTGAAATACATTTTCCCTCTATTTTAAATTATAAAATATATGTTTATATGGAACGTTCCACGTCAAGCGGAACAAATTTATAATTAAAACGTTATAAAAGTAGCAAAAAATGTTCAAATTATCTCTAAATTAAGTACTTTTAATGCTAAAGTATTACAAAATGAAAATATATGAATCATTTTTAAAAATTCAAAATGGCAGATCAAATATCGTAGAAAAATTGATTAAATTCGCTTGAAACTTGTTACTCGGGGGGTTTTCGGGGTCGTTGAATAAAAAAAATTGATTTAATTTGTTTGCAATTTGTTACCCTGGGGTTTTTATACTCGTTGAATACGAATCTAAAGTCAATTTTTCAAAATTCTAAATAACAGAGCCAATATAGCCGACAATTTTTTAAAATACAATAATTTGTTTTAAAAATGTAGGCAATATTGGCTCCGCCATTTTGAATTTTGCAAAACTGACCTCGGATTCGTATTAAGCGACCACGAAAACCCCCGAGTAATGAGTTTCAAGAGAATTTAATCAATTTTTCTACTATATTTGATCCGCCATTTTGAATTTTAAAAAACGATCCATATATTTTCATTTTGTAATACTTAAACATTACTAATGCTTAATTATTTGATATTATTTAGAAACAGTTTTTTTTAATCTTGTAAAATTATCGTTAATAACACAGCCACACAAAAAAAAAAAGTACCCGGGCCGAGGAATGAGACCACCATTTCTTGATGTATTTTGATGCGCTGAACACGAATCTGAAGTCCGTTTAGCTCCATCACGTCAGGATTTTGACATAACCTCAAAAAACATAGCTGATTTTAAATGACAGGAGAAATTTTTTAAATAATGGCAGATTTGTTTGAATCTTGTTACTCGGGCGTTTTTGGGGTCGCTGATTACGAATTTAACGTCAGATTTATAAAATTCAAAATGGCGGATTCAATATGGCGGACGAATTTTTAAAAAGTAGTTGGATTTTTACGAAAATTGGTATCTAGGGGTTTTGGGAGTCGCTGATTACAAATTTATCGTCAGATTATTCAAATTCAAAATGGCGGATCCAATATGGCGGACGAGTTTTTAAAAAATAGTTGAATTTTTATGTAACTTGGCCGATACTGGGGTTCCGAGTCCCTGCATCGTAATACGTTTCCTACGTATGTCTGCCATGACGGCATCAAAGCCATTATCCAGGGACTTAGCCGGATAGCGGACAAACTCCGTTGTCCACCGTCACCGCGTGGAGGTACCCTGGATGCAGACACATGTAGAAACATAAAGATATTTGACCACCGTATTATATCTGCCATTTTACATTTGAATAATCTGACGTTAAATTCGTAATCAACGACTCCAAAAAACCCCATGATACCAATTTTTGTAAAAATCCAACTACTTTTTAAAAATTTGTCCGCTATATTGGATCCGCCATTTTGAATTTGAATAATCTGACGATAAATTTGTAATCAGCGACTCCCAAAACCCCTAGATACCAATTTTCGTAAAAATCCAACTACTTTTTAAAAATTCGTCCGACATATTGGATCCGCCATTTTGAATTTATTAAATCTGACGTTAAATTCGTAATCAGTGACCCCAAAAACCCCCGAGTAACAAGATTCAAGCAAATCTGCCATTATTTAAAAAATTTCTCCTGTCATATAAAATCAGCTATGTTTTTTGAGGTTATGTCAAAATCCTGACGTGATGGAGCTAAACGGACTTCAGATTCGTGTTCAGCGCATCAAAATACATCAAGAAATGATGGTCTCATTTCCCGGCCCGGGTACTTTTTTTTTTTTGTGTGGCTGTGTAATTGTAAATGATATTTATTAAAATTAGCGTAAAAGTATCTCATAATAATATTAATTATGTGATTAAAATTATATTTATAAAACAACAATTGTAAATAAATAAATGACGTGACAGTAGGCGTTTTCCATATTCTCGCTATGATTACTCAGTTAGCATGAAAAGGTTCTTAACTACAATTTGTCATAAATCTCTTCAACTACCGCACCCTGTTCTAGTGAAAATTTAGTAACTTTACTGTTTAAATTAAAAGTTACTATAAAATTACTAAATTTTCACCAGAGCAGGGTGTGATAGTTGACGAGAATTATGACAAAAATGGCGAGTGGGGACAATGTAAAACAACCATTCCTATCAGCGCTCATTCAATATACGTGGTCATTTTTAGAATTACACTTCAATTCATAAAAATGGTATAAATATTTTTAGGAAAGTTTATAAAACTCGGACATCTAAACATCTTATACATTGTTTTTCAAATTTTCTGTCATAATAAACAAAATAATAAATTGCAATTATTTTTATATTTGAATTACGAAATTAAATTGTCAAAGTAAAAAAAATGGAGAATATTTAAACACATATCAGGTTTGTTGAATTATTTTTTTCCCCAAAAATTAAACTTTTGTTTTGTTTTGTCATTCAATTTAGATATATAGAAACAAAAACCAATTAAGGTCATGTTGCACATTCACGAATTTTGATATATGCGGAAAAGTGCAATGAAAAAATTCAAGGTCATCTAACATAACCTTTATCACAAAAAGTTTAAAAGTTTTTTTTAATATTTAAGAAAGTTTTGATTTTAGATATTAAGAAAAATGTTTAAGTAGAGAAAATATTATAAATAATTTAAAAATTAATTATTTTCTTTTTTGCTTTTTTTTACGAAAATTTTAAAATACGCATTGGCTTTTTGGTATGTTAATTGTTTTAAATTAATTATGTTTTGGGAATTTCGCTCAATTGTCTTTTCAATATTTTATAATAATACAATTTTATTAATACTCATTTGACTGAATTTGTTATTTAGTCGAATTTTTAAATACAAGAATTTTTATTTGTACTAATAATTGTCATTTGATAGAAATTTTATACACCAAAATGTCGTCTTAAATAAAAATTTTTTTTACTTTTACCTATCTACAAAAATTTAATTACTTAACAAATTTTTAACTAAAATTCTATGCTAAATTAATTATTTTCAATAATTTAAATAAAATTCTTCAAAAATTTAAGTATCTGAAAATATTGTTTAATGAAAATTTTTTTCTTTTTAAATTCAATAAAAATGTTTTCATTGTCTAAATAATAAAATTTCATCAAATCAAATTACCAAAAATTTAAATTCAAAATTACACGAAATTAAATTATTTTCAAAAATCTAAACTTAATAGTTAATATTACTTTAAACCAATAATTTACATTACCTAACTTTCAATATTTATTAAAATTTACAAAAAAATCAATTATTTAAAATACTAGAAAAATTAAACGCGCGCAAGCGCGCCAAATTGAGTATTTAATTATTTGTTATAAAGAAATTAAAGATTAATATTATCAATAATAATTTAATTTATTAGAATATTATTTCATATTAAATGATAATAATGAAAATTATATGTTTACAGGCCTCGGATTATACGACTTTTTCCGACTTTTTTTTCAAAAATACGACTTTTATCGACTTCTTTTAATAAAATGCGACATTTTTTTTTATATTTGAAAAAAAATGTAAATAAAATACATTTTTTTAGTATAAAATCTAGATCTTCTTCAGATCTTCTTCAATTCAATTATTTAACAAATTTTGAACTAAAATGATTCTTCACTAAATTAATTATTTTTAATAATTTTAATGAAATACATCACAAATTCAATTATATCAAAATTATTTTTCAATTAAAATTTTTATGAAATTTAACAATTGTTTATAATTTAAAAAAAATATATCACAATAAAATTGAATTATTTTTTAAAGATTTCAATTCAAAATAAACTAAAATTCAATTATTACCCGAAATTTTAATTCAAAATCAATTAAAAATCCAATAATTATTCAAAATTTTCAATTCAAAATGAACTGAAATTCAATTATTTTACAAATTTAAAATCAAATAAAATTTGAATTCAAAATTAATTGAATTTTCAATAATTTAAATTTAAGGGGGCATATACAGTCACGAGGCCAAAAAAGACGCTTTTTCTTGATTTTTTTTCTCTTAAATGGTTCAATATATTTATTTAAAAAGTTTTGCATGTTATTAGTAATGTTTTAAAGAAGAGATTTTTATTTTTGTGTAGAAAAATATTAATAATAATTTGCTTAGTTATTAACAATTATTTTACATGAGTTTAAAAAATCGATGTTTAGCGTGGACACGATAACAGATGCCATGATCATCTGAAATCAAAAAGCAAAAAAGATTTTGTTATTAGAGTCCTTTCTCTCGGGAGTGGACGAAGGAATTTCAAAAAAATTGAATTTTAGATTTTTTAGAAAAGTTTAAATTTTAGCTAGTGATTTTTGTTTAAACAATCGACTTTTTTTGTTGTTGTAAAATGTGTTCCAGTAATTGAAAAAAAAAATCCTTCGTCCACTCCCGAGTAAATCTTATCTAAAAAAAGTGTGTAAAATTTTAAAAAGATCGGTTCACAATTTTGTGAGATATCATGTCCACCGACTTTGAAAACACTGTTTCGAGAAAAACGCGTTTAAAGTTTTTAAAGAGGTTAAGACTCATAATTTTTTTATTTTTAACTTACTCAATATTTTCGATTCCAGGACCATAGTATAACTCCTCCAAAGTCTCTCCAAAGTCTAATATATCAGTTTGGTGCTGCCTCCGAAGAATTCTTGCCTCCCGCGTAGCAAGTTGCGCTTTTCGTTCGGCTTCAGATATTCTCTTCTCATCCGCTTGACAGGCGCTTCAAAATATTCTATCTCATACAATTTTCGTTCAAATCTATTCAAACCTTCGGGAGAAGTGTTTTGAAATGTTGTAGATTAATAAAAAAAAATATTTGAAAAATCGATTTTTTCAAAATTGTGACTGTATATGCCCCCTTAAAAGCATCTAAAATTTTCCATCGAAAATTTTTTTTTTGAAATTTAATAATTTCAATTATAACTCTAAGGAAATTCAATTATTTTTAACTATTTTAATAATATTCTTTGAAATTTCAACTATCTGAAACCATTTTTCAATTAAAAATGATTTTCAAATTATTGTATTTTGTCCGCATTTTCTAATAAATTTTTAGTGAAATCATCTAAAATTTTAATTACAAAACACTTAAAGTTTCAATTAATTTCAAAAATCTCAATTTTAAATCTTTGAAAATTCAATTAAATTTAAAAAATCTTTTTCCAAAAATTGTTTGATAAATTATTTTTATTTCTGTAAAATTTAATAATTGTTTGAAAATTAACAATATCTTTTGAAATTTAATTATTTCTAAAAATTTCAACTTTAACCCTTCGAAAAGGATTATTATTAAAAAAAAAATTTTTTATTTAAAAATCTGTAAAATATTTTTGTTAAAATAAAAAACAAATCCACTTTTTTTTGGAATATAAATCGACTAAAACGACTTTTTGTGTCTTTAAGTTGATTCGAGGCCTGTGTTTTTATAATTAATATTTAATAGGTATTCGTTGGCCCCTGGTACCTTAAAAATTAATTTTGAAAAATAAATTTTTTTCAAATTACTATCTTGTACGAAATTTCCTGGCGCATCTTTTTTCTCATCATAAATTTTTTGTATTTGTACACAATTTTTGAATTAATATACAAGTTTAAAAAAAATTTTCGTTGGTAAACGTTGTGTACTTCAGCTTCGTGAATTGAATTTTCAAATTTGGAATTTTAAAGAAACTTATTCCGAAATTTGGAAACACAATTATACAACTTTGGCAAAAATGAGAAAAAGAATTGTCAAAATTTGACACGTCATAAGATTACTATTCAAAAAAACACGTGAAATCAGAAAAGGCCAACTTCAAGTTAGGACAGAAGGACAGACCAAGCATTTTATTATTATATAATTTTTTAATTAGGAATTCTGTAAAATTTAATTATTCTCTGAAAAATTTAAAATTATTTTTGATAAATTAAAATTTTTTGAAATTCAATATTTTCTTAAAAATTTCAACTGTATCTCTTTCAAAATTCAATTATTAAGGGGCACATGAATATCCCATCAAAATCATTAGCTAGAACTTTCATTTGTAAGAGTTTTATTTGCCAGAATTTCTTTTTAGACGAATTTTCATTTTTCGAATTAGTATTTGAGTTACTTTCTTTGTAAACGAAATTTTATTTAACATAATTTTTAAATAAAGAATTTTTATTTGACATAATTTTTATTTTAACGAATTTCTTTTTATCCACCTTTTATTTAAAAGTATTATAATTTTACTCAATTTTAATTTAACAGTGTCGCAATATTATAGTGGGAACAAAGATATGAGACACAGCAAATACACGAAAAGTAATATATTTAAGTAAAAGCAAATTAACGCAAGAGAAACTTGCACATTGTACAAAGGATTACAAAGAACTGAACTGATAGAAAGATTAAGGAAACAACTAGAGACATCTTTAGACTAAAAAGAGTTTGAATCGAATATAGAGCCAAATTTAAATTGCGACACTTCCCCACGAAAAAAGCTCTTTTTAATTGTTACTGTCCGCACAATTCACTTTTAAGAGTCCCATAGCTTGAACACATTTATCATGACGCGATTTTGGTAAAAATTTTGTAAGCACGTCTGCCAGCATGTCTCCCGAACTCACATGCTTTAATGTCAATTGCCCGGACTCGACGACTTCACGAACGAAATGATGCCTCACATCAATGTGTTTTGTTCGCGAATGGTGAACAGGATTCGCTGCCAATTTTTGGGCACTCATGTTGTCCACGTGTAATTCGATCGATTCTGCTTCAGACACATCGAGTTCCAGGAGAAAACGTCGAAGATGAATGATCTCTTTGGCCGCTTCCGCCATGGCCATGTATTCTGCCTCGGTGGTAGATAGTGCGACGGTGCGCTGCTTTCTTGAATCCCAAACGATAGCACCTCCGCCGAGAAGAAACACGTAGCCCGTGTATGACCGCCTGTCGTGAATTGAGCTTGCCCAATCGGCATCTACATAACCAGAAATATCGCTACTGCCGTGTTTGTAGAGAATTCCACAGTCAATTGTACCTTTCAGGTACCTCAACACTCGCTTTGCTGCGTTCCAATGGAGCTTCCCGAAACAATCGTTGAACTGGCTGAGCACACATGCCGTGTGAGATAGATCTGGGCGCGTCGAAACGGATAAGTAGAGTAAGCAACCTACTAGTTCACGATAGGGAGGTTTTTCCCCGTCTGATTCCTCCCACACTTTGTCCTTGATCAGCTGCGTTCGTGGATCAAGAGGTGTTGAAACGGGATTACACTCGATCATACCGAAACGTTGAAGAAGACTGGCGATGTACGTCCTATGATTCATGAAGATTCCTTCGTCGTCTGTGATGAAATCCATTCCCAAACATCGTTTTACATCCCCGATGTCTCTCATGTCAAAGGCTTTCGATAAACCGCGTGCAAATTTCATGATCTTCTCGTTGTCCTGACATATGATTAGTAAATCGTCCACATAAATCACGATAATGATCAATTTCCCATCTTCGTATTTCAGGTAGATGCAGGGGTCTGACTTTGTTGGTCGAGCTCCTAGTTTCCGAAGTTCTTTATCCAGGTGTCTGTGCCAAACTCGAGCTGCTTGTCTGAGACCGTACAAGGCCTTTTTCATTCGGCAAACGACGTTCCGCGATTTTAGACACTTTAACATTTCTTCGGCCTTAGTCACCCACTCCCCTTCTCCCCTTCTTTCGTCGACGATGAACGCGAGTACTTTTTCCAAACACTTCGGCACTTCCAGAAAAACCTCTTCGTCTAGTTCTCCATTGAGATAGGCCGTTGTGACGTCGTACTGCCTTATTTTCATCCCTCTTTGTGCTGCGATGGCGATTGTCGTACGTATCGAGCTGAGCCTCGCGACTGGAGCATAGGTTTCGTGAAAATCTTTTCCGTGTTGTTGTAGGAATCCTTGTGCGATGACCCTGGCTTTCTTCTTTGTGATGGTTCCACTGTCGTCGATTTTCTCTCGCAGAATAAAACGGCTACCGATGGTTTTTATTCCTGGAGGTTTTTCTGCTAATTCCCATGTATCTTTGATGATGATTGACTTCGCCTCATCAGACATTGCCACCAACCATTCTCGTGACTCTGGACCAGTGAGAGCTTCTTTGATTGGAATCTCTGTCAAGTAGGCGATGTCATCTGTTGATTCGTCTGCAAGGGTTGCTGCTGTTTCTCTCACCTTTCTCGGTCTTCCTGGAAGTCCTGTTCGCACAACTCGTGGTCTTCCTCGTCTGTTATCAGGGCGTGGATTTTCAGGTGGAAAACCTCTGAAGTCCTCTTCGTCAGATTGTTCCTGAGCGTTCTCCTCCTGATCATCTTCTTCCTCTTGCTCGTTGAATTCCGGTGTTGAATATCTGCGAAGGTCTACTTCGATTGAATCCGATGGTATTCTTGTCTGTTCTTGAGAAATTTCGTTAACTGGAAAGACATCCCCAGATTGTGGATCCGGTCTGCGTGCGAGTCTGTCGGTGAATTTAACGTCTCTGGAAATTATCGCTTTGCTTTCGGAAATTACCCACACCCTATATGCCTTGGACTCCGAACTGTATCCCAGAAAAATTCCTTCCCGCGAACGAGGTTCCAATTTTCCGATACCAGGTGATCTATCCATAACGTAGACTTGACATCCAAAGCGTTTAAATTCGGACACATTTGGAATTTCCCCGTGCCAAATTTCGAACGGCGTTTTTCCTCCTAGCTTCCTCGATGGTGATCTGTTTCGTACGAAGTTCGCTGTGTTGACAGCCTCGGCCCAAAATTTATCAGGTAGTCCTGATTCAATCAGCAAACATCTCGCTGTATCCATGAGGGTTCTATTTCGGCGTTCCGAGACTCCGTTTTGCTGCGGGTTATATGGGGCGGTGAGTCTTCGCAGAATTCCGTGTTTTAGGAGTATCTCGTTCAAACTTTGATTTTCATATTCTTTTCCGTTGTCAGACTGTAGTATTTTGACTTTCTTCCCCTTTTGCGTCTCCACCATTGCACGAAAATTTTCAAATTCTTCAGCAACTTCACATTTTCGACTTAAAAATCTGACCTCGCACCAACCAGATGAATCGTCGATGAACGTGAGGATATAACTCTTTTTCCCGTGAGAAAGAACGCGCATGGGTCCACAAACGTCCGAGTGAATCAGATCTCCTACATTTGTTTTCCTGTCTGATTCTTTAGGAAAAGGGGTTCGACACATTTTTCCCAGAATACACGTGCTGCACTCGAAATCTTTATTTATATTGCTCACTGTAACACCTTTAATATTTCCGTTCTTGATCGCGTCGCGTAGATACTGAACATTTAAATGTCCCAATCGAGCGTGCCAATCTTCTAACGAATTTTTCTTCGGGGTTCGCGATATATCAAGATCCGATACCGTTCGACATTCTTGATCAACCGTATTTTTGAGGTAGTACAGTCCACCCTCTCTTTTTCCCGTGATCAAAACGTTGCCGTGTCCGTCAATTACTTTTGCACTGTATCTGTCGAACACTACACTATTACCTTTGTCGGTAATCTTTCCCACTGAAATTAGGTTCGACCGAAGATCTGGGACGTATAACGTGTCACTTAGTTTTAACGTTTTTGTGTTTTTCTCTGTGATTAATTTCGTCTCCACTACACCTTTGCCCAATATATCCGTGTGTGCACTACTAGCAAGGTTTAGCTTTCGTTTTTCGTTATCTCGATTCATTTCCACGAAACACTTTAAGTCACTACACATATGTGACGTGCAGCCACTGTCCAGACACCATTTCTTTCCCCCCGCACTCTCACCGGTTACGAATGACACATCCTTCGACGATTCTGGTTTTGTATACAAACTCACGTCCTCGGTGACACTTGCAGATTGGTTAGATGAGTTTTTCGTACCTGTACAATTTCTTGCTCGATGACCTATTTTTCCGCACTTAAAACATTTCATTTTTGAATCATTTCGCGTCACACTGTCCCTTATATTCTCCTTGTGTTGTTTACTAAATGCACTCTTGTTTTTGAATTTCGTAACAACCATCGCGTTTTGGGAAGATCTCTGATTTGCCTCCTTCCGCGCTTCTGATTCCTCAGTGACTTTAATTCGAAGAGTTTCCAGTGATGGCAGCTCATCCCGCGATGACATTGCACATCGGAAGTTTTCGTAGTCCTCCGGCAAACTTCGTAGAAACATGATAGCCAACAGATCTCTATTTATAACTATATCCAATTCTGCCAACTTATCAACGACATCGAGGAAAGACTGTGAATGCTGCCGAACGTCTTCGCCATTTTTCATTTTTAGAGACATTAACTGGTTGAGAAAAGCGGCTTTTCTCGCCGGTCCCTTGGATTGGTATGTGTTATCCAATTTGACCCATATCTCTCGAGCTGTTGTACAATCTTTAATAAGCTTAATTTCCGATGGACTAATTGCGAGAACGATATCCGACTGCGCTTTTAAATCGGCATTCGTCCATTGATTTGCAGCTTCTTGTGTCGTTTCATCATCCGCTTGAATCTCGGGTTTCGTTATTGTCCCACTCGCGTAGCCCCACGCATCATTTTTAATCAGTAGAGCACGCATCTGGAGTTTCCAGGTGTCATAGTTCTCTTTTGTGAGCACCTCGAAACGTACACCGGATGTACTCATTTTTCCCGATTACGCGAAAAGGCACGCTAACCTCAAAAATGCTCGTTACCGAAAAACGTTATCGAAACGAAACGCGATTACGTAGTTATTAGCGCACCTGGGCCCATAACCTGTCGCAATATTATAGTGGGAACAAAGATATGAGACACAGCAAATACACGAAAAGTAATATATTTAAGTAAAAGCAAATTAACGCAAGAGAAACTTGCACATTGTACAAAGGATTACAAAGAACTGAACTGATAGAAAGATTAAGGAAACAACTAGAGACATCTTTAGACTAAAAAGAGTTTGAATCGAATATAGAGCCAAATTTAAATTGCGACAAACAGAATTCTCATTTAACAGAATTTTAGTTATTCGAATTGTTTAATGTCACAATTTTTAATTTATCGAATCTCCATGTGTCAGAATTTTTATTTACACGAATTGTTATTTGATAGAATTTCTAAAACAGCGAATTTTCATTTGATAGAAATTAGAAATGGCCGAACAAACAAACGTCAGAAAGATTTCGGCGCAGTTTTTAAAATAGACCAATAAGAAATTATTAAGAAAATTGTGATTGGTTTATTTTAAAATTGGCGCCGAAATCTTTCTGTCGCTTGTTTGTTCGGCCATTTGTAATTTCTGTCAAATGGAAATTCTCTGTTTTAGGAATTCTATTAAATAAAAATTCGTGTAAATAAAAATTCTGACACATGGAGATTCGATAAATTAAAAATTGTGACATTAAACAATTCGAATAACTAAAATTCTGTTAAATGAGAATTCTGATAAATTAAAATTGAGTAAAATTATAATAATTTTAAATAAAAGGTGAATAAAAAGAAATTCGTTAAAATAAAAATTATGTCAAATAAAAATTCGGTATTTAAAAATTATGTTAAATAAAATTTCGTTTACAAAGAAAGTAACTCAAATACTAATTCGAAAAATTAAAATTCGTCTAAATAAAAATTCTGGCAAATAAAATTCTTACCAATGAAAGTTCTAGCTAATGATTTTGGTGGGATATTCATGCGCCCCTACTTTTCTGACAAATTAAAATTCGATGATATTGACATTCAGGCAAATTAAAATTCGATCAAATTCATTTTCTGCGCAATTAAAATTCAATTAAATTGACTTTCTGGCTAATTAATATTCTGCTGATTAAAATTCTATCAAATGTAATTTCTAACAAATTTGTTTTAGAGCTTATTCATGTGTCCTAAAATTCTTACTAATTTAAATTAATGGCTTACTTTTATCTAATTCAGATTTAGAGAGTACAGTGGTTTGAAACTTTAGATTTAGGTGGACAAAAGATGAAAATCGAAAACTTTAAAATAATTTTTTTTAGTGATTGTATATTCTATGGTATCTAAAACATTTTTTTTTTTTTGCATATTTAAATCGCTGAACAATTTTCTGATGTATCAATTCATGAAACAGCAAGAGAAAAACATAGCATGACCTCTTGCAAAAATTTTTCAATTTTTTTGTAATATATTTTTTGTAAATAATATCAGAGATATAGGAAATAAGTTGAAAAATTTATTTTGAAATATTTAATTGCATTAATTGAATGATTTCATTAATATAAAAAAAAATATTTTGTTTTTTTTATAGATTTTTCAATTTCAATCAATGTGAACAACTCAAGGAATCTCTAGAAGAAATACAAAAATCGAAAATGTCATTAAAAGAAAATCAAATTTTAGAAGCTGCTTGTTTTTCTGCTGATGTGAATAAAGTAAGAAATCTTCTCTCTCATAATGATTACACTGATTATCTTGATTCACTTAATGGCTATTCATTGCTTCAATTTATGCTTAAAAATTGTATATTTTCATCAGAAAAATTTGAACAATTACAAGTTACTCATGTGACATATATGAAGCATTTATCACAATTTCTCAAAATTTCCAAAATTCTATTACAATACAATATTCGTGTAAATGAAAAATCTCAAGATAAAATTAATACACCACTTCATCTTGCAATTGAAATTGAAAATGAAGAGATTGTAAAAATTTTATTATCAAAAAATGCCAATGTTAATGCAAAAAATCATAATTGCGATACACCATTACATCTTGCTGTTCGAAAAAGTTGTAAACAAATAATTCAACTTTTATTAGCAAATGATGCCGATACAAAAATAACAAATTTATATGGTCAAACACCACATGCTGTAACTAATGATATAAGTATGAAATCATTTTTAAATATTCATGAATTAAAAAAATATTTCGATAATGGTGGTGATATTGAGGAAAAAGATATTGATGATTATACAGCGTTACATAAAGCCGTTGAAAATGAATATTATGAAGTTGTTGAATTTTTATTATCAAAAGGTGCAAATATAAATGCAATGACAGAATTAAATGAAACGCCACTTCATATTGCTGCACAAATACGTAATAAACGTATTGTTATTCTTCTTTTAGAAAAAGGAGCAAATATTAATGCAATAACAAATACAGGCGATACTCCATTGCATTTAGCAGCAAAATGCCTTTATCCCCATGACAATGGTGAGACATTAAAAATTCTCATTAAAAATAATGCAAATTTAAAAGCAAAAAATAATTTTAATTTATCACCATTAAATTATTCCGTTAATAATCAATCATCAAATGATACAAAAATTCTCCTTGGTGATAATCCTGATCGATGTGATAAAAATTTAAAAATAATATTTTGTCTATCATTTTTAGATTATGATCTTAGGGCCGAATGTTTACATAGAAATAATAAGGATAAACAAACAAAATGTACAAGTGAATTATTTTATGAATTAGATTTTAAAATAACAATCGATGACTTTGATAATAATTCAATTCCAAAGGAATTGTATTCAATTAATTCCAATCAATCAAGATGTATTCAAAATCTTTTCAATAAAGAATCATCAAGTGATGAGAATATAAAAGAATTTCTTCAATATCAAATTTTAATAGGCGCCATTAAACATGGATTTATTGATATTTTTTTTAATTTATTACCACCATTTTGTAATGTTAATACTCGATTGGATGATAATTATACATTATTGCATTATGCCTGTGAATATGGACATTTATCAATTGTTAATGAATTATTGAAACGCAATGCAAATGTTAATGAAATTGAAAATAAAAATAAAATGTCACCACTTCATTTATCAGTTATGAGAGATTCGGTGAAAGTTACAAAAATTCTATTGGAAAAAAATGCTTCTATTGATTCATTTAATGATAAAAATGAAACACCACTTTTTTTGGCTATTCAAGAAAATAATGTAAATTGCATTCATTTACTTTTAAAAGCTGGCGCTAATGTTAATTCAATTACTAATAATAATGAAACACCATTACTTAAAGCTGCAATTAATTGTGATTCAACTATTGTTGAAATGTTATTACACTATGGTGCAATTTTAGATGAAAATAGATCAATATTTGAAGATTTAATATCAATATATATTCGTATTAATACAATATTTTTATTATATAAATATGGAGCAAGTGTAATTGATTTGGATCCAAAATTATTTCAAAATACAAGTTTATTTATAGCATTAAAATTAGAATCAATTGCTGCTAGTTCAAGGGATTTGTCATTTTATTATCAAGATTACCCAAAAATGATTGAATATCATGGCGAATGTCGCGCGGAAATTGAAAAAATGAAATTAATGAAAATTAATGAAACTGATATGTCAATATATAATTTATTAATTATAACACATAGACGATTGGCTCGTTATATGAGAAATAATTTAATTTTCGATTTTTTAAATTCAATGGATTTTGAAATGATATTTCCAAAATATGCCAAAAAATTGAAAACTTGTGTAATAAGAGGAAAACTTGAGAAACAATTAATAGAATTGAGTTACAATTGTTTAGAGACTATTTTCAAAAATCAATTACCCACTATTGTTATAAGTGAAATTTTATCGTATTTGGATACTGCAGATCTACATCGATTAATCATCGCTTCACCTATTGATCCAGAAGAAAAAAAATTGGTGCAATATAAATAGAAGAAAATAAAAAATTCAATTTTGAATGCCGATTCGATTCTTTAAGAGAAGTTTTGATACAATTTTATAATTTATCAAGTTTTATTTTTACCAACAGTATACATTGAACAAAAATTGTATATTTATATTTGAAAATTTTTATCATTTTCGGAATTTTTGTTTTAAATGGAAAAAAAAGGAGATACGTATTTTTTTATTTTGATTTTAATAAATATAATTAAACCGCAAAGTCTATGAATTTTTACATATATTTTATATGTAAAAAAAAAATTCTTACTATAGAATTGTTAAAAATCAATATTTTTTCGACCACTTTTCTTCCAAAAATGTTGAAAGAATAACGTACAATTCATTATTTATAAATTTTTATTGCTTACTATTTTTTAAACGACCTCATAAACTTTCAAAAAATATGGGGTCTGTATTTATTACACGAACGGAGAATTTTAAGCGTGATACAACGTCTTTTTTAATTAATTATATATCATTTTTATAAGATTTTTATTTTTTGGAACGCATGATTATGTTTTAAAAATCATTATTTAGAATTTTCATTTAATGGAATTTCATTTAGTCATAATTATTTTTGTAGTCGAATTTTCTATATTATAGAATTTTTATTTGCTCGAATTTTCACTTAACATAATGGAGGCATTTTAAAGAATTTTTATTGTGTAGAATTTCATTTCATAGAATTTTCATTTGTTCGAATTATTATTGTAAACGAAATTTTATTTAACATAATTTTTAAATACCGAATTTTTATTTGACATAATTTTTATTTTAACGAATTTCTTTTTATCCACCTTTTATTTAAAAGTATTATAATTTTACTCAATTTTAATTTATCAGAATTCTCATTTAACAGAATTTTAGTTATTCGAATTGTTTAATGTCACAATTTTTAATTTATCGAATCTCCATGTGTCAGAATTTTTATTTACACGAATTTTTATTTAATAGAATTCCTAAAACAGAGAATTTCCATTTGACAGAAATTACAAATAGCCGAACAAGCAAGCGACAGAAAGATTTCGGCGCCAATTTTAAAATAAACCAATCACAATTTTCTTAATAATTTCTTATTGGTCTATTTTAAAAACTGCGCCGAAATCTTTCTGACGTTTGTTTGTTCGGCCATTTGTAATTTCTATCAAATGAAAATTCGCTGTTTTAGGAATTCTATGAAATTAACAATTAGTGTAAATAAAAATTCGAACAAATAGAGATTCGTTAAGTTAAAAATTCTGACGTTAAATAATTCAAATAACTAAAATTCTGTTAAATGAGAATTCTGATAAATTAAAATTGAGTAAAATTGTAATACTTTAAATTAAAAGGTGGATAAAAAGAAATTTGTCAAAATAAAAATTATGTCAAATAAAAATTTGGTACCTAAAAATTATGTTAAATAAAATTTCATTTACAAAGACAGTAACTCAAATGCTAATTCGAAAAATGAAAATTCGTCTAAAAAGAAATTCTGTCAAATAAAATTCATACAAATGAAAGTTCTAGCTAATGATTTTTATGAGATATTCATGCGCCCCGGATTTTTACTTAACCGAAAAATCACAGAATTTTTTAATTGATAGAATTTTCATTTGCCTAAAATTGCAAATGGCCGAACAAACAATCGATAGAATTTTTAAAATCAACCAATCAAAAATTATCCATAAAATAATTGTGCTTGGTTGATTTTAGAAATCTCGACGAAATGTTTCTGTCGACTGTTTAGGGTACGGTCACACGACTTTTGGAAAAACCATTCTTGTCTTTCTCTCTCCTATTACAGACGCATAAGTTTGTCTCACTCTGCATTTTCCGTCTTTGGGAAATGTAAGAAAATGCAGAGTGAGACAATCTTATGCCTCTGTCTTAGGAGAGAGAAAGACATGAATGGTTTTTCCAAAAGTCGTGTGACCGTACCTTTATTCAGCCATTTGCAATTTCGGACAAATGAAAATTCTATCAATAAAGAAATTCTGTTAAATAATTTTTCGGAAATGAATTTTTGGTTATGTATAAAAATTCTGTAATATAGAAAATCGTTTTGATGAAAATTCCGCAAAATACTAATTCGAAGAAATCAAAATTCGGCTCAAAAATAATTATGGAAAATGAAATTCCACAAAATGAAAATTCTAACTAATGATTTTTAGAATATATTCATGCATCCTTTTATTTTGTACTTTAAACTTAAAATTAGAATATAATGTAATAAAGAAATATATTTTTATTTGAAATGAAAGTTTAATTTTCAAAACGAAATGTAAAATTAAATTTTAAATCTAAAATTAGTTATATAATAAGATACTTATGATTATCCAATTATTATTATTATTATTACTATTATTATTATTACTATTACGATTATTGAATAACGAGACGAAAAAAAAACAAAGTAACAGCTCCGACAACCAAGTTTGTTTCCACCATTATACATAGAGGATACTGTCAGCGCTGTACTATAACATGTAGTTAAATCTTTAACTGGTCGGTAATATAGAAAGCTATAAAAAATTTCATTTCCAAATATGAAAAAAATAAATGTAGCATCGAGACTAAACCTAAAGTAATCGAATAACACAATAGTATATTGTGCATCTAGGGAGGAAAATGGTTGATTTCCGCGAGTGTAACTAATTTTTACTCAGCTTGTATATCTATACATACAATAGATATAGATATACAAGCTGAGTAAAAATTAGTTGCTACGCTGGTTGTAGAGGCGCTGAATGTTGTCATTTCTATTCAATGGAGTTGCCCGCTCCTGAGCGAGAACTGCAAATACACGAGACGGAAATCATTTTCCTCCCGAGTTGAACATACTATTTTTTCTAACACACATACCGAAAGTACATATGACAACAAACTTACAGAGACGCCAAGCGGAAAAAGTGTACACTATTGTTTACGTGATTATCGATTTTAAATTTGATTCGATATATCGAAATATCAACATTAAACTTAAACATCGATATTTCGAATCGATAGTTTGACAGTAAATTCAATAATTTACTGTTCTTGTTCTTCTCAATGTTCTATAAATAACAGAAATAAAAATTGACGTTACGGGGAGGGAAAGTTACATTCCCTCCCTGCTAGTGATGTCACAGGGAGGGAAAGTACTTTTCCTCCCTCGCCGGGAAAGACATACTTTTCTCCCCCTTTACAGGTAAGAAATGGTGTACTTTCGGTGCGTGTGTTAGAAAAAAATATTTAAATAGCTTTCGAGAAATCGTTTTCGATATGAATGCCAATTTTTCTGACTGATTCGGGTACGTTGTCACACGTCAATATGAATTATATTTTTTTTAAATTGCTTATTATTAATTTTATATTGATTTGTCAACTGGAGTTTTTTTTATTTTTAACTAAAATAAGTATTATTATTTATTTACATATGAAATTTTGAAATTGTTTAAATATTTTACAATTGTTATTGTTTAACTATTTTTCAAATTCAGATGATTATCGTTTTTTCGTCATTTTTCAATTTTTATTTGCGTATTTCTGTAAAGAGAAAATATATAATTAATGAACAAAAAATAAATTAATTTAAATAAACTGTTTTTAGTTTTTTTTTATTATCTCCCGTTAGAAAAAGATAATCTCGCCGCTGTTTCCAAAAAATCTTATGTTTTTAGATTTATTAGTATTTTGTCTCTATAATTTTAACCCCAAACCAGCGGCCTTTTGAATAAGAATTTGGCCCAATTTTGAGGTTATGTTTACATATTTTTTTGGTATTTTGGTCCTGAAAATTGACAATGTTAACTTAATCTCCAATAAAGCACCATATGAAAATTCGATGAATTAGAAAATCTGCTAAAAGTTCAGGATAAATATAGTAATTCTATAAAATATAAGAATTTAGTTATAAATACAAATTCTTTGATATTAAAATTGTTCTCATAAATAAAATCCACTTTATTTAAAAATTCTGCTAATAATATAAATTCGATTATTTTTAAACAAAAATTTCAACAATTCTAATTTGGGGAATATTTATGTCAAGGAAACAAGTTGACAATTACTGTGTAAAAAAAATTTTCTTTTCGTTATGATAAGAGTTTAAAATTTTTTTAAAAAGTGATAAGACATGTTATATTAGGTCATTTATCTTAGAAAATTATTTTCTATATTTTATCGCATATACTGACAATATTACCATTGAATTTTTATAAAATAATAAAAAGTCTTTGAAATCTGAATTATTTTTTATTTTAAAATTGTCTATTTTTGTATTATAAAATATTTTCATCAAATTTCTTATAAATTTATTGAGAAATTTAATTTTTTAATTGAATAAATTAAAAATTCGCAAAATAAATGTAAAGTTTATTTTTATTTTAGCGTTTGAATATTATTGTATTAAGAGAGAATTCTGTGATATCTAAATTAATGAATCCTTCATATTCATCGGCAATTCCAATCTTGTAGGCTAAACCATTTCTGAAAAATAAAAATAACAATATAAAAGTAGAAGTATAAAGATAAATTTTCAAGTAAAAAATAGAACAGAGTGAAAATGCAAATTTTTATTTAAATATTCAAGCTGTGAAGAAACAATTGCTATTTGACTATATTAAAGGGGAAAAAAAATCATATATTTAATATAGAAATATGTTTCATGTTTTCAAAAGGTTTTTATATCTTTTAATTTCATTGATTTTTAACCTTTTAAGGTACGAATTAATAATCGCAATACCATTCTTTAGTCATATATTATTTTTACATTTTTAAAGTCGTTGATTACGAATTCGGTGTCAGATTTAAAAAATTCAAAATGGCGGATTCAATATGGCTGACGACTTTTGACAAAACTTAACGTATTCATTTGAAAATAGTTACTCGGAGGTTTTCTGGGTCGCTGATTACGAATTCGGTGACCGTTATTCAAAATTCAAAATGGCCGATTCAATATGGCGAAAGAATTTCAAAAAAAATCGTTCGGTATCGCTTGAAAATCGTCACTCGGGAGTTTTTGGGATCGCTGATTACAAATCTGATGTTACTTTTTCAAAATTCAAAATGGCGGATACTTTTTTTTTTAATTTGACGGTTTTCCTTGAAACTCGTTATTCAGGGGTTTTCAAGTTCGCTGATTACGAATCGAATATTAGTAAATTGAATTGATTTTTAATTTTTCTATCCACCATATTGGAACCGACAATTTAAATTTTGAAAAACTTATATCAGATTCGAAATCAGCTACCCCGAAAACCCCCGAGTAACGATTTTCAAGCGAATCCGAACGATTGTTTGAAAATTCGTCTGCTATTTTAGATCCGCCATTTTGAATTTTGAAAAACTGACCTCAGATTCGTAATCAGCGACCCCGAAAACCCCCTAGTAATAAGTTTCAAGCGAATTGCATTTGATTTTCTAAAAGTTATCCGCCATATTGGATCCGCCATTTTGAATTTTAAAAAACGGATAACGGATTCGTAATTAGTGACCCCGAAAACCCCCGAGAACTCATTTTAATGTGAATTGCATAACATTTTCAAAATGTCGTCCGCCATATTGGATCCGCCATTTTGAATTTTGTAAAACAGACATCATATTCGTATTTAACGACCTCAAAAAAAAGGGCGAAAATAATTATCAAATCTTTATCTGAATTAAAATAATTATAAACTGCTCTTACTTGTTATAAATCACAACAACAGTCTCTTTCTGTGGTGTTTCGAAGGCAAGAACTTGAATAGCGTCAAACAGTGGCTGCAAATTAATTCTTGTATGTATTCTAACTGATCCAGGCGGTATGAATCGACTAAAATGTTGAATAATGTAAAATAAAGGAAGCTTGTAAAACTGATCGTTTTTCGCATCGACAATTATTGAAGTGCCGTGTTTCTTCTTTGATAAATTTGGTCCTCCATCTTTGTTTAAGGCTGGATTCAAATTTATCCAACCAACAATCCAGTGTTTAAAGAACTATAAAAAAAAAATTCATAGAAATTGATTCATAATCAAAATGGTGTGTTCACTTTAACTTGTCAGGTAAAAAAGTATCGTAGAAAAAAAATTAGTTTTACATCGCATAAAAAAAGTGAAAGAATTATTTTAAAATGAAATTACCGAAAACATTTCCAGAATATAATTAACTGACTGATCCCAACAATTATAGCATGTTTTCTTTCTGAAAACTTAAAAATTTTCTTTTTAATTTGAAACTTTTTGTTCTTTTTTTTTATGAATTCGAAGAATTTTGTTAAAAAAATATATACTTACATTCAGAGGCTTCTGTCATGAGAATATATTTATCCGGATAGTTTTTGTGAATTTTATCAAGAACATTTTTTCTTGTTATTGTAGTGTAATGATAGTGAATAGCAGTTCCCTTAATAAATGGTTTGGCAATTTGATGTTTCATTACTTTTTTCACGTACCAAGACACTGAATCAAGGGAATCATCAAGAATTAGTATTCGAGTTTTATTATGTACTGAGTTACTTAAAGATGGTCCCAAATTTCTGCCAATAAATTTTGCTGCACCAAATGGTGTCCATGCCATTGTCATTTCGTGTGTTACTGGATTTAGAGCATTTTGCGGTTCGTTACCTATTGAAAGACCCCAAAATTCCATGCCAAATTTATTGTATGCATCCAAAAATTTTATCATATAATCACTAAAAAGTTGATAGTACTCTTGTCGCAATACACCTAGGCAACAGAATTTACATTTTGATTATTAAAACGTCTTTTCTTTACGTAATTTAAGATTCTAAGATAATAATATACCAAATCCTGAAAAAGATTCCTGAATTTTCATCCATTTTGGTGCAGACCAAGGAACAGCAATGAGTTTTAAATTTGGATTCAGTAACGCCGATTTTTGCAGTAGAGGAATTTTATAATATAGATCTTCGGGAGCAAGTGCAAAATGCTCAAGGGTTTTGTCATTATTTACATCATCAAGAGAATATCTTCTTGTAGAAAAATCAGTCCCTCCAATGGGAACTCGACTAAAGCTATATCTGCTACCTTTCTCTCCAAAATAAGAGCTACAAGAAAAATTATACCTAAATCTTATTGTGGTTTTTAGATAAAAAATAATTTGATTGCGGCAAAATATATTTTATATTAGAATCACATGAGAAAAAATAATTGATTTTTTTGATATTTTCAAAGATCAAAGTTTTCTAAAGTGATTTTCCCTTACTGAATTAAATTGTCCTGAGTGGAAAGGCTAACACTTCTAATATTAATTGCAGCTGCATCTGTAATAGTTGCACCAAAACCCATAATTGTCTGATATTTTATTCCACGAATAATGGATATTATAGAACCATTTGTCTTCAATTTATTCATATAGCCTTTTGTATAATTCATACGTTCGCCAAATTTATCGCTCATGTACCAGTGATAAGTAAATTTTTCTGGTGGTCCTTTGTCTTCAATGAAATCACAGTATGTCGCATTGCAAACACAAGCAATATTATCGTGTCCGAAATTATGAGACATACACTTGTTAGCATTACCTGTTTAAAGAAATGTTTATTTTTTTTTAAACTCTTTTTCATTCGGCAAATATTACAAACCTGCAGTAATAAATGTAAAAATCACAACTGTCCACAGCATCATATAATTTTTAATTATCAAGAAGAATTATTCTATATTTGTTTGCTTTTTTTCAATTATGTAGCGGTACTATATTCTGACGAAAAAACATTTTCTGCATAATTGGGTCGTGGAACAAAAAAAAGAACGATTAGCTCCGGTGATGAATTGCAAAAAAGTAAAAGTTGATAATTTTTTTAAAAAATATTGTTCAATTATATCAACATAGATAAGAAGCATACAGTTTTAAAAAAGGTAATTTTTCGAATGTTTTCAATTTTCTTAGATTTTTAGGTAAAAAAAAAATATTTGCAAAATAGTAACATAAACGTAACCATAAACCAGACTGTTTCGGACTAATTCCTGAATTTTAACCAGCAGGGTTCAGCCTTTAACTATATTAAAGCTTTTAATATTTCATATTTTAGCCATTTATCAAAAATCTGACGATATCATATTTCGGATGTTCAGTCGTACAAAAATTCTCTTCGAAGTTACATATTCATTGGTCGGAAAAAGTTTATAATTGCAGGCCTATATTATTCAGGAACAAGAAATTGCAGGAGAAATCAAACAAGTTTGTGTAAAAGAATATCGTTTAATAAATATTATTCTTAATTCTTATGTTTGATTATATAATTATGGTCATTAATTTTATATGTAAAATGTATCCTATTACTTATTTGCCAATTTATCTAATAGACAATATCATTGTACATACGGAAACCGTTACTCGAAGAACCTACACAATATAAAAAATATATTTATATATATATATATAAAATCTATTGTGAAAGGTCATTAATTTTTTTTCTTTTCAAAAAAATATACTTCTTACCGAGGCGAACGTTTGCAAGGATAATGCGCAAACTTTTCCTACATTTATTTTGCACAGATTAGAGGATCTTATGAACACAACAAGAAGAGATTTTCTGAGTGCATCTGGCATTTCGTACCAACAACTGTTATAACTAATAAAATTAATTTTTCTTTTGTAACTTATATCCTTGTTGAAAATCTTTGTACAAGATCTTGTACAAAAAAATGTTAGCTGAACTTGTACCATTCCTAGTCATGAACTTGAAATGAAATGTTCTTGTACATGTTTTTATGCAGGATTCATGTATACATTTTCTTGTACAAGATCTTGTAAAGGTATATTCTGTAAAGATAATTAATATTATTATTGTACATGAATAGACAGAAGGTTATAAATGAATAAATTAAGAAAAAATATTTTTGTAAAAATGATTTACACATTTTCAGAGATTATGTAACTGTGATCCATTAATCTTTGAGCGGGAAAACTATTCAGGTAGAAAAGACCAACCATTAGTAATCCAAAGTTTGCGCACCTCATAGCATCGTTGATTTTGTTCAAATTAATTATAATCTATAAATATATAATTGTAATTAAAAATATTTCTTTCATTGATTTGTTCTCTAGTTTAAATGAAAACTAGAATATAGTTACCTGTGATGCGACAAATATTATTATTGCAGCATTAACTCCTACAATAAAGAAAAAATATACAGAATATACATCATTTAGTCTATCCGCAAATCTAGAAAAAATAGAGTATTTTTTAATTTAAACATTTTATCTCACATATAATTTATTCATGAACAAAAAAACTAACGTTAATGCATCGTTGTACTTGTGAATGCAAAAGCAGATTTCTTCATATACTAGTTCGTTATAACGTTTTTCTTTCAGTCCGCTATACTTGCTTCCGATCCTCTCAAACCGATTGCTGTTAAATAAATTCAATATCAACGTTAAAGGCGCTTTGTACAACTTCTCCGTTTCTGAGTATATAAAGAGTTTTCACCAATTTTGATTGGCTTTGTAATGGAAAATTCTCAAGAGAGCCAATCAAAATTGGTCAAAACTCTTTATATACTCAGAAACGGAGAAGTTGTACAAGCGCCTTTACGGATCATTCACAAATTACGTCACACTCATAGGGTGAGAAAAAAATCAAATTTGTTTGTATCAAAACGTGACATTAGGAAAAGAAGAGTCTAAAATTGTTACAAAATAGCGTGCGACGTAGTTTGTGAATGATCTCTAATAACACAGCCACACAAAAAAAAAAGTTTTGATCTGGGGGTCTGACTATGCCTACTTTATGTTTTTTGGATCGCTGAATCCGAATTCGAGGTCCGTTTTACCCCATCAGATCAGGATTTTGAGAAAACCTCAAGAAACCAATATGGCGGACACTTTTTTGAAAAATTCATCGGATTTGCCTGAAACTCGTTACTCGGGGGTTTTTGGGGTCGCTTATCACGAATCTAATGTCAGTTTTTCAAAATTCAAAATGGCGGATCCAAAATGGCTGACACATTTTCGAAAAATTCATTGGAATCGCCTGAAACTCGTTACTCGGGGGTTTTCGGAGTCGCTGATTACGAATTTGAAGTCAGTTTTCAAAAATTCAAGATGGCATCGTAACAAATTTCTTAAGTGTATCTGCCATGACGGCATTTTTCGAAAAAGTGTCCGCCATCTTGGATCCGCCATCTTGAATTTTTGAAAACTGACTTCAAATTCGTAATCAGCGACTCCGAAAACCCCCGAGTAACGAGTTTCAGGCGATTCTAATGAATTTTTCAAAAAAGTATCCGCCATTTTGAATTTTTAAAAACTGACATTAGATTCATGATCAGCGACCCCAAAAACCCCCGAGTAACGAGTTTAAGGCAAATCCGATGAATTTTTCGAAAAAGTGTCCACCATATTGATTTTTTGAGGTTATCTCAAAATCCTGATTCAGCGATCCAAAAAACATAAAGTAGGCATAGTCAAACCCCCAGATCAAAACTTTTTTTTTGTGTGGCTGTGTAATTTCGTATAAATCTTTAAAAATATGCGTTGAAAAATATTTAATGTTGAAAATATTCTTACCCAACAGCGGCAAGAAGTCCACAAGTATGTTGCATAAGTGACAAATATATTGTATAAGCAGAAACAAAAATTGTAGAATTCACATATAAAATTAGCAAATTATATATTAACATCCAATAATAATAGTCGTTGTTAAAAGTTAAATACTCTTCTGGTACTAGGAATGAATCTATCGTTTTGTTGGATTTTAGAATAAACGAGTGATAAATTATTGGAGTAACTCCTAGAAGGGTATAAATAATAGCAGAAGCACAATAAGCAGCTATAAACATAAAAAAAATATTTTATTACAATATATAATTATTTTAATCCTCATAATAGATAAATTTATTAACCTGCGTATATGTAATTAATTCTTTTTCCTTCTTCTGATAACTTTTCAAGTAGTTTTATCTGTGGTTCATTATACCAAAGGCGCCAATCATATGAGATTTGTAAAAACATTTTATTTATCTTAATCAAAAAAAAAAATATAGCTTGATTTTCGGTTTACGGTTTGCAATAATTTATAGAATCAAAAAAATTGATATTAAAAATTAATTATTTAAAAAAATTTAACATAAAATTCAATAAAGGTTTTCATATGGAATCCCATGTGAGTATTTACAGTAAGGGGTATCTTTTTAACAATTACCTTTCCATCTTTAATAACAATATGCAATATATCGATTATACCTAATATAAAAATTGAAATAAACGAAGTAGAATAAATTACTGCATCTAAATCTTCCCAATTGCGAATAGTATAAAGAATCTGAAAATCAGTAAACAAATATAAAAAGTTGAAACTGTTTTCCAATATGTGATTATAAATTTCCCTTAACTTTATGTTAATTAAATTTTATTGTTTTACTATTAAAATTATATTATTTAAGAGGAAACTATATGAAGACAACAAAAACTTCTTCTAGTAACTCGGAAATTGGATTACTTCCTTAATTATCGAATCACAGGTTTTGTTTATACTTTTTAATATTGTAGTGTTCAAACTATTAAATAAGCTTGTCAGAAAGTGTTTCGAAATTTACAATACTTTTTTACATTCATACAATTTTACTGGAATACGAGAGTAATCCTCAAATTCTAATCTGAAATCAAAAGGTGAATAATATTTTTAAAATTAATTCCTGAGTTCAGTCACTGTTAATGCTGTTATTCCAGTGGGCACATAACGTTTTATGTTCCAATTTTTAAATAACGTTCTGAAAAAATGTTCCATGTTCGCCAAATGTTCACGGAACATAAAACACCCTTAGAATCCCGGGATGAAAAATGTAGGTATTCCAAAAGTAAACTTGAGTCACATAGTATTCGAATAAGTATTCCTCCGTGCCAAAAGGTAGACTGTGGAATACTTTGAGAAAAGTTACTAAAATAAACTGATGTAATACTAAGCTCTACCACAAAGAGAGGAGAGTATACCGTTCGTATACATTGGGATATTATATGAATTTTTCCAAATTATCTTGTAATGAACTCCAACTATAGTGTTCTAATGATGTCTAATAGATGTCGCATTGTCATATAGACAAAAATTCTTCTTAATAATAAATGTGAATAAAAATAAATAATATTAAATGATAATTTATTCATTGAATATTTTTTGATACATATAAACACCAAATATATACAAATTTTTTTTCTTAAATAACGTAATTATACATAATGTGTAATACTTAATTAATTAATATACAAGTTAAATAAATAATTAGATAAACATAAAGAAAAATAACTATCTGAATTAAATATTTGAAGCGATAAGTAATATGGTATATCCTTTATAAAACTCATAATTCCGTACCTGAAAAAAATTTCAATTTTAAGTTGCATTCTAATTAATGATATATTTAAATATTTTAATGTTATTAAATTATTTTTTATAAACAATTTTTTTGTTATAATATTTTATACAATAATTTATTAAATGAACTATTACAATTGGCAGTGAATACAAGGTTAACATTTATAATATTAATATTATATTATAATATTTAATAAAATATAAATTTCTGGTTAAGTAAATAAAAAATATATGATAAACTTACTTGATTTGCTTATAATTTATTCAGCATATGATTTCGTACCATCCGATGGGTAATTTGTCATTAATGAATTGTGTCACTTAGTGCAGGATTTTTTTAGTTAAAGAATTATCTTAAACTTCAAATTATTTCGTTTAATAAAAAACTTTGAATTTTACATTAAAATAATAATTAATGAATAAATTCTCAATAAATTTTTCACTTTAACTCACTAACTACAGACTGTAGGTTCCCCTTCGTTCCTGGCAAATGCTAGAAAGCAACTGAAAACTTGAAGGTCTGCCTTAGAAAAATTTTTGAAAAAATACTAAACATTTAAAAACATTTTCTTCGTCTCTTTGCATCTTCAAAATTCATACATTTTCTATCTAAATAAATCTATAAGAAAAAAAAAGTACCGAAAAACTCATAAAATAGGACCTTTTGCATCGAGAAACCCTTGACTGGTCATCCTAATGCAAACCAGATGTGGCAAACCTTTAAAAACGAAAAAATACTCCAATCTCTACTTTAGAGTAAAAATATTTTGCAGTATTAATAAAAAATCTTTCTTCTTGTTATCACTTATGTTTAGTAGTTCTTACTCAAAATATAATACTAAAATTTAAATAAAATACAGTAAATCTCAGTTGATTATGTATTATTTTATTTATTTATTAGTGTCATTCTAATTTTTTACTTCTGCCATCTATGTGTTGTATCACCAATTAAGTATCCAAAAATTCAGAGACTGCAGTATTCATTTTATTTACTCCGGAAGATGTTCTTACCTTTAAGAGACTTCTGAAGACCTTAGAGATTACTCTGAACACTTTGGTATACTTAGGAAACTAAGATGATCCATTTGAAGATACAGCTTATTGTTAGTTTACTCAGTGTACTGTCATATGCGTTTCGAATATTACGGAAGACGTTCAGGTATACATTGGAGATTATGTATACAAGTTATAATACTATTTGGTATACTCTATATACTTTCAATACCGTTTGGAATACTATTTCGAATATTCCGATTACTGCGTTTACTTATTCGAATACTATTCATTTTATCCCAGGATATTATTTTAACAGACATGTACATTGTAAAAATAATTTAGGAACATTGAAACAGAGTACGGATACATAATATATTAGTGATAATAAAAAAATTCCTCTTTGAGTGCAACTAAATCCAGAATTAGTCCAAATTAGGGTAGAGTCAAATGCATCAAATTATAGGAGATTAGCGGAATATGTCACTTATTTATAGGCCGCAGCATTTGCGTTGAGTTTCGTTACGCAAAACGCAACGCAATTAAAATATTTTTTCAACATTTTTAGAAAGTTAATGTCCACTCAAATAACGTTCTGAAAATATTTCATGTTCGCTAAACGTTTTCGGAAAATAAACGTCCTTAGAATATGTTATTTTAACAGACATGTATATACGTTCTAAAAACGATTTAGAGAAACTTCATTGGAACATGAAGAGTTTCGTTTAGAGAAAAAGTTAATTGTACGCTTGCATCATGTGAACTGAATACAATATACATATGTTTTTGAATAAATAAATTTTATTTCTTTGACAGAAATATTCTTAATTTAAAAGTACATTTTTCAATATATCTCTTTCGAAATATATTTTTTTGTTCCATTGTACAAAAAGTATGTCATTTCGGGCACTTAGTGCGGATACGCAAAGTAACTGATTCCCACACGGAGTCGGTTGTGCCCTCAAATGACATACGTTTTGTTCACGTAGGACAATTCTATTATGACCGCGTAAATGTTTTTCTTACTTACAATTATAGCTAGATTATTACGCAAAATATATTATATTACTTATTTGCCATTTATCTAATGGACAATATCATTGTACATACAGAAACTGTCGCTCGAACAACCTACATAGTATAAAAAAATAAAAATAACAGTATGAAATGTGAATGAACACTATTATTATATATTAGTGCATGAAATTCCTTACCGAAGAAAATGTTTGTAAGGATAATACGCAAACTTTTCCTACATTAATTGTGCACATGTGAGAGGCTCTCATTAACACAATAAGAAGCGATTTTCTTAGTGCAACCGGCATCTCATACCAACAACTGTTATAACTAATAAAATTAATTTTTCTTCTTTTACTTGTATAATTATTATTATTATAGGTTTTTAAATAAATAAAATATGAATATATACAAAAATACTTTTGTAAAAATAATTTACATATTTTCAGAGATTATGAAACTTTGATCCATTAATTTTTGGGCAGGGAAACTGTTTAGGAAGAAAAGACAAACCATCAATAATCCATAGTTGCCGAATTCTATGGCATCGTTCCTTTTATCCAAATTAATAATGAACTGTATAATTATAATTATTAGAAACAATTTTTTTATATTTATTTGTAATTTAAATGAAAAAAAAAATATACCTGTGATGCAACAAACACTAAAATTGCAGCATTAATTCCAATAATAAAGAAAAAGTACACAGAGTACACATTATTTAATTTATCTGCGAATCTGAAAAAAGAAAATTTCTTTAATTTAAATATTTTACAGCACAATCTATTTATTTTTTTAGAATTTAATACTTTTTTTATTTTGTACTCTTACGTTAATGCGTCGTTGTACTTGACAATACAAAAGCAGATTTCTTCATGTACTAGTTCGTTAGAACTTTTCTCTTTTGATAAGATATATTTACTTCCAATCCTCTCAAACCGATTACTGTTAAAAAGAATATTTCATTTAAAAATGATATATTAATTTCTCTGAGTCAACAAAATAGAATAAGAGAAAAAGAATTCTTTTTACGTTTTATAGCTTCAGACACTAGAATTTTATTAAATTAAAAATTATAACACAGGCACAAATACATTTTAAAAAAATTAAATAGTAACATTATTAATTTACCGATAAAAAAAGAAATTGAAATTAAAATCACATCGATTGAGGTCGCAAAAGTCAGTTAAAAAATTTTTAAAAACACTTATTGTAAATAATAAATGGATATCCAAAGTGTTAATTTATGCAATATTTTTGAAAATTTCACAGGTATACATGGTTTTTTGTTTGAGATATCAGAGTGGTTTCCAATGTATTTTTGTGTGCTTACCTATCACTTTAAAAATTAGTGGTATTATATTTATATATTTTTAATAAAAAACACTGAAATTGGTGAAGAAGGTAAGATTTTATTAAATTTGAATAATTTACTAATAAACTGAGACTCTGATTAGTATTTAATATTAAAATAAGAGTTTTATAAAAAAAATACAAGTTTGAGCTGAGCTCAATGTACCGAGTGATGAAATCATCATTAATATTAATATTTCATATAATTGCATGCATTATACAATAATGACAAATGGATTCCACGGAAGATATCTTATAGAACAATAATATTTTTTAATGTTGAAAATATTTTTACCCAACAGCTGCAAGGAGTCCACAAGTATGTTGCACAAGTGATAAATATATTGTATAGGCACAAACGAAAATTGTTGAATTCGTATAGAGAAAAATTAAATTATAAGTTAATGCCAAATAAAAATAGTCATCATTAGAAGTTATATATTTTTCTGGCATTTGATATGAGTCTCGTGTTTTGTTGGAGTTTAAAATAAATGAGTAATAAATTATTGGTGCAACTCCTATAAGAGTATAAATTATTGAAGAAACACAAACGGCAGCTATAAATTTAAAAAAAATCTGATTTAATAACCCACATAGCACAATAATCTGCTGTAAAGTTAAGCGAATGTAGAAAGATGCCAATGCAGGTGTTGAAAAACATATGCGCAGATGTGTCAAATTTTTTGTAACGATTTTCAAGCAAATATGTTTAATTTTTAAAACTTCGTCCACCTTATCAGATCCGCCATTTTGAATTTTGAAAAATAGATACCGGATTCATAATCGCAGCGACCACGAAAACCCCTGAGTAATGATTTAAAAGCGAATCCGCACGATTATTTAAAAATTCGTCTGCAATTTTTGGATCTGCCATTTTTAATTTTAAAAAACTGACTTTAAATTTGCGGATCAGCGACCCCAAAAACCCCCCAGTAACAATTTTCAAGCAAATATGGTTAATTTTTTAAAATTCTTCCGCCATTTTGAATTTTCAAAATCTGACGTCTGATTTGTAATCAGCAACCCCAAAAGCGACTTTTTGTGGTTTATTATTGTACCCTAGAGTGTCAAAAGATGAAATATTTTTTGCAATTATATTTGCAAAATATTGAAATTATAATTTAGAATTAAAATATTGAATATTCTACAATTAAATCTTGATTTTTATGGAATTTAAGCAGCTGGTTCCCTCAGACCCAGGTCAGGCACGTGAGGCTTAACCCATATCCCCTTTCAGCAGAGTATAATCTGCTATGTGACAATTATTTTAATAATATTCAATGAAGATATAAAATATATTAACCTGCGTATATGTAATTAATTCTTCTTCCTTCTTCGGAAAATTTTTCAAGTAGTTTTATCTGTGGTTCATTATACCAAAGGTTCCAATCATGTTTAATTTGTACAAATAGTTTAGTTATCTTTAACAAAAAAAAATTAATTAATTCTCAATATAACCGCTGATAGCAAAATCAATTAATGAATTCCCACGTGAAAATATTCCCGGGAGTTGATTCCCGAGAAATTCCCGGGAACTGAGCAGAATAAAGTTTTCTAATGTAAATTAAGTTCCTACGAGATGTTCTGGTTAATTCTAGTTAATTTCATTGAGCATCCCACGTTAAAATGTTTTCGTGAGAACTTTTATGAATTTCATGGGAATTTTTCATAAATTTTCCAAATAAATTTCAGTTTCCGATTGACCTATTTTGGATCTTTTTTCTGTCAAATAGAACAGAATTATTATAGAATATTCTAACAAAGTTTTAGATGTCTTTAAACGGCATCTATTTGCGAATTTAAAAACGTATTAAATTGAAAATTCTAAATTTTGAAAATGAGCAATCTCTAGACGGTAGAAAGTGTTCATGTTCCTAATGAACACAAAATGTTACTCTAAATGAACAGTGCAACACAACTTTACGACGATATTTTGATTTAATTAAATACTAAAAAATGTTTCTTTTTTAATTTTAATTTAGTAACTAGCGATGTATTCCTCGCTCGCTAACGCACGCTCGGTTAAAATTGTACTTATTGTTGTTTACTTATTGTAGTTTATGTATATTATATATATAATTTATGTTTTAAATTAATATATAATTAATATTGTATAAAATTTATCTTAATTTTGATCAGTTTCATTGAAGGATGAAATGACAATTGTTAAATATTAGATTTTTTTTATTATAATTATGACAACAATATTAATTATATTATATTATAATATATTTTTTTTATCTTAAATTATATTATATTATATTATATTATATTATATTGATGTAAATTGTCCCACAAACACATGTAGATTTTGCAAATTTTTGAGAAAAATATTCGTAATAAATCGAAATACTTTTTAAAATATCGGTTTTTATTTTTATTATCTATAGTAAACCGTTATAAAGAGATTCTTGTTTGATTTTACATATATTACTAGTTCTCCGGAATAATGATGTATTTGAATTCAATAATAATATTGTTAAACGAATGACAGGTGAACCTAGAGAATATTTAAGTATAGATTCATCTGAAGAAGATGAAAAGTGTGACACAATAACTAACTTAATACCAATTGAAGTATTAAATAGTTTAACTCCAAATGGACTTCCTCCTCACAAATTAATATTAAAGATTGGTGCAATTGTGATACTTTTAAGGAATATTAATTTAGAAAGAGGTCTTTGTAATGGAACAAGACTAAAAGTTATTAAAATGGGAAGTTTTTCTATTCATGCACAAGTAATAACGGGAAATTATAAAAATGAGATTGTAATTTTGCCACGAATTACATTGTCACCGTCTAACGAAGAAATACCATTTCAAATGTCAAGAAAGCAATTTCCAATAAGGCTTGGATTTGCTTTAACAATCAACAAATCTCAAGGCCAATCTTTCCAAAAAGTAGGCATATACCTTCCTTCACATGTTTTTAGTCCGTGACAATTATATGTTGCTTTATCAAGAGTAACTTCAAAATATAATCTTAAAGTATTATTATATAAAAATTCAAGTATTACACATAGCGAAAAAGGAATAAAAAAAAGATAGGCAATGAAAAAGAAATTTATGTATGAAACATTGTTTACCAAGAAATATTACAATAATATTTAACACATGTTTTAAAAAAATTCGACTACGAAGAAATCTACTAACTCTACTTTATATATAAATTAATTCATTGAATTGGAAATGGCTGCGCTGAACTGTAACGGCAGCGCCATAAAAAAATAATATAATTATTATTATACTGATCATATCGCATAGAAAGGATTAAAAAACCATTTAAAAGAAAAAAATATATAAAATATGCTCCCTCATTAACAAAAATATATAAAATATAATCAAGTAATAACAAAAACTGTAAACTGGCTGCGCTGAGTAGTAACGGCTGCGTAACATCAAGAAAATAATATAATAAATTATAATAATTTATTAATAACATCACTCATATAAAACTAAATTATAAAAAATTAATTTAAAAATTAATAAGAAATAAAACAACTTACGAAAATTGCAGAATGGATGCGATGAATAAGTTAAAACATATTATAACTTTACATTATTGTAAATGAAAATTAAGTATTAAAAATAAAAAAATCAATATTTTTCTAAGTCTCTAATTTTTTTGGACTTATAAGAAAAAAAAAATAGTTTGTAAGATTTTCTAACAGCATATATGAGAGATTATTTTTCAATCGCCCCAGCCCAAAAAGTCAATGTTCTGGGATTGGCTTCATGCTTTGGTAAATTGTTCTCCTATATGATAGTAATAAATCCCTAAAATATAAACTCATTAAAAACATATTTGTAGAAAGTAGAGGTGGTTGAAGTTTTGACGTTAAGGGTAACATTGTCATATTTAAATCCGTATAACTATGACAAAAGTTTATGGATTTTAATTTATCTATAATGAATTTTAATGCATTTTTCACGTACTTTTCACAAATGTATACGAAATTTAAAAAAAAAATTTTTACCCCTTTTTTTTCAAAATCAACCCTTATTTTTCGATTTTCACCCCTTCGGGTATTTTTTATTTTTTTTTTATTTTCATTGGAAAGCTGAGGTTTTTTCCCATGAGCTATGTAAATATGAAAATAGGACAACAATAATTTTGTGAGAAACAGAATATTAAAGTAGGCGGTGTCGATAAGGAGTATACCTGGAGACCATATTTGAGGATTTAGGTAGGCACCGCCTAATTTAATATTATGTTTCTCGCAAAATTATTGTTGTCCCACTTTCGTATTTACATAGCTCATGGGAAAAAACCTCAGCTTTCCAATGAAACTAAAAAAAATTTTTAAAAAATTCCCGAAGGGGTGAAAATCGAAAAATAAGGGTTGATTTTGAAAAAAAAGGGGTCAAAAATTTTTTTTTTAAATTTTGTATACATTTTTGAAAAGTGCGTGAAAAATGCATTAAAATTCATTATAGATAAAATAAAATCCATTAACTTTTGTCATAGTTATACAGATTTGAAAATGACAATGTTATCCTTAACGGCACCCTTATCGGCACCGCCTACTTTAATATTCTGTTTCTCACAAAATTATTGTTGTCCCATTTTCATATTTACATAGCTCATCGGAAAAAACCTCAGCTTTCCACTGAAAATAAAAAAAAAAAAATACCCGAAGGGGTGAAAATCGAAAAATAAGGGTTGATTTTGGAAAAAAAGGGGTCAAAAATTTTTTTTTTTTAAATTTCATATACATTTTTGAAAAGTACGTGAAAAATGCATTAAAATTCATTATAGATAAATTAAAATCCATTAACTTTTGTCATAGTTATACGGATTTGAAAATGACAATGTTACCCTTAACGTCAAAACTTCAACCCCCTCTACTTTCTACAAATATTTTTTTAATGAGTTTATATTTTAGGGATTTATTACTATCATATAGGAGAACAATTTACCAAAGTATGAAGCCAATCCCAGAACATTGACTTTTTGGGCTGGGGCGATTGAAAAAGAATCTCTCATATGCAAAGTATTTTGATTTATTTGAAAATAATTGAAAATAGATTTTTCAAGGACGGTGTCGAGGTCACGAGGTCGGTGTCGTTTTTCGAAATTTGTTAACTTAATATAATAGAAGATGTTTCGTTTTAAATTAAGAAATGTTAAAATTATTAAGTTAAAAACATTTGATTTTAATGACACTTAAAATTAGACACAATATTATAGGTTACTAACTAAAAATTGAAAAAACAACAATAAATAATAACAAATAATAATAAAAAATTGAAAAAATCAAAAAATTATTAAAAAATTGCAAAATAACCCTTTTTCGGGTTAAAATTGAAAAATAACCCTTTTTCGGGTTAAAATTGAAAAAAGATGTTGCATAAAAATAGTTTGTAAGATTTTCTAACAGCATATATGCAAAGTATATTGATTTATTTGAAAATAATTGAAAATAGATTTTTCAAGGACGGTGTCGAGGTCACGGGGTCGGTGTCGTTTTTCGAAATTTGTTAACTTAATATAATAGAAGATATTCACCTTATTGTTATGCTGACTTACACTCGATCAAATTTGACTATTTATCAATCCAACTAGCATGATAATGTTGAATGATTTCAGATATTGTAACTTATGCTATACTACTTAGTTTTAGGAGTACTTATGTACAAAAGGGCTTGTCCCGAATATTTGAATAAATAAATAAATAAAATAAAAATGAAAACATAAAATTATTTATTAATTGAGCATCAATATTCTTCGCAAAAAATAAACATTATTTATTTATTGATAAATTTTCTTCTGAGCATTTAATTGAATAAGTTAGTATTTCTTAAAGATTCGATTCGAGCCCATGTTAATTCTTATGGAGCGGTTCGAATTTTAAAAACTTGCACAGCTCTAAAAATAACACTTTTTCGGGTTAAAATTGAAAAAACATGTTACAAAAAAAAGCATGTAAGATTTTCAAAGTATTTTGATTTATTTGAAAATAAGTGAAAATAGTTTCTCCAAGGACGGTGTCAAGGTCACGGTGTCGGTGTCGCTTTTGGAAATTTGTTAACTTAATATAATAGAAGATTTTAAAAAAAGTTGAAATTTTACTATAAAATTCGCGATAAGAGTAGTAAAAAAAAATTAGGTTTCATTATTATTCATTCAGATTAATAGAGTGGGATCTAGTTTTATTTCGAGATTAAACTAAAATCATTCTTAAATTAATATGAAAACCTATTTTAATTTTTGACATTACCCAATTTGACACTATACTTTTTTGAACTATTACCTTTTCATCTTGAATAACAATATTCAATATTTCGATTGTACCTAATGTAACAGATGACAGTACTGAAGTAGAATAAACTACTGCATCCACATCTCCCCAATTGCGAACAGTATATAGAATCTAAAAGCAAGTAAACAAATTTAGAAAATTTTATAATTATAATCTATACATTTGATTCGCAAGTAAGTCCGGCTGTAAAAAGTAAATTTGCAAAATTATATACACCTACTGCTGAACGATTATAACATACATCTTTATATTTACAAAATAAAATTCCTGAAAAATATGACTTGTATATTATATTTTACAAAGTAGTGGAAATTTTGAAAAAAATATTTCACACTTCTATAAGCATCAGGAAAAGTACCAAGTACAAACAAAATCTATGATTCGGTAGTTCAAGAAGAATGAAAAATTATTTTTTAAAGAAAACATTCAGTTTAATTGGAGTCTTTTAAATATTAATTGTAAATTCAGTAGGAGACTTCTTTCTAAAAAAAATGACGTGTATTTTAAATTCAAACAAAAAAAATATACCAGTGGTGGAAAATTGCTAAATTCAACAAGAAAAAAAATAAATCGGCGTATAATTTTCTCTCCCTTTGATTGATGTGGCCAAAAACCGCAGGCTCTTAATAAAACTTGGTTGACTCTATAGAAATAATGATCGAGCTCCATACCTGCTCAACTATCGACAATTAACTGAACTGTGTAGAGTATATAGAGTATTGAGTCTATAGAATATTAAATAAATTTCATTTTACACTTCGTATTCTCTTCACGGTTATTAAAATAATTGCTGTAATTAAAGTATAGCTGCACGTTTATTTATTATTCTCAAGCTCCTGCGACAAGTAAACGTTTTATACTTTTGCATAATTAAATCGCGTGTGTCAAGTTTCCCTAGAATTTCAGACACACGATTTAAACTGAAATTAATGATTTTCTCTGCCTATACATAGAATACAAAGTAATATTGCGGATTTTAATTCTATTCTCTCCAATTATTAGAAACAATATATATTGATGTAATATAGTGGATGAACGTCCTTCGACAATCAAAATATTTAAATTTGTAATATTAAATATTTTTTCCTTTCATTATTTTGATATTAGAAATTGAGATTTTTTTGATTATTTTGAAAGTGAGGATATAAAGAAGACAAAATCATTCTTTCAATTTTCTTAATAAAGGAAAATAAGTATTACTAAGAAATTATAATTTTTTTAATCTACTTTTATTTTTCGTTCTTAAATCTAAATTTATTTTCGGCTAAATCAATTTTATTTTAGTCTTATGATTACGCATTAATGTCGGATTTACATATAAATCAAATAATTATATTAAGACGAATAGACAACTGTATTTATCGAAAGTGGCGCTAATTGAAGATTGATTATTCCATTTTTTGAGTCGACTAGATCAACTTCTTTAAAACTTCCACTCCTAAAAAAAAGAATTATTAATTTTTATCGATTTTAGTTTTATAATTCTTTTTATGATGTTAATTGCTTTTAAATATTCATTACAGTAATTTAATTACCTGTTATATATTACGACAACGGTTTCATTTTTTGGAGTTTGAAAAGCAACTGACAGTAGAGGATGGAACATTATCGAACTGTCTTTACTTGCAATTCGAACAGATCCACGAGGTAAAAATCTGCTAAAATGATGAAGAGCGTAATACATTGGTTGTTTGAAAAACTCATCAGTCTCTGGATTGACTATAATTGGAGAATCCACATTATTATTAATCCAAGTGGGTCCACCCGTTTTATCTAAAGCTAAATTCCAATCAATCCATCCTGTTGACCAATGTTGCAGATTCTAATGCAAAATCATGGATATAAAAGTTTAAATGTATTCAACATTTTCTGGATATCGTAAAAAATTAAAAATTAGTTAAATTTTAATTGTATCCTGTTGAAAATTCCTATGAACAAACATACATAGGATCCTATTACGAGTAAGTAGCATATGTTCCTCCGTTAGAAACTTTTAAAGTTTCCTTAACGAGTTCGTTCTTACGTCGTTACTAGTATATATATATTCCTACGTGTGATCCTTAGTATGTTGACCCTATTGAAAATTCCTATAAAGTTTCCCACATGTGATCCTTTAAAACGAATCTATTAGGATATAGTTTATATAGGGGAGAGGGTCCCAAGATGGACATTTGATATAAAATTTTCGTATAAGTATATATCACCTCGTGATTTTTTTTACTGATTTAGTTTGTTTAGATGAAGCTTTTTATATAAACACGGATCGGAAAGAATTATTTTTCTTCCTGTAACACATATCACGTAGATGTTTCGTTTTAAAAAGTTTTGTATCAGTTTTTAAGTTTTTATTTCAGTCGGTAAAATTATCTATATTTTTGATTTCGAATAGGTGCATATCGTAATAACCTCATTTATTTATCGTATAATAGTATTCTAAAATGATTCGGTTGACACTGTGTTTGTAAATAATATTTATTTGCTCCAAAAAAATGGGGTTATTGGTCCTAAGATGGACAGTCTGGAGGTCCTAAGATGGACATCACACCTTAATTTTATTTATTTTCAATGTTACAGTTTCTTAATATTGCTCTAAGCCTCATATAATTGAAATTTTTTCTGTTTCTACTTCGAAATTGTGTTGTTATCAATAGAGAATATGATTGCGTGTCATAACTGTCAGAGAGAAGTGCACTTAAAGTGCGCCAAAATCTGCGGACCCTGGTACGAATGTCCGAAATGTGACTCAGACAATTCAGCTTAGAACTGGATTTATTGTTAATTTCTTTTAATTAATTATAAAATAATTTATCTCTTATTAAATAAAATATAAATTAAATAAATTAGATTGGATAAATTAAATAAATTAATTTAATTTAATTATTCTCGTTAAAATTAATTTTCTTACAATATTATTTAATTTTTAACATTTAAAAAATGTTAGAACTTTTAAAAAATATAATAAAGAAACAGAAAATTGGTTTAAAAATCCTTACTTGATATTTTATTTTTATTTTGCTCGTTTTTTAATTCATTTTATGAAGGTGTCCATCTTAGGGCCACTTTTTTTCAAATCGAAATTTACAACAATTTGAAAAAATTCTTTAAAAAATGTTTGTTTGCAAATTAAAATGTTTTCTTTATGGCCAAAGGATACCTTATTTATTTTACTTTCATACGTTATGCACTATTTTTAAATATCCTAAAACGTTTGGATTCTTGAGCACAAAATCAAAACTATGTACATTTTGGGGCCCTCTCCCCTAGTTTTCTATATATTTTCCTACGTAGGATCCTACAAATGATGTCACAAAAAATAAAAATTAAAAAAATTTTTGATAATTTTTTTTTATTTACGTCATTGTTACCTTGCTTGTTTTTCAATTTCTAGTATTCTAAAGGGTATAAGTGCCCAAAATATTAGGCCCAATGTCTGGGATTGGGCTCAACATTTTTTGACAAATAAATTTTATAAAATCTCATCTTTTAGGGTTTTTGGGATCTCAGGATTAGAAATTCAAAGCTACTTTTCAAATTCGGCACAGGGCCCAATGTAAGATTCTGCATCCCAATGTGAGGACTACAGTAAAAAAAATTAGTTTCCATCCATTTCGTAATCGTTATATATGAAATTCTGGGCTTAGTCTTGTGGTACAAATTTCAAAAATATTGGGTCCAATTTGAAAATTAGCTTCGAATTTCTAATCCTGTGATCTCAAAATCCCTTCAAGATGCGATTTTTTTAAATATTTATTTATCTGTAGAAAAATTTTGGACCTAATATCTTGGATTGAGCCTAATATTTTGGGCTCTTATACCATATGTCTGAACGCAGAATTTCATGAGGTTTACGAATTTGATACTGAAAATTAGTGGTCTCATTTAAGAAAACTACTTTTTTCATTGTAGGGCCCAACTTTTTTGGTTTCGAAGATGTACATCTTTTTGTTTGGAACAACTTTTATCTTGAACATTTTTTTACGAAAATTCGTACTTTTCGAGATATTTGCAAGTTTTCATACTTTTGGAACACCCTGTATAAACTATATCCTAATAGATTCGTTTTAAAGGATCACACGTGGGAAACTTTATAGGAATTTTCAATAGGGTCAACATACTAAGGATCACACGTAGAAATATAATTGTGACGCTCCACGAGAGAAGGGACCTATCTCCGAAATAATATTAGGTTTAGTTTTCATGTACGGTGCACGGAAAACTGAGCCTAATATTATTTCGGGGATAGGTCCCGTCTCTCGTGGAGTGTCACATATGTATACTAGTAACGACGTAGGAACGAACTCGTTAAGGAAACTTTAGAAGTTTCTACGAAGGAACACACATGCTACTTACCAAGAGCAAGGTACGAAGGAACTAGTGAAAGAAACTTCAAAGGATACCACATAGTAACAAACTAATAAAGAGTACTGTAGGTACGAACTAGTGAAAAACACTTCAAAGGATATCATGTAGGAACACACACTACTTACCAAGAGCAAGATATGTACGTACTTGTGAAAGAAACTTCAAAGGATACCACGTAGGAGCAC
Source organism: Leptopilina boulardi (assembly GCF_019393585.1). NCBI lineage: Eukaryota > Metazoa > Arthropoda > Insecta > Hymenoptera > Figitidae > Leptopilina > Leptopilina boulardi. Next base: position 3,192,695 of record NW_026137909.1, read on the forward strand.
ACGGTGCGCCAGAAGGTGGCTTAAATAAAAATGAATTGGCACTTAAAAATTCTTTTTGGTTATGATTCTTAGATGAATAACAAACATTTCTCAATAGTTTTTAAAATCAGTTTACGTGCCCGAATTAAATAAAATTGAGTTTTTATATAAAAACAGTGTTTTATGGGGAATCAGAATTTATTTAATCTAATAAATACTGTAATAAATGATAAAATAATTACTTATTTTCAATTTTACATATAAATAATTATATTGCTGTAGTGTTTGTGTCCAATTTTAAAAAATTAAATTATAATGTTAAAAGAACGATTTTAAGAGTGTCAAAATTTATTTAAGAGAGTCGAATGATCTCTGAAATTTTTTTGGAAGAAGAGACCTTTAATTATCGCTCTATAAAAATGACACTAAACGTGAAAATGATAAACATTGATTTTAAAATACTTTCTTCTCGAAAGACGGACACTTTTTACAAAAGCAGCTAGAGATCCTTATCTTATATAAAATTCCTAATTCCGAAAGATTATGCGAATCCATACAAAAACACGATTGCAAAACGAAAAGTAATATAATGAGGGGTTCATTACCTCCTGCCGCCGTCAGATGGCAGCAGCATGCAGGGCGCACAAAGTCGCAGCTGTTATTAGATTACTTTTCTACTTTTTGTTTTGCAACCATGTTTTTCTATGGATTCGTACAGTCTTTTGGATTTAGGAAATTTAGAAGATGAGGATTTTGGCTGATTTTGTTAAAAGTGTTAGTGTTTCCAGAAAAAAGTATTTTAAAATCAATACTATTTCACGTTCAGAACGATAATTAAAGCTCTCTTCTTGCCAAAGAATTTCAGATACCGTTCGACACTCTTAATGCATAAATATAAAAACGAAACAAGAAAATAACTTCATTGTTAATAAATTTATATGAACCCAAATCTAAAACATCTATTATCTATACGCATATAAGTATACATTAAATAAATTCTGGTTCCTTATAAAGCACTATTTTTAAATATTTAAAACTATTGAGAAAAGTTTTTTATTCATTTTAGAACCATAATCAAAAAGAATTTTAAGTGCCAATTCATTTTTATTTAAACCTCCTTCTGGCGCACCGTGAGCAATCATTATTTAGCAACAAAAAGGTACGTACAAAATTTGTAAATGATCTTATTAAGGTTACCATGCAGGAACCTATTTAGGAACACTTTTATACAACATTTCGTAAAAAGCATCCCGTGAAGAAACACACACAAGATCATCTATCGGATTCACGTAGGATCTTACATTAAAAGTTGATTATAAAAGAACTTGTAGATGATCTTACACAGGAAAAATCGTGAGATACCCTGTTATAATTATTTTAAACATGTGGGAAACCATGATAGTTCACACACAAGTTCCTTACAGGATCCTTTACAAAAGGATCCTGTGTGATAAACCATATTCCCTCCATACGAGGGAACTTACGAAGGAACTCGAAATAGGATCCTGTGTGTGTTCCTTCACAGTAATTTTCAACAGGGATATTTAATGGAATTTAAAAAATTTTACCTCTATTATCTGAGTTACATAGGACTCAGCTCTGTCCCAGTTTCCAAGTCTGACCTTTGGATTTTGCCATGGAAAAGATCCTAAAAATGTGGGACAAAGTACATAAATTAAAAACTAACACAGAAAATTAAAAGGCATTAAAATAAGCTGCAACGCTTCTTATTTTAATCCAATTTTGCTTATTTTAATCCATTTTGGTATTAAAATAAGCAAAATTGGATTAAAATAAGAAGCGTTGCAGCTTATTTTAATGCCTTTTAATTTTCTGTGAATATACCATTGGTAAATTATTATTTAATTAAAATTCTTTTTGTTATTTCAATCAGAAGATGATTTTTTTTTATTGCAGATTGAGATATACTTTAAAAATTTCATCTTCACTATATAAACTTACCTTCACAGGATTCTGTTATTAGAAGAAATTTGTCGGGAAAATGATTGTGAGTAATATCCAAGACCTTGGCCGGAACCAATGAATCCCAATACCAATGAATGCCAATGCCACTAATATATTTTTCTGCAAGATTATTTTTAAAAATCAAATCAACAGACCAAGGAAGAGCGTATCTTTGATCATCAACAGTAATAATGAGAGTTTGATTATGTTGTGAATTAGCTAAGGATGGTCCCAAATTATTTGCAACCCAATTTCCAAGACCACTCGATGTCCATCCCATTGCATTGATACGATTGATAGGATAGTACGCATTGGATGGTTCATTACCAGTTGAAAGAGCCCACATTTCAAGTCCTTCTTTTTTATAATTATCCATAAATTTGAGAATATAATCCGTGTACACTTGATAGTATTCTTTTTTAAGAAATCCTATGAAAATTTAATTTAAAAAATAATTTATCTTTAGATTCTTCTGTTTTTTTTTTAAACAATTACTTTCATTTCAGGAATTAATTTCCATTGACAATTTTTTGTAATGCATTTAAATTAAATGCTTGATATGGAATTCATTTATATTTAATAGAAATTTATTAAAATTCAATGAAAATTTTATGAATTATGATAATTTGAAATGTTAGTTGGTTCTCTCATATTTTTTAATTACTATGAAAATTAAAATTAAAAACATAATATTAAATATAAATGTATAAACTATTTTTTCGTGTTTAATAATAATTGTTATATAGAAATTTACCGAAACCAGTGTAATAGTCATTGGTTTTCATCCATGCAGGAGCGGTCCAAGCAGCTGCCAAGAATTGCATCTCAGGATTTATCCTCAAAGCTCTCTGCATCAATGGAATTTTAAAGTCCATATCTTCAGAAGCAAGACTAAAGTTTCTTAATAGAGTATCTTTATTAATGTCATCGTATGTGTAAAATCTTGTCGAAAAATCGGTACCTCCAATAGGTACGCGTCCAATGTTGTATCTACTTCCATCTTCACCAAAATATGTACTGTAAAAATTAATCTATCTACATATTTATATAACTAATTTTGTCATTAAAATTTTCTTTAATTTAATTTCTATGAAATTATTATAACAAGCATGAGAATTATAATTTAATTTATGTTTTTCGTTCCTTTTGCCTTTTGTTTTCGTCTATAAAATTTAGGAAAAAAAATCTTTAAACTATTATAACTTTTAAAATAATTTAGATGTCTCATTACTTCTTTTTGCATTTGCAAGAGTTTTTTTTTATTTTTCTTTTAAAATCCGTTGGAAAAATTAAAAAATGTTCAAAATTAACAAAATGGCGGCCATTTTAATAAAAAAAATTGTAATTTTAAATTACTCAAAAACCTCACTTTTTTTTGCTCAAACTTTTTTTGTGGATTGTCTTCACCGTGAAGAATATTTTTTAATAACTTGTATCCAATTCTAGTAGCAAAGAAATAAATTTTTTTTTTTTATTATTTTTTAAGAAAAATTTTTTTTTCCCTTCTACGCAGAAATAAAAAAAAAGCAAATTCTGTTGCATAGTTAACTCTTTAAAATGTCGTCAAACCAGAAGGACAGCATTTATGCAATTGGGTGTAAATAAATATTATTCAATGTACCCATCCCAGGTGAAACGATTTTACGGAAACTACTCCACGGAAATTCCACACGGAATTCCGTAAAAATTATTTATATACGGAATTCTGCAAAAATTTCCGCAAAATTTTTGAAAGTTCTTTTGTAATTTTGCGAATTTTTTATAAGAATTACACACATAATCTCTATACAGAATTGCACAAAATTTTTGTTAGAATTTCACAACTGTACACTGAAAAAAATTTAGCCGAAATCCTCAACTACCTTTTGTTAATTGACTTGAAAGTAGTAAAAGTAACTACTTTTTTGGTTATTTTAACTATGTGCGTGTAGTCAATTTAACTATTTTTTATGGAGTTAAGAATTAGTAGTTAATTGTACTTAACAAAAGTAGTTAAATTAACTTCAAAAATTAGAACAATTACAAAATCTCCTTGACCCAACTAAATTCTTAGTTTTTTAAACTACTTTTTAATAGTCCATACAACTTTTTAAATTCAGTTAAGGACCTATTGAACTATGCAGGGTAGTTAAAAAGTAGTCAAATCTACTAGTTTTTTTATTGAGTGTATTTTTTACTGATTTTTTTGTAATTTTAAAATAACTGCTGGTGGATACACTGAAAAAAATTAGTCAAGAAATTCAACTACCGTTAGTTAGTTGACTGAAAAATAGTAAATTTCTTTTGGAAAACGTTTTATTGACCTCTCAAATAAGTTCGACTAGATATTAATTAATCTATCATAAATCCTATATTATATTCACCAGGAACATCATCGTCAACTAGTTTTCGTTATAGTAGCAGCAGTTATTTTAAAATCACAAAAAAATCAGCAAAAAATAAAGTTGTGGAATTTTATTGAAAATTTTGTGCAATTCTGTATGGAATTCTTCCAAAAAAATTTGCAAAATTAAGAAAGAAATACTTTCAAAATTTTGCGGAATTCCGTATAGAATTTTTGCGGAATTCCGTATGGAACTTCCGTGGAGTGATTTCCGTAGAATCGTTTCACCTGGGTATGCCTTTTCTTACTTGAATAAGTTTTCTTGAGTAGTTTCACTGAGATTTCTAATATTAATTCCAGCAGAGTCTGTAAAGGCACCGCCAAATCCTTTTATTTCCTGATATTGCAATTTATGATCAATTGTAATGGTTCTCGATGACGTCGAAGTATTACTCATTTTTCCTACTGTTAGGTCCATTCTGCGTCCAGATTTTGTTGATGAGTACCAAAGAAAACTTCTAGGTGCAACATTAGTTTCTGGAGTGGAATCGCAATATGTGGAGTTACAAACACAGACAATGCTGCCATCTCCAAAATAACGAGGAATACATTCATTGGCGGCTATAAACATTTAATTATAGATTAAATTTTCTAATCGGGAAATGTTAAACTGCAATTTGTCATTTAATAGCGAAAATTAGAGTCAAAGAAATAGGTCGCGGCTTTAAGACTAAAAGTTCAAAATAAAGATGTTTAGGTTATATAACGCGTTAGTTATATTGCTTTTATTCTTTGTAAAATGAATAATTCAATTTTCAAAATTTATGTGTCATAATTTATTATCATTACTATTTGATGAAATTTAATAAATTTCATTATTTCAAATAAGCGCGCGCTATTTTATCCTGTGGGTCAATTACGTAACTTTTTCCGGATTCCACGATCCGGATCCCACATTTCACATTCCATATTCCGGATAATACATTCCGGATCCCACTTTTCACATTCCGGATTCCGGATAATACATTCCGGATCCCACTTTTCACATTCCGTAATCCGGATTCTACTTTTCATATTCTGGATTCCACACTTGGAATTCCACTTCAAAAATTCCGGATTCCACATTCTATATTCTGAAAGTGGAATACGGAATGTGAAAAGTGAAATCCGAAATGTGGGATCTGCAATGTAGATTCCGGAATGTGGAATATAGGATCCGGAATACGATGTCTTGAAAGTGGTATCCGGAATATGGAATCCGCATTCCACATTCGAGATTACACTTTCAAAACTTTGTATTCCGGATCATATATTCCACATTTCATATTCCACTTTCCAGATCTCACATTTCGAATTCCACATTCCGGATTCCACTTTCAGAATTTAGAATCCTAAATTTTCGAAGTGGAATCCTAAGTATAGAATACGGAATGTGAAAAGTGGAATCCGGAATGTGAAATACGAAATGTGGGATCCGGAATACAGAATTTTGAAAGAGAAATCCAGAATCTGTAATACGGGATTTTGAAAGTGCGATCCGGAAAAAGTTACGTAATTGACCCCCTGAGCCATCAGTGGTTCTTAATGTTGAGTTACCGTCTATCGAGGCTATTTTGTTATTCCAGGGGCTATTATACACAACGCCCGTTTTTAAAATAAATTTAATAATTTCATTTAATAAATTGAATTTTCTGCAATTTTTTGTGAATAAATTATAAAGTAAGTATTAGTTTCAAAAATTTTTTACTTTTTTCCCAAATCAAATGCAAATTAAAAAGTTGGCCTTTACACTCAATTATTAAGCATATGTGATATATCTTATATTCATTAAGTAAATAATTATTTACCACTATTTATTGAATCTAATAAATGATTTTTTTTAATTTGGAACAATTAATTAATTTTGTTCATTGAAATAATTGGTTTTTTAATATAAATAAAAATTATTTGATAAAATTTTATTTTATCGGTTCAACTTCAAATAGTCAATTATTAATTAATACGAATAATTTATTATTTAATGCTTATAAAATACTTATAAAAATTTTTACGACGTCGAATCTTAAATTATCGAATTTCTATTTAGCAAAATTTGTATAAAGTGGATTTTATATTATGAAAAATTTTCATATCGAAGAATTTACATTTAACTAAAATTCGAATTAAAAGAATTTTTATTTAGCAGAATTCTTATGATGCACATTTTCTAATATTTTTTTTTAAATTTAAATTAATATAATTTCAATTTAACGAAATTGATTGGTGTATTTTATTGTATAGTTTATAATTGTAATGGTTTTTACCTAAAAACAAATAAATTGAATTGAAATTGAATTGAATTTAACGAAATGTATGTCTAGAAAAATTGCTAAAAAAAGAACTGAGTAGAATTTTTCTTAAATGAAAATTCTGTTAAATAAGAATTAGTTCTAATTAAAATTTTCTTTAATAAAAACTTTGTTAATTAAGAATTTTGTTAAATAGAAATTCTGTTGTATGTGGATTTATTCAATGACAATTCTGTTAAGTAAATATTTTTGATAAATCAAAATTTACTAAAATAAAAATTCTGTTAAAAAAATTTTTCTTTGTGTAATTTTCTTTTTTGACATAAATTCCGTTAAATTGAAATTGTATGAATTTGATATTCGATGTACCAGAAAATCTGCTTTATATAATTTTACTAAATAAAAATTTGATAATTTAAGATTCGACGCCGTAAAAATTATTTTAAATTAAATGTTGAGAATATTTATACATTCCCAATTAGTTTATTTATTTTACTTAAATGTTATATTTTTTATGATACATTATTTATATGGTTTAAATACATTTGAAATTAGTGGATAATAGACAGGTAAATGATTTAATGGTATCAAAGTAAATTTTATTTGATCAAAATAAAAATATTTTAGTGTAATTTAGGTCAGGAAAAAGTCAGTGAAAAGTCAGGAAATTTTTTCCTAGCAGTTGTTATAGTATTTTTCATAAAGTATTTGAGTTTTATGCAAAGCAGATAAATATTGTCAAAATTGACTTCTGATGATGTATTCGAAGTTTCCTACCTTTTTATTGTATACTAGCAAAATTAAACGCGCGCAATCGCGTCAAATTGAGTATTTAATTGTTTGTTATAAAGAAATTAAAGATTAATATTATCAATAATAATTTAATTTATTAGAATATTATTACATATTAAATGATAATAATGAAAATTATATGTTTACAGGCCTCGGATTATACGACTTTTTCCGACTATTTTCAAAAATACGACTTTTATCGACTTCTTTTAATAAAATGCGACATTTTTTTTTACATTTGAAAAAAAATGTAAATAAAATACACTTTTTTAGTATAAAATGTAGATCTTCTTCAGATCTTCTTCAATTCAATTATTTAACAAATTTTGAACTAAAATGATTCTTCACTAAATTAATTATTTTTAATAATTTTAATGAAATACATCACAAATTCAATTATATCAAAATTATTTTTCAATTAAAATTTTTATGAAATTTAACAATTGTTTATAATTTAAAAATAAAATATCACAATAAAATTGAATTAATTTTTAAAAATTTCAATTCAAAATAAACTAAAATTCAAATATTACCCGAAAATTTAATTCAAAATCAATTAAAAATCCAATAATTATCCACAATTTTCAATTTAAAATTTAATTATTTACCAAGTTTTCAATTTAAAATGAAATAAAATTCAATTATTTTCTAAATTTTCTATTCAAAATTAATTATCCAAATTTTCAATCAAAAATGAACTTAAATTAAATTATTATCCAAAATTTCAATTAAAATTCAATTACACAGCCACACAAAAAAAAAAAAGTACCCGGGCCGGGGAATGAGACCACCATTTCTTGATGTATTTTGATGCGCTGAACCCGAATCTGAAGTCCGTTTAGCTCCATCACGTCAGGATTTTGACATAACCTCAAAAAACATAGATGAATTTAAATGACAGGAGAAATTTTTTAAATAATGGCAGATCTGTTTGAATCTTGTTACTCGGGGGTTTTTGGGGTCGCTGATTACGAATTTAACGTCAGATTTATAAAATTCAAAATGGCGGATTCAATATGGCGGACGAATTTTTAAAAAGTAGTTGGATTTTTACGAAAATTGGTATCTAGGGGTTTTGGGAGTCGCTGATTACAAATTTATCGTCAGATTATTCAAATTCAAAATGGCGGATCCAATATGGCGGACGAGTTTTTAAAAAATAGTTGAATTTTTATGTAACTTGGCCGATACTGGGGTTCCGAGTCCCTGCATCGTAATACGTTTCCTACGTGTGTCTGCCATGACGGCATCAAAGCCATTATCCAGGGACTTAGCCGGATAGCGGACAAACTCCGTTGTCCACCGTCACCGCGTGGAGGTACCCTGGATGCAGACACATGTAGAAACATAAAGATATTTGACCACCGTACTATATCTGCCATTTTACATTTGAATAATCTGACGTTAAATTCGTAATCAGCGACTCCAAAAAACCCCATGATACCAATTTTTGTAAAAATCCAACTACTTTTTAAAAATTTGTCCGCCATATTGGATCCGCCATTTTGAATTTGAATAATCTGACGATAAATTTGTAATCAGCGACTCCCAAAACCCCTAGATACCAATTTTCGTAAAAATCCAACTACTTTTTAAAAATTCGTCCGCCATATTGAATCCGCCATTTTGAATTTTATAAATCTGACGTTAAATTCGTAATCAGCGACCCCAAAAACCCCCGAGTAACAAGATTCAAGCAAATCTGCCATTATTTAAAAAATTTCTCCTGTCATATAAAATCAGCTATGTTTTTTGAGGTTATGTCAAAATCCTGACGTGATGGAGCTAAACGGACTTCAGATTCGTGTTCAGCGCATCAAAATACATCAAGAAATGATGGTCTCATTTCCCGGCCCGGGTACTTTTTTTTTTTTGTGTGGCTGTGTTATTTCCCAAAATTTTCAATTCAAAATGAACTGAAATTCAATTATTTTCCAAATTTAAAATCAAATAAAATTTCATTATTCTCAAAAATTTAAATTCAAAATTAATTGAATTTTCAATAATTTGAATTTAAAAGCATCTAAAATTTTCCATCGAAATTTTTTATTTTTGAAATTTAATAATTTCAATTATAACTCTAAGGAAATTCAATTATTTTTAACTATTTTAATAATATTCTTTGCAATTTCAACTATCTGAAACCATTTTCCAATTAAAAATGATTTTCAAATTATTGTATTTTGTCCGCATTTTCTAATAAATTTTTAGTGAAATCATCTAAAATTTTAATTACAAAACACTTAAAGTTTCAATTAATTTCAAAAATCTCAATTTTAAATCTTTGAAAATTCAATTAAATTTAAAAAATGTTTTCTAAAAATTGTTTGATAAATTATTTTTAGTTCTGTAAAATTTAATAATTCTTTGAAAATTAACAATATCTTTTGAAATTTAATTATTTCTAAAAATTTCAACTTTAACCCTTCGAAAAGGATTATTATTAAAAAAAAAATTTTTTTATTTAAAAATCTGTAAAATATTTTTGTTAAAATAAAAAACAAATCCACTTTTTTTTGGAATATAAATCGACTAAAACGACTTTTTGTGTCTTTAAGTTGATTAGAGGCCTGTGTTTTTATAATTAATATTTAATAGGTATTCGTTGGCCCCTGGTACCTTAAAAATTAATTTTGAAAAATAAATTTTTTTCAAATTACTCTCTTGTACGAAATTTTCTGGCGCATCTTTTTTCTCATCATAAATTTTTTGTATTTGTATACAATTTTTGAATGAATATACAACTTTAAAAAAAATTTCGTTGGTAAACGTTGTGTACTTCAGCTTCGTGAATTGAATTTTGGAATTTGGAATTTTAAAGAAACTTATTCCGAAATTTGGAAACACAATTATACAACTTTGGCAAAAATGAGAAAAAGAATTGTCAAAATTTGACACGTCATAAGATTACTATTCAAAAAAACACGTGAAATCAGAAAAGGCCAACTTCAAGTTAGGACAGAAGGACAGACCAAGCATTTTATTATTATATAATTTAAGAGAAACGTGTAAAAAACGAAAAAAAAACAGGATACTCTGGGTAATTATGAGCATACTTTAAAAAATCAGTTATTTATTAAAAATTTTGATTCACAGAAAAAAACTAATCTCAAATTGAGTACGAAATTTATACTCAATTTGATACGTATTAAAAATGAGACAAGCAGATGGCGTCACGTTCTATGTCATTTAACATGAACTCATTTTGAGATGCAACAAATATGAGTCCAACTTTGTTCTGCATTGTAACATATAAATAATTTTAAAGTGCATTACTTTTATACGTTTTTATGATACTTTTATGTATGAAAACTATAAATATGTAAATTGCATTGGATGCAAAAGTAACACTTAAAGAAAAGTAACTATTCAACTTTCAAGTTTATTTTCACAATTTTTTCTTAAAATAACTTAAAAATATTATAGGAAACCATCCCTTATGAAAATTCCTTATAAGAAAATAATGTTAAAGCTGAAATGTTTTCAGTATAATGTTTTTTGTATAATATTTTCGCGATTATAGGTAATTTTTTATAAGAAATTCATTATAAAAATTTTTTTTCTCAAATAATTATAAAAATATAATTATCAAAGACTCTGTAATTAAATCATTACAATTTTATAATTATGAAAATGTAATTATAGAAAATAAAATTTTTCACGTGCAAAAATTAATATATTATAAAATTAAAATTATAAAAATTTAATTACAGAAATTAATTAATTTTATATTTTACTGATAACTATATATAGTTTTGTAATTTTGTATTTTACTGATAACTATATATAGTAATCAGTAAAATACAAAATTAATTAATTTCTGTAATTAAATTTTTATAATTTTAATTTTTGCACGTGAAAAATTTTATTTTCTATAATTACATTTTCATAATTATAAAATTGTAATGATTTCATTACAGAGTCTCTGATAATTATATTTTTATAATTATTTGAGAAAAAAAAATTTTATAATGAATTTCTTATAAAAAATTACCTATAATCGCGAAAATATTATAGAAAAAACATTATACTGAAAACATTTCAGTTTTAACATTATTTTCTTGTAAGGAATTTTCATAAGGGCACATTGTTTACTTGATCTAAAATATATTAATTTATGGTTTTTGAATAATATAATTTCTAAACTTTCAAATATAAGGTGCCTGTAATTGTTAAAAGATAATGTTTTAATTTTCTAATTTGTTTAAAAAAATTACTGTTTGCGCTCCTTTTTTTTTAATGTACTCTAGATTATCTATAAAAGAAATTCCATATACCCAAAAGCCATTAAAAAAATTTTCGCTCTACTTTATAGAAGAACAAACTTTGCTGTGTAGAATAGCCCCAACTGAGTATCATTATATGCATTACTTTACGTTACTACAATTTCGACAAAAAAAAAAAAATTTTTTTTGTTAAACTACAGGAAATCTTCAAAGTTATGTCCACGACCTAAATCAATAGTTACATTTTTTTTTAATTCTGAACTTTGGTGAAGCGTAGAGTAAAAAAATGTCTTTTTCCTGATCATAATAGCCCCAGTTGACGGTAGACGAAACCAGAAATTTAAAATCGGGAAACCGGACGTTTTATAGAAAACTGATTTTTAATTTTTAAAAGTAGTACATGCGCTATTATATAAGCGTTTTATAAAAATAAATAAATAATTCCTTTAATAAAATAATTTTTGACTTAATTAAATTTTATTTATTTCAAAATAAAGAAATTATTGGTTTAAATGCAGTTTATTTGATTTAAGAAAATATTTATTTCATAAAATAGTTGCAACACACTGAAAAAATTATATTATTCTAATTTTAAGAATAAAATATGTGTGGAAAATATTCTTAAAATTTAGAATTATAATTTTTTCAGTGTAAGTAATCGATTATTTGAGACAAATAAATTTTTGTTTTTCAGTGAATATATAAAAATATATTTAAAAAAATTTATGATTGTTAAATAAAATTGAAAGAAAGAATTTACCTGCTAGTGAAAATAAGGCGAGGAAACACAGCACGAGCATCATGATGATGTTTTCAACTACAGACTGCTTTTGGGAACAAAAAATGTAAAACTGTAACATTTATTTAAATATATTATATCGAATATAATTTAAATACATAAGCATTTGTCCATGACTATGTAGGGTACTATGACGTTTGTGAGATAAGAATTTATCATTAATATATAATCAGTAGAATTTTCTTATTTTTTTATTCCAAAAATTTTTGGCGAAATATGTTTTTTTGGAACAGAAAGCACTATTTCAGGATAATTAGATTTAGTTACATATACACAGAGGGTGATTTTTATGTTCCGGAATCACTAAAAAATTTCTTTTTTAAATTATTTTTATTTTTATTTTTATTTAAACAACGAAAAAAAAATTGAGAATAAAAAAAAATTTTTTAGGGGGTCTGGAACATAAAAATCACTCTTTATATGTATTGAATTATTACTTTTTTAAACTTTTTTACAATAAAAAATTATACATGTACTAGAGGAAGAAATTTAAAATGAAATAACATAATATTTGTTTTGTTTCTTAAATTACATCAAATGAAGATAATATAGATAAGATTGTATATGTTTTAAAATAAGAAGATTTGCACGTGATATGAAAAAAAGTCTCCAAATAAAATGTAAAATAAAAATAAATTTATTAAAATAAGAGAATAAGAAGAGAATCTGTAAAATGAAAAGTCGAAATTGTGAATTAGAGAACAATTTTTTACCCACCCAAAAAATAATTGTCACAGATCAGCTGTTATATACAGAACTGTTACAAATTTTTTAAAAACATGAAAACATATTTTTTTTTAACGGTAATTTAATTTATTTTAATATAATTTCGTGAATAAATCAAAATGTTTTTCTTTGTATTCTTTTTAAATAAAATTTTTGCAGTTCTGAAGAGGACAGTAATTTGTTTAAAAAAAAGGGGGAATAGGGGAAATTTTATTTGAAAAAAGGGGAAAAATAGGATAAAATCTAAATGTATATTTTCCTTAATCAAAATGCTTTAAAATTGTTTTAAATTACACTACCGGTGAAAATTTTGAGACCACCCCCAGATAACAAACGTGTCTGGCACGTTACAGGCACAACGAGCGGCGGACCGTGTTCCTGCTGTAACGTACCTTTTGTGCCACCTACTTTATGACAAGACCGACAGTGCCAGCATCGTGCTCGCAATATTCCTGACATATTATCCGGATCTTTTGTCCAGGATATATCTGCCAATAGGCTTGTTTAAATTTCCGTTTTTGAATCTTCATTATAAATAAAAAAAGTATTACTTTCACTAATAAAATTAAATAATTTATAAATAAATTAATTTTTATTGATATTTTATTTTTTTGTAGTGATAAGCAAAACAAGTTTGCAATAATTTTTTTTATAGTTCAAAATATATAAAAATATAAATAAAAGAATAAATCTAGGGATAAGAGAAAATAACAAGATTTATTAAAAAATAATTCACAAATTTTTAAAAATGTAGAATACTTTTTAAAATATCTAAAAAATCATGAATACAAGATTTAAAAAGTAAAGTAAATTATCAAAAAGATGAGAAAAATATAAGCCAACAAATTTTTAATAAATTAAGCAGTTTAATAATAATAAAAATCCTAATAACTTAAGTTTTGTAAAATACACTATAGAAATGTTCAGAAAAGAAAATTCTTAAAATATAAGAAAGTTAAGGAGATTATTCATAAAATGAAGGAGTTTAAAAAATGTAAGAACAAAGCTTTAAAGAACGAAAAAAGCTTAAAATATTTAAAAATGCCCAAAACAAAAACTAAACAGCTTTAAATTTTAAAAAAATTATGAAATGTTAAAAATTGTATAAAATAAAATGTTGTAAGAAAATAAAAGAATATATAAACGAATATAAAAAGAATCTGAAAATTAAAAAAAATTGAAATGATTTACAGAAATATTTTTAAAAAATTAAAGAAAATGTTATAACAGAACGAAAAACTATTGAAATATAGGAACGATTGGGAAATTTGTAAAAATACAGGAAAAAATGCAAAAAAAAACTGACTAGAATCTATTAAAAAAAAAATATAAGGAAAAAGTTATTCAGTTTAGAGAAGGGACAACATTTCTAAGAAATGAAAAAATTATGAAAAACTATAAAATTTATTAAATGAGCAAAGAATGATAAAAAATTATAAAGGAACTTAACAACAAAATGAGAAAATAACGTATAAACACACACAGCACATGATATTTTCTAAATATTTCTGAAATATTTCATTGAAATTTTGAAATATTCCAATGTAAAGTCCTTGAAATATTGCTGAAATTAGGGAAATGTCCGCCTATAAGTAATATTACCGTGTAATTTTGCTGAAATATTTCATTAAAATATTATAGAAAAATTCCAACTTAAATGATGCTAAGGATCCTAAGGTGTTGAACATGTTAGAAAATAACGATTGATTTCGTATTTTAAAAAAGTTTCTAACTTTCTTTGAAATATTTTCTGAATATTGCAGAGTCTTCATTTGTAATATTGCAGGAGTCTTAATGTGTAATATTTCAGCAAAATTTCACGGCAATATTTCTTATAGGCGGACATTTTCCTGTTTTCATCAACATTTCATGAACCTTGCATTGAAATATTTCAAATCTTTCAATGAAATATTCATGAAATGTTTATGAAATATAATGTGATGTGTGGGAAAAAAAGAAAATCCTTAAAAAAATTAAACGATTAACTGAAAAGTTTTTAAAAATTGTACTAAATATTAAACAAATAAAAATTCATGAAACGAATTGAATTAATTGAATAATAAATTGAAAATTGGATGGAATAAATTTAAAAAAACTATGAAAACTTTTAATAAAGGTAATAAGTTTGACTTCGAAATATTTATTTTGTCTTACTTTAACAAAGAAATAAATTAATGAATTAATAAAATAAAGATAGATTTAATTATTAATGTTACATTGAGAATTTATATCGATGGCTCCTAAATGAAAACACGTTATTCGCGAGAGCAAACAAAAAACACCCTTATTTACGAAAAAAAATAGAAAACTCATCTGAAAATTTTGTATCCTAATTTTCTTAACTTTTGCTATGTTTTTATTTTAAGCCAATATCAAATGTCTAAATAAAGTAATTTAAGGATACAACGTTAGTTTGACACAATATAAACGTTTAAATTAATTTAAATTTTAATGTATCATTCATACTTTAAAAATAACCATTAATTAAAATTGTAACATAGCCTTCAAACAACTGTCATTTTGAATAAGATGTTTTCTATTTGTTTTTCTTAATAAAGTGTTTTCTATCTGCACTCGCGAAAAACGTGTTTTCATTTAGGGGCCATCGATATAATTTACAAGAATAATTTTAGAATTTCTTTTCTAACTTGTTTGCTACTTAAGTTTGATGAATTCGTAAATATAATTAATCATTAGTGAAAAATTTATTATTTTAATGAATATAATATATATTGCATTTAACAATCATGCGATTATACGAATATTCTTAATAACACAAAAAATAATCATAGAATATCTTGAAAATTATTACAATCTATATAATAATATTCAAAATGTTTGATCTATTTATAATAAAAATAATTAATTCTAAGAAGAATATTTGAATAAATGAAATTTTGAAAAACAATAATTTTAAATAAAAGTATTTTATAGTTCATTTTTAGGACAGAATTCTTGTAAATAAAAGCAAGTGCGTTGATAGATCAGTTGGTTAGGCATTAGGTTTAGTTTGCATTAGGTCGCGGTTTCGATTCCCCTTGCGTGCATGAGATAATTTAACTTTAAGATAAGTATTGTAAATAATCATACTGAATTAAATATATGCATTTGCGTGATTAAATTCCGAAAACAGCTCATTTTTTACTAATGAAATATTTTTGAACACTATTTTTTTTAGCTATTTAATCAATGAGATGGTTGATTATCTGATAAAAAAAGTTACCAGAGCACATTTTCAAAATGTTAATCAGCACGTGTAATTTTTTTACTGAAATTGTTTAAATAATCATTAAACGTATCTACATAGACGCAATTTCAATTTTTATTTTAGTAAAAAACATTTTCTGTACTTTAATGGATCGGACCGCGGGCGGGCGATATCGCCAGCAATGGCGCGTACATTGCGCTGCTTATGTGCCGGCACGTTGGTCCGATCAATCGGACTGAGGTCCGGCACACGGCCTGCTATTATGCAGGCATTTTGTTATCTGGGCCCATTTTCTTGATAAATAAAAAACATCTTAAAACATAGAAAGTATAGAAACCAACATTTTTTTTCCAAATTTTTCAAAAAGGTGATAAATATATAGAGAAAAGTGAGATTTAAAGAAGAGATTTTCCCAGTATAGTAATAGTATAATTAATTTTTTTTTTTAAATGTCATTTTCAATTTTTTATAAAAATGTGAATTGCATACATCTAATAAATAAACGCTTTTTATTTTTTAAACTTATTTTAAAATTAATTTTCCACAAAATGAAAATAACTTCTAAACTAATTTTTTTCTTGAAAAATGCAAGTAATTTTTTATTTTATCAAACTGAAAACCGTCTTGTAAAATATACAAAAATTGATTTTATGTATTCGCACATTTTTCAAGGAAACTGAAATTTTTAATTTATTTAAATTAAATTTGTTTAAATTAAATTTTAAAATTAATTTTCTTTTAAAAAAAGAATTCCAAATTTTCTTAATTCAGGCCTCGAATTGACTTCAGAAAGAGAAACAAGTCGTTTTAGTCGATTTTCATTAGATTACAACAAAAATCGAAAAAGTCGATATTTTTTATTTTTAATAAATTTTATTAGTTAATAACTAACTGACAAATTTTCAAGATTTTAATTCAGTAAGACAAATTTTGAAAAATAATAATTTAAAGTTATACTTTAAAAGAAGAAAAAATTCCAAGTCATTGTACAAATTATTCGAATTCAGAATTTTGGCATGTTTTAAATAATTAAATTTTCAAAGAAATTGATGAAAATATTATTGAAAAAAATTAATTTATTCATTGAAATTGTAAATTTGAATTGCTGAAAATTATTGACAAAATTTTACACAGTAATTAAATTTTAAAGAATTTTTAATAAAAAGATTTTAATTTTTGAAAAATTTTATTAAAATTATTGAAATAATTAATTTAGCGAAAAATTTAAAAAAAAATTTTTTTAGTACTCGAATTTGGAAGAGATATATTTAAGTTTTTCAGAAATAATTAAAATTTCAGGAGATAAACAAAAAGAATTTTGGTAAATTTGAATTTGAGGAAGATTTTTTTACAAAGTTCAGAAGATAATTGAATTTTAAAAAAATTTTAATTTAGAAAAGGGTTTCTTAATGGAATTTTTGAAGACTTCGATTAAAGTTATCAGAAATAATTAATTCAACAAAGAATTTAAGTTGAAAATTTGAAAAATTATTAAATTTTAAAATAGTTGCAGTTACTGAATGTTATTTTGCATTTTCATCCCAAAAAAGGGTTATTTTGAAATTTTATGCAATTTTTTACGAATTTTTGGATATATACCTTTAAAATTACTCTATTTTTAAAAAGTTACATATAAACAATTTTTTTCAATTTTTTTAAATTATTTATTGTTGTTTTTTAAATATTTAGTTAGGAACCTATAATATTGTGCCTAATTTTAAGTGTCATTGAAATCAATTGTTTTTAACTTAATAATTTTAACATTTCTTATTTTAAAACGAAATGAATTTTAGAAAAATTTGTATTGAGAAAGTGTTTTAAATAATAAAATTTTCATAAAATTTCAAAACAAATCGATTTATGTATATATATAAAGTTTACATTTTACCAATATTTATAAAATTGATCGGGTATTTTTATTTTTAACATTTTGAATTTTTTTAAAACTAATAATATATATTTATCATATGATGAGGAAGCTAAATGGTCATGAAATGAACAAATTTTTAACTTTTTTAAATGAATTAATATTTTAAGATTTTTTTTATTTTCATATAGAACAACAATTTACCAAAGTATCAAGCCAATTCAAGAACTTTTAATTTCTGACTGGGCCGATTGAAAGATAATTTCCCCATATATATACAATTTTTTTTTAGTTCTTCATCAAGAGCAACATGAGAGGTAGGTTTTTAATATATTTTTATATTTTATTTTTTTTAACACATAATATATATTAATATAGAATAAGAAGAAAATTATTTTGCGTTAAAATAATTTTTCAATGAAAATTTTATATGGAATGGCCCCCACTTGATATTTTCAAAATACCTAATTTTACCATCACTAAACGTTACTTTAGGCCTAGAATGAAATCTCTAATCGTAAATCTTAAGCTTTTACATGAGAGAGAAAAGGATAGAAATGTCTTTTGTCCTTTTCTCCCTCATGTAAAAGCTTAAGATTTACGATTAGAGATTTCATTCTAGGCCTAATTTCAATAAAAAATAAGGTTATATCAAAAAATACGCACATGGCAGTCATGGCACTCTATTTCATACAACATGCGTAATATGACATCTTCAGTGCGTCCAGTCTACACATTTCAAAATTCTATTATTTACCGATAGAAAGTACAACTTTTTACAAAAAAGCACAATTTTATCAATTGGAGCAAATTTACTAAAAAAAAACTAGTTTATCAAGCAAAGATATGTTCATCATAAATCACAAGCTATACTTTAGCGATAAGTAGTAAATCTGCATTATCGACAGTCGCTAACTAGTTACATGCATGAATGTATATATATATATATGAATAATATCATAGCGTTCATTCATTTCCGCGATCGGAAGATTCACGTTTCGGAAAATTTAATCTCGTAATTTATTGTTGTTCGGTTAAATACGGTCATAAAAGATTGTAGTGTCAAGCAGATAAGGATTATATTTAAAATAACTTTTTACTACTTCGTTAATTCAATTGTTTCACGGCATGGCACCGGATTTTATTTTAGATATACCCAGATTTAGAGTCGCCATCATTGTTCTCATACTCAAGATACAATACGGGTGAAAATCTAGGGAAATTACTTGAAATCACCAATCTTTCTATTGATTTCGAGTAATTTCTCTAGATTTCCGCCAAGATTGCTTTTTAAAGAAATTTTCGGCAAAACAAGTGTGAGTAATGTATAATTGGTGAATTATAAAATTTAAGAAAAAAAAATAATTATTATTTAAAATTAATTATGAAAGGGTCAATTTCAATATAAATATTATTTTATCAATGCCCTTAAGTGTGTCATGATATTTAGTTATAATGGTTAGTGAACTGACATATATCTAAGAACCTTAGGTAGAAATTTCCCTAGGAAGCCATCTTGAAAGCGGAAGTAACCCTTTAAAAAAAAGGGCTTAAAAAAAAATTCCCGCCGGCATAAACTTCCGGTTTAGTACCATATCATATTAATCTAGGGAATTTTGTCATAATCCATATTATAAATGAATTTGCCCTAGAGAATTTATGAAAATATTATTTCAAGTTGGCAGTAATTTATTTTTATTGTTTAAAGATAATTTCACACACCGGTGACTAAAATCGGCTTTAAATCTATTTTTCAGGTATCCCACATTATTGGAGACAAAAATTGCAGACATGGATTATTAGATTTTTAAAGGAATCAATTAATTCAAGTAAGAATTTATTGTCAACTAATTCTTTCTTAACTATTGTTTTCCGAATCTTAGACTTTTTTTTCTTCTTTTCATTTATGGGAAATCTAACCTCTGAAAATATTCTTCATTGTTTTATCTTTTCAAATATAAAATATATTTAAATTTTTCCCGCGAAAAATTTTAAAGGTAAATTTACAAAGAAAATAAAAATTATTCTTTTCAGTTCTTGAGATTATTTTTTCATTTAATAAATCTTTAGTATAATTTTTTTTTATTTTCGGCTAATGGCAGTCGATAAAGTAGAAATTTACCTATACAAGTATTTTCGATTGATCAATTAAATTTGGAATGATTTATTTTGTAATTTTCAGTTTATAGATTTATAAAATTCAATAAATAGTAAAAATTTAATAAATTTAAATTTTTTTCTATAAATTAAACTATTTTAATAATAAATTTTAAAGACTAATCATTTTTTTTTTGGCGGTAATTTCAAATAAAATAAAATTTTGAATTTAAATATAATTCTAATTCATTAAAAGATTTATTTTTAAAATTTTTTTCTGAAATTTACAAGAAAATTGAGTTTTAATATGAACTGTATGTAAATAATTTTTTTATTTTATTTTTTCCTTCGATTTATCTAAGATTGACTTTTTCTCAATTATAATTTTATGTAAAGAAAAATTTCAGAGGTTCGAAACAAGAGTTCGAACGCAACCCTGAATTTCTCCATCGTAACGCCATCTATTAACAATTATTCAAAACTACAAATCAAAAAAAATTAACAGATAATCTAATTTATTGTACAAGTCGTGGTACAAGTTCAGAAAGAAAAAATAATTTTTAAAATAATAAAGTAAATAATAAATTAAATTAAAAAAAATTTTTTTTTTTACTTACATTTGATATAAAATTATTGTATTTCTTTATTTTTCATAAAAAAGAGAAAATTAAATTTTAAAAAAAATTATTTTAAACAAATCTAATTTTTTATTTTTGAAATAAGAGTTCATTAATTAAAAATTACTTACATATATAGGTAAAGGGTGGAGTAAAACACAAAAATTAATTAAACTTCACGTTTTCTTGTTTTTGAAAAAAAAAATTTATTGAAAATTTTTTTGTGAATGTGTTATAATAATTTTTAACTTTTTGAATCAATTAAATTTGAATTTACAATTTGTTAAAATTCATTAAATTATTAATAAATTTAATCATATTAGATAAATAATTGAATTATCAGTTAATAATTTTGATAAATTATTATTTATTTGAGAAAAAATAAATTAATTACAAAATTACTACCTAATAAATATTATTTATTATTTAATAAATTTATAAAGAAATTTAATAAATAAATAAATAAATTAGAAAATTTCTAATAAATATAAATATTCTTTAATTTATCAGTTATAATTTAATAAAAAAAAATTTTAAAATAGAAATAAAAAATTTATTTTATGAAAATAATTAACTTATTAATAAAATTTTTATTAATATTATTGTAAATTAATATGTCATGATTTTGTTAATTTTTCATTAAATAAAAAAAAAATATCAATATTATTTATTATAAATCTTAGTAATTAAATTTTATTTAAAAAATAATTGAATAATTTTTAAAAATTTCTAGTAGAAAATTTTTCAAATTAAAAAAAATTGAATCAATTTAATTGAATTTTTTAAAATAAAATAAATAAAAATGTCACGTTTGATGCAAATTTCTTGTATACAATGAAAATATGAATATTTAATAGTATTTTATTTAATAAATAAATAATTTATAATAAATAATAATTCTAATAATAATTAATTACTGTTAAAAATTAAATTAAAAAAGATTTTAAAAAACTTTATTATTTAATATTTATAATATTAAATTAAGTATAAATACATTAAACTAAAATTATAATAAATAAATATTATTTTAAATATAGCATTTTAACATAATCGTTGATAATATTAAATAATACATTTAAATAATTATAAAATAAAAAAATTATTAAATGAAAAAAATTATACACCCAGAGAAAATATTTCTTTGATTTAAAGAAACCAGTTTCTTTGACTTGTTTTCTTTAATTCAAAATTAAATTTTCTTTGAAACAAAAAAAGTTTCTTCGATTCAAAGAAAATTTCTTTGATTCAAAAAAAATGTTCTTTGAATGAAAAAAAATTTTTTGCATTAAATCGAAGAAATCCTAACATTGATATAGGGTCAAAGAAAAATTTAATTGAATTAAATAACAAATTTCTTTGAAACGAAGTTAATTTTTTTTTGAATCAAAGATAATTTGTTTGAAATAAATAAATTTTCTTTGAATCAAAGAAAAATTTGACAAAGAAATTGATTTCTTTGAATCAAAAAAATCTTTTTTCTCGATGTATAATTAAAATTAAATACACCCAAAGAAATGTTTTATTTGAACTAAATATAATATATTTGAGTTAAATAAACGTATATTTGTCTTATAGCCTACTAGTCTATTTATTTGACGTAAATTTTTATTTTATTTAAATCAAATAAAAATTTATTTAAATTAAATAAAAATTTATTTGAATCAAATAAAAATTTATTTAAATTAAATAAAAATTTATTTGAATCAAATAAAAATTTATTTAAAATAAATAAAAATTTATTCAAATCAAATAAAAGTTTATTTAAATTAAATAAAAATTTATTCAAATCAAATAAAAGTTTATTTAAATTAAATAAAAATTTATTTAAATCAAATAAAAATTTATTTAAATCAAATAAAAATTTATTTAAATCAAATAAAAGTTTATTTAAATCAAACAAAAGTTTATTTAAATTAAATAAAAATTTATTTAAATCAAATAAAAACTTATTTAAATCAAATAAATATTTATTAGACTGTGAGATTTTAACATAATTTTTTTTTTCAATTATTCAAATGAAAGTCAATTTTTTTATTTTTCATTGTAATTTTTTTTTAATTCTTTATTTTTAAATATTATTAATTTATTTTAAACTTATTAGAAACTTAATTTAACTTATTATTTATTATATTTTATAAAAGTTTATAAATTTTGTTTTTTTTTATATATATATTTATTATTTTTTAGTTCTTTGGAAAAAAAATTTTTCTAGTTACTTTTTATTTTTAAATAATGTATTATTTTTTTTCTGTATTATAAAATTATGTCTGTATTATTGGGATAAAAATTTTTATACAAATTTTTTTTTTTTTATTCAAATAAAATTCAAATTCAATTATTACATTCAAAAATTATTTTGAATTTAAAAAATTTGTTTTTTTTTAAATATATTTTATTGTATTTTTTTTTTTTTAATATATAAATTATATAATTGTATCTCTATATTATTGGTAGAAAAAAAAAAATTCTTGCGCGATATACCAAACGAGGAAAGGAGAAAATGGTATGAAATTGACATTTCCTTCTTTATCCCTTGTGTTTATGAATGAACGGGAGGAATCACTAGATTTCGCCGGTCGTTCAGTGTGTGTAGTTTTAGTAACTTTCAAGTCTCGTCGTGTGTCGTGAGAAATTTTTTCACTTCCCAATATATATATATATATATATATACATATGTATATATACATATACATATTCAATAAGAAAAATATCATCATGAGATGAATTTATTATACACGGTAAATGTTTTTAAATATTAAAAAAATTATATTATGAAAAACGAATTGGTGAAGGGGATAATAATGGAAGGGTTTGGGGGGGGAGGTAAAGAAAACGGAAAATTCAGTGTGAAAATAATATATATATATATGCAAAGAGATGAAAAATAATTGTGTGTGCACCCCGCATGAAAATTCCCCAGAACTTCTCCACCCTGTTTATATACATATATAGACGAAAAGCCCTTTATCTCGAACGCAGTCTTTCAAAACCGTTGAGAACACAACCCTCGCGTTTTATATATATATATATATATATATGTATATATGTGTGTCTCATCGCGATTTCACGAAATTCCATATAATATTTGTTTACGCAGGAAAAATAAATTTTTTTCGTCTCAATGTTTTGGGACGTAAAAAAGAAAGATGAAAGTTTATAATCGCAATGTATATTAAACAATACACACGGGAGTAGTTGTTTCTTTTTTTTTTTTTTTTTTCCTTTTTTTTTTGGGAACAAAATGTGAATTATTCGGTTGTGTTCCGTTTCCGGCTCCAGGAGTGAGAGACAATTTTTTTTTTTTTTTTTTCATGTAATTTTTTTAATACGTGAGTGTTATTGGTGTTTGATAAATATTTGCAGAGCCATTTAAATCCATCATCATCATCATCATCATCATCATGCTACGTCGCCCAATTTAGTTGAATCCAAGAGAAACAAAAAAAAATCGTCTAACCTAAAAAAAATATGTAAGTTTTTCCCCATTGTGCGAATTTTGAGCGTTAGGAATGAAGAAAAAATTTTTCTCTAATCGTGTGAAAATAAATGTGAAAAAGAGATTTGGTTTTTTTTTTTTTTTGGCAATTTTTGTCAGAAGTGAGGACAAGAAAGAGGGAGGGAGAGAGAGAGAGAGATAGTAAAGAGTGAAATAGGTATAGAGTGTGTTGGTTCTTATACCAAATTCCCGGTGTCAACTCTCCACACGGGGTTTCTCTCTCTCTCTCTCTCTTTCGATGGGATCCGAATTCCTGACGTCAAAGAGCCAATATGGCGTCTACAATATAAGCAGGTAGACCCTAACCTCAAAAACGTGAGTTTCATTTTGTTTTCTAATACACCGACAGTTGGACTAACTTTGACCAACGGAGATGAAAATTGACGAAATATCACGCTTAAAAGCATCCCATCGGCTAATATCTTTAATAAGGAAACAAGTAAGTCTTTCTGTTTTTTTTTTTTTCATTCGCGTGTGTAAAATTCGCGACGCTTTTCAACGACGCTTTTCACGATCATAGAAGAGAGAGAGAGAGTAAGTGAGTGAGTGAGTGAGAGAATTGAGCCGATGAGAGACACTTGGACAACAAAATTTTAACACTCGCGATTTTATACAGTTCTTTTCCTTTATATGTTATATATATATATATGTGATGAAAAGGGAGAGAGATACATATATCTAGTGATTGTTTCGCGATAAAAATTCGAGACCTTAAAAAAAAAAAAAAGGAACAATTTTTCTTCTTGAATTATTTTACATGTAATTTCGTGAAACTCGCGAGCTTTTTCTCTACCGAAAATTGCTTTTTTTTTCTAGTGTGTTTTATATATGTAAATAATATGAGAGGAAAAGTGAAATAGTCGATGTAGTGCAAAGGGAACTTTGAAGAAGACGTGTGTCGTGTTTAATCGGCAAAAAAAAAAAAAAAACGACGAAAAAAAATCTATTTTTCTCCCGAAAAAAATCCAAATGTTTCTCCGTCTTTTTTCCAAATGGACCTGGAAACGTAATTATTTATCGAATAGTTTTCGATTTACAGGAAACTTTGGGTACGTTTCTGATTGTTCTCTTTTTTTTCACTCCCTGTCTCTCTTGCTCTCTCTCTTTCTTTCTCTCTCTCTCTCTCTCTCTATTGCTTTATTTCTCTCTCTCTCTCTTTCTCTCTCATAGCCAACTGAAATCGATTCAAAGGGATTTTTACGCTACCGGAAAATTGTAGTATTTTTTCGACAGTGCACCACATTCGGAAAATGAAGCCGAGGATTTTTTTTTTTTTTTCTTTTTTTTTTTCCTCCTGTTTTCACGCACACACAAGTCTCATGATATCGATTAAGTGTAGGGTCAAGTTCCCGAATTTGCGAGACTCACTATTATAACTGGACTGTATATACTTGATGTTTTAGATGCATATATATATTATTATTATTATTATTTGATCGATTTATTAAGTAGTATTAATAACCCATTTATTTGTTTCGTTGCCGATTTTCATTTGACATTATTAGAGATGAAGAAATTACATAAACCAAAATCGATATTTTGTTGTTATTTATTTGTTTTTTTTTTATTTTCTTCAAATTCATGATTTTCTATTTTATTTATGACTATTTTAGAAAATAAATTGCATTTTCTTTTTAGTTTTTTCAATTTTTTTTTATTTTCCGGAAAGTTTAAATTTAATTATTTATTTTTGTATATTATTATTATTATTATTGTTATTGTTATTGTTATTGTTATTGTTACATAAACTGAAAAAAATTATTTGATTCAAATAATCGATTACTTAACTATTGTCAAATAAATATTTAATTTGTATTAAATAATTATTATTTATGTCAATTAAGTGATATTTGTTTCAAGTAAATATTTATTTAAATAATAACAATTATTTGAATCAAATTTTTTTTTCCAGTGTATTATTATTCATTATTATTAATTAATTAATTATAAATTATTATTATTTACAGGCCTCGGATTATATGACTTTTTCGACTATTTACGACTTTTTTGAAAAAATATTATTTTTTTAGACTTTTTTTTTACATTTTTAAAAAAAAAATTTTTAAACTACGTTTTTTTTTGTATTTATTTTTATTTATTTATTATTACACTTGTCTATGGATATAATAATGCATACAAGAGGAATTCGTTCGTATGAGAAATATAACAAAAATAAAAACAGAATTAATATAAAACAATATAAAAATATACCATCTATACAATTTGACGATCAACTAAAATTTTATTTAGCAAATTTTTAACTACAATTCTTCATTAAATTAATTGTTTTTTAATAATTTTAATGAAATTCTTTATAAATTAAATTATTTTAAACTCTATTTTTCAATTAAAATTTTTTTTAGAATTTAAAAATTGTTTAGAATTTAAAAAAAAAATTAAACAAATAAAATTACCAAAAAAAAAATTTTAATTCAAAATCACTTGAAAATATAATTATTTGCAAAAAATTTCAATTATTATTAGGATGATTTTTATAATATTCTTCGAAAATTCAATTATCTGAAAGCATTTTTCAATTAAAAACTTTTGGAATTCAATTTTTTTTAATGTGATTTCTAATATAAATTTTTCATCAACAGAAATCACTAAAAATTTCTCTCTTATTATAATTATTGTTTGAAATTTAATACAATCTTTTGAAATTCAATTATTTTCAAAAATTTCAATTTAAAAGCTTCTAAAATTTGCACAACTAAAATTTTTTGAAATTTAATAATTTCAATTATAACTCTCCTGAAATTGAATGATTTTTAATGATTTTTATAATATTCTTTTGAAAATTCAACTATCTTGAAACTATTTTTCACTTAAAAATGATTTTCAAATTATTGTATTTTTGTCTGCAATTTGTAATTAATTTTTTAGTGAAATCATCAAAAATGTTAAATTAAAAATCACTTGCAGTTCAATTCTGTAAAATTTAATTATTGTCTGAAAATTAACAAAATCTTTTGAAATTCAATTATTTCTAAAAATTTCAACTTTAACTCTTTCAAAATTATTTTTGAAAAAATTTATTTAAAAATCTGTAAAACTTGATTAAGTATTGTCTGAAATTTTTTTTTACCATCAAAACTAAAAATCATGACAAAATTTTTATAATTCGAATAAATTGCTTAAATCAGATTTCAAAAAATTATAAAACTGGAACTTTTAATGAATTTTTTTTTTAGAAATTTGTCCTAATTAAATAAAATTTTCAAAATTTGTCTTACAATTAGTTTGATTCTGAAATATTGCCAATAAATTTTCTTGATAATATTTTTATAGAATTATTCTTATTACAGAATTAAAAAAATGAATTTAATATCTAATAACATTAGTTATGTAAAGTAAAATATTTATTAACCAATTAAATTTTGTTAAAATAAAAAAAATCGACTTTTTTCCCTTTTTTTGAAATATAAATCGACTAAAACGACTTTTTTTTGGAGCTTTTATAATCGATCCGAGGCCTGTATATTGAAATTATATTTTTTTTGTTTTAACTATTTAATATTATTTTGTTTGCCAAATATTATTATTGAACATATTGAAAGTGAAATAAAATTAAGATAATTTTTCTTTAAATCCCGCTACTTTAAAGTCAGAAAATTTCACAAAAATAAGTTGGAATTGAAATTTTCTCTCTGAATATTTATTTATTTATTTAATATAGATAATATTGAAATAATTGTACTTTAAATAAAAGTTTCTTTTAATATTAATGAAAGATATAATGCTAAATAAAAAAAAAATAAAATAATATTAATCCTATTGAAAGACCAATTTTTTTCTCAGATTTATTTACAATCTAAAATTGTTTGATGTTATCAAAAATTTAAGAATAGGAAAAATTTTAAGAAAATAATTTTAAATTTTAGAATTTTTATGTTTTTAAAAAATGAAAATTTTTGTTAAAAATTCTTTACAATTTAAATTTTTATTCATTTTTATTTATTTTAATTTTTAAATTCATATAGTTTAAAATTATAAGAAAAACGTGTTTCAAAATGTTACATTGAAAAATATAAAATTGTATAAGAATTTAAATATTTTAAAGTATTACCAGAGAAATTTCAATTAATCAAAATTTACATTTTAAGTAAAGTTGACAATTTTTTTCCGACCTTTTTTTTGTGGAATTTACACGTAAAGAAAATAAATAAATCAAATTTTATAAAAGGCTAAATCTATTTCAAATCATGCAGGCCGACTAACTTCAAGTTGTAGATTTAACTAACACTGAAATATGTTATTCTATATGAAAAACGTATTTTTTTATTTTTCATAAAATTTATTTTTAACGAAGTTATGCGCATTTGAAATTTTAATGATAAAACTAAAAAAAAACAATTTTTGAAAAATTGTTTTGATTGTATTTTTTTTTTCTTTTCAGTGTAAGCAAAAAATTTTTTTTGGATGTTATTGGTCCCGTTTGAAACTTGCAAAAAGCTTAAAAATTAACGAAACTAGAGATTATTTTCCGAAAATATTTAAAGTTAATTTTGTCAAAAAAACCCCCACTTATTTTTTCTCCCAAATTTTTACCATAAATTCGTACCAGTATGGACAGTATTTGAAATTTTTTTTAAACGTAATTTTGATGTAAAAATAGTAAAAAATTAAATGATATTGATTATAATAATAATAATAATACATAAACAAATAGTATTAAATAAATAATAAGAAAATAATTTTTCCATGTAAAACATAAATATGTAACATCAATGATAAATTCTATTTAATTATGATTATATAAATTTGGTTAAATAAAAAATTAAATATAAATTTTATTTCGTACAGCATTAAAAATTCTAAGAAAAAAAATTGAAAAGTTTGATTAAATTCATAGTATTTCTATTAAATGAGAATTTTAATTATTTATTTAATTAATTGAAAATTTATTAAGATTATTATTTTTTTTATTTATTGAACTTTTATCATCTCGAAAGTATGAGATTGTCTTTTTTTTACATATATATATATATATATATATATATATATATATATATAAAATTCCCATTTGGGAAAATTAAATCACTAAAAAAATTGACATTAAAATATATTTAAATATATAATACCTACATTTAATTTTTAAACTCTTTCTTTTTTTAAATTTTTTTACTCCCTGAAAATTGTTAATTGAAAACGAATGAAAATAACGTTGAGGCTCATTTCAGTTTTCAAATATAAAAATAAAAAACATGTTTTGTTTCGGTTTTATATATTGCAAAGGTCCAAAGCAAAACAAACCGAAAAAAATTGCATATAGAACATAATTTTTTAACTTCAATGGAGTTTGTCATTTTATTAAAATATTTTGAAAAATTTCTCATTCTCTATAATATTTTTATTTATAATTTTTATAAATTGTAATTTGTTATTTATTAAAATAATTGTAATTTTATCAATGAAAATTATTATTTTAAAAAATTTCTTTTTGATACATTTTAATTTTTTATATTGCAATATTTTTTTTTATAAATTTAATTAAATTTTCTTATTATTTATTATTATTATTATTATTATTATTATTATTAAATTGAATTTCGAAAAATATATTAAAAAATAAAGTCTTTTTTAAAAAAAGAAGAACTATCATGCCATTAAATATATTTATAATTAATGCTATCATTTTATTATTCCGTTAAAACAATTTTAATGTTAAGAAATATTTTCGATAAAAATTGAAATAAAATTTTTTCATTTATTTATTGGGCTTTGCCCGTATATTTTCAATAAATAAATAAATAAATAAAAATAAAAATTTTGATAATGTTGAATAATTGAATTTTTCCATTTATTTTTCATAAATTTTAATTTCATTTTAATTATAAAGAAAAAAATATAAAATAATTATTACTGAATATTTATGATTAAAAATAAATAAATATTTAAAGAAACTTATAATAATGAGGAAATATTATTTAGGTATGTAAATTAAATATTAAAATAATTAAAAAATTTTGTTTAAAAATTCAAAATTTACCCCTCTAATTTGAAAATTTAATATATTTTTGACTTTTTTTTTTTTTTTAATAAAGGAACCTTTTTATTATACATTAAAAATTAAAGTGTAAACTTTTAATAAACAAATTAAACAAAATTCTGTTTTTTTGTTTTCGAAATATTAATTAATGTTAATAAAAAATGAAATATTTTATATTTACTTACTTTTAGAAATTAATTGAATATAATAAAAAAAATGTTAAGTTTTACATTTTACAGAAAAATAAAAATATGTTTCTGTTTTTTTTTTCGTATAATTATTAATATATTTAAAAGAGGAAAATTTTGTAAATTGTTTTCGCCTCTGATTTGAAATGAAAATGGCGGACGTGGTCACGACTCACATACACACATTTTGTGAGATACTTTCCGACTTTGAGAGTGCATTCTCATGAGAAAGAGAGAGAAAGATACATGTACATAAGGAAATGCAACACTATTGTTTTCGGTGTCGATAATTTCTTATTAAAAACTTTATATTAAATTTTGAAATTAAAGTAATTTAGAATGTTATATATTTATATTTTCTTGAAATTGTAATATGTTTACATATTATTTTTATTTTTTATTTATAAACTATTTTTGAATTAAAAATTTTATGAAATATAACAATTATTGTTTATAATTAAAAAAAAATCATCAAATAAAATTATTAAAAATTTTCAATTTAAAATTTAAATTTAAATTTTTAAAATTTAATTATTTTTAAAATTTTCTGAAATTTAATAATTTTTACTATAATTTTTCCGAAATATAATTAATTTAAATTATTTTTATAATAATTTTCGAAAATTCAATTGTGTGAAATCAATTTTTAATTGAAAAATTTTTAAATTCAATTTTTATCTATAATTTCTAATAAATTTTTCATCAACAAAAATCAGGAAAAAATTTGAAAAATCTAATTTTTAAATCTTTGAAAATTCAATTACTTTTAAAACATGTTAATTTCAATTCTATAAAATTTCATTCTTGCCTGAAATTTTACAAAAAATTGAATTATTTTCAGAATTTGTTAATTAAAATTTTTTTAATTTACGTCTTTGATTCTGAAATAGTTGAAATAAATTTTCTTGATAATATTCCTATAAAATTATTCTTATTGAGAAATTAATAAAATAAATTTAATATAATTGAAATTTACAAAAAAATTTTTATATAAAAATCTTCAAAAATTTAATTACTTCTATAAATGTTAACTACAGCTTTTTTAAATTTCAATTGTTTAAAATTTTGTAGAAATTCGCTTTTTCGAAAATCTATCAATTTTCTAGAAATAATTCGTCGGAAACTTCAAATTCGACTAATCACAATTTTTTTTTGATAATTTCTGATTTGACAAATTTGAAGTTTTCATCGAATTATTTCTGGCAAAATTGATTTTCGATTATTTGCATTTTCTAAAACATTAACATTCGAACAAATAAATATTCTGCAAAATTAATATTCTAAAGAATAAGATTCTATCAAATCATAATTTAAAAAAAAAAATTTTTTAGAGCTTATTCATGTGTCCCTTCTTAACCTTTTGAAAATAAGTGTTAATTTCAGGCAACATGAACCCTTTTTTTTTTGTTATCTTAAGTTCCTTGATTTTTAAAAGTAAATATTTATTTATTTTTATTTATTTATTTGGAAAATATTAGACCAATATTTTTTAGGTTGGTCTAATAAAATTTCCAATTCTAAACTCTGGCTTTGAGACAAAAAACCTTAATTAGTTTCGCTGAAAAACTTGATTAAAAATTAAAAATTGTGATTTTTTAAGAAAATAATTTGGTTCTTAAAGGAGACCTCAGATTATACGACTTTTTTCGATTTATTTTAATAAAATGCGACTTTTTCGACTTAAAATGCAAATCTTCTTCAGATCCTTCTTTATTTCAATTATTTAACAAATTTTTAACTAAAATTCTTCATTAAATTAATTATTTTTAATAATTTTAATGAAATTCTTGACAAATTCAATTTTCTTAAATTATTTTTCAATTAAAATTTTTATGAAATTTAATAATTGTTTAGAATTTTAAAAAAATAGCAAATAAAATTACCAAAAAATTTTAAAACAAAATTACTTGAAAATTTAATTATTTGCAATAAACTTCAATTATTTTTAATGATTTTTATAATATTCTTCAAAAATTCAACTATCTGAAACTATTTTTTACTTAAAAATGATTTTCAAATTATTGTATTTTTGACTACAATTTCTAATAAATTTTTTAGTGAAATCATCAAAAATTTTAAATTATAAATAAATAAATAAAAATCACTCGAAGTTCAATTAATTTCAAAAATCTAAATTGTAAATCTTTCAAAAATTCAATTACTTTTAAAAAATGTTATCTAAAATTATTTCATAAATTATTTTCAATTCTGTAAAATTTAATTATTGTCTGAAAATTAACAAAATCTTTTGAAATTCAATTATTTCTAAAAATTTCAACTTTAATTCTTCCAAAATTATTTTTAAAAAAATTTATTTAAAAATTCTGTAAAACTTGATTAAGTATTTTTTGAAATTTTTTTGACCATCAAAACTAAAAACCATGACAAAATTTTTATAATTCGAATAAATTGCTTAAATTAGATTTCAAAAAATTATAAAACTGGAACTTTTAATGAATTTTTTTTAGAAATTTGTCCTGCTTAAATAAAATTTTGAAAATTTGTCTTACAATTAGTTTGATTCTGAAATATTGAAAATAAATTTTCTTGATAATATTCATTATAGAATTATTCTCATTACAGAATTAATAAAATGAATTTAATATCTAATAACATTAGTTATTTAAAGTAAAATATTTATTAACCAATTAAATTTTGTTAAAATAATAAAAATCGACTTTTTCGATTTTTTTTTGAAATATAAATCGATTAAAAGGACTTTTTTTTGGGGTTTTTAAAATCGATCCGAGGCGCCTGTATATTGAAATCTTTTTTAAGGGATTAGACCACTGTGAAGATCGAAAATCAGACCCATTTTTAAGATCTTTTTTTTTTCTAAAACAGAATGAAATGAATTGAAAAATCAATTATATATTATCGTTAAGTACATATTAAACTACCAAAAAATTACAGGGTGTCTACTAGTCCTGGAAATGTCCTGGAATTTGAAAAAATGTCCTGGAATGTCCTTGGAAAGTCCTGGAATTTTAATTTTTGTCCTTGAATTTTTTATATTTTGCTTTTAAATTTACAAAAATTTCTAATTTTGTCAATCAAGTGAAAAAGAATTTCTTTAAATAAGTAAAATGAAAATTTACTTAAGTAATTAATTAATTTTTTTAATAATTTCTGAAAACAATAGTTAAACTAAAAAATTTTTTATTCCTTAAAGTCATCCAATTTAATGTTCTGGAAAAATAAGAAATTTGTCCTGGAATGTCCTGGAAAAGTCCTATAGAATTTTAATTCAGATTTTTAGTAGACACCCTGAATTATTTTCAAAAGGTAAAAAAATTAAAATGACGGCGTTGATCCATAAATACTATTTTTTTTTATGGTAAGGTGTACGGCCGGTAGAAATTTTTTTTCAGTTTTTGACTTAGAACAAAAAACCAAATTTTTTCTTAATATATTACTCAAAATCTGTGGAATTGAAAAAATTGATTTTTGTAAAAAAATCGGTACAAAATTATTAATAAAAAAAGAAAAAAAAAGTTTTTGTTGAAAAAAAAAACCTTTACGTACTTCCATAAAGAATGTTATTCTGAAGCTGTAAACCAATTTTTAGCTCTAATTTTGTCAAAAATAGGAGAAAATTTACCGGCCAGTTTGTAAAACTTGATTTTGAGAAAAAAGCGTACATTTCTGTGATATACAGAACCGTATATCCGGATGTAAAGCTTTTAAAAATATTTTACCTCTATAATGATTATTGTTTCTCATTTCTAACACCCTAAGGCACCTTTTTGGCAAAAACAAAAAAAAAAACAGTGGTGTAACTGTTAAAACTGAAATAATAATTTTCTTCCAATTGAAATGAGATTAGTGGACTAATTGATAAAATTTGTTGACAGATGGATAATGACGGCTGACTGCCGCTGCTGCTGGTAACCGGCGGACTCTCTCTCTCGCGGTGGCGCTGGCGTCAGGATGGAGCACCTCCAGGCCGCCCTGGACCCCAGGAAGCAGGAACTATTGGAGGCCCGCTTACTTGGAGCACGGCCGTCAGTAGGGTCACAGATCCAGACGGGACCTCAGTCCTCGGTAAACTCTGGTCAGTCCGTACACAGTTCAGACTCTAACATGAGCACCGGCTCAAATCACAGTGATAAAGAAATAGATCCCAATACTCCCGAGAAAGTTCCAAGGACACCATCGGAACGTAAAAGAAGACGCAAGGCTGATGACTCAGGCGGTGGTTCCGCCTCCACAAAACTCTCACGACCAATGATTGCAATTGATAAAAAAATCAATGACTACTTTCCAAAACCATTAATATCACCTCAACCATCGCCCCTCGCCGAATTTTCCCTAATGCAACCACCACGATCTCACATTCAATTACCCCCATTGCCACCTGGTAATATGGTTCATAAACAAATGCAAACCGAGCTCACTTGCCAATTAATACAAGAACTCGAGACACAAGCGTCATCTGATCTTGAGCTTCATAATAATAAAATTGACGAGCTCAATCGAACCGCGGAGGAATTAAAACATCAAGTGGCTAGTCAAAAGAAAGTCATTGAGGATCAAAAATTGCATATTAATAAGTGTATAGAAGTTGTGAAAAAACTTCTCCAGGAGAAGTCGAACATTGAAAAGAAGGAGGCGCGTCAAAAGTGTATGCAAAATAGACTGAGGCTTGGACAATTTGTCACACAAAGGGTAGGTGCAACGTTTCAAGAGAATTGGACCGATGGCTATGCATTTCAGGAGCTTGCACGACGTCAAGAGGAAATAACAACGGAACGCGAGGAAATTGATAGACAAAAGAAATCGTTATTAAAGAAAAGGCCCTCAAATTCAGAGACGGGACGTAAACGAAATCAGGCACAATCGGCATTACATAATGGCACTGAGGCGACATTCCTCAAACCCGACGCTGTACCCGGCTCGTACACATGGCAAGAGTATTATGTCGCTGATGAAATTCTCAAACTTCGTCAGAATGCCCTTAAAAAAGAAGACGCTGATCTACAACTCGAAATGGAGAAACTTGAACGCGAACGTAATCTTCATATACGTGAATTAAAACGAATTCATAATGAGGATCAATCGAGATTTAATTCACATCCGGTTCTTAATGAACGTTATCTTCTTTTAATGCTCCTTGGTAAAGGTGGATTTAGCGAAGTGCATAAGGCATTCGATCTCAAGGAGCAACGTTACGTTGCGTGTAAAGTTCATCAGCTTAATAAAGACTGGAAGGAGGATAAGAAGGCAAATTATATAAAACATGCTTTACGGGAGTACAATATTCACAAGGCATTAGATCATCCACGTGTTGTTAAACTCTACGATGTTTTTGAAATTGATGCAAATTCATTTTGTACTGTACTTGAATATTGTGATGGTCATGATCTTGATTTTTATCTCAAACAACATAAAACAATACCGGAAAGAGAGGCGCGCTCAATTGTCATGCAAGTTGTATCGGCACTTAAATATCTCAACGAAATAAAACCACCGGTGATACATTATGATTTAAAGCCAGGTAATATATTATTAACCGAGGGTAATGTTTGCGGTGAAATAAAAATCACTGATTTTGGCCTCAGTAAAGTAATGGATGAGGAGAATTATAATCCCGATCATGGTATGGATTTAACATCGCAAGGCGCTGGTACATATTGGTATTTACCACCAGAATGTTTTGTTGTTGGTAAAAATCCACCGAAAATATCATCAAAAGTTGATGTTTGGAGTGTTGGTGTGATATTTTATCAGTGCCTCTATGGAAAAAAGCCATTTGGCCATAATCAAAGTCAAGCAACAATTCTTGAGGAGAATACAATATTAAAAGCAACTGAGGTACAATTTGCAAATAAACCAACAGTTAGTAATGAGGCAAAAGGTTTTATAAGAAGTTGTTTGGCTTATCGAAAAGAAGAAAGAATTGATGTTCTTACATTGGCGCGACAAGAATATCTACAACCACCAACACCTAAACATGGCCGACAGGCAAATAGTCAACAGCAACAGCAACAACAGCTCCAGCAACATCAACAACAACAGCAACAACAACAATTGCAACAACAGCAACAAACGTCATTTACAACCGGTATGTTCAGCGGGATGAACGCCTCGAGTAGTTCGTAGTGAAAATTACGAGCCAGAGCCAACGAGAGAGAAAGATAGAGAACACTGGAACTGATATACATATATATATATATAAATATTATTATTAATTAATAAAAAAAAAAACAAAAAACTGATTAAACTCAACAAAAAATGAGGAAAGTGAATGACATTGTGTAAAAATGGAATTCATGATATTGTGTAAAAAAAAAATGTATGTTTTACATGTTTTATTGCAGAACATGAGTGAGAGTGTGTGTGAGTACGAATGATGAAAAAAAAAAAAAAAAATGCTTGATTCGCAAGTGTAATTGAATGATTTGGAAAAAAGAAATGAAAAAAAAAAAGAAAAAAACCTTTGCAAATATTATCGTGTCACTTTACGTCGTCTGCTTTAGGTAAAGGATAATGATATTCATTAAAGGTATTTTACTTGTTGTAGGAATGAAATATTTATGAAAAAAAATAATAAAAAAAAAAAAAAAAAAACAACAACAACAACAACAACTGGGCGGAAAACACTATTGTAAAAATTAATAAACGACGCATTAATAGATTATCACGTTTTTTACTTTTTCTTTTTAGTAAAAAAAAAAAAAATAAAACAAAAACAAAACAATGAGAGTGTGTTTGCGCGGGCTTTCAAATATTGTGAAAGAGGGGGATAAATTCTTTTTTTTTTTTTTTTTTTTCGTGGAACTGTGATTGGAGCGTTTCGTTTCTAAAAAAGAGGGGGAAAAAAAGTGATTTTTTCTTTTTTTGATAAAATGGACATTCTTCTCAATTTTATTTTGAGCAAATGAAAAAAAAAAGAAATTGCAGGGAGGAAAATAGAAAAGAAAAATTAAGTCATTTTTGTTTACTACTTTCAGAGTAAATTCTAAACTGTTTGGAATTTCTACGCATTTCTGGCAACTTTTTTTTTACGGAAATTGTAAAAAAAAAATACTATTTCAAAAAGTAATTTTTTGTAATTTTTAATTCAATTTTTTTAATAATAATATTAATATTATTATTAAATTTATAATAATTATATTTTTTTACAGAAATAGTAAAAAAAAAATACTATTTCAGAAGTAATTGTTTGTAATTTTTAATTTAATTTTTTTAATAATAATAATAATAATATTTTTATTATTATTTTAATTAATTATTTTTATAATTTTTTGCAACTTTTGCAAATAATAAAAAAAAAATACAATTTACAGAGTAAACTTAACTATTTCAGGAGT
This sequence comes from Leptopilina boulardi, assembly GCF_019393585.1. NCBI lineage: Eukaryota > Metazoa > Arthropoda > Insecta > Hymenoptera > Figitidae > Leptopilina > Leptopilina boulardi. The sequence goes on from NW_026137909.1 coordinate 3,230,571, forward strand.
AATTTTTTTCTATCGAAACAAATGTTGACAGAGATGCGCAAAAGTTTTGGATAATTTAGATTTTATTTTGTAAAGTATAGAAAAAGTTAATTTTTTTTTTTTTTGGTAAATTCAATTATTCAATTATTTTAGTGAAATTAATAATATTTTAATTTAGAGATTTTTCATTTTGATATGAATCGTAGTTTACCAATTATTTTATTTATTTATTTATTTAGAATTAATCTCTAAATTTTAATTCTCTACTTTTTTTGTCGATTTTCTTTATAGAGTAATTTTTATGTTCCGGACACAGTAAAAAATATTTTTTTTTTTTAATTTCACTTTTTCTTGTTTAAAAAACGAAAAAAAGTGAGATTAAAAAAAAAAAGATTCCAGAGTCCGGAACATAAAAATCAAAGAAACATTTATTTATGCAAACAATTTTTTGAACACATTTGTTTGAAAAAAAAAGATTTATGCATTTTTTGCTACTAAAATTTCAAGACTAGAATTTTATTTTTCAAATCGAATAATAAAAATATAAAAAAAAATATTTGAATTTACAAAATAATTTAATATTAATGTAATTTTGAAATTGCAAAATAATTTTTCTTTAAAAAAAAGCTATTGAATTTAAAAGAAAAATAATATTCTATACTAAATAAATATTGCGAATTTAGAAAAAAATGTTCCCATAAATAGTCTATTTTGACTTCGGGAAATGTTTTGAAATAAATAAAATTGGACTGTAATCGATTTTTTTTTTAATATTTTGAAATTTAATTCTTAATTAATGTCAATGATTAAAAAATTCAAATTAAAAAAAAATATTTGAAAAAATATGAAAATATTTTGAAATTATTTAACAAAAAAAAAATTGAGAGAGAATGTTCATTCCCTTCGAAAAAATCGATTTTTTTTAAATTTAGTTTTTTTTTTGTAAAAATATTTTCCTTATGTAAGCTTTAGAAATTTCAGAAACTTTTGCCAGATATTCAAATTTTTTTTTACATAATTTCTTTATGTAAAAAAGAAAATTTAAGTAAAAATTCAATTTTTTTTAAATATTTAGGTTCTGAAATTTGTAAATATTGTAATTTCTAATTCTGAATTATTAACTATTTGCTTTTGAATTAGTAACATTTAAATAATGGATTTTTCTTATTTATTTTTTTTTTTTTACGAATTAGGAAACTTCAACTAATTTAGAATCAAATAGTCATTAATTTAAATTTAGTTAAAATTTTAATTAATTCAGATTTGGAGAATATGAATAAAACATAATGTAAATATTTTTGAAAAAAAAATTATTGAAGGAAATTGATTTATTAGTCGGAGAATATTGTTAATTTTTTTCATTCGACAATTTTATATAGGTTCACTACTGACTATTCAATTTGTTGCTTTTTTTCTCGCTTAATTTGATGAAAATTAATTTATTAACAATTTGAGAAGCATATTTTTTCTTCAAAAAAACATTTTAATAATTATTATTCTTTTTTTTTTTTTATTGAATTTAAAAAAAATTTTAAACCCTTTGCAATTGAGTTTTTTAGTTTAAAAATTCAACGTTTACCGGGTCTTAAGTTAAAAGTACAAAATTTTAAAGCAAATATCTCATTTTCTTGCACATTTATCATCCTTTTGGAACTGTGTGACTTTGTCTATAAAATAAATAAATAAATTTTCGAGAAATGTTAGGGATTTTGAAATTTTTACCGTATTTTAAATTTACAAAAGGGAACATTTTCTAATAATAATAGTAATAAGAGAAAAGAAACTCAAATTTGTTTTATGCCAGAGAACGATTTTAAGGTCAATAAAGTGGATACAAAAAATATTTTTTAAATACATAAATTTGAGAGACAAAAAAAAATACATAAACAGGTCAACAGGTTAAATTTACAAATTATTTTTGTTTGAAACAATATTTTTCTCAAATTAATTAATTTAATTAATAATTAATTTTCAAATTAATTTTTTTTTAATATTTACAATTTTTAATAAAAAAAAAAATAAATACTTCTTATTTTTCTATAAAATCAAAAAAAAAATCTAGTTCTCAAATGGTTAAATTTAGTATTCAACTGTAAATTATTATTTTTTATTTCAACTGATATTTTATATATTTATGTGTTTAAAAATTTATTTTTTTAAATTTTTTTTGTGACAATTTTGTATTTTTTGAGACATAAAATATGCCCAAATATAAATTCTGTAATTATTTATTTTTAACGTTATTAATGGGAAAAAAAGATAAAACATTTTTAAGAGAATTTTTGGCCACATTTTAAAATTGTTGATTTGTACAAAATGTAATTTTTTTCAATTCTTTTTTTTTTCAATTCTTTTTTTTTCAATTCTTTTTTTTTATTTATTAATTCTTTATATAATGAAAACATATTATTGAAACAAAAAATAATGTTCAAACTAATGAATTTGATAATTTTTATAAAATGAAATATGAAATTTTTTTTTTTTTTTTTGTATAATTAAAAATTTTAAACGTACTTGAATACTCACTTGTAATTTATGTATAGATATTTATTTATTTTAAATCAAAAATTTACACTTTCAAAACAATTTAAATTTATACAAAACAAAAAAAAAATTGAATTTCACACTTTTTTACCTATTTGCAAATTTAACAAAAATTTAAAAATGCAAAATAAGAAATTAAAAAATTTCATTTTATATTTATCGAAAATCCCTTAATGTAATTTATATTTAATTAAATGCATTTTTAATTGAAAATTAGTAAAAATTAAATTTATTTTAATTTACAATGAGAATTAGAATTTACATTTCAAAATAATATTTTGCTTAAATTTATAAATTCAGTTTTAAATTTTCAAAACTAGTTTTTTTTTTAATAGCAAATTTTGAAGTTCGTTAATTATTCTTACTTTTGAAAGAAAGAAAATTATTAATAGAAAATTTAAATTGAATTTTTAGAACAAAACTAATTTTTTGTTTTTTTTAAAGCAAGAATTCAAAATGTAATTTTTTTTTACATTAAATTAAAAAATATTTTGTATCTAAAATTCTCTTAAAAATATATTTTTCTTTCATTTCTTTTTTTGTTTGATAAAACTCCGTCTATAAATATAACTGAAGTATTTTAAAAATAACATTTGGTACAAATTAATAATTTTTGAAAAAAATTTATAATTATTTTAATTTGTCGAGAACAAAAAAATGTTGAATTTAAATTAATTGCAAAATTAGTTAAATTTTTGTTTACAAATGTAAACGTACTTTTAAAAATAAAATTTGTTTCCAGTAATATTTATAAAACTTTAAAAGAAAAAATTGATTTTTGTAAAAAAATTGATTTAAAAATGAAATTTAATATGTTTTACTTAAATTACCAAAAAAAAAGAACATTCAAAAATAATTTTAATATAATATTAATTATATTCAATTGTATAAATTATTGAAAAATTTTAAATCTAAAATTTTTTATTCCTTTTTTTATATAAACAGTATAAAAAAAAAAGTTTTAAGTATATTAAAATTAAAATTCTATTTTATGCATCAAAAATGCAAATTTTTTTTTTGACAATTAATATTGTAAAAATATTCTAAAAACTAAAAAATTTCAGAATAATCAATTTTATATATTTTTATTAATTCGAATCTTTTTTAAAAGATTTTTTTGTATTGAATTATTATTATTATTATTTTTATTTGTATTAAAAATTTATTTAATCTTTAAGAAAAAAATGAAGATGTTTTCGTAGAAAGTCACAGAATATTAAAAATAAAAGAAAAAAAAAATTGTATGTCAGTAATGTGGAAAAATCCTAAAAAGTTTTTTTTTATTAATTTTTGCATTTTTATTTTTTGGTAAATTTTAGATTTTTTCTTACTTTATTTTTTTAATGGAAATAAGAATTGTTTTGCTTTTTTTACTTTTTTTTTTTGGAAACGAAACGATTGTTCAATTAAGTTTCAGTTTTAGAAACACAATATATAAATGAAAAAAAAGTCTCTTGAGATATCGATAAAGACTGAAGTGAAAATATAAAAATGAATGTTTAATGAAAGTTTATTATTTTTTTTTTTTTTTTTTCATTATCTGAAGTAAAACGAATATTGTAATCAATATTGTCAAATACGTTATTTGGAAAAATTGCTATCTTTTAAAAATAGTACAATAAAAGAAAAAAAAATAGACGTGAGCTATTTGATAAATAATGTAAATAGTATGGACTTTATCACTAATTTCTAATTTTTTTTTAGAAATTAAATGTTTATAGTGTGTTGAATAATTTTTTTTTTATTTTTTTTTTATTCGAATTGGAAAAATAATTTCAATTTCTCTTTTTTTCGTATATGTTAAGTTAAATGTCATATTAAATAAGTTGTATTTTGTATAGAATTTTGTTAAATATATATATATATTTTTTTTTTAACTTAAAAAGTACGAAAATCAAAAGAGTAGAAATTTTTTTTTTTTTTTGAAAGAATTTGTTGAAAAAATTCTCACTTTTTAATAGATAGTAATTTTTCGGATTCTTGAAGAAAAAAAAAAAAATAATTGACAAAAGTGTCAATTTCATCTGTATAATAAATATAAACGTTATTTTAAAAATTCGATTTCCATCAAACATGAAAAAAAAGAAGACAGTGCGAAATTTAGAAAAAAAAGGTCTCAGTTTTCTCATGATGGAAAACATTTTTTTAAAAAAAAAAACTACTCCAATCACAGTGATTTTTTTTTGATAAAAATCAATTGTTTTGTACGATTGATAAATAAATTGTGTGAGCGGTGATTATAGGTAAAAAAAAAAAAAAAAAAAAAAAATTGTATCGTCGAGAAATATGTTTATAAGACGCCGATGGAGATTTTCATTGTGGAAATAATGTGATTAAACTCTTATTTTTTTTTTTTTTAAATTTTTTTTTTCCCTCTTTTTCTTTGAGGTTTATTTTGAGATGCTGAGACTTCTGTGATGGTATTCGAAATTGTCTGTATACTAAAATTACAAGTCCTTTGTAACTAGGAATTATAATAATAATATTATTATAATGACTTTGAAAGATTGTATTGATTTTAAAATTCCAAAGTGCAGAGAGAGTGAGAGAGAGAGAGAGAGAGAGAGAGAAAGAGAGAATTTGAAGAACCTTGGTATATTTATTATTGTCATTATCTTTCTTATTATTACTATTGTCATTGTGATAATGATAATGACTTTTATTATTATTATATTATTATTATTATTATTATGTAATTATTATGAAAAATTTGTTGATTCTGTATCCCAGTTTTTCAGTTTTAACTGTTGAAACCTTTCTTTTTTTTTAGATTTCTTTTGAGTCTGAAAGCTTTAAATCTTAACAATTCACAAATTGTAAACACTTTTTGAAGATTTATGATAGTAATAAAATTAGATAATGTACTTTATATGATATTTTTTTTTTTAAATTTCAATTTACGTCCAAAAATGCCCTTTATTTTTCAAGAAAAAAATTTTTAATTAATTCTATAATTAATTTTAAAAAAAAATTTTTCTATAGCAAATTATTTTTTTTTTTTAAACTTTGAATTAGACGAAAAAATGTTTGAATTAGGCGCCAAAAAAAATTTTATAGTTGTCACCTTTTGGTGGAAAAAAAGATTACGATTTTGATTGGACTGCAAAATTCGGGAGTGGCCAATCACATTGCCGATCGATCGCAAATCTGCAGTTCGTTGTGTATATATATATATATATATATAGTATGTGCAGGCGGTCTTTGGCCTTTGTTGACCTTGACGACCTTTAAATGGAAAATCGACAACGCCTTTTACTTTCCACTTTTTCTCTGCCTACAAAACTTTTACTCAATTCAAGGTTAAACTTTAATCGATATCAATTTTCGCAATCAGCTAAAATACATTTAATATTATATACATATATATATATAAATAAAAAAAGAAACTACATTTGAATTTATTTTCATAGAAATGCAAAAAAGTACATTAATATGAAAATTTTTTTTTTTGCAAATAAAATTTGAGTAAAATATTAAAATAATAATATAATAATTAATTAAAATAACATATGTTTTGAAATATTTAGAAAATATATCATTTCAAACATAATTCGAATTTCGCGCTATGAATATGATTTATTACCCCTGAAAAATCAACAAATTTTAAATTTTGCATTTAATTTTTAAAATGAATATTTTTTTCATATCCATGCTCTTGTTAAGAATAACAACAATAATAATAATAATAATAATAATAATAATAATTCAATTATAGTTATGTTATTAAGTTACGATTACACCTAGAAATAAAAGATTTTAAGGTGTTTTCATATATCTTAATTGCATTTAGATTTATAAATGGACGAATCCAATCAAAGATTTGCAGGGGAGGGGAAAACATTTTAAAAAATATAGTCTCATCTCTTTCTCTCTCAAATAAATATAAAGGTGAAATCATAAGTTGGTGGAAAGAGTTGAATTTTGTAACTAGATAATGAGTGAAAAAGAGTTGTGGAATTGGCTAAACTTCAATATGCCATCTAGTGTTTACCTACTTCTGACAACCATTTTCGTCTTTCTTTAATTAACACGATAGAAAGAGAAATAAAAACCAAAATGTCTGACGAAGTAGATAAAAATCACTAGACCGCCAATTTCATGTTTGTCATTTTTGCACTCCTGGTCTAGTTCTAAAACGCAATTTTTCATCATCATGTGATTGTACCTTAAGGGTGCGGTCACACTTCGTAAAGCAAGCATAGGGCCGTTTTCGAATTAGGATTTTTAGCACATTTTTTCATAATATGTATTTGAGAAGTATGCACTGTCCTTTTTTTCGCACAGAAAAACAAGGACACTACATACTTCCCTAGTATACACTTTTTTTTAAGTATGCGCTAAAAATCCCAATTTGGAAACGACCTAGTACTTTATGCATCAATTACACAGTATAATCGACTTTTGGGCTTTTGCACATTGGCACCACAAATATGTTGCATTTAAGGGTTCGGTCACACTATCTCATGCATGCAAAAAAAAAAAAAACATTTGGTTCGTCACACTTCAACGAAATCTAGTGAATGTTTAGTAACTTTCTAGTTACAACCGAAATTTTTGGAAAATGGTGGATTTCCATTGTCCCCACTCGCCATTTGTCATAATTCTCGTCAACTACCTAGTGAAAATTTAGTGACTTTATTGTTAAAATTAAAAGTTACTAAATTTTTACTAGAGCAGGGTGCGGTAGTTGATGAGATTTATGACTGAATTTGATTGCATGGTGAAACTTTTTATTCTCTCACGATTTTCTGCTTTGCATTCTGCATTCGCGCCATCATGGAACTGCACCCTAAAGGTGCTTTTATACCTCCAGTATTTTGGTTAAGCAATCCGCTGGATTGGATTTTCACGGTTGTATCACTGAATTTGATTGGCTCTGACAAATATTAGATTTTCACCGTCAAAATTAAATTTTGTTAGAGCCAATCAAATTCAGTGATTTCTCCGTGAAAATTCAATCCAGCCGATTGCTTGATCAAAATACTAGAGGTATAAAAGCACCTTAAGCAAATTGATGTGGAATCTCCTTATTGGGAACCGCAGGACTGCGATACGCCATCTGGTGTCGACCCACTTGTGGTAGCCATTTTTCGTTCCGTCTCTTAACATATGCTTAAGAGAGATCCTACGACTAGAAGTATCATTTATTATCATTATTTTCGCATCAGTAACAGTGAGGTTAGGTGCGATACAATATCTATACTAGAACGTCATTTATCACGACAGGACAACGATCACACCACGGCAAAGGGACACCATCTCATCGGATAAAGTAAGTTAAGCATTGTTGTACACGGTTGGTACTTGAATTGGTGACCACTCGATGAATTCGATCAAATTAAATAAATAGGTAAAAAAAACTTCTGGCATTGACGTTCGACGAATTGTTTTTTTAAATGAAATTTTATTTTTGGATCGAGTCACGTAGTTTGACGTTACACAATTCCACAAAATTAATTATTATTATTATATTTTATTGGGATGTCCGCTGGGGGCGTGGCTTAGCATTTTATCCTACGTTCAGTAGTACCATTTTTCACCACTATGTCTGAAAGTTACTCTGATTGGTTTAAACTGGACAAAAATTGACAAACATCCTACTTTCAAGGGTTAAAAATTTGTCCAACAGAGAGCGCTTCACAGTAACGGACATCCCAATAATGTGGTAATTTTGCCGTGTTTAGTTTCAATTAAGTGTGTAAAAAAATAATTTTTACTTTTATTGTGCCTGAACACGGCAAATTACATATTATAAAAAATTATTATAATAAATTGGGAGAATAGATATTTTCATGCTGATCGATCTGTCCTTATCTTAGCGCTTGCTTAGCGCATACAATGACGCATGAGTTGGAAGAGGACAGAATGATCAGCATGAAAAGGTCTATAGCGAAACGTCAAACTGCGTTATGTGAGTAACTGTGTTATTACCCATAAGCGTAGGTTGGAAACAATCATGGAGCATTTACACCTTCGGTAAAAAATTTTCTTCACTTTGCATTTTCCGAAATACACTTACCTGATTGGTTGTCCAGAATCTGATTCATTGTGGACAACTAATCAGGTAAGTGTATTTCGGAAAATGCAAAGTGAGGAAAATTTTTTGCCGAACGTGTAAATTCTCCATCAAACAACGAGTTGTTTTGTCCCGGTCCCCACTACTGGACTAATCAGAAAAGGCAGTTCCAGAATAGGTGCAAAAGTCAAGTACAAGTCCAAATCCTATGAGTGCAAGTGAGATAAGTAGTCTATCTATCTCTCTTGCACCAATGGGATTTACATTTGGACTTGCACTTGTACTTGGCTTTTGCACCTATTCTGGAACCGCCTTCTCCAATATGTTCCAAAATGTTTGCGTTGCGTGTCTGACACGTTTGTTCGCAAGCGAAGTGACGTCATCAAAGCATTGATACCAATCGCGAGCAAAAAGTATGGTTTAGGTTTCTCTTGTCCCTGTTTTCCAACTTTACAATTTTTAATGCAAATGTTTCTCGACGGCTTTTAATAATTTTAATTTTTTAATATTTATAATTAAAAAATTCAGTGTATTAAAATCATAATACAAACTTTTTGTTCACGATTGGTATCAATTCTTTGATGACGTCACTGCGCTTGCAAACCAACGCGTCAGTCACGCAACGCAAACATTTTGAAACGTATTGGAGAAAGGCCTTTATGTTGCGCTCCCAATGGGACCCTAAGGCTAGTTCCAAAATGGAGCCAAACGCCACGCAAAGGGGACGCAGCCCCATTTGCTTAGCATTGCGATGAGACGCGTCTGCGTTTTGCTCCATTGTGGAACCAGCCTAAGAACAAGCGTTGCGTATACGTCGCGTTGGTTCCCATTTAATTTAGCATTGGTGACGTCTTACGTCTACGTTTACGAATGATCTAAGGCTGGTTCCACAATGGGCTCGACGCAAGGCAAACGCAGCGTTGACGCGACGCATCCCCATTTGAAGGCCTTTCTCCAATAGGAACCTAAACTTTTGCGTTGCGTGACTGACGCGTTGATTTTAGCATTGGTTGCCAATAGCAACCGACGCAATGCATACGCAACGCAAGAGTTTAGGATCCTATTGGAGAAAGCCCTTGATTAGCATTGGGATGCGTCGCGTCAACGCTGCGTTTACCTTACGTCGAGCCCATTGTGGAACCAGCCTAAGGTTCCTATTGGAGACGCACCATTAAAGGCCTGAGCAGAATAGAAACGTAACGTAAACGTAACTCTTTATTATTATGTAGGCGTTTGTTTGGTTTTCATTGTCCCCACTCGCTCTGTTGAAAATTTAGTCATTTTATAGTAACTTTTAATTTTAACAATAAAGTCACTAAATTTTCACTAGAGCAGGGTAAACACCGAATTAGGGCTCTATCACAGTGAGCACATTTGCAGAATAGATTTTAACCAATCAAAATGAAGTCTCTTACGGAAAATATTGTCTTGCCGCAAGAAACTACATTTTGATTGGTTTAAATCTATTTTGCTGATCTGCTAAAATCTTCTTCTGTGAGAGAGAGCCCTTAATCCGAAACGGACTGTTGAATTTCAGATCTTCCTTCCTACCTGAATTATGATAGGTACCCATCCCTGTAGACAAAATCAAATATCTACCTTATCGACAGTAAATAAATTACTAACAATAGTAGGTTTGAGAATGGCCACTAGAGCTCGTCTTCTTTTCTAATTGCGTTTCTTTTCTTTTCACGCCGTGTAAGAAGTCGGTGAGTTTCATTTAATAAAATTTATAAAAAATTTTTAACGAAATTTACAAAAATCATCAAAGAAAATCGAAAACTATAAATTTATATTGAAAATTCATTTTGTGCAAAGTGTTATTTTCTATTGTTTTGTTATAGATGATGTATTTTTACTTTTGATTTTGTTGGATTGTAAATGCAATCTTGATTGTAGTGTCATTTTATTGTGAAAAATGTGTTTCTTCTAAATAGTAAATTTCTAATTTTTAAAAGTGTTTTTTTTTCTATATACTCACAATAATTTTTTAATTTCAAAAACATCTTTTTTATGGTGTTATTCTTTTTGAAAATATAAAAGAAATATTGTTTACGTACTTTTCAAAACAACCATAACCTTAAAAGTGTGACACTTGCACCTTTTGATTTTCTTTTATAAATTTTTGTAATTTTCTTTTTTAGATACATGTAATAGTCTTGATTTTTTCAAAATATTCACTAAAAACAATGTTTTGTTTTAATAATTTTGCCAATTTTTTTTTTTAGTAGGCGCGTTTTTTATTAGTTTTAGAAATGAAAACGACTTACAAATAATTGTGATGTTATTTTTTTTTATTTTTCTGTTAAATTTTGTTTTTAATATAATAATGAATCAATCATTGTTAAATAAAAATTGTTGTCTCTGAAATTAATAATTTTTTTATTAAAAAATAATATTAACGATCTATTTTGAATTTTTGAATGAAATTATATTCAAATATAATTATAATTATAGTTGAATATTATATTTTAAAAGTTATTTCTATTATTTATTTTATAATTAATTTTATTATTTTAGTATTTCCAAATATTTTTGTTTATTATTTTACTTTTATTTTATTTAAAAACTTTTTAATTCTAAAAATAAATTTAATAATTTCAATTATAATTCTTCAATAATTTTTATAATATTCTTTGAAAATTCAATTATCTCAAAATATTTTTCAATTAAAAAATTTTTAAATACAATTTATGTCTTTAATTTTTAATAAATTTTTTCATGCAACAGAAATCAACAAAAAATTCTAAAAATCATTTGAATTCAATTATTTTCAAAAAAAAAAACATCTAAAAATATCAACTGTAACTCTTCTAAAGTTTAATGATTTTAAATTATTTTTATAATATTCTTCAAAAAATTCAATTATTCGAAAGCAATTTTTTAATAAAAAAAACATTTGAAATTCAATTTTTGTCTTTAATTTCTAAAAAAAATTCTTCATGAACATAAATCACTAAAAATTTCAATTAAAAATCACTTGAAGTTCAATTAATTTGAAAAATCTGAATTGTAAATATTTAAAAATTCAATTACTTAAAAAAAAATGTTATCTAAAATTATTTAATAAATTATTTTCAATTCTGTAATATTTAATTATTGTCGACTTTTTTTTAAATTTAAAAAAAAAAATTTAAACTAAATATGTATACAAGTATACAATGCAAATCTTCTTTATTTAAATTATTTAACAAATTTTTCACTAAATTAGTTATTTTAATAATTTTAATGAAATTCTTGATAAATTCAATTTTCTTCAACTATTTTTCAATTAAAATTTTTATAAAATTTTTATAATTGTTTATAATTTAAAAAAAAATTAGCAAATAAAATTACCAAAAAAATTTTTAATCAAATTTACTTAAAATTTAATTATTTGCAAAAAAATTTCAATTATTTTTAATGATTTTTATAATATTTTTTGAAAATTCAACTATCGGAAACTATTTTTAACTTAAAAATGGTTTTCAAATTATTCTATTTTTGTCTGCAATTTTTAATAAATTTTTTAGTGAAATTATCAAAAAAAAATTTTAATTAAAAATCACTTGAAGTTCAATTAATTTCAAAAATCTGAATTGTAAATCTTTAAAAATTCAATTACTTAAAAAAAAATGTTATCTAAAATTATTTGATAAATTATTTTTAGTTCTGTAAAATTTAATTATTGTCTGAAAATTAACAAAATGTTTTGAAATTCAATTATTTCTAAAAAAAATTTTAATAACTTACAAAATCATTATTATTTAAAAAAAAATTATTTAAAAATCTCTAAAACCTGATTAAGTATTGCTTGAAATTTTTTTAACCATAAAAACTAAAAACTATGACAAAATTTTTAATTCTAATAAATTGCTTATATCAGACTTGAAAAAATTATAAAAATGGAACTTTAAGAATTTTTTTTTAGAAATTTTTCCTTTTTAAAGTTTCTTGATATTTTTATAGAATTATTTTCATTACAGAATTTATAAAATGAATTTAATATCTAATAACACTAATTATTTAAAGTAAAATATTCATTAACCAATTAAATTTTAAAATAAAAAAATCGACTTTTTTTTGTGCTTTAAAGTCGATGCGAGACCTGTTATTGAGGAAAAAATTATTAATATTGATAAAAATTTAGAGATGCTGCGTGTGAACTTTATATTTATATTTTGAAAATTTTACAGAAATGGCTGAACAGACAGGCAAATCAAAAACAAAGCCAGCAAAGCCGGCAGCGGAATCAGTTCCGCTAAAGAGAAGGCCTTTCAAAAGGCACGGCCGGTTATATGCAAAGGCTATTTTCACTGGTTACAAAAGAGGCTTGAGAAATCAACATGAAAGTACGGCCCTTTTAAAAGTTGAAGGAGCACGATCAATAAATGATTCCGATTTTTATATTGGAAAACGATGCGTGTATGTTTATAAGGTAATGAATCATTTAAAAAAAACAAAAAATTTCTCTATCTCAGTAAAATAGGATCAGTTGAGGTAAATGGGAACAAGAAGTGTTGGAGCTTAATTTACAGTTTTAAAATTAAGTTCAACGTCAATATTTTAACCTCAGATCACCTGCAAGAGGTTTTTAGTATTGCCAAGCTTTTATCTTGACAATTGGCAGCAAGATAAAAAAAGTTGTAAATTCAGATGTTCATTACATGAAAATTTTACTTCCTCGTGGAGAAAGCAGTAACATTGACATAAACATACAAAAATAATATAATAATATAAACATTTGAGTACCTATACATTTGAGTTAAATTTAATAAATTAATGAAAGTTAAAAAAAAATTCACATTTTAGCTGAAATTTCTAAAAATTAATGAAAAATAATATATAATTTATAATTATTTACAATTATATCGGTTTGTTTAAATGCAAGAAACACAATTATTTTATATTTAAACTTGAATTTAAATAAATACAAAATTTTTCAGCTAACATGGGAATTTTTTTTTTTTATCTTTCATTAATTTATTAAATTTACCTCAAATGTATACTTTCGATTCGTTTTCATGCAAGGAATACAATTATTTCATATATAAACTTCAATTTAAAAAATCACAAAATTTTATTGCCAAAATGTGAATTTTTGATTTTTTAACTTTCATTAATTCTTTAAATTTACCTCAAATGTATACTTTATATATATCAATCGATTCGTCTTGACGTAAGGAATACGATTTTATAATATATAACCTTAAATTTTTCTATTTAAAAATTTTTTCGATTAAAAAAAATTTTTTTGAAAAAAGACGATAAAATTTTTTTTTGGGGGTATTTTTCAAAATCCTTTGGTCAGATTTGAGATAATAATATGATAAATGAGCCTACCAAAGTTTATCTAAATCCATTGAAACCTGTTAAAGTTATCTTCTAAAAAAAAGGGATCCACACACACATACATACATCCGGACAATTGATCAGGATCTCATATAACATGTTTCTATATAGAAAAAAATTTGTTTCCGCCACTTTGAAAATTTTTATAAACGAAAGGACTACAAAGCTTCCTCCACGAGGAAGCAAAAAGTTTATCGCTCAATGCATAAAAACTTAAAAATCAAAGTCAAACTGTTCCAGTATTTTGTCTCGTTTTTTAAAAAAAAACAGACTTAAAAATCATACCAATTTTTTTTCTTATTCCTTATGACTACTATAACAGAAATTCACTTGAATTTTTCATTTTTATGGGTCATTCCATTTTATTTCACCTATAGTCGTTGCAGCCTATTTTTAGAAAAATTTGATATTTCGTATTAATGACTTTGAACATCCGTACAATTCATTTTTGACAATTATTTTATGAATTTTTTTTTATTTACGTTGAAATTTAGTTTTTAAGTTGAGTTGCACGGAAAATAGGTTAGTTTGACAACTTTGGAAATTTTATAAAAAAGAACAGAAATAATTTAGTTATTAAATTTTTTTTTCATTGATATTTGTTGAAAATAGTCTAATTTACCAATGTTAATTGATAATTGTGTAAAAAAGGTTAAAATACTACGTGAAAATTAATATTCAAACTTACTTGTAAAATGTCAAAATTTGTCACATTTTATTTATATTTTCCAAGAAAGTTTATAAATATTATAAAATTCATTACTACCTAACAATAAGTACTTTCCAAGTACTTTCACATGATAATGTTGGCTTTTTATTTTTATAATATAGAAATATGTGAAATTTTACTTTTAATGTTGAACTTTTCAGGATTTTATCAGATTTTGAACACTTATATCTTCGCAGGCGATTAATGAAAAAATCTCATTTTGGTTTTAAAATTTAAGTTAAATCTTCTTTATTCATCTTATCAAAATTTGGTGATGGAGAACGAGCTATTTTTTATTTTTATTCACTCTAAAAAATTCACCGTAAAATACAAATTTGAAGTGTTAAAAAACAAGTATTTTTATAAATAAAATTCATACAAATAAATCTATATTGAGAAAACCAACTTCAGTTTTATAAAATTACTTGTTTTTTAATCTTTAAATTCGTATTTTAAGGTGGATTTTTTAAAGTGAATAAAAATAAAAAGTAGCTCGTTCTCCATCATCAAATTTTGATAAGATAAATAAAGAAAACTTAACTTAAATTTTAATACCAAAATGGGATTTTTTCATTAATCGCCTGCGAAGATATAAGTGTTCAAAATCTGATAAAATCCTGAAAAGTTCAATATTCATGGTAAAATTTCACATTTTTCTATATTATAAAAATAAAAAGCCAACATATCATGTGAAAGTACATGGAAAGTACTTATTGTTAGTTAATAATAAATTTTATAATATTTATAAACTTTCTTGGAAAATATAAATAAAATGTGACAAATTTGGACATTTTACAAGTAAGTTTGAATATTAATTTTCACGTAGTATTTTGACCTTTTTTACACAATTATCAATTAACATTGGTAAATTAGACTATTTTCAACAAATATCAATGAAAAAAAATTTAATAACTAAATTATTTCTGTTCTTTTTTATAAAATTTCCAAAGCTATCAAACTAACCTATTTTCCGTTCAACTCAACTTAAAAAATAAATTTCAACGTAAATAAAAAAAATTTCATAAAATAATTGTCAAAAATGAATTGTACGGATATTAAAAGTCATTAATACAAAATACCAAATTTTTCTAAAAATAGGCCGCAACGACTATTATAGGTGAAATAAAATGGAATGACCCTACTACAATTTTTTTCAAGTTTTTTCATCACTTAATACAGTAATATATTTAAGGAAACTTTTTTCTTAAAACTTGCTTAGAAACTATGCTGTTCCCATTTACCCCAAATTTTTATGAAATTTTCTAAATTTTGGGGTAAATGGGGACAGTTTCATGTGTTTAAAGCTTATCTAAATTTTTTTCTGCTACATAAAATTAATCCTGGGAATGTTAATAACAACTTAAAAAAAATAAACCCGCAAATATTACCTTTTAAAGAAAGAAACTTAAGTAATTTGTGAAAAATAGCGATTTTGTCCCAATTTACCCCAACTGACTGTAAATATAAACAATAAATAAATTGATTGATAATCATATTAATTTAAATTATTTGATTATAGGCGAAAAATAAGACCCCAGTTCCCGGCAATAAGACGAAAAAAACAAAAGTTCGTGCTATCTGGGGTAAAGTTACACGTCCTCATGGTAACAGTGGATCAGTTCGAGCAAAATTCAAGAGAAATTTGCCTGCTAAAGCGATGGGACATCGCATAAGAATTGTAAGATTTCAAATCACTTCATTTTTATTTTTATTAGAAACAAAATTTGCTGTTTATTCTATTATGATTGAATTTTATTTATATTCTATTTAGTATTATTTTTTTTTATCAAGATGATAGTTTAATAACCATGAATAAAAAATTCAGGATTCTTATTATTTTCTTAAAATATTTTAATACTTTTTGTCATAATTAAATTATGAAAATGTTTACTTTAAAGTTCATAATTTATAATATTTCTTTTTTCTTGTGTTACAGATGCTGTTCCCAAGCAAAGTATAGAGTTTGTTAATGTATAAAAAAAATAATAAAAAAAAATAACCTTTTGGTACAAAAACAAATTTTTTTTGTGTTACTTCATTTAATCACGTTTAATCATATAGGATTAGAACAGAAAACTATAATAACTAATTGTTAAATTATTTTTAACCAATAATTTTCATTAAATTCTTCGAAAATTTAATTATTTAAAACAATTTTTAATTAAAAATTCTGCAAAATTTAATTGTTATCTGAAATTTAAGGAAGTTCTCCCCCTCCAACGTCAGTCAAATCAATGCCCATTTAAGTTTTCATTTGTATCACGTAGTACTAGCTCAACGCTTGGCAACGTTGGATTATATTTCCCCCGTTCCGTTTCGTGTCGTCTGCTATTGTTTGATTTATTTTCGTTAAATAATAATAATTTATTATTTTAAAAATCTTAATTTTTTATAAGCAAATTCAAATTATTATTCATTATTATGAATCTTTGAAGAATATACTATTATATGTATATACTACTTATATTACTTTGAAATTTCGCGCTTTTTCTATACCTAACCTACAAGACGCAACGTTGCCAAGCGTTGTGCTAAGTAATTTCTGATTGTCAAAATACGGTGTTTTTTTAGACAAAATAATTAATTGTGAGTCTCCTAAGCCAGGTCTGATCAATTTTATTAAAAGTAAGTGAACATTGGCTATTAAACTTTATGTATATAAAGTTCCAGTAATATCTTTTCGTCAGATTTTTCACAATTTGAGATTTCAGACCAAAAAATTCAATTTCCCATAAGAACCCGTGTTAAATGTGAAAAAAGAAAATTATTTATATCTTTTGTCAAAATCCACCTAGACCTCTAAAAATTTAACTATATCTTCTTTAAACCATTATCTATCAGTTTATCAAGTTTGATAATTAACTCTTCGTCATTTCTGTTTGCGAGAGAACTTCCTTAAAAATATTCTGATAAATTAAAATTTTTTGAAATTCAATTATTTCTAAAAAAAAAATTCAACTGTATCTCTTCCAAAATTCAATTATTTTTAATAATTTTATTTTTTTTTTAATTCAACTATTTAAAAAAGTTTCAAATAAAAAATTTCAAAATCTAGTTTAAATTTCCAGTGGAACGAATCTTATAATTGAATTCATTTTTATTAAGTGGAATTAATAAATTGATACTAATTCAACGGAGTGTAGGACTTTTTTCAATGAGTGCAACTTTTTACGGATAAAATGAAATTTATTTCGATTTTTATAGTGTAAAAAAATAACTGATAGATTAATTTATTTAATTTTTATATGATAAAGAACAGAAAAAAATTAGTTTTGAATAATTTTTAATAAATTTATTTTTGCCTTAGATTACAGTTTTAAATTTTTATGAGCTAAAATTTTAAAAATTCTTCCAACTTAAAAATTATTTTCATTATTTGACTCAACAATTTCACAGGAATTAACTTTAAATATAAGTTTTTATAAAACTGATTTTCAAAGTTTGTGACAATTTCAACACAAAAATTTTATTGAAAATCTGAAAAAAAAATTCTATAAATTTACTTTAAATTAACAAAAAAAAAATTAAAAATAGTTCAGAAGAAAAAATTTTGAATTTTTTTAAATCCAAAGATGATGAAAATTTTTTTTCAGTTAAATTCTGAAATATTCTAAATAACATTTTTTAAAAATATTTTTCATGAATTATTCTTATTAAAGAATTCTATTTTATTTATCACAAATACTTGGTTTATTATTGAGTTTTTATATGATAAAGTAGTACATAAAACAAATTTAGTTTTGAATAATTTTTACAAATATATTTATTTTAAAACATTTTTTTTTCATTATTTAACTCAATTTATAAAGAATTGACATTGGATAAACGTTTTTGAAAAGATACATTTTTTTGTGCCTTAAAGTCGATTCGAAGCCAAATTCAATCAAATTTTCATTTCGTATAGAGTTTTTATGTAAGTGAATTCTATTTATTAATAGAAAATTAAGTTGAAATAAAAATTTAGCTAAATAAAAGTTCTGCTAAATAAGAAATTAAGTTAAGTGAAAATTCGATTAAATAAAAATTTAGATAAGTAAAATTAAATCAATAGAAAAATTCTTTGAAATAAATATCTGTAAAAATTCATATAAATTTTGTTAAAATCAAAAAAATCTGAATTAAAAATTCGCTACAGTAGATATATGAAAAAACAGATAAATAGAAATTTCCCTAAATGAAAATTGAAAAATCAATTAAACAAAAAAATTTTCAGTAAGAAAATTCTATTCTATTTTTGATTAAAAATTTCTGAAGTGGATCACCTAAATTAAAGATGTACTGTATTTGCTTGGCAATATAGAAAATTAGAACATTATTATGAGTTGAAAAACTGCCTCAAAGGATTTTTCAAAAAAATTAAATTTCTCAAAGTTATAAACAATTGAAGTTTTTTTTGTAGTCTTAAGTTAAAAAATGAATATCTTAGAACAAAGTGAACGGATCTTTATAAAAAAATTGGTATACTTACACAGAAAATGATACAGTTTTAGTTGAAAATTTGAAAATTAAAAATTTTTGATTTTTAATAATTGTTATTGCAAAATTGTTTATTTAAAAAATAAATCATGTTCTCGTTGTCGTAGAAAGTTGATCAAAGTTTATTGGAAAGGAAATTTAATAAGGATTCGAAAACCGTTTTAAAATTTCGTTGATCGCAATTAGCAAAAAAGTTATCGCATTTTTTGTGCGGCGCTGCGTGTCTCTAGCGCTAACACTCTCTAAATGTCAATTAGTAAAAATGTTTACTAATATGAATTAGTGACTCACTTTTTGCTTCTAAATTAGTGAAATTTTACTAATTATTAGTAACTTTTACTAACAATTAGTAAAATTTAACTAATTCTAAAGCAATAAGTGAGTCACTAATTTAAATTAGTAAATATTTTTACTAATTCAGATTTAGAGAGCATGCAGAATGTATTTTGCTCAAAAAGTATGGAAATTATATACTTGCCGGAATTTTTGTTGTGTCGAATTAAAAATTATCGAATTTACATTTAGTAGAATTTAAAAAAAGTAAATTTTACAATGAGCTCAATTTTAATATCGAAAAATATCTATTTAAAAAAAATTCTTATTTTATAGAATTTTTATTTAACTGAACTTTGATAAAGCAGATTAAAAATATATCGAATTTTCAAATAATACAATTTCCATTCAATAAAATTTATGTCTAGAATAATTTTCATAAAGAAGAATTTTTATTTATCAAAATTGTTTTTTTGTCAAATTTTTATTTATCCGAATATTCACTTAAAATTATTTTTATTTAACAGAATTTCCAATTAAAAGAATTCCTATATAACAAAATTCCTATTTAACAAAACTTTTATTAGGAAATAAAATTTTTTTATATTTAATTTTTATTTAAGGCCAGGTCCAAGTGAGGCAGCGCCATCTACATTGAAACTAAAATTTTGGAAAATTTTCAACAGCCTTTTCTTGAAAACAAGAAGGTAAAATGCTTTTTCCTTTATGGATAATTGATTATTGGCAAGATATACACCAGCTAAAACTTTTTTTGAGTTAAAATAATGAAAAAGATTTCATGTCAATAAATTAAATATGAGAACTTTTTTCACAAAAACTGTAACAGTACTTTCTCAGAAATTACAATCAAAAATGCAATTTCCATTTGGAAAATTAATAAACGCTAAAAAATACACGACCTAAGATTTACCAATCACGAAAATAACAAAAAAAAGTATTTTAACATAACATATTTTACTCATTATGACAGCCGTTTGGCCGGTTATATATGTCACCAGACGTTTCGCAGTTTTGCCGAAAGGAGGAGATTGGCGCTGTTGCTAACCACCTGAAATACATAATCTACCAAAGGGCTGTCACAATCAGTAAAGCAGTATCAATATGTTAAATATTTAATAAAATTTTTTTTTGTTATTTTCGTGATTGGTAAATCTTAGGTCGTGTATTTTTTAGCGTTTATTAATTTTCCAAATGGAAATTGCATTTTTGATTGTAATTTCTGAGAAAGTACTGTTACAGTTTTTGTGAAAAAAGTTCTCATATTTAATTTATTGACATGAAATCTTTTTCATTATTTTAACTCAAAAAAAGTTTTAGCTGGTGTATATCTTGCCAATAATCAATTATCCATAAAGGAAAAAGCATTTTACCTTCTTGTTTTCAAGAAAAGGCTGTTGAAAATTTTCCAAAATTTTAGTTTCAATGTAGATGGCGCTGCCTCACTTGGACCTGGCCTTAAGGGTATGTGGGTACCTCCCACGTGACCTAGTATGGGAAAATGTGTTTTGGTAGTATACATTTTACTCTAAAATGAGAAAATATTTCTGTCTAAAATTTTGAGGGATGATAGATTTGGGTTCAAGGAATCTCGCTGTTTTCCGAAAAATACATAATTCTGCGTTAAATTATTAAAAAATGAAGTTTAAAAAGTTGCATTTTTAAACGAAAATGAAAAAAGACAGCGGCACATACACAGACGTTGCGTGAGAATTGCGAGATTCCTTGTACCAAACAAAATCATTGCTCCATAATTTTAACACGAAATCATTTTTTATTTCAGAGAAAGTTTGAAATCACAAAAAAACGTCCTTTGCCCGCATACCCTTAATAGAATTGTCATTTAACAGAAATTCTACTTAGCTAAATAAATTTTGTATATTATAATATTAATAGATTTTAGTTATCGTCCACCAAAAATTGGATGAAATGAAAATTATTTTATATTTTCTTTTATGACGATAACTAAAGCAGGAGGCTGTCGAAAACTAAAACATATGTAGATTTTGTGTATAGTATTTCTTAATAAATTAATTTAAAAAGAAGTATTATTAAATTTAATTTAAAAGTAAATTAAGAAAAATATTTTTTATTAATGTACCTTAACTGAAATTTGAATAAGTTGCAGTTAAAATTTTTAGAATTAAATAAATTTTGGAGATTTCAAGTAAAATTTTTTAGAAATAATTGAATTTCAGGAAATTTTAAATTGAAACTCATAAATCACATTTTATTAAAATAAGTTTAAAATATTCTCATATATTTGAAAAAAAAGTCGAATAAGTTGTGCAATTCGAGGCTTAAATTTTGCATAATATGTACATATTTACGAAAATTTGTGTTTCAAAACGCGATTGAAAAAAAATTCTTACACAAAATATATGAAAACTCCAGGACCTGATGAAAAATTCAAAAACTTTTCCATGTTTTCCAGGTAAAAAAAAAAATTCAAGGACTTTTTCAGGTTTTCATGGAATTCAAGGTCGCTAGACCTTATACTACACTCCATGTTTACAGTGTTGGTTTTTTTTTTTAAATTAAATAATTAATAACAAAAATTAAGTTCCACAAATTGAGAATTCGCAGGATTTATTAAAAGATCTACAGAAACAATCAGCTCTCACTGTTTTTTCATTTTTTCCTTCATTTATCTTTTTTGAGCTTGACATTAACTATATATAATATATTTATATTTATACATATATATAATATATAATTTGTATTTTTGTGTTAGCAATTCAGTTTTTATCGTCAATATTTTTGTGTACACATAGTAAATATACATTGTTATATATTTATTTATTATATATATATATTAAATAATAATTCATGAACGCTTAATTGGCAATTGGTATTATGATATTTACAGATGACTTAAATGACACTAGGCATTAGACCGTAGATTTCATATAAATATGATTAGGCTGCCGTCATGAATTATTCGTTGACTTAAAACATATTTGTATGTATATATATTTTTTTTTGTTAATTAATTATTTATTTATAATTTCCTTTGTTTATCTCACTCTTCTGTTCGACGAAAGTTTATCAATCAACATTTAACTTTCTCGTTTATTACAAAATGAAAAGTTATCGAAAAATGAATTTTTTTTTTTTTTTATTCACAGTAAATAATATTACGGAGCAGATGGATTTTTTTTTATCTACTTTCAAATTTACTGATCTCATTTTTAAAAATGCGATCATCAGTCGGATATTTATTCGATAACTTTTTTTTAAAAAGCATTTTTCTTGACTCGTTTTACTTTGTGCGAACAAGATATATATCGACAATACTTTACAAGTTCGAGAACAAAAATAGAAGAGAAATCTTGCTTTATTTCAGTTTTTTTTTGTGCTGTAAAATGCATGTTATTGTTATCTTTGGTCCTTAATCTGTAAATATTATCTCGTTTTTGTTCACGCAAATAATAATAAAAAAACGATTGTTGGTGACTCTTGTTTTACAATGTTAAAACACAAAGTACATTATTATTTTATTATATAAAATACTTATTCGAATTTCGAAGTATTGAGTTTTTTTTTCTAAATTGAAAGAGAGTGTCATTAAAAATAAAAGTATACATAATATCACTTAATTCAAAATAAAATTTTATAATATTTTCAAATGAAAATGAAATATTATTAAAAATTAGTTTATTAGAAAATAAACCACAACAAATAATTTTAAAATGATCTTTTCTTGTTCAAAATATTTTTTAAAAAAAACTTTTCTTCTTTTATAAAGAGATAAAAAAAAAGTTATCAAGACACTCTGCACGAAATACACATTGTTCACAATTTATTATGACTCGATTATCTAAAATCTATGGTAACCAGTCGCTACTTATTATATTTTATTTATGGCTCTTAAAAACAAAAAAATAACAACGACTTTTACTTTCATTATTTTTTTTTCTTTTTCTTAAAAACTATTATTATTATTATTATTATTATTAATTATTATTATTTCTCGACAGAGCATTAAAATCTCGTACGAGGTAATTTCGAAAATAGTTATTTCGTTTAGACCCCCACTTTTTTTTTTTTTTAAAAAACTATTTTATTGACTGTCTGTAACTTACCGTCCATCGGAAATTGTTACCGACTGTAATTTTTTTTTTTTTTTATTATTATCAATAGATGATTTTTCATTTGAAAAAATGAAATTTAATTATTACTATTATTAAATTTAATCGAAATTTTTTTACCAGGTACATTTAAAATCGATTTTTGTGATCGAAATATCGAATTGTGTATTTAAAAATTTGTAAGAAAGAAAAAAATATTCTTATTTAAATAAAAATCGGTGATGTAAAAAATTTAATTAGAAAAAAAAATTTTCTTAATGTCGAATTTTTTCAAATAAAAATTCTCACTAATAGATATTATAGAATATTTATACGTTTCAGTAAAAATTTGTTAAAAATATTTTTTAAACCGCTTTTTCTAATTATTTTAATTATCTTTTCCTTTTGAAATTATGAATTTTTATAAAAATCGCAAATTCGATTTTAAACGACCAAGTTTAAAAATTCTGATCAATTATTCTTATTATTAATATTATTAATATTAATTGTTATTTATCCATTTGTTTTCATGTTAAGGAAATCCATTAACGTTTTTCGTTTAAAATATAGAGATCTGAAACTTATTTTTTTAAAAATAAAAATCGATTACCGACACAGAAATCTACATTATCGACTGATGGTACAAATAGGAAAAATGATTGTATAAAAATTATCGACATAGAAATCTACATTATCGACTGATGGTAAAAGTAGACAAATGATATACAAAATTATCGATCTAGAAATCTATATCATCGACTGATGGTAAGAGCAGGAACATTCTGATATAAAAAATTACTGACACAGAAAGCGATATAACCGACTGATGGTTAAACAAATTTCAAATTTTAAAAAATTGTTCCTCTATACCATCGGTTGGTAATGTAGATTTCTATGTCGGTAATTTTTTAATTTCATTTTCCTATTATACCATCAGTTGTTGATGTAGATTTCTATGTCTGTATTTTTTATATTATCATTTTTCCTGTTCTACCATCTGTCGGTAATGTAGATTTCTATATCGGTAATTTTTATATATTATCAATTTCTTGCTTTACCATCAGTCCTCAATGTACATTTCTATGTCGATAATTTTTATATATTTTCATTGTCCTATTTTATTATCAGCCGGTAATGTAGATTAATAATTCGGTAATTCAACCACGTTGTTTTAGTTAGACAAACAACTGGAGCTTGTCATAATATTTCAGATCTCTATTCTCTATCCGGAAAAAATGTATAATTAATAAAAAAGATCATTTTTACTTTTAAAAATTATGTACAAAATAATAATTTATAGATAAATCTCACGCAATGATAACTGACTCGATACTTAAAAAAAAATCATTTTACACGTATAAATAAAAAGAAAATTAATTATAAAAAATAAATAAAGCAAAAAAATAGAGAGTCAAGTAATCCTTTGCAAAAAAAAAAATTGAGATCTTCGGGCAATTGATAAAATTTATTTATTTTTTTTTTAAATGAAGGCACGTAAAAAATATATATAAAAAAAATAACAAAACCGATTTTATTATCCCTAAAAAGTGGATATTTTTATCGTCAGTTTAATAACTTACTTTAGAAAACGATTGTTGGTAAATTACCAATCGAACTTAATTTCGATTACAAAAAATCGAAATATTAATTTAAAAAGAATGATTATTAAAAAGAAAATTAAATTTTCTTTTAACAATTATTATCACTAAAAAACGAATAAAGATATGTCGTATATGGAAGAACACTGGTGAAAAATTAATAACGTGTCGAGAGATTAATTTTATAAAGAGAAAACACTTAAAATCTACGAAGCTACAACTAGTCACGTTATTTTCTTTTTTCTCTTTCTTTTAATTTGTTCGTGACTCTTTGGTATTTGGTTATCAATCAATGGCATTAATTTCCAGAGAGTAAAACATTTCTTTTGAAAAAAAAAAAAAGAAAAAATGTTTTCAATTTGGAAATTTTGCCGGGGTTTTTTTTTTTTTTGAAATTTTTCTTAGTCTAAAAAAAATTCTAATTTGAATCACTTAGAAGCTTTCAGTCATTATCCGTTGTCTCTTCGATAACTGAGTCCCAGTTAAATTCGGTAACACTTTGTCTAGAGGGTAACTCACCCAAATGTTGAAATCTTTGAACAAAATGTGGATCACGATCGCGTAATTGACGAAAACGTTGGAAAGCAACAGTTTTTGCATAAGCATATAATTCAAGATCTAATTTATTTAGACGACGAATTGATTCTAATTGCATTGAGGTTAATGTTGATAATGTTGATGCGCTTAATGTTGTATTGTGCTGTTCAAAAGCCACCGCAAAACGCATTCCAAACGTTTCTTCAAATGAATATTGGCCAACCTGTAAATTTTTGTTTTGATAAATTAAATTAGTAATGAAAAAAATATTAAAAATTTATAATAAATATTTACGTCTGCTTTTTTATTATTAGAGAATTTTCATTTTTTTCAAATTAGCAAATTAGTTTCGACCAGAAAATTATAATAATTTGCTATTAGTTTTTTTTTTCTTCTAAATGTTTTTATCATAAACGTGAAATTCATTGTCGTTTGTCAATTTTCAAAATTCGCGCCAAAATCTTTCTTTTCAATTTTCTTTTTTGGTCTTTTTTTAACAAATTTCGGTAAAATGAAAATTTGACATTTTGAAAATTTAAATTTCAATAATTGACAATTTGTGCAAATTAAAATTCAGACAAATGAATAAAATCAATGAATTAGAAATTGTGTCATTTAAAAATAATTAGAATCAATATGAGATTTTTGTTATATTAAAATAAGCGATTCAATTTTAGAATTCTTTTAAATAAAAAGTTGAATAATGCGCGAAATTAGGGAAAATAAAAATTTTATTAAATAAAAAATTTGATTGAATTTAAATTCAATTAAATAAAAATTCAAAAAATGAAAATTCAATATTAAAAGGAAAACTCTGTTAAATTAAAATTACAACTTATGAAATAAAAGTAAAAATAATTTAACAATAACTATTATTGTCAGTAAAAGAAAATTGAAATTTTTTGTTTAAAAACTTTTTTAATTCTGAAAAATTTGAAACTTTTTAAAGTACTTTATTTTAAAGTCCCGTAAATAAATAAATAAATAAAAAATCTCATTATATATAAAAAATAAATAAATAATAAATCACTCTAAATTGAAAAATCAACTCAAAATATATAATAAATATTATTTTTAAAAACTTAATTTCTTTTTCTGCTTCAACGATTAAAACCTACTTACATTATAATTCTACATTTTCTACATTCTACATTTTAAAAAAATTATCAAGTTTGAAAAATAAATTTAAATAATAACATTTTCAGGCTTCACAGCATAAAATTTGCTTTAAAAAAAAGGGAATAGAGGAAATTTTATTTGTAAAAAGGGGAAAATAGGGTAAAATCTAATTTTTTCCAAATTTTTTAAAAGATGATAAATTTATAGAGAAAAGTGAGATATAAAGAAGAGATTTTCCCAGTAGAGTAATTAATTTTTTTTTAAAATGTCATTTTCAATGTTTTATTAAAATTTAAATTGCATAAATCTAATGAATAAACGCTTTTTATTTTTTTTAAATTATTTTAAAATTAACTTTCCACAGAATGAAAATTAGAACTAGTTTTTTTTTCTTGAAAAATGCAAGTAATTTATTATTTTATTAAACTGAAAAACATCTTGTAAAATATACAAAACTTGATTTTATTCATATTTTTCAAAGAAACTGAAATTTTGAATTTATCTAAGGAGGTTCAACCCATTAACATAACATCAAACTAAAAAGTACTTTTTAACAGAATTAAAAATTTATTACACCCAAATTCGACAGATCCAATTGTATATATAATTTTGGAAAAAAATTATTGTTAATTAAAATTTGTTGTCAAATAATAATTAATAATCATTTTGTAGTTTTTCTTAAAAGTTGGTGAACAATTCTAATTTTTTACCAATTTTTATAAACAATGGCTCATTTTTTTCTTTGAAAGATTCTCTACAATTCTAATCTTGTGTTTTTGTTATATAATGGTTTGTTAAAAAAATAAAATTTTTACTTGTTTATTAACTTCTGAATAAAATATTTTTAATAAAATTCAACAAACAGAATTGTAGTAAATCCTTCAAAGAGCAAAATGAGCTATTGTTTGTAAGAATTGCATAAAAATTACACAATTATTCACTAACTTTAAACAACAAATATAAAAAGTGAAATAATTATTAATTAACAACAAATTTTTGAACAAAATACTTTATTTTGTGAAAATTGTACAACTATGAATCTTTCAAAATTTGATAAAATTAATTTTATTTATAGTTTTATTTGTTGTTAAAAACAATTTTTAGTTTAAGGTTATGTTAATGGGTTTGAACCTCCTTAAATTAAATTTCAAAATTAATATTCTGTTAAAAAAAAAAAAAGAATTCCAATTTTCCTAATTCAGGCCTCCGATTGACTTCAGAAAAAGAAAGAAGTCGTTTTAGTCAATTTTTATTACAACAAAAATCGATATTTTTTATTTTTAATAAATTTTATTAGTTAATAAATATTTCATTATTATTAACATTATTTATTATAAATTAAATAAATTTTTTCTAATTCTTCTATAATAATGTCTCACAGAAAAATTTCCATAAACATTTTTTGTTAAACTTCAGAATTACACTATGACAAATTTTCAAGATTTCAATTCAGTTGGACAAATTTTTTAAAAATAATTTAATGTTACTTTAAAAGAAGAAATAATTCCAAGTGATTGAACAAATTATTCGAATTCAGAATTTAGGCCTTTTTTAAATGATTAAATTTTCAAAAAAATCGATTAAAATATTATTGAAAAAAAAATTAATTTATTCATTGAAATTATTGTAAATTTAAATTGCTAAAATTTATTGAAAAAATTTTAAACAGTAATTGAATTTAAAAAGAATTTTTAATAAAAAAAAAATTTGAATTTTTGAAAAAATTGAATTAAAATGATTGAAATAATTAATATTTAGCAAAGAATTTTAGATACAAATTTTGAAAGTAATCAAATTTGGAAGAGATATATTAAAGTTTTTTAGAAATAATTAAAACTTCAGGAGATATAAAAAAAAAAAAATTGGAAAAATTTTAATTGAGGAAGATTTTTTTTACAAAGTTCAGAAGATAATTGAATTTAAAAAAAAATTTAATTGAGAAATGTGTTAATTAATGAAATTTTTTGAAGACTTTGATTAAAGTTATCAGAAATAATTAATTAATTCAAGAAGGAATTTAAATTAAAAATTAGAAAAATTATTAAATTTTAAAATAGTTGCGCAGTTACAATTACTGAAAACAATTTAATTTCAGGAGATTTTTAATCAAAATTTCCATAAATTTAAATTGCTGAATATTTTTTTTTATAAGATTTAAAAAATAACTGAATTTTAGAAAAATTTGTGTTGAGAAAGTGTTTTAAATAATAAAATTTATAGAAAATTTTGATAAAAGTATATTTTTGTAAAAAAAAAGTGGAAAAAATGACATTTATATTATTATTCGAGTTTCAACATAAACTAGGGGAAAAGGGGAATTACTGTGAAGCCTGGATTTTACAGTCTAAACGAATATAGAAAAAACAATTTTTTTTTTTTTGTTACAGATTTCATAAAAAAACATATTTTCAGTTTTTTTTTTAATATATTTAAAATTTTAAACTATTATAACTCTATAGATTTTTTAACACATTGAACATAAATAAATCTATATGGGAAGAATTCGAAAGTTTAATTTATTTCAAATAAAAATAAATGAAGAAGAGTTCTTTTTTTTTAAATTTAATTATTCACAGATGTTGGAACAGAGCTTCTGTTAAATATTTATGGAAATATTTTACAATTCCAAATATACCCAAAATGAGGCTGTTTATGTTTAAAGTCAAGTTGTTTACTGTTTTGTCAGTTTAGCCCAAAAAAATGAAATTCAACTCTTTTTTTCACAGCTTTACTTCTTTCAACTATCATGTAAAATAAAAATTTAAATATTTCAAAGAGAATAAATATTTTGAAAATTTTTGCAATAGAGTGAAAAAAAATTTTTTTTTTCATACAAATGAAAATAAATAAAAACAATCGAAAAAGATAAATTATTTTTAGTTTAAGTTTTTAGGTTTTATAATTTTTGTTTTTTTTACGAAAATTTTGCGATACTGAAAATATTAGATATGAAAAATTCACTAGAGTCTCACCTTAATAAAAATAATAAAAATATAATTAAAAGAAATTTTAAAATTGAATTTATAGAATTAAACAAATTCTTACCTTTTGATATTCAGTGAGCATGAAAAATGGCATAAATTGCAAATTGTGCTTTGCACTATCTAACATAATTCGATCCCTCTCTGCACTACTCATTGACGAGTTGTAACAGCCAATTAAAGAAAGATCTGCTAACATTCTTGTTTGTCTGTTACTCGCCAAATTGTGAGGACAAGCTATAAACTGAAACCAAAAAAAAAATATTTGTAAATAATTTATGAAAGAGGGTTTATAATAGAAGATTTATTTTTCATTGTCTTTAAGAAATTAAAGGTCAATTATAATACAGTAGAAGAAAAATTTAATTATATTTAACGCTTTTTCTAAATAATAAAATGATTTTATAAACTTTTGTAATTATTCTCGTTCAGTAAAATAATTTAATATTTAAATATAAATATATTTAAATATTTTCTCTTTCTAAATTAAATTATAATTTTAAAACAAAAGTCTGTAAAATAAATTTTTTAATTTCATTCTTTTATTAGAATCACAATAAAAAGAAATATTTGCTAATATAAAAACGATTAATTATATTACAATATGAAATTTCAATAATAATTTAACATCATCAATATAAAATTATTTACAATCAGTAGCTCAGTACATGTTTATTAAGTGAATGAATGAAGTGTAGTTGCATCGTCGTTAATTTTAATTTCTATAAGTGAAAGGATTGAAAACGAGATAAATATTTCGCAATTTAAGTGAACGATTGTGTGATCATTGAGTGGTTGACGATAAAAAAAAAAAAAAAAAAAAAAGTTTTTAGATAAAACTATGTATAATATAATTTCAAATATTCGCCTATAAATTTTTTAAAATTTATTTTTCAACCGCCCGATCTGAGAAAAAATATACACATCATAAATTTTTAGTTATATTTTTTTTTACTTTTTAAAAATTTAATCTTAGTGTGTATATCACTTTTATATCTTGTCTTCTTTTCTTTTTATTTTCAAACTAGCAAAATTAAACGCGCGCAAGCGCGCCAAATTGAGTATTTCATTGTTTGTTATAAAGAAATTAAAGATTAATATTATCAATAATAATTTAATTTATTAGAATATTATTACATATTAAATGATAATAATGAAAATTATATGTTTACAGGCCTCGGATTATACGACTTTTTCCGACTATTTTCAAAAATACGACTTTTATCGACTTATTTTAATAAAATGCGACATTTTTCTTTACATTTGAAAAAAAATGTAAATAAAATACATTTTTTTAGTATAAAATGTATATCTTCTTCAGATCTTCTTCAATACAATTATTTAACAAATTTTGAACTAAAATGATTCTTCACTAAATTAATTATTTTTAATAATTTTAATGACATACATCACAAATTCAATTATATCAAAATTATTTTTCAATTAAAATTTTTATGAAATTTAACAATTGTTTATAATTTAAAAAAAAAATTATCAGAATAAAATTGAATTATTTTTTAAAAATTTCAATTCAAAATAAACTAAAATTCAATTACTACCCAAAATTTTAATTCAAAATCAATTAAAAATCCAATAATTATCAAAAATTTTCAATTTAAAATTTAATTATTTACCAAGTTTTCAATTTAAAATGAAATAAAATTCAATTATTTTCTGAAATTTCTATTCAAAATTAATTATCCAAATTTTCAATCAAAAATGAACTTAAATTAAATTATTATACAAAATTTCAATTAAAATTCAATTATTTCCCAAAATTTTAAATTCAAAATGAATTGAAATTCAATTATTTTCCAAAATTTCATTTCAAAATCAATTACAATTCAATAATTACTCAAAATTTCTATTTAAAATCAAATAAAATTCAATTATTACCCAAAATTTCAATTCAAAATCAATTACAATTCAATAATTAGTCAAAATTTCAATTCAAAATTAATTATTATCAAAGTTTTCAATTCAAAATCAACTAAAATTTAATTATTATCAAAAATTTTATTTGAAATTCAATTAATTCCCAAAATTTCAATTCAAAATCAAAGAAAATTCAATTATTTCCCAAAAATTCAATTCAAAATCAAAGAAAATTTAATTATTTTCAAAATTTTAAATTGAAAATCTTTTAAAATTCAATTATTTTCTAAATTTTCTATTTAAAATCAAATAAAATTCAATTATTTTCCAAATTTTCAATTCAAAATCAAATAAAATTCAACTATTTTCAAAAATTTCAATTCAAAATCAACTAAAATTCAATTATAACCCAAAATTATTTCCCAAAAATTCAATTCAAAATCAAAGAAAATTTAATTATTTTCAAAATTTTAAATTGAAAATCTTTTAAAATTCAATTATTTTCTAAATTTTCTATTTAAAATCAAATAAAATTCAATTATTTTCCAAATTTTCAATTCAAAATCAAATAAAATTCAACTATTTTCAAAAATTTCAATTCAAAATCAACTAAAATTCAATTATAACCCAAAATTTTAATTCAAAATTAATTACAATTCAATAATTATTCAAAATTTCAATTCAAAATTAATTATTATCAAAGTTTTCAATGAAAAATCAACTAAAATTTAATTATTATCCAAAGTTTTATTTAAAATTCAATTATTTTCTAAATTATCTATTTAAAATCAAATAAAATTCAATTATTTTTCAAATTTTCAATTCAAAATCAACTAAAATTCAATTATTCTCAAAAATTTCAATTCACAATTAATTATTATCAAAATTTTTAATCAAAAATCAACTAAAATTGAATTATTATACAAAATTTCAATTAAAATTCAATTATTTTCAAAAATTTGAATTTAAAAGCTACTAAAATTTAATTATTTCTAAAATTTTTCATCGAAATTTTTTTTTTTTTTTGAAATTTAATAATTTCAATTATAACTCTAAGGAAATTCAATTATTTTTAACTATTTTAATAATATTCTTTGAAAATTCAACTATTTGAAACCATTTTTCAATTAATAATGATTTTCAAATTATTGTATTTTGTCCGCATTTTCTAATAAATTTTTAGTGAAATAATCTAAAATTTTAATTACAAATACTTAAAGTTTCAATTAATTTAAAAAATCTCAATTTTAAATCTTTGAAAATTCAATTAAATTTAAAAAATGTTTTCCAAAAATTGTTTGATAAATTATTTTTAGTTCTGTAAAATTTAATAATTGTTTGAAAATTAACAATATCTTTTGAAATTTAATTATTTCTAAAAATTTCAACTTTAACCCTTCGAAAAGGATTATTATTAAAAAAAAAAATTTTTATTTAAAAATCTGTAAAATATTTTTGTTAAAATAAAAAACAAATCCACTTTTTTTTGGAATATAAATCGACTAAAATGACTTTTTGTGTCTTTAAGTTGATTCGAGGCCTGTGTTTTTATAATTAATATTTAATATTTAATAGGTATTCGTTGGCCCCTGGTACCTTCAAAATTAATTTTTAAAAATAAATTTTTTTCAAATTACTATCTTGTACGAAATTTCCTGGCGCATCTTTTTTCTCATCATAAATTTTTTGTATTTGTATAGAATTTTTGAATGAATATACAACTTTAAAAAAAATTTCGTTGGTAAACGTTGTGTACTTCAGCTTCGTGAATTGAATTTTGGAATTTGGAATTTTAAAGAAACTTATTCCGAAATTTGGAAACACAATTATACAACTTTGGCAAAAATGAGAAAAAGAATTGTCAAAATTTGACACGTCATAAGATTACTATTCAAAAAAACACGTGAAATCAGAAATGGCCAACTTCAAGTTAGAACAGAAGGACAGACCAAGCATTTTATTATTATATAATTATTTTATAACAAAAAAAAAATTTTGTTGTTTTTAAATTACCTGATCTAATGTAACTCCGTCCCAGTTAGGACCCGAGTAACATTGGGGAATATTTGCTTGTATTCCAGCACACCAATGACGTGCCCCTTTCCACGTGGCACCCCTTTGGACGTGTTTAAATTCAGAAAGATATCTTGCCACCGGATCTCTGATGATTGTCACGTAGAAATAACGTCTTTTCACGTTGCCTTCGATTTTGTTTAATTCACTATCAACACATCCGGTCAACTCAGTCCAATCAGCGTGAAGTCCACATTTCCATCCAGTGGAATATCTTGAGAATAGCCAATTTTCATTTCGATTTGGACGGAAGCAAAAGCAACGTTTACGACGTCTTTGGCATGAGCACTGTCTTTGAAGATCCAAGTCTCGCACCAAGTGCTTGCCAAATAATGTTCCACCTTTAAATTAACAAAATATTGCTGTCTTTATTTATTTATTTATTTATTAATTTTTTTTATCAAATCGGGGTTGACAAAGAAATATATTATTTTATTTTTCTCCAAATTTTCATTTACTTACTGTCAAAATTGAAATTTTTTCAATATATTTCAAGAGGTTTTTAATAACAGGCCTCGGATTGCACAAATTTTTCGATTTTATTTTATTTTTTCAAATTGAATTATTAAAAAAAATATATTGACTTGAATTCTTTTGCAAAATCAATTATTTTCAATAATTTAAAACAAATTCTTCGAAAGTTACATGATTTAAAACAGTTTTCAATTGAAAATTCACATTATTTTCTAAAGTTTTTCAAAAAAATTTCACCAATTCCAAATGAAAATTTTAATTAATAATCTCTTGAAATTCAATTATTATTTCTAAAAATTTTAACTCGAACACTTCTAAATTTCAATTATTTATAAATATATTTAAAATTGAAATTTTTGAATAATTTAATAATATTAATCAAGATTTTCGAAAATTCAATTATTTAAAACATTTTCCAATTCAAAATTCTCTAAAGACAGGCCTCGGATCGACTTAAAGGCACAAAAAAAGTCGATTTATATTCCAAAAAAGTCGATTTTTTTTATTTTAACAAAAATATTTTACAGATTTTTAAATAAAATTTTTTTTTTTTAATAATAATCCTTTTCGAAGGGTTAAAGTTGAAATTTTTAGAAATTATTAAATTTCAAAAGATATTGTTAATTTTCAAACAATTATTAAATTTTACAGAACTAAAAATAATGTATCAAACAATTTTTGGAAAACATTTTTTAAATTTAATTTAATTTTCAAAGATTTAAAATTGAGATTTTTGAAATTAATTGAACTTCAAGTGATTTTTAATTAAAATTTTTTTGATGATAAAAATAATTGAATTTCCGTAGAGTTATAATTAAAATTATTGAATTTCAAAAAATTTTCGATGGAAAATTTTAGAAATAATTAAATTTTAGAAGCTTTTAAATTCAAATTTTTGAAAATAATTGAATTTTAATTGAAATTTTGGATAATAATTCAATTTTAGTTGATTTTTGATTGAAAATTTTGATAATAATTAATTTTAAATTGAAATTTTTGAGAATAATTAAATTTTAGTTGATATTGAATTGAAAATTTGGAAAATAATTGAATTTTATTTGATTTTAAATAGAAAATTTAGAAAATAATTGAATTTTAAAAGATTTTGAATTTAAAATTTTGAAAATAATTGAATTTTCTTTGATTTTGAATTGAAATTTTGGGAAATAATTGAATTTTAAATGAAATTTTGGGATAATAATTAAATTTTAGTTGATTTTTTATTGAAAACTTTGATAATAATTAATTTTGAATTGAAATTTTGAATAATTATTGAATTGTAATTAATTTTGAATTGAAATTTTGGGTAATAATTGAATTTTAGTTGATGTTGAATTGAAATTTTTGAAAATAGTTGAATTTTATTTGATTTTGAATTGATTTGTGATTTTGAATGAAAAATTTTTGGTAATTTTATTTGATATTTTTTTAAAATTATAAACAATTGTTAAATTTCATAAAAATTTTAATTGAAAAATAATTTGAAATAATTAAATTTGTGATGAATTTCATTAAAATTATTAAAAATAATTAATATAAGCTAAGCCCGCTGATACTTAAATAAATATAGTGAAGAATTTTAGTTAAAAATTTGTTAAATAATTGAAATAAAGAAAATCTGAAGAAGATCTGCATTTTATACTAAAAAAAATTTATTTTATTTAAAAATTTTTTTTTAAAATGTGAAAAATGTCGAAAAAGTCGCATTTTATTAAAATAAGTCAAAAAAAGTCGTAATTTTGAAAAAAAGTCGGAAATAGTCGAAAAACTCGTATAATCCGTGGCCTGCAAAGATTAATCATTGTTTAAAGCTTATAAAATATCTAAAGAAATTACAATTTTCGAAAATTTTCATTAAATATCTCCTTAAATTCAATTATAGCTAAAAAATTTTTTTTGAACTATTCAGGGTGTCTAACAACTGCTAGGAAAAAAATTCTCTGACTTTTCCCTGACATAAATTATACTAAAAAAAATTTATTTTGATCAAATAAAACGAAGCTGAAGTACGCAACGTTTATGATAAACGATTTTTAAAGAAATAATTTTTCAAAATGAAAAATTCTATAATTTTTCGTCTAAAAAATATTTCTTACAGTTTTTATTAATCAACAAATTATAAAAAAATATTTTTTGAGCAAAAAATTATAGAATTTTTCATCTTAAAAAATTATTTCCTTAAAAATCGTTTATCATAAACGTTGCGTACTTCAGCTTCGTCAAATAAAATTCTTTTTGATACAATTAAATCATTTACCTGTCTATTATCCACTAATTTCATATGTATTTCAACCAAATAAATAATGTTTCATAAAAAATAAAATATTTAAGTGAAATAAATAAACTAATTGGGGACGTATTTATATTCTCAACATTTAATTTAAAAGAATTTTTACTGCGTCGAATCTTAAATTATCAAATTTTTATTTAGTAAAATTATAAAAAGCAGATTTTCTGGTACCGTAAAATGGGGTAAAGTCGGCGTTTGAGGGTAAAGTCGGCCGGCATTTTAAATCATTTTAAAGTTTAACTATTACTTTTTTCCAGAAGAAATCCGAGTTTTATTAAAAATGTAGTTAGAATTAATGTAAATTAATAAATGAAATACAATATTTAAGTGTTTAAAATGCCGGCCGACTTTACCCGCAAACGCCGACTTTACCCCATTTTACGGTACATCGAATTTCAAATTAATATAATTTCAATTTAACGGAATTTATGTCAAGAAAAGTGGCACAAAGAAAATTTTTTTTAACAGAATTGTTATTTTAGTAAATTTCAATTTATCAAAATATTTACCTAACAGAATTGTCATTCAATAAATCCACAATTAACAGAATTTCTATTTAACAAAATTCTTAATTAACAAAGTTTTTATTAAAAAAAAATTTAATTCGAATTTTAGTTCAATGCAAATTCTTCGATATGAAAATTTTTCATAATACAAAATCCACTTTATACTTTATAAATTAATTCAAATTCTCAAACGTTTTAGTCTCATATATAAAATTCCATGTAAATGTAGAAAATTATAATTATAAACATAATTTTAATTTTCAAAATACCGCAATTTTAAATTTCGAAACTAATGATTTTAAAAGAAGAGAGAAAGAGAGAGAAAAGTTATAATAACTTTTTTTTCTAAACAAACATTTTTTTAACTACGCATGCTCATTTACAATTATCAACCCACAGACTATAAGAAGTGTTTAAATGAATAATTCAGCGATTTGGCGACACAATATACCTTCAAAAATGGGAGACGTATTGTTTCTTTTAAAATAATTTCATTGGCATTTGGCCAGCTAAATGTTTTGCTTTAAGTGTAAAAAAAGTTCCATATCTTTTTATAGACGGAATGTCAACGTACGAGGTTTCACAACCCGTATATTTGATTTTGATGAAAGTTATTGGATGACAATTTAACAATTTATTTAAGAAAAAACTTTTGTAAAATAATTGAATACTATTTTCTAATTTTATAATAAGAATGTATCAAAGAAACATTTCAATCAACTTTTTTTTTAAACTTCAGAATTAAACTATGACAAATTTTCAAGATTTCAATTCAGTAGGACAAATTTTGAAAAATAATAATTTTTATGTTACTTTAAAAGAAGAAAAAATTCCAAGTGATTGTACAAATTATTCGAATTCAGAATTTTGGCCTTTTTTTTAAATAATTAAATTTTCAAAAAAATCGATTAAAATATTATTGAAAAAAATTAATTTATTAATTGCAATTGTTGTAAATTTAAATTGCTGAAAATTATTGACAAAATTTTAAACAGTAGAGTAGAGTGTGGTGAAAAAGCCAAAGGGAAAAAGAGCCATTTGGGTTTTATATTAAAACTATTGAACAGTTTTATCAGCCATTTAGAATATAAATTCAATTAGGTAATACGCAACTTTTGATTCTAGTTTGGCCATCGTATTTATAATATTATAGTTTTTATTTGTAAAATTTAGTTTTGTGATCTTTTAGATACAAAATTATGGTTAGCTTTCCGAACATATTACGACTCGTTCAAGTGGATGAAAAATAAAAGTAAACGTTTGCACATAAAGAGAAAACTATTCTTAATACGTGTGTGATGTAGATTTTTTAAATTGATTTAATTTTGAGATTAATTATAGCACCAAGATGGACATTTGATATAAAGTTTCCGTGTAAGTATATATATCGCCTCGTGATTTTTTTTACTGATTTAGTTTGTTTAGATGAAGCTTTTTATATAAACACGGATCGGAAAGAATTATTTTTCTTCCTGTAAGACATATCACGTAGATTTTTCATTTTAAAAAGTTTTGTAACAGTTTTTATTTCAGTCGGTAAAATTATCTATATTTTTGATTTCGAATAGGTGCATATCGTAATAACCTTATTTATTTATCGTATAATAGTATTCTAAAATGATTCGGTTGACACTGTGTTTGTAAGTAATTTTTATTTGCGCCAAAAAAATGGGGTCATTGGTCCTAAGATGGACATCACACCTTAATTTTATTTATTTTCAATGTTACAGTTTCTTAATATTGCTCCTGTATTTTTTTTCCTGTATTTTTCCCGTAAAATTACATTTGTATATACTAAATATTAACTGTCTGGGTTGAATATTGTGTGCGCTAGGGAGAATAAACCATATTTTTGAAATTTTTGATTTTTCCTTGCCAACGCTATGTAAATTCACTGAAAAAAATGTTGCCGAGAAATTCAACTACCATTGGGTAGTTGACTAGAAACTAGTTAAAATAACTATTTTTTTAGTTAATCTAATCATGTTGATGTAGTTAATGTAACTATTTTTAAGAAGTTAATAAGTAATAGTTGATTTTACACAAATATGTAGTTAAAGTACAACTACAGGTCGGTAGTAAAATTAACTTTCTTAAGGTAGTAAAAACAAGTGGAATTGTAGTCAACTCAAAATTTGAAGAGTAGTAAATCCAACTACTATTCACCGCAGTTATATGAAATGTAGTAAAAGGAATTATTTTCTTTAATTAATATAACTGCTTTTTGAGTAGTCAATTTTTTATTAATTTCTATGATTTTATAGGCTTCAATAAAATTCTTGTTGTAGAATTAACAAGTCGTCTGTAACTAAAACTACTACTTTAAGTAGTAGATTTTACTACTCAAAGTGGTACAATAGGCTTTAAGAACATTTTTGTTGTAGAATTAACAAATCCTTTGTGATTAAAACTACCACTTTAAGGCCAGGTCCAAGTGAGGCAGCGCCATCTACATTGATACTAAAATTTTGGAAAATTTTCAACAGCCTTTTCTTGAAAACAAGAAGGTAAAATGCTTTTTCCTTTATGGATAATTGATTATTGGCAAGATATACACCAGCTAAAACTTTTTTTGAGTTAAAATAATAAAAAAAATTTCATGTCAATAAATTAAATATGAGCACTTTTTTCACAAAAACTGTAACAGTACTTTCTCAGAAATTACAATCAAAAATGCAATTTCCATTTGGAAAATTAATAAACGCTAAAAAATACACGACCTAAGATTTACCAATCACGAAAATAAGAAAAAAAAATTTTATTAAATATTTAACATATTGATACTGCTTTACTGATTGTGACAGCCCTTTTGTAGATTATGTATTTCAGGTGGTTAGCAACAGCGCCAATCTCCTCCTTTCGGCAAAACTGCGAAACGTCTGGTGACATATATAACCTGCCAAACAGCTGTCATAATGAGTAAAATATGTTATGTTAAAATACTTTTTTTTTTGTTATTTTCGTGATTGGTAAATCTTAGGTCGTGTATTTTTTAGCGTTTATTAATTTTCCAAATGGAAATTGCATTTTTGATTGTAATTTCTGAGAAAGTACTGTTACAGTTTATTAAAAAAAGTGCTAATATTTAATTTATTGACATGAAATTTTTTTTATTATTTTAACTCAAAAAAAGTTTTAGCTGGTGTATATCTTGCCAATAATCAATTATCCATAAAGGAAAAAGCATTTTACCTTCTTGTTTTCAAGAAAGGGCTGTTGGAAATTTTCCAAAATTTTAGTTTCCATGTAGATGGCACTGCCTCACTTGGACCTGGCCTTAAGTAGTATTTTCTACTATTTTAATTAATTCAATAAGCTTGAAAAACGTTTTTGTTGTAAAATTTACAAATCGTTTCCAATTAAAACTACTACTTTCAGTAGTAGCTTTTACTACTTAAAGTGGTTCAATAGGCTTTAAGGCCAGGTCCAAGTCGAGTCAGCTGTTCCTTTGAAGTTTCAATGGAACAGCTGACACGACTTGGACCTGGCCTTAAGAACATTTATGTCGTAGAATTAAAAAATCCTTTGCAATTAAAACTATCACTTTAAGTAGTAGATTTTACTGCACTATGCAATTAAACAACTTATAATATAATTAAAAGATGAAAAATTTACAAGTCAATACTTAAAAAGGATAGTTATAGCAACTAATAAAAGTAGTAA
Source organism: Leptopilina boulardi (assembly GCF_019393585.1). NCBI lineage: Eukaryota > Metazoa > Arthropoda > Insecta > Hymenoptera > Figitidae > Leptopilina > Leptopilina boulardi. The sequence continues at coordinate 3,271,103 of NW_026137909.1, forward strand.
AAATGACTACTTTAAATAGTTAAATTAGCAATTGGACAAGCAGAAAGTAGTCTTCGAGTAGTTTGCAGACTGTCGTAGCGAGCGTGCGTGGTTAGTCGGTTAAGGTATCGGATTGCGAGCGTTAGGGTCGAGGGTTCGATTCCCGTCGGTTAGAAATTTTCTCTGTTAGGTACATAATCGCATAAAATAAGCGTCAGTATAGGAGAGAGGATGAAAAAGTCAATTCTACTGATAATAAACAATTATAAATAAAAAATAATTTTATTTTCCTATTTTAAATAGTAAAATCTACTACTTAAAGTAGTAGTTTCAATTGGAAAATATTTATTAAATGTACCAAAAAAATGTTCTTAAAGCCTATTGAACCACTTTAAGTAGTAAAATCTACTACTTACATCTTGAGTTGTTTTAACATTTTTAAATTGAGTTATTACAATCACAAAATGTCATTCTACCAATTACATTTTTTAATTGGTTTAACTATTTTTATATAGTTAATAGAATCGTTTAAATTCAGTTGAGGGTCTATTGTACTACTCAGAGTAGTTAAAAAGTAGTAAAACCTACTAGTTTTTTTTTCAGTGTTGATACGAATCAAGTTTGCTATATTTTTCAAAAGATGTGGCCGCTAGAGAGGGGGGGGGTACATAGTTATTTTTAGTCATTTTTCGTAGAAATTCATGGTTTTTTCTTGACAACGCTATGATAATCAATTCCAATCAGGTTCGCTATATTTTTCCTGTAATCTACACGCGAAAATACATATGTGTACCAAATTTCAGCCCTCCAGATAAATTCGTGTGGCCGCTAGGGGGGGGGGGGTACACGATTTATGAAAAAAAACCGATATTAATAGGGTTCCGAACCAAGTACGGAACCCTAAAAAAGCGGCTTTTTCACCCCTTTTCTACTGTAATTGAATTTTTTAAAATTTTTAATAAAAAAATTTGAATTTTTGAAAAATTGAATTAAAATGATTGAAATAATTAATTTAGCGAGGAATTTTAGATAAAAATTTTGGAAGTAATCAAATTTGGAGAAGATATATATTTAAGTTTTTCAGAAATTATTAAAAATTTCAGGAGATATACAAAAAAAAAACGGAATTTTGGTAAATTTGAATTGAGAAAGATTTTTTACAAAGTTCAGAAGATAATTGAATTTAAAAAAAAAAATTTAATTGCGAAATGTGTTAATTAATGAAATTTTTTTGAAGATTATTGATTAAAGTTATCAGAAATAATTAATTCAACAAAAAATTTAAGTTAAAAATTTGAAAAATTATTAAATTTTTAGTTGTAGTTAAAATTGTTGAAAACAATTGAATTTCAGGAGATTTTTAATCAAAATTTTCATAAATTTAAATTGCTGAATATTTTTTTTTTTTTATAAATTTTAGACAATAACATAAATTTTAGAAAAATTTTGTATTGAGAATTTTTTCTTTAAATAATAAAATTTTCAAAAAATTGTGATGAAATTATATTTTATTGAAAAAAGTTGAAAAAGACAAATTGTTTTTGGTTCAAATTTGAATTTTTATGAAATATTCCATTATTCGAGCTTTTACAAAAAAATAGGGGAAATGAGTGAAAAAAAGTGGAAATATTCATAAAAATGGGGAATTTTTTTAAATAGAGGAAAAAATAAGGGAATAGGGGAAACACTGTGAAATCTGATTATCAAATTATTAAGTTTAGATTTTTAAAAATAATTAAATTTTATATGATTTTAAATAAAATTTTTGGTAATTTTATTTGTTGAAATTATTTTTTTTTTTTTTAAAGAAATTTTTATAAAATTATTGAATTTTTAAAAATATTTAAATGAAAAATATTTTCATATAATTGAATTTTTAAAGAATTGAAAATATTATTATTTTAATTTAAAAAAAAAATTAAATTAATTTTAATTATTAAAAACAATTAATTTAGGTGAAGAATTTTAGTTAAAAAATTGTTAAGTTATTAAATTTTGGAAGAGCTGCATTGTACACTAAAAAAAAGTCATATTTTATTTAAAATTTTTTTGAAAAAGTCAAAAAAAAGTTGAAAAAAGTCGTACAATACGATATCTGAAATATTTCAAAAATTCGATAATAATAAAAATGCATAGAAAAACACACACATAACGAAATGTACACAAACAAAAACATGTGAAAATACTATTAATTATTATTATAATCATATAATTTTATTAGTAAATATTATCAATTTTTTCCTTAATTTGTTAATCGTAAATAAAATTTAATATTTATCATTTGAGACAAAAAAAAAAACAAACAAACAATAAAAACTCACCAGTCTTTTGAATATGAAGAAAAACCATAACGTCGTGTGCATTAATGTCAAATTGTGAGGAATCATTGGTAAAAAGATCATCATAACCAAGACTACCGGGAACGCTTTGAAGACGAAAATTTGTGCGCGATTCTAAAATTCCAATAGAATTGCTAATAATTTCAGCCGATGGATTTATACCAATAATTCTCGCGGGTTCTTTAGGATCGCGATTAGTTAGCGCGCACACGTGATCGGGACAAAAATATCCAAGATAAACGATTCCAGTTAATGCGAGAAGAAGACAAATGCCGACAATTCCACGAAGACGAGTTGCACGCGACCGCGATTCCACCATTGCGGCGGAAGCGGAATATGTTATTTCTTGCGATAATGTTGATAACAGTAATTCAGTACGATCGCTAATACCGTCTTCGTTTAGACGTCTCCCCATCTCTTCCCATTATTTTTTTCAACTTTTAAACGAGCACTGCTCGTTAAAAAAAACAACATGCACACACACACACGCGGGCAGTTACTGTATATATATATTATATTACGCGATATTATCACTGAAAACAAATTGAAAATGTAAGTTTTAATTTCATCTTCTTATGTTCTGAAAGTGCCTGACAGCTAGCAGCCGCCATGACACTTTTTTACATTCACGGACAAAGTAGTTTCATTTGTTTTCCCATTGGGCGCTGTAATCGAAAAGTTGAGATGATATAAAGGCTCCGCCACATGACAGCATAAAACGCCGGCGTAAAAGCACCATCCAATGACAACGTTAAGGTGATTTTATACCTCAAATTTCGATCAGATGAACATTATTTCTGGACCGTGAAAATGCGTGAAAAGTCATTTTCACGGCGGGTATTTTTGAATTGTTTTAAACAAAAAATGTTTTTTTAAGAAATATAATATTAAGGCCAGGTCCAAGTGAGGCAGCGCCATGTACATTGAAACTAAAATTTTGGAAAATTTTCAACAGCCTTTTCTTGAAAACAAGAAGGTAAAATGCTTTTTCCTTTATGGATAATTTATTATTGGCAAGATATACACCAGCTAAAACTTTTTTTTGAGTTAAAATAATGAAAAAAATTTCATACCAATAAATTAAATATGAGCACTTTTTTCACAAAAACTGTAACAGTACTTTCTCAGAAATTACAATCAAAAATGCAATTTCCATTTGGAAAATTAATAAACGCTAAAAAATACACGACCTAAGATTTACCAATCACGAAAATAAGAAAAAAAAATTTTATTAAATATTTAACATATTGATACTGCTTTACTGATTGTGACAGCCCTTTGGTAGATTATGTATTTCAGGTGGTTAGCAACAGCGCCAATCTCCTCCTTTCGGCAAAACTGCGAAACGTCTGGTGACATACATAACCTGCCAAACGGCTGTCATAATGAGTAAACTATGTTATGTTAAAATACTTTTTTTTTTGTTATTTTCGTGATTGGTTAATCTTAGGTCGTGTATTTTTTAGCGTTTATTAATTTTCCAAGTGGAAATTGCATTTTTGATTGTAATTTCTGAGAAAGTACTGTTACAGTTTTTGTGAAAAAAGTGCTCATATTTAATTTATTGACATGAAATTTTTTTTATTATTTTAACTCAAAAAAAGTTTTAGCTGGTGTATATCTTGCCAATAATCAATTATCCATAAAGGAAAAAGCATTTTACCTTCTTGTTTTCAAGAAAAGGCTGTTGAAAATTTTCCAAAATTTTAGTTTCAATGTAGATGGCGCTGTCTCACTTGAACCTGGCCTTAAATAATTGGTTAAATATGTAAGAACACTTTAAAATAGTAATAGAAAGATGATTTGATTGAAAAATTTAGCATATTTTGCTTTAAAACGTTTTCTGCTGCAAGAAAGTGTAAAATGACAATGTTTGTGAAATGGTTTGTACAGTGCTTCTTCCTTGTGAGCAAACAAAACTTTGAGAGACACGAGAGACACTCACAAGGAAGAAGCACTGTACAAACCATTTCACAAACATCGTCATTTTACACTTTCTTGTAGCAGAAAACGTTTTAAAGCAAAATTAGCTAAATTTTTCAATCAAATCATCTTTCTATCACTATTTTAAAGTGTTCTTACATATTAAAACAATTATTTAATATTATATTTCTTAAAAAAAACAGTTTTTGTTTAAAACAATTCAAAAATACCCGCCGTGAAAAAGACTTTTCACGCATTTTCACGGTACAGAAATAATGTTCATCTGATCGAAATTTGAGGTATAAAAGCACCTTTAAACGCCGACGTAAAAGCGGAAAGCATGAGAAAGAAAGAGATAGTGAGATATGTTCACTCGTGGCCAGATATGCCTACACTTTTTTGTCCTTTTCTATAATGAATTTTCTTTCTCTGTTACTCCTACACGTTGCCATGACAACTCCTGCAGGCAGGCAGCCAAAAGGTGTGAGTGCGCCCTAACGTATTTTGGTGCCTTGATTACGAAAATGATAGTGAAAATTGTCGCAAATTTGATTATCATGATAAAAATCATAAAAAAAACACCATAAATAGGGAACAATTAGATGAAAATAAAATTCGAAAGACAATTAATTGTATAATAATTGTGAATAAATAAAATATCTACTTTCGCGACTTCGGAAAATAAAATTTATACTAATTTATATTTATAATTAGAAAATCCATTAAAAGAAAATTCAGTTAAATGTTTATTCGAGGTAAAAAAATTATGGCACACTCACACCTTTTTGGCTGTCTGCCTGCCTGCAGGTTACTATAGCAACGCACGAGTGTGAGTAAGACAGAAAATTTGAATATTCAAATTTTTTAAATTTTCTTTCGCACTCACTCTCATGCGTTGCCATGGTAATCTGCAGGCAGCCAAAAAGGTGTGAGAGCGCCTTTATGTTTTACTCATCGTTTTTCCGGCTGCCTGCAGCCGGAAAATTGGCGGAAGATTTAAATGTGAGTAATATTGTATTTTTATTTTTTAATATCAATTATTGATAAAAATAAGTAAAAATAAGAGCAAAAGTAGCGCAAAATTAATATTTTAAAATCAAATGATTAATGGTTAATTAATATAGTGAAAAAAATTAATTGTGTTTTAGTATATGTATAATAAGGTATATTCTAACCTACAAAAGTGTTCGTCAGATGCAAGTTGCCTTTGTTCAGTATTCGCCACGTGCTCAACAAGATATTTTTTCAAACAAATTGAAACAAATGTGTTTCTAGTGACTTGTGCTTATTGTTTTGTAGTGAGTATTTATTGATTTTTTTCTTCATCCGTAACTATAAGCAACTTAACAATAAAATATTGTTGAAAAAAATCTTGTTGAACACGTGGCGAGAGACGACTGCTTTTCCCCGAAAGGACAAAATGTCGAATGGACAAAATGTTGAAAAGTCAAGAAGTCGCATAGTCAAAACGTCGAATAGTCAAAACGTCGAAAGGTAAAAATGTCGAAAAGCCAAGACGTCGAACAGACAAAATGTCAAAGAGCCAAAACTTCGAACAGACAAAATATAGAATTGCCAAAATGTCGAGTTATCAAAATGTCGAATAGTCAAGAAGTCGAATGATTGAAACGTCGAATAGCCAAGACGTCGAACGGACAAAATGTCGAAAAGCCAAAACGTCGAACGGACAATATGTCAAATAGCCAAAACATCGAACGGACAAAATATCGAATCGTCAAGACGTCGAACGGACAAAATGTCGAATAGCCAAAATGTCGAAAAGCCAAGACGTCGAAAAGTCAAAACTGCGAATGGACTAAATGTCGAAAAGTCAAGACGTCAAATGGTCAAAATGTCGAATGGACAAAATATCGAGACGTTATTTTGCTCTGAGTTTCCCTTCTATATAATGCACCAGTTTGTCTTGGCGATTCGATGTTTTGGCTATTTGACATTTTGTCCGTTCGACGTTTTGGCTTTTCGACATTTTGTCCGTTCGACGTCTTGGCTATTCGACGTTTCAATCATTCGACTTCTTGACTATTCGACATTTTGTCTGTTCGAAGTTTTGGCTCTTTGACATTTTGTCTGTTCGACGTCTTGGCTTTTCGACATTTTGACCTTTCGACGTTTTGACTATGCGACGTCTTGACTTTTCGACATTTTGTCCATTCGACAGTTTGGCTTTTCGATATTTTATCCATTCGACGTTTTGCTATTCGACGTTTTGTCCATTTGACATTTTTTTTTTTTAGTTAATAATAACAAAAAACTGACAAATTTTAATTCTTAAATTTCATTCAATTTTAAAACATAAATTGTCATATCTTCGACAATTATTAATGAAATTACTTGAGAATTGATATCCTAACACATTGAAGTATAGAGAAAAGGATAACATAATAAGAATGTTCGAAATCATCATTTGTTTAATAATTTTTAATTGTTATTTAAGGGCATATTGATAATCATGTTTTCTTACCTTTGCCGACAAAAAGTCTGCGGGGAAGTTCCGAGTTTCAAGAACTTCCAGTGAGACATTTGTTTATCAATGTGTAATAAAGTTTTTTGTAAATTTACAAAACGATTTATTAAATAGTTTAAAAAATATTGAAGTTTTAAAGAAACGCGTGCAGCCGCATATCACATCGCCACGTAGAGTAGAGTCTTATTACGCTCTCAGGGCGTGAAAACATCATCTTCCCATTACTTTTCAATAATATTATTTGTTATTTTCATAATATTGTTAATTAAATTGTTATAAATTATGAACAATTAATAAAAAATTAATTAACAACATTATTAAAAATAATTAAAAAAAGTTTTAAATATGTATATATTGTATCTAAATTTTTATTAAATAATATATTATATTATTAAATAATTTTAAATTTTATTACAATTAAATAACAAATTTATTAGTAATAATTATTAAAGATGAGGGATAAAGAGCGTAAAAACCTTGAGAAGGTGTACGCAGAAAATCAAAATAAAATAGTAATAGTAATAATTTTACGCTCTTTATCCCTCATCTTTAATAATTATTACTAATAAATTTGTTATTTAATTGTAATAAAATTTAAAATTATTTAATAATATAATATATTATTTAATAAAAATTTAGATACAATATATACATATTTAAAACTTTTTTTAATTATTTTTAATAATGTTGTTAATTAATTTTTTATTAATTGTTCATAATTTATAACAATTTAATTAACAATATTATGAAAATAACAAATAATATTATTGAAAAGTAATGGGAAGATGATGTTTTCACGCCCTGAGAGCGTAATAAGACTCTACTCTACGTGGCGATGTGATATGCGGCTGCACGCGTTTCTTTAAAACTTCAATATTTTTTAAACTATTTAATAAATCGTTTTGTAAATTTACAAAAAACTTTATTACACATTGATAAACAAATGTCTCACTGGAAGTTCTTGAAACTCGGAACTTCCCCGCAGACTTTTTGTCGGCAAAGGTAAGAAAACATGATTATCAATATGCCCTTAAATAACAATTAAAAATTATTAAACAAATGATGATTTCGAACATTCTTATTATGTTATCCTTTTCTCTATACTTCAATGTGTTAGGATATCAATTCTCAAGTAATTTCATTAATAATTGTCGAAGATATGACAATTTATGTTTTAAAATTGAATGAAATTTAAGAATTAAAATTTGTCAGTTTTTTGTTATTATTAACTAAAATATTCGCTCTACAAAAAAATTTCAAAGAAAAAAAAGATGCGCTTTAATATTTTATACAAGGTAGTACTTTTTAAAAATAAAAATTTTGAAATTTTTTTTTTTCCTATTTTTATGCCTACAACTGCTATGAAATTGTCCCTTCCGAGCGAAGAGCGAGTTCTTCTTCCGAACAGCTCAATTGACATTAAAAAATAAAAATACAATATTACTCACATTTAAATCTTCCCCCAATTTTCCGGCTGCAGGCAGCCACTCGTGTGCATGTACCTTAAAATTTGATATTGCAATTCGAAATAGAATAAAAATATCTGTTGATTTCTTTTGAAAAAAAAAAATAATATAAAATTTCAGTTTTCTTTAATAGTATAATTAATTATTATCCAATTAACATGCAGATCTTTATTTAAAAAAATAATTTTTTTTCACTTTGGCATTGGTTAAAATTTAAAGAGGTTTCGCCTACCAAACAAATTGTCTTACAGGAAATGCGGCCATTGATTGGCCGCAATTCTATGAATATATTTTTCAAATTAAAAATAATTAAAGTCATTTGAATGAAGGAAAGAAATTACATAAATCGATTTGAATATTATAAATTTTATTTATAATTTGTAAAATTTTTATTCTTTTTCTCATTTTATAAATTTTGTTGGAAAATTTTGTTTACGATTTTTAAAATATGCCTAACCTTACCTTATTATTATATATATATATATGGAAAATAAGAGTTAACCTCAAACTTAGTGGCGTTTTGTTTTAAAAGTACAACAAAGAAAAATTAGAAATATTTGTATTTTAAACAAAAAAAAATTGATAGTATATTTCATTTGAAATATTAAATATTTTCAGGTATGATTAATATATAATCTTTTAATAAATTATTGATTAAATTAATTCTGTGACGTCTACATTTTTTTTTTACATATATGTACAGTATAAATATATTTTTATTTATCATATACATTTATATTTTAAATAGAATGTTTTTTTTTTAAAAATGTATTCAATTTTTCTATAAAGTATTGTTTATATAATTTAAATTCTCAGTGTAAAAATAATTTAATTTTTATTATATATGCTGATACCTAAAATAATTAATTTAATTAAATACGTATATTCTATTTATGTATAATAATAAAATAATTGTAAAATTTATGTTTAAATGAATTGTTTTTTTAATAATCTTCTGTTTAAATTTTAAAAATAACATACAAATATGTGAGTGATTCTTCACGGAGAAAATCTGAAAGCAATGAGTATTTTTTCTCATAGCACTGGCTACTGTGTAAACCAAAAACTTAAAATTCAAAACTCTGAATGTTCTCCACACAGCACTGAATGCTCTGCAGAAAATAATCACAACTTTTTTTTGACAGTAAACAGAGTTTTGTTTCGTATTAGTTGACAACAGATTATTCAGAACTACAAAAATGTAGCAATAAATTCTTTGCTCGAAGTTGTGACTGCTTTTCTCACAGCTCTCTGAGTACTGTGTAGAATTATTTTTTAGAATTTAGAAAACAAAGGAACGTTTAACGTCAATTAAAAAGAAGATAGCCATGGTTATTTTTTCTTTTCAAATATTGATTTTAATTGACATGTTTATAAACAGTTAATGAATAATAGAAATAAAGAAATGAAGACTTAAAAAAGTCTTTTTAAAAACTATCGTTTTTTTTTTAATTTTTCAGTTATATAGCAAATAAAGTTTTATACAATAATGAAATAATAAATAATTATTTTTAAAATGAATTACTATAGGTAAATTTTAAATATTTATTTGTATTTCACAAGTTTTAAGATTTTAAGATTTCTTAGCTAATATCAAATTACAACCTAATCTAAAATCTTCTATTATATTAAAATCATAATTCCGAAATTTTGTCGGAATTTTCGAATTTTTGTTTTTTTTTTCTCTATTTTTTTAACCGTTTCTTTTTATATCGCTATGTCTCATAGATTTCATGGACCGAAATACCGAATTTTTTTGTCAAATTTTCAATAATGACCACATTTTATTTTATAATTGTAGAAAATAGCAACAAATTACAAATTTGATGCCAATCCCTTGATTAAGGGATGTCATCGTTTGGGAATATATTTTTTAGTTTGTCTTGAATGTATTGCATTTGTTTCGAATTTTTGATTTTTTTTTCTCTATTTTTTAACCGTTTCTTTTTATATCCCTATGTCTCATAGATTTCAAGGAAATCTATCAGAAAAATCGTCATAATACTGGTTTTTTCATCCTAATATGTTTTTTTATTCAAATTTAACGGTTTTCGTGGACAATTTCGAAATACAAAACAAACATTTTAATATAATAGAAGATATTTGAAAAATTTTGAAATAACGATAACTTTTAAAAAATTTGTAAATTCAGATGTTCATTACATGAACATTTTTCTTCCTCTTACGATCAGCAAAAAAAATTTGCTTCCTCGTGGAGAAAACCTTAACATTCAAATAAACATACATAAATAATATAAACATTTGAGTTAAATTAAAAGAATTAATGGAAGTTAAAAAACCAAAAATTCACATTTTAGCTGATATTTCTAAAAATTAATGAAAAATAATATATAATTTATAATTATTTACAATTATATCGATTTGTTTCAATGCAAGGAACACTATCATTTTATATTTAAACTTGAATTTAAATAAATACAACAATTTTTAGCTAAAATGTGAATTTTTTATTTTTTAACTTTCATTAATTTATTAAATTTACCTCAAATGTAAACTTTATATATACTAATCGATTTGTTTTCATGCAAGGAATACAATTAATTATTTTCAATACCAAAATTCAGAAGGCAGCGCTACAAATAATCAGCAGCGCCTTTCAAGTAACATATTATTTGAAAAAATTAATTAATATCACAAATCATATTTTTATTTAATGTAAATATTTTTAATAAACAAACAAAGGCAGACAAAAAATTATAACAGCATATTTATAATATAATATAATAATAAAATATCTATTATTATGTTATTATTATATAAAAACAAACATCGGTTGTAAATATTTTTTACATTTTTATATTTATTTCTTAACCGTTATATTAAACGTAAAAACGTAACGAAATTTTATAAATTCAGTACGTATCATATGGTTAAACTTCACCCGAGCGACCGTTAGCGAGCGAGGAATACGCCGCTAGTAAGATAATTATGATTAAAAAATATTAAGTTTCAACATTATTATTTTAAATATTTATCTCGTGAAGTAATAAAAATTATTATTTCTTACGTTTATTAATAAAAAGTAATTTGTTTAATATTATTAAAGTTTATTACTTCTTATTTAATTAAATATAAATAATTTTTCATAAAAATATAAGAAAACATCTAAAATTAATTAAAATTGTCTTGAACGCTTGTTTAAAATTGTTATTTATTTTTTTATTAAAGGTTAAATGTTCTTTTATTTTTTTAATCCTAAAAAATAATTCCACACAGTACTCAGAGCTGTGAGGAAAGCAGTCACGACTTCGAGCGAAGAATTTATATTGCTATATTCCTAGCTTTGAAAACTCTGTTGTCCATTAATATAAACCGAAATTCTAATAACTGCACTGAAAGAAATTTCATAGGAAAAAATAACAAAATGCGTATTACATTTTAATATATTCTTTTAGAATTTAGGGAAAAGTGTACTTTTTATTAAAATTCAATATACTTTATATTAAAGTTCCAACTTAAAATCTTTTTTCAAATATTAATAATTATTGTAGAAAGAACGTAAAAAGATTACCAATATTTGAAAATATTATATTAAATTCTCATAGAGTTGTTGCATTATATGGAATGTAGCGTTCTAATATTTGTAAAACTTTATACGAAAAATTCAGAATGTCGGAAGAAAAGGGAAAAAAAGTGGAAACTCGGACGTTTCCGTTAATTCTCGGGAGGAAGAGGAGTGAGACTAGGAACAACACATTCACACTTACGATACAGGTTAATACACATACTAATGAACACGCACGTTCATTTCGCTTATACATAGACATTACACGATCGCAACGAAACCTACACTTACAATTCTATACGCATAACGATAAATTTCGCAACGAAACCTACACTTACAATTCTATACGCATAACGATAAATTTCGCTGGGGGTCGGCATATATCGTTTTCTTATATACTAACTACTGAATATTTTTACCACTTGCGAGAAAGAAGTTTACTTATAATAACTTAATAATAAAAAATAGTTTACTAGTGCCAATGGTGTAATTTTATAGAGGTTACGCTGGGTTCATTTTTATTATTAATTGTTTATATAGATTTTTCTTTTTTTTCAGATTAAAAATTATGATTGTTATAAAAATTTTTATTGCAAATAAAAATTAAATAATTGTAAAGATGACATCAAAAAATAAAAAATAATAATAAATTTAATAATTATAAATGTTTTCTGTGGCACTATAAACATTTGAAACACGTGTGTTGACAGTTGATAGGTACGTTCTGCTGGTTAACAACACTTTCGAAAATCGGATCAAGTCGTAGAAGTTCGAGTAGGACACGAAGCCGCAAACAGACAGAACTTCGGTTAAATTCGTAGTCTCTCGGGAAAATCCGTGACTTTTAATATAAAGTTTTACAAAATGTGAAATAAGTATACGGATATATGTTATTTTTCTTACTATTTTGTGAAATTATTTATTATAATATTTCGTATTCTGTGAATTCATAAAGAAAATACTAATTTTTAAAATAAATATACTAATTCTTATTTCTTAAAATAATAGTTACTCTTAAATTCATTATATATTTTCATAAAAACTGTAATAGTAATCAGTATAGGTGCACTTTTTCCCTAAATTGTAACATTTATATTAAACTCTAATATGAGTTTAATACTTAGTAGTATGAATTTTCTTTCAGTGTGTGAAAAAAATAGTGATTATTTTCTGCAGAGCATTGAGTGCTGTGCAGAAAACATTCAGAGTTTTGGAATTTAATTTTTTGGTTTCCACAGTAGCCAGTGATGTGAGAAAAAATACTCAGTGCTTTCAGATTTTCTCCGTGTTCCAAAATATTCCTTTTTGTGAGTTGAAAACAAAAAAAAAAAAATTAATTGTTGGACCCTCAAAACATTGAATTGTTATATTCAGTTTTAAAAGATCTAACACATTTGTAACTTTATTGTTCTAATTTTTAGGTTTGAAATAAAAAATAATTTACATTGCATTTCACAGAAAAAGTAAGAAAGGTTAAAATTTTGAGCAGGTATTCTTTTCAATTGACTTTTTAATCACTAATAATTATTTAATAATTAAAATGTATTATTTTTATCAATAAAAAATTTGAAAATTTGATAGACTTAAAGTTCAGGGTTAGTTGGGGTAAATGGGGACAAAATCGCTATTTTTCACAAATTACGTAAGTTTCTTCCTTTAAAAGGTAATATTTGCAGGTTTATTTACCCCCTGTTCCCATTTACCTCAAAGAATTTCTATTTAGCAAAACTCTTATGAAGCTTTTATATAAAGTATTTTCTAATACTTTTTTAAAATTTTAAATTAATATAATTTCAATTTAACGAAATTTATGTCTAGAAAAATTGCCAAAAAAAGAACTGAGTAGAATTTTTCTTAAGGCCAGGTCCAAGTGAGGCAGCGCCATCTACATTGATACTAAAATTATGGAAAATTTTCAACAGCCTTTTCTTGAAAACAAGATGGTAAAATGCTTTTTCCTTTATGGATAATTGATTATTGGCAAGATATACATCAGCTAAAACTTTTTTTGAGTTAAAATAATAAAAAAAAATTTCTTGTCAATAAATTAAATATGAGCACTTTTTTCACAAAAACTGTAACAGTACTTTCTCAGAAATTACAATCAAAAATGCAATTTCCATTTGGAAAATTAATAAACGCAAAAAATACACGACCTAAGATTTACCAATCACGAAAATAACAAAAAAAAAGTATTTTAACATAACATATTTTACTCATTATGACAGCCGTTTGGCAGGTTATATATGTCACCAGACGTTTCGCAGTTTTGCCGAAAGGAGGAGATTGGCGCTGTTGCTAACCACCTGAAATACATAATCTACCAAAGGGCTGTCACAATCAGTAAAGCAGTATCAATATGTTAAATATTTAATAAAATTTTTTTTTCTTATTTTCGTGATTGGTAAATCTTAGGTCGTGTATTTTTTAGCGTTTATTAATTTTCCAAATGGAAATTGCATTTTTGATTGTAATTTCTGAGAAAGTACTGTTACAGTTTTTGTGAAAAAAGTGCTCATATTTAATTTATTGACATGAAATTTTTTTTATTATTTTAACTCAAAAAAAGTTTTAGCTGGTGTATATCTTGCCAATAATCAATTATCCATAAAGGAAAAAGCATTTTACCTTCTTGTTTTCAAGAAAAGGCTGTTGAAAATTTTCCAAAATTTTAGTTTCAATGTAGATGGCGCTGCCTCACTTGGACCTGGCCTTAAATGAGAATTCTGTTAAATAAGAATTAGTTCGGAATTAAAATTTTCTTTAATAAAAACTTTGTTAATTAAGAATTTTGTTAAATAGAAATTCTGTTAATTGTGGATTTATTCAATGACAATTCTCTTAAGTAAATATTTTTGATAAATCGAAATTTACTAAAATAACAATTCTGTTAAACAATTTTTTTTTGTGCAAATTTTCTTGACATAAATTCCGTTAAATTGAAATTGTATTAATTTGAAATTCGATGTACTAGAAAATCTGCTTTATATAATTTTACTAAATAAAAATTTGATAATTTAAGATTCGACGCCGTAAAAATTTTTTTTAAATTAAATGTTGAGAATATAAATACGTCCCCAATTAGTTTATTTATTTCACTTAAATATTTTATTTTTTACGAAACATTATTTATTTGGTTGAAATTACATATGAAATTAGTGGATAATAGACAGGTAAATGATTTAATTGTATCAAAATAAATTTTATTTGATCGAAATAAAATTTTTTTTAGTTTAATTTAGGTCAGGGAAAAGTTAGTGTAAAGTCAGGGAATTTTTTTCCTATTAGACACCCTGTTAAAGACACAAGTTTGAATTTATCAAAATTATTCGATTTAAAAATTATTTACAAATTTTATTTGGAACAAATTTCAATAAATCTAAATTTAGATTTATTCTAATTTATCAAACATCAATTCATTTATTCTAAAATTCAATTTATCCAAATTTTAATTCATTCAAATATCAAATTAATCTAAATTTTAATTTCAAGTAAGATAAAGTTAAATAATTTTTAATTTTTGTTGCTGAAAATAAATTAATTAAATATGCAAATTCAATAGATTGAGAAACTAAAAATTAACGGAATTTTAATCTATCTAATAATTAATCGATTCAAATTTCAAAATCATCTAAATTTTTATTGATTTATGTTTCAAATTGTCTGAAGATAATTATAAACGTTTTGTTGCAGAAAATTCATCGGAACAGATAAGAATGTATTTTCATGATTGAAAATAATCAAATGTTAAAAAATGTTTTGCTGCTTGAGAAATTGTTTTGATAGTTTTGGCTTTTCTACTGGCCAAATATCTAAAGAAGAAAGAAATCTCATCGCTCTCGATACAACTCATATGGGTATTTTTTTTTACTAATATTTAATGAAATTAGAAATATAAGTTGAAAAAAATTACAAATTTCTTTTTTTAAATTCCCAAAATTAATTTAATTTTAGTTTTGTTTTATGGTAGAAAATTTTTTTGATCTTGAAAGAACTTTTTTTTTTGAAACTTTACAGATTAATTCTGAATAAAATTTCTATATAGCAATTCCACGGGAAGTAATCACAAGAATTTTAAATGATCTTAGAAATATGAATGAAAAACTGTTCTTTAAAATTTTTCATTTGTCTTTAATTCAAGATTTTGGACTTTTTATTCAATCAACTTCTTTTTTTAATTACCGTTAACCGGGGCTATATTATGATACAAAATGCGCAAATTCTTTTGTTTTATTATTATTATTTATTATTTATTATTATATAACTTTTGAATTTTTTTTTTTTTTTTTGAAATACCATAAAGGCCATGAAGTTGTAATAGTAAAAAATGGATTGAGAGTTTGCGGCAGAGGTGGAGCTTTAACAAATGCACCTTTAGTACAAAGTAAAAGTTACTTTGAGGTAAAAGTTCAACAGGGAGGTATTTGGGCCGTTGGATTAGCAACAAGATCTGCAGATCTCAATACAGCTTGTGGTGGTTTAGATACTGAAAGTTGGGCTTTAAATTCCGATGGATTTATAAGGCATAATCAACAGGAATTACACAAAATTCAAGATCTTGCACAGGAGGGCGATATTATTGTAAGAATAATAATTTTTTTACATATAAATAATAATAAATATAAAATTTACTCTTAAAATAAGCCCCTTT
Source organism: Leptopilina boulardi (assembly GCF_019393585.1). Classification (NCBI taxonomy): domain Eukaryota; kingdom Metazoa; phylum Arthropoda; class Insecta; order Hymenoptera; family Figitidae; genus Leptopilina; species Leptopilina boulardi. The sequence goes on from NW_026137909.1 coordinate 3,287,472, forward strand.
TTCAAAACAAAAAAAAAATTGTTAATTACCTTAAAGTTTAGAAAAATTCATAAAAAATTTGTTTATTTTGAAAAATCTGTATGAAAATCAAAAATTCTTTTTTATATAAAATCGACAAAAATTAATACATCTTTGTTAATTTTGTCCATGAAAATTAAATTTGATATTTTTAAATATGTTTTCAAAATTCCCCTTTTTTTAAATTTATTTATAGATTTGCGGACTTTATTATTTATTATTAATTATTTATTTATAAATAATATCCCGCAAAAAAAAAGAAAACAAATTAAGTTTTTTTTTACAGGGAGTTGCTTTTGATCATATTGAATTAAATTTTTACCTTAACGGTAAATCCCTAGAGGCACCGATTATGGGAGTAAAGGGCACAATGTTTCCAGTTCTCTATGGTAATATTATTTACATATATTTATAGTAAATTTCATTTTATTCATTTCAAATTAAGCAGGGCTAAACATGGTCGGAGCTAAAAATCAAGTTTTTCTTTGTTTTATCAAAGTTTTTTGAAAAAAATATATTTTTTTGTTTGGCTTTTTTAGACAACGATTTTTTAGAACAAGACGATTCTTCTTGAATTTATATTTTTTACCTTGAAAATATTTTAATCATTTAAAATTTTATAACAAAAGCTTAAATTATTAAAATTCTATAAAATAATATAATTTAGAGTTTAAAATACCAGACTGCTAGTCTTTCATCGTCAAAATTCATCCAAATTGCCTTACTAAATTTCTGATTTCCAATAACAAACAGACATATTTTTTTACAATTATTAGCACACAAATATGTACAATTTTTTTTAAATGTATCAAAATTTTAAAAGATTAACTATTGTTATATTTTTAGAAATAATTTAATTTCAGGCGAATTTAAATTGAGAGTTTTTGTAAATTCGTACTCCTGAATTTTTTTTTTTATTCAAATTTCAGAAAATAATTAAATTTTAGAGAATTTTTTATTAAAATTTTTTTTAAATAATTAAAGTTTTAAAGAACTATTAAAATTACTAATGTACCTTATAAGTTTAAATAGGCTGAGATTTTTTTTTCCCTTCTAAAAAAATTCTCCAAAAAACAGCTTTTTTTATGCTTTCTAATTCAGGACACACCCTTAAGAAGATTTGAAATTGAAAATTTTTGTAAATTTCAATTGCTGAAGTTTTTTTTTTTTTTTTACAAATTTTTAACAATAATTGAGTTTTAAAGAATTTTTAATTATAAATTTTTGAAATTAATTAAATTTTTTGCAGATTATCAGTTAAATTTGTTTGTTAATAAATTAAATTTTAAAAGATTTTTAATTTAAAATTTAGAACAAATTTAAAAGTATGAAAAATTTTATAAATAAAAATCTTTTGAAAAAATGTAATTTCGATTTATTAAAGAATTATTTAGAAATAATTCAATATTGATAGTGTTGCAATTAAAAGTTTTGACTTTTTCTATTTGTAAAAAATTTTAAACTATAAATTCAATTTCATTTATCACAATTGTTTTTTTTTTTTTTTAATATAATTCATATTGGATGGAAAAAACCAAATATTAGTGAAAAACACAAAATATTGACTCAAAATATCTCTCTATAGTCTCAAAAGTCGCAGGTAAAATTATAATTAAGGTTTTGTGGCAACCCTGTAATTTTTAGTACACATGAAATAAATTTTTTGTCAACAGTTAGCAAATGGATGCGTGCGCATCGTCTCGTTCTAAAAATTCGTCTTTAAGACAATACGATTTAGCTATTGTAGAAGTAGCTTAAAAGAGCTTCCATTCCAGTTTAAAAATGCAGTAGAAAATATTAAAACTATTAAAAAATAACAAAATGGCGGATATTTTAATAAAAATCTTTAAATTTAAATTATTTAAAATACTCATCAATTTTTTTCCTCGGTAAATTGTCTATATAGTAAAGAATATTTTCGATAAGAATATTGAATCAGGGTGTCCAGCAAAAAGTACAAAAAAAAAAATTCCCTTACTTTTTTCTAACCTTTTTCCCACTTTTCTGTAAAAAAAATTTAATATTAAAAGAATGGAAAGTATCAAATTTTAAAGTATTTTTAAATAATAAACAACATTTTATTTATTAGTAGGGGAATAGTGTCAGGGTTGGACACTTGGCTTTTTTTTAAATAAGAACACTAGCGCCACCTGTGTGCGTACGTGACGAATCTTCTAGTAGTGTAACCTAACTTTTTGTGGCATTACATTTTTTGAGAATCAAAAGTAGCGTCTCCTGTGACTTCGGTGCAATCGAAGAGACAAAAAAAGTTTTGTTTGACTTGTGAATAAACCTAAAAAATGTGTAAAAAAGCAAGAATTCGGCAAGGTAAGCTTATTGAATGTATTGTGGGGTACATAATTTAAGAAGAAAAAAAGTGAAAAATCGAATCGCGACACATGTCTGGTTATGGTTAGCACAATTCGAAAATGATGCTTCTAGTTAGGGTTGGACACTTTATACAGTTAGGGTTGAACACCCACATTAATTATGAATTTGACACAATTTATAAATAAATTTTATTTTATTGATATTTCAGTGCAAAATTGTGCCAAAGATATTAGAAAAATAATACTTAAATTGTATAAATTTTGTTCATCATTTCATTGAGTTATTTGGAACAATAAAGCGTTATTTTTTGTAATTTGAGTTCATTCCTTTTTTAAACTTATGAAGCTTTACAATTTGTAAACAATAAGTAAAGATAAACATGAAAAATAAGAATAAAAAACATTACAAATGTTATTTTACGTTTTTACCAATAATGCGTTTCGATTTTCAAAAAGTGTCCAACCCTGACTGAAAAGTCCAACCCTGACTGAAAAGTCCAACCCTGACTAGATATTTTTTTTTAAATGTTTATAACTTTTTTAATTTTGGACCAATCAATTTACGATCCACAGCAAAAGTGTTCCTCTTTTGTAGATCTTTCCACCCATATACCACAATTGACTGAATTTATCTAAACAAAATATTTATAAACAAAAAATCAAAACTGTGTCCAACCCTGACACTATTCCCCTATTATAAACTTTGTCTTTGCACCGAAAAAAATTCATAAAAATCTTCATTTTTGGCAAATTTTTTAAAAAAGTTCCTTGACTTTTAATTAAATTCCCTGACTTCCCTGATTGCTGGACACCCTGTTAATTTGTGCCCGCTACTGGTATATAAGAGAATTTTTGTTATTTTTTAAAATAAATTTTTCTTCAACCAAAAATAAAAAAAAAATCTTTTTTATCAGTATAAAATTGAAACAGAAAAAAAACCATGTATTCAAAATTATACATAAAATATTTTCCAGTCGATGATGGTGCAATTTTGGATTTAATCCTCGATGACTTTCTTCACGCACCTCCAATAGGTTTCGATAAAATAATGTTGGAACAATCATTACTTTAGCAGATTATTTTTTAATAATTTTCTTCCAATCAACAACAATTTTCAAATTGAATACTTATATTATATATATATAGTGTGAATTGTGTGTATGTGTGTGTCAGTCAAATGAGTGTTCTCATTAAATGAAAGGAATTAATGTAAAGATGTGTGAGAATAAAAAATATATATATTATAAACAGTGTCCGTGTGAAGAAAAAACAAATGTTATAATATACAATTACCCTAAATGTATACATTATTATACGTAATAAGCAGTAAAATTTCGACGATTAATATTTTTCTTGAAATCCACGATTGTAAATAAACAGAGAATAATTATATATTGATAAAACTGGGTAACAAAAAAATGATCATGTTGTGTTTATTTCAAAATTTCTGTGTTTATTGAATATTTGGGTGTCAATGAACAAGAAAATACAAAAAAAAATTTTTAATTTGTTCAGTTTCCTAAAAATTGAGGTTAAAGTGTCGAAAAATGGCTTTTTTGGCCCTTTTTGAAGTACTATAAAACGAAAACGTGAGGGCATAGAAAGCTTTCATAAGGCTCAAAAGAAAGCTTAATCCTTCAACTTTAAGATACAAAATTGAAATGTCATGCAATAATTGTAGGGAGCCTGTATTTAACGCATAACTCATAACGAATCATTGAATTTCTAGTTCAAATCTTTGGGAATGTATGCTTGATAAAAAAAAACCTGATTTGCTTGAAACTTGTCACTCAGCAGTTTTTTGGTTTGCTGATTACAAATTTGAGGTTAGGTTTCAAAAACTCAAAATGTCGGATCCAATATGGCGGACGGATTTCTTAAAAACAGTTTAAATTCTCTTGCTACTCGGGGGTATTTAGGGTCACTGATTACGAATTTAAAGTCCGATTTTTAGTATTTTTTGTCGCATGATAATAATAAAAGAAAGAGCTAATATTGTACGCTATAAAGGATTTTAAGGTTCATAAGTTTCATTTAAAGTTGATAATTTTTTAATTGTTTTCTTTTTTCATATAATATGTAATTTATATAATATATACCACATATTTCACAATGGATTTTAGCCTGACAGTATTACCTTGGAATATATCAGTTTTTTATATTTAAAAAGAGACTTTAAAAATTCTTCTTTTTTTTTTTTATTCAAACAGACACTACGAGCTAAAAAAATTTTATTTCAATTTTCCAAACTGGAATGCGTTAAAATTTTATTGTTATGTAATTTTATTTATAAATGATTTTAAAAAAGAACCAGTTAATTTTCAAATTTAAAATTATTCTTCCTATACATATTGGATCCGGCATTTTGAATTTCGAAAATCTGACTTCAAATTCTTAATCAGTGACCCCAAAAACCTTTGAGTAGAAAGACTCAAGATAATTTAAACGCTTCCTAAGAAATCCGTCCGCCATTTTGAATTACGAAAATCTAACTTCAAATTCGTGATCAGGGACCCCAAAAACCCCCGAGTTCCAAGACTCAAGCAAATCCGATTTTTTTTATCAAGCATACATTCCCAAAGATTTGAACTAGAAATTCAATGATACATTATATGAGTTATACGTTAAATACAGGCTCCCTACAATTATTGCATGTCATTTCAATTTTTTATCTTAAAAATCTCAATTTTTAGGGAACTGAACAAATTAAAATTTTTTTTTGTATTTTCTTGTTCATTGACACCCAAATATTCAATAAACACAGGAATTTTGAAATAAACACAATATGACCATTTTTTTTGTTACCCAGTGTAATTATAGATAGAGATAATAAGACGAGTTTAACAATTTTATTCATCAATTAATTTTAAATTAATTAAAGTATATTTAATTATTAACTGATTATTGTACATGTTTCAATTCTTAAACATTTTAACCCTGCTGTTTTAGAAAAAAAGTCTTTTGTATTACAATTCATTCAATTCAATACACTTTATTTTATAAACAATTTGCTTTTTTGCGGTGGAAGCAATGAATTTCTTCAATTCAATTGATTGATTTAAAATATTTCGAGTTGCAAACTGTTTTAAATTAATTAAATTTTTTGACAAATTAAGAAAATTTTAATTAATTTTATGTGTAACATATACTTTATATATACGAATCGATTCGTTTCAATGCAAGAAATACTTCCCACATAGCACGACTTTTTGCTGTGAGGTTACTGTAAGGATATCTGTAGGGTTTGTAACGTTACCGTGTAAGCCTACAGTAAACTTGAGGTCATATCTTAAAACTTCCGCCAATACAGTAAGCATCGTGGTAATGAGTCCTTTCATATCGATCGAAGTACTAATTTGGAGAAGTTTTACATTAATTTTTTGTTTAATTTTAACCAAATATAATAATTATGTAGCGTTGTTACTAATATCTAAACATTTTACGCAGAGATATTGTAATTTTATTTAATACAGAGTTATAAATTTTATGTTATTGCTAGATTTTGCCTGTCTTGATAATTTATCGTTAATTCAATATTATGTATAAAAAATATATTATCTGTATTATTATTATTCTTTTATGAGAAAAAAAATTTCAGAATTCTTTTAAAATTTTTATGCTTAAATAAGTGTAAACCTTTTTACTTCAAATTGAAGGTTTCTATAATTGTAAATTAATTTTGAAGTTGCAACGAAATATTTCGTATAATTTTTAATTTATAATGGTACTTTATTTTATTTTTTTTATTTATTATTACGTTATTTATGTATTTATTTATATTTTTAAAAAAGGTTTTTTTAAATATTTTTTTGTGTATTTGTGTTTTTTTATTATTATTATTATCGATAAGTGATTTGAATTTAGGGTGATAGATGAAATATCTAAAATATACATTCGTGCATATTGAGAGTCGATAATGAAGTGTCACTCCAATCATCCTCGCTATATTTTTTGTGCCATATACACGTAAATTTGTCACTGTGAAACAAAAAAATTCATAACTTTTTTCGAAATAAAAAAATCACATTCATACAAAGTTTGTCGTCTTAAGAATAGTTTAAACTATAATTCCTGTGAATTTTGTCAAAAAATATTTATAACTTTGTTTTTTAGAGCGAGTTGAAGTGAAAAATTTAATTAAACTTGTGTTTTCTAAAAATCCAGTTTTTTTCGATTTACTCGAAAACCGAAAAAGATAGAGATTTTTTTCATAGAAGGAAAAAGATGCGGCATAAAATTTCCAGTAATGTAGTAATAAAAAAAATTTTTTTTTTAAATCGATTTTTCAAGCGTCAGGGGCCAACTCGAACGGCCGTACGAATTTTATACGCCCTTTTACTTTCCGGCGGCTCATATAGAGTCATTAGACTCGAGTATCTCTCAGGTAAATATAAAATATAATATAAAATATTTAAAGTACTACCCACATAGCACGACTTCTTGCTGTGAGGTTACTGTAAGGATATCTGTAGGGTTTGTAAGGTTACCGTGTAAGCCTGCAGTAAACTTGAGGTCATCTTAAAACTTCCGCCTTACAGTAAGCTTACACAGTAAGGTCGTGGTAAGTTTACATGGTAAGATTGTGGTAAGCTTACACGGTAAGGTAGTTGTAAGCTTCCTTTAAGGTTACTATAAGGTTGATGTAAGGTTACTGTAAACATAGAATTTTGTTAATAAATAAAATTTATTAATATTTATGCGCAGTAGTTTTCTATGGCACATACGGCTGCGCAGTAACTTTTATTTGACAAACCCTATTGGGGTTCATAAAGTACTTTACCAAATATATAATTTTTTATGCAAAAAAATTTATAGTATAATATATATTATAATATAATTATTTTTAATATATTTTCATATTACTTTATATTAACAGTAACCTTACAGCAACCTTACAGTAACCTTACGGGAAGTTTACAACAACCTTACCGTGTAAGCTTACCACATCCTTACCATGTAAACTTACCACGACCTTACTGTGTAAGCTTACCTTAGCTTAATTTACTGTGTAAGCTTACTGTAAGGCGGAAGTTTTAAGATGACCTCAAGTTTACTGCAGGCTTACACGGTAACCTTACAAACCCTACAGATATCCTTACAGTAACCTCACAGCAAGAAGTCGTGCTATGTGGGTATATGATTTGAGTTTTATCTTGAAAAATATTTTTTAAAGACCGCTAAAAAAATCGAACTGCGAGATTTTTGTTTATATTAGTAATGTTTTAAAGTGTAGTTTTCAATTAAGATTGATTGTTGTATAATAGGTTGATGTTGTTAATTTCGACGACTAACCAAAAGAAAATGCATTGAAAAAGTCCCGTGAAAAACCATCTCAAGAATTGTCTCAAAAAAAGGTCAACATACTTGAAAGTCATCTAAATAGTTTAGTCATGGCTCACAGTGGTCTGAAACCCGCATCTAGGTGCACAAAACTGTTTTCTCGAAATTGCTTTGATGAATCGGGCTCAAAAACTTTACTCGGGAGTTTTCGAGGTCGCTGATTACAAATCCGATGACAGAATTTCAAAATTCAAAATGGCGGATATTAAATATAAAAAATTAGCTGATTTGAAAAAAATCATGTATCTAAAGGTTTTCAAGGTCGCTGATTACGAATCTGAAGTTGGTTTTCAAAAACTTAAAATGGCGGGACCAATATGGCGGACATCAAGTATAAAAAATTAGCGGATTTGAATAAAACATTGTATCTGAGGGTTTTCGAGGTCGCTGATTACGAATCTTTAGTTAGTTTTTATAAATTTAAAATGGCGGATCCAATATGGCGGATATTAAATTTAAAAAGTTCGGAGATTTGAATAAAATATTGTATCCAGAGGACTTTAAATTCGTAATCAGTGACCTCGAAAACACTTAGATACATTATTTTATTCAAATCCATTGAATTTTAAATTTGATGTACGCCATATTGGATCCGCCATTTTGAATTTTTGAAACCATCTACAGATTTGTAATCAGCCACCGTGAAAACCCCGAGTAACAATTTTTAAGCTAAACTGTGTAATTTTTAATTTTTTTCGTCGGCCATATTTGATCCGCCTTTTTGAATTTTTGAAAACCGACTTTAAATTCGTAATCAACGACCTCGAAAACCCTTAGATACAATGTTTTATTTAAATCCACTCAATTTTCAAATTTAATGTCCGACATTTTGGATCCGCCATTTTGAATTTTTGAAAACTGACTTTAAATTCGTAACTAGTAATCTTGAAAACCCTTGGCTAACAAGTTGCAACAAAATTTATGTAAGAAATTTTGAAACTATAGCTTTGTCCACCTATATTTGTTATTCAGAACTCTATGACGCACGCTTTCAATATGAATATCTCGAAAAGTGTCAGAAGATGTTTGTGGTTGCTGAAAGGCAATTTCTTTACGAACATTTCCCCATATATAATTATTTAAAGAAATTTGAAGAATTTAACTGTTGTCCTTTTGAATATAATAATATAGGAGTATGTTAATACTTACATTTGTTGATGGTTTTAAAATATAAAATTTTATATTTACAATGATAAATGTTATTTTTCCTTAAAGTGTGTAACTAAACCTATTGAAAAAATATTGGGTTTGTCAAAATGTGACGATTTAATAGGTTTTTGGCTATATTCAAATTAAGTCTTGATTTTCAAGAAAAAACAATTATGCGTGAGTCTTGATGTTTCACAAGTTGACACAGGAAAATAAAATTTTTTTATTGGTTAAAATATGTAAAACAGACACTTTAGATACCTTAGAATATAAAACCACTGAAAATTTTTTTTTTTAAGACTTCAATTTATTGACTTTTGTCCACCTAGATTCGAGTTTCAGACCACTGTGTGGCTGGATGAGAATCAGGCCTAGAAACATCGGACACGAATCAGACAATTAAAGAGGTAAAGAAAGCTTTGACGGAAGAGAAAAAATTTTTAAAACGGAAACAAGATGCTGCTGAACGTCAACAAAAACTGTGTGATTCCAAAAAATTGAAAATGGCTGAACTTTTAGATGAACATCCTGAATTAGCAGATAAAGGTGCTTTTATACCTCAAATTTCGATCGGATGAACATTATTTCTTGGCCGTGAAAATGCGTGAAAAGTCATTTTCACGGCGGGTATTTTTGAATTGTTTTATACAAAAAATGTTTTTTTAAAAAATATAATATTAAATAATTGTTTCAATATGTAAGAACACTTTAAAATAGTGATAGAGAGATGATTTGATTAAAAAATTTAGCAAATTTTGCTTTAAAACGTTTTCTACTACAAGAAAGTGTAAAATAACAATGTTTGTGAAATGGTTTGTACAGTGCTTCTTCCTTGTGAGTGTCTCTCAGAGTTTTGTTTATGTTATGTCGGTTCTTTTTAACTTGTAATAAATAATGAGTGCTGAAAATAAATCGGTAAGTTTAAATGTTTATCAAATAAATTTAAATTCAACTAATTGTTTCGAATAACTGAAAGAAACATGTACACATGTACACTGTACAAACCATTTTAAAAACATCGTCATTTTACACTTTCTTGTAGCAGAAACGTTTTAAAGCAAAATTTGCTAAATTTTTCACTCAAATCATCTTTCTATCACTATTTTAAAGTGTTCTTACATATTAAAACAATTATTTAATATTATATTTCTTAAAAAAACATTTTTTGTTTAAAACAATTCAAAAATACCCGCCGTAAAAAAGACTTTTTACGCATTTTCACGGTCCAGAAATAATGTTCATCTGATCGAAATTTGAGGTATAAAAGCACCTTAAGCTTAAACCCCGCGAAGTAAAAGGAAAGCCAAGAATCGAAGAAAGTCAACCTGATCTGATGAAGGTATACATAATATTATATCAATATAAAAAAATCTGAAATGTGTGGAATTTAAACAACTTAAAAATAAGCAATATTTTTTATTATTTATAATCATTAAATTTTTTTTATTTTTTAATACAGGGTAGCCTCAACATTTCCTGACAACTTTTGTTACGGTCGGATTTCCGTAATATTTAAAATTTTTTTTGGGCGATAAATATTATTTATTAAAAATAATATTTATATAATTAACGTTACAAATACTTTGTCAATTATATACCTACATCTATACAACACAAACACACACACATACTAAGTTTCGGACACTAGAATATTCAAATAATATTTCTAATTAATTCAATAAATATTTATAATTTCATTTTTTTTATTTTATTTAATTTCTAAATCAAAGTTTATTTCGCAAATGATTTCAGATTATTGAACCTCATATTGCGAAATAATTTGAACTAAATTATCGATCGATTGCACAAGTTGTGGGACTTACACTGTATAGAAGTTGCCACATTATTTTGGGAAAATGAGGAAACATATAAAGTATACCGATAATTCAGGTGGTTGAACCGATCACGCCACGATTAAAATGCAAGTTTTGCTGAAACTTGCATGGAAACAACGAGGTGTTGATTGCAAAATCAACCCTCCCACCACCTAAAATTATATACTAACAGGGTGTGATCGTTGCCACCAAATTATTGTTCAGAGAGTCTTATTTTGTATTTCCCGCGAGAAGGCGGAAGAATTGTTATAAAGTTTTGTGCCCACTAAAGGTGGTTGAATTATTTACTCCCCTCAGTAAGGGTAGAGCTTGTCAAATTATTCTGAAATTATAAATATTCCACAATTTGTGAAGTCGTCTATCATATAAAAAGTTCGTTGAAAAAGGAAGATTATTTTACCAAGTATAAACTGTTATCAATATAAAAAGTGCAGAATCCTAAATTCATAAATTATTATTATTTGTTATCTCCACAATTGTTTATATTTCAATTTAACTGTTTATAAATTCAGAATTGGTGAACCCAATATCCTGAATTTTTAATGAACAGAAATTGAAATATTGAAATAATTGTTCAAGGACAATAGAATAATACAAGTTTGTTAAAAAGCAAAGATATAAAATAAAGGAAGGTAAAAAGATCGACTTCCTCATACCACGGAGTCGTATGACAACCAAGAGTTTTAAAATCCTCAAAGAGTTAGAAAAGTAATGTGATACTTTTCTATATCATTTTAATTGTTATTATTTATGTGAGTGGTTCTGAATTTATATACACTATTTGAAAATTACCAAATCTCATAAACACACACAATCTCACTTACTCTAATTACACTAATTATTTTCTTGTTGCTAAAATCTTTATTTTATTATTGGTTATTTTCATTTATTGTACTTACAATAAATGATATTTTTGTGAGACTTGAATTTAAAATTCAAATAGCTTAAAGTAGTATCTGTTTTTAATTGTAATCATTTTTATATTAAAGATTTAATCGGGGAATTGAATGTATACACTTTGGGGGTTGTATGAATAAATAGATTTCTTATTTTATGTTAATTCAAGTTCGATTTATTTAATTACCTTTATATGCATTTCACGGTGGGTTTTAAGCGATTATTATGAAAAGTCAAAATAACCAAGATTTTTCTTTTGGGATGTTTTCTACAACAAAAAAGAAGATGTTTGCAACAAAAATGAAAATCATCCATCGGTCCCTTTTTGAGAAAATTGATTTTTTCTACAAAATTGCATGATTCCTCGCTTTTGAATAGTTTCATGCAAATAATGTTTAAAATTGCATATATATATACTCTGTTCTAGGAGAGATCGATATTTTTCAGGACGAATTTGGGCCCTTTACGCGCAGAAAACTATAAAAGGAGGAGTATATTATTTTCCGTTTCAGCAAATAAGCTTTCTCTTTCACTTTCTTTTAAATTTGAAGAAACATGTTTATTGACAACTAAATTTTTTTATCCATTTTAGGGTCGTTTAGATTTTATGGCATTTTGGTGCAAAATAAAAAATATTTAAATCCAAAGAAATAATTTTTTAAATATTAAATTTACCATTTGAAGATTTTGACGATTCCAACGATATAAATTTTTACGTCTAAATATTAAAATTTGCTTTTGGAAAAGTTATACAATTTCATGATTTACATATGCACAAACTCTAATCTTATAGTATTTGCAAAAAAATTTATACCGTTGTAATTGTTTTAACCTGTACATTGCAAATATAATATTTATATAATTATTTTTTTAAATTCCAACATTTTTTAATTTTGCAATGAAAAGTCATAAAACCATAAAAGATCCTTCCGACTGCCTTTTGGAGACCACGCTCGCAGGTCACAAAAATTTTAAATATGTTTGCTTGATTTTAGTTTTAGGAAAAGCAACACATGTTACAATCCTTTTCATATCATTGGCTATGTTTTTCAGAAAAAAATCTAGAAAACGCCTTTTTTACCTAAAAATACACCCTTTAACAACAAGATCTGCAGAAAAATATCGATCTCTCCTGGAACAGATTATATATATATATATATATATATATATATATATATATATATATATATATATATATATATATATATATATATATATAAAATTATATGCAATTTTAAACATTATTTGCATGAAACTATTCAAAAGCGAGATCCCTGGCGGATTCGATTTGCGTAATGTCTACTTAACTAAGCGGACTTTAGGTAGACATTAGGTAGACATGTAAAAAAACGTATAAAAAAGCTATTAATCGACTTATTATGATAAAAAAAAGTTGATAAAAGGGTAAATGAATGTTTATAGAGTAAATTCGTACAAAATTTGTAATTAATAAAGCAATAAATAATTAATAATGAATGGAAATGTGCGCGAGGTACCTGATCAGTTCAGCTGTACAATTATTTTCGTGCTATTTTCATGAAAAGAATATAAATTAACTGCAAAAACAATTGATATTTATAAAAAAGTGTAAAATTGATTTAATTTTATTGTTTGCAATACGAATTATTAAATAATAATTAAGTTTTTATCAAATGTGAATAGTGTTGTGAAAACCTGTGAAAACTAATGAGTTACTACATTACCGATCGCATATGAGAGATGGCGCCACCAGTTTTTACAATACAGTGCGAGCATGTTTTCTTCCAAGCTTTTGCTTTGAAAGAAAATAAAAAGTGAATTTTAAAATGCAGAATAAAGTTATACAAATAATTATTGATTTCATAATTAATTCTCGTCCAAAATTACGGACATGATTGCAGCTTTTTTGTTACACTCATCGAGAACTTTTTATTATCATATGCGATCGGTAATGTAGTAACTCATTAGTTTTCACAGGTTTTCACAACACTATTCACATTTGATAAAAACTTAATTATTATTTAATAATTCGTATTGCAAACACTCAAATTAAATCAATTTTACACTTTTTTATAAATATCAATTGTTTTTGCAGTTAATTTATATTCTTTTCATGAAAATAGCACGAAAATAATTGTACAGCTGAACTGATCAGGTACCTCGCGCACATTTCCATTCATTATTAATTATTAATTGCTTTATTAATTACAAATTTTGTACGAATTTACTCTATAAACATTCATTTACCCTTTTATCAACTTTTTTTTATCATAATAAGTCGATTAATAGCTTTTTTATACGTTTTTTTACATGTCTACCTAATGTCTACCTAAAGTCCGCTTAGTTAAGTAGACATTACGCAAATCGAATCCACCAGGGATATTATGCGATTTTGTAGAAAAAATCAATTTTCTCAAAAAGGGACCGATGGATGATTTTCATTTTTGTTGCAAACATCTTCTTTTTTGTTGTAGACAGGAATCTAGATTGTACGGGATACTATACATATTGTACGGAGTACCATCTTGATTGTAAAGTGGGTAACATAACCTCACTTTTTTATCATCTAGATGGTACCGAGTAGCATATAGATTGTACCGGATACCATTTACTTTTAACCATCTTAAGATCATAATTTCTTACCATCTATTTCTCTCCGTGTTTCTTTTTCTAAAAACAATTAAGTTTTTCTAATTTTAATAAAAGAAGAAGATACATCACATAATTTGTTTTTTATTTTTATTACCATTGAAATAAAGAAAAATAAAATCATAAAATAATTACGCAATTAGATTAAAAGATGGGTCCAAAAATCCAATGAAAAATATGTGAAAAATATAAAAGAAAAATCTGTTTGTCAATATCGTTTTGTTATATGTATACATAATTATTATATTTGTAAAATTTATTACTGATTTAGTGAATTTGTCATGGCTGATTCATTGTTTTAAACTCAACAAGTTATTTGTAAATGTTTTAAGAAACAATTTTATTTTTTTAAACTTGGAATTTTTTAAAAGTTTTTTTTAACTTAGAACTAAGTGAACGTTCATGTAACTTTGAAATCAAAGATTATGAACAAGAATAGTAATAGTAATGGAATACCCCAAATTGGCACAAAAGAAAAAACACTTTGAGCAGATTTGCTAACAACTATTCCAGAGTCTGTACTGACTGTTACAGAGATTTTTGTAGTTTCTAATCCTTGGCTTGTTTCAGAATCTATTCCATTGTCTCTTACAGAAACTGTTGTAGTTTCTAATCCTTGGCTTGTTTCAGAATCTATTCCATTGTCTCTTACAGAAACTGTTGTAGTTCCTAATCCTTGGCTTGTTTCAGAATCTATTCCATTGTCTCTTACAGAAACTGTTGTAGTTCCTAATCCTTGGCTTGTTTCAGAATCTATTCCATTGTCTCTTACAGAAACTGTTATAGTTTCTAATCCTTTGGTTGTTTCAGAATCTATTCCATTGTCTCTTACAGAAACTGTTGTAGTTTCTAATCCTTTGGTTGTTTCAGAGACTGTTGCAGTTTCAAATACATTTATTTTACAGACTTGTGGAAAATATTTTTTATTCATTAGATCTTTTATAATGTCAACTACACAGTCTTCAAATTTTTTCTGCAATTACATATTTAAAAAATTTTATTTTTAGTTTTATTATATTAAATCTTAATAAATATTATAAATTATTACAAACTGTTAAAATATAAATTAAAATTTTTTTGAAAAAAAAAAAAGTAATAAGTTTTTTAAATGATTATATTTAAAAAAATTACAATAAACCAAATTAGGAGTAACCAGTTAGTTAGTTTGAAAATTTTATTTACCAAATTCATTTTAATATGAGTTGTATAATCAGATTCTTCGAATTTTTCCTTACATCCTGCAGAATTATTATTCATACGCGTTACTAAATCTGTGAAATTTGATACAAAACTTTTCCCAAGCTTAAAATTAATATCAAATCCGTTGGAATCAAAATTTCTAAGCAAGGGCACCGTTGAATTTAATTCTTTAATATAATTTTTAAAATCATGTATTCCATTTGTCACTTTTGAGGTCTCAATATAACAAGGGTAAGTTGTTGTAAAATATAAATTTAAATGATATAAATATGCCTTAAAAGCATCTATAAGCAGGTTCTTAATTTCCATCGAGGTATTTTGCTGCAACTACATATTGAATATTTTTTTATTAGTGAAATAAAAAAATCATATTTGTATGCAATATTAAAAAAATTATTGTGACAAAATCACCCATTTTACTTTTCTAATAAAAATGTGTCAAAATTAACTAAAAACAACAATGATTTCGTCACAAAAGCATTGTCAACAAAAATAAGCAGCATAAAATTATAAAAAATTCAATAAAAAAAAATTAAGAAAATGTACCGAAAATCGCTAACAAATTTCTGAATTTTTTTAAATTTAAATTTAATTCCAGTATTTAAATCTGATGAGGCTTGACGTTGACGGGCGAAACCTCATATAATAATTGTGAATTTTAAAAATAAATAGTGGATTTAAACAAAAAACATTTAACATTTTTACTAGATTAAAAAAATCCAAAAAAATTATCATCTGCACTAAAATATGTTATTTTTTGAAAATATTTACTATTTTAACAATTGTTCGTATTTAATGCAATATTTCTTTTTGTATTAAGAATTATTGACTATAAAATTATATTAATGAAAGTTGAAAACAATTTTGATATTTACAAAACATAACATATTTTTTTTACATTAGGAATTTAATTTTCTTTGTGCAACACCTTAAAGAAAGGCA
The DNA here is from genome assembly GCF_019393585.1 of Leptopilina boulardi. NCBI lineage: Eukaryota > Metazoa > Arthropoda > Insecta > Hymenoptera > Figitidae > Leptopilina > Leptopilina boulardi. The sequence goes on from NW_026137909.1 coordinate 3,303,811, forward strand.
TTACTTTACATGCTTGTAAAGTAGTCGGAAAACATTACTTTGCTGTACTAGTGCAGAAAAGTACTTTGAAGGATGTTTACAAGTATGTATATACCCAAGCAGCACTATGTATATCCCCTGAATATCCCTTGAATGCCACCGTGGAATATTCCCATGATCTTCTAGGAAAATCAAAATGTCCGCATCATGGGAATATTCTACAGTGACATTCAGGGTATATTCCAGTGACATTGAGGGTAATATTAAAGAAATATTCCAGTGATATTGAGGGAATATTCCACGGTTATATTGAATTTTTTTTTAAATGTTGAAATAATAGAAATATGTTATAAATTGTTATTTGAATAAGCAGGAAGATTAAAAACACATGTTTAAAAAAAATTCAATGTAACCGTGGAATATTCCCTCAATATCACTGGAATATTTCCACAATATCACCTGAATATCCCCTCAATGTCACTGGAATATTCCATGAATTTCACCGAGGAATATTCCCTCAATGTCACTGGAATATACCCTGAATGTCACTATGGAATATTCCCATGATGCGGACATTTTGATTTTCCTAGAAGATCATGAGAATATTCCACTGTGGTATTCAACGGATATTCAGGGTATATACCGTGCTGCTTGGGTAATAAATATAATTTATTAAATTAATTAAATATAATAAAATATCAATAAAGTAGAACTTTGACTTTTGCTCTCTATTGGCAGTTGAATTTGTGTACAAAACTAATTATATAGAAATTATTACATATTTTATGAATTTAAATTGTAGCTTGTTATTTATTTAATAAAAAGCATTTTCTCTAAAGTGATATCGCACAAAGTACTGTGTGTAACGCGTACGAAAGAACATTTTCCGACTTTGTGCAAATTTTGCACTTGTCGGAAAACATCTTCTTTCGGTACTTGGTGCACAATATACTATTATAACTAACCCATATTTTGTTCTGATTCAAACTTAGGTTTCTTTTCAGACTCATACAAGTTTTGTTTTTTTCGAGGGACCACCATCTTTGAAATGTATATAAGTTTTCCAAATTAACTGTACTCTCTTGAACATCTGTATTTTCATTAATATTTATTATCTTTAATTTAATATCATTCATTACATCATTGCATTTTTCAACCATTAAATTCCATGGCGGACAATTTTTTATTATTTTGAAATTTTAAAAAAAAAGAGTCACATATATCTCATGTAATTCGTTAAGTCTCTCCTGCAATTATAAATATTTGTGAATGTAAGATGATATCCATTTTTCTATAATTATTAATTTTTAATGAAAATCATTTTAATTATATTTCTGTTTTTAATTTAAAATTTTTTTGTTCTTAATCGCGTGGTTTATAATGTAAAACAGGCAGTGCAGAAAAAAATGTTTTTAATTATCAATATGCTTTTTATTTTTTTTGTTGAACAAAATTGCATATATCAAAAGTACATATCACAGAAAAAAAGGTGGGTAAAAAGTTGTAAAGATAGAGGATAAAAGTCGTTAAGGCGCTCTCACACCTTTTTGGCTGCCTGCAGGTTACCATGGCAACGCATGAGAGTGAGTGCGACAGAAAATTTAAAAATTTGAATATTCAAATTTTCTGTCTCACTCACACTCGTGCGTTGCCATGGTAACCTGCAGGCAGGCAGGCAGCCAAAAAAGGTGTGAGTGCGCCATTAGGATACAGGGTAAAGGATAAATCTGTGATGGATAAAAATGTTACTAAAATATTACTAGAAAAATGGATGTCATATTTGAGTAAACTGTCTAATTTTAATAAAAATATTAGTAATTTTTCACTTAACTTATTAAATCCACAAATTTTATATAAATAAGTAATTATGCATGTGGAAATATTTTGCCTATAATTATTGTCTATTAATAAAAATATCTTTGACTAATACAACTGACAGCTGACGACAGTGCGTAAATAATCAGAACTGGGAAATTACAACTCAACGTCTGTATTGTTGCACGAAAGCAGAGTTGGGTAGTAACTGAATTTTTTGTGCATATTAGGCTGTGTCAGTTCATCGAGATATTTCGAGTTCAAGATATGACGTCAGAGGCCTGGAGAGACAACAAACAGACGACACAATCAGTGATGGGTTGTGACGCGTCACACGAAGTTTTGTACGTATAATACGTTTTCGACGTAATATACGTATAAAATGTATAAAACCATGTAGAAAACCACTGACATTTTGACATCTGTATATGATCCTCTGATTTTTGCCATAACGAATTTTTCTTATCATTCTATTTAAATTAAAGTCTTAAAATAAAATAGAAATGGTCAGAAAAAGTAAAAGAAAATCATTTAAAGAGGGTTTGCCCTGGGAAAAAATGGAATTTGAGCGGATGAAAGAGATAGGCACTGATAAAAATGTTGCTAAATGTTTAATTTGTCAAAACATTATGAAAAACACTGGCTATAAGCGTATTATTATTGTTTGTTATTGTTTATAAAGATTTTATTTAAAAATTGTTTATTTTGGGAGATACCAAACGACTAGACTGACAATATAATACTTAAAATACAGGTTATGTTATTATGCACGTGGCCCGGTGTTCACTCTTATCTGTGAAACCAACTTAGAAATAAAACCGATATAAAAACATTTCAATAATTAAAAATTTTGTTTTATAATTGTTAAAATAATTAATAATTACCTAAATTTTGTTTATATTAACAACTTTCTCTTTCAATAGTGTAAAGTAATGAATGATGTATTTTAATGAAGAATTTAAAATTGCCGCTCTTAAATCACGTGAACAAATGTAATATACATCGTGTAGAAAACTTGGCACGTAATATACGTAGTATTATACACGTAGAAAACCACGTATTATACGTCATGTATTATACGCACCCATCACTGGACACAATGTTATTCTTACGGGGAAGAAAATTTGTTTCCACTTTCATCAATTTTATTCATACTTTAAACACGGAAAACGCTTGTTGACATATAATAAAATTAAAATGTGTGTTGATAATTAATTTTGTTATATATTTGATTCATTTGCATTGATAGATTCTCTGAATTCGTGATAAAATATAAATATTGAGGCTAGAAAAGTTTGTTTACTAATCACATTTTTCATTTTAACATTATTAAACAATATCCAGTATGCATGTTATTAAAAAAGATATAAAATATATATTTTAAGTGGGAACTACCACAGCAGTAAAAGATTTCATGTTAGTAAACAAACACCCCTAACCTCAAAATTTATATTTTATCACGAATTCAGAGAATCTATCAATGCAAATGAATCAAATATATAACAAAATTAATTATCAACACACATTTTAATTTTATTATATGTCAACAAGCGTTTTCCGTGTTTAAAGTATCAATAAAATTGATGAAAGTGGAAACAAATTTTCTTCCCCGTAAGAATAACATTGTGTCGTCTGTTTGTTGTCTCTCCAGGCCTCTGACGTCATATCTTGAACTCGAAATATCTCGATGAACTGACACAGCCTAATATGCACAAAAAATTCAGTTACTACCCAACTCTGCTTTCGTGCAACAATACAGACGTTGAGTTGTAATTTCCCAGTTCTGATTATTTACGCACTGTCGTCAGCTGTCAGTTCTATTAGTCAAAGATATTTTTATTAATAGACAATAATTATAGGCAAAATATTTCCACATGCAATTACTTACCCTACCGGAAGGGTGGTACTGGATTGGTACTGGGAAATTGGAACTGAGATCTCAGTACCAACTCAGTACTAATTTGGTGCATTTTGGTACTGAAATGGAACTGGGAAATTTACCTGCGAAAAGGGTCGAGTTACCGTTAATACCCTCATAAAAGTGAAAAGCGACTAGCTTTTTCAATATGTTTAAACTAAAATTTTATATTTATTTCAATATTATATTTGTTTTTCATGGATTTATATTATTTTCATACATTATTATGCATATGATATTTCCTTTGTCAGCTAAATTCAAAAATGATGTCCATTTTTTTATCAAACTTAAGGTATACGAGATAAATTATAACTTTTCTAAATGTAATTATTTTATGATAAATTTTAGATATTCATAATCTGGAAATATTAACGAATCTGAATATATATTTTTTAAAGTTGAGTTATTAAAATTACAAATTTTTTAAGCAATAAAACTCGGGTTAAAATTTTAATCCTTCAACAAAGGACCTAGGGATCTATTGTTCAAGGAGGGATTGCAATATAATTTCCAAACTTAACAGAAATTTTCTACAAACTATTATGTTTTTTTTTTGCTGTTTTACACGTATATCGTGAGAGACGGTTTGTTGATCTTATATACCTTTAAAACTATTGTTAAAGTACTTTAAAAATGTCTTCTTATGGGTTATCAGGTAGTGGTACTGAAGTGGAACTCAAGCCAAGTCCAATTCAGTACCATTCCAGTACCACTCTTTCGGTAGGGTATTTATATAAAATTTGTGGATTTAATAAGTTAAGTGTAAAATTACTAATATTTTTATTAAAATTAGACAGTTTACTCAAATATGACATCCATTTTTCTAGTAATATTTTAGTAACATTTTTATCCATCACAAATTTATCCTTTACCCTGTATCCTAACGACTTTTATCCTCTATCTTTACAACTTTTTACCCACCTTTTTTTCTGTGCATGCCAACTATGGTATGCTGAGTAAAGGTTACCGTTGGCCCAACTTAAACCAGAGTTGGCCCGACCGTCGTCAAAACTTCGGCAAACGTAGTTTAAAAGACTTAAACGCTATGGTTGGCCAAATTGTTTTTATTAATTATTTGTTAACAATTCGTTAATTCAAAGTACTTCATATAATAGGCATGTTAAATGCAGAATTTGATAAGCTTTTAATTAATAAATTCAGAATAATCCTCATTTCATTAGTTTTAAAATATTTCATTTTTTAATAACGTTTATCAATTTTGTTAAATATATTTTTTATTAAAATATGTATGACGTGCCGCATCATTATTGTTTCTTTATTCTTCTAATGCTGCCTAAGCTATTATTTTCTTCAGTCAGCTTTCAAATACATTTCTGAAAAATAATCCCATGTAAGCGTAGCGTAATGGTTAGCGTATAAGACTGCGATGCGTTAGGTTAGGGGTTCGATCCCAGCGAGCGTTATATATTTTCAAAAATGTATTAGGAGATTGCGTTTAATATTAATAAGTAAGGACATATGTAAAATTCTTCAGAACTTACCAGAGTGTTAATTGTATAATTAATTCATGTTTTTAATTATTTATATTTTTGGTATATACTCATTTAAAGTTGGTTCGACTCTGGGACAAGTTGTCGGACCAACTTTGGGACAAATTGTCGGGCCAACCAATGAGAATTATAGTAACATACACTTTTAGAGTTGGACCAAACTTGGGACGAGTTGTTGGGCCGACCATCGATGCCAATGGGTGGTAAACCGTTATCATTTCGCTAGTTGGCCCACCCTTTGGCAGGTGAAGTTGTCCCAACTTTTGCAAAGTTGGCCCAACCATGGGCCGACGGAAAATTCGCACCTGGGTATTGGTATTATAAATATGCTAACGTCTAATAATGTATCCAAAAATTGTTACGTTTGTGACATGACGTTGTAGGGGGAGGGGGGTGTTCAAAGTTTGTGACATGGGGGGAGAGTGGGGGTCAAAAAGAGTCAAAAGTTGCGTGACGTATTATGTGCACGGCCCCCAATATAAATCATATTCGGTTTTTATCAGTCGAGTAATTTAAAAATAATAATAACATGTAGAAAAAATATTCTGCGCTGCTCATTTTATGAAAATTAGATAGATAAAATTATAAAAAATGTCTCTGGATAATTAATATAAGTAATAATTCATTATTTTGAAGTTTTCCTTGTTAGATATTTTTAATAATTTGTAACATAAAGTAACATCGTACATCATTTTTTGCTAATTACACGTGAATTATAGTTTTGTATTTTATTTTATCTTTTTTTTTTAAATATTTATTACATTTTTATATCTTTCGAAACCATATATATACGCTTTAAAATAACACGATGGAGTTAATAGTGTTTGTAGTATTTGTCTCGCATCAAGAAGGTAAATTAAAGGTAGGAATATAACGTATGAATGTCTTTTATATATTGTAAAATTTTTATAATAATTATAATCTTACCGAAAATCAAATTGAATCAAAATTAATTATCTTATATTTTAACCCATTAACGACCGCCAGGACGAAAAATTTACCTTCACTTAGCAGCTGTTATTTTATATGAAAAAATAATTTAAAAAATTCAGGATAGCCCATTTCTAACGTAAAATTTATCGCTCTTTTCGATTCTGAAGTCCAAATTTAATTATAATTAAATCCTTAATATTTATAACAATTTTATTGCAAAAAAACATGATTTAATGCAACAAAATTTTTATTCAAAAAATATTTTGACATGGAAAACGACAGTTAATTTGCTCCGGAACCCAAAATATCGCGTCCTCTAATACCCAGCTACAAAACTGTATAGTTGCGAATTTCAAAATTTAAGATGGCGGACGACAAAATGGCGATTTTCCACTAAAAAAGATTTAAAAAATACTATTTTGCAAAAATAATATATTGATGAATTATTTTTATTTCTGCACCATATACTTATGTTTTTTGGGTCACTAAACACGAATACGGTATAAGTTTTCAAAAATTCAAAATGGCGGATCCAATATGGTGGACAATTTTTTCAAAATCTCAATGGATTTATCTGAAATTTGTTACTCGGGGGTTTTTCGGGTCGCCGGTTATGAATCTGAAGTTACTTTTCAATAATTCAACATGGCGGATCCGAAATAGCCTACAAATTTTGGGTTCCGGAGCAAATTAACTGTCGTTTTCCATGTCAAAATATTTTTTGAATAAAAATTTTGTTGCATTAAATCATGTTTTTTTGCAATAAAATTGTTATAAATATTAAGGATTTAATTATAATTAAATTTGGACTTCAGAATCGAAAAGAGCGATAAATTTTACGTTAGAAATGGGCTATCCTGAATTTTTTGAATTATTTTTTCATATAAAATAACAGCTGCTAAATGAAGGTAAATTTTTCGTCCTGGCGGTCGTTAATGGGTTAAAAAACAAAATAAATGAGATTAAAAAAAAAATTTTAGAGGGTCCGGAACATAACAATCACCCTGTATATGTTAGGGTAAAAGTACGAAGTCCGCTAAATGTGCAGATTTACATGTCAAATTGATCAAAGTGAAAAATCATTGATTTAAATAAAAAAATCCGTACATTTACCAAGAAAATTGGTACATGTAGATTCGGTTAAATAGTTATCAAATTTCAATAGAGAAAACAAAATTAGAATCGTAGAGTGTTTTTATTGTCATCAGCGAGAGGCGATCTACTTTTTTCAGAAACCATGCACGAAAATATTTGTACGAGTTTCGTACATACAAATTTGACTGTTGGTCAATAAAATTTCTAACTTATCAGATATGATTAGGTTAATGAAATACTTAATAGGAGAAACCTATTTACCATCGTAACTACAATATTAAATTCAAAAACAAAATTACCATCCTCACCACATAATATATTTTGATTAAATTTATTGAATAGTAATTATTTTCTATAATTTAAATTATATATAATAATAATTGAATAAAATGAAGAATATTCCATGATTTATATATTTTCTTGATAGTACCCGGTTTTGCCCCACCAACGGGGTAAAACAGGCTACTATGCATTTTTTAAAAAAATCTGGTTTAAATTGATCAAAAAATTTTTTTTTAATGCCATCGACATTATTTTCTCATTCTCTAATGGAGGCGCATGAATATTGCCCAATTGACATTTGACATAAATGTCAATTAACCGAAATGCATATGAAACACATGTCATTTGACCATAATGACATGTTACAAAAATGATATTTGAAATAAATGACATTTATCAAAATTGACATTTGACATAAATGACAATTATCATAATTGTCATTTAACATAAACGATATGTAACAAAAATGTCATTTGACATAAATGACATCATACAAAAATATCGTTTGACATAAATGAAATTTATCAAAAATTTCATTTGACATACATGACAATTATCAAAATTGTCATTTGACATAAAAGACATTTATCAGAATTGTCATTTGACAGAAATGACAATTATCAAAATGGTCATTTGACATAAACGACAATTATCATAATTGTCATTTGACATAAATGACATTTATCAGAATTGTCATTTGACATAAATGACAATTATCAAAATTGTCATTTGACATAAACGACATTTATCAAAAATGTCATTTGACATAAATGACAATTATCATAATTGTCATTTGATATAAATGACTATTATCAAAATTGTCATTTGACATAAACGACATTTATCCAAATTGTCATTTGACATAAACGACATGTAACATAAATGTCATTTGACATAAATGACATTTATCAAATTTGTCTTTTGACATAAATATTCCAGCGCGAATTTTAAAGTTGACCAATAAAAAGCTATTATAAAATTGTGATTGGTCAATTTTGAAATTCGCGCAGGAATATTTCTGTCAAATGACAATTCTGATAAATGTTGTTTATGTCAAATGACAATTTTGATAATTGTCATTTATGTCAAATGACAATTCTGATAAATGTCATTTATGTCAAATGACAATTATGATAATTGTCGTTTATATCAAATGACCATTTTGATAATTGTCATTTCTGTCAAATGACAATTCTGATAAATGTCTTTTATGTCAAATGACAATTTTGATAATTGTCATGTATGTCAAATAACATTTTTAATACATGTCGTTTATGTCAAATGACAATTTTAATAATAGTCATTTATGTCAAATGACAATTATGATAATTGTCATTTATGTCAAATGACATTTTTGATAATTGTCATTTCTGTCAAATGACAATTCTGATAAATGTCTTTTATGTCAAATGACAAATTTGATAATTGTCATGTATGTCAAATGACATTTTTGATAAATTTCATTTATGTCAAACGATATTTTTGTATGATGTCATTTATGTCAAATGACATTTTTGTTACATATCGTTTATGTTAAATGACAATTATGATAATCGTCATTTTTGTCAAATGTCAATTTTGATAAATGTCATTTATGTCAAATATCATTTTTGTAACATGTCATTATGGTCAAATGACATGTGTGTCATATGCATTTCGGTTAATTGACATTTATGTCAAATGTCAATTGGGCAATATTCATGCGCCTCTCTCTAATGTTCAAGGAAGAATTTTCAACGAGACTTGAACTAATTTTTTCGATAGATTCTTCGTAAACCGAGAATTACAAAAAAGTAACCGGTTTTGCCCTACTCCCAAGTAGCATGGAATATTGCTTGAATGTCATGGTGATATCAAGCGACAATATTCTTGTGACATTCAGGCGATATCATAATGTCCGCTTCCTGGGGACATTCCACGGTGACATTCGCGGTGATATTCGTATATGATACTGAGGGAATATTCCCGTGAAATTCATGTAATATTGAGGGGATATCCTTGTGATATTGAGCGGAATATTCCTATGATATTGATGGAATATTTCAGTGATATTGATGAGATAATTTAAAAAATTCAAAAAAAAAATTTTTTCTATTTTTTTTCCATTTAGGGGAGACTGAGGCAAACCGGCCATGTTAACAGTTGTAAGCCTCTAGTAACTAAAGAAACTAATGAAAAACCTTTTATAATAGCTTGTTGGAAAGGTCATCTAATTGCGCAACTTTTTCCTAGAGACACATGTACCTTAAAATGTATTGTTTAGCTTTGTAAAACTTCGTAAATCTCTAAAAAGTGGACAAAGATTCACGAAAGCGTGCACGAAGTTTTCTAGCCATTAGGTAACACCGGCACAAAAAAAAAAAATTTCGAGTGCGAAGACCGCCACATGGTAGGTTCTCTTCCTTAAGATGTATCTAAAGAGAAAATCCTAGTCCGACCTCGAGTTTGGTTCTTGTTTCATTTTTACAGGCCGGGTGGGGGGGTGTAGTTTGAGAAATTAACATATATGGGAATTTAATTTCTTTTATCAACTGAAAGTGAATGTTTGCTTATTCTAACTGTGAATTTTGATTCAGTGGCACTAATTACATGAAAATTTAATAAATACACAAATTTAAAAATGGCGGATCCAATATGGCGGACCTAAAATGGTGGATTTTTTGAAAAATTTGCTTGGATTTCCTTGAAACTTGTTACTAGGGGGTTTTTCGGGTCGCTGATTACGAATTTGATGTCAAATTTTAAAAATTCAATATGGCGGATCCAATATGGCGGACCTAAAATGGTGGATTTTTGAAAAATTTGTTTGGATTTCCTTGAAACTTGTTACTAGGGGGTTTTTGGGGTCGCTGATTACGAATTTGATGTTAGTTTTTCAAAATTCAAAATGGCGGATCTAATATGGCGGACCTAAAATGGTGGATTTTTGAAAAATTTGTTTGGATTTTCTTGAAACTTGTTACTAGGGGGTTTTTGGGGTCGCTGATTACGAATTTGATGTTACTTTTTCAAAATTCAAAATGGCGGATCTAATATGGCTGAAAATTTTCGAAAAATTGTTTGGTTTTTGTAAAAAATTGCTATTTTGGGCTGTTTAGGTTGCTGAATAAGATTCTGACACTTCTATTTTTTAAATTTTGCAATAGTGAATTTAATGTGGCTGACAATTAAAATTTTTTTATTTTCTCGATCGTTTACCCTGAATCTGAATTCACCAAAATTTAGTAATGGCTTGATGTAAAAGTTGTCAAAATATAACTGCATATCTGTAAAAATACAACCTCAAGTTAGTTGTCTTATAAATAATATTTCTCCGATTTAATTTCTATTTTTTCTATTTTCGCGACTAGGACACCTCCCCGTGGTGAAGGCGGGCAACGAATTTTCGGCTAAGTTTCTAGGTTTAAAATATGCCTTCATGGCAAAAGTAGATAAGAAGATTACGATGCAGAGGAGGGATACCTCAGTATCAAGCCATTACTAAATTTTGGTGAATTCAGATTCAGGGTAAACGATCGAGAAAATAAAAAACTTTTAATTGTCAGCCACATTAAATTCACTATTCCAAAATTTAAAAAAAAGAAGTGTCAGAATCTTATTCAGCAACCTAAACAGCCCAAAATAGCAATTTTTTACAAAAACCAAACAATTTTTCGAAAATTTTCAGCCATATTAGATCCGCTATTTTGAATTTTGAAAAACTAACATCAAATTCGTAATCAGCGACCCCAAAAACCCCCTAGCAACAAGTTTCAAGAAAATCCAAACAAATTTTTCAAAAATCCACCATTTCAGGTCCGCCATATTAGATCCGCCATTTTGAATTTTGAAAAACTAACATCAAATTCGTAATCAGCGACCCCAAAAACCCCCTAGTAACAAGTTTCAAGGAAATCCAAACAAATTTTTCAAAAATCCACCATTTTAGGTCCGCCAAATTGGATCCGCCATATTGAATTTATAAAATTTGACATCAAATTCGTAATCAGCGACCCGAAAAACCCCCTAGTAACAAGTTTCAAGGAAATCCAAGCAAATTTTTCAAAAAATCCACCATTTTAGGTCCGCCATATTGGATCCGCCATTTTTAAATTTGTGTATTTATTAAATTTTCATGTAATTAGTGCCACTGAATCAAAATTCACAGTTAGAATAAGCAAACATTCACTTTCAGTTGATAAAAGAAATTAAATTCCCATATATGTTAATTTCTCAAACTACACCCCCCCACCAGGCCTGTAAAAATGAAACAAGAACCAAACTCGAGGTCGGACTAGGATTTTCTCTTTAGATACATCTTAAGGAAGAGAACCTACCATGTGGCGGTCTTCGCACTCGAAATTTTTTTTTTTTTGTGTGCCGGTGTAATCTTCGTGAATTTCTGTTGCAAGGGAAACAGACATAAGCCGGTTTGAGCCACAGGCCCATTTTGACAATTAAGACCTGTATAAAAAAATGCTTCGTAAAATCATTAAATAATATACCGATAAATTTAACTGAGGCATGCACCTTTTAAATCTAAAAAAAAAATTTTAATAAATATTACACGATTTTCTCACAAATTGCTTATGAACAGATTCGTAAAAATTTCTAGCGGAAGCGAAAAAACAAACTTTTGTTTACAAAATTGCATAAACACAATTAAAAAATGTCAAACTGAAGAAATAAGTTATTCTTAATATAGTCTTTTCAAATTTATAATTGACATATTTTAAAGTTTGACCAATTCTGAGAAACTAACACCTGGCCGGTTTACCCACATGGCCAGTTTGCCTCAGTCTCCCCTATTTATTTTTTTATTTAAATATTCAATACAATCAAAAACAAACAACATTTTAGAATTTTATAAATAACAGGAATATTCTCTCAATATTACAGCGATATTCTCTCAATATCACAGGAATATTCCGCTCAATATCACAGGGATATCCCCTCAATATTACATGAATTTCACGGGAATATTTCCTCCGTATCATACGAATATCACGCGAATGTCACAGGAATATCACAGTGGAATGTCCCCATGAAGCGGACATTATGATATCGCCAAAATGTCACAAGAATATTCTCGCTTAATATCACATTGACATTCAAGCAATATTCCGTGCTACTTGGGCTCTCCTCTATACCTGTGATATTGAAAATTTAAAAAAAAAACTTTAAACTTTCATTTAATTACTTGAAAAATCTGACAAAATTTTTGGCTTTTTTTATATAAAACAAACATATATTATGTTTAAAACCTAAAATAAGTCTTATATTTTATTTAGAAAATAACTATAGGGTAAGTCCGGGGGAGTTGGCCATGCGGGACAGATATGGCCAATTCAAATATTTATTTATAGAATTTGCTGCTAGGTATTGCTTATTAAAGATTAGTTCGCTTTGTTTTGTGGCAAAATACAATTAAAAGAAAAAACTTCACGAAAAATATTGAAAAAGTAAAACATTAATTCTGTGTCAAATTACATTTTTTATGACATATATTACAACAAGAAACTCCAACAAAGATTTTCAAATTTAAATATGATCAAATAAAATAATCACTATTGTGTAATTAAATCTTAAAAACGTTTATAAACAATCATAACACAGGTATACAAAATAAGACTTTTTTTATATATAGCGGAGTGGTTTCCAATGTATTTTTGTATGTTGAACCCAATTCCGGGTTCCAAAATTGCGTATCACATCAGGATTTTGAATAAAGTGGAGGTAAAGTCTCCAAAAACAGTGTTTTTGAGGGTTTTCATTTTTTTTTTAATTCCTTAACCAGACGTGCTAAACACTTCTATATATGCTTAAATTGAAACATACATCGTACACTTTAAGACTCATTTACGCAGGATTAAAAAAAGATTTAAAATTTTGAAAAAAATGTGGGTAAAAACCCCAAAAATCTTTTTAAGTGACTTGAACCTAATTTTTGTTTTTTAAATTTCAAATTTTTTTTCCTTACGCATATGAGTCTTAAAGTGTAAGATATAAGCTTTAATTTAAACCTATCTAGAAGTCTCTTATCAAGTCAGGTTTAGGAGAAAAAAATACTGAAAACCCTCAAAAACACGGGTTTTGGAATCTTTTACCCCCACTTTACTCAAAATCCTAACGTGATACGCAATTTTGTAACCCGGGATAGTTTTCAAGAAACAAAAATAAATTGGAAACCACTCTGATATCTCAAAAAAATACCTTGTAGACTTGTAGTGTTGGTGAGACAGACAAACAGAGAGCGCTTATCGAAGACTGGATTCAGTGCAATGATTGTCACTTTTGGCTTCGTGAAAATTGCACTGAATTTAATGAAAAATGTTCGAAATGTGGTCAGAAGAAGAAAAGAAGACATTAATCACTTTAAATTAAGAATTCTGATAAAGCGAAAAGTTAGAGAATGATTTTATAGTATTGGCCATCTCGCTCGTACATTCCGGGAGAGATGTCCAAACGTGTTTTTTAAAAAATATTAATTTTAAGATTGTTTACATTTAAAAAATCTATCATTTCTATTATTATTTGTAAGTTAAATGTTCAATGTTTAATTAGCAATAAAAGTTAATACATAAATCACTTTCTTCTTATAATTACAGGCTTTTAAAAAAACTATGGCCAACTCCCCCTGACTTACCCTACTACATATTCCCATCCCACATATAGCACCGAATATTTAATAAATATTTATTTTCCATGTTCGCAGTATTTAGAATAAAGGTTTAGTAAAGCTTCTGTAAATATTTAAATCTCCGCACTTAAGCAAATGTTTAGCGCGAACCTTGAGTGAAGCTTTAAATTAAATATTTGTTTAAGGTTCAGCTCGAACCTTGATTGAAGATTTAAATTAAATATTCGTTAAAGGTTCAGCTCGAACCTTGATTAAAGCTTGAAAAAAATATTCGTTAAATGTTCGCACAGATAGCTGGATTTTAAAATTATCTAATCATAAAGTATTAATTGTATTAATAATAATAATATAATTAAAATAATTATATCTTTAATTTAAATCAGATTAATAAATAAATTGATTTAAGAAATTTTAGTTTTCAAAAATGAAAAAAAAATAATTTCTTAAATTTAGCGACTCATACTTGATTAAATAATTTTTTGGAGACTTTAAATAACGAAATTAGTTTAGAAAATAAATTTGTGGGGACCGGGAATCGAACACGGGTTCTACGAACGCAAACGCAATACCTAACCAACCGAGCTATACGAGCAACTATGATTGGAAAAAAAAAATCTTGCTCTTAATCTACAAGTGATTTTATTGGTTTTGCGGAAAACGGCACAAATTGTTTCGATGGTTAAGATAAATTTTGCTTGGTTATATACTGTCAAAACAATAAATTCAATTTTAAATTATCTCGCCGTTTTCCGCAAAACCAATAAAATCACTTGTAGCTTAAGAGCAAGATTTTTTTTTCCAATCATAGTTGCTCGTATAGCTCGGTTGGTTAGGTATTGCGTTTGTCGAACCCGTGTTCGATCCCCGGTCCCCCGAAATTTATTTTCAAAACTAATTTCTTTATTTAAAGTCTCTAACAAATTATTTAATCAAGTATGAGTCCCTAAATTTAAGAAATTATTTTTTTTTTTCATTTTTGAAAACTAAAATATCTTAAATCAATTTATTTATTAATCTGATTTAAATTAAAGATATAATTATTTTAATTATATTATTATTATTATTAATACAATTAATACTTTATGATTAGATAATTTTAAAATCCAGCTATCTGGGCGAACATTTAACGAATATTTTTTTCAAGCTTTAATCAAGGTTCGAGCTGAACCTTTAACGAATATTTAATTTAAATCTTCAATCAAGGTTCGAGCTGAACCTTAAACAAATATTTAATTTAAAGCTTCACTCAAGGTTCGCGCTAAACATTTGCTCAAGTGCGGAGATTTAAATATTTACAGAAGCTTTACTAAACCTTTATTCTAAATACTGCGAACATGGAAAATAAATATTTAATAAATATTTATTAAATATTCGGTGCTATGTGGGATTCTATATGAGATCTCATGCAATATCTCATATGAGAAACCATAAGTGAGATCTTATACGGGATCTCATATGGGAATTTACAATAGAGTATTTATTTTAACTTCCTAAAAATTCTATTTCAGATTATGAAAATTCAAATTTTTTGTCTCGTATTTATCATCATCATCAATGTAGTGATATGTGTTTACAATGCAAGTGGAACTAAGTGCGTTGTAGAATTTCAAGAAGTACATATTATCTTACTTAATTTAACTTAATTTGTTTTTCTTTTTCCTATTGAAAATCCCCACATGGGAAACCACATGGGATTCCATGTCAAATACCATGTTAAATACTAATTGAAATTCTTTATCATTTTTTTGAAAAATTTTCCCATGTCATTTCCCATGTGAAATCCTTTATCATTTTTTTGAAAAATTTTCCCATGTCAAACCCCGTGTCATTTCCCATGTGAAACCCTTTATCATTTCTTTGAAAAATTTTCCCACGTTATATCCCATGTCAAACAACATGTGAAATCCCTTATCATTTTTTTGAAAAATTTTCCCATGTCAAATCCTCTTTCGCCCTATTGAAAATCCCCACATGGGAAACCATATGGGAATCCACATGGAAAATGGAATACGATTTCATGTTCATTCTTACAAATGATAAAACAAATAGATTTAAGCTGTTATATCCACTTACTCCGTGTTTGGATGTTTGTGTTTGCCAACATTACCTGAAAAGGTAAAAGCAAGTAACACAAACATCATAAACCCGGGTAAGAAACATTTGGAGAGGCCTAAACCTTGTCTCGTTTCGAGCGGTGACGCAGACTGGGGAAAACCCAAAACAGTCCGGCGTCCTTATTTCCAATTCTTTTTCTCATGAATTTTCTTATAATATTATTTTTATACTTTTAATCCACAAGGTGCAGAGGTTGCGCCGCCGTCTTCGTGCTAAATATAGTTTAGCACGACGTACTCTGTTCCCTGTTGAGGACAACCGAAAACGCGCCACCGTCTTGACGCTGGATCTGGACCTAGCCGTCGTAACCCCGAATTCGGTCGCGAACGACACCTCCGTGTCTACCCGACGACCTCTGGGCGAGGTAGTGTTATATCGGACTCACCCATCCGTACGACAGCACGACAGTTGGGTCAAGGCTTGCCAAACTCTAGTGTCTACCGCCGTCTCGACTATCACCCTCTCCCAGGACCTGGAGGATCGATGCCCCAATCTATATTTTTACGCCTGTGTGATAGTCTCACCTCTCGGGTGGATCGAGTAACTCGAGAGCTACTCTATCGCACTCACGCTCATCTCCCGACCCACTCTCTCCCCCACTTACAACAATCGGTCCTTTTCAGGACCACCAAATTTTTGCATAAGAAATTATAATTCTTCTACATTACTAAATATTCCCCTTTGACCCAGTCACCATCCTCGCACACAGTGACCGGTATCAAAGCATAGGAAATCATATAAGATTTCATATAGATTCTGAAATTTCAATCTAAGATTTAACATGGATTAACATATAGGAAAGGATATAGGATTTTATTTTCAGTTGGCTGCTTTATGCAGGCGGCAGTTTATAAAAAATTATTAATTATTTGATTAAATATCAAATAATAATACTGCAACTCATCTGAAAACAAAACAAAGTTTATTTTACTTCTGCGTTAGACTCTCAGCTTTTATAGTATTCCAGACTGATCTCAACTGTGAAAGAAAATATTTTCACCTTACAGCAACCTTACTGTAACCTTACGGGAAACTTACAACAACCTTAACATGTAAATATACTACGACCTTACTGTGTAAGCTTACCTTAGCTTTACTGTGTAAGCTTACTGTAAGGCGGAAGTTTTAAGTTAACCTCAAGTTTACTGCAGGCTTATACGGTAACCTTAAAAACCCTACATATATCCTTACAGTAACCTCACAGCAAGAAGCCGTGCTATGTGGGTTGAGAAAAAAATTCCTGAAATTTACAAATTTTTTGACTTTCTATAAAGTACCCCCCCTTAATGAAATACTAGTACACAATTATCGCGCCATACGCGCCCAATTCTTTTGCTTACCCAAATAGCACGTAAGCTTGCAGCAACCTTGCGTCAAGCTTGCCACGCAATATTGCCAAGCTTGCACGGCAAACTTGACGCAAGCCTACTCAAAGTTTCAAATGTCCCACCTGACTAAAAGATTGCATGGTAAGGTTACCGAATAATTGCAGTGTAAGGTTACTGCAAGATTGCACAATAATCAACAAGATCAGTGGTTTATTTATATATATATATACCCAAAAAGAAACTGCCACGAGTAACCATTGGCATATTAATTGGCCCAGTGATGGGAACCAATGAAAAAACCATTGGCACCCAATAATTTATTTATTTATTCAATTACAATGTACGGGCTTACAAATAAAAAAGTAAGAATATGCCCTTTAGTGCAAAAGCACTTAATACTATAAGCAGATATAATGAATGTAATTAGTATTTAGTATTTAGTATTTATTTTATTTTGTCCTAGGCAAGCCTTGAGCACAACAATTCAAATACAATGTACATTCAAATTACAAAATTTATAAGCAGGTATTAAGATAGTATTCAGTAGATTTTTAGTAATAACAAAATTCGAATAAATTATATATATTATCACAGATAAAGAAACAAAATGTCATCAATGACAAGACTCTACGCAAAGAGATTCTACTCATCCAATAAAAATAAGTATTCATAGAGTTTAAGCTTAAAAGTTTTTGGACTTTCAATAGTCGAAATAGAGCCAGGAAGAGAATTCCATAAATTAACTGCAGTTACCATAAAGGAATTTTTATATCTTTCAGTTCTGCACACTGGTGCCCTAAGTAACTCAGGACACCTCACTTCTCTCGAGGTTACATTCTCCCGAAAAACAAATCTCTCATACAAATACAAAGGTCTCTTAGAATTTAGAATAACATGTGTGAGGCAACCAATAAACAAAAGTCTTACAGATTTTACCAACTTGTTTCTCCCAAGAAAGAGTTGGTCTAAAAATGACACCCAAATTTCTAACAGAATCAACAAATGGAACAATCATATTATCAATTTTAATTGACGAGTAATCACTTAAATTTATATTATTTATGTACCAAGTCGATCCAATTATCATAGAATAGGTTTTGTCAAAATTTCTTTTAAGAATATTTGCTGTTGCCCAATTCAGTACTGACTGTACATCTTCATTCATTAAAGTAAGATTGTCTTTTAAATCATCCAAACTAGAATGAATATAAATTTGCAGATCATCCACAAAGTACATGTGTTTAGAATATTTTAAAACATCTCTCAAATCATTCGTAAAAAGGTTAAACAACAAAGGGCCAAGCAATGATCCCTGAGGTACCCCCGTTCCAATACAACCCCAATCAGACAATTCTCCACTCTGTCCCACAACAGCCTGCCGTCTCCCAGACAGGTATGAAGCAAATCATTTTAAGACAGAATTGGACAGAGAAAAAGTTTTAAGTTTCAAGAGCAATAATGTATGAGGTACCATGTCAAAGGCCTTACTAAAATCAAAGAAGACAATTATTGTTACCATCTTTTGATCAATTGCTTTACATATATCATCTGTTGCACCAACCAAAAGAGTTTGCGTGCTAAATCCTTTTCTGTAGACAGACTGAAAAGGATTCAAAACATTATTAGATTCAATAAATTCAATCAATTGATAATGAACAGTTTTTTCCGAAGCCTTTGACAAGGAACACAATATAGCCACCGGTCTGTGATCACCAGGCTGCTGCGGTATCTTTACCTTAGGCACAGGCTTAATGACAACCCTTTTCCATTCTTTAGGAAAAATAGATCTTTGAAGGGAAAAATTGAAAAGATCAAGCACGTGAGAAAACAACGCCGGCATTACCTTCATGATTGCACTAATAGATAAACCATCAATTCCTTGTTCCTCTGTTTTAATGCTTTTTAAAGCCCTCATCAGCATAGAAGGACATATGTCTTTGAAATAGAAAAGATTATCATCAAACTCATCATCTTTAAACAGATCCAAAAGAAATAGAGGCGTTACATTAAAGGACGAGTTTCCACAAACAGATAAGAAATAATCATTGATTTCATTTACATGAAAATTTAGTGGAGAATCATCCTTTTTGCTTTTTGCAAGACCTATACGTCTAAGTTCACTACAAAGTTTTCTCGAATCATCAACTTCCGCAAGCCTGCCAGCGTTGTACTCATCACGCGCCTCCCCCATCAACAATTTTACTCTATTTCTAAGCCCCCTATACCTATTACGTTTCAACTCTTCCCCAACCCTCTTCCAAGCTCTAAAAGCAGAATCTCTTTGACATATTAAGTTACTAATAAATTCCGTCATCCAGGGGCATATTTTTTTCCTTTTTACACTTGTACGAAGAGGAGCATGTTTATCTAATGCCTTAATAAGAGCATCAAATATAAAATATTGTTTGTCATCGACAGTGCGCAATTGATAAAATTCGTACCAGTTAACAGAATCCAACGCGGACAGAAACAAGTCATTATTAATTTGCGACAAATTTCTATAACTTTTGGCGGAGCATGATTTTTTGTTAAAATTCCATTTATAAGATATAGATATAAGTTCATGCCCAGCAACAAAAGGAACATTAGATTGTGAAAACTTCTCCAATTTATCCTCATCATCAACTACACACAAGTCTAGCCAAGATTCTGAATTTGCAGTATGATGCGTTATAGTGTACGGTACAATAAATAAATTAAAACATTCAAAAAAATCTCTAATATAAGTCGGATCATTTGATAGTTTACTGAGATCGTAATTAAAATCACCACAAATTAGAACATTATCATATAAATTATAAAATCTATTAAAATTATACTCAAAATCAGTAAGATCTTCACCACCAGGTCTACGATAAACTACAGCAAAAAATAAGGGTTTAACATTTTGACTAGAGAGTTCAATAAAAACATATTCTGGTTTATTATCAAATTCCTGAGGGGAAGACAATATCACCTTATAATTAAAATTTTGTTTTACATATATCGCCACCCCACCCCCTTTCTTACATGATCTATCTCTTCGAATAAAACTAAAACCAGGAAGATTAACAACACAACTGTCAATGTCATAAGTTAGCCATGTTTCACTAAGTGCAAATATATCATACTTATTCAGTGCAAGATGAGAACGTAGCAAGTTAATATTTGACCTAAGTGAATTAATGTTTATATGACAGATTTTTAGAGTTATATTAAAATCCTCAGTTGAAGCAGTAGTATTAGCAGCAGTAGATACAGTAGAAACATTTCCAAATGTGGGCTTCGAAGTAGGTAGTGATGTTTGTCATTCCTTTAACTTATCCCGATCCACTCCCATATCCATTTCCACTTAAAAATCCACTTCCACTTTTTCTAATTTCCACTTCCACATCCACTTCCACTTTTTCTAATTTCGATTTCTACTTCAATTTCCACTTCCACTTTTTCTAATTTCCATTTCCATTTCCATATCCACTTCCACTTTTTCTAATTTCCACATCCACTTCCACATAAACTTTTTCTAATTTCCATTTCCACTTCCATATACACTTCCACTTTTTCTAACTTCCACATCCACTTCTTCTAATTTCCATTTCCACTTTTTCTAATTTCCACATCCACTTCCACTTTTTCTAATTTCCACTTCCACATCCACTTTTTCTAATTTCGATTTCTACTTCAATTTCCACTTCCACTTTTTCTAATTTCCATTTCCACTTCCATATCCATTTCCACTTTTTCACATTTCCACATCCACTTCCACATAAACTTTTCTAATTTCCATTTCCACTTCCATATCCACTTCCACTTTTTCTAATTTCGATTTCTACTTCAATTTCCACTTCCACTTTTTCTAATTTCCACATCCACTTCCACATAAACTTTTTCTATTTTCCTTTTCCACTTCAATATACACATCCACTTTTTTTAACTTCCATTTCCACTTTTTCTAATTTCCACTTCCACTTTTCCTAATTTCCATTTCTACTTCAATTTCCACTTCCACTTTTTCTAATTTCCATTTCCACTTCCATATAAAATGGATATTAGAAAAAGTTAAAGTGGAAAAGTAAATTAGAAAAGGTGGATATGGAAGTGGAAGTGAAAACTAGAAAAAGTGGATATGGAAATGGAAATTAGAAAAAGTTTAAGTGAATGTGGAAATGTAAATTAGAAAACGTGGAAGTGGATGTGGAAATTAGAAAAAGTGGAAGTGGATATGGAAGTTAGTAAAAGTGGAAGTGGAAATTGAAGTAGAAATCGAAATTCGAAAAAGTGGATATGGAAGTGGAAATTAGAAAAGTTTATGTGGAAGTGGAAGTGGATGTGGAAATGAGAAAAAGTTTATGTGGAAGTGGAAATGAGAAAAAGTAGAAGTGGATATGGAAGTGGAAATGGAAATTTGAAAAAGTAGAAGTGGAAATTGAAGTAGAAATCGAAATTAGAAAAAGTGGAAGTGGAAATGAATATAGGAGTGGAATTGGAAATGGAATTACTGTACCATTACGTGAAGTATTGGCAATGTTCCAAAAAATTTTGCCAATGATTGGCAAATTATTGGCAGAACCAATAATATAAGCCAATATTAAAAATTTGAATAATTTTAAAAATCAATTATTTAAAAAAATTCTTTTTTTCTTTTTATTATTTTTTAAAAGTTATTATTATTATTATTATTATTTATTTAATAATTGCATTAAAATAAAAAAATGATCATCACAGTATTGGTAAAACCATTTCCTCCAAAAAAAAGTTTGTCTCACATCCCAATAAATAGGAGGAGAGACATCGGGCAGAAACAAATTTCGACGAGAAAAAAATGTTCGATCACTGCTTATATACCAATCTAATGGCACCTTAACTGCGAGAAACAGTGATGTTCACCCTCCCTGTGGCGTTGAGCGAACTAAAGTCCAGAGCTGAGCCATCAGAGCAGCGCTGGAACATTTGAAAAATTTGATTTTATTAGATATTATATTTTATTTCAAATATGACAAATAACTAATTTAATAAATAATTAATATAATAAATAATTAATTTAATAAATAATTATTAATAACATAATGTCATACTCAATAATTAGTTAATGAATTTTTTTCAACGATTTGCCAAAAAGAAATTTGTGGACAAATAAAATATTACGATAAAGAGAAAAATTTTTTTTCTCGAATTTTTATAGTAAAAAAAATTAATTAACTAATTATTAAGTTATTTAGTTAATTAATTTTTTTTACAGAGAAATTTTGACAAAAAAAATTATTTTTTCATCGTGATATTTTTTTTGTGCTACGTATAATTTTTTGTTAAATTTTCGAAGTAAAAAAAATTAAGTAACTAATAATAATTAGGGTCAGTTGGGGTAAATGGGGACAAGAGGTTTTGGAGCTTAATTTACAGTTTTAAAATTAAGTTCAACGTCAATATTTTAACCTCAAATCACCTGCAAGATGTTTTGAGTATTGTCAAGCTTTTATCTTAACAATTGCACAGTGGTCTGAAACCCGGATTTAGCTGGACAAAACCTCAAAAAAAAAGTTTAAAAAATGCTATTTTTACTTGAAGATTAGTTAGTTGGGTACTTGATGCATTTAGTTATAAAAGGACATATCACTAAACTGCATACTTTCGTTGTAATAGAACGTCAAAGTTGTCATGTCAGCAAAACTGGAAAAACTGTATAAAGCACAGAAAAATTGACTTCTGTTAAAGGGTCCAATACTTTTGTCTGGAATTTTTTTTGGCATTTGTGTAAAATGGAGGTTGTTACTAGAAGTATATACTTAACGAATTTCTATTTTAAGCAGATTTAATTGGTTTTGATAATTATTTTTAATACTTCCAAGAATTAAGATAAGATCGATGCAAGCGATAAATTATTTTATCGTAATATTTCAAAAAGTTTTTTGCTCCATGGTTCTCCGCTTTCTACCCTTGATAAAAATGAAGGTAAATAGTTACAGAATCATATAAAAGCAAGTTTGGCTGCTACTTTTTGCAACTTTGTTCTGAAACTTCAATTGAGTGACACAAAATGGAGGAAAACGCTTAAAAAATGCAAAAATGTGTACAAACATTCCATAATAAATTTAAAGACTAACATTGATTACTGTTTAAGAGTTATTAGAGTCAATAATTACAAATCTAAAGTCAGTTTTCAAAAATTCAAAATGGCGGATCCAATATGGCGGACAGAAAGTTTAAAAAGTAAACGGATTTTAATAAAACACGGTACTTGAAAGTTTATTGGGTCGCTGATTACGAATCTGAGATCAGTTTTCAAAAATTCAAAATGGCGGATCCAATATGGCGGACAGAAAGTTTAAAAAGTAAACGGATTTTAATAAAACACGGTACTTGAAAGTTTATTGGGTCGCTGATTACGAATCTGAGATCAGTTTTCAAAAATTCAAAATGGCGGATCCAATATGTCGGACAGTAAATTTAAAAAATTAATGTTCACTTATAAAATAATTGTTCGAAACAATTTTGCTATATTAAATCTAATCTTTTGAAATTGTTAAAATTTTATTTGGGAATAGTAATTAATGACACCAAAGATTTTTAAAATTAAAGTCTTATAAAAATTAATAACAACTGTCCGCTATTTAAAGTTTTCGAAAATTACATAAAATTTTCATTAACTGACTTCAAAAAAATTTAACAAATAAAAGCTTTAATGATATATATTTTAACTCTTTATATTTTTTAATAGTTAAAATTTATTAATTATTCTTAACTATTATTAAAATCATTTTATTTTAATTTTTAACTATTTTTTGTAAATTT
The DNA here is from genome assembly GCF_019393585.1 of Leptopilina boulardi. Classification (NCBI taxonomy): domain Eukaryota; kingdom Metazoa; phylum Arthropoda; class Insecta; order Hymenoptera; family Figitidae; genus Leptopilina; species Leptopilina boulardi. The sequence goes on from NW_026137909.1 coordinate 3,328,174, forward strand.
TTCAAATTATACGTATTTCTCTAAATTAAAAATTATTTTTTGAATAAAATGCTATGAGAGGAAGTTTGTGACAAATAAGTAGTCATTCATTTGTTTTTTTTTATTTACACGGCTTTAACCTAATTCGCCAGTGTCATTAGCATTAATGTGGAATGTGATAAATTAGTTAAATAATCTGTAAAGTAAGTAAAAGTTAATATATTAATTTAAAAATTATATTATTCTTTCAATAAAATTCAGTTTTAAGTGAATATGATAGAAATGCTTTAGTCATAATTACTAATATTTTAGAATCATTAAAATCCGTTAACTTTTTAAACTTTCTGTCCGCCATATTGGATCAGCCATTTTGAACTTTTGAAAACTGACCTCAGATTCGTAATCAGCGACCCAAAAAACCTTCAAGTACCGTGTTTCATTAGAATCCGTTAACTTTTTAAACTTTCTGTCCGCCATTTTGGATTTTTGAAAACTGACCTCAGATTCGTAATCAGCGACCCAAAAAACCTCCAAGTACCTTGTTTCATTAAAATCCGTTAACTTTTTAAACTTTCTGTCCGCCATATTGGATCCGCCATTTTGAATTTTTAAAAACTGACCTCAGATTCGTAATCAGCGTCCCAAAAAACTCCCGAGTAACAAGTTTCATAAGAATTCATCGAAGCAATTTGGAGAAAACAGTTTTGTCCAGCTAGATTCGGGTTTCAGACCACTGTGAATTGGCAGGAAGATAAAAAAAAGTTATCGCTCAATGCATAAAAACTTGAAAATCAAAGTCAAACTGTTTCAGTATTTTGTCTCGCATTTCAAAGAAAACAGACTTAAAAATCATACAAATTTTTTTTTTCTTATTCTTTATGACTCCCATAACAGCTTGGCATTATTAACCAAATTGACAAAAATCAAGTGAATTTCTGTTATGGGAGTCATAAGGAATTAAAAAAAAAATTTGTATGATTTTTAAGTCTGTTTTCTTTGAAATGCGAGACAAAATACTGAAATAAAAAAAAAATAAAAAAATTTCAATTGGTTCAACTATTATATATCTACTACAAATTTTTTTAAAGTTTTTTTATCACTTAATACAGTAATATACTTAAGGAAACTTTTTTCTTAAAATTTTCTTAGAAACTATGCTGTCCCCATTTACCACAAATTTTATGAAATTTTCTAAATTTTGGGGTAAATGGGGACAGTCAGTTTCATGCGTTTAAGGCCAGGTCCAAGTGAGGCAGCGCCATCTACATTGAAACTAAAATTTTGGAAAATTTTCAACAGCCTTTTCTTGAAAACAAGAAGGTAAAATACATTTTCCTTTATGGATAATTGATTATTGGCAAGATATACACCAGCTAAAACTTTTTTTTGAGTTAAAATAATGAAAAAAATTTCATGTCAATAAATTAAATATGAGCACTTTTTTCACAAAAACTGTAACAGTACTTTCTCAGAAATTACAATCAAAAATGCAATTTTCATTTGGAAAATTAATAAACGCTAAAAAATACACCACCTAAGATTTACCAATCACGAAAATAACAAAAAAAATTTTATTAAATATTTAACATATTGATACTGCTTTACTGATTGTGACAGCCCTTTGGTAGATTATGTATTTCAGATGGTTAGCAACAGCGCCAATCTCCTCCTTTCGGCAAAACTGCGAAACGTCTGGTGACATATATAACCTGCCAAACGGCTGTCATAATGAGTAAAATATGTTATGTTAAAATACTTTTTTTTTGTTATTTTCGTGATTGGTAAATCTTAGGTCGTGTATTTTTTAGCGTTTATTAATTTTCCAAATGGAAATTGCATTTTTGATTGTAATTTCTGAGAAAGTACTGTTACAGTGTTTGTGAAAAAAGTGCTGATATATAATTTATTGACATGAAATTTTTTTTATTATTTTAACTCAAAAAAAGTTTTAGCTGGTGTATATCTTGCCAATAATCAATTATCCATAAAGGAAAAATCATTTTACCTTCTTGTTTTCAAGAAAAGGCTGTTGAAAATTTTCCAAAATTTTAGTTTCAATGTAGATGGCGCTGCCTCACTTGAACCTGGCCTTAAAGCTTATCTAAATTTTTTTCTGCTGCATAAAATTAATCCTGGGAATGTAAATAAAAACTTAAAAAAAATAAACCCGCAAATATTACCTTATAAAGGAAGAAACTTACGTAATTTGTGAAAAATAGCGATTTTGTCCCCATTTACTCCAACTGACCCTACGTCTTTTAGTTAAATAATTAAAAAAAAAAATATTTGAAAAAAAAATTATTTCTTATCGTGATATTTTTTTGGGCCACAAATAATATTTTTACGTAGAAAATTTGAAAAAAAAATTATTTTTTCACCGTGTTAAAGACGGAAGTTAATTAACAAAAATAAAATAAATAATTTAAAGAGAAAATAATAAGGTTTAGAAATAATACTAATTTTTACTATTAACAATTCCGCTACTTATTGCTCTTCGCTAACAAAGTTAGAAAAAGGTAGTGGATTGTCCCTTAGTATATTATCAATTCAATAAACCCGGATAGACGATATTTTAAATAAAATAATCAAAAAGAGAGATATAATAAAGACAACAAAAAGGTGACTAAATAAATGAAAACGTAATTAGCACAACAGAAGAAATTCGTTTATTCATTCAACCCCTAAATGTATACATTCAGTTTCCCAATTGTTATTTAATAAAATGATTACAATTTAAACAACTTTTACTTGATTGAAAATCAAGTCTTACAAAAATCATTTATTGCAAGCAAAACAAAGAGATCAAATAAAAAGCAATTTTCATTAATAAGAAAATAATTTGTGTGTTTGAATTGTGTGTAATGGTGTTTGTATTTCTTTTAAAATTCTGTGTGTTTCAATTAATACATGGAGATTTAAAGCAACTTACCAAAATAATGATAAATAAAATGTTACGGAAAAGTATATATTCTTCCGCCTTTTTGCGGTAAAGATAAATTAAGACTCCTCGAAGAATAATTCGGTGGCAACGATCACACCCTGTTTGTATGTAATTTTAAGTAGTGGGAGGGTTGTTTTTGCATTCAACACCTCGTTGTTTCCATGCAAGTTTTAGCGAAATTGTATTTTCTTTATCGTAATATTCTCTTTGGCCACAAATTTATTTTTTTGCAAATTTTCGTTGAAAAAAATAACTAATTATTAACTATGACATTATGTTATTAAATTAATTATTTGTCATATTTGAAATAAAATATCTAATAAAATCAAATTTTTCAAATGTTCCCGCGCTGCGCTGATGGCTCAGCTTTGGAATTTAGTTCGCTCAGCGCCACAGGGAGAGCGAACATCACTGTTTCTCGCAGTTAAGGTGCCATTAGATTGGTATATAAGCAGTGATCGAACATTTTTTTCTTGTCGAAATTTGTTTCTGCCCGATGTCACTCCTCCTATTTATTGGGATGTGAGACAAACTTTTTTTTGAAGGAAATGGTTTCACTAATACTGTGATGACCATTTTTTTATTTTAATGTAATTATTAAATACAAAATAATAATAATAATAATAATAATAATAATAATAATAATAACTTTTAAAAAATAATAAAAAGAAAAAAAGAATTTTTTTTAAATAATTGATTTTTTAAATTATTAAAATTTTTAATATTGGCTTATATTATTGGTTCTGCCAATAATTTGCCAATGATGGTTACCAATCATTGGCATCGGCGTGGGCAGCCCATGACTTTACCAATAATGGCCCATTATTGGGAGATATTATTGTAATTATATTGGCATCCCTGGGGGTCAATTACGTAACTTTTTCCGGATCCCACATTCCGTATTCCACATTTCACATTCCGGATCCCACTTTAAAAATTTCGAATTCCACTTTCAAAATTACGTATTCGGAATCCCACATTCCGTATTCCACATTCCGGATTCCACTTTTTACATTCTGTATTCCGAATTCCACATTCCGGATCCCACTTTCAAAATTCCAGATTCCACAGTCCAGAATTCCACTTTTCACATTCTGTATTCCGGATTTCCCATTTCGGATTCCACTTTCAAAATTCCGAATTCCAAATCCAAAATTTTGAAAGTGAAATCCGGAATGTGGGATCCGAAATGTGAAATCTGGAATGTTAAAAATGGGATCCGGAATGTGGAATCCAGAATTTGGAACCTCGAATACGGAATTTGAAATATGGGAGCCGGGAAGTGGAATCCGGAATATGGAACCTGGATTATGAAATGGGAAAAGTGGAATCCGTAATATGGGATTCGGTATGTGGAATCCGGAATGTAAAAAATGGAATCCGGAATGTAGGATCCAGAAAAAGTTACATAATTGACTCCCTGGCTCTTATTATTGGGCCATTAATACGCCAATGGTTTTTTTCTCATTGGGTTTGGGTAATATTCCTGTAGCGTACTAAGTGAAAAAAAAGTTCATCTGATTGGGATGTAACTTGCACATAGTTTAGCTCTGGGTGTGAGTGCTTTAACTACGAAGTATTGTTAGGTTTTTTCAAAAACTGTAGGAGAGGGAGGGGGTTAAAATATTTTGATAAATTTAAACAGTGAATTAAGAATGGTGCAAAAAAATTTTCAAAAAATTAAAAATTTGACACTTTTTATGAAAATCAAAATTTTTTTTGACTTTTTTTTAAGTTCGGCCTTTTTTTTATTCATTTATTTATTTATTTTTTAAAGCTAAAAATGTTTATTTTCACTACAAAAAATATTAGGATGTCCTTTTTTGTTATTTTCGAGATATTAATTAATTCATTCATACAATAAATCATCTTTTATTAATACTAATTAATTAATATCTGGAAGACGGCGATATAGGACTAAAAAAATTGAAAAATAAAAAAAAGACCAATTTGAAAAAAAAGTCAAAAAAATGTTTGATTTTCAAAAAAAGGGTCAAATTTTGAATTTTTTGAAAATTTTTTTGTTCTTTTCGAAAACCTCTCCCTCTCATACAGTTTTTGAAAAAATCTAACAATACTTCGTGGTTAAAGTACTCATCCCTAGGGCTAAACTATGTGCACATTACAGCCCGATCTGATCAACTTTTTTGTCACTTAGTACGCTACAGGAATTTTACCCCATGTATATATATTACATGTATATTATTTCGTTTTTTACAGTGCAAAGTCCATAAAGACTGCTGTTCTTCGTGCTGCGTACCTATACAACCACCAGGATACTTCTACTGTAGAAGAAGATCAGTATGCCCTTAAAAGAAAAAATTTATTTGGATCAAATAAAAAGTATTTGATACAAATACATCATTTACTTGTCTATTATCCAATAAATATGTATTTGAACCAAATACACATTTACTAAACCCAAATTTTATATTCAAAGCTAATAAATAATTATTTGAATCAATTATGAAAATTATTTCATTCAATACTGCATGTTTATTGATTTGAATAAATATTTATTTGCATCAATAAAATATTTTTCTTGAAAAAAATAGAAATTTTCTTGAATCAAATATTTGATTATTTATCATAAGTAATTGTTTTAATTGAAAATAAAACCTCTTTAATTGCGGCAATTATTATTTTATTTGATCCAAATACATAATTTATTTGCATAAAATGTAAGAATTTTTTGTTTCAAATAAATCAAAATTCGAATTGAATAAATAACATATTTATTTACTAATTCTTCCATTTCTAAATTAAATAATATATATAATATTAATACCTAACTCAGAAAAATACTTAACATCATTTAGTTAAAGTTAAAATATTAAATTATATTTTTCAATTAAATGCATATTATAAAATATAATTAATTATATGCTTTATGATTATCATGAATCATTCCAGGTGAATTTTCACAAAAAGTGTAAATATATTTTTATTAAAAATGCGTTTTTCGTTGTTCTGAATCATTGTAAACATTAATATTTTGTTGATGAAAAAATATTTGACTTTTGGACTTAGAATACTAAATAATACACCGTCCGACACGATTTTTCACACACGAATCTGATGTCAGATTTTCAAAATTCAAAATGGCGGATCCAATATGGCGGTCGAAATTTATAAAAATTCACCAATTCATTTGAAAGTTGTTACTTAGGGGTTTTTGGGGTCACTGATTACGAATATGATGTCAGATTTTCAAAATTCAAAATGGCGGATCCAATATGGCGGTCGAAATTTATAAATATTAATTATTTTTTGTAAAACTTGGTATCTAGGGATTTTTGGGGTCGCTGAGTACGAATCTGATTGTAGATTTTTAAAATTCAATATGGCAGACTCAATATGACGGTTGAAATTTAGAAAAATTGTTAATTTTTTATAAAACTTGGTATCTAAGGGCTTCGGCGTCTCTAAGTACGAAAGTGATGTCAGATAAGAATAATAAAAACTCCAAATCTAATAAAGGTGAAGATCACAAATCTAAAAAATAATTTGGAAAATTTAAATGTTCGATCAATTTTTTGTTAAAATTTGCAAGCCAACATTTTAAAATTTTTATTTTAAGTGATTTTTAATCTGAAAATTTGTATATTTATTAACTAAGTTTCTATTAGAATTAATAAATTCAAAAGGTTATAATCAAAATTTATTAAGGGGGGAACACCAGTTGTAACTCAAAAAATAATGCTTTTTTCAAGAATATTTTCCAAAAGAACAATGAATCTTTTTAAAGAATACTATTTATTAGTTAAAAGTACATGTAAAAAGCTGTAATTTAAAAGAAAAAAAATTTTTTTTAACAAAAACTTTTGGAGATATGAGCCATTGAAGTGGCGCCTTAAGAAAAAAGGCGAATTGCGGTGACCAGCATTCTGCAAGTATACTTCGTCTGAAATACAAAAATGAAATTGATTTACATTTATCATAAGATTATCTAGTTCGTGATGGAAGGATTTAAAAAAAAAAAAATTTGACAAAATGGCGACCTGTCAAAGTCAAAAGTATGATTTTCGTTAAAAAATACGGTCGATTGTCAGTGTCACGTCACCGTAACTTTTACATTCATAATTATAAGAATCCTTTTAATCAATACCGAGTTATATGTCTCTGCGACAAACACACGTGTTTTTGTTACGCCTCTAAATACTTTTCTCTTAAATGTTCAATTTCCGCCCCTTTTGTCGCGCAACTAAACATCTTTCTTTTATATATAAAAGACCCCTGCGTTTTGTATCCTTCTACGACTATCTACTGTATTTCTATTTCTGTATACATACAAATAGAAGCGAGAAATCTTTTATGATACCAGAAGAGCTCACACCCCCACAAAACAAAATGATCCCTTTCTAATTTTCCCTATGTGCTAAAATCAAACGATGTAATAAATGCGCTCTTTCCAATTTTCCTATGTGACGAACCCCTGTGGTATCACCACATTAGAAGAGTACAGCTGCGAATAACCGTAGTCATACTCTTTGTATCTTGAAGAAGCTGGTTCACACCCCCCTTTTTTACGTTCAACTGAGAGAGAAGGACTGAACTTTGACTTCCAAAATTAGGGTGAAAATATATAGTAGGACAATAAAATTTTATCTATTCTCTTACGAAAACTCAGTATAAAAGGACTACATTTTCATGGAGAGATCAGTTCTGGAATCCTCTTCATACGTATAACATCAACCAGTTCTCTAAACATCTTCATACGTATAACATCCACCAGTTCTCAAATCATCTTCATACGTGTAACATCTACCAGTTCAGAACTTTTCATCATACACGTTACTTCTACTTCATATTTGGTACCAGTTCACATACGAAATCTAGTACAAGCGTTGTTACTCTGCTCGATTTCATACTCAAGTTCGACTTAGAAGAATCTCTGTGTCAAGTGTTAAAAGTTTCTACGTCAAGAAGAGCTGATTCAATCAACTGAACTCCGGACCTGTGGTCATCACCAAGGCCCGTCAACCTTCCTGTGAGCTCTCAAACTATATCTGGTACCAGAAGTTCCTATCATAATTAGGACACAGCAGTGGTCCTTTTTCATACATCTTACATCTAAATTTTCAAGGTAAGTTGTAATACTTTTTATCTAAATCCTTCCTAATTCCTTATAAAAATTTGTAGTAACCTTTACATTCCTTGTTGCAGTGGAATGCTGACTTCCCCTTATTTCAAGAATGGTTGCTTCAGGATACTCTCTCTCAAAGATCAATTTTATAACTCTAAATGTTTGTCTAAATAAATTTGTAACCTTGTCATTAAAAATCACTATTCTCTTTCTTTCCTGTACCCTTAGCTCAGAGCCTTCTGCTCTGTAAATGAAACAGGAATTCACTGAATCACCGAGCGGCCACAAATAAAATAAAATATTATTTCTTTAGTTATTTCTCTATTTGAGACGTAACATCAGCTATATAAAAAAAAGTTTTGCATAAAAAAAAATCCTTCGATCACGAACTAGACTTATATGTGTAAATGAAGCACACTAAATTTTAAATAAATCGGTTTAATGGTATTCGAGTAATCGTGGTCACCGACTTGGAAAATGTCATTTTGAGAAAAACGCATTCAAAGTTTCAACTTACTTTTTTTTGTTCAGAAGAAATTTTGTTTCCAAGTTACAAAGAGTCATCGATTCCTGGACCATATAATAACTCTTCCGCAGTGGTTGCCGTTTCTAAATCATAGGAAAAGCCCATCTGTCGTTAGGGTCAGGTATGGCTGGCCACCTTGTATGAAGCCACGGGACGCGCCGCTGCAGTGTTCTGTATATCTCATTTATTTTTCACCGGATCAACTTTGAAATTTACAGACACATTTCTAAATATGTATACTTTAAGAAAATGCACAAAAAAAAATCGATTTTTCGAAAGTTACAACTGGTGTTCCCCCCTTAAACAAATATAATGCAATAAAATAAAATTAATAGAAACATTTCATAACAACTCTTGTATTACGTTTGTGTAAATTTTAGACGCTTATTTTTACGATTTAAATATTCGACCGCCATATTGGATTCGCCATTTTGAATTTTAAAAATCTGACATCATATTCGTAATCAGCGACCCCAAAAACCCCTAAGTAACAACTTTCAAATGAATTGGTGAATTTTTATAAATTTCGACCGCCATATTGGATCCGCCATTTTGAATTTTGAAAATGTGACATCAGATTCGTAATCAGCGACCCGGAAAACCCTGAGATACCAGGTTTCATAAAAAATTATTAATTTGTACAAGATTTCCTATCATCTTTCATTTAAGGGTTGTTTTTACCCCTAAAAGCAAAAAATGACCTGATCTAGCAAAACGGCCAGACACGGGTATCTTTTTTTTGGTCCTAGTTTCTGAAAATCATTGATTTTTTCGTGTGTGAAAAAAAGTTGAATTTGGTCGGACGGTGATATATATAAATAAATTAATAAACAAGATAAACCCCATTAAAAGACTTTTCTAATGCCACAAACATTGTTTGCTAACTACTGACTGCAGAGGGAAAAACAATCTTTCTCACACTCTGCAATCTAAAGTTTCTAATTACAGAGTATGAGGAAGATTTTTTTTTCCTTTGCCTTTGGTGGTTAGGTTCCCGCGTGGAAATGAAACTATGGGTAAAATCAAAAAACCATGGGCGAAATCGATTGCCAAGGAAAAAACGATTAGACACATGGTTTAAACCTTGGCAAAAATCTTAAAAACCATTGCTTATGTCCGTTTTCCACGGTACAATTTCCCATAGGAATTTTATTTTTAATTTTACGGATTTTTAACCATTGCTAAAATCTTGGAAACCATGGGAAAATTAATTTTTTAATTTTACTAATTTTGGGCCATTGCTAAAATCTTGGAAACCATGGGAATTTTTTTTTTATTTTACGGATTTTGGACCATGGCTAAAAACTTGCAAACCATGGTGTATAAACTTTCGATTTTAAGTTCTTCATTTTAGTATAAATATGTAGAAAATAATTTAGCTCGTGGTCAGGAACAAAATTAGTTCACATCTTTGATTTAAAATTCCATTTATTGTAACTCAAACTTCTTATTTAACACATCATATAATTAACAAAAATTTACTGTGTAATATTTTAATTTAAAATTGTTGAAAATAGACAGATTCAACTTGATTTTAGTGGATTTTGAAAAAATGAATTAAGCGAGCACGTTTTCGTTAGAAGGATCCACGAAGTAGTATAAGGAGACCCCACTGCTATATTAAGCCAACGAAAAGTTGAAGCTGATTTCCCCGTTTTTCTTACAATTAACGGAGGTGTCGAACCTATCGGAAAATTTGGGAACTAGTTACCCACACTGACACAAAATGTGTACATACAGTTACTAACACATAGAACTTTCGCAAAATGGCTGTCGTGACATAACCTGCATAAACTGATTGTTTTTATATCGCTTTGTTTTCTTTTCTGGTTTTTGTAAATAATTTAAAGAAAAGTAAGGAAATATGATTAGTGGTTCCATTAATAGTTGCAAAACAAATTGTGTTAAAGGCAATACAAAATATATAAATCTATTTATAAAACTATTTTCAAAGAAATCCAAATAATAATAATGAGTTTCATTTTAAATATAAATCTTATTAAAGTATATTTTTATCACAATCATAATTAAAATAAAATTTAAACAGTTTAATAATTTATATTCACTTGCAGTTACTAATTTTACCTCAATACTGTATTTTTACACAACAAAAATAATTATATCATGTTTATATATCCATGGAGATTCTCCATGTTTATATCGCTCATGTCACTTTTAGCAGACGAAATTTCGGAGATATCAAATTTTCCCGTTAGGGTTCGACACCTCTGTTAATTGTAAGAGAAACGGGGAAATCATGCGAAATATGTATTACATCCCGAGCGAAAGGCGAAATTTAATTTTAATTAATAAAATCAATTTTAAAATTTTGGAGGAATGGTAGGCTGATTAAGTCAAGTTGGTAAAGCTTGACCATTTATTTTTATGTGAGGACGTTTGTTCCTATCGATCCTATGGGGGTCGTCTTTCATTTTATTTTACTATTAAATAATTGCCTTGACACTTATAGTTGTTAATTTAAATATGAATTTAGGTATATGAGAATCTCAGTGAAGAATTTTATTGATATATAAATGTTGTATAATTTATTAATATAATGAATTAAATCAAAATGTTACAATGTTTTATGTTAAAAGATGTTGTGACAAGAATTGTGAATTTTAAAATATAGTACTTACAATTACCTCTGTTTAGAGGGCAGAAACAAATATAAATTGACAAGTTGGCACTTGTCCCTGACGCTGTGAGTTTTTACAACTCCTGAAAAGGAACGGTTGAGACTTCCTCACAGTTTTTTAGTTCGTAAACTCCGAAATGCACACACGTCACGTTTGCAAAATCGTTAAATTGAGAATACACTAATACGACGATTAACAATAAAATTTAATAAATGACAAGCTTACAAATCTGGCGATGATGATTACTTGCTCTAATACCGAACAACGAGTAAACATATACTTTTCGAGATGCAAGAGTTACAGTCGTAATAATTTTAAAGTAACCGAAGAGAGTATTGTGCGTAGTAGTGTCAAATGGCATAGGTATAATTTCCAGGAATTGCCTACCAACAGGCTTTCGATATTCAAGTCAAAGGTTAGCCTATGCTATTTGATACAAGTGAGAAATTGAACATTGCATAGAATTTTATACTTTATGCTGCTGCAAAAACAATTCCTAAGAATCAGCCAAAGAATTGCGTGGAAATCATATTAGGAAAGTTTTTATATTGAGCATTATTCATACTTTTGAATAATAGCGTTTCGTAATCTTAAAATATTGAAAATATGAGGTTTGTTATTTTGATAATAATAGGTAAGGGAGAGTCGGTAGTGGCGAGACACGTTTTGTTTTTTTGTTATAGCACTCACATTTTCAAGAACATCAAGTCTGTATATATATCCATGGACAGGTGTGACTCTATACTGCAAATTTAAGTTATACAGTTACAGAACAGATAATGGAAAAAAAAGTTATTGCCGATTTACGATAATGTCTCGCGACTACCGACATAAAAAATCGTCCGTAGTGGCGAGACACTATCTTAAAATCAGAGTCTTCATCGTTCAAACGTCACAAAAACAAAGGAATCAAAGAGAAAGAGTATAATAATTGATTCCTTTAAATCATAATATTGTTTCATTCAATCATAAAAATACAGGCAAATATTTTTCTCATTGTGAGCCGCTAATCCATGTCACAGTTATTAAAAACATATAAGCTTTTCTTCCTGTTCATCTTTTTCAATTTAAACTATAGTTATGAAAAATATTGTCGACAAAACGTACAAAAATTATATCAAATTCATTAGGACATGTACAATATTATTAGATATAAAAAAGCCACTGCCGACAACAAGTGTCTCGCCAATGCGGAAACAGCATTTTTCGGTAATGACGATGTACAATCCTATGCATCGAACAATAATTCATAGTGCTCTGGAAATTTTGAAGGAAACTTAAATACTAAAGACTCAAAACATTTAACCCTTCAGAAAATTCCGGAAATTTTTATATATTATCACTTATACCGATGGGAAATAAAACTTTTAAAATATCTTGAAACTGTTATTAACAGTATAGCGATATTTCGTACATCAAAAACGTATGTATCATATTGAAAAGTTAAAGCACAATAAAACTTGACTTTCAGACCAGAAGTGCCAGCACAGTCAGTTCAGCTGTCTGAAATATCCTAATGTCTCGCCACACCGGCTGTCTCGCCACTGCGGACAACGCCTTAATTGAATTTTATATAATATTGCAAAAGAAATAATTAATTTTGAAGAATTAGGACGAAAACTAGTATAGATAGTTTTCGCTTTTGCTCAACAACCACACGCGATTCCTCAGCATAGCCCTTCTGTAGCAGGAGGTCACCTTCGGTGATGCATCTACGCGCCATATCTATACTCACATATCCATGCCTGTACGCACTATATCTATATACATTGTTTGCTCGCGTCGAGTCATAGCATGCAGGCAGAGATATGCATATATATAGACATAGACACATGTTATGATATATATGAGTCAATGCTTTAATATAATATTAGAAATAATTATAATTTTAGATTATCAATTTTGAAAGATTGAGAGTAAAGCTTTGTTTACTATTATTTTTACTACTTATTATATGCCTATATAAATGAAATATAATTTAATATATTTTTAAAATTTTTGTTACTGGGATGTAACATATGAAAAATTAATTTTAAAAAATTCCCAATGGTTTGCAAGTTTTTAACCATGCTCCAAAATCCGTAAAATAGAAAAAAATTTCCCATGGTTCGCAAGATTTTAGCAATGGTTTAAAATCAAAAAAAATTATAAAACTTTTTCCCATGGTTATCAAGATTTTAGTAATGGTTTAAAAACCGTAAATTTAAAAAAAAAATTTCTCATGGTTCGAAAGATTTTAGCAATAGTCAAAAATCCGTAAATTAAGAAAAATAATTTTCCCATGGTTGGCAAGTTTTTAGCATTGGTCCAAAATCAGTAAAATTAAAAAAAATTTCCAAGGTTTCCAAGATTTCAGCAATGGTTAAAAATCCGTAAAATTAAAAAAAAAAAATTCCCCATGAAAAATTGTACCATGGGAAACGGACATAAGCAATGATTTTTAAGATTTTTGCCAAGGTTTAAACCATGGGTATAATCGTATTTACCTTGGCAATCGATTTCGGCCATGGTTTTTATGATTTTATCAATGGTTCCATTTCTACGCGGGTTAGTGTGTAGGGTCTATAGCTACCGCGCGCGTCGAACTTGGTTCAATCCTCAGTCCCTCCAAATTTATTTTCAAATATTTCTCCAGAATACTAGAAATTGCAAAACAAGCAAGGCAACAATGACATAAATAAAAAAAAATAATCAAAATTTTTTTTAATTTTCATTTTTTGTGACATCCTTTGTAGGATCCTACGTAGAAAACTATATAAACTATATCCTAATAGATTAGTTTTAAAGGATCACACGTGGGAAACTTTATAGGAATTTTCAATAGAGTCAACATACTAAGGATCACACGTAGGAATATATACTAGTATTGATGTAGGTGTACGAACTCGTTAAGGAAACTTTTAAAGTTTCTACGTAGGAATTAACACATGCTACTTATCAAGAGCAAGGTACGTAGGAACTTGCGAAAGAAACTTCAAAGGATACCACATAGTAACGCACCCATAAAGAGTACTGTAGGTACGAACTAGTGAAGGAAACTTCAAAGGATATCATGTAGGAACACACACTTCTTACCAAGAGCAAAGAACGTACGAACTTGTGAAAGAAACTTCAAAGGATACCACGTAGGAGCACTCATTATTTAGCAACAAAAAGGTACGTACAAAATTTGTAAATGATCTTCTTAAGGTTACCATGCAGGAATCTATTTTGGAACACTTTTATACAACATTTCGTAAAAAGCATCCCGTGAAGAAACACACGCAAGATCATCTATCGGATTCACGTAGGATCTTACATTAAAAGTTGATTATAAAAGAACTTGTAGATGATCTTACATAGGAAAAATCGTGAGGTACCCTGTTGTAATTATTTTCAACATATGAGAAACCATGATAGTTCACACACAAGTTCCTTACAGGATCCTGTGTGGTAAACCACATATGAACATACGATGGAACTCGCAATAGGATCCTGTGTGTGTTCCTTCACAGGAATTTTCAACAGGGGCGGGTGATTTTTGGATCACTGATTACGAATCTGATATTAATTTTAAAAAATTTTTGATGGCAGATCCAATAGGGTCATTTGGGAAAAATGTAAACAAGGGGTAAATGTAAACAGCAGATATTGCAGTTTAATTTACAGATTTAAAATTAAGTTCGACCCCAATATTTTAACCTCAGCTCACCTGCAACAGGTTCTGAGTATTGACAATTTTTTTTTCGACAATTGTCAAAGCCATACTCCAATTTGTCGCTTAATGCATGAAAGATTGAAAATCAAAGTTTTACTGTTACAGTATTTAGTCTCGCATTTGAATAAAAATGAACTAACAATTCAAACTAAAATTTCTAATTATTCCTTATGAATCCCTTAACAAAAGCTGACTTTGATTATTTAATTTCGTCAATTCATTTAATAGATAATTAAGTGTTTACATTTACCCCGAGAATTCGGAAACTCGTGGTAAATGTAAACAGAATTTCTGCTGCATTTTAAAAGAAAATAATTAAATAAATTTGCTTCTATTTCACAATTACATTATTTTGGCCCTGTAAAATTACATAAAAAACGAAATTGGATCTTCTTTTATATCTCCTTCGTGTTAGTCAGTTGCAGGTATAGACCTGCATAGTATTGCATAGTGTATTTACGTGTTTAAAATATAGGAAAGCGATTCTTCACGATTAGTGAATAAAACTCAGGTACGTAGGAATCCTAGAATAAGAGTGAGTGATTGACTGATAGATTGATTGATGGATTGATTGATGGATTGATTGGTTGATTGATTGGACGATTGATTTATGGATTGGTTGATGGAGTAATTGGTGGATTGATTGGTTGATTGGATAATTGATTTATAGATTGGTTGATTGAGTGGTTGATTGGTGGATTGCTTGATTGATTGGTGGATTGATTGGATGATTGAGTGATTGATTGGTGGATAGATTGGTTGCTTGGATGATTGATTTATAGATTGGTTGATTGAGTGATTGAATGGTGGATTGATTGAGTGAGTGATTGATTGGTGGATTTATTGGTTGATTGATTGGACAATTGATTTATGGATTGGTTGATTGAGTGGTTGATTGGTGGATTGATTGGATGATTGGTTGATTGATTGGTGGATAGATTGGTTGCTTGGATGATTGATTTATAGATTGGTTGATTGAGTGATTGATTGGTGGATTGATTGGTTGATTGATCCGCCATTTTTAAAATTTTAAATTTGTCTTTAAATTCGTATTCAGTGACCTCAAAGACCCCCGAGTAGCGAGATTCAAGCAAATTTGATCAATTTTTAACAATATTTTTATGTTTGTCCGCCATTTTGGATTTGTCATTTTGAAATTTAAAAATTCGATTTTAGAATCTTATTCAGTAACCTTAAAAACTTATTTTCACCAAGTTGAATGAAAATTTATTAAAATTTATTGAAGTTATTCAAGTTTTTACATTACTAGTTTTGTTATGGTAATGATTGCTTATTTTATATGTTGCATATCAATCAACCCAGATAGCACGTAAGCTTGCAGCAAACTTGCGGCAACCTTGCCGCGCAATATTGCCAACCTTGCATGGCAAGTTTGCCGCAAGCTTGTAGCAAGCTTCAAATGTCCCACCTAACCCAACCTTACATGGTAAGCTTGCCGAAAGATTGCAGTGTAAGGTTACTGCAAGATTACACAGTAAGATTATCGCAAGATTACTCCGTAAGATTGCACGGTAAGCTTGTCGCAAGATTAGTGCAAGGTTGAAAAATAACCTTGCCAATCAGCACAGAAGGTTGCAGCAAACTTGCAGCAAGCTTGCCATGCAAGTTTTCTCGGCAACCTTATGGCAAGCTTGGCGCAAGCTTGCGGAATATAACAAAAAAATTTTGGGGGGGGAGGAAATTTA
Organism: Leptopilina boulardi; assembly: GCF_019393585.1. Lineage (NCBI taxonomy): Eukaryota > Metazoa > Arthropoda > Insecta > Hymenoptera > Figitidae > Leptopilina > Leptopilina boulardi. The sequence continues at coordinate 3,344,748 of NW_026137909.1, forward strand.
TTTTTGTACATACATTGAGCACCAGTTCCTGGGAGGTCAAAAAAATTTACTGCGCAGCCGTAAGTGCTTATGATTGCAAGTGCGCATAGTCCTCATTTCAATGCAAACTTCTCTGCTGATTGGGCAAGGTTATTTAGCAACCTTGCACCAACCTTTCGACAAGCTTACCGTGCAAGCTTACTGAGCAATCTTGCGATAATCTTACTGTGCAATCTTGCAATAATCTTACACCGCAATCTTTCGGTAAGCTTACCATGCAATCTTGCGATAATCTTACTGTGCAATCTTGCAGTAACCTTACACTGCAATCTTTCGGCAAGCTTACCATGTAAGGTTAGGTTAGGTGGGACATTTGAAGCTTGCTGCAAGCTTGCGGTAAACTTTCCATGCAAGGTTGGCAATATTACGCGGCAAGCTTGCCGCAAGGTTGCTGCAAGCTTACGTGCTATCTGGGAATTGGTTCAATTATTTTACATCTACCAAGAATTTTTTTTCAGTTTTTACATCCCTTTACACAGTAGTATACTTGGGATAACTTTTTTCTTAAACCTCTTTAAACTACAGGGGTGTTTACATTTACCCCGAATTTTGGGAAAATTTCCAAATCTCGGGGTAAATGTAAACAGTCAGTTTTAAGCGATTCAAGTTGATCAATATTTTTTTGTACCTCATAAAATGTTTCTAGGTAAGTGAAGTAACAAGTTCATGCAGTAGAAAACCGGAAGTATTTCTTTTTAAAATAAATAACTTATGTTATTGTCGAAACTAAGCAAATCCGTTTACATTTACCCCAAATGACCCTATAGCGTACTGAAAGTTGTAAAATTATTTAGATTCGCTTGAAATTTGTTACTCGGGGGTTTTTGCGGTCACTGATTACGAATCTGATGTTAATTTTTTAAAATCCAATATGGCGGATCCAATATCGCGGACGGAAAGTTAAAAAATTTGTTTAGTTTCGCTTCAAACCTGTTACTTGGGGGTTTTTGGGGTCAATGATTACGACTGATGTGATGTTACTTTTTTAAAATTTTAAATGAAGTATCTGATATGGTGGACGAAAAATTTAAAATCCATTCTTGAAGAAATCATTTATTAGTAACTTAAGAAACCTTTAAATATAAAAATTTCGTCAAATATAATGGTTTTTAAATTTTTCGTCCACCATATTAGATACGCCATTTAAATTTTTTAAAAAGTAACATCACATTCGTCATTAAAGACTCCAAAAACCCCCGAGTAACAAGTTTAAAGCGAATTTAAACAATTTTTTCTCCGCCATATTGGATTTTGAAAATTTAACATCAGATTCGTAATCAGTGACCCCAAAAACCCTCAACTAACAAATTTTCAACGAATCTAAACAATTTTACTTGGCGAGTGGGATCCGCAGCAGCGGCCCTAGTGACCGCGTAAGTTTTTTCGTCCTTTTGTCCAATTTAAGTATAAAACGTATTTTACGCAATTTACGCATTTTTACGTATTATACTTAAATTAGACACACGTACGAAAAAAAACTTATTCGGTCACTTGGGCCGCTGCTGCGTATCCCACTCGACTTTGTCCGCTTAATACTTTCGGTCATATCGATTAAAAAATCCACTTGGCGCTTTTTTTTGGCAGCGAAAATAAGTTTTTTTGTTTTATTTTCAAACTTTGATCTATAGCTTCTTCTGAGAAATAATATTATCACCCTAGTAATGCATTTTAAAATTAAAGTTTCCAGTATATTTTGCAAGGAGTAAATGTTAGCTTTCAAAAAAGCTTGTTTGGGGTACTAAAATTACATTTTTCTGGAAATTTGGAATTTAAATCTTGAAATTTGGAAAAGTTTTATCATTTTTGGACTTTTATGACCATTTTAGTAAAGAAAGTGAATTATTAACACAAACAAACGACTGAAAGTATTCTGCGGACAATGTATTTTACATAATCTGCGTGTCAAAATAAGGAAGAGTGCGGGGTGCGAAGAAAAGCGGGGGTACCAGCTATTTGTAATTAAATATTTATTTTTATAAAAAAAAGTCATTTTTAGATAAAATATACCATCCTTGTCTTCCAGTACTTAATTTTTTTGTCTTCTCCCACCGAATTTCTCTTTTTTATGATGAAATAATGATATTCCACAAGGAATGAACCAAAAATTTTAAAAATTAAGAAAAATCCTTATTCAGCAATATAGCCGCACTTTTTTTTGTTTTTTAATTGAATTGCAATAAATTAAATTTAAGACTATAGAAAATAAAATTCTTTTGCAAAAAATGTGTAAATGAATTTACTTGATTTTTTTATGAAAAAACCAAAAGAAAGTCGCATTTTTTTAAATTGCAAACAAAATTGTTACATTATAAAATAATGTTTTACCTGATACAATTAAAAAAATTTCAAAAAAACACATAGATAACACTCTTGCAAAAAATCAATATAGAGATACTGGGACATGTAGAAATAGATAAAAATCAATCTGAATAAATCATAGTATATAATTTATAAATTGCTTATAATCAAATGTTGCGTGAAATGAGTACAATTTTGTATATAATTGTTCTCATAAGGTATAATTTGCAAGATATATTTCAAAGATATTATTTTCCGTACTGGCAAAATTATTAATACTACCACAGTGTTATAGGAGAAGTCAACCGTAAAGCTTCGTTGACAATTATAATAAAGCGATTTTTTTAAAAGAACTATGAATTGGCGTCCGAAAAATATTCGAGAATCAGTGTATCCTCTTTTAATACTTAATTGGATAACAGGTTTAGGTTTCAATGATTATCCAATTGGCAATAAAAGAAATTATTTATTTCTTATTCCTATATTTATAATTACAAGTCTTTTTTGGTGTATTACTTATGTCAATATACAATCGTTCAGTATTGCCTTCAAAGATGTGCAGAATCATTTGTTTCCAATTACTCTGCTCCTTAATACAATGGCAGCAACATCGGCAATGATTTACGGTTGGTTCAATCGTCAAGTAAGTTACAATATTTTTGTAATAATTTTTACTCAAAATTATAATTTAATTAATAATGACTATTTTGTGATTGTTTCAATTTCACAGAGAATGTATAAACTAACGGAAAGTATGCAATCAGTAGATGATTGTTTTGAGTATTTGGGATTAAGGCAAAATTATTGTAAAACCTTTAAACGACTGGTCGTTTTAATAATTGTATATTTAATTCTAATTTGTATGACAGAACTGATTTACTTTAAAGAAACTTCACGGTTCTTCATATCTTTACTACCATTTTATACGACAACTGTCGTAGATATAAGTATTAACTTCTGTATTAAGTGAGTATATATTTGATAGGATAAAAATTGTTTATTACAAAAAGTGTTCGACATTCCAGAAATAATAATCGTGATATTTTATGCAATAGGTTCATTGAAATAAAATTAAAAATGTTAAATATTTTGCTGAAAAAATACTACACTGTAAATTTAGAACACAAAAGAAATCGTCGATTGTTTATCTCTCAGTTATCTAAAGATGTCCAAATGGGATTTTCGTTAAAGGAAAAGAAAGAAAAATTAGAAATATTTAGGTAAGTTATATATGAGGCAAAGTTCCTGAAGTGATCCTACTTTAAAATTGAAGTTTTTCGTCAAATGTTAACAGTGGATTTTTTCAAAAATCGTAACTTCTATATAAAAGGATGAACAAAATTTTAATCTATTTATTTTCGAAAGATTTTTTTGTGCTCTTTTGAATGGTGATTTAAATCTTATTATTATTAGTCGACTATTAACCTGACGACTTTGGCAAGTTGGTTGTTAATAAGAGAATTTATTATTTTAACAAAATGAAGTGAGTATAAAAAAAGAAAACAATTTTTACAATGTATAATTTACAGCCATTATGGCTGGATTCCCACCCTGGTGTCGTTTATTTACATTAAATAAAATTATTTAACATTATTATTTTTAGGACTTTTGTACGCGACAAAATGTCGCGTTACAATATAATAAACAATTTCTAAGGGGCATAGATTTAACATTATTTGTAAAAATAATTACAATTTTTAGGCGTTGTCACTTGGTACTGTATAATGAATTACAAGAAATGAAAGAAATTTTTGGCATACATTTACTTTTACAAATGGCATCAAATTTCTCTGGCTTAACAATCTGGTTTTACTATGCAATGGTTCATTATTATATTCGTCACTACTTGCTATTTTTTTACCTGACACTCAGATGTATTTTAATAATTTATAAATTTTTTCTCATAACAATACCATGTTTCCGCATCAAAATAGAGGTAAGAAATAATATTTTTTTTAACAAACTTATTATAAATTATAGAATTTATTACTAAATTTTTAATTTATTACTGCAGATTGAAAAAATAAAAAATATTTTATCAAATATGAAAAATGTCCCAAAAAATATGTTATTAAAAGAAGAGGTAATGTTAATACTTAATATTAATATTTTTAAATATAATACCTACATTACAATATTGTTAATAATTTGATAAATGTTTCAGATGGATTTCTTCCATTCACAGACTTGTCTACTACCTTTCTCATTTTCAGTTTATGGAATTAATGTTTCGGAATTCGGATTTGTGATAAAGGTAAAAATTTTAATTTAAATATTATATCGTAAATTGAATAGACATCTAACAATAAACCGTTTTGAAAAAGTTATGAAAATTGTACCATTTTGAAATTGACAAATATGTTTCTTTTTAATTTTTTGGCATAGGATTCCAATCAGTACGAAAACTTGCAGGAAGCTTGCCGTGCAAGATTGCAGTGTAAACATGTAGCAAGTTTGGTGCAAGCAACAAAAAGTCCTCTGCGACAAACTTGCAGGGCAAACTTGTTGCAAGTTTACAAAACTTAACACGATACGCAGTTGTAATCGGAGGATCCTACGGATGCGCAAAAAAATTTTTCAACCTCCAAAGCAGGTTGCTACGATTATTATTGTTCGCTGCAACTTTTAAAAATTTTGAAGCAAGGAAACCGTGATTCCTGAAAGATTTTTTGCAGGCAACCTCCCGGGCACAATTGTTCAAAAGACGTCCTCAGGATTTATTTTAACGGATGTCTTTGAGACGTCTTAAAGACGTTCTGAGAATGTTCTATGTCTTGGCCATTAGATTTTTAAAAGATAAGATTGTTATAAATTTTTTTCAAATTTTGAAAATAGAAAAATTTTCATGAATAGATAATATTGTTTTTTAAGTTTAACTTAGACTTAGAAACTGTTGAAAATAAAAGTTGTAGAAATTATTTCTTTAAGTTAAATTCATTTAATTGAAAAGTGAGATCGTAAACGTTGTAGAGGTTCATAATGAGCCGCCGGAAAATAAAAGGGCGTATAAAATTTGTACGGCCCGGCCGTTCGTGTTAGCCCCTGACAATTGAAAAATCGATTTCAAAAAAAAAAAATTTTTTTTTGTGCCGACATTAATTCATGTAATTATGAGCACGCTTTTTTACCATGTGGATAAATTTTATTTTCAAGGCAGTAGATATATTCTGCGTCTGCGCATATTGTTTGGTTTACAGAATTTGTGCAGACGCAAAATATAGCGTATATAATCCCTTCACGGAGAGACCGCCGGTTGGAAAAATTACTAAAAAGATTTACAAGTAGCGGAAATAAGGTTACTTTGTCATACAGCATACTTAATAAAACTGTAGACTATAGTAATTTCTATTCCAATTTGTGTACAATTTTACTATAGTCTACAGGTTTTATTAAGTATGCTGCTAGTAGAATTTTCGATTTCCTACAGCAATATTTGACAATGTAACCTTATTTCCGCTACTTGTAAATTTTTTTAGTAATTTTTCCAACTGGCGGTCTCTCCGTGTTTAATCTCTGGGAAGATTAAATTTACCCGCACGGTGAAAATGGGCTCTATATTTAAAAAATAGTCCATATAACAATAAATTAAAACTTGGACGTAGTTTTTGGACTTTAAAAAAACTAAGTAAAATTATATAAAGTAAAAGTTCGTAAATTATATAAATTTTCGCACATAACGCACCTTTCTAATTATATTTTAGACTTCATAGAATTCCATCTCAATTTTACCATGTTTTAATAAGGTCTAAAAACGATTTGCGCGGATTGTGATATATTTATAATGTGAACAAAACAATAATATTTATTTTTCCAGTTTTTTGTTGGTGTCGTCGGATACTTCTCAATTTTTTTTCAGAATTTTTTAAGTAATAATAAAACGATGGTTTCTACATAGTTTCATGGTATTTAGTTTGGTGTTAACAAATATTTTAATCAAGTATAAAATCGTGCTTACAACTGATAATTTATATAATTATAAATTTTAAAAAATATATATGTATATGTCATTTATAGAAATAAATAATTTTTAATTATAATTCTGACATTTATATATTAGTCCAGTCAAATTAGTCGAAAAACAAGGCATATCATGTTTTAACTCAGGACCTCAATTTTTTTCTTAAACTCTTCATTTTGGGGTAAAAATAACAATAAACATTGATAATTCGAACTTCTACCGGAATCTAAAATATTTTTAAGAAATAGGTGCAAAAAATCCATTTTTTTTGCAAAATGTTGCCTCCATGACATTTTTAGCATAAAAATAGTTATTCTAAAAAAAGTGTATAAAATTTTGAGTAATTTGATAAAAAAATGAACCCTTATTAAGTATCATATAAGCGTTTTGGACCCGATGCCGATATGAAACATTGGCCTCGGAGCATGTTCCCGATAATGTTACATCGGTTGATTAAGGAAATTAACGCGATTTATTGTACTAATATGGTAGATCATATATAGCGTTTGAATTCGTTGCGCGTTTTACCTTCATCAGTGTCGGTTTACGACAATACGAGTCCAATAATATTCGTCGCACCGTGAATGCGCTCTTATTCAACTTAAAGCGTTCCATACCTCCTCGTCTTGGGTTGTCATAATCAATGTCAGCGTCTATACTCTGTTCCAGGAGAGATCGATATTTTTCAGGACGAATTTGGGCCCTTTACGCGCAGAAAACTATAAAAGGAGGCGTATATTATTTTCCTTTTCAGCAAATAAGCTTTCTCTTTCAATTTCTTTTAAATTTGAAGAAACATGTGTATTGAAAACTAAATTTTTTTTATCCATTTTAGGGTCGTTTAGTGCAAAATAAAAAATATTTAAATCCAAAGAAATAATTTTGGAAAAGTTATATACACAATTTCATGATTTACATATGTACAAACTCTAATCTTATAGTATTTGCAAAAAATTTTATACCGTTGTAATTGTTTTAACCTGTACATTGCAAATATAATATTTATACAATTATTTTTTTAAATTCCAACAATTTTTAATTTTGCAATGAAAAGCCATAAAACCATAAAAGACCCTTCCGACTGCCTTTTGAAGACCAGGCTCGCAGGTCACAAAAATTTTAAATATGTTTGCTTGATTTTAGTTATAGGAAAATCAACACATGTTACAATCCTTTTCATATCATTGGCTATGTTTATCAGAAAAAAAATCTAGAAAACGCCTTATTCACTTAAAAATACACCCTTTTACAACAAGATGCGCAGAAAAATATCGATCTCTCCTGGAACAGAGTATAGAGAGAGTGATAACCCCTTTTAACAGATTAGGAGATCTAGGGGAAGTCGGCGTCAATATGCAGTCGATTTTGGATCGTATTGAAAGGAAGAACCTTTCGCGGGACTCATAATTAATTATCGTGTTATACGCTTAATTATTCTTTTAAGTAATTGTTATATTTGTGTTAAATAAATCTTTATTTCTTGTTAAATAAATATGAGTTATTGTATGTGTTATTTGTCGTTATCATATTTGGATTTATCAGTGTCAGTCAACGTCGTCTTAATGTCGTCATTTCAACGTTGCTGAGTTTTTTCATGGTTAATCTTGTTTTGAGATCAGCAATGCACCGATGGTTTGACTTGGTTGGAATCTCCCTTTGGTATTTTTCAGCGTAATTTGAGATAAGTATTTAGCGTTCAATTAATGTGGACTGTGCACGTGAGTTTTTATTAACGCGCAAATGTCCACCATTATAATTGGCATTCCTGGTGGGGAACATATGACCAACCATAAAAAAAACAAAATCATTTTTGTGTTGTCTTTTGTCAGCGAGGGAGCAAATTCCTGTTTTGTCAGCGTGTGTGACAGTTAAAAATTTTGCGCGGTCATGTGCCGGTAATGGTGTCGCGAAATTACAAATTTTACATGTAAGCTTACCTTATGTTAATAATTGAATATGCATTGTACTCTTTTTTTATGAAAATTATTTATTTAAACAACCAGCATTACAACTTAATTAAAATTTTAAATAAATGTCGAACTTTATACACTTTTGTTTTTTCTTTTAAATTGCGAAATATTAAACTCAAACTGCTGAAAAATCTTCCCATCGAATCTCTACTATTATACAAAATTATGAACAAAGATGGAAAACATCTGAAACAATTAGACAATTTCTAACCATTTTGAATAGAATTTTTTACAGATGAGAAAGGTACTCTGTTAGATGACTGCAAAATGTACTTTCGAAGCATTGATTCATTTGGCAAATGTAATTTCTTTCGTAGAAACCTATATGCTTCTGGAGAATATGAATAAATAGTTAAAGCGAATTTTTTCATTTTTTCTGTATAACGAAAACCTGATTTATTCCTTCCTTCATTGTCCATTTCATTTCTAAAAAGTTCCACAACATAGTCGGAGCATCCTCTTTTTTTTAATTCTTTTTCTAGTAATTCATTATAATCATTTTTATTCTTCATGGCATTTACAATAGTCGATAATTTTTTCAATTTTTCGTCTCTACGTTTTAGTCTTTGTTGTAGAATTTTAATTTTTCGTTGATAAAATTCTTCCTTTCGTTCTGTACATTGCTGTTGTGTATTTTGTTCGACATATAACGAGTCCTATATATTTAAATAAATAATTTTAATTATACTCGTCAATTTTAAATTAATATGAAAAAATTTAAGAATAATATTTTTACCTCCAATGCAGAAGTAGAATTTATTTCATTATCTTCTTCTACTTCTTCTTCTTCTTTTAAATTCAATGGTATTTCTGGATTAATTAATACTTCTATTTGAGAATCATTAACTACTTTATTATTGTCTTCGTCATTCGAAGATTCAAATTGAGAATGCGTTGATTCACAAGGACTCTATAAATTATCAAGAAACATAAAATTAGTAAAATTATTATATAAATAAAGGAGAAGCAAATTTTTTGTCAATACATATTGTTAGATATATTTTCGATATGTAAATGTTTTATTAACCCAAACCTTTTTTCATTTTTAACACCTTTGTCCCTTTTAAATTTCAGCTTTCAAATAAAAATAAAAAAAAATTTTAAGGGGCCATAAGGGAATAAAAATGTAAAATAAGGGTTATTTAAAAAAAAAAAATTTGGCATTGAAAACTACATGAAAAACCCAATAAAAATCACTATTGAGAAATTAAAATCCATAGTTATTGTAGAAGTTAGATTTGAAAATAACAGTGTTACCTAGCAACTTAAAACTTCAACCCTCTCTACTGTTTATAATTTTTTTTAAAATAAGTTTATATTTTAAGATTTTGTTACTATCATATGGGTCAACTATTTACCAAAGTATCAAACCAATCCCACAGTGGGCTTGGACTAACTTTAACACAAATGTACTGGCCCATCTCGGCTATCATCAGTTATGAATTCCACATTATTTTCTGAATAATTTGAACCTAAGATGAAAAAAATCGGTAGATATACATTTCAGGGAATTTCAATACACTCATAATTTTTTTAAATTTTCTATTTTTTATGAAAAAAAATTTTTTTCTTGATTTTTACGTAAATGTGGAGCCCATAATTGTTGACCGATTCACATGAAACTTACCAATAATATTAATTGAGACGCATGATTATGTTCTAAAAATCATAAGTTAGAATATTCATTTCATGGAATTTCATTTGTCATAATTATTTTTGAGCCGAATTTTTATTTGTTCGAATTAGTATTTTGCAGAATTTTCATCAAAACCGAATTTCTATATTACTGAATTTTTGTATAACCGAAAATTCACTTCACAGAATTTTTATTTGTCAGAATTTTTATTTTCTCGAATTTTCATTTAACATAATAGGCATTTTAAAGTATTTTTATTGGGTAGAATTTTATTGCATAGAATTTTCTTTCAGATGAATTTTCATTTGTGGGAATTATTATTTGATATAATTTCCAATTTAACTGATTTTTCACACTACAGAATTTTTACTTAACCGAAAAATCATTTAACAGAATTTCTAATTGATATAATTTTCATTTGTCCTAAATTTCAAATGGCCGAACAAACAATCGACAGAAAGATTTCGTCGCGATTTTTAAAATCAACCAATCACAATTTTATGGATAATTTCTGATTGGTTGATTTTAAAAATCGCGACGAAATCTTTCTGTCGATTGTTTGTTCGGCCATTTGAAATTTAGGACAAATGAAAATTATATCAATTAGAAATTCTGTTAAATGATTTTTCGGTTAAGTAAAAATTCTGTAGTGTGAAAAATCAGTTAAATTGGGAATTATATCAAATAATAATTCCCCCAAATGAAAATTCATCTGAAAGAAAATTCTATGTAGTGTGTTCATAATCTATCACATTTCACTTTTATTTCTTTTTAAAAAATTATATATTTCTTATTCCAAATCGGCTTTTTTATACTTCGAAACATTTATTCTTATTCATTTATAATGCAAACTCGAATAAACAAACGTCAATTCAAATGTTTAAGAGAAAAGAATTCACGGTATGAAAAAAATAATTCACCGTAACGTTCCAATTCGGTTTTTTCGCCAAACCGAATTCAGCTTAAGTTACCACCAATTCTTTTCGCTTACTCCTAATTCTTTTTTTTTTTACTGGGTACCTGTCAGTTATAAAAAAGAAAAAACAATTAAGAGGAAATATTTTTTTACTGTATTATGAATTTCGAGTGAAAAATTAGTATTAGCATGAAAATAGAGAACATATAGAAGTCCTTAAAGAACATATAGAAGAGAGTTTAGAAACGATAGAAAACGGCAATGGCTTAGGCTATTGGTCTGAACAGGCAGGAGAAGCGATTTATCACCATTTCATGGAAATTTGGGAACCATACAAAATAAACAACATTGGAGATAAAAGATTCGCGATACAACTTTATAAGGCAGTGGTAGAATTGTCCTCGTTAAATTTGTGAGACATTGATGGACCATTACAAAATTTGTAAAAATGGCTTTATGTATGTGTGAAAAAATAAACTTTTGTTAACAAAGTTTAAACAAAGTTTTCTATCATGTTCTCTATTTTCATGCTAATACTAATTTTTTACTCGAAATTACAGTAAAAAAATATTTCTTCTTAATTGTTTTTTCTTTTTTATTACTGACAGGTAAGTAGAACCTTGTACAGCGTTTATAAACTAGAAAAGTTTGCAAATAATAGATATTTACTAACATTTTTTGCGTCCAAACGTAAAGAATCGGTTTTTTCAAGATTTTTCTTTGGGATAATTACAAAAATTCGTTTTATTTGAATATAGGAGCTGGGGCAATTTCACGGTTTGAAAATTTGGAAAATATAAGCCCAATCCTACAAGTTTTCGTTGTCCAAAGTTGGATCCATTTTTGTATAACTTTACGGCGCTTGAGGAGAGGTGTGAATGGTTAAGATAATTTTTGCTTGGCGTAACTTTTTGCATCAAAGATGTTTTTGTTGGATTTTAAATACTTACTTCAATTTTAATACTGTTTTCGAAAGAAAATGGCACAGCCGTTTTTTTCAAAGTTCGATTAACATTCATTGGTGCATCCACAAAATCAATTTCCTTAAAATGTTCGCTACAAATTCTAGAATATTTTCCTACTGGTCCTTTGACTTGTATTGATTTCAACCAAATTTCTAAGCGTACTTTATTTTTCCAAGGGAAACTATAAAAGCATTTAAATTACAACATATTACTTAACTTAGAAATTTTTTTTTTTTCAATTCTCATAACTTTATTAAAAATACATCAATTTAAAAGTTTTATTTTTTTAATTATGTGTATATTTTAAGTAAACTTTTCGAAAATTTAATACAAAAAAATTATCTAAAAAAGTTGTTTATACTAAATTTTTTTTAAATATAATATGACTAAAATCTCGCGTTTAAAATTGTTCGTATCCTTTAATTTTGTTTTGAAAAATTGAAAATAAAATTTTTAATACAAATTTAAATATATGTGAAAATTGACTTAATATATACCTATATAATTCTTAAAAATAAATCATATATATATAATAAAATAGTAATTAACAAAATTATAATAAAAACGTTAATTGTACTTATACAACTAAAATTATTTTAGATATAGAAACTTGTTAATTTTATTCTGATAAACGGTTAGGATTCACATTAAGGTTAGAAATACAATGAATGCGGATGGAAATAAATAAACACAACATATATTTAAATTAGAAATTACATTTTTGTTTATAATTATAATTTCTTCATCAATTCTTTTATAAGGATTTGTGTTGATCATATAACAACATTTTGATAGCATTTTAGTCAATAGAATATAATATACTTACGAGTGAAATGACACATTATTATTTGGTAACCACTGATTAAAACAATTCTTAACTTTACACGATATAACCATAATGTGCTATTAACTTAAAAATATAATAATATAAATGAAATTTAAAAATAACACTATCTTTTCTCTCTTTCTAAAAAAAACAATAACAAAAAACAAGCACGATTAAAAAAAACAGTCTGGTGGTGAGATATGAAACTCACACTGTAAAAAATCTTTTTGGAGATTGTACATTTACCACTGATTTAGGCTCTGTCAGTTCATCGATATATTTCGAGATCAAGATATGACGTCAGAGGCCTGGAGGGACAACCAAGCAGACGACATATGTAATAATCTTATGGAAAAACTAGCGTCTTCGTTGCTTCTGTTCCTTTTTCAATTTTCATTTTATTTATTTCATTTAAAAAAATGATTTAATTTCTTCTTTTTTTTTATTTCATATCGATTCAAAATGTAAAGAAAAAATTTATGAATGTGAAATAAGAGAGAGTGATTTACGCTATAATCTCTCTTGCGCTAATCATTTTCAAAAAATTTCTTTAAAAACAATATTTTTCACTACCTACAGTTGTAATTATGTTCATTTTTGTTTTTTATAAATTATTTATTAATAACAAAGGAAAATAATATATTAAGGCGCATTCAGACCTCTCGGCTGCCTGCCTGCCTGCTGCAGTTGCCATGGTAACATAATGGGAGTGAGTGAAACAGACGAAAAATTTAAATTTTCTGCTTCACTCACTCTTATCATGTTACCATGGTAACTACAGCAGGCAGGCAGGCAGGCAGCCGAGAGGTCTGAATGCGCCTTTATATTATATAAGTGTTATATTAAAATGAATTACATATTTTAAAATCATCCCTGGCGGATCTCGAAATCGGAATGTACGCTGAATTCGTTGTACATTCGTTACACATTGGTTAAACATTTAATTGGAGTGAAAATTGTGTAGAAACTGAGTGGAAACTGTTGAAAAGTGTAATTGAATTGAATAATAAAAGTATTTAGTGATAGATTTGTGCTGTATTTGTGATAAATTAACGTGTTATTATTAAATAAATAAATTGATAGTCGATAAAGAAGTTGAGTCGCCGACTTTGCACGGTAGGTGGCAGCATTCATACTTTCTTCTTTTTAAAAATTCTCATTTTCAATTGTAAATAGAAAAATTAATTAATTGATAAGTTATATAGATTCTATGTTGTCATTTTTTTTTAACAATTGAATTTTTGAAGATTGTTTAATGAGATAAATTAAACTTGTATAATCGATGCAAATTGTTGTTTTTTAATTAAATTCAATTAAATTAATTTAATCATAATTTTAATAAAGAAAACTTTTTTTATCTTTCTTTATTTTATTATTATTTATTTTTAATATAAATGTAATTAAAAGAAAAGATTTATTTATAAGTATTTTAAAAACAACAATTTGCATCGATTATAAAAGTTTAATTTATCTCATTAAACAATCTTTAAAAATTCAATTGTTAAAAAAAATGACAACATAGAAACTATATAACTTATCAATTAATAAATTTTTCTATTTACAATTGAAAATGAGAATTTAAAAAAAAAAGAAAGTATGAATGCTGCCACCTACCGTGCAAAGTCGGCGGCTCAACTTCTTTATCGACCATCAATTTGGATGTCACTAGAAAATTCCCTAGCCTGTCAAACTCACTTAAGGTGCTTATATTGGGATCTGAAATCATAGGGAATTATGGGGAAACTGACCTCGTTGCGTCAGCCATCTTGATTTTTTATCTCTTTCATCTACATATATTTTAAAAAGGATGAAACGAAAAATGGCTGACACAACGAGGTCGTCACCAGATGGCGTATCGCAGTATTTCAGATCCCAATACCTCAAATTTCGATCAGATGAACATTATTTCTGGACCGTGAAAATGCGTGAAAAGTCATTTTCACGGCGGGTATTTTTGAATTGTTTTAAACAAAAAATGTTTTTTTTAAGAAATATAATATTAAATAATTGTTTTAATATGTAAGAACACTTTAAAATAGTGATAAAAAGATGATTTGATTGAAAAATTTAGCAAATTTTGCTTTAAAACGTTTCTGCTACAAGAAAGTGTAAAATGTCGATGTTTGTGAAATGGTTTGTACAGTGTACATGTATACATGTTTCTTTCAGTTATTCGAAACAATTAGTTGAATTTAAATTTATTTGATAAACATTTCAACTTACCGATTTATTTTCAGCACTCATTATTTATTACAAGTTAAAAAGAACCGACATAACATAAACAAAACTCTGAGAGACACTAACAAGGAAGAAGCACTGTACAAACCATTTCACAAACATCGTCATTTTACACTTTCTTGTAGCAGAAAAGTTTTAAAGCAAAATTTGCTAAATTTTTTAATCAAATCATCTTTCTATCACTATTTTAAAGTGTTCTTACATATTAAAACAATTATTTAATATTATATTTCTTAAAAAAACATTTTTTGTTTAAAACAATTCAAAAATACCCGCCGTGAAAATGACTTTTCACGCATTTTCACGGTCCAGAAATAATGTTCATCTGATCGAAATTTGAGGTATATAAGCACCTTTACGCGAACATTTTACACTTTAAACTTTATTTATTTAATAATAACACGTTAATTTATCACAAATACAGCACAAATCTATCACTAAATACTTTTATTATTCAATTCAATTACACTTTTCAACAGTTTCCACTCAGTTTCTACACAATTTTCACTCAAACTAAATGTTTAACCAATGTGTAACGAATGTACAACGAATTCAGCGTACATTCCGATTTCGAGATCCGCCAGGGATCGCGCTTTGTTCCCAAATCTGGTAAAAGCATTCCGGACAATTAGAATAGTCGGAGGTGGCGTTCGTAATGGGAAAAACCTTAAACTATTGATTTCCCTAATGAATGTCGTCTGCTATTTTTGAAAAGTATATTATAAAATCACATAATTCCATATTTTCAAAAAATTAAGTAATTGAATAAATAGTAAATGTTAAATATGAAATATTATTTGTATTTAAAAAGTTATTTACAAATTAATTAATTTTATTAATTTTAATGAAGTTCTTTAAAAATTCACTAACTTTAAACTTTTTTTTAATACAGATTCTTTAGCAATCAATTATTGTTTTTTTTTGTTTTTACAGTAATCTGTAGCTATTTAATTGTAAAAAAAAGTTTCCATTAAAAATCTCTTAAAATTGAATTAATTCGATCTAAGAATCTTGCGAATATATGACTTTTCCGAAATTCAATTATTTTTAAAATTATTCTAAAGGCGCTCTCACACCTTTTTGGCTGCCTGCAGGTTACCATGGCAACGCATGAGAGTAAGTGCGACAGAAAAATTTGAATATTCCTGTCTCACTCACACTCGTGCGTTGCCATGGTAACCTGCAGGCAGGCAGGCAGCCAAAAAAGGTGTGAGTGCGCCATAATTCTTTGTAAAAGTAAATGTAATAAAAATGTTTTTAATCATATTTAAGTAAAATTCAATAATTTAAAACATTTTAAAAACTTTTCAAATTGTCATAAATCACACCAATTTACAGTGAAATTGCCAATCGTACGAAACATTTTTTTTTATTAATAGGTGTTTTTTAAGTAAGAAAAACATATTTTTGGATATTTTTTTCCTTCGTGCAATTTTGCTGAATCTAAAAAAACACATTTTCGAGGTGTGACGTTACTTAAATTCACCTATAGGAAAATTAGCTTGTCCAAAAAAATAATATACCATTGGAAAGGTATAATTAAACTACCTTTCGAACTTTCGTCGTACTGTAAAAACAAGAATTGATTGTTAAAGAATGTGTATTAAAAAGAAGTTTAAAGTTAGTGAATTTTTTAACTTCAGCTCCACATGTACATTTCTAATCTAGAGATATGTTTCGCCCTTCTATTAAGATTTTACATTCCCCATGCTTTTAATTAAAAGTTCGATTTTTCGAGAGTTTTCGATATATCCATTCGACCTTTTTATGTCATGTATTTTTTTAGAAAGGAATAAATTTGAAATCACTTATATTAAATTTACTCAGATCTTAATCACTTGAAATGCTTGTTGGCTTGAAGTAACAATAAAATGCGTGCATTATTAATCAAATTTGTTATGCATGTGAGCCAGTTACATGTGTATATTCCAAGATTTGTCAATAAATTTGTATTAGTATAAAGGTTAGGAGTGTTTGTTTACAAAGTAAATTTTTTATTTTAAATGCATAATAAAACGATATTTTGTACATATTATATTTAAAATATGTGAAGAACATATTTTAAATGGAAATCAACGCAAATCGTATAAAATAACAAGTATATGTAAACAAATATTCCTAACCTCACTAAAATGTATTTAATAGAAAATCCTGCAAATATTGCGATGCAACTGCATCAAATGTGTAACACATTTAATTAGTAGACTACATTAGACTATTTTTTCAAGCCAATAAGCATTTTAAGTGACTAAGATTTGAGTAAATTCAATAATAGTGACATCAAATTTATTTCTCCATAAGATTACAATGTGTCGTCTGCTTTCTTGTCCCTCCAGGCCAACGAAGTCTCACCTCGAAACGCTCTGACGTCACAAGTGACAGAGCCTAATTAGGGCCGTTTCCGAATTGGGATTTTTGTCGCATTTTTGATTTTGTTTTGTTTACAAAACAAAATCAAAAATCGCAATTCGGAAACGGCCTAGGTTTTGAAAATGAAAATGCAAAAATAACACACTGCTGCAGCAGTAGTTTGATTTGTGAAACATTTGGGACGTTCCATTTTAATGTTAATTTTTCAAATATAATGTGAACGCACCATAATGTAAACTTGTGATTTTATCCTTAAAGTGAGATCTACAAAGTTCACTGTGTCACTACCTAAACCTAATTTTAACCAAGAGAAAATCTTTTGAATGTTTGTTGATTTTTTAATCGTTATTTTTTTGTGTATACTGTTTTTTGTATAAAGTTATTTGAGAAGTTAAATAATTATTAGTTATTTGTAAATTGTAATTACATTCTCTTATGATAATTCACTATGTCACAACACGGTGCCGCTTTACAAACTTATAATCAAGAATTAGTCAAATGTAAGTAAAATTCTAACCTTCTTTTATATATTCGAAGTGACTATTTCGCCGACTAGCTGGCGAAATAAGAAGAATAGTTTATTTCGCCAGTTAGTAAAAATACATGGAAGGAAAAAAACTGGCGAAATAAAAGTAATAGTTTATTTCGCCAGCCAGAGAAGAATATGGTTTTAAAAAAACCGGCGAAATAAAAAAAACTGAATTATTTCGCCCGCTAGAGAAATAATACACTGTTATAACGAAACTGTCGAATTAAGAAAACTAAATTATTTCGCCAGTCAAATTAAAAAAGCATATTATAAGAAAAAGCAGGTAATAAATAAGTGAGTATTTTTTTTTCTTAATAAAAATTATTGAAATCCTTTATTTTTACAAAGATGGGGATATATGTAACCTAAACTTTATGATAATATACATATATATTATGTATATGTGAAAAGAGAATTTTCCAAAAATTCGTCGTCTGCTTGTGTTACAGCCTCTATAAATTAGGCGGGAATTTTTAAATTAATTATCTAAGTTTATAATTAATTTTTTTTTTAAATTGAAGAATAATATATATCATAGTGTTTTTACAATTATTCTAATTTTATTTGTTCGTAAAATATTTCATTTTTTATTAATTTTTATTAATTAATTAATATCTCAAAAACAAAAAATAAGGTATTCGCCAAATTTGGCACATGTCTTTGGCTCATATTAAGGAAGGTTCATGAATTTTTTCAATTTAAACGGAGGGAGTTCTTTATGTTTATTTTATAAACAATTTGCTTCCTCGTGGAGGAAGCTATGAATTTCTCTAATTCAATTAATTGATTTAAAACATTTCGAGTTAAAAACTGATTTAAATTCATTAAATTTTTTGAAAAATTAAGAAAATTGTAATTCATTTTGCGTGTATCATATACTTTATATATACGAATCGATTTGTTTCAATGCAAGGAATTAAATTATTTTATGTATTAAAAAAAAAATGCCACCTTTTTTTTGCCCCAAATTTTCAGGATTTATTGGTACACATATGTACTACATACCATAAAAATTTCACTTGGTACTTATTTTTTTGTTTCTTAGGAGAAAAAAAATATTTTCATTTTTTTGATTAAAAACTCTAAAAATCATCAAATTTAAAAGGTTTCTAACTGCTCCTTGATTCATTTTTTTACTTTTCAACATTATTTTCGAAAATTGCGCAAAAAAATAAAGAATGTTAATAATTTGCAAGAAAAATAACTTTGTTTTAAAAAAAAACGAAAAAAAAGATTTCAAAAAAATTTTTTTTTGCTCTATAAAACTACTTTTTATATTTCCTTTTAAAACGATTTGACAAACAAAAATGTACGTATAAAAAAAATATTTTTGAAACCTATTTGTTTCGTTTTTTTTCTCTAAAAAAATTAGATATTTTTAAAAATTATTAACATTCTTTATTTTTTACGCAATTTTCGAAAATAATTCGATCGATTGATTGGATTGTTGAAATTGTTTTTTTTTCTAAATATTGCTTTTAGAATTGATCAATACATAAAAAATCTAAAAAGCAATTTTGAAAAAAAAAATTTTTTTGAAATCTTTTTTTTCGTTTTTTTTTAAAACAAAGTTATTTTTCTTGCAAATTATTAACATTCTTTATTTTTTGCGCAATTTTCGAAAATAATGTTGAAAAGTAAAAAAAATGAATCAAGGAGCAGTTAGAAACCTTTTAAATTTGATGATTTTTAGAGTTTTTAATCAAAAAAATGAAAATATTTTTTTCTCCTAAGAAACAAAAAAATACCAAGTGAAATTTTTATGGTATGTAGTACATATGTGTACCAATAAATCCTGAAAATTTGGGGCAAAAAAAAGGTGGCATTTTTGAGAAAAAATTTTTTTTTGTTTTTTCGAAAAATTCCATTTTTATCCTTGTTTTTTAATATTTTTCATTCGGAGCAACATTTTTTAAAAGAGTAAAAAAAAAAATGAAAAAAATAAGCCCAGGAGCAACAAAAAAGGTTAAAAATTACGAAAGTTATGCTTTTTTTAAGCGAAAAATGCAAAAAAATTAATTTTCTTGAAAAAATCTTTAAAAAGTCGTAAAAACTACTCACAAAATCGAATCAAAATATAAAAAAACACGTATTTCTTTATTTTTCAAGTAAAATAACATACTTCATTCTGAAATTAATTCGCAATATATCATCGGACTGCCTGCATAATTTGACATGGATTCGGTTATAAATGAGCCTACTTAATTTTACCCAAATCCATTAAAACCTGTTAAGGACGTTCATCCACGGAAATGCAGACCTCTTGAAAAAAATAATTAATTAACATTTAAATAATTAAAATAATATTATTAATTGTACTTTCTGAAAGATGAGATATTAATTTTCAAGAAAAAAATTTAAAACTTGCAAAATTTATTTATTTATACAATTTGCATAGGATAACATTTTTTTGTTGTATCGCTTCTACAGAATTTTTTAAAAATGATTCGATTTCAATGAAATATGGCTTATTTTCTTCGGAAAATGATTCTCTACAACTTCACCGTGGGATTTTTTAAACAAGCAAGCCGTTTGGAAAATATGGCTATTTGTTTAAAAGAAAAATTTGAATTTTTTAAACAAATTTGTTTAAAAGAAAAATTTGAATTTTTTAAACAAATAGCCATATATTCCAAACGGCTTGCTTGTTTAAAAAATCTCACGGTGAAGTTGTAGAGAATAATTTTCCGAAGAAAATAAGCCATATTTCATTGAAATCGAATCATTTTTAAAAAATTCTGTAGAAGCGATACAACAAAAAAATGTTATCCTATGCAAATTGTATAAATAAATAAATTTTGCAGGTTTAAAATTTTTTTTCTTGAAAATTAATATCTCATCTTTCCGAAAGTACAATTAATAATATTATTTTAATTATTGAAATGTTAATTAATTATTTTTTTCTAGAGGTCTACATTTCCGTGGATGAACGTCCTTAAAGATATTGTGTTCACAAAAACGATCCACACATATATACATCCGGACAATTGATCAGGATCTCATATAACATGTTTTTATATAGAAGAAAATTTGTTTTTACCATTTTTAAAAATTTTATAAACGAAAAGATTACAAAGCTTCCTCCACGAGGAAGCAAAATTAAAAATAAAAAATTTTTTTTTCTAATAAATAAATTAAAAAATTTTAATTTTTCAAAATAAATTTTTTTTTAAACTTGAGTATTTTTTGAGCAAAAAACTTAATTTTACATGGAATTGCTGAAATAATAAAAATGCAAGGAATTTTTTTATATTTTTCTTTATTTATATTTTTGCAAACTGCAAAACCAGTTTTTGCAGTCTTTGGCTTTTTTTTTTAAATTCACACACACTTGGTGATACCATTCTAAGCATGCATGACACCGAATGCTTTTATTATCACAGGTGAGGCGCATGATTAAATCCCGAATTTGTTTTTTCGAATTTTTATTTTCTCGAAAATCGTTTTATCTAAAAGGAATTGAGTATAATTTTTTGAATTCGAATCGTCAGATTATATAATAAAAATACTTGCGAATTATTATTTGACAGAATTTTTTAACTTCGAAAGAACATTTTTCATAATTTTCAATTTACCAAATAATCATTTCTCATAATTATTATTGTAGCGAATAAGTATTTTTCATAATTTTTATTTTTCCCAAAAACCTGTTTATACTATTTTTGGTTTTACATAATTACCATTTTTTATAATTTTTTTTCCTTCCAATTACCATTTTGTATAATAAATATTTTTTCGAACAATTATTTGTTCTAAAATGTAATTTACCAAATTTATACTTTTTCTATTTTTAAAAGTAACGATTAGCTATTTTATATAATTTTCAATTTACCGATTTGCCATTTCACATAATTTCTAAATTTTCAAATTATTATTTTTCCGAATTTCAATTTTAACGAATTATTAATATTAGAATTATTTCTTTAGCAAATTACCATTTAACATAATTTTAATTTCCCCTAATATTTATTTATTCTAATCATTATTTTCTCGAATCGTTATATGCCATAATCAGAATTTTACCGAATCTTCATTTGCCCTAACATACTTCCGGTCAATTTCAGTACTGTAGTTTCCCATCTACATTAATTTCTGGAATTTATGGCCAGGCCATCGCTTGTCGGTATGGTAGGTTGCGTCACAAAAAGTGGCGCAAAAATTCCAGAAATTAATGTAGATGGGAAACTACAGTACTGAAATTGACCGGAAGTATGTTAGGGCAAATGAAGATTCGGTAAAATTCTGATTATGGCATATAACGATTCGAGAAAATAATGATTAGAATAAATAAATATTAGGGGAAATTAAAATTATGTTAAATGGTAATTTGCTAAAGAAATAATTCTAATATTAATAATTCGTTAAAATTGAAATTCGGAAAAATAATAATTTGAAAATTTAGAAATTATGTGAAATGGCAAATCGGTAAATTGAAAATTATATAAAATAGCTAATCGTTACTTTTAAAAATAGAAAAAGTATAAATTTGGTAAATTACATTTTAGAACAAATAATTGTTCGAAAAAATATTTATTATACAAAATGGTAATTGGAAGGAAAAAAAATTATAAAAAATGGTAATTATGTAAAACCAAAAATAGTATAAACAGGTTTTTGGGAAAAATAAAAATTATGAAAAATACTTATTCGCTACAATAATAATTATGAGAAATGATTATTCGGTAAATTGAAAATTATATAAAATAGCTAATCGTTGCTTTTAAAAATAGATAAAGTATAAATTTGGTCAATTACATTTTAGAACAAATAATTGTTCGAAAAAATATTTATTATACAAAATGGTAATTGGAAGGAAAAAAAATTATAAAAAAATGGTAATTATGTAAAATCAAAAATAGTATAAACAGGTTTTTGGAAAAATCATGAAAAATACTTATTCGCTACAATAATAATAATGAGAAATGATTATTCGGTGAATTGAAAATTATAAAAAATGTTCTTTCGAAGTTAAAAAATTCTGTCAAATAATAATTTGAAATTATTTTTATTATGTAATCTGACGATTCGAATTCAAAAAATTATAGTGAATTCTTTTTAGATAAAACGATTTTCCAGAAAATAAAAATTCGAAAAAACAAATTTGGGCTTTAATCATGCGCCTCGTTAAATTTTTTGTGCAGCTTTTTACTGTTTCCATTATATCTACGTTACAATTTTTGCACTTCCATAAAATTTCTTTTTTCTTTACATTAATGATTTTTTCTACTGACAGACAAGCATCTTTGGTAAAGTATTCTTGTATCAATTTAATATTACAGTCTTCATCCATTATAGCGCAACTTACGTTTTCAGGAATTACCTCTATAAATTGTTCTTCAATTTTATATCCCAAAAGGGATTTTTCTATTATATCTTCAGGGACAAAACATTTTAACATAAATGTTATTTTCTCTTCTAACAATCTTTTTTTAAACGGAACAATATCATTTTTTTTGGGAAGACCTATCGGTGTTGTTGTTGCTGAATGCCTTGATCTTCCTCTCATTTTTTGTATACTTGTGGCATCTTAATATTCTTTATTGTCTCTTTATCAAACATTTTTTCATTAATATTTTTTTCAGTATGTAAAACGTTATAATTTTGATCGATAGAGGACAAATTTATTACGTCGTATGAAATTTCGTAACCAAAATCATCCTTAGTTAGGAAAACTGCTTCGTTCTCTAGAAATGCAGCTTCTTCTAATGTCAAAAATACTTCCTTCTCCGCGAGCAAAGCTTCATTTTCCTGCTGCATCGCATAATTCTCCAAGAGTAATGCTTCATTTTCTTGTTCAATTTCATCGTCCTCTGGTAAGAGAAGCTTCATTTTCTTGTTCAATTTCATCGTCCTTTGGGAGTATTATATTGTTTACTAACTCAACAGGTTCATTCATCAGAATGCGCCTTTTAACCTATTAAAAAGTATTTACATTGTAACTTATAATTTAATACCACCAGACATATTAATAATTCCATGTAAATTACAATAATGCTTACCTCCTCAAAGAAGTTGATAAATTTATAAAATTTAGTCGTTGATAATTCAGAGATTAAAGAATTAATTTGCATTAACTCCGTTTTCCCAATCTTCAGCTTTTGGCCTTGGAGCAACGTTTTTCTTTTTTTCTTTATCAGAAATTTTGACGATTGGAAGATTTGCATTTTTTTCGCAATTTTCAAAAACTCTTTGATTTTGCACGTAATATTCTTGCGTCCATCTTACAAGACATAATTCTTTGTCAGCTAAAGAAATATCTAAATGTTCCCTGGCCGCAAAAATGTGTCTAGAAATTAAATTGTTTTTTGTAATTAGACAATAGTAGTGTAATTTATTAATTGATAAAAACTTATTGTATGGTGAAATTATAATTTTGTTCTATTTTATTTTTTATGCAATTACAAAAAAATGAATATAATATACCTGCAAGGCAGACCCATTGATAAATAATCATTGCAGGTACTAATTCTCGTAGGTTTTTGCGCGCTGAACACGAATCTGATATCCAAAATGGTCTATCACGTCAGGATTTTGAGTAATTCAAGGTCAAATGTCCCAAAAATGGTTATTCTGGTCACTTTTAGGAATTTTTTCTGGAAAAATAACATTTTTTCTTTTATTTTCGAAATTGTATTCTCAGCTTTAAAACTCATTTTTGAAAATGAATATACGATTATTTTTAAAGAAGTTATGAACATTTGAATTTATAACATTGCGTCATTTCTTAAGGCCAGGTCCAAGTCGAGTCAGCTGTTCTTTTGAAGTTTCAATGGAACAGCTGACACGACTTGGACCTGGCCTTACGATCATAAACTCTTAAACGTCAGACTTTTTTTGTTGAAATGATTGAGACGGAATAATTTATTATTAAGAGAAATATATTAAAATAAATAAATGATCAAAGTTATTAAAATTATTCCTCACCCAGCGCGACCGGGTTCAGAGTTGCTGGGGCTCTATTTGACAAAATAAAATAAAATAAAGATTTAATTGCACGCGGACGCCAGTTAATTTATTAATTAAAATTAACAAAAGACTTAGATCACAGGGAGGGAAGTTGGTGAACCCAAATACAAAATACAAAAATAAAATATTAAGCGACTTCCAGGAATATTGAGTTTATTACAAAGATAAAATAAAAGTACATTAATCACTTACTTGTGTGTGATCAAATATGATCAAATATCGACTCTTTCCAATTTTGTTCAACAATATATAATTTGGTTAATGTCGATCTTTAAATTCAATATAATTCCAATATTCGATCGGTCAAACAACTCAATACAATTTCTTATAATTTAACAAACAAGGAGATATACTCCAGCACACTAGACGTACGGACAAAGAGTGAGGAACGGACCCGACGATTTTCGGCAATGCGCCAATATATTGAACTATTGGCGCTTAGATCGATGTAAGGTCACAGGGGCGAGTTATTGACCTTTTTTTCCCTAACCCTTATCCTAAGATATTTGATCATTTATTTCTCAAAATAATGTCAAGAAATATTTTCCCGTCACATGATATATTTGTCATGTTCTGTATTTAAGGGTTTTTGGGGTCGCTGATTACGAATCCGAAGTCTGTTTTTCAAAATTTTAAATAGCGGATGACTTTTTTAAAAAAACTATCTTAATTCGCCTGAAAATCGTTACTTGGGGGTTTTTGGGGTCGCTGATTACGAATCCAGAGTCGGTTTTCAAAATTTTAAATGGCGGATCCAACGGGCAACGGAGATTGTCCGCTATCCGGCTAAGTCCCTGGATAACGGCTTTGATGCCGTCATGGCAGACCCACGTAGGAAACGTGTTACGATGCAGGGACTATAAACCCCATTATCAGCGGTACAAGAATTTAAAAAACTGACCATAGTTAAATCAATATGAAAATAAAGTCATGACGAAAATCGCATTTCTACAAAAAAAAGTCGAAGTCCGTTGTTTAAGAGTTAATGGTCAAAATGACTCAATGTTATAAATTCAAATGTTCACAACTTTTTTAAAAATAATCGTAAATTAATTTTCAAGAATGGGGTTTGAAGCTGAGAATACGAAGTATATGATAGCGCTTTCAAAAATAAAGGAAAAAATTTTTTTTTTCTCAAAAAATTCCTAAAAGTGGCCAAAATAGCCATTTTTGGACATTTGACCTTGAATTACCCAAAATCCTGACGTGATAAACCATTTTCAATATCAGATTCATGTTCAGCGCGCAAAAACCTACGAGAATTAGTACCACAGGTTCTTGTAACTAAAAAAAGTTCAAGTTTCGCAGGCCTGTGTTATTTTTAATATATTTCCATATTACTTTATGTTTACAGTAACCTTACAGTAATCACACGGGAAGCTTACAACAACCTTATCGTCTAAGCTTACCACAACCATACAATGTAAACTTACCACCCACGACCTTACTGTGTAAGCTTACCTTAGCTTTACTGCACTGAAAAAAGTTGGTGAACAGAGTTGTTTTCAGCATAGAACTGTTACGTAAAATAAAAGCAAGTCCTTCACTTTCACTTTTGTGTGAATCTTTCGTCTTTTTGAGCGAACGAATTGACTTTGCGTGATGCGACTTTTTGCCTACAGGTGTCAGTTGGGTGAACGAGTCACTCAAGATTGGCGGACATTTAGGACTTGAACTAAAGTGGCGCCGCTGATCAATGAGTGTCTTAACTGTAACGCCAAACCTTTTTCAGTGTGTGTAAGCTTACTGTAAGGCGGAAGTTTTAAGATGACATCAAGTTTATTGCAGGCTTACACGGTAATCTTACAAACCCTACAGATATCCTTATAGTAACCTCACAGCAAGAAGTTGTGCTATGTGGGTATTATTCTTCAATTTAGAAAAAATGAATTATAAAATTAGATAATTAATTTAAAAATTTCCGCCTGTTTATGTAGGCTGTGACACAAGCAGACGACGTATTTTTGGAAAATTCTCTTTTCTCATATACATAATATATATATTATCATAAAGTTGAGGTTACTGAGATCCACATCTCGTAAAAGTAAAGGATTTCAATAATTTTTATTAAGAAAAAAAATACTCACTTATTTATTACCTGCTTTTTCTTATAATATGCATTTTTAATTTGACTGGCGAAATAATTTAGTTTTCTCAAGAAGGCTAGAGACAGGAGGTCCAACTAGGGTAGTAGGGGTATGGGAATACTGAGTTACAGAACCGTCCCGTAGCAGGCATGTCCTTTAAAAATCATATAGGTCGCAGTGGACTTCTGCGCATACTAACACTTATGCACAAACATGTGTAATAAGAAACACACGAATGCATGGCGAATGCAAGCAGAATCAGCTGTCAAAATACAGTATAAATGTTTATGTTAAAAATATTGTTCTTATTAAATAAGTGTTTCAATTAAGACACAAAAAATGAGTTAAATTTATATTAGTAAAAAGATTTTGTTTTTGCTCTTCTTTTTTTGCCTCATTATATATGGTGGTATGCTTTTTGCATATTATGTGGGTCCGTGTGATGCAATAATAATTGATTACAGTTTTTGTTAAGCTATGTTTGTGTTCATTGCAACCGACAAAAGTTATCGTCTCTGAAAGAAGATTTTGAACGATATTTTGAAATGTATAGTAGTTCAATTGTTCTTCTTGAACTTCTTGCAGAATGGCGTGCTCTAGCGAACACAAGAGATTAAAAAGATTTGACAGAAGGAAAAACCAGTCAGATTAAAAAATGTGGTTTTCCGAAAAACACGTTTATAAATATTTTAAATCAATATCACTTTAAGTGATATATTTTGGGTATGTGAAAAATTGAAACAATAACATTATAAGCTATTATCAGACATATATATCTTAAAGTTGAAAAAAAATTTTTTATTGAAAAATATTTAAAAATGGCGATGCTGGAAAATTGTTTTTGATAACCTTTTTAAATTATGTTTAATGCTTAGGAGACTTCTCGGAATACGAAATAAAACATTTTTACTGGTATAAAACATTTTTTTTCTTATTGTAGAAGGCTCAATGTATTTTTTAATCAATATAAAATAAAAATTATTTTTTTGTAAAATCTAGAGTGGTCTATAACCCCTTAAATTTTCAAACATTTATTTATTGGAAATAATACTCACATCGAAAGCCTTGTTAACATGCATTTTTTGATAAAATTTAGGATCCAAATGATCCGGAGTGATCTTATGTGCGATTTTCAATCCTAAACTTTTGGCACCACCGTCGCTTTCAATAATAGCACGAAAGTGCTTCTTTTTGAAGATACCATCTGGAGTCTATGAAGAAAAATATAGGATAAATATTTTGTCATTATTGTACGGTATAAATGAATTTACATTAATTTTATTACCATTACTTCTTCAATGCCCATCAAAACATTTCGCAAATTTTTAACTAAATGAGAGAAATCGGAGACGAACCACAATTGACGCTTTTCTGAAGCGTCATCAGTTTCATCATCAGTTTCATCATCGGATTCGTTAATAGAATAGATGTGGTTGCAGCTTGTATCTAAGTCTTTTAGTCCAAAATGCTTCCACATTCCACGGTTCTATGTAGCCCCATCTGAGGTGACAACATCTACATAGAAACCGTGGTTCTCGAGCAAAACTATACATTCCGATATAAGGTGACTAAGAACTTCCCCGTTCGCTGCTCCTTTACTAAGAAAGGCAGCTACATTCTGCACCCACTTCCCTCGAAAAGGTTGAAAGAGGAACACTAAGGCATGATCTGCTTGCTCCTTTTTTTGATTCTCCGGGGTATAAGCTCCTAAATCAGTGAAGCCCAAAACGGATATATTTTCACTGTAAAAAGAAACGCCTTTACTTATTTGGATTTCATCGAGGACCAGTACTCCTAAATAGAAAAATTAAAATCACAGACACAGTATAAATTAAATTTCTTTAATAGGGTGGCGACTTTGTTTCAAAATTTGAAATGACTGCGGTCATTACCCAGTTCTTCTCGATCAAATTTGCATCATCAGATCTTTGAATTGATAAGAAATTTTTTTTATTTTCTAAACGACTTAACCAGAAACTTTATTTTGCTTGAATTTTAAAACTAACTGTTACGTATGAATTTCGTAACTTCTTATTAATAAATTATTAACATTATTAATAATTCATTAATACAATACTTGAAAAAGAGGACACATTATGCAACACAAACAAATAACACTTTATAAACATTATAAGAAATGCCTTTAGAATCTCTTAGAGATGTCCAAATAACTATATATTAAATATTAACTTTCAATTAATAACCTAAATTTTAAAGAAGACCTATTTAAAATTCATGATAAAATTGAGAAACTAAGTGAACTAATTTAATTCAAGAAACAAAGGATGGCGCAATAAACATTGCTGCATCCAAGGTATGTCCATTCAAACTGAACTGGAACACTACCCCAATATTGCAAGGTTGCAATAAAAAAAACATTGACAAGAATAAATTTGTTAAATAAAGATTCTTTTCCCCACCAAAAGTCAACTTAATAAAATCAGTTGACACACGAAGATCGAGGTCTTTCAAGTGTGGTCTCCGAGTGAGACAGGTGAAACAACCCGTTAGACCAGGGTTGTTTAGTCTTGGGTCAGTAGTTGTGAGTAGAGGAGATTGAGAGTGAGCTGAGTGTGGAGCTTGGAGTTTTTGAGAGTTTTGAGTTGGAGTTTAAGTCTCTGAGTTGAGAGACTTTTAGAAACAAACCTTTGGTTCGAGGTTGTTTCTGTTTTGAGTTTATTACTGAGTTTTAATTCGAGTTGTGATTTTTGAAGTGAGATTTTTTAAAGAGTATTAGAGTTTTGAGTATTTTAAAGAGATAAAGATTTATTTATTTTAAAGAGTATTTTAAAGAGATATTGAATAATTGTGGTTTTGAAAAAGAGAATTTAATTGTGAATTTGATTTAAAAGATACACGAATGAGTTTTTGAGAATCACTTAGTTTTGAAATTGAGAGTGAAAATTAAATAGTAAATGAGAAAATAAAGTTTATAGCATATGCTGAGTTTTGAGATTGTTTTAATAATTGTTTGAAAAAAGAGAATATAATATAACTAAAACAAATTGAAGAGTTAATTAAATACTTAAATTGAGATACGTCGATTATTTTGAAGGATATCAATCTGAGGAAATTCCAGAGGTAAATATACGTAAGAGTTCAGAGACTCTTAACATAACACACACAACATTATTACACGTACATTTATTCACACGTAAATTGTATTAGAATACAGAATACTGTAATATTGTATTATTTGAGTTGTTACACAATATATATTTATATATAACTATTTAAATATTTGTTTATTCTTTTATTTCAAATATTCCTAACCAATTGTTCTGATTAATATGGGATCTCAACCAACTCACTGAATAATAGTGAGGTAAGGAACGTGTGTTAAGGTACCTAGGTCTTTTAGAGTTTTAGAAAATATCAATCTTTGATTGATATTGAATAATTTTCTAATTTTCAAAATTCATCTTTAACACTAACCAAAAAATTTCTATTCTTACAAATAAATTTTTAAATTTTGTTTTTTTTCAGATTTCTCGCGTTCAATTCGCCACCCTGCGTATTATATAAAAAATTATATGTAACCTCTCCTATCTTCTGCTTTCCTTGCATCGCTTTTCTTTTTCAACATTGTAAAAACTGATTGATCGAATCCATAACGCGGTTTTAAGTTTTTTAAATAAGTTCTCAAAGTCGTGAGTGTCGGAAGTGGTAAAATCTTGTGATTTCTCAGATGAATGTATGCCTTCCGACTTTTTATACTTAACAGTACACATTCTAAAATCCATTCACGTGTATAACACATTCCTTTTTTATTATCCAGTTAACCATATTTAACAATTGTTTTAATAATTTCCTGTTGTGATTCAGGCAACTCTTTTATATCATTATCCAACGAGTTTTTATTTATTGAAGAGCAACGGGACATCAAATCATCAATTTGATCTTGCATACTCTCAATCTATAACAAAAATGAGAAAAAATTTAGATATTAAATATAAATAACTTTTGCATAAAGAAAAAAGTTTTACCCAAGAATCATATGTAATGTTTACCTTTTTAATAGCTCGCCTTAATTTTTGTATGTTATTTTTGCTCTCATTTTTCTGATTTTTATTTTGTTTAAGCAAATGGTTGGCAATACCCAATTCCTTACGTTTTTCTCGCTCGACTACTATTTTACAGTCTTTACATTTTTCACTTTTATAGAAAGGCTTTCGAATAAAAAATCCATTTTTACACATTCCGTGTAGAGCTCTTTCACAAAAATGTAAGGAAACTATTTTTATCATGCCCAAGCGCAATTCTTCTAAACATGACACTTTATTCAGAACGGGAAATTTTGCTGTGTGATTGTGAGCCATAATCTAAATAAATATTCATAAATTGTACAAAATGATAGATACAAGCGATTACATGTGAAATTAAGTCAATATTTTTAATTTAGCTAATTATTAGCAAATTAATATTTCACACATTTGAAATCGATTTCTTTTAAAATTTCTTCATTTATGCATACTCAAAAATATTACTCTACTGCAAAATTTTTTTAAATGAGCGTGATGAAAAATGACATTATTGACATTTAATTACACATGGAATACGTTTATTTATACATATTTAAGGGTCACATAAGAAAATTCAGTCAAATCCTTTTATTTTGACAGTCGACTATTTTATTATACTTATTTTGTCGACTTTTCATCTTAAATAATATCTAACTTTATAATATATTTATACGTACTTCAACAGTCATGTCTTCTGCTTTCACAAAAATGCTGCGTGTAACAATGCCTTGAAGATCTCCTGCATAAACAAATAATACTCCTTCAGAATTCTGCATTCCCCAAAACTTAGGGAAGTCTTCAATATTTCGAGCATCTCAATCTTTTATCAAATCTTCTTTAGTATATTGCAACGGCAACGAAGAAGAGACTGTTTCTT
The DNA here is from genome assembly GCF_019393585.1 of Leptopilina boulardi. Lineage (NCBI taxonomy): Eukaryota > Metazoa > Arthropoda > Insecta > Hymenoptera > Figitidae > Leptopilina > Leptopilina boulardi. The sequence goes on from NW_026137909.1 coordinate 3,376,445, forward strand.
CAAAAGTGCTCTCAGAAGTAAATAGATTTGTTGAATTATCAACTTTACCATCCAAGAGTGGTAAAGTCATAACATGGTTTAGAATATTTACTCTTCGAGTGGACCTTGGACACAAATCTTGTTTTACACTTTTATTTTCCTTCTTATTAGTGAAGCTCAGTGCTTCGCCAGAATCTTTACAGCCCGCCTTTAAAAAATTTTCAACACAAATTACTAAGTGTAATATTCTTGAAACCATATATTACACTTATTTAAAATGAATTTATAATTTTCATTTCCAATTGCAAATTTATTACAGGATAACTGCACCAGTAAACGAGAGTACACTAATTGTAGAAAATTATAATTTTATTTTTTATATGAATTGTATATTATAGAATATTTAAAATATTTAAAAACAAAAATAACTTCTAAATAATCCTTACATTTTTAATTTCATATACTTACATAATGAAATTTTACATCAAAGGTATCTGATAATTCCATGTTTTTTTACTTTTTATTTCTTTATTACATTATTATTCATGGTACTGTCGATTATTCAAACAAAAAAAAATAAATATAAAATAGGTTAAGTGATTGATTATTATAAACATCAAACAAAGATGCAACGCAAATGTTTCAAAAGTTTTATAGGTTATTTTTTACTTAAAATTAAAAAACTTATATTTCAAGTTTATAACATGTTTCAAATAATCTGCAGAAAATTTTTTTTTTCAACCTATACTACTTATCGAAAAATGTACAATATGTTATTTTTATTATATTACTATTTTTTAAAGGATAAAATGTTAAAAATGTCATGTAGCCTCGACAATTAAATCCAAACGTCGAGAAATTTCATTAAATACATTTAAATTAATTTTTTATCTAACACACTACTTCAATTTATTCCATAAAAAAATAGAAATAATAAAAACTATTATTTCTTCGTTCAAATATACGAAATTTAAGTTTTGAAGTACATTATTTACTGCCTAGAAAAAAATGTCAAAGTCTGGATGTTGTCTAAAATCAACAACAATAATTATGTTACAGTTATCCTAACGCGTCTATTTTTTCTAATAAAAATGCTTTTCAGTGCACTTTGTTTATTTTCTTATTAATAATGGTAATTTAGATTTTTTAATAAAACCTGCTGCATAATTATATCGCAGCTTTTAACGTGTGTTTTTAATAATATTGCATTGAACTAACCTTAAAAATGGATGGAATACTGTCTTCCTTCAGTCTTAATAATTTTCGTGGTAAAACAACATCTTTTCCATCTTTTAATACTTCTATTAAGTTATCGTGAAAACAACTGCTAGGAAAGTGTATGTTACAAAGAAATAAATGTTTATTTTTGCTAATCGCTTTATTTAAATGACGTTCAATACTCTGTAACCATTTCCTTTTTAAATCCTAAAATATTACATTTATATCAATATTTAAATTTGAAGAATAATAATAAAAACAAAAGACCGCTTATGTAATAAATAATACGCATATATAATGTATAAAGTATACGTACCTCATCATTTGGGAATTGGAAAAACTGACGTCGATTTTCAGTGTCATTTTCATCAGTTTTATCATGGCAACTTTTTACACAACACTTTCTCGCCATTTTTTAAAAACTTTACGTTTTTAAAACTATTCATTAATATATATTATTCATTTTATTAACTACACTACTTTAAACTTAACCTTAAATTTCACTTGCCGGCGACGTGATAAACACGTGAAACACGGTTATAGAAAGATTCAATGTGTGAGTATGCGCAGAAGTCCACTGCGACCTATACAACTTTTAAAGGCAATGCCTCCTACAAGACGATTCTGTGACTCACCCCCTCTACCGTAGTTGGACCTCCTGTCTCTAGCCTTCTTGAGTTTTCTTAAGGAGGTTCATCCCAAAATCAATTTTCTACAGATTTTTTAAAAATTTTTAAGATGTATTATTGACATCACTTTACATGTGTTGTTCAAATTTTATTGAATTTTACCGTATCATTTTCAAGATAAAAATTTATAAAGTTTGAAGTTTTACATGGGAACAGTGAAAAAACATGAAAAATGACCATGTTTACATTAATTAAAAAAAACGGTTCTACAGATTTTTTTCAAAAACTAATATGTTTTAAATTATGAGTTTTAACAGTTTTTACAAAAATATGAAATTTTTTTACCGTTTGGTTGTGAAGTAAATGTTAATCAAAGTTAGCAACTTTTGAACTTATCCCATGTAAATAAGAGAAAGAAGAGGAGAAACGGCAAATTAACCTCTAAATTGGCCAGTGGAGCTCAACTTTTATGGACTATAGCTGTCAGTTTTAAACTTACGGAAAACCCCTAATAGAATGAGTACCGCTTGAAGGGATGAACCTCCTTAATTCGACACCCTATTGAAAATCCCTGTTCAAGAACTTGAACAAGAAAATTTACATGTTCAGCAGCTTAACTTGTACCTGTTCTGGTGAGAACATGTACAAGATCTTGTACAATTTCGGCACCAGAATTTGGAACAAGTTCTTGTATCAGAACTTGTACAAGATCGTGTACAAAAAATATGTTTAATATTTGTATATAGTAGCCTAGTAGTTTTACGTGCGAGATCTCCCTGTACAGGTATACCCACACGGACCCCATGGTCACGGAGTCAAGAGTTAATGCCTGACCAGTACCGATGACACAGAATTTCTTCCAGTCACCTGACAATTGACAATGAGACCGACCTAAGTCACGATTGCCACTCTTGGTGAGAGCCGGGACCTTTCCAATCCCTGGAAACTCTGCAGGTTTCCACCCGAGTTGAATTAATGCAACTCACACACCGAATGCGAAAGACGTGTGCACAACGTGCTAACGCACGCTAACCCCAAGCGATGTGGGCTGTAACCACTGCCACCACGAATCCATACCCAATGCCTGGCGGAGACTCGAAGGTCTCCTGGGCTCCAGACACGTCCCGTGGTACGATTCTACTCAGGTATAAGTACCACTTTCCAGTATCCGGGGAACCAGAGGCCATACTGGCGGTCGGTTACCGTTAAAATACGATAACATGCACCACACATATGCCAAGATCAACCGGAAGGTAGTGATTTTCGAAAAACTCGGAACTACTTCAGGTCATGGCAAGCGGCAACACGTGCCGAAGCCACTATCCTTTACCATTTTCCTATTGGAACATCACGATTGAACCATTCGGCATTTTAGGATGCTTATTGACCAATGTTACACAGGTTTGTTAATTGTTGGCAGCGGCGAGATTGATGCCAGAAAAACTCTGAAGCAAACCTCCTCAGACAATAACAGTTGCAAGTATACACCGAAAAAACAATATTCTAAAATTAAGTATTTCCCACTAACTTGAAGAATATCTCCCACTAAAATAGGTGCCAAGAATATATTCTAGATGTTAGAGGGGATTCACCTAGTGATCGAGTATAAGGTATTCTAATATTCAGTATAATCATTTGAGAGCTATAATGATGATAATATTCTTGAATGAAGAATAGAATATAGTAAATTTAAAAATAGAGTATTCTACTTATAAAAAATTGAAATATTGATATTTAATACGAAAATATACATTAAATAATTCTGGAAATAATGAAAAATATTTGGTGCAGATTAAAAAGATAATTTTTTACATTAAATTTTACATGATAAAATATGCTAAAGAGAAATATATGAGTTACCATCACCTCCTGTGCGAAGAAAGTAGGGGTTAAATGATACGTGTTCGTCATGTAACGCTAAAAACCACTAAAAAACAATTATATAATCTATAATACATTCTAAGGCACATTTTAACCTCTTCCATATTGACACTCGAAATAATATTTTTTTAATATTAATTTAACCCGAAACACTGAAAAAGTTTTACGCCGTACACGAGGACACCGGTATTTTCCAACTTGCTTCTGCGTTTTACGGTCGCGCAATCACACATGCGCATAACGCCTTTTCAAAGAATACTATATTCTAAGTTCTAAAATATATTCTTCTTTTAAGAATACCAACTATTATTGCAGATATAAGTGGGAGATATACTAAAAAATTTAGAATATTGTATACTTCATTTCAGAAATTTTTTTTTCGGTGTAATACAGACCACCGTCCTTTACCGTTACCATTACGGGAGTTCACTATCATCACCGTGGCTTTTGGGACGCATTCTCAATTATCCGACTCAGACGGATCGCATTGAGGACGGACGAACAAATATTTGACTTGCATGAACGCCTCTGCACTGCCAGCCCCTAGCTGGGACTCCGCTCTCGTTCCAGCAGGGGGTACCCTTTAGTCGCCTCTTACAACGCGCGGTAACCTTCAACGGCCCTATTCTCATGCCGGGGCCGCCACAGCGGAATATTTGTATACAAAAAAATGTTCGTGTTCTTGTACAGGTTCATTTATGTCTTCGTTTAGTAAAAATTAAAAACTTTAAAGGCTGCGCAGTAGTTTTCTTAGGAAGCTCTTGTACAGGGTTTTCAAAAGGGTAGTTTCATTATAACAGTGTATTATTTCTCTAGCACCGATGATATAGATCGGACGGTGAAGCACCTTGGCTTGCGATCACTGAGGTTAAGCACAGCTGAGTACGGTTAGTACTTAGATGGGTGACCGCCTCGGTGCTCGCTATAGCCCTGGTGTTTTCACTGTGATCGAGATATATCAAGCGGGAGGTTTGACGCCGAGGATGTGTTTGTACATTTATGATGATTATTATCCAAATATACATTCACAACTCGACTGTCAATAAACCGGCTGTGCTCGGGAGAGGTTTTCTGTAGTTTTCCTCTCCTCTGGCCAAAAGTCCAGGCAAATGCGAGTGCTTCTAATAAAAGTCGGTCTACAGCCGCAATTTTAAGAGTTTGTTACGTTCAAAGAGTTAAATAAAAGTTGTGAGTAAATTGTAAAGACCCCTAAGGGGTATACAATGAAATCAATTTAATTAATTATTATTTCTCTAGCGGGCGAAATAATTCAGTTTTTTTTATCGCTGTGTCAATTTATCACGCTAACGGGAGGAATAGTGGAGATAGACTATTAAGCCCGCTAGCGGGAGGAATGCAAGATTTTGGCTATTTAGCCCTCTTATTTTAAAAAGCCACCAAAATGAGAACTATTTAGTTTGCAGTAAATATATAAAATTTTTTTTTATGTTTCTTATTTATTTTTTCTAGAATAATAAAATATATTTTATTATATAAAATATATATTAAGTGCAATTAAAAATAAGGCAATCGTTAACATATTTAAATATATTAATGTGATTTAATACTGTTACGACAGGGAAGGTGAAGTTCAGGAATTTTAATTTATTTAATTTTAAGAAGATATTTTATTTAATACCTCTGTGGATCCTTACTCATTCAAAGGGAAAACCAACCCACACCGTGGAATAAAACAATTTTTTTTTTTTTTTTTTTTTTTTTTTTTTTTTTTTTTTTTTTTTTTTTTTTTTTTTTTTTTTTTTTTTTTTTTTTTCTAAATGGGCATCAATGATATAGACATTTATGTGGCAATTTCTGGGAGAGTCCCAAGTCTATCAACAACATTCTGATTTATCCCCTTTGTCAACTCGAGCATATCCTTTTGGAGGATTTCATGTTTCCCACCTGCATAGGTAACTGCAGCTGCTCGAACATCCAACTTCCTCTTATTATCTATAAACTCCTTAACCTTGCTTAGGAAGGATGTCATTTCTGTGTTCCTATTTGTAACTAGGAACTGCATGCTGGGGTTGTTGATTGATGCAATATACTTTGCTGCTGCAACATAGAAAGGGAAGTTTCGGCTATGAATAGGCTTTGTTTCCTCATGATCCCTCAAGAGTTTCACAAAACTCCTATCCTCTACAGGGAAGCTTTGGAGGTAAGCAAAGGCTCGAGACATAGCAGAAACCTCCGGCCCACTGAGTTCTGCAAATGAGAGGATTTCCTTGTTATGCTCGAAGATGTGGGTAGTAATCAACCAAATGTGGCTCATCTCTGCCCATTGGAGTAGTCCGAGAATCTTCATAAAATATGTTGAATACTTATTTGATCGTTGTGATGCTAAAGATCTATAGATGTTAAAGATCACCCGTCTAACGTTGGCATTACAGGTCATAAAAACATAGAGTCCAGTGCAAGCTGCTTGAGCAGGAATATCTAAGTCCTTCTCTGGGAATTTTACTCCACATGTAGGGCCCATAGCTCTCCATCTATTCTGAAACCAGCCAGTCCTGTTATTATCGTTGATGTTCTTCCCAATGACAATGAATATAGTCAGTGATACCACTACAACCCAATCACATAGATCATCCAAGTATGGGGTCTTATAAAGCTTCTTGAATGCCTCGACAGCAGGATCCGATGTTATTCTGAGTTCTTCGAAATCTCTGAAGGTGTGAATCACCAAGGATCGATGTGTGATCAACAACTCTGCTCTTAAACCACTCTGGTTGATAGTCCCAGAATCTACATATGACCCTAGCATAGTCATAAACGCTTCAAAGAGTCTAGAATAATCAGGGCTTCTCTCCGTTGCATAATCACTATTGTAGAATTCAGTTAGCCCTAACATCATCAATCTCGCTCTAATTTCCTTTGTCATTATGGTTCCTGCTTTCATCATGTAAAACTTGATCTCGGGAGCATATTCTTGAGGGAATCTCACTTCTGGCAAGACTAATTTCGATAAGTTTCCGACCAAGTTGGCATTTGACACTGCTGTTCTATTAGCCTCATGGAAAAACTTATGATGCTCAGATGGCATATATGAGACTTCATTTTCTCTCCTGATGGTGAGAGGAGGTGCTTGAGCATCGTCTGCCATGATCAATATGACTGTTCTTATATAGGGAAGACAAATCAGGATACTTTGTAGCAATATACACCTGTTTAAATACAATTAGGGAATTATGATTAATTGATATTATTCATAAAAACTTGACTTCGAATAAAACAATTTAATTTTAATTACTGCCTTTATTTATAACAATTTCCATTTCTCCGAATAATCTATTGAAAATAGTAAATATTTTTACTTACTATACCAATAAGAGTACAGCAATAGATGTCGATATCCTTGAAGAAGATTCTGTATTTTATTATTTTAATTTTTATAAAAGTACCGGAACTTATTAGATCACGGGCAAAATTAAGAAAACGCAAAGAGGACCGACCACGAATGAAGCTGGAGTCCGCAACGTTTTAAAAAACGAAAAATGTAAAAAATTAACTTTTCGCAATTACAACCGCTTAAAATACACTTTACTATAACAAAAACAAAATGTTAAATCATGAACCCCCAAATAAACCGGAATTTGGGGTAACTTGCCCCATGTCATCAGAAAAGTACCCTTAAATGGCCCAACTTTTCAAATTTTTTGGTTAAAATGGCTTCTCCTAACTATAAGACTAAAAGATATGTACACTAGAACCCCCCAGAGGGGGCGGAAAGCGTTCGTTTTGGGGTAAACTTGCCCCACGTCATCAGTAAAGTACCCTTAAATGGCCCAACTTTTCAAATTTTTTGGTTAAAATGGCTTCTCCTAACAATAAGACTAAAAGATATGTACACTAAAAACCCCCCAGAGGGGGCAGAAAGCGTTTGTTTTGAGGGTAACTTGCCCCACGTCATCAGTAAAGTACCCTTAAATGGCCCAATTTTTCAAATTTTTTGGTTAAAATGGCTTCTCCTAACTATAAGACTAAAAGATATGTACACTACAACCCCCCAGAGGGGGCGGAAAGCGTTCGTATTGGGGTTAACTTGCCCCACGTCATCAGTAAAGTACCCTTAAATGGCCCAACTTTTCAAATTTTTTGGTTAAAATGGCTTCTCCTAACCATAAGACTAAAAGATATGTACACTAGAACCCCCCCAATAGTTGGGGATGATAATAATCAGTAGCAGATATTAAAATCTTTGACCCGGTCACAAAAACTGAAACACTTCCGTAGAGTTTTCAAGATTAAGTAAATAAAATTTTGATATAGTATTGACAACAATCAGTCCTTTTTGGCCTAATAAATTAATTAAAAAACTTCTGTTTGCAATATATTCAATCAGCCCTTTTCAGGGCTAAAAAATAACATAATTTTTTTCTTGAAATATATACATTGAAATTCAGTTTGAATGAGTGGAATAAAACACGTACCAAAGATAAAAGTAGGGATTAATATAGAGTAAATTAACACTTTATTGAATAATTGTAAATTGGCTTTAAATACATGAAAACTTGAGAAAAATAACTTTAGACTGAAATTGACCTGAGGCGAACCGTACAATGTGCATACCGCAGGACCGAATTTGTACGACTACCCCCAAAATGCCGGTAGGTACTGCAAGTACCTGGCTTTTCCCTTTCCCTTAAATTTTGCTTTAACTTATTTCCTAAATCTGAAAATACAAAATTATCGTTGTAATTTCAACACTCTCCCTTAACGATAATCCTATAGCAAACTGTAAATTTGTAAAATTGAAAATTTAAACTATACGTCTGAAAACTGAACAAATTACTGAAATATCTTGAAAACTTCAATTATAAAAAATTAAGTTTAAATTGAATATAAATGCACTGAAAAATAACATATGAACTTATTGTCCTCTAAAATATTTTTATCTTCTTGAGTAGTGGTACAACGTTTTCTCCCTCGACCGCTCTTATTTGCATATTCACATGTCTGTTTGTACCTGTCGACCGTGTATTTTGCACCATTTTTTGAAACACCAACTTTCTCAGCTATTTCGGCAAAAGAAAATCCCTCACTACGTAGGGTACATATTTTTACCCTTAAATCATAATTTATTTCTATTTTTGGCATTTTTTTATTTAAAATAAAACTTTCAAATGTGAAGTTTGAACAAGTACTGCCTAATTTATCAATAAATTCTGTAAACTTTTGTTTGCAAAAGCTAAGATCTTAAAGATTATGTTGTAGGAGTTACAAATTTTTCCTTGCATTTTCCTAGATTATGCAGGGAATCAAAAACTGGGTACGAAATTGGGAAAATTAGACGTTTTTTTTCGAAATCTTTCCAGTGTTATAATCGCTCCAGAAATTCGAAAAAAAATTCTAGGTATATATTCAGAAGCAGAATTTTATCAGCTTTCAGGTGATCTAAGTTTCAAGTCTCTAGCTTTTCTCAAACTTAAAATATCTTAATTTAGGTGCGACATCAACATTTCATTCCGCGCACGTCAATCGTACCGACAATTTCCGACGGTAGTGTATTTTGTAAAATTGTTACTATATTTTTGCTCTGCTACATAATTTGCACGTATATTTTTCTTTTATTATTGGCATTGTCATTTTAATTCTTTTTTGTGTTCTTTCTTCAGTGTCAGATGATGCATCACCGTTTCTAATACAAGAGAGATGTACAGGTTGAAAGCAACGATTACATGTATAATGTTGGTTTTTTTTGTTATCTTTCAAGCAGTACCCACATTTTAATGCTTTTGGTTTAAAACTCGATAATATATCTAGAGCTAAAATTTTCCTGTAGTCGTTGGGATCAATTTTTTCGTCCATTTCAACGTTTCTGGCAATTGCGTCCATTATATACATCATGTAAATACCGCAATGATATGTATCATAAATATCTTGATAAGGTCTTTTTCCATGAAAATCGCCAATGGTCCATGTAATATTATTTAATTTAGCGAATTGTGATTCCGGTTTACAGTTTTTTATAAAGTTCGTAAATTCTTTTCGAACCCTTTCATGATCTGAACTGTTAAATAAGGGGTCAACTAAAATTAGACGTTTCTCTTCAATATTGGAAATTAATAGACGCCAATGTACTTGAAATACGTAAGGCATAAAAATAATATTCCGTATTGGTGTAGTCTTACTATATAATGATATTTGATTGACTTTTCTTCGCAATTCATTGTAATCTCCAATAGCTGTCCTTGTATCATCAGTTGGTAAATACGTGATATTTTGATTCCATTTTTCCCATCTAAATATTGCATAAGCATCTATAATTTGTCCGTTAACTAAATTGTTTTCTATTGCTAAACTTTGAAATTGTTTACATGTAATGTGTATCTCCGAACATGACGAAAACATCTCATTTGGAACCAAGCACTTTCCAATTTTGATGAAACTTGATTTTGATGTAGAGTAATATTCCACATTTCTAAGATAATCGTTCAAAAATGTATCATTGTCTGAATAATTATGTCTTATTTCTAGGCAATTACTTTCTTCGTATTTTTCTACATTATTAATTTTAGAACTATCATTTTCATTTTGTTGTAAATGATGATAAGAGTCAATCGTATTTTTTTTTTGACAACTTGTGTTATTAATATAAGGAAGCGCGATTATCATTGAATTATCATCGTGTGGAAAATTATCAATATTACCTTCTTCATCATTAGTCTTTAACACCTCTTGTTCTGTATCATTGTGGAACCTTTTTATTCTCTTGGCTCTTACACTATTTTGTTCACTTTTTATTGAATTTTTTTTAACTTGTGTTTTAGGAATCAATGTTTTTTTCTGATTATCATTTACTTGACAAAATTTTTTCTCTTCAAGAACTTTTTCTACAGTGCGGCGAATAACCGATCCTTCTAAATATGTTTTTTTAGATCGTCCTTCATTTTGTCCTCGTTTCCAAACGTCTCTAACAAAATGTTCTGAATCTGTTGTAGGATATTTTGATTTTGTCTTTCCTTTAATGTTCCTTTTGTCTTTAGCTGTAAAACCTAAATTTGCTTCAACAACTAAACGACCAGTATAATCTTTTAATCTTCTCACAGTCTGTCCAATGCTCATTTTCGTTTGTTTTTTTAATATATCGTACTTAATATTTTTATGATATGACTCTACGTAAGCATTACTTACACGCGAAATATTTGGATCAACTAAATTTAACATAAGACTACCACATATGGAAATAAACGGCATAAACTCTAGTGTTACATATTCTGCAAATTCTGGTGCATAATAGTCGTTAGTTACTTCCTCTATTATAACCTCTTCTGTTTGAAATTCTCTTTCCATTGTTACAAACTTCGTAAAATATTTTTTATAAAATTTTGATTGTACATATAGAGATTTATTCCTTTTATATAAGATCTCATATTGTTCGTCAGCTTCTAGTTGATTTTTTACTTCTTCAATAATGAGAACTTCGTCATTAATTTTTTCTAAATCTTCCATTTTTTCTGTCGTAGAAATGGCTGTAAGTTCTAATAATGATTGTTCTGCTTTTATTTGATCTTTTGTTAATAAAAGTCGTAACATATCGTCATATACAAAATCAACTTCTAAAAAGTTTCTTCCTAAGAGTATTAATCTAAAAATATCCACTAAAATGCTCTTTATATCTAAAAGATGAGAAAAATGTTTTTTAATTGTTTTTGAAACTCTACGGAGAGTATGAACTATGCATGATAATAATATTGTTTTCTCTGGAAAATGTTTTCCATCTTCTACGTATTCGTACGATGCGTTTAAATATGACAAAAAATCCATACCGTTTCATTCAATACTAATTGCATGCATTTCGGCCCACGACCAATCTACAACTATGGCATTAAAGAATGGCCATGAATATTTGTTAATTATCATAAAATGTTTATATTGTTTTAAAAATATACATATCGAATTGGTGTCAGCAGTTACTGTCAACATTTCCGCAGCAGGTATAACCGATACTACTGCTTTGTAAACAATGACATAATACATTATTTGACTACATTTTAAGCCCTTTGGTAATCTTGCAATTTTACCTGTGGCGTCCATGTGAGCAATCTTTGAACCTTTATCGTGTTTTATTATTTCTTGCTGTTCCACGGTGAACATAATAATTTTTAAGGGCCATTCAAGAATTCTAAAATATGGATCTGATAAACGACTTTCATTTATCCAAAATTGAGTGATGTCTGAAATGTCAGCACTATCTAATTTTTGTCGATTTTTTAAATTACCTTCTGAACTTATTTTCTGTAATGTTGACAAACTTGCTGAATGTTGAGGATTTCCATCATGCCAAATTTCTCTATCTATGTTGTTGACTATTTAGTTGATAATTTCTTGGTGTTCTGTAGGCCAAAATTTTTTTCAATTTTTCTCTATGTTTACCTCGAATTTGTTCGTATTTTGTATCATCTGTCTCATCATGTCTATCTGGCATTTCTTTATGACTCCTAATGGAAACATTGATAACTGCATCCGTTAAATTATAAGCTTCGAATTTGTAATGTTGAACATGCGTCATTTGGCACTTGCCGTAAAAAACAATAGTGTTTGCTGCTTTTTCATTGTGTCTATTGGAATAAAAGTTTAATGTACATGGACATTGATGATCTTCCATCAACATTAATTTACTCTTTGCTTTTAAATATTTTAAAGAAATTTCATTGTTATCATAATCTTTTATTATCTCTGCAGGAATTTCCAATTGACAAATTTCAATGTTATATTTAAGTCTTTTATTTTTTTCTTTTTGTGCATCTTCTCTTGATTTTTCTGAATCGCTTGTATCACTATCTTCACTATATATTGTAGAGTTATTCAGGTTTCTTTTTCTATTTTTCCTTATTTCACTTCAGTCCACTTTTTGCATCGTTTCATCAATCTGTTCAGAAACTATTTCTTCCTTTTTTAAAATTCTATCGTCTATCTATCGTCTATATTTCGGAAGAACTTCTTCACTCGATATAGGATATATTTCACTTTCGAATTTTTTTGATACTAAATTATTATTTTCCTCTTCTTCTGGTATTATTGGTTCAATTTCCATTAAATGGTTACTGAAATTGGAATGTTCATTCCGCTGGCCATTATTAATATTTTCAGAATTTTTTTTTATCTGTTTTAATTTCTCTCTTTCTCTTTCTTCTTGTAGAAACTGTTTATACCTTTCAGAGACACGCACTAAGTTTAGTAAAGAATTTTCTAAACTACCATCACTATCTTCAGAAAAATTCTTCCTTTCACTTAAGGACACGTTCAAATTTAAGTTTTGTTTTTTAAAAACTTTTTTTTTCTCGTTTTGTAATTTTTTATCACTTAACCTATTTTCTTCTGCACTTGATTCATTGTAACTAGAAATACTTATCACATCTATTGTATCTTCAGCATTGTCATCACAATCTTTACAATCGAATGTGTCATTAACTTCATTCTCATCATCATTATCATCATCGTGTTTCTCTTCATCATATTTTTCTCTTCTTTTCTTTGCCTCAGAAGCTTTAAAATCTTTTAATGTAATAATGTTTGCATTTTCTTCTTCACTGAAATTATATACCTTTATATCCTTTACAATGTCATCAGTGTTGTTATATGTTTTATCGTTTATTTGAGAAGAAGTAATTTTATTTGAATTAACTGTTTTTTCTAAAGTTGTTAAAGAAATGTTATTTTTTTGGTTAAGTTCCTTAATTTTCTCTTGAGCTTCACTATCATTTTTTGTGATAATAACTTCATTATTTTCATCATTACAATTGCGTACCATTTTCTTCTTGTTGGTATTTATTATTTCATTAGATGTTATATCAACATGTAAGTTTACATTTAATTTATTTGCTTCCTGAGTAACTGCAGAATTTGTAGTAGTTATTCCTTTTTCTTTCTTACTATATGTATCTACAAAACGCAAAACTTCAAAATGTCCACTATCCATTTTACCGGAAAATAAAATCATGATGCACTCATCTGAATTATCAAAATCAATAGTTCCCATAACTTTGTAAATATTGTATTCTTCCAAGAAAACAACTACTCTAACTCCGTACAAAATTGTAAATATAATTATCTCAAAGTCAGTTCCAAATCTACCTGATTGACTCATAAAATGAAAATAATCTGATTCTGATTTAAATTCAAAAATACCCGTTTCACTTACAAAAGAAGAATGCATACCAATGCACATATCTTTATAATCACTCCAATTGTCAACAACAAAATTAACAATTTCTTTTCTTATTATTTCATGTTTTTTTGTGTACCAAACATAGCGTAACTAAAACTACGAAATAAACAGTTACCATCTCTAATTATTTTTATTTTTTGCATCTTTTCTTTCTCAATTATTTGTTTTTCAAGTATTGCAGAATTAAAGTCATTTATTGATTGTTTTGTGGCTAATGTTAAATTGATAGAACAATCACTATCAGAATTTGGATCGCATGCAGAAGTAAAATCATATTTATTTTCTTTATTTCTTGTCAATACATTGTTATAATTATCAATACACTTTTTTGTACTTGACATTACTATTGCTTCGTTTACATAAACATTATCTACACTTAAATCTTGTTCATTTTGTAAATCATTAATTTTAAAACTATAATTTGCATCATTTGAATGTTCCAATTTTAAAGATTGATCAACAACATCAGCAATAGTAATATCTGGCACCTTATTTTCCAAACTTATATTACTAACCTTTTCTACTGTTGCTTTTGCTGCATTATATATTTCGTCCCAATTGTATTTAAAACTTACATCTTTTTTTTTCTCATTTAAAATTATTTTTACTGCAGTTTTGAAAGCTGAATCGTTTTTCCACATTGATTTGATTTTCCATTCCCTTTTTGAATTCGATGAACGTTTTAAATCGGAAGCGACCTTTGAGAAAAAAGAAATGTTAACATTCAATTTTTAAAAAAGTTAAATTAGATGTTAAAGATACTGATGAAAATTTATAATTAATAAATGACAAATATTTTTGATTCTTTAAGATCATGTGACTTTTATGATTTCACACGTAATGAAACTGAAACTGTCACCCAGTTATAAACTACAAGTAAATTTTTGAAAAAATTTATGTTGGTAATAACTTTTAATCAAATAAATGAAACAAATGAAAGCGTTTGATACTTCCTACGTAAATTACGCAAATCCTTAGGTTATAATTTAAAAACAAAAGAATGCAATTTAATAAAATTCAAACCACTCCATCAAACATTGCAAAGAATTATATGATTAATAATAATAAAATAATATTAATAAGAATATTTAATTATTTAATTATTAATAATAAAAACAATAATAATTAAAAATATTAATAACATTATAATTAATAGTAATAAATATTACAATTAATATTAACAACAATAAAAAAGAATCCTCTCTCATACAGAGATGAATTACATAAGTACAGTAAAAAAATGTAATTTATATAGAAAAAGAAAAACTTATTTGTTAAATTTTACATTAAACTAAATTAAATTATTTCATAAGAATTTAAAATCTATGCAAGAGAAAATACGTAATCATAAATTATAAAAAAAAATTAATCAACTACTCATACGAAGAACTACTCAAGCAAAAAAAAATGTTCTTAAAAAAAATAAATTTCATTACCTCATTTCACTTACATATAACTAACTATAAAAATTTCATTAAAAATGTTAATTGTTATTAAAAATCAATTTTTTACTTCATTTTTGACGTTAACTTTTTTAAAACAGTATTTATCAATTTTAATTTGTCACGACAAAATCGAAACCTTCTTGAATACACCTTATAGTCAAAGCGACAAATTCCCCAAGTAAAATTTGAATTAAAAAAGTTAATTGATATTAAAAATCACATTTTCAATTTCGTTTTCGACTTAAAATTTTTTTAATCAATATTTATCAGTTTTAATTTATCACGACAAAATCGAAACCAAATTAAATAAACCTAATACTCAAAGCGACAATATATAATGCAATTTATTGTTTCAAATTCATAGAATTCATACATTAGAGATCCTTATACGTAGCCGTAGATAATAAAAGGCAAATTAAAATACATTAGTAGCATATAAAGAGCAAGACAAAATAATATAAATAAAAATAGATAGGCAGATTCAGTCTTTCACTTAAGGGCGGATCGGGATCGCAATGCAGACACCACAAAACTTACAAACGATCGTAGTTTCTTTTTTTCTTTTGAGGTCATCAGGTCCACCCAAAAATGTCCGTCGGAGAAATTCAACTTGGTTTCTTTAAATGACTCATTTCTTAATCCCGTGTAAAAAGGGCATATCGCCATAATGTGAAACATTGTTTCCTCTTCTTTTAAATTACAAATCGAACAGATTTGAGTAGGATCAATTAAGAAATTTTCTTTTTTATACCTAATTCTGTGGCTTCTATTTGGGGCCAATCTGATCTGACTTACTACCCGAACTGTGGACATCTCCAATCCAGCATTCAAATACAAAGGAGTCTCTCCCCCGAATTTGTCGCTCAAAGATTAAAAATTAAAAACCAAAATTTTACTAAAAAATTCGATAAAGGCCTGAAAAATCGATATAGTTAAGAATAATTTTTTTAAATTCAATTTTTTTTTGGAAACTAAATTTTTTTTGAAAAATGACTTGCCTACCTTGTTACGGCAAAAAAACGGCAAATTTCTGTACAGAAGAATTTTGTGAATCTTTGTAAACAACGGAGTTAGAATGGGTGCTTCGCTAACTTTATGTAAACTTAGCAAAGCACCCTATTTTAAAAAAAATTGAAGAGCGACAAAATTTTTTTTTCACAACTAATTAGCGACTAAAAAGCGGCAAATTTTGGTCTATATAAGAGTTTTGGTTTTTGAAGTTGTTTCGCTAAGTTTATGTACGTACTAATTTGTTTAAAAATTACCGTAACTACGAAAAACTAGTATGGATCAATTAGAAAGGTACCCACGAGGAATTGAATTAAATTTTTAAATTTGAATTGATTTCACTAAAAATTTTATACGTAACATTTGGAGATTCAAATATTTTGCTTGATATTTAAAAAAGTAGATATTATTTTAGAAAAATTTTATTACTTCAAATTTTTTTTTAAATTTACGGTAATTTCAAGATTTATAAAGAGAAAAAAATGAAAGTACTATCAGGGTATCTTGCAGTCAGGGAAGTCATGGAAAAGTCAAGTAATGTAATTAAAAGTCAGGGAACTTTTTAAAATTTTTCCAAAAATGAATATTTTATGAATTTTTAAAATTAAAAAAATTAATATTTCGCTGCAAGAAAAAGTTTATAATGCTAATAAATAAAATGTTTTTCATTATCTTAAAATACTTTAAATTTGATATTTTTTATTTTTTTATATTAAATATTTATTAGAGAAAATTTGGAAAAAGGTTAAGAAAAAGTTAGAGAATTTCAGAGAATTTTTTTTGGTACTTCTTGCTGGACACCCTGACTATTCAAAAGGTATTTAAGGAAGTTAAGACCGCTGGACATCCTAGTATAGTTTGCATATATTTTCTAAAATATAAAATTGGATTTTAAAAATAATAATATATTTTCAAAAGTTTCAAAATTTAGTTTTAATTGGGTATAAACAAATATTATAATACATATTGCATTTTATTTCATAAGAAGATTTTTTTCTAAAAATAATATTTTGTTGATTTAAACGATTTTCTCATCAGAGAAACTATAAAGTATATTTAAAAAAATTTTAATATTTAAAAAAGTCTGGATATAGAACTTTATATTTTGAAATTCAACAATTTCATTCGTTTGAATATTGTATAAACTTGAATTGAATTTGTAAATTTCGAAACTGTTCTCACTTCTGAAAAAATTAATATTATACCACATAAAAGCATCCAATGTTTTACTTACCGTTTATTGTTCCTGATTTTTTATCTTTTGTAATTTGGTGATTTTCAAAATCCCATCCACAACTTTCTTTTGTAATATCAAATATTACATCAGAAAGCCAATCTTGCCACAAACCGGGTTTTAGGCGATAATAAACTCTGTTACAAATTTTTCCCTTTTCGTTACATGCATATAGTTTTTCAACAATAAATTTTTCGAATTCTTCCTTTACACCAAAAACTTTGAACTTGACAACATCTTTTTCAGTCACTGAATCTTGATCAGTAACATACTCTTCTTCAAATGTATTTTCCGTTTGTGACACGTTGTTAATTAAAGAGATTTTTTTATTATTTAAATTTATCTGATTTATAAAATCTTTCTTGAACATTTTAGAGTATAATGTTCTTGCTGAAATAATATTATTTAAGTCCTTCGACAATAATGTCCAGTCAGCATGGCTTTTCCCACATACTTGGCCATTATCGGAATAATTCCTCTTTCCGACGTAAAAAAACCTCAATAATTTCTATGTCCTCAATAATTTTTTTTCTACCACGACTACACATTTTCGAAACTATGCACCACTATTACTATTTTGAAAAAAAACGTAACAGGTATGGTAGTGAATACTCTCACAAATTGGAATATCTGCAAGGGGTTATATTAAAAGTGCGCATGCTTAAAAACTAACCTTCAATAGAAATAGGCGCGCTTATTTAAAACGTCATTGAAATTTTTTCATCAGAATTAATATTTTTTTAAGAAATTAAAAAATTTCAAAAAAATAATAATTTTTCAAAATTAAAAAAAATTTTAAATTGAAAAAAATTGAAAAAAATTTTAAACTTTAAAAAAATGAAAACAAATTTACTTGAAAAAATTTAAATTCCAAAAAACTAAAAAAAATTTTAAAGTGAAAATTTTAAAAATATTTTAAAATAAAGAAATTAAAAATTTGTTAAAATAAAGCACAAAATGATAAAAAGTTCGAAGTTTTTTTTTCTGTTTGAGTTTACCATCTATTTAGTGCTCATGTCTTCTGTATATAATTTTAAACTTCGCGCACTTTTCCAACACACTCTATCGAGACAAAGCATAAATACTACATAGATAGTATACTTGAATGGAAAAAAATTGTACTTATGATTATTCTGAGGATTTGGAGATTCGATAAAATAAAAATTCTAACTTTTGGCGTATCGATCAAATAGACATTGAAATAAACATTCGAATTTCTGAAAATTCGATTAAATGGATATTCTAACATTTAAATATTCAATTAAATAAACAATCGAACTTTTATAGATTCGAGGTTATTGTTCTTCAAATTTTTGACAATCGATTGAATAAATATTCTAATATTTGAAAATTCAAGTTTTCTTGAAAATCAAAGGTTATTAGACTTTTTTAAATTCGATTAAATAATTTTTCGAAGTTTTAAAAATTCGAGTTACACAATTCGAAATAAACAAAATTATAAAATGAAAAAAAATTTAAATAATTTTGGACGTTTATCCAGAAATGCAGACCTTCAGAAAAAAATTTATAATTGTAATATAAAAAATAGAATTATTATTATATTTTTTGAAAAAAAAATAATCAATTTTTAAGAAAAAATTGAATACTTTTAATTGAGAATTTTATTTGTTACAATACTTTCCATTAGAAAGCAATGGATCAAAAATTAAATAAATGAAATTTGAACAATTGAAATCAAGGTGGATTAAAATTAAGAGAATTATAAATTTTTCATCATTTTACAATAATAAACGTTTATAACCAATACAAATGTTCAACAAAAATTAGAATTGATTTAAATTTGAAGGAATTATAATTTAAATCAAATTTAATTCAAATTACACAAATTCAGATTATTTATGTCTCGGGTTCATAGAAGTAACATGGTCTCATTTTTGTTACATTTTAAAATGAGACCATGTAAAATGACAGACGTAGCGTCGTCAACAAGTCCAATTTTTGTTGCGTCTCTCATTTTGAGACTAGGTTTTTTAGTGTTAACTTTATTGGATATGAAATAAATGATTCAGTAAGACAGGTTGAAAAAAAATGTTTAAGGTTGTAATCAAAATAGTTCATTTCTGACTTATGAATATTATTCACAAGGTTTTCCTCGTTTACTTTAGAATAAATTATTCGAATTCACTATTTTCAGAAAACATTCTTTAATCCCTTTACTGTCAGCGACACATACGCTGTGTCGTGATCATCTTACACAAAATAAATTAAATTTTCTATTTAAATTATGAAATAAATTCTTTTATATAATTTTTCACACACTACAGATATCAATGATGTTTGGTTAATTAATAATTAAATAATTATTTTTAACTAATAAACAATTTAAAAACAAGTAAAAATTACGAAATTTTTTTTTAATTCAGAGACCCTAAAAACTCTCAAAATACTAAGTTTCATAAAAATTTGTCGACCAGAATTTGTTGGACATTTGGGGACAACAGTATCAATTTTTTATCTAACATTGAAGGGGTTAAAATTGTGTCAAAGGTGAATATTTATAAAATTCTTGAGTCCAATAAGGTAAAGAAAGTTTTGAGTCACAAATATTCTCAATATTCGAATTCACAAAAATTTCAAAGAGAAACTTGACTTGAATAAATGTTATATAGTTGAAAATTGAAATTAAATAGGTGGTAAATTAATGGAATAGGTAAAGAAAAAGATAAAATTTAAAGAAGCTAAATAATTAAATTAAGAATGAATAATAATTAATTATTCATTTTAATAAGAAATTTATCACAAAAGTATGTTTAAATAGAAATTCTAGTTAAACTGACAATAAACTCAACAAAAATTGTTTAACCAGATTTTCTAATACTTTTAACCAGAAAAATTAGTAAGGGCATATTTAACATTTTATGCTAGTTAGAATAACTAGAATTTTGGTAATTTATCCATACTTTTTTTAAGTGTGGTATGGGTTACCATAGCAACAACCAAAGGCTTAAAATACTTGTTAAAACCAAAAGTAATTATTACAGGTTGTAGAAAAAATCTAAAAATAACAATTCTTTCTAAAGTGTATCAACAATATTCCCGACATTTTACAGAACTCTTTCGCAAATGGCTGTAACCACTATATAATAGCCCTGAAAGTTCGTGTGAAATTCACATAATTTATTTTTTCAAATATATATATATGAGGCATTCCACGTCAATGGAAGACCCCCCCTGTCCAAAATTGGTTTTAACGTAAAAAGCTTTATTATAGCTTAAAATTTAGCTTATTTTGTCTACTTTTAAATGCAAAGTGGCGATTTTTAAAATTCAAAATGGCGGATCCAATATGGCCGCCAAAAAGAAAAAAAACGAAAAAAAAGTAATCAAAAACTCTTAAAACTTGTCACTTGGGGGTTTTCAGGGTCGCTGAATACGAATCTGATGTCAGTTTTCAAAAATTCAAAATGGCGGATCCAATATGGAGGACGATTTTGGAAAAATCTGCGATTTACTTGAATATGGCGGACTTGGAGTTAAAAATTAACTGAATTCGCTTGAAAATTGTTACTCGGGTGTTTTCGGGGTCGCTGAATACGAATCTGATGTCAGTTTTCAAAAATTCAAAATGGCGGATCCAATATGGCGGACATGAAAACTAAAAATTGGTTGAATTTTTTTGAAAATCGATACTCGGGGGTTTTTGGGGTCGCTGAATACGAATCTGATGTCAGTTTTCAAAAATTCAAAATGGCGGTTCCAATATGGCGGACATAAAGTTGAAAATTGACTGAATTCGCTTGAAAATCGTTACTCGGGGGTTTTCGGGGTCGCTAAATACGAATCCGACGTCAGTTTTTTAAATTTCAAAATGGCAGATCCAATATGGCGGACGAAAAAATAAAAAGTCAACGCATTCGCTTAAAACTCGTTACTCGGGGGTTTTCGGGGTCGCTGATTACGAATCTGATGTCAGTTTTTAACAAATCAAAATAGCGGATCCAATATGGCGGACATGAAGTTGAAAATTTACTGAATTCGCTTGAAAATCAGTACCGGGGGTTTTCGGGGTCGCTGATTACGAATCTGATGTCAGTTTTTAAAAAACATAATGGCGGATTCAATATGGTGGAGATGAAGTTGAAAATTGACTGAATTCGCTTGAAAATCGTTACTCGGGGGTTTTCAGGGTCGCTGAATAAAAAAATAAGAACAAAAAAATAAAAATTAATTTTTGAAAAACTGACATCAGATTCGTATTCAGCAACCCTGAAAACCCCCGAGTGTCAATTTTCAAAGAAATTCAGCCAATTTTTAATTTTTATGTCCACCATATTGGATCCGCCATTTTGAATTTTTGAAAACTGACATCAGATTCGTATTCAGCGACCCCAAAAACCCCCGAGTATCGATTTTCAAAAAAATTCAGCCAATTTTTAGTTTTCATGTCCGCCATATTGGATCCGCCATTTTGAATTTTTGAAAACTGACATCAGATTCGTATTCAGCGACCCCGAAAACCCTCGAGTAACAATTTTCAAGCGAATTCAGTTAATTTTTAATTTTTATGTCCTCCATATTGGATCCGCCATTTTGAATTTTTGAAAACTGACATCAGATTCGTATTCAGCGACCCCAAAAACCCCCGAGTATCGATTTTCAAAAAAATTCAACCAATTTTTAGTTTTCATGTCCGCCATATTGGATCCGCCATTTTGAATTTTTGAAAACTGACATCAGATTCGTATTCAGCGACCCCGAAAACCCCCGAGTAACGATTTTCAAGCGAATTCAGTCAATTTTCAACTTTATGTCCGCCATATTGGAACCGCCATTTTGAATTTTTGAAAACTGACATCAGATTCGTATTCAGCGACCCCAAAAACCCCCGAGTATCGATTTTCAAAAAAATTCAACCAATTTTTAGTTTTCATGTCCGCCATATTGGATCCGCCATTTTGAATTTTTGAAAACTGACATCAGATTCGTATTCAGCGACCCCGAAAACACCCGAGTAACAATTTTCAAGCGAATTCAGTTAATTTTTAACTCCAAGTCCGCCATATTCAAGTAAATCGCAGATTTTTCCAAAATCGTCCTCCATATTGGATCCGCCATTTTGAATTTTTGAAAACTGACATCAGATTCGTATTCAGCGACCCTGAAAACCCCCAAGTGACAAGTTTTAAGAGTTTTTGATTACTTTTTTTTCGTTTTTATTCTTTTTGGCGGCCATATTGGATCCGCCATTTTGAATTTTAAAAATCGCCACTTTGCATTTAAAAGTAGACAAAATAAGCTAAATTTTAAGCTATAATAAAGCTTTTTACGTTAAAACCAATTTTGGACAGGGGGGGTCTTCCATTGACGTGGAATGCCTCATATATATATTTTTTTTTATTTTTATATACCTGGAAATACCAAGAATATTTTGCAAAAAGTTTTAGAGTTGGCCTTATGATCCTTTTTTGTTTAAAAACTCTTTTTTCTATTCTTGTTTTTTTATTTTACAAAATAAAAAGTTTTTTGTCACCTAGCATCTTTCAATTTATCCATAGAGAATCAATATAAAATGGGATAAAAATTTTCCGACACATCACTTTCACAGAATTTTTTAAAAACGATTCGATTTCAATGTAATATGGTTTATTTTTTTCAGAAAATGATTCTCTACAAGATAATCGTTAGTATTTCCAAACAACGAAGTTTTGAACACCCAATGTAGTTCCATTTAAGAGCCCTAAATTAGCCCTAAATTCCTAAGTATTTTGTTTTTCATATAATTAAGTTTGAACTACTCTGGGGTAGTTTTTAAAGTTTATGCATTACTTTTGAACACCTAATGTAGTTCCTTTTAAGATCCCTAAATTAGCCCTAAATTCCTAAGTATTTTTTTTCATATAATTAAGTTTGAACTACTCTGGTGTAGTTTTTAAAGTTTATGCATTACTTTTGAACACCCAATGTAGTTCCATTTAAGATCCCTAAATTAGCCCTAAATTCCTAAGTATTTTTTTTCAAAAAATTGATTTTGAACTACTCTGGGGTAGTTTTTAAAGTTTATGCATTACTTTTGAACACCCAATGTAGTTCCATTTAAGAGCCCTAAATTAGCCCTAAATTCCTAAGTATTTTTTTTTTTAAATTAAGTTTGAATTACTTTGGGGTAGTTTTTAAAGTTGGTGTATCATTTTTGAATAACCAATCTAATTATATTTTAGAGCCCTAAATTCCTAAGTATTTATTTTTTCAAAAAATTGAGTTTGAACTACTCTGGGGTAGTTTTTAAAGTTTATGCATCACTTTTGAACACCCAATGTAGTTCCATTTAAGAGCCCTAAATTAGCCCTAAATTCCTAAGTATTTATTTTTTCATATAATTAAGTTTGAACTACTCTGGGGTTGTTTTTAAAGTTTATGCATTACTTTTGAAAACCCAATGTAGTTCCATTTAAGATCCCTAAATTAGCCCTAAATTCCTAAGTATTTATTTTTTCATATAATTAAGTTTGAACTACTCTGGGGTAGTTTTTAAAGTTTATGCATCACTTTTGCACACCTAATGTAGTTCCATTTAAAAGCCCTAAATTAGCCCTAAATTCATAACTTTTTCACTTGTAATACTAGAAAAAATTTCTTGAACGTTTTTTTCTCAGGAAATATTGAAGTTTAAGAAAAAAAAATTCAAATTTTTTAATTTATTTATGTAAAAAGATAAAATTTGTTTTTAATATTTAAACTTATTATCGGGCTCCGTTTAAGCTGAAAAAATTCATGAACGTTCCTTAATATGAGCCAAAGACATATTCCAAATTTGGCGAACACCTTATTTTTTGTTTTCGAGATATTAGGGGAGAGAGCCCCAAGATGGATATTTGATATAAAATTTTCGTATAAGTATATATCGCCTCATGAAGCTGAAGTACGCAACGTTTATGATAAACGATTTTTAAAGAAATAATTTTTTAAAATGAAAAATTCTATAATTTTTTGCCTAAAAAATATTTCTGGTAGTTTTCATTAATCAAAAAATTATTTAAAAAAATATTTTTTAGGCAAGAAATTGCAGAATTTTTTATTTTAAAAATTATTTCTTTAAAAGTCGTTTATAATAAACGATTTTTAAAGAAATAATTTTTTAAAATGAAAAATTCTATAATTTTTTGCCTAATAAATATTTCTGGTAGTTTTCATTAATCAAAAAATTATTTAAAAAGATATTTTTTAGGCAAGAAATTGCAGAATTTTTTATTTTAAAAATTATTTCTTTAAAAGTCGTTTATACGTTGCGTACTTCAGCTTCGTATCGCCTCGTGATTTTTTTTACTGATTTAGTTTATTTAGATGAAGTTTTTTATAAAAACACGGATCGGAAAGAATTATTTTTCTTCCTGTAATACATATCACGTGGATTTTACGTTTTGAAAAGTTTTGTAACAGTTTTTATTTCAGTTGGTAAAATTATCTAAATTTTTTATTTCGAATAGGTGCATATCGTAATAACCTCATATATTTATCGTATAATAGTATTCTAAAATGATTCCGTTGACACTGTGTTTGGAAATAATGTTTAATTGCCTCAAAAAAATGGGGTCATTGGTCCTCAGATGGACATCACACCTTAATTTTATTTATATTCAATGTTACAGTTTCTTAATAATGCTCTAAGCCTCATAATTAAATTTTTTCTTTTTCTACTTCGAAATTGTGTTGTTATCAATAGAGAATTGAAATCTGTCAGAGAGAAGTGCACCCAAAGTGAGTCAAAAATTGCGGACCCTGGTACGAATGTCCGAGTTGTGACTCAGACAATTCAGCTTAAAGATGGATTTATTGTTAATTTCTTTTAATTAATTATAAAATAACTAATCTCTTATTAAATAAATTATAAATTAAATAAATTGGATTGGATAAATTAAATAAATTAATTTAATTAAATTATTGTCGTTAAAATTAATTTTCTCACAATATTATTTAATTTTTAACATTTAAATAATGTTAGAACTTTTAAAAAATATTATAAAGAAACAGAAAATTGGTTTAAAAATCCTTACTCGATATTTTATTTTTATTTTACCCGTTTTTTAATGCATTTTATGAAGGTGTCCATCTTGGGGCCACTTTTTTTCAAATCGAAATTTACAACAATTTGAAAAAATTCTTTAAAAAATAAAAATTATATATTTAATTCTTCCATATGTATATTGTATGTATATTATTTTTATTTATTTATTTTATTATTTTATTTATTTTTTTATTTATTTTTTTTATTCCATATGTATATTATTCCATATGTATATGTATATGTATATTCTTCCATGTATATATATTGTATTATTTTAAATCGATTTTTGGAAGACAGGTGAATAAGACACATTCACATATGTAATGACAACGTTTCGGAGGCACAGTTCGCCACCATCCTCAGGTCACTTTATTACAATCTAAACAAATTCAATACATACGGAATAAACCAAAAAACTAATTTAAATTATTTAAAACTAATATCTACCTAATTAAAAGAAATAATTTTCTTCTTTCTAATTTTCTTTAAAAAATGTTTGTTTTCAAATTAAAATTTGTTCTTTATGGCCAAAGGATACCTTATTTATTGTACTTTCATACGGTATGCACCATTTTTAAATATCCT
The DNA here is from genome assembly GCF_019393585.1 of Leptopilina boulardi. Lineage (NCBI taxonomy): Eukaryota > Metazoa > Arthropoda > Insecta > Hymenoptera > Figitidae > Leptopilina > Leptopilina boulardi. The sequence continues at coordinate 3,402,621 of NW_026137909.1, forward strand.
GAAACGTTTGGATTCTAGAGCACAAAATCAAAACTATGTCCATCTTGGGGCCCTCTCCCCTAATTAATTAATTAACAAAAATTAAAAAAAAATGAAATATTTTACAAACAAATAAAATTAGAATAATTTTAAGAACACCATTTTAATGCTTATCAAAATCCGCATCTAACGAGCCCTATATGACCTATTTCAGATAAACGGGTTTTAATTTATAACAAATAAAAAAATTATTTAAATAATTAATAACACCTGAAAAAGTGAAGATAAACAGATAATTCTTTTTTTGTTTGGCAGATCATTTAATTATGTGTCAAATAAGACCATTTAAGGGTACTTTACTGATGACGTGGGGCAAGTTAACCCCAAAACGAACGCTTTCCGCCTCCTCTGGGGGGTTCTAGTGTACATATCTTTTAGTCTTATGGTTAGGAGAAGCCATTTTAACCAAAAAATTTGAAAAGTTGGGCCATTTAAGGGTACTTTACTGATGACGTGGGGCAAGTTACCTCCAATTTCAGGTTTGTTTGGGGGTTCATGATTTAACATTTTGTTTTTGTTATAGTAAAGTGTATTTTAAGCGGTTGTCATTGCGAAAAGTTAATTTTTTACATTTTTAATTTTTCGTTTTTTTAAACGTTGCGGACTTCAGCTTCATGACCACGAGCACTTCAGTGGTTCTTAAAGGGTTGACAAAGTCCAGCAAGAACTTGAAAAGGGGCCCGTAAACAGAGACCTCGTTATTTTATCTTACTCTTTCGAGTTTAAAAGATTACTGACTTTAAGGTGACACTCGAGGGCATCAAGGATTGAAATTTGCCAAAATCATATCCCTACTTTGTAGTTTTCTCCCTTCCAAAAATAGAATTTCCTCCAATCACAATTAGCAATGGAAAAGAGGAGGAAAATCATGTAGAGGGTGGAGTTTAGGTCCCAAAATGACTCATTACTGTGAGTCTAAGTTTATTACCGAGCATCTGCGTTACAGACCTCGGTCTTGTTATTTTTTTTTAGAGTTTCGGGTGCACCTTTTTTATGATAGAGTTTACCGCAATAAACTCTAGTAGATGGAAAATTGATAAATGCAAAATAAACGAGGACCCAGCTTAAGAAAGGCTCCAATTCAAAAGAAGTGACAAGATGGTCCATTCTCTAAATCGTCTCTTGGAGTAATAAAGTTTATAATACGTAAATTCCCAAATTCTTAATAATCTTCTTCTAGGATTTTAAGTTTAGGGTTACATTTATGATTTAGAATTGTTGACTATACAATGGTAAAATATCGTTATATTAGGAGAAATATGGAATTATTATTTAAATATTGGTAAAAATATAAAATAAATACAATTAAACTATTAACATATAACTTATATTAAACAATTTGTCATTTTATTCATTCATACGGTGAGCTCACACAATCAACATAGTCACACATGTTTATATATAATCATTATAAAATAATTATATATCATCATTGGTTTCCCTTTCTCAAATTTTAATAAAAACAAAGGTCGAACCGACACGTCCGGACGTAACAATACAAAGTTTATTTGCTCCAAAATGAATTGTTCTCGTAGGGTTGTTTATTTAAAATATATTATATTATTTAATTTAATTAATTATTTAATTAAAGTTGTAAAAAAACAATTTTTTGCTTAAACCAAATTTATTGTAAGAAAACTGTTTAACTACAGGTATATTTATTTTTTAATAAATTATTAGAAAATAGTTTATGAAATTGTTTTTTATTGAAACTTTAAATTTCCAAATAAAAATTAATTTTTGAAATACAATTAATATGCTTGTATTTTATAAATACGTATGGGTCATTTCACGGGAAATTTCCATTCTTACACTTTTTAACATATTATAAAAAATGTAAATTATAAATTTTTAGAAACCCTCTTTATGAGATAAGTTTAATATGTGTATCACATTTAAATCCAAATATCGTGTAGGATCGATCTTGCTAATGTATTCTAATAATTTACAGGTGTTTCATTTAATATCCACGTGTCTTTATATTTGATGTTCGATGTTCAATATTTTTGAGATTTTGAAATAACAAATTGTAATTGAAGAGAATGCATAATGCATCGAAACGTTGTACATTAATTTTTCAATAAACAGCAAATATAATAACCGTTTAATAGGCATCGTAAAAAATTTTTTCAATTAAAAAATTGTTTTTTTACCACAACTTTAATTAAATAATTAATTAAATTAAATAATATAATATATTTTAAATAAACAACCCTACGAAAACTATTCATTTTGAAGCAAATAAACTTTGTATTAAATCACATTAATATATTTAAATATGTAAACGATTGCCTTATTTTTAATTGCACTTAATATATATTTTATATAATAAAATATATTTTATTATTCTAGAATAAATAAATAAGAAAAATAAAAAATATTTTAAATACTTACTCTGCAAACTAAATAGATCTTATTTTGGTGACTTTTTAAAATAAGCGGGCTAATTAGCCAAAATCTTGCATTCCTCCCGCTAGCGGGCTAAATAATCTATCTCCACTATTCCTCCCGTTAGCGTGCTAAATTGACAGAGTGTTTTTTTATTTCGAAACTTTTTTCAACCATATTCTTATCTGGCTGGCGAAATAAACTATTACTCTTATTTCGCCAGTCTTTTTCTGCCATGTATTTCTACTAACTGGCGAAATAGCGACTTCGTTATATATATTACATATAAACTAATTACACGGGAAATTTTTATTCAAAATTTGTTTTTGCCCGAAACATTTGTTGTCGAAATTTATATGAGAAATAAAAAATATGTATTTTTTTTTATTTGATAAAAATGGAAGAAGTTATGATTTTTGAAAATTTAACGGCATCAAAGGTAATGTATTTTAAAATTTTTTTTAAATTTATTGTACTAATGAATAAAAAATTATGCTGTATATTATTATGTATAATAATATATTATTATGTATTTTTTTCTCGAAAAAAAGTGAAACTTGGGGAAATTGTTGTCCTACCAGATAGTAAAATATCCCCAAAAATTTTTTTTGACTCTTGAAATTTTGGGGCAGATAGAGGGGGGGTCAATTTTATCAGTTTTCCCTGACACCGCCTACTATTTGAATTTTTTTCTGTCTATAAATGCAATAAAAAAACTCTTGGCAGGTATGTTTTTTGAAGGTTTTTTCATGCTCTTTCCAATGGTGAATTTTGTTTTACAAAATTTTTGAATTTTGACCTTGATTTTCTATAATTAAACATAAATTTTCTATTTTCACTAAAATCGGTGCGTTTTTTTTTAAATAAATAATTGCAAACGAAAGCTGAGGTTTTTTTCGATCTGTATATAAATTTTCATAATGCCAATTTTTTTGTTTTCGAGATATTAAATGTCAAAGATTTTATGTCGGCGCGCGTCGAGGCGCTTAAAAAAACGCACTGATTTTAGGGAAAATAGCAAATTCATGTTTAATTATAGAAAATCAAGGTAAAAATTCAAAAATTTTGAAAAACGAAATTCACCATTGGAAAGAGCATGAAAAAACCTTCAATTTTTTTACAAAGAAAATTTGACCTATATGTTTTTGCAAGGTTTTTTCCTGCTCTTTCGAATGGTGCAACATTTTTTTTAAAAAATTTAAAATGTGACCCTTTTTTTGAAAATCAAAAATTTTTTTGACTTTTTTTAAGTTCGGTGTCTTTTTTTTTATTAATTTTTTTTTAAGTTAAAAATGTGTATTTTTACCATAAAAAATATTGATATGTCCTTTTTTGTTATTTTCGAGATATTAATTAATTAATTAATTAATGTTAATAAAAAATGAAATATTTTACAAATAAATAAAGTTATTGCAATTCTGAAGGTACCAATTGAGGGGCTGATAGTAAAAATGGTTTAAAATAACATTGGGAGCAAAAGTGGGATAAGTGACTTGGGAGCAAAAACGGGTTAAAATTATTCGTGTAATTTATTGATAAATTCATTATATTATCGATTAAAAAATATTAACAATAGGAAAAAATGCATATTTTATTATAATTAATATTTTTTAATCGATAATATAATGAATTTATCAATAAATTACACGAATCATTTTAACCCGTTTTTGCTCCCAAGTCACTTATCCCACTTTTGCTCCCAATGTTATTTTAAATCATTTTTACTATCAGCCCAGGGGCGGATCCAGAAGCAAATTTTGGGGGGGGGGCGATTCGAAAATTGAAACCTTATAGAAGTGTGGGTATAAAAAAAGAGAAAATTAGTTTAGATAATGTGTTAAACTTTTATAATTTTCAAGAAGCTTTGGGGGGGGCGATCGCCCCTTTCGCCCCACCGTGGATCCGCGCCTGTATCAGCCTCTCAATTGAAAACTGACGTAATTCCGCATCCAACGAGCCCTATTATGAACTATTTTGGATTAAAGGATTCTTTATAAACAATTGCAATGTTAGACAATTGTTTATTAACAATCAACTAATCCAAAATACTTCATGTTGGGCTCGTTGGATGCGGAATTATATCAACTTTCATTTAGTAACGTCAGAATTACGATAACTTTATTTGTATATAAAATATTTAGTTTTTTCCCGTGTGGAAAATTGGCAATGGCCCCGTGAGGGGCACTCGTGGATTGTCCTCGTGCCGCATGGAAACCATAGGGGCAATCCACGTGGAGCCCTCAAAGACGTGACATGCTTTCCCTCATGGGTACCCTCATGGAAAATCCTCGTGGATTCCATATGGATTTTCCATATGGTGCCCTCACGGATTCCATTAGGGGCCATTTTAAATATTCTTATCGTTTCCTATACTTTTATTATTATTATTTGTATAATTCATGCAATATTACATAAAAAAGTATTACGAGGTTGTAATTCGTTTATTAAAATTTATTATATTTTATTTATAAATAACGTAGTTAAATGTTGTCTTAAAAATGAAAAACAATAATAAATTTTTTTCGCATTATTAAATGTTGTCTTAAAAATGAAAAAAAATTATAAATTTTTTTCGCATTATAGGAACATTTTTTGCTTATTAGCTAGTAAAAGTGATTTTTAAAAACAGTTTTCAAATTTTCGAAATTTAATTTTGTCCTTCATAAGCTGCTTCTTCGCCTGTTGTAAGTCGTTTCGATTGTCTCAATTGACGACCACCAAACCAAGCTTTTGAGCCCCGAATGACAAATCCCAATTCGTGGGAGTAAAATTTTTCTGTAACTGGTTGTCTTGTTGTTCTATCCATGTGAGAAATTTTCAGTATTTCTATTTTAAAAATAAAATTAAATTAATAATATAAAATATAAAATTGAAATTCTAAATATGACTAACAATATTTTTCTAACTTGCCGAATAAGCAATTGTAGACATTTTTCGTGTTAAAAAGAGTTTTGTTGGGTGTCTGTATAGACACAGTAAATGTTTTCAACAGTTCAGCCGAAAAAAAACGTTTAAAAATGTTTGTTAAAGTTTTTCTCACATTCCGATCAACATCGAAGTACGAGATTAAACATTTTTTCTGAAATTTAAATAAAAAAAGGTTTATTATAAACATAATTAAAAACTCTGAAATAATTGTATATATTATGATATTTTAAAACTACTTACAAACTCTTCTCGGTATAAAAGTTCATTTTTTAGTTTCTCATCAAACTCATCGAAATCTTGATTACTTTCAAACGGTAGTAGAAGTTCATATTTCGAAATGAAATCGGTAACTGATAAAAAATTCTCTGTATTTCTTTCATTTTCAATCAGAAGTCTGTCCATTTTTTTCTCCACTCGATTTAAATCCACTGTAATACGATCTAATCTACGTACAACAAGTTCTGAAAAATATATTGAATAAATAACGTGGCTAATTATTCAAATAATGAAAGAAAAAATCAAAATTTAAAAAAAAGTTACCACAAAAGTTTGATTTTAAATTCACTGGTTCACGGAAATCAGAATGTGACTTGTCACTTTTCCTTGGCGTTTCATGATTACCAGTTTTATCATTGACAGTCAAACTATCTTTTTGAACCAATTTTTCCTGGGGCTGTTTTGGTCTGGGTGGTTTTGTCGCAGATTTTGAATGCATCGATTCACGCAAATCAGAATGTGACTTATTTTTCCTCAGGATTTCGTGATTACCAGCTTTTTCAATGGCAGTCAAACTATCTTTTTGAACCAGTTTTTCGTTGAACTCTTGCGGTCTGGATGAGTTTGTCGCATTGTTCAGTAAAGAGTTTTTGGCAGGACCGTTATTATCCGTATTTAAATTTTCACTTGAAATTCTGTTTTGCTCTTCAAAACCAGCGATAGTTTGCATCTCTACTGATTGTTGTGACTGGGACATTTTTGACGCCTTATTTCGATTTTTAACAGAATCCTTATTATTATTTGTAATTAAAGTCTTTCTTAAACTCTCATTTTCTTCACCAGAACTAGAGAGATTTCGTACATCTCTTAATTGTTTTCGCTGAGATATTTTTGACGCATTATTCCGGTTTTTAGCAGAATCCTTATCATTTAAAGTCGGCCTTAAACCTTGTTTTTCCTCATCAGGATCGGAGAGACCACCAACTTCTTCTAAAACTTTTCTTGTTTCTTGACTGACAAGTAACACTACCCAAGTGCCAATCGCCGATTGACTTGAGTCTTTGCGCATATTTTAGAGGAGCTAAAAATATTTGATACGTACATTTTTATATCGGCAATGAAGATGTTTTAAGGGTTGAAAACAGGGGTTGAAAAGTCATATTTTGAGTGGCAAAATATACATATCATGATCATTAAAGAAAGTTTAATTAAAATCATTATTTCATTATTTAAAAAATGTTTGACACTTTTTTCTTGATTTCCTAAAAGATACTGCTCGGTAGAAATTACCGTTATAAACCTTTTTGAATGGGGTGAGTGAAACCTTTAACCCTTTAAGAACCAAATATACAAAATTTTTGCATGATTTCACAACCAATTTTTCAAAGTGATTTGAATCGCTTGAAACTTGTTACTCGGGGGTTTTCGGGGTCGCTGATTACGAATTCGATGTCAGTTTTTCAAAATTCAAAATGGCGGATCCAATATGGCGGAAGACATTTTGAAAATCAACTGCAATTTGATTGAAACTTGTTACTCGGGGGTTTTCGGGGTCGCTGATTACGAATATTTTGCAATTTTGAAAATTGGTTTTAGAATCCTAATTAGGAACCTTAAAAATCCACAGATACTTTATTTTTTATCTATTCTACATGAGTTTCGTTACGAAATTTTAATCACCCCTTTCCCAATTTTTCGCCCAGCATATTAAATCCAACATTTTCAATTTTCCAATTTTTAATCGAATTCGTAATCAGCGACCCCGAAAACCCCCGAGTAACAAGTTTGAATCAAATTGCAGTTGATTTTCAAAATGTCTTCCGCCATATTGGATCCGCCATTTTGAATTTTGAAAAACTGACATCGAATTCGTAATCAGCGACCCCGAAAACCCCCGAGTAACAAGTTTCAATCAAATTGCAGTTGATTTTCAAAATGTCTTCCGCCATATTGGATCCGCCATTTTGAATTTTGAAAAACTGACATCGAATTCGTAATCAGCGACTCCGAAAACCCCCGAGTAACAAGTTTCAAGCGATTCAAATCACTTTGAAAAATTGGTTGTGAAATCATGCAAAAATTTTGTATATTTGGTTCTTAAAGGGTTAAAGGTTTCACTCACCCCATTCAAAAAGGTTTATAACGGTAATTTCTACCGAGCAGTATTTTTTAGGAAATCAAGAAAGAAGTGTCAAACATTTTTTAAATAATGAAATAATGATTTTAATTAAACTTTCTTTAATGATCATGATATGTATATTTTGCCACTCAAAATATGACTTTTCAACCCCTGTTTTCAACCCTTAAAACATCTTCATTGCCGATATAATAATGTACGTATCAAATATTTTTAGCTCCTCTAAAAAATGCGCAAAGACTCAAGTCAATCGGCGATTGGCACTTGGGTAGTGTTACTTGTGAGTTTTAATGCATGAGATAATATTCTCTTTTGATTTCTTGAAGCCTTCTTCTCAGGTTCTTCAGAATCCTGCGTAAACGCATTGTCATTTTCCCCCACTACTTCTAGATTAATCTTTGCTTCTTTGAAAGTGCCTATTAAATAAAATATTGATAGAAAAAATTTAAAAATGAACAAATTAAAAGTTTAAAATAGTAATATCGGAAAACTGTATATTGTGATGCGCCGCCAAGAAAGCGACCTAAGAAGCAAATCATTTGAAGGTTATGATTGCATCAGTTTTACATTGATTAAACTTTTTTTTTACTTGTGTAACAGTAAAATCAGTTTTTATTAAATATTTTGGATGTAATGAAGACTTAAACATTAATGATTTATATTGAGAATTGATCTTCTTTGTACATTTTTATTTTAAAAAATTACAAACTTAATTACATTACATAACATTTTGGCTTTTTATGTCACTTTCTTTCCAACGTGTCAAGTATATTTTATCTAAACCCAGAATTTTTAAATTTCTGTATTTCATTTGGTGTATTTTCAGAAACAACAGTAAATTAATTTACTTTAACATTTTTACAATATAATATCAAAAAGGAAAGAAATTTAAAAATGACGAATATATAATTATTAATGAAGGAAAGGAACGACGAAGACTCTTTCAGGTCTTTTTTCTTCAAATGATAATTTTAGTTTTACTAGTTTACTTTTTACTAAAGCCAACGGAACAGTTTTCACTTGATTTGAATGCTCGTCTTTTAGCTCCCACATGTTCATGTATTTACCCGAATTAAATGGATATATAAACACAGGCTTGATTTTTTCCCAGATGTGACCCTCAATTTTAATACCTTCTGGACTCTCAAATATCGAATTGATCGTTAAAACGGAATCATCTTCTAGAACGATGGCATTATTTGGTGCAGAATTAGTTAAAATATTTTCTTTATATCTTATTTTTAAAATGGATCCTCTTTTTTTAGTAAAAACTTCGCAGCTAACGGGAACCGTCGCTTTCTTAAAAAAAAAGTTACGCTCAGAAAGACGTCTACATATTTGCTGTAACGGACGATAAGGAGTACGTACGAGATTTTTTAATTTGCACAAAAAATTCTCGAAAGAAAAGGCACTGATTTCAGTTAAATTACAATTCATAAAATCAACATCATCACTTAAATGAATCAAACAATGCGCATTTTAATTTTGAGATTTTTGACCATAAAGTTCTTTCAACGCTGTGAAAAAAGTTCTCAAATATTGTTTTGCCTGCTTTTTATATTGATGGCATAAAATACGAGAGCATAATAATCTACACGCAGCATGTAAAAGCAGAAAGTGATTGTATAAATCTACTCGCAATATTTTTTTCATAATAATTGGGCCACAATAAAGCAAGAAAAACCTGTATTCAACTGCTTTCCATTTTTTAACATGTTTCGTAGATCTTGCCTTCCTCTGAAATTCTGAAGGTATTTGGGAATATAAAACATTCATACGTCTCGATAATTCGTCCCTGGATGATACCCGCAATCGGAAACTCAAATCGCCAGCCAACCAATATTCTAACAATCTTTTCATAATGCCTAAACAACAAAGGTGCATAAAGTCTAATACGAAAAAGAAAATCATATTAATATGGGGCAATATTGTCTCCAATAACGATGGTCCATGATGGTGTCCAGTTTGCCGTCGATTTCTAAACGAAGCATCACTTCGTTCTCTTGCATCAACAGAAGAATATGTCATAGTGCGCTCAACGGATTCTCCTTCAACTTCACATCTCTCACAGCCATTTTTTGCAACATGATTTACTACATTTTTAATATGTGTTCTTGTCGGGAAATCGCATACAAAACCCATTACACGAACATCAAAGTGTTTGTTAGAAATATTAATTCCATCTTTGTGAAAATTATTAATTTCTCTAACCAATTGCTCTTGGTTTTGATCTCGATCAGGTTTGGATTTACCATAAAATAAAGAAATTGGAAATACGTCATAGACGTCGGGTTTAAAAAAAATTTTTCCTGAAGTAACCCATAAACTTCTGGCGCCAGATTTAGTTAAGGGTACACCATCGAAACTAATAAGTATTTCAATTACATCCGTATCATGAATATCAGTATTAACGCAGTTTCGAAGAGCATTTTCAATGCCAAAATATACAAATTCGCCATCTTTACTCATTGCATCCTTCACAATTATTACATTAGATAATACAATGTAGTAATACAATGATGGTACCTTGTACAATCTTTCTTTTTACTATCCATTTCTCTCAGTGTAATGTTTATTTCAAGTGCTTTAAAATGTTATTTAATCCATTCTGAACTAAACATTTTTTGTATAAAAAAAAATTTTTTTTTAACTTAGACAAATTTTTAAGCAGGGCAATCGCAAGGGTAAAGATCAGGAACCTTGCTGGTGCCCTCGTGTATTTCCATACCTTTGTACTTAGAATTTTTAAACAACATCACCTAATGTTTATTTCAAATGCTTTAAAATGTTATTTAATGCATTCTAAACTAAACTCCTTTTGTACAAAAAAAATTTTTTTTTTGAACTTAGAACAATTTTTGAGCAGGGCACCGTGAGGGCAAATAGCAAGGGCCCTGCTGGAGCCTTCGTGTATTTCCATAACTTTGTACATAGATTTTTAAAAAATACACATTTTTAACTTTCAAAAAATAAATAAATAAAATAAAGACCGAACTTAAAAAAAAGTCATCAAAATTTTTGATTTACAAAGTTACAGCCTGATATAACTAAAAAAACTAAAAATTTTTGTTTTTTATATTCTAAAAGCTGATAAAATTCTGAAAGAAATGGCACGTTGGCAAAGAGGATATATTAATTTTTCAATTAGATGTCTATAAGAGAAACCCAATTTTCAATGTTTTTACTATTTTTTTTATTTTTCTGTCCAAAATAATTATTTTTCAACGTTCATGAACTCATTGAAATGGTATTTTGTTATAAAATTCAAATTATTCAAAACAATTCATATCTGGAATTTTTTAAAAAATGGTTTGGAAAACCTATAAAAGTCATGGAATTTTAAAATCAATCTTTCGTGGCAACATTTATTATTATACATTGTTTTTTTAATAAATATTATAATTAATAAATAATAAATAAATATTAAATGATAATATCTAATGATTATTAAAAAATGATTTTAACAATAAACAATTATTATCTATTATCTATATTAATAAAATCAGACTTTTGTCTGTACATTGCTCCAAATTAATTTTTTCTTGCATAGTTTATCATTTTAAGTAGTAAAGATAACAAATATGCCATAAATAAAAATTCTGTCTGTCTATCTGTCTGTCTGTCTGTCGTCAATATTTTGTACCGGCACAACTTTAAAACGGCTCAACCGATTGAGGTGAAACTTGGCAGTGTATTCAGTCTTAACGTAACTTAAAATCTTAGCCATATTTGATTAAAAAATATTAACATGAACGAAAGTTATGACATTTTTTCAAAAAATTTAAAAAAATCAAAAAAATGCAAATTTTTTATTTTTTGTCAGATTGATTTGAAACTATTTGTACCTAATTTTTTCACATAAATACAATCAATTTTTTTATTAAATTAAGTAAATAGTCTGAATTTAAAAGTCTAAATCAAATTTTTGAATTTCCAATTTTTTTAATAACATTGTAATATAAGAATTCGTTATGTTCAACTTTTTATAAGTAAAACAATAATGTTTTTAGTCTGTTGGGTATTAAACGCAATCTTAGCTGCACACCAATGAAAAATATTAATTTAAACAAAAATATGACACTTTCAAAAACTTTAAAAAATTTAACATTTTTTATTTTTTGATAATTCTTTACTAAACGTTCTTTATTTAAAATTTTGTGACCAATTAAGTATGCTTTTAACAAGAAATTTTAAGAATTTTAATTTAAGAATTTTATCAGAATTTTAAAATTAATAATTGCAAATCTGAATATGAAATCAGATATTGTAAAAATAAAAAATCGAAAATTACTTTTTTACTCTTTGAAATTAACAATTATTATGTTTAAATTATTATTATTATTATTATTATTATTATTATTATTATTATTATTATTATTATAGATACAAATTATTTTTAAATATAATAAAACTAAATAAACTAAATAAACTTAAATATAATATAATAAATATAATAAAATTAAATTATTTTCATAATTACATCCAACTATACGTGTTCTCCTCTATTAAAATATCTTTTTATAAATTTTTAATTATTATTTATTCAATTCAATTTAATTTTTTCACTGCTTTTAATAAAATTAAAATAATTTAAAATTGTATTTAATTTTATAGTATTGAAAATAAAAATTATTTTAATCAATACAATTAAAATTAAAATTTTAAAAAACTTTAAAAATTATTTTAATCAATACAATTAAAATTAAAATTTTAAAAAACTTTAAAAATTTTAATTTAAATTGTATTGATTAAAATAATTTTTATTTTCAATACTAAAAAATTAAATACAATTTTAAATTATTTTAATTTTATTAAAAGCAGTGAAAAAATTAAATTGAATTGAATAAATAATAATTAAAAATTTATAAAAAGATATTTTAATACAGGAGAACACGTATAGTTGGATGTAATTATAAATTTCAAAATTTATTAAATCTAAATATTATAACCGTCGAAGACGGGTGCGACAGCTAGTAATAAATATTATAATTGCTTTTTTTGTAGGCTTGGAAGACATGAAATCGCGTCGACTAGAATTACAAGTACAAATTGAAGCCGAAGAGGATGAAAAAAATAATTTGCAGCGTGAGATTGAGAAAATGTCTTACAAATTAACGCGCATAAATGATAGTCTTGCCAAAAGAACAGCAGTTCGAAATGAATACGATCGAACAATTGCCGAAACGGAAACCGCCTATGTAAAGGTATGTTTATTTATTTTTAAATTTAAAACACTTAACAAAAAAATTATTAAATTAAAAACTCAATTTATTTGATTTATAATTTTTATTTGGTTCATATAAATATTTGACAATTAAGTAATTGCGCAGTTCACATTTTAAATTCATATTAAACTAAATTATTTTGTTGTATTAAATTTTTTGATTGTTTTCTACTAAACACATTTTAATAAATGTTTTTTTTCTCAATATGAATTTGAAACAAGTCTCAAAAATAGAATTTGAAATAATAAATTGTAGAAAAATTTTATTCAATCTTTAAATAACGACTGTTTCTATTGCAGATTCTCGAAAGCTCGCAACTTTTATTGAATATGCTAAAAAGAGAGGCAACAAGTTTAGACCAATCTCTTGTAAAAGCAAATATGGAAAAACAATGTCGACAATAAAAAAAAATAATGTTAGGTTTTGATAAAGTAAATATTTATTAAAATATTTTGTATATAATTATATAACTGACGCTAAAGATCAATAATTTCGATCGATTAGAAAAAATTGTATATATATAAATCATACATATGTCATGTTAAAAATATTTTTCTTATTTACATGACAAAAAACAAAATGAAAGATTTTTCCAAATATTGGAATTCTACGTATGCATAAATAAGAATTATTATTTTTTTTTTTTTGAAAATAATTCTCTTATCATTGTGAAGTGAAATGTCGCTATAATTGAAACTATGATACCTCTCATTATTATTTGTAAAGACTGATTCCACTAATGGAATATTGTATAAATGAGAAAGTATTAATTAAAATAGAATGTAATATTTTGTAAAATATAGTTAAATAGACTTTAAAAATTTTTTTAAATAAGTTGCGTTTGAAAGAAATTAAAAATGTGATCTTTCAATATAGTGACACAATTAAAGCAATCTTTTTTATTTTTACTACATTCTTATTTTTGTAGACCTACTACAAAACCATACCCTTTGGCTGGACTAATCCTCACACTACGGAAGTGCCGTCAAGATTTAAACGTCGTAGGTGAAGGTCTATTTATTCTTCGTTCGTGCAAGAGTCTTCTTGGACTCCTCAAGGGCCGTCCTTAAGACCCCGCATCCTCCGCTGCCTGGGATATAGCTAATGTTCGCCTTATCACCATACTTTTCTCTACATAAGAAGTAGCTTGGGCTTCTACTGCAGTTTGCAAACTTATGATCGACTTCACCGGACTTGAAGCACGCAGTCCATCAGTCCGCTTCCTTACAAACTCTTCCTATGTAGACGTATGCCAGGCACCTAACGATCATTACCCTTCTTTTGATTGGGCAACACATAAATCCAATCCTTATGCGTCCCACCTTCTCCAGCCTGTCCGCCTCCTCTGGGTCGGTGACTACAACCGCGAGCTTCATTACTGGTTGGTTGGGTCCTAGGATCGTCACCTTCCTGGCTTCTGGAGCACTTCCCCATGCTTCCAATCACTTTGGTGACCTCAGCAGTGAATGCCTCCTTATTCGAGTCGCCTCCAATTTTTATCAGAAGATCTCCCTTTCTAGTAGGCCTAGCGTCCACAACTTGCGTGTGGTTTTGTCTTCGTCTCACTAACAAGATCCTGCGGAGAGTCTTAAATCCGTCTTTAATAGTTATGTTGACATTCTTCTGAACTTCGGAAGACTTTATCATATTAGCGATCTCCTCTTCGATCTTCAATTGTCTCGTTGTTTAAGTTAGACGGAGTCACACTTTTTCCGCTGCTGATACTCGAAACGCTTGAAGCGCTTCTTCTGTGTGCCTCCATGGTCCATTCTCCTTGTGGCATTGAATGCTGCAGCACCCAAGGTGTCTAATACTACTGTCCTCACTGGATTTCGACGCTGGAAGCCAACTTACTCACTTCCAACTGTGCCGGCACTGGGGTATTTCACATATATTTTTTTCCTTACTTTACATCTTGGTGTTTGGAAGTCGTCCTTTAGTGAAAAGCCCCACCACAACGACAAGGTCTACCAAGAATTTACAAGACTCTTGGTAGCAGACAACCATCGGCAGGATTAAAGGTTCAAATTAAAGCTTATTCAATTTAGCGGGCCACCAGGTTGCATTTTTTCAAAAAAATTTTTGTTTGGGTAAGTCCGAGAGAGATGAAACACGTTTTTTCCAACCTTTGGAATTTTAAAAGAAATTAACATCGCAATCTAATTCAAGTGTAATAATTTAAATTGATTGCTTCTATATAATCTTGTTTAAATTATTTACTAATTATAATTATTTTGGATAATTGACGTAAAATGTTTTTTTTAGGTAAGGTAATATAAATAAACGTAGGAAAATTATTTTTTTGGCTATTTTTAACTGTTAAAAAATTATTAATGATATCACGACTTTTCCATTTTATTGAGATCAAATATGTTCCATCTCTCCCGATTTTCCGAGAAATGTAAAAGGCTCGGAAAAATAAATTTTGTTTATTTTAATCAGAGATTTTTGTGTAACAAAGTAATATCAATAGGGTAAATGTGGGTATTACCGCGATTTTGACGAATACCAGAGTTTTATTAAAAAAGTAAAAACATATTTTACAAGATATGTGTGTTATTTTTTTTTAAATTGATCATTGAGTATACTTTGTGTTAATAAAAAATTAATAATGTCATATATGGTATATTTTATTAAATAAATGACATTTTAAAAATTAATGCAAGTGCATACATTACCGCGATAACAAAACCTTTATGATTGATGATTTTTGTATAAAGATTTTTTTTGATCTAGAAATTACTGCTTTCTTTGGCCTTCTTTTGGTATTTCCCATATTTTTGTTGCTTATATTTAAATTACATTAAAAACTTAAAACTTTTTACATTTTTGTTATATGACAGTGAGTAAATCAGGTTATGTGTCGACAATTTATAGGTTAGGTGTACAGGCATGTTTGCATGAGAAAGGAGTCGCAGCATTTGACGCGCCTTTTAAAAACGTGTGCAATGTGCATATTACCGTATTACAAATATAAAAAAGAAAAAAAGTCGGATATTTATTAGCTAAGGTGTTTTAATAAAAAAAACGTTACTTTATCGAATAAAAAAGGAATAACAAAATTTGGAGCATAAATATCAGTATAAAAGACGTTTTTGGACAGTCAAAAATGTGTTAATACTTGGAATTTTTTCAAAAATCAATTAATAAATATAATATTCACATAATAATTATTATTTGTCAATTAAAAAATTATTTTTATTTAACTATTTTTGTCAATTAAATCACTTTTATTTTATTTATATGATAAACAGTACAAATATAAAAAGAAACAATATAAAATAATCAAAGCAGTTAGAACCTAATCTCCGTGTACTTCAGACAAAAAATTGAATAATTATTTTTTAAATTTAATAATGTTCATAAAGATTGTAACGATCATACCTATTTAAGTTGAAAAAAGTGATACAAAATTGTTAAAGAAATAATTGTTTATAAAAAAGAGAAAAGACATATGTTTGTTTTCATTTTAAAAATTTTTTTACGTTAGCAGTTAGAGCCATCTTTTGGGAATTTTACATAATATAGAAACGCAAATCGATAAACTGACTTTTCTGTGCTCAACGGTATCAAAATTGTGAATCTTGGAATTATCAACGGTAGGTAAATTGATTTTGTCAAAAATTTTCAACTCCTGATAAGCAATAAAATGTAATTTAGTAAAAGTTTATTAACTAGATGTCCCTCATACATCGAAACAGAGGTGTCCTCTTACAGAAGAAGCAAAAGTAAACTTGAATTCAAATTGAAACACGATTCAACAATCAGTTAGATATATAATTATTGTAAATTCTTCTTTTCTTTTATTCTTTATTTTTAATATAGTTTCCTTTCATTTCCGAAATTTTGTAAAGGATAATAATTTCCTTTTTTAAAAATTTATTTTAATTAGTGTACATCGACTTTTATTAGCTACTAATAATTAATTATCCCTTAAACGAGAATTAATTTAATTTAATGACAACGTTTCGTAATATTATAATTGAGGGATAGAAATACTTCAAGTTTGAGGAAGTATTATTTTGTAAGTATATAATAATGTATGCTTCTTTGAAGGGCAGTATGATAAGAATAATAGTTGATGATGGTTGTGTTGGAAGATAGAGGAGTTGATAATGCCATTAAATCTTGAAGATATAAAAATTCCAGTTAGGAACATTAAGGTTGTATTAACGTTAAAGAAAAAAAAAGTTGCACTGAAAAACAAATGCCTCAGGATAGTATGAGGATTTTTTTATAAATTGAAATGCAGAGAGTAGAGAAAAAGTCTGCTTAACGCCTCCCGTTCTATCTCCAAGGGACTGGGAATTCAATTAAAATAGTAGCTAATTACTACATCCTGAAATCCCTTAAATAAGTTTCCTTCATGAAGTTCCAAACAAGCTTTTTTCACTGTTGATCATATTTTTTTTATATAGAAATTATTAAAAACAATTTATTCAATACCATTATTTTTTAATAAATCAACTAATGTATTCATAAATTTAAATCACGATAAGTATTAAAAGGATAGGAACTTCAAAATATAAATCTTTAATTATATTATTTAATTTAGCTTTATGGAAATTGTACATAAAATAATTTATAAAATGTTCGAATCGAGTTGGTAGTAATTATTTATTTCCGGAAATCTGTTCAGAATCCTTCTGAGTTAACAGCAAACAGAGAGAACCATTGCAACAATATCCAGACAAAGAAGTGAGTTCAACAATAAAGGTAAAGGAATATCTTATGTCTCTCTTCTTGGGTAGAAAAGAGATAAACCTTTACAAGGTTTTATATGGATCCCTTTTACTTTATGTCTTGCCAAAAGAAGAAGAAAAACTGATCTTCTACATAAAGAGAAACATGACTATATCATAGCTGGTGGTTTACAGTCAGGTTCAGAAAAATTCTTTCTATGATGAATATCTACTATATATTTGATTCATTTAATTCTCTACAACACTAGACAAGAAAAGTTTTCAATTTTGAAAAAAATTCAAAACCTTTCGGTGAATTATACATATATTTAGGGAACGTTATCTCCAGGTTTCAGTAGACGTTCTCTTGATAAGTTTTCCTCAAGATATACTGGTGATGCTTCTATCCTGTATTAGAATGGTTCACACCCCCCTTTTTAACGTTCAACTGAGAGAGAAGGACTCAACTTTGGCTTCCAAAATTAGGGTGAAAAATATATAGCACGACAATAAAATTTTACCTATTCTCTTACGAAAATTCAGTATAAAAGGACTACATTTTCACGGAGAGACCAGTTCTGAAATCTTCTTCATACGTATAACATCAAGCTCATTTTTGGTACCAGTCGACGTCTTCTAGTTCAAGTGCTTAATTTTCTTATACGAAAGTTAAAAGCAAGTGTCAAAACCCTCTACATTAAACGAGGATCTTTACTTCTCATTATATTGGGCAATTATCCATTCTTCCTTCATTTGGAAGCGACTCATTATTGGGAGTTTCATCACGCCTAATAGAACTCCGGACCTGCGGTTATACCTAGGCCCGTCAACCTTCCTGACGTCATAAACTCACGGTGGTACCAGCTCTTTTCCTGTGACAACAAAGGACACAGCAGTGGTCCTTTTTCTTTCAACACACCTAGTACTGAATTTTAAGGTAAGTGTTTTATATTCTTACTCCTAACTTTTCTGAACTTGTCGTTTATTTGTAGTAACCCTAGCATTCCTTATTTCAGTTGAATGCTGAACTCTTTTTCCTGGATTGGTTGGTTTGAGATTCCCTCTCTCTCATAAGAACGAACTGTTGTAACTAAAAATACTTGTCTAAATAAATTGTAACCTAATTATAAAATTAATCACTATTCTCTTTCTTTCCTGTACCGTTAGTTCAGAGCCATCTGCTCTATAAATGAAACAGGAATTCACTGAATCACCGAGCGGCCATAAATAAAATAAAATATTATTTCGTTAGTTATTTCTCTATTTGGGACGTAACACTTCCCTTGAGATTCCTTAAGATTCCCATCAGATTTTGCAAAATGAAACTTTTATACAATATTTAATAGAGAAAAAATATTGAATAATCACAGTGACTCAAGTTATCTGACACTACTCGATATTTTATTTAAAGTAATATTTAATTCAACTTAATTATATGATTGAATTGTTAATCAAATTTATTCATTTTGCAGAATTTGATTAATTCAAGATTATGAATGATACGGCATTAATGTTTCCTCATTTCAATAAGGCGGTCGTAATAATTAAAACATTCTTTTCTTTTAATTAATTTGAATTCATTTAAAATAGTATTTATTTATGATATTAGAAACTTTATAGTCTCGTAACTAATTGCATTAATTTTAATTATACTTACATTTAATTTCCGATATTTCTTATTAATTGTCTTAATGTCGGGAATCGATTGAATTTGGAGTCTTGGCAAATTTACAAGGATATAGAATTATCGGCTAATATTTAATAGAAAGTAAAAAAATAAAATAGCTGCACATTCTAAATATCTGAACCATATGTTCGAACCGGTTTGAACCAAGTCTCAAATTAATATTTTTTTTAGGACCTAATTTAAAAACTCCGTCAACTCTTTCACTTTTATGATGTTCTCATATACCTTCATTTGGTTTGTCTTGGAAACTCAAAATAGATGATCTTCCAAATAATGGAGAACTAAATACAATACCAATTAATTCCAATGCATAATCACAATAACTTAATAGTGTCGAGAATTAAAATATATGATGTGAATTTGCTTGCGTTTTGATTGAGTAAAGATTCAAAGAGTTGTCTTCTCCTACGTGTGATTTCCCACCTGATTATATTCTTATGACGTCAGGTGTCATCAATCATCATTGATTAATTAAATTCAAAGATTTAAATAACCACAAGATTTTTAGGCGTGGGCCCATGTATCATAAACACATTCAATTCAATTATCAATTGTAAGATAACGGTTTTGGGAAACGGAAGCGATGGAAGAAATCCTAGACCAAGGAATGATTAAGATTAGGCCGCTGCATAGATTTTAGGATTACGTATTGGCTATGGTTAAACTAGTCAGACCGCGAAGATCGTGGGTATGGGAATAGGCAAGGTTGCACGTAGGTACGTGAAAGATTTAGTATCAGCGGCGAGCGAGGTGGTAGGTTTATACTAATGTCTTAGCAAAGTGGGTGTTACATGACCTGGAATTAGTATAATGTATGTCGGGTAAAGGGGGTCTTCGCAAGGAGGTGCCAGCCGCACGCCATACGATAATATTCCTCCGACCGTGGAGAATTCTCGCTCTTCCACCACCCCAATCTCTAATTCTTGTTGTCTCCCCTCCACCACGTTGAGAACGCTGCTCCGAGTAAGTCGTTGGTCTCGAAAACAATGCAGACCACGTAGCCCTACCGACCCAAGGAATCAAATAGCACCTGAATACTAAACATTAAGTACTTAACCCCCTCACTATTGAATCGATTCAAACCCTCGTTTTCCCTCTTTTAAAGCCATTACCAACGTTCGCTTTATCGAGTTCACTAATTGAAATAAATACAAGAGAGATAATAAATAACTTTCTAATGAGACAAGGGTATTGAGAGATCTCATATTTTTTTCAACCCTTTGTATCGTTGCAAATAAATTGATACAATTAACATTTTTTCACGAACTGCAAAGTCCATGCAGGTTTTGTTATATAAATCTTTTTTTATTTCAAAAAAAAAACTTGGAGGATTTACTTAATTTTTCCCATCAATCAATCAATTGTAAGAAGAAGTATTTATCGTGTCTCTTTATTCTTAAAATTTTACACATAGTGTCGACAAATTGTTATTATATAGATAATTGTTTTATTAAACCTCTGACTAATTATCGATTTGCGTTCCTGGAGGTCGATTATTTAATTCCATTTCAACTTCCTCTGTATCTAATTTTCATTCCCACTTTCACTTCCAATTTCACTTTTTCTCATTTCCACTCCCCTTTCCACTCCTACTTTTCATTTCCACTTACACTTTTTCTAATTTCTACTTCAATTTCCACTTCTACTTTTCTCATTTCCACTCCCACTTCCATTTCTACTCTTCCTAATTTTTATTTCCACTTCAATTTTCACTTCCACTCCCATTTCCACTTTTTCTAATTTTCATTCCAACTTCCATTTTCACTTCCACTTTACATCATTTAACCTTCCACTAATCCTTATTTTAACTTCCACTTTTCTAATTTTTATTCCCACTTTCACTTTTTCTAGTTTATATTTCAATTTCCACTTCCATTTTTCTTTTTTCCACTCCCATTTCTAATTTTTCTAATTATTATTCCCTCATCAAATTTCACTTCCACTCCCATTTCTTCTAATTGTCATTCCCACTTCCATTTTCACTTCCACTCCCATATCCACTTTTTCTAATTTTCATTCATGTCAATAAAGTTAGCAGAGCAAAATCAGCAGACATTAACCGGACTATATGGAGATTTTAAGGCTTTTTAATGGCTATTTAAGTGCCCTATTCCCAATTTAAATGCTCCAATAGGTTTCGAGAAAACACATGTACTGCTAAACCTAAAAAAAGTTAGCAGACCATCACATCTAAAATACATAAAACCCAATAAATTCACTGTTTTAAGTAAAGATTATTTAAAGGCTATTTAAAGGCTCCACAAAAAAATTATAACCAACTAGTTTAAGCCCTTAATAAGGGTTGAAGCACGAGAACTTCACAAATTTTGCAAATTTTGGACAGTATAATGCATTTATTTGCTCTCCTTCGTTTAAAAACTGTTCAATATTGAAATTATCTTTCATCCACTCTGACCATTTATTGTCGCAGCACGTTTCTGGCTCATCGTCGAATACGCAGTCTTCATCTTTGTCTTCAATTTCGTCTTCGATTTTTTTTTGAATATCATTAATAATGTCAGCAAGAGGACATTGTCCTGTAACTAACTCGGTTAAAATTTTTTTTTCAGAATCGCACATTTTTAAATCGCTTGGACCTCCTTCTGTCTCGCTTGTTGAGACAATTAGTGAAGCGGAAATTATTTTTTTGACTGATTCCAGATTTCGAGATAAAATAATTTTTCCAGTAACAGCCATGTAAAATTTTTTTACAAGCCAGTGCTTCGGCTGCAGTAGTTTGGCATAAATATGTAAGACATGAGCGACGTCTGTCCTCTTACGTAGCAAATGGGCAACTTGTCATTTAAAAATACGTCGCAATATTCTTCGATTGTGAGGTACCCTGTAAAAGTCCTCACTATTGCGGTTTGTAAAGCCCTTGCTGCATCTGAAACAGTCTCTTTTGGCGATGGTATGCCAGATCTACTCCACTGAGTCATCCAATTTTGAATTGTTCCCGTGTCCTGAGCTTCTGATATCATTTGGTTTACAGTAAATTGACTTGCAGAACAGTTAATGACAATTAAATATAAAAATATGTGGGGACCTAAAGTTCCATCGTCTTTTTTTAGCCTGGAAACAAGTTTTCCTGCCGAGTCAATTTTAATACTGGCAATTTCATTGGATGCGTATTTTTTATAAACTATGCTTTGATAGTTTGACCAATACATCACATAAAACGGATCATAACCTATAAACCGAATCGCTAATTTTGACTCCGCATCGCCTATCCTTTTCATTTTTGATATAGCAATAATGGGATTTTTATCCAGTTGCAATGATTGCATATATTCATGTTTTGCTACATTTAAGACAGATGCTTTGGGTATAATGGGGGCTTCTTTTTCACCATGAATCATGAGTTTTGATGCTTCATCTATTCTATATGCAGTGCAGGGCAAAACCGGGTATATTCAAATAATACATTACACTGAGCAAATTTAAATTTTATCTCAAAAGAATCGACATGTATGTCTTGAGATCGATCATTAACTTTCGAGAAATCAATTTTTTACCATATCCATGAATAAACAATGAAAAACAAATAAAAATATTTAAAATTTCGTTTTAAAAAATTCAACTGCTGTTATTTATTATTAATATAATATATTTTGATTAAATTTATTGAATAATAATTATTTTCTATAATGTAAGTGATATATAATAATAATTGAATAAAAAGTTAAAGAATATTCCATGATTTATATATTTTTTTGATAGTACCCGGTTTTGCCTCACCATCGGGGCAAAACCGGGTACTTTGCATTTTTTTGAAAAACTTAGTTTAAATTGATCAAAACATTTTTTTTCATGCCGTCGATCTTATTTTCTCATTCTCTAATGTTCAAGGAAGAATTTTTAACGAGATTTGAACTAATTTGTTTGATAGATTCTTTGTAAACCGAGAATTACAAAAAGGTACTCGGTTTTGTCCCACTCTCCCCTATGTATTAAAATAAGCAAGAGAAAAAATTTTTCTTGATTTTAAATTTCCTCGAAAATCTATTGTTATGTAGGATTTAAATGAAATGTGTTTTCACATTACGTAATAAGATTAGAAAAATAATAAGATAGGGTTTTTCGTTTCTTTTATAAACTTTATATGATTCAAGAAAATATTTTTATTCCCTTAATTAAGAATCAGTTAAACTGTTTTACAATTTTGTTATTATTTTAAGTTCATTTATCAACGTTTAGCAATGAAATAGTTTATTTTATTTTTTCAAATTAAATATATAATTTTTTGATATTAAACCAATAATTAATATTATTGCAACCTTAGAGAAAATTTTTAGTCATTTTTTCCACTATAACTTTAGTTTAAAAAAATTAATTAAATAATAATGTTTTACTAACAATTATTAAACGAATTTTTACTAACTTAAATTTAGAGAGTTCAGTTAATATTTATTTTTCAATAGTATTATTTTAAACTGAATAAATAAATATCCACACGTGTAGTAGAAAAAGTTCTTCTTAAGGATATTAAACATTTTTGTTAATTAGGCTTATATATTATTTTTTTAAAATCGTACATAAAATTTATTTTGCCTAGAATTTAAATAAATTTTTGTCAATAATAATTTAAAAAATACGAAATAAAAGCACATTTAAAATTATACTTTAAAAATTTTTAAGAATTCAAATCATTATTTTCTTACCATGTATTGACCGTGAACACATATCATTGCTTATATGATGCCATTTGTAATTAAATCCGCAATGCATTCGGGTGTGATTCCATATTCTTTCAGAAATTTCTTTTTGCCATAAACCTGGAGAGAGTTTCTTTACTTTTCGTTTATTGTAGACCTTATCCACAACTAAATTATTAAAAGTGTCCCTGCTCATCGAAATTGTACACTTTGATGTTTCATTCGAATCGTCTACGATACTCGAATTAACTGAACTAGAAGTTTCGTTTAGATTAATTGGAGGGTCACTAGATTTAATATGTACTTCCCTATTATTTAATAAATCTCGAATTCCAAATTTATTGTCACAAACGAACGAATACAGGGAAGCAGAACTTTTTTTTCCTTCCAATTCTTCTGAAATTGTCTTCCAAATAGAATTAACTTTACTAATTATTTTAGCATTTTCTTGTAATATAATGTCTTTATATTTAAACAATACATTGACAACAATACTACTGTCTATTTTTGGTATTCTACCACGTTTAATCATTTTACATTTCTTTATTACAAATTTTAACTACCATTAAAGCAGAACTTTCAAGCTAACTACCGGTAACAGATAGATGGTTGATACCAATTTCAGAGGGTTATCAACAGTCGTGCGACCAGAGGTGCCAACTACCGTCAACAAATGCAATTGCGCTTGCGCCGCTATTATCCTCTCATTGGTAAGAAATAGCGCGCTTATATGAAATGCTTTAATATAATAAAATGTTTAGAATACAATAAAAAAATTATGAGTGTCAAATTTTTTGTTTTTATGTTTAATAAAAATGTGTTCTAATCAACATTAATCTTTTAGAAATTATTTTTAATTTAATTTTCAGTAAGAATAATTTTGTTAACTGTTAAATGGGTCTCTTATTATACAAATCAACCTTAAATTAAGATAGGTTAATTACCTAAATAATTATCAAGGAAATTTATTTAATTTAAATTTATAAATAATATTAGTATTATAATTATTAAAAAAAAACATAAACTTACATTGTCAAGAAATTTAAAATCATTCACACTTATTGTTTTTATGTTTAGTTGTAAAGTTTTTTTTAATCCTAATCAATTTGTATCAATTATATTTTAATATTATTTTTATTATTGATAATATTTATTATTATTATTTTTTTATTTTTTTTTCTGATTAAGCATAAATATTTTAAAAGACTTAACAATGCAAGTATATGTTTATTTATTATCGTTATTACTAACATTATTTATAAATTTTATTTACATATATTTCCTGGATAATTAATTAACCTATATTTTAATATAAAAGTTAATTTTTATAAAAAGGACATTTAAACTGCTGACAAAAATTATTCTTACTGGAAATTAATTTCAAAATAAATTCTAAAAATTAATGTTCATTAGAAATTATGAAATTTTCTATTTTGCTGAAATTATAATATTCTATAGTATTAAGGAATAATAATTGTGCTAAGCTATCTTTTATAAATCTTGAAACAAAAACAGTGTAAACAAAAAAAAATATTAATCAATTATATTTTATAATCCGATTTTTTGAGAAAATAATTTTAAAAAGTTTTAATTTATGCACTGAGAAAAATATTTAGTCAGAGCAACCAAAACAAAAAAATTTTGTTAGTATTTAAGCAAACAAACTATTTGTTTGAGTCAACCAAAAAATTTGGTTGAGTGTTTTTTGTTGGCATAACAAAAATGTTTGGTTAGCTCAACCAAATTTTTTTAGTTAGGTCAACAAAAATGTTTGGTTGATCAAACTTGGGATCGAACCTCTGTTTTAAAACTAAAGGTCGGGATCTCTGACCACTGGACTCACCCATCCTTGTGAGAGATTTAAACTAATTTGTTCTCTTAAGTTATGAGCTGAGAGCGAATCAAATTATTTGGTTGTCGCAACCAAATTTTGGTTAGGACAACAAACGATCGTTATTCTTATTTTTTTAAAAAAAACTCGTATTTAATTCTTTCAGGGTTTAAAAATTAATTATATTTTTCCTCAAACTACTTACATCAAGAAAGTAAATCATTTATTTGTATTTTTTAAACTCATTTTATTTTCAATTGCAACAATTTTTTTTATTAACGTGTCTGTTAAGAAGCTAAAGTTTTTTTTCTTACGTAGGAAATTATTTTTCTATTCGGGAATTTCTTCTTTAAATAACTAAAATAAAAAATTATATATTTTTCCTTTTTTTGACAAAAAGTAATTTAAGGTAGTACACGCGCGATCGCACTTTCTATAGAATTCAATGAAATTTAAAATCTTAACAGTTAATAACGAGATCTACATACTCCTAAAGTTTTAAACAAATTAACCGTTTCTGAAACGAGATATACATGTTAAAAGTTTGATACTTTAACATTGTTAGCCTATATAGAGTGCATATAAATGGCACATTTCTTTCAATAACTTTTAAAATGTTCTATAGATTTTTTTAAAAATCTGGTATATTATAATTGAATATTTGAAGAATTTAAAACAAAAAAAAATGAAAAATAATTACTGTTTCATTTAAAAGAAATAAGATTTCAAAAAATAAAAAAATCACTAATTTTGAGGTTAATGCATGGTAAGTTTAGGGGAATCACTACTAACACATGCATGTGTTCGTATCTGTACACAGGCTAACGATGTATTTAGTACAGTCATGTAAAACAATCTTAAGCAACATACTATAGTTACCCTGTACTTTGTATGCTTACTATTGAACTTAATTTTTGACAGTGACTGCTGCAAGTATACTACCTTAAGACAGAAATTTAGTTTGTTAACCTACATTTCTTTAAGACTTTGACTTTTCGTTTTGTCACCGTATGTAAGAGAATATTTGAAAACAGAAACAAAGGAATCGCAAATGTATTTAAGCCATTGCGCGTTGCCTACAGTTTATTGAATTTAATTGTCCTTTGTCACATTCTATTTTAATGAAAAAAGAAACATTTTAAGCCCTTCTGCTACTTGAAATCATTTCTTTATTTTCGTATGTATTTTTGAGCAACCCTAGATACTCTAAAATGAGAAATGATTTTTGTCTAAAATTTTAAGGAATAATAGATTTGAGTGAGAGAAACCCTGTTGAAAATTCCTATGTGAGAACACATATGGGATCCCATCCAGGATCTCTTGTGAGTTCTTATGTGGGTTCCCATACAGGTTCACACATAAGATCCTGTATGAAAAGGTTCCTGGGATGAACTTGCGTGAGATCAAGCGCACGATCTTATGTCTCTGTAAAAGCAATAACACAGGATCCCATGAGGTTTCCTGTGTAGGTTCCTATATGAACAACACGATAAATAGGAACACACATGGGATCTTATCCGAGATCTTGTATGAGTTCTTACATAGGTTCTCACATATAAGAAGATTAATAGCATATATATAAAAGCATTCTATAAAATCTTATTAAGCTGCTATTAATCTTCTTATATGTGAGAACCTATGTAAGAACTCATACAAGATCTCGGATAAGATCCCATGTGTGTTCCTATTTATCGTGTTGTTCATATAGGAACCTACACAGGAAACCTCATGGGATCCTGTGTTATTGCTTTTACAGAGACATAAGATCGTGCGCTTGATCTCACGCAAGTTCATCCCAGGAACCTTTTCATACAGGATCTTATGTGTGAACCTGTATGGGAACCCACATAAGAACTCACAAGAGATCCTGGATGGGATCCCATATGTGTTCTCACATAGGAATTTTCAACAGGGAATCTTGCTGTC
The DNA here is from genome assembly GCF_019393585.1 of Leptopilina boulardi. Taxonomy (NCBI): domain Eukaryota; kingdom Metazoa; phylum Arthropoda; class Insecta; order Hymenoptera; family Figitidae; genus Leptopilina; species Leptopilina boulardi. Next base: position 3,430,335 of record NW_026137909.1, read on the forward strand.
AGTACTCCAGGAGACAAAAAAATATAGCTTCGTTTAAAAATTTTAATTTAAGTGGGTCAAAATTGGGGGTGATGCCTTCCCTTACAATTGAAATAGTTATTTTGCGCTCTTGAAACCTTATCTCTGCGGTAATCACTTAATGTGCGACCGCCTCAAGTACAAGAAATAACACACTTTCTATGCAGGTAGAACAAAAACAAATTTTTGAATAATTATAATGGCAATAAATCTTTAATATTTCCAAAAAAGTAGGTTACCTACTTAATGGAAAACCCGAAAGTCGTCTGCTTCATTGCATCCACCATTTTGAATTTTAAAAAACTAACAACTGATTCGTAGTCAACGACCCCAGAAACCTAAGAGTAACCAATAAAGCAGAACTACGATTTTTGTCAAAAGCGTCACGCGACACTTGTGGCCAAGTTTAGTCATAACAACTATAAACGTCAAAGTTGTGAGAGCCTTTAATCAGCCTTTAATTATTCTGCTATGAAAATTAGGATTTTTTCGAATTTAAGTAAAATGTTATCGTTCCGCTGAGTAGAACCACTAGTTTAGCCCTTAATTAGGGCTCAGAGTGGTTTGTTGGATTTTGTTATAGGATCGTTTAATAAGCCTTTAATTATTTAAACTTAAAAATCTGGATTTTTGAGGTTTTGAATGATTTGATAGTGTTTTGATGTGAAGTTCTCGTGCTTCAACCCTTATTAAGGGCTTAAACTAGTTGGTTATAATTTTTTTGTGGAGCCTTTAAATAGCCTTTAAATAATCTTTACTTAAAACAGTGAATTTATTGGGTTTTATATATTTTAGATGTGATGGTCTGCTAACTTTTTTTAGGTTTAGCAGAACATGTGTTTTCTCGAACCCTATGGGAGCATTTAAATTGGGAATAGGGCACTTAAATAGCCTTTAAAAAGCCTTAAAATCTCCTTATAGTCCAGTTAGTGTCTGCTGATTTCGCTCTGCTAACTTTATTGACATTTTTCATTCCCAATTCCATTTTTACTTCCACTTTACATCATTTAAAATTCCACTTATTCTTATTTCCACTTCGCCTTTTTCTAATTTCTACTTCAGTTTCTACTTCTACTTTTCTTATTTCCACTCCCACTTCAATTTCTACTTTTTCTAATTATTATTCTTACTTTAAATTTGACTTCCACTTCCATTTCCACTTTTTCTAATTTTCATTCCCATTTCTATTTTCACTTCCACTTTATCTCATTTCCACACCCACTACTACATTGTTACATCCTAAGATGTACAAAGCAAAGAATTTAAATTAATTGTTTTAAGTCAGGAACACGTTGTCCTCTAACTTGGGAATAGTTTTGGATTTGAATCTTCTTTTAGAAAAATAAGGAAATTAGAATTATAGGGATTAAATTTTGTTTGAGGTTTAGTTCCATTTAAAGAGGTTTATTCGTTTTGAGGTTTTTACATATGTTTTTACAATTATATTTCATTTAAAAAGACAAAAGTAAATAGTACTTAAGTAAGAAATTCATTTAACGTAGTTTGTGTTAGAGTGTTATGTGTCTTGTGTATGAATTTTTCTATGAATTTATGAACTAATCAATCGTGTAAGACAAACTAAACAAACAAGTGCGAAAACCGAAATCAATGACAAACATACTGATGGTAACTAAGACATATACATCGAGTAAATTAGCAGAGATGAATCATGGTTTATATGAAAATTACAAAAATTCCACTTATAGAGGTACAGTTATCAAAAGTTCCATTTATAGAGGGAACGTTCCACTTATAGAGGTAACTTTAAGAGAAAGTTCCACTTATAGAGGTAAGTTTAAGAGAAAGTTCCACTTACAGAGGTAACTTTAAGAGAAAGTTCCACTTATAGAGGGAACGTTCCACTTATAGAGGTAACTTTAAGAGAAAGTTCCACTTATAGAGGCCATTTTTCAAAATTTCAGTTCCACTTATAGTGGTAGCGTTTTCCCACTTACACAGGTTTTTTTCAATATTTTGCATTGCTTGTGCAGGGACCGTAAAAAATGTTCCTCTTAAAGAGGAATTCCACTTATCCAGGGACCACTTATCCAGGTTCGACTGTATTTCACTTACTTGTTTTATTGATTGTTGTTTTACAGTGTTATGTTGAATATCAGCTTTTCCTTTCCTTGAATATATTCTTTTTTATATTAATATTAATTTGCAAATATTTTATAAATAAAATTCTTTAAAATTGAGATTTTTTAGCAATGATAATACTGGATACACTTCCACTTTCAATTTCTCTCATTTCCACTACCACTTCCATTTCTACTTTTTCTAATTTTCATTTCTACTTCCATTTTCACTTCCGCTTTACATCATGTAAACTCCCACTTTTTCTTATTTCCACTTCCACTTTTATAATTTTCAATCCCACTTTCACTTCAACTTCCAATTTCTCTCATTTCCACTCCCACTTCCATTTCCACTTTTTCTAATTTTTATTTCCACTTTCATTTCCACTTCCACTTTTTCTTATTTCCATTCTCATTTCCACATCTACTTTTCTAATTTTAATTTACACTTTTTTTATTTCTACTTCAATTTCCACTTTTCTCTTTTTTACTCCCATTTCCATTTCTACTCTTCTTAATTATTATTCTCCCTTCAATTTTCATTCCCATTTCTACTTTATCTCATTTCCCCTCCCACTTTTCTTATTTTCATTCCCACTTCCACTCTCATTTACACTTTTTTAATTTTGATTTCCACTTTCATTTTGACTTCCAATTTCTCTTATTTCCACTCCCACTTGTATTTCTGTTTTTTTTTTAAATTTTCATTTAAAAGTGGAAGTGGAAATGAAAATCAGAAAGAGTGTCAGTGGAAATGAAGGTGGGAGTGAAAATTAGAAAAAGTTCATGTGATCGCAGGCGCGACCGTCGACGAAGCAACAAGTCGTATCATGATCACTTTTGGGATCGAATGTCGATAAGGATCCACGTTTTGTGACCGTAAGATTATAAGTTTGACTATTTGTAAAAAAATTCATAAAGTAATTGTATACCGATAAGATTTGCCAATTCGTGCGTACGAAGGTGTGAAATCATCAACTGCAAATAGATATACTTGTGTAATACATTTCTTTCAGTCGACAATGTTTGATATTAATTTTTAAGGATCTCCCATTTTACTTCCCTTAAAATAATATTGAACATTGTTTGAATTAAAGTAAATTTATTGATATTAATGTTAATTGTTTTAATAGTTTTTTTTTTGACTGTCGTCTGGTGCATGGCAACCACTTTTTGTTTAGTTGAAAATATAATTTTAGACCCGTCCGCGTGAGTTGTGGAGTATTAAAGTAACATTTTACTCTTAAAAAAACTCCTGTTTCATAATATTAATAATTTTATCAAAAAGCCTGTTAAGTTCTAATTAATTTCCATTAAAATCAAAGCCATAGTAACGATTTATTTCTGTTTAATAATTTACCCGAAAAAAAATCATCTAAATAATAAAAAATTGAATAACAAAGCTTGAAATTCACCTTAAGTATTTGACTGAATCCTTCGAATTCAAATGAAACAAGCGACTGCCCCCCCCCCAAACTATGTAGATTGAAATCTCTCCCAACCACTCCATTTGAATTCCCCTTGAAATCTTTCTCGAGGTTAAGAATCCCCGCCATTGTCGAACGAGTTTCAGTACCAAGTAAAGTCACTTCACAAACAATGGAAGGACAATTCCCTCAGGACGATTCCAGCATCGGGCTCAAAAGTCCGGGCTAGAGGATTGTGGACCAAAAGGATTGCACAAGAGAGGAAGAGAGCGCCAGTGTGGAAAACGCACCACTCCAACAGCTTTGGTTCACATTATTTAAGAATGACAGCTGCAAGAGATAACAAAGTGAATTGCTTGGCTGAATTTCCTTTCAACAAAAAAAAAAAAAAAAAAAAGAAGAAAACGAGGGAATATAGTCTTCATGGAGTAGTGCCACGTGGAAAAGAAATAACCAACTGAAATGATAATGGTTATACGGAAAGTGTCTCGTTCCCTTTCATAAGGCTTCAATTCGCGCGCGCGAGACTTTAATACATAGGCAGAAAAGAGAGAAGGTGGAGAGATTGTGATATAGTTCGGATGCAGCGAAGGGAACGCGATTGGGTGTAAGGAATAAGGCATGTAGCCGGCTTCCCTACTTATCGAGAAGATATTTGCCGCGGGGTGCGCCACCATCATTAGAATCTTCTCGAGGCCGTCTCCTCCTTCTTCTCCTGCTCATCCCTCTCGAGCGTCTTTGTATATCCCGGCACCGATCCTCAAGGGGCTGAATACCACCGCCTCTTTATCAATGCTTTGAAATATATCGGTAACCACCAAAAGAGAGTGAGAGAGAGAGAGAGAGAGGGGCTCCGGGCAACGGTTTTCAGAATGGATACCGCAAAATTAGATTTGTTAAAACTCGCAATGGAGGACAAGTCCTCGTTAACGATTCTCTTATATAGACATCGATATAATATAACGAATTTATAATCTCGATTTAATGATGAAAAACGCTAAAGTAATATTCAAGAAATGAATGATATTTAATGAGGGAATGGAAGCTGAAGAAATCGTAATTCTATTTATTGAACTTTGGCAAGCAGTTAATTTACTGAAAATGTTGAGAAAAAAAAATTATACAGTTTAATAAGTTAGTCCCTAACAAACCTCCGATTCTCTTAATTTTTTATTAAAATTACATTTTTTTATTTGCCTCTGAAGAATTGTACTTCTTTTTTTCATATAATTTAAAAACATTTGTTGAAATCAATTGATGGTAGGTTGAGGACAATTGGACAAATACGTGAAAATACTGTAAAAGTATATTGCTACGTCTTTAAGTGAAAAATTTACCTTTATCAAGCGAACCACGTATTCCTAAGGTTACAGATGAAATTCCATTAAAAAAGAAAAAAAAAATTCAATTTGGATCTAACATTAGATTTATTGGACGATAATTTTTTTTTTATTTATTATTTCCTTTAAAATTTTAGAAACAGTTTGCATAATTTTAATGTGATTTGATTATTTTCTCTTGATTGACAGAATTTGGTAAATTGTTGGTATTATCTAAATATAACTTTTGAATAAAATTCCCTATTATTGTGATTACCAGAGAAATCATTTTCTTTTGGGAACACAAATTATGTTAATATTCTATCTCTATACTTAATTTTTCTGTTTCCTTTCAACTATCACGAAATCCTACAAATAACTTATTATTCTTAACTAATTAATCTAATAGTTATTCCGCAGTAATTAACCCAGTAGTTATCCCAATAATGATGGTATGTAATTATTTCCAGTAATTATTTTTTATAAGGGTTAATGCACTAATAAATAATTGCTCAAATAAATTGACTTAAATAGAATTAAAAATTTTATAATATCCCACATGAAAATATTCCCCAAAAGATCTCCCTAAAGATTTTGTCGAAATTTCGTTAATAATTTCTATCAGAATTCTATTTCAATTTTTGCCAAAAAAAATCGACGGAAATTATCAGAATTCCGTGGGAAACGAAAGGAATTCCTTCGGAATGCCTATAGGAGAATTTTTGCCTTTCCTTCTTATACGGGAATTAATTTTCTTTTTAGACGAAACATCCTTTGACATATATACTAACATATCCAGTGTTGTGAGGGTTTGAATAAAAAAATCCTTTTTCATTTTAGAAAAAGAATATGTTTTACTAGAATTAAAATCTTTCACATCATTTCTTCATGCTTTTTGATCTAAAAAACTGATTTACGAATTTCTAGGGTGTGAATGGGGATTAGTCTCTCTTGAACATATTTTGGAAGATGTCCAAATTCAGTAATCCGAAAGAAGAGAGACTGCGTTGTTTATGACATCAACGAGTATTATTATCAGGGTCACATTACATTTCTGGGGTGCCTTTATCCCTTTTATGGAACTTTATTACATACTTCTGTTTTCCTGCCGGTAAGTATATGTCTTTTATGGCATATTATCACGAAACATATTATTTACACTTTATCTTATTTTCTCTTCTTATAGATTGATGCGTTATGATGATAGTAAAAAAAACTTAATTTATTACAAAAAAAGGTATATTTCAACAAAATATGCTATCCCCCATAACAAAAGGATATCTCTAGGATATCCATATCAATGGTCGATATCTTAGAATGGTCCCAAGGATATCTTGGGATATCCATAGGATATCCCTAGGATATCCAAACCGCCGGTCTGTGGGACATCCATAGGATATCCCTAAAACAGTATCCTGAGAATATCTTCTTGACATCCAGAAGATATACTGAGAATATCCTGAAGATATCTGTGGGATATCCTGACGATATCTATGGGATATGCTGATGATATCTGTTAGATATCTTGACGATATCTATGGGATATCTGGAGGACATTTATGAAAGTCTATAGAGATATCCAGAAGATATCCTCAGATATCCATGGGATATCCAAAGGATATCCAAACCGCCGATTTTTTGGATATACTTAAGAGATCCTTTTGATATCCATAAGACATCCCTAGGATATCTGCGGGATATTATCAATATATCCCAAGATATCTTGTGTTATTAGGGATAGAATTTAAAAAAAAAATATATTTTACAATTTTTGTAGCATGGTCTTTGAATCAGTAATAATAATTCTCATATGCTTTTCTGTGAAATATCGTTTCAATGGCATATAATTATATAATAATTATTGATGAACCAAATATATTATAACAATTGATTGAATAAAATTACTCGAGGGTGAATACGTGTCCTAGAAAAAGGGTGAGGGGAGTTAGGTTGCTGAAAATAGATATTTAATAGGGTCGAGGAGAGAGAACTCTGAACTTGCATCAACATGAATATGCATGAAAATTTTAATAAGTACACGAGCTCCCTTGAATATAGTCGATATTCTTGACGATGATCATTACTGTCATTAATGACTAGAATCAACAAAAATGTTTGACTATTTCAAAGTCTATAATAAAAAAAAAAAAATCTAATAATTATAATTTCTATTGACTTGACAAATCATTATATCTAATTCAGAAAATAATAATAGCCTAATATAAATAATTCCAAATAAAATAAACGATATATTTTGACATTGAAGTAGGGTAAAAAAAAATTGATGAAATCAAAGACAATTTTATCAACTATGAGGAAAATAATTTCATAAAGAATATATTAATGCGATTTTTCAGTTTTTTTGTTTTCCGAGTAGAAAAATGAGACAAACGCTGACAAAAATTTGTATGCGAGAATATTTTTTCTTTTTTTTTTTTTGCAAGTTAGGAAAAAGAGTTTTATCAAATTGGACGTAAATGGATTTAGCCTGTTTTCGACAAACGCCAAACGGTGGAGAATTTGTAGAAGAGAATTTCATGGAAAAGAAAATGTGTCACCGAGTGGAGCGTATAAAAATTGGCACGTGCCAGAAAGCGTTTGCCATCGACGTCTGCACCTAAGCTCACCCATCTCTCCAAAACTTTTTTTCCTTTTTTTTTTTGTTTCCCTGCTTTTCTTTTTCAGCGCCTACGTTTTTTTGTTTATCCCTTATTTGACATCTGACACGCAACTGAACGTAATGGAATAAAAGATTTTTGAGCCACTATTATATTGTCTATCTCGATTCCTTCCGAACCAAAAATCAGTTTATTTTCCAGTATAAATCTGGAATTTCGACTGTCAAGGAAGAATAATTTTCAATACATTGATTTAAAACAGACAGTCTCACGTCACCGTGACTTATTTAAAAATAATTAAACAAATGAACAATATACCTTAACCTATTTATTAATTAACTTATTCTACTATTTCACAAGTGCCGGGCATCAGTGTTATTCCCCTATATTCCTCTATTTTTCTTCCTTCTCCTTTTTTAATTAGTGGTACAATTAGACCAGTTTTCCACTCTTTTAGCCATCCTTCTCCTTTCCATACCTTATTTAAGATTTTCCAAATTTCCTCCCTTACTTTTTCTCCTCCATACTTTAAATTCTCTCCTTCCATTCCATCCTGTCCTACCGTTTTATTATTTTTTAACTTATTTATTGCTCCATCTACCTCTTTCCTTGAAACATTTTCTTCACCTCCACCTTCAAGTATTTTTCTTCCCTCCCCCTTACCTTGCTATCTATTCCTCCACTCATATCCCTGAAATATTTGGTCAATTCTTCTATTTTAATTTTATATTTAATGTCTGTCTTTTTTTTCTTTCTTTATTAATTACTTCCCACTCCCGCCCTTCCTTAACTGCTCTATCTACTTCTTCCATAAATCTCTTCTTTTCCTCTTCTCTTTTCGATCTTAGTAACTTCTTACGCTCTTTATGATTTCTGTTATACTCTTTCTTATCTATTATCCTTTTCCTTCTTAATACATTCCTTGATCCTTTTTCTGCTTTCTTCGCACTCGTTATATCCCACCATTTTTTGTATCCCAATTCTTTTACTTCGATTTGTCCCATTTCTTCTTTTACCTTCTTTATCACAGCACCTAATCTTTTTATTCTTTCATCCGCATCTCTCTCCTCCACCATCTCCGTCATCTTCTTCTGCATTCTGTTTCCAAATTCCATCAATCTGTCCATACTCGATTTCCCAATTTTTATTTTCTTCTGTTTTTCACCTTCCTCTCCTTTTCCTTTCTTTTTCTAATTCTACTATTAATAGGAAGTGGTCTGACACTATTTCTGTTCCTACATTCATTTTTCTTGTCCCTCCCTTCCTTTCCCTTTAGATCTAAAGGTGAAATTTCCTTCTTCAACTCCTCTTATATTTCAACAATTTCTTCTTCCAACAATTCTAATAACTTTTTCCCTTCTCCATCCACTTTTTTGTGAACTCCAATTAGTAAAAAATAACTAATTTTTAGTAGAAAACAACTAATTAAACAGTCAAATTAAATTAATTCTTTGTAAAAAAATTACTAAAATATTTGGTAGACATATATCATATCATCACCCAGATAATAATATTAATAACAAAATTATATTTTTTTAAAAATTATTGTTGCTATATTGGATCTGCAATTTTGAATTTTCGAAAACCAACTTTAAATTAATAATCAGCGACACCAAAAACCCCCAAGTAAAAAGTTTGAGGAAAATCTGATCAAATTTTTATTTTTTTGGGGCGCCATTTTGTATCTGCCATTTTGAATTTTCAAAAATCAACTTCAAATTCGTAATCAGCGACCCCAAAAACCCCCGAGTAAAAAGTTTTAGGGACATTTGAAAAAGTTTTAGAAAATCGTCCGCCATTTTGAATCCACCATTTTTAATTTTTTGAAAATTAACTTCAGATTCATCATATTCGTAATCAGTGACCTCTAGAAGCCCTTAATATACCTTGTCTGAATAATTCAACTATTTTTTGAAGCTTTGACAACAACATTTATATTTTTTTTATTTGCATTTTTTTATTCCAGGCGTCATATTTATATTTTAAAAAACGCCAAACGGCAAATGAAACTAGACATCTTAAGCTACAATTTCATGTATCGTATGATTTTTTAATATCAAACCAATTTTGGGCAGTATGAGGTGTCCATTTGGCAGAGAATGGCCCATAAAAAAAAAATTTTTTTTGCGCATACGTAGAAGCTATAAAAACTTACTGCGCAACAAGTAAAGTTGTTAACATTGAGGAACAAAGGTTCCTACATGGGATCTTGTGGAGATTCACGTACAGGAATTTTTAGCTTGGTATTAAAAATTATAATTGCTTAAATATTTATTGTAATTAAAAGTTTAAAAGATTATATAAATTTTCCCTCATAACAAAAGCCCTAAGATATCCATATCAATGGTAGATATCCTAGAATGGTCCCCAGGATATCCCTAGGATATCCAAACCGCCGGTCTGTGGGACATCGACATGACATCCATAGGATATCCACAGAATATCCCCAAGACATCCACAAAATATCTATTGGATATTATATCGCAGGATATCCATGGGATATCCTCAGGATGTCCGTGGGATATTCTTAGGATATTCACGGGATATTTAATATCTCAACATATATTTTTCAAATTAAACAACTTTCTCGAAAAACAAGTTGCATTTTATTTTATTTATATAAAATTTAATTCACAGAATATTCTTACTCGTAGTCTCATAATGACTTTAAAAACAGTATCCTGAGAATATCTTCTTGACATCCAGAAGATATACTGAGAATATCCTGGAAATATTTGTGGGACATCCTGACGATATCTATGGGATATCCTGATGATATCTGTGGGATATCCTGACGATATCTATGAGATATTTGGAGGACATTTATGAAAGTCTATAGAGATATCCAGAAGATATCCTCAGATATCCATGGGATATCCAAAGGATATCCAAACCGCCGCTTTTTTAAATATCCTTAAGAGATCCTTTTGATATCCATAGGACATCCCTAGGATATCTGCGGGATATTATCAATATATCCCAAGATATCTTGTGTTATTAGGGAACTAATTCTTTTTAAATTCTTGACATAACAACAGATTTAAATATTTATTTTTTAACAAAATATCTTTTTGCTTTATTAAGAAATTGTTTTTAAGACTGCTTTTTTTTGAATGAAATATATTGATTATTGGCAGAGAAAAAAAAAATATATATATATATATCTGTCGGATGAAAAAGGAAATATATGCATACCTTTTGTTTGATAAAAAGCAAAGCAAAATAAAGTTTGATTGCAAATTTTTTTTTTCTTCCTACGTTTTATAAATCCTCTCTCTTTCTGATAGTTCATCAACCTTCGCCGAAGAGAAGGATGATAATGGAAGACGTTCGTTGTCATGAATATTTCCTTTTATAATTCAATAAGATAGCAATTGATTTCTGATAAGAACACAATTAAACATCAGGTTCAATGTATATGAGTTTTGTTGACGAGTGTTGTGTTAATAAAATATTCATTCAAGATATAATAATGAATATTTCAATATTCATAGTTTGCTATAGCAGAGAGGGACGAAAAATATGAATTTTAAGTTCCCGTATTTATTGGCGTGAATTTATTGAGATTCATTTGAATATTAATTTTTTTTTTTTTTTCAACAAAAACTATAAAAAACTGATGCTATATAGAGAAAAAAGCATCAAATCACAGTGTGAGAATTTTTCCAAGGTGGTCATTGAATTGATAACAGCAATAAAATGTCTGCAGGTTTGGGATTTATTTCTATATGGTTTTTTTTTTTCTTTTATTTTCGTGTATACCAAAACTGATTCAGCCAAGATTCTTGTGTATAGAATCTTGTTGTGTGGGTGCTCAAATAAGTTGATAGAGCGTGAGGGTCAGAGGGAGATAAAACGCTAGAGAAAGAGAGTTTTACGTTTGAGAGGACGGTAAGCCGCTGATGTATCACTGGTTGAGTGTGCGAAGTCAGCATTGCCAGTCCAACAAACCGGACAATCCGATTTTTTGTAACTCGTCTCTCTCTCTCTCTTTCTCTCTCTTCTTTCATTTCGGTGACAACGTGCTGAAGCTCCAGGAAAACTCTTTCACTAGCAAAATGGATGGATAGGGAGGAAAACGAAAAACAAATTCCTCATGCCGGGGATGTATAAATCTAAATTCGACAAAAACAAATTAAGGGGAGGTTCTGTTCCAAATCAATGAAAAAAAAAAAATTTTTTTTCTATTGCTTTATTTTCATTCTTAGGGTCTTGAAAATGTGTATGCAAAAGGATATCCCTCTATCTAATTTATTTTACGAGTTATAGCATATTAGATCCCTTAATCTGGTATAAAATCTGTTTTTATTAAATTGTTTTCTATTTGAATCTTTTTGTTATTAATTCCTTAACTTTTCATCAGCCTTCTTTGAGTCTCTTTCATTTTTTTTCCTCTTCCTATATATATTTATATATATATATATACTTTTCACTTACTTTTTTTCCACTTTTACTCATCCTGACACTTTTCTCACTCTTTTTTGTTTTTTTTCTTTTTAAAGACTCTTAAATTTCTTTATACTTATTTCTCATCTTACTCCTTCTTAACTCCTTTCATCTTTCTGATCCTGTTCTTAAACTACAGCTTTTTTTCAGAATTTGCTATGTACTTTGAAATATTTTCTATCTTTTCAATTTCACTTCCTCTAACTCTTAAATTATTTTGTATATATATATATATATTTTTTGGTTTTCTTAAACTCGTATTCTTCAGTATAACTTTACTTTTGTAACGTCCTGTGACGTTTTACTATATTATTTTGTTTTTATTTTTCATATAGAATTTCAAAGTTTCTCACAAGATCTTGGTGTTGTATTTTCTCACTTAAGATTATATATTATAACCTATTTTGTGTTTACGTTTGGCCAATTTCTGGAATTTAATAAACTATATTATTAATGTTTTATCATTTATATTTTTAAATTTTATTTATTATTTTTAATTCATAAAACAACATTTATCTAATTTTTAAAATTTTCCAAAATTTAATCTACATTTGAGGTTACTTTCGTTTTTTGGTTATTTTCCTCCAAAGATTGACCTAATAAATTTTGAGGTTAAGCTTGTTTCTTGGTCGTTTTCCGCCAAATGTTGACCCCAATTTTGAGGTTATGTTTGTTTCTTATTAGTTTCCCGCCAAAATAACATAACCTTCAAAATTTAGGTCATTTTTGGCGCGGAGAATCTACCTCCCTCTCAACGTAAGGGAGGGGGACTTGCGACTATATTCAGAGTCTTGAAACGAACATAACCTCTAAATTCAGGTCATTTTTGGCGGAATATCAACCCCCTCCCCTCAACGAAGAGGGGGGCAATTGCGGCTATATGCAGAGTCTTCAAACGAACATAACCTCAAAATTTACGTCATTTTTGGCGGGAAATCCGGTGAGAGAGAGAGGAAGGGAGGGGGAGGACTTGCGGCTATATTCATATCGAAAATCGGCCACGTATTTCTGTGAGGAATATTGTTTTAAAGATATGATAAAAATTTGGATTGAAAAAAAATGAAAATTGATTGAGTTATGCTGCGTGCACATTTGAAAAATAGTATTTCGAGAAAAACGCATTTAAAATTTTTGACATGTGTTTAATGCATGAAAAAATAATAAATTTAAGTACTAAAATTTTTTACCATTAGTCTGTTATTCCAGAACCATATAGTTCACCTTCTAATGACATCTTTTAGTGAATTAGAAAAGTTCGAAGTTGAATTCAAAGGAATTATGTGGACCCGACGAGTAGGTAACAACTTACCTCATAGATAGTCGGTTTTGAGTAAGTGAAACGGCTTGGGAAGGAATGCGAAATTAAAAAAAAAAAAAATTTCCGATCGATATAAAACCTTTTGTTCTCTATTCTAGAAGGTTCAAAGAATTTTTAAAAAAAATTTTGATTTTTTGAAAATTCTACAATGATGTAACCCCTTAAGCAAGAAAACAATTAATTTATTTAGACTTCGTAATCTGACCTCGAACTTTGAGATTTCTCGCATGATTTTCGAAAACTTTGCCTCCTTAGTTCGTAATGTCACCTAAGTCTTGCAAGAGTCGTTCTTCTAAGTTTGGAAAGTAAAACAATGTTGAAGATGTCTAGGCACGTGATTGAATATCGATTATGTGTCGAATCTTAACTAAAAGTCACTACTATAAGGTTATCAAAAAGAAAAAAAAATAAATGTCGAAACGAAGAATATATTAGTAGGCTAAATTTTCATTAGAGTTGATGTTAATTTAACAGATCTGTCGTAATTTAATTGAAAGGTTTGGAAATTAATGAAGAGCAATTTGATATAATTAAAAGTGTGAAGATAAATCACAAAATCAATAAGAGGAAAATCTGCGATGAAGGGGGAATTCAGGGCGGCAATTCTGTTCCAAGTGAATGCCTCCCTCTCACTATACTCTTGCCGCTAATCAATTTCTATTTTCCCTCTTCAATCGTCCAGGACCTATTAGAATCACTAGTGGGAGAGACAGTGTCAACGACGTTGATAGCGCCGATATAGGTGTGAGTTGGAGAAGCACACCAAAAAAAAAAAAAAAAAGAAAGAGATTCCCTCGCAATTTCAACCATCTTAGTTATCTAATGGCCAGTAATTCAAGGGCTCTTTTCCTCTTTTCTCCGTTATCAATCCTCCTTGACGTCGATTCATTCAACTTAAGGAGAGCTAAAGATATTTGAAAATTCTGAAAATTCTTAAATGTAAAAGAAATTGAAGGAAAATGATGAGACTCTTGAGAATTGTAATTTGACTTTCAATTTAGAAATTCCGTCCTTCTTGGTCGAATAGCGTTTTCTTTTCTTTTTTTTTTTTTTTCTAAAGACGAATCGAGATAAAACGCTTAGAGTGTCGACACCGCGCAATGCCTCGAGGTTAGAGAGACAACGCTTCAAAGGAAAATATTGACCTTTCACTGAAGAAGAGAGACGCTGGGAAATCTGAAAAGACCCTCCCCTCCCCGTGAATGTTTTCCCAGCTGCTGACAAACGGATGAAAAATCGACAACTGCCTTCTCACTATATACTGACGCCGCCAATAGAATTTCAACTGTGATCGTATCTTTGACTTTCGTTAAGAAGTGATTTTGCAATGCGGAAACAGAAAAAAAAAAAATTCGGCTATACATTATCGATTTCATTCGGGAGTTTGCTGAATTCGATACTTGAAACAGAAAAATCTAGAAAAGGGGTAAAGAAAGAGAGAGAGAGAGAGAAACCGGGGATTGATAGGATATAAAATTTTAGTATCGTACGCTCTTCGAGTTCATCTGTTCGATTTCTTTTATTCTTTTTCCGCAACTTTCTTTTGTTTGTTATCTCTCTTAAAACCGCATCGCAGGTTGCCTTTAATCGCTTACTTCTCTGGGAGCTCTCTCTGAACGTTTCAATCTCTTTCGGATTCAATTCTATTGAAAATCCTTCCGACTTTATCGCCTAGAAGAAGGCTAATTAATATTGGTCTTTGTTTTTTTTTTTTGCCTCCCTCTCCCTCACGTAAAGGAAGATTTAAGAAAAACACTTTAATAATGTATTTTCAGTGATTCTATTTCTCTAGGAAAAAGTATATATATATAGCCTTTGGAATGCTTATGTAAAACTTGAGAGATTACATTAATTAGGGAAGAAAACTTCGAACGAAAATAAGTTTCAGGACGATTCAGTGGAGATTGGCTTGCCTGAGGTAAAAGAATCGAGAGAGAGAGAGAGAGGATAAGTCGAGGTGTCGAGCTGGTAGGTCGGCAAGCGTGGAGGTTGCTGGAAATAAGAAATGTCATTAAAGTTTCTCTGCGACCCATGTGTCGATTCTTTTTTTCCATTCCGGTCGCTCCTCTTCCTTCTAGTTTCCACTTCTCACTCTGGAGACCCTTCGCAGCTCGTTCTTGGTCCAACCGCCATCTCATCCCCCTTTCCTTGGGAATCTTCCCCTTTTGATTATTCTTCATTCGCACCAATCCCCATCCTCCTTCTTCTTCTTCTTAGCCTACTAGATAGCTGCTACCTCTTCTCGCATTGGAGATGGAGCTCTCGGACAGAAGAGTAAAAAAAAAAAAAAATCCCAGAATAATACTGAGGATTTTTTCAACTCGTAC
Organism: Leptopilina boulardi; assembly: GCF_019393585.1. NCBI lineage: Eukaryota > Metazoa > Arthropoda > Insecta > Hymenoptera > Figitidae > Leptopilina > Leptopilina boulardi. Next base: position 3,445,886 of record NW_026137909.1, read on the forward strand.
TTCTTTTACTTTTTAATCTTTTTTTTTCCTTTTCACTTTTCTCCTCTTTCTTTTGAGTAGAATCTTTTTCTCCTTTTTTTTCTACTCCCTTTATACCAGCAAGACTTTCTAATTTTGACACGTCGTCCTGCTACAGATTAATTGATAAAATAATTTATATTGAAAAACATAAAGGGAATTTAAAATAGTATATACAAAACAAATAAAGAAAAATCGATGGATATAAAATGTTTTTGCTTATATATGAATATCTTTTATTTTAATTTGCGCACAAAACACAAATAATAGAAATACAATTAATTTTAATAAAATAAATTTAACTATGTACGTTTTACATCACTTATCGTCAAACAGAGGGTTTAATTCTCAGTCGATAAGTTATCATCCGTTGGTATTGCAGATTTCTTTTCTATCAACGTTCGGTAATACAGTGTGAGGGCGTAATTACATTACTAGGATTTTGTGCGTACCATTTTTGGTATATTAAATAAGATCACAAAATACAAAAACGTTAAGTGACTTTTACCGATTGACACTTAAACCTTTCATCGGTAAAGCAGTGATCTTAATTACCGACTTAGGTAAATGGCATAGAGTATAAGTAGCTTTACTACTAGAAGAACACCAAGCAATTTGAAAATAAATTTTAAAAATCCGAATCTCCCGCGACGCTTGTTTGAATTGACTGGTTGAGACATCTAACGATGGCAGCCGGAACTGACGCGGTCAGTAAATTGAGCGAGAAATTTAAATCCCTCACTCCACTTTAAATTGTTTAAAAAAATGTTTTCCACATTGAAAGTAATTTTAAATTCGGCGCGAAAATAAAGTGGCGCCATCTATCCGGTGGCAGCCGGAACTAACTCGGTCGGTAAAAAAAACACTTCTCCAAGCCCTCTAAAAATGTCGGTAAACACATTCCTACTGTAGTAGTAATACTAGGCTGGTATCAGGCCAGTTATCGTCCAAGATCGATAATGTTGAAATCTGTTCTACCGACAGTATTTTTATGTTGCTATAAAGTGGTCTAATTTACCGATCTCGGTCGGTAACTGGCCTGGTGGTAGTAGTAACACTAGACGGGCATCATACCAGTTACTGAATGAGATCGGTAGAGTAGAAATCTGTTTTACCGACAGGGATATATCTGTGTTGCCATGAAGTGGTCTACATTACCGACCTCGTTCGGTAACTGACCTGACGCGACTTACCGTCAAGTAGTAATACTAGGCGGGTTTCAGGTCAGCTACCCACCTAGGTCAATAATGTAGAAATCTGTCTTACCAAACAATTGTATTTTTGTGTTGCTATGAAGTGGTCTAATTAACCGACCTCGGTCGATAACTGGCCTGGTAGTAGTAATAACACTAGGCGGGTATCATATCAGTTACTGACCAAGATCGGTAGCGTAGAAATCTGTTTTACCGACAGGAGTATTTCTGTGTTGCTATGAAGTAGTCTACATTACCGACCTCGGTCGGTATTATATATTACTAGCCGTCAAACAGAGGGTTTGATTCTCAGTCGTTAAGTTATCATCGATCGGTATTGCAGATTTTATGTTCTAGTAACTGTCGGTAATACAGACTAAGGAGGTTAATGGAATTACTATCATTCTGTGGGTACCATTTTTGTTATATTAAATAAGAACACAAAATATTAGAATGTCAAGTAACTTTTACCGACTGACAATATAACTTTCCGTCGGTAAAACAGCGAACTGCGTGACCGACTTACGGTAAATGGCATGGAGTATACGTAGATTTACTACTATATTTTATATACATACTGGAGTATTGTTTTTAAAAGCATTTAACTAAAAAAATTTCCGCAGGCTGGACATAATTAATGTTTCATCAATATTGACAAGAAATATGGCTGCAATATGTTATGATATTTGGATAAATTTATAGCATTAAATTTTTCCAGCTATTACAATATTTCGCAAATTGTAATCCACAGTTTTTTTGCTCTTGGGATTAACCATAAAATTTATTCCGTGATTAACATTATAAGAAAACTGTATCTTGTTCAATTCACCTTTAGCTGTATAAATAAAACTAAATTTCAGACTGTTAGAAACTTTTTTATCTGATCAAAAACCACATGGAAAAGATAATCCTTAATAAATTCACTCACTATCTACCTTGATGACCGTTATCCATTATGCAAAAGGTCTAATCACTAGCGTCAGAAAAAACCCGCAACACACGGAGTTTCACTGTTACTTCATTCCATTTTGGTAAGAAAAAATTTAGATTAAGCAAAATACACACAAAATGCGTTTAGTGAAATATTATTTGTTCTTGTTAACTGATTAACAGTAATTCCTAAATTTTTTACAATAAATTTTTATTTATTTTTTTAATTCTCATTAAAACTAATATATTTGTTTACACACATTACTTTTATGTATATATAGCTAAAATTTATTTTCCTGTATTTCCTTTAAAATCAAATAAAAGAAAAATTCAGAAAAAAAGATTTTTTTTTTACTGAAATAGTAACCTTTTGAATAATTCATTTCGAGAAAGAAATAAAAGTTATGAACATTGCTTAATTTTCTATTTTTTGAAAATCGATATAACTTTTTACACGTATGATCGTAAATAGTTCGAAAATAGGTCAATTGTTGCGTTTTTAATATTGGACGAGAATATGTAGGAATTCTGAATTGAAACATCCGTTGCAATAGCCAAAGAGGTACGATAAAATTTTGAAAAACTTAATAACAAGATTTTCTTAATTCATGATGAATAAAATAAAAATAAATAATTAAAAATTTGTAATTTAATTCATAAAAATTTTATATCACACATATTTAGCCGTTAACACTTTTCTACATGAACATGATAATATTTTAAATGATTGCTGTAAAAAAAGGGGCAATAAATTTTATAATAAAAAAAAGTGTATACACCAAGTATGAGTGAGTCTTCTTAAAAAAAAGAAGGATTAAGGATAAAAATTACAAATCTCTACCATATATTTCCACAGTAAATGGTCTGTCTTTGACTGAAACGGATCTACAGACCACTCATTCCATTCCCCCAATCCAGCCACTCGAGACGAGTAGACCCATAAGTTAGACAGCTCGCTCGGTGTAAGTATCGCGCTGTCACTTTTAACCACTGAAGACGTTACAAACTGTCGAGTGCTCTAGTTTATATCTCAGTCCCTCCAAAAGTGGCCATTTTCCACTGACCTGAATTCAAACAGATCTTAGCTTTTTTGGTACCACATTACTGGATATTAAAAAAAAACTAAATAAATCAATAATTTCCCTCATAACAAAAGGATATTTCTAGGATATCCATATCAATGGTCGATATCCTAGAATTGTCCCCAGGATATCTTGGGATATCCATAGGATATCCAAACCGCCGGTCTGTGGGACATCGACATGACATCCATAGGATATCCACAGAATATCCCTAAGACATCCACAAAATATCTATTGGATATTATATCGCAGGATATCCATAGGATATCCTCAGGATGTCCGTGGGATATTCTTAGGATATTCACGGGATATTTAATATCTCAACATATATTTTTCAAATTAAACAACTTTCTCGAAAAACAAGTTGCATTTTATTTTATTTATATAAAATTTAATTCACAGAATATTCTCACTCGTAGTCTCATAATGACTTTAAAAACAGTATCCTGAGAATATCTTCTTCACATCCAGAAGATATACTGAGAATATCCTGAAAATATCTGTGGGATATCCTGACGATATCTATAGGATATCCTAATGATATATATGGGATATCCTGACGATATCTGTGGGATATCCTCACGATATCTGTGGGATATACTGACGATATCTATGGGATATCTGGAGGACATTTATGAAAATCTATAGAGATATCCAGAAGATATCCTGTGGATATCCTCAGATATTCATGGGATATCCAAAGGATATCCAAACCGCCGATTTTTTGGATATCCTTAAGAGATCCTTTTGATATCCATAGGACATCCCTGGGATATCTGCGGGATATTATCAATATATCCCAAGATATCTTGTGTTCTTAGGGTAGGTCTTTAGGGACGCTCATTTCAAATCAAACATCAGATTTGGAAAATTCAAAATGGCGGACGAATTTTCAAAAATTAAATAGATTTGCTTGAAAATTGTTAGTCGGGGGTTTTTGGGGTCGCTGATTTCGAATCTGATGTAAGTGTTTTATAATTTAAAATGTCGGATCCAATATGGCGGACAGAAAATTTAAAAATCAATACAATTTACTAATATCAGATTCGTAATTAGCAACCATAAAAATCCCCGAATAACGAGTTTCAAGCATAACCGTCAAATTTAAAAAAATAAATCTGCCACATTGGTTCCGCCATTTTGAATTTTGAAAAAGTAACAACAGATTTGTAATCAGCGACCCCAAAAACTCCAGAGTAACGATTTTCATGCGATACTGAATGATTTTTTAAAAATTCTTTCGCCATATTGGATCGTCCATTTTGAATTTTGAAAAACGGACACCGAATTTGTAATCAGGGTCCGAGGAATCCAGCTCAGGCGACTACGTACATAAGAACTATCAAATAATGTATTATAGAAAGAGTTTTACCAAAAAATATTCTCTTTCTTTTTTTAAATGTACGTTATAGCATCAGCTTATCCAATTTGATAACGATTTTGAAAACATAGATCAGGCACGCAAGTTTTAACAATTTTAATTAATAGAAAACGAATAAAAACTACACTGGTGTTACTAAAGAAAAGTTAATAAAAAATTTCCTGCGAGCGCCAAATCGAATGATCATAAAAAAATTAATAATAAATTGCAAATTTCTAGATTAAATAAATTATTATTATTTAGAAACTACAGTTATTTTAATTGTAAATATTTAGATATTGGACAACGTTGAATTTGCTTTTGACTTATTATTTCTTAATTATTATAATCAATGATAATTTATTATAAATTGCCTAAAATTATTATGTTTGTCGAAATAGTTATTATTATTTGAACAATATATAATTAATGTTAATTATAGAATAGAATTTTGATTATGATATATTGTTAATATTATAATTTATCTAGCTTAAATTATTATTATTTAATTAACTAAATTTTTGAATTTATTAATTTTGCATTTAAGTATAGTAATAATTTTATTTTTAATGTGAATATATTAATTATAAAAATGTGTTTTTCATTAACAAATGGAAAATATTAGTAAATGAACAGATACATTTTATTTTTTAATAAAAATTATTAATAATAATTGTTACTAAATTATTCAAAAATTAAATGCCTATATGAAATAAAAAAAAATCGTTTTATCTGCATCTTGAATGTGAATCGATTTTCTGGCAGTCGACGAATAGTTTAATATTTTCTAGTGCGACCTCTAATCGCACAGCAGTGGTGCACAGTGAATAATGGTACTTTACCCGATGCGATTCCACAGCACGTTTTGCACATTCGATCCCATTCACCAGCAACCACTAGTGAGCTAAGTTTATATTAATTGTATTGCACTCGATGAAAACACCAAGTGCAATATCTTTTGGAGACTCTTGCTTTAACACATTGACCACAAACGTCTTTTCATTAAATTACAACTTTAATTATTATTAATACTACAGTGAACAAACAAAAATAACTTATTAGCTCAAAAGTTACCATTTGGGTTATTTTTGGTGTCGCTGATTACGAATCTAATGTTAGTTTTTCAAAATACAAAATGGCGGACAACATTTTCAAAACTTACTTGACTTTGCTTAAAAATTTGTACTTGAGGGTTTTGGGGATCACTGATTACGAATTCGATGTTAGTTTTTCAAAATACAAAATGGCGGATCCAATATGGCGAACAAAATTTTCAAAACTTACTTGATTTTGCTTAAAAATTTGTACTTGAGGGTTTTTGGGTTCACTGATTACGAATTCGATGTTAGTTTTTCAAAATTCAAAATGTCGGATCCAATATGGCGGACGATATTTAAAAAAAATGCTTAAATTTTCTTAAAAATTAGTACTCAAGGATTTTTAGGATCGCTGATTACGAATCCGAAGTAAGAATTCCAAAATTCAAAATGGCGGATCCGATATGGCGAACGATTTTTTCAAAAAAATTTATAACATTTTGGCAAAATTTGATTGAACAATTTTTCATGAAACCGAAACCCTCTAAATTAAAAATGTTTAAGCAAATGCAATCAATTTCTAAAAACCAATTTTTTAGGAAAAAAAATAATAATTTTTTAAAAAATCGTCCGCCATTTTGAATTTTAAAACACTAACATCGGATTCATAATCAGCGACCCTAAAATCCCTTGAGTACCTACTAATTTTTAAACAAATCCAAGCAATTTTTTAAAATATCATCCGCCATATTGAATTCGCCATTTTGAATTTTGAAAAAATAACATCGAATTCGTAATCAGCGATCCCGAAAAACCCCCAAATACCAAGTATCAGGAAAAAAATTTTTCTGTACATTTTGGTCACTTTTTGTCGAATTCCTTCTGCCAACGAAAATGTTAATAATATTTCTTAAGAATAATTAACTTATTTAATGTCAGTACTACTTTTCTCAGTATTAATTATGTTCGTGTATACAAGTAAATTTAATTGCTAATTATTATAAAACTATAATTAGTAATTAATAAATTTAATTATAATAATATAATTTATCAAATTATAATTAAATAAGAATACAGCAATGTAAAATTGCTTTACCACAAAGGAAAAGAGATTATAATTTAAAAAATCTTTGCTGTATCAAAGGAAAAAATTAGAATTCTTCCAATATCTACTTGACTGAAAGCTAGTTTCATTTTTTTCCCTTTAACAATTAAAAGTTAATAAATTCTTCAATATAAAAATTGGTACGAAAATTAAAATTCTTTTATTATTTTGAAATAAAATTGTAAAAATTAGAAGTAAAGTTTGTAAAAATTTACTAATTATTCATTAAATTATTTTTCCAAGCTATAGTGGATTACAATTTTTGATAAAAAAAAAATTTTTCCGGTTTGTTTTGCAAACTGGTGGTCAATTACGTAACTTCTTCCGGATCCCACATTTCGGATTTTACTTTTCACACTCCAGATTTTACTTTCAAAATCTCGTATTCCGGATCCCACATTTCGTATTCCACATTTAGTACTCCACATTCCGGATCCCACTTTCAAAATTCCGTATTCCACATTCCGGATTTCACTTTCGAAATTCCGTATTTCACATTCCGGATCCCACATTCAAAATTTCGAATTTCAGATTCCACATTCCAAATTCCACTATCAAAATTCCGGATTCCACATTTTACATTTCGTACTCCAGATCCTACTTTTCACATTTCGAATTCTACATTCCGGATCCCACTTTCGAAATTACGTATTTCAGATTCCACGTTCCGGATTCCACTTTCAAAATTCCATATACCGTATTCCACTTTTCAAATTCCGTACTCCGGATCCTACATTCCGGATTCCACTTCCAAAAAATTCTGGTATCCACATCCCAATTCTGAAAGTGGAATCCAGAATGTGGAAAATGAAATACGGAATGTGGAATATAAAATCTGAAATTTTGTAAGTGGAATCCAGAATGTAGAATATAGGATCCGGAATACGGAATTTTGAAAGTGGAATCCGGAATATGAAAAGTGAGATCCGAAATGTGGAAACCGGAATACGGAATCCGAAATGTAAAAAGTGGGATCCGGAATGTGAAAAGTGGAATGTGGGATACGGAATGTGGAATCCGGAAAAAGTTTCGTAATTGGCTGGAATGAATCGAAGCGACATCTATTCTACCTTACCGACTCAATACAGACGAGAAATTGTATTCAAAAAAATGTATCGGACGAATGTCAATTCTGCTATCATAGTGTTCGAAGAATTAAATGTTTTGACAAATGCAAAATTTGGAAAATTAAATATTGTGACAACAGGAATTTCGGGAAGTTAAATATTATGATAAATGGACATCACTGATCATTAGCCAAGAGGAAATATTCAATTCTGTTAAGATTTACGGGCTATTAGTAGTTTTGAACAGCAGCTTGCATACAACGACTAGCATTGAAAGCGCAGTTCGCCGCTGCGCGAAAAGACAAAAAATTCAATATCTCGGAAAGTTTAAGAGTCTCCAACGATTTTTTTTATCAAAATACTCGTGAGATCCTAAGGAATCGAAATATCAGTATAAGAAGAAAATTAAAGATACGCTTATCAAAGAAAAATTTGTTTAAACAATAATTTTTAATTTTTTTTGTTTAAAAAACAAATTTTTTTTCTAAATTGTTAGCTAATAATACGTATTCCCTGAAAAAATCATTAAAATCGATTCGTTTTTCTTTGAGATACAAATTTTTCAAAATTTCCAAAAAAATTTTAAAAGTCCTGTAAATCCCACAATTTTCAAAATTTTCAAAAATCGCTTTTAGACTTTTCATTAGCATGTATTTCACTACATTTTCCCAAAGTTTCATCGAAATCGAAAACCTAGGGGACAACTTTGATTTTTTAGGCATGATTTGACCCATTAGCTTGTGCACATTGTTTCAAAAATGCTTGTTGTCTATTCAATTCATCTATAAACTATTTATCAAGTCACTGAGTTTTTGATAATTCTTCTAGCTCCATTTTCAAAGATGTTACAATTTGAATTTGTATTGTTATAATTTCCCTTCAAATTATTTTTAAAAAAAAGGAAATTAGATAAAGTAATTTTTTGATAAAATAGATATTTAGACAAAAATTGTTTATTTAGAGGAAATGTATAATATGCGCCTCGGGTAAGTTTGCACTTCATGGATAATGTTTGCGACATGAAACCCGTTGAGAAATCTCGCACAGCTACTCGATCATTTAGGGAAAGCCCAGACCGGTCAACAGGGGATTTATCGAAAGAGATAGAAGCTTTGCGCGTGTGCCATTTGAAAAAGAAGCGGAGCCTTTTTAAGTTGTCGCACTCTGATGGTTTTTCTTCGACTATGTAAGGATTCCACAAGTCTTTGAACATCTTCAGATCGTTAGGCAGGAACATTAGCGAGACGGTCATCTCTTTTGGTCATTACTCGAAAAAGATTGATAACTTTTTTTTTCCCCTTCTTTTCTTAATGAAAAACTTCAATCATTTTTTTTTCATCTTTCTCATACTTTTCCGATTAAAGATTCATTTACAGCCGATTAGTCAAAAAAACGAAACAATATATATAATTCATTGTAATGACGTTTTTTTCTATAAATATATATACAAGAATAAAGAGAAAATCCTAAATCGGTGTTTGCAAAGTATCGCTAGTAAATTGAAAACCGTAGCTTTGTATCTGGGAATCACGATGCGGCTTTGACTTCCCTTTCGGATACTATATACCGCCTCTCTACAATTTTATTTTTCTTTTTCCACTTGGAATTTTTTCTTTTCTCCTGCCTTTCTCGGTTTTTCGTTTGAAAAGGGGCAGAGATTCTCTGTGGGACAATCGATCGCCGTTGGGTACTCAAAGCAATTCCGAACAGTGAATTTATATTACACACTCTTTCGAAAACTAGCATTTCATTTCCTGGAGTGTATTTCCATTTATGCGAATTGAAAATTGAGCTGATGATAATATTTTTTTTCTTCAAAATTTTTGTTTTAGACAAAATTGAATATATTCTTTTTTTTTGCAACTATTTCCTTCTTGTGATGAAAATATCAAAATTTGAAGGAGAGGAATCTCAATAGAGAGAGAGAGAGAGAGAGAGAGAGAGAGAGAGAGAGAGAGAGAGACCATATAATCATGAGCATCGCGTCGTATCACCGCCCTCAAATTCCCGCGAGGCTCGTCTGAATTTCGGGATTAAAACCACAATTAGGCAACTGCTGGTATCCGAACTCAAGCTACACTCAAGGCTGTAATTAACATAGAGTCTGAGCTGACTCGATGTACATACATCTTCACCCGAGCCTCGCACTCGAAACGAGCTTTGAACGTACAACCTCTCTCCCGAGTGCCGTGTCTATAACTATCATGTGATTCTCAACACGAACGAGCATTAGATGGTTATCATTCGGAAGCCTACCCTACCAAGAAATCTAGATATTGTATGTGTACACGCCCTCCTATCACGGAACTTGATTTATTCGAATAATGTAATCATGGTTTTTTTTTCTTATTCAATTTATTTGATCCCAAAAAATCCTCTTATTATTTACTTATCGATGTAATTTTTAGAGATTTATCAAACGCTTTTGATTGTGTGAACCATGACTTAATTATTACTAAATTAACTAAACAAGGAGTTTCAGATAAAATACTTAAATTAATACAATTAATTTATTAATTATTTATTAATACAATTAAGTAATAGAAGTACGACAGTTTTTTTATAATGGTTATTCCTCCGTTTCTTTTGTTCCTACCTTTGGGGTACCTCAAGGTTCTAATCTTGGACCATTACTCTTTGTTATATTTTATAACGTTGAATTTCATATATTATTGATTTTTTATTTTAAATTTAAATTATTTATTATTATACCCCCACAGAACCGAAACTTTCCTAAAGATTTATTTAAAATGTTCGTAATATTTAATTGCAATGTTTAGTGAAAATTGTGTAAAGATTTAAATGTCCCGATTAAATAAATGTTAAGTGAGAAACTTTGTTAAATATTCAGGAAAGTTTCGTGATAAACATTTATTCAAGTGGAACATTTAAATCTTTACACAATTTTCACTAAACGTTGCAATTAAATATTCCGAACATTTCAAATAAATTTTTAGGAAATCTTTAGGAAAGTTTCGGTGCTGTGGGGGTATTTTCAAGACAATCAACATATATACTTTTTATTATTAATTTTGCCAAGTTATTTTATGGAAAATAACTAAACCTAAAAAATAGTTAAATTACCTAACAGGTAAATTTTATAATTCTAATTAGGAAAAACTAAAACCAGCTCAGGAATTCCATTGCTACTTTACAGCAACAATAGACCGCAGAGAGGGGAAAATAAGGATGAACACCATTAATTAGACAAAATTTATAACAGTAACACTATTTATTAATATTCACTTCAAATTTCAGAAAACATTAAATAAAGGCAGAAGGCCGAAAGACAAGATTTATATTTTATTTATTCAATTATACTTTAATGATAATGAGATTGATTCTGAAGGAAACGACTTCTAATTAATTTATTGGGACTCAGCGTCTACTTGACGACGACAATAACGACTTGTCATATTTATATAATTTTAAATTTTAATTATTTTACACGAAAAAGAATAGAACACAACTTGACTCTACGAACACCAGGATGAGAATGAGAGTAAAATGTCTGACGAGTCAAACTCGAATGCGTCGCTAAACAGCGGCCTCTCTTCTCGGTGTCATTGAGATCAATTAATATTCAATAATACAATATCCGCGACCGATAATCGATACGCGGTCGTCGGTAACGCAGATCCCTACACTATCCGATTTTAAATTGATTGATGCGACAAGTCCATAGGAAATTGACTGGCCGTATTGATTTGACAAATCGCCAACAAAACAGCAATTTCGTCTTCCTGGTGTTCTTAAATATTCGGGACTCTCATCCAAATATATACAACAGGAAGCTCTTCTCTTGATGACTTCTAATTTCAACGATAGATAGTGATGTCTTCGACGTCTTTGTGACCCGGCGAGAATCCTCAATGCCTCGCGAGAGTTTTCATAACAGAAGGAAAGGACAAATCAGAATCGAAATTATGTCGACAATTAATCTGATGACTTTGGCAATTGGTTTCCCCCACAGCACCGAAAATTTCCTGAAAATTTCCTAAAGATTTATTTGCAAACTTCGGAAACTTTAATTGCAAAGTTTATAGAAAATTGTATAAAGATTTAAATGTCCAAAATGAGTAAATGTTTGGCGTAAAACTTGACGGAAGATTTAAATTAAATTTTCCAGAAATTTTCGACGCGAAAATTGAGTGAAGATTTAAATTAAAGTTTCGTGAAATGTTTGGCGTAAAAGTTGACTAAAAATTTAAATTAAATATTTATTAAAAATTTATACCGAAAGTTGAGTGAAAATGTAATTTAAATATTCAGTCAATTTTTGTGACCAACATTTCCTAAAAATTTAAATTAAATTTTCAGAAAAGGTTGGACGAAAATATTTGTAAAAAATACTATTATTCGTAAAGCAAACAAAACCTTTGGTTTTATATTCAGATCTTGTAATAAATTTAAAAACATAATTGTTATTAAATTCCTATTTCATTCTTTTGTAAGGTCTATGTTTATTTACTGTTTTGTTGTTTAGAAAAATGAAATATCTTACATATCTGATGGTGATGCTTATTGACAAATGTCAAAAAAGATTTTTAAAATTTCTTCAATTCTATATACAAAAAGTGCTCTAAAAAGTAAGCGGTATAACTTGACGAGACTTTTCTGGTGATCTGAAATTTAAATCTGCTCTCTTAAAAACCTAGTGGCATGCATCAAGAGATTGACAAGAACAAAACATTTAGATGGTGTATATGTATGGAAGAAGATAACGAAAGAATGAAGGCGTACTACTAAAATTGTATTTAAACAATTTTACTTGCACAAACTAAAAACACTTTCCGCTATCGTAAAAGTATTTACAATTGTTTGTTACTAAAATTTAACATTATAATTGTTTTCAGAATGTTAAAGTTTTAAATTACTTTTTTGTAGTCACAACTGTTTATACTTGCGATGCCGTTTTAGGTTTTATTATTCTTCATAATGAGGGAAATCTAGTAAGTATCAGTCAGAAAAAGAATAACCATCGAAGAAGAAAGAACTTTGTCTAATCGGAAACTATGAATGTTTCCTAGAAAATGCACATCCACACATACAGTATAAATACCGAATTTACTATAGTAAACTATAGGAATTACATATTGTTTATCGTATAAATTTATTCTTTTAAGGGGTTACACCACTGTAGAATTTTCAAAAAATCGAAAATTTTTTATTGCTTAAAAATTTTTTTGAACCTTTTAGAATTAAGAAAAAAAAAGATTTATATCGATAGGAAAATTTTTTCCTTGAAATTTCGCACTTCTTTCCAAGCCGTGCCACCTGCTCCAAACCGACTACGTGCGGTAAGTTGTTACCTGCTTGTCGGGTTCACATAATACCTTTGAATTCAACTTCGAACTTTTCTAATTCACTAAAAGATGTCATTAGAAGGTCAACTATATGGTCCTGGAATAGCAGACTAATGGTAAAAAAATTTTTAGTACTTAAATCTGTTATTTTTTTAGGCATTAAACACATGTCAAAATTTTAAATGCCTTTTTCTCGAAATACGATTTTTCAAATCTGCACGCAGTATAACTCAATCAATTTTTATTTTTTTGAATCCAAATTTTTATCATATTTTTAAAACAACATTCCTCACAGAAATACGTGACCGATTTTCGATATGATAAAATTTGTATTTTTTAGAGACGAAAAAGTACCGATTTTTTGGTCGCAAAATCGACTTGTAATTTAAAAAGCTCGTCAATTTAACGAAAATAAATATTTTCAAAATCGAACACGTAGCTATTTTAATGTAAATTAAGAAAAAATGACCTAAATTTTGAAGTGATGTTTGTTTCAAGACTCTGAATATATCCGCAAGTCCTCCCCCTCCCTTTCTCTCTCTCACCGGATTTCCCGCCAAAAATGACGTAAATTTTGAGGTTATGTTCGTTTAAAGACTCTGAATATAGCCCTAATTGACCCCCTCTTCGTTGAGGGGAGGAGGTTGATATTCCACCAAAAATGACCTGAATTTAGAGGTTATGTTCGATTCAAGACTCTGAATATAGTCGCAAGTCCCCCTCCCTTACGTTGAGAGGGAGGTAGATTTTCCGCCAAAAATGACCTAAATTTTGAGGTTATGTTATTTTAACAGGAAACGAATAAGAAACAAACATAACCTCAAAATTTGGGTCAACATTTGGCGGAAAACGACCAAAAAACAAGCTTAACCTCAAAATTTAGGTCAAACTTTGGAGGAAAATGACCAAAAAACGAAAGTTTTGTTGTTGTTGTTTCAGATTAACTTTTGCAACCTATGTTCTGCGTGCAGTGGAGCTCCGCCAATAAAAACCATCTTCGAAGAACGGCCGTAACTCCGCCATTTTGTAACTTTCTTAAATAAAAAAAATATTTTTATAAACATAAAAATATGCCTAACAATATCCTTCAATTTAATTATCTTCCTATTTCTCCTTCCACGAAAAAAATAGCAAAAGAAATGTTAAATTTCAGCCTCTGACAGTGGTGAAATCTCTTAAAGCGCTAACCTAAATTTAGTTAATATTTCATATTGTTAGCTAGGCAACTATTAGAATTTAAGAGTACTATTTCTACAAAAAAGCTTATTCCGTCTATAAATAATAAATAAAAAAAATAATTTTTTCCGTAGTTGGGAAAAATAGTTAATTGCACGTCGTTTTAATATAAAAAAATAAAAAGTAGTGTAAATTGTTACAATAGAACAAAGAAGAATATTGCGTGAGAAATCTAATTCGCCTCTCAATTTTATTCTAATTGTATATAAAAATATTTTTTTTTTTTTTTTAAAGAACGCCAATTACACATTTTCTTCAAGAGCTTTTTTAAAAAAAATTCCCTTTTTACAATATTGTACATTTATAAAAGAGGTAGTTAATTAATGTTTGTCGTAAAAGTGGTTTAAATAACAAAGCAAAGTATAAAAAGTGAGGTCAAAGAAAGAAGCACTGAAAAAGACTAGCGAGATGAGTCGATATACACTTTATATCTATATAGTGAAATGGTGAGGGTACCGCGAAAGTGACAAAGTGAGTGTGGTGTAAGTAGAAAGACTCATTATGCAGTCAGACTACAGAGTGCCTTCAAAGGCTAACTCCACTGTGCTGTATATATAGGGAAAACTCGGGTCAGTTGGTGACGACAATTCTGTGTACAATCTTATTCACGTAGTATCTACTCGACCAGATATATTGTTGTATTGTCATGACCAATTTATTATTATTGCATCAGTGATTAAAATCTTACTTGTTAATTAAACCAATTTTTATTATAAATAGTAAAAATTGATTTAACCCTAATAACACAAGATATCTTGGGATATATTGATAATATCCCGCAGATATCCTAGGGATGTCCTATGGATATCAAAAGGATCTCTTAAGGATATCCAAAAAATCGGCGGTTTGGATATCCTTTGGATATCTGAGGATATCCACAGGATATCTTCTGGATATCTCTATAGACTTTCATAAATGTCCTCCAGATATCCCATAGATATCGTCAGGATATCCCACAGATATCATCAGGATATCCCATAGATATCGTCAGGATATCCCACAGATATCATCAGGATATCCCATAGATATCGTCAGGATATTCCACAGATATTTTCAGGATATTCTCAGTATATTTTCTGGATGTCAAGAAGATATTCTCAGGATACTGTTTTTAATCTATGTTGAGATATTAAATATCCCGTGGATATCCTAAGAATATCACACGGACATCCTGAGGATATCCCATGGATATCCTGCGATATAATATCCAATAGATATTTTGTGGATGTCTTTGGGATATCCTATGGATGTCCTGTTGATGTCCCATAGACCGGCAGTTTGGATATCCTAAGGATATCCTTTTGTTATGAGGGAATTATGCATAACATGGAGAAAAATTATTTAGCTGTAGCAGCAAATATATATTTTCGAAAAAATTCATAGTATGTCATGAAATAACTAAATAATTTGAAACTCGAATATTTTAATTGATATAAGAAATATTTACTTGAACTCATTTAAATAATATTTAATTCGAATGAATTGTTATTTTAGTCATAGGACAAATTATTTTATTTTGCTGCAATTGAAATAGCTAACAGAGCTAATCATTATAGTCATTACAGCTAATAATTTGCGCTCGATGTTAGTTACTTTAGCAAAATTATTAGGTCTCCAGCTGACAATTATTAGTTGCCATATAGCTAAAATCAGTTAGTAGAAATAGCTAATAAAATTGCTATCCATATAATAACAAATAAAATTAGCTGAAATAGCCAAGAGTTAGATATATCAGCTAACTTTATTTTCTTCGTGTACAGAATATATGTAAATTTAAATTCCAAAAATAAAAAATACAAACAAAATCCTCTGTAAAATTTTAATTAATGAAATATTAAATCTCTTTTAAGTACTCCATAAGTAGAATTTATAGATTAAATAATAAAATTAATAACAACTTTTCTAAATACAGCTTATTTTGGATTTTACCACTTTTCTAAATTCTCCATGAGTTGAGAGAGTATATTCTCAACACAAATCTGTGTAATATCCATGGCAGTGGTAAGCCATCGACTTTGGCTGATCATTAAGCGGATTGGTGGTACATGAATTTATCCCGTATCATCATTACGATTAGAATGTTATACCACAAATGGCAGAGGGCCTTACGTGTATATTGTTAATAGACCTTATTAACTTTTATAGTATAATAGTACTCAGTAGTGTTAGCATATGTTTCACTATAAATTTATTATTACTCTCTAAATTTGAACCAGCGAAATTTCGCTGATTCTCAGCTATAAGTATACAACTGATTCCAATCAGCGTATATACACTGCTGAATTAGTATGGAATTTCACTGATTTTGCAGTATTTAATATGATTCTTTAGTTTTCCATTTTTCTCCGTCTAGTTTATATTTGGGGTTTTCTTCAGAGTGATGCTATAAAAAGCTGATTAACTTATATTAGAAGCTTCTGCAGTGGGATTACTAATAGCGCTAGTCGCTATGTAGCTCTTTTCGTTATTTAGAATTAAAAACTTACATATTTTTAGTGAAATTTGTTCCAAATCATGGCCAAAATAAAATACCGTTGACAATTTCTTCAAAGCTTAAACTGCATGATGGTAAGTTAGAAGATACTATAAACATAACCCCTCTAAATAAGGACATTGACATAGAATTCATGTCAATTTCCTAAAATATTTTATCTACGTAGCAAACAAATACAACATGAAGGTGGAATCAATTCTCTAACTTCATGTTTGCCAACTGTTAGTTTCAAATAAAATAATTAACCAGTGACGAAATAAATTATACTTTAATATTGCAAATAATCTATTAATTTAATAAATAACAACTTTAAAAATAAATTATCTAGTTTAATGTTAAAATATTTTATAAAGGGAAATAAATTTTTTTAATTTAATTTAATAAATAAAAATTAAGACAATTAATCTTATTGCAAGAATTAAAAATAATAATTGCATGAGATTTAAAATTAGGATATCTTTACCAGCCTAAATTTAAAAATTGATAAATTTTTTAAATTAAATTAATTTAAATTTTCATTTTTTGAAAAACTCTTTAACGCACAAAAAATGCCCTATACATTTTTTTAGTGAACCCTTGCGTGAGAACAAAAATTCTATTTCTGAGGTTATATCTTCAAAATATTTTAAATTAAATTTTTTTCCATTTTAGACAATGTCTAATAGAAACTTTTAATCCTATGAAAAAGATAATAACTATAAATGCAATAAATATTTTATTATTAATATAAAAAAGAAGAGTAAATAGTTTATTATTATTGGATAAAGTTGAATTAGTTTCTTGATTTTTTGTAAGGATAGAAATTGGAAATAAAAGTGTTAATATAATAATATTAATAATTATCGTTGCCTCGAATTGCCTTTTTATAACTTTTGAGATTTGAAGTGTTACACTTGAAAAATTTGTCAGCCTTTTAGATACTTCTTTAATTTGCTTCATTTCTTCATCTTGGGAAATCCTTATGAATTTGATACATTCTTGATTCTAAAAAAAATTGTTAAATTATAAAATAAAGCAAATATGAGAAAAAAATACACAGAAAAACAATTGTACAAACCTAAATCTATCAAAATGATATCATTTTTTTAGTCACCCGATATCAAGAAAATTTTTTAAAGTGAATGTAGCTTTGAATCGCTACGTAGCGAAATCTTCGTAGCGCTGTCGTTATTTGTAATCCTACTCCTGATGTTTAAGTCTTCATTCGATCAAAAATATTCATTAAAAAATTATTTTGATTTTACATAATTAGAAATGAAGTTTAATGAAGGTAAACCTATCACTACACATAATCTAAAATTTGTTGGGAGCTGAGATCCCTTTCACCAATAATTATTTCCCTAACAGCATCCGGATATTCAGGATAACTTACGGATGTCCTAGGGATAACATCCATACGATGTTTCAGGGATATCCATAGATATCTTGACGACATTCTAGTTATCCAAATTTCCGGATATGAATACGACTTCCATAGGATATTCTGAAACAGGGTATCTAACGGTCAGGGAAGTCAGGGAATTTAAATGGTCAGGGAAAAGTCAGGGAATTTCTTTAATATTCTGCAATTTTTAATGACTAAATTAAAGTAACTATTAGTTTCAAAATTTTTTTTTACTTTTTTCCCAAAGCAAATGCAAATTCAAAAGTTGGCCTTTACACTCAATTATTAAGCATATGTGATATATATATCTTATATTCATTAAGTAAATAATTATTTACAACTATTTATTGAATCTAATAAATAATTTTTTAAACTTGGAACAATTAATTAATTTTTTTTAGTGAAATATTTGGTTTTTTAATATAAATAAAAATTATTTAATACAATTTTCTTTTATCGGTTCAACTTAAAAAAAAAAAATTATTCATTAATACAAATAATTTATTATTTAATGCTAATACCTACATTTAACTTATAAAAAATTTAAGGGCGTCGAATCTTAAATTATCGAATTTCTATTTAGCAAAATTGTATAAAGTCTATTTAACAGAACTCTTAAAAAGCATTTTTTTAAATACTATTTAAAAATTTTTAATTAATATAATTTCAATTTAACGAAATTTATGTCTAGAAAAATTGACAAAACAAGAACAAAGTAGAATTTTTCTTAAATGAGAATTCTGTTAAATATGAATTAGTTCGAATTAAAATTTTCTTTAATAAAAACTTTGTTAATTAAGAATTTGTGTTATATAGAAATTCTGTTAATTGTAAATTTATTCGATGACAATTCTGTTAAGTAAATATTTTTGATAAATCAAAATTTATTAAAATAACAATTCTGTTAAAAAAATGTTTCTTTGTGCAACTTTTCTTGACATAAATTCCGTTAAATTAAAATTTTATTAATTTGAAATTCGATGAACTAGAAAATTTGCTTTATATAATTTTACTAATTAAAAATTTGATAATTTAAGATTTGACGCCGTAAAAATTCTTTTAAATTAAATATTGAGAATATTTAAATACGTCCCCAATTAGTTTATTTATTTCACTTAAATATTTTATTTTTTATGAAACATTATTTATTTGGTTCAAATACATATGAAATTAGTGGATAAAAGACAGGTAAATGATTTAAGTGTATGAAAATAAATTTTATTTAATTAAAATAAAATTTTTTTAATGTAATTTAGGTCAGGAAAAAGTAAGGTAATTTTCTTCCTAGCAGTTGTAAGACACCCTGTGAAATATCCGTTGCTATTGGGGTATATTCAATGAAAATAATTAAAAGAGAATAGAATTTACTTATTATTATTGTATAAATTTATATTTTTGAGTATGGATTCTCTTCCAATAACTCGGGAATAATTTCAATTGAAATCCATTAAATTTGAAAATAAAATAAGGAATAACACAATAAAAGGAATAAAAATATTATTTTGAATTTATCACTCGGCAGTATTAAATAATAGAAATGATGATATCTATCACTCCGAGTCAGAATTAAAAAGGAATAAAAAACTATTCTTTATGTGTCAACGACACAGTCGTCCTCTTCAGAAACTGAAATTTTTATTGTAAATATAAGATACAAAATTTAAAAAAAAAATTTATAAACAATTATTAAATAAACTTTACCTAAAGATAGTTAACATATTTTTTAGAAAAAATGTAAACTAAATGTTCAATACCCTAATAACACAAGATATCTTGGGATATATTGATAATATCCCGCAGATATCCTAGGGATGTCCTATGGATATCAAAAGGATCTCTTAAGGATATCCAAAAAATCGGCGGTTTGGTCATTTTTTGCTTTTAGGGGTAAAAACAACCCTTAAATGAAAGGTGATAGGAAATCTTGTACAAAAAAATAATTTTTTATGAAACCTAGTATCTCGGGGTTTTCCGGGTCGCTGATTACTAATCTGATGTCAGATTTTCAAAATTCAAAATGTCGGATCCAATATGGCGGTCGAAATTTATAAAAATTCACCAATTCATTTGTAAGTTGTTACTTAGGGGTTTTTGGGGTCGCTGATTACGAATATGATGTCAGATTTTCAAAATTCAAAATGGCGGATCCAATATGGCGGTCAAAATTTATAAATATTAATTATTTTTTATAAAACTTGGTGTCTAGGCGTTTTTGGGGTCGCTGATAATAACATAATAATAATAATAATAATAATAATAATAACATAATAACATTTATAAATTTCGACCACCATATTGGATCCGCCATTTTGAATTTTGAAAAGCCAACATCAAATTCGTTATCAGCAACCCCAAAAACCTTCAAGTAACAAGTTTTAAGTGAATTCGACAAACTTTTATAAATTTCAAACGCCATATTGAATCTGTCATTTTGAATTTTGAAAATCTGACATCATATTCGTAATCAGCGACCCCAAAAACCCCTAAGTAACAACTTTCAAATGAATTGGTGAATTTTTATAAATTTTGACCGCCATATTGGATTCGCCATTTTGAATTTTGAAAATCTGACATCAGATTCGTAATCAGCGACCCGGAAAACCGCGAGATACCAGGTTTCATAAAAAATTATTTTTTTGTACAAGATTTCCTATCACCTTTCATTTAAGGGTTGTTTTTACCCCTAAAAGCAAAAAATGACCTGATCTAGCAAAACGGCCAGACACGGGTATCTGTTTTTTGGTCCTAGTTTCTGAAAATAATTGATTTTTTCGTGTGTGAAAAAAAAAGTTGAATTTTGTCGGACGGTGTTATTATCCTATATCCTATTGTAAAATATTACGAAGTTATTGATGTTAAAAATCTATCTCTGCAAACGCCCAAAAAATACAACTTAACACCGTTTTAAAATTATTATAATACTAAATAAGTTGCAATAAATTGATCACAAAAAATTTCCATGGGGAAGCAAAGTGTTCATTTCATGAACACAAAAAGTTCATACTTTTTTCAATTGTTCTTATTTGTTATAAAAATAGTTTTATGTTAAATTACGTAACAATCCACTTATCTATCAATCCCTACAGGGAGTCATAAGTTTATTAATTGGTGTCTTAATTTAAAATTTGCTAAAAATTTTACAGACTCTAAACCTCTTGCTTTAGTTGCATCATGGAATTTCTAGAAATACCAAAAATTAACATCGACTTATCACACTGAAAGTGTGGATTTTTGACCTTACAAAGAATCGGATAAATAAAATCATCATAATTAAAGATAATGTAACTAAGTCATATTAAAGATTCATAATAACCTAATTTCCCATACTACACCAAGGAAAAGCAAACTGGGCCAAAAAAAAAAAATTGATCGGAGAAAACTGCAGGATCGAGTGGTTGAGTAGCGATAAAACGACACAGTATTCCTCTTGAGGAGGATTGGCTAGGTCCCGATAAGAGTCAATTCAAAAGAATGGGTATGCATTACGTTTTCATGTGGTGCAGGATTCGGTTGGAGGCGTGATTCGATCGAAACGATCGTGAGACGAGCGATGGAGAGAAAGAGAGAGAGAGAGAGTGCATATACAACGTACATGCATGCAATGCACTTGGTACAATTTTCAATGAACTCGTTCTCTTGCCTCTGCTCTGCTTTCCTCTATACTATATATACATATATCGCGAAACAGGTACGAATTCACGAGGAGGCCACTCACACCCCACAGGAAATGGACTCTTGCATTGATATCTCGTTTGGGCAAATACACAAAACAAAAGGTACTTATTTTCCATTGCACCAATATAAGTCCATACATACGTCTCACATTAAATCGGCCAATCTACTAAAGTGCAACTAATAAAAGACGCTAGCCATTTCTCGATAGAATAAAGAATGCGCAACGATATAACCATTGAGCAAGTATAGAAATAGCCGTAGAAACGAATGTAATTTATTTAGAAGAAAACGGTGCCCTTAAACTAGTACTAGAAAAAAAAAATATTTAATAGAATGTTTTTAGAAGATTTTTTGTATCAATAAAATTGAGAGAAAGCTTTTTCAAATGTTTCGTTTTAAGATGCCTTTTATCTCTGACCCTTTTTTTTATCTATATAAAATGTTTCTCTTCTATTTAATTTCTTTTTCGGACGTAAATCTAATTACTTTCATTGCTATACTAGACAAAAGTTACGAAACTTCAAACTTATAAAAAGATATATCTCATGGAAGCATTATTCAACATCTCTTGACGAGAGACTTTGCCTTTGGCGAGCAAAGAAAGTCGATCGGATATCGAAAGTCCACAAAGTATCATTTTGCAATCGGATCCGATTAATTGCGTCCTTTTGATTTACACGTACCCTCGAGAAACAGTCGTATAAAGTTATATCTGAATGCCTTTAGGTAAGGAGCGATCTTCGAAAAGGAGATAGCCAACTTTTTGCCGAGAAAGCAAGAGAGAGAGGCCGTCGCATCGTATCTCAAAGACCTACCTTTTATAGAAATGAATAGGGAAAAAGAGGAAACCATCCTGAAGAGAAACGAAGGTCGAGAAAGCAAAGTAAAAATCGATTTTTTTTCTTCACACACACAACGATATTATATTCAATATATCGCAAAAACATGTCACTGATGGTATAACATTTTCTAAACTCTCGCAATAACCAGCTACCTAACACGAGGGGAGAGTCGCATATATTGGAAAACTCACACCACATATACCCTCAAGGCTCTCCGCCTGTTCAAACATTTCGAATAGCTTAATATCAACATAACCCCTTCTTCAAAAACCAAACATATAGTGACTTTAACTCTGAAATTAACATTTTAAAAAATTATTTATAAAAAAAGCAAATGTCGCTATACAATAATGTAACGAAGCCTATATAATGGAATATATAATATATATGTGAATGTCGTTGAAAATGGAAAAGATTCTCCAATATGGGATCATCCTTTACGAAGAAGCTCCTTTCTCGAAATCTTTTACGATGCTCTCTCTAGAATTTCTCTACCAACATTTTCAGAAGTTATTTATATAGAGTAGTGAATTTAATCGCAAATTTGATGCAGATATTAGGCGCAAGTCCTCGACTCACTATATAAAGTAAATTTCATGACATAATCATTTCTGGTGAAGTGCCTCTCTGCTTCGTGTCAAATTGAGTAAATTTCATAATATTATTATTATTATCATCATCATCGAGACATAATTCATGTTCACTGTTAAAGTTCTAAAATAAACCAATTAGGATATAGCTCCTCTATATAAGCGGATATTAAGATACGCGGAGATATATCTTGAAGGGATATCATGCTTTCCAACCGTTTCACATGCCTGAGAAACTACACGCAAGATATAGCATCCACTGTGTCTGGTATATGGGAAAGGCTCAAACGTTTGGGCTAAGGTGGTAGATTGAACCCCCGTTAATACACGTTTGGCTTAAATTTTAGGAATGTAACGGGTGCCCGTAATCCCTGCTTCAGCTAACCCAAGTTGCAAAGTGGCTCGTAATCGCTTCCACCGCAAGGCTTCTTTCCGGACAGTGGCTTAGACCCCAGGTGGAAATTTACAACAAAACTACGCTCCAAATACTGATGGTCAGAACTTGGTCTTAAAATGGTACACAGCATTGAATATAATAACACATCTAAAAAACACATAAAAATTCATTCAAATATTTTTGTTACATCTGTACATTTTTATTTTTCCTCATAAAATTAAATGCATTCTTTCTACAATTTTAATTTTAAAAGAATGGCAAAATATTTGTTAAAATTATTGAGTATCAAAATATTGAAGATT
This sequence comes from Leptopilina boulardi, assembly GCF_019393585.1. Lineage (NCBI taxonomy): Eukaryota > Metazoa > Arthropoda > Insecta > Hymenoptera > Figitidae > Leptopilina > Leptopilina boulardi. The sequence goes on from NW_026137909.1 coordinate 3,469,904, forward strand.
GTATGTAAATTTTCAAAATTTTGAAAATATACCCTCATAACAAAAGGATATCCATATCAATGGTCGATATCCTAGAATGGTCCCCAGAATATCTTGGGATATCCATAGGATATCCCTAGGATATCCAAACCGCCGGTCTGTGGGACATCAACAGGACATCCATAGGATATCCCTAAGACATCCACAAAATATCTATTGGATATTATATCGCAGAATATCCATGAAATATCCTCAGGATGTCCGTGGGTTATTCTTAGGATATTCACGGGATATTTAATATCCAGAAGATATCCTGTGGACATCCTCAGATATCCATGTGATATCCAAACCGCCGATTTTTTGGATATCCCTAAGAGATCCTTTTGATATCCATAGGACATCCCTAAGATATCTGCGGGATATTATCAATATATCCCAAGATATCTTGTGTTATTAGGAAAAAAATAATTTGTAAACACAATGGGGTTAAAATATACAATTAATGAATAAACGTCAGCTTTAAACTGCAGTATTCTTTGGCATTGGGAAATTATGAAAGTTTTAAAAAGATTGAAAGAACTTTTTCAAAAAGAAATAAAAGATAGTTTTTAAATATAATTTTGACACTTCCTTTTTTTTTATTAAGCAGATAATTTTTCTGAAGATGCAAAAATGTAGAATATAAATCGTCCTTCCTTCAAGTATTTGATATTGTAAAAATTAGAATTTTTGTAATAACTTGTATTGATAATTTGAATTCGAGAATTTTTTATTTGCATTCATAACTTGAATTTTGGTACTTTGAATTTAGAGAGAATTTAGAAACTGAGACTTTGAAGTAGTTTGAATGACTGAAAAACTGAAGATTGTACAGAAACATAGGTTTTTAAGGGTATGTCCTCATTATAATTTTTGAGTTTGTAATGTTGGGGGTAAATTAGCAAAAAAGTGGAAATTTTCATAATGTAGGGGAAATTTCTCGAGGATGGAGAAAAATCTTGGAAAAAAGGGGAAAATTTCTCAGAGGCGTGAAAAAGGGGGTTGAGAAAATTTGCCATTGGGCTCTTTTAAAGAAAATGGTGAAAAAATCATTAGTATTTTCTTTCTATTGGGCCTTATTGATTCACCTCATTGGCATCAGGAAGGTTGAAAATATGGGTTTTCATTTAAGGAGATCAATTTTTTTAAGAAAGTAGGAAGAAATTCTTGAAGAAGCCCTCACAGCACCAGATATTCTAGGATATTCCAAAAACATCTCTTGGATATCCTAAGATATCTGGTGCTGTGAGGGTTAATTTAGGAATTTAATTTTAATATGAATTTAAGAAAAATACTTATTATCAAAAAATGTTCAATGTTAAAAACATTTGGGGCAAAGTTTCAAAAACTTTTTAATATATTTTAAAGATAAATTTGAAAATTTGCAATCTTTAATATTTTGATACTCAATAATTTTAACAAATATTTGCCATGCTTTTTAGATTAGAATTGTAGAAAGAATGCGTTTAATCTTGTGAGAAAAATAAAAACAGAAAAGTGTACAGACGTAAACACTTAATTTTAACACTTCCATGTTTCCATGTTTTCCATCTTCAAAATAATCAGTAGAATTAATGTGTCAGTGTCTTTAGCTTTAGTAAACCATTTTTCATGTTTGTCTTTCTATAAATTAGTTCTGAATACTTTAGAATTAGTAAATTTGAAAGAGTAGAGGAGAGATTTATTTCTCTTTCAAACGTAATTTACAAAATAGAACCCTGTTTTTTCATTTGTATTTAAATAATTTTTTAATTCTTCTCCCATTTTTTTTAATTATCTTCTATTGCGGTTTTTAAAAAATTTTCCAATTCTGAATGCATATTTTCAATTAATTGATTAAAAAGTGTTTCGAAATATTTCCATAAAGCAAACTGATTTTCTTATTTATAAATTATCTAATTCAAAGATATGATTTCAAAACATGTAGACAAGAAATTTACTATAAAGATCATTATATCTACATGTATATATATTTTAGTACATGGTATATGGGTGATGGCAATGGAAACTGACGTCATGAATAATAATTACTTTAGACTTATTGGAGTGAAAAGGAGTTTGAGGTGTCTCTAAGAGATGTGCTGATTCCATTGAATAAAGTGTCGTGTTGCAAGCCCCTCTTGTTATTTTGTAGCAACTCCGGGGAAATTAAAATTATCGATGCCAGGATGCTTCTCTCCTGAGGTACCATTCTATCTACTGTATGCTTTCGTGTCTAAGAATACTTTTCAGTCAATCGCATCATCCTCGCATACCAAATGTTCACTATACCTTCTTCCATACATAATTTATTTAAATTCTCTTGTGATAAAAAAAAGGTTTTTTTTTAAAAAGCTAAAATCTCCTTTCCCCAAAAACGAAACAAATCACAATATTAAGCTGCTATTTAAAATAATTACAGTAATTTTGAAAATTGTTTTTAATCTGATGATATAGGAAATTTTTAAAAATTCTTTGGGTTGAGTTTTTTTTTTTTTTGGATATATTGTTTCTGGTATTGTAATATATATCGTTCGTAACCAGAAACTTTTCATTTTATGTAAGTATCACACGAGGAATATAAAGACGCGTGAATGTAACTTCGATGTAGACTCAGGTCGATCGACAGTCTTTCTCGGCTCCCTTTACATCGACTGCTACTCCCTAGCCACCACCTTTTTCCTCTTCCTCCTTCTTTTACTCTCCCAAGTTACCGTTTTCTCGTACTTGCACATTTCACAATTTTCTATTTCGGCTCGACTTTCCTCTTGTGCCTCCAAAACCCTAACTTTTCTATAAATAACATACCTCGTTGAAACTTTTTCGAAATTCAAAGTGTCATGGATAAAAGTTTATGCGAGTATACTACAAAAGTTATTTGTTGAACTATATGATGAGATCTGGAAGGTTTTTAAATTGAGTTATAGAAAGTAACCATTTTATAAGATACAATTTTAACAACATTATTAATGTTCTATATTTTCTTCTAAAAAATATTCGTATTTTTTTCCTGTCTCTAAAAGAATAGAAAAAAAAATAATGACAAAAAGGAAAAATTCGACGCAATAAAAAGTACGCAGAAAAGTCGTTAAGCTTAATGAGGGGTGAGAACTTTGCGAAGGTAAAAGAGGCACTCGCCAAGATGACTTGGTTAGAAACTGCAATAATAGGATGAAGGGGCAGTGACTTAGTAAAGTGGAACTTGGCATGTTTTATACCTGTCATCTTACTGCTACCGCTTAATCGAATGGACGTAAATTTAAAGCGTCATCTTCAAAAAAAAAAAAATACTTTAACTTAATTTCTGACATAAAATAACTCATCTCGCGGGCAGTTTCACAAACTCTGATTAACTCTTAATCGGAGTTGGTGAAACTTGCCTTTAGTGATTCAATGATTCCCGCTGTGCACGAAGATTCAACATCTTTTGGGTTTATTGGACGTGTTACGTCCGACAACGCAACATAGTTATTTAATTTTAATTTATTGAGTCTAGAATCATTGTCCACAACTCAGGAATCTTTCAAATTGGTTTGTTTTATTTGAAGGAGAATTTTAAAGGATTGAAAAGATAATAATGCACTAAATACACCAAAATCTTTTCGGAAGGTGTTTAATAAAAAAAATAACGATCAAATCTTTTTTTAAGGATTGAAGAAACTAAAATGCGCAACTTAATCGCACCACGTCCTTCGGAATTAGAAGTATGACAAAAAAAAGATGAGAGGAGAAAAGTAATTTAGTATACAATAAAAGTAGTTACTTTTTTCTTTTTTATTTATAAATTGTTGAATCTCGTTGAAAACTCGTTTACATTGGAATTTTGGGTATTGGCTTCGTATGATGATTAAGAACTTGACTCGTAATTGAACTGATTGAACTGAGAATTGAACTGACTGCTGAGAATTGAGAATTGAACTGATTGAACTTAGAACTGAGCATTGAGAATTTTTGACTGACTTTTTAATTCAAATCTTCAGTTTTTATATTATTATCCCTACTTAAATTTTTTAGTTGGATGGAAATTTGGGGATGAATATTTTATAGAGTGGGAAGTTAAAAAGATCAGTGATTGGATTTTTTTATGAAACAAAATAGAAGAACTTATCTAAATGAAAGATGTCATTGGATCTTTCAGGCCCAGCCTTGCAAGGGATGACTTTGCGTGGGCGTATCTTTAAGATTAGGGTGTTTCAAAAAAGTGGGGAACTATAGTTTACACTGTTTTTAAAAGATGGAGTCAAGATTCACTTTTTAAACGAATTTTCAAAATTACAAAAATTCTTTAAATTATTTATGAAATACATGATTTTATGATTATTTAATTACATAATATTGAAAATTTACGCATTCAATTACACACACATACTTTTTTATACATATATATAAAAGAAAGTGAAGTAAAATTAATTATATATAATTAAATGACAATAGTTAAAAAAACTTTTTATTACATATAAAATTTCTGTTACTTATAGTCTAAATGATTAATTATTTTCATAATAATGTTTAAAATTTCAATATTAATCTAAATTGTTAATTAAGATTTAATAATTTTATTTTTTTATTTGACGTGTGAGATACTATATTTAAAAAAAATAGAAATAAAACAGACTTTGTAACTTAATATTTTTTTTATAGTTTTATGACTAACAGAATTTAATTTTTGATGGTAGAAACTCTTGGACTTTCGTGGGAAAGTGATAAGATAGGAAAAAGACCCCAGCAGTCAACAGCTGGAAGGATGCACTTTATAGTTTCAAAAAGATTTAATGGCTGTATTCTTATCTATATATAATTTTCCAAATTTCAAAGTGCATCCCACGAGTATAGACTACTGAATGTACCTTGTCTCGTTATCGGTTCCAAAAGAAAGACAACAATTTACACTAAAGACATGAGACGTAGTTTAGATAAAACAGATGTTTTCCCATGTAGAATTGATACAAAATTTACAAAAAATTAAAAGGAAAAAGAACATAAAATCTAATAAAATAACGCAGGACATTACAGACGCTTGAAGATCCTCAGTTTGTGCTGCCCTACAACGAAAGAAAACACATAAGCCCCATTGTCGCTTCAGTCGCTCTTCCCCAGTGTTTATATGTAGAACTCGACCAAAGCGACAATGTGGCATATGTGTGTTCTTCCGTTGTAGGGCAGTGTACATCTTTTAAAGATTTTGAACTTAAATAATAACTATGTTTTTTTGACGTTGATCAATGATTTCCTAATTTTATTGTTTATTTATTACTTTTCATTGAATTTAATTTTATAATCCTTTTTCCTGCTAAAACATTTTGATAAAGTTGTTTGTAATTTTTGAAAAACCATTGGTTACAATGTCATAAACTTCAACTTAAATTTAATTGACCTAAGTGATTTCTTTAGTTTTATTAAATAAACAAAATACTATTTCACCTTGAAGGAAACATTTCATTTTCAAAAGTTTTAGAAAAGTCTTAGGACGCTTGAGAGGATTCTAAGAGGATTAGAGGTTTTGTCCACTTTTGAAGTCAGCAGTGCTTAGCTTCAGGTGTGCGCCCACGTACCAAAAGTTACTGTGTGTACAAATGAAAGAAAGAATAGTGGTTGATGTTCTTGTTAGTGGCAGAATAATAAAAAAAAGAAAGAAAGAAAGAGAAGAAGATTCCCAGATAAAATATCCAATTTAAAGTTTCATCGTAATTTTACGATTCTTGAAAGTAAATTAATAGCATTATCTGTCGGTACTTCCGCCATCTACATGGAGGGGTCTCCATTCTCCTTCCCCTAGCTGATGGTGCGGGAAATCCACGGATTGGCGAGCGAAAGGGAACTTGGGAGAAAATAAGCAGCCTATTACTCATTGCCCTTATCGAAGTTAGCTCTCTCTCTCTCCCTTTGCCTTTCTGCATTCGAGGAATCTCGGTTTCGAAAGCCCGTTCTTACTTCAATTGATACGAAATTACTTTAGGTGGTCGTCGATTTTGCTTTTGCACGCGCCAACATTATTATAACCCTCGTTCTATGCGAGAAAAGGACGTCGTTTGAATTCTAGATTGTCATTGCTAGCCAGGAGTTGTAGAATCCTATTGAAAATCCCTACAAAGTAACCAAACATAAATGTCGCCTATAAAGTAAGTTCTTATTCAGCTTCTATCCATACAACAGGAAATCTTACATTAATTTCTAAAGTGAATTACAATATTCTTAGAAGATTTGGATTTAATAATCATTTCTCTTTTACATGACATAATTGAAGAGTGAAACGAATGCATAACGACAAATTAATATTAATGTAGAAAGTAGTATAACGTTAAATTTAATTTTTCTTATTGATTTTATTTTAAATTTAAATTATTTATTATTATATTTTTCAAGACACTCTACGTTACCTACCCTTTTTAATTATTAATTTGGCCAAGACGCCAAGTTATTTTATGAAAAATTACTAAACCTAAAAAAATACTTAAATAACCCGACAAATAAATTTTATAATTCTAATTAGGAAAAACTAAACCCAGCTTAGGAATTCCATTGTTACTGTACAGCAACAATAGACCGCGGAGAGGAGGGATAAGAATAAACACCATTAACCCCTTCACTGTTATTGACCTCTATAGAGGCATAAAAATATCGTGCCACCAGTGTGTATGACCGCTATAGTAGAATCTAAAAAAAAAATAAGTAGACACAATACGATACATTATCGATCGTTTACTTAATTATTTTAATAATCGTTTACTTCATTATTTTAACAATACGAAAAAGTTGTCAATGGATATTCTTAGGTTTTCGGTTATTTTTAAAAATCAATTTAAAAAAAAATTTTTTCCGACATACGTAGCACTGAAGCTTTATTGTTGCTACACTGCGAAGGGGTTAATTAGACAAAATTTATAACAATAACACTATTTATTACTGTTGACTTCAAATTTTAGAAAAAGTTAAATAATGGCAGAAGGTCGAAAGACAAGATTTATATTTTATTTATTCAATTATACTTTAATGATAATGAGATTGATTCTGAAGGAAACGACTCCTAATTAATTTATTGGGACTTACCGTCCACTTGACGACGACAATAACGCCTCGTCTAATTTTTATAAGTTTAAATTTTAATTATTTTACACGAAAAATAATAGAACACAACTTGACTCTTTGAACACCAGGATGAGAATGAGAGTAAAATGTCTGACGAGTCAAACTCGAATGCGTCGCTAAACAGCGGCCTCTCTTCTCGGTGTCATTGAGATCAATTAATATTCAATAATACAATACCCGCGACCGATAATCGATACGCAGTCGTCGGTAACGCAGATCCCTACACTATCCGATGTTAAATTGATTGATGCGAGAAGTCCATAGGAAATTTACTGCCAGTATTGATTTGACAGATCGTCAACAAAACAGCAATTTAGTCTTCTTGATGTTCCTAAATATACGGGATTCTTATCCAAATATATACACCAGAAAGCTCTTTCCTTGATGACTTCTAATTTCAATTATAGATAGTCATGTCCTCAACGTCTTTGTGACATGGTGAGAATCCTCCATGCCTCCTGAGAGTTTTCATAACAGAACGAAAGGACAATTTTGAATCGAATTTATTTATTATAGGTCGACTATTAATCTGATGACTTTGTCAAGTTGGTTTCTTAATACGTGAATTGATTATTTAAACAAAATGAAGTGAGTATCATAAGAAAACAATTAATATAATTTATAACATTTTAAAGCCATCAAATGGTTGAATTTTCAACCTAGGGGTCAATCACGTAACTTTTTCCGGATCCCACTTTCAAAATTCCGTATTTCAGATTCCGCATTCTACTTTCAAAATTCCGTATTTCAGATTCCGTATTCCACTTTCAAAATTCTGGATTTCACATTCTGGATCCGGCATTCCGTCTTCCACATTTCGTATTCCACATTCCGGATAACATTTTCAAAATTTCGTATTTCAGATTCCACATTCCGGATTTCACTTTCAAAATTCCGGATTCCATATTTTACATTTCGGATTTTACTTTAAAATTCCGCAATATGGGATCCGCAATGTAGAATACGGAATGTGGAATCTAAAATACGGAATTTTAAAAGTGGGATCTGGAATGTGAAAAGTGGAATTCTGATTTCGGAATGTGGAATCCGGAAAAAGTTACGTAATTGACCTCCTGTGTAGCTGTTAATCATTTTGCTTATAAAATTATAATAGCGTCTGATTTTTAAATCATTTGTTCATTTAAATGACTTGTAGTGTCAATGTTCACGTGAATTAATATCTGTCGACAAAATATTATAAACAATTTTTTGAATGTAATTTAAAGTATAAAAATCGTTACAAATTATTTAAGAAATAATTATTTTATTATTCATTTGTGAACATTTAAACTACACAAATTTTGCTGAACATTGCAACAAAATATTCCCAACCTTGATGAGCTAACTTATATCAAGTTTCAAGAAAGTCTCAGTACTGCGTGAGTGTGTTTTACTCTAAAAACAGATTTTAGTTAGGAAAATTGATATAATTGAAGAAAGACGTGGGAAGTGTAATTTTGATCATCTTTGCCCTCCTTGGCTTTCATTTGAAACGTGTATATATATATATGTTACATTTGCAGATAGAGTTGAAATTTGAAACTGGGTCATATAAGCAGTTCCTAAATAGTTGGTGACGAGTCGGGACTAATCAACGAGCAAGACACCCACAAGGGGAAATTATTCCTTTTGTTCTTGTTTCATTTCTTTTTTTTTGGTAATAATTTTCGGTTCTGATATTTCGTATTAGTTTTAGGAGAATTTTTTTTTAAATGATTAAAATTGTGAAAATATTAACTTTTTGTGCATGGAGAAAAATGATTTAGTTTCAGCAGTAAATATGTATTAGCTGTAATCAATTATCTGGTTGAAGGAATCAATTTAGTTCCTTCTTTGACAATTACAATTATTTGAGGAGCAAATTTTCAAAATCTGATAAATCCATATTTTCTTATTTCGAGAAATTGAAACAAATGACTTTACTCACATAACCACTGCAGTTACTTTTAAAATATAAAATTTGTAATAGTTTAATTCTATAAGAATGTTTTTATATTCAAGACATTCTGTTTTTAATTAAACTTTATCATAATTTAATGATTTACAGGTATTGGTAATTTTTTCTAATAAAAAACATAAAAATTATAACTTATCTTGGCTATGTCCAAGTTTTTGAATTGAAAATTCGTTAACAAATTTTTTTTCTTAAATTTAAAAGCGACAGGAAGATTTGTAAGGCCCTTAAAATATTAAATTTATGTTTATCTCCATTTTTTTGAAAAATGGATTTATCAGATTTTGAAAATTTACTCCTCATTTAAATTTGTTGCAATTTGAAATAGCTAATACAGCTAATTATTAGTCTACAGCTGATAATAGCAATTTAAATTAGCTGAAACAGATAAAAATTAGCTATATCAGCTAACTTTTATTCTCCTTGTTTAGATAAACCGGAATTTAATTAAGTTTGTATGTGTACAATAATAGGTATATATAGAGAAATAGAAGATTGGAAACACCTAAAGGGAAGTTGTACCTTAAGACAAAGTTCCCATTCTTCCCCCTTTCTATTTTGACTATACAGCTACTTGAATTCAAGTCTGCCGAGCAGACAAACTCGGTACAAAATAGTTGCATTTGACCCACGACACGTAGGCACTAGGGCATCAATGGAAGGAACAACGTGGTAACGGGAATATAGCACGATGGAATACAATAGTATAGAATAGAATAGAATGGCATAGAAGAGAACTGTCTCATTTGAAAGATGTCTTTGTCTCTTGGAGTTGACATCAGACTTCCTCTCGATGTAGTCTTGACATTTTGGTTTACCTCTCTCTCTCTCTTTCTTCTTCACTCGAGGACTTCCAAAAACGCTTGACGAATTATAGAAGACAAATTTTCAACGGATGAGGGAGAAGGAGAGCTTCCCGGGGAAAGATTAAAAGAACGCCAAAGAGTGCCGAAGGCTGCAGTGAGTTCTGAGAATGTCAAGAAATAAAAGTCACAACGTTCTAGAGAAAAAAAAAGAGTAGAAAAAAATATGAAGGTATGAAATGAGTGGAGGACTCCAATACCTTTTTTTTGTCGATGACCTAAAAACTGTTTTCATCATTCTGTGTTTTATAATTATGGAATTAATTAATAATCAAATTATCCATCCGTGTTTATCAAAAAATTCACTTAAGATATATTTTTAGAGGTAATCATTGCTTAACGAGTGTAATTCCATTAGATGGACCTTTGAGGTCGAAACGAGGTGGTTCATGCGGAAAACTATTTTCCGTCGCGTCTTATCGTCGGGAAATAATTTGACGCTCGCGGGCTTAACGATAAAACGAAGCTTGGCAATAAACGAGCGTGGTAACACTGGTTTATGAGAAGGAGCAGCAGAAGGCGAGTGTTAGTTAGTCGTGGTGAATTGAAGACGATGGAGGCTTTTCTGTCATGTCATCTTTTTTTTTGTTAAAAAAAGAAGTCGATGAATGATAAATAAAATGGTGATATATAGAATCCAAAGATATCAAAATTTTTTTGAAATATTAAAATGGATTTAATTCATTACGAACGAGAAACGTAAAGTACTTTAATTTATTTACTGAAATAACTATTTTTGGTAATTCGATGGAGGAAAGAAATTGATACTTACTAGTAGGACTTTGTATTGTCACAAATTATTACCTGACCCGGGAAAATCTATCATCATCAAAGAGATAATTTTTTTTATTAAAAATAAGTGCAATTATGTAACCGTATCAGTTTTTGACTTTAGAACACGATTAAGCAGGGACAAATAGATGACAAGTTTTGGGTTTGTGGAGTAATGGGATATGCTATAAATGGGATTAGTAAATCAGAGGTTTAAGGGATCAGTGCCGAGGGTATCTTTGGTTACATGATAACCGAATCATAAGTTTATGGACTTTGACTTGGCATATGAGATTTTTAATTTCTTCTTTTAATGAAACTTTTTCATTTGCTCCCGGAAAATATTGAATTCTCACAGTTTATTGAGCAATATGAATTAATTTAATTTTAATAAAAATTTGAGAAAAATTCGATCCTTGGAAGGAGTAAAATAACATAAAAAATGTATGTTATTAATATTGTTTATTGTCACAAAACAAGAAACGACGTTTCGATGACTTGGTTCGTTATCATCTTCAGATTAAATCTAATGAAAATATTTATAATTTTATTTATAACACCACATTATCTTTTTTTCAAATAATAAAATACACAAGTAATAAAAATTACCAATAATAGTTGAACCGTTACATCTTAGCGTTAGAAAATTTTATTTTGCTTAGACTAATTGTAAGCTGGCACGTCAGGTTTATAGACCAGTATCGTCAAGACTAATTTAATTTTAGTTGTCAATTTTTTGGAGTGTAAGGGGTCTTCAGGAGTCCTGAGAAGAAGGGAGGAAGAAGCATTGGAAAGGAACAACAAGTTTAATTTGGATCACGTTAACTAATCGAATCTTGAATAGGTTGATTCCCAATTAGTGAATTAACAAAATTATTTGAAAAATTAATTGCACAATAATCATTTAAATCTTTAAATGAATTTTTGTTACAATCATTTACTTTTCCATATCTACTAAGGGAAGTATAATTTAATAATAAAGATCTATTGCAAAGAAACCAAATCAAAGTACAGGGAAAAATTTACCTTTGGAATAATTAAAATTTTCATAATTTCTCCTACACGAAAAGTATGGCTTATCATGAAGTGTACATAACAGCACATTTACTATTTATTATTTTTTGTATACGTATAGAAAAAATATATTCCAACAGGTTTTCAAAATCATTCGTTCAACCTTAGAAATACCACTTCTCTCTGTATATATCTCTGTTCCATGAAATGCTTGCTGCTGCGTGCTGGCTTTGGACTCTCTAATCTCGAGTAGAGAATTACGCCGAATTAATACCGGAAGCTTGAGCTTATTCGGGTCACTCGCTGCCGCTGATGCTACCACAAATCCCATCGCGCTTTCTCTTCGACTAGATTATTATTTGAGGACAAGCCAATTTCCTAACTCTAAGGGACTCTCAAGTGTATATATATATACAATATATTTTAATATTGAATTCAATTTTATATAATTTTAAAAATTAAAATTTTAATGAAATAAATATTGTGTTGAAATTCAGTAAAAATATCATGGAAAAATGTCAATTATTTAAGAAATTATTACAGTAAGCACGACCCTTTTGTATCATTTAATATTTTTGAAACTTCGATGTTAATTTGTCAATTAACATGTTTCAACAACTTTTCTCAATCGTCTGAATTGTGAGCCGGTTATTAAAAAATTAAATTTACTAATACATTGACCATTGCATTAAGACTCCTAATTATCGATTTTGAATCGACGGGTTATAAGTATAATTTTCAATCAATTGTTAAATTCGTGATATCAAAAAATCTAGTTGATTATTGATTTCAAACATTTTACCCTCCTTGCAATATTAAAATTGTTTATCAAAAGGAAATTATTTATTTTAAATTTGCTCTATAGTCGACTATCAATCGACTATCGCCTGCGGACGTTTATTTTAAAAAAAGAGAATCAGTTCAATAATACTGCAATAGAAACTTTCGCAATTAAAGAATATCGGCTTGGAAATATTTATTTCTCGAATAAAATTTAATTCCATATACAATTAATATTTAAATACAATAAAACTTGAACTAAAAATTATTAATTTAGATAATAAATACTAATCTGATACTATTACTTTGGAATATTTGCTTTTCTAAAAAAATAATTATTTATAAAATAAAACTTTAAATTTAGGAAATTTGCTTTCGTGAAGCAGGTAGAAGATATGTTTTCGGGAATAAAGGTGGTGAGCCAAAAGAAAGGGATTTACGAATTAAATTCAAATAATGAGGAAAAAGAGACTTATTAAAATAATCAATTTATAATTAAGTTCTATTAAAATAAATAAAAACATAAATTAATATAAATTTCTATTGTAATACTTATTGTTTCTATTAATTATATTTTTTTCATGTTACAGTGTTAAAAATATAATTTTGTAAATAATTTTTTTTATATCAAATGTAAAAGTTTTGGTTTGGAAATTTTTTTTATGTCATATATCCATTGAAATATTGCTCACGAACAAAAAAAACTTTACTACATTAAAGTACACATTCTGTAGTTGATATATTCTAACGTATTAATGGACTCTATATATATATCGATCTTAATAGACGAAAATCCAATTTCATTTGTTACTACGTAAAAGCAAGATCGAAGGGAACCTTAACCGCGGGTTAACTCCCTTGACAACGTCTTCATTTTAGTCTTTTATCGACAGGGTCGTCCGATTTTATTACCTCTTCTTCTGCAACTTTAGTGGCGTTTTATATCATCTTAACCTCCTTTAAGAATTCTTATTTTTCCAAGGCAGCAATATAATCAGTTATGTTCTCTTACAGTCAATCTCCCTCACGTTTATTGTTATTGTTGTTGCAAGATGTTAATGACTAAATAGCGAAATATATAACACATATAAAGCGGCATGTGAACTACATTTTTTTTTGAAATGTATAAGAAAAAAAATGAAAGAAATGTTATACTTATTCGAGCTGAAAAAAACATTTTCAAGAACTAGTTCCTCGAACGCTAAATCCGCTTAGATTTGACAATACCAGCAAGATTTTCCAATTCCACTTCTTCTTGCTTCGAACTATTTCAGAGAATTCTTCAACTGACGATCTTACATATATTTTATTTAATCCTTTCTTACTGATGAAATATATATCTATTAGAGATTTGATATGCAATTCTTTTGTGAGAAGTTTTTTTTATAAAATTTTTCTTGACTGGAAAATTTCAGCGGAAAAAATGCGAGAATTATCAATTGAATAGGCCATAACTTTAGTGGAAATTTAATTTAGTAGTAGTACAAATAACTTACAAATGATAAATTTAAATAAATTTTGTAAATAAACGACACCAGGGTGGGAATCCAGCCATAGTTGCTGTAAAATGTTATAAATTATAAAAATTGTTGTTTTCTGATACTCACTTCATTTTGTTTAAATATTAAATTCAGGTATTAACAAACCAACTTGACAAAGTCGTCAGATTAATAGTCGACTAGTAATAAATAAATTCAATTCTGATTTGTCCTTTTGTTCTGTTATGAAAACTCTCGGGAGACATTGAGGATTCTCGTCGGGTCACAAAGACGTTGAGGACATCACTATCTATCATTGAAATTAAAAGTCATGAAGGGAAGAACTTTCTGATGTATATATTTGGATAAGAGTCCCGTATATTGAAGAACACCAGGAATACGAAATTGTTGTTTTTTTCACGATCTGTCAAATCAATACTGGCAGTCAATTTCCCATCGACTTTTCGTATCAATTAATTTAACATCGGATATTATATTATTGAATATTAATTGATCTCAATGACACCAAGAAGAGAGACTGCTGTTTAGCGACGCTTTCGAGTTTGACTCGTCAGCCATTTTACTTTCATTCTCATCCTGGTGTTCGAAGAGTCAAGTTGTGTTCTATTATTTTTCGTGTAAAATAATTAAAATTTAAAATTATAAAAATTAGACGAGGCGTCACCATCGTTATCAAATGGACGGTGAGTCCCAATAAATTAATTAGAAATCGTTTCATTCAGAATCGATCTCATTATTATTAAAGTATAATAATTATCTTTGTATTCATTCCTTCCTTCATTCATTCACATTTTCTTAGCACTTGAAATTTCTCGTTATTATTAGATTATATATACATATATATCTTTGCTTTGATAATGAGGGTTCTTGAGGGTTTTTACCTGCAATTTGTTGCGTCAAAAACAGCCTTCGGCTGAGGGTTTATTTTCTATTATTGTTTATATAAGCTGGTCGTCAGATTAATAGTCAATCTGTAATAAAATAAATATCGGTTCTGCTTTGTCCTTTTGTTTTGTATGATAAATTCTTGCGAGGCATTAAAGATTCTCGACGGATCAAGGGAAAAGTTTCCTGATGTATTTATTTGGATTTGAGTCCCAAATATTCAAGAACATCAGAAAGACGAAAATGCTGTTTTGTTGATGATCTGTCAAAATACTACTGGCAGCCATTTTCCTTTGGATTTCTCACATCAATTAATTCAACATCGGGTAGTTCAGGAATCTGCATTACCGACAGCTCTGTATCGATTATCGATCGCGGATTAAATATTAATTAATCTAAATGACAACGAGAAGAAAGGTCGTTGCACCGTTGATTAACGTCGCTTTCAAATTCGACTCGTCGGCCATTTTACTCTCATTATGATCCTGTCGTTCGTCGAGTTAGTGTCATTCTCTTTTGGTGAAATATTTCAAAATATAAAGTGTAAAATTAAGACAAGGCGATGATTGTCGTGTAAATTTGGACGATGAGTTTTAATTATTTAAATTTAATGGTCGTTTCCTTCCGAATCGATTTCATTAATATTTATTATTAAAATTTATAATTGATAATATAAAATTATGAATCTTGTCTTTCGGCATATAACTTTTGTAATTGCAAAACAAAGTTTTAATAAAGTTTTCTCACTAAATTATAAATTAATTTTATTATTTTTCCAAGTTCGATCAATTTTTAAACATTCTTCTCCCATTTTGAATAAATTAAAATTCGTAATCAACAACTTCGGAAATCCCTAGGCCACAAGTTTCAATAAAATTCAATTGTCGGATTTTCCCTAGAGCAATAATTGGTCAATAATCTTTTTTTGATTACTTTGTCAATTATATTTAATAATAAATCAATGTTCTCGTATGTATTTTATAAATAAGTAAATATTAGCCAAAAACTTTCTATCAACATGTCAAAAAACTTTTAATGTATTTTCTAAGAGGAAAAGTTTCTCTTAAAGTACAAAATTTCAATTTTAACGGATATACGGAGAATTCAAAAATATTACATAAAATTACAAGAATAATTAGTTTTGAAATTTTCTATGACAAATTATTTTTCACCAGTAACAAGATTGTGAGGGGGGCGAATTTTCTGAAAATTACAAAAAGTATACGTAAGAAAATAGAGAATAAAAACTTAAAATAGAAGTTTTCTAGCACTTTGCTCCTTCTTCGAATCGGTAAAGTATTTCCACTTTCGTTCGCTTCTGTTTCATTCGTCTTTTACTGCGTATGAAAGTTCCCAGGCTTCTTTCGATGGGTTTATCGTTTCACGCAACAGAAATGCAGAAAGAAAAAACACGTATCTTTCACTTCTTAGTTTAATATGTACTTGGAACTTTTTTTTGAAAATTCAAAATTTTTTTAATTAGTTCATTTTGCGTAGAAGGGTAAATATTTTCTTTTAAATTTTTTCTATTGATTTTATAAAAACAACTATTAAAAACCTAATGCTTTCAAGAATTTGAATTTTTATAAGAAGCTTTAATTTATTTAATAAAATGTAATTGTCAATGTCTTTAAATTGAATATAACTAATTATAATACAATTTCGTATATAACAATGCTTTTCAAATATTTCTGAAGACAGTTTCTTGTTTTTTATTTCGAAAGAGCTTTATTAAACGTTTCATTAAAATGAATCTACAACATATACTGATATTCGCAAACAGTAATTGGAGTTTACTAAAATCTTCAACTTGATTGTTCCTTAAATAATGATTTTTGCTCTCAGACGTAACAAGCTGACAAGAAAGAAAGCAAGAAATTGGTAAATTTTATATCTCCAAGTAGAGTTGAGAAATCTGAGAGAAAATTGTAGAAACAGAGACATTTTAATAAATGAAATCTTATCAAAATTTAAAGGAAAAAAAATACTAGAGACAAAATATTTCAATGTTTCATGAAAATTTATATTAATAATAATGAAACTAATTATTCATTGTGAAATTTAACGATTTTTCTACATAATTAAGCAATTTAATCTTTGAAAGAAAAAATTATATTAGATACTGGTATTATTGTCGATAGTATCAAATAGCAGCGCATCAGAATTACTACTAGAAATTTATAGGGTGTAGAATTACTTTGACCTAAATTATATTAATTATTGTAAATTATTTAAAATTTTCACTGTGACATAGAATAAATATTTTAATATAATTTAATAACGTTAAACTCATTTATTTCCTTCTGTACTTTCATTTTCTTTCTTTATATTTTTTGTTCTCTTAATTCTTTGCAACAATTTGTAATTAACTATTATTAGTAATTAAGGGGGAGTTACACCTTTGACCCGAAAAAAAATTCGATTTTTTTTTTTTTGCTTAAACGATAGTTTAAGATGTGTAGAATAGAAATTATATCAGGAGAAGTGATTTCGAAGTTATTTTATGTGAAAAAATCGAAATCTACAGAAGGTGTCCTATAGCGCTGCCAGTGCTTGTCAAAACTTTAAAAGCGTTTTTCTCGAAATGACGTTTTTCAAAACGGTGGACAGTCTAGCTCGAACAGTTTTGATCGGATTGACTTCGGCCAAAGTTTTTTTTGTTCGTCATTTACTAATGCTTTAGAGTACGTAGCGAATTTTTTTTTGGTTTGTTTTTTTTTTTTTGGCAATAGATTTTTTGAGAAAATTTAGCCCTAAAAACCGACTTTTTCCTTCAAACAGCTGCCAAATTCACAAAAATTAATATTTTTAAAATATCCTACGTACTCTAAAGCTAAATCTATCACAGATTCAGAAAAACTTTGAATTTTTGTTTTAGATTAAACGGTCTAACCGGAATATTGTCCACCGATTTGCTCTGCAGAGAAACAGGACCAACTTTGGCGCCCTCTATAGGCTACAAATTTAAACTTTTTTTAAGTGTAAATATATTTTTGTAAACTTCAAATCATAACAAATAAAGTCCCTGAAACCAAATTTTGTTTACTTTATTCCTGTGTCTTAAAAAAATTCTTGAAAAACAGGTTCAAAAGAGACCTCAAAGGTGTAACTCCCCCTTAATTTGAATGTTTGACACTTTATATCCAATTAATTTATTTCCACAATAATTAATATTAAAGTTTATTTGAAACACCTTTTATGTACTGAGTAAAGAATATGAATTACCACTAATGTAATTTATAATAGAAGAGTTCCCCCAAAATAATAATAAAAAAAAATTCGATTTTATCATTTAAGGAAGATTGTCAATAGGGACGTGAACAAATTCAAACTATTTAGTAAGCAATTCAAATAAGTGGTTTTTATTGATTTGTATCATATCAGTAAAGTTAAATAATGTAAATTTAATGATCATAATAAATAACCTTGAGATAAGGTGAATGATAAGAAAGTCGGCAAACAGTCCATGTCGTTAGGTCAAAGAAAAAACTACTAAAGAGATCCGTAGTGACAAACTAAGATAACCGGAATAAATGTAATAAATGTAGTAGCGATCGACTTTCCCCAAAGTGAAAATCAATGAGCTTTATCGTAGTCCGTTGCTTCCCTTCTACCCATCTCTCCAAACCCACCTCTCTCCTTTTCTTACTTGGTAGCTTTTGTCATCATTGTAAAGCACAGACCAGTGGTGTCTCTAACTTTATTCTCAAATTTAACTTGGATATTTTTTTTCAAGGAATAACAAATATCTTTTCACTAATTATAAAACGAATCTTGAAAAACTTCACCGGAACAGATTGGAATTGGATAATTGGAATTCTGATAATTTTTATTGGTATTTTTTGTAAGAATCTCCTTTCTTTTTCTATTCGTAATTCTTTAGGATTTTCATCAAAAATTGAAGGGGTCATAATTTGGTCTGAATTTCGTTCCCGATTGAAATCAAATAGAAAGTAATGTGTGATTTTTTCCGAAAGGAAAAAGAACCCTTTTAATTTTGTAATGATTTGAATTTTTATGCTCTTGAATTTGCTCGCCGGATGGAGCCAAGATTCTTTACTTTAAAATAATACAAAAACTTTTACTTCATAGAAGTCTTCTATATTTCTAACATGATGTGTGAGTGAGGTGTAGTCAATGACAACAAGGCAGGTTAAAATATTTACATAAGTATATTTTAATTTAAATATACATAATTCCGTCGACCGACATATGAAAACAGAAATAAAGAATGATAAGAAAATACTAATAATTAACAAAATAAATTGAGAAAAGTAAATTTTTCATACAAATAAAGAGGCTTCTTTGTATTTAGAGTTACGTATTTTAAACATCCAATAAATTACCGACGTCTTTTATTAACATTCAACTATCCCAGTCTTTCACGATACGAATAAATAAGTTCATCTCCTTTTAGATTAAAAATAAATCTCATGCATGAATTGATAAGTTTCTCCAGCTTATCATTGAGTTCTTCCGTCAGCTCATTATAAACAGCTTAACAATAGTCAAAATGAGGTAAAATCACAGAAGAGACGAGTTAAATTTTCAATTTAATAGTAAGAACTTTTCTACTAGATTTAAATTCATTAAATTTTGCGTAAACATTTCAAGACAAACATGTTTTTCCCAAGAAAGAGTTGAATTAAAAATAACTCCCAAATTCTTAACTGATTGTATATAAGAAATAACTATATTGTTCATCTTAATAGGAGATTTTTTAAATCCAAGTTACTTATGTTCCAAGATGAACCAATAATCATTGAATAACTTTTATCAAGATTGATTTTAAGTTTATTTCACTCCGCTCAATTATAAACAGCTTTAACATCCTCATTAATCAGTGCAAAATTTTGTCCAACTTATTAAGACTAGAATGTACGTAGATATGCAAATCATCAACATAATACATATGCTTGGTATGCTGAAGAACATCTTTAAAATCATTTGTAAAAAGTATAAACAGTTAAGGACTATTGCCAATACTATTTGCCACAAGACAAATAGGACGCAAACTATTTTAAAATAGACGCTGACAGACCAAAAGACTATAAGAAACCATGTCAAAGGCCTTGCTAAAGTCAAAGAAAATAATTATAGTTACTTTCTTATTGTCAACAGAACTAAGTATATCATCATAGTCATCTTAAGTAAAAGTGTTTGAGTATTTAATCCTTTTCTATAGCCAGATTGAAATGGATTGAGAATATCATTAGACTCTACATATTTAATTAACTGAATATATACACACTTTTTAAGGCTACATAAAATAGCAACCTGTCTATATGCTCTCCAGGATGTTGCGGGATTTTAACTTTATTAAGGGGGAGTTACACCTTTGACCCGAAAAAAAATTCGATTTTTTTTTTTTTGCTTAAACGATAGTTTAAGATGTGTAGAATAGAAATTATATCAGGAGAAGTGATTTCGAAGTTATTTTATGTGAAAAAATCGAAATCTACAGAAGGTGTCCTATAGCGCTGCCAGTGCTTGTCAAAACTTTAAAAGCGTTTTTCTCGAAATGACGTTTTTCAAAACGGTGGACAGTCTAGCTCGAACAGTTTTGATCGGATTGACTTCGGCCAAAGTTTTTTTTGTTCGTCATTTACTAATGCTTTAGAGTACGTAGCGAATTTTTTTTTGGTTTGTTTTTTTTTTTTTGGCAATAGATTTTTTGAGAAAATTTAGCCCTAAAAACCGACTTTTTCCTTCAAACAGCTGCCAAATTCACAAAAATTAATATTTTTAAAATATCCTACGTACTCTAAAGCTAAATCTATCACAGATTCAGAAAAACTTTGAATTTTTGTTTTAGATTAAACGGTCTAACCGGAATATTGTCCACCGATTTGCTCTGCAGAGAAACAGGACCAACTTTGGCGCCCTCTATAGGCTACAAATTTAAACTTTTTTTAAGTGTAAATATATTTTTGTAAACTTCAAATCATAACAAATAAAGTCCCTGAAACCAAATTTTGTTTACTTTATTCCTGTGTCTTAAAAAAATTCTTGAAAAACAGGTTCAAAAGAGACCTCAAAGGTGTAACTCCCCCTTAACAGGTTTAATAAGAACATTTCCCTATTCATCGGGGAAGAATAAGGTTTGCAGAGACTGATTAAAAAGATCAAGAACATAGGAAAGTAAAACAGGCATCGCTTTTTTTAACAATACTGATAGAATGACCATCAAATCCCTGCGCTTCAGTTTTTATACCTTTCAAGGGCAATAGAGGAGCACCTGTATTAATTCCCTTCATCACCAGTCCCTTATCGTTCATCGCAAAAGTTCCCGATTTGGGAATGCTCTGGTTTGAAGGTAGTAACACCTAAACCCCACTCTACAGCACTCCCTTGGCTACGTCATACCCCCAGTCTGACTAGTACTCGAGAGATGAACTTTGACAGGAGCACCTATACAAATTTCTCCCTCCAGTCATCTTTTCCAAGTGCGATTATATGGAAATCTTTAGTGAAGCAGACTGGCACAGATCTGAGAACCACCTCGAGATCTGCCATAGGCAGCACTGAAAATTTTGGCATGCGGGCGGCATTTTCATAAAAGTGATTATTAAGAAGAGAAAAGGAAATTAGGTAGGACTAATACGTCTTCTATCTTTCCTTACGTCCAGCAATCTATCTCCCATTATTACAGAAAGCCGCCTGCTTTCTTCCGAAAGTCGCTAAACTTATAGCAATGAGAGAAGCAATAATTTTTACATCATTACAATTTTTACTTGAATTTTGTTTTCATTTTCGCTGACAACGTAAACGATTCCTTGGAATTTAATTTCAATTTCCAAAAAGTAACAGAAAGTATTGGAATTTCGCTAAATAAAATAGGAGTCTTTCGAGATGTCATCGGAATTCCTCGTATAAAAATTACCGACAAAAATTGGAGGGAAATATGTCAATTCCGCCTTAATTCCGTTCCTGGTAGTTAAGTATTTTAGTTTTGATAAATAGCAAATGATTTTTCTTTTAAAATCGATTAAAAAGAAATAAAAATAATGTATATTAGCGCGTGTTGTAACAGAACACTTCCGGAAAATCTTTTTAAGTTTGTTGCATTATTTTTGTTTGATACATTTTAGAAAAAGAATATAAACAAAAGGATGAAATAAACTTTTGTCAGAAATACAATTCTCCATTGACAGAAGCGAAAAAAAATCACTATGGAAATTTGAAAGATTGAAAAAGAAGGCAAACACGAATATGACCTGCGTTCTTTCAGAAAAAAAATGGTTCGATAACAAATTTAACAAGTGTTACAATTTTAATGAGAGTCAGATGAAGTTTTGGCGAGCTATTAGTCTCTGAATTTAATCAAGTATTGTTTCCTTAATACTTCTGTTCTCATGTTTTCAACGATTTCACATTTCGAGGGAGCGACTCTGTATATAGGAAGAGGGAGGTGTTGCTTTAAAAAATGTATAAATTTCCGGAGGAGCTTGTGTGCCTCGGTAGCTCGACACGCTGTATTTCCGTTTCGCGAGCTCAAATGTTTCAGTTATGAACGTGGTAAACTAAATTATGAACACGCAACCTTTTTGCATCTACGATCCTTCCTTCCTCCCAGGCGCGCGTTTGGTATTCCGTACAAAGGAGCATTAACTCATATTTCATCATTTCTACATTTGCCAGCATTTTGGCCTCTAACTCTAACACAAAGCGGAATTCGTTTTACAAAAGCTGTCAATGGATTACTCTAGATAAGAAAAAAAAATACATCCTTATTGACATGAAATTATTTAATAAAATTATAAACAAAATTTAATCGATTTTATATATTAATAGTCACATTTTCTCTATTACTTAATATTATTAATTTTTATTAGATTGACTTTAGTGAAAATTTGCAAACTCTCGTCCCATGAGGTAGCAATTTTCTGGTTTGACGAACATGTGAAATTATTTGTTCTATCGATCCGTTAAACCTCGTCACATTCGCATTTTCCGTGTTTCTAGACCGCTGAATCATTCGTATTCAATGAATTCTAAATTTTACCCATTAATCGTCAAACCAAAATAAAATTGTCCCACCGCGGGCATTTCAATAAAGGAATGAAAAATCGCTTAACGTTCGTTACTGAGCTGATTGACAAAATGACAAATTTTTGTCATTCTAGCGCTGAACTAAATGTTCTCGATTGATATTTTCATTAATCACTTTGGTTGTTGTTGTTTTTTCCTCTTTTTTAATTTTCAGTTTCAAAATAATAATAATAAAATATTTCAAAATTTTAATTAAATCTATCGCAACTTTAATTTGTTTGATCATTATCAATAATTCATACTGCATACATATCATCTTGATACGTCGTTTCTCTATGAAATTTTGTGTTAATGAGTTAGGGAGATCCTCAGGAAGATCGATACACACTAGAACCAAATATCTAGCTTCGATTTTGTTGAGCTTTAGAAGATCCTGTTAAGAAGCCTTTAAGCTTTATAACCACAACAGAGATTTTGCAAATCTTCTAAGTTTTAGTTTAGTATTGAAAAATTATACAGCCGTAGCAGCCAAATTTGCATTAGCTAATTGTGCTAACGATTTAGCTGATACAACAAGTTATTTTTGCAGTTAATAGATATTTGATACATTTGATGAAAAGTATTATAATCCTTAGCTGCCACAGCAGATGAATAATTTAAAAATTTAAAAATAGTAGAACAATATTTATCAAATTTTCGCTCTTTATAAATAGATTGTAACGCGGCATTCTGTCGCGTAAAAATAACTTAAAAATGATAAATTTAAATAAATTTTGTAAATAAACGACACCAGGGTGGGAATCCAGCCATAGTGGCTGTAAAATGTTATAAATTATAAAAATTGTTGTTTTATGATACTCACTTCATTTTGTTTAAATATTAAATTCAGGTATTAACAAACCAACTTGACAAAGTCGTCAGATTAATAGTCGACTAGTAATAAATAAATTCGATTCTGATTTGTCCTTTCGTTCTGTTATGAAAACTCTCGCGAAACATTAAGGATTTTCGTCGGGTCACAAAGACGTTTAGGAAATCACTACCTATCATTGAAATTAAAAGTCATCAAGGGAAGAGCTTCCTGATGTATATATTTGGCTGAGAGTCCCGTATATTCAAGAACACCAGGAATACGAAATTGCTGTTTTTAACGATCTGTCAAATCAATACTGGCAGTCAATTTCCCATGGACTTCTCGCATAAATTAATTTAACATCGGATAGTGTAGGGATCTGCGTTACCGTCGACTGCGTATTGATTATCGGTCGCAGGTATTGTATTATTGAATATTAATTGATTACGTGACACGGAGAAGAGAGGTCGCTGTTTAGCGACGCATTGGAGTTTGACTCGTCAGCCATTTTACTTTCATTCTCATCCTGGTGTTCGAAGAGTCAAGTTGTGTTCTATTATTTTTCGTGTAAAATAATTAAATTTTAAAATTATAAAAAATAGACGAGGCGGCATCGTCGTTGTCAAATGGACGGTGAGTCCCAATAAATTAATTAGAAGTTGTTTCATTCAGAATCGATCTCATTATTATTAAAGTATAATTGAATAAATAAAATATAAATCTTGTCTTTTGACCTTCTGCAATTATTTAACTTTTTCTAAAATTTGAAGTGAGTATTAATAAATAGTGTTATTATTATAAAATTTAACTAATTAATGGTGTTTATTCATATCTCCCCCTGCGCGGTCTCTTGTTGCTGTAAAGTAACAATGAAATTCCTGAGCTGGTTTTAGTTTTTCCTAATTAGAATTATAAAATTTACTCGTCAGGTTATTTAACACTAGAACTACCGACTTGAAATTTTGTACCATGGTTATTAATATTGTTAAAAACAATTATTATTACAAAATTGAAAAATAATTATTTTGTGCAGTTAATAGAAAGCATAAACAATTATAATATATGTGGAATTATGCTTATTTTGTATACGGACGGTTAGTGTACGAAACTGCTGGTGAAACGCGCTTATCAAAAAAATCTTTTTTGGCAAAATCTCAGTTAAAGTTTTGGGTTTTTCATATACATAATTTATTGCTAAAGGTTTATTTATTATTTTAAGGCCTACCGTAAGTTTGCAACTTTTCGGGATAATTTTCTATAGTGCTCTAAAGTTAGCATAAAAAACGCTGATTTTTATCATTCAAATCTATTTTTTAGTGAAAAATTAAAATGCTGGAGTATTTCCGACTTCGGATTCGTAATCTACGTGAAAAAACCTATAAAAATCATGTATGATTTTATTTTTCTAATTTGTAAATGTTAATTAAAAAAAAGCATAAATGAATAATGGGGCAAAATGTACCAGTGGTAGTTCTAGGTATGCAGGATCTTCGGTAGTTCTAGTGTTAACTAATTTTTTAGGTTTAATTAATTTCCATAAAATAACTTGGCGTCTTGGCAAAATTAATAATTAAAAAGTGTAGATAACATTGATTGTCTTGAAAATATAATAATATAAATATAAAAAATAAAGTCAATAGTAAATTAAATTTAACGTTATAAGATATAGTGTAAAAAACACGTTTAATTAAATACAAATTATAAGACAGAAAAAAATTTCTTTTGTATACATTGCAAAGAATAAAATTTTCTTTGAATGATAAAAAGTCTAAGCTTTTGATAATAAAGTTCTGATTACATAATTTATTGACTATAGTTTATTCCCATAAAATTTTCTATCGACGATTAAGGATCACACTCTACTTTGTATGTATAAAGAAGAAAATCAATTCTATAAAACCAAGAGAAAGAGGGAGAGAGAGATTTTAAAAGGACATACTATAGTGGATCGAGAAAACTGGTCCGAACATGTTTTATGCAGTTCCAAATTGCTACCCGGTAAGCGTGAATTAGCTTTATAAAAGTTCTCGAGGTAATAAGACTTTGAAGCTTTCCTGCAAATGTTAAATTGTAGAACTATTCAGGAAAAAGGGAAAAAGTAAAAAAAAGAACGAAAAAAAGGAAGTGGAATAGAAAACGGGCGAACAAACGTCAAGGAGTTCTCGACTCGATCGGGAGGCACTAGGAAAGGGAGAAGGAGAGAGAGAGGAGTTCTGAGGAAAGCCTCACACTTCTTTATGGAAATTAAGGGGATGTGATTTCGACTCTAAAGAAGGAGCCAACCTACCTTCCAACCTGTCCCGGACTTTCCTTGTCGTTTCCTTTGCCATCTTTGAGGTTAAATTTTTCTACAGATGCAGAACCATGCTCTTTAAAAAATTGCTCTTTCATGGCGGTTCGCACCAGTAAAATTTTTTTTTCCTTTTTAAAGGAAAAGGTTGTTAATTTGAAACTTCCGTTTCTTTTTTTCTTCTTGCAATCTGTTTCTGCAACTTTATGATTTTATTTCGAGAAAATTTCTATTTTTATATAAAATAAATTATCTGTTTAATTAATAAAGAATTTTAGTTATTTATTTTTTTATAATAATTCTTTTTATTTTTATTTTTTTATAGTAATAATTATTAGACTTATTTTGAAAAATATACTAGTTTTTCAACCTTTTTTTACACTTCTTTTTGAATTTTCCCCCAACACTGAAAACTTAAAAATTTGTAGTGGGGACGAAACCTTATAAATGCTAATTTGCGTAAAAGCCATCAGTTCAATTAAAAATTCAAAAAGTTTAACAACAATTTTAAAACTACTTCTAGAAATTTTCAAAAGTTCTTCAAGTTCAATTTATT
Organism: Leptopilina boulardi; assembly: GCF_019393585.1. Lineage (NCBI taxonomy): Eukaryota > Metazoa > Arthropoda > Insecta > Hymenoptera > Figitidae > Leptopilina > Leptopilina boulardi. Next base: position 3,496,444 of record NW_026137909.1, read on the forward strand.
ACTTCAAGAGTTCATTTCAAAGTTCAAAGTCTTAATTCAAATTTACAAAATTCAAATATTCAATTCTTATGAAAAGTATTCAAGGGAAAAATACCAAATAATAAAATTGTGAGAAATCTAATCAAATTAAATAGAATATCCAATTGAAATTATTCCCGTGTTATTGAATGAGAATCCAGACTGAAAAATACAATAATTTTTATTAAATTTTATTGTTTTTTAATTGTTTTTATTTTATTAAATAAATTAAACAAAATTGCAAAAGAATCTCCAATGAGTCTTTCATTTTAGCATAAATTGTAAAATAATTTGTCGGATTTCGACCGTAAAAGAAAATAAAGGGATGTTTGAAAAATAATTAAATAAATTATCATATAACGGAAAAAAAAAATTATTAAATAAATAAAATTTACTGAGTGGGATTTCAATGAAAATTAATGAGGCGACAGGTTTTTTTTAAATGAATTTCAACTCTCAAGATTTACAATATAACGTGTTATTTATTTATTGTTATTATTATTTGTTAACCATGATTTTTTAGATAGTGTAGGGATCTGCGTTACCGTCGACTGCGTATTGATTATCGGTCGCGGGTATTGTATTATTGAATATTAATTGATTACGTGACACGAAGAAGAGAGGTCGCTGTTTAGCGACGCATTCGAGTTTTACTCGTCAGCCATTTTACTTTCATTCTCATCCTGGTGTTCGAAGAGTCAAGTTGTGTTCTATTATTTTTCGTGTAAAATAATTAAATTTTAAAATTATAAAAAATAGACGAGGCGTCATCGTCGTTGTGAAATGGACGGTGAGTCCCAATAAATTAATTAGAAGTCGTTCCCTTCAGAATCGATCTCCTTATTATTAAAGTATAATTGAATAAATAAAATATAAATCTTGTCTTTCGACCTTCTGCAATTATTTAACTTTTTCTAAAATTTGAAGTGAGTATTAATAAATAGTGTTATTATTATAAAATTTAACTAATTAATGGTGTTTATCCTTATCTCCTCCTTTTCGCAGTCTATTGTTGCTGTAAAGTAACAATGGAATTCCTGAGCTGGTTTTAGTTTTTCCTAATTAGAATTATAAAATTTACTTGTCAGGTATTTACGTGTCAGCATAAATTGTAAAATAATTTCGGTCGGATTTCGACAGTAAAAGAAAATAAAGGGATGTTTGAAAAATAATTAAATAAATTATCATATAACGGAAAAAAATAAAATTATTAAAATAAATAAAATTTAATGAGTGGGATTTCAATGAAAATTAATGAGGCGACAGGTTTTTTTTGAAATGAATTTCAACTCTCGAGATTTACAATATAACGTGTTATTTATTTATTGTTATTATTATTTGTTAACCATGATTTTTTAGCAATTTCTTCAAATTCTTTTCATATAATACAATTGATTTAGCTTTTGTTCTCTATACACTCTAGATTGACGCCTAAAGGTACATTATATACAAAAGCGATGGGAAAGATTTTTCTTTCCCTTTTTTTTGTTGCTATTCTACGATTTCAGTAATATTCTCGCTTGGTTTATGCCTTTGTGAGATTCCCTTCACCTCGCTTGTTTGTTTTTCAAGAATAAACATTCCCCAGAGACAGCAATGGAATAATATTTATATACCTATATAAATATATATGTATAGAAAAAGTACAACTTGGAGAAATGAAATTCGATTTTTATTTAAACATTTTTTTTATTATTATTATTTTCATTGTGATTTTTCAGACTATTTTTCTGTCACCTGAGGCTTCTTGTGAAATTCCTCGAGAGCTGCGGCTTCTCTTATTATCTCATTGCTTTTTCAAAAAACGGCTTTTTTTAGTGTGACATAACATTGGGAATAAATACAAAATAATTGACAATCTCTTTTCTTTTTTTTTTACTTTTTTCTAAACGGAAATTAAATTCCTTTTATTTCGATTATAAACAGATAAAAGATGGCCTATTAGTTATATATTAATAATTGACTTTGAAGCAAAAATTTTTTTTATTAACTAAATTGGATTTTATATATATAGGGTCCGTATTGTCAAATTTTACGTTTCGTTTTGCTGATAAGAAGCGAGCGACTTTTCCTGGTCCATTTTCGAATTTCGTTTTCATCGTAGAAATAAATTCACTTTGCACGAGTCTAACATTTTTAATTATATTTATAACTAACGCAGCTTACTTTCCATTCTTCTCTTTTTTTACACATTTTTTACAATATAACTGTCTATAAACCGTGACCTAGTATATAATATGTATATTTTCAATTTTCATCAAAGAGTAATTTCCATAACAAAAGTTGTCTTTTTTTTGCAATTTTATCCAATTTACTTCATTCTGGAAATATACTACAATGTAGAAAATTGTCTAGCTTACGTATTTGTTTTTTTACACTATCTTCAATCAACTCGTTGGAGTGTTTTTATTTATTTAATTTTTTTATTAATAGCACAATACGCATATCATACACGCACAACCGAACTGTTTTCTGTTCATTTAAATATATATTTTACACCATTATTTTTCACAATAATGAATACAGTATTTTTGAGGATATAGTGTGCGAGTGTCACCAGTGACACTCAATCGAACTCGAAATCTCCATAGAAAAATAAATTATCTGAAGTTTCACGGCAGTTAGACACGTTGTCATCTTCGTCAGGACGAAAAAGCCAAGCGTCATCATTCAGCCAGTCTCAGTAAATATTTCGTGAATATGACTCGCCAGCGTCTCGCCATGTGTTTGCTGTAAATAGAGAATTTTTCATAATTAATAGTAATTATATTAGATATTATATAATTGGTCTTGTAATGACCATGGTCGTTAAATATTGAGGAGAATTATTCTGCGAGGGACATGGCGCAGATTCATAGATCTGTAAGAAGGTGGGGTGACCAATTAGCTATGGGATCTAATCATGAGTTGACAAGAAAGAGGGGGGAATCCTCGAGTAAATGACAAGACATAACACTTCCTAATTTTGTCTTGAACCATCAACACTTTTATATCGTATATACAAAATTTTAATTTACAAATTTCTACCCGCAGTGGGTCTTTATTGAATATTATCAGGCCGGGGCCATTTTTTCTCATACGCTTTAATCGTGGATCCACGTGTTTCAACTGTGTTCTATTGTGCAGTTTGTGATTAATAATTTTACGGAATAATTTAGTCATCAAAGATTATTCCCTGTTGCACCTGGGACCAAAGATTTTATAATTTGGTGCTCAATCGCCGACCAGCTACGTGGATTTTTCGAGGGACACCTCATATTACATAACCGCATTTTATTGAAGGAAGTTATCAAATCAACTTGTTAAAGGATTTTAAAGGAATCGATTTGCATCATCTCCGCATATGATCATTATTATTACAAGTATTTCACAATATTGTATAATGAGTGTCAGTTGGATGTATGCAATACAGTGTTCCGAATGAATGATTTTGTTCAGGGTAATAGATATTAGCGTGATATCGGAAGATATTATTCGTCTCGATTACCATTGATATTGCCAGAAAGCAATCCCTGATTTCTGTCAATGCTTGAAGAGAGGACGAACATCAACCTGTATCGAGGACTATAGGTAGGCGATAGTATAGGACACTGGTGACTTGTCGAGATCATTCTTGTAATTTTATTTTTATATGTATTAGGAAGCAGGTGAACTGATTATAATTAAAGATCTAAATTTAATTTGAAATTATTCGTGTTTTTATTTGTGCAGTCTACAAATCTATTACGAAATCTCAGGTATCAGAGCAACGCACAGAAATGAACCTCGCTGTTCACCTATCTTAAAGATCAACGTAATAAAACTCGAGTAGAGAACCCGTACTACGGTCATAAATCCAGGCTTAAATCATACATTGAGTTCCACGACCTCATCAATTAAATAAAAGCCTAATATTTACTTATACTAAGGATTATTTGATTAAATTCATCTTTCACATATTAACAATTATTGAAAATACAATAATTAATTAATTGAGGATTAGATTAGGGGAATATTATAAGTTAATAGAGTAGGCAAACTTTTTATATTTTAATAAACGATCATCAAAATAAGGACATAACAGACTTATCAGAAATCAGTTAGTTCGCAACAATCCTTCTTTATTACATACAAATATCAGAATTTAAAATATTGTATTTCGAAAATCCGGATTTACGGTAATTTTTCAAATTCAAAATATTTAAAAAATTCAATGATGATCTCCGTATCTAAAGCACGCATTCGATCTGTCTCCTGCATCACTTATTTCGTTCTTTATGTCCGTAATTGAGACATCGATGACACCTCACGACGGTGACTACAACTGTGAATTTTATCCCACGTCTATTGGATACCAAAGATATCACCTTCTTACTTCCTACGTTTTTATACCAGCACATTCTGGACTTATGCTTCCTGGGTAAGACAATCCAAGTCACGGCTTTATCCTTTGATCTAGCAAATACACCTTATCCATCTCTTCGACCGCCTTGTTAAACTCAGCAGTAAAGACCTCCTTATTGAAGTATCCTATTTTTATGAAGAAGTCTCCTCACTTCATAGCAGACTTAACCTAATTCTCCTAGGCCCTACTAGGCTTCCAGATTGACGCTTTTCGACAGTAACGGTCACTAGCATAAGCAGAGAGTTAAACACTCCTTCGTCTTCGTCCACTCTCAGTAAAAAATAAAAGATACAAGAACCGCGGATTCCGGTTACAAGCTCAATAGCTGGTAAACGAATCCGTGAGAATCTCGGATACAAGCACTTTTCGGTATCCGAAATGCTTATAAGCTTGTAAACTCACTAAAACGAACGACCCGTTAGGTACTCCTCTTTTACAGTCTCTCATCATTTCCGTTATATTGTCATGTATCGTGGGATCTTTGAGCATTACTATATCATCAAGATGTACACTCTGTTCTAGCAGACAGAATCGCCAGACGTTCTAGCATTGTCCGAAGATATTAATGAGGAGTTTGTGATATCATATTTCAAGTGAGCTAAGAACCTCGAAAGATGATGATGATTCTTGCTCCCTGATCCAGACACCTTTATATTTCTATTGCCTTTTTGGACATTCGTCACTAGAAACACAACCCGGACTTGATTCCGAACTTAATCGGATTAATTTTAGAAGACTTAAACTTTAAATTCAACTAATTCCGGATTCATCAGCAATATTTTATTGAACTAATTCCGTATTCTTTAATAACACAACCCAAACTAATTTTCGACTTAACCAGTCTAATTTTGTAATTTTATAGAAGGAAAAGTTTCTTTTAAATTAATTTACATCAAATTGTATAAATTTTGTCCTTACGGTTTGACGACATTTTGAAAAGTCGTAACTAATGTTATTAGTTCGCGCCTAAAATCAACCCTGCTTTACCGACCCATGTCTAATGAAATGATAAATATGAAATTCATGGGAAAAAATTTTCTCACAGTCAGAAGTTTAGAATTGGGAAAATGATAATTTGCTAATTAAGTATTAAAGGCAATTTTTGAACTGGATCAAATATATGACAATAAAAATTTAAAAAACATGTCATTTTTTTAACTATCCCGAGAGGTATTAATTTATAATTATCAAATTAAAATTTCCAAATTACCTTTGTATTTCATATCCTTTGCCATTGTTGGACATTTAGCTTCTGGACGTTGCTAAAATCAGATCAAAGTTTTAAATTAAATGATTTTTGAATTAATTTTTTTTCCATTTTTAAAAAATTGTTTTGAATTTCAATTACATGTCTTTTGTAATATTTTAAATCAAACAATTACATTGTAATAACACTACTGACAAGAACGTTTAACATAATTTCACATAATGAAATCATTCTCAAGTAATTTTTAACAAGTGTCAAAGAAAAAAAAATCAAATTTAAATTTTGAAAATGTTTCATATTTCGAAATTTTCTGCCATCCGAAACTATATTTATACAAATTTTTAACTAGTTTTGAACAAATTTCCGACAATTCAAACAAGTTTTCGATGGTTTGAAACAAGATTTACATTGTTTCAGTCAAGTTTTGGTGATATTGGAAAAGTTTTAACCCATTTTGATACTTGTCAAAACAAGTTTTAAAACATATTCACAACAATATTTGAATTTTTAAAATATTATCTGTCAAAATAGTTTTGAAACGTTTCACAGTTTCTTTAAGTTTTAATTAATGTTTCTCAAAAAACAAAATTAATATTGCCTAAATTTTCAATAATATTGCAAAATAATAATTAGAAGACAGTATTTAGGAGTATAATTTATTTTCCTTTAAAAAGATCAAGGATGTTTTAGAACAAGTTGCGGATAGTTTCAAAACTTTTGCGCGACAAGTTTCAAACATGTTTTACATAGTTTCGAATAATTCTCAGATACTTTTGATGAACCATTTTCCATGTGAATTTATACCATCAATGTTGGTTTTATTCCATTTGTTAAATATATTTTAATAAACGAATGGTAATATATGTTCCAAAAATAACAGAAACTAATTTCAGTTGCTAATTTATTGATATAAAAAAAAATATATTTGAAATTCTACAAATATAGTAGATCATTAAGATAACTTTTCCTTATTAAAGTGATGCGCGTAATATTTTATACGATTTCATACATTAAAAGTTAATAAATAATATATTACGATTTTGAGAGAGAAAATGGTTAAGAACTTTATAAAAGCACTGCATTAAAATTAATAATCTCCTTGAAATTCTGTTCAGTTACTAAATGTTACGAATTGGAGATACAATCTAACTCTTCTGTTCAAGTGCTTAAACTGTTTTTGACGTGCATCAAAAAGCAAAAGCCATATATATATCCAATGTTATTTCCAATAAAATTCCAAAAGTTTAACTAAAGTCATTCAACATTTATATATATTAAATGTCCCTGGCGTTTGCTTTTAACTTTATTGTACATGCTCCAGTTATATCTAATATTATATAAATCAGGATATCTTTTGTTGGACTTTTTATGGGAGAATGTATTTGCTAAAAGTTGTTTCTAACATGGAAAACCAGTTTGTTGAACTGTAACGTCAATTTACCTTGTGAAAATCAATATTTGTTCTGATAGTTCTGTGGTGTAGTCCTTGCAGTGGTCTCGAGTTGTTCCCGAGAGGTGCCTTTGGGGAGTTGTCTGGTCCTTGCATCAGTTTTCTCAAAGCGTACAACTTGCAAGAGAAATCCCAAAAATACAATTGTAGTCAATGGATTTCACATGAATTGGATATATACTTTTGAAAATTGTCACAATTGAATTTGAAGAATTCAAATAAACTCAAACTTGTGCTACAATAAGTAATTTTCTAACAAAGAAAATTGCCAAACAGATTTTCTTAAATCTTTAGAGATAATACGTTTTCGATAGAATTCAGGATGAGAGATTGGAATTACAATTAAAATCGTACAGATTTCGGAAAGAGCTTCTTTTGAAGGATATATTAATTTCTTTTTGGAATTCCTCTAGAATTCAAGTGGAATTAATTTCAATGACCCAAAGGATGGGGAAATAATTATTATTGAAATCTTCAAAGATTCATTAAGAAATAAGACAATTGGAATAATTTTCCAAAAGAGTTTTTTCTTAAATATTTCAATAATAATTTCCATCAGATTATATATCCGCTAGGATTCAGGAATAAAATGGTTTGATGCATTTTGGGAAGAGCTTCCTGAAGATTTCAATAATTATGTCTTTTGGGATTAAGCTAGAATTCTAGAGGAATTAGAATTTCAATGGAAATAAAAATCTCAAAGGATTCTTGAAAATCATCCTACAAAGTTTCTTGCAAAATTTCAATAATTTCCATCGGATTATTATCGTTAGAAATTCAAATTTCAAAGGAAATTTATCAGATATCCAACGGAATTCCAAGGGAAATTATTATTGGTAACTATGGGGAGTTCTTTCGGATTTTGTAAATGAAAAAATATTGTGACCTTTTCAAAAGTATTTAAGAAAATCTTCCATACCTCCTGAGCAGTGATGTAGATAGGTTTATTCAGCACAAGCCAGACTGCAGTTTCCCAACATCCAGGATGTGTTGTACTTCCCTCATAGGTCATGTATCCGTTGGTATCGGGAAGTAAAGATCTCAGCGACAAGTGTCGAACTTGAGCCTTGTCACCTATTATAACAAACAATTAATTCTTAATAAGAAATCCATTTTTTTTTCTAAACACGTACTTAATTTTGCTGACACGAATTGAAGGGTACGAGAGCATTATCATTGTAATTAAATTTGATTGAAGGTCTTCTCCTATTGATATGACCCTTCTACTATTTCCTCCCTTGTTTTCTTTATTTTTTTTTTGTGTATGTGTAGAGGTCGATAAGCCAATGTGGGGATCGAATTTCAAGAAAGGATATAGTTGGGGGGGTGTGTACTTTAATCAATTGCCTGTTGACACTCGAGCGGCTACTGCACATAAATCATGATACAATGGAGTATGGGGTTACATGAAGAAGTGGAGCGCCTGTATTTCCACATTCTACCTTCGAGCGCTATATACCTCAAGCATCCTGAATATTATGTAGTCTCTATTATATTCCTCACGTTTCTTGAACATGTCTGTTATTTAGGGGATCTTCTTAAGATATTTTCTAAATTAATATATAAAAACCTTTAAAAATAACTGATTCCATTTTGTATTGGTAAAAAAAATTAGTTTTTAATAACATGATTTTCTATTTGGATAAACATTAGAATGGAAACATATTTTTGTAATTTAGGTCTTGGTGGGAAAAATTCTTTAGATGATTTCTTGCAAATAATAATTTCAATATTAGGACATTTTTGTAGTCGAATTCAGTAATTTCTGTCATAATTACGTTTTCATTTTCGGACGGGAATACAAAAGATTTTTCTTTAGATTTTTTCCCAATGATGAAAGAACCTCCGGAAGATATCGTCGTAATTGAATTTCCGTTAACGGCGGGAGATGGAAATTATTTTGGGAATTTTGCGAAATACTTTCCTTTCAGGTGGAATTCCATTGGATTTCCGCCTCAATTGGAAAGACTTCTAGAATAATTTTGTTTGAATTCCGTATTCGGCGGAACTGCCGTTGAAATTAAATAGTATTTCAACTAAAACGGAAAAAGCGAAAATTATTCCCTTCTAGGGAATCCTCCCAAGTATGATTTTGTCTGACTTGGCCTAGTGGAAATAATTATTCCTAACACCCTATATTTAAATTATTATATTTATTATTTAAATCAATAGTAGTAGAAAACCTTTCTTAATTATATTAGTAATTAATTTTATATATTTAAATATAACAACAAAATTATCGGAATTTCCTATGAGTTATTTATTTTTTGTCAATTATGCAAGTAATATTTTTTAAATTAATTAAATTTGTATTATTTTGAGAATTATTTTAAGTAAATTATCTATATATCGATTAATTAATACAAAATGTGATTATAAATCACTTAAACTGTAATTAATTTAAATATAATAATGTCCAATTAAAGGAAACAAAAGACGTTTTTAAATAATGGTACATTCAAGTAAGTATATTCTTGTTTTAATTATCATAATTAAGGTTCACATTATTTAACAAGATAATAATATCTTTTATTAATTTTACAAAGAAGATTCTGATAAAATAAGTAAACTGATCAAATCTTCTTAAGTTGAAAATTAAAAATCTTAAGCTAAATTAACTTTTTTAATTGTATAAAAAGATTGAAAAATTTAAATTGGGTTATTATGAATATACATTTTTAAATAAAATTAGCGAATTAAAAATAGTTAAAGAGCTTTTAAAAAAAATCTTTAAGTAACTCTCTACGAGGAAGTAAAATTGTTTTAAGCTAACCAATCACATTTGGATTTTGCGAAGGAAACGAAAAGGATGATGATGATGATGATGATGAGAATTGGTGTGCGCAGCGTTGAAGCGAAAAACTGTAGTCGCAAATGTGTCTTGTGCAATGGGCAACTCGTTATATATATACCTTTAAAAAAAAGTCGTTTCTCTCTTGGCAACGACTTTTTTTTATGGTTTATTTTTCAGACTACAGTCCGCGTTTTTCATACAACTGTTTCGCTGCATGCCTACGAGAAGCTGTTTATTTTTCCACGACTTGTTTTATTTATCCGACTGACAACCACGTATATTTCAACAAAGTGTAAACTTGACGCGCGTTACCTAGAGCGTGATAGGGGCATTCACGAACGCGAAGCTTAGATATCTCACAATTTTCTTTTATTCCTTAATTGCAAGGTCGGACTCTTCATTTTAATAAGAACTCTTTCAGGGAATACTTTAAATCTTTGTATTATATATATATTTTTTTTTGGATGTAGGTGACCCAGTAGTGGCAAATGAAAACGGAAATTTTAATTAATGAATATATATAAAAATTTGACGTTCGGTAAGATAAACACCTAACTATACAAATTTCAGTGATTTACAAAAATTCAGATGCCAACATCATTAAGGGGAAATTTTTTTTTTGCTAAACAAGATCTTTTCAAATAAAAGTTGTAGAGAATATTGGAATAATTATTTAAAAACGTAACATTCCTTTGAGAAGCTCAAATGCTGTGCTAGAAATAGACTGTAATTTGTAAATTGTTTACATTTATTTTTAGTTCGGTTATAAAAAATCAAATTCCGATTTTAGGGATTTACTAAATTCTATGTTTTAAATCTTTATTGATTTTCAGAACTTGCAGACTGAATAAAATCCGTCTTGTCTTTACAAAATCGATATTTAGATTCTACTTTGACACTACTTAAACCAGTTGATCCTGCTTTGAATCTTTTAAGCACGTCTATCCTTCTTCCAGTAGATACATGTCGGTCACACCTTCTGCATATAATAGAATTCCCTGATTTAAATGGAACAATAAGTTCAACTATTACATCGATCAATCAAGTTCTACTGAAATTTAAACTGCAAATTATGTGATAATTTAGTTGATACGGGATATTTATTAATTATTTATATTGATATCTACTGAAATTTATTTGATATTTATAATTATTGACAAGGAAGAATAATTTCCGTTACAAAAAAAAAAATTCAATTTAGTTATAAATTTTATTTAAGTTGAATGTGTAAATAGTATACGATATATTGTCGAGAAGAAATTTCAGAAGAAAGTTAGTCTCTCGAGGGAAATTCAGAAATCTATAATGTAATTTAATTAGACTTGAGGCATTATGGAATTTGGATCGATTTCTAATAAGGAATTTAAAGAAGAGATAAGAAAATTTATTTTGTTTATAACGAGAGGGAAACAATTAAAATATTTGATGTACACCTACTTTATATTTCAAAATAATTCATGAAACTTCAGGATAATTCATACACTTCAAGTTAATTTAAGTTGATTCAAATTAATTCGAGATAATTCATATTAATTCGAGATAATTCAAAGTAATTCTAGATAACTCAAAGTAATTGAAAGTAATTCAAGGTAATTCATGATATTTCATATACTTTAAGTTAATTCAAGATAATTCACAGTAATTCGAAATAATTCAAAGTAATTCAAAATAATTCAGGGTTATTCTTGATAATTCACGAAACTTCAGATAATTCATATAGTTCAAGTTAATTTAAGTTAATTCGAGATAATTCAAAGTAATTGAAAGTAATTCAGGGTTATTCTTAATAATTCAGGATAATTTATGTATATATAATACTATTATAATATATAGTAATAATTAATACTTAAGTTAATTCAAGATAATTAATAGTAATTTCAGATAATTCAAAGTAATTCGAGATAATTTAAAGTAATTCATGATAATTCACAATATTTCAGATAATTCAAGATAATTTACGAATTTTTGCCGACGCGCAGTTTGGATATAGACATTAGTATTTCACAACAAAATTTATCAATTAACATTTATTGAATGTGAATTGTAAAAATCATCTATTTCGAGCAATATTCAATTTAGAGACTTGAAAAGATTTCCCAAAAGGTTCCCATGGAGATTTTGTCGAATGTTTCCATTTTCACTAGAACTTCGTTTCCTTTAGAATTCCATCGTAATACCCACCGGAATTTCATTGATATAATTCAATAGAAATTATGTTCAGAATGAAGCATTTTCGAAAATGAAGTTCCACCGTTTCTAGTAGTAAAGTTTTTGACTTTTCAAGTCTCCCAAAGCTCACTGGAGATTTCGTGAAAATATTGGTATTTAAATTTCCGTCGGAATTACCATATTGCTACTACGGGAATCCCGTTTCCTTTTCAATTTTTCACGGAAATCCACTAGAATTCCACCACATAATTCGACGGAAATTATGATAAGAATTTTCAGGAATTTTTCTCCCATGGAGATTTTCTTCTAATTAAAATTATCTTTTTTTTAAAAAAAAAAAATTATCCATTTATTTTATAGGAAACTTCCCTAGAGAACTTTATTATTAAACTCACGTGAGGTTATTACAAACATATGAAAAAAGTTTCTTCGAATTAATTGAATGTAGAAAAAAAACCTGTCTAGGCGGCTAAAATGATTTAAAAAATTCTAATCAATCCTAAAAAACACAAATCATTTAGGGGGTCGTTCGTATATATATATATATTACATCAGCAAATTTGGAACGTTTTTTGTTTGACGTTCCTCATCATTTCATGATGATTGATGAAATGTGGGTTCTATTAATGAATTTTTATTGGTAACCATCCTATCCAAGACTAAAAATAAATTTTAAATCAACAAAAATAAAATTTACTACACGGTAGGTTACAGACACTCGCGTAACATTTAAATGTCATTGACGTGAGGGAAATATTTTTAAAGAAGACATTTACAACTTTTGATAAATAATTCCGTGTAGAAATTTTGAATCCAAAATCTGCAGTTCCATTTAAAATCATAATCAGAACCGGGGCCGAATTTCTATACGTATTGCTAGGTAGAAAATTGAAATTGAAATAAAGTATTGATTGTTATTATTATTATTATTAACTAATGGGGAAGAAGAGAATAGTGAAGCATTTGGTATTAACAGAAATGATAATTTAACGGAAGCACTTAAGTGAATCGCTAAGCTTGATTGAAAAAAAGAAGATGATGACAGTGCTAAAGATTGAGCTCTTAAGTGGGATAAATCGACTGTTCGATCGGCAGTCAGTCGTGCGCGTGATTCGTTCCGCTGACTTTTTCTCCCCAAGTATATATATATAAAAAGCATGGCCCGTGTCGCGACTCCAACGAGTAATAAATCGTTTTTCTCACTCACCTCGGTATTGCACCTTGTTGAACACGCTGGTTATTATCCGTAGTTCCGGGTTCGGCGTGTCGCCAACCTGAAACAGAAAATATCGATATCTCCGTCAATCATTCATCTCTATTTCACTCTCTCACTCTCTCTCTCTCTCTTGTCGTCGTCGTCGTCATCGTCAACTCTAATTCGTTTCACATCGATTTCCCATGAACAGTGAAAGGGAGAGGGTGAGTTGGTTTGTTGTTCAGGGCCACTAAGTGCACCGCATAAAGAGCGGAAAAGGTAAAGAGTCATTTCCAACTTATATACACTCAGTCGTTATTAAAGCCATCTATAAAAGATATATATATATATCCTCAGTCTGACCCCAACACACGAAAGATGGCAATAAACGCGCGGCGAAATAATAAAAGAATAACGGCCCAAGGAAACAAAGTCCAATCTTTTTATATGTGTCCTTAAGTGCGAGAGAATGTTGTATATAAACGACAACGATGAGGAATTTACTAGAGAGGCTCTATATATATATAAAGGGGGAAAAAACATTTCCTAGTTTTTGTGCGTTAATCTCGTTAAACTAGCATTCCTTTTTTTAACACACACACCCTTCAATTCACATTAGTTAGAAGGGGTGCGCTCACACACTATACTCAAGTATATAGTCTAAAGAATGAGAAACTTTTTTTTTTCATTTCTGTGTGAAATTCCAGCTGCTCGATCGATCGAGGCAAAGATCGAACATCTTCCGAGTCGTTTGCATTCATGAGATGCAAGTCACGGCATTTAAGTGCCGATTTAGTTTGAAATACTTCTTCAACCTAAAGAGCGCAAAAAAGCAAGTTTCTGCCCCTCCGCCTACCCTCTTTGCGCTAGCTCGCAGAGAAAATAGTACCTGGCAATTAAATTCGAACTAAATTACGTCCATGATTAAATAGTTGAATTGGAACGCGACGCTTTTCTTCTTAAAGACAATGTTCACATTGTTATTATATAGTTTTTTTTTTGTTTATCATTTTTCAAAGTAAAATATTAAAAACTTAAATAATTTTTGTAATTTTATTTTCTTCAATGAATTCAAAATTAGATTGTGGGCTGGCACATGGACGTGAATTCCAATTACTGAAGAATAACAGGAAAACTGGAACGACTCTTGTCATAGTGTCACAAGCAGTAAATTCTTTAAATCTGTATAATAAACCGAAAAATTGAATTAGTCAAAATATATTTAATTGAAAATATAGAGAAATTATTTTATTTTTCTACCTTCTCAAAGGAGGTTCTTCCTTCAATCTGTCCATAAATCCTCCATTAATTTTTTTTTTAATCGATTTTATCGAAATCTTTTTAAAATTTTTTCTCCTTATAATTTTCTTCCTCGTATCCCTAACTATTCCCATCCCTTAAATCTTCATTGTATTCATTCGATCCCTTTGTCATCATCTCAACTAACTCAAGTATTCACACTCCCTTCACTGTATAACACTGTTCTTCTTTCCCCTTTTACTCCCTTTCAAAGTATATATCTCCCCTAATTTTGCTCACCTCAGCCGCATTCCTTGCCTGTGTAGTACTTGAGTCACCGCTTTCCCCTTTACTCGACATTTCAGTAATCTCTTCTACCCACCATATTTGACATTCACTCTTCATGTCATTCAATCGCACTTTTTTCTCTGATTTCCTTTCCTAACGTCCTAATTGTCACTCCACTTTATTTTTTTTTTTTTTTACCGTTTTTACTCTTTCCATTCATACCACTTTCTCTTCACTCTCCATCCACTTCATTTATTGCCTTCAATTTAGCAAAGAAACACTTTTGTATGTGCACAACTTTTATTAATAATAATAATAATATTATTATTTTTCTTCTTATTGATTTCAAACGAAAACACTTTGCGTCATAAATCAAAAATTTTATTTTTCTTTTATAAAAATTATTCTTTCTTGTTAAAAACGGTAGTATAATTTTAAACCTTAACCCTACCTCTTTTAGAAAAAATCAATTGAATACGATTCAGAACGATTGAGTACAAAAATTTTTTAATTGTTTTCAATTGGAGTATATATTTTTTAAAACCCTTTGTGGCATAGTGACACTCCTGAGTGTCATCTTTTTTCTTGCACTTTTTTGAATACTTCAGCCACTATTTTACACATTTCAGTAACAAAATGTATTTAAAATGTATTTTAGAATATCTATTACAATATAACTACATTAAAAAAAGTGTTTTTTATAAATAAAATAAATGTTATAAACAAATTAAGTTTAAAAATAGCATTTTTTTTACAATAAATGTAATTGTCACTAAACAACAATAGGAAATAACCTAAAAATAATGTCTATAAAGTTTTCGGGGTCGCTGATTACGAATCTGGCATCAGATTTTCAAAATTCAAAATGGCGGATCCAATATGGCGGATGACAAAATGAAAAATTGATCGGATTTCTTTGAAACTTGTAACTCGTGGGTTTTTGGGGGCGCTGATTACGAATATGACGTTATATTTTCAAAATTCAAAATGGCGGATCCAATATGGCGGATGAGAAAATAAAAAATTTATAGGAATGGCTTGAAACTTGTTAATCGGGGAGTTTTTGGATCGCTCGTTACGAATATAATGTTGGATTATCAAAATTCAAAATGGCGGATGACAAAATGAAAAATTGATCGGATTTCCTTGAAACTTGTAACTCGTGGGTTTCTTGGGGCGCTAAGTACGAATATGACGTTATATTTTCAAAATTCAAAATGGCGGATCCACTATCGCGGATGACAAAATTAAAAATTTATAGGAATGGCTTGAAACTTGTTACTCGGGGGGTTTTTGGGTCGCTCGTTACGAATATGATGTTGAATTATCAAAATTCAAAATGGCGGATTCAATATGGCGGATGACAAAATGAAGAATTGATCGGATTTGCTTAAAACTTGTTATTCGGGGGTTTTTGAGGTCGCTGATTACGAATATGACGTTGGACTTTTAAAATTCAAAATGGCGGATGACAAAATGAAAAATTGATCGGATTTGCTTGAAATTTGTTACTACGGTGTTTTTGATGTCGGTGATTATGAATATGACTTTGGATTTTTATAAGTCAAAATGGTGCTTTTGTGTGTGTGTGATCAATTTTAACAAAATTGTCCGCTATATTGGATCCGCCATTTTGAATTTTGAAAAACTGACATCGGATTCGTAATCAGCGACCCCGAAAACCCCTGAGTAACCAGTTTCGAGCAAATTTGAACAATTTGTAAAAAATTGTCCGCTATATTGGATCCGCCATTTTTAATTTTGAAAAACTGACATCGGATTCGGAATCAGCGACCCCGAAAACCCCTGAGTAACCAGTTTCGAGCGGATATGATAAATTTAAAAAAAATTGTCCGCCATATTGGATCCGCCATTTTGGATTTTGGAAATTTTTTAAATCTAGCTTCGGATTCGTAATCAGCGACCCTTAAAACCCCCCTATAATGCACTTCAAAGATAAATTCCTCTTAAAGAAAAATGTATTGTGTAAAATAAGTTATATACTTTTTCAATTGTTTTTAATCGGGTGCTATCGGGAGAACGATATACGCACATGCGCAAATAGTTATTAATTATTTTCAAAAATTATAATCAAATTCTTTAAAAAGTTCAATTGTTTTCATATTTTTCAATGAAATTTTACAAAATTTCAATTATTTAAAATTAATAAGTCAAAACTTTTAATTCTAACTCTTCCAAAATTGAATTTCTTCTATTAAATTCTGTAATTATTTTATTTATAAAAAATTTTAACTAAAACTTTTTGCAAATTTTATCATAAATTTAAATATGAAGTCAATTTTTTAAAATACAAAATGGCGGACAACATTTGTTAAAATTCCTCGGATTCACTTGAAACTCATTACTTGGAGGTATTTGTGGTCGCTGATTACAGAATACAGTTATATAATTGATTTTACAGTTCAACAGAAAAATTTTTAATATTACCAAACAAATTACGAAATCGCTTCATAGAAATTCCACAAAAAGTTTCCGCAGGAGATTCCATCAGAAGAGCTTCTATATATATATATTGATATATCTATTTAAAAAGATTAAAATTCAGTTTTAAAATAAAACAGATTGTTTCAAAATGATTTTAGAGGAATTTTTTATTTACCTCTTATATACAAATTTAGATTTGAATAAAAATTTATTTGCCCAAATTTCTGAATTCCAAATATTTGTCAAAATTAATTTTTAATTATAAATTCGAAATTTCCCTCAAAGAATATGTTGAAAAAATAAGAAATTTTTTGTAGAAAATTGTATACAAATTTTTTTGGACTTATTAAAAAAAATTTTGACTGTGTAATATCAATATATTTAGTATAAAATAAAAAATTTTTCGTACTAGTTAAATATTGTTTAGCGGAAGTTGAAAATTATTTTCTGCCATTTGAAAATTGTTTCTTATATATAACTTTGAAACTGACTTACGTGTACAAGTAGAGCAAGTTTGAAACTAATTTCCAAGTTTTCAGTTTTAGTATATATACGAATAAAGTCAAAATTTAAACAATATCATTTTATATGATTTCTAAATTAATTTTAACCCACATAGTCTAAGCATAATATACTAATCGTTATTTAACATTACGGCC
Organism: Leptopilina boulardi; assembly: GCF_019393585.1. NCBI lineage: Eukaryota > Metazoa > Arthropoda > Insecta > Hymenoptera > Figitidae > Leptopilina > Leptopilina boulardi. The sequence goes on from NW_026137909.1 coordinate 3,514,292, forward strand.
TACTGAATCAAAAAAGTAAATAAAAATTCAAATTACAAAATATGTGGAAAAAGTATTACTAGATAAAAAAAAAGTTGTTGTTTTAATGATTTTATCAATTCTTGGTATAGACTAAAGGGTCATATATGTGGAAATATACCTAATGGTATGGTTAATAATAGATGTGGTTTGCAATACTAATGTATTGGTTTTGTTGCAAAGTAATTATTAATGTGTACCATAATTAAATTGTAATTTTATTTCATATATATTTTGAAATATTGATTGATAATTTTGAAGGTAACCACTTGAATATATATATATCTATTAAATTAGGAAATAGAACTTAGTGATTGTCTTTTGGCATCAAAAGGGATGCGAGGAAAGGAGGTATTCGCTCATTTAGATTTCCCGGACTCAAGGCACCTTAGGGTATAATCCGTTTGAATTACAGTCATCAAACCTTTCCCAGTTACCCCTTTATCAGTTACCCGTTCATCGAGGGATAGAGAGCATCTGTTGAAGGGAATCCTTTATAGTAATAACTATTTCGTTCATCTCGAAAATACATATAAGAATATTAAATTGCGTTCTTTGAAAATGTAATAAATAATTAAAAAAATTCTTTTTAATAAATAAATAAAATTTCTTTCTGTTAATAAATAATTTTTTAAATTTAATATCTGATTTTTGATTTAGAAATATATAAAAGGCAAATTTTAAATTTCCTTCTTTTTTGTACTCTTTTTTTTTTATAAAATCGTGTGTCCTATTTTTTGTTTTTTTACAAAATAATGTACTATTTTTTATAAACATCGTTTGGAATAGATTCTTGAACGGAAACGTAAGAATGAGTGAGAGAAGAATAAAGATATTTGCTATCCTTCTCTTACTCATTCTTACGTTACCGTTTGCGATTGCGTTCCCGTTCAAGAATCTATTCTGCTGAGGCCTTAACCTAACCGCCGTAATATGGGCGCCATCTTCCGTCGACTGACGCGACATGGCGCGAAATCAGTTCAAATTCAAATTTTTTTACGTAAAATTAAAATGATTAAATATTTGTTATATAATAACGTCTCCAAAAATGTCACGTCACATAATAATTAAAGGAATTTTCCGTTTTACACGTCTCTAAAATATTAAACCTTGTAAATTTCTCATAACTATCGAAATTATAATTATTATTTTACTTTTTTGAATAAGTTTTCAATCCATTTGAATATATTGAATAAAATATCAACTATTGGATTTCCAAACAATTTTCTAAAGTTTGTTCTGTCCAAGTCTCGACGATATTTAGATAAATTGAAGTCAGTTCGAAACTTTTTCAAACAAGTTCTCTCTCTCTCTCTCTCTCTCTCTCTCTCTCTCTCTCTGCTACTAAAGTTCATGTTACTTAAATGTGTTAAAAACTCCTTCAACTTGATAAAAAGTTTATTTGTATTTTATATTTTTTTAAGGAGAGATTTTCTGGTTTTTCGTTGCCATCAGCAGTCTCTCTCTCTCTCTCTCTCTCTCTCGAAAATATCCTAAAGTTTGCCCAGCTGTTTGTCTGAAGCAAGCTGCAGTCTCAAAGTACATGAACCTTTTCTCCTAGCGATGTCTTTTCTAACTCCCTTTTCTCACGCGAGAAGCCTACGGCTTGAAAGCAACGGCGCCGAGTTCCCAACGAAACTTGGTAATTTATTCTTGGATTCTCTTAACCACCTTAACCGCACACTACTGGGAAATATTCTGTATGTTTGTTTTTGACTTTCTCCCTCAACTTTCCTCTAAATTGTAAGTTTCAAATTTTCATCGAGTGGCAATAATTAATTTTAAAAATTAAAATATTAATCAGAGCCGAAACAACCATGAAGCATGTGATTCAGGGCCCGTACCCCGAGGGGGTCCGCTATCAAAGTTAACATAAATATTTTATATATTTTTTTTTTAAAATTAAATTAACACAATAAATGTGAAATAAAAGTTATTTATGAATAAAAAATTAAAGTCAAGACAGAATAGATTTTATAGGTTTAATTTTGGTATCGTAAGGGTAATTTTTTGGAACCCTTTTCATTTCTTTAGTAACTTTCTAGTTAAAACCGAAATTTTTGGAAACTTACTAGAAAGTTACTAAACACACCCTGCTCTAGTAAAAATTTAGTAACTTTTAATTTTAACAATAAAATCACTAAATTTTTACTAGATCAGGGTGCGGTAGTTGACGAGAATTATGACAAATGGCGAGTGTGACAATGAAAACCAACCTTGACTAGAACAGGGTGCGGTAGTTGCCCGAAAATTATTTCAGCTATTGGCAGGGTTGGGATCGTATATTACTGCGGGTAACATACGTAGTTTTCTACGCGTATATACCTCTAAATCTTTGATCGAAGTAGATAAAATGTAATATACTTAATTTTTTTTACGGTTTTTGACGTATATTACCTAGAAAACGTATTATACGACAAAAACCTCCAAGTTACGTGTAACTTCACTACCCTGGCTATTGGGGAAACTGTCCATTGAAAATATTAGCATAGTTCCCAACCATGGTGTAGAACATACATGCAAACAAAGCTTGAGGTTTATATGGTGAGTTCTCACTTATAAAAATTGGTTTTGGTTACATCCCCGAAGTAGCTTTAAATCAAAATGTAAACAAACATAAATTGTGATGATATTTTTAAACAAAATCCGTCATGCGTAAAGTTAGAAAATGGGGGGGGGGGCGGATACAAAATTTGTGTGTGCTTCAGGTCCGCTACAGTCTTGATTCGGTTCTGATTTTAATATATTGATAAAACAAAATTGTCAAATAAGAATATTTTCTGTTAATGACAAATGATATTGCACTGTTGATTACTAAGGTAATTCAGCAGGCTTAAAATCAAGTCATTTAGCGTCGTCAGAACTCCAGTTGAGCTTGTTGGAGTAAACGGAGAGATCCTTAACTACCGACATAATTGGCAATTTAGCGGCTTCCCAAAATCGATTTAACCTCGCACAGTAAACGATGAAGAGGTCACCAGTCAGTACGACTCCAACCCGCTTCCGTGTTTTACACAAATAAAGTCAGGCCTCATGTTTAATTGCTGCGTAATCGAAATTTATCTCATGAGAAGATTACTTGAGTCATTTGCTTTTAAGTAATTTGAGTATGAAAAAAAATTCCCCCAATAAAAGTGAAACTTGAATAGAATTGCTTTCAAGAGTGCTTACAATTAAATGAGTTAATTTTCTTTTAAACAATATCAGAATATTTGCATGAATAATTTTTTTAATTTTGAAAACTTTTTATTAATTTCCAACAAAAGAAGCTCAAGACTTCACATGGTGGTCTTGATTATTCAAGAATTTCAGAAAACGAATCGATATCAAAATCTAGATAATATTTTGTGTTTGGTTAAGTGAATATTTATTTGAAAATGAATTATAAAATAACATCAAACTTACCTGTACCATTAGTGAAATAGCTACTAAACCCTGACTTTTGTGTTGTGCTTCACTCATATTGTGATACAATTCAGCGTTAAATCCATAGACTTGAATCTGTAAAAAAGAATAATTATAGTTAATTTTCTTCTGAAGTTGTAAAATTCTTATTAATTGCACAATTCACAATTTTTTATTTATTTTTAAAATTTTATTTATTTGGTTCTAATAAATTTTATTAAATATTTGGAGATTGTAGCGGATATTCCAAGATTGATTTAGTTTAGTTAATTTTAGATTTATTTATTAATTTTGTAAATTTATTTAAACTTCGTTTCCTGATTCCTATAATTACTGTTCAGTGAGTCATCGTGGGAAATTATAATTTTATTTCAAGGATGATTGCAACGCCTATTATCCATTGGAAAATAATAATTATCTATCGAGATTCAAGAAAATATTTTAAAATTTACCGCCTATTATAATGTATTGTCCATCGAACAATCAGAAAATCGAAACATATTTGGTTGGTTTCCATTGTCCCCACTCTCGCCATTTGTCATAATACTCGTCAACTACCGCACTCTGCTCTAGTAAAAATTTAGTGACTTTATTATTAAAATTAAAAGTTACTATAAAGTTACTAAATTTTTACTAGAGCAGGGTGCGGTAGTTGACAAGAATTATGACAAATGGAGAGAGTGGGGACAATGGAAACCAACCGAAATCTAGTGAATGTTTAGTAATTTTCTAGTAAGTTTCCAAAAATTTCGGTTGTAACTAGAAAGTTACTAAAGAAATGAAAAGGGTTCCAAAAATACCCTTACAATACGTCCCTGAATCGACACATGAAAATTATGTTTGGTAACAGAAGACCAAATATCGAATTACCTATTTGATTAGTAAGGTTAACTAACTAAATGTTATCTGTTAAAATATTTATTAGTAGTTGGTACTAACTAAAGTAAGTTCCCCTTACTAATAAAATGGTAACGGTAACTATTTATCTTTTTACTATTATAAATGGTATCCCTGACTATCGAATTAGCAGCAGTATAGTTTACTAACTAAAATGATACTCGTAACCATTTTATTAGTTGCCTCAACTATACTTTGTTATCTCAGTGCATGATATTGTCAGCCATTTTTAATTTTTATTGAAATTGATTTACTTTTTCTGAATTTCTCTTCTAATTTATTATTGATTGAATTTTGATATTTTTTTTACTTTATTTACTGATTTTTTTATTTAATCGATCTTTAAATTCCATGACAAGAGACTACAAATGTAACTTTTTTCGTTTATTTTCTCCATTTTTTTATTTTTAACCATTAATTGTGCAAATTGTACCAGTGTAAAATAAAATTTGTTTTATATTTATTAAAATTGTTAAAAAGAATTACTAAATAATTAATAAAGTATTTTATTTTAATTTTATTAAAAATTAATAAAATATTTAAATTGTATATCATTATTAAATACGCACAAATATTTATCTATCGAATTTTATTTTAGTTTATCAAATTACATAAATATGTACAATCGTTTTAGGTAATTTTGCTCAATACAATATACATACATATATATATATATATATATATAAAAGTCTGTATATAAATGTTTATCAAAACCATTTATCGAAATGGCAGCAACGCTTTGGCGTATTTAATACTAAAATGCCCACTGGGTTAATATCAAAGTAGGCAATTTTCCAGAGCGTATAATTCTAGTCGGAGCATTCTCTATTGTTATTTAAATGCACAGTCACATAAACAGAAGTACTAGAGGCAATGCAGAGCAAAACAAATATCTCATTTTCAAAATGTAATATTGTTTTTTTTAATTACTACAAAGACGTATCAAATATGTTTATTTAAAATATTGTTAACAAAATTATTTATTATGAATATATAAAATATTTTAACAAAAGAAAATTTTTATTTAAAAAAAAAAAAAACTCAATATTTTATATTATACAAAAAGAATGAATTATGAATTTATAAAAAAGAATCAAAAAAAGCAAATAATGGAAAGTACTTGTATACATTTCAATAAAAGTAAAAAGGGTTCAGGAAAATATAATTTCTCAAAATCATCCTTTTTTTGCAAGAAACTTTTTTTTTTTTTTTTTTTTTTGTTAAGTTATTTTTCTGATACTTTCGCAGATAAAATAAACTTTCTTTAAGAAGTTTCTTAGTAGGTTTTGTGGAAACTAGCGTCGTATTATACTTGAGAGTACCAGTCGTAACAACGAAATGCCACTGAAAATTTCATCCGTTAAAACGGAAAGCCTTTCTTCGTAAAATGCCACATAAACCCTAAAGCACATTATGAGGCCTCTAAAATTACCTTTTATAAATCTTGATGAGAAGCTTTAATCCAGATAAATTCAAACAATAGGAAATTAAAATCATTCTCTTGTTTAGTCGATATTCATTAATGAATTCTAAATTGAAAAACAATTAGTATCCAATGGAGATTAATACAAAAAAAAAAATTTTCTTCTTTCATCTATTTTAAAAATTGCTTTAAAACAACATTTTACTGAGAACAATATGTGGAAATTATAAAAAAAAGAAGCCTTTCGTTATCCTGTCAACAAGAAAATTTATATTCACGAAAGGATTCTGATCGGTAGAAGACGTTCTTTTTACGGTTGACCTAGTTTGCACACGAAGCCTCAGGAATTCTCCTTTGGCTTTCAAACAAATTTTTCTTCACAACCTTATTTCCTAATCAATACTCCTGGACATTGCCCTCTGTGACAAATATTATTAATATCTAAATTACTATCTCTTGGAAATATATACACCCAAAATATCTGCTTATTAATATTTCAACCCCTGATTTATTTACGAAGCAGAAGACTCTCCATTCTGAGAAAAAAAGTATTAAAACTAAAATAATTTTTTACTTAACCACAACTCGATCATTCGGTGAGTCTTTTTTTTTACAAAAATTAACAAAGATTTTGATTTCTAGTGAATTTTATGGCATAAGTGTTTGACCATTTCTAGGTTCTCTTCTCTCTCTCTCTCACTTTGTTGGTGCTGCAAGTGCTTGAAGGATATCCCTTGTACTCCTTCCACTTTGGCCTCTCTCACTAATGCGTAATCGCCCCCCTTACCTATATACTGTATACTGTTGGAAATCCACAACCATCCGAACCCTTCTAGAAACGATTTCCGTGCAGTCGAGGGTGTTTTCCACTCAAGGACTCCAACCATGCGGACGTGGTCTTTGTTATAAATTAATTAACCCACAACCAACAACATCGATCTAGTTCAAAGGATTTATATTCTTGTTTCAAAATGGTAATTCTATTTGAAAAGAATTTTTTCACATTCAATGTTTTCATTTGAAATTTTCACTAATGAAAAAAATCATTAATTTCGTTATTGCGCAATTCAAAATTTTTAATTAAAATTATTGTTGCATCATACGTTATTACATGAAGAGAAATAGGGGTACTATCTAGATATTGTATCAGGTACCATATTTGATCTCACATATACGGACAGCTATCTAGATTCTATCAGTTCCCGTGTAGAAATGTCCCTAAGCTTCCCATCGTGATAATAGATTCCGACTAGAACAGCGCTAGAAAATCTAGCCTAGAAAAGTCGTACTCGAACCTGATTAGATTCTTGTGAGAAATTCAGACTAGAAATATCTGCTGAGATCCCGTTTGAATTCTAGAAAGGCAATTCAAACTAGAAAAATCTGATTAAGCCCTTACTAAATTCTAGCCAGAAATACCTCGAATCGAACTTAGATTATTTTTCGATGTTTTCTTTATTTAAAATATGAATTTAATTATGTTCAATTATTATATATAGTTTCACTTTTTATTTAATTTAAAAATAATATTTAAATTTAAATCGAAAATATCGAAATCGATGTATCGAAGTTTTCAATATATCGATGTTCCATCGTCGAGAATGATGACATGAATGGTGCAAGTGCACATGTCATTTTGTGTGAACCTGAATTTTATTGTTCTTTTGTTAATTAATAATGGAAAATAATGAGAGGAAAAAAAAGCAATCGCGAATGCGTAGCAAACAATATCTTGAGGTGAAATCCATACGCGTTGAATTAAATAGAATGCAATATGTTCAAGAGCAAGTTATGGATATTGACAATTTAGATGACTCAAATCACTCATCTTCTTTATCAGAAGGTAAATATTAACATAATATTATCAATTTAAGAATATTTAATATTAAGCCAACAAACATGAAATATGTACTTAGAATATTAAAAGTAAAAAATATATTGATTGGTTTTCTAACCTCAAATTTTGTCTTTATGTTAATATCATTATTGCAAATTTTTAATTTTTACTATGATCATTCCAATTTCTTCAGGTAATATTATGATTTCTAACTTTTTTATTTATAATTCTGGTTAAAATTTGTGTTAGTACTGTTTGGAGGTTAGGAAGTTCAATTAAACTTCACGGCTATAAGAAATAGCATAACGGGCGTTTTTAACTCTACAATTTCAAAAACACACACGGAAGAAAGGACGTTGGATCTTTATATAAATATGTTTTTTGGATTTATTAAATATTTATTAATTTTTATTTAATAATAATCGATTAAAGGGAGCTAATAGGGTTCTAGCGAGAACCCTTTACTCCTGGTAGGGAAATCGCCTAGAGTTTCCCTTCCGGAACCCATCTGGCAAAAGGGACGCACAGCGTGGTCCCTATTAAAATCTAACTCAAATTTCTGCACGGGTATATAAGGAAATTGTTTATTTTTCATTGTAATATTCATATGTATAAAATTTGTTTTTTCTTTAAAATAATAAATAGGCTGAACTATTTAGACATTCAGCGAATACAAGAAAGGCTGAATTACAAGGTGAAATCGAAGCGGGAAACCTTCTTCTACAAGAAAAGTGAACAATATATTTTCTCAAAATATTGTCATTTTTCGACCAAAAATTGAATATCTCAAAAAGTTCTTTACCGATTTCGTTCAAACCTTTTTTGCCGGGTAAACGATGTAAAAAAAAATAATTTATGTGGTGAAAATGGGAGAATTACCAAAGAATTATGAAAATTAAGTAAATATTTGAATACACTCAAAAACTTTTGAAATTTTTAATTTTTGTATGGTAATTTTTTTCTGTAACTTTTTTCCAGTAATTTTTAATGTTCTTTTATACTATTATGTTTGTTTAAAAAGTTATTTTTTAATTTTTTGTTATCTTTATTAACTTATTAAAATCTGAAATTTATAAAAATATAGATCTGATAGAGACATGATCAAATCCACCAGATGCTTAGATGATTCATCACTGAATAATGGCATTAAATGATACTTACAAAAAGTTTTTGAAATCCTAACAAAAATATCTACGATGCAAAAAATTACACCAAGCAACAATTATCTTAACCATCGAAACAATTCGTGAAATGAAAGTTAGCCAAGTAAATTGTAGGATTCTGTTAAGTTTCAATTAAATTTTTTTAATATAGGTAAATAATTAAATTTAAAAATGGGAAATTATAAAAATTATAATTTTTTCATATGCGTGCAATGTAAGAAAAAAAAATGGTTTTGGTCTAAATATGAAATAGGGTTAATAATTATTAAAATAATTAATTGAAATTAATTTTTTGATTAAGAAAAATTTCTATCGTAGGCGCAGTTATGAAAACTTGGCGTAAATTATTTTTAAGTATTTAATAATAATTTTTTTTTTTTAATATTTATATCCTTCATTTATTTTTTGTTAATAGCAGTAGTATAGGTAAAAAAATAATTCACACCAAGTTTTCATAACTGCGCCTACGATAGAAATTTTTTTTAATAAAAAAATTGATTTCAATTAATTATTTTGATAATTATTAACTCTATTTCATATTTAGACCAAAACTATTCTTTTTTTCTACATTGCAAGCATATTTTAAAATTATAATTTACATAATTTCCCATTTTTAAATTATTTATATTAAAATAATTAATTAAAACTTAACATAATCCTAAAATTTACTTGGCTTACTTTCTTTTCACGAATTGTTTCGATGCTTAAGATAATTTTTTCTTGTCGTAACTTTTTGCATCGAAGATATTTTTGTTGGGATTATTTAAATGTTTATTGTTATTGACAAGTTTAAAAGATTATTTTAAGAATTATAATTAATGAATAATTTAAATATGTTTATTGTAATTTAAAAGTTAAAAAAAATAGCAAATAGGTATACCACTTTTTTCTATGAATTAAAAAAAAATTCGAATTTAAAAGTTCATTTTCACGTGGAATTGTCCATATACAACTGACTAGAATTGGTGTCTGACTAAAGTCTGTTTGTACTACTGCGTTCGAGCATTTCTATATATATGAGACGTTTCATATGAGAACGATATATGACGTACCAGAACGAATTTATAAATATTACAATTATTTGTTTATTTATTTAAATAATTCTTTGATTATAATATTACAAACTACAAATCCAAAGTCAGTTTTTCAAAATTTTCAAAATTCAAGGCGGATCTAATATGTCGGAAAATCGTTCAAAATTGATCGGATTCGCCTGAAACTGTTAATTAGGTGTTTTTGAACTCTCTGATTACGAATCTGACATCAGTTTTTCAAATTTCAAAATAGTGGATCAAATATGGCGTACAATTTTTTAAAATGGATCGGATTCTCTTGAAAATTGTTAACCAGGGGTTTTTAGGATGAACGAGTTTCAGGTGTATATGATGAATTTTAAAAATGTTTGTCATATTGAATCCGCCATTTTGAATTTTGAAAAACTGATTGGATTTGTAATCAGCGACCCAGAAAACCTTAAGATACCAAGTTTTATAAAAATCAATTAAAATTTTTTTCAACACATTTTTGGCCCAAACAGTGAAAATTAAAGAACTTATAGGTAAACTAGTGTATAAGACTGGAGTACAATTTTTGCTATTATTTTACATCGATTTTTTTACCCTTATAATTTTAATTATTTACCTTACAATACACTATTTAGAGAAGTAAATCACCATTGCCCTAATTTGGGCTTCTTCAATGGAACATTGATTGCTTTTATTACTCCATTGCGTACACTACTCCTAGGCAACAATAATAACCCTAGCTCGATTATCTTGAATATTTGGTTAGACTATTGTCAAACAATGATTAATGTTATGTTGATTGATTCAAGAAACATACAATTGTATTATAATATTAATAATTAAGTATCAAAGAAAATTGATTAAAGTTTACAAGTAATAAATAAAATTTAAAAAAAAAATGAGGTAAACTTGAAAAGGACCTGTGTAGAAATTGAAACATGGTGCAGATCAGGACCAGATTAGGCGAAATATGGCCCTAGTTAAGGAAATGATCAAATGAAACACCTTACCTGAACTGGGCCTCACAATACATTTTGAAATTAAGGGCCAAATAGGGTTATCAAGGAGGCCACAGATGTCATTATTTTGTTTAATTAATTCAGTTAATAACCTCTTTCCTGTCATTAACATCATTAAAAAAAGACACGTTTGCTTGTATTTTTTAGCTCAGCAATTAATAAAGTGCCGTTCCTTCTAAAAATATTTGAGATTTTACAAACTAAGTGAACAAAAATTATATAAATTAGGATGTATTGATAGTAAAGTAAAACATTTTGTTTAAATTACAAAAAAATAGGTTGGTTTCACAGTATTGAAAAAACTACAGTGTTTCTTCCTGCTCAACATTAACATTTTAATCATTTAAAGATAATTAAATCACAAATTATAATTAATAATTGAAATTTTAGTGATTCCTTAGACTGAAAAATATAAATTTTATATAAAGAAATGTTTGTTTACTTTGATTTCTAATTGGTAAAGTTTTAAATCAGTTCTTTTATTATATATCTGGTTTATGAATAAAAATATTATAATAAAAATATTAAAATAGTAATTATTATTTATAATTTATAATTAATATACAATTAACTTTTGTAATAATTTTGTTTATATAAATTATTTTTACTATTAATTATTGAAAATCGAAATAAAATACTGAAATGAACAAAATTGTTAACCCTTTCATTTTAGTTAGTAAATTTTTATTTTTTCAAACAAAATGAGTTTATAGGGGATACAATATATAAACAAAAAAAAGTAACACAACAGAAATGAACTTTAAAAATCTAACTTCATCCTCATCTTGCGTCCTGCTTCCCAATCTTTTGCATTGTTAAACGCAATTGCGAAGAGACCTAGAACGCTGTCTTCGCTCAAGTTGTATTTTTCCATCAGTACATCTGGAATAATTAAAAAAATTTGAGATTTTAACAAATAAATAAATATCGATTAAGGGGGGAACACCAGTTGTAACTTTCGAAAAATCGATTTTTTTTGTGAATTTTCTTAAAGTATACATATTTAGAAATATGTCTGTAAATTTCAAAGTTGATCCGGTGAAAAATAAATGAGATATACAGAACACTGCAGCGGCGCGTCCCGTGGCTTCATACAAGGTGGCCAGCCATACCTGACCCTAACGACAGATGACAGCAAATTGGCATTTTAGAATCGGCAACCACTGCGGAAGAGTTATTATATGGTCCAGGAATCGATGACTCTTTGTAACTTGGAAACAAAATTTCTTCTGAACAAAACAAAGTAAGTTGAAACTTTGAATGCGTTTTTCTCAAAATGACATTTTCCAAGTCGGTGACCACGATTACTCGAATACCATTAAACCGATTTATTTAAAATTTAGTGTTCTTCATTTACACATATAAGTCTAGTTCGTGATCGAAGGATTTTTTTTTATGCAAAACTTTTTTTTATATAGCTGAAAATCGACCGTATTTTTTAACGAAAATCATACTTTTGACTTTGACAGGTCGCCATTTTGTCAAATTTTTTTTTTTTAAATCCTTCGATCACGAACTTGATAATCTTATGATAAATGTAAATCAATTTCATTTTTGTATTTCAGACGAAGTATACTTGCTGAATGCTGGTCACCGCAATTCGCCTTTTTTCTTAAGGCGCCACTTCAATGGCTCATATCTCCAAAAGTTTTTGTTAAAAAAATTTTTTTTTTCTTTTAAATTACAGCTTTTTACATGTACTTTTAACTAATAAATAGTATTCTTTAAAAAGATTCATTGTTCTTTTGGAAAATATTCTTGTAAAAAGCATTATTTGTTGAGTTACAACTGGTGTTCCCCCCTTAAATTTTAATAAAATAAAATTTTATATGTTTATATAATTACTTATTAGAATTATTTTTTTAATGATAAGAAAATTAAAAAGTTTCAACAATTTTTAATTTAAAAAATGTTAAATACTTAAGCAATATTAATTTCAGGAATATAATGCAAATTTAAAGCTTTTTGAAATATTTTATTTAAAAATTAAATAATTTTTTTTTCGTTTAACAATAACTTTTTGCAAAATTTCAAGAGACATGTTTTAAAAAATAAATAACTTTTTGCAGTCTTAATTAAAAATATTTACTTACTTTCTTTTAGTGTTTTGAATTAAATTTTTAAGTCCTTTTATAAATCGATATCTCCTCACTCTTTTTGTACTTTTTTCCTTTGCCATTTTATTGTAACACTTCTTTATTTTAAACATTCAGAAAAGACATTCACTGACAATCTGACATTTATTTTTATTACTTGAATGTGGTCATTAAAAAAAGAAATACCAAAGACTTCATTTATTACTTTTTTTAAAAATGATTTTTGTAGTCTAGGGTCCTATCAGGTCCCGGTAATTCTCCGATCAGGCTATAATGAGGCAACCTTTATCAGGGCCAGATAGCAAATAGGATTTAACTAGATCAATTTCTACACGGGCGAAGAGACAAAATTTATAATCACGAAATTAATAAATTCAATTTTTTTTTCACTGATACTTCGGAGAAAAAATACCAGAATCATTTCTCTCCTCTATTAAATTATAGCATGTAACTGTATTTTCAGCTATTCACAGTCTATTGCAAAAAAAAACCGAGGAATTCACAAAACACATGATTGGATTGTGCGGAACAGTAATTAACAATCTATTCATGTTTTACGTGGATTTCACTAAATCAAAGGAATTTACTTTAGCATTTGCAATTTTGATCTCGATATTTTGAGATTTGAAATGTGAGTGTAAAAAGAGATTTCTAATTTTTTTTTTAAAATTAGGAAAAATCTGACAGAAAAGAAACGATGTGGAAAAATAGAAGTTTCCGACTGGTATTTTATTGAGAGTAAAATATTGATTTCTGTTGTTTTTTTTCTCTTCTTTTTTTATTTTATTTTTTTTTTTTTTAATAATGCACGAAACTGTTTCATGAGTATTTCATGAATTTATCAATTTAAGACAAAATATCAAATGGATTCATTCATTCGCAATGAATAATTGACTGCGATTCATCGACAGAATTTCCTCTGTTTGACAACTAGCCACAATGCAACGGGTTTTTTTTTTTTTTTTTTTATATTTTCCTGAGAAGAATTATTATTTTCGACAGCTTCATCTGCACGAGAAGTAACAATGGCAAAAAAAAGTAAACAAACAAAAAGTAATTGAGATAGGAATAACGAATGAGTGTTGTAATATTGGTGAAAGAATATAATCTGAGTTTTGATTTTAATAATTCCTATTCATACAATGAGAAAATTACGATTTTTAAACTTATAAAATGTGTTTTCTAGAAAATATGTATAGCGTTTTGCAATTTTTTTTTTTTTATTTCTTTGATAAAATTACTATCAGTTTTATTTATATAATTTTTATTTTTTTCGACGCGAATTTTTCTTATTGTTGACTAAAGAAATCCAAGCATAAAATCAAATTAAGCAATCAATCAGGATCTCAATCACTTGGGTTAGAATTTGTTGAAAGTTTGCGGAAGTACCAGGAACGAGTTGATTGATCGTCCTACGAAAGAAAAATCAGAGTGTAACAGAAACTCCAAAAAGATCAAGATACTCTTACTAAGATGATTATTTACTTTCTTTCTCAAGAGAAAGAAAAGTATTTGACTTGTGGAAAGAAGTTGTTCTAAGTATATATAAGAAATGGTTAAAAACGTTTGCTGCATATCAAGGAAGAAAGATATATATATATATGTATATAGTTTCCAAATCCTGCCAGTAATTATCATTGAGCGTTTGTGTGTTGTCTCTTGCTTGGCTTGCAAATTTGTTGAATTAACCGAAACTGACGTAAGCGTCAAGGGTCGATGCGGTCAAGTGCACAGCGTAATTGTAGTGGTCGTTCCTATCAGAGTGACACTTGATGCTCTGTCATTATCCGTCGTTAGATTCTCCGTGCTTTCCATTCATATTTAAAGGCGTCAAGTAAAATTTATGTCTAATAATTCTATGAAAATTATGTATATAACCTTTTTTGTCTATACTCACCCTTTTTAAAAAAAATCAATTGAACACGATTCAGAACGATTGAGTACAAAAATTTGTAATCAAATTCTTTAAAAAGTTCAATTGTTTTCAAATTTTTCAATTAAATTTTACAAAATTTCAATTATTTAAAATTAATAAACGTCAAAACTTTTAATTCTAACTCTTCAAAAATTTAATTATTTCTATTAAATTCTATAATTATTTAATTTATAAAAAATTTTAACTAAAACTTTTTGCAAATTTTATCATAAATTTAAAAAAAAATTTAATTTTTATTAAAAACTTTGATTGCAACTCTTTGAAATATTAATTATTTAAAAAAATTTTTAATTAAAATTCTTTACAAACTTATTTAGTGCTAGAAACGAAAGTTAAACCCATTACATTTGCAAAAAGTTTTACAATCATTAAAATATTTTCAAAATTTTCAATTTCAAATCACCTGACATTTAATTATTTCTTATAATTATTGTAGATCTTCCAATATTCGATTATTTAAAAAAAATTCAATATTGTCTGACATAGAAAAAAATTTCAATTTAAAATACAAAATGGTATAATTATTTCACATTTTGATATATTTTATATGAAAATGGACGAAAATTGAAAAATAAATATCAAAAAATTGACGATGAGACTCGGCGAAATTTGCCGAAGTTGAACAAGCAAGACCGTTCGGAATTGTCCGATCCTCACCGATTGGTGACGAAAACTGACGAAGCCCTAATCTATTAATAACTTTTAGAAAATAAAGTTCGAAGATTTTACGTTAAATTAGTGTTATGTCAAAAAATTTAAATTACTATTAATTTTGCCTAATCTAAACTTACAATTATACCCTGTTCTAACTCCTTAATTTAACTTAGTTAAATTAACTAAGTTGGGGAAAGGATTATTAAATGAATGTTTAAATATAAAAATTATTTATTTAAAAACATGTAAATGTTCTTAATTATTAATTTTGACAATCAAATATTTAGAAAATCTATTTAATTAGATTTGGTAAAACTACCTTATTTTATGTTGTGGCGGAGTTTCCCAATCTTCGTTTCTTGGCACCTGACTTTGATCTTCTATTTAGGTAATTAAGATTTTATTACTGGAAACCTTTTAACTGATGACCTTTCTCACAAGCGCAGAAAAATCTGTTCAGTTAGTATATAAGGATGATCACATCAGTTTCTCATATCAGCGTGTATTTGTGTCCAAAGCGTTATTCTGCGTTTATTTTTGCGTATTGTCTTTAGTATTGGTTAGGTTTTCAATCGTTATAAGTCGATTTTTTCTAGAAGAAGATTCGATTTTCATTTTTAAAAATATTTTACCTTTTATAATTTTACTTTCATTTCACTGGCAAAAATTAATATTTTTCAACGTTCTTGAGCTCATTGGAATTGTTTTTGGTTATACAATTCAAATTATTTAAAACAATTCATGTATAGATTCTTCCCTAGCGTATATGCCAACTGTGAAAATTGTCTAAAAAAAATCAAAAAATTAAAATTCAATTCTACAACAATTAAACATAAACAACAAAAATTTTAACTTCAATTTCTTTTGCAAATTTAGACTGAAATTAAAGCTTAAATATAATTTTTTTTTAAGACCCATATACACAAAATAAAACAAAATTTCATATTTTGAAAAAATGGGGTTAAAGGAAAAAAAATATTTTTAGGGTCTTTACTTCCATTTTTTTCAAAATTTGATATCAAAAAATTTATGCCGTTATAAAAAATCAAAAAGTACCCTAATAACGGCATTTTCTTAATTTTCAAGGTCAAATTTCTCAAAAGCCAAGAGTGATGGAGCAATTCTAAGTTAAGATTCGTGTTTAGCGTCAAAAAACCTGTAAGAATAACCCTATGCGATCCCAGAAATAAAAAAAAATATAATTCTTAGGTGAAGGAACAGATTCTTGTTGATCGTTTTTCACATTTTGAATCGATGGCCGTATAATATTATCGATATGAATAAAATATTAGATTCTAAATTTATGGAAATATTTACAATAAGAAATTGAAATTCTATAAGAAAATAAAAAAAACGGAATTATTAATTACTAGATGGCGGTAAGTCAGAACATAAATGTTAAAAATAATTTCTATCTCAATTATTAATCTACTTATAAATGCAAATTAAGTTAAATTTAAACAAATTAAATTGAATTTTCAAATTCCAGAATAGATATAAAATCGGTTTTATTTCATATCTATCTTAATTAATAAATGTCATTCTTAAATTGTAAACAAATAAAGTAATTTTTTCATCTTCCGCACTTATTCCTAACCGGAGAGATAAATTAATTTATTTACTTTTATATAGATAAAATATAGATAAATAGATTAAATATAGATATGGCTTTTAGATATTTTTGTTAACTTTAAAAATGTATGTACTAAAATAAACATTAAATTAAATTAACAAAATTATCTTGATACATTTAGGATTTTAGAGTATCTTAATTTTAAGTTTATTGCTTTAATACTATTTTGTGTAAACCTACTCTACCTGTGTGAGATTCTTTTATTTACCCTCCTTCCTTTTTTTCTTCTGTTATGTCATATATTTGTTAAAAAAATTTAAATAATTTTTAATTTTACCTAAGCTGAACTTATAATTATTCCCTATTCTAATTCCTCAATTTAACTTAGCTAAATTAACTAACTTGGGAAGAGGTTTATTAAATGAATGATTAAAAAAATACAATATGCAAATTATTTATTTAAAAATGCTGAATGTTCTCAATTATTATTATTATTATTACAAGACAATCAAACAATTATGAAATCTATTTCATAAGATTTGGTAAGGTTACCTTATTTTGTGTAGTGGTGGAGTTTCCAAATTTTCTTCGTGAGTTTTGATGATTCGGTATTCTATTCAGTTTTTTTACGACCGCTCGTAAAAGTTCTTTATTGATGGGTGTCACTGTTTAACTTCCGTATATATTAGAACTGTATTTTAACACATGAACTCCGTACGTATTATTTTTGAGACTGACTTCGTAGTGAAAGGTTCCCCTTTATATATTAATATTTTCCAATGTATTTCTCGCGGCGGTACTAGCTCGCCTCTTTGGGTTAGATTCAAAATCGGTACCTCACTTTGTACACTTCACTTTGATTTTCAGGTAGTAGCCAGTGTTGTTCCGTCTTTCTGACAAGTGATAAAGAGTTAGTTGACTCTATTTTAGAATTGGAGTACATTGAGACATCAATCGAGATCACTGGTCTATGGTGAATCATGTTTTGGAGTATCATCAACAAATGTTGATGACAAGCTAGTCTATTTCTTTTGGCTATTTCAAGGAACTTGCAGAAATACCCAAAGACATTTCATTAAATGAAATCGACTCATTAATAGAATAATTTAAAATTTAGATAAAAGAAAATCAGCACCTAACCATCATCAATTGAACATCTCTTTAAAGATATATATGTACTTAATTGAACGCTGCGTTTCAGAGTTGCGTCAAGGTACAAGGCGCGCAATCTCGAATCCAACATCTACATATGAATGAACTCTGGGTATTTGTAGATGCCAGTGAATCGATGAGATGTGCGTGCGTGAGAGACTTATAGAATGATGTATGTAGGTTGAAGCATGTCTCTGCTTTGGGTAGGTCTATGCATCCAGTAGTCGGGAGGTTAATATAGCTCGGCAGCCAACAACAGGGGTGGGATTAGACTCGTATATCTATCACAGGAGAATGCTGTATTGTACCTGAAATCGTGATGGCATGCCCATATGCCACGGCAACGCCGTAAGCGCAGCAGCCTTCGTCAAAGCAATTACACCACCTATCGATTCTCTTAACGATTCAATCCAACATCCCTATGAGCTTTCCAGCCTCATCTTTGGTTTATGATCTCAATCAAGATCCATAGATCCGATTGTAAATCGCAAATTAGCTTCAAATATCGGCCACAGATGTGACAGGCCCTAAGGGACATCATCCAAAGCAAAACGACAAATCCCAATTTTCAATTCAAAATTATGTTTTCTAATACCTCAAAATTTTATAAAGTTCCAGAAAAAAAACGACCGCATTTATTCTAAATGGTGATTCTATAAATATTCTCATTTATTTTTAATATAAAATGTTAGTTTTTCACAAAAATTTCCATTATAAACCTTTAACGCACAGAGTTTATATTTACTCGTGGCGATGAAAAAAATAAACGAAATTATGTAAACATTAAGTTGAAAATATATTTTTATCCAACATATACAATTCGGATATGAAACCACTGCTTCTATTTACATTCAGTACTGGCTACGTTGGCAGTTCAATAAAATCTCGCTTTATGGTACGTTACTCTGCGTAAATATCTGCATTGAACAAATGTCCACTCACAGAGTCAGGAAATACAATTTACAAATAAAACAACAACAAAAAAAAATTGTAAAAATTCACAATTAAAGGAAGTGACAAGCTATTAAAATTAATTTATTGATATTTTATTTCACCAAACATTATTTATACTTCTCTTGAAATTTATTTTACAGCTATTATAAAACTGTAACATTCAAATGAATGTAGAGGCAAAGGGTGATTTTTTTTAAATTCTCACCAACCACCAGATTGTTTGAAATCACGCCAACAAAATTCAGCTGACGAACTGAAAAAAAGACAATTTTCTTCCATCGAAGCAATCTCAAATTTAAAATTTGCATCCGAGACTCGAACTTTTACGTCTGTTCTATTATATTCGGAATTTTTTTACTTCCAATTTTTTTTATGAAAACCATATAAAATAAAACTAACATCTAGTTTTTTTTCAAGGAATATTATACTAGGAGTTTATTTTACCAATTTTTTAATTTTCAGAAAAAAAAATTATACAGATTTAGAGATGGGACAGTGAAGATTGTTGTTTTTGATAAGAACTAAAGCCTGAGGCTAAAACGATTTACTTTACTTAAATATATAGTGTTCTGTATTAGCCATTCTAATTATATGCACCAAATTGGGATCATTTAAACATTAGTGGTCGACTGTCATGTTTGTGGTGTACAAAATATATTTACAAGAAAACGCAAAATTACTCTCTAATAATATTTACAAGTCTAAAAACATGAAAATAAGGAGACTAATATTATTATAATTTTAATCATCAACTTTACTTACTATTCTCAAAGACTACAAAGAAAAATTATTATTTTAAACAATTAGAGGGATTCATGTGAAAAAAGAAGTACATTTGAAGCAGGAAGATTTACATTAAAGTAGACTTATAAGCAAGCTGAGGAATGACAAAAAGAGAAAACTAAATTTAACGAACTGAAATACATTGTGTTGTGTTCAAAGGAAACCATCATTTTGATTTTTAGAAAAACGTCTTGTAAAACCCATTGCTTTAAATTTTCTCAAGATCAAAGAAAGACTAATTTGCGATTCTACGTTGTGTTTCTTGGATAGAGAGAAGATAAAACAAAAAAATTGAATTTATCAAGGATTGACATAACTTATTGATAATTACTCGCGATTGTGACTATCCAACTCCAATTTGTTAACCAAAGAAATTACTAATAAAAAAAATACAATTAAAAAAAATACAAATTAAAAAATACAAATAAAAAAAATACAAATAAGAAAAATATTATTTTTACAATTATTATTATTATAATCGACGGAAACGAATCTACCACATATTTCCTTGTTCCCTCTTGCTAAAAAGTTTGTTACATCCTAAGATGCACAAAGCAAAGAAATTAAATCAATTGTTTTAAGTCAAGAACGCATTGTTCCTTTTAGAATCTTCTTTTAGAAAAATAAGGAAATTGGAATTATAAGGATTAAATTTTGTCGATACAACTAAAATTGAATCGGCAAAATTTGGAAAAGGTCCTATCCAAAATGTGATGTTGATAGTATAGGTCCAACTTAAACTGTACCAATACTATCAGGAAAAAGAGATAGAAATAGAAAAGAAATGATAATCAAATAAATTGTATTATTATTTCACTTACTTTTTTATTGATTGTTTTTTTACAGTGTGATGTTGAATATCATCTTTTCCTTTCTTTGAATATATTCCTTTTTTTATATTAATATTAATTTTATAAATAAAATTCTTTAAAATTGAGATTTTGTAGCAATGATAATACTGGATACTTTTATGAAGAATATTTTTTTTATACTTGTGTTTTTTATAGAAATGAATTTTTTTGTACTTGATTATTTTAGAATAAAAAGTTGAACTAAAAGGATTGAACTGAACTGAAGAATTTTTTTAACTGACTGCTAATGGGACTTCCCTTGGTTTTTAAAGGGAATGATTCCCACTCCACTTTTTAGATAAAGATACTGTTATCAGGCCCATTTTTGAGGACTCGAATTTACAAAAAGAATATATTAAAGAAAAGGAAAGAATTTAATTTTAACAATTTGTATAACTATATTTTAATTAAAATTCATTTAAATCAATTTTTTATTTAATTAAACTAATTATTATAATGGTAAAAGTAAAATTTAATGTTTCGCATTTCTTATTATATCATTATTGAATACCTATTTATTAATTGATAACTAATAAATGTATATTTATCAATTAACAATCAACAAATATTAATTTTACATATAATTAAAATAAAAATAGAAAGGTATGATTCAAACATTCGTACATTTCCCTCTTGCACACGTCACGGACCCTCTTGGTTATTTTATCTATTAGTATAAGGGTCGGGAGTTTGAAATCTTTTTAGAATATAACTTATCAAAAGTAGGCAACTATTGTTGATTTTTGGACTTAAAATATATAGACATATGTAAAATTTGAGAAAAACATCTTGTTAACTATATTTGATCTTCTCATGACTTTATATATTATAAGTCTTTATTAAGAAAATGGTAAAGACTAGATGCAAGAAGAAAAACAAAATGTTTCTCTCATATTTTCCATAAAAAGGTAAATAGATAAAAGAAATACAAAAAAAATAATTAAAATATTGTAGGATATAACAAGTTTTTAGGAATTTCTGAAATTAGGAATTATAAATTAGCAAAATCGGTAGGGAACCTATATCAAAAAAATCAACATTAGCGTCAGACAATGGCAGAATAATTTTGAATTATTATTGTTACGTCTCAAATAGAGAAATAACTAACGAAATAATATTTTATTTTATTTATGGCCGCTCGGTGATTCAGTGAATTCCTGTTTCATTTACAGAGCAGAATGCTCTGAGCTAAGGGTACAAGGAAGAAAGAAAATATTGATTTTTAATGACAAGATTTATTAAGACAAACATTTAGAGTTATAAAATTGATATTTGAGAGAGGGTATCCTGAAGCAACCATTTTTGAAATAAGGAAATCACCATTTCACTTGAAAATTTAGATGTAAGATGTATGAAAAAGAACCACTGCTGTGTCCTAATTTGATAGGAACGTCTGGTACCAGATATAGTTTAAGAGCTCACAGGAAGGTTGACGGGACTTGGTGATGCCCACAGGTCTGGAGTTCAGTTGACCGTAATAAAACCCAAATAATTAAATTCTTCCAAAAAAAGGAAGAAAAAATGATTTCCAAATATAATGGGAAGTCAAAGCCTTAAATACTTGGATGAGATGTTCTTGTCGTAGAAACTTTTATTCTTCTGAGTCGAACTTGAGTATAAAATCGAGAAAAGTAACAGTACTTGTACAAGATTTCGTATATGAAGAAGATTTGATGTAGTGGGTTCGGTGACAATTTCTGAACTGAACTAACGGGTTCGGTGATAATTACTGAACTGATCTCTCCGTAAAAATGTAGTCCTTTTATACCAAATTTTCATAAGAGAATAGATAAAATTTTATGGTCTTGTATTGCTTTTTCCACCCTAATGTTAAAAGGCAGAAGCCAAAAGTTGAAACCTCTCTCTCTCAGTTGAACGTTAAAGAGGGGTTCGATTGATTTTATTACAGAAATAGAAAGAGAACATTTTTTTTCTCAATCGCAGCTGTAGAAAAAAGACACTCATTTATGTCCTTTTAAGGTAATACTAAGTTTCTCATTTCTATTTGTACATATGAGAGATTCTTTTTCAATCGCCCCAGCCCAAAAAGTCAATGTTCTGGGATTGGCTTCATACTTTGGTAAATTGTTGTCCTATATGATAGTAATAAATCCCTAAAATATAAATTAATTAAAAAAATATTTGTAGAAAGTAGAGGGGGTTGAAGTTTTGACGTTAAGGGTAACATTGTCATTTTCAAATCCGTTTAACTATGACAAAAGTTAATGGATTTTAATTTATCTATAATGAATTTTATTGCATTTTTCACGTACTTTTCAAAAATGTATACAAAATTAAAAAAAAAAAAATTTTGACCCCTTTATTTTCAAAATCAACCCTTATTTTTCGATTTTCACCCCTTCGGGTATTTTTTTTTTTTTTTTTTTTATTTTCATTGGAAAGCTGAGGTTTTTTCCGATGAGCTATGTAAATATGAAAATGGGACAACAATAATTTTGTGAGTAACAGAATATTAAAGTAGGCGGTGCCGATAAGGGATGTACCTGGAGATCATATTTGAGGATTTAGATAGGCACCGCCTAATTTAATATTATGTTTCTCACAAAATTATTGTTGTCCCATTTTTATATTTACATAGCTCATGGGAAAAAACCTCAGCTTTCCAATGAAAATAAAAAAAAACAAAAAAAAATTCCCGAAGGGGTGAAAATCGAAAAATAAGGGTTGATTTTGAAAATAAAGGGGTCAAAATTTTTTTTTTTTTAATTTTGTATACATTTTTGAAAAGTACGTGAAAAATGCAATAAAATTCATTATAGATAAATTAAAATCCATTAACTTTTGTCATAGTTAAACGGATTTGAAAATGACAATGTTACCCTTAACGTCAAAACTTCAACCCCCTCTACTTTCTACAAATATTTTTTTAATTAATTTATATTTTAGGGATTTATTACTATCATATAGGACAACAATTTACCAAAGTATGAAGCCAATCCCAGAACATTGACTTTTTGGGCTGGGGCGATTGAAAAAGAATCTCTCATATACAGTACACGAACGTAGGAGGTTAGAAAACGCAGGAGTTTTTATATATAACAAAGGGGCGGGAGTTTTACATTTAAGAGAAAGGTGTTTAGATGCGTAACAAAAGCACGGGTGTTTGACGCAGGGAAACACAACTCAGTATTGATTAAGAAAAAGGATTCTTATAATATGAATGTAAAAGTTACGGTTACGTGACATGATCAATTTTGACAATATGTATTTTGCAAGGTTTATATATTTTATTGTGAAACAAGTGCGAGTGATATAGCGTGACTCGAAGTCCATTCTTTTCTCGCGTATAATATAATTTTTTTTTGCGTTGTGGAATATAAATCAAAGATCTCTATTCAAAGATATATTAATAGATCAAAGAATGTTCCTAGAATTCCTGGTAAGGTTTTGTATAATGGCCTTGAAATAGATAATCCACAAGATATTGTTAATGCTTTTGCTAGGTTGTTCTTAAGCGTTTATAAACCTTCTTCCACACATCCCGGAATATTTGAATCTGAACTTCTCAATTTTATTTGAGATGGAATTCATGTTGATGACAATGTAATTACAGATAAAATGAAATTGTTAAATAATAAGAATACATCAGAAACTGACAAAATTCCTTTTTATTTTATTCGTAAATGTTATCTTGGGTTCGTTAAACCTTTATCTATTATAATTAATTTATCACTTAAATGATGTGATAAATGATGCGGGAAATGTTTTCCCGGATGTGTGGAAATCAGCTAAAATTATTCATGTATTTAAAAGTGGTGATAAATCATGGAGTTCTAACTACAGATCAATTTCTATTTTGAGTAATTTCTCTAAAATTTTTGAAATGATAATTGAAGACATTCTTTGGTCTTATTTATCTCTGAAGCTGTCTATGAATTAACACGGTTTTGTTACTCGCCGTTCTACAACATCTAATTTATTCCTATTTATCAATACAATTGAAAATTCTCTTTTATTTAATCAACAAGTTGATGTAATTTTTACAGATTTATCGAAAGCTTTTGATTGTGTGAACCATGACTTAATTATTACTAAATTAATTAAACTGGGAGTTCCAGATAAAATACTTAAATTAATACTATTTCATTTAAGTAATAGAAGCACGACAGTTTTTTATAATGGTTTTTCCTCTTTTTCTTTTGTTCCTACCTTTGGGGTACCTCAAGGTTCTAATCTTGGACCATTACACTTATAATATGAATGAATGATTTAGATGAAATTACGTTTTTTATAACGTCCCTGATCAAAATTCTTGAATTTTCAACTATATTGAGAATCAAATTAAGAAACACAATTAAGAATATATCACATTATAAATATAATTAATTGCTGTGACCTGATTGCATTTTTCTAAATAGAAAAATAAGCTCTGGGTTATAATGAAATATAAAAAAAAATTGTCAAAAAAAAATATTGATAACGTTGATGGATCATATATCAAAGGATTGTATATGAAATTTCGAGCGTGTCAAGGGTGATCTCTCTAGGAAACTGAGGAAAGGACCACTCCATCAGCCAAATCCTCGAGTAGGCTCCGTCGTCATCATCAAAGCAGGCTGAAGCTTCGAACGTGCCAGTAATGGGTCAAATTTTCTGAAGTGCCTATCTCTCTCTCTCCCTCTCTCTCCCCCTAAGCTCTTCGTTCAGTCATATATCCGTTGTCTAACTTTCCGGGCTTTCGTTGCA
This sequence comes from Leptopilina boulardi, assembly GCF_019393585.1. Lineage (NCBI taxonomy): Eukaryota > Metazoa > Arthropoda > Insecta > Hymenoptera > Figitidae > Leptopilina > Leptopilina boulardi. The sequence continues at coordinate 3,539,785 of NW_026137909.1, forward strand.
TAAAGTAAAGCTCAATACGAGTTTTGATTACGCTGTGTAAAGTCTAATCTGACAGTAATGGAATTTTCTGTGTACAAAATCTAGATTGAATTTATTTCAAATAATCAAACGTTTCCCTAAAGATTATTTGCCTTTCTAGAGCGTATCTCTCTACCACTCATCGGACTGTATAGATAAACTGAAACTATTTTAATTTTAATTAAGAGCATTATTTTAGCCGCGGGGAAAATCTGCTATAAGAATTTACAGAGTAAGTCGAGTTAAAGGATAAACAGTTTCGTTTGAAGAATAGTGGAATGTGGTCTTAAACTAAATGTAGGAATATGGAAAAAAGGGAATTATATTTTTAAATTTATATGCTTAAGTAGATGAAGACTTGAATGTAATTGGCTCTCTCTCTCTCTCTGTTGCAAAATAGAATTACTTTTGAAATTGTGAGATACCTATCTCGGAAGCAGATTTAAATCATAATATTTACCTTACCCGTTTGCATCTACTACGCTAAATATCCATGCATCCATTCCCATCTTCTTCCATTCACGAAATATATTAATTTTTCCTCATCGTACTAGTATCTCTCACTTATTTCTACCCTAATATTTAATCATCACATTTTGAAAACCTAAAAATTCTAATGTAATGAATTTTGTCACGAACTTGATTTCTTCAGTGTTTGCTTCAAAAAATTTATTATTATTTATTATTTTGTATTGAGCCTTATTTTATTCTTATCCATCAATTTTAATGCTATGTCTTATCTTTATTCTTTTCATCTTTATTTCTTGTTAAAATTTTATTACAATCCTTCTACCATCATAACCTTTGAGTTTCTCTTGAAATTATTCTTTCACGCCTCTTTCCTTACCAAGTAAGTTAGCATCTTTCTTTACTCCACCTGAGATACGTTTAATGTATTTTTCTCCATATTACTCGTCTCTCTCTCTCTCTCTTCTTTCGACTCATATTTCTGCTTCCTATTATGGAATAGGCCATTTTAACATATTAAAAAAATTTTCCTCTTCTTTGCCAGTCTTTGGTAAATTTTCTTTTTCCTATTTCTCACACTCACTAACACTACTCTTTTTCTTTACTTGTTCCTTCTTTCTTTGCCACAATCTTCTCTTTTTTCTTACACTCAAAAAAAAAATTATGAACCTTTTTTTAAAAATATATTTACTAACATAAATTTTTATTAATATTTACTAATAGATTTTATTATTGAATAAAGTAAATTTTATAAAATAGAGGATTTTTTTATTTCAGGATCGAAGATTTTTGTATTAAAACCTACAGATTTATATTTATTTCTATTTTTCTGTTTAGATTTAATGTTACGAATAGAAGAAATGATTGAGAAAGATTTAGTTTCCAATGTTGTATTCATTGTTATTAATAATTTATTTGAACTCGACAACGAGACTCAGCACTTGAGATTTGATGTTAGCAATTAAACTCCTGGATCATTAATAAATTAAATTCCATGCTTGATCAATGATACGATACATGCATTATTCCTTTCTTCACCTCAATCATTTTTATTCTACTTCACTTTCACAAAACTTTTTAGATCCTCATTTTTAATTAAAAAATAATTATTATTTATATTTATATATAAATACCTTCATTATTATTGTATTAATCATACATTTAAGTGTGGAGTAGTATCCAACAGCTTGGGAATATTTGTCGAGTAAAATTGTATTATTTTATTTATATTAATTAACATATTTTACTTCAAATTAAAATATTGTCACGTCACCGTAACGTTTTTTATAAATAAATAATATTTTTTTTATAATTAATTTGTTAAATAAATTTAAATAATTGTTTTTAAATAAACAAATATTTGTAAATAAACAAGTATTATAATATTATAAATTATAAAAATTGTTTTCTTGTGATACACACTTCATTTTGTTTTAATATTAAATTCACGTATTAGCAAACCAACTTGCCAAAGTCGTCAGTTTAACAGTCGACTTGTAATAAATAAATTCGATTCTGATTTGTCCTTTCGTCTGTTATGAAAACTCTCGCGAGGCACTGATGATTCTCGCCGGGTCACAAAGACGTTGAGGACATCACTACATTTCATTGAAATTAGAAGTCATCAAGGGAAGAGCTTCCTGGTGTATATTTTGATGAAAATCCCGAATATTCAAGAACACCAGAAATACAAAATTGCTGTTTTGTTGACAATGTGTCAAATCAATACTGGCAGTCAATTTCCTATGGACTTCTCGCATTAATCAATTTAACATCGGATAGTGTAAGGATCTGCGTTACCGACGACTGAGTATCGATTATAGGTCGCGGATATAATATTATTTAATATTAATTGATCTCAATGACACCGAGAAGAGAGGTCGCTATTTAGCGACGCTTTCGAGTCTGACTCGTCAGCCATTTTACTCTCATTCTCATCCTGGTGTTTGTAGAGTCAAGTTGTGTGCTATTCTTTTTCGTGTAAAATAATTAAAATTTAAAATTATAAAAATGAGACGAGGCGTTATCGTCATCGTCGAATGGACGGTGAGTCCCAATAAATTAACTAGGAGTCGTTTTCTTCAGAATCGATCTCATTATTATTAAAGTATAATTGAATAAATAAAATATAAATCTTGTCTTTCGGCTTTCTTCCATTATTTAACTTTTTTTAAAATTTGAAGTGAATATTAATAAATAGTGTTATTGTAATAAATTTTGTCTAATTAATGGTGTTTATCCTTACCCCCCCTCTCCGTAGTCTATTGTTGCTGTAAAGTAACAGTTTTAGTTTTTTTGTAATTAGAATTATAAAATTTACTTGTCGGATTATTTAACTATTTTTTAGCGTCTTGGCAAAATTAATATTTAGCAAGTGTAGATAACGTTGATTGTCTTAAAAATATAATAATAAATAATTTAAAATAAAAATCAATAATAAATTAAATTCCTTAAATTCAATGTTACAACATATAATGTCAAGGAATGTTAAAATCATGATTAGTTCATATAATTAATTTGTAAGAATAGATAATTTTCTGAAATTATATAAGAATGTTACATTCTTGATATTTTCTTGACACTACTACTAAGAAGAGGGTCATCAGCACTTTTTACGTCTGTGAGGTCCCGTCTTAGATAAAAACCTTCATGTGCTAGCTGGTTCCGCCGAAAGATTCACATACAAAAATGTTTCTAAATAAAATGTAACCTATCACATTGATGGCCATTCCAAAATATATATACGCAAGTGTCAAAAGTTTAAGTATTTGTAGGTACCAGTGTCTACCCAGCAATAAAAACAACTTTTACTAGCGGTCGTAAAATTTCTATAGAAGAACTAATCTTAGGAAACCAGGTGGAGGCGCATGAATATTGCCCAATTGACATTTGACATAAATGTCAATTAACCGAAATGCATATGACACACATGTCATTTGACCATAATGACATGTTACAAAAATGATATTTGACATAAATGACATTTATCAAAATTGACATTTGACAAAAATGACGATTATCATAATTGTCATTTAACATAAACGATATGTAACAAAAATGTCATTTGACATAAATGACATCATACAAAAATATCGTTTGACATAAATGAAATTTATCAAAAATGTCATTTGACATACATGACAATTATCAAATTTGTCATTTGACATAAAAGACATTTATCAGAATTGTCATTTGACAGAAATGACAATTATCAAAAATGTCATTTGACATAAATGACAATTATCATAATTGTCATTTGACATAAATGACTATTATCAAAATTGTCATTTGACATAAACGACATGTATTAAAAATGTTATTTGACATACATGACAATTATCAAAATTGTCATTTGACATAAAAGACATTTATCAGAATTGTCATTTGACAGAAATGACAATTATCAAAATGGTCATTTGATATAAACGACAATTATCATAATTGTCATTTGACATAAATGACATTTATCAGAATTGTCATTTGACATAAATGACAATTATCAAAATTGTCATTTGACATAAACAACATTTATCAGAATTGTCATTTGACAGAAATATTCCTGCGCGAATTTCAAAATTGACCAATCACAATTTTATAATAGCTTTTTATTGGTCAACTTTAAAATTCGCGCTGGAATATTTATGTCAAAAGACAAATTTGATAAATGTCATTTATGTTACATGTCGTTTATGTCAAATGACAATTTGGATAAATGTCGTTTATGTCAAATAACAATTTTGATAATAGTCATTTATGTCAAATGACAATTATGATAATTGTCATTTATGTCAAATGACATTTTTGATAAATGTCGTTTATGTCAAATGACAATTTTGATAATTGTCATTTATGTCAAATGACAATTCTGATAAATGTCATTTATGTCAAATGACAATTATGATAATTGTCGTTTATGTCAAATGACCATTTTGATAATTGTCATTTCTGTCAAATGACAATTCTGATAAATGTCTTTTATGTCAAATGACAATTTTGATAATTGTCATGTATGTCAAATGAAATTTTTGATAAATTTCATTTATGTCAAACGATATTTTTGTATGATGTCATTTATGTCAAATGACATTTTTGTTACATATCGTTTATGTTAAATGACAATTATGATAATTGTCATTTATGTCAAATGTCAATTTTGATAAATGTCATTTATTTCAAATATCATTTTTGTAACATGTCATTATGGTCAAATGACATGTGTTTCATATGCATTTCGGTTAATTGACATTTATGTCAAATGTCAATTGGGCAATATTCATGCGCCTCACCAGGTGTTATAAGAAGATTATTGGATACCAATCAATACACATATTAAGGTAATAATACAGAACCTTATAAAAAAAGGATTATATGATTGTTTTTTTAAACAATTATTTATTATCAAGAAAATATCAATCTTATAATAAATGAATAATCTTTTGTTTAATTATCATTTTGTTTATTCATTTAATAACTTCTCCCTAACTTAGTTTCTTTAACTAAGTTAAATTGAGGGAATAGAGTAGGGAATATTTATAAGTTCTTGGATTAGGAGAAATTAAATTAAATAATTATGACATAACAATATTTTAATTAAAATTAACATAATTATATTTAAGAGAAAAGATTTCCGCATAGAGATTAAATTAATGATGAACTGCGAGAATATATTTCTTTTTTTTTAATATGTCAGTTCTTTTAAAGAGTACATGCTAAAGAAAGAGTACGTTCTTCCGCATAATTATTTTTTTACTTTCAATGAGAATAAGACATGCTTGAATGTAGATAAAAATGAGAACGAGAAATAAAAAAAAAGTGTATGAATAAGATTGTGAAAACACAGTGCCAGTTATACGTCAATAATCCATTGCAAAATACTGAATTTTACCTTCGAATAAAATTTCTTTTATCAATATCACGATGAATGTTTTTTTGTAAATATAGCATTATATTATATTTATATAATTTTAATTTTTCAACATTCAAATTTTTTTAACGTATGGACACCGAGATTTTATTTAATTACTTTATTATACTGTTGTAAAAAAGTTGTGTTTTTTTATTACACACACATGATAAAAGTAAATTTTTTTTTCAACTATAAACGAGGTCGAGAAATTTACAATTGAAATCAGGTTCAGTGTCACAGGTTCCTGGTGATTTCCGCCGGGATGGAGAAAATGCAGGCTGCTGAGTGAATTGTAATCGAAACCCGGTGTTAATTTCCGATTAACACTCAATCGCCTATTCCCTCGTGAATCGAAAGTAATAACGACCGGACGCTCTTCCGAACGCAATAACGCATCATGAAAAATGCAATCGCGCTTTTAACTGCGGTTTTTCCTCTTTTTCCAACGAGTTGGTTCGATTTTTCAATGGGTTTACGAGTTAAACAAGTCAGTTCGTGGGAATCATTTTAAAAATTAAATAAAATATTTTTTAACTGATTGAAAATATAATATGCGAATAAAATTTCTCTTTCCATTTTAATCCCGAAATAAATATCCATAGAATTATTATTTCGTGATAAGGTGATTAAGGATCATTATTTTTTTTTATAAATAAATCATACCGCAGAATATTTGTATTTAAACATTTATTCATTTATGAAATTCACAAAAAAGGAGATAAATATTTTTAAAATGTATTTCACTGTATTTTTGTGTTCTCTTTTTTTAGAGAAAGGGAGATAAAAAATCAAGTTCGTAACGACAATTAGTGGGCTACATCTGGCATCAGAAATAGACGATGAATGGACCGCAAATCGGGAATTTGAATCACGTCTACGTTTACTTCGAACTGAAACGACTTTGACCACTGGGCGATATGTATAGTGCATATAGCATCGACGACTAAACATCAACCACTAACCAATTCGTATGCATCCTAGTCTACCCACGAAACGATTTTCCTGGCATATATCATAGAAAACTGTACATCGTGCAGTTCAAAAAGCATTCTGGTGAATCTACTACCAATGGCCAATATTCCACGGATTCGGATGAGTCAATATTTCGTTAAAGTATACGCTTTGCCATAAACGATTTATATTCACTATTAGCTCTTCTTGCATTAAATAACATTAATTCTCTAAACAACTATCATTCAGAAACTTTGCTGTTTATTTATTATTTTTCTTTAATATTTACAGTGAAACTTTTGTAACGTTATATGTTATTTTATTGTATTTTTTTCGTCATTATTTTCTTCTTCTTAATTTTTATTTGTAAATTTCTTATCGATTCTACAAAGGAATTTACAAAATTCATAGAAATCGAAAACATTTGTAAGCAATAAAATGTAAAAAAAAAAATAATACCAGGAAGATGAAATTGCTGTTTTGTTAACGATCTGTCAAATCAATACTGGCAGTCAATTTCCTATGGACTTCTCGCATTAATCAATTTAACATCGGATAGTGTAGGGATCTGCGTTACCGACGACTGAGTATCGATTACACAGGCACACAAAAAAAAAGTCAGGTCCCAAAAAGCACAACCCCATATTCCTATGTTTTTGGGGTCGCTGAAACCGAATATGACCATGAAAAATTTTTTTGCCGACCCATTTTCCCGCAACCACCCCCTTGCACCTACTCATGGGGGTTGGAGTTTCAAATTAAAAAAAAAGTCAAGTTCGGTGTCTAATCCTACGTTTTTTGGGGCGCTGAAACCGAAAAACGCCACCAAAAACAAATTCTTTACCCCCTTAACCCCCTACAACCCTCTGGGAGGGGGTTAAAATTTTAAATTTCACAAAAAGTCAAGTTCGGTGTCTAATCCTACGTTTTTTGGGGCGCTGAAATCAAAAAACGCCACCAAAAACAAATTCTTTACCCGCTTAACCCCCTACAACCCTCTGGGAGGGGGTTAAAATTTTAAATTTCACAAAAAGTCAAGTTTTTTGATTTCAGCGACCCAAAAAAACATAGGATTAGACACCGTACTCGACTTTTCGTGAAAAATGAAATTCCAACCCCCTCCCAGGGGTTGTAGGGGGTTAAGGGGGTAAAGAATTTGTTTTTGGTGGTGTTTTTTGATTTCAGCGCCCCAAAAAACGTAGGATTAGACACCGAACTTGACTTTTTGTGAAATTTAAAATTTTAACCCCCTCCCAGAGGGTTGTAGGGGGTTAAGGGGGTAAAGAATTTGTTTTTGGTGGCGTTTTTTGATTTCAGCGCCCCAAAAAACGTAGGATTAGACACCGAACTTGACTTTTTGTGAAATTTAAAATTTTAACCCCCTCCCAGAGGGTTGTAGGGGGTTAAGGGGTAAAGAATTTGTTTTTGGTGGTGTTTTTTGATTTCAGCGCCCCAAAAAACGTAGGATTAGACACCGAACTTGACTTTTTTTTTAATTTGAAACTCCAACCCCCGTGAGTAGGTGCAAGGGGGTGGTTGCGGGAAAATGGGTCGGCAAAAAAATTTTTCATGGTCATATTCGGTTTCAGCGACCCCAAAAACATAGGAATATGGGGTTGTGCTTTTTGGGACCTGACTTTTTTTTTTTGTGTGCCTGTGTTATCGGTCGCAGATATTATATTATTACATATTAGTTTATGTCAATGACACTGAGAAGAGAGGCCGCTGTTTAGCGACGCTTTCGAGACTGACTCGTCAGCCATTTTACTCTCATTCTCATCCTAGTGTTTGTAGAGTCAAGTTGTGTTCTATTCTTTTTCATGTAAAATAATTAAAATTTACAATTATAAAAATGAGACGAGGCGTCGTCTTCAAATGGACAGTGAGTCTCAAATTAATTATGAGTCGTTTCCTTCAGAATAAATCTTATTACTATTAAAGTATAATCTAATAAATTAAATATATATCTTGTCTTTCGGCCTTCTGTCATTATTTAACTTTTTCTAAAATTTGAAGTGAATGTTAATAAATAGTGTTATTGTTATAAATTTTGTCTAATTAATGGTGTTTATCCTTATCCTATATATTAAGATAAGCCTTTCGTAAAGTCATCCCTTGCAAGGGCTGGACCTGAAGGACCCAATGACATCTTTCTTTCGATAAGTTTTTCTATATTTTGTTTTTTATAGAACCAATAATTGATCTTTTCTAATTTCCCACTCCAAAAAAATATTCATCCCCAAATTTGCACTCGACTTAAAAATTTAAGAAAGGATAGCAATATAAAAACTAGACACTAATAAAAAAGTAGTACTTCTTAAGTTTACAGTTCTTTAAACTATTTTTCAAATTACAAGTTCTATCAACGATTTTCAAGTTCTAATTCCAAGTCATTTAAATTTTTCAATCTTTCACCTGTTATTAGTTTTTCATCTAAATTCCATGACTAAAATTTGAGAAATTCTTTACATCAAACGGTGGATCGCTTTAATATCTCATATAATGATGAAAATATTAATCTTACCTCAGCAGGAAATGCATAATTGTTGACTCGATGTTCGGAACCATGTGAATTGTCTAATCCATAATGAATATAAATTTCCTCGAATTGGTAGTGATAGGCAAGTGGACCTCCCGTTATATTTACTCGAATTTTCACATCTCTATCCGCCCTGAATACAAGAAATTGCCCTGTATTGTGTAAATGACCAGATATCTGAAACAAAATTAATAAAATCACTTACAATCTCATTCCATTACAATACTTTGTTAATGCTACAATTTCTTTCTATCTAATTAATTATTATTTCAGTCCTTAAACGGAGAATTATAATTATAATGGGCAAAATCTATTTACAAGATAAAAGTTTTTTCTAATTTTAATTAATTTTCAAATAACATGATTAAGAACCTTGTTGTTAATTAATTCTGATCAGTTAAGTTATTAACCAATTCAGGAGTTCGATCACATGCTTGAAATTCGAAACGAAGCAATGGAGGTTGAACAGTTAATGATCTTGTCACACACTGTAGCCGCATTTATGGAACATTCCCTATATATATTGCACCTCCTTCCATTTCTCGAAATTTGGGGAAAATTTTCGACAATTGACTACCCATGTTCTCGTATTATCAATTCAGACTAAATGAGTATAAATGAAATCGAAACATTGAGTCCATTCTGAATTTCAATTGTAGCGTAGTAATAGGCAATCATTGCTAATGGTCGAATTCGTTAATTTTACTCCGTTTGACCAACGAGGATGAACTCAGCGATTTAAATTGTGAATCGACAAAATTTCACGCAATTAAATTTCATCTTGAATAGAAAATGTTTTGTTTTTTTGTAATTTAAATTTTTCATATATATATGTATCAAATATGATAATTCTTTTTAAAGATACATAGAAAAATTGGAATTTTATAACAATAGAAGTAAAGCTTTCCAGTAGATTGCTTTTTGATGGAGGTGAAATTATTTTTAAAGAATTGAGAAGTCTAAAAGTGGAGGTTAATGGAAATCGGAATTTTCAGGATGATATATATCACAAAATAATGTAAGTTACCGACCAAGACTTTTGCCGACGTGTCTCCTTCGTTCGGTCCGCTGTGAGGTTACCTCATTATTTTTAACCGATGATGCCATAATTCAGATCCTTGCGACATATAATAAAATTGACTCTTTCTGGCATTATTCGGTCTTCAAAAAAGAACTTTTCTTTCCAAACCGGCCAAGAGTACAATGTGACATGTTTGTCATTACAAAATTTTCTATAGGCAAAAATTAATTAATCAAAAAATGATCATGCATTGACTTTCTACAATAAAAATTATAAAAAACAACCGTAAAATCTATACAAAATTATACAACTGCTTCCTCCAGATGTCAACCGCTGGGGTTTTCTAAAAAAATTTCTAAAAAAATGAACTAATTACATTTTAATCAACAAATTAAATTAATTTTGAAGATTTAAACATTATTATAAGAATGACTGATGATTTAGACTATCAATAATTGAAATTTTATATGTGATAAAAAGTTTTTAATAATTGCCATTTAATTATATACAAATAATTTTATTTAATATTCTTTTATACGTATATGTTACAACGTTAAATTTAATTTATTATTGATTTTTATATTAAGTTTTATTTATTTATTATCATATTTTCAAGACAATCAACGTTATCTACACTTTATAATTATTAATTTTGCCAAGACGACAAGTTATTTTATGGAAAATAACTAAACCAAAAAAATAGTTAAATAACCTGACAATTAAATTTTATAATTCTATTTAGGAAAAACTAAAACCAGCTCAGAAATTCCATTGTTACTTTACAGCAACAATAGACCGCGAAAAGGAGGGGATAAGGATAAACACCATTAATTAGACAAAATTTATTACACTAACACTATTTATTAATATTCACTTCAAATTTTAAAAAAAGTTAAATAATGTCAGAAAGCCGAAAGACAAGATTTATATTTTATTTATTTAATTATACTTTAATAATAATGAGATCGATTCTGAAGAAAACGACTCCTAGTTAATTTATTGGGACTCACCGTCTATTCGACGATGACGATAACGCCTCGTCTCATTTTTATAACTTTAAATTTTAATTATTTTACACGAAAAAGAATAGAACACAACTTGACTCTACAAACACCAGGATGAGAATGAGAGTAAAATGGCTGACGAGTCAGACTCGAAAGCGTCGCTAAATAGCGACCTCTCTTTTCGGTGTCATTGAGATTAATTAATATTAAATAATATAATATCCGCGACCGATAATCGATACGCAGTCGTTGGTAACGCAGATCCCTACACTATCCGATGTTACATTGATTGATGCGAGAAGTCCATAGGAAATTGACTGCCAGTATTGATCGTCAACAATACAGCAATTTCGTATTCCTGGTGTTCTTGAATATTCGGGATGACTTCTGATTTCAATGATAGATAGTGATGTCCTTAAGGTTTTTGTGACCCGGCGAGAATCCTCTGTGCCTCACGAGAGTTTTCATAACAGAACGACAGGACAAATCAGAATCTCATTTATGGCTCAAAATTTCTGAAGTGAGCCACTAATTTTTCGATGGCGAGATTTTTATAAGTCAGATCAATAATTTTATAGTATTTTCGAATCAAAATAAGATCCTAAAGTTATATTGCAAAATTTTAATTTTTTTAAGAGTTATTGTTTAAACAATTTTTAAGCAGCCAATTAGTAAAAAAAGCTTTTCTACGGTTCCATTTGATGGATTTTGCTGAAATTTGGTATGAATAATGTACAATAACCATGCTTTCAAATAAAAAAAATTTGTTTCATTTTGTTCATAATTTGTTGAAAATAGCAACAATTATTATAAACAAATGAAAATTTAATAACCTTCTGCGCCTAATTTCGTATTTTTTCTTGTAAATTATGATTCCCTATTTTATCACGAGTATTTTAAAAAAAAAAAAAGTCAGTATATTGCATTAGGTCAAAAGTTATGGTACTTTTTCTCTTGACGCTCAGTGCCCTATTGACGCGCCAATATCATAGTTACTGACTCGCTATCCTCAAGACCGCGTACTGCGTCCAAATTTAACATGTTACATTAACAAATTTCCGTTAATAAATATACTTTATGATGCAATATTTTTTGTTTATTGCAAAAAATAATTTTTATTAAATAAATTCAACATACATATATAAACAATAAAAAATTTAAACATCTTCATTGCATGCGACAAAATTGTTTTGCATTATTTGAAAATCTAAGATTTTAATAAATGTTTAATATTTCTAAAGTTACATTGCAGATTGAAGAAAATATTATCTGAGAAGAGAAATTTTGAAATAAACGTAATCGTTTTATTTCAATGTTGTGTTTACAATATTTTAAAAAAATAGGGCCTACCAAAAAAATATTTAAAATTAAAACAATGATTTAACAATGTTATTATTTTCAGAATTATATTATTTGGTATTCGCCAGTTTCTACTTTAAGCAAGCTTAACCGTGACTGCTTCCTTTTGACCAGAAAAAATTTTACACAATAATGTGTTGTTTTTTCCTGGCTGATAGCAATGAAATGATCGTGTTTGGTTAATTGTTTTAGCAGTTGAAAATCGTAACTCTAAACTTTTTCTATGATTTTCAAGCTCTTCATTCGAACACAGGCAAAAATGAATTTTTTTAAAAAATCCTCTTGCCCACTCGTACAATTGTTTTGGAGTTGTCAAAAGAAGATTAGTGTCTTTTTGCAGGGATGTGAAATATGCATGCCTTTTGACCGTGCCTCCTACTCCGTCGCAAGCGCCTTTGCCGTGGGCGGTTGCAAAAAAGTGCCACTCTGCATCAATTCCGAAATCATTTTTATGATTAGCCAAATTTAACAAATTATATTTGTTTTTATATTGAGACGTAGCTCCATCGGAAAAGTAATAAATTTTTTTTAATTTTTTGGCACCAAATTTTTTTTTTAAATGCTCAATTAATTTCTTGTTGAACAAGTGAACAGCTGTCGAATCGTGTTGCAAATTCTCCGAAAAAATTACAAAGTTTTCGTTTTGTAAATTGCCCTCTTTTTTATAATATGCAACGTGAACATGTAGCGTGACTTGGTCTTTACGCCAATGTTGGGCTTGAATTTCATTTTGTATTTTAAAAGAATAATTTTCTGAAAAATCCTCTGTGACTATGAACTCTCCTTCGCCTATTTTCTCTTTCAATTTTGATAAATGCTCTGCCTGAGATTTAGCTATGAAATCGTGCTTTAAAAGTGCCAATAAATCTGTTGCAAAATTTTCTAAAAAGACCTTCATAGATTCAGTGACGATCGAAAATTGACATCTACAAAAATATGTTTCATATGAATTAATTGTAAATTATTAAGAATGAAAATGTAAAGCATAAAATTATTACCTGTCAGTCGTGAGCCACTGATGAAATGAAATCTCCTTTATGCCCTGATTTATAAAAATTGATTTTATTTCTTGCAAAATTATTTTTGTGCCAGGGCATTTTTTGCATTTTAAAAGAAAACATTCAGAACAAGAATTTTCACAAACAATTTTTTTTAACATATCACAGTAAGAATAAGGATAATCTATTTGTTTCTTAAATAACTCCTGTTTTAGGGCTTGTATTTTTAATCTGATATTTTGGTGCGTTTTGCAAACGCAAACATTGTGGTTGCCTTTTGCTCCAACTAATACGCATTGAGGTGGTCTTAAACTTTGAAATTTCGAGAGAGAAATTTGCACTTCGGAAAATTCCTTCAAAAATCGGGAGTGTAACTCGTTAAGGTTGCCCATCAACAATCGTTTCTATAATAATTTTAAAAATGGATGAAAATCTGGATTAAATTAAAAGAAATTAAAAGATGGATAACTTGAGACCAAACTAAGAAATTTAAATTAATGAAACTATACTCTGTTTTTCCATGATAGGCACTTTCAATTATTATAAACTCAATATTACTCATTTATATTACAGGAAAAATGTTATCAATTATAAAATCTCATCTAAATAAATTTTAAGTTATAAAACTTTAAAGTTTAAAGCCAACAAAAATTGGAATATTTTGCATTTTTTCAGAATACAGTAAACAATTATCCTAATAAAAAATTTAAATTTAAAATTATCTAATGAAAAATTAAATATTAAAAAACTTACTGTTAAATGCTGTCGTTTTCCATCAATTACCACTGATTTGAAATCTTTTCTCCCAGGTAACACACGACTCACTTCGTCAGATAGGTAAAATTGATTTACTTTTTTCTTTATAGATAAGTCCATGGGGTGACCAGGTTTTGGATCAACGTGAGATGCATATCCCTTCTTTAAGCGCAATTGTTTTGCTCTAGCTGCTAAACGACGTGAAACGCTGAACAATTTTGCAGTTTTTCGAACGCTCAAGTCAACTGGAATTGTTGTTAAAAGAAAAATTTTTTCAGATTTTGATGTTTGTTTTGAAATGGCATCTTTCAAGTCATTGACCCACATTTCGTTCAGCTCGTTTTCTAAAGGTTTCTCACCCCTTAATTGAATTTCAATTTTTTCAGACACTTTTAGAAGTTTGTTACGTTCTTCATTGGAAATATCCAGTTTAAATTTTTTGCCAGATGATCTCGTAATCGTTTTCACCAAATCTATTAAATCATCACTTACAATTTTATTGCGAGGTTCTTCTGGAATGTAATTTTTGTCTTTTGAAATGTTGTCTTCATCTTCGTCACTCGATTCAATAATACGTACACTTTCAATTTTTTCAAATTCATTTCCCTGCACAGTGTCAGTTTGCTTATATATCACGGATTTACATGACGTGCAAATATACTTCCCGACAAGATTAGTAAATTTTTTATCAAATTTTTCAGTCACTAAATGAAGGTTTTTCATCACACGTCTATGATTTTTCTTTAACAAGGGGTTGCAGCATACATTTGGTGACGGCATTTTTATTTTTCATGAGAAATAGAAGCAGAGTGTGAAAAATATTTGTGATATAAGGTTATAATTTTCATAAACAATAAACTTTAAAATACTCGTGAACGAATAGGCATTTAAAATACTTACGTATACAAAATATTCTGTACAAATAGAAAAATTATTAAATATTATGCAGATATAATTTTTTATTAGTAAGGGTAATTACAAATAAATATGAATTTAAAAATTAAATTATACACATGCACTCAAAAAAACAGCAAGGTCCAAGAGCGCGCTCGTGTTCTAACGTGTTTCAGCGTATTCGTCCGGCGCGGCGTTCCACTTAGTTCTCGGACCGCGATCACAAATATATTAATAACTTTTGACCTAATGCAATATACTGACTTTTTTTTTTTTTAAAATACTCGTGATAAAATAGGGAATCATAATTGACAAGAAAAAATACGAAATTAGGCGCAGAAGGTTATTAAATTTTCATTTGTTTATAATAATTGTTGCTATTTTCAACAAATTATGAACAAAATGAAACAAATTTTTTTTATTTGAAAGCATGGTTATTGTACATTATTCATACCAAATTTCAGCAAAATCCATCAAATGGAACCGTAGAAAAGCTTTTTTTACTAATTGGCTGCTTAAAAATTGTTTAAACAATAACTCTTAAAAAAATTAAAATTTTGCAATATAACTTTAGGATCTTATTTTGATTCGAAAATACTATAAAATTATTGATATGACTTATAAAAATCTCGCCATCGAAAAATTAGTGGCCCACTTCAGAAATTTTGAGCCTTATTTATTACAAAGTCATTCCTTGCAAGGGCTGGGCCTAGAGGACCTAACGACATCTTTCTTTAGATAAGATATCCTATTTTGTTTCACAATAAATCCAATCATTGATCTTTTCCACTCCCTACTCTAAAAAAATATTCAGCCCCAAATTTGCACCCGTCTTAAAAATTAAGGAGAGATAGCAATATTAAAACTAAAGACTTTAATGAAAAAGTTAGTTCAGTTCAAGTCAGTTCAGTTTAATTCTCTCAGTTCTTCTGTTTCCAATTCTTTCAAATTACAAGGTCATTCTTTTGAATCATTCAATATTATAATTATTAGTCCAGAGATTAGTAACTTTTATTTTCAAAGTTCCAGTTCAAGATATCAATACTGTATATCAAGAGTTTAAGGTTCATTATTGCATGGAGATTTTTCCACAATCATCATAAATAAAATTGTAAAAAGTAAGTAATTTTATTACTTATCAATGTTCTTTCTTTTAATTCACTTGTCAAACTTCTAATTCCGAAGGACGTAATGCGATTAATTTGCGCATTTTAGTTCCTTCATTCCTTAAAAAATTTGCTCATTATTTTTTTATATACCTTCCAAAAAGATTTTAGTGCATTTACTCCATTATTATCTTTTCAATTCTTTTAAATTTACCTCCTTTTAAAATGGAGGTAACACATACTTGATTGGATTCCTATTGTCATCTATATACAATTATTTTAAGTATAAACTCGTAATTTTTTTTCTCTTACAATACGAAAAAACGCACTACTTTATTTAGATGAAAAGTTTGAAAACATTTAAGTCCTAACGTCTGGAAATCCCAGGTCTATGTCAAGAGCAATAAACGGTCATTCACCCCTCGATAATGGTTGCAGCTGGTAGATAAACAGATAAGGCAGTATTCGAAAACTTTGTAAGCAGTTGAAGGTCCTCACAGCAAGTTTATTGATGTAGGTCCAGAGTTTGAATTACTTTGTGCGGAAATACAAAGATTTCAAGTTTTGGTTAATAAAATGTTGATGACACAATTAATATACACTTTGCAGGCAGACAGTAGGTTTTGCACCTTTTTAATATATATGGTAAAGAATACTGATGAATAGAAGTTAATCACAATTGTTGCGAAAATTATTCTGTTATCAAGGATACTGATGGTGGAAATTGCGCTGTTAATAAATGATCTATTATTATTATAACATGCATTAATATAAACTAAAATTTTAGTGAGTTTGTCTAACGAAATCGACGTATCCTTAAATGCTCAAAGTCTTGTAGAGTTTCACTACAAGTTGTTGAGTTTACTGACTTGGGCCTCAACTGAAGGGATTCGGCTTGCATTGCCGGAAGAAGTTGGTGAAACGATACTGCGCAACTTAGCGAGAATTGTTCGTAGCGTCGACACTTACTCTTATCAAGTCTGTACAGTATAGTCAAAATTATTAAACTGTTATTTATATAAACTGTCATAAAATTTGTTTGCTCCCAGCTGACAATTATTAACTGCCATAGCATACAGCATCCAGCTAACATTAGTTAGCAGAAGCAGCTAATAAAATTGTCATCCATATAATAGTAATTAAAATCATTAAAATTAACTGATTTAAATGCAAGATAATTTTCAAATCAAAGAACATATAAGAATTGCCTTCCTTACATGAATACATTAAAGGATTGAATTCTAATCCCCAAAATATGTTATATTTAACTGAAGTTTATCCTGAATTTCATCAAGAGTATTAGTACAAATTTTTTTTTACCAACGTTTTTGAATTCCTTATATATATATATATATATTTCTTTCGTATCTTTGAAATCATTTTACTACTGTATAAAAATTTTAAAATTCAAATATTTTCGCGTACATAAAAATATGAATTTTTTGCTATCTTAAATATCCGCTTAACATTTCATACCAAGACAATAAATATTAATATTTTCACTTGAAAATAAAATTTGTTGACATATTCTAAATATATATATTCTACATCGTTAACAAATAATTTGTTTTTTAAGAGTTAATAATTCATTTTGGTAATTTTCACTCGAGTTTATCTAGATTATAAAGGAAAATGAATTTAACGAGATTTAATGTTTTATTTTTCTCTGGCTGGCGCCCGGCAATTCAATTAATTGCTTTTAGCTTACATAAAGATATAATGTGCCATTTACAGTATATTCTGGTTATTCATTAAAATTTTTTTCAACGACGTTCAAGAATACATTTATTTTCGTACAAAAATGAAATCCATATCTCGTCATCTGGTAAAAAAAAAAACAATTTTCAATAGTAAAATAAATCTCTGCTGAGCTTTGCGCAAATTTTTATGAATATATCTCATTTCAACAATTTAATTAAAGTAAAGTGATTATCGCGCTCTATATTTTTATCACGTAAGAGAGAGGGCATATTCTACTCTTGGTTACAATTAGTGAGATGAGCAAAGTATAAAAATGCCTTCATTTAATATCATAAATTTCCCTTTTAAAAAACAAAAAGCGGAAGTTTTAGAGTCAAGAAATAAAAATGCATAACAAAAGAAAAATATTTAGAAATTAATTTCCTTATTTTCAATAGACGACTCTCAATAACTTGAAATATCACTAATAAATTGGTTCACAAAAGACTATATAAACTTTGGGTGTGTGTGTTTTTTTTCAAATCTCAGAACTGAATGTTCCCCATTCCCTTACTCTAAAACTCAACTGCTTCCGGGAATGATTGTTCTTCGTCTAACTTTACACAACGACCAGCGGCTGTGTGCTTCTAGCTTATTTGAACTTCGGACAAGAACTAGGGCAGTCTTTGCACTCTCTTTCTCTTTCATAACAGAGGGTTTTTAAAACCACCTTTGCCAACTCTCCCCATGATTTCTAGAAACGACGAACGAAGGCCAACCCTCAGGTGTTCCTTTGCGCGACCATTCAACTTTTCTTGTGATTCGAACTTGGGGAAGTCGTAGAAAAAGCCAAAAGGACGTTAACCTAAAGTGAGTGTCGACAGCACGTGACTCCATGCCACGCCACGTTGCTTGAAAATATCCAAGAGAATTTATCGCAAGGTTAATAATAATTCCCCCTCGTTGATGTGGTATAGCTTAAGAAATCGAATTTTATGTTTGGTTTTTAATGAATCTTCCAATTTCAAATTCACAATAATTCAAGATTTTAATATCTACAAAAACCAGATGAAAAGAGTTTAATTTAATATATGTATATAAAAATCAATATAGAACGCGGCAGACGAATAAATACAGGCAGGGAAATCTTTATCCTATGGATAAAGAACATTCGAATATCCTTCTAAGGGGGAAATGTGTAGCGCAATATCGATTTCCGTTAAGCTTTTCTAGGTATGGTTCTTTAACTTCAATTTTCGTCAGTCTAGACACATTCAGATTAAATGATTTTTTTTTTAAATTAATGATTCTTATTTTAAATAATCAATCAAGGCAAATAATATATAAACAGAATTGTAATAGGTTCGTGTTATAATTTTAATTTTGAAAATTGAAAAAAATCCACAATATAACAAGAGCATAAATTAATTGATAATTTTTAAAAAGCTAAAAAAATGTTTACATCAGCAATCAGAAGTGAGTGTTTCATAAAAATAACATTAACTTAAAATGGGTGTGTCGTATATATCAACACAAGCCTAAAGGTGATGTGCCAGAAAAAATCACGCATACAATATGTATGAAAAAGTCACGACTCATAAAGCGTATGACACTGATAAAAATAAGCCATTAAAAGAAACGTGCATGAAGAATAATAGGTTTATATAAATTGAAAAGATGACATCTAAAAATAAGAGAAAATATTCACTGCAGTAAATAGGTTTTAGTTACAAGTATTTGTTGAGGCCTAATTATTTTTACGATTAATTCCAAAATTCTGATAAAGAATTATATTTTAATTTTATCATTCATAAATAAATTTTTTTGCAATATAACTTTTAAACTACACAGTGGAAAAAAAATCACGCGTAGTGCTTATAGCGGTATAGCAGAACGCTATTTTTTTGTATTTTTCTAGTGATTTTAAATTATGCAATGACAACTCTCGTACGGCCTCAGAAATATTGTGGATTGTAACAATTTTTAAGGAGAATAAAGATATCCAGTAGTATGGTGAAAATAAAAATATTTATGCGGAAAGTTTAACAATTGCTAAAGGACAAAAAGTAAAATCTAATTGTAATTGATTTATATTTATATATTCCTTCCTTTTTGCTAATATCATGAAATTTTTACATAACATCAATTTCAGTTTCAATTGTATTTGCCCACAGAACTTGATACTTGTCTCTGATGGGTGACTTTTGTTGGTTTCTTATTAATAGAAAAACTACTACTAAACATAAAAGAAAGACTAAATTATCCATAAGTCATTTTTAATATGTTAAGGGGTTACACCACTGTAGAATTTTCAAAAAATCGAAATTTTTTTTTGGCTTAAAATTTTTTTTTGAACCATCTAGAATAAGGGATAAAATGTTTTATATCAAGCGGAAAATTTTTTCCTTAAAATTTCGCATTCCTTCCCAAGCCGTGCCAGCTGCTCTAAACCGACTATCTGCGGTAAATTGTTACCTACTCGTCGGGTCCCTATTTTTGGTCGAAAAATCGACTTGTAATTTCAAAGGCTCGACAATTTAACAAAAATGAATATTTTTAAAATCGGCCACGTATTTTTGTAGCAATTCTAATGTAAATTAAGAAAAAAAAATTTATTTTGTTCCACATTAACTTTTACAACCTGTGTGCTGAGTGCAGTGGAGCCTCTCTAATAAAAACCATCTTCGAAGAACGGCCGTAACTCCGCCATTTTGTAACTTTTTTAAATAAAAATATGCCTAACAATATCCTTCAACTTAATTATTTTCCTATTTTTCCTTTCACGAAAAAAAATATCAAAAAGAACATTAAATTTCATCCTGCTACAGTGGTGTAACCCCTTAATCTGGATTGTTGCTTACTGTTTGCGGATAGTTTACATACAAATTGTGGAGTCATTTTGGATTCTATTACTTGTAAGTTAAATAAATCCAAATCATATATCTCAGAATTTCGCCTAAGAATATTTTTTAATTACAAATAAATATCAGATTTTCCAAATAATGATGTTACAGCACGAGCGAAAGGCGAGGTTGAATTTAATTTTATAATTAATAAAATCAATTCTAAAATTTTGGAGGAATGGTAAGCTGATTAAGTCAAGTTAGTATGGATTGACCATTTATTTTTATGTAAGAACGTTTGTTCCTATCGATCTTATGGGGGTCGTCTTTTAATTAATTTTACTATTAAATAATTGCCCTTTCACTTATAGTTGTTAAATTTAAATGAATTTACGTATATGAGAATTTCAATGAAGAATTTTATTGATATAAATTTTGTATAATTTATTAATATAAATGGATAAAATCAAAATGTTACATGAATGTTTAATGTTAAAAAGTGTTGTTACAATGAATTGTAAATTGTTAAATGTTGTACTTACAATTACCTCTGTTCAAAGGGTAGAAACAAATATAAATTGACAAGTTGGCACTTGTCCTTGACGCTGTGAGTTTTTACAACTCCTGAAAAGGAACGGTTGAGACTTCCTCACAATTTTTTAGTTCGTAAACTTCAAAATGCACACACGTCACGTTTGCAAAATCGTTAAATTGAGAATACACTAATACGACGATTAACAAATAAAATTTAATGAATGAGAAGCTTACAAATCTGGCGATGATGATTACTTGCTCGAAACCAAAAAACGAGTAAACATATACTGTTTGAAATGCAAGAGTTACAGTCTTAATAATTTTAAAGTAATCGAAGGGTCAAACTCACGATAGTAATTTCACGTTATGAAACGAACTATGAAATGATTCCGGAGCTAATAACAATGCATTTGCATGGGTTTTTTATACTAGAAAATCATCCTTAGTGGAAATAAATAAGTTCAAAGATCACCCCATCTCCAAGCTTAATTCTAACCCCCATAGCATCGAAACTTTCCTAAAAATTTATTTGAAATGTTTGTAATATTTAATTGCAATGTTTAGTGAAAATCATTACACAATTTTCACTAAACATTGCAATTAAATATTTCGAACATTTCAAATAAATCTTTAGGAAATCTTTAGGAAAGTTTCGGTGCTGTGGGGATAGACTTTTCATAGAATTGAGACAATTCTGAGAACTTAGATGGACACCTGTATCGCATAGCGCAAGTATCGCTATTACATCGACTACAAGCCTCTTTCAATAGTACAACGCTAGAAAACTGTGCTTGCGCCTCGCTAAACGCATACATAAGTCATAAGTCTACTCGTTGCTAGAGAGTATTGTGCGTAGTAGCGTCAAATGGCATAGGTGCACTGAGAGAAGAAAAGCACAGAATCCGTACTGTGACGAACGCCGGCCGTGTAAAATGGCTGTCAGTAACCGTTCTTTAGTTTTGTTCAGTTGGTGTCGTTCATAGTTCAGATACTAAGCTCTAGCAGCGCGGCAGCGGTGTGAACTAAGTTATACGGAATCTGTCTCATAGCGACCGACAGATACTATACTTCTGAACAGTTCCATATCTGTGTACAGTATCTATACTCAAGCCAAGCACAACATCCATTTCACATTTTAGTACGGCATCTATTACACAGTGACGCTGCTGTTGCGCTCAACTTGGTGTACAGATGCTGAACTTCTCCATTTGAGATTCCGTGCTTTTCTTCTCTCATTGTGAGTGATTTTTAGGAATTGCCCACCATCAGGCTTTTGATATTCAAGTCAAAAGTCAGCCTATGCTATTTGATACAAGTGAGAAATTAAACATTGCATAGAATTTTATACTTTATACAGCTGCAAAAACAATTCCTAAGAATTATCTAAAGAATTGCGTGGAAATTATATTAGGAAAGTTTTTATATTGTTCATTATTCACATACTTTTGAATAATAGAATTTTGTAAGCTTAAAATATTGAAAATATGAGGTTTGTTAATTTAATAAAAATAGGTAATTGAATTTTGAATAATATTGCAAAAAGAAATAATTAATTTTAAAGAATTAGGGCGAAAACTAGTATAGATAGTTTTCGCTCTTGTTCAACAACCACACGCGATTCCTCAGCATAGCCCTTCTGTAGCGGGAGGTAAATATAGATATAGACACATGTAATAATATATATGAGTCAATGCTTCAATATAATATTAGAAATAATTATAATTTTAGATTATCAATTTTGAAAATATTAAGAATAAAGATTTGTTTACTATTATTTTTACTACTTATTATATGTCTATATAAATAAAATATATTTTTAATATATTTTTAAAATTTTTGTTACTGAGATGTAATAATGATTTCAGATTATTACGAACTCATGTCGGATTCAATTTTTTGACAATACTTAATCAGAAATGTTGCGTAAATGTAAATTGAGAAAAAAAATTTCATTTTGTTCCAGATCAACTTTTGTAACCTGTGTGATGTGTGCAGTGGAGCTCCTTCAATAAAAACCATTTTCGAAAAACAACCGTAACTCCGCCATTTTGTAACTTTTTTTAAAAAAAAAAAAAATTTTACAAACATAAAAATATACCTAATAATATTCTTCAATTTAATTATCTTCCTATTTCTCCTTCGACGAAAAAAATAGCAAAAAAAAAACGTTTAATTTCAACCTCACAGTGGTGTAACCCCTTACAAGACTTTTAAATTAACAAATTATTTTCTTCACGGAGATGTTCAATTAGAATTATCATTATAACCATCTTGTTATAAAACTGTTCATAGAGTTAAATCTGATAATTAGTTCTAACTTTCGCACTATTATTCAAGAAATTGTTGAAATTACTTCAATTAAATATTGTTAATTCCGCATATTTATTTTAATAAACGGTCTGACTTAATTAATATTAAGAATTAAGTATCAGAAAGGTTTGTATAAGTCAATAACAGCAAACTAAATACGTAATACAATTATATTTCTTCAATTGTGTGTGTACAATTGGTAAAGTGTGTTGAAAGTTACGTTATGTTATTTGAAAATATACCGTGATTCGCGAGTTACAATACTAGATAATCGAGAATGAAATTTTATATGACTAAAGGATCGCGATAATAATTCTCAGTAGTCGACAAGTAGTTTTATTCTGATTTGTAAATTGTGAAGTTTTATGCAAAGAGAAGTTGAAAATTTTGGAAGGGAAGATCGACGTTTTGATTTTTTTGGCACAGAAGGGCACCAAGTTCCTTAATTGGTTATTTTTGAGGAAAAACCCAAAAAGGTGGAGAAACCTAAAATTCGGGTAACCTGGTTGGTTTTCCATAGGAACACCCACAAAAAAGGTGGCGTTGATACAACTTTATGAATTTTACAGTACATAGACAAATCTGAACGAAAATGTTTATGGGTATATGATTAGGGTTTGAGAGTAATTATCCTAATCCCCTGAACGTAGTCCCTTCTTTTACAATGGTCATATAATTTAGAAGTAATCTTCTGTGAATTGGAACTTAATAAATGATATTCTGTATACTTTGCTCACAATTTTATAATATTTATTTAATTTCTATTTCTATTTCTATTTCATTTATTAAAGGGACATGCCCTTTCGTACAAAAGTACTCCTAAATTCTAATAGTTACGTAAGTAACAATACAAAATATAAAATATTAACTAAATCTAGGTAGGCGCTATAATGGTTAAAGTTCAGTATAAGTTTATACACTAAAGAATAACATAAATGAAATTACATTATTATCAAAGGAGAAGATTAATTTTTGATAAATTGAATCTGCTTTACCATTATATCAATTAATTTCAAAAATAATTGTTATTGTTCAATAATACTGATTTTCTCTAAATCACAATGTCTACATTTAGTTCTGTATGTATTTCCTTAAATCACTTTCATAGATAGAAATAAAATAAGTTTCTCTAGGAACGGACACAACCTTGGGCACCAAGTGGGGAAATCACTACAGATTCTCCTTACACGCATCTATTTGGACTGTAAGAGTGGATGTGCGATTTCTAGGAGGGATTTTAATTATGGTTTGGGATTCCACGCCGGTAGACCATTGACACATACATTTTTCCGTCTAATCGACGGGTCTCTAGTTCCTCCCTCACTCTCTTAATCTCCTTCCTCTGCATAACCGTCCTGTCATTCGACATCCAAAGATCTTCCAACTCCCTTGAACGTGTTGAGTCTCTTTTGACACTTACAAATTTTTTTTGAATTACTTGTGCCTTCTCTTCCGTCTCACATACAATCTTAACAGGGCGAGGCTTACGAGAAACCTGCGCATTAGAACCAATTCTAAATGTGCGTATATTTTCAAGATCATCTGTTTGAATGAATTTTTTTAATTTAGTCGTAACCACAGATTTCAAAGAACAACTATTATTTGACGAAGTGTCAAATTCTGGAAGATTAAATAAAACAAGATTGTTCTTTCTTTCATTTCGATCAACAAGTTCATTTATACAGACATTAGTTACTGAATTAGAATCAATATTTGTAGAACCATTTGCCTCAGATTTATCAAGTCTCTCTTCGACAACATTAAGACGCTCTGTCAAATCAACAACTCTGCTTTCCATATTACTTAGCCTACACAGTGTGTCATCGAGTTTTTTGTTGATATCTGACATGTTTTCAGTCATATTGGCAAAATTATCAGAAACTGTTGTTGATAAAACCTTAATAGCTCTCAAAATACTATCCAAGTTAACAGAGGTTTGTGAAGATTGAGAATTATTTGAAGGAGACAATGACCTAGGTTTACAACATTTGGTGAACGACCCATCAGGCAAAGTAGACAGCTGTAATGCACAGCTGGGATGATAAGGAAGATTACACTTCCTACACAAAGTAGTTTAAGATAAATATAAAAATAATCCAAAAATTTATGTTAGTATTGTAAAGTGTACTGTTGTATTTAATTCTTAACCTAAGTACTTATTATAATTTCGACAAATTCAATTTATTATTACAAAAAAAAATATGAGTTGGGAAGCAACAAATATTGTTCGTCATTTTTATTTCTTTTTAAATCTATTTCTCCGCCTTCTATATATCTATGGGGCGTTAATTCAAGGACGCTGATGGTGTTCATACGTACATGAAGAACTTTTGTCGACAAACACCAGAAAGTAAAGAAAAACATAAAGTTTTGAGATCTTTCGAACGAAAAAGAATAGAAGGAAAATCGAGAGAAAGAAAACAGGAGAAAGTAAGAGCTCTCTGCCTTTACCAAAGACGTACGTTCGAGGAGGTGTTGGTTCTATTGTTTAATTTAAGTGCCAAAGTTTTAACCGGGTTAAACGGCGTATAAATTCGCCTTGGCATTTCAAGGAGGTGGGAGAAGTTCTGGTCTATAGTAGTAGATATAGTATAACGGAGGGATTTTAAAGCTAGTAAAGGGCGACTCCTGCAAGCCCACGATTAAAGCCAAGAAGGGGGAAGGAGAAGTGACACCTCAACGACTCAACTCTTGTGGTTATAGCCAAATGGCGTTGAGGCTTGTACCAAGATCATAGGCTGACTGAGAGCTTTAAAAAACTTTTTATTTTTTCCCTCTTTCTCTCTCTGTGTGTGAATTTTTTCTTTTTTTTACATTTTCATCTCACTCTACTCATTTTTCTTTTTCTTTCACGTTTTGTCGGCGAGGATCAAACAATGGTGAGGCAGAAGGGGTTTGAGAAGGATTCAAAGGTGATAGAATGCATCCGATGTGCGCTAACCTTGCGCGCGTTGTCGTTTGGAGAAAAATTGAGATAGAAGAGAAATTCGCGTAAAGACCGTGGTACTAAAAATCCTAGAGAGAAAGTAAGAGACAGTGTTGAAAAAGGATGAGAAAGAAAAAATAGTCGACGACGACAATTCGTGTCTTCTTGGCGTGAAACGTTTGCCTTTTAAACCTCGACCAGGCTATTTACGGAAGTGCCGCTACTTTACCTTCTACGATTTGTTTTACTCTCCAAAAGTCGTGCAGCAGCTCACATTAATGGTTCCCAAAGGTCTGGTAACTTTCTTTCTTTCGAATTTTTTTCGAAAAAAAAAATTCTCTTTAGTATGTAATAAATTTTTCTTTAAAATTGAAGTGTATCAAAAATAAAAAATACTCTTTTGTATTTTAAACAATTTTTTTTCACAGTTAAATCCGCTGCTATGATTTGTAAATTCTGTGTGAATCTTTACGACTTCAGTCACCCTTTTTTAAAGTACCACAGTTAAAAAAAAACATAAAACTTGTATTACAAGTGTTGCGAAACACATTCTTTAAATTTGCCAACAATAAAAAAAAAATTCCGCAAAATAGCTGCAAAAAAATATATAAAATAAATAATAATGCAATTAAAATATTTAAAAAAGTTATGAAATAGTTAAAGAAAACTTTAAATGAAATTTAAAAATTTACGAGACAATAGAAGAAGATAAAAATAAAATAAAGGGGAACAAAATTTTTTTGAATAAAATTGTTTTAAGGGATATAAAGGTTCACGGTATATTACACAACGAGGAAAGCTCCTCTAAAGTTGGTGAGCCGAAGGAAATCTGAATAAATGTTTACTTAATGGAAAATTAGTGTTTCAAGCGTCTTTAGTTACTGCTAAGGAGGCGGTTGAGACTGCACATTACGAGGAGGGAAGTGGGTAATTAATAACTCTATTATCGAATTAAAGAAGATGCCCCAGGAAAAATTGCCAAGAGTAAAAGGAAAAGAAAAACTAAGAGTGAGAGAGAGAGAGGGGAAAAAGTTTAAGATCTACTACCACCCATAAACGATGACATTAACGTTTCGCTCTTATATAGATTATTAAGAGAGAATTTTAGATTTAAAAAAAAAATTATTTTCTTATTTAATCTCTTAAATTTATAGCTCTGACAGTTTTAATTATAAACTTATTTCTAATATTTGTTTTCTTTTAATAATGGCATAAAATTTTTTTTAGAGCTTTGAATATGTTCAAATAAGAAATACAGGTGCAGGTTAAAAGTCCTTGTTTCCGAGAAAACTCTGACTTTTACAGCATCTCGTACTTCTTATCGTGCACATCGTGGTTCACTTTCATATGCAGACGGTGTTTCTCTAACATGGAAGTAGTTTATGATCGAACCATCGTTCTGCCCTCTGTTTTCAAGCGATAAGAACCCAAGGCAAGTCGATGCTTGAAAAGTTATGGCTCATCTCTTTGACGCTAATCGATTCTAGTTCAAAAATATATTTCAAACGGGGTAGCGGCGCCATAAGAGAAAAGTGAGTTCCATTTGGGCTTTAAATATTATAAAGATTGAAGATTAAAATTCGGTTCTAGAATTTTTATACTCATGGGCTTTTTTTGTTGAATCGATTTTTTTTAGATGAACAAAAAAACGTTAAACTAGCCAAAGTGTTTGATTAAAAACCAAAAAATTAGAACAAACGTTTAGTCTCAGTTCTTTCTTCTATTTACAATTCTTTCAAGTTCCAAATCCATTCTTTTGAATCATTCAATTTTATAATTTTTTCCTCCAGTGATTAAGTCAGTTTTATCTTTAAAGTTCCAGTTCAAGATATCATTATTATATACCAAAGGGTCCAAGGTTCATTATTAAACCTGTTTTTCCCACAATCATCATAAATAAAATTGTAAAAAGTAAGTAATTTTATTATTTATCAATGTTCTTTCTTTTCTTCAATTCACAAGTCAAACTTCTAGATCCAAAGAACGTAGTGCGATTAAGTTGTGCATTATGCTTTCGTCATTCATTAAAAAATTTTGCTCATTTTTTTTATATACCGTCCGAAAAGATTTTTGTGCATTTAGTGCATTATTATCTTTTCAATTCTTTTAAATTTATTTCTTTTTAAAACAAATAGAGCACCGAAACTTTTCTAAAGATTTATTTGAAATGTTCGGAATATTTAATTGCAATATTTAGTGAAAATTGTGTAAAGATTTAAATGTCCCACTTGAATAAATGTTTAGCGCGAAACTTTCCTGAACATTTAAATGAAATATTTTTATAATTATAATTACGCGAAAATTTCATTTAAATGTTCAGGAAAGTTTCACATTTTGGATTATTCATTCCGTATTCCACTATTCTAATTCCGTATTCCACTTTTCACATTCCGTATTTCGAATTCCACATTCCAGATCCCACTGTCAGAATTCCGTATTTCAGATTTAACATTCCGTATTCCACTTTTTAAATTCCGTATTACGGATTTCACATTCCGGATCCCACTTTCAAAAATTCTGTATTCCAGATTTGATATTCCGGATTTCACTTTCAAAATTCCATAATTCACATTCCGGATCCCACTGCTCCCACAGCACCGACACTTTTCTAAAGATTTATTTGAAATGTTCGGAATATTTAATTGCAATGTTTAGTGAAAATTTTGTAAAGATTTAAATGTCCCACTTGAACAAATGTTTAGCGCGAAACTTTCCTGAACATTTAAATTAATTTTTTTTATAATTATAATTATAGTTAGGCGAAAATTTCATTTAAATGTTCAGGAAAGTTTCACATTTTGGATTATTCATTCCGTATTCCACTATTCTAATTCCGGATTCCATTTTCACATTCCGTATTTCGAATTCCACGTTCCGGATCCCACTTTCAGAATTCCGTATTTCACATTCCACATTTTCTATTATACTTTTCAAATTCCATATTCCATTTTAAAAATTCCGGATTTTATATTCTGGATCTCACATTTCAAATTACACATTCCGAATTCAACTTTTCAAAATTCGTATTTGATTTATTTTATTTTATTTATTGAAATTAATCCAACAGTCCGAAGACAAATAATAGGATTATACAAATTATACATAATAGATAACAAGAATAATAGTGTGATATAAAATTGATGAATTGCGCGAAAATAATATGTAGTAAAACAAAAAAATATAACTAAAATTATTAAATTTAACAATAATAATTAACAAAATAAAGATTTTAAGAGTAATCAAATTTAAATTCCAGTATTGCGGATTCCACATTCTGGATTCCACTTTCAAAATTCCGTATTTACCATTCCATATTCCGGATCCAACATTGAAAATTGCGTATTTCAGATTCCACATTACGGATCCCCCTTTCATAATTCCCTATTCAGGATTCCGAATCCCACATCCTGCATTCCATTTTTCACATTTCGGATTAAACATTCCGAATTTTACTTTTTACATTCTGTATTCCGGATTCAACTTTCAAAATGCCGGATTCCATATCCCACATTCTGAAAGTGGAATGTGGGAAGTGGAATTCGGAATGTGTAATATAGGATCCGGAATACAGAATTTTAAAAGTGGAATCTGGAATGCGGAATATGAAAAGTGGTATTCGGAATGTGGAAATCGGAATATGGAATTCGAAATGTGAAAAGAGGGATCCGGAATGTGAAAAGTGGAATACGGAATGTGGGGTCCGGAATACGGAATTTTGAAAGTGAAATCCGGAATGTGAAAACCAGAATATGGAAGTCGTAATACGGAATATGGAAAGTGGGATCCGGAATGTGAAATGTGGGATCTGGAATGTGGAATCCAAAAAAATTACGTAATTAACTCCTGTTATTAACAATGCCAATCCTACAATAGTCTTTTATAATAATTCGGTTAACGTTCTTCTAAACGTCTAAAGACTTCATTTCCCGGACCTCTTCTTCGAACCTACATATGATGATCTGTACTTCTGCAATACGTAGATCACCTTATTGGTAGAATCGACCAAAATAAATTCCTTAATTCATATTGAAAGGAATACTCCTACCATAAAAATTAAATTGCAATGAAGATCAAATTCTTTCTGAAGACAAAGGTTGAGTTGATCGGAAGTTGAAAGGCAAGTTTATAAAATTTTCTTATCCCGATAGCAGTACATAAAGTTCCCTTTGTGGTCAACAAGGTAGAAAAATTTAGTGGCTAGCTTCTTTTCGAATTTCTAACAAAAATGAAACTTTTTAATGATTACGTTAGCATACACTTGGAATATAACTTAATTAATTCCAATTTCTTACTCATTGAATTCATTATTTAATTCGAATTAATTTCCTAAAAAACAATCGGTAAATAAATTAAATCTAAATAAAATTTTTAATAAATCAAAAAAAGCATTTCTTTCATAGAATGTGAAATGTTTTTTTTTGAAAATTGAACATTTTCGCCAGGGGAAAATCGGATTTATATCCCAGCGACGTTTCCTTCCTGTAGATGGAACATTTATCAACTGTAGTATTTCATCTTAATTTAGGAAGAATGGAAAGTTGAAAGCGACAAGCATTTTGGTTCACATTTCGCCCTAGGAGTTGTATGAATCCCACAGGAATATAAAAAGACAAGAAATGTCAGAGAAGAAGGATTGACAAATTACCCTGTGTTTGTCCACATGCACTGGTCTCAGGTGTGGGTCGAAGAGCAACTTGTCCGGCTCAATGTTGATGGGACTTTGCCGTCTACCTTTGCTGCACAATGACCATTGTGGATTTATGAGGCCCCAGAAGGAAGGTCCTAAAATAAAATAAATACATAAGATTAATACAAAAATAAATCGTCATTTATTTATTAGTTAAGAAAAAAAAATTATCTTCATTATCCTAAAAAAACTTTACTATTATTTATCTAATTTACTTTGAAAATTAAATCCCTCATGATTAAAGCTGTCCAGATTTTCTGGATATTTCTAATTTTATAATATGAAACTTTCTCGATTGAATTCACAACAGAGTTTTTGACGTGTGGTAGAGTGAGCATCGCCTCCTCCAACTAGTTCAATTCGTAAAAAGAATTTTCAACTCGTTCCACAGGGGACTTCCCTCTCTCTCTCTCCACTCCCATGCCATTCACAACGCTTACTTTTCCTCAGAGAAATTCAACTTTTTCCTCTCCCTTCGAAACGAAAAGTCAATACTGAAGTAACTTCTGTTAACGAGGCCACATTATTGTTCATTGGAAAATTCACATTGTCCGCGCATGCAGAGCACGTAATGTGAATTACAAAAGTTGAAATTTTTTCTCAAAAGTGTGTAAAGTAAATTTATAATATATATACTAGAGGGAGTGAGTCTATGTCAAATGAAGAAAGTACTTCACACCTGTAAAAAAAGACCATTCATGGTAGGTAAAAACAAATTCAGTCCTCATGCCAGTGAGAGAAAGAGTTGACAAAGTCCTTTAATGTTGGTATTTCTCTTTGCAACCAAGTCCTCGAGAGATGGAAAGTGCGTTAGGAGGGTCGGCAATAAATTAATTCTCATATAAATAACACGCATATATAAAACTAATACGGCGGGTTGAACCGAGCACGTTTCTTTCTGACCAGAGGCTCGATTTTGTAATTCCATTTCCACTTTTTTAATTTCCATTCAAACATCCATTACAATATCCACTTTTTCTTATTTCTAATCCCACTTCCACTTTATCTAATTTTTATTCCCACTATTAATTCCACTTTCATTTTTTCTTATTTCTAATCCCATTTCCACTTTTTCTACTTTTCATTCCCACTTCCATTTCCACTTCACTTTTTCTGATTTTCATTCCCACATCCATTTCCACTTTTTCTAATTATTATTCCCATTTCCACATCCACTTTCTCTCATTTACACTCTCACTTCCATTTCCACTTCTACTTTTATTAATTTTCATTCCCACTTCTACCTTTATTAATTTTCATTCCCACTTCTACTTTTCTCATATTAATTCCTACTTCCATTTCCACTTTTTCTTATTTCCACTTCTAATAGTTTTCATTCCCACTTCCATTTACACTTTTTCACATTTCCACTCTCACTTCCACTTTTTCTAATTTTCATTCATTTTAGTTTAAAGTCCAGATGGTCGATTATGTAATTCCATTTCCACATTCACTTCCAATTTTTCTCATTTCCACTCCCCTTTTTCCAATTTTCATTTCCACTTCCACTTTGTCTCATTTCCAATCTCACTTCCACTTTTTCTAATTTTCATTCCCACATCCATTTCCACTCCCACTATTTCTAATTTTAATTTCCACTTCAATTTCCATTTTCCACTTTAACTTTTTCTAGCTTTCATTTCTACTTTCACCTTTCTCATAATAACTCCAACTTCCATTCCACTTTTTCTAATTTTCATTTCCATTTCCACTTTTCTCATTTCCACTCTCACTTGCACAAATTAGAAATAATTTCCTTCTGCAGTTAAATTAATGTATTTTGTTTACTCTAAGTTTGTACCAAGTTTCTTTGTTTCATTATTGTAGAAAATATAATACATTAACTATTTTGACTGTTGAAAGTAACTATTAAAAATAATCATTATTTCAATAAATGGTTTTCATAAATGATTATTAAAAAATTTATTAACATCACGTTTTGAGGTTTGAATATTTGTTTTTAAGGTACAATTTTTTATTATTTAGTTAGTGGGTGTGGAAATGAGAAAAATTGGAAGTGAAAATGGTAGTGTGAATGATAATTAGAAAAAGTGAAAATGAAAGTGAGAGTGGAAATTTGAAAAAGTGTCAGTGGAAACGGAAATAGGAGTGGATATTAGAAAAATTTGATGTGGAAATTAGAAAAGGTGTCAGTGGAAACGGAAGTGGAAGTGGAAATTAGAAAAGTGGATGTGTAAATGGAATGAAAATTAGAAAAATTGGAAATGAGAGAGGAAATAGAAGTGAGAATGAAAATGGAAATGGAAATGGAAATGGAAATGGAAATTAGAAAAAGTGGGAGTGGAAATTAAAAAAAGTGGATGTGGGAATGGAAATGGAATTACATAATCGATCCCCTGATATTCCTTCATCACGATATCACGTCACCGTGACTTATTTAACAATAATTAAACAAATGAAAAATTATTTTTAAATAAATAAATCAATAAACAATTATTTATAAATAAACAAAAATATATTTATAGATAAATGATTGTTTATAAATAAACTTTCTTCATTAGAAAAGTGAACAAGTGCTCCAACAAAAAGAAAAACATCTGGAAATACATCTAAAAGTTAGACTTTTAAATTGTTTCCATTTATTAGAATTCCGAAGCGATTACTAGAAATATATTATTTTTTAGAATTATTTAAATGATTATTATAAAAAATTATAATTTAAATATTTATTGTAATTAAAAATTTTAAAGATTATTTGAATTATAATTGTTTTAAAGTTTATTGTAATTAAAAGTTTGAAAAATTATTTTAAAATTTGCAATTAACGAATTATTTAAATAAATAAGCAAATAATTGTGTAATATAATTCATTATTACCTCGTTCCTATTCAGTTTTTTTCTTTTAAAAACTGAATTAAATCAAGAAATAGAATAGGGAAGATTGTAAGTTATATTAGAGTAGAAAAAATTAAAATAAATAAAAACCAATTCCTTTTAAATTCCTGTTATAACAACAAAACGAATACAAACGAATATCACTTTAATTTAAAATTTTCTTTATATTAGATCAGAAAATAATTTTAATAATCCAGAATACTTTTTATTCCTCGATATGTTTATAAAGAAATTCCCTAAGTAAAAAAAAATAAATATATTCGACCCAAAATGAATAATATAATTTCACCAATTGGAAAAAAATTTACTTTTATACCTTAGGAAGAAATTGTCCCCAAGCAATATGGGAACTAATTTTCTGAACTTGATAATTTATTTAAATTCTCTCGTTTCAATGAGAGTGAAGTGTCGATAATTTTCTAAAAGAATTCCACATATGGTTTCCGATTAATTTTCCTCGAATATATGACAAATTGATTCATTTTTTAATGTAATTAATTCGCTTATGCATACATGAAGTCTAATTGCACAAAATATATAAATAATAATGCGGTGCTATATTTTCTCTCATTTAGTAAATTATTGCCAAATATTATTATTCAACAAAATAATTCCAAATTGTTTCTTCTTTTTCTAATTTACAATAATTGTATTTTGCGAACTTTAACCGCGCATTGATGAATATTATTTGTAATTTATGAGTCTTGAGAGTAGTAATTTATTGATGTTTGGTATTACGTCATTCGACGTTGACGGGACGTGAATTAATCCACAATGCGGGAACAATAAATCAACGTCCTTCAACATCATGAGCAAAACGATATAATTAATATTCTGCATTATTTGAATTCCGAGTCTGAAGCGAATGTCTGAGATATGGTATAGCTGGGAAATGCTGGATGTTGTTTCAATCCTTGGAATTCTGAGATGACGAAACAATGACGGGGAGAGAGAGAACGCGGTATAAGGCGAACTACGATTATTCCTGTTATTTCATGATGTGAAGGAATGCAATTTCCAAAATACTTCACTTGTCTCCAAACTGAACATTTAATCCTGTAAATGTCATGTTAAATTTTCTCATGAAACATTATCCCCTATCTTAATATGTAAAGTGACTGTTATTTTATATTATGAAAAATTCATTACATTTTATTTTTTTCAATTTATGGTAGAAATTAAATTACATATAATTGTTATCAGGTGGTTGATTATGTAATTCCATTTCCATTTCCACAACCAATTTTTCTAATATCCACTTCTACTTCCACTTTTTCTCATCTCAAATCCCACATCCATTTCCAATTTTTCTGATATCATTCCCATTTCCAATTTTTTTATTTCTATTCCCACTTCCATTTCAACTTTTTAGTTCAACTTTTCTTTTTTTAATTGACTATAACGATAAAAGATGTAGTATAACATTCGTGAAAAATCAAATGGAAACTAGTCTTTTTGACATTTAGATAACTCCTAATATTGATCAGGATCTCATTATTACAAATTTTCTCATTTCCACTTTCACTTTTTCTAATTTATATTCTCACTTCCATTTCCACTTTTTCTCATTTACACTTCCATTTCCACTTTTTCTAATTTAGATTCCCACTTCCAATTCCACTTTTTCTTATTTTAATTTCTACTTCCATTTCCACATCCACTTTTTCTAATCAATCTCCATTCCCACTTCCGTTTCCACTGACAATTTTTCTAATTTCCACTTTAATTTCCAATTCCAATTTTTCTCTTTTCCTCTCCCACTTCCACTTTCACATGCTCTCTCATTTCCACTACTAATTCTACTCATTCTACTACTAATTTTTATTCACATTTCAATTTCCACTTTTTCTAATTATCATTCCCACATCCGTTTCCACTTCCTCCTCTCATTTGCACTCTCACTTCCACTTTTTCTAACTTTCATTCCCACTTCCATTTCCACCTTTTCTCATTTGTACTCTCACTTTCACTTTTTCTAATTTTAATTCCTACATCCATTTCCACATTCACTTTTTTTACTTTCCACTCCCACTTCCGTTTCCATTAACACTTTTTCTAATTTCCACTTCCATTTCCACATCAAATTTTTCTCATTTCCACTCCCACTTCCATTTCAACTTCCTCTTATTTATTTTTCTGACTTTCATTTTTAAAACTACTTCCATTTCCACTTTCACTTTTTATAATTTTTCTTCCCACTTCTATTTCCACTTCCACTTGTTCTAATTTTGATTTTTTACTGCTACTCCCATTTTATCTCATTTTCACTCCCACTTTCATTTTCAATTATCGAATTTTTATTCTCACTACCATTTCCACATCCTTTTTTTTGTAATTCCTCACCCAATTCCACTTACATTTTTCTCAGTTCCACTCACACTTCTATTTCCACTTGCATTTTTTCTAATTATCACTCCCACTTTCATTTTCACTTTTTCTTATTTCCACTACCACCATTTCTCATTTCCACTCCCACTTCCGTTTCCACTGACATTTTTTCTAATTTCCACTTCAATTTCCAATTCTAATTTTTCTCATATGCACTCCCACTTCTATTTCCCTTTTCATAATTATAATTCCCATTTTCTCTTTAACTCCCATTTCCACATCCAATTTTTCTCGTTTCCACTAGCACTTCTATTTCCATTTTTCTAATTTTTATTCTCACTTCCATTTCACTTCCACTATTTCTAATTTTTATTTCCCAGTGGAAATGGGAGTGGGAATCATAACTGGAAAAAGTGGAAATGGAAATGTTAATAAAAATTAGAAAAGTGGAAGTGGGAATGATAATTAGAAAAAGTGGAAATGGAAGTTGATGTGGGAATGAAAATTAGAAAAGTGGAAGTGGGAATGATAATTAGGAAAAGTGGAAATGGAAGTTGGTGTGGGAATGAAAATTAGATAAAGTGGAAGTGGAAATGAAAATTAGAAAAAGTGGATGTGGAAGTTGAAATGGAAGTAGGAATCAAAATTAGAAAAAATGGAAGTGGAAATGGAAGCCGGAGTGGAAATGAGACAAAGTGGAAATGGAAATAGAATTACATAATTGACCCTCAGGATCATAATTTCTAACTTCTAGAGAAATCGTTTAAATACGTAGGATATTGTTGAAACAAATCTTAAAATGTTCCGATTGCGAGACATATTTATAAGAAGGGCATGAAAGGTTTTTGTCAAAGTCAAAAGGTAAATAAATAAAATTTGACATCGCCTGGATACACACTATTTTTCGTGAATGATCGCCGTCTGAGAAAATCTCCACCTCCTCCCTTCCTCTTCTACCAAGTAAAATTCAATATCGGCGACATGCGACCCACCTCTGTCGCTCGATTCGAAACGAATAACGTTCAGGCGCGCTGGCTTTCAAAGAAACGAAAGCGAGAAAATATTTGCGCAGAAAAAAAAACTTGACGACATCAGCAACTACGCGAAGCAAACGAAACGAATTTTTCTTCCCTGTTTGCAAACCTTTTCACAGTTTTCCATAAAGCGAGCATGAAATTTAATACATATATTTCTTTTTTTCTTCACGCAGATAAAAATCGGTCAAAATTTATATATTCTATATGTTTTCAAAACATTATGTAATTACGAATATATGTCAAATTTAACGAATTGTTATATATTTCTTTAAAGTCTCATTAAAGTTTTTGTGGAAGAATTTATTGAATTGAATCTCGTAATTATTAGTATATATATTTTCGAGAAAATTTTGTTATTCATAACTTACGTCATCGATGAGAAAAGTAGATGATTAAAATTTTATGGGGAAATTCCTTTTACCTCAGGAATTAGAATTATGTGGACAAAAATGAAATTCAAAAGGATTTACTCATTAAGCTAATATGATATGAAATTTTCCAATACTTTTAAACGTAAGTCTTCCCATCGGACCAACAGAAAATTATAAAAAATTAATTTACTTAAAGTTTTCAAAAAGAAAAAAAAATTATCCGTTTTACGATCATCCCTAAGAGAATCAGTATATTTAAGATAAATTATGAACGTCCTGGAAATGTCCATTAGGTTAAAAAAAAAACTGGAATTAATAATTAACTCATGAAATTAAGCTTCAACTGCTCGGTATCATTAAAGCTATCCAAAATCTAAACGTTTCTAAGTCTAGAGGATATAATATAAACTTAAAATCTAATGATACGTTGACAGTATTAAGTAAAACCGAAACTGGAGTTAATGATCTAACTCTGAACGTATTATTGTGGTTGAGGATAAATTAAAAGATAATGATGCAGGAACTGTCAAACCTCGATTTCCAAGCAAATATATTGAGGAAGTAATTTAATCGACCTGAAAGGAAGAGTAATCTGATGCTGTTTGAATTTCCTGAGCAAGAAAATCATAGTTCCGTCTCAAGTAACAAATTAAACCGTGATTTGTATTTTGAAAACGTTTATGTCTGTCTTGAAGATTCCAGCTTACTCGCATAAGAAAATGAACTTTTAGTTGACTATAACGATAAAAGATGTAGTTTAACATTCGTGAAAAATCAAATGGAAACAAGTCTTTTTGACATTTAGATGACTCCTAATATCGATCAGGATCTTATTAATACAATTTTTTTCATTTCAACTTCCACTATTTTTAATTTTTATTCCCACTTCCATTTCCACTTTTTCTCATTTACACTTCCACTTCCATTTCCACTTCCACTTTTACTCATTTCCACTCTCACTTCCAGTTCCACTTTTTCTAATTTTGATTCCCACTTCTAATTCCACTTTTCCTTATTTTAATTTCTACTTCCATTTCCACATCCACTTTTTCTAATCTCCACTCCCACTTCCGTTTCCACTGATAATTTTTCCAATTTCCACTTTTATTTCCAATTCCAATTTTTCTGTTTTCTTCTCCCGCTTCTATATCCATTTTTTCTAATTATCATTCCCTCTACCATTTTCACATCCTCTCTCTCATTTTAACTTCCACTTTACTAATTTTCATTCACATTTCCATTTCCACTTTTTCTAATTATCATTCCCACTTCCATTTCCACTTTTGATAATTATTATTTCCTCTTCCACTTTTTCTAATATTGATTCCTACTTCCACTTTTTCTAATTTTAATTCCTACTTCCATTTCCACATTCACTTTTTTTACTTTCCACTCCCACTTCCGTTTCCATTAACACTTTTTCTAATTTCATCAAATTTTTTTCATTTCCACTCCTACTTCCATTTCTACTTCCTCTTATTTATTTTTCCGACTTTCATTTTTACTACTACTTCCATTTCCACTTTCACTTTTTATAATTTTCCTTCCCACTTCTATTTCCACTTCCACTTGTTCTATTTTTGCTTTTTTACTGCTACTTCCACTCCCATTTTTTCTCATTTTCACTCTCACTTCCATTTTCATATAACGAATTTTTATTTCCACTACCATTTCCACATCCTTTTTTTGTTATTTCCTCTCCCAATTTTTCTAATTTTTATTTCCACTTCCATATCTACTTTTTCTTATTTCCATTTACACTTTTTCTAATTATCATTCCTACTTCCATTTCCACTTTTGCTAATTATTATTTCCACTTCCACTTTTTCTAATATTAATTCCCACTTCCACTTTTTCTAATTTTTATTCCCACCACCATTTCTACTCCCACTTTCTCTAAATTTT
Organism: Leptopilina boulardi; assembly: GCF_019393585.1. Classification (NCBI taxonomy): domain Eukaryota; kingdom Metazoa; phylum Arthropoda; class Insecta; order Hymenoptera; family Figitidae; genus Leptopilina; species Leptopilina boulardi. Next base: position 3,579,282 of record NW_026137909.1, read on the forward strand.
ATTCCCACTTCCACTTTCACTACTACTTTCTCTTATTTCCACTCCTACTTTTTCTAACTTATATTCCCACTTCCATTTCCACTCCCACTTGCATTCCATTCCTACTTCCACTTTTTCTAATTTCCACTTGCACTTTTTTAATTTTCATTCCGACTTCCTTTTTTTCCCATTTCCACTTCAATTTTTTTTAATTTCTACTCCCATTTACACTACCACTTATTCTCATTTCTAGTTCCATTTTTGCTCATTTCCACTCCCAATTTTTCTAATTTTTATTTCCACTTCCTCTTTTTCTAATTTCTCATTTAACTTCCAATTGTCAGTGGAAATGAAAGGGGTAATGAAAAATAGAGAAAGTGGAAATGGAAATTAGAAAAAGTAGAAGTGTAAATGGAATTTCATAATCGACTCCTAGGTTTACTTAATCAATAGTATAAAAGGTAGTCCACTACCTTTTACTAAACTTTAGTTTAGCGAAGAGCAATTTGCGCTTACCTATGTATTGTTGATAGCAAATTTTAAACATACTTTTTAAATATTTCTATCTTTTTAAATTATTTTTTGTCAAATAAACTTTCATCTTTAAACCAATAAATTGTTATTTTAGTCATAGGACAAATTACTTTATTTTGCTGCAATTACCTAATACTGCTTTCATAAATGTGAATAATATTTCGAGGTGGATTGATAAAAAAAATTTTTTAGGATGGCAGTAGATAGAGGATGGTAGGTGCAGGCATAAAGGATGAAGGGAAGAAGAGAGAGAGTGAGAGAGAGAGACTATGATCAAGCGTGAGAACTATGTGAGAATATGCGGTGCTATGGGTTGATTGGAGAATAGTGAAATGTATTCATGTATGCATATGAATTCCGTTGGATGGATAGACTGGATGCCTTGACGCCTAGAAACGGAGATGCTCCAGGCTAGAACCCACCCTGTTGAAAAACATCTTAATTGGACCTCATACCCAGCGTACCAACCCACCACATTTCCTCGGTCACCCTCCTTCACAATATAACTACACATCGGGTTTAGTTCGAAACTCATCGATAACCATATGGAATGCATGAAAAGTCGTTGCTAGATATGGTTGAAGAAAAATATTTTTTTGAAATTAATACAGTGTAGAATTGGAAAACGCAGAAATGGATGAAATCAAAGAGACTTATTCTATGTTTATAAAAACAGGAAATCGTCTTTTCGATTGAAAATTCAGCTTTCAATTCATTGAAGTCATGTAGTGATTTTCTAAGATTTTTCATCAAAATGAGTTTTCATTTCTTTTTCTGAAAACACAATTTTCTATCATGAAGAATTTTCAATATGTAAATATTTTAATGAATTTTAATTTACTTTTGAAATTCATTTCTTTTCGAAGAAACTATTTTCTCTCTTGGCCAATATTCATCAAAATGGAGTAACTAACTTTTAAAAGCAGTTTTAAAAAGTAGATATGGATTTTAATCTGAAAGGCATTTTTCTTAGGTAAAATAATTTTTTTTAATCTCATCAATTTTATACATATATATATATAGCAAAAAGGAACCAACACAATTATCCAAAGACATTTGATTTTCAGACACTAAATGCCACAATAAACTTCAACTAGTGCCAATTCTCTTAATGATTGCAATTTACAATTCAGCTTTCTGACCAAGCCAGTTTCCTCACTCTATTCTGTCAAACTCAATTATTCTACCTTGTGCTTCGAAAATCTCATTAACTCATCCATACTTTCAAAGGAGTCTAATTCTTTTTCTGAAATGAGATTTCTATAATTCCTCACAACGCAGAATGTGATTTACTTTTATCGACAAGATGGCGCTGAGTTGAAAATGAAAGAAAGAGCGAGACAATAAACTCCTTTTTTTTCATTAGAGAAAAAGAAATTTTCTTTTAAAATAAAAAAAATAAAAAATTTCAAAAATATATTCTCGAATGTAAATATTTTCTAACGTTATTAATTGAGACATGTGAAAGTATATATATATATCACGTTTAAAATTAGTCAGATAAGGAGCCCTTGTTGCTGTTGAAGAACGCGGTCATGATTACAAGAAAGTGGTGTTGGTGGCTAATCATAACGCCATTCGAGTAGAAGGAGAACCTCGTTAATAGAACGAAGCTGTCGGCTTCTACACTTAATCACTTTTGCTAATTGCAGAATGATTGCTTCATGCTTCAAGTTTCAATAATAGGGTTGTTACACCTCTTACCTCTCCTTCCCACCTGGCACTGTGAATTTCGCAGACTAGTTATTGGCGTTATACGATGGATTTGTAATGGCTCGTCTACTTCTAATGATCATGAAAGATTTGCTTTCTGTTAAAATTACTATTTTCGACAAAATTCGTCTTAAATGAAAAACAAATATTTTTCTTTGTTATGCCCTCTGATGTTAAGAAAACAAATAATGAAAAAGTACGAAAATTATTACAAAATTATACTCAATATTGTTATTCTAAAATCTATGATTTAATTAAAATTGTTAATTAAAATCTATTAATGTTTATAAAATCAATTACAATGTAATAGTTAATTTTATCAAAATATATCTGCCAGGGGGTCGATTACGTAACTTTCCCACTTCCCATCTTTCACATCCCACTTCCCATATTTCACACCCTACTTCCCACTTCCCACATCCCATTTCCCATATTTCACACCCCAGTTCCCCCATCCCACATCCCATATTTCACATCCCACATCCCATATTTCATATCCCACTTTCCATATTTCACATCCCACTTCTCACTTCCCATTTTTCATATCCCACTTCCCACATCCTACTTCTCATCTTTCACATACCACATCCCACTTCCCATATTTCACATACCACATCCCACATCCCACATCTCACTTCCCACATTTGTGGTATGTGAAAGATGCGTAGTGAGATGTGAGAAGTTGGATGTAAAATGTGGAAAGTGGCATGTGATTTATGGCAAGTGGGATATGGGAAGTGGGATGTGAAATATGGGAAGTGAGATGTGGGATGTGAAATGTGGGAAGTGAGATGTAGGAAGTGCGATGTGAGATGTTGGATGTGGGAAGTGGTATGTAAAATGTGGGCAGTGAGAAGTGGGATGTAAAATGTGGGAAGTGAGATGTAGGAAGTGAGATGTTGGATGTGGGAAGTGGTATGTAAAATCTGGGAAGTGAGAAGTGGAAAGTGGGATGTAAAATGTAGGAAGTGAGATGTGGGATGTAAAATGTGGGAAGTGAGATGTGGGATGTAAAATGTGGGAAGTGAGATGTGGGAAGTGGGATGTAAAATGTGGGAAGTGGGATGTAAAATGTGTGAAGTGAGATGTGGGATGTGGGAAGTAGGAAACTTACGTAATCGACCCCCAGGTGTTTGCATCAGCCACTATTTATTGTATTTTTTAATTAATAATTTAATTCCATTTCCATGGCCACTTCCATTTCTACTTCCTTTTTTTTTATTTCCACTCCTACTTACATTTCCGTTCCTACTTTTACTAATTTTCATTCCCACTTCCATTTCCACTTTTTTTAATTTCCACTTCAATTTCTACTTTTTCTTATTTCCACTCCAACTTACATTTCCACATTTTCTCATTCCCACTCCCACTTTCTATAATTTTCATTCCCACTTCCACTTTTTCTCATTTCTACTCCCATTTTTCCTAATTTTCATTTCCAATTCTACTTTTTCAAATTTTTATTCCCACTTCCATTTCAACATCCACTTCTTCTAATATCCACTCACACTTTTTCTAATTTTCATTTCCACTTCCACTTTTTCTAATTTTTACCTCACTTCCATTTCAACATCCACTTTTTCTTATATCCACTTCAACTTTTTCTAATTTTCATTTCCACTTCCATTTTCACTTTTTCTAATTTTTATTTCCACATCCATTTGAACTCTCACTTCCACTTTTTCTAATTTTCATTCCCACTTCCATTTCCACCTTTTCTCATTTGTACTCTCACTTCCACTTTTTCTCATTTCCACTCCCATTTCCACTTTTCCTCATTTTCACTCTTTCTAATTATTATTCCCACTTCCATTTTCACTTCCACTTTCTCTTATTCTCTCTCTTACTTTCACTTTTTCTCATTTCAACTCCCAATTCCATTTCCACTTTTTCTCATGTCTCATCTCACTTCGAATTGTCAGCGGAAATGAAAAATAGAAAAAGTGTAAATGGAAGTGGTACTGGAAATGAGAAAAGTGGAAGTGGGAATGAAAGTTAGAAAAAGTGGAAATGGAAGTTGGAATGAAAATTAGAATGAAAATTAGAAAAAGTAAAAATGGGAGTGGAAGTGAACATTGATGTGAGAATAATAATTAAAAAAAGTGGAAATGAAAGTTGGAGTGGAAATTAGAAAAAGTGGAAGTGGAAATAGAAGTGGGAATTAAAATTAAAAAAAAGTGGAAATGAGAAAATGTGGGAGTGGAAATGAAAATTAGAAAAACTGGAAATGGAAGTTGGAGTAGAAATGAGAAAACGTGGGAGTGAAAATTGAAGTGGGAGTGGAAATAAGAAAAAGTGGAAATTTAAAAAAGTGGATGTGGAAATGGAAGTGGGAATGAAAATTAGATAAAGTAAGAGTGGAAATTAGAAAAAGTGGATGTAGAAATGGAAGTCGGAATGAAAATGGAATTACATAATCTATTCAATTATTAAATCAATTATTATTTTGTAATCATTTGAAATAGTTCTTTATTAATAATTCAAGGACACTCTCCTTAGTATCAATAATCAAAAACGTTCTGACAATAAAAATAAATAGACACTAATTGTAACTTGATTACAATGTGTCTACGATATCACCCTTTATTATTTTGAAATTAAATTTAATTGTTTTCTCCTCGAGATGCAACAACTGTTATCCATTTAGAAACATTCCCTTACATTTAACAATTCGAATCTCTTCCAGTCCTGTTAATAGTCTCTTTGTCCTAAAATTAGTGGAGTTTAAAATTATCACCGCTAGTTACGATGTAGTTACAAATCCCTAATAATTGACACTGGCTTCTCTAACTTGAAATGCGTTTGGAGGGGTAAATTGCTGCAATAATCGATGGGTCTCCTAATGAAGGGTCTTGAGGATAGGACTGTGGCTTTGTCTAAGCTATACGTGCCTTTAATTATAATTGTCCTGATCCTTAACCCAGATTATAGGTGGCAACCAGTTCTGGAGGAGGCTGAAGAGTATATATGTAGTAAGCATGTTTAATTATTAATAATTGCTATTCTGACTTTCTTTATTATTAAATATATATATAATATTTTTCCTAGTTCTCAAGATTTTAATAAACCCTATATATGACATCGAACCATAAAGATTAAAGAATTATTGAGTATAGTTTGGCATGAAAATGCTAATAGACAGGAAGCCTAATTGTATCGGTATTGCTGTAATGAAACGTTGATGTAATATTAGTGACCTGTCACAATCGATAAACCAAGCTCTCACAAGTCCCTACTGACGTCCCTCTCCAATACACAGATATACATTTATCGCACAATAATTTTTAATTACGTTTGCGTGCTTGCCAAACCACAACCGTAACGCTTTTACCAATGGTTCTTCATGCTTTAAATCATGAAATTTTTAAAAATTTTCCACCAGTTGACCATAAGGGGAGAATCAGGATTAAATTAAATTTTTTTAGTTATCAAAGTTTTACAACAGATTCATTAATTAACAAGAGTAATAAATTGTTTTACAATCTCAGTAAAGGTTAATGTAACGGACGCAAGTAATTCGTAAATCCCTTATGATTCCATTTCCACTTCTAATTTTTCTCATTTCTTGTAATTTTCATTCCCACTTCTAATTTCTACTCCAACTTCAATTTCTACTCCTACTTTTATTTCCACTGCCACTCTTTCTAATTTTCATTTCCACTTTTTCTAATTTTCGCTCCAACTTTAATTTCCACTTCCACTTTTTGTAATTTCCACTCCTATTTCAATTTCTATTTCCACTTTTTCTATTTATAATTCCCACTTCTATTTTCACTTTCACTTTATCTCATTTCCACTTCCATTTTCACTTCTACTTTTTATAATTTTCATTCCCATTTCTACTTTTTTTTATTTCCACTCCCATTTCCACTTCTACTTTTCTAATTTTCAATCCCACTTCCATTTTCACTTTCACTTTTTCTAATTTCTACTCCAACATCAATTTCCCCTCCTACTTCCATTTTTACTACCACTCATTCTAATTTTTATTACAACTTTTTCTAATTTTCACTCAAACTTCAATTTCCACTTTCACTGTTTCTCATTTCCACTACCATTTCAACTTCCAATTTTTATCATTTCCACTTCAACTTTTTGTAATTTTCATTCCCACTTTCACTTCCACTTTCTCTTATATCCACTTCCACTTTTTCTCATTTTTATTTCCACTTTAATTTCCACTTCAACTTTTTTAATTTTCACTACCACTTCCAATTTTTGTAATTTCCCATTAAACTTTTTCTAATTTTCATTCCCACTTTCACTTCCACTTTCTCTTATATCCACTTCCAACTCCACTTCCACTTTTTCTCATTTTTATTTCCACTTTAATTTCCACTTCCACTTTTTCTCATTTTCATTATCACTTCCATTGCTATTTATTCTCATTTTCTTTTCTACCTTCTCTTCCACTTTTCCTCATTTCCAATCCCACTTCCATTTCCACTTCTCTAAATTTAATTCCTACTTCCATTTCCACTTTTTCTCATTTCAACTCCCAATTCCATTTTTTTAATTTTCAATCCCACCTCCACTTTTCCTCATTTCTCATCTCACTTTCTATTGTAAGTGGAAATGATAAAGTAAATGAAAATTAGATAAAATGGAAGTGAAAATTGAAGTTGGAGTAGAATTTAGAAAAAGTGGAAATGGAAGTGAAAGTGGGAATGAAAATTGGAAGAAAGTGGAAGTGGAAATGAGAAGAAGTGAAACTGGAAATGGAAGTGGGGTTGAAATGAGATAAAGTGGAAGTAAAAATGGAAGTGGGAAGAATAATTAGAAATGTCGAAATTGGAAAAAGTGGTAGAGGAAATTGAAGTTGGAATAAAAATTAGAAAAAGTGGAAGTGAAAATGGAAGTGGGAATAATTATTAGATAAAGTGGAAATGAGAAAAAGTGGATAAAGGAAATGAAAATTAGATAAAATGGAAGTGAAAATTGAAGTTGGAGTAGAATTTAGAAAAAGTGGAAATGGAAGTGAAAGTGGGAATGAAAATTGGAAGAAAGTGGAAGTGAAAATGAGAAGAAGTGAAAGTGGAAATGGAAGTGGGGTTGAAATGAGATAAAGTGGAAGTAAAAATGGAAGTGGGAAGAATAATTAGAAATGTCGAAATTGGAAAAAGTGGTAGAGGAAATTGAAGTTGGAATAAAAATTAGAAAAAGTGGAAGTGAAAATGGAAGTGGGAATAATTATTAGATAAAGTGGAAATGAGAAAAAGTGGATAAAGGAAATGAAAATTAGATAAAATGGAAGTGAAAATTGAAGTTGGAGTAGAATTTAGAAAAAGTGGAAATGGAAGTGAAAGTGGGAATGAAAATTGGAAGAAAGTGGAAGTGAAAATGAGAAGAAGTGAAAGTGGAAATGGAAGTGGGGTTGAAATGAGATAAAGTGGAAGTAAAAATGGAAGTAGGAAGAATAATTAGAAATGTCGATATTGGAAAAAGTGGTAGAAGAAATTGAAGTTGGAATAAAAATTATAAAAAGTGGAAGTGAAAATGGAAGTGGGAATAATTATTAGATAAAGTGGAAATGAGAAAAAGTGGATAACAGGAATGAAAATTAGATAAAATGAAAGTGAAAATTGAAGTTGGAGTAGAATTTAGAGAAAGTGGAAATGGAAGTGGAAATAAAAATTAGAAAAATAAAAGTAGAAATGGGAGTGTAAATGAGAAAAAGTGGAATTAGTAATGTGAAAAAGTGGAAATGGAAATGGAATTACATAACGGATCACCAGTGGTTTAAAACCACCAAATTTTTGAACCACCACATTTTCTACGGTCTATTTAACTTTTGTTACTGTTTATAAATTTCATACCAAAAACTAATAATATCATATTCCCATTATATATTATCCTGAATGTATTTTGATAACTATTTATCTAAATTTCACAGATGAAGAGAATTCACAAAAACAATAAAATTGAAATTTATATTTATAGTATATTTTGAGGGCAACATTCAACTGATTGTAATAGGTGAAAGAGGTAGATCTGTATAGTTAAATGAAAGCTATCCCAGAGTTGTCTGTATATATATATAAACCCGATATCGAGGCGATGCGCGAGTGACAATTACATCGAATCGAAAGCCGATTAATTTTACGTAGATCTACGCCTCCGTGCAAATTATAAACAACAGGAACAATTCGACAGTTAAAATAGACTCGAATTGCCAATTAAATCCGGCTGACAGTAAATTCGGATACTGACGCTGTGTTACAATCTAGAAATCGCCTTGTCATCGCGATAACGGTGTCTCGTTTTGCGGATTTAAGCTGGCGACCTACTACTACCACTGTTGCTACACTCCCACCTCTCTATTGTAAATTCGTTAATTAGTTCAGTTAATTGTATGGAGCTAGGCCGGTAATGCACTCGCCTTTGGAATAATAATGTATAGCAAAGTGGATACAGATCGATCGTAAAATTGGAAATACATCACACACACACACACAGAGGACCCCATTTTAATTACTTTCATCAAATTTCATAAAAATTATAATCAACATCACGTTATATGTGTAATGAATATGATTCATTTTTTTTTTAATTTATAAAGTAGATGCATTTTCACAAAATTTAAATTTTAACTAATCTGGACAAAAAAAAAAGGAGGAAATAGCCTCTTGAGAAGCTGAGAATATCTTCTGAGAAACGAAAGTAGCTAGCTAGTTATTCCATGGGACTTGAGTTGGAAAAATCTTCTCAAGAACGAAGTCATTTGTACCGCAGAGAGAGAGAGAGAGAGAGACTTAACTTGGCATACTCGTATTCAGCGCGAAAGTGATAAAGGTGGAAAGTGGCCAGCATTTGCATGTTTATTCCACTTCTTTAATTCGTAGGGTCTTTGCACTCTACTGTGGACGAACTCAGTGTCAATTTTCACAAGCAAATGTTATTTTCTACCATTTAGCAATTAATATAAATTAAATAATTTCAAATGAATTCTATTTAATTTGAAAATAAAATAAGGAATTAGACATTTTTGCAAGGATTAAAATTTGTTAACTACAACAATTATATAAGTAGTTTTAACAAATTTAGAAACCATACCCTCATAACAAAAGGATATCCATAGGATATCCATAGGATATCCATAGGATATCCATAGGATATCCATAGGATATCCATAGGATAACCATATCAATGGTCGATATCCTAGAATGGTCCCCAGGATATCTTGGGATATTCATAGGATATCGATAGGATATCCAAACCGCCGGTCTGTGGGACATCAACAGGACATCCATAGGATATCCACAGGATATCCCTAAGACATTCACAAAATATCTATTGGATATTATATCGTACTCGTAGTCTCATAATGACTTTAAAAACAGTATCCTGAGAATATATTCTTGACATCCAGAAGATATACTGAGAATATCCTGAAAATATCTGTGGGATATCCTGACGATATCTATGGGATATCCTGATGATATCTGTGGGATATCCTGACGATATTTATGGGATTTCTGGAGGACATTTATGAAAGTCTATAGTGATATCCAAAAGATATCCTGTGGATATCCTCAGATAGCCATGGGATATCCAAAGGACATCCAAACCGCCGTTTTTTTGGATATCCTTAAGAGATCCTTTTGATATCCATAGGACATCCCTACGATATCTGCGGGATATTATCAATATATCCGAAGATATCTTGTGTTATTAGGGATAAATTTTAATATATTGGAAACTGGTTAGTTAAATAAATAATAATTATTATTTAGTCAGGGTGCGGTGATTCTTCAAATATATATGTACAGAAGAAACAAAAATTTTTTTTAATTTTACTTTTTCAAGTTGGTTGAAAAAAATAAAATTTTAATCCAAGGATACGGTGTCAGTAACGTCAGAGGGAATATTCAAATTCGTTAGATTCTTAAACCAACTATTTTTAGAAAAAGTAGATTTGAAATTCTGTTTACTTAACAAATTCGCAAACTTTATTCTATGCATTTTTTAGTTTCTCAGATATATATGCAAGTTAAAAAAAAAGTTATCAATAATATAAAATTTAATGAATGTACATATAGTAAATGTTCTTTTTAAAAATTAACAATTTTTTTCAAGTTACAAAATAATTCCCTTAATTATATTCAGGTGTTTTATTCACTTAACTTTAATTTCTACCTACAAAAAAACGAATGGGGAAATATTTCGCCTATAGACACGTGCTGCTATTGTTATCCCTTTAATCCCATGTTGAATGAGAAGGTACCTGCAGACACCAGACGCCACGTGCCTGTTATTGTGCTTGGAAACCCTTCAGCTGTCTCGCCTTTCTAATAGATCTCTTTGAATGGTTTGCGTTTAAGGGTGTTTGTGAAAGTGTCACCTTCCTTTATATTAGAAAATTTTCCATGCCATCAATTACTACTAGTTGTTTGTTTGTTATTATTGTCCATTATTTTGACGATTTTCGACAAAATTTTAAGATAAACTCTGTGCAATATATTATGCATTGATTTTGTGATGATAAATTTGTCATTTACAACTTCAAAACTTCAATGTGAATAATTATAGTTATATCTATTATTAATAAAATTAGATTTTTATTTATCAATATGATATTTAATATGTGAGATAATTGAAAAGTGTTCCGCATCACTTCACGTGTTGCGATAAGAGTAAATTTGTAAACAATGAATAAAATGCGTAAAGATTCAAAAATATTAAAAGGAATATTATATGATATGAAAATTCATATTTTTTAGTGTTTAGATCCAGTCCCATATTCCGGATCCCAAATTCCGGATTCCACTTTCAAAATTCCGTATTCTGGATTCCACATTCCGGATCCCACTTTCAAAATTCCCTATTCGGGATTCCACATTCCGTATTCCACTTTTCACATTCCGTATTTCCGATTCCACATTCAGGATCCCACTTTTAAAATTCCGTATTTCAAATTCCACATTCCGGATTCTAATTTCAAAATTCCGGATTCCACTTTTCACATTTCGGATTTCAAATTCCAGATTTCACATTCCGTATTCTAAATCCCACATTCCAGATTCCACTTTTCGCATTCCGGATTCTACATTCTAAATCATTCTGAATTCCCATATTCTGAAAACGGAATCCGGAATATGGAATATGGAATCCGCAATGAGGGATTCAGAATGTGTAAAGTAGAATCCGGAATGCAGTATACGGAATGTAAAAAGTGAGATCCGTAACAGTCAATTCGGAATATGTAAATTAGAATATGTGGAATTCAAAATACGGAATATGAAATGTGTGATCAAAAAATTTGTAATCCGTTATATGAAAAATGAAATACGAAATGTGGAATTCGGAAAAATTTACGTAATTGACCCCCTAATGGTCAATTACGTAACTTTTTCCGGATCCCACTATTAAAATTCTTTATTTCAGATTCTTTATTCCACATTTAAATTTCCGTATTCCACATTCCAGATTCCACTTTCAAAATTCCGTATTTCAGATTCCTCATTCTAAATCCCATTTTCAAAATTCCCTATTCGGGATTCCATATTCCACTTTTCACATTCCGTATTTCGAATTCCACATTCCGGATCCCACTTTCAAAATTCTAGATTCCACAGTCCAGAATTTCACTTTTCACATTCCGTATTCCGGATTTCCCATTTCGGATTCCACTTCCAAAATTCCGAATTCCATATCCAACATTTTGAATGTGAAATCCGGAATGTGAACAATGGGATCCGGAATGTGGAATCCAGAATTTGGAACCCCGAATACGGAATTTGAAATGTGGGAGCCGGGAAGTGGATCCCGGATTATGGAATGGGAAAAGTGGAATCCGTAATGTGGAATATAGGATTCGGTATGTGGAATCCGGAATGTAAAAAATGGAATTCGGAATGTAGGATCCAGAAAAAGTTACGTAACTGACTCCCAGTATAAATGACAAATTATACTTCGGAATTCGGAATAGTGAAAGTTTATAGAAAAGAAAGAAAGAAATATAACAGTTTTAAAAAATATTGCACTTAGTTTTTTTTGTAGAAAATTAAAAATAAAAAAAACCGTTGCTAAATTGAAGTATGAACATTTAAATTTCCGTATTCCGCATTCCAGATTCCACTTTCAAAATTCCGTATTTCAGATCCCACATTTCGAATCCCATTTTCAAAATTCCCTATTCGGGATTCCGTATTCCACTTTTCACATTCCGTATGTCGAATTCCTCATTCCAGATCCCACTTTCAGAATTCCGCATTTCAGATTCAACATTCCGAAATCCACTTTCAAAATTCCGTATTTAAGATTTCTCATTCCGGATCCCGCTTTCAAAATTTCCTATTTGGAATTCCGGATTCCACTTTTCACATTCCATATTTCGAATTCCACATTCCGGATAAGAGTTTGAAAATTCCGCATTTCAGATTCCACATTCAAGATTCTACATTTTACATTCCGTTTTCCGGATTCCACTTTTCACATTCCGGATTCGACATTCGGAATCCCATATTCCGCATTACACTTTCCATATTGCGGATTCCACATTATATATTCCGTATTTTACATTTTGGATTCCACTTTCAAAATGCCGGATTCTACATCCCACATTCTGAAAGTGGAATCCAGACTGTTGAAAATGGAATCCGCAATGTGGGATCCAGATTTTAGAAAGTGAAATACGGAATCTGGAATATAGGATCCAGAATACAGAATTTCAAAAGTCGAATCCGGAATGTGGAATACGGAATGTGAAAGGTGGGATCCGGAATGTGGAAATTGAAATATGGAATGCGAAATGTGGAATCCGGAATACGAAATGTGACAACAAGTAGAATCCGCAACTTGAAATGTGAAAAGTGGAATCCGGAATACGGAATGTTGAATCCGAAATTTTGAAATTAGAATCTAGAATGTGGAATCTGAAATACGGAATTTTAAAAGTGGGATTCGGAATGTGGAATTCAAAATTCGGAATGTGGAAACCGGAATATGGAATTCGAAATGTGGGATCAGGAATCCTGAATTTTGTAATTATGATCCGGAATGTGAATCCGGAAAAAGTGACGTAATTGACCCCCAGATAAGTTGAAACGATGGGTTTTTTTTTAAAAAAATAGAGATTTAATGAAAGTAGGAGTAAAAATCTTGAAAAAAGGGAAATTATTCCATATTTTACACTATTTTACATTACAGTAAAAATCTCATAAAGTCCGTAATTTTAACATACACTAATAAAATAAATCAGCCAGCGAAACGTAATTATAAATCTAAAAAATTTTGAAATGTTACCTATTACTTTAGTTCAACTTAAAAAAAAAAATGAAATATTCCCAATATAGATTTGAATTATATTGATATATAAAAATTTAATTATTTTATGAAACAAATTCTGTCATAGTTTATATACGAAAAGACGATCAGGTTTATATATTTATCTCAAGCAGAGATTTGAAAATATGTATGATACGACTCTGCGCCTGGCAGCTGGCTCACATGGCTCGACATAACCAGCGATAAAACTCTAGAACCCCCAACGCTGCTGTCTGACTTTATCGAGGCGGGGTTCTTGTTTTTAATAAAAATTGCGGACTAAACTCAAGATTAAAAAATTCGCTCATATTACAGGGCGCGATAACCTCGTAACTTTGGATTATAAAAAATTAGATATCCTCCATGTTGTTGTAGGAGATGCTTGCAACTTCATAATAGTGTTTACTTGCTACTCCCAACCCTTGCTCTCCCTTCTCTATCTCCCTCTATCTCTTCTAAGTGATGCAGATCAACTTACCTGAAATTCCATCATACGTCCACCATTCCTCCCAACTTGCTTTTGAAACTATAACAGAAAAATTAACAGTCTATTAATATTATTTTCCTTCAAAATTTTATAATACATTATCGACTGTATCGTGTGTTTCTTATATCAGAAAATTAAATTGCTAAGCTCAATTAATTATATTAACTAAATAATCTTTAAATATATTGTTTATTTATAATAAAGGTTTCTAATAAAAGTTAATGACTTAAAAAGGTTTTTCGGATGAATACTGTGCTATATATACAAACTCAATACAAATGTAAACTTCTATAATATAATCTTTTATGTATTAATAATAATTCATGACAAACTTAAAAAAATGTTGTAAATAAATTTAATTTATTAATTTTTTTTATGTAACCTAAGAATAAGTAGTATTAATCATTAAGGGGTTAACTTTTTTAAGCTTTAAATTGCAAAGGTTAAAGATTTTTTTCTCAAAAGTTTCAAAATATTAAATATATAATATATATATATATATATATAAAATCAAAAATAAAAATTAATAAATAAATAGATTCTTCTTAATTGTTAATAAATATTATTAATGTTAATAATTAATTTTATATTTGAATAAAAATTAAAGAATATTGAAAATTATAATGAAACATTGTTTAAAATTATTAATATTATTAAAATTGATAATAAAATTTATAAGTTTCATTAAATAATTAATAAATAATTATAAATAATAAATAATAATTAAATAATATTATAATTAAACAATGTATACTTATAAATAATTAATATTATTAATTAATTTTAACACTTATTAAAATGTTAGGTTATATTATTACATTTAATAATAAAAGTTAACAGTTATCATAAAAATTGTAATTTTCTTAAAAATTAAGCTGTCGACGAAATTCAAAAACATTTATATATAACATTTTAATTAATAATTATTTATAATAAATATTTTATTAAAAAATTAAAAATTTACAATAAATAATAATAATCCTTAATTCAAATTAAAAGTTATAAGATTCAAATAATCAAATTTTTATAAAAAATATACAAAGCAAAATACAAATTAATCAAATTAAATAAATTTTTTCTAATTCTATAATACGAATGTTTCACAGGAACATTTCCATAAACATTTTTTTTAAACTTCAGAATAAATCTATGACAAATTTTCAAAATTTCAATTCAGTCCCTCATAACAAAAGGATATCATTCATATCAATGGTCGATATCCTAGAATGGTCCCCAGGATATCTTGGGATATCCATAGGATATCCAAACCGCCGGTCTGTGGGACATCAACAGGACATCCATAGGATATCCACAGGATATCCCTAAGACATTCACAAAATATCTATTGGATATTATATCGTACTCGTAGTCTCATAATGACTTTAAAAACAGTATCCTGAGAATATCTTCTTGACATCCAGAAGATATACTGAGAATATCCTGAAAATATCTGTGGGATATCCTGATGATATCTGTGGGATATCCTGACGATATCTATGGAATATCTGGAGGACATTTATGAAAGTCTATAGAGATATCCAGAAGATATCCTGTGGATATCCTCACATATCCATGGGATATCCAAAGGATATCCAAAGGATATCCAAACCGCCGATTTTTTGGGTATCCTTAAGAGATCCTTTTGATATCCATAGGACATCCCTAGAATATTTGCGGGATATTATCAATATATCCCAAGATATCTTGTGTTATTAGGGGTAGAACAAATTTTAAAAAATAATAAATAATAAAATAATTAATAATTTTTGAAGTAATCGAATTTGGAAGAGATATATTTAACTATTTCAGAAATAATTAAAATTTCGAGAGATATACAAAAAGAAATTTGGCAAATTTGATTTGATGAAGATTTTTAACACAGTTCAGAAGATAATTGAATTAAAAATAATTTTTAATTGAAAAATGTGTCTATTAATGGAATTTTTGAAGTTTTCCTCTAGGTCTATCTACTTTATACTTGAAAGTTTTCACACAACACTCACGCCTAAGGATATGTCCTATTAACCTATTGGTCTGCTTTTATATCCTAGAATACAAGCTAAATCTTGTTTTTTTTCTCTTTATTTTTTATCAATTATTATTTATCTTCATATTTATTTTTATATTTCAAAATATTATAAGCAGAATAAAAACTATTTGCTTCATATTTTGAGTTTACGTGTATTTTGATTTACAAAAAAAAAAAAATATCTGCTGTGTTATTCTGTATTTTCATTTAATTTTCACTTTCATTACACTTGAATTTCACTTTCCATTAGGTGAAAGTGAAATATACAAAAAGAAAACAAAAATTTTTGAAAATATTTTCAAAATTTTGAATATTACTTAAATTTGAAATCCTACATTTTTTAAATATAGTTAAACTTCTAATCAGTGACCTTCAAAAAAAAATTCACAAATATGTTTTATAAAAATTCAAAAATTTTGTAAAAAAAAAGTATTCACCATTTTAAATGATGTAAATCTGACATGAAATTTTTAATCAGCGTCAAAGAAAAATTACCCCTACATACCAAGGTTCATAAAAATCCTGTAATACAGATATAAATTTAGTAATATGTACTTTCTTTTTAGTATCTAATTTGCGTTTCCTGTAAAATTTAGTTTTTTTTTTTATCTTTTGGTACATGTTCTCTTTCTTTTTTGGAATCACTCAACCTAGTGTTTGTATAGGTATTAATATAATCTTTTTTTTTAACCTTGTATTCTATTTTTAAAGGTTTTTTTGAAAGTTCTAATAAAACCAAATTTATATATCATATATAACAATTGACACAATTTTTAATAAAGTAAATATATATATTATATTTACTGACGTAAAAGGGATAGAAGTGTAACAAAAATAAATAAATAATTCTTTAGAAAAAGTGAAATATGATTGTTTTCTGAAGTAAAAATTTTTTTTTTACTCCCTCTTTTTATGTTTTTTATTTTCAGAACAACCATAATATTGTTACTTTATACGATAAAGTAGCAGAATTTGCTAATATCCATTATTTTTTCATTACCTATCATAATGTCAAACGTTTCCGTATAATGCTTACTTTACAAGCTATAACTTCATTTTGGTCGTCACTTTACTGTAACGTGATATTTTTTCATGAAAAATTGAATTTTTTTTAATCCTAATTTTTAACGAAAGCAGAAAGATGTTTATAAAAAGTATTTGATTATAATTTTCCTTGAGAGAATTGTTTTATGGAATTTAACAGTTTTATTTAATTTTCAATTTGGCATATTTAATAAAATAGTATAATTAAAAGAACTAAAATATTTGAAATAATTCTATTAGTTAAAGAATTTACAGAATAAAATGTAAATAAGACCCTCATAACAAAAGGATATCCCTAGGATATCCATATCAATGGTCGATATCCTAGAATGGTCCCCAGGATATCTTGGGATATCCATAGGATATCCAAACCGCCGGTCTGTGGGACATCAGCAGAACATCCATAGGATATCCACAGGATATCCCTAAGACATCCACAAAATATCTATTGGATATTATATCACAGGATATCCATGGGATATCCTCAGGATGTCCGTGGGATATTCTTAGGATATTCACGGGATATTTAATATCTCAACATATATTTTTAAAGGTTAAAATTGTTAAGCTAATATAATGAATAATAATATAATAAAAACAAAAATCTTATGAGCTTCTAATTTAATTCAAATGAAGATTTGAAACGCATTTTTCAAAGTTTTTAAATAAACTCATGCACTTAATGTATAATTAATATTAATAGTTATTCGTTATTTGCGGGGAAGAATTTATATTGTTTAAAGCCAATTTATTTTCTGACAATATTAAGCAAATATGAATAAAAGAATGAATCACGAATGAGAAAAAAATTAGTTAATAATTTTTCAAATTAAACAACTTTCTCGAAAAACAAGTTGCATTTTATTTTATTTATATAAAATTTAATTCACAGAATATTCTCACTCGTAGTCTCATAATGACTTTAAAAACAGTATCCTGAGAATATATTCTTGACATCCAGAAGATATACTGAGAATATCCTGAAAATATCTGTGGGATATCCTGACGATATCTATGGGTTATCCTGATGATATCTGTCGGATATCCTGATGATATCTGTGGGATATCCTGACGATATCTATGGGATATCTGGAGGACATTTATGAAAGTCTATAGAGATATCCAGAAGATATCCTGTGGATATCCTCAGATATCCATGGGATATCCAAAGGATATCCAAACCGCCGATTTTTTGGATATCCTTAAGAGATCCTTTTGATATCCATAGGACATCCCTAGGATATCTGCGGTATATTATCAATATATCGCAAGATATCTTGTGTTATTAGGGGACCGCTAAATAATACACGACAGGACTGGATCAGAAATAACTGTAGAAAACGCAAGACAACAAGTGAAACAAGTAAAAGTTTAGTCAGACACAAGAGTCAAATAATGCATCTCCAAATATATAGTCAGTAACTTTTTTTAGAATCATTTTCACTGAACAATTACAATTTGAATATATATAGCAAAAAAAAATGTTCTTTTCTTAATCCATTCATAAAGTTCTTCTCACAGTTATATGTATATGTGTACATAAGAAAGAGCATCCGGAAGGTCACTCGTAATATCCTGTTGCCTCAAGCTTCGGAAAAAGTAGGTCAAACAAAAAATACTTTATACAAGAGTGAAAACAAGGTGGTGACAATTCTAGAAACTCGTTTCCAAGAATTCAAAAAAAAAAAAAAAAAAATTTACTTTACAAGAAAGAAATTAAAAGGATTTTGCAGTTAATGTATATTGAAATTGGTTTTAAGTAGATTTTTTTTCAATAGAATACACAATAAAATGAACAATGAAATCAACTAACTTCATTAGAGAAAAGCTTTTGATGTATTTTACAGACTTTATAAAACCCTCTCTTGTTCGAGACCTATATAGTGATTATTATTTAATTGTGAATTGCGACTCAGATAAAATTTTGTTAAGAATAGCATTAACCATAAATAAATT
This sequence comes from Leptopilina boulardi, assembly GCF_019393585.1. Lineage (NCBI taxonomy): Eukaryota > Metazoa > Arthropoda > Insecta > Hymenoptera > Figitidae > Leptopilina > Leptopilina boulardi. The sequence continues at coordinate 3,598,289 of NW_026137909.1, forward strand.
TGAATTTCTGCTGAAAATCGACTGAGAACTAATTTGAATACATATTTTCGGTGTGAAACTTTTTCCAAACAATATATACTATTATTGAAAAAGTTTGATCCGTTTATATTTTTATACTTTTATGAGTTAATTCCTTTGTTATTTGTTCAATATATTAGGTATTTTTTTTAGTAATTCAGTCTTCACTTATGTCAGAAATCAGATAGAAATAATTTTTGTAAATTTCGTCAAAATTATCCTTCTTTTTTTTTGGTGGAATCACTTTGGATTTCCTTGGAATATCTGCCAAAGACGAAATTGACCATATTGAAAATCTCTGTAGAAGATTTTGTACCATTTCCATTTCCACTTTTTCTCATTTTCACTCCCATTTCCAATTCTACTTTTCTAATTTTTAATTCCACTTTCACTTATTCTGATTTCTACTCCAACTTCAATTTCCACTTTTTCTACTTATTATTCCCACTTCCATTTTCACTTCCACTCCCACTTTTTCTAATTTTCATTCCCACTTCCATTTTCACTTCCACTACCACTTTTTCTAATTTTCATTCCCACTTCCATGTTTTCTTCCACTTTTTCTCATTTCCACTCCCATTTCCACTACTACTTTTCTAATTTTCATTCTCACTTTTTCCAATTTCCACTTCCATTTCCACTTTTTCTAATTATTATTCCCACTTCCATATCCATTCCCACTTCCACTTAACTCATTTCTACTCCCACTTCCATTTCCAATTTTTCTAATTATTATTCCCACTTCCATATCCACTTCCTCTTTTTCCAATTTCTACTTCCTTTCCACTTCTACTTTATCTTATTTCCACTCCCACTTCCATTTTTTCTAATAATTGTTCCCACTTCCATTTCCAATCCCACATCCACTTCCACTTTCTCTAATTTTCATTCCCACTTTCATTATCACTTCCATTTTCACTTCCACTCCTCTTTTCACTTTTTCTAATTATTATTCCCACTTCCTTTTTCACTTCCACTCCCATTCCCACTTTTTCTAATTTTCATTCCCACTTCCAGTTTTATCACTTCCACTCCCATTTCGATTTCTACTTTCCTAATATTAATTCCCACATCCATTTTCCTTAATTATTATTCCTACTTCGATTTTAACTTTCTCTAATTTCAACTTACGCTTTACTTTTCATTTCCAACTTTTCTAATTTCCACACCCACTTCCATTTCCACTTTTCTCATTTCCACTGCCGCTTCCAATTCCACTTTTTCTAATTTCCACTCCTACTTTCATTTCCACTCCCATTTTTTCCACTTCTATTTTCACTCCCACTTCCATTTCCAGTTTTTCTCATTTTCATTTCCATTTCCACTTTTTCTAATTTTTATTCCCACTTCTATTTCCACTTCCACTTTTCTCATGATAAAGAAGTTTTTCTTATGAAATTTGAAGTGGGAGTGGAAATTAAAAAAGTAAAAATAGAAATGAAAATTAGAAATAGTGGAAGTGGAAATGAAATTGGGAATGAAAATGAAAAATGTGGATATGGAAATGGGAGTGGAAATGGAAGTGGGAATAATAATTAGGAAAAGTGGAAGTGGAAATGGGAATGAAAATTAGAAAAGTAGAAGTGGAAATGGAAGTGGAATTGAGAAAAGGTGGAAGTGCAAATGGAATTCTGGCACATGTGCCATTTTTGCTTTTATTGTTAAATTTTAAAAAAAAATGACAAAGTGCTGTTAAATAATGAATCCGGTTCAAGTGAGAAATCTATTGCAAGTGTAGTGAATGGTTGAAGAGACAATTTCTTCGTTTATCGGTCAATTATACTCGGTTACTATTGAACATAACCTCACCTTAAAAAATACAAAAAGGTATATTATTTAACAACAAATTTCAACACAAAATAATTTTTTGGTTTCAGGTCAAAGAATTTGATTCAGAAGCTGCATGTTCCACAGATTTTAATGCAAATGAAACTGGTGATATGACCTACGGAAATCTGCTATCGATTATTTTAGAAGTCAAAGAAACTAAACAAATTGTATTAGACGGATCAAAGCTTTGTTAATACAACAAATTGTATTGCCGATTTAACAATTTAGTTTTGTTATTTCAACTGTTCCATAACAATTTTCTTTATTCATTAAACAATTCTGTTTGTTCATCAAACAATCCGAATAGTTTTAATAACAATTCCATTTTAACAATTTTTTTTGTCCTAAAAACAAATAGAACTGCTGGTTCTATATTGACAATCTGGAATTGTTGTGTGGACTTAATTTTTAGTAACCACAACAATTCCTTTTTCTCCGTGTGGTGTTAATTGAAACCTTTCAAATATTCACCAAAAATTTTTACACCCTTTAAAATTGAGTTTTGCTTTAGAGACACCTGCAATGTTTTCCGAGAGTGTTTAACAAGTTTGCGGAAAATTTTTCTAGGAAATTCCCGGGAACTCGACATTTTGGGATGCATGCTACACAGGGTTGTTTTTGTTGGCAGCTACGAGGTTGATGCTGAAAAACTCTTAAGCAAACCTCCTCAGACAAATAACAGTTGCAAGTATAAGCAAGTATAAACACATTACATCGTCCTTTCCCTCACAACAAAAGGATATCCTGAGGATATCCTCAGGATATCCTAAACTAATGTAGGATATCCTGAAAACGTCCATATGATATCCTAGGATATCCTCAGAACATCCAAACCGCCGTTACGTAGGATATTTTTGGGATATCCTGGGATATCCTGAGGATATTTTAGGGATATCCTGAGGATATTCTAGGGATATCCTGAGGATATTCTAGGGATATTCTAGGAATATCCTAGTGATATCGTGGGAATATTCTTGTGATAAACTTGGTATATCGTTAAAATATTTTAGAAATATCGCTAAGATCTCCCTAGGATATCATTGTGATTCAAATTTTGACTATTTGAGATAGCGATTTTTTGATACAAATAGTTAGCGCTTGAGTTGATTTCAAGAGATTTTTAAAAGAAAAAGTAGAAAAAAGAATTCTTGTAGACAAGGTAAATCATTTTAGATATCTTGGAAATACATTATAAATACATCCAAAAAATATGTTTTCCATTTTTATTTAATTAATTTGTATGTTAGGGTCGTTTTATGGATACCTTAGGGACATTTTTAGAACGACTCAAGGATATTCTAACCCTTAAGATAATATAGACATACTGTGGATATCCTTAGGACGTCCAAAGGACATCCCTAATTATTCCAGGGATATCCTTGGGATATCCTTAGAACGTCTTGAGGATATCCTAATAATATCCGGGGAAATGATTAGGATATCCCTGGGACGTCCTAGGAACATCCTTAGATATCCCTGGGATATTCCTAGGATATCCTAACCGCCGCTACTTTGGATATCCTTAAAGTATCCTTAGGATATCCCTGGGGTATCCCTAGGATATCCAAGGAATGTTTTTGGAATATCCTAGGATATCTGGTGCTGTTAGGGTTACCATTGCCATTTGGAACATCGCAGTTGAACCCATCGAATTTTGGGACGCATTCTCAATTTTCCGGCTCACACACGGAACGCTCTCGTTCCAGCTTCTTACGATCTTCTACAAGTTCTGATACAAGAACTTGTTCCAAATTCTGATGCCGAAATTTGTACATGTTCTCACCAGAACATTAATTAATTAATTATTCAAATTGATTGTTGTAGAAAATCATTATATTTTATCAGTTAAATTGATTAAATTAAAAGAAAAATTGGTTGTAATTCTCTAGAAACATTTTTGCAGTAACTTTATTTTACGTGACTACAGAACAAATTGTAGAGTGTTTGAAATATATACGAATAGAATAAATTTTTTGTTAACTACTGAATCGATGAAATTGGCCAATAGATATAAAGATTTTTTTTTTGGATTTTTGTAAAAGGAATGATATTGAATCAATGAATGATGAGTATCAATATAAAATGAAATGAACGTCACTCGTAAAAAGCAATAACCATCACCAAATAGAGTGGTAGAGGCGAGACTATTGATGTCTATCATCAATGGCGTATTGCCATTAGATCGAAGCGTCACCTGCAGTGTGTTTTCAGTCAACAGAATCCCTCCCCCCTCCCTTTGCATTCAGCCCATTTTCGATGCTCGATCAGAGAACTGTTGGACAGAAACGCAAAGCTATTATAGCGTGGCCAAGTAATCGATCGCAGGTAGACCACGGGCACGACGTCCCAACTGCCAGACGCACTCTAAACACAAGCGTCGTCGTGTGCCAAACCCTCTCCTCGCTACGAACATAGAATGCGGCTAAAGTGGATTACATATTGCTGTTCTGCTTTCGAGCTGCTGCTGCTGCTGCCGCCACACTGCCTGCCCACTAGCCTTTGGGTAAATCGAATCATTGCTAACGCAAACAAAGTTACCCCCTTGTCTCGTGTAGCCCATTTATTCTGACATCATCTATACTATGATTATGACGAGACAATGCATTGCGGCTGTTACACCACACATAACAAATAACATTAGCCAATCTCAACCATTTTGCAGTATCGAGATATTTAATCTCTTACGTCCATTCAATAATATCATATATATATATTTGCGTTACGCAATAATGATCAAATAAATCTTGAGGTTACTGTGCCAATAAATATCGTTTGCCATTATGGTTTAGTTATTATTTACCTGAATGGACTATCTCTTGATTATTCATGAATAGCCGGGATAAATTCCATTTTAGTTTTAAATCCAATCTGTTGCATTTCAATTCTATTGGACATATCACTTTTGTCAGATATTAGTGTAATTAATTTCAATTACAATCAATAAATTATATTTATAATTACAATTATTTGAAAAACAATAACTTAAGAAATCAAAACATGGCACCTTCTCGTTCTTCCAAAAAAAAAACAGTATAAAAAATAATAATAATATTGCTGTATAAATATCAGCTGAAAAAACAATTATTATTCTCTAGTCAGTAAGTTAACTAGTAACCTCATCAGTCAGTGCATTCGAATTGTTTTTAGTTGCACTTATTCAGTCCATCATAGTAGCAAAGTTATTCACACCATTTTAGTACCAAAAATCATTAATCTTTAGGGGTACGAAATCCTCAATAGAAGTGAAAGACCCTGACAAAAGTTTCAAATTGATGTTCAATTAGTTTTAATTAATATATATTGTTTCAAAGCATTCAGAAATATTCTTTTTGAATAGTTTCAAATCAATGCGTTTCATTCAGAAATAATTCTGTGAGTCAATTACGTGATTTCTTCAGGATTCCACTTTCAAAATACGGTATTTTACATTCCAGATTCCACATTCCGAATCCCACTTTCAAAATTCCGTATTTCAGATTCCAAATTCCGGATCCCACATTCAAAATTCCCTATTCGGGATTCTAGATTCTACTTTTTACATTTCCGTTTCCACATTCTGTATTCCACTTTTTAAATTCAGGATTCCATTTTTCACATTCCGTATTTCAAATTCCACATTCCGAATTCCACTTTTCAGATTCAGGATTCCAAATTATAAATCTTATATTGCGAATTACACTTTCCACATTCCGCATTCCACTTTTCACATTCCGTATTTCAAATTCCACATTCCGGATTCCACTTTTCAGATTCAGGATTCCAAATTATAAATCTTATATTGCGAATTACACTTTCCACATTCCGCATTCCACTTCTTACATTCCGTATTTCGAATTTGAGATTCCACTTTCAAAATTTCGAATTCCATTTTTCAATTTCCATATTCTGAATTCCACATTTCACATTCCGGATTCCACTTTTGAGATTTCGGATTCCACTTTCAAAATTCCTTATTCAGGATTCTACTTTTCAATTTCTGTATTCAGGATTCCACTTTTCAAATTCCGAATTCCACATTCCGGACCCCAATTTCAGAAATCCGTATTTAAGATTCCACATTCAGATTTCACTCTCAAAATTCCGGATTCTAAATTCCGGATCATACTTTTAACATTCTGGATTCCAAATTCCGGATCCCACTTTTAACATTCCGTGTTCCAGATTTCATATTTCGGATTCCACAGTCCAATTTCCACAATCTGGATTCCATATTCAAAATTTCGGATCCCAGCTTCAAGAACACACATTGCCGATTCCACATTCCTCATTCCACTTTAAGAATATGGTATCCTGAATTTTGAAATATAGAATATAGAATTAAAAATGAGGAATCCGGAATATGAAAAGTAGAATCCGGAATACGAAGTTTCGAAAGCGGAATCCCGAATGTGGAATCTAAAATACATAATTTTGGAAGTGGAATATGAAATCGGCAATGTTTGTTCTTGGAGGTGGAATCCGGAATTTTGAAAGTGGGATCCGGAATGTGAAATGTGGAATTCGGAATACAGAATTTGAAAAGTGGAATCTGGAATCCGAAATCTGAAAAGAGGAATTCGGAATGTGAAAAGTGGAATTCGGAATACGGAATTTGAAACGTTGAATCAGTAATACGGAATTTTGAAAGTGGAATCCGAAATGTGAATAGTGGAATTCGGAATACAGAATTTGAAAAGTGGAATCAGTAATATGGAATTTTAAAAGTGGAATCCGAAATGTGAAAAGTGGAATTCGGAATACAGAATTTGTAAAGTGGAATCTGGAATCCGAAATCTGAAAAGAGGAATTCGGAATGTGAAAAGTGGAATTCGGAATACGGAATTTGAAACGTGGAATCAGTAATACGGAATTTTGAAAGTGGAATCCGAAATGTGAATAGTGGAATTCGGAATATAGAATTTGAAAAGTGGAATCTGGAATCCGAAATCTGAAAAGTGGAATTCGAAATTTGAAAAGTGGAATCTGGAATCCGAAATGTGAAAAGTGGAATTCGGAATACGGAATTTGAAACGTGGAATCAGTAATACGGAATTTTGAAAGTGGAATCCGAAATGTGAATAGTGGAATTCGGAATATAGAATTTGAAAAGTGGAATCTGGAATCCGAAATCTGAAAAGTGGAATGCGGAATGTGGAATACAGAATCTCGAAACTGGAATCCGGAATGTGGAAACCAGAATATGCAATCCGAAATGTCTAATCCGAAATGTGAAAAGTGGGATCCGGAAAAAGCACAGAAAGAGATTAACTACTTTGAAAAATGATTTAACAATTATAATGATTTTATTAACCTTTATATTTCAATGAATTTACCAAAGTTACTTGGTTGCAGAAGATCTCCTGAATATCCTTACAATATCATTTTTTCATATTTTTGATATCCTAATAAAATCTTACTTATATTTCCTAAATTCTCTCGATGAAAAGATGAAATATTAATAAGTGTATTATTTTATAGTTTATCATCTTAATCTTTCATCATAGCCAATCATGTCCATTTAAAGGAAAAAATGGTTTCTATTTCCAAATGATTACCTACAGATTGCTCAAGTTCGAACTCGGTAACAGCTTGCTCGTCTGCTCAGTAGTAGACACGGCGGCTATTCCTTTATATAAACCTTGGCTGAAGTTAGTAATGGGACAACGGCAGACAATGTTGACGTTGATATCCCCTTTATAGGAATTCTTCTTCACATGCTTTTCCTGTTGAAAATTTGATATCTTCTTTGATAGTTGTAAACTAACATAAATCTTATTTTTTGATAAGTACGATAATTTAAATCCTACTTTTAGTCTATTTGCATTATGATCTTTAATTCGGATCTTCTTGATTTTTGATGATTTTTTTAAAATTAGAATAAATCTAGTTCTTCTTAATTTTATTAAATGAAATTTAATTTTATTAAATCATATATAAATATATATATAAATTTTTGTGAAGATAAAAAGAAAATTCATCTATACAATTTTTATGAATAAAAGTCAATCTTAAAGTAAACATTTCAAAGGCGTGGTTAAGCATAAAATCTGTTTACTACTAGGTGTGGCTTGCCCCTTAATAATTTAAATCCATGGCAAAATGTATTCGAGGAATTATTCCTGTTGAAATTCTACCGAAAAGTTAGGCAAAACAATTTAGAATTGTTTCAACGAATTTTTTATTTATTATACCTGTTGAAAAAACTTTTTAAAATGATTTCTGCAGTATAATATTATTGCTAACGTTTTCTTATGAGGTCTTGTTAATTTTAAAAACCATAAATTAAAGATTTTTTTAAATCTCTTTTTTTTACAAAAGTTTCAAAATATTTTTTAGCGGATAAATATAATAATTATTATATAAATTTTGTATTTTTGATTATGGAGATTCTCATCCAAGGGGAATAATTTCAATTGGATTTTTTTAAATTTGAAAATAAAATAAGGAATTACACATTTTTCCAATGAATAAAATTTGTTAACTACAACAATAATAAGTAGTTTTAACAAATTAGGAGTCAGTGGTTTTAATAAATATTGAAAACAATTAGGAAAAATATATACAGTTGAAGAAATAACCGCCAGGGGGTCAATTACGTAACTTTTTCCGGATCCCACATTCCGTATTCCACATTTAACATTCCGGATCCCACTTTAAAAATTCCGAATTCCACTTTCAAAATTACGTATTCGGAATCCCACATTTCGTATTCCACATTCCGGATTCCACTTTTTACATTCTGTATTCCGAATTCCACATTCCGGATCCCACTTTTAAAATTCCAGATTCCACAGTCCAGAATTCCACATTTCACATTCCGTATTCCGGATTTCACATTTCGGATTCCACTTTCAAAATTCCGAATTCCATATCTAACATTTTGAAAGTGAAATCCGGAATGTGGGATCCGAAATGTGAAATCTGGAATGTGAAAAATGGGATCCGGAATGTGGAATCCAGAATTTGGAACCTCGAATACGGAATTTGAAATGTGGGAGCCGGGAAGTAGAATCCGGAATTTGGAACCTGGATTATGAAATAGGAAATGTGGAATATGGGATTCGGTATGTGGAATCCGGAATGTAAAAAATGGAATGCGGAATGTAGGATCCAGAAAAAGTTACATAATTGACTCCCAGTATAAATGACAAATTATTATACTTCGGAATTCGGAATTGTGAACATTTAAATTTCCGTATTCCACATTCCACATTCCAGATTCCACTTTCAAAATTCCGTATTTCAGATTCCTCATTCCGAATCCCATTTTCATAATTCCCTATTCGGGATTCCGTATTCCACTTTTTACATTCCGTATTTCGAATTCCACAGTCTAGAATTCCACTTTTCACATTCCGTATTCCGGATTTCACATTTCGGATTCCACTTCTAAAATTACGAATTCCATATCCAAAATTTTGAAAGTGAAATCCGGAATGTGGGATCCAGAATTTGGAACCCCGAATACGGAATTTGAAATGTGGGGCCGGGAAGTGGAATCCGGAATTTGGAATCCGGATTATGGAATTGGAAAAGTGGAATCCGTAATGTGGAATATGGGATTCGGTATGTGGAATCCGGAATGTTGCTAAATTGAAGTATGCACAAAGTAAAGTGAAGGGATGTGAAAGGAAAGTGAATATGAAACAAAGTAAAAGTAAAATGAAAGTAAAGTGAAGTGAAAGTAAGGTGAATGTGAAATAATAGTGAAAATAAGTTAAGTTAATTTATGAAAAAAAATATCTTTTTCATTTCTATAAAACCTATCCATAAATCGATAAAATTCGTAACGTGTTATCAATTTATTCCTATCACTGTTATTAATATTATTAGTTTTACTTTCTTAGAAAAAAGTGAACCGCAAGAATTTGAAAATTCTGTATTCTGAAAGTGTCCACTCTCTCTGTGGGATTTCTATCTATTTCTTTTTGAGGGCACACAAAGTTAAACCCCACTTTCGGTCCAAAAGTTCTACACTTGGTATCATTTCGAGAGGAAACTTTTCTCTCTCTCTCTCTCTCTCTCTCTCTCTCTCTTTGGAAAGACTAATTTTCTTTTTCGGCACGTAGGCACTCAGATTAAGATGGAAGGCCGATTGCTAGAGAAGTCTCAGTGATCCCAATCCTTTAATTCCGTTGGCAAGCTTGACTGCGGTACTCGAGCCTTGATATGCCATCTGGAAATGCCTTCAAGCTGCAAGGGACGCCCTCAAGTAAACAAAGAAGGAAATGGAGTAAATAAGAAACAACTGCGCGCCGAGCGTAAGATCTAAGCGTATTTCTAGTGGAAGATATAACTTCTTTGAATGTTTGCGTTTCTGTTATTTGCAAAAAAAAATGTTTGTTTGTATTTTAAAAAAGTCTTTAAAACCAGAAACGAGTGAATTAATTTTTTTTTTTTTCTTGCAAAAACTTATTTTCTATTACAATTTTTTGTTTTTCTTTTTGATTTTTCCAAGAATAGTAAACTAAATGAAATTCGGTTATATTTTTTTATTACTATAACGAAGCACATGCGATAAAAGATAATAAGAAAACTTGAAGATGGTTTGGGGAGAGAAAGTAATCCATAAGCTTCTGGAGACTTTATATAGTTTTGTTTACTCCCTTGCTACAATTACGTTGATGACTTGAAGGATGTCAAAAGTAAACAGCTTCTTTTTTTTCTTCTCTCAAAAGTGTTTATTTCCAACGCCTCAAGATTTCTCTTTGCCGTTTGTGAAATTATATAATATATAGAAGTTTTGATGCCACAAAACTTGTCATATTCTTGTTGACAAAATTTATCCACGTTTTGATAGAGGAAAACAATGTTTTTGAGTATGATTTTATCTTTATAGAAAACGCGCGATAACTAGACGTGAAATTGTCAGGAGTTAGTTTTCCCAAGTCTTCAAAGCGCCAGTTGCCTTCCCATTTCATGTGAGAAAATTTTCAAGTCATTTCCAAGCCAAACCACAATTTGTAGTTTTGTAAGTTTTGGCAAATTCGATTAGTTAACGTAATTAGCAGGTTTGTCTTGATTATGATTTAATTAGAAAGCAACTGGGATTCTCCAAAATGGGTTTAAGAGAATATTAATATTTCCAAGATAGATTGGATTATAAATGCTTGGCGCAATATTAATTTATATATTAGTTTCATTAATTTTTATATATAATATTATTTTAAATGAATTTAATTTTTATTATTTGGTTTTAAAGAATTTTTTATTAATTTATTATTTCTTGAAATTAAATTTTATGATGAGTTAATTTTCTAACCGTAATCTAGACTATGATATTTATAATAAAATTAACTTAGTAAGTAAGTCGATTTTCACTTCAGTTTTGCATATCGAGTAAAAGAAAAGTAAATACCGTGAGAAAGTGAAGGGAAGTGAAGGGAAGTGAAGGGAAGTGAAGGGAAGGGAAGGGAAGGGAAGGGAAGGGAAGGGAAGGGAAGGGAAGGGAAGGGAAGGGAAGGGAAGGGAAGGGAAGGGAAGGGAAGTGAAGGGAAGGGAAGGGAAGGGAAGGGAAGGGAAGGGAAGGGAAGGGAAGGGAAGGGAAGGGAAGGGAAGGGAAGGGAAGGGAAGGGAAGGGAAGGGAAGGGAAGGGAAGGGAAGGGAAGGGAAGGGAAGGGAAGGGAAGGGAAGGGAAGGGAAGGGAAGGGAAGGGAAGGGAAGGGAAGGGAAGGGAAGGGAAGGGAAGGGAAGGGAAGGGAAGGGAAGGGAAGGGAAGGGAAGGGAAGGGAAGGGAAGGGAAGGGAAGGGAAGGGAAGGGAAGGGAAGTTACAGAATCGCATCCCTAGCGAAAATGATAAAAAAAACAAAAGAAATTAATATATTTAACTCTTATTGTTTGATTCCCGTTCTGATAATTTAAATATTAAATTAAATTTGATACAATTTGAAATAGATAAAAAAAATTTTTATTCACCTAAATAACAATTTTCAATATAAATTGATTTAATTTCAGTTACCGTCAAGTTCAATAACACGTGTGTTTATAACAAAGATTTTATCTTACAATTATTGTAGATCTTTATATAAAGATTAAATAAATGAAACTGAGAATTTCAATTTTCAGCTTGGATGGTTATTTCCATCTCGTAACGTTTCTCTTATAAGAGTTTCCAAGAGAAGTGAGAGAGAGAGAGAGAGAGAAAGAGAGAGACTTAAGGAAAAGTTATAAGGTCCATGTGTCTTTAATGAATAACTATAATGGTAATTAATGGTGAATAATTAATGTCATGGAAATGTAATTAAAATTCGTAGAATTAGACAAATAATTAATTTACTAATAAAATGGAACTGTTAATTTAAAATGGAAATAGAACTTGTCTTTACTTGTCTCTTAGTTTTAGAAATTAAATTGTTGGAAAGAAATTTATGAAGGGAGAAGTAAAAATGATGAACAGTAATAAGAGAATGTAAATAATTAACAGCAAATATATTATTACAGACGTCTTTTGTGTGGATTTATCCGGAGACGGGAATATTTCAAATCTCATAATTTGAACCATATTCTACTGGATAAAATTGATGTCAAATCATTAATTTATAGAAGTCGAAATACAAAAAAAATACGCTTCCGACCAGCGATGATTCTAATTTGAATTAGGGACTCAATTCTTGCTTTTGAATTAGTTTGTGACTATACTGGTGGGTCAATTACGTAAATATTTCCGGATTCCAGATTTCAGATTCCGGGTCCCACATTCTGCATTCCACATTCCGGATTCCACTTTTAAAATTCTGTATTCCGGATCCTATTTTCTACATACTTTATTCCACTTTCCACATTTCGGATCCCACATTCTAGATCCCATTTTTCACATTCCATATTCCGGATTCCACTTTCAGAATGTAGGATGTGGAATACGGCATCTTGAAAGTGGGATCCGGAAAACGGAATTTAAAATGTGGAATCCGAAATGTGGAATCTGAAATAAGGAATTTTGAAAATGTTATCCGGAATGTGGAATTCGAAATACAGAATGTGAAAAGTGTAATCCGGAATGAGGAATAGAAAATGTGGAATTTGAAAAGTGGAATACGGAATGTGGAATCCGGAATATAGGATCCGGTATTCGGAATCCTGAATAGGGAATTTTGTAAGTGGGAACCGGAATGTGAAATACGGAAATTTGAAAGTGGAATCCGGAATATGGAATCTGAAATAAGGAATTTTGAAAGTGCGATCCAGAATGTGGATTACGGATTGTGGGATCCGGAAAATGTTACGTAATTGACACCCTGGTGGATTTATACCCTGATGCGAATTTTATTTATTACTCCTTTCCTAATAAAGCGGTATAGCCGACACAAATAGGTGGAATTCGGAATATGTGAAATCCGGATTATGTAGGATCCGGAATCAAGAGTATGGAATCCTATATACGGAATGTGGAATCCAGAGAACGGAATGTGGTATCTGGAATACGAAATGTGGAATCTGGTATGTAAGAATTGGAATGTGGGATCTGGAGTTTGGAATACGAAGGTGGAATCCAGAATGTGAATTCCTGAATCCAGTATACGGAATATGGAAATAGAAATACGGAATGTTGAATCCGGAATCCAGTATACGGAATGTAGAAAATGGAATCCGGAATGTGAAAAGTGGAATTTAAACTCCGGAATGTAGAATCCGGAAAGTTGAATATGGAATAGGGAATGTGGAATTTGAAATGTCGGAACCGTAATAGGAGATGTGGAATCCATAATGTAAGATTTGGAATGTAGGGCCTGGAATTTGGAATACAGAATGTGGTATCAGGAATATGAGATCTGGAATACGGAATATGGAATTTCGAATGTGGGATATACGGAATGTGAAAACTGGAATCTGGAATCCGGGAAATATTACGTAATTGACCCCCTGGTCGAAGGATTTATTAACAAGAATTTTATTAACAATTTATAATTTAAAAATATTGTTACTTAATGGATGTTACATCTGAACATCACTTTCTTCATCCATTGTCCAAAAAAAAGAGAGGAGATAGACAAAATTGGAAATTCAAAGTCTGATTCGCAATGCTTGTAAAAACTTTTATCCTTCTCTTTTAGAGACATCCACCCACACATTTGCCTCTCTCCTTCCCATCGATGCGCCTCTCTCTCTCTCTCTCTTTCTCTCTTTCAACTGAAAGTGTAATTTTCACAGATCGAGAGTTGGTTGAAAAGGGCATAGTAAAGCAGACTGTGAAAAGAGAGGGTGTCGAAGAAACGGCAGAATAGACGCGCAACTCTAAGACGAGAAAGTCAAATAAGACGACGTATATAGAGAAGCAAACGAATAGAAGGAGAGAAGGGAAAATGGTGGTTGGAGGGATTCTAAGAGCAAGAGGGGGAAGGAGAAGGAGGTGGATGAAGGTTGGGTGTTAGTTCTATGCGGGTTGAATTGTAAACCGACTGAACTTTCCGCTTCCTTTTCTGGTCGTTGCCCGTTGGAATGAGGCTGAAAGGATTCTAAGTGGGAGGATGAAGTTGGTTCTTTCTTTAAATTGCATTTGGCCACTCGTTTGGTGACCCACCTCTTGCGTTTTCTCTCTCTCTTTTTTTTTTTTTTTTTATTTTTGTTTCTCTTTTCTCTCTGTAGGACTCTCCCAACACGAGCGAAAGTAGCAGAAAACAAGTATGTGGTAATCTGCTTTACTTTTCTCTTTTCCTTTATTTTTCCATGCTCCCTTCTTTTTTCTTCTTTCTTTCCCGGATATGGAACTATATCTATAGAAAAGAAGTGAAAATGACCAAGTTTATGTCGATTCTAGTATCTTACTATCGACGTAAACTGAGTTCGAGTGGTACATTCCATGAGAGCAGAGAGCATATAATACAAAACCTCAATGGCTCAGTCATACAATGATTTAAATTCATCTAAAGTCACTCTCCTTGGAGTGGAAAAAGTTTTGTTGAAAAAAAAAGGTTTCCAAGAAAAAAGGGGCAAATAATACATTTGGAAATCGATAACAATAAAGAAACCAACACTTGAGTAGTACTTATACAACAAGAAAAGGTTCGTGTGCCTTCTCAACGACTTTCCTAAGAAAATGAGACTTTACTGGAAATAGAGACGTACAATTAGAAACAATAATCCCTACTTATTTTTGTATCGTAAAGTGTTTTACAAAAAAAAAAAAGAAAAGTAGAAAAGAATTGCAAGAAAAATATTATTTTTTATTAACCTGATTTCAATTTTCATATTTAAAAGAAAAGTTGTTTTTAATAGTTAGCTATTTGTACTAAAGAAAAATACTTTTTGACAATTTTGATATTATCTGAATAGCATAGTTTTGCTTTTTTTTCACTTGGAGGTGGAATTTTTCGCGTGCCGCATACTTATGAGTTGTTTGAATTTAAATTCTCTTTAAATGACGTCTCAACACTTCAGTTGGTAATAGAGGGGTATAATAGACATTACGAAATTACTAAGGCGGTTCGTAAATACAAGTCTTACTGAAAAAAACAAGCGTAGAAAATGGTGCAGAAAAGAATTTTTTTTTCCAAGTGTATAATAATCTAAAATAGAAGAAGAAGAATTTTTTTTTCCGGATACGTAATACATTTTCATGCACAACAATTATGGAAATTAAATGCAAAATAAAAATGTTGTTATATTAAAGAAATGGTATAAAAGATCAAATGTAAACTATATATATATATGGTGAAAAGGATTTTCATATGAAAAATGGTACAATGAAAAAAATATATAAATAAAGTTTTTTATACAGAAGGTAGAATTTAGAGAAAGATAAAATATGAACCTTAATATAATTTTTCATTGTATACTGACAGTTGGTATTCTTAAAAGAATACAATGCAACACATGTGATTAGTTCAACAGACTTGACAGTAATTTCACAATAAAAATTAACTTTCTGATTTATTATAACCTAACTTAAAAAGTTATTTAGCTATTTGCTGTCACATCAAATTACGTTAGCTAATATAGGGACAGCGAACCAATTTGCTGTGAGGTTGTTGTTGTCATAGCAAAAAGTTTAGCTGTCGTTAATAATTTTGATAGATCCGATAGCAAACATCAGTTATCATATGGGGGTCAATTACGTAACATTTTTCCGGATTTCACATTGTGGATCCCACATTTCACATTCCGGATTCCGGATTCCACATTCCTGATCACACTTTCAAAATTCCGAATTTCAGATTCCACATTCAAAATTCCGGATTCCTCATTTCACATTACGTATTCTGGATCCCACATTCCGGATTTCATTTTCAAAATTCCGTATTCCGGATCCCACTTTCAAAATTACGTATTTCAAAATCTACATTCCGGATACCACATTTCACATTCCGTATTCCGGATTCCACATTCCTGATCACACTTTCAAAATTCCGAATTTGAGATTCCACATACCGGATTCCACTTTCAAAATTCCGGATTCCTCATTTCACATTACGTATTCTGGATCCCACATTCCGGATTCCACTTTCAAAATTCCGTATTCCGGATTCCACATTCAGGATTCCACATTCCTGATCACACTTTCAATATTCCGAATTTCAGATTCCACATTCAAAATTCCGGATTCCTCATTTCACATTACGCATTCTGGATCCCACATTCTGGATTTCATTTTCAAAATTCCGTATTCCGGATTCCACATTCCGCATCCCACTTTCAAAATTCCGTATTTCAAATTCTACATTCCGAATACTACATTTCACATTCCGTATTTCGGATTCCGGATTCCACATTCCTGATCACACTTTCAAAATTCCGAATTTGAGATTCCACATACCGGATTCCACTTTCAAAATACCGGATTCCTCATTTCACATTACGTATTCTGGATCCCACATTCCGGATTTCATTTTTAAAATTCCGTATTTCAAATTCTACATTCCGGATACCACGTTTCATATTCCGTATTCCGGATTCCACATTCCTGATCGCACTTTCAAAATTCCGAATTTCAGATTCCACATACCGAATTCCACTTTCAAAATTCCGGATCCCACTTTCAAAATTTCGTATTCCACTTTCCACATTCCGGATCCCATATTGTGAATTCCATTTTCGACATTCCGGATTTCACTTTCAGAATGTGAGATGTGGAATTCGACATTTTGAAAGTAGAATCCGAAATGTAGTATCAGGAATACGGAATGTAAAAAATCTAATCCGGAATATGGGATTTAGAGTGTAGAATCCGGAATGTGAAAAGTGGAATCCGGAATGTGAGATCCAGAATACGGAATGTGTAATCCGGAATTTTGAAAGTGTAATCCAGAATGTGGAATCTGAAACATGGAATTTTGAAAGTGAGATCCGGAATGTGGAATTTGAAATACGGAATGTGAAAAGTGAAATCATGAATGTGAAATATGGAATGTGGAATCCCGAATAGGGAATTTTGAATGTGGGATCCAGAATGTGGAATTTGAAATACGGAACATTGAAAGTGGTATCCAGAATGTGGAATACGGAATTTTGAAAGTGAGATCCGAAATTGACTCCCTGGTAAACAATTCCTTTTTTTCCGTGTGATAACCATTTTACAATTAGATAATTTCTTTTTTTGCTCGAGAGTTAAAGATTTGAAATTAAATATTGAATTATTTTTACTTTAGTTCTTGATTAACATTATTTTCACGTCTTAGCAAAATCATTTAGATGACTATCGTCCATCAAAGTGATTTTCCAATTTCCTGTTGAACACTGTAATGCTGGGTAAATTTTGACGCCACATCAGTCATGTTGACCGTCTCGATTTATTTATCCATTACTTTTGAATTTTCATTCTAATTATATTTATAAAAAGAAAATTTTCGGATTTCTAATTTTTCAAAAAAGATATAGGAAAATTAAAAAAAGAAGCTTCTATGAAAATTGAATTTCATAATTTCTTTTCAGTTTTTGCCACAGTGTAGATTACACATCCTTAAAATTATCAGGTTGACAGGAGTCATCTGACTAATTAGAGCTTAGAATTAATCTGGTAGTGGGTGTCGTACCATCTTTTTCCTCCTTACAGAGAGAGAGAGAGAGAGAGGAAGGAAGGAGAGATGAAATTTACAGTGAAGATACTTCTTGTACTTGTGTGCAACGTATTTAACGCACATAGGCGCTTCGTCTAAAACAGGTCAGCCATATGGGGTTTGCCTAGCATATACTCTTGGCAAATGAATGCATATCTCCATGTGTTTCCAGGACGCGGGTTTACAACACGATTCCCAGAAGTCTCTGCGCGTGCACTCGAGCAGTTCCTTGAATTATGGGAACGTCGTTGCCGTGATCTAAGTACTGCACTATAGTGTTACTGTTTTCGAGCCTTTTCATTTCCACTCTACGAAACATTTATTATTATTCCTCACAGTCACAGCAAGACCTCGATAAGATTCTTGTCCCCATTGCTCTCGCAAAGATACCAGCTGTTAGTAATTTTCAATTGAATTAAAAACACGCACCAATTGTTAGATTTATATAGAAGATAAATTTATTACAAATGGAGTTTGAGTTTTAAAATAAATTTTGTCAAATGCTAATTTAAAAAATAAAAAGTTTGCCAAAAAAAAAGCAAAAGACAGTGTGTTAACGTTTGATTTTCTCCATGCAGGAAGTACATAACTAGATCCGAAAACTTACTTTTCATGTAAATGAAATTAATGATCTTATCTGTTTGCGGAAACTCAGCGCATTAATCTCACATCTTCCTTTCTTTTGAATTTGTTTGAGGATGATGATTTTGATGATAATTTCTATTTTAAAGAAATATGTCCTTCTATGTTGTTACTTTGAAAAGTATTAAAACCAGAGCGCAAGGAATTGATGGTATTTCTATGAGTACAATTATGAAGGCGATTCCTGCGTTGTTATTTCATGTACTTGATCTTTTCAATCTTCAGACATCTGTTTTTCCAGAAGAGTGGAAAAGGGTTATTATTAAACCTGTGCTGAAGATAAAGATTCCACAGCAGCCTGGGAGACGATTATTTAATTCCATTTCCATTTTTTCTCATTTTCCACTCCCACTTCCATTTCCACTTTTTCTCACTTCCAGTACCACTTCTATTTCAACTTTTTCTAATATTCATTCCCACTTACAATAGGAAGTGAGACAAGAAATGAGAAAAAGTGGAAGTGTGAATGAAAATTAGAAAAAATGGATTTGGAAATGGGAGTGAGTGTGATAATGAAAGTGGGAATGAAAATTAGAGGAAGTGGATGTGGAATTGGAAATGGAAGTGGGAACAATTATTAGAAAAAAATGGAAGTGGGAGTGGAAATGAAATAAAGTAGAAGTGGAAATAAAAGTAGAAATTGGAAAAAGTGGAAATGGAAGTGGGAATAATAATTAGAAAAATTGGAAATGGAAGTGGGAGTGAAAATGAGATAAAGTGGAAATGGGAGTGGATATGGAAGTGGGAATAATAATTAGAAAAAGTGGAAATGGAAGTGGGAGTGGATATGGAAGTGGGATTGGAAATGAGATAAAGTGGAAGTGGAAGTAGAAATTGGAAAAAGAGGAACTGGAAATTGGAAAAAGTGGAAATGGAAGTGAAAATTGGAAAAAGTGTGAATGAAAATTAGGAAAAATGGATTTGGAAATGGGAGTGGATGTGACAATGAAAGTGGGAATGAAAATTAGAGAAAGTGAAAGTGGATGTGGAATTGGAAATGGAAGTGGAAACAATTATTAGAAAAAAATGGAAGTGGGAGTGGAAATGAAATAAAGTAGAAGTGGAAATGGAAGTAGAAATTGGAAAAAGAGAAAGTGAAAATGGAAGTGGGAGTGAAACTGAGATAAAGTGGAAATGGAAGTGGATATGGAAGTGGGAATAATAATTAGAGAAAGAGGAAATGGAAGTGGGAGTGGATATGGAAGTGGGATTGGAAATGAGATAAAGTGGAAGTGGAAGTAGAAATTGGAAAAAGAGGAACTGGAAATTGGAAAAAGTGGAAATGGAAGTGAAAATTGGAAAAAGTGTGAATGAAAATTAGAAAAAATGGATGTGGAAATGGGAGTGGATGTGATAATGAAAGTGGAAGAAGGAATGGAAGTGGGAATGAAAATTAGAAAAAGTGGTAGTGTAAATGAGAAAAGTGGAAATTGAAGTTGGAGTGGAAATAAATATTAGAAAAAGTTGAAGTTGAAATGGAAGTTGTACTGGAAATGAGAAAAAGAGGAAATGGAAGTAAAAGTAAAAGTGGGAATGATAATGACATAAAGTGGAAATAGAAGTGAAAGTGGGAATGAAAATGAGAGAAAATAGAAATAGAAATGAGAAAAAGTGGAAGTGAAAATGAAAATTAGAAAAAGTGGAAATGGAAGTGGGAATAAAAATTAGAAAAAGTGGTAGTATAAATGAGAAAAGTGGAAATTGAAGTTAAAGTGGGAATGAATATTAGAAAAAGTTGAAGTCGAAATAGAATTTGTACTGGAAATGAGAAGAAGTGGAAATGGAAGTGAGAATGAAAATTACAAAAAGTTGAAGTGGAAATGTTTTCATAAAGTTGATGATCTTCCACAGAAAAATTTTTTCTTCCCTTTATAAAAAATCGTAATAAATTGTTTTCTCAAAAATATGGAATAGGAAAAATATCTTTGCAATATATATATATATATATATATATATATATATATGTATTATATTGAGACGGGTTAATGTCAAACACAGGAATTATAGTTTGGGATTGGTAGAATTTCCCAAGCACCTATACAAAGCCAAACGTCTTAAATGGAACGCCAGACACGCTGACCGCCTCAAATTGTTACAACTCTGGTCGTGACTCAGATTCCGTTTGAATTGCGACGAATTTCGTCGTTCCACAAGTTTGCCAATGTGGTTTTGGTGTGTTTAGTCAATTAGTGAAGATCGATATACACACATATATATATTTGCTAACTGTTTATATTTAAAATATAATTTTTAACCAAAATTTCCTTTTTCAAACTATTTCTGCAAATGATGGTAAAAAAAAATTTAATTACCAAAAATAAATACAGAAAAAGTATTAAAAGACTTAAAATTCTTGCTGTGAAATTGTTGCTAAACTATTCGACGCTATTTTACAAACTATGCGGTTGGGTATAGACTCAAGCCCAAAACCATCATGTGTTTCATACTAACTAGATGAGTTGTAGGTTTTAGGTCTTGTTAACAGCGTTAGCTTGGTGGGAGCCCCTTTGCGAATTTATGTAACTATAAAGACAAAGATAATATGTATTTCAGTCACGCTTGAGATTCTCTTTATTATATAGCTTAGACAGAGAGCTGAGCTTCTGGATAAATCTCTAAAGACAAAATTCTAATTAGCGAACATAAAATAAGATTTGTTTTAATTTCGATAATGATAATAATAGTTTGTAATAAAAGACAAATTCTGATTTTTTATTTTTTTTAAAAAGGATTAACGAGAAATGCGACGAAAAGAGTAGCGTTTCGTTTTGGTGACTCGTAAATAGCAGATCAAGAATTCCTTCTAGAGGAAGCTATGCAAATACCCATCTCACGAAATAAGGGGAAAGCTTTAGTGGAATTTTTTGCCCCCACCCCAGCTGAGACGCGGTATCTTCTGGATAAATTCTTCGTGGATTCCCGAGCAGCCGGTAGAGTTTACAGGGCAACATTGTAAGTATAATGATAATAATGGTCCTAGATAGCTTAGGCAGAAGCTTGGCAGATAAGAGCGCAACTAAGGGGGAGAAAGAGAATGAAATGCCTAAAAGTTACCAACATGACGAAGTTATTTCTAGCTTGGATTTTCCTCATCCAGTGAAGCGCAAAGAAATGATGAGCAAGAATTCATGATGAAGTAAGAAATATTATTTCATTTTCTTTTATTACGAAAAAAAATGTTCCCCCCCAAAAGTCTTAATGAACTTTTCAAGTTCCAAAACTTGAAATCTAGATTCTTCTAATATTAGACAACACAGAAAAAAGGTGGGTAAAAAGTTGTAAAGATAGAGGATAAAAGTCGTTAGGATACAGGGTAAAGGATAAATTTGTGATGGATAAAAATGTTACTAAAATATTACTAGAAAAATGGATGTCATATTTGAGTAAACTGTCTAATTTTAATAAAAATATTACTAATTTTACACTTAACTTATTAGATCCACAAATATATAAATAAGTAATTGCACGTGGAAATATTTTTCCTATAATTATTGTCTATTAACAAAAATATCTTTGACTAATACAACTGACAGCTGACGACAGTACGTAAATAATCAGAACTGGGAAATTACAACTCAACGTCTGTATTGTTGCACGAAAGCAGAGTTGGGTAGTAACTTAATTTTTTGTGCATATTAGGCTGTGTCAGTTCATCGAGATATTTCGAGTTCAAGATATGACGTCAGAGGTCTGGAGGGACAACAAACAAACGACACAATGTTATTCTAATCACATTTTACATTTTAACATTATTAAACAATATCCAGTATGCATGTTATTAAAAAAGATATAAAATATATATTTTAAGTGGGAATTACCGCAGCAGTAAAAGATTTCAAGTTAGTAATCAAACACCCCTAACCTCAAAATTTATATTTTATCACGAATTCAGAGAATCTATCAATGCAATTGAATCAAATATATAACAAAATTAATTATCAACACACATTTTAATTTTATTAGATGTCAACAAGCGTTTTCCATGTTCAAAGTATAAATAAAATTGATGAACGTGGAAACTAATTTTCTTCCTCATAAGAATAACATTGTGTCGTCTGTTTGTTGTCCCTCCAGGCTTCTGACGTCACACCTAGAATCGACTCTGACGTCACCAGTGACAGAGCCTAATATGCACAAAAAATTCAGTTAAGGCCTAAGCAGAATAGATTCTTGAAGGGGAACGCAATCGTAAACGGAAACGTAAGAATGAGTAAGAGAAGGATAACAAATATCTTTATTCTTTTCTCACTCATTCTTACGTTTCCGTTCACGGTTGCGTTCCCGTTCAAGAATCTATTCTGCTTTGGCCTTTACTACCCAACTCTGCTTTCGTGCAACAATACAGACATTGAGTTGTAATTTCCCAGTTCTGATTATTTACGTACTGTCGTCAACTGTCAGTTATATTAGTCAAAAATATTTTTATTAATAGACAATAATTATAGGAAAAATATTTCCACGTGCAATTACTTATTTATATATTTGTGGATTTAATAAGTTAAGTGTAAAATTAGTAATATTTTTATTAAAATTAGACAGTTTACTCAAATATGACATCCATTTTTCTAGTAATATTTTAGTAATATTTTTATACATCACAAATTTATCCTTTACCCTGTATCCTAACGACTTTTATCCTCTATCTTTACAACTTTTTACCCACCTTTTTTTCTGTGCAATATTTCCGTAAAAAATTCTTGGGAATCAACCGAAAAGGAATTATAGAATCAAAACAGAAAATTAATCACCGTAATTGTCTTAATATGATTAGAACATCAAAAACTTTTGAAATTAAACAAGAGGAATAATTAAGAAAAATTGGATTGTTATCATATATATATACATAAAGTGCCAATGCACCAGGAAATGATGAAAGTTAGAGACATTGTTGTTTCGTGGTCCCTGAGACGAGCCTTATCTCCCAACCCAGTTTTCGTCCACCTACCACACCGGATTACCTGTCTCTCGCGAAACACGTTTCACACAGAAATGTTGGAATTGTCCTCTCTCTCTCTCTGTCTCTCTTTAGGAGAAGATAGCCTCTTCTGGATAGAACACAACCAACCAACACATGTCCCTAGTTTCTCTATCTAACACAAATGCCGAAGCTTCCTAATATTATTCGATTAAACTCCAAGAAGCAACTATGCCACGAACACAAATTACCCGGCTGACTGAAAACTAGATTTAACAACACACTGGCCAAAACAACAGAATTAGAGATATGTGATTTTCCCCTCATGTCTAAAATAAACTAAAATGAATCGTCAATCCAAACGAGAGAGAGAAAGAGAGAGAAGTAATTACATGCCACCATTCAAATATTTTTTCAGTTAGTAATTAAAACTCGAAAAATTAATTTACTGCGGAACATGTTAGAGAGCATATTGCTTGAGGGGGTGAAATTAAAATTTATTAACATTGCACAACAAAGGCTTCCATTAACAAAATTTGCGTTCGTTCAAAATGTTATACTATATATATATATTTGAATGAGAGAGAAAGAAACAACGAGAGAGGGAGAGAGAGAGAGAAAGTAATTAAGGAAATTAAATTTGTAGTTGTGGTATAATATACTTGAATCTGTAATGATACTCCGGTGGTTTCGAGTTATGAAACATGAAAATTGTCTCCTTCACTTGGTCTCATAATATTTCCCCGAAGTGATGAGGTTTACGATTCAAAATTACGTTCGTGGCACTTGATACATTGGTATCCTGAAGGTGAATGAGACCTTTATTTTCATTATCCAGTCCAGAGGGAATGTAAGACATTTTCTGTTAAAATACAATACGGAAATAAATTTAATTTTGCGGGAAATTGACATTTTAACTTTTTCTACAAATGCAATATATATTTAAAACTTTTTTTTTTTAATTCCATTTTTCAAAATATATGCGCGTTCATTCAGAAGAAAAATTTAAAACGAAGGAAATTTAAAAAAAAGAAGATTAAATTTAATTAATTATATGTTATATCCTAATTTTAATTTTCATTTAATATTTAATTAAACTTATGATTTCCCTAATGTAATTCTCGATTTTACTTAGTTTAATAAAACTAATTAGGCAAGGGGTAATAATGAGAATTGTATATAAATTTATTTATTAAATAATTTAAATATTTTATTTCTGATAATTAATAATTTGTTTAAGATTTGAATCAAATAATTCTTGGTTATTGAGTTTGTAAAAATTTTGTAATTTTTTACCTAATTGATGTGATCGTAAATTTTAATATCTAATCTGATATTATTTACACCAAAACTATTCTTTTTTTCTACATTACAGTTTGTATAATTTTCCATTTTTAAATTCAATTATTTATATTAAAAAAATTAATTAAAACTTAACATAATTCTAAAATTTTCTTTGGCTAACTTTCATTTCACTAATTGTTTCGATGGTTAAGATAATTTTTGCTTGGCGTAATTTTTTGCATCGAAGATGTTTTTGTTGGAATTTCAAAACTTTTTTTAAGTATCATTTAATGTCATGATTCAGTGATGAATTAGCTAATTGTAAGAATCATCTAGAGGATCTGATCAAGTTTCTATACGATCTATTATTTTTATAACAATTACATATCGAGATTTTAACCTAATTAATATTATTGGTAAGTTTCATGCGAATCGGTCACGAATTATGGGCTAAAGGGGGTCAATTACGTAACTTTTTTCCGGAGCCCACATTCCGGATTCCACTTTCAAAAATCCGGATTCCACATTTCACATTCCGGATTCTACATTCAAAATAACGAATTCCTGATTCCACATTCCAGATTTCACTTTTCACATTCCGAATTCCAAATTTCGGATCCTACTTTTAACATTCCGTGTTCCGGATTCCACATTTCGGATTCCATATTCCGATTTCCACATTCCGGACTTCGCTTTCAAAATTCCGGATTCCACATTTCACTTTCCGGATTCTACTTTCCAAATTCCGAATTCCTAATTCCACATTCCGGATTTCACTTTTCACATTCCGAATTCCAAATTTTGGATCCTACTTTTAACATTCCGTGTTCCGGGTTTCACATTTTGGATTCCATATTCTGATTTCTACATTCCGGATTTCACTTTTCACATTCCGAATTCCAAATTTCGGATCCTACTTTTAACATTCCATGTTCCGGATTCCACATTTCGGATTCCATATTCTGATTTCCACATTCCGGATTTCACTTTTCACATTCCGAATTCCAAATTTCGGATCCTACTTTTAACATTCCGTGTTCCGGGTTTCACATTTTGGATTCCATATTCTGATTTCTACATTCCGGATTTCACTTTTCACATTCCGAATTCCAAATTTCGGATCCTACTTTTAACATTCCATGTTCCGGATTCCACATTTCGGATTCCATATTCTGATTTCCACATTCCGGATTTCACTTTTCACATTCCGAATTCCAAATTTCGGATCCTACTTTTAACATTCCATGTTCCGGATTCCACATTTCAGATTCCATATTCCGATTTCCACATTCTGGATACCGCTTTCAAAATTCTGGATTCCACATTTCACATTCCGGATTCTACTTTCAAAATTCCGAATTCCTGATTCTACATTCCGGATTTATCTTTTCACATTCCGAATTCCAAATTTCGGATCCTACTTTTAACATTCCGTGTTCCGGATTCCACATTTCGGATTCCATATTCCGATTTCCACATTCCAGACTCCGCTTTCAAAATTCCGGATTCCACATTTCACATTCCGGATTCTACTTTCAAAATTCCGAATTCCTGATTCCACATTCCGGATTTCACTTTTCACATTCCGAATTCCAAATTTTGGATCCTACTTTTAACATTCCGTGTTCCGGATTTCACATTTTGGATTCCATATTCCGATTTCCACATTCCGGATTTCACTTTTCACATTCCGAATTCCAAATTTCGGATCCTACTTTTAACATTCCGTGTTCCGGATTCCACATTTCGGATTCCATATTCCGATTTCCACATTCCGGATCTTACTTTTCACATTCCGTATTGCGCATTTCACATTCCGGATCCTATATTGCACATTCCGTATTCCGGACTTCACTTTCAAAATGTGGATGTAAAATTCGAAATGTGAAATCCGGAATGTGGAAAGTAGAATCTGGAATGTGAAATCCAGAATGTGAAATGTAGAATCTGAAATACAGAAATTTGAAAGTGGGATCCGGAATTTGGAATACGGAAAAAATTACGTAATTGACCTCCTGGTGTGTCTAATTATAAAAAAAATCAATTTTTTGGGATCTTTATTGTGGGATTATAGGATCCGGGTTATGGGATTCAAATTGTGAGATGGTTGTATCCGAAATAATGGAATGGTGGGATTAAAATTTCTGTATTGCAAAATCCGGAACTACGGAAAATGTAATTGCGGAATCCTAGCGGATTGTCGAAAGGCGGAAAATAAAAATCCAAGACAGTGGAATGGAATAATCATGATTGTGGTATTCGCATTGACGAATATGTAATTACGAAATTCAAAATTCAGGATTAACGAGATTCGGAATGTGGAAAAGTAAAATTTAGAATAGTGGAATGGCGAGATTCGAAATAAATATAAAGTGGTGGGATCCGGGATATTATATATCGAATCCAGAATGTGGGATAATCTGGAAAAAGTTACTTAATCGACCCCTTGGGACTGCTTTTCTGATTCTTCCTCTCCAAAGAATTCTGTTACTACGTCTCTTCCCTTAATCTTTCTTAAGATTTCCTGTTTATTTTCTACTTTGTAAAATTGTTGTTCTTTTTATAATCTTTTCTCTAATTGTACCTTCACTGCATTACTTTTTCTTTCCAGATCTATCAAAAACTACTTTATTCTCCCTTTGAATCACTTCTTTTTAAGGCGCACTATTCCTATGTGACGATCGAAATTTTAGATTTTTCTATAGGAAAATAAAATACAACTCTATCGCTCTATTTACACATTATAATTGGTATACAAAAAAATTTTTTTTGGTAAATTTTAAAGTAAATAAATAATTCTAATCATTAACGTTTTAATAACTATAAATTTTTGATAGAAATAAAAAAGAAAAAAAATATTGATACATGTGATGTGCCTTGTAAAACTTTTGAATCTTATTATTATGGGTATATTAAATTTTGGAATTGTTGAGAAAATTGTTTGTGTGAGAAACTCAAGTAGTTCGTTGATTGTATTTTCTTCGTTACCGAATAGTTTGTTTTGAGTAAAGCAGTTGGGATAACCACAGTGTGTACTTGAAAGTTAGTACCCCCAGCGATTGTTTACACCCAAACGCTTATGTTCGTGCAGTGTACTTATGCAGATGAGATGGTTGTATGTCGGTATAAAGCACCAGTTACAATAGTTTCACGGTTTGTCTTTCATACACTGAAAGTTTCCGCCATCAGTTCACCAGAGCAAACTTCTTTATAATAAAAAACTTTTCAAGGAGGGTAGAAGTTACTTGAAACCATATTTTCTCCAACACAGACCTTGTTTCCGGTGATAAATATACGACTTCATGAAAATTTTCTTTAAGAAAAATTCACATAAAATTTATCCCACAGTAAAAATATGTTTTACAATATATATATATATATAAAAAATTATGGTTTATTTACTTTTTTCGTATAAAGTGGAAAATATAAAAAAAAATTTGGATTTTTAAAAATCAATACATATTTTAGTAATAATATTAATATTGTATAAAAATTGTCTAAAATTCTATACCATCAGAATAGTGATGGGTTGAAAATTTATTTACGATGAAAATGATGAGATTTCGAAGATTACATACACGTAGGAGTCACGTCTCGCATGAAATGAGCGATATTGGCGGCGTAATAACCAACCAATTACCGTGATTCTGCAGAACGGAAATCGACTACGACAGACCTGGTCTCTGGTCTGAATCATGTCAATTGTACATAGCTTGGTCATATAGCAAAGTTCAGAAACTCGTGCTCGATTCTGATTGGACAGTTTCGATAATACGACCATATAACTCCTCTACCATCCTAATTTACGGTTTATGCTGTTCGCAAATTCACATATATAGGAAATTATTCTCTAGTATATGAAAGAACATTCCTTATTGGTGAATAGACTAAAATCATTCTCAATCAGTAATAATTAATTGGACCAGCACTGAAGTAATACTTAATCAAAAATTGGGATGATCAATCTCGAACGTTAAACGTTAATTATATATAATTCTAATTTTTTTTAAGTGAAATCATTCATTCATTGCAAATTTCACAAGACCACAAAATTGAAAATGGCGGATCCAATATGGCTGACAATTTTTAAAAAAATTTATCAGATTTACTTGAAACGTTCTACTCGGAGGTTTTTGGGGTTGCTGATTACGAATCCGTTGTTAGTTTTTCAAAATTCAAAATGGCGGATCCAATATGGCTGAAATTTTTTAAAAAAATTTATCGGATTTACCTGAAACGTTATACTCGGGGGTTTTTGGGGTCGCTGATTACGAATCCGTTGTTAGTTTTTCAAAATTCAAAATGGCGGATCCAATATAGCGGATTTTTTTTTCAAAAATCGTTCAAATTTGCTTGAAACCTTCTACTCGGAGATTTTCGGGGTCGCTCATTTTGAATCCAGTGTCGGTTTTTCAAAATTCAAAATGGCGTATTTAATATGTCAGATAAATTTATGAAAAATTAATTAACACACACACTAGTGTAGTGTCTCGGCCAAACCACTTTTTACTTTTTGTGTGCCTGTGTAATTTAAAAAAAAAATTCTCCGCCATATTGGGTCGGCCATTTTGAATTTTGAATTTTTTTTTTTGGAAAACTGATATTGGATTTGTAATCAGCGCGACTGCGAAAATGGAGTATTATTAAATAAAAAAAAGAAATATTTCAACGTATCATTTATGATCTATGGAAGAGAGAATAACCATCCCATTTGTATAGTGCAATGACTTTCATTACAGATTAGTCGAAAATTGCCATTTGGCTTATTTCTGAGCGCAGATATAGTTTTAGGCAGTTTACAGAGAATGTCAGGTAGTGAGTGGATGGGGATAGAGGCAAGCCACGAGCTATCGACTGATAGCATGTAGGAGGATAGGATTAGTCGACCACAGACTAAATTGGGTTTCTGTACAGTCCTCGGCAAATTCTTCCCACCAGAAAATACACACACACACATATATATATATATATATATATATATATATATATATTATATATATATATATATATATATATATATATATATATATATTGGACATTGGGAAGTGAAAATCCAAGTAAGAGAGTAAGAGGTTCAAGCGGAGGGATAGAAATTAGAAAATAGAGAAAAGAAGAGAAAACAAAAAAAAAGAGGGTAAACTGAAGGCACTGCACAAGAGTGAGAGAGAGTGAGAAAGAGTGGCAGAAAGAGAGAGATTACACCGTTCACCTTTTTCCAATTAAACGATTTTCTTTCTCACCCTCGAGTGGGGAAAAAAAAGTAGAGGACGTGATTTCGTTTGTTTACTTCACATTGTTTGCACACACTCTTCTTTGACGATTTCTTTATTTCAACATTCATGCGGTGTGACAAAAAAATATCACCTTTATTTTTATTCTCACATATGAGTGAACTTTTTTTCTCAGCCATCGGGGGTTTTTTTCTGTAAATAAAGCTGAGAAAAATCTTTTCGAAATATATATAAATTAAAATCAATATTTTTGAAACTATGAAATTTTTTTTGTTTATATTTGTTTTTGTCGATAAAAAGAAATATATATGTATATATGAGATACAGACTCAATTAACACTCTTCACTTTGTTTGCGCTTTATCCTCAAACTTGGTTTTTTTTGCCAATAAAAATACATTTAACTTTCAAATTCACTTTCTCTGCATTTCCTACCAATAAATTTTTTTACAAGGCTTCCTCTGCTTTTTTTTTTTTTTTTTTGCAAATAGTGCATTTTATCGATGTGCAAAAAACCAAGGGATTTTCAAGCTCTCACTGAAAGGTAATTACTTTGACTAAAGAATAATCAATAAACTGATGGAAAAATTGATGGCTGCCGTTGAAGCGAGAGGCTTTGAAACGAAATAGTTAGAATCGACACTCCAAATAACGAAGGGGACGCAGAGAGTGAGAGAGGGAGGAGAAAGACTTTGACTTGGGTTGGTGGTTTATTCTATATACTTGAAATGCTCTCAAACTACAAATAGTGTCATGTGTTTTTCTACTGTTTCTTAAAAAAAAAAAAAAAAATTCTTTAGATTTTATTTTTTTAAAGTGTCGTATTTAGACATATTTTGATAATTCTTGAAAATAAATAAAGCGACAGAGATAGAAATATATTTTTTGGATATTCGATTTTGAAAGCGATTTTTTTTGATAATTAAACTGAATATATTGATTTTTATTGGGACTAGATGTTGTTTTCTTAATACTAGAATTTATTGATTATTTCAATAATGAAACTATCCTTCTAGAAAAAATCGATTGAAAACAATATAAAAGAAATTTCTATTGTCTCCAATCGTGCTTCTCAAAATTGAGGACGATTAACTTTCTTATTATATTCAATTATTCTAAAAAATTTTTTAGAAAAGTTGCCGGACATCTACCCAGATAGCACGTAATCTTGCAGCAACCTTGCGGCAAGCTTGCAGCGCAATATTGCCAACCTTGCATGGTAAGTTTGCCGCAAGCTTCAAATGTCCCACCTAACCCAAGCTTGCATGGTAAGCTTGCCGAAAGATTGCAGTGTAAAGTTGTTGCAAGATTGCACAGCAAGATTATCGCAAGATTGCTCAGTAAGCTTGCGCAGTAAGCTTGTCACAAGGTTGGTGCTAGGTTGCCAAATAACCTTGCCTAATTAGCAAAAAATTTTAGTTAGGTGTTATGTCAGATTTTAAATAAATATTAATTTTAACTATTCTGAACTTATAATTGTTCCCTATTCTAATTTCCTCAATTTAACTTAGTTAAATTAACTAAGTTGGGAAGAGGTTTATTAAATGAATGATTTAATATAATATAAAAATTATTTATTTTAAAAAATGTAAAATGTTCTTAACAATTTGTACAATCAAATAAATCCTTGTTTAAATATTTGGTATGGTTACCTTTAAGATGTTTATATTGAGGAGTCTTCAATTGGCACCTGATGTATTGACCTCCTAAGATTGGATCTTCTTGGTCGTTAAGATTTTTATTACCGCACGTAACCACTGAGAAATATGATAATTTTGGAAACTGTATCTAACACTTGCTATGACGAACTCCGTGTGTATAATTTGGGACTGCCTTTGAAGTGAAAGGTCTCCCTTTATATAGGTATATTTTCCAATGTATTCTTTGCGGCGCGGCGGTACCAGCTCGCCTCTTAGGGTTAGATTCAAGATCGGTACCTCACAGACGTGAAAAGTGTTTATTGCTTTTCTTCTATGTGTTGGTGACTCCGTATGTTGATTTCCTTATTTTAATAATACAAAATGTCAAGAACACTACATCCCAAAGAAATATTATAATTTTTATATATTGATCATTTTAACATTAATTATGATTATTAACATTATTATTTTATTATATATTTAATATTTATAAATAATTGATTTAATCTCAAATATTCGTTTTATTTATAAATAATTGTTTATTTACAAATATTTGTTTATTTAAAAACTATTATTTACTTACAAATGTATTTAAAAAAATATTTATTTTACATAAATAAATATTAAAAAAATGTTACGGTGACGTGACATAGGAAAAAAAATTTATTTTTATTAAAACATATCTGGCGATTCAGGGGGAAACGCCATAGGGACCTGGCAAAAACTGCTCTGAATATTAGAGATTGAAAAAAAATAATAATTATTAAATTATTATATTATTACTAAACTAGATTTTAAATATTTTTTTTTTTCATAAATTGGTAGAAAAAAAAGAATATTTTTTATATGTAAATTTTTCAATCTGCAATCTATATTCTTTATAATGAAAGAGATAGAGAGAGAGAGAGTACCTTATGGTTGAAGGTCTGTTTATCATCTTATATAAGATTTAGCACATGAATTACATAGGGTCGATGATGGTATGCTTTTACCCTTTCTCGAGGGAAACTGTAGTTCGTTAGTCCGTGATTTTATATTCAGATCCCTGCTCTTTTCACCGGAACGACTTTGATCGAATTTCCGGATCGCGAAGCAACACCTGTACGTCATGAACGAATTTTCGAAATTAAAAAATTTTACTCGTCACTTAAATAATAATAATAATAATTATTATTATGAAAAAAGTGTTTCTTATAAAAGTTAAACGTTACAAAGTAAAAAAAAATATAAATGTAAAAATATTTGGAAAATTAATTTTTTCAAAAACAATAAAAATTTTATTTAAGACTTATAAAAAGACGCTAATATACGTCCTGGGCGCCATTTCGCCTAAAGCCAACACTGTTCTCTGTCATCATTTAAATATCTTTTTCCGTTATGGTTTGTTAATTCTTGAACAAAAAACTCTCGACGTTGACAAAGCGAAAGCTTTTAATGTTATATACAAAAGCTTTTTAGATTCTAAATAATAAATGATGAATATTATATATATAGACTAATATACAGAGTATTACATCTTTTTTAAAAAGAATTTTAAAAAAATGTTTGTTTCCAAATTCAACGGAAATATTATATTTTGCAAGTGAAACAGAATGAAAAGGATAACTCTATAAAATGTTTGCTTGTTTTCGTAAAGATGAAGAGTGGGTATGTTTTGCGATCGATAGACGAATAGTGGTAAAAGTGGTAGGGGTAGATGTCAAACGTACTCGAATTGAAATACTAACCCTCGTTTATATATGTGTCGTGAGTTTACTTGGCCCATTTTGTTTATGCGGACGCGCTCGACAAAACAAAGAGATATACATACTCGCTATTGCACGCGAACTTTCATTCTCAATACTGTTAAAATGAGACGTTCCGCATACTAACAGAATTAGTTTATATATTTATATTCCATTTTAAGGAAATAGGAGAATGGTAAATTGTTTATTTGTTTTTTTTTAATTATTATGTATTTTTAAATAATTTTCACAAGACTTTGTTATGTAACAAAATTAAGAATGAAAGAATTAATTAATTAAGAATGAAAATTATTAGCTTTAATCTTTAGCTGCCACAGCTAAGGATTAGCAAGTACGTAGTGTGTAAACCATGTTTACGGCCGGCATTGCGGCTTGAAGCCAGTTTTACTTCGCGTCAAAAGTCATGGATAGTTAATCGTGGAAAAGTTTTGTTTAATACAGAGATATATTGGTAAATAAATATTAATTATTATTCAAAAATGTTAAATGAAGAACTAGTGCAGCTTCTTTGAAAATGGGACACGGAGGAATATATAAACACTTCGAAAATAAGTACTACGAATTCAGTTTCGCACACTTAACCTAAAAATGAAAGTAGGTTTAAAGTATGTTTAAAGTAGGCTCAAAAAAAATTCTAATAGGGTAAATGTAGACCTAAAGAATTAAGACTAACTTAGGAGAGGACCAAGGTAGGTTTAATATAGGCTCAATTAGGTTCAATGTAGGGTCAAAATGATTTCAGCAGAAGGTAAAAAGAGGTTCAAATTTTAGGTCAAGGTAAGCTCTAACTAGTAGGTTTAAAGTAGGATTAATGTGGTATCAAAGTAATTGAAATAAAGGATTAAAGTAGATTTAATTTAAGATAAAAGTTGAATCAAAGTAGGTTCAATGTAGGTTCAAAGTAGGTTTAAAATAGGTTTTAAGTATGTAAAAGTAGAATTACAGTAGATTTAACGTAGGATTAATGAAAAGGCAAAGTAATTTAAAAGTAGAGTTCAAATAGGTTTACTTTCAGATCAAAGTTGAATGAAATTTGGTTTATATAGTAAGAAGAAAGTAGAATTGAAGTAAGATCAAAGTAGCTTCAAAATAGGGTCAAAGTAATTACAGTAGAAGATAAAAAGAGGTTAAAAATTAAGGTCAAGGTAGGCTCTAACCAGTAGGTTTAATGTGGGATTAATATAGGGATAAAGTAATTTAATGATAGAATTAAATTACGTTTAAATTAAGATCAAAATTGGATCAAATTAGGTTTAAAATATAGACAATGTAAGTACATGGTAAGATCAAAGTAGAATCAAAGTAGATTTAACGTAGGATCAAAATAGGTTTAAAGTTAGATCAAAGTAAGTTCAAAAGAAATTTTGACAGGGGTACATGTAGACGTAATAAAGTAAGGCTAATTTAAAAAAGGACCAAGGTAGGTTTAATATAGACTCTATAATGTTCAATGTAGGGTCAAAGTGATTTCAGCAGGAGGTAAAAAGAGGTTCAAATTTAAGTTCAAGGTAAGCTCTGACAAGTAGGTTTAATTTAGGATAATGTAGGGTCAAAATAATTTAAAAGTAGGTTTAAATTACGACCAAAGTTGAATGAAAGTTGGTTTATAGTAGGTTTAAAGTAAAATCAAAGTAGGAGGAAAGTACGTTCAAAGTAGTTTTAAAGTATGTTCAAAGTGATTTTAAAGAGTGTTCAAAGTAGTAGCGACATTAATTTAACAATTGTCAAAAGTGTTTATACGTCAGATCGTATTGGGTTTTATTATTATTTCCATTCTTCTTTATATATTGTACCACGAGATTTTTTCGCGTACAAATGACTTAAAAATAATAAATTTCAATAAATTTTGTAAATAAACGACACCAGGGTGGAAATCCAGCCATAATGGCTGTAAAATATTATAAATTATAAAAATTGTTTTCTTTTGATACTCACTTTATTTTGTTTAAATAATAAATTCACGTATCAACAAACGAACTTGCCAAAGTCGTTAGATTAATAGTCGACTTGTAATAAATAAATTCGATCCTGATTTGTCCTTTCGTTCTGTTATGAAAACTCTCGCGAGGGTTTTGAGTATTCTCGACGGGTCACAAAGACATTGAGGACATCACTATCTATCATTGAAATTAGAAGTCATCAAGGGAAGAGCTTCGTGGTGTATATATTTGGATGAGAGTCCCGAATATTCAAGAACACTAGTAATACGAAATTGCTGTTTTGTTGACGATTTGTCAAATCAATACTAGCAGTCAGTTTCCTATGGACTTCTCGCATCAATCAATTTTACATCGGATAGTGTAGGGATCTGCGTTACCGGCGACTGCGTATCGATTATCGGTCGCGGGTATTTTATTATTGAATATTAATTGATCTCAATGACACCGAGAAGAGAGGTCGTTGTTTAGCGACGCTTTCGAGTTTGACTCGTCAGCCATTTTACTCTCATTCTCAACCTGGTGTTCGTACAGTCAAGTTGTGTTCTATTCTTTTGCGTATAAAATAATTAAAATTATAAAAATGAGACAATGCGTCATCGTCGTCGTGAAATGGACGGTGAGTCCAAATAATTAGAAGTCGTTGCCTCAGAATCGATCTCATTATTATTAAAGTATAATTGAATAAATAAAATATAAATCTTGTTTTTCGGCCTTCTGTCATTATATGACTTTTTCTAAAATTTGAAGTGAATATTAATAAATAGTGATATTGTTATAAATTTTGTCTAATTAATGGTGTTTATCCTTATCCGCCCTCTTCGCGGTCTGTTGTTGCTGTAAAGTAACAATGGAGTTTCTAAGCTGGTTTTAGTTTTTCCTAATTAGAATTATAAAATTTACTTGTCGGATTATTTAACTATTTTTTTTAGGTTTAGTTATTTTCCATAAAATGACTTGGCATCATGGGAAAATTAATAGTTAAAAAGTGTGGATAACGTAGCTTGTCTTAAAAACATAATAATAAATAATATAAATTTAAAATAAAATCAATAATAATTCCAAATTCTACGTTATAATATAGTAAATATATAAAAAAAGTAGAATGATATTAAGTTGGATAAAAAAAGTTACAATGAAAATTGAAAGATACAAAAAATACCAATTCCAAGAAAATTTCTCTTTCGTATTCTAAAGGAATTTAAATTCCCTCGGACTTGAATCGACTAAGGCGCCTCACGTCTTTGCCTCCTTTTTGAAGAAGAGGGCTTTGCATTTCGCTTACTCGACAGACAATTGCACCATTTTTAAGATCCTGTGAAACTGTCTGCCACGAAATACAGAGAGCGCCAAAAACTCACAGTGTATAGTTCTTCTCGTTGGGAAAAAATTCTCCCGAGTTTGCACAATTTTTAGATAATAAATTTTCAAGAAATATCGTAACTTACATGGTTGGAATTTTATGATTCATATTCTCATGACTATGCAACTATATATGTATATATAGCGTTGATGGATTGTTTTGGAAAATTATTATTGGAGCAATGCGACATAGTCCGGGAGAGAAAATTAAGCCCTAATTATCTCGCAGCAAGTGCCCCGGATATTAGATATTCCGTGACACGAAGTTGAAACTAAGCACACACAAGTACAGGTGCGAACGAGGGAATTGTTTTCCAATACACGCAGGCACAGTCTCTTCTCCTGGTGTCTCTATCGGATATATCTATCTAGCGATGTATTTAAACGTCTTTCGCTAAATTTGTTTTTTTAAAAAATAATTTTTATGAAAAAAAAATTTGTGGAATTTAATTTTACCTTCGAAAAGTGTATGCCTTTAATTTGTTTGATAAAAAAATTAATTTTAATGTTAAATACATTTTTTAATGAAAGTTGTTGGTTAGAAAAATTGAAGCAAATTTAATTTTTGAAGAACTGTCGAATTCGTAAACAGCAATTCCAAAAAATTTTCTCGTGACTTATTCAAGTGAATTTTTTACAGGTGACTTCATCCATTTCACTTGACTTTCAATAAAAATTCTTCTTAATTAATATTATCGGTTTCATAACCGAATTAATATTGTAATTGATAAATGTTATTACTTTTGGTTTGCAAAATGAATATTTGTGGTAAATCGTTATTCGTAACCATCGCTATGTGAGAAGAGAACATTCGTATTAGCTTCCCTCTCTGAGTCTCTCTCTCTCTCTCTTTCCCCTTTGTTGTCGGTGCAGAGCGTCGAAGGGGTAGCTATTTAGGGGCTTAGCGCCTCGGCAGGAGGTATACTGTTGGAGGTGCACCACCAACTCGCAACCACTGTGTCACCTTTATCACCTTTATCACCTGCTGCAAATTGCCGCCATTTGGATGCTAAACCCCCGGGTCTCACCTACTGACGACTATTTGTAGAAGGGAAGAGGGAGAATGAGGACAGTCGCGCGAATACCGTTGACCGGGCAAATGTCCGCTCGGACTCTATGCATGCATGCATGAATGCAGGAAACGCTCTCTA
Source organism: Leptopilina boulardi (assembly GCF_019393585.1). Lineage (NCBI taxonomy): Eukaryota > Metazoa > Arthropoda > Insecta > Hymenoptera > Figitidae > Leptopilina > Leptopilina boulardi. Next base: position 3,636,012 of record NW_026137909.1, read on the forward strand.
AACGGATTATCCCGCAGTTTTAGAGGGACATGCGACCGCGGTATCTCTCGCATGGTTTGCAAGATCGAATTTGACTCGGCACTGGATTTTCATTCTACGTTTTGCTTTCCCCTATACGTTCATCGAGAGGAAATCCCTTACACCATTTCTACGATTTACAAAACCATTTCTGCATTTAAATATCCAGTTTCTTGGTTTATATACAAAATCGAGAGATTATACATACATAAATTTAAAAATTTATGAGAAAAAGATCCGTTATCACAAACTTATGTATATTTACAAGTTATGTAATTAATGCTATAGAAAGTAAATATCAAGTTGATGCTATATATACTGATTTTTCGAAGGCTTTCGACAAGATAAACCATGGTATTTTTGTGGCAAAGCTTGAGGCCTTGGAATTCTCTACAATAATTACGAGATGGATAAATAGTTATTTGTCAGATTGACCATCGTCGGTATGAGTTGGTTATGCATATTCAAATATTTTCATACCTACCTCTGGTGTTCCCCAAGGTTCGAACCTTGGTCCTCTACTATTCATACTTTTTATCAATGATGTACCTTCTGTTTTTCAGTATTGTTCATTCAGCTTATTTGCTGATGATCTTAAAATTTACAAATCTATATGTAACGAAACTGATTTTGAAAACATACAATCTGATCTTAAATGCTTACATGATTGGTCACAGACCAATTTTTTTTTAATATTAATAAGTGTTTAACAATTACTTTTTCAAAAAAAAACCAATTTTATTTGATTATAAAATTGGTGAGGATAATTTATTAAGAGGAACCTCGGTTTGTGATCTGGGTATAATGTTTACAAATACTTTCTCACTTGATGAACATATTTCATTAACTACAAACAAGACTCTCAAGACCCTCGGCTTTGTCACAAGAAATGGTAAGTGTTTTTTCAATATATCGACCCTAAAAACATTGTACTATTCCCTTGCGAGGTCCATTTTGATTTGCAATTCTGTTGCGTGGAAACTCTATACAGAAAATGATATGTTGCGTTTTGAGCGTGTACAAAATACTTTTCTGCGTTTTTTGGCAAATCAGTGCGGTATTGTACGAAACCATCAAAACCATGATTACTCTGATCTTATGAACTTATTTAAAATACCTTCAATCTCATCGATGTTCTTAAAGGCTGACTTAATTTTTTTATATAGAATCCAAAATAATTATATAAATTGTCCAGAAATTTTGTCAAACATTAATTTTTACGTTCCCGACATAGGCCTCAGGAAAAGGCCGTTATTTAAAATTGAACGACACAACAATAATTATGGAAGTAACATAATTTATGACAGAATTTGTGATGAGGCAAATGTATTCTTCCCTACGATAGACATTTTTAATGCTTCTTTAAGCGAATTCACTACAGCACTGCGAAACTTATTATTTGATTTTAACAACAATAATACCACCTAGCGCATAGTTTTAGTTTTACTTTAAATTGAATTATGTTAATTTTTTAACAATTCCTTTATATATCTTAGTACTTAGTACGAAAGGGAAAGCCCGTCTATTTTGAAAATAAATAAAAATAAATAAATAAATTATTATTGGGAACATTTTCACGTGGGAGACTTAAAATTATTTCAAACGATATTTTTAGATATACTAAAAACCTTTAGGATCTGTGAACGTTGTCTTCCGTTTTGCAGCGTCGATATATACTTTTCCAAGTTTAAAGACCGAGTTTTTGCAACTATATCAGAGGAAGAAGAGCAATGGAGCTCAAGAAGCATGAAAAAGCTAAAAGGAGAAGATTTTAGTCAATAGAGCGGTGCTAAAGGGGGAGGGGGGGATGGGGAGAAAAAGGAAATGGGAGCAAGGGAGGTACTTCCTTAGACGATAAGTTAGGAAGTACCTCGCGGATGTTCGCGCCATTTACGCGAGTTGCCCGAGATATGGGGCTTGATCAACGAGACGATAACAGCCACGATACCTATGTTGCCGCTTCACTGCCACTGATGGACATGCATCCCTTATCGTACCACTAAAACGACCTTCTTTTACGAGTAGTATCAGCCTTTTCTTTCACTGCGATTGAAATCTTTTCTAAAAACCTATATAAAAGAAGGAACATTGAATTTCAGGAATAAATTAATCTACCATAATATGAAATTATATCTAATAAAAGAAAATTAATTTAAATAATTATAGAATATGTATACCTATTGTTATATTGTCACGTCACCGTAACATTTTTTTATAAATAAATAATATTTTTTGCAAAATTAATTTTTTTAAATAAATATATTTATAAATAAACAAGTATTTGCAAATAAAATAAATATTTATAAATATTAAACATGAAAACAATTACGACACGCTTTTGTGTGTCCATAAAGACAATGTTGACCTTTTTGTGAACACTTTTAATTCTATCAATATCAATTTAAAATTCACCCATGAATTAGAAATTGATAACCAAATTAATTTTTTAGATATGACAATTATAAAGAATAACAAAAATTTAATGACTAATTGGTATCAAAAAAGTATTTCCTTAAATAGACTAATAAATTATTTTTCGAATCATCCAATACAACAAAAAGAGAACATTGTTTATAATTTATATGATAGGGCTATTTTGTTATCACATGAGACCTTTCATAAAGATAATATCAAAAAAATTAAAAAGATTTTACTTAATAATGATTATCCATTGGAATTTATTCAAAAAATGATAAAAACCCATTCTTACAAAATAAATCAAAAAATAGTTAATGACAAACAATCTAATAATTTGGTTTCTATTAATCATCAACTTCCTAAAGTTTCTATTCCCTTTAATAATATTTACTTCAAATTATCCAATATTCTCAAAAAATACAATATTTTAACTATTCCAACCCTCACAACAAAAGGATATTCAGGATATCCTTGGGACGTCCTGGGGATATCGATTTTTTTTCGGCGGTTTGGATATCCCTGGGATATCTTAGAGATGTCCATGGATATCCAGAGGATATCTTAGGGATATCCGAATCGCCAAAAGCAAATGGATATCCCCAGGACGTCCCAGGGATATCCTGAATATCCTTGTGTTGTGAGGGAATGGTTCAAAAAAGTTTAGTTTCTGTCATAAAATTGGGTAAAGACTTGACAAAAAAATGGGATAGAACGAGTATTGTGTATAAGTTCTATTGTAATAATTGCCCTGCTACTTATATAGGTGAGTCTAAGAGGACTTTAAAAAAAAGAATTAATGAACATAAAAATAATAAAAATTCCGATTCTGTTGTAAACAAACATCAAGCTGATTATAATCATTCTTTCAATTTCGAGGATGCAAAAATTATAGATTACGAATTTTCTTATAGAAAAAGATTGATTTCAGAAATGATCCATATAAAAAGCAACGAATTTACTATTAATAAGAAAGAAGATGTACAATTCCTTAGCAATACTTATTTTCCTTTACTTAGCAAATTGAAACAATGATTATATTCATAATATTTCTATGAAGGTTCATTGACCCATTATTCTGTATATAATGTGAAAATTGTCACCGTTAGACTCAGTTTGACTAATCACTTACAATAATCATGTTCGTGATTTATAATTTAAACTTTTACAATTTTTTATTTAATTTTTTACTCTTTTGATGAAATGTTGGTGCAATTTCTTTTAATTAGGTAGATATTAGTTTTTAAAAAGAAAAATGAATTTTTTGGTTTATTCCGTATGTATTGAATTTGTTTAGATTGTAATAAAGTGACCTGAGGATGGTGGCGAACTGTGCCTCCAAAACGTTGTCATTACATATGTGAATGTGTTTTATTCACCTGTCTTCCAAAAATCGATTTAAAATAATACAATAACAATCAATTATGTAATTAATATTGTAATGTAATATAAATGAATGTTAAAACATATAATGTCAATGAATGTGTAAATCATGATTAGTTCATATAACCAATATGTAAAAATACATAATTTTCTTAAATTATATAAGAATGTTATATTATTGATCGTTAATGTTGTGAATGACAATCTTCAAATACAGAAGTTAAATTACGTGAGCTTAGGTACATAGGTACATACAGCCACTAAGAAGAGGGTCATCATCACTTTTTACATTTGTGAGGTCCCGTCCTAGAAACAAACCTTCATAGGCTAGCTGGTCCCGCCAAAAGATTAACATACAAAAATGCTACTATATAAATTATTATATGGTCCAGGAAATGATGATTATATCTAATTTCAAAAAAAAAGTTCCACCTTCATGTAAAAATAAGTTAAAACTTTAAACACGTTTTTTTAAAAAATACATTTTTAAAGTCGGTGACCACTCTTACTTAAAAACTACTAAATCGATTGTCTTGAAGTTTAACATACTTTTTCTATAAATAATAATTATCTAGTCCTTGATAGAAGGATTGATTTTTTATGCAAAAACTTCTTTTTTACCAGCTAAAAAACGACCGCTTTTTTTTGCAAAAATCGAACGTTCAACTTTGACAGGTCGCCATTTTGTCAAATATTTTTTTTTTAAATCCTTCGATCAAGGACTAGATAATCTTTCAATAAATGTAAATCCGCTTCAATTTTTGATTTCAGACGAACCAGATTTCCATGGTCACCGCAAACCATGTTTTTCAAAAGGACGTCACTTTGACAGGAGATAACTTTAAAATTATTTAATATTTTTAACTTCTTTTTTTTTGAAATTCATGTTTAAATATACTTTTAAATAATAAATCGATATTTTCAAAAAATTAAATAGTGTACGAGAAAAAAAATTCATACAAAAGGTTTATTTTTTGGCGCTACAACTGCGAGTGTGATTAGAATAGGAAATAATTATAAGTTCTTAGATTAGGAAAAATTAATAACAATTAAAAATCTAAATTAAATAATTATGACATAACAATATAAAAAAAATTAATATCAATAAAACAATTCGTGCATTACCGCTAATTTACAGTAGTTTAAATATGAAACGCCTTCTTATCAGTTGACAACTTGCGTTGTAGATTTCCCTTTTATAAAAAAAGTCTCAAAGAAATACATGGAAAAAGAGCCCCGCGGAATTTCACTAGCCCCGTGAAAATAAGGGTAGGGATTAAATCATAAGAATTAATTTTGAATTTGCTAATTTAAAGAAAACCAATTGTTTGGGGCCTTCTAATGATTTCTACCAATACGATTGTTTTTTGGAAGCAATAATAAAAAATTATTCTACAAAAAAAATACAACAAATAAACATAAAATAATACATATCTCCGAAGTCAAGCCACGGGAAATCAATAGTCAGGGGTCTTTGCAAGATTTCTACCAACACTATTGATTTTCCAAGAGTGATAAAAAAGATAAAATCGAAATTCTTGTTTAATATTCTTATGAGTCATGTGCATTGCAATAGGCGATCCATATGTCAGTTTGAAAGATTAATCTAAAGTGATGACCCTAACAAACTCAAATATTAATTAAATTAGAATATAATTACTTCCTTTGAATTAATTATCTAGTAGGGTTTTTCAGAGGTAAATCGAAGTTTAATGAAAATTTAATAATTTAACCCAATTTATTGTTAAATTATGATAAATCATTAAATGTTTAATTTTTTTATACAAGAATAGAAAAGTTAGATTAAAATCAGGTGAAACTAACCCTTAAATTTTGGTTTAGGTAAAATTTTGTACTATTTGTTGAAAAAAATTTAATTTTTTGTTTCTTTTAGATTCAAAAATCCCAGTAAAATTTTTAAACAAGCAAAAATTTTGCAAGTGGTTAAATCACTATTTTAAGGTGTGTTTATATTTATTTTTATTTATTTATGAATAAAAGATTAGTTAGAAGTAAATTTTATTCTATTCGGAATTAACAGAATTTATCAAAATTTTACAATCATATTAAATTATAAAGGCTATATCGTTAGATTAATTGTTTATTTAAAAATCTTAAAAAAATATAATTCTTTTATTTATTATTATTTTCTTTAGCATTAAATTATTCAAAACGATAAACGATTAATTGTTTAAACAAGTAGAAGAATTTTAAAAAGTTGAAAACAAAAGCTAAAAAACTAAATAATTATTGGAAAGATTTCTTTAATTTAGTTTGAAAAAGCGTCAAATACTTAAAAAATAAAAGATAAGAAAATATAAGTATAGAATAAGAAATAAGCAAAACAAACGTATAAGACTTTATTTCATTCATAAATTTCTACTATATTTTGACAATCTTATCTGATGATATAGTTCTCACACGTTTCATTATATTGAATAATAGAAATTAAGAATATAATGTCCCTTTAAATTTGGACAATAGCTATTATTTCTTTTGTTGGAAAATTTGATGGTACGTGGGTAATAATTACCTCAACATTTATGTTTATGGTCATTCAACCACGTGTTTGAACTCATTTACTTCTTAGAATCGATGTGTCATGAAAATTTAATTAAATAAAAATAAAGAAATATTATAATATTCCCTACCAGGAGTAAAGGGTTTTCGCTAGAACCCTATTAGCTCCCTTTAATCGATTATTATTAAATAAAAATTAATAAATATTTAATAAATCCAAAAAACATATTTATATAAAGATCCAACGTCCTTTTTTCTGTGTGTGTTTTTGAAATTGTAGAGTTAAAAACGCCCGTTATGCTATTTATTATAGCCGTGAAGTTTAATTGAACTTCCTAACCTCCAAACAGTACTAACACAAATTTTAACCAGAATTATAAATAAAAAAGTTAGAAATCATAATATTACCTGAAGAAATTGGAATAATCATAGTAAAAATTAAAAATTTGCAATAATGATATTAACATAAAGACAAAATTTGAGGTTAGAAAACCAATCAATATATTTTTTACTTTTAATATTCTAAGTACATATTTCATGTTTGTTGGCTTAATATTAAATATTCTTAAATTGATAATATTATGTTAATATTTTCCTTCTGATAAAGAAGATGAGTGATTTGATCTAAATTGTCAATATCCATAACTTGCTCTTGAACATATTGCATTCTATTTAATTCAACGCGTACGGATTTCACCTCAAGATATTGTTTGCTACGCATTCGCGATTGCTTTTTTTTCCTCTCATTATTTTCCATTATTAATTAACAAAAGAACAATAAAATTCAGGTTCACACAAAATGACATGTGCACTTGCACCATTCATGTCATCATTCTCGACGATGGAACATCGATATATTGAAAACTTCGATACATCGATTTCGATATTTTCGGGTTAAATTTAAATATTATTTTTAAATTAAATAAAAAGTGAAACTATATATAATAATGTAATTTATTAATAATATTATTTTGATTCTATCACTCGGTGGTATTTAATAATAAATTTAATTTATTTAATAATTTTATTATTATAATTTATTATTATTAATATTTATTCTTTTTATTATTATATCTAAAACGAACATTTTAAAAATATTTGTGTCCATATTGAACATAATTAAATTCATATTTTAAATAAAGAAAACATCGAAAAATAATCTAAGTCCGATTCGAGGTATTTCTGGCTGGAATGTAGTGAGGGCTAAATCAGATTTTTCTAGTTTGAATTGCCTTTCTAAAATTAAAACGGGATCTCAGCAGATATTTCTAGTCTGAATTTCTCACAAGAATCTAATCAGGTTCGAGTACGACTTTTCTAGCGCGGTTCTAGTCGGAATCCATTATCACGTTGGGAAGCTTAGGGACGTTTCTACACGGGAACTGCTTTCTGAAAATTTGGATTAGTTAAAAGTAAAAAATTTATATTCAATCTTTAAAGAAAGATTATTTCCATCAATTTTTGATGTGTAACACATGAGTTTGATATCCAGATAACATCTTGGGGCTTAAGGATATAAGTGATCACTACTGTCAGATGTTTATATCCATTTAAAGATAGTAATTATCTGCTGTTACAATTGCGTATGAATTTTCTATAAATACACAATTCTGATATTTACTCCCTGACCTTCTAAACTAGTACATGAAGAGTGATGGGAAAATGGTAATCGCTTACAAAAGCCCAGATTTTACAATCTCTGATGCCATCATTGAGATATTGTGTAAAGGATTGCGGCATATAAACTAGTTTCCCACGTAATCTCAACATTGATGTTCAAAAGATTGAATTTTCAATTCTACTGTAGACAATCTATATTAATTGAATTTAAAGTCAGTGAGAGAATATATATAGTTGAATTCACTAATTCAGTTGGAAATTAAGAAGATGAAAAATGTTGCAAGTAGGTGCTTTATAGCTAGAAGGTCTTAATTGTAATTAGAGTTGTCGTTCGTACACGTTGCGTGGAAGATTGAGGCGAGTGCATAAATTTCTGTTCGCGCGCTTAACGCCTAACGTAGTTATTTTTCAAGCTAACGGGCTTAATACGTTAAGCGACTAACGACCCGTCGCACAGTAGCGACGAGCGAGCGCGAATTTAGTGACCGACCGAATCCAATTTAGTGCCATTATATTAAATGTCTCGCATAACATAGAAGTGGGTCCCCTGTTGTAATTATATATGTATATATCTTTCTCTTGCAACTTTAGCGCTATGGCGATAAATTTCCTCCAAAGAATCTCGAGTGTTTTGTGTGACACATTCCCGAAATTTTCACTGGAGCAACAAATTTTTAAAATGGCCTTTATTTCGTCATTTATTTTCCCAAGTTGCACTTGTGTTGTTTTTAATTCTGGGGACAGACGCTTTTGGATTATAGTCTGTAAAGAAGATTCATGTATATCAAAAGATTTCTTTGATTACTAAAGGAGTTAAAAAGTGTGACGTTGAACAATTTTTATAAACAAAAAATCAATTTTGTTATGTAAATAAAGTCTTTAGTCACAACAATATTGCCGAGAATTGATATAATTTCTCAGGTAATGGTCAATATATTTATTTTAATTTATTATTAATTTATTTTAATTTCCTTGTATGTAAACTGCCGAGACAATTTAAAATGGAGAGAAGTTTCTCGGTTCCTGTTCCAAGATTGGTCAATGCGCCTACCAAGTGTCGTCACAAAAAGGAAACTACAACACACCTCAAAAAATTACATTGCTTTTTGTACAAAAAAACCTGCTACATTTTGTATTCTACCTCTAAAGAAATAATCTCACAAAAGAACCCCTCGAAATATAATTGATCCCGTAAATCTCTGAACTTGTTTAGAATTTCGAGGAATTAGATTAATAAAGAGGATAATTTCTCTGTCATTTTTTTAATACAGTAAGAGACACCTTAAGCTCAGGCCCAAGTTTTTCATCGTAACATTGTCAACTTGATTTTTATAATTAAAATTGGAGACACCGTCTTGAAAAATAAATTACTCGAAGATGATGACAAGAAATAGAGAATAATTAAACGAAAACAGAATTAGAAGCATAAATCTACAACCAAAAATATACACTTGAATCACTATTTTTCACAGTAGTTAAGCTTCTATTTTGGCGGAGTAATACAAGACTGAAAAGTGTAGATACCGACGTGGGTGAGCGTAGAGGGGAAAAACAAGGCAACGTGCCGGCAATTAGCATTTTGTTGGATATGATTCGGCAATCATCAGCAGTATCCGTATTTAGTACAAAATAAAATTTATATAAAGTTAGAAAAGTGTAGTGTCCATCACCAAGAAATAATCCAAATTGTACTTGCCCTACAGACATCACGCTAATGTAAGTCATATTAAAACCCTCGCTTTAAATTTTGTTAAAATAATAATATAATGTAATTGTAATTAAGTGATTCCACTTTAAAAATTCCGTATTTTACATTCCAGATTCCACATTCCGAATCCCACTTTCAAATTCCGTATTTCAGATTCCACATTCCGAATCCCACTTTGAAAATCCCCTATTCGGGATTCCATATTCCGTAAAATTTCGATTTCCACAATCCAGATTCCACATTCAAAATTCGTATTTCAGATTCCATATTCCGGTTTCCACTTTTTACATTTCGTATTTTAAATTTCGGATTCCACTTTTAAAAATCCGGATTCCACATCCCACATTCTGAAAGTGGAATCTAGAATATAGAATGCTGAAAATGGAATCTGCAATGTGGAATAAAGAATACGGAATTTTGGAAGTAGAATTTGGAACGTGAAAATCGGAATATGGAATCTGAAATATCGAATAGGAAACATGGATTGTTACAAGTAGGATCCGGAATGTGGAATTTGAAAGTGCGATCCGGAATGTGATTTGTGTCACGTCACCGTAACATTTTTTTATATTTATTTATGTAAAATAAATATTTTTTAAATACATTTGTAAATAAATAATTGTTTTTAAATAAACAAATATTTGTAAATAAACAATTATTTATAAATAAAACGAATATTTTTGTGATTAAATCAATTATTTATAAATATTAAATATATAATAAAACAATAATGTTAATAATCATAATTAATGTTAAAATGATCAATATATAAAAATTATAATATTTCTTTGGGATGTAGTGTTCTTGACATTTTGTATTATTAAAATAAGGAAATCAACATACGGAGTCACCAACACATAGAAGAAAAGCAATAAACACTTTTCACGTCTGTGAGGTACCGATCTTGAATCTAACCCAAAGAGGCGAGCTGGTACCGCCGCAAAGAATACATTGGAAAATATACCTATATAAAGGGAGACCTTTAACTTCAATGGCAGTCCCAAATTATACACACGGAGTTCGTCATAGCAAGTGTTAGATACAGTGTCCAAAATTATCATATTTCTCAGTGGTTACGTGCGGTAATAAAAATCTTAACGACCAAGAAGATCCAATCTTAGGAGGTCAATACAACAGGTGCCAATTGAAGACTCCTCAATATAAACATCTTAAAGGTAACCATACCAAATATTCAAACAAGGATTTATTTGATTGAACAAATTGTTAAGAACATTTTACATTTTTTTAAAATAAATAATTTTTATATTATATTAAATCATTCATTTAATAAACCTCTTCCCAACTTAGTTAATTTAACTAAGTTAAATTGAGGAAATTAGAATAGGGAACAATTATAAGTTCAGATTAGTTAAAATTAATATTTATTAAAATCTGACATAACATTTACAAAGACGTTCTTTTTTGGAGTCACATTTTAACCCTGCCTCGATAACTTATATTTCAATAAAATTACTCATTTACTTTCCTTCACATCGAGAAACGTTTTTTCAATATATTATGGTTACCATTTATACCCATCAACCTTTTTAGTATTATTTTACAAATTCCTGGTTTGTTAGAAGAATAATAAATTGATAAACATTGGGATTGTCGGGAATTTAAAAAGGAGGTCGTCGGGAGAATTTTTATAGAGTTCGAGGGATTCGTCTAGTGTATATGGTTACTAAAATACTGCGCACCGCGAAAAGTTGGAGATCTCTGGAAAACAACCGAATTGTGTTTTTTTTCCATTTACAAGAATGGGGATGGTACAGTGTGCTGGGTGGATTCCAAGCGGTGCTAAAAACCACGCGAGAGGGAAACTTACTGCGGTGACGACGTAAAGGGTTTACGTGCGCAGAAGGGGATTTAGAGGAAAGAGAGTGAAAATACGAGAATTAAAACAAACGAATGGAAAAAATACCCCTGGGAAAGTCTTGTGTTGAGGCGCGACACACAAATTGAAAACTACAGGACCATTCTGGTATGTTTTTTTGCAAGTCTTTTCCCCTTCTTTATCATGTCGAACGTATTAATTTCTCTCTAAAGAAAGAGGGGAATTGGAGGAATAAACTATCTCTCTACTCGTTTCTCACTCGACTGCGAGAAATCGCCCTAGGCGTAGCTTTGCCGAGCTCTCTCTCACTCTGGTCTATTTTTCATTTTCACTGAAGGTTTCCAAGTTTCATTTTAACAAAGTGCTTCACGGTTTTTCTTCAAATTTCTTACAATTAGAACATGAATGCAATTTAAATCTGTCATGATAAATCTCTGCAGTCGTGCGTTTACAAAAGTGCTATTTACAATTGCGACTAAAAGAAAAATATAATATTTGCGGTAAATAATTTGTTTTAAATTGTTAAAAAAAAAAAAAAGAAAATTCTGTCATTATGTAATAAACTTAAGTTCACCTAAAGAAAGAGAGAGAGAGAAAGACGGTTAGGGAGAAACTGTAAGTTAATTAGGCTCGGTACTGAAAACATAACAAGTTCTGGGTTTCTTGAAAGTTGAAAACGAGTTTAAGTTTCGTCTGCCATTCTTTGCTTACAGTAAATTGTAGAGCACTGCTAATTTTTTGTCACTTTTCTCCAACTACCAATGTAATTTAAAATTATGTCTAAAGTTATTTTAAAAAATTAATATATTTTTTCAACAAGAGATGTCATTTCATATTTTCAGTTTACTTACATTATTTTATGTGAAACTAAAATGTTATTTTTACTTTATTTTCTTGAGAAAGTAAGATCAGAAAAAATATAACAAAACACTGTGAATACCCATTTCTATAATGTATGCTGTTAAATTTTAAAGCCATTAGAAGAAAAACAAGTTTTCCTTAATAAGACAAGATATCTTGGGATATCCTATGGATGTCCTGTTGTTGTCCCACAGAGCGGCGGTTTGGATATCCCAAGATATCCTGGGGACCATTCTAGGATATCGACCATTGATATGGATATCCTAGGGATATCCTTTTGTTATAAGGGTTATTAATTTTTTTTGTTAACATTGTCACAATATGTATTATAGCAACAATAATGTAAGTATTCATGCATTTAATCCTGTTATCAACACATTTATATTCTAAACCAATCTCCATTATTACAATGTGGCTATTCTGCTTTTTTTAGGTGAATTTTAATATCACAACGATAAATTTTTTTATTTTTATTTATTTTTTTTTTTGAGACAAAAACTGGAGTAAAAAGCAGACACATTTCAACGGCGCTATCTAGTCGTCGGGCCTTGTTTGTTTGTTTTTTACAAATCCCCCTACCCTTACCCTTTACCTTCACTCTCTAACTCTATCTCTTTTGCAGCCCCATTCCAAAAACCGAGTCAGAGGCAGAGCCTGTCTCTCGTACTCCAGTAGTATGTGTACCCACCAGTTTTCCATGCTGACGTCACTATCTGAATTGAAACGAAGCCACCCACCGTACTGCCTGGCCGCGCGTCACCCCGGCCCAAATATCTGCCGGCTGCTGTTTATCTCTTCATGGTCGGTATACACAACAACGTGCATCGTTACTGTACGGTAATATATTGCAAGGTCTACACGCGGTTATGAAGAGATAAAAAAAAATAGCAAACGACGACGACGCGCGGTACTGGTTTTTGTTGCCTCGACAATACTACCGCATAGTCCCGTTAAAATCTCTCCATTGTGTTTATTTTATTTTTCATCGTAACAATTATATAATTAGTCAAAAACTCTTTAGTCAACCGTTACCTCTAAAATATTTTACAGAAACTGCACTCATTGTAAAAGAAAATAAAAATTTTAGAAAGTTGGAACAAATCAGACGATAACATTTCGATAAAATGGTGTTATTTTAAAAAAATATATATAAGCAAAACAAAATAAAAACCAAAGAACTTAGCAAAAAATTAGAATTCAAATCATACAATTAATTGTCAGATGTACAAAGTCAAATAAAATAAAAAACGAAACACTAATATTGGATCATTCATTTCTCCTATGGCGGATATTACTTATTGGTTGCTTTATGGATGTAGAGAAGAATGTCATTTCTTAATGCTGCCTATGGGTTTTCGGAAATTTGAACCTCCCGCCAGATTATCAACTGCCGCTACTTTCACGTTTGACGAATTATGGAAATTAATTTGGATTGGTTATCTATTTCATCAAAAACAATCAATAAAAGGAGAGAAAATGTTAAGGACCCATAAGACCCCAAGCGCCATACGGCTTGCTTTCTGCTGCGTTGCGCAGTACATCAATTCTCTGCAATATTGGAAACCACGTGATCAAGAGCAGGAAAGGAAGAGGAATTCTACTGCTTTCTTCGGAAAATCGATACAATAATTGTTCTCTTTCTTACGACGACTGCTGTGGCGTATGGACTGAAGATTTAATTTTATTTTAGTAGTGTCTCCCAGTGTATTTTTGCATGTGTTCTACGTTATTAATAAGATATGTCTCTTTCTTTTTGGCATCATTGGTTTCTTTGAAAGTGTGTTCATTCTAAGATAAGTCGTTTGCGTGGAAGATAAGGAGATCTCCCTTTCCTTTTTCTCTAAATTCATTTATTGAGTTTCCTTATATTTCTTTAAGTTATTTAATTATTGAAATTGTTATTCGACGAAATAATTTGTAATGGTATCCCTTAGTTAAAATTTGTTTAACATTCCCCTTCCTTTCGGAAAAAAAATAATTGTATGTATTTTACCCAATTAACAGTGTAAGGAACAGGGTTCCTAAGTTTAATCGTCGCAGTGTCGGGAATGAGTAGGGATATTTCTGAAAATGGGAGAAATCATTTTCATGACGAGATTGATTGTCGCGCATGTCTTAAATTCAGTGGTCAAGGACCCTTTGCGTGCGAAGCATGCGAAAAGGGAATTGCCAGAAATCTAATTAATTTTATATTCGCTTAGCGGATCTGACGAATTCGCCGGACACAACGCCCGATTGGGGTAATTTCTAAAAAACGAAATCCAAGATTTTATTGTAAGTCCGTGTGTTTGATTTTATATTCATTTGATTAAATTCATTATAGCGGTTGGTGAATACATACACATCACCTTGTGTTTCGTCAACGAAGCTTATCGTTTTCCTTTTGTGGAGCGAAATACTCACCTTTTATGTGATAACGCATTGTATCGTTTCCCTGGCATTTTTGGATGGCGATTAGGAGAAATACATGACATATAATATTTGGCGTTGCTTTGGATTCATATTCGATACCGAATCTTGCAACTGGCCGTCCGAGAATTTCCGGAAGTTCGATATCTATTCGCCACGTGCAGCGGGAACTACCTGCGGCACAATACTTTGAGACTTCTACTCATTTTGGTAGATATATATTAATTTCTATTGACTATTGGTGAGTTTGCCTCTCAGATTTTATATTATTTTATTCTCGTCAGAATCCTTGTCCACATATTTTTATTTAATTAATTTTTATGTGTATATAGAAGCCATTAAATCGAATTTTCCACATTTATAATTTTAAATCGAAACAAATCGGAATATTAATTGTTATTGCGAGTATGAGTAATTAATGTGTGAGTGACTTTAGTTTTATTAAATTCGAATTCATTGTGTAAATTATTGGCAGACGAATTTTATTAATAGAAATTGTAAAATAAATAGATACTCATACCGAAATTTATATTTTCTTTAAAATCCCGCAATCTATTTTCTTAATATTTGTTACAACAGGAATGTTATAAGTTAAGTTCATTGTAAATTTCTTTTCTTTGCTAATCTGTTAAATTGCACCTTTTTTGAAAATTACAAAAATGGAAAGAAATGATTTAATAAATTTTGTTAAATAAGGAATTTATTTGTTTCAATTTCCACTCTTTCACGTTTGAGCTAGCTAAAGCAGTTAAATCAAGAGAATAAATATTTTTTTATTTTTACTTTTCGATTATTCTGGTTCTGAAGGTGTCTCAAAAAAGGCTGCCTCCACTTTATTTCTTTTGCATAAAATTCTCTTGTTTAACCTTTGTTCGGGAAAATCTAAGTCTTTGGCAAAATTTTTTTTGTTCATTTAGTTTTTTTGGTTATTTAAAATTTCCCCAGATACAGTACATATAAAAGAGAAATAGTCAAAATTATTTGAATACAATTAAGTTAAAATTATTAAAAACTTTTTATGCATAAAACATTAATAATTATATTATTTCATCGTGTCATATTATATTTAAAGAAAAAGAAATAAAACAGTAATTTGATATTTTCGGAAAGTAGACAATTTTATTACTAACAGAAGGAAATCTTGGCGACAGGAAATCTTGGACCTGTTGTAAGAAAAAGAAAAGAGAGAAAAAGATCCCAGCGGTCAACATCTGGAGGATGCACTCATAGATTTTTTTGTCGATTTCACGGTTGTATTTTTTACATTTATTGCTTGCAAATATTTTCGGTTTCTAAGAATTTTGTAAATTTCAACTGCAAGTGTTGATCATTTAAGGTTTAGGATTTAATTATTGGTTCTAAAAGAAAGAAATAAACAATTTGTACTAAAAAACATGGTTTTGGTTCAACAGATGTTTATACTTGTAGAATCGATAAGAAATTTACAAATAAAAATTAAGAAGAAAAAGAAACTAACGAGAAAAATACAATGAGATAACGCAGAATGTTACAATATACAATATCAAAAAGTGTTTTGAGTGTAAATTAAAAGCTTGATAAATTCATAAAACTTGGTAAAGACAAATTAGAAAAAATAAATCATTGTAATTGTGTTTATAAATTTGAATGTAATTGTGGAAAATAAAAATATTTTTTTTAAAAAGAAAATACTTTTGAGAAAAAAAATTATATGTTTAGATTTTTAGCTACATATACAACTTAGGTAAAATGTATCTAACCCGACTTGTAATTTTAATGACAAATATGATAATCGCTGGGGAATTTGCGTGTGTGTGTTTGGCTTTTGTCGGAAAACATGGACTGTTTCCGAAAAGCAACAGGATGGATAAATCCATTGGGTACATAAAATATATAGAGTAAATTGCCGATAACGGGTATTCTCAATTTTCATATATATATATATATATATAGTTTATAAAATATCAATGTGTGTTTAATTCAACATGCATATACATTTCACGTGCAGTCGTTGGAAAAATATTGTCTATGTGGTTATCTTTTTCGATTACATTCATCTAACGAAGTAGTTCGTGAAACAAACCCCGTTGTTGCTTTCTCGCTAACATTATTTCTTTAGTATTCGTAGCATGTCTCGAGCGTAGCAAAGGCACCTCTTACCGCAAACGGTAAAATTGTCTTCATCACTGTTTACGAAAATTTTTTGTGTAAACTACAATTTCCTTTATGAAAGTTACGCTGAATATTAATTTCATTTATACAAGTGAACATATTTTGTGGTTTGCTGAATACTCCATTCCATGCAGAAGGGCAATGCCGCTCTGAATGTTCTGACTATTATTGTGGACAAAGATAGAGTATTCAAAGCACTACAAAACATTATGATGAAAGAATTTAAGAAAAAGGCAATACTTCAGAGTAGTAGCAACACGAGAGCTACAAAAAAGAAGACCTCCTGATTAAAATCGTAGGCGACTCCAACATGAATGGTCACATTTGAGATCTGCGACTTACATTGCCTTACCCAGGAAACAGAAATCCAGAAGAGTAAGGAACAACGATAGCCATAGTATACAGAAAGGTGACGGTCCTAGGTCCCAACCGTCGAGGTTTGAAGCTCACGGTTGTAAAACTGATTCAGTGGAGGCGGACAGGCTGGAATAATTTGTCCTCAATTGAGAAAAAAATTTTTTTTTTGTTCTAGATTAACTTTTGCAACCTGTGTGCTGCGTGCAGTGGAGCTTCTCCAATAAAAATCATCTTCGAAGAACGGCCGTAACTCCGTCATTTTGTAATTTAAAAAAAATATGCCTAACAATATCCTTCAATTTAATTATCTTCCTGTTTCTCCTTCTTCATGAAAAAAAACGTTAAATTTCAGCCTCCTACAGTGGTGTAACCCCTTAATAGCCAACAAGATTTTAATAATTCTTTCAAAATAATAAATAACGTATACAAGGGTGGTATTTATTTAGAAAATTTCTAAATTTCTACGCTACACGTTTTCATTTAGTTTGAAGTAAATAAAAAAAAATCTCTTAATATGTATAGTTTCCATCTTAATATTAAACCCATGCCGCCAAGCAACGGACGTTTCTCATGTAAATTACATGGGGTATTCGGCAATGAATAATCAATTTTTTATTCCGACGAAAGTAACCCGTGCAGAAATTTGAGTTAGATTTTAATAGGGACCTCGCTGTGCGTCCCTTTTGCCAAATGGGTTCCGGAAGGGAAACTCTAGGCGATTTTCCTACCAGGAGTAAAGGGTTCTCGCTAGAACCCTATTAGCTGCCTTTAATCGACTATTATTAAATAAAAATTAATAAATATTTAATAAATCCAAAAAACATATTTATATAAAGATCCAACGTCCTTTCTTCCGTGTGTGTTTTTGAAATTGTAGAGTTAAAAACGCCCGTTATGCTATTTATTATAGCCGTGAAGTTTAATTGAACTTCCTAACCTCCAAACAGTACTAACACAAATTTTAACCAGAATTATAAATAAAAAAGTTAGAAATCATAATATTACCTGAAGAAATTGGAATGATCATAGTAAAAATTAAAAATTTGCAATAATGATATTAACATAAAGACAAAATTTGAGGTTAGAAAACCAATCAATATATTTTTTACTTTTAATATTCTAAGTACATATTTCATGTTTGTTGGCTTAATATTAAATATTCTTAAATTGATAATATTATGTTAATATTTACCTTCTGATAAAGAAGATAAGTGATTTGAGTCATCTAAATTGTTAATATCCATAACTTGCTCTTGAACATATTGCATTCTATTTAATTCAACGCGTACGGATTTTACCTCAAGATATTGTTTGCTACGCATTCGCGATTGTTTTTTTTTCCTCTCATTATTTTCCATTATTAATTAACAAAAGAACAATAAAATTAAGGTTCACACAAAATGACATGTGCACTTGCACCATTCATGTCATCATTCTCGACGATGGAACATCGATATATTGATTTCGATATTTTCGATTTAAATTTAAATATTATTTTTAAATTAAATAAAAAGTGAAACTATATATAATAATGTAATTTATTAATAATATTATTTTGATTCTACACGGGTAATTGATTAAAAAATTTGAAATTCGGCAGACTTTAATTTTATAATAGTATATTAGCTGCGTTCTTCAGAAATTTTTTTACCGATTTTAAGAATTAACCGTGACATTTATTTAGATAAAATATTTTTCAAGATTTACTGTTTTTGCCACTGTTTTTTTTATCTATACTATTTCGAGAAAACTCTGAACGAAAACAAAAAGGTTGGCAAACAAGAAAGACGCTAGAGGAGTTGCTTAAATTGCAGTCTAAGAACTCCACCCTCGTCGTGTATAGTTAGAATACATTTCGAATAATCTCGAAACGGGACATATAACCTCGGGAGTACAATCCTTCAATTCCCATATAATTTTCTCAAACGTATCTAAACATTTTTACACATCCATTTGCGGATTTAAAATTTTTTTTTCCAATTATTCAAAAAGTAATTAATCTCTTAATCCTAAAAGAGAAAGTAATTTCTTTTCAACGTTCTTTTTTTTGAATATAATGAATCCTGACTAGCATTTTGCAATAATGCCATTAACCTCGGTCCAACAGACTGCTGACGGTAGCCTTTAGGCAAAAAAAAAAAAAGAAGTGCGAATTAACACGTTCTACGGGACGTGACTCACGATCCATGCAAATGTCTAAGTAAGCGTAGCTCCGTCAACCGGAAGAGAACCCGAAACCTGTGAAAAGAGATGGAAATCCTTTTTGCTTAAGACAAAGTTGCCGAGTGGCCCGTGGAAATTCTCATGCATATCTTAAAAAGAGGGTTGGAAGAAAGATGAGATACGACGAAAAGAAGGTGCAAAGAGAATTGAAGGACGAGGAAAAGAGGTAAAATAAAAACCAAAAGCATTTTAAGAGAGCATGAGTATGCTAAGAATAAAATCTTTTTCTTTTTTTTTAACAGTATGAGTAGACAAATAAATATAGTCGAATGCCAGCGTCAAAAAATCGATCATCTAAAAGCTCGTTGAGCTACTCTGGACAGGATTGAGGAAGAATGGAGTGAGGAGAATAAGGAGGGGTGAATACTCGAGTACAGTCTACTTCGTTGACGAGAGTGAGAAACTGCAAAATGTGCAGGTCGCTCGATTCAGACCCCCCCCCCCAATGATGTCAGCACTAGTTCGTTCGCGATGGCGATTTACAAACTTAAAGGTAATGGGACACAATAAAATTCCAAATAAGAAGAATCAGATAGGATCGAAACTCAATTTAATAGTTGACTCCAATAACGAACACGTGACATCAATTTTTTTGGAGTTTGCTGATTGTGAGAGAATTTAATTTTAAAATATTGATATATCCAGATGTTGTAAAGAAAAATAAGTTGATCCTTTTTGGGCTTAGCGTAACGTAGCGTGGAAGCACTATCGTCTCGTAGAACCAATATCACCTCATAATAATATATAATTATAGAGTTTGGAATTAAAGAAAATTGATGAAAAGGAGGAAATACATCTCTTCAATACTCGTCGGCTTTCCGGTTAGTTGACAATGGCTATTTCCATATTTAAAATTTCTCAATACGATTTTCAGATGTAGATTCAATTTTTCTAATCATTTTGACATAGAAATTAAAATTCAAAAGCTATTTTTGCATATCGTCAGTCATAATTACTTTTATTAAAAATTATGTTGAATATGTAAATTTATCGGAATTAATATGTTTGATTGAGATTAATTTTGATAATTTTGATATGAAGTAAATTCGATCAATGGAAGGTAAAGAAAAACACATAAAACAGATTTATGTTATTTTGTCAAGTTGCGACGTTTCGATGGTTTGGTTTACCATCTTCTTCAGGTTAATTTATTAAATAAAACACCAAATTAATAAATACACAAAATTAAACACATAAATTAAAACACTAAATAATAATACCTGAATATTTAAAATAATAATCTTAAAGGTCTTTTCCTCTATACACTATATACCTATGAGTTCATTGACTCCTTTTTTTTAACGCGTGTGGTATTCCTCCAAAACAAATTTTAATTCAGTTTTGACTTGATGCTCGCATCGAAATGACGAAAATTGTCGCGTATCTAATTTTTGTAGTGTTTTACTTTTTAATTTTTAACGATAATTTTAAAAATGGATTCTAACATTGACTAGTTGCAATGTAGTATTATTTTAAATATTCAGGTATTATTATTATAATAATTCGACAATAATTCAACGCTAGTGAAATTCACTCCATTATTTAATTGCTCGCCGTTTTAATTAATTAATTAATATAGATGGGTTCATTACAGTATTATTAAACATTAAACATTTATTATTATTACTTTTGGAATTATTAATATTTATCAATTATAATTCATTTTCCACATTATTTTTACTTCCTATGAATGTGCAACGAATGTGCAACGATTCATAGTTTGCAATTTTCCAGAATAGATTCTTTATCCCACTAAAACTGTGACTATATATATATAGACAAACAATAAACGCAGACAAAGTTAGGAAGTCGAATAACGTAAGAAGCTGTATAGTTTTGAGTGTTGAGGTAAAATTGTGACGCATTAGAGAACGAGAGAAAGGAGGGAGAAATGCATTCTTTCCTTCAACCGCAAAATGGTCATTCGTATAAGCGTGGGTTGAAGTTGTGTGTAGGGAAAACGGAAGAAGAAGGCTGGTGTGACACTAAAGGTAAAAGCCATAACGTCCTAACAGCGATAAAGCCGAGGTCGCGCTGTGCCAGCGAGATGAAATGAGCTGGCAATAAAACCCGGAATGTGCTACGATGCATATAACTTCCCATTTGTTTCAATTTGCACTGCGACCCCATAACGGACGCAAAGCTGGCCCCTCTTCATCCCTCCCCCTAACCCTTTAATTTTATTTCGCTCCCTCTTCTTTCCATCGCCATCTTTTAACATTTTCCTGTAACCCCCTTTCACATCATCACTTCTACATAATCTTACACTTTATAATCCACATTTGATTTCGTAATGTCGTCACTTGTTTTTTCTATTCAATTTAACGTTGAATAGAAATTTTTCTTCAAATTGGGTCAAAAGACCATTAAAAGGACAAATACAAGATCAAAATTATAATTATTGCCATCATTGAGAAATTCGGGATGACTAAAAATTAATAAATTAGACTTACGTCTTTGCATATCTTCAAATTCTTGTAAAATAAAATATATCTCTAGAATTGTTCATGTTTACTAAATTTTCTTAAATCTTTTTTTTATTAGCTATTTAATGATAAATTTTGAAGAGTTATTGCAAGCGGATTCGACCCGTTGTTAATTCTTGCTTTTTTTTTAATTTAACATTATTTTAGAATAATTGCGATTCTTCTATATATCTATATTTTAAGATCTTTTCTTGAGAATTTTGAAATTTAAAACTTTGAACTCGTAATTACTAAGCCCGAAATCCCTCGAGAACCAAGCATCTTGGATATACGTCAAATTTATTATCTTGTCTCTTTTATAACATGACGTGAATGCTATTGTAGTCAGTACTACAATTTGCAATTTAACAATATATACCTATATTTAGGAAAAAAAAAAGTATTAAAATTAATTTAATAAAAATAATAGTAAAATTAATTATATTATGATTGGACTTAATCGAATAATTGAAATTTTTCTTGTAAATTCTTTTCAATTAAGGATTATTTAATATTCTCTTTTTATATCGAATTTCCTCTCTGTGATTCCATTTCACGATTACTGTATAGAAATAACATTTTGGTTATTCTGATAATTCCTAACTATTACAATTTGAATCTCAAAGGGATTTGAAAGTCTAGTTTACATCTCGAAGGAAATGAGATTTCAAATGAAGCACACAATGGGAAATTTGTGTTGTCCTTGAAAATTCCTTAAAATTCAAGGTTATCCTTAAAATTTTCTTATTTATTATTAAAATTATTATTGCAACTTGTATTATTTAAAAATTTTAAATCGTATTCGTATTTAATTTCTTAAAATCTAATTTCTAGAATTAAATTAAAAATATTTATAACGGAAATTATTAATTTTATATAAAAGCGCAAATAAATAAATAAATAAAATATATTTATTTATCATAGTTGTATAATGATTGCGTATAAATTAGAATAAAAATCTAGAAAATAATCTAATCATAAGTGGATAAATATATATTATCGCAATCTAATCGTATTTTTAATTGATTTTTTTTTATATGATTTAACTTTGATAATTTTCAATTCAAGAAGAAACACGATGCAGGAAACAGTATTAATTACTTTTCTTATTTTAATTGTTGGTTCCCAAGGTATATGTATTTATAATTTCAAATGATTTAGAATAAAATTAATATATATTTAAAATTATTATCAAATTAATTTAATAATTTTTTTAATTATTGTAATTAGGTGGACTAATTCCAAGAGTTGTAGGAGGCAATGACGCTCCACCTGGTAAATATCCATTTCAAATTATAACGAAATTTTTAAATAGTTTCCTTTGTGGTGGGACAATTATAAATCAACGTCACGTTCTCACTGCTGCACATTGCGTTGATGGGTAAGAGAAACTGACATTCAAATATACCCTTGAATTATTTAACTTATTTGCTAAAAATAAATAAATAAAAATAACATTGACTCGTGAAGGTGATAGTGATATATATTTCTACACCTACAGAAAATTATATTTGAGCTTTATTAGCAAAAATAGATATTGGAATTTCCCTTTATAGTGTTTGATCGTTTTCATTATTAATGAGACGGAAAAGTCACACCACCTTCAATAATTGCTTTTAGTTTAATTAATTAAACTCTCCTATATGTACTGAATTCAATAAATCAATTTTAATAATAATAACAACATAGATTTATGTTTGTTTTCCATTAACGAAAATGAATTTTCCAGCTTTGAGGTTGCATTCTACAAAGTCGTGACAGGAATTAATCATCAATCAGATAATGGCACTACTTACCTAGCTGAGAAGTTCTTCATACATGATAATTATAACAAAAGTCAACATTTGCATGACATTGCACTAATTCGAGTTAAGACAAATATTCTTTATTCAAAATTAGTTCAACCAGTATTATTGCCTCATAAATATTTCGATTATAATGAGGAAGAAGCAACACTTATCGGTTACGGAAGACTTGGGGTATGAGGGGAATTTGCCAATTTCTAAAATTAGAATTATAATGATAAAATTACTTTTTTTTAAAAGGATTTAATAATTTTATCAGGTTAACGATCCTCCTGCAACAACTTTACAAGAAGTGAAACTCTATATATTCCCAAACTCAAAATGTAGATCAATAATTCCTTATGTGAGAAAAACGCACGTTTGCACATTAACTGAACCCGGAGAAGGAGCTTGCAATGTAATTTAATTACTGAAACTAAAAAGGAACAGAAAATATGTCCATTTGAATTAGTTCTTATTTAAAAATTCTTTTCTATTTTTCAAATTTAAAAAATTAATTTCAGGGTGATTCTGGTGGTGCTTTATTATCAGATGGAAAACAAATTGGCATCGTATCCTTTGGTGTTCCTTGCGCTATAGGAGCACCTGATGTCTACACTCGAGTACAAAGTTATTTAACATGGATAAAGAATAATACGAAAAATTTATAAAAAAATCATTGACGATTTTAATTTAAATATATATTTTCTTTGAAATGTATTACTAAAGAAAATATTTCTTATTAATAGAATGGAATTCCCTTAATAAAAAAAAAAAAAATTCAAAGGATTCGAGTAGACGTTACTGACAAAGGAATTATTCTAACGCAATTCGATTGTTTTCCTCTCCATCTCGAGAATAAATAAACTTATGGTCTAATTCGAATGGTAAACAGAGAAATAAATTCCTTTTAATGGTAAAGAGAATTTCCCCAATCACAATTGAAATTAGAAAGGAAAAGGAAAACAAAGACTCACATGAGATTCGAGTGAATAAATTAGTCGAGTCTTTCATGAGGCTTTCAAATGGAATATATTCACATATTCGTCTTATATGATGATTCTATATATGAGGTTCTAAATCGAGATTATATGATTCTCCGGCAAAGATGTTCGTAATTCATGTCGTGTAAGTCTTATGCTACTCCTCTTCCTTTCGCATAAATTAGGTAGCAACGAAATGTCTTATCCCTGTGATCGGAAACTTTCAAGATGAGGAGCCATTAGGTTTCCATTTCGGTTGGGAAACTGAAGCCCTGAGGTTCTAACAAGCGCGCGCGTCTTTCGATGGATATAGTGCGCGCGACGCGATCATCCACGAGTTTGTCAAAGTAATTCGTACTTAGAAGACGCGCCTCATTCCAGGCACGTACTTCGCTCTCTCTCTCTCTTCACTTCTTACTCCTTATTATCCTATATTCCCCATCCGCTCCCATTCGGATGACCCAGGATGGATCTCATCATTGTCTTAAGGCAGTCGCGTAATTACGAACAGTCGAGCTAAATTTAATTTCGCCAGTGAAAGAAGAATCGATCAAGTCATTTGTATAAAGTTTATTGATTAGGAAAAGAAAATGGAAAGCGAAGTGCGAAAACATTTTCTTAATAGCAAAATAATTCATAGAACGAAAAGTATCCAGTAGGTCCTAATCAATTTGAAATTATATGAAACTATTCATAAATAATTTCCTTAAATATACTTAAAACTCGAAATTATTTCCAAACTGAATTCAGGGCCTAAATATTTATTTAATAAAATGTATTTAAATTTTTTAGGATTATAATAAAAATTTTTTTTTCAAATATTCTTGAATTTGTCGATGAAAATTTTATTTTCAAAACAAATATTTCTTTTTTCTGTAAAATAAATAAATAAAGTTTTCTCTTTAGTGTGTTGGATTTGAAAAAAAGATTTCTATTGTATCGAATCGAAGCGAGAGAAAAGAGGTTCAAGTTGTACATTTTGCGTTTATCATATACTTCCAATTTATGGGACGATTTATTTCCATTGTTCATTGAATTTTTATACGCCACTAGGCGAAACCTTTTCGCAACAGAAGTCCCATGAGCTTTAACAAACAAACAGAAAATGGGAAAAGTAAATATTGCTTTTGACGTGCACTTAGATGGATTTGACAGTCACATTTGCTTTTTTCCTTCTTAAATAAATAAACGACAAAAAATTGGAGGGAGAAAATTATTATTACTATGTATAGAATGTTTTTAAGAAATTTTTATATTTAAAAAAACAATTATAATAATTTTCAAGAATAAAAATCATAACGAAACGATGAAATGTTTTTTAAATTTGTTTTTCAATTGGGGGAAATTTTAATTTAAAACAAACGATTTTTAGTAATAATTCAGACGATCGACATTTACAATGGAATACTGATTGTACAAGGAAATTCTACAATCAATTTATCTGCTTTTGATGTGAGGCAAATTGTGGTTTGTATTCTATTAAGGAATTAGTGTACAATTATAGAACTGATTAAAAATAAATTATTCTCTCCCATTTATTTGATTCTAAATACTCGATATTAAAACTAATTTAATATGCTTTTTGGAATTCAATATTGCTTTCTTAATTGCATATAAAATTTACATTTTAACCAGATAAGGTATTCTCTATTGTAAATCAATACAGATTTCCTTTTTTAATTCGAAATTAAGATTCCAAAATTTATTCCACAATATAATTTGATGATTTTCAATATTTATTTATATATATAGAATTCTCTTGTGTGACGTGACATTTTGATACGATTTATAATTAATTAAAGAAAATATAGCTAATATTTTAGTAAAGAAAGATTGATTTTGCGTGACTTTAATTTTTTTTGTATTGTACAAATTATTCGAATTCAAATGATTTTCGCGCCGTAGCGCTACCGTCGACTTTGTTTGCCCGCGCGCAATAAAGGTCAGGTTAGGCAAGTTTCCCTCGTAGAAATGTAATGGAATATTTTTTTCTATCCCTTTTAGAAAAAATCAATTCAACACGATTCAGAACTATTGAGTACAAAAATTTCTTTATTGTTTTAAATTGTTTCCAATTGGAGTATATATTTTTTCAATTGATTCGAATGAAACAAACAGGAAAGATGTTTTTCTTCTAAGTGTTTTGTAATATATAATTATTGTTCTGTTCGTGCATATGTGTCAAATATGTAAAATATAAAGTAAAATTTCTAGTGATTCAGATAATTCCAATATGTTTACTTATTCTATATATGAACAAATCAAGTATGACAAGCTTCGAATTGTTAATACATAACCTCAAAAACATAAAAATATACATATAAACAGAAATTAAATAAATAATTAGGTACATATAAAAATAAATATAAGAAAAAATTCTATTTCTTACATTTTAAAATAATTTTAGTTTTTCATTTTTTTAGAACAAAATTTTTAGTTTTTCTAAACATTGGGTGTCCATTCAAAAATATAATAACAAATTTTTCAGTATAAATTTTGTTCGAAGTTTACCTCAACTTCTTGCGAAAAAAAACCATAATTTTTCAATTAAATATTTTCAAAAAATTGCTAATCAAATTTTTTAAAAAGTTCAATATTATTTTCAAATGTTTCAATTAAATTTTACAAAATTTCAATTATTTAAAATTAATAAGTAAGAACTTTCAATTCTAACTCTTTCAAAATTAAATTACTTCCTATTAAATTTTGTAATTATTTTATTTATAAAAAATTTTAATTAAAACTTTTTGCAAATTTTTTTATTAATTTAAAAAAAAATTATTTTTTATTAAAAACTTTGATTGCAACTCTTCGAAATATCAATTTTTCTAAAAATTTCAAATTAAAATTCTTTACAAACTTATTTAGTGCTTCAAACAAATGTTAAACCCGTTACATTTGTATATAAAGTTTTTCATTCATTAAAATATTTTCAAAATTTTCAATTTCAAATCACCTGACATTTAATTATTTCCACGAATCTTATAATTATTGTCAATCTTTCAATATTCGATTATTTAAAAAAAATTCAATATTCACTGAAATTAAAAAAAAAATTCAGCAATTAATAAAAATTTCAATTTAAAACAATACTTGATGTATTTGTCAAAAATTATTTTTTTAAACATTTTGTCTTGTGCAGCTTCATTCAAAGCTAAATTAAAGAATAACTTTTGATTAATTTTAGCTAAAATATTTGATTTTCTTCTGTGGTGACAAATACATTGATAAATATTAACATTTTTTAGTTTGCAAAATAATCTTTGAAACAATGATATTTTTCTAGACTGTTTAATTAGTTGCACTTTTTAAAATTTTCAAAAATTTCCGCCAAACAATAGTGCATGCAATACAATCTATAGATCACGATTGAAAACGTTTAAATATAATAAGAAAGTCAATCGTTCTCAATTGTAAGAACACAATTATGAAACACGATGGGGGACAATAGAAATTTCTTTCCTATTGTTTTCAATCGATTTTTTCTAGAAGGGAAATTAATTTCAATTTTTATTAGTTTTTGCCTGTCATAAAGTAAAGAAAATCAATTTTAATTCTTGTTTATTATTTAAAACTTTTGCGATGTCGTGAAGTCTTGAGACTGTGAATTTTATAAAATAATTGTGAAATTAATTAAATTATAATAGAATTATAAATTTTGTAGAAAAAAATATTAACTTCCATGACAATATTAATATAGACAAATTTGATTAATAATTTATCATGTACATTTTAATCTTTTCTTTATTTTTAATTTTTCGTTATGGAGAAAAATGTTACGTTTTATAAAATTTTGAATTCTTTTATTATAATAAAATAATACGTTGATATCAATGACAGGATTATAGCCATTTTTTTAATTGTTCATATTAAAATTTTTTTTGCGAAATACATTATGTCAGATATCGAATATATTTTTGAGATTTAATTAATTTTATTTTACATTTTCAACAAGAATTGCTTCCCTGAAATTTTATCATGTTCTCGAAATATAGCTTAGCCAATGATTTTTGTAGCCGGTATAGTGAAAAAGAGATATAGATTTTTGTGATATTGGTGATAAATCTGTTGATATTGTGATGAAGTTATTTTGCGGTTTTTGAATTGTAACGTTTGTAATTGTAAGAATCAATATTTTAGCTCGCCGAGCCAGGGTTCGTTTTGATTCCAATGAAAATAATAACAGGATAATTACAAACTGAAACAAATTATTTATTTACAACGGTATTTACAGGTGAAAAATATACAGGCGTACAGATAAATCGCGGAAGTCGGTTTCGCACAACGATTGTCGGCGTTTATCGCGATACGTTGAGCCGCGGAATCGAGAATCGGCAGTAATCTGGTAACGTCGCTTATTATTTGAGCCGCGCATTAACGAAATCTGCTTCAACTCGCAGCGATGAGCCGTGAAATCAATTGTAATACTGCCTAAAAATTCGCGATACTCTGGTGAACCACAAGTTAAACTCGTGTTCTAATTATACGAAGAGTAAAACGGAAAATTTACTTTAAACTGCGGGAATACAATATTTCTTTACTATACATTTATTACGTTACTTTACCTCTTGATACACGTTACTTTACAATATTTCTTTACTATACATTACGTTACTTTACATCGTGAAGCATTACTTTACAATTCGTTACTATACACTATTTACACATAAATATAAAACCGATATAATGTTCGACAGGTAAAACCCAACGAACGAGAGTGAAACTCTCTACAAAGATTTTCGGAGTAAAACTCCTAGTCAAGTGGGTAAGACCCACTCGGACTCCGTGTAGCACGAGAGTGACGGTCCTCAGCGAGAGCGCAGCTTATATAGCCGATCGGTGGGCTGGGCGCACACGAGTGAGCTTTGACGATGCGGCCCGCGCGGCGAAATCGGGTACTACGTCTTTGTGCTCCGCGGTCGGTAACATGTTTATCGACGCGCGATAATATTTAGTACAAATATTTACCGGACGATTTCTATCATTACAGAATCAATCATGTTGATGCTGATGATTTTTGGTCTTCTAATGAATTTTTGCTATTGATGATGTTGACTGACTCATCTGTGAATCTGGCGCCCAACAAATTATTATTTTGAGAATTATTGCTGATATTCGATTTTTTTTGGTTGTCTCCATTATCAATACCGAAGGTGATCCTTTAATGGCAGAAACATTGAAGTAAACATTAAATATTTTGAGGTTACAGTAAAAATTAATATTTTTGATGATTTTATTTAGATTTCTTTTTTTTTTTGTGTAGACCTCATAAAATATTTAATTCTCATATTAATAAAAACGAAGATTCTACATTGCACAACAGCATTATGTGGTTCTAAAATTCAAACACAAATATTTGACTCTCAAATAGACTACATAGACAACATTTTTTTTTTTGTATTGTAGTTGACGGAAGAAATTCGGATTTTTTTTGCGCGCGCGGAAGAAAATTTAGAGCCAAACGGAAAGCCAACGAGTTCAATGGGATCCGCAATGTAGTGAGTTTATTGTCGCCACTTCCGTTCTACAACAGGAACCGGAACCGAATGGTACATTGGATTTCGATACAGGATTTTGAACGGTCAAGCAGAATTTGAATCTGAATCCCTTTGAAGAAAAATTGTATTTTTGTATCGAATGTGTCATTTGTTTTAAAAAAAAGTACTGTTAAATTACAATATATATGTCATTTTAAAGGGACGCCAAAGTTATCGTTTGATGTAATGTGTTTAAAAAAATCAAATGTGGTTTTAACTTTAAGAAATTATCGCTTTTTTAAAAAAGTTCAAAAATAAAAGAATATTAATAAATAATAGAATAAATTGAGATGATAGATACAATACTGTAATTTTTTTTAAAAAAAAAGGAAATAAATTACCAAAATACTTAAATTAATTTTCAACGAGAGCTCGCATGTACGTTAATTATAAAGGCAGAGAGAAGGGAAAATAACAGGTTATTAGGCCAATTTGGCAGCGGGTTTAGTTAATAGAATAATTGAAACTACGCAAAGTCTAATTTTCCTGAATTGTAATATGGATTGTAAAAATATAAAAAGCGGATATTAATATCCAAATACACTGTCAGTGGGAAATTTTGCGTCCACTTACACTGTGAGCTATTAAAAAAAAAAAAATTATTTTCTCATTCAAATGTAGAGACAGCTTCATTAGAAGTAAAAATAGAGGTTTCATTTTACTTGCATTGGAAAGCTGATAAAATTTTAAATCAAACGATACCAAAATTGGTAAATAGAAATCAAGATATTATTTTTGTAATAAAAATAAAAAAAAATTATTCTCATTTTTTCTAAATATTTCTACCTGGATTTTAATTTTTTTCTCGACGCGGCTGTTTACGTAACTATTCCACTTTCCGCATTCCTCTTTTCACTTTCGCGAAAACTTTTCACTTTTTATGCAATGATAATAGTGGATTTCGGAATGCGAAATTTGTAATAAAGAAAGTGAAAAGTGGAATTCGAAATGTGAAAACTGAAATGCCGAATGAAGAAAAGTGGAATGCGGAATGAAGAATGTGGAATTCGGAATGAACAAAGTGAAAAGAGGAATTCGAAATGTAAAAAGTGGAATGTGAAATGCGGAAAGTGGAAATTAGAACACGGAGTGAAGAAAGTTAAAAATTGAACTTGAAATGTAGCATGCGGATTACGAAAAATTGAAAACTAGAATGCGGAATATGGAATACGAAATAGTTACGTAATCGATACCCAATAGTTCAGAAAATTTACAGCAAAAAAAATTATTACGTAACTGAGAACTGTTTTTTTACATATGGGACGTCTCACGTCAATCGGCCCAGAGCTCTGCCTAAAATTTCTAATCCATAAAAATAAACATGCAATGCATCAAAATACTCGTAAACAAATACGATTTCAATAAAAACGTAGCAGAATTGAAAATTCAAAATGCCGGATTCAATATGGCGGACGAATTTTAAAAAAATGTATTGAATTCGCTTGAAACTTGTTACTCGGGGGGTTTTCGGGGTCGCTGATACCGAATCTGATAACAGATTTTCAAAATTCGAAATGGCGGATTCAATATGGTGGACGAATTTTAAAAAAATTAATCGAATTCGCTTGAAACTTGTTACTCGGGGGTTTTCGGGGTCGCTGATTACGAATCTGAAGTCCGATTTTCAAAATTCAAAATAGCGGATTCAATATGGTGGACGAATTTTAAAAAAATTAATCGAATTCACTTGAAACTTGTTACTCGGGGGTTTTCGGGGTCGCTGATTACGAATCTGAAGTCCGATTTTCAAAATTCAAAATGGCGGACGAATTGTAAAAAATTTATTAAATTTTAAGTAACCATAAGGAATATAGTGAAAAAAATGCGCGTGAATATTTTTTTTGAATATGGTGAACATATTGAAAATTATTATCAGCCATATGTATATATATTACGCCAATGTGGAATTATTATATTCTCATAAGGTAAAATAAACGAATGACTATATACTTGATGGAGGTCAGTTAATTTTGTTTGGGACCGCAAGAGTTTGCATGATTTTCAACGCGCAAACATTCGGACAATATCCAGAGGGCAAAAGACCAGGACCTTTGTCGCCTCTCGATTCATTATTGCCCGTGAGTGCATAGCCGTCAGTCATTTCGGTAAATTGTTATTCGCTGCAGTTCGAACCTTCAATCACGCTGATTGACGTTGTACTTTATACATACACAGTACCGTTAAACGCGTGCTGGAGAGAGAGAGAGAGAGAGAAAGTACGTGCACACGCGTCATGTCATGAACGTTCACGTTTATCATTTTCCGCGTATTTTGCTATCTCGTTCGCCACGAAACAGTCAAGCTTAATCAAAACAGGCAAACCGAGCTCCCGATTAAAGTACTAATTGCGTCACGTTGTCCTCAATCATCAAGAAACCACTTATCAGTTTTCAGAATATAATAACATATACGATCTATAATACTCGGGAGAGAGGAGGGAAAGATTTTTTTTTTCAGTCTTCACAGTATATTTGCTGAAAAAAGGGGGGAATAGGGGAAATTTTATTTAAAAAAAGGGGAAAAATAGGACAAAATTTAAATGAAGAAAAAATTCTAAATAATTGTACAAATTATTCGAATTCATAATTTTGGCAAATGTTTTAAATAATTAAATTTTCAAAGAAATTGATTAAAATATTATTGAAAAAAATTAATTTATGAATTGAAATTGTTGTAAATTTGAATTGCTGAAAATTATTGACAAAATTTTAAACAGTAATGGAATTTTAAAGAATTTTTCATGAAAAAAATTTGAATTTTTGAAAAACTGAATTAAAATGATTGAAATAATTAATTTAAAATTATCACAACAATAGGACTTGCAAGAAAGTTATTTATTTTGCAGAATAAAATGTGACTTTTTAGGTTAAAATTAAAAATTTATAATTATAAATGTTTGAAGATAATTTATTCTTTTGTATCAAATAAGTTGTATCTTGACAATTGGCAGCAAGATAAAAAAAGTTATCGCTCAATGCATAAGAACTTGAAAATCAAAGTCAAACTGTTTCAGTATTTTGTCGAGCATTTCAAAGAAAATAGACTTAAAAATCATACCAAATTTTTTTCTTATTCCTTATAACTCCCATAACAGAAATTCACAATTTTTGATTTTTGTCAATTTGGTTTTAATAATGACAAGCTGTCCCCATTTACCCTGAGTTTTCAAGTTTTTTGGGGTAAATAGGGACAGCTTGTCATTATTAACCAAATTAACAAAAATCAAAAATTCAAGTGAATTTCTGTTATGGAAGTCATAAGGAATAAGAAAAAAATTTGGAATGGTTTTTTAAGTCTGTTTTTTTTCAAATGCGCCCAGTCGAAAATCCTACGCTATGTTAAGCTGAACAAAAAGTTGTTTTGAAGTATTGAGATAACCATTAGAGAATTGTGAGACAGTAGATAACTAGCTATAGAAAACTTTCAGGAAGCCTGTTATGGCCGATTTTTCGCTTCCACGGAAAGCTTGAAAATAACAAATTTTGTACGTTTTAAACAAAGCATTCAAGTAGCTTTGAGAGAGTTATCAAAGAGTTGCAGGATTTTGCATATATAAAAAGAAAGCGTTCAGGTGGCGAAAATTAAATGAAGCGTCATGGATGTTTCAGGAAACAGCGGAAAAATGACAATGATCAAAAATTAAATTTAACCTTTCTTTCCATCTTTATTTATCTCGTAAAAATATTATGTATTAGATTATTATATTTAAATATTGAAGAATTAAAGAAAAATTATTTACGTCAGACTCGGTATTTTAACTTTTAGTACATTGTTGTCAACCAAAATTTGTAAATAAAAATACGCTGTTAAATTCATTTTCATAAATTATGAAATTCTAAAAGAATAAAGAATATATTATTTATAAAAAATATTCATAAATATCAAGTATAAAAATAATAATCTTTTTTTTTTAATATTAAATATTTTGTCTTTTTTTTAAGAAATTGTATTCATTATTCAATATAAAAGGTTTTCACCGTGTTCGTATTCCTAACCCCAAATTTTGCTCAAGTTATATATAATCTTTTTCGTATATAATTTAAGTGTTTAAAAATAAACGTTTTCTTTGAAAAGTAATTTTTATATAATATATAAAGAATAATTATTAATTGTATAAAACGGATTTACAAATTACTATAGAATTTTTATAATTTTTCGATTTAGTTTAATTTAATGAAATTATTCTAGTTTTCAGGAAGTGTAAAAAAGGTAATTAAATTTCATATTAATTTGCAACTTGTGAAAAGCAAATAGAATTGCTTTCTTACACATTAAACCAGGCATTAGGAAAGCATTCACCAAGCAAACTGGTAGACCTTTTGCTAGAAGCTGTCCACAGATATTCAACAAGCTGTAGAAAAAGCTTCCGGTTAAGAAGTCAGAAAGCAAATATCACAGAATTTTAGGTCTAATGTATAAATAGTTGCCATGAAGCTTTTGAAACCTTCATAACAGTTACCTGAAGGCCATGTGAACCCTTCAGGGAAACTTACGATTTTCGACTGGGCGAAACTACAAATTTTTTTCAAGTTTTTTCATCCCTTAATACAGTAATATACTTAAGGAAACTTTTTTCTTAAAACTTTCTTAGAAACTATGCTGTCCCCATTTACCCTAAATTTTATAAAATTTTCAAAATTTTGGGGTAAATGGGGACAACTAGGGGAATAAAATAACAAAAATGAAACTAATTAACAGTGCAAAAAAAAGAACATAGAAACAAAAAAGTAAGTTATTGGACTAAAATTGTTCATTCAAGTGTAATTTAAAATTTTGAACCGTTATTTTCGAGTGTTTGCATTGGAGCATATTTGTGGTTTTGGTGCATTTTGACATCGGAAATTAATTTTTACGTCGTAGGAAATTGTCAAAAACTGGATTTCGATTGCGAAAAAAAAGTAAATATTAATGTTTTTTTTTGTGATTTTTAGTTGATCGAAAGTGGATTTTTCGATTTCCCCAACGTCATATATACAAGCCATTAAAGCGTTGTAACAATTTTAGTTTTTTCTTTCCTCAACTTTTTCTGTCGTAACCAAACTTGAAGATCGTAACTTACATTCTTTATTTAGGTTAAATGGCACATTATGTTTTTTCATTTACAAAAATATAGAAAATTATGAAAAATTTTCTATAAATGGAAGATTAATTATTTCTATCATCAAATCAAAGTTTTTATATATGATTTCAATCTTTATATTTTTTGTAAATTCAAAAAAAAAGATAAAAAAGTTTTAAAAAGTATATTTAAAAATAAAAAAAATCACCTTTTTTTAAAACTTGAAACAATTTTTTTTTTCGATAATCAATTTTAACCTAGAATTATTTATTGCCGGTGATTTTAAATTTGCATACAAATTTATGTATGATAATTTTGTTTAATCTTTGTTAATTTTCTGTAAAGAATTAATTTATTAATTAACAATTATAATTAATAATTTTCATATCATAATTTTATTGACAATAATTTTTTACAAATTAAGTAACTAATAGTTAATTTTTTGTAAGGATAAAAAAAAAATCTTTTGTGAATTTTAGTATATATATACTTAAAACACATTTTTAGAATGATTAATCCGTAATCGATTGACATAATTTTCGTTTTAAAAATATACTTTTTAGAATAACAGAATATTATTTTTAGCATATATCAGTAGCAGATATTGTTCATATTTTTATTAGAGTATACCAAAAATTGTTTTCAGTTGTTCTGCTCTAATTCACGAAAAGCATACTGAATTTTCTTTTTTTAAACCCAATTGATTCATTCAATATTCGATTTAAAACTTATAAAGCTGCAATAATTGATTATATATATATGCAAACGTGACTAGGTAGTATAATTTTTTAATAATAAAAAAATCAATTATTATTTTTATGGTTTTCTCATTTTTTTTTTTGTAAAGTTGATTATTTTCAAATGATTCTATGATTCTATATCGCTAATATTAGGGAAATTCTAAAAATATTTAAAATCTCAATTTTTAATTTCTGTTTTCAGGTATCTTATTTAAATTATTAACAATCATCACGGGAGAGAAGTTGAAATTAATGATATTTAAAAAAGCACCTACTCTTTGAAGTACTTTTTTTTAAAAAAAAGAAAACATTTTTTTTTAAAGAGAGAAAAGGGAAAACAATTTGTGTAACCAATCCGCGTTGTTCTCAGGAAGCTTTTGAATTGCATCAAAGGCAACAGTAGTTTGGAGGAGTTTTTTTTTTTTCTTTTCTTTTTATCGCCTGTGCTTTTATTATCCAAAAGGATTTCTTGTTAGAAGTATCATAGTGTCAAATGCATAAAAAAGACATTACTGCGTTAGAATGTTCCGCTTCTGATTTTCTGACACTTGACTTATGACCTGTGATGCGCAAGAAGCTTAAGAAGAAAATTTTCATACTTTTTTTTTTTTATTATATTCAGTGCATTTCCCCTCATTTTTTTTTTGCGTTGTAATGGCTGTTCTTTTTATGGACAATAACTTTATTTATGAGTCACATATTACATACTAACGGGCAATAATAAATTTTATTTGATCTACCAAACATACGGATTTCATCTTCTTTTTGTTATTAAGAAAAAATTCCAGTAGATTTAATTTTTTGACAAGAAGAAGAAGAAGAAGTTCCATAACTTACCTTGGATCATCGCAAGAAGTGCAAACATGCACAGCAGCACTGAACTCCCGCTCATTTTCAAAGTCCCTAAACTCCGTTTCTTGCTCACTTCTAGAAAAAAAAAAACAACTGTCAGTTCATTTTTTTCATTCGTCCCACCTTGAAAATGTCAAATTAGTCTCCGTATATCAACAGATCACAATTATATCAACTTTGTTCTAAGGAAATTAAAGATCGACTTCTAATTGGCATCTCTCGGTTAAAAAGAAGTTTTCCCCCCTTTTTTTTTTATTCCAAGAGATTCTTTTCTCCTTCTCAAGATTCGAAAAGCCAGAGGGATTCGATCAGATAACTCAATGAGGTGATTATCGGTTTCCCAAGCGGAAGAGATCAATCTCCCGCGGTACTTGATATATTTATCATTCACTAGAGAACAGTTAACTTCTTTTTTTTTCTCCTTTTCTTCTGCAAAGTGAAAACTTTTCCCCGGCCCCCCAACAAAGTCCAATGACTTTTCCCCACTCCCACTTGACGGTTTAGTTCACACTTTGAGCTCTTCCTGTCATTATAATTCCAGGGAGATTTGTTTCTTTTTGTTTGCAATCTTTCTTCGGGGAAAAAAAAGAATTAAATTCTTTTTTTGATAATTTGAAATGAAAATTGAAAACTATTTTGTACACACGAGGTTTTTGGCCACGAAAGCTCGGAAATTTTAGAGGAACATTCGAATCCGGCGAGCTTGTGGCGCGCACTAAGTTTCAAAAGAGCGTGAGTCGAGCACGTTTTCAGGATCCCCACTCAAATTGTATGAAGGGGTCGCGCAGACTCGAGTTTCGTGTCGACTGTACGCGCAGTATATACTTTTTCCTGAAAAGTATATATATATATATGTTCCTTCTGCAGGAGGTGGAGGTAACGGGGAGTAAGGAGGATAGAATGAGAAAAGGTACATCGGCACTCGGACCGGGCTTGCGGGCGGCTACTCCACAGACCGCGGCCGCAACGGCTAAACTTACGACCTCAAAAGGCTCGTTAGCAAGCTCTCTCCAAATTAGTACAACGGAAACAGGCGCCATAAGTCGCGATTTCAACCGACCAACGACCACCCTTTCGACTCTAGACGCTCTCGTATTCTCCCAAAAACCCCTCATCAGCCTCTAAAACCTCAGATTTACGAAGAAGATCCTTTAAACCAAACACTGTTAAAGGAATTTCTCATGGAGCTAATTACTTACATTTTTTATGAATTTTCATTCCTTGTGCATATCTCACTTCGAGTTTTATGAAAAAAAAAAAAAAAAAAAACAATAATTACTACACCACTAAATCCTAAACTCTGTCTCTGGTTTTGTTGATTACAGAACAAAAAGTCATATACTCGCGCTAAACTTAACATTATTCCCACTCCTTCACATGTTAAGGGGTAGAATTTTCAAAAAAAAAAAAATTTGGCTTAAAAAAATCTTTCAACTTTCGAGAATAAGGGACAAAAGGTTTTAATATAGATAGAAAAATTTTTTCCTTGTTTCGCATTCCTTCCCAAACCGTTCTAGCTGCTCCAAACATGGTCCACATAATACTTTTCAATTTAACTTTGAACTTTTTTAATTCACTAAAAGATGTCATTAGATGGTCAACATAATATGGTCCTGGAATAGTAGACTAATGGTAAAAAATTTGTAGTACTTAAATTTATTATTTTTTCATGCATTAAACACATGTCAAAACTTTAAACGCGTTTTTCTTGAAACACGATTTTTCAAATCTGCGCGCAGTATAACTCAATCAATTTTCCTTTTTTTTTTCAATACAAATTTTTGTCAAATTTTTAAAACAACATTCCTCAAAGAAATACGTGGCCGATTTTCGATATATGATAAAATTTCTATATTTTAGATACGAAAATGTATCGATTTTTTGGTCGAAAAATCGACTTGTAATTTCAAAGGCTCGCCAATTTAACAAAAATGAATATTTTCCAAATTGGCCACGTATTTAAGTAGCTATGTATGAAGAAAAAAAAATTATTTTGTTCCAGATTAACTATTGCAACCTTTGTGCTGCATGCAGTTGAACCACTTCAATAAAAACCATTTTCGAAGAACGGCCATAACTCCGCCATTTTGTAACTTTTTTAGGGTTTCGTGGCTCAGAGCCGAAAGCCTTATAGTTTCGCTTTGGCGTCCGTCAGTCCGTCGTATACTCGTATGGTTGCCATGGTAACCGTTTCCATAGCAACCGTTTCCATGAAAACAATTACAACCCTAATAACACAAGATATCTTGCGATATATTGATAATATCCCGCAGATATCCTAGGGATGTCCTATGGATATCAAAAGGATCTCTTAAGGATATCCAAAGAAGCGGCGGTTTGGATATCCCATGGATATCTTAGGATGTCCACAGGATATCTTCTGGATATCTCTATAGACTTTCATAAATGTCCTCCAGATATCCCATAGACATCGTCAGGATATCCCACAGATATCATCAGGATATCCCACAGATATTATCAGGATATCCCATAGATATCGTCAGGATATCCCACAGATATTTTCAGGATATTCTCAGTATATCTTCTGAATGTCAAGAAGATATTCTCAGGATACTGTTTTTAAAGTCATTATGAGACTACGAGTGAGAATATTCTGTGAATTAAATTTTATATAAATAAAATAAAAAGCAACTTGTTTTTTGAGAAAGTTGTTTAATTTGAAAAATTATTAACTAATTTTTTTCTCATTCGTGATTCATTCCATTATTCATATGCTTAATATTGTCAGAAAATAAATTGGCTTTAAACAATATAAATTCTTCCCCGCAAATAACGAATATCCTATAATATCCCACGGATATCCTGACGATATCCCATGGATATCCTGCGATATAATATCCAATAGATATTTTGTGGATGTCATAGGGATATCCTGTAGATGTCCAATGGATGTCCCATAGACCGGCGGTTTGGATATCCTAGGAATATCCCAAGATATCCTGGGGACCATTCTAGGATATCGACCATTGATATGGATATCCTATGGATATCCTAGGGATATCCTTTTGTTATGAGGGAAATAACTTATAATCTGAATTTAAAAAGCAATACTCTAGATGTAGGCGATTTGCGCCTGCTTCTTTTCCTGATTTTTAAATAATAAAAATATTTTTACAAACATAAAAATATGCCTAGCAATATCCTTCAATTTAATTATCTTCCTATTTCTCCTTCCATGAAAAAAATAGCAAAAAAACGTTAAATTTTAGCCTCCTACAGTGGTGTAACCCCTTAATAATATAATAGTCTTGACCTTAAAAATAAATTATAATATTCTGAATTATGTCTGGCTTTCTCTTAAAGTCAGTGCTTTATTAACAAATGTGTAACGCAATACTTTTTTCCAATTCGGAGGGAATTTTTATCATCAAATTCATGGGATCTCCCATATCCCCTATTTTCGTGGATATTTGTATAAAAGATTTGAAAGAAAGTTGTTTTAGTTCCTTGTGAGAAAAATATAATTGTAAAATACATTTTTGTAGATGACACTATTCTTTGTATTCATAAAGATTTCGTCGAAACAGTTGTAGAAGAATTTCAAAAATTACCAATAAAAAAACTTCTATTTATTCACGAACTAAAAACTGACAAAAAAAATTAACTTTTTAGATTTGATAAGAAAAGATAATCGTTTGATAAACATTTCGTATCAAAAACCAACATTGTCCTGTAGACATTTAAACTTTTTATCAAACTACCCTTTAAATGAAAAACGCAATTTTGTTTTCAACCTTATTGACAGAGAAAATTCTCTCTCCCAACAGATTAAATCACAACAAAAATATTAAAAATGGTTAATAAGTAACAATAATCCCCTTTCACAATGGGGCTAAATCAAAAAACGCAGATATTAGCCCAAAAAGTGAAAGTTGTTAATCGGGATTTTTCGTCTTACACTTGGGATACATTAGACCATAGTGAAGCTAATGTCACGTCACCGTAACATTTTTTTATAAATAAATAATATTTATGTAAAATTAATTTTTTTACAAATACATTTGTAAGGAAATAATTGTTTTTAAATAAACAAATATTTGTAAATAAACAATTATTTATGAATAAACAAATATATTTTTATGAATGGATGATTAAATTTATAAATAAACTAATATATTTATGAATAAATGATTATTTATGAGTAAATCAATTGTTTATAAATATTAAATGTATAAATAAATAATAATGTTAATAACGAAATAATCATAATTAATGTTAAAATATATTTAAAAATGATCAATATATAAAATTATAATATTTCTTATAGTTGTAATGTTCTTGATATTTGGAATTATGAAAGAAGATCTACAAACAAGGAAATCAACATACAGAGTCCACCAACACATAGAAGAAAGCAATAAACACTTTTTGTGTCTGTGAGGTACCGATTTTAAATCTAACCCAAAGAGGCAAGGTGGTACCGCCGCGAGAAATACGTTGGAAAATATAACTATATAAAGGGAAACCTTTCACTACGAAGGCAGTCCCAAAAATTATACGTACGGAGTTCATGTGTTAAAATACAGTTCTAATATATACGGAAGTTAAAAGTTTAAGTTTCAACTATGACATCCATCAATAAAGAACTTTTACGAGCGGTCGTAAAAAATCAATAGAATACCGAATCATCAAAACTCACGAAGAAAATTTGGAAACTCCACCACAACATAAAATAATGTAACCTTACCAAATCTTATGAAATAGATTTTATAATTGTTTGATTGTCTTGTAATAATAATAATTGAGAACATTCAACATTTTTAAATAAATAATTTGCATATTTCATAAAATTGTTTTGCATAAATATTATAATTTTTCATGCCGTTTTAAAACATTTTTTTTTCTAAAAAAAAGTTCTTACAATGAAATAAATATGTACGATAAAAAATTAATAAAGATAAAAATAATTTCAAAACAATAATAAAGTAAATAAAGTATATTGACACTAGCTTAGTAAAGAAAAAGAATTCCAAAACGGAAAAAAAATAAAAAAACAATCCATTTTTTAAACAGGAAAATATTTTCTTTATTTAAACAATGATATAAATAATAATCGTCAACTTTTTTGTGAGTATATAAATTGTAAGAGATTTTTTCATAAAAGGTTAATTTTAAATTTTTACTTGAAGAAGACGAACAAGTATAAAAAAATGGTAAAATTACTTTATTCTATTGAAAATTTATAAAATTGAATAAAATAAAATTATTTTCAATCTAGATGAAGTTTTACACTCCTCTAATTTTTTTCATTGGACTTTTCATCTTAGACGTCAATGGTCAACGCTGTTCAAGAGAAGGAGGATGGGTAAATTTTATTAATTATTATTATTTGTAATAATATTATTAGTAGCATAACAAATTTTTAAAAGGTAAAGTAACATTATTAGATCCACGTTATATTCTGTAATTCGTAAAAAAACTCCTAGTTATAAGAAAGTAAAAATTAAAAAAAATTATTTTAAAAAATTTTACTACTAAAACTTTTTTATTTTCCAGAAAAAGTAATTTAAAAAAAATAATTTAATTTCTAATTTTAAGTGTTTAAACGATCGACAATGTTGTGGAATACTCCAGTGTAATACAAGGGAAGAAGTGTGTCTAATAAACAGAGATTTATATTGTGCGCTTGAAGGACAAATGGTAATATCATCTGTTTCTAAAAATATTAATTTTTACAGCTTAAAAAAAGTTTAATTAAATATCAACATTGCTTCGAATAATTTTATATTTTCAAAAACCAATTTTGAAAATCATTTAATCTCTAATTTTAAGTGTCTCATCAATGATGCACAATGCTGTTCATTTCTCCGATGCAATTTGAATAATAATGCTAGATGTGAAAGAAGAAATTGCCTTCGAGATGGACAACAAGTAATAAAATTTTAATTCGATTATACATAATTTAAATTGCAAAAATAATTTTAAAGATAATAATAGAATCATTTTATCATATTATCAATAATTGCAAATAATATGCCAATTTAATTTATAATTTAATTATTTTTTTTATATAAAAAGTTTAATGAAATTAATTTTTCAATTAACAATGACAAACTTTGTCTCTAACAATGTTTTTAACAATCTAATTTAAAAACTTTTAATATCTAATTTCAAGTGTCGTACTGATCGTGAATGTTGTTTAAATTATAAATGCAATGAAAGACGTAAAAGATGTGAAAAAACAACAGAAAATTGCACTGGAGAAAATCAAGGGGTAATAATAATTTCTTTGTAAAATTAAATTATACTTAAGGGGGGAAACCACATTAGGACGCTGTTTTTTTAACTGTTTTTCGGAATTTCTTTATACAAAAACACAAACTACAAAACATTTTTTAAGTTTCAAAAAATCAAATTAAAACTAAAAACTTAAAGATTGTGTTAAAATTTTGAAAACTTTAAAAATGTTTTGTAATTCCTGAAATATGTGAAAAAATGTTCGAGCATGTTTTTGTACAAGCTGATTTGTAGATTTGTATTTATCTGTGTCTCATAATTTTTTTAAGC
Organism: Leptopilina boulardi; assembly: GCF_019393585.1. Taxonomy (NCBI): domain Eukaryota; kingdom Metazoa; phylum Arthropoda; class Insecta; order Hymenoptera; family Figitidae; genus Leptopilina; species Leptopilina boulardi. Next base: position 3,679,462 of record NW_026137909.1, read on the forward strand.
ATTTTTATTAAAAACATTCCAAATTATCAGCCATTAAACCTGGAGCTGCACCGTCTAAGTTTATGATTGCTGTGTAAGGTGGAGTCCACTTTGATCTAAAAGCAAAAAATGAAAGTTATTCACATTTTATACATACTTTATTATTAATTGAACTAACTTTTAAGTGAAAGTATTGAATTCATACTACTTTTAAGTTAATTTTTGAATGTTGACCTATTATTTTGCATCTTTTCGATAAAAAATTATGGTATTAAATTTTTTTTCTGAAGTTTAGTTCATTTAGTAATAAATTTAATAATGAACAATTTGCAATCTTTTTTGGAAATCAGTCAATAACTTTAAAGTGCTTACATTTTAATCTGCTATTCCAGCACCATACATTAATTCTTCCTCTTCTTCATAAGTCAAATCATAAAATCACAAAGGGACTTCCTCAGCGACGCCGTTACCAACCTGCTTCGCTACTTGAAGCGAGATTCATTCATTGTCTGTAGCACAAAGAGAACATCGAATTTCGCACTAAAAAAAACTTTTTTCTGCATACTTTTAAATACATAAGCTGACTATTTATGCAAAAACAATTCGATTTTATGAACTCTTTAATGTGGTTTCCCCTTTTTAATTCTAATCTTATTCTAACCATTTTCATGACTTTGATTACAACATATAATATTTATAATTAAATTAAAGTAACTGATAATTATTAATTCTTTTATCAAAAACAAAAATTTTTAAATATAATTTTACAATAGTGAAATTTTATTTTAAAAAAATTAGAATAATAAGATTTCTAATAAAAAAAAAATTACTTTTTTCAATTTTTAGTGTACGAATAGCAAACAATGTTGTGGCATTCTCCGATGCAATGAAGAAAGCAAAACATGTAGAAGAAGATTTGAATGAGAATCTAAATTTTTCAATTCGATATTCTTTGGACAAAACGAGTCAAAGGTAATGTCACGGTACCGTGACTTATTTAACAATAAATAAATAATTTTTTATATTATTTTTAATTAAATAAATAAATATGTTTGTAAATAAATGATTGTTTATAAATAAACAATTATTTAGAAACAAATGAATGTATTTCCAAAAAAAAGAATTGTTAATAAATAATAATTAATGTTTATAAAATCAATTACAATGTAATAGTTAATTTTATCAAAAAATATCAAAATAACCCGGATATTAGTCTAAAAGTAAAGTAATCGCCTTGAAAATCGTTACTCGGGAGTTTTTAGGGACGCTGATAACAAATCCGAGGTCAGTTTTTCGAAATTCAAAATAGCGAATCCAATTTCAAGTATTTCAATTGAAATTCATTACTCAGAGGTTTTCTGAGTCGAAAATTACAAATCTGGCGTGAACGACCCCCAAAAAACTAACAAGTAACGAGTTTCAAGTGAATTCGATGTTTTGTAAGAAATTCAATTACCATATTTTTTAAAATCTTGAAACTTATTGAAGGATTCCAAAACTGCGTGTTTTTCTTGTCAGAATCGCTAAAAAGAGAATATTTCTTTTTTGAACCTTTTTGTTCCTTTTAGAAGACCAATTAACATATTTTGAAATGTTTACGAGAGCTTCATAAAGCAATGGAATCAAAACAATTTTTTAAAAGAAGTACGCCATATTAGATCTGCCTTTTTGAATTTTGAAAAATTGACACTGGATTCGAAATCATCGACCCCGAAAACCTCCGAGTAGAATGTTTCAAGCGAATACAAACGATTTTTGAAAAAAGTCTGCCATATTGGATCCGCCATTGTGAATTTTGAAAAACTGACTCTGAGTTCATAAAAACCGACCTCAAAAACCCTTAAGTAAGGTGTTTTAAGTCCAAAAACAAAAACAATAAAATGGCAATTATTTTCAAAATTTTACCCGATCTTAAAAAAGGGCTAACGCCATTGAATACAGCGCACAGTGGTCTGAGAGCCGACTTTAGCTGGCCAAAAGTCAGAAATCCGAAGTATTCAAAATTTTTTTTTTGTGGTTTTATGCTTCATGATATCTATTTTGTTTGATTCAGAATATTTCATCTATTAAAAAAATTTTTTATTGCTGTAACATAGCTTCAACCTTGTCTGTTTCGCGAATATTTGATTTTGTCGTAAAACGCACATGTTTAATTATTCGCAGCTAGTAACCTTTTAAATGTTATTATTTTAATAATGTTTAAATTAATTCAACAGTTCGTTTTACTACTTGTTAGGTATTGTAATAAATATCTCTCAATTTTTAATCCTAGTATTAAAAAAGCACCAATGAAGGTAAGTATTTACAGTGTTTGTATATTACAAAATTGAAAATACTATAAGTTAAGCATGCCGACCTGTGCCGAGATATTATTTACTAGAAAATATTCATGAAGACGTAAACTTTCGGAGGACATAAAAGATTTTTGCCAGTTTTTGCCAGTTTTTGAAATATCCGTCTTTAAATCGACTGGCGCGCGACATATTAGTGCAAACAAATAGGTGCGACGCAACATGCAGTAACTTGTCGTGGCTTGTTGATGCAAAAAAGAAAATAGTAAGTAATCTTATACAAAATATTTCCTCAAATATGTTTTATAGTGTGACTATGCAATATATTTATAATAAATATTAATTTAATTGTTTAGTTAATTTAAGTATTAAATAAATATTTATGTTTTAAATTAATTTTCACGTAAAATAAATATTATTGAAAAATACGTAAGTGAGTAATCTCTAAGAAAAAAGAAAAAAACTAAAATTTCGTAAAGAGTATATTTAAATCAAAATAATATAGATTTTGTCTCTTGTCTTTATTAACAGTCAACGTACTGAATCTTTGTGAATATCTCCTAATCAACTATACTTAAAAATAAAAGTACTGTGCATGTTTTCGTCAACTTTTAGGAATATAGCGAAAAGGGTGAGTATAATAATATCCTCAAGTTTATTAGTTTGTGTAATTTTTTATAATCATTAATGTATTTTTCCAGTATTATGGCAGAATTAGTTTTAAAAAACCGTGATTTGTATGATGAACTGCGAACGCAATCCATTTCATTAACTGCTTCTTCTAAAGCATCTTCACAATGCCTTCTCCTTTATATAAACAAGCAAATACTTGCGGCGAACTTGACTATAACCAACGATTTTTTTGAAGAAAAACTGAAATTGAAAATTGCTACTTTTTGCTCTCACTTAGCGTTTAAATGGAACAGGAAAGGGATTAATCGCACTAACTCTAATTTTCTTTCAAAACACGCTGATTGGCTTGATTTGACGTTCAATCTACCAAGTTTTTCCGGTATATTTTTCAGCATTCATTTTTTATATAGTGTTTTTTATGATCGACAATTTTTAAAGTACATACAATTCTTTTGTTACCTTATTCCCATGCATAATTATAAATTGTATTTTAATTCATTTTCTGAGTAGAAGCGACTAAAGATTTTGTTTATGTTGGAATTATTTCAGAAGCTTCAACCTCGAATGCTGAAAAAGATTTGCAGAATGTTGGTGGATCCGGACGTTCACAAAAAATATTTTCCGAATGTAGTTCTAGAACAAAAAGAAGAAGAACAGAAAAACTACGAGCTAATACATCCTTAGAGGAACTTATTGCTGCGACTAAAACCACTCTGTACAACAAAGGATTAAAGTCTTCAGCTCAGCTCTTAGGACAGTGTATAGAAAAATCAGAATCTGAAACCGTCGAAGTTTCTTGTAGTACCAGTGCGTCCAAGCCTGCAAAGTTAATTACACCGTACACTCCGGAAGAAGCATTAGCTTCTATTTTGAACAGCGGGATGACTAAAGATGCATATGTCCATGAAATGAGATTGGGAGCGAAGCAAAGAAATGTAGATATATACCCTGCGTATGAAAAGGTGCTAACAGCCAAAAAACTATGTTACCCAGAAGGTGTAATTGTTACTGATTGTGGTTCGTATAAATCCCCTTTGAAATAGACCACTGTGCAGCGTACCCAAATTAGGTTAATACACTTTATGCCCAGTTTATTCATTTTTTGAACTAGCACAGTATACTGTAAAAAATTTGGGAATTATTTCCGATAAAAGAAGAGGAAATTTTTCCGAAATCAGGAGGAAAAACATTTTTTCTAAATATTTAAAAGGAAATATTTCCAAAAAGATCAGGAAAACAACGTGCGTTACTTCCGTTTTAAGACGGAACCAGAGTTGCCAATGACCCTACCTAAACGCTACTGCGCTTGCGCTACAACAACTCTCTTATAGGTCGAAAAAAGCGCGCTTATATAAAATGCTTAATAATAAGAAAACGTTAATAAAGCAAAATAAAAATATTTTCACTATTGAATTTATTTTTTTTTGTAAATTATATTACTTTTTAATAAAAAAAATTTATTTCCTTAATGTACTGAAGAATAATAATAATTTTAATAATAATAATATTCATAATTTTATTATATTTATATCATTATTGTCATTATTTTTTTATAAAATATATAATCTATTATTATTATCATCAATATAATATTTATTAATTAATTAATATATTATTTATTATTATTATCATTATTTTCAATAAATTATTATTAATTAACTATGAATGTATTACATCTATATATTTCAAAAAAATGAATCGAAATTTTTTTGTACTTTTTTTACCAATTCAAATTTTCCTCATAAAAAAGTACAAACAAATTTCGCTGAATTTTTCTAAAAATATATATGTATATTTCATATATAATTAATTAATAATAATTTAATAATAATAATAACAAAAATAAATAATATATTACATAATTAATTAATAAATATTAAATTGATGATAATAATAATAGATTATATATTTTATAAAAAAATAATGAGAATAATGATATAAATATAATAAAATTATGAATATTATTATTATTAAAATTATTATTATTCTTCAGTACATTAAGGAAATAAATTTTTTTTATTAAAAAGTAATATAATTTACAAAAAAAAATAAATTCAATAGTGAAAATATTTTTATTTTGCTTTATTAACGTTTTCTTATTATTAAGCATTTTATATAAGCGCGCTTTTTTCGACCTATAAGAGAGTTGTTGTAGCGCAAGCGCAGTAGCGTTTAGGTAGGGTCATTGGCAACTCTGGACGGAACAACGTGGAACATTTTAGTTTTTCACTTTTAAACGACAAATTTTTTCTAGTTTTTTGATTTACAATCACATAATGTATTTTTTTCTAATATTTTTTTCATTAATATTATAACTTTATACTTACTAATAGGAACAAATTCTATTATAATTCTACATAACTGACGACTTTTACAAAATTTTTGGTCTCTTCTTTTCTAATTTAAACGTACAAACAACGACTTTCACGAACGCTATGTTTGAACTGACACCAGCACTGCTATAATGAATTTAGGGGCCTATTATGACTAAATTTAGTTTCACTATGGTCTAGTGTAGCCAACTATAAGACGAAAAATCCCAATTAACAACTTTCACTTCTTGGGCTAATTTCAATTTGGCACTACTGTGCAATTTAATATACGCTATTTTTGAGGTCAGTTATGACACCAAGAATATTATTAAAGTCTAAAGGTCCGTGATCAATAGTTGGTACAGCTAAAGAGATTAAATCGCCAATGTTCAAGGCTAGAAATGTAGCTTCAAAAAATTTGATCATCTTCTGGGGCGGAAAATTTTTAGCGTTTAAAACATTCATTTTGCATCTCTTTTAGACGTTTTCCATTTACACTGTAACGGTGCATTTTGTCGCGTACAAATGACTTAAAAATAGTAAATTTAAATAAATTTTGTTATAACACTTTTTATTGTGAGAAAGAAAAAATACAAATTGTCAAATCATTTTGTTATTTGGGGGTGCACTTCTCGGGATCAGGAGTATTTCGGGCTCAATTGGAAATAACCAAACAATCGGCTGAAACTGCACTGAATGCACTTTTAAAACTGTTATACAGTACTCATGTTAATAACTGGGACGTTAAAGAAAAATTACTGACCTCTCTAGTCAACAGTGTACTAATGTACGGGATAGAAGTTTGGGGAGTGCGTCTTTTAGCAGAAATTGATTCAATACAGACCACATTCTACAAAAGACTTCTCTCACTTCCCTTGTATTGCCCGAAGTATGCAGTGAGTGTCGAAATAGGTGCCCCTCCCTTATCTAGTGTTGTGATTAGACGGATTTGTAATTGGATGGAGAAATTGCAGAGTATGGAGCCTGCCAGATGTCGTAAAATTTGCTTTAACCAACTGATAGATTTATCTAACACAACTACCGCTAATAATAAATGTAACTGGTTTTCTCAAACAGAAAATATTATTAAAGTAATTGATCCAACCCTCCATTTTTCACCATCTAATATAAGTAACCAAAAAACCAAAATAATAAAAACTTGTATTGAAAAACGGGTAGCCGAGGACAGAGAAAGAGTTGTACAATCTCGCAGTCTCCATGTTTACTCTGCAATTACGTTGGACCGGGAAAAATTATAACAAATAACAAGAGATTCTTCTATCAAACAAACGAAAACTGCAATCTATGTTTTCGTTCACATGTGGCAAATTTGAATCACTTCCTCCTGGAATGTTCAGTTTTTAACGACATCAGGAAAAAATTGTTAATAAACACTAATGAGAGTGTATTAGAATTACTTAATGCGAAAACTAAGAAAAATGTCAACAAAATGTACGAGTTTATTCTAGAAATTGTAAATTGTAAAAGTATATAATTTAAATAAATTTTGTAAATAAACGACACCAGGGTGGGAATCCAGCCACACTGGCTGTAAAATGTTATATATTATAAAAATTGTTCTCTTATGATACTCACTTCATTTTGTTTAAATAATAAATCCACGTATTAACAAACCAACTTGCCAAAGTCGTTAGATTAATAGTCGACTTGTAATAAATAAATTCAATCCTGATTTGTCCTTTCGTTCTGTTATGAAAACTCTCGCGAGGGTTTTGAGTATTCTCGCCGGGTCATAAAGACATTGAGGACATCACTATCTATCATTGAAATTAGAAGTCATCAAGGGAAGAGCTTGGTGGTGTATATATTTGGATAAGAGTCCTGAATATTCAAGAACACTAGTAATACGAAATTGCTGTTTTGTTGACGATCTGTCAAATCAATACTGGCAGTAAATTTCCTATAGACTTCTCGCATCAATCAATTTTACATCGGATAGTGTAGGGATCTGCGTTACCGGCGACTGCGTATCGATTACCGGTCGCGGGTATTATATTATTGAATATTAATTCATCTCAATGACACCGAGAAGAGAGGCCGCTGTTTAGCGACGCTTTCGAGTTTGACTCGTCAGCCATATTACACTCATTCTCATCCTGGTGTTCGTAGAGTCAAGTTTTGTTCTATTCTTTTTCGTGTAAAATAATTAAAATTATAAAAATGAGACGAGGCGTCGTCGTCAAGTGGACGGTGAGTCCCAATAAATTAATTAGGAGTCGTTCCTTTTAGAATCGATCTCATTATTATTAAAGTATAATTGAATAAATAAAATATAAATCTTGTCTTTCGGCTTTCTGCCATCATTTAACTTTTTCTAAAATTTGAAGTGAATATTAATAAATAGTGTTATTGTTAAAAATCTTGTCAAAATTAATGGTGTTTATCCTTATCCCCCCCTCTACGTGATCTACTGTTGCTGTAAAGTAACAATGGAATTCCTGTGCTGGTTTTAGTTTTTCCTAATTAGAATTAAAAAAAATTACTGTCGGATTATTTAACTTTTTTTTTTTAGTTATTTTCCATAAAATAACTTGGCGTCTTGGCAAAATTAATAATTAAAAAGTGTAGACAACGCTGATTGTCTTGAAAATGTAATAATAAATAATTTAAAATAAAAATCAATAATAAACTAAATCAACGTTAAAACACATAATGAACATTTTTAAAGAATAAAATTTTTTTATCTTTAAATTTGCTATCGTCTACTGTTCAGCCGTTAGACAATTAACCGGGCACCTGCAATGTTTTCCAAAAGTGTTTAACAAGTTTGCGGTAATTTTTTCTAGGAAATTCCTTTGGAGTCAACTCTCGAGAAATTTAATGGAATTTCCCGGGAACATTTTCACTAATTCAATTTAGAATGTTTGAGTTGGTGTAGTTTTATATAAGGAGTTTCACAGATTTAAAAAATGTTAATAAAATTAAATTGGGCATTATTATAACGATAGAGTTAAAAAAATTGAATTTAAAAAAATGTCAATTTTTCATTGTATGAAGGAAAAAAAAAGTCAATTACTTTTGTTCCGAATGCATAAATGTCATCAGAAGTCTGATGTGTAGCATTTGATAAAAGTTTGAGAGACAGAATATCTCTGTGATGTGCTTCTGCTAAAAGTGAAGTTGGCAAGTTCTATTTTTGTGTTCAACTTGGCGCGCAGCGTGGGGTTGGAAATTCTTTTAACTAAGTAATCGACGCCGTAGTTTTAACAATAACGTGATAATGCCATAGCAAGGTTGGGGTAAAGTAATTTAGGTCGTTACCATCACAGGGCTTAAGTAGTAGTGGTTCCCGCGCCCTCTAGTAGCACAAGAGTCTGCGACATGGCAGACTAAGTGAAAAGTTTCCTGACTATCCGGACAGTAGACCTAACCCCCCTTTCCCTTCGAGTTCTCATCCATAGCTTTCTCCTGTCGTCATTCGAATTAGTCTTCAATGAAGTTAGTTTGTATAAAAAATTAACATACTTTCCCTGTCTACGTGCTGAGATAACTAGATAAAAATCCATATATACTCGATGCAAAAAATTTCCTTTAAAAATCATAAAAAAAAAAATTATTGAATTGAAATATGAATGAATTTAAAATTTCCCTCCCTCAGGGGGCGTATAGTTAATAACAAGTACACATTTAATACTTTGAAGCTGTGCTTTAACGATTTTTAACCTTTTTTTGCGATTTGCTTTCGTTGAGGCAGAAAATTCAACTTGGGGGCAAAAGAGACTCCAGTGCAGAGGAGGTATCACACAGAAGTATGCGGGTGAAATAAAATCGAATCAAAATGAAACAGGAAGCTTTGCGATTGATGATCAAAGCCGATACGATACGTCTTGCTCGTTATAGATGTGATCACAAAGTTTCAAGAGGCACTTTTTGTTCGTCTATGGGTGTTTTTTTTTGAAACCGTAATTGCTTCAAGATGATACCGATCAATTTTCTTTGAGGTAATCCATTTTTACTGCAAAAAGATTTCGTTGACACCCCTGTGTAAGATTGATCAAATATTAAAGATTTAGTCAATTAGAAGAATTATTTGACAAATCACTTTCAAATATTTTTGAACATTAAATAATTTTCCACTATTTCACTAAAAGGAAGCATAAAAATTTGAATTGTTTCAATCCACTTTGTTTCTATTTTCAAAAAAAAAATTAGCAATTTAATACCCATCAATTTCAGCAAATACAAAAGAAGTGAATTGAATGGAACAACTATTTAGGTGATTTTAATTTAATTTATCTTTCAAAAGGGTAAGTAATTTAAAATAAGTTCCATTTGATTCGCGAAGGGATAATGAAAAAAAAAGAAACAATATTGAAAATCAGAAAACAAAAGTAGACCAACTTTTATTTATGTGCCATAATCTGAAAATATGAAGAAACATAAAACGTTTTGTAATCCAATCGACACGGCCAATTTATCCAGAGAGGTCCTTCATCGCCATGAAAAAAGCAACGACTTTGCAGAAAATAGAGGCGCGCACACGTGTGTTGAGTCGACGCTTTACCCCTATCACACCCCCGGGAAGAATAATCTTGGAGAAAAGAGTGGGTCGAGCCGTGCAGAATGGCGACAACATTTTAGCAGCTTTCCTGTTACCGGATGTTTCATATCCTCTGCGGCTCTCACTCTCTCACATACACACACACACTCTCCCTTTCTATGTTTGCGTGTTCCTCTTCACATTTGTAAGGATTACCCTCACAAGCATTCTGTCATTGCCTGCGGGACATTGTATACACAACAGCGTCTATTACATGTACGTGTGTAGCCCACGAGAATTAAAAATACAGAGGATTATTTTAAACGAGAACACGCGAAAGAATAAAATTGCGTAAACAGGTTTAAAAATCCTTCCGTGTCACTCGCATCATATTTTGCATGGAGAAAAAAAGGGCTATTATACCTAACTTATTGCTATTACAGCTAATTTTAAGGGCACTATTTCTATGTGACGATTTCAAAAAATCGATTTTTTTTTGCATATTTCGAATGTACAATAACTTTGAAATATCGTGTGAAAGTTTTAGACTGATAACACAGGGGGTTGATTATGTAATTTCATTTCCACCTTCAATTTTTCTAATTTTTGTTCCTACTTCCATTTCCACTTTTTCCAATTTCTACTCCCATTTCCACTTCCACTTTTTCTAATTTCCACACCCACTTCCATTTCCACTTTCATTTCTACTTTTTCATATTTCACTTCCTTTTCTACTTCCACTTATTCTAATTTCCCCTCCCCCTTCTATTACCATTTTCACTTTTCCTAATTTCTCCTTTACCTTCTACTACCATTTCCACTTTTCTAATCTTTATTCATACTTACATTTCCACTTTCACGTTTTCTTATTTCCACACCCACTTCAATTTGCATTTCCACTTTTTGTCATTTCCACTCATACTTCCATTTTCACTCCCATTTCCACTTCCATTTTACTGATTATTGTACCCATTTCCACTTTTCCTATTTCCCCTTCCCTTTCTATTACCCCTTTATTTCCGCTCCCTCATCCATTTCCACTTTATTAATTTTTATTTTTACTGCAATTTCCTTTTCCACTTTACCAAATTTTCATCCCCCTTCTACACTACCATTTTCACTTTTCTAATTTTTATTCATACTTCCATTTCCAATTTCAGTTTTTCTCATTTCCACTCCCACAATCATTTCCACTTTACTAATTTTTACTCCTACTTCCATTTCCACTTTTATTAATTTCCCCTCTTCTTTCTACTACCATTTCCACTTTTCTAATTTTTATTTATCCTTCTACTTCTATTTTCATTTTTTCTAATTATCATTCCCACTTTCTTTTCCACTTCCACATTTGTAATTTATTATTCCTACTTTCATTTCCACTTTTTCCAATTTCTAGTTCCTTTTCCACTTCCACTTTTTCTAATTTCCACATCCACTTCCATTTCTACTTTTTCATATTTCACTTCCACTTTCTTTTCCACTTCCACATTTGTAATTTATTTTTCCTACTCCCATTTCCACTTTTTCCAATTTCTAGTTCCTTTTCCACTTCCACTTTTTCTAATTTCCACATCCACTTCCATTTCTACTTTTTCATATTTCACTTCCACTTTCTTTTCCACTTCCACATTTGTAATTTATTTTTCCTACTCCCATTTCCACTTTTTCCAATTTCTAGTTCCTTTTCCACTTCCACTTTTTCTAATTTCCACATCCACTTCCATTTCTACTTTTTCATATTTCACTTCCACGTCCTTTTCTACTTCCACTTATTCTAATTTCCCCTCCCCCTTCTATTACCATTTTCACTTTTCCTAATTTCTCCTCTACCTTCTACTACCATTTTCACTTTTCTAATCTTTATTCATACTTACATTTCCACTTTCACGTTTTCTCATTTCCACTCCCACTTCAATTTGCATTTTCACTTTTTCTCATTTCCACTCATACTTCCATTGTCACTCCCATTTCCACTTCCATTTTACTGATTTTTGTACCCATTTCCACTTTTCCTATTTCCCCTCCTCTTTCTATTACCCCTTCATTTCCGCTCCCACATCCATTTCCATTTTATTAATTTTTATTTTTACTGCAATTTCCTTTTCCACTTTTCCTAATTTTCATTCCCCTTCTACACTACCATTTCCACTTTTCTAATTTTTATTCATACTTCCATTTCCAATTTCAGTTTTTCTCATTTCCGCTTCCACAATCATTTCCACTTTACTAATTTTTACTCCTACTTCCATTTCCATTTTTATTAATTTCCCCTCCCCTTCTACTACCATTTCCACTTTTTAAATTTTTATTCATATTTCCACTTCTACTTTTTCTCATTTCCATTCCCACTTTCATTTCCGTTTTTTCTAATTTTCATTCCAACTTCCACTTTTTCTCATTTTCACTCTCACTTCCGTTTACAGTTTTTCTAATTTTCATTCCCACTTCCACTTTTTCTCATATCTCATCTCACTTCCAACTGGAAGTGGAAATTAAAGTGGGAATGAATAATAGAAAAAATGGATGTACAAATGGAAGTGGAAATTAATATTAGAAAAAATGGATGTACAAATGGAAGTGGGAATGAAAATGAGAAAAAATAGAAGCGTGAATAAAAATTAGAAAAAGTGGAAGTGGAAAAAGAAGTGGGAATGAAAATTAGAAAAAGTGGAAATGGTAATAGAAGGGGGACGGGAAATTAGGAAAAGTGGAAGTAGAAATAGAAGTGGGAGTAGAATAAGAAAAAGTGGAAGTGGAAGTGAAAATTATAAAAAGTGGAAGTGAAAATGGAAGTGGGAGTGGAAATGAGAAAAAATGGAAGTAGAAATGGAAATGGGAATGAAAATTAGAAAAAAAGGAAATGAAAGTGGAAATAAAAAGTAGAAAAAGTATAGGAGCGGACCTGGAAGTATAATTGAAAATGAAAAAAAGTTGAAGTAGAAGTAGGAGTGGAAATTAGAAAAAGTGGAAGTAGTTGTTGAAATGGAAAGATTATAAATATATAAAGAATCAAAGACACATGTTGAAAAAAGAAAAAAAATTATTTTGCAAAAATTACAATTTAATTAAGATTAAATACCACAAAAATCAATTTATCCTAACCTACACAGTTTTAACAAAATTTTATGGTTTATGAAAGATTCATAAAAAGAAGTTCCATTTAGTTCTATAATTTTATTAATTCTTATTTATTTTTTAGCAAAAAATTACTTATAACTAATTAAACAAATATATTTATACTTCGAAATCTTATATAAATGATATATTTGAGTTAAAAAAAACAGAACAATATTATATCAAATATCAAACTGTTAAAAATTGTTTTCTACATAATAGTATGCTTCTTAGCATTCTGCATCACATTCAGAAAGAGATATGCCTGGCAGTAGTTTCAGTCAATATCAGAGCCGCCTCCTTACCAGAGTACAAATGCATTAGCTTCCCAGGGATTTTAACTAGTTATAGTCAGACGTACAGCTCCATAATAGTTTCTCTGTGATAAATGCTACATTAATTTAAATATCACATTGGTTTTTAAAATTATGAAAAATTTAAATAAACTTAACAAAGCTTCATTGAAATTTACATTTTTGCGGTCAAAATTTCGTTGGCAAAAATTCGTCAATCTTCAAAGAAGACTATAATTAATTGAATACGAATACTTTATCAGTAATTAATATTGCTAATGCATTGTAATTATATTTAAATAAGTCTATTACTTCATAATTTTTTTTCCTTAGCGCCTGTAATTCTCTGGAACCTAAGGAAAAGATTCCTGCATTATATGTAATGCTAAAAATTATAAGAGATAAGATAGTTTTACCTTGATTAAAAGTTGCCTTTTAATTATGTCATTAATTATTTTGGAAAAAAATCAAAAATTAGTTTTAACGGAATTTTTTCGATGTAACAAAAACATTATTTAATAGCTTGTTTTCAGAATTTGATCCACTTTATATATTTTCACTCCAAACTATCTAAACATAACCAATAAATAAAAATAATTAGCCTCGAGGGACATTAATATAAAAACTTGCCGTGACTCTTTTTATATAGATATAAATACTTTAAACTATATAATGAAACAATAATGGGTTGTGAAAATATGCAAGTTTTTATATTCAGAAAACACTTTTAAAAAATGTTCTCGCCAAGTTCCTCTAATATAAGTATCTCTAGAGATTAATTTTTTTTTATATTCTAATTTTGTTGGAATTTATTTTTTAACCCATTATAGGCTAAAACAAAATTGACATTGGGTATTATGTAATTTTTAGTACTCTCAGAATTTACAAGAAAATTTAACTTTTGACTTAAGGGGGGAACACCAGTTGTAACTCAACAAATAATGCTTTTTACAAGAATATTTTCCAAAAGAACAATGAATCTTTTTAATGAATACTATTTTTTAGTTAAAAGTACATGTAAAAAGCTGTAATTTAAAAGAAAAAAAAATTTTTTTTAACAAAAACTTTTGGAGATATGAGCAATTGAAGTGGCGCCTTAAGAAAAAAGGCGAATTGCGGTGACCAGCATTCTGCAAGTATACTTCGTCTGAAATACAAAAATGAAATTGATTTACATTTATTATAAGATTATCTAGTTCGTGATCGAAGGATTTAAAAAAAAAAAATTTGACAAAATGGCGACCTGTCAAAGTCAAAAGTATGATTGCCGTTAAAAAATTCGATCGATTTTCAGCTATATAAAAAAAAGTTTTGCATAAAAAAAAATCCTTCGATCACGAACTAGACTTATATGTGTAAATGAAGCACACTAAATTTTAAATAAATCGGTTTAATGGTATTCGAGTAATCGTGGTCACCGACTTGGAAAATGTCATTTTGAGAAAAACGCATTCAAAGTTTCAACTTACTTTTTTTTGTTCAGAAGAAATTTTGTTTCCAAGTTACAAAGAGTCATCGATTCCTGGACCATATAATAACTCTTCCGCAGTGGTTACCGATTCTAAAATGCCAATTTGCTGCCATCTGTCGTTAGGGTCAGGTATGGCTGGCCACCTTGTATGAAGCCACGGGACGCGCCGCTGCAGTGTTCTGTATATCTCATTTATTTTTCACCGGATCAACTTTGAAATTTACAGACACATTTCTAAATATGTATACTTTAAGAAAATTCACAAAAAAAATCGATTTTTCGAAAATTACAACTGGTGTTCCCCCCTTAAAAAAGTTCGAAGTTGAATTTAAAGGTATTATGTGGAAACGAAGAGCAGTTAACAACTTACCACAGATATTCGGTTTGAAGTAGCTGTCCCTTATTCTAGAAAGTTCAAAGAATCTTTTAAGCCAAAAAAAATTTTCGCTTTTTTGAAAATTCTACTTTGGTGTAACCCCATAACTTGGTTGGTATCCCTTTAGCTTCCTGCAAAATATAGTGCTATTTGGGCGAAATTTGAAAATGACAATTTTCCTGCAGCGATTAGTAAATGTTTCCTTAATACATGTTTTCTACATTTCCAATCATAATGTAAATCCAAATTTTACATAAGCTTCTCACTTAGACGATGGACGCGATGCCTTGTCTGGATCATGATCAAGCAATTTCTAGTACATTATTGGGATCCTTTGACCTCTCACACACCTGCCACTTGGTAGTCGACACGAACCTGGAACGACATTCCCCTCCATGCATGAGAAGATCGTGATCCGCTTACATCTACTTTTCTCTACCTCCCTCCCTCTCTCTCTTTCTCATATCCTACAATTTCTAAACCACCTTATCTTTACTATGACTATAATACGTAACCTACTCGACATTCAAGTTACAAAAGCAACGCGCGACAAATTTTCTTACGAGAATATATTCCATTCCGAACAAGAAAAAAGATCTGAATTGAAATTGCTAAAAACCACAATTTTTAATCTAATTCACTGTGATGCTTCGAAACCTATGGATTTAATTTTAAAATTGAAATCTGGCTTATTTAAAGACGCTGATAGAATTTTCTGTCATATGAAAAACTAGGTATGCATGTATATAGAAGATCTTGTGGAGCACAAAATACTCGATACCAATTGCGCGGCTGGAAATATTCGATGCATACACGTAAAAGCCCTCTCCCTCTTCTCAAAATGGAAATGTATTGGGACTACGAGATTTTTTACGACAGATCATGCATTCAGTGAAAAATATAAAATTTATAGCTCGCCAGCAAAACGTTTCCAAATGTTGATCTTTCTTGATTTGAAGAAATAGATAAAAATAACAATTGATGAGTAAAATGAAAATGAATCTTGGAATCGTAATCATGTGCAGCTGCTGCACTATTATATGATAAAAAAATATATGTAAAAATTGACAGAAGATAATAATTACAATTTTATAAATTACTTTCACGGTTAATTCTCGAATTGTATTTTTTAAGGATTTTGCGGATTTTTTAATGTACCTACTCAATTCGGAATGAGTAGGGAGTTTTCGGGGAAAATTGGTTTTGCGAGAAATTCGAAATTGTCCGACAAAAAGTGACAGATTAGTCACTTTCGTGTGAGATGTTGTAGAGGCATGTCGGAAACTCAAATTGGAGAAAGTCTTTGAGTCATAATACTACATCTGCCGATTATTAAAAGCTAAGTTCCAACTCTATAAAGGAATTTATTAAAATCATTTTTTTTGTATTTGTCATTTAAATTCATAACTGTTTGTCGACTCGTATGTGTAAATATTTTAACTTTAAAATTGTACTTTTTTATAACTGTTTGAATGTAAAATGATAATTTAAAAAAAAAAAAAAAAATGTTGGAAACTTAAATAAAATATTTCTAACATAATTTAATTTTTACGAGGCGCATGATTTTTTCCAAAATTAAAAAGGTCAAATATTTAATTGATCGAATTACTTTAAGTCAATATTTTATTTGGTTTAAATTTTAAAGGGTCGACATTTTATTTGCTCGATATTCTAAATAATAGAAATTTAGAAGCATTGAATTTTATATCTTTCTAAATTTAATTTGGTCGATATTTAAAAAACTCAACACTTTGTTGTAAAATCACAAGAATTACTTATATTCATCACGTGTTTAGTTCCCGATATAAAAAAAATTCTATAAGATATCCTAGGAATTGATGTTAGATTTGTAAAATTCAAAATGGCGGACCCAATATGGCGTCAACAATTTTAAATTAATGAAATTTGCATGAAAATGATTTCTTTGGGGTGTTTGGAGTCACTGAATCCAAATTTGAGATCAGATTTAACAAATTCAAAACGGCGGACCCAATATGGTGAACCAATATGGCGGAAAATTTTAAAATTAATTCGATTCGTTTAAATTTCGGTACTCGGACTTTTTTGGGGACCTGGAATTCAAATTTTGGATTTGTTAAATCTGATCTCTGTACCCTTTTAGCAAATTTTAATTAGATAGAAGTAAATTTAAGGTTACACTGGCGTTGTCAATAAATAAAAAAAAATTTAATTAATAAAATTATCCGCTGGCTCCAGATTGAATGATCACACAAAAAAATTAATAATAAATAGCAACGACTTGATTTTCTCGGCTACTCAAAATAAATTGGTTAAGAAGGAAGATTCGCGAAAGAATGTTGCAAGAATTGTCACAAAAAAATTTTAAATTAATACAATAAATTCAACAAAATTACAAAATATAAATTTCATTTTAATTAAACGTTTTTAATTTATAACATAATTTTTAAAATGACGGATTATAATAGAAGACAGATCAAATAAACGATATACAAGAAGACGCACGTGTTCTCTTGTCACGGAATTCCAAGATCGATTAGATCAATTAAATCATGATAAATAATGAAAAATTAAACAGGGAATTTTTGGACGAATGGTGAAAACACATAAAAAAAGGGAAATTAATAGTTATCACAAACAAATATTGATGGGGAAAAAGGGTTAATTGTACAAAATTCTTGCCAGGTTCGTATGACAATTCAAATGGGCC
Organism: Leptopilina boulardi; assembly: GCF_019393585.1. Classification (NCBI taxonomy): domain Eukaryota; kingdom Metazoa; phylum Arthropoda; class Insecta; order Hymenoptera; family Figitidae; genus Leptopilina; species Leptopilina boulardi. Next base: position 3,697,121 of record NW_026137909.1, read on the forward strand.
TCAGGCATTAGGAATTTCGATCTTACGATTGGTCGATGGTTCACACTTTAGAATAGGCGGCAAATTTTGAAATATTTTCTTGAATAGATAGATAATTATTATTTTCCAATAGAAAATAGGCGTCCCAATCATCCTTGGAATAAAATTATTATTTCCCACTATGACTCGTTGAACAGGAATTAGGAAACAAAATTAATAAAGGAATTTAAAATTAATTAAACTAAATCAATCTTGGAATATCCGCTGCAACCTCCAAATATTTAATAAAATTTATGAAAACCGAATAAATAAAATTTGTTTAATTAATTTTTGAAAACAAATAAAAATTTGTGAATTGTAAAATTTAATTTTACAACGTCACACCTCAAATTTGGATTCATTGATTTCAAAAATACCCGAGTAAGAAATTTTGAACGAATCGAATTAATTTTAAATTTTTCCGCCATATTGGTTCCACCATTTTGAATTTTTTAAATCTCACCACAAATTTGGATTGGAAACAAACGATCTTTCTACTAGACTGCGAAGGAGTTAAAATATTTTTTTTAATAATTCAATTTTAAAAAATTGAGAAAAAATCCGAGGCCTGTATTTGAATACCTCTTGAAATATTTTCATTAGGATCAAAAATAACAATTTATTTCGTCTATTGCGTAGTGAAAATTTTTTAAAATGGTTGATGTAATTCCAAAAAATGTAATGAATATGAATGGCGATGACGACATATCACATAATTAAAAGAAGAAATAAAAATTTGTACTTTAAACTTTAAACAGGAAATCTCAAGTTATTACTCAGGACAGTAATTACAATTATTATTAAAAGCTTTTCCATTAGGAAATTCAACGATGGGGGTAAAAAAAAATAAAGACATAAAAACTAACAGCAGGAAAGTGTCGATATTATTCAAAGCACTTGAACTCCCTGAGAGGGTGAGAAGGTTTCGAATACCAACGAGAGGGTTAGGCGAGGAGGAAGTGAATTGGATTTTTTGCTCGCCAGCTCCCGAGCGTTTATCGTGTGGAGTCACGCTTAGAACTCATGGAAAGGTAGAGGGAGTGAGATCGGCTTCTATGGAAGTATATATATATATATATAAATATATATATATGTGGGAGAAAAGAGGGACGAAAGCAAATTCCACGAATGGCGTAGCCAGACAATTGAGGTAAATAGCAAGTTGACACAGTGAGCGCACACCGTTGAGATGTCTTGGGGGATGGAAGATGTGCCACAGTGCGAGGAGAAAGGATGTGTTGGAGGTGAAAGAGGAGGAAAAAGGGTGGTTGATGCGAATTGAATCATAGGGGCGTTTTAGCGTCTACGTGGTCCGCATTCTAAATTCAAACCATCCACCTTTTCACCTAGCCCCTTTCGTGTTTCGAGTCCATCTTCGTACATTTTGTAACATTATTGCTTTTCAGTCAACATATCACGTGACTTATCAATTAAAGCCTAGATTAATGTTTACCAAATTGGAAAAATTGTCCATTTTCAATAGTTTTTTAATACTACAAAAGAAATGCAAACATAAATTCATATATTAGTAGAGAATATTAAAAAAATTGAGCTTTATGGCTAAATCACTATTTCTGTAGGCTGTACAACGTTTTTTGATGTTACATTCTTTCCTATTCAGGAGCAGAACTCATCCTTGTAGCAGTCTTAGAGCCCCGCAGCATACTGCATCGATTTTTAAACTTGTTCGACGAGCAGCAAGGCGAGATGGAGAAAAGTCGCTCCTTCAGAATTTGCCCGATTGAAAATTTATCTGATGTGTGCGGAGTACCAAGCAACTCTCGCTTCTCAGGTCGCGCCGTATGCCGTTTAGGGACTTCTCAATTGATACTAGTTTTATTTGCCTTTTTTTCCTCCCAACTATTTTACTTGATTTTTCCAAATGCGAATACGAACTTTGATTAAATTAAAAAATTCATTCATTTTCGATAAGATTTTTTTAAGTGTAGAACAAGATTATGAGTTGTAACGTTGTACAATATTTTTATTTGTAAAAATTTAATTTTTATAATTAACACGAAACGTGTAGATCACAGAAAACTCAGCAATCGGTTAGCTTTTATTTTTATAATTAAATTTTTATTAATTGAAATTTTTTTATTTTTAAATCTAAAAACTATGAAACAAGAGAAACAACACCCAGAGGAATCACCATCAAATTACCCAAAAACTATGCTAGTATGAAATAATCTAGATGACCTTGCTACAATCTAACAAAATCCCTGAATTTTAATATTTTAGCAACATGAATCACTTAAAATCAATTAAAATCAAGGAATATGATTTTAGTACCGACGAAAATTAGCCGTATCGTTTCCGGCTTCAGAATAGGTCTCATGTAGCCCATTGCGTGTCGTAAAAGGCAACTAAAAGGGGCGCGGAGGATCGTTTCCTTCTAGCTAAGTACCGCTTTGTCGGAGATACGCAGTTGGGACTTGAACTGATTTTAAGTTTTAATCATGGAGTAGTATAAGGAGACCGAACGACGTACATTGAAAGTGGGCCAAATTTTGGTAACCGCTTAGTGTCATGAAAATACGTAATGGAACACAAGCGCTCTCGTGGGAAGTATGTAAACAGTGGGAAAAATTAGAAGTACGTTGAACATAACTCAAAAAAACATTGCTCCTTATTTTTAAAACTGTAATGATCTATTTTTAAATGCCAAAGGATTTGCTCGACAGATAGGGACCGAGTCCTTAACTTCACTTGTGGCGTGAAGCGCCATCAATTTGTCTCTTTGGAACTATTGCGTTTTATGATTTAGAGGAGACGTGTAGTAAATAACGAGTCTCTGTTTTAAAACCTTCGAGAAAATGATATATTGTAAAATAAAGAAATTAAAATAAAAGTACACAATTATATGTAAAAAAGGAATATAAACAATATAAAACAATAAATAATCAATTAATGACTCAATTTAATGCAAATGGTTTAGGTTGAGTAGATCATCCAGATCTCTCAAGTTTCTCGACAGCAGCGCCCTCTATCGGTTTGTTCTGGACAGTTTCTTGTCTGAAATGATACAAAGGTACCTTTACTATTCGCGATCACGTTCACCAGGAATTAATCCCGTAATTTATCCAAATTGTATGTTAAGCTATCACGCCAAACGAAAACTAGAACGTGCACTCTGAGGTAATCGTCTTCAGAGAAAACTAGAGGGGAAACTATTGGGTTGAAGAATCAGGTATGTATCTGATACTCTTGCCTGACGTGAACTAGGAACATTAAGGAACATCTCTGGGAAATATCTTAGACCAGGGGGCACCCTGAGTTAAAGATACGACCCTGAGCTTCGCATCCATGTGATAGAGATTGCCCCTCTACTTACCTGGGGCGGTGAACGAGGAAGAAAGTACCTGTCTCTACATCCTCTCGCGGGAACACCCACAGAGAAGTCGCGAAGACGGTACTCTAGGTTCTTGGAAGTGACGTCATACTCGCATCCTCTCGCAGGAGCGCCTACAGAGAAATCGCAAGGATGACGTTCCAGGTACGTGAAGGTATCTTCTCGGTCCCTCGCAGGAGCACCTACAGAGAGTCCAAGTTGACGTGGAACAAGGAGGTGAAGTTAGGTTCACTTGACACGGAAGCACCCATAGTCAAGTGTACCCTACCTCGCATTACCTGAATTCAATGAGGAGCGCCTCAATTGAGTCAACGTAGCCAGGAACTAGGAGTGGGATCGCTTCCATCCAGCCAGAGGAGCAACTCAAAGCGAGTCGGAAGACAATCTGACGTAAAAGGTGCGAGCCGCCAGGTATATACTCTCGCTAGACAGCCAGAGGCATTAGCGCGAAGTGGGGGAAGAGAGAGACGCTGCTACTTACGCCGTCTGCTTTCTCTCTTTTCGCCGGGCGAGTATACTTACGATGCGCCTATCGTTACAAAACTTTTACAATGGCTGACTGTCCAGCTGAGTTTAACACAATCAGTGGCGCTAGTGTTCCATTACGTATTTTCATGACACTAAGCGGTTACCAAAATTTGGTCCACTTTTAACGCAGATTTAACATGGTCGTTCGGTCTCCTTATACTACTCCATGGTTTTAATAAAGAAAGAATTTATTGAATCTTCGATTTTCTATTGATAATGTTGGTTATTATTGGTAACATGAAACGCTAAAGCAAAATATTTACAAAGTTAGAATATAACTACAGTTCTAAATAGTAATGTAAATTCATGAACTTTGCTAATGGATAAAATTTTCACCTAAATTTCTATTGGGAATTTCGATATTGTTGGGGAAAATAGTTATTGACTTTTTGAAAAAAAAATAGAAAAAGGAAAAAAAATCGGTGACACTTTAGAGTATTTGTGCATTGAAATTTATAGATGGCAACTAGCCAAATATAGGCGAGCTTAATAACGAGAGTGCCGACGCAGCAGTCTTAGCATTCCAGCGAGACCGACGGTATACGCGGTTAACACACCTGAGGGATTTTGAGTTATGACCGGAACCGGTAGAGGGAACCCAACGGCGACTCAAGCGGGGTAAAGAGGAGAGAGAGAGAGAGACTACTAGGGGAAAAGCGGTTCTGGTCGGAGGATGCAAGGGTGCACAGACCGGCTAATGTGGTAACACGTTATGTCCGTCTCACTCGCAAAGCCGCATTAATTATTTCATATCCAAAACTCGATTCTCTCCTACGCTTACACAAACCCGAGGTTTGAGAATCCTGAAACATAAAGTTTACTTATGCTACATAGCATTTACAAAACCATGAATTACATATAATCAACAGTATTCGAAAACTATCTTTTTCCATTAAAAGAAACATCATTCTTGCTTTGCTATTACTATGTTACAAAAGACTTGAGTAATTACTAGCTAACAATAAGCCTGATGATGATGATTATATTTTCATAGTTCTATGAAACAATGGAGTTTGCTTTTACTTCTATCCGGTCTGTTTTTACACGAGGCCATAAACTGATAGTTATTAGTTCTTTAGCACTTTTAAGTTATAATTGGTTTTTCGTATAGTATAGTGTATTAAAAAATTGTTAATAATATAAAAATACTTATCAACTAATTAAATTTATTCAAAATAAAAAACCGCTGCCAAGTTAAACTATGAACTTTAGTGTTCATAGCATGAACACTTTGCTTCCTCATAGAGATCTTTTGTGATCAATCAATAGGTCAATTGATTCGTTTTTAAATATTCTCCAAGTTGATCATAATAATTTTAAAATTATATAAAGATTTTTTAATAAATAATGCAAAAAGGGCAGCTTTTTCAAAATTTTACAATTTCAAAATGTTAATAACTTTGGATAAAATAACAGTAGAATATTGGCTAATAGGTCAAAAGATGCGTCTTGAAAAACTCTACAAAACTAGAAATAAATATCTATTGGTGACAATGCAGTTCTTTTAAGTTATGAGCAAAAAACGTTTTCTTTCTAATTTTTAAAAATTCAATAACTTTCGATAGAATAACAATGGAAGGTTCGCTAATAGCTTAAAAGATGCGTCTTAAAAACTCTAAAAAATTAAAAAAAATTCATAGATGTAATGTAAATAGACTCAAATGGCTTTTTTTAAAAAAAAGTCGATACGAGGCCTTCAATTATAAAAATGTAAGACAATAATTTTTAGAATCAAATTGAAATTTAAAAAAATAATAATTGAGAGGCTGATAGTAAAAATGATTTAAAATAACATTGGGAGCAAAAGTGGGATAAGTGACTTGGGAGCAAAAACGGGTTAAAATGATTCGTGTAATTTATTGATAAATTCATTATATTATTGATTAAAAAATATTAATTATAATAAAATATGCATTTTTTCCTATTGTTAATATTTTTTAATCGATTATATAATGAATTTATCAATAAATTACACGAATCATTTTAACCCGTTTTTGCTCCCAAGTCACTTATCCCATTTTTGCTCCCAATGTTATTTTAAACCATTTTTACTATCAGCCCCTCAATTTTAGCAGACTTCACAGTGTTTCCCCTATTTTTCCTCAATTTTAAAGAATTCCCCTTTTCATGAATATTTCTCCTTTTACTCCTTTTTTTACTCATTTCCCCTATATTCTATGTTGTAACTCGAAAAATGGGATGTTTAATAAAATCCAAACTTGAACCAAAAAATTACAAGCCTCGGATTGCACAATTGTTTTCAACAATTGTAAGTGCAACTATTTTAAAATTTTTCAAATTTTTAAGCTAAATTCTTTGTTGAATTAATTATTTCTGATAACTTTAATCAGTCAATAAAAATTCCATTAATTAACAAATTTCTCAATAAAAAATTTTGTAAATTTAATTATCTTATGAACTTTGTAAAAAATCTTCCTCAATTCATATTTACCAAAATTCTTTTTGTATATCTCATGAAATTTTAAATATATCACTCCCAAATTTGATTACTTCGAAAATTTTTATCTAAAATTCTTCGCTAAATTAATTATTTCAATCACTCTAATTCAATTTTTCAAAAAATCAAATACTTTTCAAAAAAATTCTTTAAAATTCAATTACTTTTTAAAATTTTGTCAATATTTTCCAGCAATTCAAATTTACATTAATTTCAATTAATAAATTAATTTTTTCAATATTATTTTAATCAATTTCTTTGAAAATTTAATTATTAAAAAAACATGTGACAAAATTCTGAATTCAAATAATTTGTACAGTGACTTGGAATTTTTTCTTCTTTTAAAGTAGGGGAATATACTCAGGGTTGGACTTCATTTTTAACGTTATTATTATTTTTCTATAATATCTTTGGCAGAATATATGCTGTGTGTGTGCAAATGTGCGAGTATCAATGTTTACTTGTATATTTTTATTTATAAATTGTGTCAAATTCATAATTAACAAAATTTCCAACCCTGAGTGTATAAAGTGTCCAACCCTAAGTAGAAGTAACATTTTCGAATTGTGCTAACCATAACCAGACATGTTTCGCGATTCAAATTTACACTTCGTTTTTTCTTCAATCATGAACCCCTACCACAATACATGGAATAAACTTACCTTGCCGATTTCTTGTTTTCTTTATTCATTTTTTATGTTTAATCACATCGCTCACAAAACTTTTTTCGTTCCTACAAATGCACCGACGTCACAGCAGACGCTACTTTTGATCCTCCAAAAATGTAATGGCACAAAAAGTTAGGTTTCACTACGAGTTGCTTCGCCATGTCCGTGCATAGATGGCGCTAGTGTTTTTATTTTAAGAAAGCGAAGTATCCAACCCTGAGTATATTCCCCTAACTTTAAATTATTATTTTTCAAAATTTGTCCAACTGAATAGAAATCTTGAAAATTTGTTATAGTTTAATTATGAAATTAAAAAAAAAAGTTGATGGAAATGTTCCTGTGAAACATTTTTATTATAGAATTAGAAAAAATGTATTTAATTTCTAATAATTAATGTTAATAATAATGAAATATTTATTAACTAATAAAATTCATTAAAAATAAAAATATCGTTGTTTTGGATTTTTGTTGTAGTGAAAATCGACTAAAACAATTTTTTTCTCTTTCTAAAGTCAATCCGAAGCCTGAATTAAGAAAAATGTAAATCTTTCTTTAAGAGAAAATTAATTTTAAATTTAAGTATATTTTAAGTTTTTTTTAATTTTAAGTTTATTTAGAATTATATATAATTATAATACTTTGATTAAATTGTAACTTGAACCAAATTGCCAAAAGTCGGTCATTAAAACCCAACAGGTATGTTCTGCCGATTTCCGGATTCTTGCGAATTAGTGAGTTTATAACAATATACTGATAAAAAAAGCAAACAGTATTGTGGAAAGGCCCAAAACAACATGACACTTCTTAAATCTATTTTATAATATAATTAGCCAAAGTTTGCATTTGATTTTTATTATTTAAGAGACCCTTTGAGGAAAAAATAGTTGTAGAGCTGTAAATTAAACTTTAAGATGGCGAAAGTATTCACAAATATTTAACGCAAGACTTAAAAACTTAACTGAAACTTGCTAAGAATTTTAGAAGTAACATTTCGACTACTCTGAATCTTCAAGAATTAATAGCAAACGTATCCTTAGCTATATGTTAGGTAATAAGAAAGAAAAACATGAAAATGTGCAATTTTAGAAAAATCTATAATAGAGTCAAGAGAATTTTTTTCTAGTGTAACAATTCTAGTGGAAAGAAAGCTGCCACTAGTAGATATTCCTTATACTTTATTGTAAAGATCTGAAATGTTATAGCAAGTGCACAGGTGGTGCTACATCGAGGGAAAAAGAGGAAAACTGAAATATAATATTCAAGAGCTTCCAAGAAAAGTATTTAGACTCTATTTATTCACATTTTATAATTTTTTAAATTCATTTTCCAGATTTTAAATTATTTCTACAAAATTCATAAACCATGTATGATATAAAATTGTTATCAAAACAAGTATATTTACTAAAATAATTATTTAATTATAAAAGAATTTTCAATATATGAGAAAATTAAAAATAGAAAACCAAAAAAAAAAATTAACTATTTTTTCTTTATAAATTTGATTATAAAAAAGTTGCAACTGGTGGTCGACGGAAATATTTATAAATGCATTAGCTGTCGTAAAATCAATTTAACCATTATCGAGAATGACGCTATTAATTCTGGGAAACGACCTATTCGAGAATATCTGAAGGGTACCTGATGACCTCATCTCACTCGATTTCTATTAGTGCTGATGAACAAAGCTTTATTAATGAATTTCCTGGCGGCAGTATCATCCTATTTCATTTTCCTGGGTCGCCACAAAGTTTATAAATTATGATGATATCATTTAAAGTAAAACGATAAATTCCATATATAGCTAAACTAAAAATAATAATTTAACCCTACAACATATCAAAAGTTTTAGTTTTTTTTATATATATATAGTTCATCAGAACTGTCATCTGACAGTATTTATCAATGTAGAAGTTTCAAAAATAGCGTTAAAACTTGGCAAACTAGACTGATCGATCAAGTCTCATGTTATTTTTCACTCGAAGTTCGTGCACGAAATCAATTTTCCAAAGGTAAAAGTCAGTGGTCGTTAGATGAACGACTGCTACAGGAAGAAAAATAGTTTATCAAAGGTTTACAAAACTCTTCTTCTAAAACTAAAACTTGATGTTTTTAGATCGCGTTTCAATATAAAGATATGTTTGATCTAATACAAATGTCTATATTTTGAATGGTAAATATATATATGTTGTGTAACGTATTTTTTCTTGACTCTAAAATTACTTTTAAACTTGATTTTTAAATTTTATTATAACAAACGACAAATAATTCTAATTATCAAAATTACTAAACTTGGACGAAATTGGATTTAAACTTTAATGCAAAGTGACTCGATTCTGAAACTTAATTTATGTTACTTTAAATCTTAAAAAAATCAAATAACAAAATAAGCAAAACGTTACTGTGCGACTTAACCTTTTATTATTATGGACGATCACCGGTATGGAAGGGCGCCAGAAAACTTTTGTATCGCCGGTATTGTCAACCGGACTAAACTATAATCCAAATCTCAACTTATAACTAATAAAATATTAATTAAGATCGACCAATAAGAATGATTAATTAAGTCTTCTGCACATGCCGGTGCTATTCAGTTTTGCAGGTCGTGGAGAGAGGGATGGGTTTTTATAATAAGAGAGTTCATGAGAACATTAAATAATTCATAAACAAAAATTATAAATAAAAGAAATGTTACATTTTATTAAATAAATCATTAACATTGAGTAACTTCCTTATGACAATTTAAACCGCTCTTACGAAACTTTATTTATTATTTTAATAGCAATGGTAATAACAATTTTTAAGTTGAATAATGAAGATTCTTACAAAACAATTATATAGAAATTTAACTTACAGTTATGTTCCGTGATGCTGGTTGGACCCATGGTAGAAAAACGAGTTATTGCAAATAGTTTGAAGTAAATTGAACTTATTGTTGTTAAACTTTAATAATGTTTTATTAGAGTTAATTTAAATTTATTAATATGACTGTAACTTGAAACACATGATCGAAAGACTATTGAAAATTAAACATGTTGACTCGATGGGGGTTGGATGGCAAGAGAGAGTTTTAAAACTAAAATTCTCAATTCACTCTAAATTGACACTAGATGACGCAACGATTTTCTTTAATTTAAACCAATTAAAAACCTTTTCCTACCTTACTTCTCCCAGAATTCTGAGTTACTAATACTACTAAGTGACTTTTCCAATACCCAAGACCGCGATAACTTGAATATTGGAACCTGTCATACCGGAAATTCGACAAAGCCTACCAACCTAAAACTAACTTAAACTTAATGCAGAATTCCTTAAAAATAGAGCGCCAGTTTTTCAACTGAACTTGTGTCAAGTATAGGAAATTCTTAAATGCGGAAAACATTAAATTTTTATTTATAGCGAAACTCAAAAATAGAATGATTCAAAAGTTTAGTTGCGAGTGGTGCAATTGTGACGTCAATCACAAAAAATAACGTCACAATTGATACAATAAAATTAAGTAATATTTTTTTAAATAAGAAAACAATTAACTTGAATTAAGAGTACGTGTATTTACTTCAAAATTAAAATTTCCTAGTACTTAATTGGCCTAAATTCGATTTTTACAACCGTTATATGCGTCATTTCATTTAAGGGGGAAAACTCGTGTAAAAAAAAACTTTTTTTATAAATTTTTTTTTTTACTTTAAAAATTAGTTTACTATGTGTAAAATATAAACCTACATTACTAATTTATAATTTTTTTGTTTTTGTGGTCGCTGAATACGAATCTGAGGTCAGTTTTTGAAAATTCAAAATGGCGGATCCAATATGGCGGACAGAAAGTTTTAGAAATTAACGGATTCTAATGAATCTTGTTACTAGGGGGTTTTTGGGGTCGCTGATTATGAATCTGAGGTCAGTTTTTAAAAGTTAAAAATGTCGGATCCATCATAAGTTAAGATGTTTGAAATGAGTTGATGAAAATTTCATGTAATTTTCGAATACTTAAAATAGTGGACAATTTTCATTAATTTTTATAAGAGTTTAATTTTAAAAATGTTCAGGGTCATTATTTACTATTCCGAAAATAAATTTTAACAACTGAAATAGATTTGATTTAATATATCAAATTTGTTTCGAATAATTATTTTATAAGTGAACATTAATTTTTTAAACTCACTGTCCGCCATATTGGATCCACTATTTAAAATTTTTGAAAACTGATCTCAAATTCGTAATCAACGACCCAAAAAACCCTCTAGTACTAAGTTTCATTAGAATCCGTTAATTTTTTAAACTTTTTGTCCGACATATTGGATCCGCCATTTTTAATTTTGAAAAACGGATTTCAAATTCGTAATCAGCGACTACAAAAACCCCCGAGTAACTTGTTTCAAGCGAATCGAAGCAATTTTTAAAAATTCGTCCGCCATATTGGACCCGCCATTTTGGATTTTGAAAATCAGATTTCAGATTCGTAATCAGCGACTCCAAAAACCCCTATTATAATGTTTGTCGTTGTATATCAATCTTTTTTAAAAATGTATGCTGTAAAAAATTAATTAATAATAAACAAAACAATAAAAAATTGTTTAAACTATTATAAACTAATGAATAATCATATATAATATGTATATATTAGCTACTAGTAGTAATTAAAAATTTAGTTTATTGAATTTTTATTAATTATTTTTGTAGTTTGTAACTAAATATTCATTTTTTTATAACTTATAAAAATTTACAACAATTAAAATTGAGTAACAATTTTTTACATTTTTTATGGTTTTTGGTACTAGGTTTGTTCATTTTTAGGTTATTGTAGAATATTTCCACAAAAATATAAATAATTAATTCTTAGTAATTTTGCTTTTTTATAAGTTTGTTTAAATATTTAATTATTAACAATTTAAATAAAAAAAAATCCACGAAGACTGAAATGTTAATAATTTTATCCTTAGTAATTTTAAAAAAAATTGAAAATCTGTCAATAAATAAAAGCTGTAGCCTGTTTTGAAACTATGCTGTTCCCATTTACCCCAAATTTTAGGAAATTTTCTAAATTTTGGGGTAAATGGGGACAGTCAGTTTCATGCATTTAAAGCTTATCTAAATTTTTTTCTGCTGCATAAAATTAATCCTGGGAATGTAAATAACAACTTTACAAAAAAAAACCCACAAATATTATTTTTTAAAGGAAGAAACTTACGTAATTTTTCAAAAATAGAGATTTTGTCCCCATTTACCCCAACTGACCCTATACAGGAAAATTTGCCAAATTACATAAATAAATAGACATTTACCATTATTAATTTCTTGATTTATTAAACAATTTAATATTTTATATTTATATATAATAACAATATTTATTATTTATATTATAATAAAAATAATACTGTCCAAAAGACCATCATTTTTGTTTGCTGTTGATTTCAGAAACATTTTTTCAATATATATATATATATATTATGTATAACAGTATAGATCGAAATTTTGTTAAACATTTGTTTTAAATAAATTATTAAATATTTTATTTTAAATTTACATAAAAAATCTCGCAGTTGTTTTAATAAACATATTTGTATGTGTTTTGGTATATTATTTGAATTGATATAACATTTAGTGGAATTGTTATAAATATAGTTTAACAATAATATGGCCTAAATGTCAATTAATTTAAAATTAACTCCATACAATAGGAACGTGAATTTTTAAAAATCTATTAAATTTAATTTGATTTAACCCATTCTTTTTTTTTTAATTGCATTGAATAGTGTAAAACTAAATTAAATAAAAGTTAAAAATGTAAAAAAAAAAACTTTATAAATTTTATTGAGATAAAAAAATCTCCATTATTGCAAAAAGAGAAAAAAAAATCTAAATGTACTTATTTTGAATTAATAATGAATTCAGTGTGTTAGAAAAGTATATATATATATCTATATATATATATAATGCGAGTTGAAATTGGATTCTTTTTTGTAACCAACCTGAAATCGGATTTACGCTTGATCCCAAGTCAAAAGCGACGTTACAGAAAGCTTCGTCAGGAGTAAAAACATAGTTCTGGAGTTCTCCAGGCAAGAAAGGTCTTTGGTCAGCCAAAACGAGAAGGCGCCTGTACCTCGGATATCTGGAAAAAAGGTAGAATGAAATAATGGGTCGCTAAAAGCCGGACTAGGAAGCAGAGCTTTCGAAAATTAACCTCCTGCTCTCCTTGCACTCGCTCTCTTACTCTCTTTCTCTCTCTCTCTCTCTCTCTTCCACTCTGTGAAATACACCGAGTGGTAGAGAGATGTGAAAATCGTCTTTTCTCTTCCACCTCGGATAACAGAGTGAAAAGTCGAAAAAAACAGTACAAGTTTCATCTCATAAAAAAGATACTCAAAGTTGGCTTGTTCTTCGCGTTAAAATAGTTAGGGAATATAAAGCAACTTCCTTTTAGAGTTTCTGCAAATATGAACTTTCAAGAGTTGAAAATTATATAGGTTTTTGAATTCCACTATAGGAATGTATTTTTTTTTTCTGTTATACTCTTGACTCTTTTAAATATATTATATCAAATGACATCTCCTGAGGCTCTTAGAATCGACTTTTACATTTATTTAATATTTCCTCTTTGTATTTATTTTTAACATTTTAATGGAGCAATATTTTAACTTTATGTAAAAAAAAAATTGTGTTTGAATTAATTATATATCTTATATCATTTTTCAATTCGCTTCTTGAAAAAAAAAAAACCTAAAACTAGGTGAGATTTTCTGTCTTCACAATGCACAGCGGAAGGAAAATGAAATTTACTATTCAAAAATAGTCCCTGAGACTTTATTTTTGTACCGATTAAATTAAATTTTTTTTTTTAGCATTGTTTGTACAATACTAAAAGCAATAAAGAGAGGAACAATTTTTAAAAAATTTATTAATAAAAATGTCAAATTATCAAGATGTCAAATAATGTAGAATTTAAAAAATAAAAATTTAATTTCTTCAAAAATGAATGTTGTTGAGGCCAGGTCCAAGTGAGGCAGCGCCATCTACATTGAAACTAAACTTTTGGAAAATTTTCAACAGCCTTTTCTTAAAAACAAGAAGGTAAAATGCTTTTTCCTTTATGGATAATTGATTATTGGCAAGACATACACCAGCTAAAACTTTTTTTGAGTTAAAATAATAAAAAAAATTTCATGTCAATAAATTAAATATGAGCACTTTTTTCACAAAAACTGTAACAGTACTTTCTCAGAAATTACAATCAAAAATGCAATTTCCATTTGGAAAATTAATAAACGCTAAAAAATACACGACCTAAGATTTACCAATCACGAAAATAATAAAAAAAAAGTATTTTAACATAACATATTTTACTCATTATGACAGCCGTTTGGCAGGTTATATATGTCACCAGACGTTTCGCAGTTTTGCCGAAAGGAGGAGATTGGCGCTGTTGCTAACCACCTGAAATACATAATCTACCAAAGGGCTGTCACAATCAGTAAAGCAGTATCAATATGTTAAATATTTAATAAAATTTTTTTTTCTTATTTTCGTGATTGGTAAATCTTAGGTCGTGTATTTTTTAGCGTTTATTAATTTTCCTAATGGAAATTGCATTTTTGATTGTAATTTCTGAGAAAGTACTGTTACAGTTTTTGTGAAAAAAGTGCTCATATTTAATTTATTGACATGAAATTTTTTTTATTATTTTAACTCAAAAAAAGTTTTAGCTGGTGTATATCTTGCCAATAATCAATTATCCATAAAGGAAAAAGCATTTTACCATCTTGTTTTCAAGAAAAGGCTGTTGAAAATTTTCCAAAATTTTAGTATCAATGTAGATGGCGCTGCCTCACTTGGACCTGGCCTTAATTATATTTTTTGTAATTGACAAGGTAAAAATACACAACGATTCAAAGTTTTATTACAGGCCTCGGATCGATTTAAAGGCACAAAAAAAGTCGATTTATATTCCAAAAAAAAGTCGATTATTTTTATTTTAACAAAAAAATTTTAGATTTTTAAATAATAATAATTTTTAAAAAGGGTTAAAGTTGAAATTTTAACAAATAACTGAATTTCAAAAGTTAATTTTCAGACAATATAATTAAATTTTACAGAACTAAAAATAAATTTATTTAATAATTTTAGATAACATTTTTTAAAAGTAACTGAATTTTCAAAGATTTATACAATTGAGATTCTTGAAATTAATTGAACTTGAAGTGATTTTTAATTAAATTTTTTTTTGATGATTTCACAAAAAAAAAATTAATTAGAAATTGCGGACAAAAATACAATAATTTGAAAACTATTTTTAATTGAAAAATGGATTTAAAATAGTTGAATTTTCGAAGAATATTATAAAAATAGTTTTAAAAAATAATTGAATTTCGAAAGAGTTATAATTGAAATTATTAAATTTTAAAAAATTGTTAATGGAAAATTTTAGAAATAATTAAATTTTAGAAGCTTTTAAATTCAAATTTTTGAATATAATTAAATTTTAATTGAAATTTTGGATAATAATTGAATTTTAGTTGATTTTAAATTGAAAATTTGTAAAATAACTGAATTTTCTTTGATTTTGAATTGAAAATTTTGAAAATAATTGAATTTTAGTTAATTTTGAATTGAAATTTTTGAAAATAATTGAAATTCAGTTGATTTTGAATTGAAAATTATGAAAATAATTAAATTTTAAAAGATTTTGAATTGAAAATTTTGAAAATAACTGAATTTTCTTTGATTTTGAATTGAAATTTTTGAAAATAATTGAATTTTAGTTAATTTTGAATTAAAATTTTTGAAAATAATTGAAATTTAGTTGATTTTGTATTGAAAATTTTGAAAATAATTGAATTTTAAAAGATTTTGAATTGAAAATTTTGAAAATAACTGAATTTTCTTTGATCTTCAATTAAAAATTTTGAAAATAATTGAATTTTAGTTAATTTTGAATTAAAAATTTTTGGTAATTTTATTTGATTTTTATTTTTAATTTTAAACAATTGTTAAATTTCATAAAATTTTTTAATTGAAAAATAATTTGAAATAATTGAATTTGTGACGAATTTCATTAAAATTATTAAAAATAATTAATTTAGTTTTTCAAAATTTAAAATATCGGATCCAATATGGGGGACAGGAAAATTAAAAATCAATTTAATTTACTTATATCAGATTTGTAATCAGCGACCTTGAATACCCTTGAATAACGAGTTTCAAGCAAAACCGTGAAATTTAAAAAAATATATCCGCCATATTGGATCTGCCATTTTGAATTTTGAAAAAGTAACATCTGATTTGTAATCAGCGATCCAATAAAACCCCCGAGTAACAAATTTCAAGCGAATAGCATTTTATTTCCTAAAAGTGGTCCGTCATATTGGATTCGCCATTTTGAATTTTTAAAAACTAACATCGGATTCGTAATCAGTGACCCCGAAAACCCACGAGTAAGAAGTTTTAAGCGAATTGCATTTTATTTTCAAAAAGTCGTTTGCCATATTGGATCCGCCATTTTGAATTTTTAAAATCTGGCACCAAATTCGTAATCAGCGACCTTAAAAATGTAAAAATGATATATGGCTAAAGGATGGTATTGCGATTATTAATTTGTACCCTAAAGGATTAAGACAAAATCGTAGAATTTCTAGAAGAGTTATTTTTTTCAATTTTTATGATATTGAATTATAGTTAAAGATTTATTTCTAAATTAATGTTTAAAGTACTTGATTAGTAATTATGTAATAAATGATGTTATCTTGGAGAGGGTTTTTCTTTCTACACATAACCTGAGTGTAATCTTGGACTGTCGATTAAATTTTAATGATCACATATCAAATTTATCGACTACCTCCCATATCTTTCGGTTACCTCTTTAAATCTTTTAGAATCATTAAATAATTCTCTGATACTAAAACTTAAAATTTACTATTAATTTAATTTTTTAGTTCGTTCTAAAAAATTTATTTCTCCTCTTTATTTGTCAATCATAAATGCGATAAATATAAATTAATTTCTTAGAAGATATTCAGAGGTTTTTCAAATATCTGATGTTTAAAATTAACTAGATAAAATAAAATACAAAATTTGCTAAATAATTTTGAACAGCAAAAAAAAAAAAAAAAATTCTTCTAATTATTAATAAATCATTTAAATAAACTTACAGATTTCCTTAGTCCATTATCCAAATTGGCAAAAATTCCTGAATCCATTTTCTTTCCTAATGTCTTAATATCCATTTTATCATCATGTGAATCAAGATAAATTCCAAAATTATTAAACAATTTAATATCTTGATATTGCATAATCATTTCAGGCGTTGGATTCTTTGAACCATGAATTTTAACATCACCAAGAGAATTGTAAAACATTTGATTGTTTGATCGTGAATTATGATTCATATTCGAATATCTTGATCCAAGAAAATTGAAATCCGGTTGAATTGTTGATAAATTAGCAACTGATTCATAATCATCATAGCCGGGTACTTGTAATTTTGAATAATCTTGAATTGGATGATGATTCTCAGTTGGTGACATATTAATAATATCAAATTCATCACAATTGTTGGAATTTTTTAAAAATTGCGAATTATCATTGGAAATTGATGGATGATAGGTCTTATTCAACATGGAAGAAATGGATAAATGAGAGGATGTTGTAATTGTAGGAATCTCCTGGCGATGATGTAAAAGATTCGAAAAATCTTGACGACCAGATCCAATTCCTATGCCTAGGAGATAATAATGGATTATTTTTTATTTTTTTTTTTTTTAATTTAAAATGGATGATGAAAAAGTCTACGAACCCTTTGTCTACTTCTTGTTTTTTGAAAAGTATATCAATTATTGTTTCAAAAAAAAAAAAATAATAATAATAATAATAATAAAAGTTTGAAAGATTTAAGTAGACAGAGGGTGAAAATTAAATTTTTATTTAGAAAAATTGAAATATAAGAGAAATTTTGGTAAAATAAAAGACAAAATCAAAGAAATACGTTTCTTTTATAAGGAATAATATTGTAATTGTAAAAACATTGTCTAGAAAACTAAATGTCTTTAATTCATTTTTTTTCTGAAAATTCGTTTTTTTCCTCTAAATTTGCGCTCATCCTTTTAAATTATTCAGAATTAAGATTTTGAAAGTGGTGACTAAAACCTAAATTTTTTCGACTCATCAACATAAATGTAAAACTTTGAACACAAATTTAGAGAAAAAATCGATTCCAATTGAAATTACAGGCTTCACAGCATAAAATTTGATAAAAAAAAAGGGGGGCAATCGGGGAAATTTTATTTGAATAAAGGCCTAAAGGGTAAAAATAGGCTAAAATCGAAATGTATATTTTCCTTAACCAAAATGCTTTAAAGTTGTTTTAAATTAGAAAGAGAAAGAAGTCTATATTATCATTATAACAAGAATTCAAAAAGTCGATATTATTTAATTTTAATAAATTTTATTAATTAATAAATTATTTCATTATTATTAACATTAATTATTAGAAATTAAATAAATTTTTTCTAATTCTATAATAAGAATGTTTCACAGGAACATTTCCATCAACTTTTTTTTTTAAACTTCAGAATTAAACTGTGACAAATTTTTAAGATTACAATTCATTAGGACAAATTTTGAAAAATAATAATTTAAAGTTACTTTAAAAGAAGAAAAAATTCCAAGTCATTGTACAAATTATTCGAATTCAAAATTTTGGCAAATGTTTTAAATAATTTAATTTTCAATGAAATTGATTAAAATATTATTGAAAAAAATTAATTTATCAATTGAAATTGTTGTAAATTTGAATTGCTGAAAATTATTGACAAAATTTTAAACAGTTATTGAATTTTAAAGACTTTTTAATAAAAAAAAATTTGAATTTTTGAAAAATTGAGTTAAAATAATTGAAATAATTAATTTAGCAAAAATTTTTAGATACAAATTTTGGAAGTAATCGAATATGGAAGAGATATATTTAAGTTTTTCAGAAATAATTAAAATTTCAAGAGATATACAAAAAGAATTTATAGTAAATTTGAATTAAGGAAGTTTTTTTTTACAAAGTTCAGAAGATAATTAAATTGAAAATAAATTTTAATTGAGAAATGTGTTAATTAATGGAAACTTTGAAGACTTTGATTAAAGTTATCGGAAATAATTAATTCAACAATGAATTTAAGTTAAAAAAATTGAAAAATTATTAAATTTTAAAATAGTTGCAATTGTCGAAAACAATTGAATTTCAGGTGATTTTTAATCAAAATTTTCGTAAATTTAAATTTGCTCAGACCTCGGATTGACTTTAAGTCACAAAAAAAGTCGATTATTTTTATTTTAATTAAATTTAATTGGTTAATAAATACTTTAATTTAAATAACAAATGTTATTGGATATTACATTCATTTTTATTAATTCTGTAATGAGAATAATTCTATAAAAATATAATTAAGAAAATTTATTTGGAATAAATTTTCAAAATTTTAATTAAGTAGGACAAATTTGTAAAAAAAATTCTTAAAGATCCATTTTAAAAATTTTTTGAAGTCTAATTTAAGCAATTTATTCCAATTATTTAAAATTTTTGCATAAATTTTAGTTTTAATGATGAAAAAATTGTCGAACAATAATTAAGTTTTATAGATTTTTAAATTAATTTTTTTTTCAAATAATTACATTGCAGAAAATTTTAAATTTTAAATAAATTTTCTGCAAATTTAAACTGCTGTAGTTTTTTTTATTTCTGCGATAATTCAATTTTAGAGTTTTTGTTTGAAACTTTTTTAAATAATTGAATTTTTAAATAAATATTAAAATTATTAAAAATAATTAAATTTTTGAAAAGTTAATTTATTTGTTAAATTTTATCGACAATAATTAAATTTTACAGAAGAATATTATAAATATCATTAAAAGTATTGAATTTCAGAAGAATTATAATTACAATAATTTTTTTTTTAGAAAGTTTTAGATGGAAAATTAAAGAAATAATTAAATTTTAGATGGTTTTAAATTGAAATTTTTGAAAATAGTTGAATTTTAAGTGATTTTGAATTACAATTTTTAGTACTTTATTTTATAATATTTTTTAATTTAGACAATTATTGAATTTCATCAAATTTTTAATTGAAAAAATAGTTTAAAATAATTGAATTCGTAAAGAATTTCATTAAAATTATTTTTAAAAAAATTTAATTTAGAGAAGAATTTTTGTTAAAAAAAGGTTTTAAAAAAGTCAAAAAAGTAGCATCTTATTAAAATAAATCAAAATAAGTCGTATTTACGTAGAAAAGTCGGAAAAAGTCGTATAATCCAAGGCCGGAATTGTTGAACAATTTTTTTTTTATAAGATTCAAAAAATAACTGAATTTTAGAAAAATTTCCATTGAGAAAGTGTTTTAAATGATAAAATTTTCAGAAAAGAATATTTTGTTGAAAAAATCCACATTTTATAAAAAAAAAAAATAAGTCAAAATAGTCGTATTCATTGAAAAAAAAAACTCGAAAAAATCGTGTAATCCGAGGCTTGTAATTTTTTTTTTGGTTCAAATTTGGATTTTTATGAAATATCCCATTATATTTGAGTTTCAACATAAAATAGAGGAAATTTAGTGAAAAAAATGGGGAATTTTTTAAAATAGAGAAAAAAAATAGGGGAAATGCTGTATGATATGCCTGAAATTAAAGCAAATAGTATTGTCAGTTCCTTATAAAAATTTCGATTTCCTTTAAAACATTCACCATGATCATCACAATCGTCAGCAAGATTTTCATCATCAAATTTAGTGTCAAGAATTAAATCATCAATTTTTGTTGAAGGAAGAAAAGAAATTTCATCCTCATATCGATCATCTAATTCTCTATTTTCAAGAATACGAATTTCCTTGTCATTTAATAGTTCAATATTATTTGACAATTCTTCCTTCTCTGGTTTCATTGATTCAATGTCCATTGCATCATGTTGATCATTCTCATTTTCATCATCATCATCATCATTATCATCATCATCATCATCGTCATCGTCATCATTGACATGATCATTGTCCTTGACATCCGTTTCGTTATTACGTAAATTGACAATATTAATTGCTTCCGCTTCTTCGCCATCGAGAATTGTTACGTCGTGTGAATTTTGTGCCATGAGCTCACGTGCCTCACTATTGGACATTACTTCATAACGACCATCTTCAGTGGCACGAACAAATTGAATTCCACCCTGGGCTGCCAATTCGAGAAGTTCATTGCAATCTTCTGGTGATGATTGATCCGAATGATCGCTGCGTTTTTCCGGGTAAAAGTTTGAGTCGAGAGGAGTGATGAGATTCTCTGAAGAGGATAAGAAAGGACAAATGGACGGGAATAATGTCGTGGAATTGGTAAAAGGTGTTTTTAGGACTCTAATGTATCCGTAGTTATCTAACATAATAAGGCAGAATATACTTTTAGATTAAAGAACAAAAAATAACTATATTCCCGATCATTACCCCCAATGAATTATCTTCTCTCCGAATCTATAAAATGGACATTCGCCCGAAATTATTTCCCCGAATGTAAAAAAAAATAGAAAAAAAAAATTATTTGCTTAAAGAAAAATTAATTTATTGTTTGACAAATATCTTTACATTTCAGTCAATTGATTAATGAATTTAGATAATAAAAAAAAAAAACGTTCATATTTTTTTTTTTTTTTTACAGAGAATATGTATTAAAATATTTTTTCGGAGAATCGACTTCGGGGAAATGATCGGGAATCAAAAATTACGCAATATCAATTTATATTTATAATTAGAAATAAAAAAACAAAATAATAATAATAATTGAAGAGCTCCACGGAATAAAGATCTATAGCACAATGGGAAAGCTTTCAAGAAACGTAAATTTTCATTAAATTATTATTTATCACACAGTTGGTAACTATTACTAATATATACTATTAGTAATAATAATTCTCATACAGTTGTTATCAATTTAATGAAAATTTACATTTTTGAAAAGCTCATAACCAAACTTTTCAAATTGTTAGATCGTTATTCGGTAGAGCTCTTCAATTATTACTTCGAAATAAAAAAACTTTTTGTTTTCATGAAAATTTTCGAATTTCAATCTTTGACAAATTCCAATGTTTTTTTTTTAATTTAAGAAGTAAATATGTTTTTAAAAAAATTATTATCAAATTATTCAACACAATAATCATTTTGACCTTAGACAGACTTTTCAATTCTTTTTCCAATATTCACAACTGTTTATAATTATTATTTTTGGATTCAGCAGAGTCGAAACTATTGAAATTTATTGTTTTTTATTTTTTTTTTTATTCAATCCCCATTCAGATAGACTTATTGACCTTTATTTACAAACTTTTTACTCTCCAATATTACGAAATTATTGACTTTTTAAAGAATTTAAATTTTTCTAAAAACATGTCGAGGAAATTTACAGTATTAAATTCGAAAATTTTCATTTCTATAAGGAAGCAAAATTAAAATTATAAAAAGTATTTAGTAAAAATTAAAAAAAAAAAAAAATGTACAACTTTTTTTTGTCAAAAAAAGTTGGCTATATTATTTATGCATGAATATTTAAAATTCTAATTTCGGATATTTTATAGTTGTACCGAATCTAAAGCTCTTTGGTTTTTATTTATCTTTTTTTTTTTTGTTTCAGATGATCCTTCACTAAAAAGTCAACAACGAAAGTCGTCTGTCTATTTTTTTTTAAGGAATTACTTTTGCCCTAGGTTTTTATATAAACTTAAAAAAAAATAAAAAAAAAAGATTCTTCACTTTATTTATTATATTTATTAAGCATAAGAAGAATTATATCAGAAATCAAAATTATAACAAAAATTATTTACAGAAAAAAACACCTAAGCAAATAGGTAAATTCTTATTTAAAAAAAAAATATTTATTAAATAAATAAATAAATGAATAAGCAATGTAAATATTAATAAAAAAAAATTGCGAAGAATCACTGCAAACAAGTAAAAAATGAAATAAAAATAAAATAATTTTATAAATGATTAAAATTTGTAAAATAATTTAAATTTGTAAAATAATTTTTAAAAATATACTTGAAACTGAAAAGAAGAAACGAAAATTATTTTTATTACTATTATTATTACAGGCCTCGAATCGACTTTAAGGAAAAAAAAAGTCGTTTTAGTCGATTTATATTCGAAAAAGTCGATTTTTTTTTAATTTAACAAAATTTAATTGGTTAATAAATATTTTACTTTAAATAACTAATTTTATTAGATATTAAATTCATTTTTATTAATTCTGTAATGAGAATAATTCTATAAAAATATTATGAAGAAAATTTATTTCGAATTATTTAAGAATCGAACTAATTGTACGACAAATTTTCAAAATTTTATTTAATTAAAACTCGAACTTTTCCAAAATTCAATTATTTCTAAAATTTTTATCTAAAATTCTTTGCTGAATTAATAATTTCAATCCAATTATTCAAAAATTCAATTAAATAAAACATTTTTTAATTAAAAATTCTGTAAATGTCATTTCAAATATTTAAAACATTTTTCAATTCAAAATACTCTAAAATTCAAATTATTGTCTGAATTTGGGTTAAATTAGAATTATTAAAAAAAAACAGTTGGGTAAAGATAAATTATGTAAAATAAAAATTCTGTAAAAAAAAAATTTGCCAAATTAAAAATTCTATTGAATAAAAGGTCGTTTAAAAAGAAATTATGTTAAATAATTAAATCTCAATAAATAAATAAATAAATAAATGCTATTTTGAAAAATGAAAATTCGTGTAAAAAATAATTATATAAAGCTGTATTTCACGAGGCCAATAATAAATCACCAACTTGGCAAGCTTTTGAGAATAAAAAAATTCACTAAAAATTTAAAATTCTTGAATTCTGTGATTTTTAAAATTATTTTTTGAAAAAAGTAGCATTTAGTGGCTTTTGGCCAAAAATTAGTAGTTAAAAAAGTAGCCTTGTCGAAAAAAAAGTATCAAAAAAGTAAAAAAGTGTGTCACTTCAAAGAGTGTTTTTTTATTTATAATTATTTAATAATTTTGTCATATTTATAAAATTTGTAATCAATAAAGCAAATTTTTTGAGATTAGTTTTCTAAATATTGTATTTTAATTAATTTATTAGTGATATTTAATTCAATATTATTATTTCTATAGTTATTATCGTTTTTAATAGCAAGTGTATTATAAAAATCATTAAAAATAAT
The DNA here is from genome assembly GCF_019393585.1 of Leptopilina boulardi. NCBI lineage: Eukaryota > Metazoa > Arthropoda > Insecta > Hymenoptera > Figitidae > Leptopilina > Leptopilina boulardi. The sequence continues at coordinate 3,721,338 of NW_026137909.1, forward strand.
TGAAATTTTTGCAAATAATTAAATTTTGAAGTGATTTTGAATAAAAAAAATTTTGCTAATTTTATTTGCAAATTTTTTTTTTTTAATTATTAACAATTATTAAATTTAATTAAAAAATAGTTCAAAATAATTGAATTTGTGAAGATTGTCATTAAAATTATTAAAAATAATTAATTTAATGAGGAATTTTAGTTAAAATTTTTTTTATATAATTGAAATAAAAAAGATCTGAAGAATATCTGCATTGTATACTAAAAAATAATGTATTTTGTTTAAAAAATTTTGTGAAAAACGTAAAAAAAAAGAAAAATCAAAAAAGTCGCATTTTATTAAAATAAATCGAAAAATGTCGTATAATCCGAGCCCTGTAATATTATTAATGCGTTTAAAAAAGAAAGTGACTAGTAAGAAAAATTGAAATTTCCAAATACCATTCTCCTCATCTGAATTTGAAGATTCCACTAAATAACTGAATTTTCCATTTACTTCAATTTTTTGCGTAATTGTAGCGACAACTGGGACTTTTACTTGAAGAGATTTTACATCTTCATGATTTACAACTACATTTCCACTCATTCTAAGATCTTCAGCCGTTGCATGAGACAATATCTGAAAAATTATTCAATTTTCCAGATTATTAATTATTTCAAAAGTTTTTTTTTTTGTATTTAAAAAGATATAATGAATAATTTCTTCTTCACACATTTCTCAAATAAATAAATAGTTATTATGTAAGAAAAAAAATTTTTTTTTTTTTTGCTGTAAAAAAGTCATTAAATTTTTTTTAAATATTTTTATTTCTTGTAACATTCTAGTTTTTCTTTTTTTTTTTTTTTTTTTTTTTTTTGTTTTATTCAATTATTTCACTAAAATAATTCTAGAGAAATTTTTTATAATTATTTTGATAAAATTCAATGGAATTTATTTTGTCTTTTTTTTATAGGGGGTTAAAATATTTATTTGTTGAAAAGTTAAAGTATTTCAAAATGTTTACATGTTTTGAATTCTGGCCGGGTGAAATACGAACGAGAACGGGAATTCCTTTCGCAGGTTTGAAGAGTGCAAAGGGCGTTTGTCCCTCGAGAACAGCAGTTTCCATTGCTTTTGAATCTATTTTGTCCACCATAATGTTATCAACGAAGGAAGACTAAAAAAATTTTTAACACCAAAAAAAAAAAAAAACACATGATAATTGCATTAATTGTATTGGGAACTTGAGAGAAAATTTAGAATTTAATTCAAAAATTATGATATAATTAAAAAATTTTTAAAATGATTCATTATAAAAATTTTAATAAAATTAAAAATTCTAAAAATTTTTAAAAATTTAAAAAAAAAATATGATATTTTTAATATTAACATTGAAATCAATGATCGACAGTTTTTAAAGTAACTAAATTTTGTATAGGAAAAATTTAGCAAACAAAAGTCAATTAAAATTTTTTTTTTAAAAATGAATGCAATTGTTCACTGTATCTATTGTTGTTAAAAGAGGTTTAAAAAGTACAATTTTTCTCAAAAATAGAAAATATAATTAAGGAACCAATAATTTTTTTTTTTTTTTTTAATCAATAATATTTTTAAATCAATAATTTTTATTTTTTGCCATTGTTTCAATAAATGAAATTTCGAAAAAAAAATCTGTTAAATATATTTCAGACTTAACAAATTTTTTAAATAATATTTGAAAAATTTTTATCGTTAAAAGAAATTCCAAATTTCTTTTTTTTTTTTAAAAACCCTCCAATTATTTGGCAAAAATATTTAGGTTGTTATTTTTTTTAAATTTGTAAACATATATTAGTTCTATTTAAAATCTGAATTTTACTAACTAAAAAAAGGGAAAAAAATATTTTTATTTATTGATGTGATTCAAAAATAAAAAAAAAAACTTACCGAATTCATAGTATCTTTTTCCTTAACACCATTGATAAGATTTTGATCATTTTCTAACATATTTGCAATTCTCTCACTTTTACTGAAAATATTATATAAAAACTCAAAATACATTGAAAAGATTTTTACAGAAAATTTACATTTTAAAAATGTATTAACTATTTGTACAACTTTATATATAAATAAAGGAATAAAATATTTACTCTCAAACAATAAATAAAAAGAAAAAATAAACATAGAATTTTACTTTATGCATTTGTTTTTAATTCACGTCAATCACTATGCAGATTGATTTTATTTGTGTGTATGTTTTAAAAATATTTCTCGAAAGTGTCGAATAGTATGAAACTGAAAAAAAAACTGGATTTATTTACACGGTAAATAAAAATACAGTGCAATTTTTTTTCCCCGAGGGATTTAAACAAAAATGCATTTCTATTTTTTTTTTCTTTTTTTTTTGTCGAAAAATAGAATTTAATTTGACAGAGAATCACACGTAACTTTTAACTTATATACGTTTTCGTTTGTAGACTTTAATATTTTAAATAAAAAAAAATACATTTTATAAAAGAATTGAATTTTTTTTCTGGAAAAAAATATTTCTGGAATTATAGCATAAATTTTTTTTTTGAAAATTCTTATCATTACGATTCAAGGATAACTATAAAATATTTTAACATTAAAATAAGTTGTATATTTATTTTAAAAAAAAAGTTTTTTGTAGATATTTTTCAATATTGACATTCAAAATAATTGAATTAAATTCCATTAAATTTTCTAATCGTGAAAGAATTTTTCTCTGATAAAATGAACGTGTACTAAGGCTATAATTTTTAATCGAATTATAAATTTTGTCATAAAATATTAAATAAGAAATAAATTTTATATTAAAAGAGCATATTAAAGCATTTAAATTTTAATGAAGAGTATAAAATGTGAATTAATTATTGAATTTAATTATTGTAAAACAATCCAAATAAAAATTATTAACAAGAAATATTATTCTTAATTTTTAAAGGAGTTTTTAATTAAAAACAATAAAATTCAGAAATACATTTCAATTTTTATATATATAAATATTAAACATATATTCATAAATATTGAAATACTTAACTGAATGTTTTGAATTAATGGTATTGTTTAAATGTATCAAATTGTGTGGAATAACCCAAAAAAAAAAAATTCTAAAATCGATTACATTTTCTAAACGAATTACCCTATTGTTATGAAATTTAGTAATTATGTTCTTTGTGATGATTTTCGTTCTTTTATGACAGAAAAATACAAAATTTAGGGAAAAATGTATCATTTTTGTGGAATGACCTCAAAAAAATCCAAAAAAACGGTTATAACTTCTAAACGACCCTGAGGAATTTTATAAAACTTTGTAATCATGTTCTTAGCAATGAATGACAAACTTTTATGACAATTAAATTTCAATTCAGTAGAAAAAAATTAAGTTGTACGGAATGACACAAAAAAAATCCAAAAAATGACAATAACTTTTAACCCATTAACGACCGCTAGGACGAAAAATTTACCTTCACTTAGCAGCTGTTATTTTATATGAAAAAATATTTTAAAAAATTCAGGATAGCCCATTTCTAAAGTAAAATTTATCGCTCTTTTCGATTCTGAAGTCCAAATTTAATTATAATTAAATCCTTAATATTTATAACAATTTCCTTGCAAAAAAACATGATTTTCTGCAAAAAAATTTTTATTCAAAAAATATTTTGACATGGAAAACGACAGTTAATTTGCTCCGGAACCCAAAATATCGCGTCCTCGAATACCCAGCTACAAAACTATATAGTTGCGAATTTCAAAATTTAAGATGGCGGACGACAAAATGGCGACTTTCCACTAAAAAAATTTTTTAAAATACTATTTTGCAAAAAATAATATATTGATGAATTATTTTTATTTGTGCACCATATACTTATGTTTTTTGGGTCACTAAACACGAATACGGTATAAGTTTTCAAAAATTCAAAATGGCGGATCCAATATGGCCGACAATTTTTTAAAAAACTCAATGGATTTATCTGAAATTTGTTACTCGGGGGTTTTTGGGGTCGCCGGTTACGAATCTGAAGTTACTTTTCAATAATTCAAAATGGCGGATCCAATATGGCGGACAATTTTTTCAAAAACTCACTGGATTTATCTGAAATTTCTTACTCGGGGGTTTTTGGGGTCGCCGGTTACGAATCTGAAGTTACTTTTCAATAATTCAACATGGCGGATTCGAAATAACCTACAAATTTTAAAATTCACCGAATTTGCTTGAAAATCAATACTTATTGAGTTTTTGGGGTTGTTTATTTCGAATTACTTCATTTTATATTGAAATCGAACACATTTTATTTTACTGATCTACTATTTTATTACTGTAATTCGAAATCAACGACCCCAAAAACTCAATAAGTATTGATTTTCAAGCAAATTCGGTGAATTTTAAAATTTGTAGGCTATTTCGGATCCGCCATGTTGAATTATTGAAAAGTAACTTCAGATTCGTAACCGGCGACCCCAAAAACCCCCGAGTAACAAATTTCATATAAATCCATTGAGTTTTTGAAAAAATTGTCCGCCATATTGGATCCGCCATTTCGAATTTTTGAAAACTTATACCGTATTCGTGTTTAGTGACCCAAAAAACATAACTATATGGTGCACAAATAAAAATAATTCATCAATATATAATTTTTTGCAAAATAGTATTTTTTAAATTTTTTTTAGTGGAAAATCGCCATTTTGTCGTCCGCCATCTTAAATTTTGAAATTCACAACTATATAGTTTTGTAGCTGGGTATTCGAGGACGCGATATTTTGGGTTCCGGAGCAAATTAACTGTCGTTTTCCATGTCAAAATATTTTTTGAATAAAAATTTTTTTTGCAGAAAATCATGTTTTTTTGCAAGGAAATTGTTATAAATATTAAGGATTTAATTATAATTAAATTTGGACTTCAGAATCGAAAAGAGCGATAAATTTTACGTTAGAAATGGGCTATCCTAAATTTTTTAAAATATTTTTTCATATAAAATAACAGCTGCTAAGTGAAGGTAAATTTTGCGTCCTGGCGGTCGTTAATGGGTTAAACAAATAACAGGATCTTTTTAAAACTTTGTGATCAAGTTCTTAGATATGAATGACAAACTTTTAAGACAGCTAAATTTCAATTCAGTAGAAAAAAATTATGTTATACGGAATGACCCCCAAAAAAAATCCAAAAAACGTCTATAACTTTTAAACAAATAACAGGATCGTTTTGAAACTTTGTAATCATGTTCTTAGCTATGAATGACAAACTTTTATGTCAATTAAATTTCAATTCAGTAGAAAAAAATTAAGTACTTATACGGAATGACCCCAAAAAAAATTTTAAAAACGTATATAACTTTCAAACAAATAACAGGATCGTTTTGAAACTTTGTGTTCAAGTTCTTAGCTATAAATGACATACATTTTCAGTAGTTAAATTACTCTTTAGTGAAAAGAAGGTGAATCTTGTGTATATTTTTTGGGAATTTAACCTAAATATAGAAAATCTAAAATCGTTTATAACTTTAAAACATATTATAGAATATTTATAGAAATTGGTAATAAAATTTTGTTGCAATGAAAGTATTTACTACTCACCGTTTGACAGTATCTGTGTTGTTTTTCGATTCACCTGTATTTGAACCACGATATTTGATCCCATGCTTTTCTTCCTGATGAGCACGAAGTGAAGAACGTCGGGGAAATTCTTTTTCACATATTTCACAGGAATATTGCATTTTTTCCACGTGGGCATGAGCCTTGACTTTATGGCACACCAAATTTGACATTTGATTAAATCCTTTGGCACAAATCTCGCACTTATAGGGTCTCTCGTTCGTGTGAGTAAAGACATGGTTCCTCAGGTTTCCTAGTTTTTTTTTTTTTTATTTTAATATTATTATTATTATTATTTTATAAAGAAGGATAAAAGGAAAAATGAAAACTTGGTTGAAAATATATAACATCTTGTCTCATTTGTTTTGAGATGACGATGAAAAAAAATACCTTTCTGATGAAATCCCTTTCCACAAATGTGACACTTGTGTGGTTTGTGTTCAGAATGTGTTTTCCGATGAGAGATAAGAGTGGAGACCCTGCAATGTGAGCCGTTAAAAGCACCACCGCGATATAAAGTACTTGAGAGAGGAGTATATAGAGAGCGCGAGCGTTAGAACCAACCTGTTGAAGGTCTTCTTGCAAAACTCGCAGACATACGGCCTCGCGTCACTGTGAATGGCCTTGTGCTGACTCAAAGTCGAGAGCTGTCGGAAGGCCTTGCCACAAGCTTCGCATTTGAAGTTTCTCTCGTCGGTATGTGTTGGTAAATGTCGCATCAATGTATACTGATGTCTAAATTCTTTTGTGCCTACAATTATTATTTTTTTTCCTCATCAAATCATTAATTTATAGTAAAAATTAAAATTTTTTTCCCTAACTCAATAATGACGAGAGTTTTCACAGTATAAAATTTGCTTTAAAAAAAGGGGGGGGGAATAGGGGAAATTTTATTGGAAAAATAGGGTAAAATCTAAATGTATACATGGAAAAAAAGAAAAAGTAATTTTTATTACTTTTAGAGTAAAGAGGAAATTGTCCGAAGTTTCTGCGCATCTCTGGAAACTTTTAATTTAAAAATAGTAAAATTGACTATTTCTGTAGTAAATTTTACTGTTTCTGTAACAACTTTTACTATTTGTGGAGTAAATTTTACTATTTTTGGAGTAAAAGTTGCCAGAGATGCGTAGAAACTTCGGATAGTTCTCGTTTTACTCCGAAAGTAGTAAAAATTACTTTTTCTTTTTTTCCTTGTATTTTCCTTAACCAAAATTTATTTAATTTATTTAACATATATTTATTTCTTTAAATGTCATTTACGATTTTTATTAACAATAATTTTTATTATTTTCAATTTTTAAAACAAAATTTATCTAATTTTTTAAATTTTCCAGCTAAAATTTGACCTACATTTAAAGGTTATGTTCGTTTTTTGGTCATTTTCCTTCAAAGTTTGACCTAAATTTTGAGGTTATGTTTGTTCCATTGTCTTTTTGCGCCAAATTTTGGCCTAAATTTTGAGGTTATGTTTGTTTCTTGGTAGTTTCCCGACAAAATAACTTAACCTTAAAATTTAGTTCAATTTCGGCGGAAAATCCACCTCTCCTTCAACGTAAGGAAGGAGGGGGGCCTTGCGACTATATTCACAGTCTTGAAAAAGCTACAAATTTAATTAATTTAAGTTCGTAAAAATGCTCTGGTCAACTGGACCCGAGGTGCCAGTTAAGGGTTAAATGAAATTTTCAATGTTTTACAAAAATTAGAATTGTCTACATCTAATCAATAAACGCTTTTTATTTTTTAAACTTATTTTAAAATTAATTTTACACAGAATGATAATTACTTCTAAACTAATTTTTTTCTTGAAAAATGCAAATACTTTTTTTATTTTATCTATTTCATTTATCAAAAATATATATAAAACTTGATTTTATTCATATTTTTCAAAAAAAAACTGAAAATTTTAATTTATTTAAATTAAGTTTGTTTAAAGTAAATCTTAAAATTACTTTTCTGTTAAAGAAAGAATTCCAATTTTCTTAATTCATGCCTCGGATTGACTTTAGAAAGAGAAAAAAATTGTTTTACACGATTTTCATTACAACAAAAATCCAAAAAGTCGATATTTTTTATTTTTAATAAAAATAATAATTCAAAGTTACTTTAAAAGAAAAAAAAATTCCAAGTCATTGTACAAATTAGTCGAATTCAGAATTTTGACAAATGTTTTAAATAATTAAATTTTCAAAGAAATTGATTAAAATATTATTGAAAACAATTACTTTATTAATTAAAATTGTTCTGAATTTAAATTGCTGAAAATTATTGATAACATTTTAAACAGTAATTGAATTTTAAAGAATTTTTAATGAAAAAAATTTGAATTTTTGAAAAATTGAATTAAAATGATTGAAATAATTAATTTAGCGAAGAATTTTAGATAAAAATTTGGAAGTAATCGAATTTGAAAGAGATATATTTTAGTTTTTTTTAGAAATAATTAAAATTTCAGGAGCTATACAAAAAGAATTGTAGTAAATTTCAATTGAAGAAGATTTTTTTAAAAGTTCAGAAGATAATAGAATTTAAAAAAAAAATTTAATTGAGAAATATGTTTATAAATCGAATTTTTGAAGACTGATTAAAGTTATCAGAAATAATTAATTCCAAAAAGAATTTAAGTTAAGAATTTAAAAATTTCTAAATTTTAAAATAGTTGCAGTTACAATTGTTGAAAACAATTGAATTTTAGGAGATTTTTAATTAAAATTTACATAAATTTAAATTGTTGAATAATTCTTTTAAAGATTTATATAATAACTGAATTTTAGAAAAATTTGTTTTGAATAAGTGTTTTAAATAATAACATTTTCAGAAAATTTTGATGAAAATATATTTTGTTGAAAAAAGTCGAAATATTTGCATTCATTGAAAAAAAATCGAAAAAGTACTTACAATCCGAGGCTTGTTTTATCAAAATTTTGAAAGATTCAGTTGTACAATTTTCAAAATAAATTATATTGCGCAAAAATTTGTTGTTAATTAATAATTATTTAACTTTTGATATCTACAATTCTGTTGAATTTTATTAAAAATATTTTGTTTAACCCTCATATGGTTTAATTAAATTGCAGAAATCGGTATCAAAATGGTTCAATTTACCCTGTATAGAAAATTTTATATTTCAACATGCTTTAATAGTTTTTTGGGTCGCTGATTACGAATCCGGTGTCCATTGTCAAAAATTCAAAATGGCGGATCCAATATGGCGGACATTTAACAAAAAGCTTTAAAATTCATCCAATTCGTTTAAAAATTGTTACTCGGGGGTTTTTGGGATCGCTGATTTTAAATCTGGTATCAGTTTTTCAAAATTCAAAATGGCGGATCCAATATGGCGGATATTAAAAAAAAAGGATTTTTTTTATTTATCGGATTCACTTGAAAATCGTTACTCGGGGGTTTTCGGGGTCGCTAATTACGAATCCGAGGTCAGTTTTTCAAAATTCAAAATGGCGAATCCAATATGGCGGACAAATATTTAAAATCACTGGAAACTACTTACTTGGTAACTTTGTAGGGTCGCTGATAACGATTCCGACGTCAGTTTTTCATATTTAAAATGTGCGAATCTAATCTATTAAACGAATTTTTGAAAAATTGTTCGATTTTTATTAAATTTTAAATCCAGAAGTTTTTGAATTATTGAAAACTAATCTAAAGTCCAATTTTTAAACTTCCACAATTTTTAAGATATTTCTTTAAAATAGTCAAATTTTGAAAATCTGGCTTCAAACTCGTAATCTGGTAATTCTAAAAAGAAAAAGTATGGAATGAAACATTTTTTGCACGTATAATTTTGATAAACAGGTTAATTTAAATTAATAAGTTTTTTTAAAATTTGTTCGCCATATTGGATCTGTCATTTTGAATTTTAAAAAACTGACGTCGGATTCGTAATCAGCGACCCCAAAAACCCCTGAGTAATTATTTTCAGACAAATATATTAAGTTTTTTCAAAAGTCGTCCGCCATATTGGATCCGACATTTTGAATTTTGAAAAACTGATATCGGATTCGTAATCAGCGACCCCGAAAACCCCCGAGTAACGATTTTCAAGTGAATCCGATAAATAAAAAAATCTTTTTTTTAATATCCGCCATATTGGATCCGCCATTTTGAATTTTGAAAAACTGACATCTGATTCGTAATCAGCGACCCCGAAAACCCCCGAGTTAAATGTTAGTAATCAAATAAAATTTTTGTACATTTTTTAAACAAACTATTATTTAACAAAAACACAAAATCAGAAATTGACAGAATTTTTCAAAGAGAAAAATGAGCCATTGTTTATAATATTGGATAAAAATTAGAATTGTTCACTAACTTTTAAGAAAAAACACAACATTTTTTATTAATTATTATTTAACAACAAATTTTAACTTAAAATAATTTTTTTTTATACGGAATGACCCTAAAAAAATCCAAAAATCGGTGATAACTTTTAATCAAATTAGAGGATCGTTATGAAACTTTGTGATTAAGTTTTTAGCTACGAATGACACACTTTTATATCAATTAAATTACAATTTAGTAAAAAAGAAGTTCAGTTATACGGAATGACCCCAAAAAAATTCAAAAAAAAAAATGGTAATATCTTTTAAACGAATTACCAAATGCGTTATGAAATTTTGTGATCAAGTTGTTTGAGATGTATAACTTACTTTTATAACAAAAAAAAAAATAAAAATTTAGTGTTAAAAAAAATATTTTAATACTGTTTTAAAAATTAATACCAATTGAAAATTTTTGTAGTATTTGTTAAGACTTAAAATTCATTTAAAGATTTAGAAAAAATTTTCCTAGAAAAAACACTAATTAATTTAAAGATTTTTGAAAAAAGTTAATCTTATACATCTCAAAGAACTTGATCAAAAAGTTTCATAATGCTCTTGTAATTCGTTTAAAATTTATCAGTTTTTTTTTTTTTATTTTTTTGGGGTTATTCCGTTCAACTAATGAATTTCTTTTACTAAATTGTAATTTGGTATTATTTTTTAAAATAATATTAAAATAACTTTAATAATTTTTCTTTCCTATGTGATTGTAAATATTTTAAATATTTATTTCTTTTTGCAAAATAATAAAATATTTTTAGAAATAACTTACATATTCCACATTCCCAAATTTTAACGGTCTTTCCTTCGCGTTTTAGATATTTTACAAAGTGAAGTCGCGATCTTGGATCATCTTTATCGATAAGTCGTGGAGTTGTCGAGGGTCCTTCAGCAGGAGACGGTGAAATAACGACGACATTGTCATCTGACTGTCCCGTATTTTGAGCTAAAACCTTGAGAAGGAAAATTTATTAAAAAATGTAATTTAAAGTTATTCTTTTAATTTTGATCAAAATTCACACAAATTTCTTCAAGGTTTTAGAAATGACAAAAAAATTAAAATGAAAATTTGTGGAAAAGTTTTAAGAATTTTTGCGCATTACGTAAAAGTAAATATTAAATTTTAGGAACTCCAAAAGAATAAGGAATTGAAGCAAAAACAAAAGTTCTTTTTAAAAAATGAAACATATATAAAAAATTTAAAGAAATAGTAAATTTTATACAAGAAAAAATTGAAATAAAAATTAAAAGAAATTCTCAAAATTTGTATTTTTTGGTAAAAATAAAAAGAATTTTTGTCTAATTTGTATAAAAGTAAATAAATTTTAGAAATTTCTAAAAATATTATTTTAATTTTCTAAATTTCTAGTACTTACAACTTTTAATTTTTCAGAATTCGCTATGGTTTAAAAAAATTTTTTTTTATAATTTTTGGTCAAACTTTGTTTTCTTAAAAAAAAGCTTTAAACTTAAAAGCAGACTAAAAATCATCTAAAAAATAGGGCGCATGAATTTCCCATAATTCATGTCGTTTGCTATAAATGACACACTCTAATAAAAGAAAAAATCAAATTTAGTAAAAAAATTTTATATACTTGTACGGAATGACCACAAAAAAAATCCAAAAAACGTCCATAACTTTTAAACAAATAACAGGATCGTTTTCAAACTTTGTGATCAAGTTCTTAGCTATGAATGACAAACTTTTATGTCAATTAAATTACAATTTAGTAAAAAAAAAAAATTAAGTTGTACGGAATGACCCCAAAAAAAATCCCAAAAACGGTGATATCTTTTAAACAAATTACAAAATTCATGCACCCCTAAAAAATTATTATTAAGGAATAATTTTTATTTTTTTAAATTATTTTTATATTATTCTTGAAACATAAACACTTTTTTTTAAATTTTTCCTTTTTAAAATAATCAAGCGCGCTTTAATTCAAAAATAAAAATTGGTTAAGCAGTTTAATTTTTTATTCCACGTATTTTTTTAAACATATTTTAAAAACAGACAAAATTTTTCAATCAATAAATGTAATATTTAATACCTTGTATTTGACATCTTTACCAAAAAGTTTAGCAGCAGAACTATCCAAGCTTATAATTTCTGATTCAATCACCGCATCCAAATCGAAATCACCCTTAAAATTCAAAACGGACATGAATAACTTTTGTCATAAGAAAAAGTACAAATATTTATAAATAAATATTTATATTTGTAAATAAAATTTTTCTTCTTTACAGTTTTTTTGATATTTAATATTTTCTTAAGGTTAGATTTGATAATTACTTCAATATACTGTTGATGGCTCGATCCTGGAATACTGTAAATAAGAAAAAATTTCTATATATTCCAATTCGAATTAATTTTTTTTTGTACGTAAATTTTGTAAAACGAATTAATATAGTTTACGAGATAAAATTTTTTCAAAATTTCATAATTATAAAGATTTTCTTTTCTAAATGCTCATAATTTAATAAATTTTTTTTTCAATTTAGAGATTAGGCCAGGTCTAAGTGAGGCAGCGCCATCTACATTGATACTAAAATTTTGGAAAATTTTCAACAGCCTTTTCTTGAAAACAAGATGGTAAAATGCTTTTTCCTTTATGGATAATTGATTATTAGGAAGATATAGACCAGCTAAAACTTTTTTTCAGTTAAAATAATAAAAAAAATTTCATGTCAATAAATTAAATATGAGCACTTTTTCTCCCAAAAACTGTAACAGTACTTTCTCAGAAATTACAATCAAAAATGCAATTTCCATTTGGAAAATTAATAAACGCTAAAAAATACACGACCTAAGATTTACCAATCACGAAAATAAGAAAAAAAAAAGTATTTTAACATAACATATTTTACTCATTATGACAGCCGTTTGGCAGGTTATATATGTCACCAGACGTTTCGCAATTTTGCCGAAAGGAGGAGATTGGCGCTGTTGCTAACCACCTGAAATACATAATCTACCAAAGGGCTGTCACAATCAGTAAAGCAGTATCAATATGTTAAATATTTAATAAAATTTTTTTTTCTTATTTTCGTGATTGGTAAATCTTAGGTCGTGTATTTTTTAGCGTTTATTAATTTTCCAAATGGAAATTGCATTTTTGATTGTAATTTCTGAGAAAGTACTGTTACAGTTTTTGTGAAAAAAGTGCTCATATTTAATTTATTGACATGAAATTTTTTTTATTATTTTAACTCAAAAAAAGTTTTAGCTGGTCTATATCTTCCCAATAATCAATTATCCATAAAGGAAAAAGCATTTTACCATCTTGTTTTCAAGAAAAGGCTGTTGAAAATTTTCCAAAATTTTATTTTCAATGTAGATGGCGCTGCCTCACTTGGACCTGGCCTTAAAATCTTGTTTTTAAAATTTTTTTATCCTTCGATTTAGTTCTGAAAAAATTTTCACAAAAAAAAACTATTTCCTTTTACAAAAATATCCATTTATTAAAAATATAAATAGTATAATACTTTTTCATACGGTAACGTTCACTTATGGTATCACGTTCGGAGGATAGGGGGGGAGTCTTTACTTAAGGTAATATTATACTTTACACTGTCAAAAAAAATCAAATTTTTTTTTTGCATTTTGCTGTTCCAAATCATCTTGGAAATATAATCCCAAAATATTTAATCAAAATTCGACGAAATAAAAAAAGTTACAGAATAATATGCAGTGCAGTGTATTCACGCACACAGCGCCAGTTTTGCGTTTTTTATTTAAAGAAACAAATATAATTTTTTTCATTAAAAATTTACAAAATTTTCTTATGCACCATTCGAAAGAGCGGTTCTTGGCACATAAGAAATGGCTATTGCAAATTTATTTTTATAGAGTTTAATTGCGAAAATACAGCGTCAAACTTTGATAAAAATTTGTACATTTTGGAGTTAAAACTTCCCAATGGGAAACTGCCACGAGTAACCATTGGTGTATTAATTGGCCCAATGATGGGAGCCAATGAAAAAACCATTGGCACCCAATAATGGACCATTATTGGTAAAGTCATGGGCTGTCCACGCCGATGCCAATGATTGGCAACCAATAATTAGCCAATATTAAAAATTTTAATAATAATTTAAAAAAAAATTTATTTTTATTATTTTTTAATAGTTATTAATATTATTATTATTATTTTATTTTTAATAATTGAATTAAAATAAAAAAATGTTCATCAAAGTATTAGTGAAACCATTTCTTCCAAAAAAGAATTTGTCTCAAATCCAATAAATAGGAGAGACATCGGGTAGAAAAAAATTATGACAAGAAAAAAATTTTCGATCACTGCTTATATACCAATCTAATGGCATCTCAACTGCGAGAAACAGTTATGATGTTCGCCCTCCCTGTGGCGTTGAGCGAACTAAAGTCCAGAGCTGAGCCATCAGCGCAGCGCGGGAACATTTGAAAAATTTGATTTTATTAAATATTTTATTTTATAATTAACGAATTATTAAGTATGACATTATGTTATTATAAAAAATTTTTTTTTTATTTTTTCTTGAAGAACTATTCGTCCTTAATATTGTACAAAAGGTTTCTTTTCTTTAAATAAAGTAATTAACGAGAAAAAAATGTTTGTTTGAACCCTTTTTTTTACTGCTTCTAAAGTGTAATACTACCTTAAATGTGACACAATGCGTTGGTCGCATATAAAATTGTAATAATTGCGTGACAAAAAGGAAGGGGGATTTCAAAATCTGAAAAAATTGCGTAAAATAATAGCAGGCTTCACAGTATAAAATTTGACAAAAAAAAGGGGGGAGAAGAGGGGAGATTTTATTTGAAAAAAGGGGAAAAATAGGGTAAAATCTAAATGTATATTTTCCTTAACCAAAGTGCTTTAAAGTTATTTAAAATTACACTACCGCTGAAAATTTTCAGACCATAAATTTTCTTGATGAATAAAAAACATCTTAAAACAAAGAAAATATAGAAACAAAATTTTTTTTTTACAAATTTTTTAAAAGATGATAAATTTATAGAAAAAAGTGAGATTTAATGGAGAGATTTTTCCCAGTATAGTAATTAATTTTTTTTAACCCTTAACTGGCACAATTTCGAGTTCGAACGTAAATGGCATAACGGGTCTGCTGGACCCGACGTATTCAAACGTGTATTGTACAGCCGGTATTTAATATTTTTGGACAAAAATTTAATCTGAGGTAGCTTATGATGTTTTTTTTCAAAATTTAATTAGTTTTACAGGGTTTAATTTATTTTAAGTTAGTTAAAAAAATTGTGAAAAATAAAAACAAAAAATTGCGTGTTTTTACTTAAAAATTCATGAGTTATTTAAATTTTTATATTATGAATTAAAAATTTAAGGTTACACTATTATTCATTAAGGAAAAAATTATCACAACAGCAGGACTTGCAAAAAGGTATTTTTTTGCATAATAAAATGTGACTTTTTAGGTTAAAATTAAAAATTTATGATTATTAATGTTTGAAGCTAATTTATTCTTTTTTATCGAATTAGTTGTATCAAAAAAATTATAAAATTACTAAAAAGAAAAAAAAAGAATTTGAAAGAATTTTTAATGAAAAAATTTTGAATTTTTGAAAAATTGAATTAAAATGATTGAAATAATTAATTTAGCGAAGAATTTTATTTAAAAATTTGGAAGTAATCGAATTTGGAAGAGATATAATTATGTTTTTCAGAAATAATTAAAATTTCAGGAGATATACAAAATGAATTTATAGTAAATTTGAATTGAGGAAGTTTTTTTACAAAGTTTAGAAAATAATTAAATTGAAAATAAATTTTAATTGAGAAATGTGTTAATTAATGGAAACTTTGAAGACTTTGATTAAAGTTATCGGAAATAATTAATTCAACAAAGAATTTAAGTTAAAAAGTTGAAAAATTATTAAATTTTAAAATAGTTGCAATTGTCGAAAACAATTGAATTTCAGGAGATTTTTAATCAAAATTTTCGTAAATTTAAATTTGCTCAGACCTCGGATTGACTTTAAGTCACAAAAAAAGTCGATTATTTCTATTTTAATTAAATTTAATTGGTTAATAAATACTTTAATTTAAATAACAAAGGTTATTGGAATATTACATTCATTTTTATTAATTCTGTAATGAGAATAATTCTATAAAAATATAATTAAGAAAATTTATTTTTGGAATAAATTTTCAAAATTTTAATTAAGTAGGACAAATTTGTAAAAAAAATTCTTAAAGATCCATTTTAAAAATTTTTTGAGGTCTAATTTAAGCAATTTATTCCAATTATTTAAAATTTTTGCATAGTTTTAATGATCAAAAAATTGTCGAACAATAATTAAGTTTTATAGATTTTTAAATTAATTTTTTTCAAATAATTGCATTGCAGAAGATTTTAAATTTAAAATAAATTTTCTGCAAATTTAAACTGCTGTAGTTTTTTTTTATTTCTGCGATATTTCAATTTTAGAGTTTATGTTTGAAACTTTTTTAAATAATTGAATTTTTAAATAAATATTAAAATTATTAAAAATAATTGAATTTTTGAAAAGTTAATTTATTTGTTAAATTATCGACAATAATTAAATTTTACAGAAGAATATTATAAATATCATTAAAAGTATTGAATTTCAGAAGAATTATAATTACAATAATTTTTTTAGAAAGTTTTAGATCGGATTGACTTTAGAAAGAGAAAAAAGACGTTTTAGTCAATTTTCATTACAAGAAAAATAGATGAAGTCGATATTTTTTATTTTCAATAAATTTTATTAGTTAATAAATATTTCATTATTATTAAATATTAACATTAATTATTAGAAATTAAATAAATTTTTTGTTATTTTATAATGAAAATGTTTCACAGGAATATTTCCATCAACTTTTTTTTTTTTAATTTCAGAATTAAACTATAAATTTTTTTTTAAGATTTCAATTCAATAGGACAAATTTGGAAAAAAAATAATTTAAAGAAAATTTATTTCCAGTTCTAATAATTGCCAAAATTTATTGAAATTATTATTCTTATTATTATAAACTGGGACAAAACATCAATGAAGAATTTAAAGTTACTTTAAAAGAAGAAAAAAATTCCAAGTCATTGTACAAATTATTCGAATTCAAAATTTTGGCAAATGTTTTAAATAATTAAATTTTCAAAGAAATTGATAAAAATATTATTGAAAAAAATTTATTTTTTAATTGAAATTGTTGTAAATTTGAATTTGCTGAAAATTATTGACAAAATTTTTAACAATAATTGAATTTTTTAAAGAATTTTTAATAAAAAAATTTGAATTTTTGAAAAATTGAATTAAAATTATTGAAATAATATAGCGAAGAATTTTGGATATAAATTTTTGATGAGATATATATTTAAGTTTTTCAGAAATAATTAAAATTTCAGGAGATATACAAAAAGAATTTTTGTAAATTTCAATTGAAGAAGATTTTTTAGAAAGTTCAGAAGATAATTGAATTTAAAAAAAAAATTAATTGAGAAATATGTTTATAAATCGAATTTTTGAAGACTAATTAAAGTTATCAGAAATAATTAATTCCAAAAAGAATTTAATTTAAAAAATTTGAAAAATTATTAAATTTTAAAATTGTTGTAGTTACAATTGTTTGAAAACGAATTGAATTTCAGGAGATTTTTAATTAAAATTTTCATAAATTTAAATTGTTGAATATTTTTTTTTAAAGATTTATACAATAATTGAATTTAAGAAAAATTTTGTATTGAAAAAGTGTTTTTTAAATAATAAAATTTTCAGAAATTTTTGATGAAAAAAATATTTTGTTCAAAAAAAGTCGAAAAAGTCACATTTTATAAAAATAATTCGAAATAATCGCATTCATTGAAAAAAGTCGATAATAGTCGAAAAAGTCGTGCAATTTTTTTTGGTTTAAATTTGGATTTTTGTGAAATATCCCATTATTCGAGTTTCAAGATATAATTAGGAAAAATGATTGAAAAATAAGGGAAAATAGGAAAATATTCATAAAAAAAGGGGGTAAAAGGGAAATTTTTTAAAATAGAGGAAAATTAGGACAATAGGAAAACACTGTGAAGCCTATATCATATGTGAACGTTTTTAATGGTGAGAATATAAAAATACTTTTTTATCAACAATAATTTTGTTAATATTAATTTTTAATTAATAAAATAAAGTTTTATTTTTAAAATACTCATAAGAAATTCTAAGGTATACCTGATTATATCATCATGAATCGAATCGCAATTTTGCATCTGGTCATCGTCATTTTGGTTTTCCCCTAAACATTATTTTGAGAAATTTTTTTTGTTCTTATTTTTATTTATTATTGTTATTATTATTATTTGTTTGAAAATAAGTTTTCTTAATTTTTTTCATAATTAATTAATTAATTAATTATTTTTTCATTATTTATAAAAATATCGAATTTCTTTATTAATTTTTTCATTTTTAAAAATTTTATAATAAATAATTTGAATGATTTTTGTTTAAAAATTTTTCGAATATAATAAAATTCTTTAAAATTGATGTTGGTAAATTTTACATATTTAATGAACATAAATGTTTTATTGAGATTTATATATGTATATCTATATTTTTTTGAACACACATATACACACACGTGGGCGCGCTTTCAATTGAATCAGCTTAAATTTAATCTATATAGAAATATTTCATACCTTCAATAATTTTGTGATCTAAAATTGGTAACAAATTTTACTAAGTGATTTTAATAATTTAAATCCATCAATTTCATTTCACTAGAGATATATACATATGACAATGTAAAATATTCAAAAAGAAGATAATTTATATTTTAAAAGCCACGAGTTTTAATCTGTAATTACTCTTTGCAAATGTGTCAAAAAGTTTTTGGTAGAAAAAAATTTTTATTGAAATATTTTTTTTCTTTTTTTTTTTTAAATATTCCACTTTTATGTTTCAATGATTGTCGAATTTTAATCCCTTTTTTCCCTACATTTTCTTTTACATTTTATTTTTACACATTATTACTAGTTTTATTTAAAAATTTTAATATTTATTTTACTTTTTTTTTCTAAATATTCTATTCTTGTTATTTTAAATTGAATAATTTATTTCAAAAATAGAAAAAAATAAATGATAAATTATAATTGTCAATAAATATTAATTAAATAAAAAAAAATCGTAAAACATAACCTCAAAATTCAGTTTCTTAACTAATACTTATATACTCACAATTATATAATTAGAAAGAAAATAAATAATTCTATTGAAAAAAAAAACGATAGAAAATATAAAAGATTTTGAGTAACTTGATTTAAAATAATTACGGAAAATAAATTATCCGGACCTAATTGTGAATTGTTTAAATCAAGAAAGTTTGAAAACTTGTCATAATGGAAAGACATCAAATTAATTTTTCAATGATTTGTCAAAAAACACGAGAAAAAGATTTATTTTTAGTTTAAATTATATTTTCTTTTAAATGTCAAAAAAAAAAAAAAAAACGCAAAACTTTTAGATGAGAAATTTGTCAAATTTTCTACCACAAACACATACAATGAGTCGACTTTCTTTTTTGTCTTTTACACAAAAATAAACAAACTACAAAAGAATTTTTCGGTTCTCGGATTTTTTTTATTCTTTTTTTTTTTTGTTGCGAGAAAAAAAAAACAAAAAACCGCCATTAGTAATTTGCAGTCAAGCGACAGGCATCGCATTTTTTTTTCCTTCTGTCATTTTGAAATTTTTTTTTTATTTTTTAGTGAATTTTACACATAGTTTATAAAATGACACTTACAATCGTTATTCGGCAAAATGGAATTTTCAGACATTTTTCTTCTTATTTATCGGGTGGTGCAAAATTTCTACACGGCAAACAAGTCTGTTTTTCCCCACAAGAAAGAGGACAGACAGACATGAAAAAAGAAATCCAAAGAATCGTTACCGTTAATCAATTGAGCAGTAGTGGCGCCTTTATACGGAAAGCTTGCGAACTTCTATGTTAAGTATTGGATGATATGGATAGTGTATTCAAAAATTCAAAATAAATAAAATATTGTGAGAAGCGGGTTAACAAAAGAAAATTATAAGGTAAATTATACTATAGACACGGAATTTTTTTTTTAGAATATATTTATATTGTGATTACGCAAATTGTAATTGTAAGTGGAAAAAAGTAAACTTTAATACAAGATAGAAAAGAACAGAAGATATATCTGTCTATTTCTCTCTCATTTTTATGTGTTACGACTTTCGCCGAAACATTTGTGCGTTGGTCCATATAGTATTAAGATCTGAAATCATGGGAAAAATAACCTAATTATAAAGGCTAAAGTAGAATAGCTTCGCAAAAGTCGTTCGCAAACGTGAAACATGAGTTAAAAAAGGACAGAGATATATTTGTATCCTTTTCTATCTCATGCATATCTTATCAGACATCTTGACGTTTTGTAATTTTTTCTTAAGGCCTGAGCAGAATAGAAACGTAACCCCAATCGTAATCGCAAACCCAACCGGAAGAATGAGTTAGAGAAGGATAGACATATTGTTTGTCCTTGTCTAACTAATTCTTCCGATTGCGTTTGCGATTACGATTCCAGTTACGTTTCTATTCTGCTTAGGCCTTTAAGGCCAGGTCCAAGTGAGGCAGCGCCATCTACATTGATACTGAAATGTTGGAAAATTTTCAACAGCCTTTTCTTGAAAACAAGATGGTAAAATGCTTTTTCCTTTATGGATGATTGATTATTGGCAAGATATACATCAGCTAAAACTTTTTTTGAGTTAAAATAATAAAAAAAATTTCATTTCAATAAATTAAATATGAGCACTTTTTTCACAAAAACTGTAACAGTACTTTCTCAGAAATTACAATCAGAAATTACAATCAAAAATGCAATTTCCATTTGGAAAATTAATAAACGCTAAAAAATACACGACCTAAGATTTACCAATCACGAAAATAACAAAAAAAAAGTATTTTAACATAACATATTTTACTCATTATGACAGCCGTTTGGCAGGTTATATATGTCACCAGACGTTTCGCAGTTTTGCCGAAAGGAGGAGATTGGCGCTGTTGCTAACCACCTGAAATACATAATCTACCAAAGGGCTGTCACAATCAGTAAAGCAGTATCAATATGTTAAATATTTAATAAAATTTTTTTTTTTATTTTCGTGTTTGGTAAATCTTAGGTCGTGTATTTTTTAGCGTTTATTAATTTTCCAAATGGAAATTGCATTTTTGATTGTAATTTCTGAGAAAGTACTGTTACAGTTTTTGTGAAAAAAGTGCTCATATTTAATTTATTGACATGAAATTTTTTTTATTATTTTAACTCAAAAAAAGTTTTAGCTGATGTATATCTTGCCAATAATCAATTATCCATAAAGAAAAAACCATTTTACCATCTTGTTTTCAAGAAAAGGCTGTTGAAAATTTTCCAAAATTTCAGTATCAATGTAGATGGCGCTGCCTCACTTGGACCTGGCCTTAAGGCTGCTCGCACAAGAAAAGACGGAGCAGTGTGCAGGATGTGTTTCAAATGAGGTAGAAAAAGAAGGATGAGCGATATTTCTGTCCTTTTCTAACTCATTTGAATCATATCCTGCACACTTCTCCGTCTTTTCTTGTGCGAGCGCTCTAAGGCCTAAGCAGAATATATTCTTGAACGGTAACGCAATCGTAAACGGAGACGTAAGAGGTTGGTTTCCACTATTCTCACTCGCTATTTGTTATAATTCTCGTCAACTACTGCACCCTGCTCTAATAAAATTTTAGTGACTTTCTTATTAAAATTAAAAGTTACTATAAAAATTACTAAATTTTTACTACAGCAGGGTGCAGTAGTTTACAAGAATTATGACAAATGTCGAGTGGGGACAATGGAAACCAACCAAGAATGAGTAAGAGAAGGATAGTAAATATCTTTATTCTTCACTCACTCATTATTGTGTTCCCATTCAAGGGTTGGTTTCCACTGTCCATTCTCGTCAGCTACCGTAAAAAATTTAGTGACGTTATAGTAACTTTTATTTTTAACAATAAAATCACTAAATTTTCACTAGAGCATGGTGCGGTAAGAGATGGGTTGTGACCAGGGTTGCATAGTTACGCGTAACTCAGAGTTTTTTACGTAAATTACATGGGTTTTTTACATTTGTAAAATACGTATAATACTCTCCACCATAGAAAAATGCATTGTTTTTGAAAAATTTCAGGTAATTTACATATGTAATATACGTAAAAAACTCTATGTTATTTACCTGAGGTATATTACATACGCAACCCTGGTTGTGACTCGTCACGGGTAGGTTCCGATGTAAATTACGTAATTTAAGTAATTTACGTCAAAAACTGTTTTCATAATTCTTATAAATTTATTACTTAAATTATTAAATTTATAATTTAATTATTTTAAACAAGTGTATATTGTATATATCAATTCGAAAATCATAAATTTAAGGTTAGGTTTGATACACGTAAATTACTGTAGGAATCTAAAAGCAGTTCCATAATAGGTGCAAAATCCAAGTACAAGATTTTGATTGGCTATACTGATGGAAATTGAGCGAATTTTCAGTGCCAGCCAATCAAAAATTAGTCATGAAGTTCTATAAGAAAGAATGCTTTTATACGTGCCGTACCCTGCACTGCTATTTACCCAGTAAAAAAAAAAGTATAGACAGTAAGGAAAAAGTATAGACTCATAGCTTAGTGGCTATACCGTTCGGCATGTAATGACGGTATAGAGACGTTACGGTGTATACTTTTTTCTTACCGTGAATACGGTTCACCTGGATTGTTTGAATTGATGTGTATTAACGCGATTTGACATTGTCAATGAAAAAGCCGATTGTTTTGAAGTGTAATAATGCCGATTACGAGGAGGAGCGACGAAATTTTATCTAAAAGTTAAAAAGGTAAATGTGACAGGCACGAGACCTGCGAGAGTTGTTACCACTGGATTGAGGAAATGCATCATTACTGACAAAAAGTATTCGACAGAAACTTACCGACAGAAAGTTACTAGGAAGAGCGGCAAATTCAAATGGTCAAATTAAATTCGAATGAATATATACATAATTTAATGTAGTTTTTTTATTTTAAATCAAGTATAGTATTTTAAATAATTAAATACCGATATTAAATAATTAATGTTTATTATAAAAATTGACATATAGACATGAAAATTTTTTCATTTTTAGCATTTAAATCTGTGAAATAATGAAATATTGTAATTTTATTTTTTAATTACAAAAAATTTTTATTTTTTATTAATTATTAATAATTAAATTTTTTTCATAAAAATAAAAATGTACTGCAAAGAATATGTTTTATGCATTGAAAAATAAAAATTTGTTAAAATATATTATTTCTATATTTTGTAAATAAAGTTATTTATTAAAATAATTTTTTTATTTATAAAATTGAAATAGATTAAAAAATTAATGTTTTAAATTAAAAATTTTTTATTTGAATTAATATATGTAATTAACTATTATGAAAATTAATTAGTCGTTAAATTTTTTTTTTTTTTAATAATAACTAATCTTTTTTTACCTATAAACAAATTTAATTTTATTTTGAACAAAATTATATTTTTAATGATAAAAACTTTGTTATTTTACATAGAGACGAATAATATTATACTTTTTTTATTTGTGAGTGAGAAGTGACCAAAACCAAATAATTGTAAATCATCGTAAAAATATTTTAAAAGGGATAGAAACAAAACAATACATTTTAAAATTATACAACACAAGAATACTCGCAAATCGCATATACGCGTATGAAACAAATTATAAGCATTAAAAATTATTGTAGGATAAAAGAATGCGTTTAAATATAAAAGAAATTCACAAATAAAAAAATATCGTTTAAGAGTGTCGAACGGTCTCTGAAATTCTTTGGCATTCAATAATCGCCCTATAAAAACGGCACTGAACATGAAAATGATAAACATTGAGTTTAAAATACTTTTTTCTCAAAACGCGGACACTTTTTTCAAAATCGGAAAAAATACCAAGGATCCTTATCTTATAAATTTCTTAAATCCGAAAGATTGTGCAAATCTATACAAAAATGCGATTGTAAAACGAAAAGTACGAAAGTAATATAATGACAGCTGCGACATTGTGCTCCCTGCATGCTTCTGCCACCTAACGGCTGCAGGACGTAATAAACCTAAAATTATATTACTTTCGTACTTTTCGTTTTACAATCGCATTTGCGAGTATTCTTGTGTTGTATAATTTTAAAATGTATTGTTTTGTTTCTATCCCTTTTAAAATATTTTTACGATGATTTACAATTATTTGGTTTTGGTCACTTCTCACTCACAAATAAAAAAAGTATAATATTATTCGTCTCTATGTAAAATAACAAAGTTTTTATCATTAAAAATATAATTTTGTTCAAAATAAAATTAAATTTGTTTATAGGTAAAAAAAGATTAGTTATTATTAAAAAAAAAAAAAATTTAACGACTAATTAATTTTCATAATAGTTAATTACATATATTAATTCAAATAAAAAATTTTTAATTTAAAACATTAATTTTTTAATCTATTTCAATTTTATAAATAAAAAAATTATTTTAATAAATAACTTTATTTACAAAATATAGAAATAATATATTTTAACAAATTTTTATTTTTCAATGCATAAAACATATTCTTTGCAGTACATTTTTATTTTTATGAAAAAATTAAATTATTAATAATTAATAAAAAATAATAATTTTTTGTAATTAAAAAATAAAATTACAATATTTCATTATTTCACAGATTTAAATGCTAAAAATGAAAAAATTTTCATGTCTATATGTCAATTTTTATAATAAACATTAATTATTTAATATCGGTATTTAATTATTTAAAATACTATACTTGATTTAAAATAAAAAAACTACATTAAATTATGTATATATTCATTCGAATTTAATTTGACCATTTGAATTTGCCGCTCTTCCTAGTAACTTTCTGTCGGTAAGTTTCTGTCGAATACTTTTTGTCAGTAATGATGCATTTTCTCAATCCAGTGGTAACAACTCTCGCAGGTCTCGTGCCTGTCACATTTACCTTTTTAACTTTTAGATAAAATTTCGTCGCTCCTCCTCGTAATCGGCATTATTACACTTCAAAACAATCGGCTTTTTCATTGACAATGTCAAATCGCGTTAATACACATCAATTCAAACAATCCAGGTGAACCGTATTCACGGTAAGAAAAAAGTATACACCGTAACACGTCTCTATACCGTCATTACATGCCGAACGGTATAGCCACTAAGCTATGAGTCTATACTTTTTCCTTACTGTCTATACTTTTTTTTTACTGGGTAGTTCAGTTTATTCGTAAAGTAATTTTTGACAATTGAAGTTTTTAAATATATTTGAGAATATTACGTTTATAACAATGTTTACTGAATTCTGATAAAAGAAAAATTAAAAATTCCGCCTACACCAAATTTAAAAACTTATGTACGCAAAGATATAAAATCTCTTAGGAAAGTGAAAAAGAATTTAAAGGTTATGTTTGGTTTGTGTTTTTTTATAGTTTAATATGTCTATTCCATGTTCTTAAGCTCGTAAATTTCATCTGCAATTATAATATTTAAATAAATTAAATTTCATAATCATAATATATTTATTACATTGAACTATATTAATTTTTATTAAATAATTTTTTAAGTTTAAATAACTTTTTTGCAACATGGTAATTTTTAAATTAGATTTTTATTACAAATAAAAAAAAGGACTATTTCCTGTATTCAGTTATATTAAAATTTTTAATTAATCTTTCAGTACCGAAAATAATACTCCCGTTAAATATAAATTTAATTAAAGAGTAGGCAAGACTGAAGCGTGAATTACTTTCCGATGAAGGGGAAAGGTTGGCTGAACATAAATCGTCTTTTCCACTGAAAACCATTGTCGCTTTTCAAGTCGTTTACGTCCTTCTGAAATGGAAACACAATTATTTTTCTAAATTAAAATATATTTTTTTTTTGTTTTTATATTTAATTAACTTGAATTTATTTTTTTATTGAATTTTATACATGAAAATTTAAATTTAATATATGAGGCATTCCATGCAGGTATGAGACAATATTTTTAAATAATTATTTCTCCTACTTACTAAAATCAAATTATTATTGTTATTAGTATTTTTTAAAGAGAAAATTCTTAAACTTTAGGATAGTAAAAAGAGTTTTTTTTAAATTATGTAATTTATATAAAAAATTTAACTTTACGAAAATAAAAAAACTAGAATATTTAAAAGTTTACCTTTTCTTTTTTAATGATTGCAAAGCAACCTTAAACTCAAAAGGTTGGTTTCTATTGTCCCCGCACTCGCCTTTTGTAGTAATTCTCGACAACTACTGCACCCTGCTCTTGTAAAAATTTAGTGACTTTATTGTTAAAATTAATGGAGCATTTAGACCTTCGGCAAAAAATTTCCTTCACTTTGCATTTTCCGACATACACTTACCTGATTGGTTGTTCACAATCTGATTTATAATGGACAACCAATCAGATTTTTGCATTTCGGAAAATCAAAATTAAAAATTTTTTTTTACCAAAGATGTAAATGCTCCATAAAAGTTACTAAATTTTTACTAGAACAGGGTGCGGTAGTTGACGAGAATTATGCCAAATGGCTAGTGGGAATTTTGACTAAGAAACAAAAGTCTAAACTTTTTGTTTGTAAAAATCAATTTGAATAAACCCTAAATCAAACAAATGTATAAAAAAAAGTAAAATTGTCTTTAAATTACATAAATATTTGTATATTTTTATGAATTTCAAGTTATGAATATATTTTTGATATTGCTTAAATGCAAAACGCGTGGTGCGTTAGGTTGACACTATAAAATCAACAACGCGTTAAATAATTCTGTCGCGGTCGAATCGAATACGTTGAAACTAAAATAGATGGAAGTACACAACGAACTAGCGCACGCGATTGTTTTAGAATTCCAGTCATGTGCGATCACCCTTTCCGCTTGCCATTCGCCTCTCTTCCGCCACTCACCCTTACGAGATCCTAACTATATACTTGCTTGACTCAATTATTACTTACTACTACTTGTTAGTTGTTGTTTAAGTTAAAATTCCATCCCCCTCGCCATCAATTGCCGCCGCCCACTTTGTGTTGGTCCACACTTCTCAAGTCGTCTCTCAACTATTGCTCCCTTTTATAGATCCACAATAATAGTTTAATTATTTGCAAGCAAAAATTATTCTAGCACATGTACCACTTTTGCTTTCATTATTAGTTTTTTCTCAAAAAATGTGCTGTTAAATAATGAATCCGGTTAAAGTGAGAAATCTTTTGCAAGTGTAGTGAATGGATGAAGAGACAATTTCATCGTTTATCGGTAAGTTATACTCGGTTATTATTGAACATAACCTCACCGTAAAAAGTACAAAATGTATATTAAATATTATTTAACAACAAATTTCAACTCAAAATAATTTTTTGGTTTCAGAACAAAGAATTTGATTCAGAAGCTGCATGTTCCACAGATTTTATTGCAAATGAAACTGATGATATGACCTACGGAAATTTGCTATCAATTATTTTAGAAGGCGAAGAAACTGAACAAATTGTATTAGACAAATCAAAGCTTTGTTAATACAACAAATTGTATTGCCGATTTAACAATTTAGTTTTGTTATTTCAACTGTTCCCTAAAAATTTTCTTTGTTCATCAAACAATTCTGTTTGTTCACCGAACAATCCGAATAATTATAATAACAATCACATTTTAACCATTTTTTTGTCCCAAAAACAAATAGAACTGCTGGTTATATATTGACAAGCTACAAAATAACTTTGCTTCGAACACAAAAATTTTTTTTTAACGTTTTGTCTAATTATGTTATTTGTCAACCTTGCTGTAAGCTTACCGTGCAAGCTTACTGAGAAATCTTGCGATAATCTTATTGTGCAATTGAACAAAGAAATTTAAAATTTGAAAAATTTAAATAGTAAAAATCATTTTTATTAAAGTTGCATCTGGAACACCGTGTGGTTTAAAAAGAAAAATTGTGGAAACTATTGCTGTAAAATATTGTTATTAAGGAATTAATAAATTTTATTTAATTTTCAATAACAAATTGTTAATATTAATAAAATATTTATCAACTAATTAAATTTATTTTAAAAAAATGAACTTTTTAGTTTTTTCAAATAAACAAACGCTGAAGTAATAATCAAGCGAAATTTCATTTTTAAATATTGCCTCTGTTATATAAAACAGAAATTACGTAAAAATAACTTCACAATGTAAGTAAAATTATATAAAACAACCTTATAATTTTTTTTAACCTAGAATCACTAAATTCATATTATTGAATTGCGATTTCCTTCTTCCTGAATCGTTTAATTATCTATAATGTGATATTTCTATTAATAATTCTTAAATCGAAAATCGATTACCCTATATAAATATTTTAGTAGACTGAATAGTTAAATATTGTAAAATAAAATTATATTCAACAAATATCTCACACAGCACCCAAAATTCCCTGAAACTTGTCAGAACCTCACACGGCGAGGTTAGGAAACTTCAGTTGCAAGGTTCATACAAGTTTGTGTCGATGTTTAATAAATGTCCACATGAAAAGAATATTTACACGAAACTTTGAGGAAATATTACACTATAAATATTCACGTGCAATATTCAGTCAATGTTGTGTCAATATTGACATTACATTTTCGCCTAGTTATAAAACTTTCGTTTACTAATATAATAAGTATAGGTGAATATTGACACAACATTGACTGAACATTGCACGTGAATATTTATAGTGCAATATTTTCTCAAAGTTTCGTGTAAATATTCTTTTCATGTGGACATTTAAACATCGACACAAACTTGTAAGAACCTTGCCACTGAAGTTTCCTAACCTCGCCTTGTGAGGTTCTGTCAAGTTTCAGGGATTTTTGGGTGCTGTGTGGGATATTTCATTTTGTGATAATATATTGTATATGCTTCCCAGTTGAAAATTATTTCTTATTACAATGTTCTGTACAAAGTCAACGACAACAGATTTGTTAAAAATTTTGTCTATTTTGTGATGCCGTATAGCACTTTTTAAATATTAAATATGAAGGATCACAAAAATGTTTAAAAAAAACCTTTAATATTATCTAAAAAAGTAATATTTTTTAAATACAAGTTTAAAACTTATTTTATTAAATAAAAATCGATTACCGGCACAGAAATCTACATTATCGACTGACGGTAAAACAAAAATTAAAACATTATTTCTCTTTACGATCAGTCGATAATGTAGACTTCTATGTGGGTAATTTTTTAAATCATCATTTTCTTGCTTTTACCATAAGTCGATAATGTAGATGTCTGTGCCGGTAATCGATTTTTATTTAAAAAATTTTAGTTTTAACCCTGTATTTAAAAAATTACTTTTTTCTATTCTGGGCAGAAAGGGGGTGTCTTTTTGACAAATAATGTCCCATATATATGTTTATTTATATAAAAAAGTTGATTAAATATTTTACTATATGACTATATATTGTATGTACAATCGTTCTATATTTATAAAGAAGAACAATGAAAAAGGAAAATAAGATCCAATAAAATTAGTTGAGTCCCTTAGACTTTTTCTCCTCAAGATCCTGATTTCTATCTTTCAAATCTCTTTGATTGAGATAGAACGAGAATTTTTCTTTGAAGTTGATGCTTTATTTTTCTTTATATATACACTATTCTAAGTTTGAACTCAGAAAAGCTTTCTATCAAAGTGATATTCCTTTTACCTTATTCGCAACAAATGCACCTTGTGTATCAATATCTCGTGAAGCAACAGATAGAAAAAAAATTCGTTTGACATCTATCTTCATAATACATTTTTATTTTCCATATATTGTAATGTTTCCTAAGTTTTATTTATTTTAAAAAAGGTACTAGGAAACTCACATTATTTATTTGTATTTTAAAATAAAATATATTGTGTATTAAATTACTTTCGTATTTTTTTATTTAATTAACTTCAAAGTTGCAATTATTGAATAATTTTGAAAATTTAATCCTACATATCACCTAAACTTTCAGAAATATGGGAAACATTTTCTCAATATTCTAATATTGCAGAAATAATGGGAATATTTACACTACCGTCCGAAATTGTGCGAACTCTGCTTTTTCAACAACTATAAAACTGTTCAAATCTTCAAAAATATTAAATCTAAAATTTTTTCCTCTTTATTTTATTAAAGCTAATAAAATTCTGAAAGAAATGACACCTTGACAAAGAGAATATGTTAATTTTTCAATTAGATATCTAAGAAAAACCCAATTTTTAATGTTTTTACAATTTTTTTTATTTCTCTGGCAAAAATTAATATTTTTAAACGTTCTTAAGCTCATTGAAATCGTATTTTGTTATGCAATTCAAATTATATAAAACAATTCATGTACACATTCTTCGCTAGCGTATGCAAACCCTGAAAGTTGGCTCATAAAATGTCAAAAAATTGTGATTAATATTTATATGACAAAAAATGATCAGTAAAATGTATAAATCTTAAATTTACTTACATAAATCAGAGAAGTTTAGAATGATATATTTACTTGATTTTTAAACATTATATTTTATTGTAGAATTAAATTTAAATTTTTTGACATTTTATGAGCCAACTTTCACGGTTTGCATACGCTAGGGAAGAATGTGTACATGAATTGTTTTATATAATTTAAATTGCATAACAAAATACGATTTCAATGAGCCTAAGAACGTTTAAAAATATTAATTTTTGCCAGAGAAATAAAAAAAATAGTAAAAACATTGAAAATTGGGTTTTTCTTAGATATCTAATTGAAAAATTAACATATTCTCTTTGTCAAGGTGTCATTTTTTTCAGAATTTTATTAGCTTTAATAAAATAAAGAGGAAAAAATTTTAGTTTTAATATTTTTGAAGATTTGAACAGTTTTATAGTTGTTGAAAAAGCAGAGTTCGCACAATTTCGGACGGTAGTGTATGCAAATTGCAAAAATGGATTTTTTGAACTCTTATTCTCACAGAAAAAAAGGTGGATAAAAAGTTGTAAAGATAGAGAATAAATGTCGTTAGGATACAGGGTAAAGGATATATTTGTGATGGATAAAAATGTTACTAAAATATTACTAGAAAAATGAATGTCATATTTGAGTAAACTGTCTAATTTTAATAAAAATATTAGTAATTTTACACTTAACTTATTAAAACTACAAATTTTATATAAATAAGTAATTGCACGTGGAAATATTTTGCCTATAATTATTGTCTATTAATAAAAATATCTTTGACTAATACAACTGACGACAGTACGTAAATAATCAGAACTGGGAAATTACAACTCAACGTCTGTATTGTTGCACGAAAGCAGAGTTGGGTAGTAACTGAATTTTTTGTGCATATTAGGCTGTGTCAGTTCATCGAGATATTTCGAGTTCAAGATATGACGTCAGAGGTCTGGAGGGACAACAAACAAACGACACAATGTTATTCTAATCACATTTTACATTTTAACATTATTAAACAATATCCAGTATGCATGTTATTAAAAAAGATATAAAATATATATTTTAAGTGGGAATTACCGCAGCAGTAAAAGATTTCAAGTTAGTAAACAAACACCCCTAACCTCAAAATTTATATTTTATCACGAATTCAGAGAATCTATCAATGCAGTTGAATCAAATATATAACCAAATTAATTATCAACACACATTTTAATTTTATTAGATGTCAACAAGTGTTTTCCATGTTCAAAGTATGAATAAAATTGATGAAAGTGGAAACTAATTTTCTTCCCCATAAGAATAACATTGGGTCGTCTGTTTGTTTTCCCTACAGGCTTCTGAGGTCACACAATCGACTCTGACGTCACAAGGGACAGAGCCTAATAGGCACAAAAAATTCAGTTACTACCCAACTCTGCTTTCGTGCAACAATACAGACGTTGAGTTGTAATTTCCCAGTTCTGATTACACAGCCACACAAAAAAAAAAAAGTTCTGATCTGGGGGTCTGACTATATATTTTCTATGTCTTTTGGGTCGCTGAATCCGAATCCGAGGCCCATTCAACCCCATCACATCAGGTTTTTGAAAAAACCTCAAAAAACCAAAATGGCGGACACTTTTTTGGAAAATTTATCGGATTCGCTTGAAACTCGCTACTCGGGGGTTTTTGGGGTCGCTGATTACGAATTTAAAGTCAGTTTTCAAAAATTCAAAATGGCGGATCCAATATGGCGGACATTTTTTTGAAAAATTTGCCGGATTTGCTTGAAACTCGCTACTCGGGGGTTTTTGGGGTCTCTGATTA
Organism: Leptopilina boulardi; assembly: GCF_019393585.1. Lineage (NCBI taxonomy): Eukaryota > Metazoa > Arthropoda > Insecta > Hymenoptera > Figitidae > Leptopilina > Leptopilina boulardi. Next base: position 3,753,548 of record NW_026137909.1, read on the forward strand.
CGAATTTGAAGTCAGTTTTCAAAAATTCAAAATGGCGGATCCATTATGGCAGGATTTTTTGTCAACTTTATTAGATTCGCTTGAAACTCGTTACATGAGGGTTTTTGAAGTCGCTGATTACGAATTTGAAGTCCAATTTACAAAATTTAAAATGGCGAATCCAATAAAGATGTTCTTTTGAGAAATCAAAAACTTGAGTGTTTTAATTCACCCGTATTTACTTTGTATCTTGCGTGTGCCTGCGTCCAGGGCACCTCCACGTGGTGTACATTGGGTAACGCAAATGCCGACGGTACATTATATAGTAAAATAGACGTGATAACATAAACATTGAAACTAAAGATATTACGCGCGTTTAATAGCACAAATTGTAGGTTTTTTTAGATTATGTCCGAATCCTGATATGATAAATTTAAACTGACTTCAAATTCGTAATCAGCGCCCCCAAAAACCCCCGAGTAGCAAGTTTCAAGCAAATCCAGCATTTTTCAAACAAATATCCGCCATATTGGATCCGCCATTTTGAAAACTGACTTCAAATTCGTAATCAGAGACCCCAAAAACCCCCGAGTAGCGAGTTTCAAGCAAATCCGGTAAATTTTTCAAAAAAATGTCCGCCATATTGGATCCGCCATTTTGAATTTTTGAAAACTGACTTTAAATTCGTAATCAGCGACCCCAAAAACCCCCGAGTAGCGAGTTTCAAGCGAATCCGATAAATTTTCCAAAAAAGTGTCCGCCATTTTGGTTTTTTGAGGTTTTTTCAAAAAACTGATGTGATGGGGTTGAATGGGCCTCGGATTCGGATTCAGCGACCCAAAAGACATAGAAAATATATAGTCAGACCCCCAGATCAGAACTTTTTTTTTTTTTTTGTGTGGCTGTGTTATTTACGCACTGTCGTCAGCTGTCAGTTGTATTAGTCAAAGATATTTTTATTAATAGACAATAACTTGAAATCTTTTACTGCTGCGGTAAATCCTACTTAAAATATATATTTTATATCTTTTTTAATAACATGCATACTGGATATTGTTTAATAATGTTAAAATGTAAAATGTGATTAGTAAACAAACTTTTCTAACCTCAATATTTATATTTTATCACGAATTCAGAGAATCTATCAATGCAAATGAATCAAATATATAACAAAATTAATTATCAACACACATTTTAATTTTATTATATGTCAACAAGCGTTTTCCGTGTTTAAAGTATGAATAAAATTAATGAAAGTGGAAACAAATTTTCTTCCCCGTAAGAATAACGGTTTGTTGTCCCTCCAGGCCTCTGACGTCATATCTTGAGCTCAAAATATCTCGATGAACTGACACAGCCTAATTGGGAACGGTGGTCTAGTAACAATCTAGTAACTTTTACCCATTCTCTCCCTCCATTTTGTTTTTTCTACTCTTTCTAACCTATTAATTGAAGAGAGACAAAGAAAGAAAATGGAGGGAGAGAATGGGTCCCCACCAGATGGCGTATTGCAGTTTAGCCGATCCCAATATGCACAAAAAATTAAGTTACTACCCAACTCTGCTTTCGTGCAACAATACAGACGTTGAGTTGTAATTTCCCAGTTCTGATTATTTACGTTATTACGTACTGTCGTCAGCTGTCAGTTGTATTAGTCAAAGATATTTTTATTAATAGACAATAATTATAGGAAAAATATTTCCACGTGCAATTTACTTATTTATATAAAATTTGTAGATTTAATAAGTTAAGTGTAAAATTACTAATATTTTTATTAAAATTAGACAGTTTACTCAAATATGACATCCATTTTTCTAGTAATATTTTAGTAAGATTTTTATCCATCACAAATATATCCTTTACCCTGTATCCTAACGACTTTTATCCTCTATCTTTACAACTTTTTACCCACCTTTTTTTCTGTGCTAATATGGTTTCCCCTCTTAATACAAAATACTACAAGAATTCAATGCAGTTTAATTTTTTTTAATTTTAGAAGAAATAGCTCTATAGGAGAGAAAAAGAACAGAGAATTGAGAATAATAAGTCGTTTCGACAGATTGTTAGCCAATTGTGTGCGTGGCAAAAAAAAACACTTCACTCAGATCGGACGTTACTTTGCCATGAGTCTTGATTTTCGATTAGACGTGATGCGTGCAAACTCCAATCGGAATGCAGAAAACCCTAAAGGATCTGCATTGCAAATTTCATTTTCTTAATGGGAAATGGAGCAGCGTTGCCCCTCATGCAACATGAAGACCGTTCACCATCTCTCTGCCATTACCACTATATATATATATATCGAAAGTCGGAAAGAATCAGCAACTGTGTAACGGTTTGGAAATTCCAGCAGAATGTTTCATAAATTTTATTTTCTTCATCGAGAGTGAGAGAGAAAGAGAAAGATTAAAGTCGATAATTTCCGTTACCGTGTTTCAATCTTTATAAATAATTGATTTTTCATCTCGCTAAAACTTCGATTCTGAAATTTGCATCATACATTGAAAAATATTTATAAGAAGAAAAATCTACGAGTAGACTTTTTAGAGTGGTTATCAAAAAGTTTTTTGAAATCGATGGAGAAAAAAAAAAAGTTTTCTTATTCAATTGACTCGAATTGCTGTATATATAGCTATTGGTCTCTCGACCCTTTTTGGTCAATCTCCCTATTGGAACGATATCCCAGTCCATCTATATAGAATCCACTATACCCATACTCGCGTATATGTTAGACACGTAGTGGCAAGGTAAACGTGAAAAGTTCGCAATGAGGATATTTGTCGGGTACACGACGTGACCTGTCGATAACCTGTACAACATGTTTGAACTGGGTCAAAATGGAATCAATCATAACGAAAACCTGTTCGTCTTTGAATGACTGGACAGTTCGACATCAAGTGCACTAAAGATATATATATATATAACAACTCACATTTAGGTTTCGAAGAGTATAGAACATATATATTCTCAACATCGTGGCGTTCTGTCGATTTTAGTTTCTGACATATAGAAGAGGCGTCGTTTCTCTTATCTAGTTACAGCTTTGTTTTCAAACCACATTTCCTCCTTTGACCTCCTTTAAGTTTTATCGGGAAGCGCGACACAACTTTTCTAGCAAAAAAAAAAAAAAAATAAAAATCGTTCTATAAAAAATGAAAAATAGTGTCTTATATTTGTAACAAAACTCGTTTTGTCATTTTATGCATAAAAGTTCTCTCTGAAAGAAAAGTAAAAATATCAATTATTTATATGTGTGTTTTTAAGTTCTCTGTAAAAAATGTTGTATAGCATAATGTGAGAAAATAGATTGGACCTCGGTATGATGGATCTTTTATTTTGATTTTAAAAGATTGGACTGTTTGGTCGAATCAGTTTTCAATAGATAACATCTTTTTTAAATATCATTATTTCTTTATTTTGTTCCAGAATAACATATGAGGATAATCATTTAAGTACAATATAATTCATAATATAAACTAATGAAAATATATAAATTTATAAATTAATTTCTATCTAAACTTGAATAACAATGATAAAGATAAAAATATAACAATTTTTAATTATTATAACAGCAGAAATCATAAAACATACAGAAATCCAACAATTGCTCAATCGTATTAACTAGAATAACATTTATTTTGTCAAAAACATAACGTAGAATTAAGAATTAACATTAAAATAGTATGATTAAAATTAACAATATTTAAACAAGTAAAATAGAAATAAATAATTATATATTTTAATATTATTAAGAGCTAACAAATATCTAAAAAGTTTAGACATAAAAATACCAATACTTTCTGCATTAATAATAAAACAAGAAAGAGAGTTCCATAAAGTTATAGCAGTAGCAACAAAAGAATTCTTATATTGTTCAGTTCGACAGAGAAGTGCCCTAAGTGTATTAGGAATTTCTCTCGAAGTAATATCACTTCTAAAAGTAAATCTTTCATACAAATAAAGAGGCTTCTTTGTATTTAAAGTTATGTATGTTAAATATCAGAGGTCTATTTTTAATATTCAACTATCCCAGTCTTTCACGACAAAGAGAAATATGTTTATCTCCTATTAGATTAAAAATAAATCTCACGTATGAAATGAAAAGTTACTCCAGCTTATCATTGAGTTCTTCCATCAGATCATTATAAACAGCACAACAATAGTCAAAATTAGGTAAGATCACAGAAGAGAAAATTAAATTTTCAATTTAATAGTAAGAGCTTTTCTATTTTATTTAAATTGATTCAATGTTGCGTAAACATTTCTACAAATTTGACCCAAATTTTTCTTCCAAGGAAGAGTTTAATTAAAAATAACTTCCAAATTCTTAATTGATATTGTACATAAGGAATAACTATATATTGTTCATCTTAATAGAAGACTTTTTTATATCCAAGTTACTTATGTTCCAAGATGAACCAATAATCATTAAATAACTTTTATTAAGATTGATTTTAAGTTCATTTGACTCTGCTTGGTATGCTGAAAAATATCTCTCAAATCATTTTTAAAAAGTATAAACAGTAAAGGAACCAATACCAAACCTTGTGGAAACCTGTTATAATAGGACCTCATTCAGATTTTTCACCATTTTGTCCATACTGACAAAAGACAAATAGAACGTAAACCATTTTAAAACTGACGCTGCAAAACCAAAAGATTTTAATTTTAATAACAATAGACTATGAGGAACCATGTAAAAGGCCTTGCTAAAGTCAAAGAAAATAATTATAGTTACTTTCCTATTATCAACAGCATTAAGTATGTCATCAGTAATCTTAAGTAAAAGTGTCTGAGTATTTAATCCTTTACTATAGCCAGATTGAAATGGATCAAGAATATCATTAGACTACATATTTAATTAACTGAGTATGTACACACTTTTCAAGGCACTTTGACAGACTACACAAAATAGCAACCGGTCTATACTCTCCAGGATGTTTAGGAATTTTAACTTTATTAACAGGTTTAATAAGAACATTTCTCCATTCATCAGAAAAGATTGAGGTTTGCAGAGACTTATTGAAAAGATCAAGAATATAGGGAAGTAAAACAGACATCGCTTTTTTAACAATACTGATAGAATGACCATCGAATCCCTGCGCTTCAATCCTTATACCTTTTAAGGCATTTATAATGTCAGAAGGACAAATATCTTCAAAATAAAAAAGATTATCATCAAATTTAACATCAAGAAGGATATCAAAGAGATACCGATGCTTAATAAGATTCCGAATATCTGCACTTATCCACAGACACAAATTCTTTTTCTTTAGTTTATAAAAGCACTTAATGGCGCATGTTCATCTAACACTACATTGATAACATTACAAATAAAATTTAGTTTATCATCTACTGAATATAGTTGCAAAAATTTATTCCAGTTTACATTATTAAAAGTTGATAAAAATGCAGCATCATTAATTCTGCTTAAATTTCGACATAACTTTACAGAACACTTTTGTACATTAAGTTTTCATTTATAAGTTAATGCAATAAGTTCATTTTTTGTGACAAAAAGAAAATGTGACTGAGAAGAAGGAATTAAATTTACTTTCATCATCAATTACAAACAAATCAAGATATGAATCAAAAAATCACACCAAGATACGTCACTCTCAAAAACTATATAAACAATATACTAACATCAATCTTATTTTAATTACATTCGTCTAAAAATTATTAAAATATAAATTCTTATAAATAAAATACAAAAATTAATTTTAGCAAAAACCATACAGTCATAAATCTTTTTAATATGTAATGAGTGAACAGCGATTCATCGGGTAAGTCATACATTTCAATTTTAATTAATTAAGAAAAAATGTATATATAATTTTTATTACCTGATTCGGATAAATTTACAGATTTTAATTTATTATTTATGCACCTAGTTGTAAAATTAGATAATATTTTAATAATAATTTGAAATAATTTTATGAAAAAGTACTTGGACTTTTTTCTATCAACATTAATCGAAATTGTTTCACACCAATAGATCTTTTCTCAACGATTCGCCGACAGTAAGACATACGTTCTTTGAATTCGAGGAGAGCAAATCGAAAGAGAAAAGGACAGAGTTTAAAAAAAGAAACAGAGTATTGTATTTGGTGAGGCCAATCTCTTCTCTCGACAGCCTCGACGTCGTAGGTCGTTCCTTGTTACAGTAGCAGTCAAAGGTATATAGGGTAAGGCGTAAATTGTTAAGGCGAGCCTCACCTAGTTATAAATTAGAAAAGAGGCAATCTTGCCGCCTTGGCTGTTTTCCCGGAACCTTGGTCTTTCCTTATACCTTACTTTTCTGCTTTTATTTCTTTTTCTTTTCTCGGCCTTCTCACATTTGGCGAGGTTTTAGCACTATCCATAAAAAAAAGTCTAACATCCCACCTTCCAAGATTACCCCGAAATGTACTCTTGCCCTTCATGAGAAACGATATCTTTCGATGGTGCTGCGCACACGTTATCCAACCCACCCGTACCTCCAATGGTTCGTCCTCATCCAAGCTGTAAGCTCATCACTGATCCCATTTACGACTGATTAACCGAACGGCTATCCTCTTGCTTTCCTCGAAATGTGACTTCAACTCGATGTTGGCAAAAATTTTTCTTACACCCTTGAGACTCTTTTCAACGAGAGTGGAAAATACTTTATCGTTAAAGTCAAATGTTTACACTTTCACTAGAACCTCCACTTTCCATTTGTCCCAGGTGTTATGTATACAAAAAACGTTACATAATAAATTTTTATTTTTACATTTTTAAGCCTTGTCTCACGTTCACTAACTTGGTAATACTTTGATTCAAATATTTCTTTAATAACAGGAAAATAGTGAATTTTAAAGAAATTTAATTTAATAATAACTAGCGATGTATTTTAGGGTGGTCGTTAAAATGGTCATTTTGGAATCAAATTCAGTCCACCTCCTAGTTTGGAAGGAAAAAAATAAAAACAAAATTTTGGCATAAATTAAAACCCTTTATCGCAATATTAAGGGGTGCCTCTGGAGGTCGACATTTTTGCATTAAATTTACATGGATTTTTTCTACGTTTTAGTAAATTAAATGTTATGGCATCTGCTTAATGATTTAAAAATTCAAAAACCGCACAAATCTTTTGTACTTATATGTAACTATGTGGAAAAAAATTGTCAACCTTCAAAAAAAATTTTTAATCTGGCAATCATGGCTTAACTTAAGCAAGTACTTAAAAATTCGCTATAACAGTACTCGTAACTGTCTTTATATCTTTTTTGTTTAAAAACTGAAATATATTTTTATTTTGTTGAATATCGTTAATCCTTTAGGGGTTGATCGTTGATGACATTGACAAAAAAAGAATGCCGAAAGGTGAAACACTTGGCTTGTCGTAACATGATCGAAAATTGGTTCAAGTGGAGAGAGAGAGAGAGCGAGAGCTTTGGTATCGGATTTCAATCTCTGATATTGCGGTCCCTGTCAAGAAGCGTTGAAAAGCCTTTTTTTAATATCTCGTAATATTTTTAGTCAATATTCTCAATTTATCTACAATCCATCATATGTCAGGTTTTAAAAACAGACTCTTTAAAAATGATATGGTTTCATAAATAATTAATTAGAATTAATTTTTAAATAGTCTTTTCTTATACCAAATCGATAAATTTAGTTTAATTTTAGACAAACTCATTGGCTTACTCTTTCTTATTTAATTAAAAGAGAAATTTCTCGACTTACATGTAAGGACAGATTTCATGATCATAAAAGTGACGGAGGTCCAAACCGAAAGATCCGGAAATCTCTGGTTAAGCCCAAGACAGGATTTATCAGGAAGCTGTTCTAATCCCTTAAAATGTCATTAAGGGAAGTTGGAATCTATTTCCTAAAACAGTTTTATGGGAGAATAGGTTTTTTTTCTGGAAAATTTAATTCACCATTTTTTATAATTATTTATATATATATATATAAAATAAAATACAGTTGAGAATGGAAGAGAATATAAGGTGATGGAGAGAGAATCGAAATTGATAACTTTCTCCGCAAGTCCGGAGAGACAGGAAGTTAAAGTGAACTGCAAGAACGGACTCCCCTTCTCAAAGTCATCGAGAGATAATTTGTTTGCGTTACTCTGCATGCGCAGAGGGACCTTCAAAAGTAACTTGACAGCTTCCCGATAAAGGGTACTTCGAAGGAAGACAAGTGGGTTTGGAGAGACTACAGTTAGAGGAAGAGAGAGGAAGAGACAATTTTTTAGTTCTGTTCTTTTCTAAACAACGGAAGCAGGCAAATCTGAACATCCATTTGTTTTCGAGACTCGACAGGGAATCGAAAGTGTAGGGTGTAGACCATTTCCTGCCACTCGTAATCGAGTCGAAGTGCATCATATAATGGAAGTCATATTCAATACCAAAAGTCCTTCACAGATATATATATATATTCCCATATTTCTCTATAGATGTCGAGCAAAAATATATTTCATTTGCTGTGATTAATCCCTCATGTTTAGATAAAATTCTTAATTACATATAATTGTTTTTGGAAAACTGTCATCATATCTCCAAGAGGATACTTGTTTTCCTTGTAATAATTTCATTTCACGAGCCTCTTTGTTCCAAAACTAACTTCAAGTACCGACCTTTACTAAATTCTCAAGAGGCGTTACGTGCGGGTAAACACAACTTATTCTGCCAAACGTTTTGAGCAATTTCCAAACTAGTTTTCAACAACGTTCTTGACACGAATGAATTTTCGAGAATGCTTCAAAATCTAAATATGATGCAATTATTGTTAGGGAAGTTTGTCATGAAAAAAGAGGAATAATGAACTTTAAAGCAAATCTCTCTGCTTCTTTTTTTTAGTAGAAAGGATTTAAATTTATCCCAATAAAACCATAAAAGATTAAGTGTCCTCGAACACAGTGAATGGGACAAAAAGGCTAACGCCAGCGAATCGATTTTGACAGCATGCAAACGCGATTCGGGCTGTGTGGTAGGAGGAGTCAGCCTTCTTGTTAAAATCGCCCCTCAGCGTATACCCCTACGTAACAAGCGACAATAGGAGACTCTCTAGATATAACTAGTGCTCTGATCAAAATCACTTCTTCTTACTCTTTAATAAAAAAAAGTCCTATAATCACTTGGATTACTGTATTAACTTAATAGTTTTGTTTAGTTGGATGTTTACTCAAGAAGAGGATACGGAAAATAACTTTTAAATTAAAATATTACGTCTAGAGAAAATAACTAAAGAAATAATATTTTACATTTGTCCGCTTGGTGATTCAGTGAATTTTTCCTGTTTCATTTACAGACCAAAAGATTCTGAGCTATGGGTATAGGTAAGAAAGAGAGTATTCATTTTTAATGACAGAAACAGACACAGAGATTCTTCTAAGACCAACTTGAGTATAAAATTGGGCAGACTAACAGTACTTCTAAAAAATTTCGTATATGAATATAACGTGCACTAAAATCTGAACTGAACTCTCCTGGCAAATGTGGACATTTTATATAAAGGACTTTCACAAAGAGGGTAGACTAATTCTCAGTAGTGGGTTGCATTTTCCACCCTCTTAATTAGTGACTCTGATTAGAAAAACTCATGTTACGTCCAACAACGTAATATTTCAATTTCAATTTCATTTATTAACGGGACATGCCCTTTCGTACAAAAGTACTCCTAAATTCTAATAGTTACGTAAGTAACAATACAAAATATATAATATTAACTAAATCTAGGTAGGCGCTATAATGGTTAAAGTTCAGTATAAGTTTATACAGTAAAGAATAACATAAATGAAATTACATTATTATCAAAGGAGAAGATTAATTTTTGATAAATTGAATCTGCTTTACCATTATATCAATTAATTTCAAAAATAATTGTTATTGTTCAATAATACTGATTTTCTCTAAATCACAATGTCTACATTTAGTTCTGTATGTATTTCCTTAAATCACTTTCATAGATAGAAATAAAATAAGTTTCTCTAGGAACGGACACAACCTTGGGCACCAAGTGGGGAAATCACTACAGATTCTCCTTACACGCATCTATTTGGACTGTAAGAGTGGATGTGCGATTTCTAGGGGGGATTTTAATTATGGTAGGGATTCCACGCCGGTAGACCATTGACACATTCATTTCTCCGTCTAATCGACGGGTCTCTAGTTCCTCCCTCACTCTCTTAATCTCCTTCCTCTGCATAACCGTCCTGTCATTCGACATCCAAAGATCTTCCAACTCCCTTGAACGTGTTGAGTCTCTTTTGACACTTACAAATTTTTTTAGAATTACTTGTGCCTTCTCTTCCGTCTCACATACAATCTTAACAGGGCGAGGCTTACGAGAAACCTAAATAATATATTTATTAAAAAATTTTAATTTATTTTTAAGTCTAGTCCTAATGTCCACAACTCAGGAATCTTTCAAATTGGTTCTAAAAGAAATAAATAATTTGTAAGAAAGAAACATAGTTTTGAAAAATAAAGATGTTTGTTTTCTAAGAGCCGATAAGAAACTCGAAAAAATAAAATTAAAAGAAAATAGAAAAATTATAAGCAAAACGCTGAAAGTTACACCCATGTTTGGCATAAGTGGAACAATGCAGTTCAATCATATAAAAACCGAACTTATGGGTTTTTTTTATCTAAATTCGAATACATCAATATTATTGAATTTCTTTATTAATACAAAATTAAATCAATAGCATATTAAATCGGTTTTATCAAAACGATACTGTACGTATCCGCATGGCCAAATGGATTTACAACTTTCTGAGATGAAGAAGTTTCTCACTTCATGTTGATGATACCCATTACACTCTCAACTTTTCTAGAAACAGCATTAATCTTAACTTGGTTTCTGTAGTAGTAGTGGATACTTGCGTTAGTTACTTAAGTCGTTCTCTTCGCACCGAGTTAAAATATTTCCTCTCTCACTTTTTGCAATTTTATCTCATCATTTTCCTCTCTCAGAAACTCTATCTCTTTCGAATCGTGCACTCGAAGACAAATCGAGGTCCGAGGTTTGTGTGTCTAGCGCTCCAAGTTCCAGTTCAATGCCTCGTTAGTTTTTGGAATTAATTTCCCTCCCCCCCTCTCTCTCTCTCTGAATTTTAGCCAAATCATCATCTTCTCCTCTTTTGTACACTTGCAGAGAAATTCTCTTGGAGGTTTTAAATTAAAAAGAATTTCAACAATCCACTCAAATCATTCTTCTACAATTTCCAGTTCGTTCCTAATAACTCGAATAATTATTTTTATATTTTCCGATAACAATTATTATTGTATATTAAAACCAGAATCTTGTTAAAAGTTTTATTTGAAAAAAGAAGAAGAGGATTTGAAAACTTGACTTTTTAGTGTTATTTCATCATGAACAGACACAATGGTCTGAAAAGAATGCTCGTTACTTTTTTTAATAGAAATTTAAACCAGTTTAAATAGACTGGAATTAAGACTGCTGTAAACTTAAAAGGAGTCCTTAGCCACATCTTGAAAGGCTTTACGACTTGCAGTTCCCGATACTTCTTTTGAGGACGATTTACGCAGTCCGCGCTTGCACTCTCCACTGTCTATATAAGCCTAGCGAAGTGGTTAAATCCCTCTTTTTACAGTGGACATTTACACTGCTATTCGCTCTTATTTATTTATAACGTCATTCATTTCTTTTCTGGTTTCCGTTCTTTTTCCCACACGTTTGTTTCAAAATTACTACCACCGCTTCTCTCTCTCTCGTCCATTTCGTCGTCTAAAGGCGAGTCGTTTTTTTTATCACCATCTTTTTTTTTTAGCAAGAACTTTATAAGAGAATAAATTTTCCTCGTTCACAGTTTCATTGAGTGGTTTTACGATTCATCAAACACGAGACAGTTTCCTTTGACCTCAGGCGTGCGAGCGTAACCGATTTTATTTTTAAGTGTCTCTTTAAGATTTGAATGGAAGATATAATAAATGAGAATTAAAAATAACTAAAATTAATGATTTGTCAACTGGAAGGAATGAAATATTTTTTAAAATAAATTTTTAAAGAATTAAGAAAAAATGTCCAGTGAATATTTTTTTTTTATTAAACTTTTTTCCAGCTAAAATATAAAATTTCGATATGCAAAGGCGAATTCTACATTACCGATTTTCCCAACGTATAATCTCGTCCCGTGTCGAATAACTTTCTCGACCTCTTCTTCCCCTCAAACCATTCTCTCTTTCACTCAACCAACAAGTAAAATTCCAAATCCCCGGAAAATGCTCTTCTCTCGCACATATCCCATTAAATTTTTTTACACTCTGACCACCGCACCGTACACAAGCCGCTCAGATTTAAAAGTTTTCTTTACCCAAAAAGGTGTACATGAACTCATAATATACTTAGTCTAAAAGCCATTTTTATGTGTTTTTTTCATTCAGAAAAAAAGAAAATTAATATTTTATAAAGGAAACATAAGTTTTCATGAAATAGTGCTAAATACTTGAAATGAATCATATAGATTAATGGACTAAAAATAATGAGTCATATTATGTAACCTTGTTTACAAATTGAATTTTTAGTAAAATTTATTAAAATAAAAAAAAAATTTTTGATGTAATTAAGAAAACAAAGTTTTTACTTTACCGAGATCCGAGAATTATTAAATTCTAAGTTTTTAATATTAATGCATGTATATTTAAAATTTTTTGAAAAACGCCACTCAGCTTTCGAAAGTATAGGAATGTACGAATTTTTCAAGCCTTAAAACATTTAAATTCTGAGATTTTTTTGCAAATGTTTTTTTTAGGTTCAAGAAAAATTATTTTGTAAAAGCAATCAAAGTTGAAATTTTTAAATGGATGAATTCTTTCAACTTTGAATGCTTTTACAAAATAATTTTTCTTGAACCTAAAAAAACAATTTCTAAAAATTCTCAGATTTGTCATGCTTCTTTTTATTAGATTTGAATTAAGAAATGTTTGGAATCATATAACTTATTTTGTCGAACATACATTCTTTAAAGTATTATCTTTTATTGAACTTTTAACCAGTTCTACAAATTTTTCTGTATTATTTATTACTTTTAAGGACGACATTGTTACGTCTCAAATAGAGAAATAACTAACGAAATAATATTTTATTTTATTTATGGCCGCACGGTGATTCAGTGAATTCCTGTTTCATTTACAAAGCAGAAGGCTCTGAGCTAAGGGTAAAGGGAAGAAAGATAATAGTGATTTTTAATGACAAGGTTACAAATTTATTTAGACAAACATTTAGAGTTATAAAATTGATCTTTGAGAGAGAGAGTATCCTGAAGCAACCATTCTTGAAATAAGGGGAAGTCAGCATTCCACTGCAACAAGGAATGCAAGGGTTACTACAAATATACAACAAGTTTAGAAAAAGTTAGGAGTGAGAATATAAAACACTTACCTTAAAATTCAGTAGTAGGTGTGTTGAAAGAAAAAGGACCACTGCTGTGTCCTTTGTTGTCACTGGAAAAGAGCTGGTACCACAGTGAGTTTATGACGTCAGGAAGGCTGATGGGCCCAGGTATAACCGCAGGTCCGGAGTTCTATTAGGCGTAATGAAACTCCCAATAATAAGTATCTTCCAAACAAAGGAAGAATGGATAATTGCCCAATATAATGAGAAGAAAAGATTCTGGTTTAATGTAGAGGGTTTTAACACTTGACTTTAACTGTCGTATAAGAAAATTATGCACTTGAACTAGAAGACGTCGACTGGTACCAAAAATGAGCTTGATGTTATACGTATGAAGATGATTTCAGAACTGGTCTCTCCGTGAAAATGTAGTCCTTTTATACTGAATTTTCGTAAGAGAATAGATAAAATTTTATTGTCGTACTATATATTTTTCACCCTAATTTTGGAAGCCAAAGTTGAGTCCTTCTCTCTCAGTTGAACTTTAAAAAGGGAGATGTAAATCATTCTAATACAGGATAGAAAGAGTACGACTACGGTTATTCGCAGCTGTAGAAGAGTGCTTGTGCTCTTCTAATGTGGTGATACCACAGGGGTTCGTCACATAGGAAAATTAGAAAGAGAGCATTTATTAAATCGGCTAATTTTAGCACATAGGGAAAATTAGAAAAAGAACATTTTGTTTCGTGGGGGTGTGAGCTCTTCTAGTGTCATAAAAGATTTCTCGCTTTGTATGGAAGTCATCAAGGGAAGAGCTTCCTGGTGTATATATTCGGATGTGAATTCCGAATATTCAAGAACACCAGGAATACGAAAAATTACTAAAGTTCCCAACCAAAATAATACTTTCTATAGCATTTTTACATATATCTACATAAAAATTTGCATCTTTTAGAAAATCTTTTTTTTTGAAAATATGTGGTACTAACCCCCTTAAAATAGTATTTTGCTACTTTTAAAATTAACTGAAATTTTTAAAAGTAGATTAAGATTAACTGCTTTTCACACAAAAAATCGTACATTTTTTTTGTTAGTATATTTCAGGTTGATTCAAGAAGGTATACACAATTCTTAACAAGTGCAGACAGATGGATAGAAGAGCCTGTATTCAAGCAGTGCTTAGAACGCGAAGTTGGCACACTCGAGTTGATAGCGTCAGCTGTTGTGTATACTATAGAAACTCCCTGGTGTCGAGATAACTTCCAAATAAAGGAGAATAAAAAGAAATTAATATTTAATCTACTGTATATTTTGTAAACAAACTTTACACCAATCTTTTTTTTTTAGTAATTTATATGAAATCATCATTCTAACAATTTAAAAAAAAAACATTTTAAAAATACTCCACCACTTAAATGCTTAAATTACATTAGTTTTAGTAATAAAATATCTTTCGTTTGTATTAAACAACGTAACAATGACTTTTAAAACTAAAATCAATATAAACAATTTATTATCATTTAAAACAAACTATTTTTGAATCAAATGAACAATGTGCCTTTAACTAGGTTTTAACGCAATCAGAGAACAATGTAAAAGTTTCGATCGATGTCGACAATTTTGGCACATAGACTCTAGGCGAGCGTAGCAGTGCATAAATGGCGCGTCATGGGGCATTGAAGTAAGAGAGGAGAACGGGTTAGCGACGAGGGGTAGGGTGGCTCGTTAAAAAACGATAGTACGCGTATAGAAAATAAAGAGCGGAAGTGGATGGAAGTTGAAAAAGGAGGGAGGGCTTGTGGTGAAAATAAAAAAACGAAAAATATCACCTTTATGTATAGTATAGACTGCAGACCGATAAATTTCAGTTCGTAGTCGCCAATAAATGACCACAAATGAAATCACTTGAAAAATATTTCAATTGAAATTAAAACAATGCATAGACGCGATTTAACAATGACTTCGTTTTTGCGGTTTTGTCACTATATATGGATTAATCTGGTGAAAATTTTATTTTGTTGTCATTTCTATTTCTCAAGAGACTAGTTTTTCGTATTATTATTCCATGACAGTAAACATGATTGTAATTAATTTTAATAAAATGATGATTATTACATAATGTGAATTAATTAGAATTTTCATTTTATACAGCTTTATTACAGAGAATTTTATTTTATTCGAATTAACAGTCATTCAAAAATTTTAAAGTCATTCAACAAAATTAAGGGGTGAAACTCGTATAAATGCACGTTTTTTCTCAGTAATTTTTTTTAAAACTGGTAAAGTTTATCGAATTAAAGTAAAGCATACATTAAAGTACAAAATATAAGCTTTTTAAAAAAAAATTTTTTTTTTTAAATATTACAAAAAGGCGGCGTTACAGGCGTTTAAGTTTGCATCTTTGATTTTGCGCCGTGCAGCCTACAGGTCACAAATCTCAACTAAAATTAAAATTAAAAATTTTTACCGTTAAAATACGCAAATACGCTTTGCACTAATTTTTAAAGAAAAAAAAAATAATTGTAAAAAAAAAATTTTTTACACGAGTTTCCCCCTTTAAAAAGCCATTCAAAAATTTTTAAATCTTTCTACAAACTAAAAAGTTATTTCCAAGTTCTAAAAAGTCTTAAAAAAATTTCCAACTTCTAAACATACATCTCTAAAGAGTCTCATTTTTATTCTCTATTTTAAGTTATTTTTACAAATTTCAACTTTTCAAAAGTTTATTCTACGAGTTGTGAGTGTTCTACAATTATTACCAAATTAAAAATTATACAAAAAGGACGAGAAATCCAATATATTTTGCATCTTTAGGAAAGTTTCTACAAAAATAAATAAAAAGTAAGTGTCAAAATTTTATTAATTATATCTTTTTATTTCTTTTTGAAAACCTCTAATAAATCTATTAAAATCTTTCATAATTCCCAATTCCGAAGAATACTGCCGTTTATAGCTGGTGGTTATTCTTCAATGGTAAAAATATAAATTCCTTATATGTTTCCAATTTAATTTTACATATGATTCCTAAATTTGTTAATGTCACTTTATAAAGTTGTGACTAATAAATTTTATTCCTCGAATTCTGTATTTCTTTAATTTTTCACATTTTCTTATAATTTAATAGAAATAAAAACCAAATTAATCCCGAGTTATTGGATGAGAATCCAAGCTCAAAATTGATTAATTAAATTTTAAATGATAGTAATAATAATAATGGAAATTTTCTAAAAATTTCTAATTATTAATTATTTGTTATTTAAAATTTACAAATTTTATTTATGTTACATTACGTAACAAGGATTTAAATTAACGACAATTTATACTTAACAGAATTTCTATGTAATGAAATTTTTATAAACACGAAATGTAATAATTTAATAAATATCTCAAAACAATTTTTTTTAATTTTATATGGCAAATGGTCAAATAATAATCAAACGGTAGATACAATTTGAAAATTAGCGCCGAAATGTTTCTGCCCTTTGAGTATTCGACCATATGCAATGTAGAATAAATGAAAATTCTGAGATTTAAGATTTCTATTAAATGACATAAGATGGAATAATTTCTAGTTTAAATAAAAATAATAATTGCACGCGGAAGCAATTTAATTTATTAATTAGAATTGACGTACATATTAGGGATCTTATAAGGCAAAGCGTCACTACTTTTAGAGCATAGAAGGGAGTAGGAGATATTTCAATTAAAAATAAATATAAAATGTTTAGAATTAAAATCAAGTTTTTAATAAGGGAGAAACATGATAATTATAATGCAAAGAAGCTTCAGGGAATCTCCTTTAAATTTTACTGTAAATGAAATGAATGATGATTTTTTAAATATTTGTGCAAATTCGTCTTTTAATATATCGTCTTGGTATCTCTCTGATATCCTTCTTGATGTTAATTTCGATGATAATCCTTTTTATTTTGAAGATATTTGTACTTCTGACATTATAAATGCCTTAAAAGGTATAAGGATTGAAGCGCAGGGATTCGATAGAGTAGAGTCTAATGATATTCTTCATCCAATTCAATCTGGCTATAGAAAAAGATTAAATACTCAGACACTTTTACTTAAGATTACTGATGACATACTTAATGCTGTTGATAATAGGAAAGTAACTATAATTATTTTCTTTGACTTTAGCAAGGCCTTTTATATGGTTCCTCATAGTCTATTGTTATTAAAATTAAAATCTTTTGGTTTTTCAGCGTCTGTTTTAAAATGATTTGCGTCCTATTTGTCTTGTGGCAGTATGGAAAAAATGGTGAAAAATCTGAATTGGATCCTATTGGAACAAGTCTCCCAAGGTTCGGTAATAGCTCCTCTACTATTTATACTTTTTACAAATGATTTAAGAGATGTTCTTCAGCATACCAAGCATATTGATGATTTCCAAATCTACGTACACTCTAGTTTTGATGAGTTGGATAAAAATTTAGCAACGATTAGTGAGGATGACAAAGCTATTTATAATTGGGTGTAGTCAAATAAACTTAAAATCAATCTCAATAAAAGTTATTAAATGATTATTGGTTCATCTTGGAACATAAGTAACTTGGATCTAAAAAAAAGTCTCCTATTAAGATGAACAATATAGTTATTTCTTATGTACAATCAGTTTAGAACTTGGGAGTTATTTTTAATTCAACTCTTTCTTGGTAGAAACATTGTGGTCAAATTTGCATTAATGTTTACGCAACATTTAATCAATTTAAATCAAATAGAAAAGCTCTTACTATTAAATTGAAAATCCAATAGTCTCTTTTGTGATCTTACCTCATTTTAAATATTATTGTTGTGCTATTAATAATGATCTGATAGAAGAACTCAATGATAAGCTGGAGAAACTTCTAAATTCATACGTGAGATTTATTTTTAATCTAAAGGGAGATGAACATATTTCTCTTTATCGTGAAAGACTGGCATAATTGAATGTTATTTACTGTCTGTTATTTATTAGATGTTTAACATACCTAACTCTAAATGCAAAGAAGCCTCTTTATTTGTATGAAAGATTTGCTTTTAGAAGTGAAATTATTTCGAGAGAAATTCCTAATACACTTAAGGCACCTCTCTGTCAAACTGAACGATATAAAATTCTTTTGTAGGTGTTGCTATAACTTTATGGAACTCTCTTTCTTGTTCTATTATTAATGCAGAAATTATTGGTATTTTTAGATCTGAACTTTTTAGATACGACACGATTTTTCACACACAAAAAAATCAATGATTTTCAGAAACTAGGACCAAAAAAAAGATACCCGTGTCTGGCCGTTTTGCTAGATCAGGTCATTTTTTGCTTTTAGAGGTAAAAACAACCCTTAATTGAAAGGTGATAGGAAATCTTGTACAAATAAATAATTTTTTATGAAACCTGCTATCTCGGGGTTTTCCGGGTCGCTGATTACGAATATGATGTCAGATTTTCAAAATTTAAAATGGCGGATTCAATATGGCGGTCGAAATTTATAAAAGTTCATCGAATTCACTTGAAACTTGTTACTTAAAGGTTTTTGGGGTCGCTGATAACAAATATGATGTCAGATTTTGATAATTCAAAATGGCGGATCCAATATGGCGGTCGAAATTTATAAATATTAATTATTTTTTATAAAACTTGGTGTCTAGGGGTTTTTGGGGTCGCTGATAATAACATAATAATAATAATAATAACATTTATAAATTTCGACCACTACATTGGATCCGCCATTTTGAATTTTGAAAATCTGACATCATATTCGTTATCAGCGACCCCAAAAACCTTCAAATAACAAGTTTCAAGTGAATTCGATGAACTTTTATAAATTTCGACCGCCATATTGGATCCGCCATTTTAAATTATCAAAATCTGACATCATATTTGTTATCAGCGACCCCAAAAACCTTCAAGTAACAACTTTCAAATGAATTGGTGAATTTTTATACATTTCGACCGCCATACTGGATCCGCCATTTTGAATTTTGAAAATCTGACATCAGATTTGTAATCAGCGACCCGGAAAACCCCGAGATACCAGGTTTCATAAAAAATTATTTATTTGTACAAGGAATATATCGCTAGTACTATTTTAATGTTAATTCTTCATTCTAGTTTATGTTTTTTGACAAATTAAATTTTATTCTATTTAATATGATTCTGCAATTGTTGGACTTCTGTATATTTTATGATTTCTGCTGTTATAATAATTAAAAATTGTTATTCATTTTTAAATAGAAATTAATTTATATATTATTATTTGTGTATATTCACAGAAAAAAGTTGGACTCATATTTGATGCATCTCAAAATGAATTCATGTTATATGACAAATAATGTGCCCTGTCTCATTTTTGATGCATTTTAAATTGAGTATAAATTTCGTACTCAATTTGAGATTAGGTTTTTTCTGTGTTATAAATTGTATTATACTTAAATGATTGTCCTCATGGTTTTCTGGGATAAAATAAAGAAATAATAATAGTCTTCATCAATAATGTAATTAAAATCACTTCTTAATTTTTACTTTTTGATTTTAAAATTAATTTATTTGTTAAAAAAAAATTTCTCACTTGAATATTAAAAAGTGAAATTTATTTTCGACATTTTCAATTTTCATCTCGATCGTCGCAATATCGTATCTGAGAGGAATTCTCGTAACTCGACTATATCAGCCCTCAGAGATAATTCGAAATGTCGAGCAATAAGTCGATAATCGTACTGGTGATGCGATAAAATGTTTAGCGCCTCTGTGAAGCAGCACGCGATATACGTATAGGGTCAGAAAAGAGAAGCGATGTGTCAAAAGCTATGGTTTTTAGTTTATAGAAAGCTAGAGAAGGAGGAAAGTTGATAAAAATTGACTTTGAAAAAAAATGTCGCCTTGGTAAATATATAGACGGGAAAAGTGATAAAAAAAAATATTGCTGATAAGGAAAAAGGCCAATAGCTGTCAAAAGAGAAAGAAGAATGGTAAAAAGAAATTCATTGATAAGGATGGAAAACAGACGTATAAGTTTTAATAGTCCTTCAAATAGTAGTTATAATAACGAAAATTTTATTTTTTTTAATAGATCGCATTCGCCTAAAACTTTATTGTTCGAGAGTTTTTGGAATTAATAATTTTAAAACAGATTTTGATAATTTAAAATATCAGTATCATTATTTTATTTAATTAGAAATATAAATTATTTAAAATAATTATCCTTAAAATTATGCTTCTAAGTTTCATGTATGATTAAATTGACAGTCAATATTTTGCAATTAATTCTCGTTTACATTGATGTTATCTGTATATCATAAGGAGAACTTGAAACACTGCGTGGAAATCAAAACGTTTATCAGTAAAGACATGATTGACAAAAATGAAAGCCATTTCCCATTCCTCGGGGCTTGTTTATCTATATAACGCTTTAGGTTATGCAGTTCAGAGTGAATGTCAACATTCACGTTGACACTGAAATTTGTCAATTTGTCTCTTGCTGATGAATTAAAAAACTGATAAACTGTACAAGAGAAAAGTATTTTAAAAAAAAAATTGAATAACAATTTGATGAACAATAGAAAATGTAGATTTTTTGTGAATTCATATCGAACTTCTAATTTAAAATTAATCGAGAAGTAAAAGTTTGTTAATATGATTATATTTTTTAGCTTCCACGTTATTTATTTTTTCAAATACTTCGATTAGAATCTTAGGTGGTTTTTGACAATTTTAGAATAAGTAGCGCGCATGGGACAAATAATAAATCACTGATGCAATATGAAAACAATAAACCCGACAGTTCCTTTTCCATTAGCACATTCGCATGTGTATTCTTCCACTACAAAAATTCCAATAGTATCAGATTCATATCTTTTAAACATTTCTGTATCGTATGATAAATGTGTCGAAAACGAATATAGATATATGCTAAAGCTCTTGATATTCAATGCAGTTAAAAACAAATATTCTTGTTACATCCCGACCACTTCAAAATAATTTTTTACATAATTATGGATATATATATATATATATGTGTGTGTGCATGTATATACACATAGTATACACATAATATCCATAATAATTAGACTTATGGATAACTATTATTATAATGTAATTAATATATAGTATTTAAAATTAATTATCTCATAAAAGAAAAGTATATAGATATGTATATGATGTGTGTATGTATGTGTATGTGTGTATACATCTTTTAAAGAAATGATCTACATGCGTTGTTCAATATTATCGACCATAATTAGCATTGCTCTTCTTCACTACAGTCGATGCGTTATCAACCCGTATGATAATTGATCAACTTAGAAGTAATTATGAGGCGTCGATATTAAAGAATATCACATTCTCAGTAAAGTAAATTATATACAAATAATTAAATAGTAGCTTAACATTTGCGCAATAACTAATGTAAAGATTTAAATAATAATGAACAAACATATTTTTCGTACCTTTCTGAGAAGGCACATATTTATAATATAGTAAATATATAAGAAAGTATGTCATGAGATGATAAACTTTGATCGAAGATAAAAATTGCAATAATAATTAAAATAGGTAATTGCTTTAACTAAAATACAAATAGAATAACCTTTTGATCTTACAATTTTTATCATAATTAAATTAGATCATTTTCATTGTTTAAAAAAGTATATAAACCAGTGTTAATAGGCTTATAGTTGTCATATTACTCCGGTGAGTTTCTGCTCGAACAGTATTGTTGAGTCGGCCCTTCAATCGTGAAATTGTACTTTTAAATCAGCGTTAATAAAAAGAATCTTGTTTCTTATAATTTATATAAGATCGATGGTAATTTTCATTGAATTTTATAAGTTCATTTATTTCGATTATCGTATAATATTATTTTATGAAAGTTACTTCCGATTATTAAAGAAACAAGTTTCTTTTTGTATTAAGGTATACAGTGTCGAGAAATAACTCTTAAATAGTATTAAATAGTCGTTGGTGCATTTAGTGCTAAATAACGAACTTAATTATTGTCATCATGCGATACAATTGTGTAAAGCCGGTTGCATTCATTGTAACAATCCAGAATCAATTTCAACATTGTAAGTAAAATTATATTTTAAAACATTATTGTCAAATAAATTGTTCATTCTAAATGCGAATATGCATAATATTATTCACAAAGGACCATTGTTCTTATAAAGTGACACGAATCCACATAAAAATAAATATCAAGATTTACCAACTTGATAAATCAGCACTTTACCTCCCCTTTTTTGTTAATTAATAAAAACCACCCTCGCCTTAGCTCGGGACGTAACAATTCTACTATATAATAATTCTATACTACACTGTAAAAAAAAGGAGTTGAATTTCAACTCCCCAGGGGATGCTATAAAAGTCCCACCCATTGAGGAGTTATAGCATAGGGAGTTCAACTTTAACTCCTTACACGAGTTGGAAAATATGACCCTCTATTATAAAATAACTCAAAAGAGAGTTGATATTGAACTCCCTAACCTGAACTCCCTTCCACTCTTGGTTAACTTCTTTTTCGAGTTGATTTTTAACTCGAAAAATCGTACTCCCAACTCCTAGTGCTGTTAACTCCCTAAATTTTTTACAGTGTAATTATTATTAACATTTGTATATCCTAGTATATTAGTCAGTGTTTATTCTATTTTTATTTTTATATTAATTATAAAAAAAATCGGTTTTTCTCTTTACATTTTGTCTATATCATTTTCTTGATAAAGACTTATTCAAGATAGAATCCTGAGATGCTAAAATATTAGTTTTAATTAAATAGAATGTTTTTCAGGATTTTTTATGTAATAGAAATATCAGTTATTAGAAATCTTTGTTGGCAGAATTTTCATTTAACAGAATATGAATATAGCGAATCTTTCTTACATTTTTTTTCGTGATAGAAGTAATAACAAAAGTTAGAACATGTTGTACATGTGTATTTTAAAAGAAACATATATATATGTATATATACTCGCGCGCCAATTCCCCAGTTTTAATCATTTTTTTTTAATTTTCCATTGATCTTATTTTTCCAAATGAACCACCTATTTCAAAGAATTATTATTACAAATTCATTGAAATCTGAATTAATATTATTAAAATTAAAATTATTAAATTAATAATAAATAAATAATTAAATAA
Organism: Leptopilina boulardi; assembly: GCF_019393585.1. Taxonomy (NCBI): domain Eukaryota; kingdom Metazoa; phylum Arthropoda; class Insecta; order Hymenoptera; family Figitidae; genus Leptopilina; species Leptopilina boulardi. The sequence continues at coordinate 3,776,973 of NW_026137909.1, forward strand.
ATTAAAATCGACATTAAGAAATTATTTTTAAAAATAATTTCAATGAAATTGCCTAAAAACCAATAAATTATTAAAAAGTAGAACATAAGTTGAACATAACCTTTAAATTCAAGTCATTTTTGGCGGAAACTCCGCCTCCAATTGCGGCTATATTGAAAGTCTTGAAATTTACATAACCTCAAAATTTATGTCATTTTTGGCGAGAAATACGGACAGAGATGAGGGAAGGGGGAAGGACTTACTGCTTTATTCAGAGTCTTAAAACAAACATAACCTCAAAATTTAGGTCATTTTTGGCGGAGGAGGGGAAATGAGAGGTGGGAGGGAGGGACTTGCGGCTATATTCAGAGCCATAAAACGAACATAACCTCAAAATTTATGTCATTTCAGGCGGGGGAGGGGAGATGACTTGCGGCTATATTCAGAGCCTTGAAACGAACATAACCTCAAAATTTAGGTCATTTCTGGCGGGGAAGGGGAGGGGACTTGCGGCTATATTCAGAGTCTAGAAACGAACATAACCTTAATATTTAGGAGGGGGAACTCCTCCCTCTTCTAGGTCAAAATTTCTGAAACAGCGGTGGAGGCGGCTGCGGCGAAATCTTTTTATAATATAGAAAGATATATATATATATATATATTAAAAAAACTGATCCATTAGTCTATTTAAACTTAATATTTGATGGTTAGAAATACAACCTGATCAAAATTTCTGCCAAAAGGTTACGTGTATTTCATCCAGCGAATACCCTTTAGACTCGTTTATTTCATATACACAACGGCCTCCTCCTCCATTTTACAAATGATATATACCCTAAATAAAAGGATATTTACTTATGTATTACACATACAACACTGTTGGATAAAAATATTGTTACGAGCGAAATTCCGTAAACTTTTAATTTTTTTAAATATATTATAAAATAATATTTGTTATTAAATATTATAAACATTTTTGGCAATTATACACAAACATCAAATATGTATTCCACGCCAAAGTGTAATTCCATCTGCAATTGCATCTCCAATTTTTTTGAGATTTTTTCTTCTTTTAGTACTAATTGAGATTAGCTTCCATGGATTTTTTAAAATTTTTTTAGCAAGCCGTTTTTAGTATTAAAATATTGTAATAAATAAAATTTATTAGTTCTACATAAATAAAAATGTGCATTCAATATTATTGAATATTATTTCTATTATTATTATTATTATTATTATTATTACAACATATTGTAAAAGAATTATAAGAATTATGAAAATAATTAACGAAAAATTTCAAAATCTAAACATTGAACGCGATCGCTGAGAGTAGACCAACTTCAAGTTAGAAGCAAGTACAGTTTTAACCTGAAAATAATGTGCAATTTTTAATCGCCTATATCTCCTAAAATAGTTTCGGGACCAAAACGGAATTTATGGTGCGCGTAGATTTCGATCCGATTTAGGTGCTGTCCAAGTGCCAATTTTTTTTATTTTTCTTTAACGGAGATATTCAGTTGCAAATTTCGCAAAAATGCAGAAATTGCGAACTTTCAACTCAATATTTCTTTTATATTTAATATGAAAATATAGAAAGTGCCAAGAAAATTTGAATGTCCTATCCATTCAAATTTAATTTAATAATTCCACTTATTTGTAATTAACTGATAAAAATCGAAAAATTAGGTTATTTGACAGACTAACTTTAAAAACATATTTTATACATTATTTTAATTTTTTCACTAATTTAATCATTAGAAAATAATAAATCAATTCATTCTAAACAAGAAACAATAATTCTTTTGACCTTTTTAACAATTATTATATGTTTTTTTATATATTTTATAATTGCTAAAAAAGTGACAGTTTTCCGGACCTTCTCCACTTTCAACTCATATTTTGAGAAAAATAAAGAAATTTTTGTAATAATTCTTTTTATTTCGTTCTCTGCATATCATAATGAATCAGTACTGTATCAAAGTATCAATTTTTTTTTAAATTAGGCCGCAACGACTTTGATCGAAATATAATGGTCTGACCCATTTATATTTCAAATTAACTGTTAAAGAGATTTAGGTTTGGTGATCTCAATACTATGAATTTTGTAAACAAATTTTGAAATAATTGATTCAAGGAGTGATTGATAAAAATTTTTTTAAAAAGAAAAATATAAGAAATAAAGAGTAAAAAACGACTTCCGCATACATTGGAGTCGTTTGACAAATACGAGTGTTTAATTCTAAATAGAACGAAAAAAAATCTAATACTTTTCTGTGACATTATAATTGTTATTATTTTGGTAAGTTTCTTCGAATATTTATTCTCTGTCTGAAAATACAGAATTTTGCAAAACATAGATTTACACTTCTCACACCTTTTGTTTATTAATTTGTTGTCTCATTTAATGTTTAACAAAATGCATTTTTTAAATTAAATAATTCTCTTATTTAATCGCTTTTGACTGAAATAAAACCTACTTTGTGAGACTTTTGACTTTGGTTAAGTAATTTAATTTAATCTTTATCATTTGATTGTGAAACCGCGTTTTAAATATTCTCATTTTGATTTGATTGTAATTGTTTATTAAATAATTTTTATGCAAAAATTTATATTGGGGAAATTATTGTATAATAATAATTAATTATTATTAAAAAACACATTTATAATAATAAATATTTTTAGAAATTCCTCATAAAATTTGCATTTTAACTTTTCTGCAAATTCGCATTTAAAGTTCTCAGCGAGTTCGCATTGTGAACTTGCCACTAGGTGGATATTTTGCTATTCGCAGCAATTTCGCAGTGCGTACTAAACAACTTCGCATTGCGATCATCATCCTGTGAAATTTCGTGCTATGTATAGAGATAAATGTAATAATAACAACAACAAAAAAGAAAGATTTGCGTTCATAAAAATAAACATATTCTTCTAAAATGACATTCTATTTTTCGAGTTTGATTTATTTTAAGAAGTAACCAATTTAAAATCACGCTCTAAAACGAATTTACTATTGAATAGGGCTTCTTTGAAAATAAGCACAACATTGTGACTGGGTTGATTTTCGCCTACAAAAGCACTTGACCCGGCAAGTCATTTTCGTGTGGCAAGGTTCACGCTTTCGAAAACGGCTCATTCCCTCGCGACCTTTCTTGTGCCCAAGGCTCTCCACTCGATATATATCTATATATCGAGGGGGTAGTGCCCAATCGCTTCATTTCTAGTTCCAGTATATTTCTCTCCTGAAACGGGTGCCCATATACAGAGAGTTCAATGGGAAGGACCACCCCAACGTTTCCACTTTTTCGAGTCTCTCTTTCATCGAATTCTCGCTTCATTCGAACCCTCCTACCTCTTTTTCCCTTACTCTCTCACTCTCTCTCTCTCTCTCTCTCATCCCCCTTTAGAGTTTTAGCCTCAACCCCTAGTACTACTCAGCACAGTTATTTATTTGCAATAGTTCTTGCTTTTTGCTACCCCCACCAGTATTGCACCAACCTTTTGTTCGACAGTGCACTGAATCTCGATATACCCTTGGGTACTTCTTAAGCGCACTTCCACCTACTTTGGAAGCCGACTCAACTTAAAGAAATTCACCTTCACAATTCTTCTGTTGGTACTCGTCCATATAGATTTGCTTGTTTTTTCCATCAAGATACATTTCCTTCTCCTAGTTCATTTTAAGTCTTCGTATTCTCATTTTCAATTTTATTTATTTAACTTCAAATGTACACTGAGAAAAATAATAATGTAATGTTAATAAAATAATTAAGTGGAGCACTTTTAGTTAAAATTACAAAAATTTAGTTGACATAACAGTAACGAAAGAAGCAATCAATCGAGAAATTTAGTTGGCTGTACCAAAAATTTCGTTCAAGCTTTTGCGTCTGTTAACTGAATAATTTGGTTCTCCAAACCAAACCGTCTGAATGCTCAATTGCGCATGCGCTGTTCTCGTAAATATGGCTTATTTCTCTGTTTACGGATGTCACACGTTAACCATGCTTCGCTCTTCGTGTCGTCCAGTTTTATTCAAATGTTTTCGGGATTTTTATGTGTTTCAGAAATTCGGTAAAAAAGTGTGTGTAGTGATGCATATCGAACAGAGAGAATAAAGCTTGTTAAAAGAACGGAAGTTTTTCTCCAGCCTGTATACTTTATGAAAATAATTTACACTCACATTGTCACTAGGATTCTTAGTGTAGTGGTCAGCGTTCTTGATTTGCGTTGCGTAGTCTGAGGGTTCGATCCCCAGCAGTGTTAGGTTTTTCCGCAATAGAAATTAATTTAAGTAATAAAAGAGGATAACAAAAGTGATAAAATTAAGTGAAAAATAAAAAATATAAGTGTGAGCCAAAAAATAATTTGGTTGAGAAAAGAAAAAAATTTTTTTCATTTAACTAAATTTTTTGTTTGCTTAAAAACAATAAGTTAGTTGTGCAAAACAAAAAATTTGGTAGACCGAACAAAATGATTCAACGAAAAAATTTAGTAGCCCGAACCAAACGGATTAGTTGCACATATATCAAATAAAAAATTTGGTTTGGAGAACCAAACTTCAGTAGATGATACCAAACAGTTTCCTCAGTGTATGTATTTATTTTATAATTTTCTTGAACACGGAAAAATAATTAGAAATAGTAGATTAAATAATAATTAAGTTAGTATCATATTAACCAGCTTTCGAAGAACTTCCTGGAAAACAGTTTCTTCTCAATAAAAATAATAGACACTTTAACGCAGAATATTATTTTAAAAGACTTGGAGATTTAACAACATCAAACAAATTGTAAATTTAGATGTTCATTACATGAACATTTTGCTTCCTCTTTACAATCAGCAAAAAAAATTTGCTTCCTCGTGAAGAAAGCATTAACATTGAAATAAACATACAAAAATAATATAATAATATAAACATTTGAGTACCTATAAATTTGAGTTAAATTTAAAGAATTAAGGGGGAAACACCAGTTGTAACTCAAAAAATAATGCTTTTTTCAAGAATATTTTCCAAAAGAACAATGAATCTTTTTAAAGAATACTATTTATTAGTTAAAAGTACATGTAAAAAGCTGTAATTTAAAAGAAAAAAAAAAATTTTTTAACAAAAACTTTTGGAGATATGAGCCATTGAAGTGGCGTCTTAAGAAAAAAGGAGAATTGCGGTGACCAGCATTCTGCAAGTATACTTCGTCAGAAATACAAAAATGAAATTGATTTACATTTATTATAAGATTATCTAGTTCGTGATCGAAGGATTTAAAAAAAAAATTTGACAAAATGGCGACCTGTCAAAGTCAAAAGTATGATTTTCGTTAAAAAAATACGGTCGATTTTCAGCTATATAAAAAAAAGTTTTGCATAAAAAAAATCCTTCGATCACGAACTAGACTTATATGTGTAAATGAAGCACACTAAATTTTAAATAAATCGGTTTAATGGTATTCGAGTAATCGTGGTCACCGACTTGGAAAATGTCATTTTGAGAAAAACGCATTCAAAGTTTCAACTTACTTTTTTTTGTTCAGAAGAAATTTTGTTTCCAAGTTACAAAGAGTCATCGATTCCTGGACCATATAATAATGGTCTAAAAGATGTCGCTTTATGTTCTATAGATTAGATATAAGATAGAACAGAGATGAATATTCATGAATATTTGATCATGAGATTCGATCCGTGGATTCGATGTTTCTGTCTGATCACTATAGAACATAAAGCGACATCTTTTAGTTACAACAAAACTACACGCTACAATAACTTTACTTACCTGAAAATATCCTCTTGCTGTCGGTATAGTAGAGTTCTTATCACTTTTAAGAAAACTTTTTTTTTTAAATTAAATTGCAATTATTTTAAACTGTGCTCGATAAATAATAAAATAATTTAATAAAATTTGCAATTTCTATTAAATATAAATTATTTTTTCACACATTTTACACTAATTTCTTGAAAATATTATGAAAACTGACAACGAGTTAAAATCTACAGTTACCACTTGCACATATTAAGTGATTATTTATTATTTATCACGTTAATAATTAAAATTCTTACAAAAATTAACTCTATAAATGTTTATTTAACCTCACAATACTAATTTTTATAAATTTTCATCAATTTAAAGCTTTTTTTGATAATTACCTAAATTCGACTTAGATTCGACTTAGATTCGCCCCAGCTGGGTCGAATTTAGGTAAATCAAATCCGCCAGGGCTTTCATTAATTTATTAAATTTACTTCAAATTTAAAGTGTATATATACGAATCGATTCGTTTTCATGCAAGAAATACAATTATTTCAATCTATAAACTTAAATTTAAATAATCACAAAATTTTATAGCCAAAATGTGAATTTTTAATTTTTTAACTTTCATTAATTCTTTCAATTTAAATTAAAACTATACTTTATATATACCAATCGATTTATCTTAACATAAGGAATACGATTTTATTAAATATAATCTTAAAATTTTTCTATTTAAAAATTTTTTCGATTAAAAAAAAATTTTTGGAAAAAAGACGATAAAATTTTTTTTTTTTGGTATTTTTTAAAATCCTTTGGTCAGTTTAGAGATATTAATATGATAAATAAGCCTACTAAATTTTAACTAAATCCATTAAAACCTGTTAAAGTTATCTTCTAAACAAAAAACGGATCCACACACACATACATACATTTGGACAATTGATCAGGATCTCATATAACATGTTTCTATATAGAGAAAAATTTGTTTCCGCCACTTTGAAAATTTTTATAAACGAAAGGACTACAAAGCTTCTTCCATGAGGAAGTTGGTTGCCTTATTCACTATCTGAGGATAACATTTTCTGTTTACATTGGATGATATTTGAATAAAATTGTGAAAAGGCTTGGGCAGAAAAGAGATTTAATAATTAGACTAAACTCAGTCAGTCTTTAATTTTACACGAAATATCTTCCAGACATGTGGAAGCTACAGTTAAAGCGGATGACTTCCTGATTATTGTAAGAGGTCTCTCGTTAGATACACTCTTAGAGTTAAGAAAGCAGGAATCCTAATAATATAATATGGTCACAGGTGTCAGGAAAGTAAAAAAAGTTTGCCTACGATGCCAAGAAAAATCATTGTTTCCTGGTGGTTCCTTAGCACCCCCTGAAACGAGAAAACTTAACCCAAAAATCGTAGCTGTTCATTTAGAGAAGTTTCGAAATTTTTTCAAAAAACTTGTTGTTAGGTTTTCTCAAAAACTGCCTGTAGGTGAGAGAAGGAGTTGGATTTTTTGAAAAATTTGAACAGTGAATTTTGATTTTTTTGAGAAGTTAAAAATGTGTATTTTTACTACAAAAAATATTGAGATGTCCTTGTTTGTTATTTTCGAGATATTAATTATTTAATTATTTAACGTTAACAAAAGATAAAATATTTTATATACAAATAAAGTTATCGTAATTCTGACGTTACCAATTGAAAGCTACCGTAATTCCGCATCCAACGAGCCCTATATGAAGAATTTTGGGTTAGTGGATTGTTAATAAATAATCGCATAACATTGCAATTGTTTATAAAAATCCCTGTAATTCAAAATAGTTCATATTAGTCTCGTTGGATGCGGAATTACGTCAGCTTTCAATTGGTAACGCTAAATTACGAAAACATTATTTGTTTATAAAATATTGCATTTTTTATTAACATTAAATAGTTCATTAATTAATATCTCGAAAATAACAAAAAAGGACATCTCAATATTTTTTGTATTGAAACTACACATTTTTAACTTTCCAAAAAATCAAAATTCACTGTTAATTAAATTATCCAAAATCGTCACCTATATAAAATAAAAGTTACGAATTCTAGTTTTTTTAATAAAAAATTTTTTAATGGCTTGTATCTAGAAAATAAGGTCCTACAAACACATTGACATAAATAAAAATCATAAACATAATTTAAAACTTATTTGTGACCCTTAAAAAACAATTTTTTTTGGAAAAATTTCAAAATCACCCCTAGAAAGGGGTGAAACTTCCCTAAATGAACAGCTACGATTTTTGGGTTAAGTTTTCTCGTTTCAGGGGGTGTTAAGGAACCACCAGGTAACAATGATTTTTCTTGGCATCGTACACGGAGAGAAAAATCTGCCTTTTATAGTATGAAATAGATTGCTGCTATTTTTCTTCAAACTTTTCATACTAATAGAGCAAAGATTTGAGAATTTTTAGCATGAAACTTGTCTATGCTAATAAAGTTTGTCATATAGCCTCTTATTACATACTTATTATACTTTTAATCCAACGGTGCCATGCGAAGATCGCACATAACATCATCCTACTATTTTTGCATAAGTTCTATGCTTTTTCGGGGATAGACTCTTGCAACTGGCGATTAGGGCAGTTCCAATTAAGTAAAGGTGGGCGTGGCCTAATCGCCAGTTGCAAGAGTCTATCCCCGAAAAAGCATAGAACTTATGCAAACATAGTAGGATGATGTTATGTGCGATCTTCGCATGGCGCCGTTGGATTAAAAGTATAATAAGTATGTAATAAGAGGCTATATGACAAACTTTATTAGCATAGACAAGTTTCATGCTAAAAAGACATACGATTGTACTATAATTACTCAAATTTCATGCCTATATAGCATAGAAAATTTCTGGGCATTAAATGTAAACCTTTCTATACTATAAAAGGCAGATTTTTCTCTCCGTGTAGGCAAACTTTTTTTTCTTTCTAAACACCACACACACACCCCTCCTCAAGCGCCGTAAAGTTATACACAAAATGGATCCAACTTTGGACAACGAAAACTTGTAGGATTGGGCTTATGTTTTCCAAATTTTCAAACCGTAAAATTGCCCCAGCTCCTATATTCAAATAAAACGAATTTTTGTAATTATCCCAAAGAAATATCTTGAAAAAACCGATTTTTTACGTTTGGACGCAAAAAATGTTAGCAAATATCTATTATTTGCAAACTTTGCTAGTTTATAAACGCTGTACAAGGTTGTACTTACCTGTCAGTTATAAAAAAAAACAATTAAGAAGAAATATTTTTTTACTGTATTATGAATTTCGAGTGAAAAATTAGTATTAGCATGAAAATAGAGAACATATAGAAGTCCTTAAAGAACATATAGAAGAGAGTTTAGAAACGATAGAAAACGGCAATGGCTTAGGCTATTGGTCTGAACAACATTGGAGATAAAAGATTCGCGACACAACTTTATAAGGCAGTGGTAGAATTGTCCTCGTTAAATTTGTGAGACATTGATGGACCAAAATTTGTAAAAATGGCTTTATGTATGTGTGAAAAAATGAACTTTTGTTGAATTTGTAAAATTAAATGTTTGTGAAAAGATATAAAATTTAAAAAAAACATTTTTAAATAATTGATTTTTCATTTGTAAACAAAGTTTTCTATCATGTTCTCTATTTTCATGCTAATACTAATTTTTCACTCGAAATTACAGTAAAAAAATATTTCTTCTTAATTGTTGTTTCTTTTTTATTACTGACAGGTAAATAGAACCTTGTACAGCGTTTATAAACTAGAAAAGTTTGCAAATAATAGATATTTGCTAACATTTTTTGCGTCCAAACGTAAAAAATCGGTTTTTTCAAGATATTTCTTTGGGATAATTACAAAAATTCGTTTTATTTGAATATAGGAGCTGGGGCAATTTTACGGTTTGAAAATTTGGAAAACATAAGCCCAATCCTACAAGTTTTCGTTGTCCAAAGTTGGATCCATTTTTGTATAACTTTACGGCGCTTGAGGAGGGGTGTGTGTGTGGTGCGAACGTACTGGCCTCTCTGTTAATCCAGACAAGACATATATTGTTATCTTCACTAGGAAATACAAGGTTCCCACTGTGAGAAAACCTGTATTTTATGGAAAAGAAGTTCCTTTTTCTGATTCAGTTAAATATCTAGGAGTAATTCTGGACAAGAAGCTGATCTGGAGAAAGCACTTAAAGTATCAATATAGTTTTGCACTACTCTTTGGGTTTTTAGGAGGGCAATTGAATCATCTTGGGGTCTAAAACCGGAGATGATGGTTCAATGACTCTATCGTATAGTCCTGTTGCCAAGGTTTTTAATGCATCAGATGTATGGTGGACTAAAACCCAGTTAAAAACGGTGAAAATAAAGCTTGAACAACTGCGGGCAATGGTGTTTAGAGGGATTACTTGCGCGATGAGTAAAGGGAAAATGGAGAGCTAGGGGGAAACACACAAAACTCTCAGCCTCTATACTAAAGATCCCAGAAATTAGTATGGGAAAAGATAGAATGATCAAAAGAGTGAAATTCAAAGCTCGCTTTAAGACCATTATTACCTTGAGAAAAAGGCTATCCACTTGGAGATGAAGTATGGTATACGGATGGATCCAAGATGAAATGAGGCACAGGTTCGGGTGTTTACTGTAAGTCTAATAACACTAAAGTGATATTATCTTAAGGTAATTACACCACGGTTTGGCAGGCGAAGATCTGCGCTGTAATGACTTGCGCAATGATTTGTCTTGAAAAAGAAAATCAGGCAAAAGAATTAAAATTTGTGTCGATAGTCAGGCGGCTTTAAACGCGTTGAATAATTCGACTATAGAATCAAAACTAGTTTGGGAATGCCGTAAGGTATTGGACGAGCAATGTTTAAAAAATAAGCTCTCATTGATCTGGGTACCAGGACACTCGAGAATCATAGGAAATGAAGAAGCGGATATCTTAGCTCCTAGAGGGTCTGAGATGACTATGGTAAGCCCAGACCCGGCGGTAGACATTATGCCAGGTGCGGTGACAGGGGCCATAGAAAGATGGTCTAAGGGATGTCATGAAAGAGAGAGTAGGCGGAGACTACTGTAGGTAGACAGACTCGCCGTGGCGCTCCGTGCTTCAGAATAGGGTGCCTGTAGCCCACTGCATGTTGTAAAAGGCGACTAAAAGGGGTGCGTAGGTTTGTATCCATCTAACTAATTGTAAGTACCGCTTTGACAGAGACGCTTAGATGGGACATTTCCGTTTATGTATGAACACACTACGCCTGCCAGGTGTTCTATATGTGAAATGGGACCTACCTAGTGCAAGAATTTGTCATCCCCTATCCCATCGCGTGTCGTACGAGGCGACTAAAGAGGGACTTGAACGCACTACGCCTCCTCGTCTGGAGGCAGGGTGAGATCGGACTGCGGTCCAACACTTCGATCTGGGAGCGGAACCTCCACGTGCTCCCCGCTGCACGGAGAAAAAAATCAGGGCTTTGCAGCACGGAAGTAGTTCGTGAATTTTTCGCCAAGCGCTTTTCTTCCCCGTAAAGTATGAATTCATACGCTTTCTGTGCGACGTATATCCGTACTACAAGTCCAAATCAGATGTGCTTTGGTAGCAAGAAATCGTGCTGCATTCGTCGCCCTGATTTTTTTCTCCGTATGGAAGTACAGGATTCTTGTCCTCGCTAACTGACGCCCACTCCTGTTAGGGTGTTATCGGGACCAAGATGAATGTAACTAACCGCTCCGCCATTTCATTGGGCACCGTCTTCCTGCACTCTAGACATCGTCTATCTTGTGTTCTCAAAAGCACAAGGAATTCTATGTCTTAAGAGGCGCTTTTCGATCCCTGCAGTATCCTGTGGTAAAAGTAGCAGAAAGGGGGTTTTCAAGAACATCTGGGATTATAGCCCTCCATGGGCCCAGGCATCCCCAAAGGACTCCGTCCTTTTTCTCTTTAAGAGCATGAGCAACGCTGTAGGTATACAGGCCAAG